>NC_079875.1:0-2560000 GCF_029227915.1 Hydractinia symbiolongicarpus | reverse complement strand
AGCGCTTCATTTAAAAATTTTGAAAAGTAAGTCATTTTTTACTGTGGGACCAATCCTAGCCGTTATCCCGCGCTGAAGGATTAGAGACAGTTTCAAAAAGTACATTTCATTGACTTTCTAACAGTTTCAATCCGTTTGAGTTACAACGGTTGAGTCACATATTCTTACCAACATGTATTTCGTGATATCTTTCCGGTGTTACTAGGTTGTATCGCTTTTAACAGCAAAACGATTGACTGTGGGACTTAATTGAACTAACTTTGGACTGTGACCTGATAAATGTAATAAATGAGAAAATTGGACTCCAAGAAACAACATTCTTCTTAATTTGACTTGATTGCCGGAACTCAGCGATTACACTGGACGCTGTGGTAGTGCTTCATTTAAAAATTTTGATTAATAAGTCATTTTTTACTGTGGGACCAATCCTAACCGTTATCTCGCGCTGAAGAATTAGCGACAGTTTCAAAAAGTACATTTCATTGACTTTCTAACGGTGTCAGTTCGTTTGAGTTACAACGGTTGGGTCACATATTCGTACCAACGTGTATTTAGCGATGTTTTTCTGGTATTACTAGGCTGCATCGCTTTTAACAATGACACGATTGACTGTGGGACTTAATTGAACTAACTTTGGACTGTGACCTGATAAATGTGATAAATGAGACAATTGGACTCCAAGAAAAAATATTCTTCTTAATTTCACGTGATTGCCGGAACTCAGCGATTACACTGGGCGCTGTGGTAGCGCTTCATTTAAAAATTTAGATAAATAAGTCATTCTTTACTGCGGGACCAATCCTAGCCGTTATCGCGCGCTGAATAAGTAGAGACAGTTTTAAAAACTACATTTCACTGACTTTCTAACAGTATTAATCCAATTGAGTTACAACGGTTGAGTCACATATTCGTACCAACATGTATTTCGTGATATCTTCTCCGGTATTACTAGGTTGTATCGCTTTTAACAATGAAACGATTGACTGTGGGACTTCTTTGAACTGATTTCATGCTGTGACCTTATAATTGTGAAAGTGAGACAATCGGACTCCAAGAAATAACATTCTTCTTAATTTTACATGTTTGCCGTAACTCAGCGATTACACTGGGCGCTATGGCAGCGCTTCATTTAAAAATTAAGATAAAAAAGTCACTTTTTAACTGTGGGACCAATCCTAGCCGTTAGCGCAAGCTGAAGAAAAAGAGAGAGTTTCAAATACTACATTTCACTGACTTTCAATTGATGTCAGTCCGTTTGAGTTACAACGGTTGGGTCACATATTCGTACCAACATGTATTTAGCGATATTTTTCTCATATTAATAGGTTGCATCGCTTTTAACAGTAAAACGATTGGCTGTGGGACTTAATTGAACTAACTTTGGACTGTGCCTTGATAAATGTGATAAATGAGACAATTGGACTCCGAGAAATAACATTCTTCTTAATTTGACGTGATTGCCGGAACTCAGCGATTACACCGGGCGCTGTGGTAGCGCTTCATTTAAAAATTTTGATAAGTAAGTCATTCTTTACTGTGGGACCAATCCTAGCCGTTATCGCGCGATGAAGAAATAGCGACAGTTTTAAAAACCACATTTCATTGACTTTCTAACGGTATCAATCCGCTTCAGTTACAACGGTTGCGTCACATATTCGTACCAACATGTATTTAGCGATATTTTTCTCATATTAATAGGTTGCATCGCTTTTAACAGTGAAACGATTGTCTATGGGACTAAATAGAACTGATTTTAGACTGTGACCTTATAAATGTTATACGTGAGACAATTGGACTTCAAGAAATACCATTCTTTTTAATTTGACATGATTGCCGGAACTGAGCGATTACACTGGGCGCTATGGTAGCGCTTCATTTAAAAATTTAGATAAGTAAGTCATTTTTTACTGTGGGACCAATCCTAGCCGTTATCCCGCGCTGAAGGAATAGAGACAGTTTCAAAAAGTACATTTCATTGACTTTCTAACAGTTTCAATCCGTTTGAGATACAACGGTTGAGTCACATATTCTTACCAACATGTATTTCGTGATATCTTTCCCGTGTTACTAGGTTGTATCGCTTTTAACAGCAAAACGATTAACTGTGGGACTAAATTGAACTGATTTTGGACTGTGACCTTATAAATGTGAAAGTGAGACAATTGGACTCCAAGAAATAACATTTTTCTTAATTTGACATGATTGCCGCAACTCAGCCATTACACCGGGCGCTGTGGTAGCGCTTCATTTAAAAATTAAGATAAAAAAGTCACTTTTTAACTGTGGGACCAATCCTAGCCGTTAGCGCGCGGTGAAGAAATAGAGACAGTTTTAAATATATTCGTCACATATTCGTACAAACATGTATTTAGCGATATTTATCTGTTATTACTAGGTTGCATCGCTTTTAACAGTGAAACGATTGAATGTGGGACTTAATTGAACTAACTTTGGACTGTGACCTGATACATGTGATAAATGAGACAATTGAATTCCAAGAAAAAACATTCATCTTAATTTGACATGATTGCCGGAACTTAGCGATCACACTGGGCGCTGTGGCAGCGCTTCATTTAAAAATTCAGATAAAAAAGTCATTCTTTACCGTGGGACCAATCCTAGCCGTTATCGCGCGCTAAAGGAATAGCGACAGTTTCAAAACTACATTTTATTGATTTTCTAACGGTGTAAGTCCGTTTGAGTTTCAATGATTGGGTCACATATTTGTACCAACATGTATTTAGCAATATTTTTCTGGTATTACTAGGTTGCATAGCTTTTAACAATGAAACGATTGACTGTGGGACTTAATTGAACTAACTTTGGACTGTGACCTGATAAATGTGATAATTGAGACAATTGGACTCCAAGAAATAACATTCTTCTTAATTTGACGTGATTGCCGGAACTCAGCGATTACACCGGGCGCTGTGGTAGCGCTTCATTTAAAAATTTTGATAAGTAAGTCATTTTTTACTGTGGGACCAATCCTAGCCGTTATCCCGCGCTGAAGGAATAGAGACAGTTTCAAAAAGTACATTTCATTGACTTTCTAACAGTTTCAATCCGTTTGAGTTACAACGGTTGAGTCACATATTCTTACCAACATGTATTTCGTGATATCTTTCCGGTGTTACTAGGTTGTATCGCTTTTAACAGCAAAACGATTGACTGTGGGACTTAATTGAACTGATTTTGGACTGTGACCTTTTTAAATGTGAAAGTGAGACAATTTGACTCCAAGAAATAACATTCTTCTTCATTTGACATGATTGCCGCAACTCAGCGATTACACCGGGCGTTGTGGTAGCGCTTCATTTAAAAATTAAGATGAAAAAGTCACTTTTTAACTGTGGGACCAATCCTAGCCGTTAGCGCGCGGTGAAAAAAAAAGACAGTTTTAAATATATTCGTCTCATATTCGTACAAACATGTATTTAGCGATATTTATCTGTTATTACTAGGTTGCATCGCTTTTAACAGTGAAACGATGGAATGTGGGACTTAATTGAACTAACTTTGGACTGTGACCTGATAAATGTCATAAATGAGAAAATTGGACTCCAAGAAATAACATTCTTCTTAATTTGACCTGATTGCCGGAACTCAGCGATTACACTGGACGCTGTGGTAGTGCTTCATTTAAAAATTTTGATAATAAGTCATTTTTTACTGTGGGACCAATCCTAACCGTTATCTCGCGCTGAAGAATTAGCGACAGTTTCAAAAACTACATTTCACTGACTTTCTAACAGTATTAATCCGATTGAGTTACAACGGTTGAGTCACATATTCGTACCAACATGTATTTCGTGATATCTTCTCCGGTATTACTAGGTTATCGCTTTTAACAATGAAACGAATGACTGTGGGACTTATTTGAACTGATTTCATGCTGTGACCTTATAAATGTAAAAGTGAGACAATTGGACTCCAAGAAATAACATTCTTCTTAATTTGACATGTTTGCCGTAACTCAGCGATTACACTGGGCGCTGTGGTAGCGTTTCATTTAAAAATTAAGACAAAAAAGTCACTTTTTAACTGTGGGACCAATCCTAGCCGTTAGCGCGAGCTGAAGAAATAGAGAGAGCTTCAAATAGTACATTTCACTGACTTTCAATTGATGTCAGTCCGTTTGAGTTACAACGGTTGGGTCACATATTCGTACCAACATGTATTTAGCGATCTTTTTCTCATAATAATAGGTTGCATCGCTTTTAACAGTGAAACGATTGGCTGTGGGACTTAATTGAACTAACTTTGGACTGTGACCTGATAAATGTGATAAATGAGACAATTGGACTCCAAGAAATAACATTCTTCTTAATTTGACGTGATTGCCGGAACTCAGCGATTACACCGGGCGCTGTGGTAGCGCTTCATTTAAAATTTTTGAAAAGTAAGTCATTTTTTACTGTGGGACCAATCCTAGCCGTTATCCCGCGCTGAAGGAATAGAGACAGTTTCAAAAAGTACATTTCATTGACTTTCTAACAGTTTCAATCCGTTTGAGTTACAACGGTTGAGTCACATATTCTTACCAACATGTATTTCGTGATATCTTTCCGGTGTTACTAGGTTGTATCGCTTTTAACAGCAAAACGATTGACTGTGGGATTTAATTGAACTGATTTTGGACTGTGACCTTTTTAAATGTGAAAGTGAGACAATTGGACTCCAAGAAATAACATTCTTCTTCATTTGACATGATTGCCGCAACTCAGCGATTACACCGGGCGCTGTGGTAGCGCTTCATTTAAAAATTAAGATAAAAAAGTCACTTTTTAACTGTGGGACCAATCCTAGCCGTTAGCGCGCGGTGAAGAAATAAAGACAGTTTTAAATATATTCGTCTCATATTCGTACAAACATGTATTTAGCGATATTTATCTGTTATTACTAGGTTGCATCGCTTTTAACAGTGAAACGATTGAATGTGGGACTTAATTGAACTAACTTTGGACTGTGACATGATACATGTGATAAATGAGACAATTGAATTCCAAGAAAAAACATTCATCTTAATTTGACATGTTTGCCGGAACTCAGCGATTACACTGGGCGCTGTGGCAGCGCTTCATTTAAAAATTCAGATAAATAAGTCATTCTTTACCGTGGGACCAATCCTAGCTGTTATCGCGCGCTGAAGGAATAGCGACAGTTTCAAAAACTACATTTCATTGATTTTCTAACGGTGTAAGTCCGTTTGAGTTTCAATGGTTGGGTCACATATTCGTACCAACATGTATTTAGCGATATTTTTCTGGTATTACTAGGTTGCATCGCTTTTAACAATGAAACGATTGACTGTGGGACTTAATTGAACTAACTTTGGACTGTGACCTGATAAATGTAATAAATGAGAAAATTGGACTCCAAGAAACAACATTCTTCTTAATTTGACCTGATTGCCGGAACTCAGCGATTACACTGGACGCTGTGGTAGTGCTTCATCTAAAAATTTTGATTAATAAGTCATTTTTTACTGTGGGACCAATCCTAACCGTTATCTCGCGCTGAAGAATTAGCGACAGTTTCAAAAAGTACATTTCATTGACTTTCTAACGGTGTCAGTTCGTTTGAGTTACAACGGTTGGGTCACATATTCGTACCAACGTGTATTTAGCGATGTTTTTCTGGTATTACTAGGCTGCATCGCTTTTAACAATGACACGATTGACTGTGGGACTTAATTGAACTAACTTTGGACTGTGACCTGATAAATGTGATAAATGAGACAATTGGACTCCAAGAAAAAATATTCTTCTTAATTTCACGTGATTGCCGGAACTCAGCGATTACACTGGGCGCTGTGGTAGCGCTTCATTTAAAAATTTAGATAAATAAGTCATTCTTTACTGCGGGACCAATCCTAGCCGTTATCGCGCGCTGAATAAGTAGAGACAGTTTTAAAAACTACATTTCACTGACTTTCTAACAGTATTAATCCAATTGAGTTACAACGGTTGAGTCACATATTCGTACCAACATGTATTTCGTGATATCTTCTCCGGTATTACTAGGTTGTATCGCTTTTAACAATGAAACGATTGACTGTGGGACTTCTTTGAACTGATTTCATGCTGTGACCTTATAATTGTGAAAGTGAGACAATCGGACTCCAAGAAATAACATTCTTCTTAATTTTACATGTTTGCCGTAACTCAGCGATTACACTGGGCGCTGTGGCAGCGCTTCATTTAAAAATTAAGATAAAAAAGTCACTTTTTAACTGTGGGACCAATCCTAGTCGTTAGCGCAAGCTGAAGAAAAAGAGAGAGTTTCAAATACTACATTTCACTGACTTTCAATTGATGTCAGTCCGTTTGAGTTACAACGGTTGGGTCACATATTCGTACCAACATGTATTTAGCGATATTTTTCTCATATTAATAGGTTGCATCGCTTTTAACAGTAAAACGATTGGCTGTGGGACTTAATTGAACTAACTTTGGACTGTGCCTTGATAAATGTGATAAATGAGACAATTGGACTCCGAGAAATAACATTCTTCTTAATTTGACGTGATTGCCGGAACTCAGCGATTACACCGGGCACTGTGGTAGCGCTTCATTTAAAAATTTTGATAAGTAAGTCATTCTTTACTGTGGGACCAATCCTAGCCGTTATCGCGCGATGAAGAAATAGCGACAGTTTTAAAAACCACATTTCATTGACTTTCTAACGGTATCAATCCGCTTCAGTTACAACGGTTGCGTCACATATTCGTACCAACATGTATTTAGCGATATTTTTCTCATATTAATAGGTTGCATCGCTTTTAACAGTGAAACGATTGTCTATGGGACTAAATAGCACTGATTTTAGACTGTGACCTTATAAATGTTTACGTGAGACAATTGGACTTCAAGAAATACCATTCTTTTTAATTTGACATGATTGCCGGAACTGAGCGATTACACTGGGCGCTATGGTAGCGCTTCATTTAAAAATTTAGATAAGTAAGTCATTTTTTACTGTGGGACCAATCCTAGCCGTTATCCCGCGCTGAAGGAATAGAGACAGTTTCAAAAAGTACATTTCATTGACTTTCTAACAGTTTCAATCCGTTTGAGTTACAACGGTTGAGTCACATATTCTTACCAACATGTATTTCGCGATATCTTTCCGGTGTTACTAGGTTGTATCGCTTTTAACAGCAAAACGATTAACTGTGGGACTAAATTGAACTGATTTTGGACTGTGACCTTATAAATGTGAAAGTGAGACAATTGGACTCCAAGAAATAACATTTTTCTTAATTTGACATGATTGCCGCAACTCAGCCATTACACCGGGCGCTGTGGTAGCGCTTCATTTAAAAATTAAGATAAAAAAGTCACTTTTTAACTGTGGGACCAATCCTAGCCGTTAGCGCGCGGTGAAGAAATAGAGACAGTTTTAAATATATTCGTCACATATTCGTACAAACATGTATTTAGCGATATTTATCTGTTATTACTAGGTTGCATCGCTTTTAACAGTGAAACGATTGAATGTGGGACTTACTTGAACTAACTTTGGACTGTGACCTGATACATGTGATAAATGAGACAATTGAATTCCAAGAAAAAACATTCATCTTAATTTGACATGATTACCGGAACTTAGCGATCACACTGGGCGCTGTGGCAGCGCTTCATTTAAAAATTCAGATAAAAAAGTCATTCTTTACCGTGGGACCAATCCTAGCCGTTATCGCGCGCTAAAGGAATAGCGACAGTTTCAAAACTACATTTTATTGATTTTCTAACGGTGTAAGTCCGTTTGAGTTTCAATGGTTGGGTCACATATTTGTACCAACATGTATTTAGCAATATTTTTCTGGTATTACTAGGTTGCATAGTTTTTAACAATGAAACGATTGACTGTGGGACTTAATTGAACTAACTTTGGACTGTGACCTGATAAATGTGATAAATGAGACAATTGGACTCCAAGAAATAACATTCTTCTTAATTTGACGTGATTGCCGGAACTCAGCGATTACACCGGGCGCTGTGGTAGCGCTTCATTTAAAAATTTTGATAAGTAAGTCATTTTTTACTGTGGGACCAATCCTAGCCGTTATCCCGCGCTGAAGGAATAGAGACAGTTTCAAAAAGTACATTTCATTCACTTTCTAACAGTTTCAATCCGTTTGAGTTACAACGGTTGAGTCACATATTCTTACCAACATGTATTTCGTGATATCTTTCCGGTGTTACTAGGTTGTATCGCTTTTAACAGCAAAACGATTGACTGTGGGACTTAATTGAACTGATTTTGGACTGTGACCTTTTTAAATGTGAAAGTGAGACAATTTGACTCCAAGAAATAACATTCTTCTTCATTTGACATGATTGCCGCAACTCAGCGATTACACCGGGCGTTGTGGTAGCGCTTCATTTAAAAATTAAGATGAAAAAGTCACTTTTTAACTGTGGGACCAATCCTAGCCGTTAGCGCGCGGTGAAGAAAAAAAGACAGTTTTAAATATATTCGTCTCATATTCGTACAAACATGTATTTAGCGATATTTATCTGTTATTACTAGGTTGCATCGCTTTTAACAGTGAAACGATTGAATGTGGGACTTAATTGAACTAACTTTGGACTGTGACATGATACATGTGATAAATGAGACAATTGAATTCCAAGAAAAAACATTCATCTTAATTTGACATGTTTGCCGGAACTCAGCGATTACACTGGGCGCTGTGGCAGCGCTTCATTTAAAAATTCAGATAAATAAGTCATTCTTTACCGTGGGACCAATCCTAGCTGTTATCGCGCGCTGAAGGAATAGCGACAGTTTCAAAAACTACATTTCATTGATTTTTTAACGGTGTAAGTCCGTTTGAGTTTCAATGGTTGGGTCACATATTCGTACCAACATGTATTTAGCGATATTTTTCTCGTATTACTAGGTTGCATCGCTTTTAACAATGAAACGATTGACTGTGGGACTTAATTGAACTAACTTTGGACTGTGACCTGATAAATGTAATAAATGAGAAAATTGGACTCCAAGAAACAACATTCTTCTTAATTTGACCTGATTGCCGGAACTCAGCGATTACACTGGACGCTGTGGTAGTGCTTCATTTAAAATTTATGATTAATAAGTCATTTTTTACTGTGGGACCAATCCTAACCGTTATCTCGCGCTGAAGAATTAGCGACAGTTTCAAAAAGTACATTTCATTGACTTTCTAACGGTGTCAGTTCGTTTGAGTTACAACGGTTGGGTCACATATTCGTACCAACGTGTATTTAGCGATGTTTTTCTGGTATTACTAGGCTGCATCGCTTTTAACAATGACACGATTGACTGTGGGACTTAATTGAACTAACTTTGGACTGTGACCTGATAAATGTGATAAATGAGACAATTGGACTCCAAGAAAAAATATTCTTCTTAATTTCACGTGATTGCCGGAACTCAGCGATTACACTGGGCGCTGTGGTAGCGCTTCATTTAAAAATTTAGATAAATAAGTCATTCTTTACTGCGGGACCAATCCTAGCCGTTATCGCACGCTGAAGAAGTAGAGACAGTTTCAAAAACTACATTTCACTGACTTTCTAACAGTATTAATCCAATTGAGTTACAACGGTTGAGTCACATATTCGTACCAACGTGTATTTAGCGATGTTTTTCTGGTATTACTAGGCTGCATCGCTTTTAACAATGACACGATTGACTGTGGGACTTCTTTGAACTGATTTCATGCTGTGACCTTATAATTGTGAAAGTGAGACAATCGGACTCCAAGAAATAACATTCTTCTTAATTTGACATGTTTGCCGTAACTCAGCGATTACACTGGGCGCTGTGGCAGCGCTTCATTTAAAAATTAAGATAAAAAAGTCACTTTTTAACTGTGGGACCAATCCTAGCCGTTAGCGCGAGCTGAAGAAATAGAGAGAGTTTCAAATACTACATTTCACTGACTTTCAATTGATGTCAGTCCGTTTGAGTTACAACGGTTGGGTCACATATTCGTACCAACATGTATTTAGCGATATTTTTCTCATATTAATAGGTTGCATCGCTTTTAACAGTAAAACGATTGGCTGTGGGACTTAATTGAACTAACTTTGGACTGTGACCTGATAAATGTGATAAATGAGACAATTGGACTCAAAGAAAAAATATTCTTCTTAATTTCACGTGATTGCCGGAACTCAGCGATTACACTGGGCGCTGTGGTAGCGCTTCATTTAAAAATTAAGATAAAAAAGTCACTTTTTAACTGTGGGACCAATCCTAGCCGTTAGCGCGGTGAAGAAATAGAGACAGTTTTAAATATATTCGTCACATATTCGTACAAACATGTATTTAGCGATATTTATCTGTTATTACTAGGTTGCATCGCTTTTAACAGTGAAACGATTGAATGTGGGACTTAATTGAACTAACTTTGGACTGTGACCTGATACATGTGATAAATGAGACAATTGAATTCCAAGAAAAAACATTCATCTTAATTTGACATGATTGCCGGAACTTAGCGATCACACTGGGCGCTGTGGCAGCGCTTCATTTAAAAATTCAGATAAAAAAGTCATTCTTTACCGTGGGACCAATCCTAGCCGTTATCGCGCGCTAAAGGAATAGCGACAGTTTCAAAACTACATTTCATTGATTTTCTAACGGTGTAAGTCCGTTTGAGTTTCAATGGTTGGGTCACATATTCGTACCAACATGTATTTAGCGATATTTTTCTGGTATTACTAGGTTGCATGGCTTTTAACAATGAAACGATTGACTGTGGGACTTAATTGAACAAACTTTTGACTGTGACCTGATAAATGTTATACGTGAGACAATTGGATTTCAAGAAATAACATTCTTTTTAATTTGACATGATTGCCGGAACTGAGCGATTACACTGGGAGCTATGGTAGCGCTTCATTTGAAAATTTAGATAAGTAAGTTCTTTTTTACTGTGGGACCAATCCTAGCCGTTATCCCGCGCTGAAGGAATAGAGACAGTTTCAAAAAGTACATTTCATTGACTTTCTAACAGTTTCAATCCGTTTGAGTTACAACGGTTGAGTCACATATTCTTACCAACATGTATTTCGTGATATCTTTCCGGTGTTACTAGGTTGTATCGCTTTTAACAGCAAAACGATTAACTGTGGGACTAAATTGAACTGATTTTAGACTGTGACCTGATACATGTGATAAATGAGACAATTGAATTCCAAGAAAAAACATTCATCTTAATTTGAAATGATTGCCGGAACTCAGGAATTACACTGGGCGCTGTGGCAGCGCTTCATTTAAAAATTCAGATAAATAAGTCATTCTTTACCGTGGGACCAATCCTAGCCGTTATCACGCGCTAAAGGAACAGCGACAGTTTCAAAAACTACATTTCATTGATTTTCTAACGGTGTAAGTCCGTTTGAGTTTCAATGGTTGGGTCACATATTCGTACCAACATGTATTTAGCGATATTTTTCTGGTATTACTAGGTTGCATAGATTTTAACAATGAAACGATTGACTGTGGGACTTAATTGAACTAACTTTGGACTGTGACCTTATAAATGTGAAAGTGAGACAATTGGACTCCAAGAAATAACATTTTTCTTAACTTGACATGATTGCCGCAACTCAGCCATTACACCGGGCGCTGTGGTAGCGCTTCATTTAAAAATTAAGATAAAAAAGTCACTTTTTAACTGTGGGACCAATCCTAGCCGTTAGCGCGCGGTGAAGAAATAGAGACAGTTTTAAATATATTCGTCACATATTCGTACAAACATGTATTTAGCGATATTTATCTGTTATTACTAGGTTGCATCGCTTTTAACAGTGAAACGATTGAATGTTGGACTTAATTGAACTAACTTTGGACTGTGACCTGATACATGTGATAAATGAGACAATTGAATTCCAAGAAAAAACATTCATCTTAATTTGACATGATTGCCGGAACTTAGCGATCGCACTGGGCGCTGTGGCAGCGCTTCATTTAAAAATTCAGATAAAAAAATCATTCTTTACCGTGGGACCAATCCTAGCAGTTATCGCGCGCTAAAGGAATAGCGACAGTTTCAAAACTACATTTCATTGATTTTCTAACGGTGTAAGTCCGTTTGAGTTTCAATGGTTGGGTCACATATTCGTACCAACATGTATTTAGCGATATTTTTCTGGTATTACTAGGTTGCATAGCTTTTAACAATGAAACGTTTGACTGTGGGACTTAATTGAACAAACTTTTGACTGTGACCTGATAATTGTTATACGTGAGACAATTGGACTTCAAGAAATAACATTCTTTTTAATTTGACATGATTGCCGGAACTGAGCGATTACACTGGGCGCTATGGTAGCGCTTCATTTGAAAATTTAGATAAGTAAGTCATTTTTTACTGTGGGACCAATCCTAGCCGTTATCCCGCGCTGAAGGAATAGAGACAGTTTCAAAAAGTACATTTCATTGACTTTCTAACAGTTTCAATCCGTTTGAGTTACAACGGTTGAGTCACATATTCTTACCAACATGTATTTCGTGATATCTTTCCGGTGTTACTAGGTTGTATCGCTTTTAACAGCAAAACGATTAACTGTGGGACTAAATTGAATTGATTTTGGACTGTGACTTTATAAATGTGAAAGTGAGACAATTGGACTCCAAAAAATAACATTCTCCTTAATTTGACATGATTGCCGCAACTCAGCGATAACACCGGGCGCTGTGGTAGCGCTTCATTTAAAAATTCAGATAAAAAAGTCACTTTTTAACTGTGGGACCAATCCTAGCCGTTAGCGCGGTGAAGAAATAGAGACAGTTTTAAATATATTCGTCACATATTCGTACAAACATGTATTTAGCGATATTTATCTGTTAAAACTAGGTTGCATCGCTTTTAACAGTGAAACGATAGAATGTGGGAGTTAATTGAACTAACTTTGGACTGTGACCTGATACATGTGATAAATGAGACAATTGAATTCCAAGAAAAAACATTCATCTTAATTTGACATGATTGCCGGAACTCAGCAATTACACTGAGCGCTGTGGCAGCGCTTCATTTAAAAATTCAGATAAATAAGTCATTCTTTACCGTGGGACCAATCCTAGCCGTTATCGCGCGCTAAAGGAATAGCGACAGTTTCAAAAACTACATTTCATTGATTTTCTAACGGTGTAAGTCCGTTTGAGTTTCAATGGTTGGGTCACATATTCGTACCAACATGTATTTAGCGATATTTTTCTGGTATTACTAGGTTGCATAGTTTTAACAATGAAACGATTGACTGTGGGACTTAATTGAACTAACTTTGGACTGTGACCTGATAAATGTGATAAATGAGAAAATTGGACTCCAAGAAATAACATTCTTCTTAATTTGACCTGATTGCCGGAACTCAGCGATTACACTGGACGCTGTGGTAGTGCTTCATTTAAAAATTTTGATTAATAAGTCATTTTTTACTGTGGGACCAATCCTAACCGTTATCTCGCGTTGAAGAATTAGCGACAGTTTCAAAAAGTACATTTCATTGACTTTCTAACGGTGTCAGTTCGTTTGAGTTACAACGGTTGGGTCACATATTCGTACCAACATGTATTTATCGATATTTTTCTTGTATTACTAGGCTGCATCGCTTTAAACAATGACACGATTGACTGTGAGACTTAATTGAACTGATTTTGGACTGTGACCTTAGAAATGTGAAAGTAAGACAATTGGACTCCAAGAAATAACATTCTTCTTAATTTGACATAATTGCCGCAACTCAGCGATTACACTGGGCGCTGTGGTAGCGCTTCATTTAAAAATTAAGATAAAAAAGTCACTTTTTAACTGTGGGACCAATCCTAGCCGTTTGCGCGCGGTGAAGAAATAGAGACAGTTTTAAATATATTCGTCACATATTCGTACAAACATGTATTTAGCGATATTTATCTGTTATTACTAGGTTGCATCGCTTTTAACAGTGAAACGATTAAATGTGGGACATAATTGAACTAACTTTGGACTGTGACCTGATACATGTGATAAATGAGACAATTGAATTCCAAGAAAAAACATTCGTCTTAATTTGACATGATTGCCGGAACTCAGCGATTACACTGGGCGCTGTGGCAGCGCTTCATTTAAAATTTCAGATAAATAAGTCATTCTTTACCGTGGGACCAATCCTAGCCGTTATCGCGCGCTAAAGGAATAGCGACAGTTTCAAAACTACATTTCATTGATTTTCTAACGCTGTAAGTCCGTTTGAGTTTCAATGGTTGGGTCACATATTCGTACCAACATGTATTTAGCGATATTTTTCTGGTATTACTAGGCTGCATCGCTTTTAACAATGACACGATTGACTGTGGGACTTAATTGAACTGATTTTGGACTGTGACCTTATAAATGTGAAAGTGAGACAATTGGACTCCAAGAATTAACATTCTTCTTAATTTGACATAATTGCCGCAACTCAGCGATTACACCGGGCGCTGTGGTAGCGCTTCATTTAAAAATTAATATAAAAAAGTCACTTTTTAACTGTGGGACCAATCCTAACCGTTATCTCGCGCTGAAGAATTAGCGACAGTTTCAAAAAGTGCATTTCATTGACTTTCTAACGGTGTCAGTTCGTTTGAGTTACAACGGTTGGGTCACATATTCGTACCAACATGTATTTAGCGATATTTTTCTGGTATTACTAGGCTGCATCGCTTTTAACAATGACACGATTGACTGTGGGACTTAATTGAACTGATTTTGGACTGTGAACTTATAAATGTGAAAGTGAGACAATTGGACTCCAAGAAATAACATTCTTCTTAATTTGACATAATTGCCGCAACTCAGCGATTACACCGGGCGCTGTGGTAGCGCTTCATTTAAAAATTAAGATAAAGAGTCACTTTTTAACTGTGGGACCAATCCTAGCCGTTAGCGCGAGCTGAGGAAATAGAGAGAGTTTCAAATAGTACATTTCACTGACTTTCAATTGATGTCAGTCCGTTTGAGTTACAACAATTGGGTTACATATTCGTACCAACATGTATTTAGCGATATTTTTCTCATATTAATAGGTTGCATCGCTTTTAACAGTAAAACAATTGGCTGTGGGACTTAATTGAATTAACTTTGGACTGTGACCTGATACATGTGATAAATGAGACAATTGGACTCCGAGAAATAGCATTCTTTTTAATTTGACATGATTGCTGAAACTGAGCGATTACACTGGGCGCTATGGTAGCGCTTCATTTAAAAATTTAGATAAGTAAGTCATTTTTTACTGTGGGACCAATCCTAGCCGTTATCGCGCGCTAAAGGAATAGCGACAGTTTCAAAACTACATTTCATTGATTTTCTAACGCTGTAAGTCCGTTTGAGTTTCAATGGTTGTGTCACATATTCGTATCAACATGTATTTAGCGATATTTTTCTGGTATTACTAGGTTGCATAGCTTTTAACAATGAAACGATTGACTGTGGGACTTAATTGAACTAACTTTGGACTGTGACCTGATAAATGTGATAAATGAGACAATTGGAATCCGAGAAATAACATTCTTCTTAATTTGACGTGCATGCTGGAACTCAGCGATTACACCAGGCGCTGTGGTAGCGCTTCATTTAAAAATTTTGATAAGTAAGTCATTCTTTACTGTGGGACCAATCCTAGCAGTTATCGTGCGCTGAAGAAATAGCGACAGTTTCAAAAACCACATTTCATTGACTTTCTAACGGTATCAATCCGCTTCAGTTACAACCGTTGCGTCACATATTCGTACCAACATGTATTTAGCGATATTTTTCTCATATTAATAGGTTGCATCGCTTTTAACAGTGAAACGATTGACTATGGGAATAAATAGAACTGATTTTAGACTGCGACCTTATAAATGTGAAAGTGAGACAATTGGACTTCAAGAAATAACATTCTTTTTAATTTGACATGATTGCCGGAACTGAGCGATTACACTGGGCGCTATGGTAGCGCTTCATTTAAAAATTTAGATAAGTAAGTCATTTTTTTACTGTGGGACCAACCCTAGCCGTTATCCCGCGCTGAAGAAATAGAGACAGTTTTAAATATATTCGTCACATATTCGTACAAACATGTATTTAGCGATATTTATCTGTTATTACTAGGTTGCATCGCTTTTAACAGTGAAACGATTGAATGTGGGACATAATTGAACTAACTTTGGACTGTGACCTGATACATGTGATAAATGAGACAATTGAATTCCAAGAAAAAACATTCATCTTAATTTGACATGATTGCCGGAACTCAGCGATTACACTGGACGCTGTGGTAGTGCTTCATTTAAAGATTTTGATTAATAAGTCATTTTTTACTATGGGACCAATCCTAACCGTTATCTCGCGCTGAAAAATTAGCGACAGTTTCAAAAAGTACATTTCATTGAATTTCTAACGGTGTCAGTTCGTTTGAGTTACAACGGTTGGGTCACATATTCGTACCAACATGTATTTAGCGATATTTTTCTGGTATTACTAGGCTGCATCGCTTTTAACAATGACACGATTGACTGTGGAACTTAATTGAACTGATTTTGGACTGTGACCTTATAAATGTGAAAGTGAGACAATTGGACTCCAAGAAATAACATTCTTCTTAATCTAACATAATTGCCGCAACTCAGCGATTACACCGGGCGCTGTGGTAGCGCTTCATTTAAAAATTATGATAAAAAAGTTACTTTTTAACTGTGGGACCAATCCTAGCCGTTTGCGCGCGGTGAAGAAATAGAGACAGTTTTAAATATATTCGTCACATATTCGTACAAACATGTATTTAGCGATATTTATCTGTTATTACTAGGTTGCATTGCTTTTAACAGTGAAACGATTGAATGTGGGACTTAATTGAACTAACTTTGGACTGTGACCTGATACATGTGATAAATGAGACAATTGAATTCCAAGAAAAAACATTCATCTTAATTTGACAGGATTGCCGGAACTCAGCGATTACACTGGGCGCTGTGGCAGCGCTTCATTTAAAAATTCAGATAAATAAGTCATTCTTTACCGTGGGACCAATCCTAGCCGTTATCGCGCGCTGAAGGAATAGCGACAGTTTCAAAAACTACATTTCATTGATTTTCTAACGGTGTAAGTCCGTTTGAGTTTCAATGGTTGGTTCACATATTCGTACCAACATGTATTTAGCGATATTTTTCTGGTATTACTAGGTTGCATCGCTTTTAACAATGAAACGATTGACAGTGGGTCTTAATTGAACTAACTTTGGACTGTGACCTGATAAATGTTATAAGTGAGACAATTGTACTCCAAGAAATAACATTCTTCTTAATTTGACCTGATTGCCGGAACTCAGCGATTACACTGGACGCTGTGGTAGTGGTTCATTTAAAAATTTAGATTAATAAGTCATTTTTTACTGTGGGACCAATCCTAGCCGTTATCTCGCGCTAAAGAATTAACGACAGCTTCACAAAGTACAGTTCATTGACTTTCTAACGGTGTCAGTTCGTTTGAGTTACAACGATTGGGTCACATATTCCCACCAACATGTATTTAGCGATATTTTTCTGGTATTACTAGGCTGCATCGCTTTTAACAATGAAACGATTGACTATGGGACTTAATTGAACTAACATTTGACTGTGACCTGATAAATGTGATAAATGAGAAAATTGGACTCCAAGAAATAACATTCTTCTTAATTTGACCTGGTTGCCGGAACTGAGCGATTACACTGGACGCTGTTGTAGTGCTTCATTTAAAAATTTTGATTAATAAGTCATTTTTTACTGTGGGACCAATCCTAGCCGTTATCTCGCGCTGAAGAATTAGCGACAGTTTCAAAAATTACATTTCACTGACTTTCTAATAGTTTCAATCCGTTTGAGTTACAACGGTTGCGTCACATGTTCGTACCAACATGTATTTAGCAATATTTTTCTCATATTAATAGGTTGCATCGCTTTTAACAGTGAAACGATAGAATGTGGGAGTTAATTGAACTAACTTTGGACTGTGACCTGATACATGTGATAAATGAGACAATTGAATTCCAAGAAAAAACATTCATCTTAATTTGACATGATTGCCGGAACTCAGCAATTACACTGAGCGCTGTGGCAGCGCTTCATTTAAAAATTCAGATAAATAAGTCATTCTTTACCGTGGGACCAATCCTAGCCGTTATCGCGCGCTAAAGGAATAGCAACAGTTTCAAAAACTACATTTCATTGATTTTCTAAAGGTGTAAGTCCGTTTGAGTTTCAATGGTTATGTCACATATTCGTACCAACATGTATTTAGCGATATTTTTCTGGTATTACTGGGTTGCATAGTTTTAACAATGAAACGATTGACTGTGGGACTTAATTGAACTAACTTTGGACTGTGACCTGATAAATGTGATAAATGAGAAAATTGGACTCCAAGAAATAACATTCTTCTTAATTTGACCTGATTGCCGGAACTCAGCGATTACACTGGACGCTGTGGTAGTGCTTCATTTAAAAATTTTGATTAATAAGTCATTTTTTACTGTGGGACCAATCCTAACCGTTATCTCGCGTTGAAGAATTAGCGACAGTTTCAAAAAGTACATTTCATTGACTTTCTAACGGTGTCAGTTCGTTTGAGTTACAACGGTTGGGTCACATATTCGTACCAACATGTATTTATCGATATTTTTCTTGTATTACTAGGCTGCATCGCTTTAAACAATGACACGATTGACTGTGAGACTTAATTGAACTGATTTTGGACTGTGACCTTAGAAATGTGAAAGTGAGACAATTGGACTCCAAGAAATAACATTCTTCTTAATTTGACATAATTGCCGCAACTCAGCGATTACACTGGGCGCTGTGGTAGCGCTTCATTTAAAAATTAAGATAAAAAAGTCACTTTTTAACTGTGGGACCAATCCTAGCCGTTTGCGCGCGGTGAAGAAATAGGGACAGTTTTAAATATATTCGTCACATATTCGTACAAACATGTATTTAGCGATATTTATCTGTTATTACTAGGTTGCATCGCTTTTAACAGTGAAACGATTGAATGTGGGACATAATTGAACTAACTTTGGACTGTGACCTGATACATGTGATAAATGAGACAATTGAATTCCAAGAAAAAACATTCGTCTTAATTTGACATGATTGCCGGAACTCAGCGATTACACTGGGCGCTGTGGCAGCGCTTCATTTAAAAATTCAGATAAATAAGTCATTCTTTACCGTGGGACCAATCCTAGCCGTTATCGCGCGCTAAAGGAATAGCGACAGTTTCAAAACTACATTTCATTGATTTTCTAACGCTGTAAGTCCGTTTGAGTTTCAATGGTTGGTTCACATATTCGTACCAACATGTATTTAGCGATATTTTTCTGGTATTACTAGGCTGCATCGCTTTTAACAATGACACGATTGACTGTGGGACTTAATTGAACTGATTTTGGACTGTGACCTTATAAATGTGAAAGTGAGACAATTGGACTCCAAGAAATAACATTCTTCTTAATTTGACATAATTGCCGCAACTCAGCGATTACACCGGGCGCTGTAGTAGCGCTTCATTTAAAAATTAAGATAAAAAAGTCACTTTTTAACTGTGGGACCAATCCTAGCCGTTAGCGCGAGCTGAGGAAATAGAGAGAGTTTCAAATAGTACATTTCACTGACTTTCAATTGATGTCAGTCCGTTTGAGTTACAACAATTGGGTTACATATTCGTACCAACATGTATTTAGCGATATTTTTCTCATATTAATAGGTTGCATCGCTTTTAACAGTAAAACAATTGGCTGTGGGACTTAATTGAATTAACTTTGGACTGTGACCTGATACATGTGATAAATGAGACAATTGGACTCCGAGAAATAGCATTCTTTTTAATTTGACATGATTGCTGGAACTGAGCGATTACACTGGGCTCTATGGTAGCGCTTCATTTAAAAATTTAGATAAGTAAGTCATTTTTTACTGTGGGACCAATCCTAGCCGTTATCGCGCGCTAAAGGAATAGCGACAGTTTCAAAACTACATTTCATTGATTTTCTAACGCTGTAAGTCCGTTTGAGTTTCAATGGTTGTGTCACATATTCGTATCAACATGTATTTAGCAAAATTTTTCTGGTATTACTAGGTTGCATAGCTTTTAACAATGAAACGATTGACTGTGGGACTTAATTGAACTAACTTTGGACTGTGACCTGATAAATGTGATAAATGAGACAATTGGAATCCGAGAAATAACATTCTTCTTAATTTGACGTGCATGCTGGAACTCAGCGATTACACCAGGCGCTGTGGTAGCGCTTCATATAAAAATTTTGATAAGTAAGTCATTCTTTACTGTGGGACCAATCCTAGCAGTTATCGTGCGCTGAAGAAATAGCGACAGTTTCAAAAACCACATTTCATTGACTTTCTCACGGTATCAATCCGCTTCAGTTACAACCGTTGCGTCACATATTCGTACCAACATGTATTTAGCGATATTTTTCTCATATTAATAGGTTGCATCGCTTTTAACAGTGAAACGATTGACTATGGGAATAAATAGAACTGATTTTAGACTGCGACCTTATAAATGTTATACGTGAGACAATTGGACTTCAAGAAATAACATTCTTCTTAATTTGACATGATTGCCGGAACTGAGCGATTACACTGGGCGCTATGGTAGCGCTTCATTTAAAAATTTAGATAAGTAAGTCATTTTTTTACTGTGGGACCAACCCTAGCCGTTATCCCGCGCTGAAGAAATAGAGACAGTTTTAAATATATTCGTCACATATTCGTACAAACATGTATTTAGCGATATTTATCTGTTATTACTAGGTTGCATCGCTTTTAACAGTGAAACGATTGAATGTGGGACATAATTGAACTAACTTTGGACTGTGACCTGATAAATGTGATAAATGAGAAAATTGGACTCCAAGAAATAACATTCTTCTTAATTTGACCTGATTGCCGGAACTCAGCGATTACACTGGACGCTGTGGTAGTGCTTCATTTAAAAATTTTGATTAATAAGTCATTTTTTACTGTGGGACCAATCCTAACCGTTATCTCGCGTTGAAGAATTAGCGACAGTTTCAAAAAGTACATTTCATTGACTTTCTAACGGTGTCAGTTCGTTTGAGTTACAACGGTTGGGTCACATATTCGTACCAACATGTATTTATCGATATTTTTCTTGTATTACTAGGCTGCATCGCTTTAAACAATGATACGATTGACTGTGAGACTTAATTGAACTGATTTTGGACTGTGACCTTAGAAATGTGAAAGTGAGACAATTGGACTCCAAGAAATAACATTCTTCTTAATTTGACATAATTGCCGCAACTCAGCGATTACACTGGGCGCTGTGGTAGCGCTTCATTTAAAAATTAAGATAAAAAAGTCACTTTTTAACTGTGGGACCAATCCTAGCCGTTTGCGCGCGGTGAAGAAATAGAGACAGTTTTAAATATATTCGTCACATATTCGTACAAACATGTATTTAGCGATATTTATCTGTTATTACTAGGTTGCATCGCTTTTAACAGTGAAACGATTGAATGTGGGACATAATTGAACTAACTTTGGACTGTGACCTGATACATGTGATAAATGAGACAATTGAATTCCAAGAAAAAACATTCGTCTTAATTTGACATGATTGCCGGAACTCAGCGATTACACTGGGCGCTGTGGCAGCGCTTCATTTAAAAATTCAGATAAATAAGTCATTCTTTACCGTGGGACCAATCCTAGCCGTTATCGCGCGCTAAAGGAATAGCGACAGTTTCAAAACTACATTTCATTGATTTTCTAACGCTGTAAGTCCGTTTGAGTTTCAATGGTTGGGTCACATATTCGTACCAACATGTATTTAGCGATATTTTTCTGGTATTACTAGGCTGCATCGCTTTTTACAATGACACGATTGACTGTGGGACTTAATTGAACTGATTTTGGACTGTGACCTTATAAATGTGAAAGTGAGACAATTGGACTCCAAGAAATAACATTCTTCTTAATTTGACATAATTGCCGCAACTCAGCGATTACACCGGGCGCTGTGGTAGCGCTTCATTTAAAAATTAAGATAAAAAAGTCACTTTTTAACTGTGGGACCAATCCTAGCCGTTAGCGCGAGCTGAGGAAATAGAGAGAGTTTCAAATAGTACATTTCACTGATTTTCAATTGATGTCAGTCCGTTTGAGTTACAACAATTGGGTTACATATTCGTACCAACATGTATTTAGCGATATTTTTCTCATATTAATAGGTTGCATCGCTTTTAACAGTAAAACAATTGGCTGTGGGACTTAATTGAATTAACTTTGGACTGTGACCTGATACATGTGATAAATGAGACAATTGGACTCCGAGAAATAGCATTCTTTTTAATTTGACATGATTGCTGGAACTGAGCGATTACACTGGGCGCTATGGTAGCGCTTCATTTAAAAATTTAGATAAGTAAGTCATTTTTTACTGTGGGACCAATCCTAGCCGTTATCGCGCGCTAAAGGAATAGCGACAGTTTCAAAACTACATTTCATTGATTTTCTAACGCTGTAAGTCCGTTTGAGTTTCAATGGTTGTGTCACATATTCGTATCAACATGTATTTAGCAAAATTTTTCTGGTATTACTAGGTTGCATAGCTTTTAACAATGAAACGATTGACTGTGGGACTTAATTGAACTAACTTTGGACTGTGACCTGATAAATGTGATAAATGAGACAATTGGAATCCGAGAAATAACATTCTTCTTAATTTGACGTGCATGCTGGAACTCAGCGATTACACCAGGCGCTGTGGTAGCGCTTCATTTAAAAATTTTGATAAGTAAGTCATTCTTTACTGTGGGACCAATCCTAGCAGTTATCGTGCGCTGAAGAAATAGCGACAGTTTCAAAAACCACATTTCATTGACTTTCTAACGGTATCATTCCGCTTCAGTTACAACCGTTGCGTCACATATTCGTACCAACATGTATTTAGCGATATTTTTCTCATATTAATAGGTTGCATCGCTTTTAACAGTGAAACGATTGACTATGGGAATAAATAGAACTGATTTTAGACTGCGACCTTATAAATGTTATACGTGAGACAATTGGACTTCAGGAAATAACATTCTTTTTAATTTGACATGATTGCCGGAACTGAGCGATTACACTGGGCGCTATGGTAGCGCTTCATTTAAAAATTTAGATAAGTAAGTCATTTTTTTACTGTGGGACCAACCCTAGCCGTTATCCCGCGCTGAAGAAATAGAGACAGTTTTAAATATATTCGTCACATATTCGTAGAAACATGTATTTAGCGATATTTATCTGTTATTACTAGGTTGCATCGCTTTTAACAGTGAAACGATTGAATGTGGGACATAATTGAACTAACTTTGGACTGTGACCTGATACATGTGATAAATGAGACAATTGAATTCCAAGAAAAAACATTCATCTTAATTTGACATGATTGCCGGAACTCAGCGATTACACTGGACGCTGTGGTAGTGCTTCATTTAAAGATTTTGATTAATAAGTCATTTTTTACTATGGGACCAATCCTAACCGTTATCTCGCGCTGAAAAATTAGCGACAGTTTCAAAAAGTACATTTCATTGAATTTCTAACGGTGTCAGTTCGTTTGAGTTACAACGGTTGGGTCACATATTCGTACCAACATGTATTTAGCGATATTTTTCTGGTATTACTAGGCTGCATCGCTTTTAACAATGACACGATTGACTGTGGGACTTAATTGAACTGATTTTGGACTGTGACCTTATAAATGTGAAAGTGAGACAATTGGACTCCAAGAAATAACATTCTTCTTAATCTAACATAATTGCCGCAACTCAGCGATTACACCGGGCGCTGTGGTAGCGCTTCATTTAAAAATTATGATAAAAAAGTTACTTTTTAACTGTGGGACCAATCCTAGCCGTTTGCGCGCGGTGAAGAAATAGAGACAGTTTTAAATATATTCGTCACATATTCGTACAAACATGTATTTAGCGATATTTATCTGTTATTACTAGGTTGCATCGCTTTTAACAGTGAAACGATTGAATGTGGGACTTAATTGAACTAACTTTGGACTGTGACCTGATACATGTGATAAATGAGACAATTGAATTCCAAGAAAAAACATTCATCTTAATTTGACAGGATTGCCGGAACTCAGCGATTACACTGGGCGCTGTGGCAGCGCTTCATTTAAAAATTCAGATAAATAAGTCATTCTTTACCGTGGGACCAATCCTAGCCGTTATCGCGCGCTGAAGGAATAGCGACAGTTTCAAAAACTACATTTCATTGATTTTCTAACGGTGTAAGTCCGTTTGAGTTTCAATGGTTGGTTCACATATTCGTACCAACATGTATTTAGCGATATTTTTCTGGTATTACTAGGTTGCATCGCTTTTAACAATGAAACGATTGACTGTGGGTCTTAATTGAACTAACTTTGGACTGTGACCTGATAAATGTTATAAGTGAGACAATTGTACTCCAAGAAATAACATTCTTCTTAATTTGACCTGATTGCCGGAACTCAGCGATTACACTGGACGCTGTGGTAGTGGTTCATTTAAAAATTTAGATTAATAAGTCATTTTTTACTGTGGGACCAATCCTAGCCGTTATCTCGCGCTAAAGAATTAACGACAGTTTCACAAAGTACGGTTCATTGACTTTCTAACGGTGTCAGTTCGTTTGAGTTACAACGATTGGGTCAAATATTCCCACCAACATGTATTTAGCGATATTTTTCTGGTATTACTAGGCTGCATCGCTTTTAACAATGAAACGATTGACTATGGGACTTTATTGAACTAACATTTGACTGTGACCTGATAAATGTGATAAATGAGAAAATTGGACTCCAAGAAATAACATTCTTCTTAATTTGACCTGGTTGCCGGAACTGAGCGATTACACTGGACGCTGTTGTAGTGCTTCATTTAAAAATTTTGACTAATAAGTCATTTTTTACTGTGGGACCAATCCTAGCCGTTATCTCGCGCTGAAGAATTAGCGACAGTTTCAAAAATTACATTTCACTGACTTTCTAATAGTTTCAATCCGTTTGAGTTACAACGGTTGCGTCACATGTTCGTACCAACATGTATTTAGCAATATTTTTCTCATATTAATAGGTTGCATCGCTTTTAACAGTGAAACGATAGAATGTGGGAGTTAATTGAACTAACTTTGGACTGTGACCTGATACATGTGATAAATGAGACAATTGAATTCCAAGAAAAAACATTCTTTTTAATTTGACATGATTGCCGGAACTGAGCGATTACACTGGGCGCTATGGTAGCGCTTCATTTAAAAATTTAGATAAGTAAGTCATTTTTTACTGTGGGACCAATCCT
Organism: Hydractinia symbiolongicarpus; assembly: GCF_029227915.1. Classification (NCBI taxonomy): domain Eukaryota; kingdom Metazoa; phylum Cnidaria; class Hydrozoa; order Anthoathecata; family Hydractiniidae; genus Hydractinia; species Hydractinia symbiolongicarpus. Next base: position 2,534,630 of record NC_079875.1, on the reverse strand, counting down.
AGGCGTTATCCCGCGCTGAAGGATTAGAGACAGTTTCAAAAAGTACATTTCATTGACTTTCTAACAGTTTTAATCCGCTTGAGTTACAACGGTTGAGTCACATATTCTTACCAACATGTATTTCGTGATATCTTACCGGTGTTACTAGGTTGTATCGCTTTTAACAGCAAAACGATTAACTGTGGGACTAAATTGAACTGATTTTGGACTGTGACCTTATAAATGTGAAAGTGAGACAATTGGACTCCAAGAAATAACATTCTTCTTAATTTGACATGATTGCCGCAACTCAGCGATTACACCGGGCGCTGTGGTTGCGCTTCATTTAAAAATTAAAATAAAAAAGTCACTTTTTAACTGTGGGACCAATCCTAGCCGTTAGCGCGCGGTGAAGAAGTAGAGACAGTTTTAAATAAATTCGTCACATATTCGTACAAACATGTATTTAGCGATTTTTATCTGTTATTACTAGGTTGCATCGCTTTTAACAGTGAAACGATTGAATGTGGGACTCAATTGAACTAACTTTGGACTGTGACCTGATACATGTGATAAATGAGACAATTGAATTCCAAGAAAAAACATTCATCTTAATTTGACATGATTGCCGGAACTCAGCGATTACACTAGGCGCTGTGGCAGCGCGTCATTTAAAAATTCAGATAAATGAGTCCTTCTTTACCGTGGGACCAATCCTAGCCGTTATCGCGCGCTGAAGGAATAGCGACAGTTTCAAAAACTACATTTCATTGATTTTCTAACGGTGTAAGTCCGTTTGAGTTTCAATGGTTGGGTCACATACTCGTACCAACATGTATTTAGCGATATTTTTCTGGTATTACTAGGTTGCATAGCTTTTAACAATGAAACGATTGACTGTGGGACTTAATTGAACTAACATTGGACTGTGACCTGATAAGTGTGATAAATGAGAAAGTTGGACTCCAAGAAATAACATTCTTCTTAATTTGACCTGATTGCCGGAACTCAGCGATTACACTGGACGCTGTGGTAGTGCTTCATTTGAAAATTTTGATTAATAAGTCAATTTTTACTGTGGGACCAATCCTAACCGTTATCTCGCGCTGAAGAATTAGCGAGAGTTTCCAAAAGTACATTTCATTGACTTTCTAACGGTGTCAGTTCGTTTAAGTTACAACGGTTGGGTCACATATTCGTACAAACATGTATTTAGCGATATTTTTCTCATATTAATAGGTTGCATCGCTTTTAACAGTGAAACGATTGACTATGGGACTAAATAGAACTGATTTTGGACTGTGACCTTATAAATGTTATACGTGAGACAATTGGACTTCAAGAAATAACATTCTTTTTAATTTGACATGATTGCCGGAACTGAGCGATTACACTGGGCGCTATGGTAGCGCTTCATTTAAAAATTTAGATAAGTAAGTCATTTTTTACTGTGGGACCAATCCTAGCCGTTATCCCGCGCTGAAGGAATAGAGATAGTTTCAAAAAGTACATTTCATTGACTTTCTAACAGTTTTAATCCGCTTGAGTTACAACGGTTGAGTCACATATTCTTACCAACATGTATTTCGTGATATCTTACCGGTGTTACTAGGTTGTATCGCTTTTAACAGCAAAACGATTAACTGTGGGACTAAATTGAACTGATTTTGGACTGTGACCTTATAAATGTGAAAGTGAGACAATTGGACTCCAAGAAATAACATTCTTCTTAATTTGACATGATTGCCGCAACTCAGCGATTACACCGGGCGCTGTGGTTGCGCTTCATTTAAAAATTAAAATAAAAAAGTCACTTTTTAACTGTGGGACCAATCCTAGCCGTTAGCGCGCGGTGAAGAAATAGAGACAGTTTTAAATAAATTCGTCACATATTCGTACAAACATGTATTTAGCGATTTTTATCTGTTATTACTAGGTTGCATCGCTTTTAACAGTGAAACGATTGAATGTGGGACTCAATTGAACTAACTTTGGACTGTGACCTGATACATGTGATAAATGAGACAATTGAATTCCAAGAAAAAACATTCATCTTAATTTGACATGATTGCCGGAACTCAGCGATTACACTAGGCGCTGTGGCAGCGCTTCATTTAAAAATTCAGATAAATGAGTCCTTCTTTACCGTGGGACCAATCCTAGCCGTTATCGCGCGCTGAAGGAATAGCGACAGTTTCAAAAACTACATTTCATTGATTTTCTAACGGTGTAAGTCCGTTTGAGTTTCAATGGTTGGGTCACATACTCGTACCAACATGTATTTAGCGATATTTTTCTGGTATTACTAGGTTGCATAGCTTTTAACAATGAAACGATTGACTGTGGGACTTAATTGAACTAACTTTGGACTGTGACCTGATAAGTGTGATAAATGAGAAAGTTGGACTCCAAGAAATAACATTCTTCTTAATTTGACCTGATTGCCGGAACTCAGCGATTACACTGGACGCTGTGGTAGTGCTTCATTTGAAAATTTTGATTAATAAGTCAATTTTTACTGTGGGACCAATCCTAACCGTTATCTCGCGCTGAAGAATTAGCGAGAGTTTCAAAAAGTACATTTCATTGACTTTCTAACGGTGTCAGTTCGTTTGAGTTACAACGGTTGGGTCACATATTCGTACCAACATGTATTTAGCGATATTTTTCTGGTATTACTAGGCTGCATCGCTTTTAACAATGACACGATTGACTGTGGGACTTAATTGAACTGATTTTGGACGGTAACCTTATAAATGTGAAAGTGAGACAATTGGACTCCAAGAAATAACATTCTTCTTAATTTGACATAATTGCTGCAACTCAGCGATTACACCGGGCACTGTGGTAGCGCTTCATTTAAAAATTAAGATAAAAAAGTCACTTTTTAACTGTGGGACCAATCCTAGCCGTTAGCGCGCGGTGAAGAAATAGAGACAGTTTTAAATAAATTCGTCACATATTCGTACAAACATGTATTTAGCGATTTTTATCTGTTATTACTAGGTTGCATCGCTTTTAACAGTGAAACGATTGAATGTGGGACTTAATTGAACTAACTTTGGACTGTGACCTGATACATGTGATAAATGAGACAATTGAATTCCAAGAAAAAACATTCATCTTAATTTGACATGATTGCCGGAACTCAGCGATTACACTGGGCGCTGTGGCAGCGCTTCATTTAAAAATTTTTGATTAATAAGTCTTTTTTTACTGTGGGACCAATCCTACCCGTTATCTTGCGCTGAAGAATTAGCGACAGTTTCACAAAGTACATTTCATTGACTTTCTAACGGTGTCAGTTCGTTTGAGTTACAACGGTTGGGTCACATATTCGTACCAACATGTAAATAGCGATATTTTTCTGGCATTACTAGGCTGCATCGCTTTTAACAATGACACGATTGACTGTGGGACTTAATTGAACTAACTTCGGACTGTGACCTGATGCATGTGATAAATGAGACAATTGAATTCAAAGAAAAAACATTCGTCTTAATTTGACATGATTGCCAGAACTCAGCGATTACACTGGGCGCTGTGGCAGCGCTTCATTTAAAAATTCAGATAAATAAGTCATTCTTTACCGTGGAACCAATCCTAGCCGTTATCGCGCGCTGAAGGAATAGCGACAGTTTCAAAAACTACATTTCATTGACTTTCTAACGGTATCAATCCGCTTCAGTTACAACGGTTGCGTCACATATTCGTACAAACATGTATTTAGCGATATTTTTCTCATATTAATAGGTTGCATCGCTTTTAACAGTGAAACGATTGACTATGGGACTAAATAGAACTGATTTTGGACTGTGACCTTATAAATGTTATACGTGAGACAATTGGACTTCAAGAAATAACATTCTTTTTAATTTGACATGATTGCCGGAACTCAGCGATTACACTGGGCGCTGTGGCAGCGCTTCATTTAAAAATTCAGATAAATAAGTCCTTCTTTACCGTGGGACCAATCCTAGCCGTTATCGCGCGCTGAAGGAATAGCGACAGTTTCAAAAACTACATTTCATTGATTTTCTAACGGTGTAAGTCCGTTTGAGTTTCAATGGTTGGGTCACATACTCGTACCAACATGTATTTAGCGATATTTTTCTGGTATTACTAGGTTGCATAGCTTTTAACAATGAAACGATTGACTGTGGGACTTAATTGAACTAACTTTGGACTGTGACCTGATAAGTGTGATAAATGAGAAAGTTGGACTCCAAGAAATAACATTCTTCTTAATTTGACCTGATTGCCGGAACTCAGCGATTACACTGGACGCTGTGGTAGTGCTTCATTCAAAAGTTTTGATTAATAAGTCAATTTTTACTGTGGGACCAATCCTAACCGTTATCTCGCGCTGAAGAATTAGCGACAGTTTCAAAAAGTACATTTCATTGACTTTCTAACGGTGTCAGTTCGTTTGAGTTACAACGGTTGGGTCACATATTCGTACCAACATGTCTTTAGCGATATTTTTCTGGTATTACTAGGCTGCATCGCTTTTAACAATGACACGATTGACTGTGGGACTTAATTGAACTGATTTTGGACTGTGACCTTATAAATGTGAAAGTGAGACAATTGGACTCCAAGAAATAACATTCTTCTTAATTTGACATAATTGCTGCAACTCAGCGATTACACCGGGCGCTGTGGTAGGGCTTCATTTAAAAATTAAGATAAAAAAGTGACTTTTTAACTGTGGGACCAATCCTAGCCGTTAGCGCGCGGTGAAGAAATAGAGACAGTTTTAAATATATTCGTCACATATTCGTACAAACATGTATTTAGCGATATTTATCTGTTATTACTAGGTTGCATCGCTTTTAACAGTGAAACGATTAAATGTGGGACTTAATTGAACTAACTTTGGACTGTGACCTGATAAATGTGATAAATGAGAAAATTGGACTCCAAGAAATAACATTCTTCTTAATTTGACCTGATTGCCGGAACTCAGCGATTACACTGGACGCTGTGGTAGTGCTTCATTTAAAATTTTTGATTAATAAGTCATTTTTTACTGTGGGACCAATCCTACCCGTTATCTTGCGCTGAAGAATTAGCGACAGTTTCAGAAAGTACATTTCATTGACTTTCTAACGGTGTCAGTTCGTTTGAGTTACAACGGTTGGGTCACATATTCGTACCAACATGTAAATAGCGATATTTTTCTGGCATTACTAGGCTGCATCGCTTTTAACAATGACACGATTGACTGTGGGACTTAATTGAACTAACTTCGGACTGTGACCTGATGCATGTGATAAATGAGACAATTGAATTCAAAGAAAAAACATTCGTCTTAATTTGACATGATTGCCAGAACTCAGCGATTACACTGGGCGCTGTGGCAGCGCTTCATTTAAAAATTCAGATAAATAAGTCATTCTTTACCGTGGAACCAATCCTAGCCGTTATCGCGCGCTGAAGGAATAGCGACAGTTTCAAAAACTACATTTCATTGACTTTCTAACGGTATCAATCCGCTTCAGTTACAACGGTTGCGTCACATATTCGTACCAACATGTATTTAGCGATATTTTTCTCATATTAATAGGTTGCATCGCTTTTAACAGTGAAACGATTGACTATGGGACTAAATAGAACTGATTTTGGACTGTGACCTTATAAATGTTATACGTGAGACAATTGGACTTCAAGAAATAACATTCTTTTTAATTTGACATGATTTCCGGTACTGAGCGATTACACTGGGCGCTATGGTAGCGCTTCATTTAAAAATTAAGATAAGTAAGGCATTTTTTACTGTGGGACCAATCCTAGCCGTTATCCCGGGCTGAAGGAATAGAGACAGTTTCAAAAAGTACATTTCATTGACTTTCTAACAGTTTCAATCCGTTTGAGTTACAACGGTTGAGTCACATATTCTTACCAACATGTACTTCGTGATATCTTTCCGGTGTTACTAGATTGTATGGCTTTTAACAGCAAAGCGATTGACTGTGGGACTTAATTGAACTGATTTTGGACTGTGACCTTATAAATGTGAAAGTGAGACAATTGGACTCCAACAAATAACATTCTTCTTAATTTGACATGATTGCCGCAACTCAGCGATTACACCGGGCGCTGTGGTAGCGCTTCATTTAAAAATTAAGATAAAAAAGTCACTTTTTACTTGGGGGACCAATCCTAGCCGTTAGCGCGCGGTGAAGAAATAGAGACAGTTATAAATATATTCGTCACATATTCGTACAAACATGTATTTAGCGATATTTATCTGTTATTACTAGGTTGCATCGCTTTTAACAGTGAAACGATTGAATGTGGGACTTAATTGAACTAACTTTGGACTGTGACCTGATACATGTGATAAATGAGACAATTGAATTCCAAGAAAAAACATTCATCTTAATTTGACATGATTGCCGGAACTCAGCGATTACACTGGGCGCTGTGGCAGCGCTTCATTTAAAAATACATATAAATAAGTCATTCTTTACCGTGGGACAAATCCTAGCCGTCATCGCGCACTGAAGGAATAGCGACAGTTTCGAAAACTACATTTCATTGATTTTCTAACGGTGTAAGTCCGTTTGAGATTCAATGCTGGGGTCACATATTCGTACCAACATGTATTTAGCGATATTTTTCTAGTATTACTAGGTTGCATCGCTTTTAACAATGAAACGATTGACTGTGGGACTTAATTGAACTAACTTTGGACTGTGACCTGATAAATGTGATAAATGAGAAAGTTGGACTCCAAGAAATAACACTCTTCTTAATTTGACCTGATTGCCGGAACTCAGCGATTACACTGGACGCTGTGGTAGTGCTTCATTTAAAAATTTTGATTAATAAGTCATTTTTTACTGTGGGACCAATCCTAACCGTTATCTCGCGCTGAAGAATTAGCGACAGTTTCAAAAAGTGCATATCATTGACATTCTAACGGTGTCAGTTCGTTTGAGTCACAACGGTTGGGTCACATATTCGTACCGACATGTATTTAGCGATATTTTTCTGGTATTACTAGGTTGCATCGCTTTTAACAGTGAAGCGATTAAATGTGGGACTTAATTGAACTAATTTTGGTGTGTGACCTGATACATGTGATAAATGAGACAATTGAATTCCAAGAAAAAACATTCATCTTAATTTGACATGATTGCCGGAACTCAGCGATTACACTGGGCGCTGTGGCAGCGCTTCATTTAAAAATTCAGATAAATAAGTCATTCTTTACCGTGGGACCAATCCTAGCCGTCATCGCGCGCTGAAGGAATAGCGATATTTTTAAAAACTACATTTCATTGACTTTCTAACGGTATCAATCCGCTTTAGTTACAACGGTTGCGTCACATATTCGTACCAACATGTATTTAGCGATATTTTTCTCATATTAATAGGTTGCATCGCTTTTAACAGTGAAACGATTGACTATGGGACTAAATAGAACTGATTTTGGACTGTGATCTTATAAATGGTATACGTGAGACAATTGAACTTCAAGAAATAACATTCTTTTTAATTTGACATAATTTCCGGTACTGAGCGATTACACTGGGTGCTATGGTAGCGCATCATTTAAAAATTTAGATAAATAAGTCATTCTTTACTGCTGGACCAATCCTAGCCGTTATCGCGCGCTGAAGAAGTAGAGAGCGTTTTAAAAAGTACATTTCACTGACTTTCTAACAGTATTAATCCGATTGAGTTACAACGGTTGAGTCACACATTCGTACCAACATGTATTTCGTGATATCTTTCCGGTGTTACTAGGTTGTATCGCTTTTAACAGCAAAACGATTGACTGTGGGACTTAAATGAACTGATTTTGGACTGTGACCTTATAAATGTGAAAGTGAGACAATTGGACTCCAAGAAATAACATTCTTCTTAATTTGACATGATTGCCGCAACTCAGCGGTTACACCGGGCGCTGTGGTAGCGATTCATTTAAAAATTAAGATAAAAAAGTCACTTTTTAACTGTGGAACCAATCCTAGCCGTTAGCGCGCGGTGAAGAAATAGAGACAGTTGTAAATATATTCGTCACATATTCGTACAAACATGTATTTAGCGATATTTTTCTGGTATTACTAGGTTGCATCGCTTTTAACAATGAAACGATTGACTGTGGGACTTAATTGAACTAACTTTGGACAGTGACCTGATAAATGTGATAAATGAGAAAATTGGACTCCAAGAAATAACATTCTTCTTAAGTTGACCTGATTGCCGGAACTCAGCGATTACACTGGACGCTGTGGTAGTGCTTCATTTAAAAATTTTGATTAATAAGTCATTTTTTACTGTGGGACCAATCCTAACCGTTATCTCGCGCTGAAGAATTAGCGATAGTTTCAAAAAGTACATTTCATTGAGTTTCTAACGGTGTCAGTTCGTTTGAGTTACAACTGTTGGGTGACATATTCGTACCAACATGTATTTAGCAATATTTTTCTCATGTTACTAGATTCCATCGCTTTTAACAGTGAAACGATTGGGTGTGGGACTTAATTGAACTGATTTTGGACTGTGACCTTATAAATGTTATAAGTGAGACAATTGTACTCCAATAAATAACATTCTTCTTAATTTGACCTGGCTGCCGGAACTCAGCGATTACACTGGACGCTGTGGTAGTGGTTCATTTAAAAATTTAGATTAATAAGTCATTGTTTACTGTGGGACCAATCCTAGCCGTTATCTCGCGCTGAAGAATTAACGACAGTTTCACAAAGTACATATCATTGACTTTCTAACGGTGTCAGTTCGTTTGAGTTACAACGGTTGAAAAAATTTAGATAAATAAGTCATTCTTTACAGCGGGACCAATCCTAGCCGTTATCGCGCGCTGAAGAAGTAGAGAGTGTTTCAAAAACTACATTTCACTGACTTTCTAATAGTATTAATCCGATTGAGTTACAACGGTTGAGTCACATATTCGTACTAACATGTATTTCGTGATATATTCTCCGGTATTACTAGGTTGCATCGCTTTTAAAAATGAAACGATTGACTGTGGGACTTATTTGAACTGATTTCATGCTGTGACCTTATAAATGTGAAAGTGAGACAAATGCACTCCAAGAAATAACATTCTTCTTAATTTGACATGTTTGCCGTAACTCAGCGATTACACTGGGCGCTGTGGTAGCGCTTCATTTAAAAATTAAGATAAAAAACTCACTTTTTAACTGTGGGACCAATCCTAGCCGTTAGCGCGAGCTGAAGAAATAGAGAGAGTTTTAAACATATTCGTCACATATTCGTACAAATATGTATTTAGCGATATTTATCTGTTATTACTAGGTTGCATCGCTTTTAACAGTGAAACGATTGAATGTGGGATTTAATTGAACTAACTTTGGACTGTGACCTGATACATGTGATAAATGAGACAATTGAATTCCAAGAAAAAACATTCATCTTAATTTGACATGATTGCCGGAACCCAGCGATTACACTGGGCGCTGAATAAATAAGTCGTTCTTTACCGTGGGACCAATCCTAGCCGTTATCTCGCGCTGAAGGAATAGCGACAGTTTCAAAAACTACATTTCATTGATTTTCTAACGGTGTAAGTCCGTTTGAGTTTCAATGGTTGGGTCACATATTAGTACCAACATGTATTTAGCGATATCTTTCTGGTATTACTAGGTTGCATCGCTTTTAACAATGAAACGATTGACTGTGTGACATAATTGAACTAACTTTGGACAGTGACCTGATAAATGTGATAAATGAGAAAATTGGACTCCAAGAAATAACATTCTTCTTAAGTTGACCTAATTGCCGGAACTCAGCGATTACACTGGACGCTGTGGTAGTGGTTCATATAAAAATTTAGATTAATGAGTCATTTTTTACTGTGGGACCAATCCTAGCCGTTATCTCGCGCTGAAGAATTAACGACAGTTTCACAAAGTACATTTCATTGACTTTCTAACGGTGTCAGTTCGTTTGAGTTTCAATGGTTGGGTCACATATTAGTACCAACATGTATTTAGCGATATTTTTCTGGTATTACTAGGTTGCATCGCTTTTAACAATGAAACGATTGACTGTGTGACATAATTGAACTAACTTTGGACAGTGACCTGATAAATGTGATAAATGAGAAAATTGGACTCCAAGAAATAACATTCTTCTTAAGTTGACCTAATTGCCGGAACTCAGCGATTACACTGGACGCTGTGGTAGTGGTTCATATAAAAATTTAGATTAATGAGTCATTTTTTACTGTGGGACCAATCCTAGCCGTTATCTCGCGCTGAAGAATTAGCTACAGTTTCAAAAAGTACATTTCATTGACTTTCTAACGGTGTCAGTTCGTTTGAGTTACAACGGTTGGGTCACATATTCGTACCAACATGTATTTAGCGATATTTTTCTGGTATTACTAGGCTGATTCGCTTTTAACAATGACACGATTGACTGTGGGACTTAATTGAACTAACTTTGGACTGTGACCTGATAAATGTGATAAATGAGACAATTGGACTCCAAGAAAAAATGTTCTTCTTAATTTCACGTGATTGCCGGAACTCAGCGATTACTCTGGGCGCTGTGGTAGCGCTTCATTTAAAAATTTAGATAAATAAGTCATTCTTTACTGCGGGACCAATCCTAGCCGTTAGCGCGCGCTGAAGAAATAGAGATAGTTTCAAATACTACATTTCACTGACTTTCAATTGATGTCAGTCCGTTTGAGTTACAACGGTTGGGTCACATGATCGTACCAACATGTATTTAGCGATATTTTTCTGGTATTACTAGGCTGCATCGCTTTTAACAATGAAACGATTGACTGTGGGACTTAATTGAACTAACTTTGGACTGTGACCTGATAAATGTGATAAATGAGAAAATTGGACTCCAAGAAATAACATTCTTCTTAATTTGACCTGATTGCCGAAACTCAGCGATTACACTGGACGCTGTGGTAGTGCTTCATTTAAAAATTTTGATTATTAAGTCATTTTTTACTGTGGGACCAATCCTAGTCGTTATCTCCCGCTGAAGAATTAGCGACAGTTTCAAAAAGTACATTTCATTGACTTTCTAACCGTGTCAGTTCGTTTGAGTTACAACGGTTGGGTCACATATTCGTACCAACATGTATTTAGCGATATTTTTCTGGTATTACTAGGCTGCATCGCTTTTAACAATGACACGATTGACTGTGGGACTTAAGTGAACTAACTTTGGACTATGACCTGATAAATGTGATAAATGAGACAATTCGACTCCAAGAAAAAATATTCTTCTTAATTTCACGTAATTGCCGGAACTCGGCGATTACACTGGGCGCTGTGGTAGCGCTTCATTTAAAAATTTAGATAAATAAGTCATTCTTTACTGCGGGACCAATCCTAGCCGTTATCGCGCGCTGAAGAAGTAGAGAGCGTTTCAAAAACTACATTACACTGACTTTCTAACAGCATTAATCCGATTGAGTTACAACGGTTGAGTCACATATTCGTACCAACATGTATTTCGTGATATATTCTCCGGTATTACTAGGTTGCATCGCTTTTAACAATGAAACGATTGACTGTGGGACTTATTTGAACTGATTTCATGCTGTGACCTTATAAATGTGAAAGTGAGAGAATTGGACTCTAAGAAATAACATTCTTCCTAATTTGACATGTTTGCCGTAACTCAGCGATTACACTGGGCGCTGTGGTAGCGCTTCATTTAAAAATTAAGATAAAAAAGTCACTTTTTAACTGTGGGACCAATCTTAGCCGTTAGCGCGAGTTGAAGAAATAGAGAGAGTTTTAAATATATTCGTCACATATTCGTACAAACATGTATTTAGCGATATTTATCTGTTATTACTAGGTTGCATCGCTTTTAACAGTGAAACGATTGAATGTGGGACTTAATTGAACTAACTTTGGATTGTGACCTGATACATGTGATAAATGAGACAATTGAATTCCAAGAAAAAACATTCATCTTAATTTGACATGATTGCCGGAACTCAGCGATTACACTGGGCGCTGTGGCAGCGCTTCATTTAAAAATTCAGATAAATAAGTCATTCTTTACCGTGGGACCAATCCTAGCCGTTATCGCGCGCTGAAGGAATAGCGACAGTTTCAAAAACTACATTTCATTGATTTTCTAACGGTGTAAGTCCGTTTGAGTTTCAATGGTTGGGTCACATATTCGTACCAACATGTATTTAGCGATATTTTTCTCATATTACTAGATTCCATCGCTTTTAACAATGACACGATTGACTGTGGGACTTAATTGAACTAACTTTGGACTGTGACCTGATAAATGTGATAAATGAGACAATTGGACTCCAAGAAAAAATGTTCTTCTTAATTTCACGTGATTGCCGGAACTCAGCGATTACTCTGGGCGCTGTGGTAGCGCTTCATTTAAAAATTTAGATAAATAAGTCATTCTTTACTGCGGGACCAATCCTAGCCGTTAGCGCGCGCTGAAGAAATAGAGATAGTTTCAAATACTACATTTCACTGACTTTCAATTGATGTCAGTCCGTTTGAGTTACAACGGTTGGGTCACATGATCGTACCAACATGTATTTAGCGATATTTTTCTGGTATTACTAGGCTGCATCGCTTTTAACAATGACACGATTGACTGTGGGACTTAAGTGAACTAACTTTGGACTATGACCTGATAAATGTGATAAATGAGAGAATTCGACTCCAAGAAAAAATGTTCTTCTTAATTTCACGTGATTGCCGGAACTCAGCGATTACACTGGACGCTGTGGTAGTGCTTCATTTAAAAATTTTGATTATTAAGTCATTTTTTACTGTGGGACCAATCCTAGTCGTTATCTCCCGCTGAAGAATTAGCGACAGTTTCAAAAAGTACATTTCATTGACTTTCTAACCGTGTCAGTTCGTTTGAGTTACAACGGTTGGGTCACATATTCGTACCAACATGTATTTAGCGATATTTTTCTGGTATTACTAGGCTGCATCGCTTTTAACAATGACACGATTGACTGTGGGACTTAAGTGAACTAACTTTGGACTATGACCTGATAAATGTGATAAATGAGAGAATTCGACTCCAAGAAAAAACATTCTTCTTAATTTCACGTAATTGCCGGAACTCGGCGATTACACTGGGCGCTGTGGTAGCGCTTCATTTAAAAATTTAGATAAATAAGTCATTCTTTACTGCGGGACCAATCCTAGCCGTTATCGCGCGCTGAAGAAGTAGAGAGCGTTTCAAAAACTACATTACACTGACTTTCTAACAGCATTAATCCGATTGAGTTACAACGGTTGAGTCACATATTCGTACCAACATGTATTTCGTGGTATATTCTCCGGTATTACTAGGTTGCATCGCTTTTAACAATGAAACGATTGACTGTGGGACTTATTTGAACTGATTTCATGCTGTGACCTTATAAATGTGAAAGTGAGAGAATTGGACTCTAAGAAATAACATTCTTCCTAATTTGACATGTTTGCCGTAACTCAGCGATTACACTGGGCGCTGTGGTAGCGCTTCATTTAAAAATTAAGATAAAAAAGTCACTTTTTAACTGTGGGACCAATCTTAGCCGTTAGCGCGAGTTGAAGAAATAGAGAGAGTTTTAAATATATTCGTCACATATTCGTACAAACATGTATTTAGCGATATTTATCTGTTATTACTAGGTTGCATCGCTTTTAACAGTGAAACGATTGAATGTGGGACTTAATTGAACTAACTTTGGATTGTGACCTGATACATGTGATAAATGAGACAATTGAATTCCAAGAAAAAACATTCATCTTAATTTGACATGATTGCCGGAACTCAGCGATTACACTGGGCGCTGTGGCAGCGCTTCATTTAAAAATTCAGATAAATAAGTCATTCTTTACCGTGGGACCAATCCTAGCCGTTATCGCGCGCTGAAGGAATAGCGACAGTTTCAAAAACTACATTTCATTGATTTTCTAACGGTGTAAGTCCGTTTGAGTTTCAATGGTTGGGTCACATATTCGTACCAACATGTATTTAGCGATATTTTTCTCATATTACTAGATTCCATCGCTTTTAACAATGACACGATTGACTGTGGGACTTAATTGAACTAACTTTGGACTGTGACCTGATAAATGTGATAAATGAGACAATTGGACTCCAAGAAAAAATATTCTTCTTAATTTCACGTGATTGCCGGAACTCAGCGATTACACTTGGCGCTGTGGTAGCGCTTCATTTGAAAATTTAGATAAATAAGTCATTCTTTACTGCGGGACCAATCCTAGCCGTTAGCGCGCTAAAGAAATAGAGATAGTTTCAAATACTACATTTCATTGACTTTCAATTGATGTCAGTCCGTTTTAGTTACAACGGTTGGGTCACATATTCGTACCAACATGTATTTAGCGATATTTTTCTCATATTACTAGATTCCACCGCTTTTAACAGTGAAACGATTGAATGTGGGACTTAATTGTACTGATTTTGGACTGTGACCTTATAAATGTTATAAGTGAGACAATTGTACTCCAAGAAATAACATTCTTCTTAATTTGACCTGATTGCCGGAACTCAGCGATTACACTGGACGCTGTGGTAGTGGTTCATTGAAAAATTTAGATTAATGAGTCATTTTTTACTGTGGGACCAATCCTAGCCGTTATCTCGCGCTGAAGAATTAACGACAGTTTCACAAAGTACATTTCATTGACTTTCTAACTGTGTCAGTTCGTTTGAGTTACAACGGTTGGGTCACATACTCATACCAACATGTATTTAGCGATATTTTTCTGGTATTACTAGGCTGCATCGATTTTAACAATGAAACGATTGACTGTGGGACGTAATTGAACTGATTTTGGACTGTGACCTTATAAATGTTATAAGTGAGATAATTGTACTCCAAGAAATAGCATTCTTCTTAATTTGACCTGATTGCCGGAACTCAGCGATTACACTGGACGCTGTGGTCGTGGTTCACTTAAAAATTTAGATTAATGAGACATTTTTTACTGTGGGACCAATCCTAGCCGTTATCTCGCGCTGAAGAATTAACGACAGTTTCACAAAGTACATTTCATTGACTTTCTAACGGTGTCAGTTCGTTTGAGTTACAACGGTTGGGTCACATATTCTTACCAACATGTATTTAGCGATATTTTTCTGGTATTACTAGGCTGCATCGCTTTTAACAATGAAACGATTGACTGTGGGACTTATTTGAACTAAATTTGGACTGTGACCTGATAAATGTGATAAATGAGAAAATTGGACTCCAAGAAATAACATTCTTCTTAATTTGACCTGATTGCCGAAACTCAGCGATTACACTGGACGCTGTGGTAGTGCTTCATTTAAAAATTTTGATTAATTAATCATTTTTTACTGTGGGACCAATCCTAGCCGTTATCTCGCGCTGAAGAATTAGCTACAGTTTCAAAAAGTACATTTCATTGACTTTCTAACGGTGTCAGTTCGTTTGAGTTACAACGGTTGGGTCACATATTCGTACCAACATGTATTTCGTGATACATTCTCCGGTATTACTAGGTTGTATCGCTTTTAACAATGAAACGATTGACTGTGGGACTTATTTGAACTGATTTCATGCTGTGACCTTATAAATGTGAAAGTGAGACAATTGGACTCCAAGAAATAACATTCTTCTTAAAATGACATGTTTGCCGTAACTCAGCGATTACACTGGGCGCTGTGGTAGCGTTTCATTTAAAAATTAAGATAAAAAAGTCACTTTTTAACTGTGGGACCAATCCTAGCCGTTAGCGCGAGCTGAAGAAATAGAGAGAGTTTTAAATATATTCGTCACATATTCGTACAAACATGTATTTAGCGATATTTATCTGTTATTACTAGGTTGCATCGCTTTTAACAGTGAAACGATTGAATGTGGGACTTAATTGAACTAACTTTGGACTGTGACCTGATACATGTGATAAATGAGACAATTGAATTCCAAGAAAAAACATTCATCTTTATTTGACATGATTGCCGGAACTCAGCGATTACACTGGGCGCTGTGGCAGCGCTTCATTTAAAAATTCAGATAAATAATTCATTCTTTACCGTGGGACCAATCCTAGCCGTTATCGCGCGCTGAAGGAATAGCGACAGTTTCAAAAACTACATTTCATTGATTTTCTAACGGTATCAATCCGCTTCAGTTACAACGGTTGGGTCACATATTCGTACCAACATGTATTTAGCGTTCGTACCAACATGTATTTACCAACATGTATTTCCACAGTAATATGTATTTAGCGATATTTTTTTGGTGTTACTAGGCTGATTCGCTTTTAACAATGACACGATTGACTGTGGGACTTAATTGAACTAACTTTGGCTGTGACCTGATAAATGTGATAAATGAAACAATTCGACTCCAAGAAAAAATATTCTTCTTAATTTTACGTGATTGCCAGAACTCAGCGATTACACTGGGCGCTGTGGTAGCGCTTCATATAAAAATTTAGATAAATAAGTCATTCTTTACTGCGGGACCAATCCTAGCCATTAGCGCGCGCTGAAGAAATAGAGATAGCTTCAAATACTACATTTCACTGACTTTCAATTGATGTCAGTCCGTTTGAGTTACAACGGTTGGGTCACATATTCGTACCAACATGTATTTAGCGATATTTTTCTTGTATTACTAGGCTGCATCGCTTTTAACAATGACACGATTGACTGTGGGACTTAATTGAACTAACTTTGGACAGTGACCTGATAAATGTGATAAATGAGAAAATTGGACTCCAAGAAATAACATTCTTCTTAATTTGACCTGATTGCCGGAACTCAGCGATTACACTGAGGGCTGTGGGAGCGCTTCATCTAAAAATTTAGATAAAAAAGTCATTCTTTACTGTGGGACCAATTCTAGCCGTTATCGCGCTCTGAAGAAATAGCGACAGTTTCAAAAACTACATTTCATTGACTTTCTAACGGTATCAATCTGCTTCAGTTACAACGGTTGGGTCACATATTCGTACCAACATGTATTTAGCGTTCGTACCAACATGTATTTACCAACATGTATTTCCACAGTAATATGTATTTAGCGATATTTTTTTGGTGTTACTAGGCTGATTCGCTTTTAACAATGACACGATTGACTGTGGGACTTAATTGAACTAACTTTGGACTGTGACCTGATAAATGTGATAAATGAGACAATTCGACTCCAAGAAAAAATATTCTTCTTAATTTTACGTGATTGCCGGAACTCAGCGATTACACTGGGCGCTGTGGTAGCGCTTCATTTAAAAATTTAGATAAATAAGTCATTCTTTACTGCGGGACCAATCCTAGCCATTAGCGCGCGCTGAAGAAATAGAGATAGCTTCAAATACTACATTTGACTGACTTTCAATTGATGTCAGTCCGTTTGAGTTACAACGGTTGGGTCACATATTCGTACCAACATGTATTTAGCGATATTTTTCTCATATTACTAGATTCCATCGCTTTTAACAGTGAAACGATTGTCTGTGGGACTTAATTGAACTGATTTTGGATTGTGACCTTATAAATGTTATAAGTGAGACAATTGGACTCCAAGAAATAACATTCTTCTTAATTTGACATGTTTGCCGTAACTCAGCGATTACACTGGGCGCTGTGGTAGCGCCTCATTTAAAAATTTAGATAAATAAGTCATATTTACTGTGAGACCAATCCTAGCCGTTGTCTCGCGCTGAAGAATTAACGACAGTTTCACAAACTACATTTCGTGGACCTTCTAACGGTGTCAGTTCGTTTGAGTTACAACGGTTGGGTCACATATTCCTACCAACATGTATTTAGCGATATTTTTCTGGTATTACTAGGCTGCATCGCTTTTAACAATGACACGATTGACTGTGGGACTTAATTGAACTAACTTTGGACTGTGACCTGATAAATGTGATAAATGAGACAATTCGACTCCAAGAAAAAATATTCTTCTTAATTTCACGTGATTGCCGGAACTCAGCGATTACACTGGGCGCTGTGGTAGCGCTTCATTTAAAAATTTAGATAAATAAGTCATTCTTTACTGCGGGACCAATCCTAGCGATTAGCGCGCGCTGAAGAAATAGAGATAGCTTCAAATACTACATTTCACTGACTTTCAATTGATGTCAGTCCGTTTGAGTTACAACGGTTGGGTCACATATTCGTACCAACATGTATTTAGCGATATTTTCCTCATATTACTAGATTCCATCGCTTTTAACAGTGAAACGATTGGCTGTGGGACTTAATTGAACTGATTTTGGACTGTGACCTTATAAATGTTATAAGTGAGACAATTGTACTCCAAGAAATAACATTCTTCTTAATTTGACCTGATTGCCGGAACTCAGCGATTACACTGGACGCTGTGGTAGTGGTTCATTTAAAAATTTAGATTAATAAGTCATTTTTTACTGTGGGACCAATCCTAGCCGTTATCTCGCGCTGAAGAATTAACGACAGTTTCACAAACTACATTTCGTGGACCTTTTAACGGTGTCAGTTCGTTTGAGTTACAACGGTTGGGTCACATATTCCTACCAACATGTTTTTACCGATATTTTTCTGGTATTACTAGGCTGCATCACTTTTAACAATGAAACGATTGACTGTGGGACTTAATTAAACTAACTTTGGACTGTGACTGATAAATGTGATGAATGACAAAATTGGACTCCAAGAAATAACATTCTTCTTAATTTGACCTGATTGCCGGAACTCAGCGATTACACTGGGCGCTGTGGTAGCGCTTCATTTAAAAATTTTGATTAATAAGTCATTTCTTACTGTGGGACCAATCCTAGCCGTTATCTCGCGCTGAAGAATTAGCGACAGTTTCGAAAAGTACATTTCATTGACTTTCTAACGGTGTCAGTTCGTTTGAGTTACAACGGTGGGTCACATATTCGTACCAACATGTATTTAGCGATATTTTTCTGGTATTACTAGGCTTCATCGCTTTTAACAATGACACGATTGACTGTGGGACTTAATTGAACTAACTTTGGAATGTGACCTGATAAATGTGATAAATGAGACAATTGGACTTCAAGAAAAAATATTCTTCTTAATTTCACGTGATTGCGGAACTCAGCGATTACACTGGGCGCTGTGGTAGCGCTTCATTTTAAAATTTAGATAAATAAGTCATTCTTTACTGCGGGACCAATGCTAGCCGTTATCGCGCGCTGAAGAAGTAGAGAGCGTTTCAAAAACTACATTTCACTGACTTTCTAACAGTATTAATCCGATTGAGTTACAACGGTTGAGTCACATATTCGTACCAACATGTATTTCGTGATATATTCTCCGGTATTACTAGGTTGTACCGCTTTTAACAATGAAACGATTGACTGTGGGACTTATTTGAACGGATTTCATGCTGTGAACTTATAAATGTGAAAGTGAGACAATTGGACTCCAAGAAATAACATTCTTCTTAATTTGACATGTTTGCCGTAACTCAGCGATTACACTGGGCGCTGTGGTAGCGCCTCATTTAAAAATTTAGATAAATAAGTCATATTTACTGTGAGACCAATCCTAGCCCTTATCGCGCGCTGAAGAAATAGCGACAGTTTCAAAAACTACATTTCATTGGCTTTCTAACGGTATCAATCCGCTTCAGTTACAACGGTTGCGTCACATATTCGTACCAACATGTATTTAGCGATATTTTTCTCATATTACTAGGTTGCATCGCTTTTACTAGTGAAAGGATTGGCTGTGGGATTTAATTGAACTGATTTTGGACTGTGAACTGATAAATGTGATAAATAAGACAATTGGACTCCAAGAAAATATATTCTTCCTAATGTGACGTGATTACCGGAACTCAGCGATTACACTGGGCGCTGTGGTAGCGCATCATTTAAAAATTTAGATAAATACGTCATTCTTTACTGCGGGACCAATCCTAGCCATTAGCGCGCGCTGAAGAAATAGAGATAGCTTCAAATACTACATTTCACTGACTTTCAATTGATGTCAGTCCGTTTGAGTTACAACGGTTGAGTCACATATTCGTACCAACATATATTTAGCGATATTTTTCTCATATTACTAGATTTTATCGCCTTTAACAGTGAAACGATTGGCTGTGGGACTTAATTGAACTAATTTTGGACTGTGACCTTATAAATGTTATAAGTGAGACAATTGTACTCCAAGAAATAACATTCTTCTTAATTTGACCTGATTGCCGGAACTCAGCGATTACACTGGACGCTGTGGTAGTGGTTCATTTAAAAATTTAGATTATTAGGTCATTTTTTACTGTGGGACCAATCCTAGCCGTTATCTCGCGCTGAAGAATTAACGACAGTTTCACAAACTACATTTCACTGACCTTCTAACGGTGTCAGTTCGTTTTAGTTACAACGGTTGGGTCACATATTCCTACAAACATGTATTTAGCGATATTTTTCTGGTATTACTAGGCTGCATCGCTTTTAACAATGAAACGATTGACTGTGGGACTTAATTAAACTAACTTTGGACTGTGACTGATAAATGTGATGAAAGAGAAAATTGGACTCCAAGAAATAACATTCTTCTTAATTTGACCTGATTGCCGGAACTCAGCGATTACACTGGGTGCTGTGGTAGCGCTTCATTTAAAAATTTTGATTAATAAGTCATTTCTAACTGTGGGACAAATCCTAGCCGTTATCTCGCGCTGAAGAATTAGCGACAGTTTCGAAAAGTACATTTCATTGACTTTCTAACGGTGTCAGTTCGTTTGAGTTACAACGGTTGGGTCACATATTCGTACCAACATGTATTTAGCGATATTTTTCTGGTATTACTAGGCTTCATCGCTTTTAACAAATGACACGATTGACTGTGGGACTTAATTGAACTAACTTTGGACTGTGACCTGATAAATGTGATAAATGAGACAATTGGACTTCAAGAAAAAATATTCTTCTTAATTTCACGTGATTGCGGAACTCAGCGATTACACTGGGCGCTGTGGTAGCGCTTCATTTTAAAATTTAGATAAATAAGTCATTCTTTACTGCGGGACCAATGCTAGCTGTTATCGCGCGCTGAAGAAGTAGAGAGCGTTTCAAAAACTACATTTCACTGACTTTCTAACAGTATTAATCCGATTGAGTTACAACGGTTGAGTCACATATTCGTACCAACATGTATTTCGTGATATATTCTCCGGTATTACTAGGTTGTACCGCTTTTAACAATGAAACGATTGACTGTGGGACTTATTTGAACGGATTTCATGCTGTGAACTTATAAATGTGAAAGTGAGACAATTGGACTCCAAGAAATAACATTCTTCTTAATTTGACATGTTTGCCGTAACTCAGCGATTACACTGGGCGCTGTGGTAGCGCCTCATTTAAAAATTTAGATAAATAAGTCATATTTACTGTGAGACCAATCCTAGCCCTTATCGCGCGCTGAAGAAATAGAGATAGCTTCAAATACTACATTTCACTGACTTTCAATTGATGTCAGTCCGTTTGAGTTACAACGGTTGGGTCACATATTCGTACCAACATGTATTTAGCGATATTTTTCTCATATTACTAGATTTTATCGCCTTTAACAGTGAAACGATTGGCTGTGGGACTTAATTGAACTAATTTTGGACTGTGACCTTATAAATGTTATAAGTGAGACAATTGTACTCCAAGAAATAACATTCTTCTTAATTTGACCTGATTGCCGGAACTCAGCGATTACACTGGACGCTGTGGTAGTGGTTCATTTAAAAATTTAGATTATTAAGTCATTTTTTACTGTGGGACCAATCCTAGCCGTTATCTCGCGCTGAAGAATTAACGACAGTTTCACAAACTACATTTCACTGACCTTCTAACGGTGTCAGTTCGTTTTATTTACAACGGTTGGGTCACATATTCCTACCAACATGTATTTAGCGATATTTTTCTGGTATTACTAGGCTGCATCGCTTTTAACAATGAAACGATTGACTGTGGGACTTAATTAAACTAACTTTGGACTGTGACTGATAAATGTGATGAATGAGAAAATTGGACTCCAAGAAATAACATTCTTCTTAATTTGACCTGATTGCCGGAACTCAGCGATTACACTGGGTGCTGTGGTAGCGCTTCATTTAAAAATTTTGATTAATAAGTCATTTCTAACTGTGGGACAAATCCTAGCCATTATCTCGCGCTGAAGAATTAGCGACAGTTTCGAAAAGTACATTTCATTGACTTTCTAACGGTGTCAGTTCGTTTGAGTTACAACGGTTGGGTCACATATTCGTACCAACATGTATTTAGCGATATTTTTCTGGTATTACTAGGCTTCATCGCTTTTAACAAATGACACGATTGACTGTGGGACTTAATTGAACTAACTTTGGACTGTGACCTGATAAATGTGATAAATGAGACAATTGGATTCCAAGAAAAAATATTCTTCCTAATTTCACGTGATTGCCGGAACTCAGCGATTACACTGGGCGCTGTGGTAGCGCTTCATTTAAAAATTTAGATAAATAAGTCATTCTTTACTGTGGGACCAATGCTAGCCGTTATCGCGCGCTGAAGAAGTAGAGAGCGTTTCAAAAACTACATTTCACTGACTTTCTAACAGTATTAATCCGATTGAGTTACAACGGTTGAGTCACATATTTGTACCAACATGTATTTCGTGATATATTCTCCGGTATTACTAGGTTGTATCGCTTTTAACAATGAAACGATTGACTGTGGGTCTTATATGAACTGATTTCATGCTGTGACCTTATAAATGTGAAAGTGAGACAATTGGACTCCAAGAAATAACATTCTTCTTAATTTGACATGTTTGCCGTAACTCAGCGATTACACTGGGAGCTGTAGTAGCACTTCATTTAAAAATTTAGATAAATAAGTCATTTTTACTGTGAGACCAATCCTAGCCCTTATCGCGCGCTGAAGAAATAGAGATAGCTTCAAATACTACATTTCACTGACTTTCAATTGATGTCAGTCCGTTTGAGTTACAACGGTTGGGTCACATATTCGTACCAACATGTATTTAGCGATATTTTTCTCATATTACTAGATTTTATCGCCTTTAACAGTGAAACGATTGGCTGTGGGACTTAATTGAACTAATTTTGGACTGTGACCTTATAAATGTTATAAGTGAGACAATTGTACTCCAAGAAATAACATTCTTCTTAATTTGACCTGATTGCCGGAACTCAGCGATTACACTGGACGCTGTGGTAGTGGTTCATTTAAAAATTTAGATTATTAAGTCATTTTTTACTGTGGGACCAATCCTAGCCGTTATCTCGCGCTGAAGAATTAACGACAGTTTCACAAACTACATTTCACTGACCTTCTAACGGTGTCAGTTCGTTTTAGTTACAACGGTTGGGTCACATATTCCTACCAACATGTATTTAGCGATATTTTTCTGGTATTACTAGGCTGCATCGCTTTTAACAATGAAACGATTGACTGTGGGACTTAATTAAACTAACTTTGGACTGTGACTGATAAATGTGATGAATGAGAAAATTGGACTCCAAGAAATAACATTCTTCTTAATTTGACCTGATTGCCGGAACTCAGCGATTACACTGGGTGCTGTGGTAGCGCTTCATTTAAAAATTTTGATTAATAAGTCATTTCTAACTGTGGGACAAATCCTAGCCATTATCTCGCGCTGAAGAATTAGCGACAGTTTCGAAAAGTACATTTCATTGACTTTCTAACGGTGTCATTTCGTTTGAGTTACAACGGTTGGGTCACATATTCGTACCAACATGTATTTAGCGATATTTTTCTGGTATTACTAGGCTTCATCGCTTTTAACAAATGACACGATTGACTGTGGGACTTAATTGAACTAACTTTGGACTGTGACCTGATAAATGTGATAAATGAGACAATTGGATTCCAAGAAAAAATATTCTTCCTAATTTCACGTGATTGCCGGAACTCAGCGATTACACTGGGCGCTGTGGTAGCGCTTCATTTAAAAATTTAGATAAATAAGTCATTCTTTACTGCGGGACCAATGCTAGCCGTTATCGCGCGCTGAAGAAGTAGAGAGCGTTTCAAAAACTACATTTCACTGACTTTCTAACAGTATTAATCCGATTGAGTTACAACGGTTGAGTCACATATTTGTACCAACATGTATTTCGTGATATATTCTCCGGTATTACTAGGTTGTATCGCTTTTAACAATGAAACGATTGACTGTGGGTCTTATATGAACTGATTTCATGCTGTGACCTTATAAATGTGAAAGTGAGACAATTGGACTCCAAGAAATAACATTCTTCTTAATTTGACATGTTTGCCGTAACTCAGCGATTACACTGGGAGCTGTGGTAGCACTTCATTTAAAAATTTAGATAAATAAGTCATTTTTACTGTGAGACCAATCCTAGCCCTTATCGCGCGCTGAAGAAGTAGAGATAGCTTCAAATACTACATTTCACTGACTTTCAATTGATGTCAGTCCGTTTGAGTTACAACGGTTGGGTCACATATTCGTACCAACATGTATTTAGCGATATTTTTCTCATATTACTAGATTTTATCGCCTTTAACAGTGAAACGATTGGCTGTGGGACTTAATTGAACTAATTTTGGACTGTGACCTTATAAATGTTATAAGTGAGACAATTGTACTCCAAGAAATAACATTCTTCTTAATTTGACCTGATTGCCGGAACTCAGCGATTACACTGGACGCTGTGGTAGTGGTTCATTTAAAAATTTAGATTATTAAGTCATTTTTTACTGTGGGACCAATCCTAGCCGTTATCTCGCGCTGAAGAATTAACGACAGTTTCACAAACTACATTTCACTGACCTTCTAACGGTGTCAGTTCGTTTTAGTTACAACGGTTGGGTCACATATTCCTACCAACATGTATTTAGCGATATTTTTCTGGTATTACTAGGCTGCATCGCTTTTAACAATGAAACGATTGACTGTGGGACTTAATTAAACTAACTTTGGAATGTGACTGATAAATGTGATGAATAAGAAAATTGGACTCCAAGAAATAACATTCTTCTTAATTTGACCTGATTGCCGGAACTCAGCGATTACACTGGGTGCTGTGGTAGCGCTTCATTTAAAAATTTTGATTAATAAGTCATTTCTAACTGTGGGACAAATCCTAGCCATTATCTCGCGCTGAAGAATTAGCGACAGTTTCGAAAAGTACATTTCATTGACTTTCTAACGGTGTCAGTTCGTTTGAGTTACAACGGTTGGGTCACATATTCGTACCAACATGTATTTAGCGATATTTTTCTGGTATTACTAGGCTTCATCGCTTTTAACAAATGACACGATTGACTGTGGGACTTAATTGAACTAACTTTGGACTGTGACCTGATAAATGTGATAAATGAGACAATTGGATTCCAAGAAAAAATATTCTTCCTAATTTCACGTGATTGCCGGAACTCAGCGATTACACTGGGCGCTGTGGTAGCGCTTCATTTAAAAATTTAGATAAATAAGTCATTCTTTACTGCGGGACCAATGCTAGCCGTTATCGCGCGCTGAAGAAGTAGAGAGCGTTTCAAAAACTACATTTCACTGACTTTCTAACAGTATTAATCCGATTGAGTTACAACGGTTGAGTCACATATTTGTACCAACATGTATTTCGTGATATATTCTCCGGTATTACTAGGTTGTATCGCTTTTAACAATGAAACGATTGACTGTGGGTCTTATATGAACTGATTTCATGATGTGACCTTATAAATGTGAAAGTGAGACAATTGGACTCCAAGAAATAACATTCTTCTTAATTTGACATGTTTGCCGTAACTCAGCGATTACACTGGGAGCTGTGGTAGCACTTCATTTAAAAATTTAGATAAATAAGTCATTTTTACTGTGAGACCAATCCTAGCCCTTATCGCGCGCTGAAGAAATAGCGACAGTCTCAAAAACTACATTTCATTGGCTTTCTAACGGTATCAATCCGCTTCAGTTACAACGGTTGCGTCACATATTCGTACCAACATGTATTTAGCGATATTTTTCTCATATTACTAGGTTGCATCGCTTTTACTAGTGAAACGATTGGCTGTGGAATTTAATTCAACTGATTTTGGACTGTGACCTGATAAATGTGATAAATAAGACAATTGGACTCCAAGAAAAAATATTCTTCCTACTTTGACGTGATTGCCGGAACTCAGCGATTACACTGGGCGCTGTGGTAGCGCTTCATTTAAAAATTAGGATAAAATAGTCACTTTTTAACTGTGGGACCAATCCTAGCCGTTAGCGCGCGCTGAAGAAATAGAGATAGTTTCAAATACTACATTTCACTGACTTTCAATTGATGTCAGTCCGTGTGAGTTACAACAGTTGGGTCACATATTCGTACCAACATGTATTTAGCGATATTGTTCTCATATTACTAGATTCCATCGCTTTTAACAGTGAAACGATTGGCTGTGGGACTTAATTGAACTGATTTTGGACTGTGACCTTATAAATGTTATAAGTGAGACAATTGTACTCCAAGAAATAACATTCTTCTTAATTTGACCTGATTGCCGGAACTCAGCGATTACACTGGACGCTGTGGTAGTGGTTCATTTAAAAATTTAGATTAACAAGTCATTCTTTTCTGTGGGACCAATCCTAGCCGTTATCTCGCGCTGAAGAATTAACGACAGTTTCACAAAGTACATTTCATTGACTTTCTAACGGTGTCAGTTCGTTTGAGTTACAACGGTTGGGTCACATATTCCTACCAACATGTATTTAGCGATATTTTTCTGGTATTACTAGGCTGCATCGCTTTTAACAATGAAACGATTGACTGTGGGACTTAATTGAACTAACTTTGGACTGTGACCTGATAAATGTGATAAATGAGAAAGTTGGACTCCGAAAAACAACATTCTTCCTAATTTGACGTGATTGCCGGAACTCAGCGATTACACTTGGCGCTGTGGTAGCGCTTCATTTAAAAATTTAGATAAATAAGTCATTTTTACTGTGGGACCTATCCTAGCCCTTATTGCACGCTGAAGAAATAGCGACAGTTTCAAAAACTCCATTTCATTGGCTTTCTAACGGTATCAATCCGCTTCAGTTACAACGGTTGCGTCACATATTCGTACCAACATGTATTTAGCGATATTTTTCTCATACTACTAGGTTGCATCGCTTTTAATAGTGAAACGATTGGCTGTGGGACTTAATTGAACTGATTTTGGACTGTGACCTTATAAATGTTATAAGTGAGACAATTGGACTCCAAAAAATAACATTCTTCTTAATTTGACCTGATTGCCGGAACTCAGCGATTACACTGGACGCTGTGGTAGTGGTTCATTTAAAAAATTAGATTAATGAGTCATTTTTTACTGTGGGACCAATCCTAGCCGTTATCTCGCGCTGACGAATTAACGACAGTTTCCCAAAGTACATTTCATTGACTTTCTAACGGTGTCAGTTCGTTTGAGTTACAACGGTTGGGTCACATATTCCTACCAACATGTATTTAGCGATATTTTTCTGGTATTACTAGGCTGCATCGCTTTTAACAATGAAACGATTGACTGTGGGACTTAATTGAACTGATTTTGGACTGTGACCTGATGAATGTTATAAGTGAGACAATTGTTCTCCAAGAAATAACATTCTTCCTAATTTCACGTGATTTCCGGAACTCAGCGATTACACTGGGCGCTGTGGTAGCGCTTCATTTAAAAATTTAGATAAATAAGTCATTCTTTACTGCGGGACCAATCCTAGCCGTTATCTCACGCTGAAGAATTAGCGACAGTTTCAAAAAGTACATTTCATTGACTTTCTAACGGTGTCAGTTCGTTTGTGTTACAACAGTTGGGTCACATATTCGTACCAACATGTATTTAGCGATATTTTTCTCATATTACTAGATTCCATCGCTTTTAACAGTGAAACGATTGGCTGTGGGACTTAATTGAACTGATTTTGGACTGTGACCTTATAAATGTTATAAGTGAGACAATTGTACTCCAAGAAATAACATTCTTCTTAATTTGACCTGATTGCCGGAACTCAGCGATTACACTGGACGCTGTGGTAGTGGTTCATTTAAAAATTTAGATTAACAAGTCATTCTTTTCTGTGGGACCAATCCTAGCCGTTATCTCGCGCTGAAGAATTAACGACAGTTTCACAAAGTACATTTCATTGACTTTCTAACGGTGTCAGTTCGTTTGAGTTACAACGGT
Organism: Hydractinia symbiolongicarpus; assembly: GCF_029227915.1. NCBI lineage: Eukaryota > Metazoa > Cnidaria > Hydrozoa > Anthoathecata > Hydractiniidae > Hydractinia > Hydractinia symbiolongicarpus. Next base: position 2,506,461 of record NC_079875.1, on the reverse strand, counting down.
TGGGTCACATATTCCTACCAACATGTATTTAGCGATATTTTTCTGGTATTACTAGGCTGCATCGCTTTTAACAATGAAACGATTGACTGTGGGACTTAATTGAACTAACTTTGGACTGTGACCTGATAAATGTGATAAATGAGAAAGTTGGACTCCGAAAAACAACATTCTTCCTAATTTGACGTGATTGCCGGAACTCAGCGATTACACTTGGCGCTGTGGTAGCGCTTCATTTAAAAATTTAGATAAATAAGTCATTTTTACTGTGGGACCTATCCTAGCCCTTATTGCACGCTGAAGAAATAGCGACAGTTTCAAAAACTCCATTTCATTGGCTTTCTAACGGTATCAATCCGCTTCAGTTACAACGGTTGCGTCACATATTCGTACCAACATGTATTTAGCGATATTTTTCTCATACTACTAGGTTGCATCGCTTTTAATAGTGAAACGATTGGCTGTGGGACTTAATTGAACTGATTTTGGACTGTGACCTTATAAATGTTATAAGTGAGACAATTGGACTCCAAAAAATAACATTCTTCTTAATTTGACCTGATTGCCGGAACTCAGCGATTACACTGGACGCTGTGGTAGTGGTTCATTTAAAAATTTAGATTAATGAGTCATTTTTTACTGTGGGACCAATCCTAGCCGTTATCTCGCGCTGACGAATTAACGACAGTTTCCCAAAGTACATTTCATTGACTTTCTAACGGTGTCAGTTCGTTTGAGTTACAACGGTTGGGTCACATATTCCTACCAACATGTATTTAGCGATATTTTTCTGGTATTACTAGGCTGCATCGCTTTTAACAATGAAACGATTGACTGTGGGACTTAATTGAACTGATTTTGGACTGTGACCTGATGAATGTTATAAGTGAGACAATTGTTCTCCAAGAAATAACATTCTTCCTAATTTCACGTGATTTCCGGAACTCAGCGATTACACTGGGCGCTGTGGTAGCGCTTCATTTAAAAATTTAGATAAATAAGTCATTCTTTACTGCGGGACCAATCCTAGCCGTTATCTCACGCTGAAGAATTAGCGACAGTTTCAAAAAGTACATTTCATTGACTTTCTAACGGTGTCAGTTCGTTTGTGTTACAACAGTTGGGTCACATATTCGTACCAACATGTATTTAGCGATATTTTTCTCATATTACTAGATTCCATCGCTTTTAACAGTGAAACGATTGGCTGTGGGACTTAATTGAACTGATTTTGGACTGTGACCTTATAAATGTTATAAGTGAGACAATTGTACTCCAAGAAATAACATTCTTCTTAATTTGACCTGATTGCCGGAACTCAGCGATTACACTGGACGCTGTGGTAGTGGTTCATTTAAAAATTTAGATTAACAAGTCATTCTTTTCTGTGGGACCAATCCTAGCCGTTATCTCGCGCTGAAGAATTAACGACAGTTTCACAAAGTACATTTCATTGACTTTCTAACGGTGTCAGTTCGTTTGAGTTACAACGGTTGGGTCACATATTCCTACCAACATGTATTTAGCGATATTTTTCTGGTATTACTAGGCTGCATCGCTTTTAACAATGAAACGATTGACTGTGGGACTTAATTGAACTAACTTTGGACTGTGACCTGATAAATGTGATAAATGAGACAATTGTACTCCAAGAAATAACATTCTTCTTAATTTGACCTGATTGCCGGAACTCAGCGATTACACTGGACGCTGTGGTAGTGGTTCATTTAAAAATTTAGATTAACAAGTCATTCTTTTCTGTGGGACCAATCCTAGCCGTTATCTCGCGCTGAAGAATTAACGACAGTTTCACAAAGTACATTTCATTGACTTTCTAACGGTGTCAGTTCGTTTGAGTTACAACGGTTGGGTCACATATTCCTACCAACATGTATTTAGCGATATTTTTCTGGTATTACTAGGCTGCATCGCTTTTAACAATGAAACGATTGACTGTGGGACTTAATTGAACTAACTTTGGACTGTGACCTGATAAATGTGATAAATGAGAAAGTTGGACTCCGAAAAACAACATTCTTCCTAATTTGACGTGATTGCCGGAACTCAGCGATTACACTTGGCGCTGTGGTAGCGCTTCATTTAAAAATTTAGATAAATAAGTCATTTTTACTGTGGGACCTATCCTAGCCCTTATTGCACGCTGAAGAAATAGCGACAGTTTCAAAAACTCCATTTCATTGGCTTTCTAACGGTATCAATCCGCTTCAGTTACAACGGTTGCGTCACATATTCGTACCAACATGTATTTAGCGATATTTTTCTCATACTACTAGGTTGCATCGCTTTTAATAATGAAACGATTGGCTGTGGGACTTAATTGAACTGATTTTGGACTGTGACCTTATAAATGTTATAAGTGAGACAATTGGACTCCAAAAAATAACATTCTTCTTAATTTGACCTGATTGCCGGAACTCAGCGATTACACTGGACGCTGTGGTAGTGGTTCATTTAAAAATTTAGATTAATGAGTCATTTTTTACTGTGGGACCAATCCTAGCCGTTATCTCGCGCTGACGAATTAACGACAGTTTCCCAAAGTACATTTCATTGACTTTCTAACGGTGTCAGTTCGTTTGAGTTACAACGGTTGGGTCACATATTCCCACCAACATGTATTTAGCGATATTTTTCTGGTATTACTAGGCTGCATCGCTTTTAACAATGAAACGATTGACTGTGGGACTTAATTGAACTGATTTTGGACTGTGACCTGATAAATGTTATAAGTGAGACAATTGTTCTCCAAGAAATAACATTCTTCCTAATTTCACGTGATTTCCGGAACTCAGCGATTACACTGGGCGCTGTGGTAGCGCTTCATTTAAAAATTTAGATAAATAAGTCATTTTTTACTGTGGGACCAATCCTAGCCGTTATCTCGCGCTGAAGAATTAGCGACAGTTTCAAAAAGTACATTTCATTGACTTTCTGACGGTGTCAGTTCGTTTGAGTTACAACGGTTGGGTCATATTTTCGTACCAACATGTATTTAGCGATATTTTTCTCATATTACTAGGTTGCATCGCTTTTAACAGTGAAACGATTGGCTGTGGGACTTAATTGAACTGATTTTGGACTGTGACCTTATAAATGTTATAAGTGAGACAATTGTACTCCAAGAAATAACATTCTTCTTAATTTGACCTGATTGCCGGAACTCAGCGATTACACTGGACGCTGTGGTAGTGGTTCATTTAAAAATTTAGATTAATGAGTCATTTTTTACTGTGGGACCAATCCTAACCGTTATCTCGCGCTGAAGAATTAACGACAGTTTCACAAAGTACATTTCATTGACTTTCTAACGGTGTCAGTTTGTTTGAGTTACAACGGCTGGGTCACATATTCCCACCAACATGTATTTAGCGATATTTTTCTGGTATTACTAGGCTGCATCGCTTTTAACAATGAAACGATTGACTGTGGGACTTAATTGAACTAACTTTGGACTGTGACCTGATAAATGTGATAAATGAGAAAATTGGACTCCAAGAAATAACATTCTTCTTAATTTGACCTGATTGCCGAAACTCAGCGATTACACTGGACGCTGTGGTAGTGCTTCATTTAAAAATTTTGATTAATAAGTCATTTTTTACTGTGGGACCAATCCTAGCCGTTATCTCGCGCTGAAGAATTAGCGACAGTTTCAAAAAGTACATTTCATTGACTTTCTGACGGTGTCAGTTCGTTTGAGTTACAACGGTTGGGTCATATTTTCGTACCAACATGTATTTAGCGATATTTTTCTCATATTACTAGGTTGCATCGCTTTTAATAGTGAAACGATTGGCTGTGGGACTTAATTGAACTGATTTTGGACTGTGACCTTATAAATGTTATAAGTGAGACAATTGGACTCCAAAAAATAATATTCTTCTTAATTTGACCTGATTGTTGGAACTCAGCGATTACACTGGACGCTGTGGTAGCGCTTCATTTAAAAATTTAGATAAGCAAGTCATTCTTTACTGTGGGACCAATCCTAGCCGTTATCGCGTGCTGAAGAAATAGCGACAGTTTCCAAAACTACATTTCATTGACTTTCTAACGGTGTCAGTTCGTTTGAGTTACAACGGTTGGGTCACATATTCCCACCAACATGTATTTAGCGATATTTTTCTGGAATTACTAGGCTGCATCGCTTTTAACAATGAAACGATTGACTGTGGGACTTAATTGAACTAACTTTGACTGTGACCTGATAAATGTGATAAATGAGAAAATTGGACTCCAAGAAATAACATTCTTCTTAATTTGACCTGATTGCCGAAACTCAGCGATTACACTGGACGCTGTGGTAGTGCTTCATTTAAAAATTTTGATTAATAAGTCATTTTTTACTGTGGGACCAATCCTAGCCGTTATCTCGCGCTGAAGAATTAGCGACAGTTTCAAAAAGTACATTTCATTGACTTTCTAACGGTGTCAGTTCGTTTGAGTTACAACGGTTGGGTCACATATTCGTACCAACATGTATTTAGCGATATTTTTCTCATATTACTAGGTTGCATCGCTTTTAATAGTGAAACGATTGGCTGTGGGACTTAATTGAACTAACTTTGGACTGTGACCTGATAAATGTGATAAATGAGACAATTGGACTCAAAAAAAACATTCTTCTTAATTTGACCTGATTGCCGGAACTCAGCGATTACACTGGACGCTGTGGTAGTGGTTCATTTAAAAATTTAGATTAACAAGTCATTCTTTTCTGTGGGACCAATCCTAGCCGTTATCTCGCGCTGAAGAATTAACGACAGTTTCACAAAGTACATTTCATTGACTTTCTAACGGTGTCAGTTCGTTTGAGTTACAACGGTTGGGTCACATATTCCTACCAACATGTATTTAGCGATATTTTTCTGGTATTACTAGGCTGCATCGCTTTTAACAATGAAACGATTGACTGTGGGACTTAATTGAACTAACTTTGGACTGTGACCTGATAAATGTGATAAATGAGAAAGTTGGACTCCGAAAAACAACATTCTTCCTAATTTGACGTGATTGCCGGAACTCAGCGATTACACTTGGCGCTGTGGTAGCGCTTCATTTAAAAATTTAGATAAATAAGTCATTTTTACTGTGGGACCTATCCTAGCCCTTATTGCACGCTGAAAAAATAGCGACAGTTTCAAAAACTCCATTTCATTGGCTTTCTAACGGTATCAATCCGCTTCAGTTACAACGGTTGCGTCACATATTCGTACCAACATGTATTTAGCGATATTTTTCTGGTATTACTAGGTTGCATCGCTTTTAATGTGGGACTTAATTGAACTGATTTTGGACTGTGACCTTATAAATGTTATAAGTGAGACAATTGGACTCCAAAAAATAACATTCTTCTTAATTTGACCTGATTCCCGGAACTCAGCGATTACACTGGACGCTGTGGTAGTGGTTCATTTAAAAATTTAGATTAATGAGTCATTTTTTACTGTGGGACCAATCCTAGCCGTTATCTCGCGCTGACGAATTAACGACAGTTTCCCAAAGTACATTTCATTGACTTTCTAACGGTGTCAGTTCGTTTGAGTTACAACGGTTGGGTCACATATTCCTACCAACATGTATTTAGCGATATTTTTCTGGTATTACTAGGCTGCATCGCTTTTAACAATGAAACGATTGACTGTGGGACTTAATTGAACTGATTTTGGACTGTGACCTTATAAATGTTATAAGTGAGACAATTGTACTCCAAGAAATAACATTCTTCTTAATTTGACCTGATTGCCGGAACTCAGCGATTACACTGGACGCTGTGGTAGTTGTTCATTTAAAAATTTAGATTAATGAGTCATTTTTTACTGTGGGACCAATCCTAGCCGTTATCTCGCGCTGAAGAATTAACGACAGTTTCACAAAGTACATTTCATTGACTTTCTAACGGTGTCAGTTTGTTTGAGTTACAACGGCTGGGTCACATATTCCCACCAACATGTATTTAGCGATATTTTTCTGGTATTACTAGGCTGCATCGCTTTTAACAATGAAACGATTGACTGTGGGACTTAATTGAACTAACTTTGGACTGTGACCTGATAAATGTGATAAATGAGAAAATTGGACTCCAAGAAATAACATTCTTCTTAATTTGACCTGATTGCCGAAACTCAGCGATTACACTGGACGCTGTGGTAGTGCTTCATTTAAAAATTTTGATTAATAAGTCATTTTTTACTGTGGGACCAATCCTAGCCGTTATCTCGCGCTGAAGAATTAGCGACAGTTTCAAAAAGTACATTTCATTGACTTTCTGACGGTGTCAGTTCGTTTGAGTTACAACGGTTGGGTCATATTTTCGTACCAACATGTATTTAGCGATATTTTTCTCATATTACTAGGTTGCATCGCTTTTAATAGTGAAACGATTGGCTGTGGGACTTAATTGAACTGATTTTGGCTGTGACCTTATAAATGTTATAAGTGAGACAATTGGACTCCAAAAAATAACATTCTTCTTAATTTGACCTGATTGTTGGAACTCAGCGATTACACTGGACGCTGTGGTAGCGCTTCATTTAAAAATTTAGATAAGCAAGTCATTCTTTACTGTGGGACCAATCCTAGCCGTTATCGCGTGCTGAAGAAATAGCGACAGTTTCAAAAACTACATTTCATTGACTTTATAACGGTGTCAGTTCGTTTGAGTTACAACGGTTGGGTCACATATTCCCACCAACATGTATTTAGCGATATTTTTCTGGAATTACTAGGCTGCATCGCTTTTAACAATGAAACGATTGACTGTGGGACTTAATTGAACTAACTTTGGACTGTGACCTGATAAATGTGATAAATGAGAAAATTGGACTCCAAGAAATAACATTCTTCTTAATTTGACCTGATTGCCGAAACTCAGCGATTACACTGGACTCTGTGGTAGCGCTTCATTTAAAAATTTAGATAAGCAAGTCATTCTTTACTGTGGGACCAATCTTAGCCTTTATCGCGTGCTGAAGAAATAGCGACAGTTTCAAAAACTACTATTCATTGACTTTCTAACGGTATCAATCCGCTTGAGTTACAACGGTTGCGTCACATATTCGTACCAACATGTATTTAGCGATATTTTTCTTTTATTACTAGGTTGCATCGCTTTTCATAGTGAAACGATTGGCTGTGGGACTTAATTGAACTGATTTTGGACTGTGACCTGATAAATGTGATAAATGAGACAATTGGACTCCAAGAAAAAATATTCTTCTTAATTTCACGTGATTGCCGGATCTCAGCGATTACACTGGGCGCTGTGGTAGCGCTTCATTTAAAAATTTAGATAAATAAGTCATTCTTTACTGCGGGACCAATGCTAGCCGTTATCTCGCGCTGAAGAATTAGCGACAGTTTCGAAAAGTACATTTCATTGACTTTCTAACGGTGTCAGTTCGTTTGAGTTACAACGGTTGGGTCACATATTCGTACCAACATGTATTTAGCGATATTTTTCTGGTATTACTAGGCTGCATCGCTTTTAACAATGACACGATTGACTGTGGGACTTAATTGAACTAACTTTGGACTGTGACCTGATAAATGTGATAAATGAGACAATTGGACTCCAAGAAAAAATATTCTTCTTAATTTCACGTGATTGCCGGATCTCAGCGATTACACTGGGCGCTGTGGTAGCGCTTCATTTAAAAATTTAGATAAATAAGTCATTCTTTACTGCGGGACCAATGCTAGCCGTTATTGCGCGCTGAAGAAGATGAGAGCGTTTCAAAAACTACATTTCACTGACTTTCTAACAGTATTAATCCGATTGAGTTACAACGGTTGAGTCACATATTCGTACCAACATTTATTTCGTGATATATTCTCCGGTATTACTAGGTTGTATCGCTTTTAACAATGAAACGATTGACTGTGGGACTTATTTGAACTGATTTCATGCTGTGAAATTATAAATGTAAAAGTGAGACAATTGGACTCCAAGAAATAACATTCTTCTTAATTTGACATGTTTGCCGTAACTCAGCGATTACACTGGGCGCTGTGGTAGCGCTTCATTTAAAAATTAAGATAAAAAAGTCACTTTTTAACTGTGGGACCAATCCTAGCCGTTAGCGCGAGCTGAAGAAATAGAGAGAGTTTCAAATACTACATTTCACTGACATTCAATTGATGTCAGTCCGTTTGAGTTACAACGGTTGGGTCACATAATCGTACCAACATGTATTTAGCGATATTTTTCTCGTATTAATAGGTTGCATCGCTTTTAACAGTAAAGCGATTGGCTGTGGTACTTAATTGAACTAACTTTGGACTGTGATCTGATAAATGTGATAAATGGGAAAATTGGACTCCAAGAAATAACATTCTTCTTAATTTGACCTGATTGCCGGAACTCAGCGATTACACTGGACGCTGTGGTAGTGCTTCATTTAAAAATTTTGATTAATAAGTCATTTTTTACTGTGGGACCAATCCTAACCGTTATCTCGCGCTGAAGAATTAGGGACAGTTTCAAAAAGTACATTTCATTGACTTTCTAACGGTGTCAGTTCGTTTGAGTTACAACGGTTGGGTCACATATTCGTACCAACATGTATTTAGCGATATTTTTCTCATATTACTAGATTCCATCGCTTTTAACAGTGAAACGATTGGCTGTGGGACTTAATTGAACTGATTTCGGACTGTGACCTTATAAATGTTATAAGTGAGACAATTGTACTCCAAGAAATAACATTCTTCTTAATTTGACCTGATTGCCGGAACTCAGCGATTACACTGGGTGCTGTGGTAGCGCTTCATTTAAAATTTTTGATTGATAAGTCATTTTTTACTGTGGGACCAATCCTAGCCGTTATCTCGCGCAGAAGAATTAGCGACAGTTTCGAAAAGTACATTTCATTGACTTTCTAACGGTGTCAGTTCGTTTGAGTTACAACGGTTGGGTCACATATTCGTACCAACATGTATTTAGCGATATTTTTCTGGTATTACTAGGCTGAATCGCTTTTAACAATGACACAATTGACTGTGGGACTTAATTGAACTAACTTTGGACTGTGACCTGATAAATGTGATAAATGAGACAATTGGACTCCAAGAAAAAATATTCTTCTTAATTTCACGTGATTGCCGGAACTCAGCGATTACACTGGGCGCTGTGGTAGCGCTTCATTTAAAAATTTAGATAAATAAGTCATTCTTTACTGCGGGACCAATGCTAGCCGTTATCGCGCGCTGAAGAAGATGAGAGCGTTTCAAAAACTACATTTCACTGACTTTCTAACAGTATTAATCCGATTGAGTTACAACGGTTGAGTCACATATTCGTACCAACATTTATTTCGTGATATATTCTCCGGTATTACTAGGTTGTATCGCTTTTAACAATGAAACGATTGACTGTGGGACTTATTTGAACTGATTTCATGCTGTGACCTTATAAATGTGAAAGTGAGACAATTGGACTCCAAGAAATAACATTCTTCTTAATTTGACATGTTTGCCGTGACTCAGCGATTACACTGGGCGCTGTGGTAGCGCTTCATTTAAAAATTAAGATAAAAAAGTCACTTTTTAACTGTGGGACCAATCCTAGCCGTTAGCGCGAGCTGAAGAAATAGAGAGAGTTTCAAATACTACATTTCACTGACATTCAATTGATGTCAGTCCGTTTGAGTTACAACGGTTGGGTCACATAATCGTACCAACATGTATTTAGCGATATTTTTCTCGTATTAATAGGTTGCATCGCTTTTAACAGTAAAGCGATTGGCTGTGGTACTTAATTGAACTAACTTTGGACTGTGATCTGATAAATGTGATAAATGAGAAAATTGGACTCCAAGAAATAACATTTTTCTTAATTTGACCTGATTGCCGGAACTCAGCGATAACACTGGACGCTGTGGTAGTGCTTCATTTAAAAATTTTGATTAATAAGTCATTTTTTACTGTGGGACCAATCCTAACCGTTATCTCGCGCTGAAGAATTAGCGACAGTTTCAAAAAGTACATTTCATTGACTTTCTAACGGTGTCAGTTCGTTTGAGTTACAACGGTTGGGTCACATATTCGTACCAACATGTATTTAGCGATATTTTTCTCATATTACTAGATTCCATCGCTTTTAACAGTGAAACAATTGGCTGTGGGACTTAATTGAACTGATTTCGGACTGTGACCTTATAAATGTTATAAGTGAGACAATTGTACTCCAAGAAATAACATTCTTCTTAATTTGACCTGATTGCCGGAACTCAGCGATTACACTGGGTGCTGTGGTAGCGCTTCATTTAAAATTTTTGATTAATAAGTCATTTTTTACTGTGGGACCAATCCTAGCCGTTATCTCGCGCTGAAGAATTAGCGACAGTTTCGAAAAGTACATTTCATTGACTTTCTAACGGTGTCAGTTCGTTTGAGTTACAACGGTTGGGTCACATATTCGTACCAACATGTATTTAGCGATATTTTTCTGGTATTACTAGGCTGCATCGCTTTTAACAATGACACGATTGACTGTGGGACTTAATTGAACTAACTTTGGACTGTGACCCGATAAATGTGATCAATGAGACAATTGGACTCCAAGAAAAAATATTCTTCTTAATTTCACGTGATAACCGGATCTCAGCGATTACACTGGGCGCTGTGGTAGCGCTTCATTTAAAAATTTAGATAAATAAGTCATTCTTTACTGCGGGACCAATGCTAGCCGTTATCGCGCGCTGAAGAAGATGAGAGCGTTTCAAAAACTACATTTCACTGACTTTCTAACAGTATTAATTCAATTGAGTTACAACGGTTGTGTCACATATTCGTACCAACATGTATTTCGTGATATATTCTCCGGTATTACTAGGTTGTATCGCTTTTAACAATGAAATGATTGACTGTGGGACTTATTTGAACTGATTTCGTGCTGTGACCTTATAAATGTGAAAGTGAGACAATTGGACTCCAAGAAATAACATTCTTCTTAATTTGACATGTTTGCCGTAACTCAGCGATTACACTGGGCGCTATGGTAGCGCTTCATTTAAAAATTAAGATAAAAAAGTCACTTTTTAACTGTGGGACCAATCCTAGCCGTTAGCGCGAGCTGAAGAAATAGAGAGAGTTTCAAATACTACATTTCACTGACTTTCAATTGATGTCAGTCCGTTTGAGTTACAACGGTTGGGTCACATAATCGCACCAACATGTATTTAGCGATATTTTTCTCGTATTAATAGGTTGCATCGCTTTTAACAGTAAAACGATTGGCTGTGGTACTTAATTGAACTAACTTTGGACTGTGACCTGATAAATGTGATAAATAAGAAAATTGGAGTCCAAGAAATAACATTCTTCTTAATTTGACCTGATTGCCGGAACTCAGCGATTACACTGGACGCTGTGGTAGTGCTTCATTTAAAAATTTTAATTAATAAGTCATTTTTTACTGTGGGACCAATCCTAACCGTTATCTCGCGCTGAAGAATTAACGACAGTTTCAAAAAGTACATTTCATTGACTTTCTAACGGTGTCAGTTCGTTTGAGTTACAACGGTTGGGTCACATATTCGTACCAACATGTATTTAGCGATATTTTTCTCATATTACTAGATTCCATCGCTTTTAACAGTGAAACGATTGGCTGTGGGACTTAATTGAACTGATTTCGGACTGTGACCTTATAAATGTTATAAGTGAGACAATTGTACTCCAAGAAATAACATTCTTCTTAATTTGACCTGATTGCCGGAACTCAGCGATTACACTGGGCGCTGTGGTAGCGCTTCATTTAAAAATTTAGATAAATAAGTCATTCTTTACTGCGGGACCAATGCTAGCCGTTATCTCGCGCTGAAGAATTAGCGACAGTTTCGAAAAGTACATTTCATTGACTTTCTAACGGTGTCAGTTCGTTTGAGTTACAACGGTTGGGTCACATATTCGTACCAACATGTATTTAGCGATATTTTTCTGGTATTACTAGGCTGCATCGCTTTTAACAATGATACGATTGACTGTGGGACTTAATTGAACTAACTTTGGACTGTGACCTGATAAATGTGATAAATGAGACAATTGGACTCCAAAAAAAATATTCTTCTTAATTTCACGTGATTGCCGGATCTCAGCGATTACACTGGGCGCTGTGGTAGCGCTTCATTTAAAAATTTAGATAAATAAGTCATTCTTTACTGCGGGACCAATGCTAGCCGTTATCGCGCGCTGAAGAAGATGAGAGCGTTTCAAAAACTACATTTCACTGACTTTCTAACAGTATTAATCCGATTGAGTTACAACGGTTGAGTCACATATTCGTACCAACATGTATTTCGTGATATATTCTCCAGTATTACTAGGTTGTATCGCTTTTAACAATGAAATGATTGACTGTGGGACTTATTTGAACTGATTTCATGCTGTGACCTTATAAATGTGAAAGTGAGACAATTGGACTCCAAGAAATAACATTCTTCTTAATTTGACCTGATTGCCGGAACTCAGCGATTACACTGGACGCTGTGGTAGTGCTTCATTTAAAAATTTTAATTAATAAGTCATTTTTTACCGTGGGACCAATCCTAGCCGTTAGCGCGAGCTGAAGAATTAGAGAGAGTTTCAAATACTACATTTCACTGACTTTCAATTGATGTCAGTCCGTTTGAGTTACAACGGTTGGGTCACATAATCGTACCAACATGTATTTAGCGATATTTTTCTCGTATTAATAGGTTGCATCGCTTTTAACAGTAAAACGATTGGCTGTGGTACTTAATTGAACTAACTTTGGACTGTGACCTGATAAATGTGATAAATGAGAAAATTCGACTCCAAGAAATAACATTCTTCTTAATTTTACCTGATTGCCGGAACTCAGCGATTACACTGGGCGCTGTAGTAGCGCTTCATTTAAAAACTTTGATTAATAAGTCATTTTTTACTGTGGGACCAATCCTAGCCGTTATCTAGCGCTGAAGAATTAGCGACAGTTTCGAAAAGTACATTTCATTGACTTTCTAACGGTGTCAGTTCGTTTGAGTTACAACGGTTGGGTCACATATTCGTACCAACATGTATTTAGCGATATTTTTCTGGTATTACTAGGCTGCATCGCTTTTAACAATGACACGATTGACTGTGGGACTTAATTGAACTAACTTTGGACTGTGACCTGATAAATGTGATAAATGAGACAATTGGACTCCAAGAAAAAATATTCTTTTTAATTTCACGTGATTGCCGGATCTCAGCGATTTCACTTGGCGCTGTGGTAGCGCTTCATTTAAAAATTTAGATAAATAAGTCATTCTTTACTGCGGGACCAATGCTAGCCGTTATCGCGCGCTGAAGAAGTAGAGAGCGTTTCAAAAACTACATTTCACTGACTTTCTAACAGTATTAATCCGATTGAGTTACAACGGTTGAGTCACATATTCGTACCAACATGTATTTCGTGATATATTCTCCGGTATTACTAGGTTGTATCGCTTTTAACAATGAAACGATTGACTGTGGGACTTATTTGAACTGATTTCATGCTGTGACCTTATAAATGTGAAAGTGAGACAATTGGACTCCAAGAAATAACATTCTTCTTAATTTGACATGTTTGCCGTAACTCAGCGATTACACTGGGCGCTGTGGTAGCGCTTCATTTAAAAATTAAGATAAAAAAGTCACTTTTTAACTGTGGGACCAATCCTAGCCGTTAGCGCGAGCTGAAGAAATAGAGAGAGTTTCAAATACTACATTTCACTGACTTTTAATTGATGTCAGTCCGTTTGAGTTACAACGGTTGGGTCACATAATCGTACCAACATGTATTTAGCGATATTTTTCTCGTATTAATAGGTTGCATCGCTTTTAACAGTAAAACGATTGGCTGTGGTACTTAATTGAACTAACTTTGGACTGTGACCTGATAAATGTGATAAATAAGAAAATTGGACTCCAAGAAATAACATTCTTCTTAATTTGACCTGATTGCCGGAACTCAGCGATTACACTGGACGCTGTGGTAGTGCTTCATTTAAAAATTTTAATTAATAAGTCATTTTTTACTGTGGGACCAATCCTAACCGTTATCTCGCGCTGAAGAATTAGCGACAGTTTCAAAAAGTACATTTCATTGACTTTCTAACGGTGTCAGTTCGTTTGAGTTACAACGGTTGGGTCACATATTCGTACCAACATGTATTTAGCGATATTTTTCTCATATTACTAGATTCCATCGCTTTTAACAGTGAAACGATTGGCTGAGGGACTTAATTGAACTGATTTCGGACTGTGACCTTAAATGTTATAAGTGAGACATTTGTAGTCCAAGAAATAACATTCTTCTTAATTTGAACTGATTGCCGGAACTCAGCGATTACACTGGGCGCTGTGGTAGCGCTTCATTTAAAAATTTAGATAAATAAGTCATTCTTTACTGCGGGACCAATGCTAGCCGTTATCTCGCGCTGAAGAATTAGCGACAGTTTCGAAAAGTACATTTCATTGACTTTCTAACGGTGTCAGTTCGTTTGAGTTACAACGGTTGGGTCACATATTCGTACCAACATGTATTTAGCGATATTTTTCTGGTATTACTAGGCTGTATCGCTTTTAACAATGATACGATTGACTGTGGGACTTAATTGAACTAACTTTGGACTGTGACCTGATAAATGTGATAAATGAGACAATTGGAATTTAAGAAAAAATATTCTTCTTAATTTCACGTGATTGCCGGATCTCAGCGATTACACTGGGCGCTGTGGTAGCGCTTCATTTAAAAATTTAGATAAATAAGTCATTCTTTACTGCGGGACCAATACTAGCCGTTATCGCGCGCTGAAGAAGATGAGAGCGTTTCAAAAACTACATTTCACTGACTTTCTAACAGTATTAATCCGATTGAGTTACAACGGTTGAGTCACATATTCGTACCAACATGTATTTCGTGATATATTCTCCGGTATTACTAGGTTGTATCGCTTTTAACAATGAAATGATTGACTGTGGGACTTATTTGAACTGATTTCATGCTGTGACCTTATAAATGTGAAAGTGAGACAATTGGACTCCAAGAAATAACATTCTTCTTAATTTGACATGTTTGCCGTAACTCAGCGATTACACTGGGCGCTGTGGTAGCGCTTCATTTAAAAATTAAGATAAAAAAGTCACTTTCTAACTGTGGGACCAATCCTAGCCGTTAGTGCGAGCTGAAGAAATAGAGAGAGTTTCAAATACTACATTTCACTGACTTTTAATTGATGTCAGTCCGTTTGAGTTACAACGGTTGGGTCACATAATCGTACCAACATGTATTTAGCGATATTTTTCTCGTATTAATAGGTTGCATCGCTTTTAACAGTAAAACGATTGGCTGTGGTACTTAATTGAACTAACTTTGGACTGTGACCTGATAAATGTGATAAATGAGAAAATTCGACTCCAAGAAATAACATTCTTCTTAATTTTACCTGATTGCCGGAACTCAGCGATTACACTGGGCGCTGTAGTAGCACTTCATTTAAAAACTTTGATTAATAAGTCATTTTTTACTGTGGGACCAATCCTAGCCGTGATCTAGCGCTGAAGAATTAGCGACAGTTTCGAAAAGCACATTTCATTGACTTTCTAACGGTGTCAGTTCGTTTGAGTTACAACGGTTGGGTCACATATTCGTACCAACATGTATTTAGCGATATTTTTCTGGTATTACTAGGCTGCATCGCTTTTAACAATGACACGATTGACTGTGGGACTTAATTGAACTAACTTTGGACTGTGACCTGATAAATGTGATAAATGAGACAATTGGACTCCAAGAAAAAATATTCTTCTTAATTTCACGTGATTTCCGGATCTCAGCGATTACACTGGGCGCTGTGGTAGCGCTTCATTTAAAACTTTAGATAAATAAGTCATTCTTTACTGCGGGACCAATGCTAGCCGTTATCGCGCGCTGAAGAAGTAGAGAGCGTTTCAAAAACTACATTTCACTGACTTTCTAACAGTATTAATCCGATTGAGTTACAACGGTTGAGTCACATATTCGTACCAACATGTATTTCGTGATATATTCTCCGGTATTACTAGGTTGTATCGCTTTTAACAATGAAACGATTGACTGTGGGACTTATTTGAACTGATTTCATGCTGTGACCTTATAAATGTGAAAGTGAGACAATTGGAGTCCAAGAAATAACATTCTTCTTAATTTGACATGTTTGCCGTAACTCAGCGATTACACTGGGCGCTGTGGTAGCGCTTCATTTAAAAATTAAGATAAAAAAGTCACTTTTTAACTGTGGGACCAATCCTAGCCGTTAGCGCGAGCTGAAGAGATAGAGAGAGTTTCAAATACTACATTTCACTGACTTTCAATTGATGTCAGTCCGTTTGAGTTACAACGGTTGGGTCACATATTCGTACCAACATGTATTTAGCGATATTTTTCTCGTATTAATAGGTTGCATCGCTTTTAACAATGACACGATTGACTGTGGGACTTAATTGAACTAACTTTGGACTGTGACCTTATAAATGTGATAAATGAGACAATTGGACTCCAAGAAAAAATATTCTTCTTAATTTCACGTGATTGCCGGATCTCAGCGATTACACTGGGCGCTGTGGTAGCGCTTCATTTAAAAATTTAGATAAATAAGTCATCCTTTAGTTTCTTTAGTTTCTAGAGTTACAACGGTTGGGTCACATATTCGTACCAACATGTATTTAGCGATATTTTTCTCGTATTAATAGGTTGCATCGCTTTTAACAGTAAAACGATTGGCTGTAGTACTTAATTGAACTAACTTTGGACTGTGACCTGATAAATGTGATAAATGAGAAAATTCGACTCCAAGAAATAACATTCTTCTTAATTTGACCTGATTGCCGGAAGTCAGCGATTACACTGGGCGCTGTGGTAGCGCTTCATTTAAAAATTTTGATTAATAAGTCATTTTTTACTGTGGGACCAATCCTAGCCGTTATCTCGCGCTGAACAATTAGCGACAGTTTCGAAAAGTACATTTCATTGACTTTCTAACGGTGTCAGTTCGTTTGAGTTACAACGGTTGGGTCACATATTCGTACCAACATGTATTTAGCGATATTTTTCTGGTATTACTAGGCTGCATCGCTTTTAACAATGACACGATTGACTGTGGGACTTAATTGAACTAACTTTGGACTGTGACCTGATAAATGTGATAAATGAGACAATTGGACTCCAAGAAAAAATATTCTTCTTAATTTCACGTGATTGCCGGATCTCAGCGATTACACTGGGCGCTGTGGTAGCGCTTCATTTAAAAATTTTGATTAATAAGTCATTTTTTACTGTGGGACCAATCCTAGCCGTTATCTCGCGCTGAACAATTAGCGACAGTTTCGAAAAGTACATTTCATTGACTTTCTAACGGTGTCAGTTCGTTTGAGTTACAACGGTTGGGTCACATATTCGTACCAACATGTATTTAGCGATATTTTTCTGGTATTACTAGGCTGCATCGCTTTTAACAATGACACGATTGACTGTGGGACTTAATTGAACTAACTTTGGACTGTGACCTGATAAATGTGATAAATGAGACAATTGGACTCCAAGAAAAAATATTCTTCTTAATTTCACGTGATTGCCGGATCTCAGCGATTACACTGGGCGCTGTGGTAGCGCTTCATTTAAAAATTTTGATTAATAAGTCATTCTTTACTGTGGGACCAATCGTAGCCGTTATCACGCGCTGAAGAAGATGAGAGCGTTTCAAAAACTACATTTCACTGACTTTCTAACAGTATTAGTCCGATTGAGTTAAAACGGTTGAGTCACATATTCGTACCAACATGTATTTCGTGATATATTCTCCGGTATTACTAGGTTGTATCGCTTTTAACAATGAAACGATTGACTGTGGGACTTATTTGAACTGATTTCATGCTGTGACCTTATAAATGTGAAAGTGAGACAATTGGACTCCAAGAAATAACATTCTTCTTAATTTGACATGTTTGCCGTAACTCAGCGATTACACTGGGCGCTGTGGTAGCGCTTCATTTAAAAATTAAGATAAAAAAGTCACTTTTTAACTGTGGGACCAATCCTAGCCGTTAGCGCGAGCTGAAGAAATAGAGAGAGTTTCAAACACTACATTTCACCGACTTTCAATTGATGTCAGTCCGTTTCAGTTACAACGGTTGGGTCACATATTCGTACCAACATGTATTTAGCGATATTTTTCTCGCATTAATAGGTTGCATCGCTTTTAACAGTAAAACAATTGGCTGTGGTACTTAATTGAACTAACTTTGGACTGTGACCTGATAAATGTGATAAATGAGACAATTGGACTCCAAGAAAAAATATTCTTCTTAATTTCACGTGATTGCCGGATCTCAGCGATTACACTGGGCGCTGTGGTAGCGCTTCATTTAAAAATTTAGATAAATACGTCATTCTTTACTGCGGGACCAATGCTAGCCGTTATCGCGCGCTGAAGAAGTAGAGAGCGTTTCAAAAACTACATTTCACTGATTTTCTAACAGTATTAATCCGATTGAGTTACAACGGTTGAGTCACATATTCGTACCAACATGTATTTCGTGATATATTCTCCGGTATTACTAGGTTGTATCGCTTTTAACAATGAAACGATTGACTGTGGGACTTATTTGAACTGATTTCATGCTGTGACCTTATAAATGTGAAAGTGAGACAATTGGACTCCAAGAAATAACATTCTTCTTAATTTGACATGTTTGCCGTAACTCATCGATTACACTGGGCGCTGTGGTAGCGCTTCATTTAAAAATTTAAATAAATTAGTCATTTTTTACCGTGGGACCAATCCTCACCGTTATCGCGCGCTGAAGAAATAGCGACAGTCTCAAAATTTAAAATTCCTTGACTTTCTAACGATGTCAGTCCGTTTGAGTTACAACGGTTAAGTCACATATTCGTACCAACATGTATTTAGCGATATTTTTCTGATATAATTAGATTGCATCGCTTTTAACAATAAAACGATTGACTGTGGGACTTAATTGAACTAACTTTGGACTGTGACCTGATAGATGTGGTAAATGAGACAACTGGACTCCAAGAAATAATGTTAATCTTGATTTGACATGATTGCTGGAACTCAGCGATTACACTGGGCGCTGTGGTAGCGCTTCATTTAAAAATTTAGATAAATACGTCATTCTTTACTGCGGGACCAATGCTAGCCGTTATCGCGCGCTGAAGAAGTAGAGAGCGTTTCAAAAACTACATTTCACTGATTTTCTAACAGTATTAATCCGATTGAGTTACAACGGTTGAGTCACATATTCGTACCAACATGTATTTCGTGATATATTCTCCGGTATTACTAGGTTGTATCGCTTTTAACAATGAAACGATTGACTGTGGGACTTTTTTGAACTGATTTAATGCTGTAACCTTATAAATGTGAAAGTGAGACAATTGGACTCCACGAAATAACATTCTTCTTAATTTGACATGTTTGCCGTAACTCAGCGATTACATTGTGCGCTGTGGTAGCGCTTCATTTAAAAATTAAGATAAAAAAGTCACTTTTTAACTGTGGGACCAATTCTAGCCGTTAGCGCGCGCTGAAGAAATAGAGAGAGTTTCAAATACTACATTTCACTGACTTTCAATTGATGTCAGTCCGTTTCAGTTACAACGGTTGGGTCACATATTCGTACCAACATGTATTTAGCGATATTTATCTGTTATTACTAGGTTGCATCGCTTTTAACAGTGAATCGATTGAATGTAGGACTTAATTGAACTAACTTTGGACCGTGACCTTATAAATGTTATAAGTGAGACAATTAGAATCCAAAAATTAACATTCTTCTTAGTTTGACCTGATTGCCGGAACTCAGCGATTACACTGGGCGCTGTGGTAGCGCTTCATTTAAAAATTAAGATAAAAAAGTCACTTTTTAACTGTGGGACCAATCCTAGCCGATAGCGCGCGCTGAAGAAATAGAGACAGTCTCAAAATTTAAAATTCCTTGACTTTCTAACGATGTCAGTCCGTTTGAGTTACAACGGTTAAGTCACATATTCGTACCAACATGTATTTAGCGATATTTTTCTGATATAATTAGATTGCATCGCTTTTAACAATAAAACGATTGACTGTGGGACTTAATTGAACTAACTTTGGACTGTGACCTGATAGATGTGGTAAATGAGACAACTGGACTCCAAGAAATAATGTTAATCTTGATTTGACATGATTGCTGGAACTCAGCGATTACACTGGGCGCTGTGGTAGCGCTTCATTTAAAAATTTAGATAAATACGTCATTCTTTACTGCGGGACCAATGCTAGCCGTTATCGCGCGCTGAAGAAGTAGAGAGCGTTTCAAAAACTACATTTCACTGATTTTCTAACAGTATTAATCCGATTGAGTTACAACGGTTGAGTCACATATTCGTACCAACATGTATTTCGTGATATATTCTCCGGTATTACTAGGTTGTATCGCTTTTAACAATGAAACGATTGACTGTGGGACTTTTTTGAACTGATTTAATGCTGTAACCTTATAAATGTGAAAGTGAGACAATTGGACTCCACGAAATAACATTCTTCTTAATTTGACATGTTTGCCGTAACTCAGCGATTACATTGTGCGCTGTGGTAGCGCTTCATTTAAAAATTAAGATAAAAAAGTCACTTTTTAACTGTGGGACCAATTCTAGCCGTTAGCGCGCGCTGAAGAAATAGAGAGAGTTTCAAATACTACATTTCACTGACTTTCAATTGATGTCAGTCCGTTTCAGTTACAACGGTTGGGTCACATATTCGTACCAACATGTATTTAGCGATATTTATCTGTTATTACTAGGTTGCATCGCTTTTAACAGTGAATCGATTGAATGTAGGACTTAATTGAACTAACTTTGGACCGTGACCTTATAAATGTTATAAGTGAGACAATTAGAATCCAAAAATTAACATTCTTCTTAGTTTGACCTGATTGCCGGAACTCAGCGATTACACTGGGCGCTGTGGTAGCGCTTCATTTAAAAATTAAGATAAAAAAGTCACTTTTTAACTGTGGGACCAATCCTAGCCGATAGCGCGCGCTGAAGAAATAGAGACAGTTTCAAATACTACATTTTACTGACTTTCAATTGATGTCAGTCCGATTGAGTTGCAACGGTTGGGTCACATATTCGTACCAACATGTATTTAGCAATATTTATCTGTTATTGCTAGGTTGCATCGCTTTTAACAATGACACGATTGACTGTGGAACTTAATTGAACTAACTTTGTACTGTGAACTGATGAATGTGATAAATGAGACAATTGAACTCCGAGAAAAAATATTCTTCTTAATTTGAAGTGATTGCCGGAACTCAGCGATTACACTGGTCGCTGTGGTAGCGCTTCATTTAAAAATTTAGATAAATAAGTCATTCTTTACTGTGGGACCAATCCTAGCCGTTATCGCGCGATGAAGAAATAGCGACAGTCTCAAAAGTTACAATTCCTTGACTTTCTAACGATGTCAATCCGTTTGAGTTACAACGGTTGAGTCACATTTTCGTACCAACATGTATTTAGCAATATTTTTCTGATATAACTAGATTGCATCGCTTTTAACAATAAAACGATTGACTGTGGGACTTATTTGAACTGATTTAATGCTGTGACCTTATAAATCTGAAAGTGAGACAATTGGACTCCAAGAAATAACATTCATCTCAATTTGACATGATTGCTGGAACTCAGCGATTACACTGAGCGCTGTGGTAGCGCTTCATTTAAAAATTTAGATAAATAAATCATTTTTACTTTGGGACCAATCCTAGCCGTTATCGCGCGCTGAAAAAATAGCGACAGTTTCAAAAACTACATTTAATTGAATTTCTAACGGTGTCAGTCCGTTTGAGTTACAACGGTTGGGTCACATATTCGTACCAACATGTATTTAGCGACATTTTTCTGATATTACTAGATTGCATCGCTTTTAACAATAAAACGATTGACTGTGGGACTTAATTGAACTAACTTTGGACTGTGACCTGATAAATGTGATAAATAAGACAATTGGATTCCAAGAAATAACATTCATCTTAATTTGACATGATTGCCGGAACTCAGCGATTACACTGGGCGCTGTGGTAGCGCTTCATTTAAAAATTTAGATAAATAAGTCATTCTTTACCGTGGGACCAATCCTCACCGTTATCGCGCGCTGAAGAAATAGCGACAGTCTCAAAATTTACAGTTCCTTGACTTTCTAACGATGTCAGTCCGTTTGAGTTACAACGGTTGAGCCACATATTCGTACCAACATGTATTTAGCGATATTTTTCTGATATAACTAGATTGCATCGCTTTTAACAATAAAACGATTGACTGTGGGACTTAATTGAACTAACGTCGAACTGTGACCTGAGAAATGTGATAAATAAGACAATTGGACTCCAAGAAAAAACATTCACCTTAATTTGACATGATTGCCGGAACTCAGCGATTACACTGGGCGCTGTGGTAGCGCTTCATTTAAAAATTAAGATAAAAAAGTCACTTTTTAACTGTGGGACCAATCCTAGCCGATAGCGCGCGCTAAAGAAATAGAGACAGTTTCAAATACTACATTTTACTGACTTTCAATTGATGTCAGTCCGATTGAGTTGCAACGGTTGGGTCACATATTCGTACCAACATGTATTTAGCAATATTTATCTGTTATTGCTAGGTTGCATTGCTTTTAACAATGACACGATTGACTGTGGAACTTAATTGAACTAACTTTGTACTGTGAACTGATGAATGTGATAAATGAGACAATTGAACTCCGAGAAAAAATATTCTTCTTAATTTGACGTGATTGCCGGAACTCAGCGATTACACTGGTCGCTGTGGTAGCGCTTCATTTAAAAATTTAGATAAATAAGTCATTCTTTACTGTGGGACCAATCCTAGCCGTTATCGCGCGATGAAGAAATAGCGACAGTCTCAAAAGTTACAATTCCTCGACTTTCTAACGATGTCAATCCGTTTGAGTTACAACGGTTGAGTCACATATTCGTACCAACATGTATTTAGCGATATTTTTCTGATATAACTAGATTGCATCGCTTTTAACAATAAAACGATTGACTGTGGGACTTATTTGAACTGATTTAATGCTGTGACCTTATAAATCTGAAAGTGAGACAATTGGACTCCAAGAAATAACATTTATCTCAATTTGACATGATTGCTGGAACTCAGCGATTACACTGAGCGCTGTGGTAGCGCTTCATTTAAAAATTTAGATAAATAAATCATTTTTACTTTGGGACCAATCCTAGCCGTTATCGCGCGCTGAAAAAATAGCGACAGTTTCAAAAACTACATTTCATTGAATTTCTAACGGTGTCAGTCCGTTTGAGTTACAACGGTTGGGTCACATATTCGTACCAACATGTATTTAGCGACATTTTTCTGATATTACTAGATTGCATCGCTTTTAACAATAAAACGATTGACTGTGGGACTTAATTGAACTAACTTTGGACTGTGACCTGATAAATGTGATAAATAAGACAATTGGATTCCAAGAAATAACATTCATCTTAATTTGACATGATTGCCGGAACTCAGCGATTACACTGGGCGCTGTGGTAGCGCTTCATTTAAAAATTTAGATAAATAAGTCATTCTTTACCGTGGGACCAATCCTCACCGTTATCGCGCGCTGAAGAAATAGCGACAGTCTCAAAATTTACAGTTCCTTGACTTTCTAACGATGTCAGTCCGTTTGAGTTACAACGGTTGAGCCACATATTCGTACCAACATGTATTTAGCGATATTTTTCTGATATAACTAGATTGCATCGCTTTTAACAATAAAACGATTGACTGTGGGACTTAATTGAACTAACGTCGAACTGTGACCTGATAAATGTGATAAATAAGACAATTGGACTCCAAGAAAAAACATTCACCTTAATTTGACATGATTGCCGGAACTCAGCGATTATACTGGGCGCTGTGGTAGCGCTTCATTTAAAAATTTAAATAAATTAGTCATTTTTTACCGTGGGACCAATCCTCACCGTTATCGCGCGCTGAAGAAATAGCGACAGTCTCAAAATTTAAAATTCCTTGACTTTCTAACGATGTCAGTCCGTTTGAGTTACAACGGTTAAGTCACATATTCGTACCAACATGTATTTAGCGATATTTTTCTGATATAATTAGATTGCATCGCTTTTAACAATAAAACGATTGACTGTGGGACTTAATTGAACTAACTTTGGACTGTGACCTGATAGATGTGGTAAATGAGACAACTGGACTCCAACAAATAATGTTAATCTTGATTTGACATGATTGCTGGAACTCAGCGATTACACTGGGCGCTGTGGTAGCGCTTCATTTAAAAATTTAGATAAAAAAGTCCCTCTTTACCGTGGGACCAATCCTCACCGTTATCGTGCGCTGAAGAAATAGCGACAGTCTCAAAATTTACAGTTCCTTGACTTTCTAACGATGTCAGTCCGTTTGAGTTACAACGGTTGAGCCACATATTCGTACCAACATGTATTTAGCGATATTTTTCTGATAAAAATAGATTGCATCGCTTTTAACAATTAAACGGTTGACTGTGGGACTTAATGGAACTAACTTTGGACTGTGACATGATAAATGTGGTAAATGAGACAATTGGACTCCAAGAAATAACGTTCATCTTAATTTGACATGATTGCTGGAACTCAGCGATTACACTGGGCGCTGTGGTAGCGCTTCATTTAAAAATTTGGATAAATAAGTCCTTCTTTACCGTGGGACCAATCCTCACCGTTATCGTGCGCTGAAGAAATAGCGACAGTCTCAAAAACTACATTTCATTGACTTTCTAACGGTGTCAGTCCTTTTGAGTTACAACAGTTGGGTCACATATTCGTACCAACATGTATTTAGCGATATTTATCTGATGTTACTAGGTTGCATAGCTTTTAACAATGACACGATTGACTGTGGAACTTAATTGAACTAACTTTGTACTGTGAACTGATGAATGTGATAAATGAGACAATTGAACTCCGAGAAAAAATATTCTTCTTAATTTGACGTGATTGCCGGAACTCAGCGATTACACTGGTCGCTGTGGTAGCGCTTCATTTAAAAATTTAGATGAATAAGTCATTCTTTACTGTGGGACCAATCCTAGCCGTTATCGCGCGATGAAGAAATAGCGACAGTCTCAAAATTTACAATTCCTTGACTTTCTAACGATGTCAATCCGTTTGAGTTACAACGGTTGAGTCACATATTCGTACCAACATGTATTTAGCGATATTTTTCTGATATAACTAGATTGCATCGCTTTTAACAATAAAACGATTGACTGTGGGACTTATTTGAACTGATTTAATGCTGTGACCTTATAAATCTGAAAGTGAGACAATTGGACTCCAAGAAATAACATTCATCTCAATTTGACATGATTGCTGGAACTCAGCGATTACACTGAGCGCTGTGGTAGCGCTTCATTTAAAAATTTAGATAAATAAATCATTTTTACTTTGGGACCAATCCTAGCCGTTATCGCGCGCTGAAAAAATAGCGACAGTCTCAAAATTTACAATTCCTTGACTTTCTAACGATGTCAATCCGTTTGAGTTACAACGGTTGAGTCACATATTCGTACCAACATGTATTTAGCGATATTTTTCTGATATAACTAGATTGCATCGCTTTTAACAATAAAACGATTGACTGTGGGACTTATTTGAACTGATTTAATGCTGTGACCTTATAAATCTGAAAGTGAGACAATTGGACTCCAAGAAATAACATTCATCTCAATTTGACATGATTGCTGGAACTCAGCGATTACACTGAGCGCTGTGGTAGCGCTTCATTTAAAAATTTAGATAAATAAATCATTTTTACTTTGGGACCAATCCTAGCCGTTATCGCGCGCTGAAAAAATAGAGACAGTTTCAAAAACTACATTTCATTGAATTTCTAACGGTGTCAGTCCGTTTGAGTTACAACGGTTGGGTCACATATTCGTACCAACATGTATTTAGCGACATTTTTCTGATATTACTAGATTGCATCGCTTTTAACAATAAAACGATTGACTGTGGGACTTAATTGAACTAACTTTGGACTGTGACCTGATAAATGTGATAAATAAGACAATTGGATTCCAAGAAATAACATTCATCTTAATTTGACATGATTGTCGGAACTCAGCGATTACACTGGGCGCTGTGGTAGCGCTTCATTTAAAAATTTAGATAAATAAGTCATTCTTTACCGTGGGACCAATCCTCACCGTTATCGCGCGCTGAAGAAATAGCGACAGTCTCAAAATATACAGTTCCTTGACTTTCTAACGATGTCAGTCCGTTTGAGTTACAACGGTTGAGCCACATATTCGTACCAACATGTATTTAGCGATATTTTTCTGATATAACTAGATTGCATCGCTTTTAACAATAAAACGATTGACTGTGGGACTTAATTGAACTAACGTCGAACTGTGACCTGATAAATGTGATAAATAAGACAATTGGACTCCAAGAAAAAACATTCACCTTAATTTGACATGATTGCCGGAACTCAGCGATTATACTGGGCGCTGTGGTAGCGCTTCATTTAAAAATTTAAATAAATTAGTCATTCTTTACCGTGGGACCAATCCTCACCGTTATTGCGCGCTGAAGAAATAGCGACAGTCTCAAAATTTACAATTCCTTGACTTTCTAACGATGTCAATCCGTTTGAGTTACAACGGTTGAGTCACATATTCGTACCAACATGTATTTAGCGATATTTTTCTGATATAACTAGATTGCATCGCTTTTAACAATAAAACGATTGACTGTGGGACTTATTTGAACTGATTTAATGCTGTGACCTTATAAATCTGAAAGTGAGACAATTGGACTCCAAGAAATAACATTCATCTCAATTTGACATGATTGCTGGAACTCAGCGATTACACTGAGCGCTGTGGTAGCGCTTCATTTAAAAATTTAGATAAATAAATCATTTTTACTTTGGGACCAATCCTAGCCGTTATCGCGCGCTGAAAAAATAGCGACAGTTTCAAAAACTATATTTCATTGAATTTCTAACGGTGTCAGTCCGTTTGAGTTACAACGGTTGGGTCACATATTCGTACCAACATGTATTTAGCGATATTTTTCTCATATTACTAGATTCCATCGCTTTTAACAGTGAAACGATTGGCTGTGAGACTTAATTGAACTGATTTTGGACTGTGACCTTATAAATGTTATAAGTGAGACAATTGTACTCCAAGAAATAACATTCTTCTTAATTTGACCTGATTGCCGGAACTCAGCGATTACACTGGACGCTGTGGTAGTGGTTCATTTAAAAATTTAGATTAATGAGTCATTTTTTACTGTGGGACCAATCCTAGCCGTTATCTCGCGCTGAAGAATTAACGACAGTTTCACAAAGTACATTTCATTGACTTTCTAACGGTGTCAGTTTGTTTGAGTTGCAACGGCTGGGTCACATATTCGTACCAACATGTATTTAGCGATATTTTTCTGATATAACTAGATTGCATCGCTTTTAACAATAAAACGATTGACTGTGGGACTTAATTGAACTAACGTCGAACTGTGACCTGATAAATGTGATAAATAAGACAATTGGACTCCAAGAAAAAACATTCACCTTAATTTGACATGATTGCCGGAACTCAGCGATTATACTGGGCGCTGTGGTAGCGCTTCATTTAAAAATTTAAATAAATTAGTCATTCTTTACCGTGGGACCAATCCTCACCGTTATCGCGCGCTGAAGAAATAGCGACAGTCTCAAAATTTAAAATTCCTTGACTTTCTAACGATGTCAGTCCGTTTGAGTTACAACGGTTAAGTCACATATTCGTACCAACATGTATTTAGCGATATTTTTCTGATATAACTAGATTGCATCGCTTTTAACAATAAAACGATTGACTGTGGGACTTAATTGAACTAACTTTGGACTGTGACCTGATAGATGTGGTAAATGAGACAACTGGACTCCAAGAAAAAATGTTAATCTTGATTTGACATGATTGCTGGAACTCAGCGATTACACTGGGCGCTGTGGTAGCGCTTCATTTAAAAATTTAGATAAATAAATCATTTTTACTGTGGGACAAATCCTAGCCGTTATCGCGCGCTGAAGAAATAGCGACAGTTTCAAAAACTACATTTCATTGACTTTCTAACACTGTCGGTCCGTTTGAGTTACAACGGTTGGGTCACATATTCGTACCAACATGTATTTAGCGACATTTTTCTGATATTACTGGGTTGCATCGCTTATAACAATGAAACGATTGACTGTGGGACTTAATTGAACTAACTTTGGACTGTGACCTGATAAATGTGATAAATAAGACAATTGGACTCCAAGAAATATCATTCATCTTAATTTGACATGATTGCCGGAACTCAACGATTACACTGGGCGCTGCGGTAGCGCTTCATTCAAATATTTAGATAAAAAAGTCCCTCTTTACCGTGGGACCAATCCTCACCGTTATCGTGCGCTGAAGAAATAGCGACAGTCTCAAAATTTACAGTTCCTTGACTTTCTAACGATGTCAGTCCGTTTGAGTTACAACGGTTGAGCCACATATTCGTACCAACATGTATTTAGCGATATTTTTCTGATATAAATAGATTGCATCGCTTTTAACAATTAAACGATTGACTGTGGGACTTAATGGAACTAACTTTGGACTGTGACATGATAAATGTGGTAAATGAGACAATTGGACTCCAAGAAATAACGTTCATCTTAATTTGACATGATTGCTGGAACTCAGCGATTACATTGGGCGCTGTGGTAGCGCTTCATTTAAAAATTTGGATAAATAAGTCCTTCTTTACCGTGGGACCAATCCTCACCGTTATCGTGCGCTGAAGAAATAGCGACAGTCTCAAAAACTACATTTCATTGACTTTCTAACAGTATCAATCCGCTTCAGTTACAACAGTTGCGTCACATATTCGTACCAACATGTATTTCGTTATATCTTTCCGGTATTACTAGGTTGTATCGATTTTAACAATGAAAGGATTGACTGTGGGACTTATTTGCACTAACTTTGGACTGTGAACTGATAAATGTGATAAATGAGACAATTGAACTCCAAGAAATAACATTCTTCTTAATTTAACATGATTGCCGGAACTCAGCGATTACACTGAGGGCTGTGGGAGCGCTTCATCTAAAAATTTAGATAAACAAGTCATTCTTTACTGTGGGACCAATCCTAGCCGTTATCACGCTCTGAAGAAATAGCGACAGTTTCAAAAACTACATTTCATTAACTTTCTAACGGTATCTATCCGCTTCAGTTACAACGGTTGCGTCACATATTCGTATTAACATGTATTTAGCAATATTTTTCTCATATTACCAGGTTGCATCGCTTTTAACAGTGAAACGATTGACTGTGGGACTAATTGAACTGATTTTGGACTGTGACCTTATAAATCTTATAAGTGAGACAATTGGACTCCAAGAAATAACATTCTTCTTAATTTGACATGATTGCCGGAACACAGCGATTACACTGGGCGCTGTGGTAGCGCTTCATTTAAAAATTTAGATAAGCAAGTCATTCTTTACTGTGTGACCAATCCTAGCCGTTATCGCGCGCTGAAGAAACAGCGACAGTCTTAAAATTTACAATTCCTTGACTTTCTAACGGTGTTAGTCCGTTTGAGTTACAACGGTTGAGTCACATATTCGTACCAACATGTTTTTAGCGATATTTTTCTGATATAACTAGATTGCATCACTTTTAACAATAAAACGATTGACTGTGGGACTTAATTGAACTAACTTTGGACTGTGACATGATAAATGTGGTAAATGACACAATTGGACTCCAAGAAATAACGTTAATCTTAATTTGACATGATTGCTGGAACTCAGCGATTACACTGGGCGCTGTGGTAGCGCTTCATTTAAAAATTTGGATAAATAAGTCATTTTTACTGTGGGACCAATCCAAGCCGTTATCGCGCGCTGAAGAAATAGCGACAGTTTCAATAACTACATTTCATTGACTTTCTAACGGTATCAATCCGCTTCAGTTACAACAGTTGCGTCACATATTCGTGCCAACATGTATTTAGCGATATTTTTCTCATGTCAATAGGATGCATCGCTTTTATCAGTGAAACGATTGAATGTGGGTCTTAATTGAACTAACTTTGGACTGTGACCTGATAAATGTGATAAATGAGACAATTGGACTCCAAGACA
Organism: Hydractinia symbiolongicarpus; assembly: GCF_029227915.1. Lineage (NCBI taxonomy): Eukaryota > Metazoa > Cnidaria > Hydrozoa > Anthoathecata > Hydractiniidae > Hydractinia > Hydractinia symbiolongicarpus. The sequence goes on along the minus strand of NC_079875.1, from coordinate 2,476,193 downwards.
TAACATTCAGCTTAATTTGACACGATTGCCGCAACTCAGCGATTACACTGGGCGCTGTAGTGGCGCTTTATTTAAAAATTTAGATTAATAATTCAATTTTTACTGTGGGACCAATCCTAGCCGTTATTGCGCGCTTCAATGTTATAAGTGAGACAATTAGACTCCAAGAAATAACATTCTTCTTAATTTGACATGATTGCCGGAACTCAGCGATTACACTGGGCGCTGTGGTAGCGCTTCATTTAAAAATTTAGATAAGCAAGTCATTCTTTACTGTGTGACCAATCCTAGCCGTTATCGCGCGCTGAAGAAACAGCGACAGTTTCAATAACTACATTTCATTGACTTTCTAACGGTATCAATCCGCTTCAGTTACAACAGTTGCGTCACATATTCGTACCAACATGTATTTAGCGATATTTTTCTCATATTACCAGGTTGCAACGCTTTTAACAGTGAAACGATTGACTGTGGGTCTTAATTGAACTAACTTTGCTCTGTGACTTGATAAATGTGATAAATGAGACAATTGGACTCCAAGACAAAACATTCAGCTTAATTTGACACGATTGCCGGAACTCAGCGATTACACTGGGCGCTGTGGTAGCGCTTCATTTAAAAATTTAGATAAGCAAGTCATTCTTTACTGTGTGACCAATCCTAGCCGTTATCGCGCGCTGAAGAAACTGCGACAGTCTCAAAATTTACAATTCCTTGACTTTCTAACGGTGTTAGTCCGTTTGAGTTACAACGGTTGAGTCACATATTCGTACCAACATGTTTTTAGCGATATTTTTCTGATATAACTAGATTGCATCACTTTTAACAATAAAACGATTGACTGTGGGACTTAATTGAACTAACTTTGGACTGTGACATGATAAATGTGGTAAATGAGAGAATTGAACTCCAAGAAATAACATTCTTCTTAATTTAACATGATTGCCGGAACTCAGCGATTACACTGAGGGCTGTGGGATCGCTTCATCTAAAAATTTAGATAAGCAAGTCATTCTTTACTGTGGGACCAATCCTAGCCGTTATCGCGCTCTGAAGAATTAGCGACAGTTTCAAAAACTACATTTCATTGACTTTCTAACGGTATCAATCCGCTTCAGTTACAACGGTTGCGTCACATATTCGTACCAACATGTATGTAGCGATGTTTTTCTCATATTACCAGGTTGCATCGCTTTTAACAGTGAAACGATTGACTGTGGGTCTTAATTGAACTAACTTTGCTCTGTGACCTGATAAATGTGATAAATGAGACAATTGGACTCCAAGACAAAACATTCAGCCTAATTTGACACGATTGCCGGAACTCAGCGATTACACTGGGCGCTGTGGTAGCGCTTCATTTAAAAATTTAGATAAGCAAGTCATTCTTTACTGTGGGACCAATCCTAGCCGTTATTGGGCGCTGAAGAAATAGCGACAGTTTCAAAAACTACATATCATTGACTTTCTAACGGTATCAATCCGCTTCAGTTACAACGGTTGCGACACATATTCGTGCCAACATGTATTTAGCGATATTTTTCTCATGTCAATAGGATGCATCGCTTTTATCAGTGAAACGATTGAATGTGGGTCTTAATTGAACCAACTTTGGACTGTGACCTGATAAATGTGATAAATGAGACAATTGGACTCCAAGACATAACATTCAGCTTAATTTGACACGATTGCCGCAACTCAGCGATTACACTGGGCGCTGTAGTGGCGCTTTATTTAAAAATTTATATTAATAATTCAATTTTTACTGTGGGACCAATCCTAGCCGTTATTGCGCGCTTCAATGTTATAAGTGAGACAATTAGACTCCAAGAAATAACATTCTTCTTAATTTGACATGATTGCCGGAACTCAGCGATTACACTGGGCGCTGTGGTAGCGCTTCATTTAAAAATTTAGATAAGCAAGTCATTCTTTACTGTGTGACCAATCCTAGCCGTTATCGCGCGCTGAAGAAACTGCGACAGTCTCAAAATTTACAATTCCTTGACTTTCTAACGGTGTTAATCCGTTTGAGTTACAACGGTTGAGTCACATATTCGTACCAACATGTTTTTAGCGATATTTTTCTGATATAACTAGATTGCATCACTTTTAACAATAAAACGATTGACTGTGGGACTTAATTGAACTAACTTTGGACTGTGACATGATAAATGTGGTAAATGAGAGAATTGAACTCCAAGAAATAACATTCTTCTTAATTTAACATGATTGCCGGAACTCAGCGATTACACTGAGGGCTGTGGGATCGCTTCATCTAAAAATTTAGATAAGCAAGTCATTCTTTACTGTGGGACCAATCCTAGCCGTTATCGCGCTCTGAAGAAATAGCGACAGTTTCAAAAACTACATTTCATTGACTTTCTAACGGTATCAATCCGCTTCAGTTACAACGGTTGCGTCACATATTCGTACCAACATGTATGTAGCGATGTTTTTCTCATATTACCAGGTTGCATCGCTTTTAACAGTGAAACGATTGACTGTGGGTCTTAATTGAACTAACTTTGCTCTGTGACCTGATAAATGTGATAAATGAGACAATTGGACTCCAAGACAAAACATTCAGCCTAATTTGACACGATTGCCGGAACTCAGCGATTACACTGGGCGCTGTGGTAGCGCTTCATTTAAAAATTTAGATAAGCAAGTCATTCTTTACTGTGGGACCAATCCTAGCCGTTATTGGGCGCTGAAGAAATAGCGACAGTTTCAAAAACTACATATCATTGACTTTCTAACGGTATCAATCCGCTTCAGTTACAACGGTTGCGACACATATTCGTGCCAACATGTATTTAGCGATATTTTTCTCATGTCAATAGGATGCATCGCTTTTATCAGTGAAACGATTGAATGTGGGTCTTAATTGAACTAACTTTGGACTGTGACCTGATAAATGTGATAAATGAGACAATTGGACTCCAAGACATAACATTCAGCTTAATTTGACACGATTGCCGTAACTCAGCGATTACACTGGGCGCTGTAGTGGCGCTTTATTTAAAAATTTAGATTAATAATTCAATTTTTACTGTGGGACCAATCCTAGCCGTTATTGCGCGCTTCAATGTTATAAGTGAGACAATTAGACTCCAAGAAATAACATTCTTCTTAATTTTACATGATTGCCGGAACTCAGCGATTACACTGGGCGCTGTTGTAGCGCTTCATTTAAAAATTTAGATAAGCAAGTCATTCTTTACTGTGGGACCAATTCTAGCCGTTATCGCGAGCTGAAGAAATAGCGACAGTTTCAAAAACTACATTTAATTGACTTTCTAACGGTATCAGACCGCTTTAGTTACAACGGTTGCGTCACATATTCGTACCAACATGTATTTCATGATATCTTTCCGGTAATACTAAGTTGTATCGATTTTAACAATGAAACGATTGACTGTGGGACTTAATTGAACTAACTTTGGACTGTGACATGATAAATGTGGTAAATGAGACAATTGTACTACAAGAAATAACATTCAGCTTAATTTGACACGATTGCCGAACTCAGCGATTACACTGGACGCTGTGGTGGCGCTTTATTTAAAAATTTAGATTAATAATTCAATTTTTACTGTGGGACCAATCCTAGCCGTTATTGCGCGCTGAAGAAATAGCGACAGTTACAAAAACTACATTTCATTGACTTTCTAACGGTATCAATCCGCTTCAGTTACAACGGTTGCGTCACATATTCGTACCAACATGTATATAGCAATATTTTTCTCATATTACTAGGTTGCATTGCTTTTAACAGTGAAACAATTGACTGTGGGACTTAATTGAACTAACTTTGGACTGTGACCTGATAAATGTGATAATTGAGACAATTGGACTCCAAGAAATAACATTCTTCTTAATTTGACGTGATTGCCGGAACTCAGCGATTACACTGGGCGCTGTGGTAGCGCTTCATTTAAAAATTTAGACAAATAAGTCATTCTTCACTGTGGGACCAATCCTAGCCGTTAGCGCGCGCTGAAAAAATAGAGACAGTTTCAAAAACTACATTTCATTGACCTTCTAACAGCATTAATCCGTTTGAGTTACAACGGTTGCGTCACATATTCGTACCAACATGTACTTAGCGATACTTTTCTGATATTACTAGGTTGCATCGCTTTTAACAATGAAACGATTGACTGTGGGATTAATTGAACTGATTTTGGACTGTGACCTTATCAATGTTATAAGTGAGACAATTAGACTCCAAGAAATAACATTCTTCTTAATTTGACGTGATTGCCGGAACTCAGCGATTACACTGGGCGCTGTGGTAGCGCTTCATCTAAAAATTTAGATAAGCAAGTCATTCTTTACTGTGGGACCAATCCTAGCCGTTATCGCGCTCTGAAGAAATAGCGACAGTTTCAAAAACTACATTTCATTGACTTTCTAACAGTATCAATCCGCTTCAGTTGCAACGGTTGCGTCACATATTCGTACCAACATGTATTTAGCGATGTTTTTCTCATATTACCAGGTTGCATCGCTTTTAACAGTGAAACGATTGACTGTGGGTCTTAATTGAACTAACTTTGCTCTGTGACCTGATAAATGTGATAAATGAGACAATTGGACTCCAAGACAAAACATTCAGCTTAATTTGACACGATTGCCGGAACTCAGCGATTACACTGGGCGCTGTGGTAGCGCTTCATTTAAAAATTTAGATAAGCAAGTCATTCTTTACTGCGGGACCAATCCTAGCCGTTATTGCGCGCTGAAGAAATAGCGACAGTTTCAAAAACTACATATCATTGACTTTCTAACGGTATCAATCCGCTTCAGTTACAACGGTTGCGACACATATTCGTGCCAACATGTATTTAGCGATATTTTTCTCATGTCAATAGGATGCATCGCTTTTATCAGTGAAACGATTGAATGTGGGTCTTAATTGAACTAACTTTGGACTGTGACCTGATAAATGTGATAAATGAGACAATTGGACTCCAAGACATAACATTCAGCTTAATTTGACACGATTGCCGCAACTCAGCGATTACACTGGGCGCTGTAGTGGCGCTTTATTTAAAAATTTAGATTAATAATTCAATTTTTACTGTGGGACCAATCCTAGCCGTTATAGCGCGCTTCAATGTTATAAGTGAGACAATTAGACTCCAAGAAATAACATTCTTCTTAATTTGACATGATTGCCGGAACTCAGCCATTACACTGGGCGCTGTTGTAGCGCTTCATTTAAAAATTTAGATAAGCAAGTCATTCTTTACTGTGGTACCAATTCTAGCCGTTATCGCGAGCTGAAGAAATAGCGACAGTTTCAAAAACTACATTTCATTGACTTTCTAACGGTATCAGTCCGCTTTAGTTACAACGGTTGCGTCACATATTCGTACCAACATGTATTTCATGATATCTTTCCGGTATTACTAGGTTGTATCGATTTTAACAATGAAACGATTGGCTGTGGGACTTAATTGAACTAACTTTGGACTGTGACATGATAAATGTGGTAAATGAGACAATTGTACTACAAGAAATAACATTCAGCTTAATTTGACACGATTGCCGAACTCAGCGATTACACTGGGCGCTGTGGTGGCGCTTTATTTAAAAATTTAGATTAATAATTCAATTTTTACTGTGGGACCAATCCTAGCCGTTATTGCGCGCTGAAGAAATAGCGACAGTTACAAAAACTACATTTCATTGACTTTCTAACGGTATCAATCCGCTTCAGTTACAACGGTTGGGTCACATATTCGTACCAACATGTATATAGCAATATTTTTCTCATATTACTAGGTTGCATTGCTTTTAACAGTGAAACGATTGACTGTGGGACTTAATTGAACAAACTTTGGACTGTGACCTGATAAATGTGATAATTGAGACAATTGGACTCCAAGAAATAACATTCTTCTTAATTTGACACGATTGCCGCAACTCAGCGATTACACTGGGCGCTGTAGTGGCGCTTTATTTAAAAATTTAGATTAATAATTCAATTTTTACTGTGGGACCAATCCTAGCCGTTATTGCGCGCTTCAATGTTATAAGTGAGACAATTAGACTCTAAGAAATAACATTCTTCTTAATTTGACATGATTGCCGGAACTCAGCGATTACACTGGGCGCTGTTGTAGCGCTTCATTTAAAAATTTAGATAAGCAAGTCATTCTTTACTGTGGTACCAATTCTAGCCGTTATCGCGAGCTGAAGAAATAGCGACAGTTTCAAAAACTACATTTCATTGACTTTCTAACGGTATCAGTCCGCTTTAGTTACAACGGTTGCGTCACATATTCGTACCAACATGTATTTCATGATATCTTTCCGGTATTACTAGGTTGTATCGATTTTAACAATGAAACGATTGGCTGTGGGACTTAATTGAACTAACTTTGGACTGTGACATGATAAATGTGGTAAATGAGACAATTGTACTACAAGAAATAACATTCAGCTTAATTTGACACGATTGCCGAACTCAGCGATTACACTGGGCGCTGTGGTGGCGCTTTATTTAAAAATTTAGATTAATAATTCAATTTTTACTGTGGGACCAATCCTAGCCGTTATTGCGCGCTGAAGAAATAGCGACAGTTACAAAAACTACATTTCATTGACTTTCTAACGGTATCAATCCGCTTCAGTTACAACGGTTGGGTCACATATTCGTACCAACATGTATATAGCAATATTTTTCTCATATTACTAGGTTGCATTGCTTTTAACAGTGAAACGATTGACTGTGGGACTTAATTGAACAAACTTTGGACTGTGACCTGATAAATGTGATAATTGAGACAATTGGACTCCAAGAAATAACATTCTTCTTAATTTGACGTGATTGCAGGAACTCAGCGATTACACTGGGCGCTGTGGTAGCGCTTCATTTAAAAATTTAGACAAATAAGTCATTCTTCACTGTGGGACCAATCCTAGCCGTTAGCGCGCGCTGAAAAAATAGAGACAGTTTCAAAAACTACATTTCATTGACCTTCTAACAGCATTAATCCGTTTGAGTTACAACGGTTGCGTCACATATTCGTACCAACATGTACTTAGCGATACTTTTCTGATATTACTACGTTGCATCGCTTTTAACAATGAAACGATTGACTGTGGGATTAATTGAACTGATTTTGGACTGTGACCTTATCAATTTTATAAGTGAGACAATTAGACTCCAAGAAATAACATTCTTCTTAATTTGACATGATTGCCGGAACTCAGCGATTACACTAGGCGCTGTTGTAGCGCTTCATTTAAAAATTTAGATAAGCAAGTCATTCTTTACTGTGGGACCAATCCTAGCCGTTATTGCGCGCTGAAGAAATAGCGACAGTTTCAAAAACTACATTTCATTGACCTTCTAAAGGTATCAATCCGCTTCAGTTACAACGGTTGCGCCACATATTCGTACCAACATGTATTTAGCGATATTTTTCTCATATTACTAGGTTGCATTGCTTTTAACAGTGAAACGATTGACTGTGGGACTTAATTGAACTAACTTTGTACTGTGACCTGATAAATGTGATAATTGAGACAATTGGACTCCAAGAAATAACATTCTTCTTAATTTGACGGGATTGCCGGAACTCAGCGATTACACTGGGCGCTGTGGTAGCGCTTCATTTAAAAATTTATACAAATAAGTCATTCTTCACTGTGGGACCAGTCCTAGCCGTTAGCGCGCGCTGAAGAAATAGAGACTGTTTCAAAAACTACATTTCATTGACCTTCTAACAGTATTAATCCGTTTGAGTTACAACGGTTGCGTCACATATTCGTACCAACATGTACTTAGCGATATTTTTCTGATATTACTAGGTTGCATCGCTTTTAACAATGAAACGATTGACTGTGGGACTTAATTGAACTAACTTTGGACTGTGACCTGATAAATGTGATAAATGAGACAATTGGACTCCAAGAATTATCATTCAGCTTAATTTGACACGATTGCCGGAACTCAGCGATTACACTGGGCGCTGTGGTGGCGCTTCATTTAAAAATTCAGATTAATAATTCAATTTTTACTGTGGGACCAATCCTAGCCATTAGTGCGCGCTAAAGAAATAGAGACAGTTTCAAAAACTACATTTCATTGACTTTCTAACGGTATCAATCCGCTTCAGTTACAACGGTTGCGTCACACTTTCGTGCCAACATGTATTTAGCGATATTTTTCTCATGTCAATAGGATGCATCGCTGTTATCAGTGAAACGATTGAATGTGGGTCTTAATTGAACTAACTTTGGACTGTGACCTGATAAATGTGATAAATGACACAATTGGAATCCGAGAAATAACATTCTTCTTAATTTGACGTGATTACCGGAACTCAGCGATTACACTGGGCGCTGTGGTAGCGCTTCATTTAAAAATTTAGATAAGCAAGTCATTCTTTACTGTGGGACCAATCCTAGCCATTAGTGCGCGCTAAAGAAATAGAGACAGTTTCAAAAACTACATTTCATTGACATTCTAACAGCATTAATCCGTTTGAGTTACAACGGTTGCGTCACATATTCGTACCAACATGTACTTAGCGATACTTTTCTGATATTACTAAGTTGCATCGCTTTTAACAATGAAACGATTGACTGTGGGATTAATTGAACTGATTTTGGACTGTGACCTTATCAATGTTATAAGTGAGATAATTAGACTCCAAGAAATAACATTCTTCTTAATTTGACATGATTGCCGGAACTCAGCGATTACACTGGGCGCTGTTGTAGCGCTTCATTTAAAAATTTAGATAAGCAAGTCATTCTTTACTGTGGGACCAATCCTAGCCATTAGTGCGCGCTAAAGAAATAGAGACAGTTTCAAAAACTACATTTCATTGACTTTCTAACGGTATCAATCCGCTTCAGTAACAACGGTTGCGTCACATTTTCGTGCCAACATGTATTTAGCGATATTTTTCTCATGTCAATAGGATGCATCGCTGTTATCAGTGAAACGATTGAATGTGGGTCTTAATTGAACTAACTGTGGACTGTGACCTGATAAATGTGATAAATGAGACAATTGGACTCCAAGAAATAACATTCAGCTTAATTTGACACGATTGCCGGAACTCAGCGATTACAATGGGCGTTGTGGTGGCGCTTTATTTAAAAATTTAGATTAATAATTCAATTTTTTACTGTGGGACCAATCCTAGCCGTTAGTGCGCGCTGAAGAAATAGAGACAGTTTCTAAAAATACATTTCATTGACATCCTAACGGTGTCACTCCGTTTGAGCTCCAACGGTTGGGTCACATATTCGTACCAACGTGTATTTAGCGATATTTTTCTCATATTACTAGGTTGCCTTGCTTTTAACAGTGAAACGATTGACTGTGGGACTTAAATTGAACTAACTTTGGACTGTGACCTGATAAATGTGATAATTGAGACAATTGGACTCCAAGAAATAACATTCTTCTTTATTTGACGTGATTGCCGGAACTCAGCGATTACACTGGGTGCTGTGGTAGCCCTTCATTTAAAAGTTTAGACAAGCAATTCATTCTTTACTGTGGGGCCAATCCTAGCCGTTATCGCGCGCTGAAGAAATAGCGACAGTTTCAAAAACTACATTTTATTGACTTTCTAACGGTATCAATACGCTTCAGTTACAACGGTTGCGTCACATATTCGTACCAACATGTACTTAGCGATATTTTTCTGATATTACTAGATTGCATCGCTTTTAACAATGAAACGATTCACTGTGGGATTAATTGAACTGATTTTGGACTGTGACCTAATAATTGTTATAAATGTGACAATTGGACTCCAAGAAATAACATTCTTCTTAAATTGACATGATTGCCGGAACTCAGCGATTACGCTGGGCGCTGTTGTAGCGCTTTATTCAAAAATTTAGATAAGCAAGTCATTCTTTACTGTGGGACCAATCCTAGCGGTTATCGCGTGCTAAAAAAATAGCGACAGTTTGAAAAACTACATTTCATTGACTTTCTAACGGTATCAATCCGCTTCAGTTACAACGGTTGCGTCACATATTCGTACCAACATGTATTTAGCGATATTTTTCTCGTGTCAATAGGTTGCATCGCTTTTATCAATGAAACGATTGAATGTGGGACTTAATTGAACTAACTTTGGACTGTGACCTGATAAATGTGATAAATGAGACAATTGGACTCCAAGAAATAACATTCAGCTTAATTTGACACCATTTCCGGAACTCAGCGATTACACTGGGCGCTGTGGTGGCGCTTCATTTAAAAATTCAGATTAATAATTCAATTTTTACTGTGGGACCAATTCTAGCCGTTATCGAGCGTTGAAGAAATAGCGACAGATTCAAAAAGTACATTTCATTGACTTTCTAGCGGTGTCAATCCGTTTGAGTTACAACGGTTGAGTCACATATTCGTACCAACATGTACTTAGCGATATTTTTCTGATATTACTAGGTTGCATCGCTTTTAACAATGAAACAATTGACTTTGGGACTTAATTGAACTAACTTTAAACTGTGACCTGATAAATGTGATAAATGACACAATTGGAATCCGAGAAATAACATTCTTCTTAATTTGACGTGAATGCCGGAACTCGGCGATTGCACTATGCGCTGTGGTAGTGCTTCATTTATAAAGTGAGATAAATAAGTCATTCTTTACCGTGCGACCAATCCTAGCCGTTATCGCGCGCTGAAGAAATAGCGACAGTTTCACAAACTACATTTCATTGACTTTCTAACGGTATCAATCCGCTTCAGTTACAACGGTTTCGTCACATATTCGTACCAACTTGTATTTGCCGATATTTTTCTCATGTCAATAGGTTGCATTGCTCTTAACAGTGAAACGATTGAATGTGGGACTTAACTGAACTAACTTTAGACTGTAACCTGATAAATGTGATAAATGAGACAATTGGACTCCAAGAAATAACATTCAGCTTAATTTGACACGATTGCCGGAACTGAGCGATTACACTGGGCGCCGTGGTAGCGCTTCATTTAAAAATTTAGATAAATAAGTCATTCTTTACCGTGGGACCAATCCCAGCCGTTATCGCGCGCTGAAGAAATAGCCACAGCTTCAAAAAGTACATTTCATTGACTTCCTAACTGTGTCAGTCCGTTTGAGTTACAACGGTTGGGTCACATATTCGTACCAACATGTATTTAGCGATAGTTTTTTCTGATATTACTAGGTTGCATCTCTTTTAACAATGAAACGATTGACTGTGGGAGTTAATTGAACTAACTTTGGAATGTGACCTGATAAATGTGATAAATGAGACAATTGGACTCCGCGAAACAACATTCGTCATAATTTGACGTGATTGCCGGAACTCAGCGATTACACTGGGCGCTGTGGTAGCGCCTTATTTAAAAATTTAGATTAATAATTCAATTTTTTACTGTGGGACCAATCCTAGCCGTTATTGCGCGCTGAAGAAATAGCGACAGATTCAAAAAGTACATTTCATTGACCTTCTAACAGTATTAATCCGTTTGAGTTAAAACGGTTGAGTCACATATTCCTACCAACATGTATTTCGTGATATCTTTCCGGTATTACTAGGTTGTATCGATTTTAACAATGAAACGATTGACTGTGGGACTTAATTGAACTAACTTTGGACTGTGACATGATAAATGCGGTAAATGAGACAATTGGACTCCAAGAAATAACGTTCATCTTAATTTTACATGATTGCTGGAACTCAGCGATTACACTGGGCGCTGTGGTAGCGCTTCATTTAAAAATTTGGATAAATAAGTCATTTTTACTGTGGGACCAATCCTAGCCGTTATCGCGAGCTGAAGAAATAGCGACAGTTTCAAAAACTACATTTCATTGACTTTCTAACGGTATCAATCCGCTTCAGTTACAACGGTTGCGTCACATATTCGTACCAACGTGTATTTAGCGATATTTTTCTCATATTACTAGGTTGCATTGCTTTTAACAGTGAAACGATTGACTGTGGGACTTAAATTGAACTAACTTTGGACTGTGACCTGATAAATGTGATAATTGAGACAATTGGACTCCAAGAAATAACATTCTTCTTAATTTGACGTGATTGCCGGAACTCAGCGATTACACTGGGCGCTGTGGTAGCGCTTCATTTAAAAATTTAGACAAATAAGTCATTCTTCACTGTGGGACCAATCCTAGCCGTTAGCGCGCGCTGAAGAAATAGAGACAGTTTTAAAAACTACCTTTCATTGACCTTCTAACAGTATTAATCCGTTTGAGTTACAACGGTTGAGTCACATATTCGTACAAACATGTATTTCGTGATATCTTTCCGTTATTACTAGGTTGTATCGATTTTAACAATGAAACGATTGACTGTGGGACTTAATTGCACTAACTTTGGACTGTGAACTGATAAATGTGATAAATGAGACAAGTAAACTCCAAGAAATAACATTCTTCTTAATTTAACATGATTGCCGGAACTCAGCGATTACACTGAGGGCTGTGGAAGCGCTTTATCTAAAAATTTAGATAAACAAGTCATTCTTTACTGTGGGACCAATCCTAGCGGTTATCGCGCGCTGAAGAAATAGCGACAGTTTCATAAACTACATTTCATTAACTTTCTAACGGTATCAATCCGCTTCAGTTACAACGGCTGCGTCACATATTCGAACCAACATGTATTTAGCGATATTTTTCTCATGTCAATAGGATGCATCTCTTTTATCAGTGAAACGATTGAATGTGGGTCTTAATTGAACTAAATTTGCACTGTGACCTGATAAATGTGATAAATGAGACAATTGGACTCCAAGAAATAACATTCAGCCTAATTTGACACGATTGCCAGAACTCAGCGATTTCACTGGGCGCTGTGGTGGCGTTTTATTTAAAAACTTAGATTAATAATTCAATTTTTACTGTGGGACTAATCCTAGCCGTTATTGCGCGCTGAAGAAATAGCGACAGATTCAAAAAGTACATTTCATTGACTTCCTAACGGTGTCAGTCCGTTTGAGTTACAACGGTTGGGTCACATATTCGTACCAACATGTACTTAGCGATATTTTTCTGATAATACTAGGTTGCATCGCTTTTAACAATGAAACGATTTCCCTGTGGGAGTAATTGAACTGATTTTGGACTGTGACCTTATAAATGTTATAAGTGAGACAATTGGACTCCAAGAAATAACATTCTTCTTAATTTGACATGATTGCCGGAACTCAGCGATTACTGTGGGCGCTGTGGTAGCGCTTCATTTAAAAATTTAGATAAGCAAGTCATTCTTTACTGTGGGGCCAATCCTAGCCGTTATCGCGCGCTGAAGAAATAGCGACAGTTTCAAAAACTACATTTCATTGACTTTCTAAAGAAATCAATACGCTTCAGTTACAACAGTTGGTTTCGTCACATATTCGTGCCAACATGTTTTTAGCGATATTTTTCTCATGTCAATAGGATGCATCGCTTTCATCAGTGAAACGAATGAATGTTGGTCTTAATTGAACTAACTTTGGACTGTGACCTGATAAATGTGATAAATGAGACAATTGGACTCCAAGAACTAACATTCAGTCTAATTTGACACGATTGCCGGAACTCAGCGATTACACTGGGCGCTGTGGTGGCGCTTTAATTAAAAAATTATATTAATAATTCAATTTTTACTGTGGGACCAATTCTAGCCGTTATTGCGCGCTGAAGAAATAGCGACAGATTCAAAAAGTACATTTCATTGACTTCCTAACGGTGTCAGTCCGTTTGAGTTACAACGGTTGGGTCACATATTCGTACCAACATGTACTTAGCGATATTTTTCTGATATTACTAGGTTGCATCGCTTTTAACAATGAAACGATTCACTGTGGGATTAATTGAACTGATTTTGGACTGTGACCTAATAAATGTTATAAATGTGACAATTGGACTCCTAGAAATAACATTCTTCTTAAATTGACATGATTGCCGGAACTCAGCGATTACGCTGGGCGCTGTGGTAGCGCTTTATTTAAAAAATTAGAAAAGCAAGTCATTCTTTACTGTGGGACCATTCCTAGCGGTTATCGCGTGCTGAAGAAATAGCGACAGTTTGAAAAACTACATTTTATTAACTTTCTAACGGTATCAATCCGCTTCAGTTACAACGGTTGTGTCACATATTCGTACCAACATGTATTTAGCGATATTTTTCTCGTGTCAATAGGTTGCATCACTTTTATCAGTGAAACGATTGAATGTGGGACTTAATTGAACTAACTTTGGACTGTGACCTGATAAATGTGATAAATGAGACAATTGGACTCCAAGAAATAACATTCAGCTTAATTTGACACGATTTCCGGAACTCAGCGATTACACTGGGCGCTGTGGTGGCGCTTTATTTAAAAATTCAGATTAATAATTTAATTTTTACTGTGGGACCAATTCTAGCCGTTATCGCGCGTTGAAGAGATAGCGACAGATTCAAAAAGTACATTTCATTGACTTTCTAGCGGTGTCAATCCGTTTGAGTTACAACGGTTGAGTCACATATTCGTACCAACATGTACTTAGCGATATTTTTCTGATATTACTAGGTTGCATCGCTTTTAACAATGAAACAATTGACTTTGGGACTTAATTGAACTAACTTTAAACTGTGACCTGATAAATGTGATAAATGACACAATTGGAATCCGAGAAATAACATTCTTCTTAATTTGACGTGAATGCCGGAACTCAGCGATTGCACTGGGCGCTGTGGTAGCGCTTCATTTATAAATTGAGATAAATAAGTCATTCTTTACCGTGCCACCAATCCTAGCCGTTATCGCGCGCTGAAGAAATAGCGACAGTTTCACAAACTACATTTCATTGACTTTCTAACGGTATCAATCCGCTTCAGTTACAACGGTTTCGTCACATATTCGTACCAACTTGTATTTGCGATATTTTTCTCATGTCAATAGGTTGCATTGCTCTTAACAGTGAAACGATTGAATGTGGGACTTAAATTGAACTAACTTTGGACTGTGACCTGATAAATGTGATAATTGAGACAATTGGACTCCAAGAAATAACATTCTTCTTAATTTGACGTGATTGCCGGAACTCAGCGATTACACTGGGCGCTGTGGTAGCGCTTCATTTAAAAATTTAGACAAATAAGTCATTCTTCACTGTGGGACCAATCCTAGCCGTTAGCGCGCGCTGAAGAAATAGAGACAGTTTTAAAAACTACCTTTCATTGACCTTCTAACAGTATTAATCCGTTTGAGTTACAACGGTTGAGTCACATATTCGTACAAACATGTATTTCGTGATAGTTTTTCTGATATTACTAGGTTGCATCGCTTTTAACAATGAAACGATTGACTGTGGGAGTTAATTGAACTAACTTTGCACTGTGACCTGATAAATGTGATAAATGAGACAATTGGACTCCAAGAAATAACATTCAGCCTAATTTGACACGATTGCCAGAACTCAGCGATTACACTGGGCGCTGTGGTGGCGTTTTATTTAAAAACTTAGCTTAATAATTCAATTTTTACTGTGGGACTAATCCTAGCCGTTATTGCGCGCTGAAGAAATAGCGACAGATTCAAAAAGTACATTTCATTGACTTCCTAACGGTGTCAGTCCGTTTGAGTTACAACGGTTGGGTCACATATTCGTACCAACATGTACTTAGCGATATTTTTCTGATAATACTAGGTTGCATCGCTTTTAACAATGAAACGATTTCCCTGTGGGAGTAATTGAACTGATTTTGGACTGTGGCCTTATAAATGTTATAAGTGAGACAATTGGACTCCAAGAAATAACATTCTTCTTAATTTGACATGATTGCCGGAACTCAGCGATTACTGTGGGCGCTGTGGTAGCGCTTTATTTAAAAAATTAGAAAAGCAAGTCATTCTTTACTGTGGGACCATTCCTAGCGGTTATCGCGTGCTGAAGAAATAGCGACAGTTTGAAAAACTACATTTTATTAACTTTCTAACGGTATCAATCCGCTTCAGTTACAACGGTTGTGTCACATATTCGTACCAACATGTATTTAGCGATATTTTTCTCGTGTCAATAGGTTGCATCACTTTTATCAGTGAAACGATTGAATGTGGGACTTAATTGAACTAACTTTGGACTGTGACCTGATAAATGTGATAAATGAGACAATTGGACTCCAAGAAATAACATTCAGCTTAATTTGACACGATTTCCGGAACTCAGCGATTACACTGGGCGCTGTGGTGGCGCTTTATTTAAAAATTCAGATTAATAAATTAATTTTTACTGTGGGACCAATTCTAGCCGTTATCGCGCGTTGAAGAGATAGCGACAGATTCAAAAAGTACATTTCATTGACTTTCTAGCGGTGTCAATCCGTTTGAGTTACAACGGTTGAGTCACATATTCGTACCAACATGTACTTAGCGATATTTTTCTGATATTACTAGGTTGCATCGCTTTTAACAATGAAACAATTGACTTTGGGACTTAATTGAACTAACTTTAAACTGTGACCTGATAAATGTGATAAATGACACAATTGGAATCCGAGAAATAACATTCTTCTTAATTTGACGTGAATGCCGGAACTCAGCGATTGCACTGGGCGCTGTGGTAGCGCTTCATTTATAAATTGAGATAAATAAGTCATTCTTTACCGTGCCACCAATCCTAGCCGTTATCGCGCGCTGAAGAAATAGCGACAGTTTCACAAACTACATTTCATTGACTTTCTAACGGTATCAATCCGCTTCAGTTACAACGGTTTCGTCACATATTCGTACCAACTTGTATTTGCGATATTTTTCTCATGTCAATAGGTTGCATTGCTCTTAACAGTGAAACGATTGAATGTGGGACTTAAATTGAACTAACTTTGGACTGTGACCTGATAAATGTGATAATTGAGACAATTGGACTCCAAGAAATAACATTCTTCTTAATTTGACGTGATTGCCAGAACTCTTCTTCTTCTTCTTAATTTATTTAACGTCGGAGAAATAACTATGTACATATAGCTTCCTGATATAAAAAAATAAATAAATACATACTTATAAATATACAGGAAACTAATCAAATCCGACAAAAATTTGTTTATGGTTTTATGAAAAATGTATAAAAATTAAGAAAAAATATTTAAATAGACCGAGTGACTGAAATCATACTCCTTTAGTTTCGTTTTAAATTTTTTAAGGCTGTTACAACTTTTCAATTCGGAAGGTAAAGTATTCCAAATTTTAGGCCCCAATGAGCGAAGACATTTTTCCCCAAAATTTTTTGTATTAAAGTTCAATGTTTTAAGATTATTTAAATATTGACTTCGTACTGGCCTGTTTGTTTCGCTGCGTTGAAAGATGTCTAACATAAATGGCGGATTTAAATTATTAAGAGATTTAAAAATCTCTATACATAGATTTCGTATTCGCATAATTTTCATGTAGTTACTTTTGTTCTTGGTAGAAATGTACCTTTCTTTTCTCTCTGAATATCCGCTATCTACAAATTTTAGGGCTCGCTTATGGAGTTTTTCGACCCTAGAAAGTGATTTTGAAGATGAGAAATTCCAAATAAGTGGACAGTAGTTAAAGTTTGAATACACAAAACTTTCTGCTAAGACACTCTTAGCTTTAAAAGGAAGTATGTTTTTAAATCTATACAAAGCATTTAGTTGCGCAGATGCTTTCTTGCAAACCTCATTTAAGTGCTGATCAAATCTAAGGTTATTGTCAATTTTAACTCCTAACAGTTTGACTGTGTCTTGCGAATATATGTTTTTATCTCCGATTCTTATCAGTTTACTACTTGTGTTTTCTATCCTATCTTTGCTGATTATAATGCATTGAAATTTGTCAGGGTTAGCAATCATTTTATTTTCATGTAGCCATGCTAACGCCTGCTCAGACTCACCTTCTAAAATTTTAATGAGGTTTGGAATTGAATTGGAAAAGCTTGACAATGTATTATCATCAGCATAGTTGTGTAGGTCACTTCTGGTTATAAAAAGAAAAATATCGTTAAGAAAAATATTAAAAATTATCGGGCCTAAGATTGATCCTTGCGGCACGCCTGAAAGAATCATTTGGAAAAGACTGTAGTGTCCGTTTATACGAGTAGATTGTTCTCTATTTGTTAGGTATGACAGGACAAATTTCAGGGCATTAATTTCAAATCCATATGCCTCAAGTTTAGCGATTAGTAAATCATGTGGCACACAATCGAATGCTTTTGATAGATCCATTAAGACTGCACCAACCACGTAATTCTTATCAAGTTTTTTTTTCCATTCTTCTAGTAAACGAATTAAGACATGCTGTGTGTTATAGTTTTTCCGATAGGCTGACAAAAATATTGAAAGTTTCGATTCTATGAAAGACATGATTTGATCCTTCATTATGTTTTCATAGAATTTTAAAAATACATTCAACACACTGACAGGTCTAAAATTTTTAATGCTATGTTTGTCTTTGCCTCCTTTGTCAAGAGGTGCTACCGTTGCACGTTTGGCTCCATCGGGAAAAATATTCAATTTTATGCTGCTGTTTATAGCATTTTTCAATGGGCCAATCAGATATTCACTAGCTAACTTCACAAGCTTTGGGGGTATTTTGTCTCTACCTGGAGAGGAATTTATGTTTAAATTAGTAAAAAGTTTTTTGATTGTGTTGTCATCTACCTCCTCAAAGTTAAAAAAATTTATATTTTCGTTGCAGGCTTTAATTTTGACAATACTCGGATGACTCTCGTATGTTTTAATTATCTCATTAATTAGTCTCTCTTTGTCTAAGGAATTTCGATAATCAATTGATATTGGCTTGGTTCCACTACTTTTTTCTACAATGTTAATATAGTGTTCATTAAATAATTCAGCAAGCTCACTGTCATTGGTTATCTGAGCACCATCTTTGATAATCATAATGTTATCATTGTTCAAACCACTTTTATTGGTTATAAACGGCTTAATAGTTTTCCAAAAAGTTTTATTTTCTACAATCCCAGAATCTATAACATTTTTAAAATACATTTTTATGGCTTTCTTTCTGAGTCCAACACACTTATTTCGTTGTTTTTTATAGTTAATCTTGTTTTCTTCAGTAGGATCTTTATTGTATCGGTTTTTAAATCTTGACCTGGTATAAATGGCTTGCCTAAGTTCTTTATTCATAAAAGGTGCTTCATTTCCCCTGAGCAGTTTCTGTTTTAACGGGGCATGCTTTTCAATAATAGAACTAAACGTTTTTGTCAAGTGGTCGTAATTTGAAGCAGGGTCATTTTCATTAAAATCAAAACGTGTATTCCTAACATCAGAAAGAAACTTTCTCTTATCAAACTTTCTGTTACTTCTATAAACAATTAGTTTTGGTTTCAATCTTACCAGATGAGATCTTAGGAAAGTTGTAATCATCAGATGATGGTCACTGAGTCCAGTCTCAGTAACCATAGTGTTTTGAAAAGACCTTTGTTTATTTGTTAAAATAACATCAATTGATGTTCCTTGTTCACTTGCAAAACATGTTTTGTCTTTGACTAAGTTTTTTAGGTCAAAAGTATCGCAAAGAGAAGTTATGTAATGATAATTTATTATTTCATTTTTATTATGAGTATCAATGTTTATGTCCCCCATCACAATGATGTTATCACAAAATGAGAGTGTTTTGTTTAGAATTTTCTCCAAATCTTCAAAGAAACTTTGAAGATTAGAATGACGTGGTGGACGATAAAGGGTGATAATAGTCCATTTTTTGTTTCTGACGTTTAGCTCAGAACATATAATTTCATTACTTGTAAGGTTAGCTATGTTTATTTGCTTACAAACCACTCCCTTTTTTACATACTCAATTAGCCCACCCCCATTTTTATCCCGATCTTTTCTAGATCTTAATTCATAATCATCAATAGTAAATTGACTATTTGGAAAAGTACTATCTAATTTTGTTTCAGATAATACAAAATAATCTGGAGCAAATTTCACAAAGATTTCCCTTAAGTCAATTATTTTTTTCCTTAAACTATTTATATTCAAATATCCTATCAATAGATTGAAAGGATTTTTGATTCTAATATCACAGACATTTTTCAGAGAATTTTGTAAATTATATGTAGAATCATGTGATTGGTCAGTCTCAAATTGATCATTTAATTCCTTATTGCATTCAGAAGAAGTAACCCCATATGGATGTGTTACACCCTGGGAGCAGGATGCCGTAAGTTCAGTGCTTATCCTATCAGAAATCAGTATACATTCGTTTCTATAAAATCCAGACCTAAAAAATTATTTATATAAAATAAGAAATTATTAGCTAACAAAACTTTACCACTTTCCATTAGATGTAATCCATCTTTCCATAAATTAGATTCCATAATATTACTATTGTCGATAAAAATATAGCCATATTTCTTTGCCTCGTTCTCAAGTATATGATTTAACGATTTGATAAACTCAAAATCAATACGAGTACAGATAATAACACTTGAAATAAAAACTTTTTCGACGCCATGATCGATGTATACGCGTGATAGTTTGATTATTTTTTCTGCAATTTCATTAACTGATGATTTATTTCTCTTTATATCCAGCAATTACAGCGATTACACTGGGCGCTGTGGTAGCGCTTCATTTAAAAATTTAGACAAATAAGTCATTCTTCACTGTGGGACCAATCCTAGCCGTTAGCGCGCGCTGAAGAAATAGAGACAGTTTTAAAAACTACCTTTCATTGACCTTCTAACAGTATTAATCCGTTTGAGTTACAACGGTTGAGTCACATATTCGTACAAACATGTATTTCGTGATAGTTTTTCTGATATTACTAGGTTGCATCGCTTTTAACAATGAAACGATTGACTGTGGGAGTTAATTGAACTAACTTTGCACTGTGACCTGATAAATGTGATAAATGAGAGAATTGGACTCCGAGAAATAACATTTGTCTTAATTTGACGTGATTGCCGGAACTAAGCGGTTACACTGGGCGCTGTGGTAGCGCTTCATTAAAAAGTTTAGATAAGCAAGTCATTCTTTACTGTGGGAGTAATCCTAGCCGTTATCGCGCGCTGAAGAAATAGCGACAGTTTAAAAAACTACATGTCATTGACTTTCTAACGGCATCAATCCGCTTCATTTACAACGGTTGCGTCACATATTCGTACCAACATGTATTTAGCGATATTTTTCTAATGTCAATAGGTTGCATCACTTTTAACAGTGAAACGGTTGAATGTGGGACTTAATTCAACTAACTTTGGACTGTGACGTGACAAATGTGATAAATGAAAAAATTGGACTCCAAGAAATAACATTCAGCTTAATTTGAAACGATTGCGGGAACTCAGCGATTACACTGGGCGCTGTGGTAGCGTTTCATTTATAAATTTAGATAAATAAGTCTTTTTTTACTGTAGGACCAATCCTAGCCGTTATCGCGCGCTAAAGAATTAGCGACATTCTCAAAAAGTACATTTCACTGACTTCTTAACGGCGTCAGTCCGTTTGAGTTACAACGATTGGGTCACATATTCGTACCAACATGTACTTAGCGATATTTCTCTGATACTACTAGGTTGCATCACTTTTAACAATGAAACGATTGACTGTGGGAGTTAATTGAACTAGCTTTGGACTGTGACCTGATAAATGTGATAAATGAGACAATTGGACTCCGAGAAATAACATTCAGCTTAATTTGACACGATTGCCGGAACTCAGCTATTACACTGGGCGCTGTGGTAGCGCTTCATTTAAAAATTTAGAAAAGTAAGTCATTCTTTACCGTGGGACCAATCCTAGCCATTATCGCGCGCTGAAGAAATAGCCACAGTTTCAAAAACTGCATTTCATTGATTTTCTAACGGTGTCAGTCCGTTTGAGTTACAACGGTTTTGTCACATATTCGTACCAACATGTATTTAGCGATAGTTTTTTCTGATATTAGTAGGTGGCATCGCTTTTAACAATGAAACGATTGACTGTGGGAGTTAATTGAACTAACTTTGGACTGTGACGTGATAAATGTGACAAATGAGACAATTGAACTCCTAGAAATAACAATCGTCTTAATTTGACGTGATTGCCGGAACTCAGCGATTACACTGGGCGCTTTTGTAGCGTTCATTTAAAAGTTTATATAAGTAAGTCATTCTTTACTGTGGGACTAGTCCTAGCCGCTATCGCGCGCTGAAAAAATACCGACAGTTTCACAAACTACAAGTCATTGACTTTCTAACGGTATCAATCCGCTTCAGTTCCAAAGGTCGCGTCACATATTCGTAGCAACATGTATTTAGCGATATTTTTCTCATGTCAATAGGTTGCATCGCTTTTAACAGTGAAACGATTGACTGTGGGAGTTAATTGAACTAGCTTTGGACTGTGACCTGATAAATGTGATAAATGAGACAATTGGACTCCGAGAAATAACATTCAGCTTAATTTGACACGATTGCCGGAACTCAGCTATTACACTGGGCGCTGTGGTAGCGCTTCATTTAAAAATTTAGAAAAGTAAGTCATTCTTTACCGTGGGACCAATCCTAGCCATTGTCGCGCGCTGAAGAAATAGCCACAGTTTCAAAAACTGCATTTCATTGATTTTCTAACGGTGTCAGTCCGTTTGAGTTACAACGGTTTTGTCACATATTCGTACCAACATGTATTTAGCGATAGTTTTTTCTGATATTAGTAGGTGGCATCGCTTTTAACAATGAAACGATTGACTGTGGGAGTTAATTGAACTAACTTTGGACTGTGACGTGATAAATGTGACAAATGAGACAATTGAACTCCTAGAAATAACAATCGTCTTAATTTGACGTGATTGCCGGAACTCAGCGATTACACTGGGCGCTTTTGTAGCGTTCATTTAAAAACTTATATAAGTAAGTCATTCTTTACTGTGGGACTAGTCCTAGCCGTTATCGCGCGCTGAAAAAATACCGACAGTTTCACAAACAACATGTCATTGACTTTCTAACGGTATCAATCCGCTTCAGTTACAAAGGTCGCGTCACATATTCGTAGCAACATGTATTTAGCGATATTTTTCTCATGTCAATAGGTTGCATCGCTTTTAACAGTGAAACGATTGAATGTGGGTCTTAATTGAACTAACTTTGGACTGTGACCTGATAAATGTGATGAATGAGACATTTGGACTCCAAGAAATAACATTCAGCTTAATTTGACACGATTGCGGAACTGAGCGATTACACTGAGCGCTGTGGTAGCGCTTCATTTAAAAAATTAGATAAATAAGTCATTCTTTACCGTGGCACCAATCCTAGCCGTTATCGCGCGTTGTAGGAATAGCCACAGTTTCAAAAACTACATTTCATTGACTTTCTAACGGTGTCAGTCCGTTTGAGTTACAACGGTTGGGTCACATATTCGTACCAACATGTATTTTGCGAAATTTTTCTCATGTCAATAGGTTGCATCGCTTTTAACAGTGAAACTATTGAATGTGGGACTTAATTGAACTAACTTTTGACTGTGACCTGATAGATGTGGTAAATGAGACAACTGGACTCCAAGAAATAACGTTCATCTTAATTTGACATGATTGCTGTAACTCAGCGATTACACTGGGCGCTGTGGTAGCGCTTCATTTAAAAATTTAGATAAATAAGTCATTTTTACTGTGGGACCAATCCTCGCCGTTATCGCGCGCTGAAGAAATAGCGACGGTTTCAAAAACTATATTTCATTGACTTTCTAACGGTGTCAGTCCGTTAGAGTTACAACGGTTGGGTCACATATTCGTACCAACATGTATTTAGCGATATTTCTCTCATATTACTAGGTTGCATCACTTTTAACAGTGAAACGATTGACTGACGGACCTAATTGAACTAATTTTGGACTGTGACCTTATAAATGTTATAAGTGAGACAATGGGACTCAAAGAAATAACATTCTTCTTAATTTGACATGATTGCCGGACCTCAGCGATTACACTGGGCGCTGTGGTAGCGCTTCATTTAAAAATTTAGATTAATAATTCAATTTTTACTGTGGGACCAATCCTAGCGTCATTGCGCGCTGAAGAAATAGCGATAGATTCAAAAATTACATTTCATTGACTTCCTAACGGTGTCAGTCCGTTTGAGTTACAACGGTTGGGTCACATATTCGTACCAACATGTACTTAGCGATATTTTTCTGATATTACTAGGTTGTATCGCTTTTAACAATGAAATGATTGACTGTGGGATTAATTAAACTGATTTTGGACTGTGACCTGATAAATGTGATAAATATGACAATTGGACTCCAAGAAATAACATTCACATTAATTTGACATGATTGCCGGAACTCAGCGATTACACTTGGCGCTGTGGTAGCGCTTCATTTAAAAATTTAAATAAATAAGTCATTCTTTACCGTGGGACCAATCCTCACCGTTATCGCGCGTTGAAGAAATAGCGACAGTTTCAAAAACTACATTTCATTCACTTTCTAACGGTATCAATCCGCTTCAGTTACAACGGTTGCGTCGCATATTCGTACCAACATGTATTTAGCGATATTTTTCTCATGTCAATAGGTTGCATCGCTTTTAACAGTGAAACTATTGAATGTGGGACTTAATTGAACTAACTTTTGACTGTGACCTGATAGATGTGGTAAATGAGACAACTGGACTCCAAGAAATAACGTTCATCTTAATTTGACATGATTGCTGTAACTCAGCGATTACACTGGGCGCTGTGGTAGCGCTTCATTTAAAAATTTAGATAAATAAGTCATTTTTACTGTGGGACCAATCCTCGCCGTTATCGCGCGCTGAAGAAATAGCGACGGTTTCAAAAACTATATTTCATTGACTTTCTAACGGTGTCAGTCCGTTAGAGTTACAACGGTTGGGTCACATATTCGTACCAACATGTATTTAGCGATATTTCTCTCATATTACTAGGTTGCATCACTTTTAACAGTGAAACGATTGACTGACGGACCTAATTGAACTAATTTTGGACTGTGACCTTATAAATGTTATAAGTGAGACAATGGGACTCAAAGAAATAACATTCTTCTTAATTTGACATGATTGCCGGACCTCAGCGATTACACTGGGCGCTGTGGTAGCGCTTCATTTAAAAATTTAGATTAATAATTCAATTTTTACTGTGGGACCAATCCTAGCGTCATTGCGCGCTGAAGAAATAGCGATAGATTCAAAAATTACATTTCATTGACTTCCTAACGGTGTCAGTCCGTTTGAGTTACAACGGTTGGGTCACATATTCGTACCAACATGTACTTAGCGATATTTTTCTGATATTACTAGGTTGTATCGCTTTTAACAATGAAATGATTGACTGTGGGATTAATTAAACTGATTTTGGACTGTGACCTGATAAATGTGATAAATATGACAATTGGACTCCAAGAAATAACATTCACATTAATTTGACATGATTGCCGGAACTCAGCGATTACACTTGGCGCTGTGGTAGCGCTTCATTTAAAAATTTAAATAAATAAGTCATTCTTTACCGTGGGACCAATCCTCACCGTTATCGCGCGTTGAAGAAATAGCGACAGTTTCAAAAACTACATTTCATTCACTTTCTAACGGTATCAATCCGCTTCAGTTACAACGGTTGCGTCGCATATTCGTACCAACATGTATTTAGCGATATTTTTCTCATGTCAATAGGT
The DNA here is from genome assembly GCF_029227915.1 of Hydractinia symbiolongicarpus. NCBI lineage: Eukaryota > Metazoa > Cnidaria > Hydrozoa > Anthoathecata > Hydractiniidae > Hydractinia > Hydractinia symbiolongicarpus. The sequence goes on along the minus strand of NC_079875.1, from coordinate 2,450,568 downwards.
TGCATCGCTTTTATCAGTGCAACGATTGAATGTGGGACTTAATTGAACTAACTTTGGACTGTGACCTGATAAATGTAATAAATGAGACAATTGGACTCCAAGAAATAACATTCAGCTTAATTTGACACGATTGCCGGAACTCAGCGATTACACTGGGCGCTGTGGTGGCGCTTCATTTAAAAATTCAGATTAATAATTCAATTTTTACTGTGGGACCAATCCTATATTTCGTCCTATATATCCTATATATGAGTTGGGTCACATATTCGTACCAACATGTTCTTAGCGATATTTTTCTCATGTCAATAGGATGCATCGCTTTTATCAATGAAACGATTGACTGTGATACTTAATTGCGCTAACTTTGGACTGTGAACTGATAAATGTGATAAATGAGACAATTGGACTTCAAGAAATAACATTCTTCTTAATTTGACATGATTGCCGGAACTCAGCGATTACACTGGGCGCTGTGGTAGCGCTTCATTTAAAAATTTAGATAAGCAAGTCACTCTTTACTGTGGGACTAATCCTAGCCGTTATGGCGCGCTGAAGAAATAGCGACAGTTTCAAAAACTACATTTCATTGACATTCTAACGGTATCAATCCGCTTCAGTTACAACGGTTGCGTCACATATTAGTGCCAACATGTACTTAGCGATATTTTTCTGATATTACTAGGTTGCATCGCTTTTAACAATGAAACGATTCACTGTGGGACTTAATTGAACTAACTTTGGATTGTGACGTGATAAATGTGATAACTGAGACAATTGGACTCCAAGAAATAACATTCTTCTTAATTTGATGTGATTGCCGGAACTTAGCGATTACACTAGGCGCTGTGGTAGCACTTCATTTAAAAATTTAGATAAGCAAGTCATTCTTTACTGTGGGACCAATCCTAGCCGTTATCGCGCGCTGAAGAAATAGCGACAGTTTCAAAAACTACATTTCATTGACTTTCTAACGGCATCAATCCGCTTCAGTTACAACGGTTGCGTCACATATTCGTGCCAACATGTATTTAGCGATTTTTTTCTCATGTCAATAGGTTGCATCGCTTTTATCAGTGAAACGATTGACTGTGGGACTTATTTGCACTAACTTTGGACTGTGACCTGATAAATGTGATAAATGAGACAATTGGACTCCAAGAAATAACATTCACCTTAATTTAACACGATTGCAGGAACTCAGCGATTACACTGGGCGCTGTGGTGGCGCTTCATTTAAAAATTCAGATTAATACTTCAATTTTTACTGTGGGACCAATCCTAGCCGTTATCGCGCGCTGAAGAAATAGCGACAGATTCAAAAAGTACATTTCATTGACTTTCTAACGGTGTCAGTCCGTTTGAGTTACAACGGTTGGGTCACATATTTGTACCAACATGTACTTAGCGATATTTTTCTGATATTACTAGGTTGCATCGCTTTTAACAGTGAAACGATTGAATGTGGGACTTAATTGAACTAACTTTGGACTGTGACCTGATAAATGTGATAAATGAGACAATTGGACTCCAAGAAATAACATTCAGCTTAATTTGACACGATTGCCGGAACTCAGCGATCACACTGGGCGCTGTGGTGGCGCTTTATTTAAAAACTTAGATTAATAATTCAATTTTTACTGTGGGACCAATCCTAGCCGTTATTGCGCGATGAAGAAATAGCGACAGATTCAAAAAGTATATTTCATTGACTTCCTAACGGTATCAGTCCGTTTGAGTTACAATAGTTGGGTCACATATTCGTACCAACATGTACTTAGCGATGTTTTTCTGATATTACTAGGTTGCATCTCTTTTAACAATGAAACGATTGACTGTGGGACTAATCCTAGCCGTTATCGCGCGCTGAAGAAATAGCGACAGTTTCAAAAACTACATTTCATTGACTTTCTAACGGTATCAATCCGCTTCAGTTACAACGGTTGCGTCACATATTAGTGCCAACATGTATTTAGCGATATTTTTCTCATGTCAATAGGTTGCATCGCTTTTATCAGTGCAACGATTGAATGTGGGACTTAATTGAACTAACTTTGGACTGTGACCTGATAAATGTAATAAATGAGACAATTGGACTCCAAGAAATAACATTCAGCTTAATTTGACACGATTGCCGGAACTCAGCGATTACACTGGGCGCTGTGGTGGCGCTTCATTTAAAAATTCAGATTAATAATTCAATTTTTACTGTGGGACCAATCCTATATTTCGTCCTATATATCCTATATATGAGTTGGGTCACATATTCGTACCAACATGTTCTTAGCGATATTTTTCTCATGTCAATAGGATGCATCGCTTTTATCAATGAAACGATTGACTGTGATACTTAATTGCGCTAACTTTGGACTGTGAACTGATAAATGTGATAAATGAGACAATTGGACTTCAAGAAATAACATTCTTCTTAATTTGACATGATTGCCGGAACTCAGCGATTACACTGGGCGCTGTGGTAGCGCTTCATTTAAAAATTTAGATAAGCAAGTCACTCTTTACTGTGGGACTAATCCTAGCCGTTATGGCGCGCTGAAGAAATAGCGACAGTTTCAAAAACTACATTTCATTGACATTCTAACGGTATCAATCCGCTTCAGTTACAACGGTTGCGTCACATATTAGTGCCAACATGTATTTAGCGATATTTTTCTCATGTCAATAGGATGCATCGCTTTTATCAATGAAACGATTCACTGTGGGATTAATTGAACTGATTTTGGACTGTGACCTAATAAATGTTATAAATGTGACAATTGGACTCCAAGAAATAACATTCTATTTCATTTGACATGATTGCCGGAACTCAGCGATTACACTGGGCGCTGTGGTAGCGCTTCAATTAAAAATTTAGATAAGCAAGTCATTCTTTACTGTGGGACCAATCCTAGCGGTTATCGCGCGCTGAAGAAATAGCGACAGTTTCAAAAACTACATTTCATTAACTTTCTAACGGTATAAATCCGCTTTAGTTACAACGGTTGCGTCACATATTCGTACCAACATGTATTTAGCGATATTTTTCTCATGTCAATAGGTTGCATCGCTTTTATCAGTGAAAAGATTGAATGTGGCAGTTAATTGAACTAACATTGGACTGTGACCTGATAAATGTGATAAATGAGACAATTGGACTCCAAGAAATAACATTCACCTTAATTTGACACGATTGCAGCAACTCAGCGATTACACTGGGCGCTGTGGTGGCACTTCATTTAAAAATTCAGATTAATACTTCAATTTTTACTGTGGGACCAATCCTAGCCGTTATCGCGCGCTGAAGAAATAGCGACCGATTCAAAAAGTACATTTCATTGATTTTCTAACGGTGTCAGTTCGTTTGAGTTACAACTGTTGGGTCACATATTCGTAACAACATGTTCTTAGCGATATTTTTCTCATGTCAATAGGATGCATCGCTTTTATCAATGAAACGATTGACTGTGATACTTAATTGCGCTAACTTTGGACTGTGAACTGATAAATGTGATAAATGATACAATTGGACTCCAAGAAATAACATTCTTCTTAATTTGACATGATTGCCGGAACTGAGCGATTACACTGGGCGCTGTGGTAGCACTTCATTTAAAAATTTACATTAATAATTCAATTTTTACTGTGGGACCAATCCTAGCCGTTAGTGCGCGCTGAAGAAATAGAGACAGTTTCAAAAAATACATTTCATTGACTTCCTAACGGTGTCAGTCCGTTTAAGTTACAACGGTTGGGTCACATATTCGTACCAACATGTACTTAGCGATATTTTTCTGATATTACTAGGTTGCATCGCTTTTAACAATGAAACGATTCACTGTGGGACTTAATTGAACTAACTTTGGATTGTGACCTGATAAATGTGATAACTGAGACAATTGGACTCCAAGAAATAACATTCTTCTTAATTTGATGTGATTGCCGGAACTTAGCGATTACACTAGGCGCTGTGGTAGCACTTCATTTAAAAATTTAGATAAGCAAGTCATTCTTTACTGTGGGACCAATCCTAGCCGTTATCGCGCGCTGAAGAAATAGCGACAGTTTCAAAAACTACATTTCATTGACTTTCTAACGGCATCAATCCGCTTCAGTTACAACGGTTGCGTCACATATTCGTGCCAACATGTATTTAGCGATTTTTTTGTCATGTCAATAGGTTGCATCGCTTTTATCAGTGAAACGATTGACTGTGGGACTTATTTGCACTAACTTTGGACTGTGACCTGATAAATGTGATAAATGAGACAATTGGACTCCAAGAAATAACATTCACCTTAATTTAACACGATTGCAGGAACTCAGCGATTACACTGGGCGCTGTGGTGGCGCTTCATTTAAAAATTCAGATTAATACTTCAATTTTTACTGTGGGACCAATCCTAGCCGTTATCGCGCGCTGAAGAAATAGCGACAGATTCAAAAAGTACATTTCATTGAGTTTCTAACGGTGTCAGTCCGTTTGAGTTACAACGGTTGGGTCACATATTCGTACCAACATGTACTTAGCGATATTTTTCTGATATTACTAGGTTGCATCGCTTTTAACAGTGAAACGATTGAATGTGGGACTTAATTGAACTAACTTTGGACTGTGACCTGATAAATGTGATAAATGAGACAATTGGACTCCAAGAAATAACATTCAGCTTAATTTGACACGATTGCCGGAACTCAGCGATCACACTGGGCGCTGTGGTGGCGCTTTATTTAAAAACTTAGATTAATAATTCAATTTTTACTGTGGGACCAATCCTAGCCGTTATTGCGCGATGAAGAAATAGCGACAGATTCAAAAAGTATATTTCATTGACTTCCTAACGGTATCAGTCCGTTTGAGTTACAATAGTTGGGTCACATATTCGTACCAACATGTACTTAGCGATGTTTTTCTGATATTACTAGGTTGCATCTCTTTTAACAATGAAACGATTGACTGTGGGACTAATCCTAGCCGTTATCGCGCGCTGAAGAAATAGCGACAGTTTCAAAAACTACATTTCATTGACTTTTTAACGGTATCAATCCGCTTCAGTTACAACGGTTGCGTCACATATTAGTGCCAACATGTATTTAGCGATATTTTTCTCATGTCAATAGGATGCATCGCTTTTATCAATGAAACGATTCACTGTGGGATTAATTGAACTGATTTTGGACTGTGACCTAATAAATGTTATAAATGTGACAATTGGACTCCGAGAAATAACATTCTATTTAATTTGACATGATTGCCGGAACTCAGCGATTACACTGGGCGCTGTGGTAGCGCTTCAATTAAAAATTTAGATAAGCAAGTCATTCTTTACTGTCAGACCAATCCTAGCGGTTATCGCGCGCTGAAGAAATAGCGACAGTTTCAAAAACTACATTTCATTAACTTTCTAACGGTATAAATCCGCTTCAGTTACAACGGTTGCGTCACATATTCGTACCAACATGTATTTAGCGATATTTTTCTCATGTCAATAGGTTGCATCGCTTTTATCAGTGAAAAGATTGAATGTGGCAGTTAATTGAACTAACATTGGACTGTGACCTGATAAATGTGATAAATGAGACAATTGGACTCCAAGAAATAACATTCACCTTAATTTGACACGATTGCAGGAACTCAGCGATTACACTGGGCGCTGTGGTGGCGCTTCATTTAAAAATTCAGATTAATACTTCAATTTTTACTGTGGGACCAATCTTAGCCGTTATCGCGCGCTGAAGAAATAGCGACAGATTCAAAAAGTACATTTCATTGACTTTCTAACGGTGTCAGTTCGTTTGAGTTAGAACTGTTGGGTCACATATTCGTACCAACATGTTCTTAGCGATATTTTTCTGATATTACTAGGTTGCATCGCTTTTAACAGTGAAACGATTGAATGTGGGACTTAATTGAACTAACTTTGGACTGTGACCTGATAAATGTGATAAATGAGACAATTGGACTCCAAGAAATAACATTCAGCTTAATTTGACACGATTGCCGGAACTCAGCGATTACACTGGGCGCTGTGGTGGCGCTTTATTTAAAAATTTAGATTAATAATTCAATTTTTACTGTGAGACCAATCCTAGCCGTTATTGCGCGCTGAAGAAATAGCGACAGTTTCAAAAACTACATTTCATTGACTTTCTAACAGTATCAATCCGCTTCAGTTACAACGGTTGCGTCACATATTAGTGCCAACATGTATTTAGCGATATTTTTCTCATGTCAATAGGATGCGTCGCTTTTATCAATGAAACGATTCACTGTGGGATTAATTGAACTGATTTTGGACTGTGACCTAATAAATGTTATAAATGTGACATATGGACTCCAAGAAATAACATTCTATTTAATTTGACATGATTGCCGGAACTCAGCGATTACACTGGGCGCTGTGGTAGCGCTTCAATTAAAAATTTAGATAAGCAAGTCATTCTTTACTGTGGGACCAATCCTAGCGGTTATCGCGCGCTGAAGAAATAGCGACAGTTTCAAAAACTACATTTCATTAACTTTCTAACGGTATAAATCCGCTTCAGTTACAACGGTTGCGTCACATATTCGTAACAACATGTATTTAGCGATATTTTTCTCATGTCAATAGGTTGCATCGCTTTTATCAGTGAAAAGATTGAATGTGGCAGTTAATTGAACTAACATTGGACTGTGACCTGATAAATGTGATAAATGAGACAATTGGACTCCAAGAAATAACATTCACCTTAATTTGACACGATTGCAGGAACTCAGCGATTACACTGGGCGCTGTGGTGGCGCTTCATTTAAAAATTCAGATTAATACTTCAATTTTTACTGTGGGACCAATCCTAGCCGTTATCGCGCGCTGAAGAAATAGCGGCAGATTCAAAAAGTACATTTCATTGACTTTCTAACGGTGTCAGTTCGTTTGAGTTAGAACTGTTGGGTCACATATTCGCACCAACATGTTCTTAGCGATATTTTTCTGATATTACTAGGTTGCATCGCTTTTAACAGTGAAACGATTGAATGTGGGACTTAATTGAACTAACTTTGGACTGTGACCTGATAAATGTGATAAATGAGACAATTGGACTCCAAGAAATAACATTCAGCTTAATTTGACACGATTGCCGGAACTCAGCGATTACACTGGGCGCTGTGGTAGCGCTTTATTTAAAAATTTAGATTAATAATTCAATTTTTACTGTGAGACCAATCCTAGCCGTTATTGCGCGCTAAAGAAATAGCGACAGATTCAAAAAGTACATTTCATTGACTTTCTAACGGTGTCAGTCCGTTTGAGTTACAACTGTTGGGTCACATATTCGTACCAACATGTTCTTAGCGATATTTTTCTGATATTACTAGGTTGCATCGCTTTTAACAGTGAAACGATTGAATGTGGGACTTAATTGAACTAACTTTGGACTGTGACCTGATAAATGTGATAAATGAGACAACTGGACTCAAAGAAATAACATTCAGCTTAATTTGACACGATTGCCGGAACTCAGCGATTACACTGGGCGCTGTGGCGGCGCTTTATTTAAAAATTTAGATTAATAATTCAATTTTTACTGTGGGACCAATCCTAGCCGTTATTGCGCGCTGAAGAAATAACGACAGATTCAAAAAGTACATTTCATTGACTTCCTAACGGTGTCAGTCCGTTTGAGTTACAACAGTTGGGTCACATATTCGTACCAACATGTACTTAACGATATTTTTCTCATATTACCAGCTTGCATCGCTTTCAACAATGAAACGATTGACTGTGGGATTAATTGAACTGATTTTGGACTGTGACCTTATAAAAGTTATAAGTGAGGCAATTGGACTCCAAGAAATAACATTCTTCTTAATTTGACATGATTGCCGGAACTCAGCGATTACACTGGGCGCTGTGGTAGCGCTTCATTTAAAAATTTAGATTAATAAGTCATTCTTTACTGTGGGACCAATCCTAGCCGTTATTGCGCGCTGAAGAAATAGCGACAGATTCAAAAAGTACATTTCATTGACTTCCTAACGGTGTCAGTCCGTTTGAGTTACAACAGTTGGGTCACACATTCGTACCAACATGTTCTTAGCAATATTTTTCTGATATTACTAGCTTGCATCGCTTTTAACAATGAAACGATTGACTGTGGGATTAATTGAACTGATTTTGGACTGTGACCTTATCAATGGTATAAGTGAGACAATTGGACTTCAAGAAATAACATTCTCCTTAATTTGACATGATTGCCGGAACTCAGCGATTACACTGGGCGCTGTGGTAGCCCTTCATTTAAAAATTTAGTCAAATAAGTCATTCTTCACTGTGGGACCAATCCTAGCCGTTAGCGCGCGCTGAAGAAATAGAGACAGTTTCAAAAACTACATTTCATTGACCTTCTAACAGTATTAATCCGTTTGAGTTACAACGGTTGAGTCACATATTCGTACCAACATGTATTTCGTGATATCTTTGCGGTATTACTAGGTTGCTTCGCTTTTAACAGTGAAACGATTGACTGTGGGACTAATTGAACTGATTTTGGACTGTGACCTTATAAATGTTATAAGTGAGACAATTGGACTCCAAGAAATAACATTCTTCTTAATTTGACGATTACACTGGGCGCTGTGGTAGCGCTTCATTTAAAAATTTAGACAAAGAAGTCATTCTTCACTGTGGGACCAATCCTAGCCGTTAGCGCGCGCTGAAGAAATAGAGACAGTTTCAAAAACTACATTTCATTGACCTTCTAACAGTATTAATCCGTTTGAGTTACAACGGTTGAGTCACATATTCGTACCAACATGTATTTAGCGATATTTTTCTCATGTCAATAGGTTGCATCGCTTTTATCAATGAAAAGATTGAATGTGGCAGTTAATTGAACTAACATTGGACTGTGACCTGATAAATGTGATAAATGAGACAATTGGACTCCAAGAAATAACATTCACCTTAATTTGACACGATTGCAGGAACTCAGCGATTACACTGGGCGCTGTGGTGGCGCTTCATTTAAAAATTCAGAATAATACTTCAATTTTTACTGTGGGACCAATCCTAGCCGTTATCACGCGCTGAAGAAATAGCGACAGATTCAAAAAGTACATTTCATTGACTTTCTAACGGTGTCAGTTCGTTTGAGTTTTAACTGTTGGGTCACATATTCGTACCAACATGTTCTTAGCGATATTTTTCTGATATTACTAGGTTGCATCGCTTTTAACAGTGAAACGATTGAATGTGGGACTTAATTGAACTAACTTTGGACTGTGACCTGATAAATGTGATAAATGAGACAATTGGACTCCAAGAAATAACATTCAGCTTAATTTGACACGATTGCCGGAACTCAGCGATTACACTGGGCGCTGTGGTGGCGCTTTATTTAAAAATTTAGATTAATAATTCAATTTTTACTGTGAGACCAATCCTAGCCGTTATTGCGCGCTGAAGAAATAGCGACAGATTCAAAAAGTACATTTCATTGACTTCCTAACGGTGTCAGTCCGTTTGAGTTACAACAGTTGGGTCACACATTTGTACCAACATGTACTTAGCAATATTTTTCTGATATTACTAGCTTGCATCGCTTTTAACAATGAAACGATTGACTGTGGGATTAATTGAACTGATTTTGGACTGTGACCTTATCAATGGTATAAGTGAGACAATTGGACTTCAAGAAATAACATTCTTCTTAATTTGACATGATTGCCGGAACTCAGCGATTACACTGGGCGCTGTGGTAGCCCTTCATTTAAAAATTTAGTCAAATAAGTCATTCTTCACTGTGGTACCAATCCTAGCAGTTAGCGCGCGCTGTAGAAATAGAGACAGTTTCAAAAACTACATTTCATTGACCTTCTAACAGTATTAATCCGTTTGAGTTACAACGGTTGAGTCACATATTCGTACCAACATGTTCTTAGCGATATTTTTCTGATATTACTAGGTTGCATCGCTTTTAACAGTGAAACGATTGAATGTGGGACTTAATTGAACTAACTTTGGACTGTGACCTGATAAATGTGATAAATGAGACAATTGGACTCCAAGAAATAACATTCAGCTTAATTTGACACGATTGCCGGAACTCAGCGATTACACTGGGCGCTGTGGTGGCGCTTTATTTAAAAATTTAGATTAATAATTCAATTTTTACTGTGAGACCAATCCTAGCCGTTATTGCGCGCTGAAGAAATAGCGACAGATTCAAAAAGTACATTTCATTGACTTCCTAACGGTGTCAGTCCGTTTGAGTTACAACAGTTGGGTCACACATTTGTACCAACATGTACTTAGCGATATTTTTCTGATATTACTAGCTTGCATCGCTTTTAACAATGAAACGATTGACTGTGGGATTAATTGAACTGATTTTGGACTGTGACCTTATCAATGGTATAAGTGAGACAATTGGACTTCAAGAAATAACATTCTTCTTAATTTGACATGATTGCCGGAACTCAGCGATTACACTGGGCGCTGTGGTAGCCCTTCATTTAAAAATTTAGTCAAATAAGTCATTCTTCACTGTGGGACCAATCCTAGCCGTTAGCGCGCGCTGTAGAAATAGAGACAGTTTCAAAAACTACATTTCATTGACCTTCTAACAGTATTAATCCGTTTGAGTTACAACGGTTGAGTCACATATTCGTACCAACATGTATTTCGTGATATCTTTGCGGTATTACTAGGTTGCATCGCTTTTAACAGTGAAACGATTGACTGTGGGACTAATTGAACTGATTTTGGACTGTGACCTTATAAATGTTATAAGTGAGACAATTGGACTCCAAGAAATAACATTCTTCTTAATTTGACGATTACACTGGGCGCTGTGGTAGCGCTTCATTTAAAAATTTAGACAAAGAAGTCATTCTTCACTGTGGGACCAATCCTAGCCGTTAGCGCGCGCTGAAGAAATAGAGACAGTTTCAAAAACTACATTTCATTGACCTTCTAACAGTATTAATCCGTTTGAGTTACAACGGTTGAGTCACATATTCGTACCAACATGTATTTAGCGATATTTTTCTCATGTCAATAGGTTGCATCGCTTTTATCAATGAAAAGATTGAATGTGGCAGTTAATTGAACTAACATTGGACTGTGACCTGATAAATGTGATAAATGAGACAATTGGACTCCAAGAAATAACATTCACCTTAATTTGACACGATTGCAGGAACTCAGCGATTACACTGGGCGCTGTGGTGGCGCTTCATTTAAAAATTCAGAATAATACTTCAATTTTTACTGTGGGACCAATCCTAGCCGTTATCGCGCGCTGAAGAAATAGCGACAGATTCAAAAAGTACATTTCATTGACTTTCTAACGGTGTCAGTTCGTTTGAATTACAACTGTTGGGTCACATATTCGTACCAACATGTTCTTAGCGATATTTTTCTGATATTACTAGGTTGCATCGCTTTTAACAGTGAAACGATTGAATGTGGGACTTAATTGAACTAACTTTGGACTGTGACCTGATAAATGTGATAAATGAGACAATTGGACTCCAAGAAATAACATTCAGCTTAATTTGACACGAAGGCCGGAACTCAGCGATTACACTGGGCGCTGTGGTGGCGCTTTATTTAAAAATTTAGATTAATAATTCAATTTTTACTGTGAGACCAATCCTAGCCGTTATTGCGCGCTGAAGAAATAGCGACAGATTCAAAAAGTACATTTCATTGACTTCCTAACGGTGTCAGTCCGTTTGAGTTACAACAGTTGGGTCACATATTCGTACGAACATGTACTTAGCGATATTTTTCTGATATTACTAGCTTGCACCGCTTTTAACAATGAAACGATTGACTGTGGGATTAATTGAACTGATTTTGGACTGTGACCTAATCAATGTTATAAGTGAGACAATTGGACTTCAAGAAATAACATTCTTCTTAATTTGACAAGATTGCCGGAACTCAGCGATTACACTGGGCGCTGTGGTAGCGCTTCAATTAAAAATTTAGATAAGCAAGTCATTCTTTACTGTGGGACCAATCCTAGCGGTTATCGCGTGGTGAAGAAATAGCGACAGTTTCAAAAACTACATTTCATTAACTTTCTAACGGTATAAATCCGCTTCAGTTACAACGGTTGCGTCACATATTCGTACCAACATGTATTTAGCGATATTTTTCTCATGTCAATAGGTTGCATCGCTTTTATCAGTGAAACGATTGAATGTGGGACTTTATTGAACTAACATTGGACTGTGACCTGATAAATGTGATAAATGAGACAATTGGACTCCAAGAAATAACATTCACCTTAATTTGACACGATTGCAGGAACTCAGCGATTACACTGGGCGCTGTGGTGGCGCTTCATTTAAAAATTCAGATTAATACTTCAATTTTTACTGTGGGACAAATCCTAGCCGTTATCGCGCGCTGAAGAAATAGCGACAGATTCAAAAAGTACATTTCATTGACTTTCTAACGGTGTCAGTCCGTTTGAGTTACAACTGTTGGGTCACATATTCGTACCAACATGTTCTTAGCGATATTTTTCTGATATTACTAGGTTGCATCGCTTTTAACAGTGAAACGATTGAATGTGGGACTTAATTGAACTAACTTTGGACTGTGACCTGATAAATGTGATAAATGAGACAACTGGACTCCAAGAAATAACATTCAGCTTAATTTGACACGATTGCCGGAACTCAGCGATTACACTGGGCGCTGTGGCGGCGCTTTATTTAAAAATTTAGATTAATAATTCAATTTTTACTGTGGGACCAATCCTAGCCGTTATTGCGCGCTGAAGAAATAGCGACAGATTCAAAAAGTACATTTCATTGACTTCCTAACGGTGTCAGTCCGTTTGAGTTACAACAGTTGGGTCACATATTCGTACCAACATGTACTTACAATATTTTTCTGATATTACCAGCTTGCATCGCTTTCAACAATGAAACGATTGACTGTGGGATTAATTGAACTGATTTTGGACTGTGACCTTATAAATGTTATAAGTGAGGCAATTGGACTCCAAGAAATAACATTCTTCTTAATTTGACATGATTGCCGGAACTCAGCGATTACACTGGGCGCTGTGGTAGCGCTTCATTTAAAAATTTAGATTAATAAGTCATTCTTTACTGTGGGACCAATCCTAGCCGTTATTGCGCGCTGAAGAAATAGCGACAGATTCAAAAAGTACATTTCATTGACTTCCTAACGGTGTCAGTCCGTTTGAGTTACAACAGTTGGGTCACACATTCGTACCAACATGTACTTAGCGATATTTTTCTGATATTACTAGCTTGCATCGCTTTTAACAATGAAACGATTGACTGTGGGATTAATTGAACTAATTTTGGACTGTGACCTTATCAATGTTATAAGTGAGACAATTGGACTTCAAGAAATAACATTCTTCTTAATTTGACATGATTGCCGGAACTCAGTGATTACACTGGGCGCTGTGGTAGCCCTTCATTTAAAAATTAAGACAAATAAGTCATTCTTCACTGTGGGACCAATCCTAGCCGTTAGCGCGCGCTGAAGAAATAGAGACAGTTTCAAAAACTACATTTCATTGACCTTCTAACAGTATTAATCCGTTTGAGTTACAACGGTTGAGTCACATGTTCGTACCAACATGTATTTCGTGATATCTTTCCGGTATTACTAGGTAGTATCGATTTTAACAATGAAACGATTGACTGTGGGACTTAATTGCACTAACTTTGGACTGTGAACTGATAAATGTGATAAATGAGACAATTGAACTCCAAGAAATAACATTCTTCTTAATTTAACATGATTGCCGAAACTCAGCGATTACACTGAGGGCTGTGGGAGCGCTTCATCTGAAAATTTAGAAAAACAAGTCATTTTTTACTGTGGGACCAATCCTAGCCGTTATCGCCCTCTAAAGAAATAGCAACAGTTTCAAAAACTACATTTCATTGACTTCCTAACGGTCTCACTCCGTTTGAGTGACAACGGTTGGGTCACATATTCGTACCAACATGTATTTAGCGATAGTTTTTTCTGATAATTCTAGGTTGCATCGCTTTTAACAATGAAACGATTCACTGTGGGACTTAATTGAACTAACTTTGGACTGTGACCTGATAAATGTGATAAAAGAGACAGTCGGTCTCCAAGAAAAAACATTCTTCTTAATTTGACGTGACTGCCGGAACTCAGCGATTACACTGGGCGCTGTGGTAGCGCTTCATTTTAAAATTTAGATTAATTAGTCATTTTTTACTGTGGGACCAATCCTAGCCGTTATCGCGCGCTGAAGAATTAGCGACAGTTTCAAAAAGTGCATTTCAATGACTTTCTAAGGGTTTCAGTCCGTTTGAGTTACAAGGGTTGGGTCACATATTCGTACCAACATGTATTTAGCGATAGTTTTTTCTGATATTACTAGGTTGCATCGCTTTTAACAATGAAACGATTCACTGTGGGACTTAATTGAACTAACTTTGGACTGTGACGTGATAGATTTGGTAAATGAGACAACTGGACTCCAAGAAATAACGTTCATCTTAATTTGACATGATTGCTGGAACTCAGCGATTACCCTGTGCGCTGTGGTAGCGCTTCATTTAGAAATTTAGATAAATAAGTCATTTTTACTGTGGGACCAATCCTCGCCGTTATCGCGCGCTGAAGAAATAGCGACAGATTCAAAAAGTACATTTCATTGACCTCCTAACGGTGTCAGTCCGTTTGAGTTACAACAGTTGGGTCACATATTCGTACCAACATGTACTTAGCGATATTTTTCTGATATTACTAGCTTGCACCGCTTTTAACAATGAAACGATTGTTTGTGGGATTAATTGAACTGATTTTGGACTGTGACCTTATCAATGTTATAAGTGAGACAATTGGACTTCAAGAAATAACATTCTTCTTAATTTGACAAGATTGCCGGAACTCAGCGATTACACTGGGCGCTGTGGTAGCGCTTCAATTAAAAATTTAGATAAGCAAGTCATTCTTTACTGTGGGACCAATCCTAGCGGTTATCGCGTGGTGAAGAAATAGCGACAGTTTCAAAAACTACATTTCATTAACTTTCTAACGGTATAAATCCGCTTCAGTTATAACGGTTGCGTCACATATTCGTACCAACATGTATTTAGCGATATTTTTCTCATGTCAATAGGTTGCATCGCTTTTATCAGTGAAACGATTGAATGTGGGACTTTATTGAACTAACATTGGACTGTGACCTGATAAATGTGATAAATGAGACAATTGGACTCCAAGAAATAACATTCACCTTAATTTGACACGATTGCAGGAACTCAGCGATTACACTGGGCGCTGTGGTGGCGCTTCATTTAAAAATTCAGATTAATAATTCAATTTTTACTGTGGGACCAATCCTAGCCGTTATCGCGCGCTGAAGAAATAGCGACAGATTCAAAAAGTACATTTCATTGACTTTCTAACGGTGTCAGTCCGTTTGAGTTACAACTGTTGGGTCACATATTCGTACCAACATGTTCTTAGCGATTTTTTTCTGATATTACTAGGTTGCATCGCTTTTAACAGTGAAACGATTGAATGTGGGACTTAATTGAACTAACTTTGGACTGTGACCTGATAAATGTGATAAATGAGACAACTGGACTCCAAGAAATAACATTCAGCTTAATTTGACACGATTGCCGGAACTCAGCGATTACACTGGGCGCTGTGGCGGCGCTTTATTTAAAAATTTAGATTAATAATTCAATTTTTACTGTGGGACCAATCCTAGCCGTTATTGCGCGCTGAAGAAATAGCGACAGATTCAAAAAGTACATTTCATTGACTTCCTAACGGTGTCAGTCCGTTTGAGTTACAACAGTTGGGTCACATATTCGTACCAACATGTACTTAGCGATATTTTTCTGATATTACCAGCTTGCATCGCTTTCAACAATGAAACGATTGACTGTGGGATTAATTGAATTGATTTTGGACTGTGACCTTATAAAAGTTATAAGTGAGGCAATTGGACTCCAAGAAATAACATTCTTCTTAATTTGACATGATTGCCGGAACTCAGCGATTACACTGGGCGCTGTGGTAGCGCTTCATTTAAAAATTTAGATTAATAAGTCATTCTTTACTGTGGGACCAATCCTAGCCGTTATTGCGCGCTGAAGAAATAGCGACAGATTCAAAAAGTACATTTCATTGACTTCCTAACGGTGTCAGTCCGTTTGAGTTACAACAGTTGGGTCACACATTCGTACCAACATGTACTTAGCGATATTTTTCTGATATTACTAGCTTGCATCGCTTTTAACAATGAAACGATTGACTGTGGGATTAATTGAACTGATTTTGGACTGTGACCTTATCAATGGTATAAGTGAGACAATTGGACTTCAAGAAATAACATTCTTCTTAATTTGACCTGATTGCCGGAACTCAGCGATTACACTAGGCGCTGTGGTAGCCCTTCATTTAAAAATTTAGACAAATAAGTCATTCTTCACTGTGGGACCAATCCTAGCCGTTAGCGCGCGCTGAAGAAATAGAGACAGTTTCAAAAACTACATTTCATTGACCTTCTAACAGTATTAATCCGTTTGAGTTACAACGGTTGAGTCACATATTCGTACCAACATGTATTTCGTGATATCTTTGCGGTATTACTAGGTTGCATCGCTTTTAACAGTGAAACGATTGACTGTGGGACTAATTGAACTGATTTTGGACTGTGACCTTATAAATGTTATAAGTGAGACAATTGGACTCCAAGAAATAACATTCTTCTTAATTTGACGATTACACTGGGCGCTGTGGTAGCGCTTCATTTAAAAATTTAGACAAAGAAGTCATTCTTCACTGTGGGACCAATCCTAGCCGTTAGCGCGCGCTGAAGAAATAGAGACAGTTTCAAAAACTACATTTCATTGACCTTCTAACAGTATTAATCCGTTTGAGTTACAACGGTTGAGTCACATATTCGTACCAACATGTATTTAGCGATATTTTTCTCATGTCAATAGGTTGCATCGCTTTTATCAATGAAAAGATTGAATGTGGCAGATAATTGAACTAACATTGGACTGTGACCTGATAAATGTGATAAATGAGACAATTGGACTCCAAGAAATAACATTCACCTTAATTTGACAGGATTGCAGGAACTCAGCGATTACACTGGGCGCTGTGGTGGCGCTTCATTTAAAAATTCAGATTAATACTTCAATTTTTACTGTGGGACCAATCCTAGCCGTTATCGCGCGCTGAAGAAATAGCGACAGATTCAAAAAGTACATTTCATTGACTTTCTAACGGTGTCAGTTCGTTTGAGTTACAACTGTTGGGTCACATATTCGTACCAACATGTTCTTAGCGATATTTTTCTGATATTACTAGGTTGCATCGCTTTTAACAGTGAAACGATTGAATGTGGGACTTAATTGAACTAACTTTGGACTGTGACCTGATAAATGTGATAAATGAGACAATTGGACTCCAAGAAATAACATTCAGCTTAATTTGACACGATTGCCGGAACTCAGCGATTACACTGGGCGCTGTGGTGGCGCTTTATTTAAAAATTTAGATTAATAATTCAATTTTTACTGTGAGACCAATCCTAGCCGTTATCGCGCGCTGAAGAAATAGCGACAGATTCAAAAAGTACATTTCATTGACTTTCTAACGGTGTCAGTCCGTTTGAGTTACAACTGTTGGGTCACATATTCGTACCAACATGTTCTTAGCGATTTTTTTCTGATATTACTAGGTTGCATCGCTTTTAACAGTGAAACGATTGAATGTGGGACTTAATTGAACTAACTTTGGACTGTGACCTGATAAATGTGATAAATGAGACAACTGGACTCCAAGAAATAACATTCAGCTTAATTTGACACGATTGCCGGAACTCAGCGATTACACTGGGCGCTGTGGCGGCGCTTTATTTAAAAATTTAGATTAATAATTCAATTTTTACTGTGGGACCAATCCTAGCCGTTATTGCGCGCTGAAGAAATAGCGACAGATTCAAAAAGTACATTTCATTGACTTCCTAACGGTGTCAGTCCGTTTGAGTTACAACAGTTGGGTCACATATTCGTACCAACATGTACTTAGCGATATTTTTCTGATATTACCAGCTTGCATCGCTTTCAACAATGAAACGATTGACTGTGGGATTAATTGAATTGATTTTGGACTGTGACCTTATAAAAGTTATAAGTGAGGCAATTGGACTCCAAGAAATAACATTCTTCTTAATTTGACATGATTGCCGGAACTCAGCGATTACACTGGGCGCTGTGGTAGCGCTTCATTTAAAAATTTAGATTAATAAGTCATTCTTTACTGTGGGACCAATCCTAGCCGTTATTGCGCGCTGAAGAAATAGCGACAGATTCAAAAAGTACATTTCATTGACTTCCTAACGGTGTCAGTCCGTTTGAGTTACAACAGTTGGGTCACACATTCGTACCAACATGTACTTAGCGATATTTTTCTGATATTACTAGCTTGCATCGCTTTTAACAATGAAACGATTGACTGTGGGATTAATTGAACTGATTTTGGACTGTGACCTTATCAATGGTATAAGTGAGACAATTGGACTTCAAGAAATAACATTCTTCTTAATTTGACCTGATTGCCGGAACTCAGCGATTACACTAGGCGCTGTGGTAGCCCTTCATTTAAAAATTTAGACAAATAAGTCATTCTTCACTGTGGGACCAATCCTAGCCGTTAGCGCGCGCTGAAGAAATAGAGACAGTTTCAAAAACTACATTTCATTGACCTTCTAACAGTATTAATCCGTTTGAGTTACAACGGTTGAGTCACATATTCGTACCAACATGTATTTCGTGATATCTTTGCGGTATTACTAGGTTGCATCGCTTTTAACAGTGAAACGATTGACTGTGGGACTAATTGAACTGATTTTGGACTGTGACCTTATAAATGTTATAAGTGAGACAATTGGACTCCAAGAAATAACATTCTTCTTAATTTGACGATTACACTGGGCGCTGTGGTAGCGCTTCATTTAAAAATTTAGACAAAGAAGTCATTCTTCACTGTGGGACCAATCCTAGCCGTTAGCGCGCGCTGAAGAAATAGAGACAGTTTCAAAAACTACATTTCATTGACCTTCTAACAGTATTAATCCGTTTGAGTTACAACGGTTGAGTCACATATTCGTACCAACATGTATTTAGCGATATTTTTCTCATGTCAATAGGTTGCATCGCTTTTATCAATGAAAAGATTGAATGTGGCAGATAATTGAACTAACATTGGACTGTGACCTGATAAATGTGATAAATGAGACAATTGGACTCCAAGAAATAACATTCACCTTAATTTGACAGGATTGCAGGAACTCAGCGATTACACTGGGCGCTGTGGTGGCGCTTCATTTAAAAATTCAGATTAATACTTCAATTTTTACTGTGGGACCAATCCTAGCCGTTATCGCGCGCTGAAGAAATAGCGACAGATTCAAAAAGTACATTTCATTGACTTTCTAACGGTGTCAGTTCGTTTGAGTTACAACTGTTGGGTCACATATTCGTACCAACATGTTCTTAGCGATATTTTTCTGATATTACTAGGTTGCATCGCTTTTAACAGTGAAACGATTGAATGTGGGACTTAATTGAACTAACTTTGGACTGTGACCTGATAAATGTGATAAATGAGACAATTGGACTCCAAGAAATAACATTCAGCTTAATTTGACACGATTGCCGGAACTCAGCGATTACACTGGGCGCTGTGGTGGCGCTTTATTTAAAAATTTAGATTAATAATTCAATTTTTACTGTGAGACCAATCCTAGCCGTTATTGCGCGCTGAAGAAATAGCGACAGATTCAAAAAGTACATTTCATTGACTTCCTAACGGTGTCAGTCCGTTTGAGTTACAACAGTTGGGTCACATATTCGTACCAACATGTACTTAGCGATATTTTTCTGATATTACTAGCTTGCACCGCTTTTAACAATGAAACGATTGTTTGTGGGATTAATTGAACTGATTTTGGACTGTGACCTTATCAATGTTATAAGTGAGACAATTGGACTTCAAAAAATAACATTCTTCTTAATTTGACAAGATTGCCGGAACTCAGCGATTACACTGGGCGCTGTGGTAGCGCTTCAATTAAAAATTTAGATAAGCAAGTCATTCTTTACTGTGGGACCAATCCTAGCGGTTATGGCGTGGTGAAGAAATAGCGACAGTTTCAAAAACTACATTTCATTAACTTTCTAACGGTATAAATCCGCTTCAGTTACAACGGTTGCGTCACATATTCGTACCAACATGTATTTAGCGATATTTTTCTCATGTCAATAGGTTGCATCGCTTTTATCAGTTAAACGATTGAATGTGGGACTTTATTGAACTAACATTGGACTGTGACCTGATAAATGTGATAAATGAGACAATTGGACTCCAAGAAATAACATTCACCTTAATTTGACACGATTGCAGGAACTCAGCGATTACACTGGGCGCTGTGGTGGCGCTTCATTTAAAAATTCAGATTAATACTTCAATTTTTACTGTGGGACCAATCCTAGCCGTTATCGCGCGCTGAAGAAATAGCGACAGATTCAAAAAGTACATTTCATTGACTTTCTAACGGTGTCAGTCCGTTTGAGTTACAACTGTTGGGTCACATATTCGTACCAACATGTTCTTAGCCATATTTTTCTGATATTACTAGGTTGCATCGCTTTTAACAGTGAAACGATTGAATGTGGGACTTAATTGAACTAACTTTGGACTGTGACCTGATAAATGTGATAAATGAGACAACTGGACTCCAAGAAATAACATTCAGCTTAATTTGACACGATTGCCGGAACTCAGCGATTACACTGGGCGCTGTGGCGGCGCTTTATTTAAAAATTTAGATTAATAATTCAATTTTTACTGTGGGACCAATCCTAGCCGTTATTGCGCGCTGAAGAAATAGCGACAGATTCAAAAAGTACATTTCATTGACTTCCTAACGGTGTCAGTCCGTTTGAGTTACAACAGTTCGGTCACATATTCGTACCAACATGTACTTAGCGATATTTTTCTGATATTACCAGCTTGCATCGCTTTCAACAATGAAACGATTGACTGTGGGATTAATTGAACTGATTTTGGACTGTGACCTTATAAAAGTTATAAGTGAGGCAATTGGACTCCAAGAAATAACATTCTTCTTAATTTGACATGATTGCCGGAACTCAGCGATTACACTGGGCGCTGTGGTAGCGCTTCATTTAAAAATTTAGATTAATAAGTCATTCTTTACTGTGGGACCAATCCTAGCCGTTATTGCGCGCTGAAGAAATAGCGACAGATTCAAAAAGTACATTTCATTGACTTCCTAACGGTGTCAGTCCGTTTGAGTTACAACAGTTGGGTCACACATTCGTACCAACATGTACTTAGCAATATTTTTCTGATATTACTAGCTTGCATCGCTTTTAACAATGAAACGATTGACTGTGGGATTAATTGAACTGATTTTGGACTGTGACCTTATCAATGGTATAAGTGAGACAATTGGACTTCAAGAAATAACATTCTTCTTAATTTGACATGATTGCCGGAACTCAGCGATTACACTGGGCGCTGTGGTAGCCCTTCATTTAAAAATTTAGACAAATAAGTCATTCTTCACTGTGGGACCAATCCTAGCCGTTAGCGCGCGCTGAAGAAATAGAGACAGTTTCAAAAACTACATTTCATTGACCTTCTAACAGTATTAATCCGTTTGAGTTACAACGGTTGAGTCACATGTTCGTACCAACATGTATTTCGTGATATCTTTCCGGTATTACTAGGTAGTATCGATTTTAACAATGAAACGATTGACTGTGGGACTTAATTGCACTAACTTTGGACTGTGAACTGATAAATGTGATAAATGAGACAATTGAACTCCAAGAAATAACATTCTTCTTAATTTAACATGATTGCCGAAACTCAGCGATTACACTGAGGGCTGTGGGAGCGCTTCATCTGAAAATTTAGAAAAACAAGTCATTTTTTACTGTGGGACCAATCCTAGCCGTTATCGCCCTCTAAAGAAATAGCAACAGTTTCAAAAACTACATTTCATTGACTTCCTAACGGTCTCACTCCGTTTGAGTGACAACGGTTGGGTCACATATTCGTACCAACATGTATTTAGCGATAGTTTTTTCTGATAATTCTAGGTTGCATCGCTTTTAACAATGAAACGATTCACTGTGGGACTTAATTGAACTAACTTTGGACTGTGACCTGATAAATGTGATAAAAGAGACAGTCGGTCTCCAAGAAAAAACATTCTTCTTAATTTGACGTGACTGCCGGAACTCAGCGATTACACTGGGCGCTGTGGTAGCGCTTCATTTTAAAATTTAGATTAATTAGTCATTTTTTACTGTGGGACCAATCCTAGCCGTTATCGCGCGCTGAAGAATTAGCGACAGTTTCAAAAAGTGCATTTCAATGACTTTCTAAGGGTTTCAGTCCGTTTGAGTTACAAGGGTTGGGTCACATATTCGTACCAACATGTATTTAGCGATAGTTTTTTCTGATATTACTAGGTTGCATCGCTTTTAACAATGAAACGATTCACTGTGGGACTTAATTGAACTAACTTTGGACTGTGACGTGATAGATTTGGTAAATGAGACAACTGGACTCCAAGAAATAACGTTCATCTTAATTTGACATGATTGCTGGAACTCAGCGATTACCCTGTGCGCTGTGGTAGCGCTTCATTTAGAAATTTAGATAAATAAGTCATTTTTACTGTGGGACCAATCCTCGCCGTTATCGCGCGCTGAAGAAATAGCGACAGATTCAAAAAGTACATTTCATTGACCTCCTAACGGTGTCAGTCCGTTTGAGTTACAACAGTTGGGTCACATATTCGTACCAACATGTACTTAGCGATATTTTTCTGATATTACTAGCTTGCACCGCTTTTAACAATGAAACGATTGTTTGTGGGATTAATTGAACTGATTTTGGACTGTGACCTTATCAATGTTATAAGTGAGACAATTGGACTTCAAGAAATAACATTCTTCTTAATTTGACAAGATTGCCGGAACTCAGCGATTACACTGGGCGCTGTGGTAGCGCTTCAATTAAAAATTTAGATAAGCAAGTCATTCTTTACTGTGGGACCAATCCTAGCGGTTATCGCGTGGTGAAGAAATAGCGACAGTTTCAAAAACTACATTTCATTAACTTTCTAACGGTATAAATCCGCTTCAGTTATAACGGTTGCGTCACATATTCGTACCAACATGTATTTAGCGATATTTTTCTCATGTCAATAGGTTGCATCGCTTTTATCAGTGAAACGATTGAATGTGGGACTTTATTGAACTAACATTGGACTGTGACCTGATAAATGTGATAAATGAGACAATTGGACTCCAAGAAATAACATTCACCTTAATTTGACACGATTGCAGGAACTCAGCGATTACACTGGGCGCTGTGGTGGCGCTTCATTTAAAAATTCAGATTAATAATTCAATTTTTACTGTGGGACCAATCCTAGCCGTTATCGCGCGCTGAAGAAATAGCGACAGATTCAAAAAGTACATTTCATTGACTTTCTAACGGTGTCAGTCCGTTTGAGTTACAACTGTTGGGTCACATATTCGTACCAACATGTTCTTAGCGATTTTTTTCTGATATTACTAGGTTGCATCGCTTTTAACAGTGAAACGATTGAATGTGGGACTTAATTGAACTAACTTTGGACTGTGACCTGATAAATGTGATAAATGAGACAACTGGACTCCAAGAAATAACATTCAGCTTAATTTGACACGATTGCCGGAACTCAGCGATTACACTGGGCGCTGTGGCGGCGCTTTATTTAAAAATTTAGATTAATAATTCAATTTTTACTGTGGGACCAATCCTAGCCGTTATTGCGCGCTGAAGAAATAGCGACAGATTCAAAAAGTACATTTCATTGACTTCCTAACGGTGTCAGTCCGTTTGAGTTACAACAGTTGGGTCACATATTCGTACCAACATGTACTTAGCGATATTTTTCTGATATTACCAGCTTGCATCGCTTTCAACAATGAAACGATTGACTGTGGGATTAATTGAATTGATTTTGGACTGTGACCTTATAAAAGTTATAAGTGAGGCAATTGGACTCCAAGAAATAACATTCTTCTTAATTTGACATGATTGCCGGAACTCAGCGATTACACTGGGCGCTGTGGTAGCGCTTCATTTAAAAATTTAGATTAATAAGTCATTCTTTACTGTGGGACCAATCCTAGCCGTTATTGCGCGCTGAAGAAATAGCGACAGATTCAAAAAGTACATTTCATTGACTTCCTAACGGTGTCAGTCCGTTTGAGTTACAACAGTTGGGTCACACATTCGTACCAACATGTACTTAGCGATATTTTTCTGATATTACTAGCTTGCATCGCTTTTAACAATGAAACGATTGACTGTGGGATTAATTGAACTGATTTTGGACTGTGACCTTATCAATGGTATAAGTGAGACAATTGGACTTCAAGAAATAACATTCTTCTTAATTTGACATGATTGCCGGAACTCAGCGATTACACTAGGCGCTGTGGTAGCCCTTCATTTAAAAATTTAGACAAATAAGTCATTCTTCACTGTGGGACCAATCCTAGCCGTTAGCGCGCGCTGAAGAAATAGAGACAGTTTCAAAAACTACATTTCATTGACCTTCTAACAGTATTAATCCGTTTGAGTTACAACGGTTGAGTCACATATTCGTACCAACATGTATTTCGTGATATCTTTGCGGTATTACTAGGTTGCATCGCTTTTAACAGTGAAACGATTGACTGTGGGACTAATTGAACTGATTTTGGACTGTGACCTTATAAATGTTATAAGTGAGACAATTGGACTCCAAGAAATAACATTCTTCTTAATTTGACGATTACACTGGGCGCTGTGGTAGCGCTTCATTTAAAAATTTAGACAAAGAAGTCATTCTTCACTGTGGGACCAATCCTAGCCGTTAGCGCGCGCTGAAGAAATAGAGACAGTTTCAAAAACTACATTTCATTGACCTTCTAACAGTATTAATCCGTTTGAGTTACAACGGTTGAGTCACATATTCGTACCAACATGTATTTAGCGATATTTTTCTCATGTCAATAGGTTGCATCGCTTTTATCAATGAAAAGATTGAATGTGGCAGATAATTGAACTAACATTGGACTGTGACCTGATAAATGTGATAAATGAGACAATTGGACTCCAAGAAATAACATTCACCTTAATTTGACAGGATTGCAGGAACTCAGCGATTACACTGGGCGCTGTGGTGGCGCTTCATTTAAAAATTCAGATTAATACTTCAATTTTTACTGTGGGACCAATCCTAGCCGTTATCGCGCGCTGAAGAAATAGCGACAGATTCAAAAAGTACATTTCATTGACTTTCTAACGGTGTCAGTTCGTTTGAGTTACAACTGTTGGGTCACATATTCGTACCAACATGTTCTTAGCGATATTTTTCTGATATTACTAGGTTGCATCGCTTTTAACAGTGAAACGATTGAATGTGGGACTTAATTGAACTAACTTTGGACTGTGACCTGATAAATGTGATAAATGAGACAATTGGACTCCAAGAAATAACATTCAGCTTAATTTGACACGATTGCCGGAACTCAGCGATTACACTGGGCGCTGTGGTGGCGCTTTATTTAAAAATTTAGATTAATAATTCAATTTTTACTGTGAGACCAATCCTAGCCGTTATTGCGCGCTGAAGAAATAGCGACAGATTCAAAAAGTACATTTCATTGACTTCCTAACGGTGTCAGTCCGTTTGAGTTACAACAGTTGGGTCACATATTCGTACCAACATGTACTTAGCGATATTTTTCTGATATTACTAGCTTGCACCGCTTTTAACAATGAAACGATTGTTTGTGGGATTAATTGAACTGATTTTGGACTGTGACCTTATCAATGTTATAAGTGAGACAATTGGACTTCAAGAAATAACATTCTTCTTAATTTGACAAGATTGCCGGAACTCAGCGATTACACTGGGCGCTGTGGTAGCGCTTCAATTAAAAATTTAGATAAGCAAGTCATTCTTTACTGTGGGACCAATCCTAGCGGTTATGCCGTGGTGAAGAAATAGCGACAGTTTCAAAAACTACATTTCATTAACTTTCTAACGGTATAAATCCGCTTCAGTTACAACGGTTGCGTCACATATTCGTACCAACATGTATTTAGCGATATTTTTCTCATGTCAATAGGTTGCATCGCTTTTATCAGTTAAACGATTGAATGTGGGACTTTATTGAACTAACATTGGACTGTGACCTGATAAATGTGATAAATGAGACAATTGGACTCCAAGAAATAACATTCACCTTAATTTGACACGATTGCAGGAACTCAGCGATTACACTGGGCGCTGTGGTGGCGCTTCATTTAAAAATTCAGATTAATACTTCAATTTTTACTGTGGGACCAATCCTAGCCGTTATCGCGCGCTGAAGAAATAGCGACAGATTCAAAAAGTACATTTCATTGACTTTCTAACGGTGTCAGTCCGTTTGAGTTACAACTGTTGGGTCACATATTCGTACCAACATGTTCTTAGCGATATTTTTCTGATATTACTAGGTTGCATCGCTTTTAACAGTGAAACGATTGAATGTGGGACTTAATTGAACTAACTTTGGACTGTGACCTGATAAATGTGATAAATGAGACAACTGGACTCCAAGAAATAACATTCAGCTTAATTTGACACGATTGCCGGAACTCAGCGATTACACTGGGCGCTGTGGCGGCGCTTTATTTAAAAATTTAGATTAATAATTCAATTTTTACTGTGGGACCAATCCTAGCCGTTATTGCCCGCTGAAGAAATAGCGACAGATTCAAAAAGTACATTTCATTGACTTCCTAACGGTGTCAGTCCGTTTGAGTTACAACAGTTCGGTCACATATTCGTACCAACATGTACTTAGCGATATTTTTCTGATATTACCAGCTTGCATCGCTTTCAACAATGAAACGATTGACTGTGGGATTAATTGAACTGATTTTGGACTGTGACGTTATAAAAGTTATAAGTGAGGCAATTGGACTCCAAGAAATAACATTCTTCTTAATTTGACATGATTGCCGGAACTCAGCGATTACACTGGGCGCTGTGGTAGCGCTTCATTTAAAAATTTAGATTAATAAGTCATTCTTTACTGTGGGACCAATCCTAGCCGTTATTGCGCGCTGAAGAAATAGCGACAGATTCAAAAAGTACATTTCATTGACTTCCTAACGGTGTCAGTCCGTTTGAGTTACAACAGTTGGGTCACACATTCGTACCAACATGTACTTAGCGATATTTTTCTGATATTACTAGCTTGCATCGCTTTTAACAATGAAACGATTGACTGTGGGATTAATTGAACTGATTTTGGACTGTGACCTTATCAATGGTATAAGTGAGACAATTGGACTTCAAGAAATAACATTCTTCTTAATTTGACATGATTGCCGGAACTCAGCGATTACACTGGGCGCTGTGGTATCCCTTCATTTAAAAATTTAGACAAATAAGTCATTCTTCACTGTGGGACCAATCCTAGCCGTTAGCGCGCGCTGAAGAAATAGAGACAGTTTCAAAAACTACATTTCATTGACCTTCTAACAGTATTAATCCGTTTGAGTTACAATGGTTGAGTCACATATTCGTACCAACATGTATTTCGTGATATCTTTGCGGTATTACTAGGTTGCATCGCTTTTAACAGTGAAACGATTGACTGTGGGACTAATTGAACTGATTTTGGACTGTGACCTTATAAATGTTATAAGTGAGACAATTGGACTCCAAGAAATAACATTCTTCTTAATTTGACGATTACACTGGGCGCTGTGGTAGCGCTTCATTTAAAAATTTAGACAAAGAAGTCATTCTTCACTGTGGGACCAATCCTAGCCGTTAGCGCGTGCTGAAGAAATAGAGACAGTTTCAAAAACTACATTTCATTGACCTTCTAACAGTATTAATCCGTTTGAGTTACAACGGTTGAGTCACATATTCGTACCAACATGTATTTAGCGATATTTTTCTCATTTCAATAGGTTGCATCGCTTTTATCAATGAAAAGATTGAATGTGGCAGTTAATTGAACTAACATTGGACTGTGACCTGATAAATGTGATAAATGAGACAATTGGACTCCAAGAAATAACATTCACCTTAATTTGACAGGATTGCAGGAACTCAGCGATTACACTGGGCGCTGTGGTGGCGCTTCATTTAAAAATTCAGATTAATACTTCAATTTTTACTGTGGGACCAATCCTAGCCGTTATCGCGCGCTGAAGAAATAGCGACAGATTCAAAAAGTACATTTCATTGACTTTCTAACGGTGTCAGTCCGTTTGAGTTACAACTGTTGGGTCACATATTCGTACCAACATGTTCTTAGCGATATTTTTCTGATATTACTAGGTTGCATCGCTTTTAACAGTGAAACGATTGAATGTGGCACTTAATTGAACTAACTTTGGACTGTGACCTGATAAATGTGATAAATGAGACAACTGGACTCCAAGAAATAACATTCAGCTTAATTTGACACGATTGCCGGAACTCAGCGATTACACTGGGCGCTGTGGCGGCGCTTTATTTAAAAATTTAGATTAATAATTCAATTTTTACTGTGGGACCAATCCTAGCCGTTATTGCGCGCTGAAGAAATAGCGACAGATTCAAAAAGTACATTTCATTGACTTCCTAACGGTGTCAGTCCGTTTGAGTTACAACAGTTGGGTCACATATTCGTACCAACATGTACTTAGCGATATTTTTCTGATATTACCAGCTTGCATCGCTTTCAACAATGAAACGATTGACTGTGGGATTAATTGAACTGATTTTGGACTGTGACCTTATAAAAGTTATAAGTGAGGCAATTGGACTCCAAGAAATAACATTCTTCTTAATTTGACATGATTGCCGGAACTCAGCGATTACACTGGGCGCTGTGGTAGCGCTTCATTTAAAAATTTAGATTAATAAGTCATTCTTTACTGTGGGACCAATCCTAGCCGTTATTGCGCGCTGAAGAAATAGCGACAGATTCAAAAAGTACATTTCATTGACTTCCTAACGGTGTCAGTCCGTTTGAGTTACAACAGTTGGGTCACACATTCGTACCAACATGTACTTAGCGATATTTTTCTGACATTACTAGCTTGCATCGCTTTTAACAATGAAACGATTGACTGTGGGATTAATTGAACTGATTTTGGACTGTGACCTTATCAATGGTATAAGTGAGACAATTGGACTTCAAGAAATAACATTCTTCTTAATTTGACATGATTGCCGGAACTCAGCGATTACACTGGGCGCTGTGGTAGCCCTTCATTTAAAAATTTAGACAAATAAGTCATTCTTCACTGTGGGACCAATCCTAGCCGTTAGCGCGCGCTGAAGAAATAGAGACAGTTTCAAAAACTACATTTCATTGACCTTCTAACAGTATTAATCCGTTTGAGATACAACGGTTGAGTCACATATTCGTACCAACATGTATTTCGTGATATCTTTGCGGTATTACTAGGTTGCATCGCTTTTAACAGTGAAACGATTGACTGTGGGACTAATTGAACTGATTTTGGACTGTGACCTTATAAATGTTATAAGTGAGACAATTGGACTCCAAGAAATAACATTCTTCTTAATTTGACGATTACACTGGGCGCTGTGGTAGCGCTTCATTTAAAAATTTAGACAAAGAAGTCATTCTTCACTGTGGGACCAATCCTAGCCGTTAGCGCGTGCTGAAGAAATAGAGACAGTTTCAAAAACTACATTTCATTGACCTTCTAACAGTATTAATCCGTTTGAGTTACAACGGTTGAGTCACATATTCGTACCAACATGTATTTAGCGATATTTTTCTCATTTCAATAGGTTGCATCGCTTTTATCAATGAAAAGATTGAATGTGGCAGTTAATTGAACTAACATTGGACTGTGACCTGATAAATGTGATAAATGAGACAATTGGACTCCAAGAAATAACATTCACCTTAATTTGACAGGATTGCAGGAACTCAGCGATTACACTGGGCGCTGTGGTGGCGCTTCATTTAAAAATTCAGATTAATACTTCAATTTTTACTGTGGGACCAATCCTAGCCGTTATCGCGCGCTGAAGAAATAGCGACAGATTCAAAAAGTACATTTCATTGACTTTCTAACGGTGTCAGTTCGTTTGAGTTACAACTGTTGGGTCACATACTCGTACCAACATGTTCTTAGCGATATTTTTCTGATATTACTACGTTGCATCGCTTTTAACAGTGAAACGATTGAATGTGGGACTTAATTGAACTAACTTTGGACTGTGACCTGATAAATGTGATAAATGAGACAATTGGACTCCAAGAAATAACATTCAGCTTAATTTGACACGATTGCCGGAACTCAGCGATTACACTGGGCGCTGTGGTGGCGCTTTATTTAAAAATTTAGATTAATAATTCAATTTTTACTGTGAGACCAATCCTAGCCGTTATTGCGCGCTGAAGAAATAGCGACAGATTCAAAAAGTACATTTCATTGACTTCCTAACGGTGTCAGTCCGTTTGAGTTACAACAGTTGGGTCACATATTCGTACCAACATGTACTTACAATATTTTTCTGATATTACCAGCTTGCATCGCTTTCAACAATGAAACGATTGACTGTGGGATTAATTGAACTGATTTTGGACTGTGACCTTATAAATGTTATAAGTGAGGCAATTGGGCTCCAAGAAATAACATTCTTCTTAATTTGACATGATTGCCGGAACTCAGCGATTACACTGGGCGCTGTGGTAGCGCTTCATTTAAAAATTTAGATTAATAAGTCATTCTTTACTGTGGGACCAATCCTAGCCGTTATTGCGCGCTGAAGAAATAGCGACAGATTCAAAAAGTACATTTCATTGACTTCCTAACGGTGTCAGTCCGTTTGAGTTACAACAGTTGGGTCACACATTCGTACCAACATGTACTTAGCGATATTTTTCTGATATTACTAGCTTGCATCGCTTTTAACAATGAAACGATTGACTGTGGGATTAATTGAACTAATTTTGGACTGTGACCTTATCAATGTTATAAGTGAGACAATTGGACTTCAAGAAATAACATTCTTCTTAATTTGACATGATTGCCGGAACTCAGCGATTACACTGGGCGCTGTGGTAGCCCTTCATTTAAAAATTAAGACAAATAAGTCATTCTTCACTGTGGGACCAATCCTAGCCGTTAGCGCGCGCTATAGAAATAGAGACAGTTTCAAAAACTACATTTCATTGACCTTCTAACAGTATTAATCCGTTTGAGTTACAACGGTTGAGTCACATATTCGTACCAACATGTATTTCGTGATATCTTTCCGGTATTACTAGGTAGTATCGATTTTAACAATGAAACGATTGACTGTGGGACTTAATTGCACTAACTTTGGACTGTGAACTGATAAATGTGATAAATGAGACAATTGAACTCCAAGAAATAACATTCTTCTTAATTTAACATGATTGCCGAAACTCAGCGATTACACTGAGGGCTGTGGGAGCGCTTCATCTGAAAATTTAGAAAAACAAGTCATTTTTTACTGTGGGACCAATCCTAGCCGTTATCGCGCTCTGAAGAAATAGCAACAGTTTCAAAAACTACATTTCATTGACTTCCTAACGGTCTCACTCCGTTTGAGTGACAACGGTTGGGTCACATATTCGTACCAACATGTATTTAGCGATAGTTTTTTCTGATAATTCTAGGTTGCATCGCTTTTAACAATGAAACGATTCACTGTGGGACTTAATTGAACTAACTTTGGACTGTGACCTGATAAATGTGATAAAAGAGACAGTCGGTCTCCAAGAAAAAACATTCTTCTTAATTTGACGTGACTGCCGGAACTCAGCGATTACACTGGGCGC
Organism: Hydractinia symbiolongicarpus; assembly: GCF_029227915.1. Lineage (NCBI taxonomy): Eukaryota > Metazoa > Cnidaria > Hydrozoa > Anthoathecata > Hydractiniidae > Hydractinia > Hydractinia symbiolongicarpus. The sequence goes on along the minus strand of NC_079875.1, from coordinate 2,418,599 downwards.
TGTGGTAGCGCTTCATTTTAAAATTTAGATTAATTAGTCATTTTTTACTGTGGGACCAATCTTAGCCGTTATCGCGCGCTGAAGAATTAGCGACAGTTTCAAAAAGTGCATTTCAATGACTTTCTAAGGGTTTCAGTCCGTTTGAGTTACAAGGGTTGGGTCACATATTCGTACCAACATGTATTTAGCGATAGTTTTTTCTGATATTACTAGGTTGCATCGCTTTTAACAATGAAACTATTCACTGTGGGACTTAATTGAACTAACTTTGGACTGTGACGTGATAGATTTGGTAAATGAGACAACTGGACTCCAAGAAATAACGTTCATCTTAATTTGACATGATTGCTGGAACTCAGCGATTACCCTGGGCGCTGTGGTAGCGCTTCATTTAGAAATTTAGATAAATAAGTCATTTTTACTGTGGGACCAATCCTCGCCGTTATCGCGCGCTGAAGAAATAACGACAGTTTCAAAAACTACATTTCATTGACTTTCTAACGGTGTCAGTCCATTTGAGTTACAACGGTTGGGTCACATATTCGTACCAACATGTATTTAGCGATATTTTTCTCATATTACTAGGTTGCATCGCTTTTAGCAGTGAAACGATTGACTGACGGATTTAATTGAACTGATTTTGGACTGTGACCTGATAAATGTGATGAATGAGACAATTGAACTCCGACAAATAACATTCTTTTTAATTTGACGTCATTGCCGGAACTCAGCGATTACACCGAGCGTTGTGGTAGCGCTGCATTTAAAAATTTAGAAAAATAAGTCATTTTTCACTGTGGGACCAATCTTAGCCATTAGCGCGCGCTGAAGAAATAGAGACAGTTTCCAAAACTACATTTCATTGACCTTCTAACAGTATTAATCCGTTCGAGTTACAACGGTTGAGTCACATATTCGTACCAACATGTATTTCGTGATATCTTTCCGGTATTACTAGGTAGTATCGATTTTAACAATGAAACGATTGACTGTGGGACTTAATTGCACTAACTTTGGACTGTGAACTGATAAATGTGATAAATGAGACAATTGAACTCCAAGAAATAACATTCTTCTTAATTTAACATGATTGCCGAAACTCAGCGATTACACTGAGGCCTGTGGGAGCGCTTCATCTGAAAATTTAGAAAAACAAGTCATTTTTTACTGTGGGACCAATCCTAGCCGTTATCGCGCTCTGAAGAAATAGCGACAGTTTCAAAAACTACATTTCATTGACTTCCTAACGGTCTCACTCCGTTTGAGTGACAACGGTTGGGTCACATATTCGTACCAACATGTATTTAGCGATAGTTTTTTCTGATAATTCTAGGTTGCATCGCTTTTAACAATGAAACGATTCACTGTGGGACTTAATTGAACTAACTTTGGACTGTGACCTGATAAATGTGATAAAAGAGACAGTCGGTCTCCAAGAAAAAACATTCTTCTTAATTTGACGTGACTGCCGGAACTCAGCGATTACACTGGGCGCTGTGGTAGCGCTTCATTTTAAAATTTAGATTAATTAGTCATTTTTTACTGTTGGACCAATCCTAGCCATTATCGCGCGCTGAAGAATTAGCGACAGTTTCAAAAAGTACATTTCAATGACTTTCTAACGGTTTCAGTCCGTTTGAGTTACAACGGTTGGGTCACATATTCGTACCAACATGTATTTAGCGATAGTTTTTTCTGATATTACTAGGTTGCATCGCTTTTAACAATGAAACGATTCACTGTGGGACTTAATTGAACTAACGTTTGACTGTGACGTGATAGATTTGGTAAATGAGACAACTGGACTCCAAGAAATAACGTTCATCTTAATTTGACATGATTGCTGGAACTCAACGATTACACTGGGCGCTGTGGTAGCGCTTCAATTAAAAATTTAGAAAAGCAAGTCATTCTTTACTGTGGGACCAATCCTAGCGGTTATCGCGTGGTGAAGAAGTAGCGACAGTTTCAAAAACTACATTTCATTAACTTTCTAACGGTATAAATCCGCTTCAGTTACAACGGTTGCGTCACATATTCGTACCAACATGTATTTAGCGATATTTTTCTCATGTCAATAGGTTGCATCGCTTTTATCAGTGAAACGATTGAATGTGGGACTTTATTGAACTAACATTGGACTGTGACCTGATAAATGTGATAAATGAGACAACTGGACTCCAAGAAATAACATTCAGCTTAATTTGACACGATTGCCGGAACTCAGCGATTACACTGGGCGCTGTGGCGGCGCTTTATTTAAAAATTTAGATTAATAATTCAATTTTTACTGTGGGACCAATCCTAGCCGTTATTGCGCGCTGAAGAAATAGCGACAGATTCAAAAAGTACATTTCATTGACTTCCTAACGGTGTCAGTCCGTTTGAGTTACAACAGTTGGGTCACATATTCGTACCAACATGTACTTACAATATTTTTCTGATATTACCAGCTTGCATCGCTTTCAACAATGAAACGATTGACTGTGGGATTAATTGAACTGATTTTGGACTGTGACCTTATAAATGTTATAAGTGAGGCAATTGGACTCCAAGAAATAACATTCTTCTTAATTTGACATGATTGCCGGAACTCAGCGATTACACTGGGCGCTGTGGTAGCGCTTCATTTAAAAATTTAGATTAATAAGTCATTCTTTACTGTGGGACCAATCCTAGCCGTTATTGCGCGCTGAAGGAATAGCGACAGATTCAAAAAGTACATTTCATTGACTTCCTAACGGTGTCAGTCCGTTTGAGTTACAACAGTTGGGTCACACATTCGTACCAACATGTACTTAGCGATATTTTTCTGATATTACTAGCTTGCATCGCTTTTAACAATGAAACGATTGACTGTGGGATTAATTGAACTGATTTTGGACTGTGACCTTATCAATGTTATAAGTGAGACAATTGGACTTCAAGAAATAACATTCTTCTTAATTTGACATGATTGCCGGAACTCAGCGATTACACTGGGCGCTGTGGTAGCCCTTCATTTAAAAATTAGGACAAATAAGTCATTCTTCACTGTGGGACCAATCCTAGCCGTTAGCGCGCGCTGAAGAAATAGAGACAGTTTCAAAAACTACATTTCATTGACCTTCTAACAGTATTAATCCGTTTGAGTTACAACGGTTGAGTCACATATTCGTACCAACATGTATTTCGTGATATCTTTCCGGTATTACTAGGTAGTATCGATTTTAACAATGAAACGATTGACTGTGGGACTTAATTGCACTAACTTTGGACTGTGAACTGATAAATGTGATAAATGAGACAATTGAACTCCAAGAAATAACATTCTTCTTAATTTAACATGATTGCCGAAACTCAGCGATTACACTGAGGGCTGTGGGAGCGCTTCATCTGAAAATTTAGAAAAACAAGTCATTTTTTATTGTGGGACCAATCCTAGCCATTATCGCGCTCTGAAGAAATAGCGACAGTTTCAGAAACTAAATTTCATTGACTTTCTAACGGTCTCACTCCGTTTGAGTGACAACGGTTGGGTCACATATTCGTACCAACATGTATTTAGCGATAGTTTTTTCTGATAATTCTAGGTTGCATCGCTTTTAACAATGAAACGATTCACTGTGGGACTTAATTGAACTAACTTTGGACTGTGACCTGATAAATGTGATAAAAGAGACAGTCGGTCTCCAAGAAAAAACATTCTTCTTAATTTGACGTGACTGCCGGAACTCAGCGATTACACTGGGCGCTGTGGTAGCGCTTCATTTTAAAATTTAGATTAATTAGTCATTTTTTACTGTGGGACCAATCCTAGCCGTTATCGCGCGCTGAAGAATTAGCGACAGTTTCAAAAAGTACATTTCAATGACTTTCTAAGGGTTTCAGTCCGTTTGAGTTACAACGGTTGGGTCACATATTCGTACCAACATGTATTTAGCGATAGTTTTTTCTGATATTACTAGGTTGCATCGCTTTTAACAATGAAACGATTCACTGTGGGACTTAATTGAACTAACTTTGGACTGTGACGTGATAGATTTGGTAAATGAGACAACTGGACTCCAAGAAATAACGTTCATCTTAATTTGACATGATTGCTGGAACTCAGCGATTACCCTGGGCGCTGTGGTAGCGCTTCATTTAAAAATTTAGATAAATAAGTCATTTTTACTGTGGGACCAATCCTCGCCGTTATCGCGCGCTGAAGAAATAGCGACAGTTTCAAAAACTACATTTCATTGACTTTCTAACGGTGTCAGTCCATTTGAGTTACAACGGTTGGGTCACATATTCGTACCAACATGTATTTAGCGATATTTTTCTCATATTACTAGGTTGCATCGCTTTTAGCAGTGAAACGATTGACTGACGGACTTAATTGAACTGATTTTGGACTGTGACCTGATAAATGTGATGAATCAGACAATTGAACTCCGACAAATAACATTCTTTTTAATTTGACGTCATTGCCGGAACTCAGCGATTACACTGAGCGTTGTGGTAGCGCTGCATTTAAAAATTTAGAAAAATAAGTCATTTTTCACTGTGGGACCAATCTTAGCCGTTAGCGCGCGCTGAAGAAATAGAGACAGTTTCCAAAACTACATTTCATTGACCTTCTAACAGTATTAATCCATTCGAGTTACAACGGTTGAGTCACATATTCGTACCAACATGTATTTCGTGATATCTTTCCGGGATTACTAGGTAGTATCGATTTTAACAATGAAACGATTGACTGTGGGACTTAATTGCACTAACTTTGGACTGTGAACTGATAAATGTGATAAATGAGACAATTGAACTCCAGGAAATAACATTCTTCTTAATTTAACATGATTGCCGAAACTCAGCGATTACACTGAGGGCTGTGGGAGCGCTTCATCTAAAAATTTAAAAAAACAAGTCATTTTTTACTGTGGGACCAATCCTAGCCGTTATCGCGCTCTGAAGAAATAGCGACAGTTTCAAAAACCACATTTCATTGACTTCCTAACGGTCTCACTCCGTTTGAGTGACAACGGTTGGGTCACATATTCGTACCAACATGTATTTAGCGATAGTTTTTTCTGATAATTCTAGGTTGCATCGCTTTTAACAAAGAAACGATTCACTGTGGGACTTAATTGAACTAACTTAGGACTGTGACCTGATAAATGTGATAAAAGAGACAGTCGGTCTCCAAGAAAAAACATTCTTCTTAATTTGACGTGAATGCCGGAACTCAGCGATTACACTGGGCGCTGTGGTAGCGCTTCATTTTAAAATTTAGATTAATTAGTCATTTTTTACTGTTTGACCAATCCTAGCCGTTATCGCGCGCTGAAGAATTAGCGACAGTTTCAAAAAGTACATTTCAATGACTTTCTAACGGTTTCAGTCCGTTTGAGTTACAACGGTTGGGTCACATATTCGTACCAACATGTATTTAGCGATAGTTTTTTCTGATATTACTAGGTTGCATCGCTTTTAACAATGAAACGATTCACTGTGGGACTTAATTGAACTAACTTTGGACTGTGACGTGATAGATTTGGTAAATGAGACAACTGGACTCCAAGAAATAACGTTCATCTTAATTTGACATGATTGCTGGAACTCAACGATTACACTGGGCGCTGTGGTAGCGCTTCATTTAAAAATTTAGATAAATAAGTCATTTTTACTGTGGGACCAATCCTCGCAGTTATCGCGCGCTGAAGAAATAGCGACAGTTTCAAAAACTACATTTCATTGACTTTCTAACGGTGTCAGTCCATTTGAGTTACAACGGTTGGGTCACATATTCGTACCAACATGTATTTAGCGATATTTCTCTCATATTACTAGGTTGCATCGCTTTTAGCAGTGAAACGATTGACTGACGGACTTAATTGAACTGATTTTGGACTGTGACCTGATAAATGTGATGAATGAGACAATTGAACTCCGACAAATAACATTCTTCTTAATTTGACGTCATTGCCGGAACTCAGCGATTACACTGAGCGTTGTGGTAGCGCTTCATTTAAAAATTTAGATAAGTAAATCATTCTTTACTGTGGGATCAATCCTAGCCGTTATCGCGCGCTGAAGAAATAGCCACAATTTCAAAAACAACATTTCATTGACTTCTTAACGGTCTCACTCCGTTTGAGTTACAACGGTTGGGTCACATATTCGTACCAACATGTATTTAGCGATAGTTTTTTCTGATATTACTGGGTTGCATCGCTTTTAACAATGAAACGATTCACTGTGGGACTTAATTGAACTAACTTTGGACTGTGACCTGATAAATGTGATAAAAGAGACAGTCGGTCTCCAAGAAAAAACATTCTTCTTAATTTGACGTGACTGCCGGAACTCAGCGATTACACTGGGCACTATGGTAGCGCTTCATTTAAAAATTTAGATAAATCAGTCAATTTTTACTGTGGGATCAATCCTAGCCGTTATCGCTCGCTGAAGAATTAGCGACAGTTTCAAAAAGTACATTTCAATGACTTTCTAACGGTGTCAGTCCGTTTGAGTTACAACGGTTGGGTCACATATTCGTACCAACATGTATTTAGCGACATTTTTCTGATATTACTAGGTTGCATCGCTTATAACAATGAAACGATTCACTGTGGGTCTTAATTGAACTAACTTTAGACTGTGACCTGATAGATGTGGTAAATGAGACAACCGGACTCCAAGAAATAACGTTCATCTTAATTTGACATGATTGCTGGAACTCAGCGATTACACTGGGCGCTGTGGTAGCGCTTCATTTAAAAATTTAAATAAATAAGTCATTCTTTACCGTGGGACCAATCCTCACCGTTATCGCGCGCTGAAGAAATAGCGACAGATTCAAAAAGTACATTTCATTGACTTCCTAACGGTGTCAGTCCGTTTGAGTTACAACGGTTGGGTCACATATTCGTACCAACATGTACTTAGCGATATTTTTCTGATATTACTAGGTTGTATCGCTTTTAACAATGAAACGATTGACTGTGGGATTAATTGAACTGATTTTGGACTGTGACCTGATAAATGTGATAAATAAGAGAATTGGACTCCAAGAAATAACATTCACCTTAATTTGACATGATTGCCGGAACTCAGCGATTACACTGGGCGCGGTGGTAGCGCTTCATTTAAAAATTTAAATAAATAAGTCATTCTTTACCGTGGGACCAATCCTCACTGTTATCGCGCGCTGAAGAAATAGCGACAGTTTCAAAAACTACATTTCATTGACTTTCTAACGGTATCAATTTATTTATTTATTTTATTTATTTATTTATTTATTTATTATTATACAATATTATACAATCCGCTTCAGTTACAACGGTTGTGTCACATATTCGTACCAACATGTATTTAGCGATATTTTTCTCATGTCAATAGGTTGCATCGCTTTTATCAGTGAAACGATTGAATGTGGGACTTAATTGAACTAACTTTGGACTGTGACCTGATAAATTTGATAAATGAGACAATTGGACTCCAAGAAATAACATTCAGCTTAATTTGACACGATTGCCGGAACTCAGCGATTACACTGGGCGCTGTGGTAGCGCTTCATTTAAAAATTTAAATAAATAAGTCATTCTTTACCGTGGGACCAATCCTCACCGTTATCGCGCGCTGAAGAAATAGCGACAGATTCAAAAAGTACATTTCATTGACTTCCTAACGGTGTCAGTCCGTTTGAGTTACAACGGTTGGGTCACATATTCGTACCAACATGTACTTAGCGATATTTTTCTGATATTACTAGGTTGTATCGCTTTTAACAATGAAACGATTGACTGTGGGATTAATTGAACTGATTTTGGACTGTGACCTGATAAATGTGATAAATAAGAGAATTGGACTCCAAGAAATAACATTCACCTTAATTTGACATGATTGCCGGAACTCAGCGATTACACTGGGCGCGGTGGTAGCGCTTCATTTAAAAATTTAAATAAATAAGTCATTCTTTACCGTGGGACCAATCCTCACTGTTATCGCGCGCTGAAGAAATAGCGACAGTTTCAAAAACTACATTTCATTGACTTTCTAACGGTATCAATTTATTTATTTATTTTATTTATTTATTTATTTATTTATTATTATACAATATTATACAATCCGCTTCAGTTACAACGGTTGCGTCACATATTCGTACCAACATGTATTTAGCGATATTTTTCTCATGTCAATAGGTTGCATCGCTTTTATCAGTGAAACGATTGAATGTGGGACTTAATTGAACTAACTTTGGACTGTGACCTGATAAATTTGATAAATGAGACAATTGGACTCAAAGAAATAACATTCAGCTTAATTTGACACGATTGCCGGAACTCAGCGATTACACTGGGCGCTGTGGTGGCGCTTCATTTAAAAATTCAGATTTATAATTCAATTTTTACTGTGGGACCAATCCTAGCCGTTAGCGCGCGCTGAAGAAATAGAGACAGATTCAAAAACTACATTTCATTGACTTTCTAACGGTATCAATCCGCTTCAGTTACAACGGTTGCGTCACATATTCGTGCCAACATGTATTTAGCGATATTTTTCTCATGTCAATAGGATGCATCGCTTTTACCAGTGAAACGATTGAATGTTGGTCTTAATTGAACTAACTTTGAACTGTCACCAGATAAATGTGATAAATGAGACAATTGGACTCCAAGAAATAACATTCAGCTTAATTTGACACGATTGCCGGAACTCAGCGATTACACTGGGCGCTGTGGTGGCGCTTCATTTAAAAATTCAGATTTATAATTCAATTTTTACTGTGGGACCAATCCTAGCCGTTAGCGCGCGCTGAAGAAATAGAGACAGATTCAAAAACTACATTTCATTGACTTTCTAACGGTATCAATCCGCTTCAGTTACAACGGTTGCGTCACATATTCGTGCCAACATGTATTTAGCGATATTTTTCTCATGTCAATAGGATGCATCGCTTTTACCAGTGAAACGATTGAATGTTGGTCTTAATTGAACTAACTTTGAACTGTCACCAGATAAATGTGATAAATGAGACAATTGGACTCCAAGAAATAACATTCAGCTTAATTTGACACGATTGCCGGAACTCAGCGATTACACTGGGCGCTGTGGTAGCGCTTCATTTAAAAATTTAGATAAATAAGTCATTTTTACTGTGGGACCAATCCTCGCCGTTATCGCGCGCTGAAGAAATAGCGACAGTTTCAAAAACTACATTTCATTGACTTTCTAACGGTGTCAGTCCATTTGAGTTACAACGGTTGGGTCACATATTCGTACCAACATGTACTTAGCGATATTTTTCTCATATTACTAGGTTGCATCGCTTTTAGCAGTGAAACGATTGACTGACGGACTTAATTGAACTGATTTTGGACTGTGACCTGATAAATGTGATGAATGAGACAATTGAACTCCGACAAATAACATTCTTTTTAATTTGACGTCATTGCCGGAACTCAGCGATTACACTGAGCGTTGTGGTAGCGCTGCATTTAAAAATTTAGACAAATAAGTCATTTTTCACTGTGGGACCAATCTTAGCCGTTAGCGCGCGCTGAAGAAATAGAGACAGTTTCCAAAACTACATTTCATTGACCTTCTAACAGTATTAATCCGTTCGAGTTACAACGGTTGAGTCACATATTCGTACCAACATGTATTTCGTGATATCTTTCCGGTATTACTAGGTAGTATCGATTTTAACAATGAAACGATTGACTGTGGGACTTAATTGCACTAACTTTGGACTGTGAACTGATAAATGTGATAAATGAGACAATTGAACTCCAAGAAATAACATTCTTCTTAATTTAACATGATTGCCGAAACTCAGCGATTACACTGAGGGCTGTGGGAGCGCTTCATCTGAAAATTTAAAAAAACAAGGCATTTTTTACTGTGGGACCAATCCTAGCCGTTATCGCGCTCTGAAGAAATAGCGACAGTTTCAAAAACTACATTTCATTGACTTCCTAACGGTCTCACTCCGTTTGAGTGACAACGGTTGGGTCACATATTCCTACCAACATGTATTTAGCGATAGTTTTTTCTGATAATTCTAGGTTGCATCGCTTTTAACAATGAAACGATTCACTGTGGGACTTAATTGAACTAAATTTGGACTGTGACCTGATAAATGTGATAAAAGAGACAGTCGATCTCCAAGAAATAACGTTCATCTTAATTTGACATGATTGCTGGAACTCAGCGATTACACTGGGCGCTGTGGTAGCGCTTCATTTAAAAATTTAGATAATTAAGTCATTTTTACCGTGGGACCAATCCTCGCTGTTATCGCGCGCTGAAGAAATAGCGACAGTTTCAAAAACTACATTTCATTGACTTTCTAACGGTGTCAGTCCATTTGAGTTACAACGGTTGGGTCACATATTCGTACCAACATGTATTTATCGATATTTCTCTCATATTACTAGGTTGCATCGCTTTTAGCAGTGAAATGATTGACTGACGGACTTAATTGAACTGATTTTGGACTGTGACCTGATAAATGTGATGAATGAGACAATTGAACTCCGACAAATAACATTCTTCTTAATTTGACGTCATTGCCGGAACTCAGCGATTACACTGAGCGTTGTGGTAGCGCTTCATTTAAAAATTTAGATAAGTAAGTCATTCTTTACTGTGGGATCAATCCTAGCCGTTATCGCGCGCTGAAGAAATAGCCACAATTTCAAAAACAACATTTCATTGACTTCTTAACGGTCTCACTCCGTTTGAGTTACAACGGTTGGGTCACATATTCGTACAAACATGTATTTAGCGATAGTTTTTTCTGATTTTACTGGGTTGCATCGCTTTTAACAATGAAACGATTCACTGTGGGACTTAATTGAACTAACTTTGGACTGTGACCTGATAAATGTGATAAAAGAGACAGTCGGTCTCCAAGAAAAAACATTCTTCTTAATTTGACGTGACTGCCGGAACTCAGCGATTACACTGGGCACTATGGTAGCGCTTCATTTAAAAATTTAGATAAATCAGTCAATTTTTACTGTGGGATCAATCCTAGCCGTTATCGCTCGCTGAAGAATTAGCGACAGTTTCAAAAAGTACATTTCAATGACTTTCTAACGGTGTCAGTCCGTTTGAGTTACAACGGTTGGGTCACATATTCGTACCAACATGTATTTAGCGACATTTTTCTGATATTACTAGGTTGCATCGCTTTTAACAATGAAACGATTCACTGTGGGTCTTAATTGAACTAACTTTAGACTGTGACCTGATAGATGTGGTAAATGAGACAAGCGGACTCCAAGAAATAACGTTCATCTTAATTTGACATGATTGCTGGAACTCAGCGATTACACTGGGCGCTGTGGTAGCGCTTCATTTAAAAATTTAGATAATTAAGTCATTTTTACCGTGGGACCAATCCTCGCTGTTATCGCGCGCTGAAGAAATAGCGACAGTTTCAAAAACTACATTTCATTGACTTTCTAACGGTGTCAGTCCATTTGAGTTACAACGGTTGGGTCACATATTCGTACCAACATGTATTTATCGATATTTCTCTCATATTACTAGGTTGCATCGCTTTTAGCAGTGAAATGATTGACTGACGGACTTAATTGAACTGATTTTGGACTGTGACCTGATAAATGTGATGAATGAGACAATTGAACTCCGACAAATAACATTCTTCTTAATTTGACGTCATTGCCGGAACTCAGCGATTACACTGAGCGTTGTGGTAGCGCTTCATTTAAAAATTTAGATAAGTAAGTCATTCTTTACTGTGGGATCAATCCTAGCCGTTATCGCGCGTTGAAGAAATAGCCACAATTTCAAAAACAACATTTCATTGACTTCTTAACGGTCTCACTCCGTTTGAGTTACAACGGTTGGGTCACATATTCGTACAAACATGTATTTAGCGATAGTTTTTTCTGATATTACTGGGTTGCATCGCTTTTAACAATGAAACGATTCACTGTGGGACTTAATTGAACTAACTTTGGACTGTGACCTGATAAATGTGATAAAAGAGACAGTCGGTCTCCAAGAAAAAACATTCTTCTTAATTTGACGTGACTGCCGGAACTCAGCGATTACACTGGGCACTATGGTAGCGCTTCATTTAAAAATTTAGATAAATCAGTCAATTTTTACTGTGGGATCAATCCTAGCCGTTATCGCTCGCTGAAGAATTAGCGACAGTTTCAAAAAGTACATTTCAATGACTTTCTAACGGTGTCAGTCCGTTTGAGTTACAACGGTTGGGTCACATATTCGTACCAACATGTATTTAGCGACATTTTTCTGATATTACTAGGTTGCATCGCTTTTAACAATGAAACGATTCACTGTGGGTCTTAATTGAACTAACTTTAGACTGTGACCTGATAGATGTGGTAAATGAGACAAGCGGACTCCAAGAAATAACGTTCATCTTAATTTGACATGATTGCTGGAACTCAGCTATTACACTGGGCGCTGTGGTAGCGCTTCATTTAAAAAGTTAAATAAATAAGTCATTCTTTACCGTGGGACCAATCCTCACCGTTATCGCGCGCTGAAGAAATAGCAACAGATTCAAAAAGTACATTTCATTGACTTCCTAACGGTGTCAGTCCGTTTGAGTTACAACGGTTGGGTCACATATTCGTACCAACATGTACTTAGCGATATTTTTCTGATATTACTAGGTTGTATCGCTTTTAACAATGAAACGATTGACTGTGGGATTAATTGAACTGATTTTGGACTGTGACCTGATAAATGTGATAAATAAGAGAATTGGACTCCAACAAATAACATTCACCTTAATTTGACATGATTGCCGGAACTCAGCGATTACACTGGGCGCTGTGGTAGCGCTTCATTTAAAAATTTAAATAAATAAGTCATTCTTTACCGTGGGACCAATCCTCACTGTTATCGCGCGCTGAAGAAATAGCGACAGTTTCAAAAACTACATTTCATTGACTTTCTAACGGTATCAATTTATTTATTTATTTTATTTATTTATTTATTTATTTATTTATTTATTATTATACAATATTATACAATCCGCTTCAGTTACAACGGTTGCGTCACATATTCGTACCAACATGTATTTAGCGATATTTTTCCCTTGTCAATAGGTTGCATCGCTTTTATCAGTGAAACGATTGGATGTGGGACTTAATTGAACTAACTTTGGACTGTGACCTGATAAATGTGATAAATGAGACAATTGGACTCCAAGAAATAACATTCAGCTTAATTTGACACGATTGCCGGAACTCAGCGATTACACTGGGCGCTGTGGTGGCGCTTCATTTAAAAATTCAAATTAATAATTCAATTTTTACTGTGGGACCAATCCTAGCCGTTAGCGCTCGCTGAAGAAATAGAGACAGATTCAAAAACTACATTTCATTGACTTTCTAACGGTATCAATCCGCTTCAGTTACAACGGTTGCATCACATATTCGTGCCAACATGTATTTAGCGATATTTTTCTCATGTCAATAGGATGCATCGCTTTTACAAGTGAAACGATTGAATGTTGGTCTTAATTGAACTAACTTTGAACTGTGACCAGATAAATGTGATAAATGAGACAATTGGACTCCAAGAAATAACATTCAGCTTAATTTGACACGATTGCCGGAACTCAGCGATTACACTGGGCGCTGTGGTGGCGCTTTATTTAAAAATTTAGATTAATAATTCAATTTTTACTGTGGGACCAATCCTAGCCGTTATTGCGCGCTGAAGAAAGAGCGACAGATTCAAAAAGTACATCTCATTGACTTCCTAACGGTGTCAGTCCGTTTGAGTTACAACGGTTGAGTCACATATTCGTACCAACATGTATTTAGCGATATTTTTCTGATATGACTAGATTGCATCGCTTTTAACAATAAAACGATTGACTGTGGTATTTAATTGAACTAACTTTGGACTGTGACATGATAAATGGGGTAAATGAGACAATGACACTCCAAGAAATAACGTTCATCTTAATTTTACATGATTGCTGGAACTCAGCGATTACACTGGGCGCTGTGGTAGCGCTTCATTTAAAAATTTGGGTAAATAAGTCATTTTTACTGTGGGACCAATCCTAGCCGTTATCGCGCGCTGAAGAGATAGCGACAGTTTCAAAAACTACACTTCATTGACTTTCTAACGGTATCAATCCGCTTCAGTTACAACGGTTGCGTCACATATTCGTACCAACATGTATTTAGCGATATTTTTCTCATATTACTAGGTTGCATTGCTTTTAACAGTGAAACGATTGACTGTGGGACTTAAATGAACAAACTTTGGACTGTGACCTAATAAATGTGATAAATGAGACAATTGGACTCCAAGAAATAACATTCAGCTTAATTTGACACGATTGCCGGAACTCAGCGATTACACTGGGCGCTGTGGTGGCGCTTTATTTAAAAATTTAGATTAATAATTCAATTTTTACTGTGGGACCAATCCTAGCCGTTATTGCGCGCTGGAGAAATAGCGACAGATTCAAAAAGTACATTTCATTGACTTCCTAACGGTGTCAGTCCGTTTGAGTTACAACAGTTGGGTCACATATTCGTACAAACATGTACTTAGCGATATTTTTCTGATATTACTAGGTTGCATCGCTTTTAACAATGAAACGATTGACTGTGGGATTAATTGAACTGATTTTGGACTGTGACCTTATCAATGTTATAAGTGAGACAATTGGACTTCAAGAAATAACATTCTTCTTAATTTGACATGATTGCCGGAACTCAGCGATTACACTGGGCGCTGTGGTAGCGCTTCATTTAAAAATTTAGACAAATAAGTCATTTTTCACTGTGGGACCAATCTTAGCCGTTAGCGCGCGCTGAAGAAATAGAGACAGTTTCCAAAACTACATTTCATTGACCTTCTAACAGTATTAATCCGTTCGAGTTACAACGGTTGAGTCACATATTCGTACCAACATGTATTTTGTGACATCTTTTCGGTATTACTAGGTTATATCGATTTTAACAATGAAACGATTGACTGTGGGATTTAATTGCACTAACTTTGGACTGTGAACTGATAAATGTGATAAATGAGACAATTGAACTCCAAGAAATAACATTCTTCTTAATTTAACATGATTGCCGGAACTCAGCGATTACACTGAGGGCTGTGGGAGCGCTTCATCTGAAAATTTAGATAAACAAGTCATTCTTTACTGTGGGACCAATCCTAGCCGTTATCGCGCTCTGAAGAAATAGCGACAGTTTCAAAAACTACATTTCATTGACTTTCTAACGGTATCAATCCGCTTCAGTTACAACGGTTGCGTCACATATTCGTACCAACATGTATTTAGCGATATTTTTCTGATATAACTAGATTGCATCGCTTTTAACAATAAAACGATTGACTGTGTTATTTAATTGAACTAACTTTGGACTGTGACATGATAAATAGGGTAAATGAGACAATGGGACTCCAAGAAATAACGTTCATCTTAATTTTACATGATTGCTGGAACTCAGCGATTACACTGGGCGCTGTGGTAGCGCTTCATTTAAAAATTTGGATAAATAAGTCATTTTTACTGTGGGACGAATCCTAGCCGTTATCGCGCGCTGAAGAGATAGCGACAGTTTCAAAAACTACACTTCATTGACTTTCTAACGGTATCAATCCGCTTCAGTTACAACGGTTGCTTTACATATTCGTACCAACATGTATTTAGCGATATTTTTCTCATATTACTAGGTTGCATTGCTTTTAACAGTGAAACGATTGACTGTGGGACTTAATTGAACAAACTTTGGACTGTGACCTAATAAATGTGATAAATGAGACAATTGGACTCCAAGAAATAACATTCAGCTTAATTTGACACGATTGCCGGAACTCAGCGATTACACTGGGCGCTGTGGTGGCGCTTTATTTAAAAATCTATATAATAATACGCCAGTTCCGTGTGTCTGTAACAGGCAAAGTTGATATCGTCATTTTCCTTTGATGTTACCGAAAAAAATCTTTGATGTTGCCGAAAAAAATATGTCTTCTTTGTCGTGAAAAGCCGCGAGTTTTGTGTGGTTTGTTAAATGAAGTTCTAGCACAAAGTAACGGAAATTGTGTTTGCAAAAAAGATGGCTGTCCTTTTTAAGCGTTTGTCTGCTCTTGCCTTCAAAATAAATCTTTACAAAAGCATTTAAAAAGGAGCATGGTATATAAATGAAGTATAGAAAGGTTTCTGTAAGGTTTGTTTATGTTTTTTAAAGTTTTGATGATATTTTTTATGCGAGACATGTTTGTTGGCATCAACAACACCAACAACAACTAGCTAGGTAGCTAGGAATTTATAAATATGTAGCCATGTTCTTTATACCTAGCTAAGTCTCCAGTTTATATTTAAGTGACCAGCTATTAGCTGCTGTAGCTACCTTATGTTAGCTTCAGTTTTATGTTGCTTTTTACATGTAAGCTAATCTTAGTGGTCTTTGCTAAGAATGTGACTGTATATAACTTATTTTAATTGACATTTTAAGCTTAAATTAACAAGCCACAACAACTTTTAAAAAAGTATTACATAATATTTAAGAAGAGTTTAAGGACTGTTTTTAAGCAAATAATGTATTTTTCACAATTTGTGTATGCAAAAAATGTATTTTTCACATTTTGTGTAACTAAACTTATATACATCGGTTACATGCAATATGACGAAACGATTTTTATTTAACATGTAGTAATTCTGGTACCTTAAGTGTAGTGATTTTTGTTGTTCTAGATGTTCTGACTAAAATGTTTTGTTTAAGGCATTTTGTCTCAATTAAGAAAAGTTTCAACTTTTTTGAGGGAGTACAACACCGAAAAAACTTGTGTTTTTTTTATATTTTGTATAAATTCTTACCGGGCAGGACTCTGTACAACATACCGAAATGACTGATCCCTCTTTATTTAAAAATTTGATGCGTTCCAAATCACAGTTTTTTAAATTTTGGGTAATATTTAATGAGTACAAGATGCAAATACTGATTTTTGTTGAATCAGAAGTATTTCCTACAACCATTCTTTTTTTACACTTTTGTGGAGAAAAAGTGTATGCAATGTCATCAGAATAACTGATTTTGTTGCAAACTGTTTTTCTTTTTTCACATTTTGGATTGAAATATTGTTATAAAGGGCATATATCAATACACATATATATACCAAAATAATTAAATTCTGCAAACTTTGATTTTGTCGTTTACCTCTCATTTTTTATATTTTCATTAAACTTTTGAGGAAAACCATAGGAATTATTTAGAATATGTATTTTGTGTTGGAAATTTAGTGCAAAAATTGACGTAAAATGAACTGTTAAATTGATTGTTGTTGTTTTAACATGAATTATGACTCAAACTTTGTTTTTGCATTTCTAATTTGACTAATTAGCCTAAAAATTTGCCAATTGGTTTTACACTCTGTTCCTTTTTATATATATTTTATGTGAACATAGAAGTACACAAGTAAAGTTAGAAGCCACAAGAAGTTAATTCGAAAGTGAAGAGTGGAGCTAGAAGTAGTAAAGAAAAGTTAGAAGTAGAAAATGAAAGCTTGGGTTTAAATCAGATTTGGATTCACAAATAGTAAGAACTTTTTAGATATTTTTAGACGTTATGTTTTTATGTCGCTAGAGTTACGTGTCAGGCAGACTCGCATTTGCGAGGATAAAGTCACTTAAGAGCTTCAAATTCTTTATATTTTACCGCGTTTTTTTACACTTTTTTTCATAATTAATGTTATCAAACAAATGTGCTAGCGAAACGTTTGGTTTGTTGAACTTACTGCAAATGTCATAATTTTTATATTCCTATTGTTTCTCTTTATATGTGTTTTACTAAGCATAAATAGCTAGCTGGCGTCTTCCCAGTTTAACTATATTTAACTGGGTATCTGTCTTATCTAATGTTACCTTCAAGCTCCATATCTAAACCTAGCTAGCTAACTGATGATTAATGTTGTTATTCCCCTTTTAGCTATTTATATCCACCTTAGTAGTCAAACTTAGGGATCTTATTTGAGCACGAATTATGATGTAACAAGCCACAAAATCTTTCAAAGACTTATTGAACTTTTAGGGTAGTGTGAGGAAAAATTTTACTTTAAGAGGAATGATTTTGTAAAACTAAAGTGTGTGCGTTAATTGGAGTAAGTTTTATTGTTTTGTTGTTGACATCCTTTTAACCTTCTGTAAGCTCGCATGTAAATTACAAGGTTATATATTTTTACAAGGGTAGTGGTTGATATTTTTACAAAGTTTGTTGACATTTTTTGGGAAATTTACCTGGGTTTTTTTTTGTGGTTAAAATTTCTCAGCAGAGAATAGTATGGTTGCCGATTATATTGTTTGTGTTGCAAACTGCTGTTTTTTAAATGTTGTGTAAACTTTTGTGGAAAAAGACCACATGCAAAATACTGAAAGAACAAATTTTTGTACAATTAGACTGTGAACTGAAGTTGGATTCTTTTTATATTTTGTTTTATAAACTTTTTTTAAGCTTTAAACTAACTGTAAGTAATGTAATTACGGGAATAAATATTTGGTGATGATAAAAAATTACTGAATGTTCAGACTGAAACTGTTTAACTTTTGTGAGGGAGGACCATATGCAAGTATATATACTAAAAATAATAATTTGATATTTTACACTTTCCAAGTTGTATTTTTGTATGCACTTAAATGACTGCTTTTTCTGAGTTGAATTTGATGGGTTTCATATCAATTTTGTGGAAGATTTTATGGGTGAAAACAATATAAAACATGCCAATTGAACTGATTTTTGTTCATATTTTGATTTGCTCCTCATAAACCTTTGTGTTCTACATTTATTGTAAACTTTTGTGAGGAAGGACCATATTTTTATATACAATGTTTTCAAAATAATGATTTTTGTTGATTTGAAATTTACTCCTTGCTCATTGCTTTTTCGACATTTCAGTTTAAAATGTTTGGTAAAGTCAGTACAGATCATGAGACAAAAAAATTGTTTTGTTAACCGGTTAATTTTTACATTTTGTGCTTATTTTTGCGGGAGAGGATGGTATGCAACAAATGCAATAAATGATTTTTCAAAGTTTAACTTTTTGTTTTTTGGTGTTTTGGGTTTGTTGAAGTTTGGCTTTTTTATGTTGTTCAGGTTGTATTGCTGTATAAACATTCAGGGAAAAGACAATGTTTAAAATGCATAAAGAACTTATTTCATAGATCTGTGCTTATTGTTGCAAGCCTTTCTTTTCGACATTTCAGATTAAAATATTGAAGGTTTTCAACATAATCACATAATAAGAAGTATACATATTTGAGATGTGTTATTTCTGACATTATTATTATTGTTGTCGTAAGTGTCTGGGTTGTGACTGTCAATGTTGTAACTTTCTACTAACTAGCTTTTACACCTTGCACGCCGTTGTTTTTCATATTTTGTCTGAAGTTTTGTTGGGAGGATTTCATGCGATTTGACATTTGATAGTTTGTGTTAGATTTTAAAAACTTTTTTGTTAAATTATGACGTATCTACTTTCTTTTTATGCATTTTCAGCTTATTTTTTTTAGTAAAAGGCATATTCAATATACTGAAATATTTGCTGATGTCATCAAAATTCAAATGACAGAACTTTTCAATTGTTTTTCTGCCTAAGTGGATTTTTCCACGGGCCTAATCGACTAGTTTAGATTAATAATTCAATTTTTACTGTGGGACCAATCCTAGCCGTTATTGCGCGCTGAAGAAATAGCGACAGATTCAAAAAGTACATTTCATTGACTTCCTAACGGTGTCAGTCCGTTTGAGTTACAACAGTTGGGTCACATATTCGTACAAACATGTACTTAGCGATATTTTTCTGATATTACTAGGTTGCATCGCTTTTAACAATGAAACGATTGACTGTGGGATTAATTGAACTGATTTTGGACTGTGACCTTATCAATGTTATAAGTGAGACAATTGGACTTCAAGAAATAACATTCTTCTTAATTTGACATGATTGCCGGAACTCAGCGATTACACTGGGCGCTGTGGTAGCGCTTCATTTAAAATTTAAGACAAATAAGTCATTCTTCACTGTGGGACCAATCCTAGCCGTTAGCGCGCGCTGAAGAAATAGAGACAGTTTCAAAAACTACATTTCATTGACCTTCTAACAGTATTAATCCGCTTCAGTTACAACGGTTGCGTCACATATTCGTACCAACATGTATTTAGCGATATTTTTCTCATATTACCAGGTTGCATCGCTTTTAACAGTGAAACGATTGACTGTGGGACTAATTGAACTGATTTTGGACTGTGACCTTATGAATGTTATAAGTGAGACAATTGGACTCCAAGAAATAACATTCTTCTTAATTTGATATGATTGCCGGAACTCAGCGATTACACTGGGCGCTGTCGTAGCGCTTCATTTAAAAATTTAGACAAATAAGTCATTTTTCACTGTGGGACCAATCTTAGCCGTTAGCGCGCGCTAAAGAAATAGAGACAGTTTCCAAAACTACATTTCATTGACCTTCTAACAGTATTAATCCGTTCGAGTTACAACGGTTGAGTCACATATTCGTACCAACATGTATTTCGTGATATCTTTTCGGTATTACTAGGTTGTATCGATTTTAACAATGAAACGATTGACTGTGGGATTTAATTGCACTAACTTTGGACTGTGAACTGATAAATGTGATAAATGAGACAATTGAACTCCAAGAAATAACATTCTTCTTAATTTAACATGATTGCCGGAACTCAGCGATTACACTGAGGGCTGTGGGAGCGTTTCATCTGAAAATTTAGATAAACAAGTCATTCTTTACTGTGGGACCAATCCTAGCCGTTATCGCGCTCTGAAGAAATAGCGACAGTTTCAAAAACTACATATCATTGACTTTCTAACGGTATCAATCCGCTTCAGTTACAACGGTTGCGTCACATATTCGTACCAACATGTATTTAGCGATATTTTTCTGATATTACTAGGTTGCATCGCTTTTAACAATGAAACGATTGACTGTGGGATTAATTGAACTGATTTTGGACTGTGACCTTATCAATGTTATAAGTGAGACAATTGGACTTCAAGAAATAACATTCTTCTTAATTTGACATGATTGCCGGAACTCAGCGATTACACTGGGCGCTGTGGTAGCGCTTCATTTAAAAATTAAGACAAATAAGTCATTCTTCACTGTGGGACCAATCTTAGCCGTTAGCGCGCGCTGAAGAAATAGCGACAGTTTCAAAAACTACATTTCATTGACTTCCTAACGGTGTAAGTCTGTTTGAGTTACAACAGTTGGGTCACATATTCGTACCAACATGTACTTAGCGATATTTTTCTGATATTACTAGGTTGCATCGCTTTTAACAATAAAACGTTTGACTGTGGGATTAATTGAACTGATTTTGGACTGTGACCTTATCAATGTTATAAGTGAGACAATTGGACTTCAAGAAATAACATTCTTCTTAATTTGACATGATTGCCGGAACTCAGCGATTACACTGGGCGCTGTGGTAGCGCTTCATTTAAAAACTTAGACAAATAAGTCATTCTTCACTGTGGGACCAATCCTAGCCGTTAGCGCGCGCTGAAGAAATAGCGACAGTTTCAAAAACTACATTTTATCGACTTTCTAACTGGATCAATCCGCTTCAGTTACAACGGTTGCGTCACATATTCGTACCAACATGTATTTAGCAATATTTTTCTCATGTCAATAGGTTGCATCGCTTTTGACAGTGAAACTATTGAATGTGGGAGTTAATTGAACTAACTTTCGACTGTGACCTGATAAATGTGATAAATGGGACATTTGAACTCCGAAAAATAACATTCTTCTTAATTTGACGTCATTGCCGGAACTCAGCGATTACACTGGGTGCTGTGGTAGCGCTTCATTTAAAAATTTAGATAAGTAAGTCATTCTTTACTGTGGGATCAATCCTAGCCGTAATCGCGCGCTGAAGAAATAGCTACAACTTCAAAAACAACATTTCATTGACTTCCTAACGGTCTCACTCCGTTTGAGTTACAACGGTTGGGTCACATATTCGTACCAATATGTATTTAGCGATAGTTTTTTCTGATATTACTAGGTTGCATCGCTTTTAACAATGAAACGATTCACTGTGGGACTTAATTGAACTAACTTTGGACTGTGACCTGATAAATGTGATAAAGGAGACAGTCGGTCTCCAAGAAAAAACATTCTTCTTATTTTGACGTGACTGCCGGAACTCAGAGATTACACTGGGCGCTGTGGTAGCGCTTCATTTAAAAATTTAGATTAATAAGTCATTTTTTACTCTGGGACCAATCCTAGCCGTTATCGCCCGCTGAAGAAATAGAGACAGTTTCAATTACTAAATTGCTCTGTCTTTCTAACGGTGTCAGTCCGTTTGAGTTACAACGGTTGGCTCACATATTCGTACCAACATGTACTTAGCGATATTTTTCTGATATTACTAGGTTGTATCGCTTTTAACAATGAAACGATTGACTGTGGGATTAATTGAACTAATTTTGGACTGTGACCTGATAAATGTGATAAATGAGACAATTGGACTCCAAGAAATAACATTCAGCTTAATTTGACACGATTGCCGGAACTCAGCGATTACACTGGGCGCTGTGGTGGCGCTTCATTTAAAAATTCAGATTAATAATTCAATTTTTACTGTGGGACCAATCCTAGCCGTTATCGCGCGCTGAAGAAATAGAGACAGTTTCAAAAACTACATTTCATTGACTTTCTAACGGTATCAATCCGCTTCAGTTACAACGGTTGCGTCACATATTCGTGCCAACATGTATTTAGCGATATTTTTCTCATGTCAATAGGATGCATCGCTTTTATCAGTGAAACGATTGAATGTGGGTCTAAATTGAACTAACTTTGGACTGTGACCAGATAAATGTGATAAATGAGACAATTGGACTCCAAGAAATAACATTCAGCTTAATTTGAAATGATTGCCGGAACTCAGCGATTATACTGGGCGCTGTGGTGGCGCTTTATTTAAAAATTTAGATTAATAATTCAATTTTTACTGTAGGACCAATCCTAGCCGTTATTGCGCGCTGAAGAAATAGCGACAGATTCAAAAAGTACATTTCATTGACTTCCTAACGGTGTCAGTCCGTTTGAGTTACCACAGTTGGGTCACATATTCGTACCAACATGTACTTAGCGATATTTTTCTGATAATACTAGGTTGCATCACTTTTAACAATGAAACGATTGACTGTGGGATTAATTGAACTGATTTTGGACTGTGACCTTATCAATGTTATAAGTGAGACAATTGGACTTGAAGAAATAACATTCTTCTTAATTTGACATGATTGCCGGAACTCAGCGATTACATTGGGCGTTGTGGTAGCGCTTCATTTAAAAATTTAGACAAATAAGTCATTCTTCACTGTGGGACCAATCCTAGCCGTTAGCGCGCGCTGAAGAAACAACATTCTTCTTAATTTGACATAATTGCCGGAACTCAGCGATTACACTTGGCGCTGTGGGAGCGCTTCATTTAAAAATTTAGATAAGCAAGTCATTCTTTACTGTGGGACTAATCCTAGCCGTTATCGCGCGCTGAAGAAATAGCGACAGCTTCAAAAACTACATTTCATTGACTTTCTAACGGTATCAATCCGCTTCAGTTACAACGGTTGGGTCACATATTCGTGCCAACATGTATTTAGCGATATTTTTCTCATGTCAATAGGATGCATCGCTTTTATCAATGAAACGATTGACTGTGATACTTAATTGCGCTAACTTTGGACTGTGAACTGATAAATGTGATAAATGAGACAACTGAACTCCAAGAAATAACATTCTTCCTAATTTAACATGATTGGCGGAACTCAGCAATTACACTGATGGCTGCGGGAGCGCTTCATCTAAAAATTTAGATAAGCAAGTCATTCTTTACTGTGGGACCAATTCTAGCCGTTATCGCGCGCTGAAGAAATAGCGAAGGTTTCAAAAACTTCATTTCATTAACTTTCTAACGGTATAAATCCGCTTCAGTTACAACAGTTGCGTCACATATTCGCACCAACATGTATTTAGCGATATTTTTCTCATGTCAATAGGATGCATCGCTTTTATCAATGAAACGATTGACTGTGGGATTAATTGAACTGATTTTGGACTGTGACCTTATCAATGTTATAAGTGAGACAATTGGACTTCAAAAAATAACATTCTTCTTAATTTGACATGATTGCCGGAACTCAGCGATTACACTGGGCGTTGTGGTAGCGCTTCATTTAAAAATTTAGACAAATAAGTCATTCTTCACTGTGGGACCAATCCTAGCCGTTAGCGCGCGCTGAAGAAACAACATTCTTCTTAATTTGACATGATTGCCGGAACTCAGCGATTACACTGGGCGCTGTGGTAGCGCTTCATTTAAAAATTTAGATAAGCAAGTCATTCTTTACTGTGGGACTAATCCTAGCCGTTATTGCGCGCTGAAGAAATAGCGACAGCTTCAAAAACTACATTTCATTGACTTTCTAACGGTATCAATCCGCTTCAGTTACAACGGTTGGGTCACATATTCGTGCCAACATGTATTTAGCGATATTTTTCTCATGTCAATAGGATGCATCGCTTTTATCAATGAAACAATTGACTGTGACACTTAATTGCGCTAACTTTGGACTGTGACCTCATAAATGTTATAAGTGAGACAATTGGACTCCAAGAAATAACATTCTTCTTAATTTGACATGATTGCCGGAACTCAGCCATTACACTTGGCGCTGTGGTAGCGCTTCATTTAAAAATTTAGATGAGCAAGTCATTTTTTACTGTGGGACCAATCCTAGCCGTTATCGCGCGCTGAAGAAATAGCGACAGTTTCAAAAACTACATTTCATTGACTTTCTAACGGTATCAATCCGCTTCAGTTACAACGGTTGCGTCACATGTTCGTGCCAACATGTATTTAGCGATAACTTTCTCATGTCAATAGGATGCATCGCTTTTATCATTGAAACGATTGACTGTGGGACTTAATTCCCCTAACTTTCGACTGTGAACTGATAAATGTGATAAATGAGACAATTGAACTCCAAGAAATAACATTCTTCCTAATTTAACATGATTGCCGGAACTCAGCGATTACACTGAGGGCTGTGGGAGCGCTTCATTTAAAAAATTAGATAAGCAAGTCATTCTTTACTGTGGGACCAATCCTAGCCGTTATCGCGCGCTGAAGAAATAGCGACAGTTTCAAAAACTACATTTCATTGACTTTCTAACGGTGTCAGTCTGTTTGAGTTACAACAGTTGGGTCACATATTCGTACCAACATGTACTTAGCGATATTTTTCTGATAGTACTAGGTTGCATCGCTTTTAACAATAAAACATTTGACTGTGGGATTAATTGAACTGATTTTGGACTGTGACCTTATCAATGTTATAAGTGAGACAATTGGACTTCAAGAAATAACATTCTTCTTAATTTGACATGATTGCCGGAACTCAGCGATTACACTGGGCGCTGTGGTAGCGCTTCATTTAAAAACTTAGACAAATAAGTCATTCTTCACTGTGGGACCAATCCTAGCCGTTAGCGCGCGCTGAAGAAATAGCGACAGTTTCAAAAACTACCTTTTATCGACTTTCTAACTGGATCAATCCGCTTCAGTTACAACGGTTGCGTCACATATTCGTACCAACATGTATTTAGCAATATTTTTCTCATGTCAATAGGTTGCATCGCTTTTGACAGTGAAACTATTGAATGTGGGAGTTAATTGAACTAACTTTCGACTGTGACCTGATAAATGTGATAAATGGGACATTTGGACTCCGAGAAATAACATTCTTCTTAATTTGACGTCATTGCCGGAACTCAGCGATTACACTGGGTGCTGTGGTAGCGCTTCATTTAAAAATTTAGATAAGTAAGTCATTCTTTACTGTGGGATCAATCCTAGCCGTAATCGCGCGCTGAAGAAATAGCCACAACTTCAAAAACAACATTTCATTGACTTCCTAACGGTCTCACTCCGTTTGAGTTACAACGGTTGGGTCACATATTCGTACCAACATGTATTTAGCGATATTTTTCTAATGTCAATAGGATGCATCGCTTTTATCAATGAAACAATTGACTGTGACACTTAATTGCGCTAACTTTGGACTGTGACCTCATAAATGTTATAAGTGAGACAATTGGACTCCAAGAAATAACATTCTTCTTAATTTGACATGATTGCCGGAACTCAGCCATTACACTTGGCGCTGTGGTAGCGCTTCATTTAAAAATTTAGATGAGCAAGTCATTTTTTACTGTGGGACCAATCCTAGCCGTTATCGCGCGCTGAAGAAATAGCGACAGTTTCAAAAACTACATTTCATTGACTTTCTAACGGTATCAATCCGCTTCAGTTACAACGGTTGCGTCACATGTTCGTGCCAACATGTATGTAGCGATAACTTTCTCATGTCAATAGGATGCATCGCTTTTATCATTGAAACGATTGACTGTGGGACTTAATTCCCCTAACTTTCGACTGTGAACTGATAAATGTGATAAATGAGACAATTGAACTCCAAGAAATAACATTCTTCCTAATTTAACATGATTGCCGGAACTCAGCGATTACACTGAGGGCTGTGGGAGCGCTTCATTTAAAAAATTAGATAAGCAAGTCATTCTTTACTGTGGGACCAATCCTAGCCGTTATCGCGCGCTGAAGAAATAGCGACAGTTTCAAAAACTACATTTCATTGACTTTCTAACGGTGTCAGTCTGTTTGAGTTACAACAGTTGGGTCACATATTCGTACCAACATGTACTTAGCGATATTTTTCTGATAGTACTAGGTTGCATCGCTTTTAACAATAAAACATTTGACTGTGGGATTAATTGAACTGATTTTGGACTGTGACCTTATCAATGTTATAAGTGAGACAATTGGACTTCAAGAAATAACATTCTTCTTAATTTGACATGATTGCCGGAACTCAGCGATTACACTGGGCGCTGTGGTAGCGCTTCATTTAAAAACTTAGACAAATAAGTCATTCTTCACTGTGGGACCAATCCTAGCCGTTAGCGCGCGCTGAAGAAATAGCGACAGTTTCAAAAACTACCTTTTATCGACTTTCTAACTGGATCAATCCGCTTCAGTTACAACGGTTGCGTCACATATTCGTACCAACATGTATTTAGCAATATTTTTCTCATGTCAATAGGTTGCATCGCTTTTGACAGTGAAACTATTGAATGTGGGAGTTAATTGAACTAACTTTCGACTGTGACCTGATAAATGTGATAAATGGGACATTTGGACTCCGAGAAATAACATTCTTCTTAATTTGACGTCATTGCCGGAACTCAGCGATTACACTGGGTGCTGTGGTAGCGCTTCATTTAAAAATTTAGATAAGTAAGTCATTCTTTACTGTGGGATCAATCCTAGCCGTAATCGCGCGCTGAAGAAATAGCCACAACTTCAAAAACAACATTTCATTGACTTCCTAACGGTCTCACTCCGTTTGAGTTACAACGGTTGGGTCACATATTCGTACCAACATGTATTTAGCGATAGTTTTTTTCTGATATTACTAGGTTGCATCGCTTTTAACAATGAAACGATTCACTGTGGGACTTAATTGAACTAACTTTGGACTGTGACCTGATAAATGTGATAAAGGAGACAGTCGGTCTCCAAGAAAAAACATTCTTCTTAATTTGACGTGACTGCCGGAACTCAGCGATTACACTGGGCGCTGTGGTAGCGCTTCATTTAAAAATTTAGATTTATAAGTCATTTTTTACTCTGGGACCAATCCTAGCCGTTATCGTCCGCTGAAGAAATAGAGACAGTTTCAATTACTAAATTGCTCTGTCTTTCTAACGGTGTCAGTCCGTTTGAGTTACAACGGTTGGGTCACATATTCGTACCAACATGTACTTAGCGATATTTTTCTAATATTACTAGGTTGTATCGCTTTTAACAATGAAACGATTGACTGTGGGAATAATTGAACTAATTTTGGACTGTGACCTGATAAATGTGATAAATGAGTCAATTGGACTCCAAGAAATAACATTCAGCTTAATTTGACACGATTGCCGGAACTCAGCGATTACACTGGGCGCTGTGGTGGCGCTTCATTTAAAAATTCAAATTAATAATTCAATTTTTACTGTGGGACCAATCCTAGCCGTTATCGCGCGCTGAAGAAATAGAGACAGTTTCAAAAACTACATTTCATTGACTTTCTAACGGTATCAATCCGCTTCAGTTACAACGGTTGCGTCACATATTCGCACCAACATGTATTTAGCGATATTTTTCTGATATAACTAGATTGCATCGCTTTTAACAATAAAACGATTGACTGTGGGACTTAATTGAACTAACTTTGGACTGTGACATGATAAATGTGGTAAATGAGACAATTGGACTCCAAGAAATAACGTTCATCTTAATTTTACATGATTGCTGGAACTCAGCGATTACACTGGGCGCTGTGGTAGCGCTTCATTTAAAAATTTGGATAAATAAGTCATTTTTACTGTGGGATTAATCCTAGCCGTTATCGCGCCCTGAAGAGATAGCGACAGTTTCGAAAACTACATTTCATTGACTTTCTAACGGTATCAATCCGCTTCAGTTGCAACGGTTGCGTCACATATTCGTACCAACATGTATTTAGCGATATTTTTCTCATATTACTAGGTTGCATTGCTTTTAACAGTGAAACGATTGACTGTGGGACTTAATTGAACTAACTTTGCACTGTGACATGATAAATGTGATAATTGAGACAATTGGACTCCAAGAAATAACATTCTTCTTAATATGACGTGATTGCCGGAACTCAGCGATTACACTGGGCGCTGTGGTAGCGCTTCATTTAAAAATTCACATTAATAATTCAATTTTTACTGTGGGACCAATCCTAACGGTTATCGCGCGCTGAAGAAATAGCGACAGTTTCAAAAACTACATTTCATTAACTTTCTAACGGTATAAATCCGCTTCAGTTACAACAGTTGCGTCACATATTCGCACCAACATGTATTAAGCGATATTTTTCTCATGTCAATAGGTTGCATCGCTTTTATCAGTGAAACGATTGAATGTGGGACTTAATTGAACTAACTTTGGACTGTGACCTGATAAATGTGATAAATGAGACAATTGGACTCCAAGAAATAACATTCACCTTAATTTGACACGATTGCAGGAACTCAGCGATTACACTGGGCGCTGTGGTGGCGCTTCATTTAAAAATTCAGTTTAATACTTCAATTTTTACTTTGGGACCAATCCTAGCCGTTATCGCGCTCTGAAGAAATAGCGACAGTTTCGAAAACTACATTTCATTGACTTTCTAACGGTATCAATCCTCTTCAGTTACAACGACTGCGTCACATATTCGTACCAACATGTATTTAGCGATATTTTTCTCATATTACCAGGTTGCATTGCTTTTAACAGTGAAACGATTGACTGTGGGACTAATTGAACTGATTTTGGACTGTGACTTCATAAATGTTATAAGTGAGACAATTGGACTCCAAGAAATAACATTCTTCTTAATTTGACATGATTGCCGGAACTCAGCCATTACACTTGGCGCTGTGGTAGCGCTTCATTTAAAAATTTAGATGAGCAAGTCATTCTTTACTGTGGGACCAATCCTAGCCGTTATCGCGCGCTGAAGAAATAGCGACAGTTTCAAAAACTACATTTCATTGACTTTCTAACGGTATCAATCCGCTTCAGTTACAACGGTTGCGTCACATGTTCGTGCCAACATGTATTTAGCGATAACTTTCTCATGTCAATAGGATGCATCGCTTTTATCATTGAAATGATTGACTGTGGGACTTAATTCCCCTAACTTTGGACTGAGAACTGATAAATGTGATAAATGAGACAATTGAACTCCAAGAAATAACATTCTTCCTAATTTAACATGATTGCCGGAACTCAGCGATTACACTGAGGGCTGTGGGAGCGCTTCATCTAAAAATTTAGATAAATAAGTCATTTTTACTGTGGGACCAATCCTCGCCGTTATCGCGCGCTGAAGAAATAGCGACAGTTTCAAAAACTACATTTCATTGACTTTCTAACGGTATCAATCCGCTTCAGTTACAACGGTTGCGTCACATATTCGTACCAACATGTATTTAGCGATATTTTTCTCATATTACCAGGTTGCATTGCTTTTAACAGTGAAACGATTGACTGTGGGACTTAATTGCACTAACTTTGGATGTGAACTGATAAATGTGATAAATGAGACAATTGATCTCCAAGAAATAACATTCTTCCTAATTTAACATGATTGCCGGAACTCAGCGATTACACTGAGGGCTGTGGGAGCGCTTCATTTAAAAAATTAGATAAGCAAGTCATTCTTTATTGTGGGACCAATCTTAGCCGTTATCGCGCGCTGAAGAAATAGCGACAGTTTCAAAAACTACATTTCATTGACTTCCTAACGGTGTCAGTCTGTTTGAGCTACAACAGTTGGGTCACATATTCGTACCAACATGTACTTAGCGATATTTTTCTGATATTACTAGGTTGCATCGCTTTTAACAATAAAACGTTTGACTGTGGGATTAATTGAACTGATTTTGGACTGTGACCTTATCAATGTTATAAGTGAGACAATTGGACTTCAAGAAATAACATTCTTCTTAATTTGACATGATTGCCAGAACTCAGCGATTACACTGGGCGCTGTGGTAGCGCTTCATTTAAAAACTTAGACAAATAAGTCATTCTTCACTGTGGGACCAATCCTAGCCGTTATCGCGCGCTGAAGAAATAGCGACAGTTTCAAAAACTACATTTCATTGACTTTCTAACGGTATCAATCCGCTTCAGTTACAACGGTTGCGTCACATATTCGTGCCAACATGTATTTAGCGATATTTTTCTCATGTCAATAGGATGCATCGCTTTTATCAATGAAACGATTGACTGTGGGACTTAATTGCACTAACTTTGGACTGTGAACTGATAAATGTGATAAATTAGACAATTATACTCCAAGAAATAACATTCAGCTTAATTTGACACGATTGCCGGAACTCAGCGATTACACTGGGCGCTGTGGTAGCGCTTCATTTAAAAACTTAGACAAATAAGTCATTCTTCACTGTGGGACCAATCCTAGCCATTAGCGCGCGCTGAAGAAATAGAGACAGTTTCAAAAACTGCATTTCATTGACTTCCTAACTGTGTCAGTCCGTTTGAGTTACAACGGTTGGGTCACATATTCGTACCAACATGTATTTCGTGATATCTTTCCGGTATTACTAGGTTGTATCGATTTTAACAATGAAACGATTGACTGTGGGACTTAATTGCACTAACTTTGGATGTGAACTGATAAATGTGATAAATGAGACAATTGAACTCCAAGAAATAACATTCTTCCTAATTTACCATGATTGCCGGAACTCAGCGATTACACTGAGGGCTGTGGGAGCGCTTCATTTAAAAGTTTAGATAAGCAAGTCATTCTTTACTGTGGGACTAATCCTAGCCGTTATCGCGCGCTGAAGAAATAGCGACAGTTTCAAAAACTACATTTCATTGACTTTCTAACGGTATCAATCCGCTTCAGTTACAACGGTTGCGTCACATATTCGTCCCAACATGTATTTAGCGATAACTTTCTCATGTCAATAGGATGCATCGCTTTTATCAATGAAACGATTGACTGTGGGACTTAATTGCACTAACTTTGGACTGTGAACTGATAAATGTGATAAATGAGACAATTGAACTCCAAGAAATAACATTCTTCCTAACTTAACATGATTGCCGGAACTCAGCGATTACACTGAGGGCTGTGGGAGCGCTTTATCTAAAAATTTAGATAAACAAGTCATTCTTTACTGTGGGACCAATTCTAGCCGTTATCGCGCTCTGAAGAAATAGCGACAGTTTCAAAAACTACATTTCATTGACTTTCTAACGGTATCAATCCGCTTCAGTTACAACGGTTGCGTCACATTTTAGTACCAACATGTATTTAGCGATATTTTTCTCATATTACCAGGTTGCATTGCTTTTAACAGTGAAACGATTGACTGTGGGTCTAATTAAACTGATTTTGGACTGTGACCTCATAAATGTTATAAGTGAGACAATTGGACTCCAAGAAATAACATTCTTCTTACTTTGACATGATTGCAGGAACTCAGCGATAACACTGGGCGCTGTGGTAGCGCTTCATTTAAACATTTAGATAAGCAAGTCATTCTTTACTGTGGGACCAATCCTAGCCGTTATCGCGCGCTGAAGAAACAGCGACAGTTTCAAAAACTACATTTCATTGACTTTCTAACGGTATCAATCCGCTTCAGTTACAACGGTTGCGTCACATATTCGTGCTAACATGTATTTAGCGATATTTTTCTCATGTCAATAGGATGCATCGCGTTTATCAATGAAACGATTGACTGTGGGACATAATTGCACTAACTTTGGACTGTGAACTGATAAATGTGATAAATGAGACAATTGGACTCCAAGAAATAACATTCAGCTTAATTTGACACGATTGCCGGAACTCAGCGATTACACTGGGCGCTGTGGTTGCGCTTTATTTAAAAATTTAGATTAATAATTCAATTTTTACTGTGGGACCAATCCTAGCCGTTATTGCGCGCTGAAGAAATAGAGAAAGTTTCAAAAAAGTACATTTCATTGATTTCCTAACGGTGTCAGTCCGTTTGAGTTACAACAGTTGGGTCACATATTCGTACCAACATGTACTTAGCGGTATTTTTCTGATATTACTAGGTTGCATCGCTTTTAACAATGAAACGATTGACTGTGGGACTTAATTGCACTAACTTTGGGTGTAAACTGATAAATGTGATAAGTGAGACAATTGGACTTCAAGAAATAACATTCTTCTTAATTTGACATGATTGCCAGAACTCAGCGATTACACTGGGCGCTGTGGTAGCGCTTCATTTAAAAACTTAGACAAATAAGTCATTCTTCACTGTGGGACCAATCCTAGCCGTTATCGCGCGCTGAAGAAATAGCGACAGTTTCAAAAACTACATTTCATTGACTTTCTAACGGTATCAATCCGCTTCAGTTACAACGGTTGCGTCACATATTCGTGCCAACATGTATTTAGCGATATTTTTCTCATGTCAATAGGATGCATCGCTTTTATCAATGAAACGATTGACTGTGGGACTTAATTGCACTAACTTTGGACTGTGAACTGATAAATGTGATAAATTAGACAATTATACTCCAAGAAATAACATTCAGCTTAATTTGACACGATTGCCGGAACTCAGCGATTACTATGGGCGCTGTGGTGGCGCTTTATTTAAAATTTAGATTAATAATTCAATTTTTACTGTGGGACCAATCCTAGCCGTTATTGCGCGCTGAACAAATAGCGACAGATTCAAAAAGTACATTTCATTGACTTCCTAACGGTGTCAGTCCGTTTGAGTTACAACAGTTGGGTCACATATTCGTACCAACATGTACTTAGCGATATTTTTCTGATATTACTAGGTTGCATCGCTTTTAACAATGAAACGATTGACTGTGGGATTAATTGAACTGATTTTGGACTGTGACCTTATCAATGTTATAAGTGAGACAATTGGACTTCAAGAAATAACATTCTTCTTAATTTGACATGATTGCCGGAACTCAGCGATTACACTGGGCGCTGTGGTAGCGCTTCATTTAAAAACTTAGACAAATAAGTCATTCTTCACTGTGGGACCAATCCTAGCCATTAGCGCGCGCTGAAGAAATAGAGACAGTTTCAAAAACTGCATTTCATTGACTTCCTAACTGTGTCAGTCCGTTTGAGTTACAACGGTTGGGTCACATATTCGTACCAACATGTATTTCGTGATATCTTTCCGGTATTACTAGGTTGTATCGATTTTAACAATGAAACGATTGAC
Source organism: Hydractinia symbiolongicarpus (assembly GCF_029227915.1). NCBI lineage: Eukaryota > Metazoa > Cnidaria > Hydrozoa > Anthoathecata > Hydractiniidae > Hydractinia > Hydractinia symbiolongicarpus. Next base: position 2,384,671 of record NC_079875.1, on the reverse strand, counting down.
TGTGGGACTTAATTGCACTAACTTTGGATGTGAACTGATAAATGTGATAAATGAGACAATTGAACTCCAAGAAATAACATTCTTCCTAATTTAACATGATTGCCGGAACTCAGCGATTACACTGAGGGCTGTGGGAGCGCTTCATTTAAAAGTTTAGATAAGCAAGTCATTCTTTACTGTGGGACTAATCCTAGCCGTTATCGCGCGCTGAAGAAATAGCGACAGTTTCAAAAACTACATTTCATTGACTTTCTAACGGTATCAATCCGCTCCAGTTACAACGGTTGCGTCACATTTTAGTACCAACATGTATTTAGCGATATTTTTCTCATATTACCAGGTTGCATTGCTTTTAACAGTGAAACGATTGACTGTGGGTCTAATTAAACTGATTTTGGACTGTAACCTCATAAATGTTATAAGTGAGACAATTGGACTCCAAGAAATAACATTTTTCTTACTTTGACATGATTGCAGGAACTCAGCGATAACACTGGGCGCTGTGGTAGCGCTTCATTTAAACATTTAGATAAGCAAGTCATTCTTTACTGTGGGACCAATCCTAGCCGTTATCGCGCGCTGAAGAAACAGCGACAGTTTCAAAAACTACATTTCATTGACTTTCTAACGGTATCAATCCGCTTCAGTTACAACGGTTGCGTCACATATTCGTGCCAACATGTATTTAGCGATATTTTTCTCATGTCAATAGGATGCATCGCATTTATCAATGAAACGATTGACTGTGGGACTTAATTGCACTAACTTTGAACTGTGAACTGATAAATGTGATAAATGAGACAATTGGACTCCAAGAAATAACATTCAGCTTAATTTGACACGATTGCCGGAACTCAGCGATTACACTGGGCGCTGTGGTTGCGCTTTATTTAAAAATTTAGATTAATAATTCAATTTTTACTGTGGGACCAATCCTAGCCGTTATTGCGCGCTGAAGAAATAGAGAAAGTTTCAAAAAAGTACATTTCATTGATTTCCTAACGGTGTCAGTCCGTTTGAGTTACAACAGTTGGGTCACATATTCGTACCAACATGTACTTAGCGATATTTTTCTGATATTACTAGGTTGCATCGCTTTTAACAATGAAACGATTGACTGTGGGATTAATTGAACTGATTTTGGACTGTGATCTTATCAATGTTATAAGTGAGACAATTGGACTTCAACAAATAACATTCTTCTTAATTTGACATGATTGCCGGAACTCAGCGATTACACTGGGCGCTGTGGTGGCGCTTCATTTAAAAATTCAGATTAATACTTCAATTTTTACTGTGGGACCAATCCTAGCCGTTATCGCGCGCTGAAGAAATAGCGACAGACTCAAAAAGTACATTTCATTGACTTTCTAACGGTGTCAGTCCGTTTGAGTTAAAACGGTTGGGTCACATATTCGTACCAACATGTACTTAGCGATATTTTTCTGATATTACTAGGTTGCATCGCTTTTAACAGTGAAACGATTGAATGTGGGACTTAATTGAACTAACTTTGGACTGTGACCTGATAAGTGTGATAAATGAGACAATTGGACTCCAAGAAATAACATTCAGCTTAATTTGACACGATTTCCGGAACTCAGCGATTACACTGGGCGCTGTGGTGGCGCTTTATTTAAAAATTTAGATTAATAATTCAATATTTACTGTGGGACCAATCCTAGCCGTTATTGCGCGCTGAAGAAATAGCGACAGATTCAAAAAGTACATTTCATTGACTTCCTAACGGTGTCAGTCCGTTTGAGTTACAACAGTTGGGTCACATATTTGTACCAACATGTACTTAGCGATATTTTTCTGATATTACTAGGTTGGATCGCTTTTAACAATGAAACGATTGACTGTGGGATTAATTGAACTGATTTTGGACTGTGACCTTATCAATGTTATAAGTGAGACAATTGGACTTCAAGAAATAACATTCAGCTTAATTTGACACGATTGCCGGAACTCAGCGATTACACTGGGCGCTGTGGTTGCGCTTTATTTAAAAATTTAGATTAATAATTCAATTTTTACTGTGGGACCAATCCTAGCCGTTATTGCGCGCTGAAGAAATAGAGAAAGTTTCAAAAAAGTACATTTCATTGATTTCCTAACGGTGTCAGTCCGTTTGAGTTACAACAGTTGGGTCACATATTCGTACCAACATGTACTTAGCGATATTTTTCTGATATTACTAGGTTGCATCGCTTTTAACAATGAAACGATTGACTGTGGGATTAATTGAACTGATTTTGGACTGTGATCTTATCAATGTTATAAGTGAGACAATTGGACTTCAACAAATAACATTCTTCTTAATTTGACATGATTGCCAGAACTCAGCGATTACACTGGGCGCTGTGGTAGCGCTTCATTTAAAAATTCACATTAATAATTCAATTTTTACTGTGGGACCAATCCTAGCCGTTAGTACGCGCTGAAGAAATAGAGACAGTTTCAAAAAAATACATTTCATTGACTTCCTAACGGTGTCAGTCCGTTTGAGTTACAACGGTTGGGTCACATATTCGTACCAACATGTACTTAGCGATATTATTCTGATGTTACTAGGTTACATCGCTTTTAACAATGAAACGATTCACTGTGGGATTAATTGAACTGATTTTGGACTGTGACCTAATAAATGTTTGAAATGTGACAATTGGACTCCAAGAAAAAACATTCTTCTTAATTTGACATGATTGCCGGAACTCAGCGATTACACTGGGCGCTGTGGTGGCGCTTCATTTAAAAATTCAGATTAATACTTCAATTTTTACTGTGGGACCAATCCTAGCCGTTATCGCGCGCTGAAGAAATAGCGACAGACTCAAAAAGTACATTTCATTGACTTTCTAACGGTGTCAGTCCGTTTGAGTTAAAACGGTTGGGTCACATATTCGTACCAACATGTACTTAGCGATATTTTTCTGATATTACTAGGTTGCATCGCTTTTAACAGTGAAACGATTGAATGTGGGACTTAATTGAACTAACTTTGGACTGTGACCTGATAAGTGTGATAAATGAGACAATTGGACTCCAAGAAATAACATTCAGCTTAATTTGACACGATTTCCGGAACTCAGCGATTACACTGGGCGCTGTGGTGGCGCTTTATTTAAAAATTTAGATTAATAATTCAATATTTACTGTGGGACCAATCCTAGCCGTTATTGCGCGCTGAAGAAATAGCGACAGATTCAAAAAGTACATTTCATTGACTTCCTAACGGTGTCAGTCCGTTTGAGTTACAACAGTTGGGTCACATATTTGTACCAACATGTACTTAGCGATATTTTTCTGATATTACTAGGTTGGATCGCTTTTAACAATGAAACGATTGACTGTGGGATTAATTGAACTGATTTTGGACTGTGACCTTATCAATGTTATAAGTGAGACAATTGGACTTCAAGAAATAACATTCTTCTTAATTTGACATGATTGCCGGAACTCAGCGATTACACTGGGCGCTGTGGTAGCACTTCATTTAAAAAATTAGACAAATAAGTCATTCTTCACTGTGGGACCAATCCTAGCCGTTATTGCGCTCTGAAGAAACAGCGACAGTTTCAAAAAAGTACATTTCATTGATTTCCTAACGGTGTCAGTCCGTTTGAGTTACAACAGTTGGGTCACATATTCGTACCAACATGTACTTAGCGATATTTTTCTGATATTACTAGGTTGCATCGCTTTTAACAATGAAACGATTGACTGTGGGATTAATTGAACTGATTTTGGACTGTGATCTTATCAATGTTATAAGTGAGACAATTGGACTTCAACAAATAACATTCTTCTTAATTTGACATGATTGCCGGAACTCAGCGATTACACTGGGCGCTGTGGTAGCGCTTCATTTAAAAATTCACATTAATAATTCAATTTTTACTGTGGGACCAATCCTAGCCGTTAGTGCACGCTGAAGAAATAGAGACAGTTTCAAAAAAATACATTTCATTGACTTCCTAACGGTGTCAGTCCGTTTGAGTTACAACGGTTGGGTCACATATTCGTACCAACATGTACTTAGCAATATTTTTCTGATGTTACTAGGTTACATCGCTTTTAACAATGAAACGATTGACTGTGGGATTAATTGAACTGATTTTGGACTGTGACCTTATCAATGTTATAAGTGAGACAATTGGACTTCAAGAAATAACATTCTTCTTAATTTGACATGATTGCCGGAACTCAGCGATTACACTGAGGGCTGTGGGAGCGCTTCATTTAAAAATTTAGATAAGCAAGTCATTCTTTACTGTGGGACTAATCCTAGCCGTTATCGCGCGCGGAAGAAATAGCGACAGTTTCAAAAACTACATTTCATTGACTTTCTAACGGTATCAATCCGCTTCAGTTACAACAGTTGCGTCACATATTCGTGCCAACATGTATTTAGCGATATTTTTCTCATGTCAATAGGATGCATCGCATTTATCAATGAAACGATTGACTGTGGGACTTAATTGCACTAACTTTGGGCTGTGAACTGATAAATGTTATAAGTGAGACAATTGGACTTCAAGAAATAACATTCTTCTTAATTTGACATGATTGCCGGAACTCAGCGATTACACTGGGCGCTGTGGTAGCGCTTCATTTAAAAACTTAGACAAATAAGTCATTCTTCACTGTGGGACCAATCCTAGCCATTAGCGCGCGCTGAAGAAATAGAGACAGTTTCAAAAACTGCATTTCATTGACCTCCTAACTGTGTCAGTCCGTTTGAGTTACAACGGTTGGGTCACATATTCGTACCAACATGTATTTCGTGATATCTTTCCGGTATTACTAGGTTGTATCGATTTTAACAATGAAACGATTGACTGTGGGACTTAATTGCACTAACTTTGGATGTGAACTGATAAATGTGATAAATGAGACAATTGAACTCCAAGAAATAACATTCTTCCTAATTTAACATGATTGCCGGAACTCAGCGATTACACTGAGGGCTGTGGGAGCGCTTCATTTAAAAGTTTAGATAAGCAAGTCATTCTTTACTGTGGGACTAATCCTAGCCGTTATCGCGCGCTGAAGAAATAGCGACAGTTTCAAAAACTACATTTCATTGACTTCCTAACGGTGTCAGTCCGTTTGAGTTACAACAGTTGGGTCACATATTCGTACCAACATGTACTTAGCGATATTTTTCTGATATTACTAGGTTGCATCGCTTTTAACAATGAAACGATTGACTGTGGGATTAATTGAACTGATTTTGGACTGTGACCTTATCAATGTTATAAGTGAGACAATTGGACTTCAAGAAATAACATTCTTCTTAATTTGACATGATTGCCGGAACTCAGCGATTACACTGGGCGCTGTGGTAGCGCTTCATTTAAACATTTAGATAAGCAAGTCATTCTTTACTGTGGGACCAATCCTAGCCGTTATCGCGCGCTGAAGAAACAGCGACAGTTTCAAAAACTACATTTCATTGACTTTCTAACGGTATCAATCCGCTTCAGTTACAACGGTTGCGTCACATATTCGTGCCAACATGTATTTAGCGATATTTTTCTCATGTCAATAGGATGCATCGCATTTATCAATGAAACGATTGACTGTGGGACTTAATTGCACTAACTTTGGACTGTGAACTGATAAATGTGATAAATGAGACAATTGGACTCCAAGAAATAACATTCAGCTTAATTTGACACGATTGCCGGAACTCAGCGATTACACTGGGCGCTGTGGTTGCGCTTTATTTAAAAATTTAGATTAATAATTCAATTTTTACTGTGGGACCAATCCTAGCCGTTATTGCGCGCTGAAGAAATAGAGAAAGTTTGAAAAAAGTACATTTCATTGATTTCCTAACGGTGTCAGTCCGTTTGAGTTACAACGGTTGGGTCATATATTCGTACCAACATGTACTTAGCGATATTTTTCTGATGTTACTAGGTTACATCGCTTTTAACAATGAAACGATTGACTGTGGGATTAATTGAACTGATTTTGGACTGTGATGTTATCAATGTTATAAGTGAGACAATTGGACTTCAACAAATAACATTCTTCTTAATTTGACATGATTGCCGGAACTCAGCGATTACACTGGGCGCTGTGGTAGCGCTTCATTTAAAAATTCAGATTAATACTTCAATTTTTACTGTGGGACCAATCCTAGCCGTTATCGCGCGCTGAAGAAATAGCGACAGACTCAAAAAGTACATTTCATTGACTTTCTAACGGTGTCAGTCCGTTTGAGTTAAAACGGTTGGGTCACATATTCGTACCAACATGTACTTAGCGATATTTTTCTGATATTACTAGGTTGCATCGCTTTTAACAGTGAAACGATTGAATGTGGGACTTAATTGAACTAACTTTGGACTGTGACCTGATAAGTGTGATAAATGAGACAATTGGACTCCAAGAAATAACATTCAGCTTAATTTGACACGATTTCCGGAACTCAGCGATTACACTGGGCGCTGTGGTGGCGCTTTATTTAAAAATTTAGATTAATAATTCAATATTTACTGTGGGACCAATCCTAGCCGTTATTGCGCGCTGAAGAAATAGCGACAGATTCAAAAAGTACATTTCATTGACTTCCTAACGGTGTCAGTCCGTTTGAGTTACAACAGTTGGGTCACATATTTGTACCAACATGTACTTAGCGATATTTTTCTGATATTACTAGGTTGGATCGCTTTTAACAATGAAACGATTGACTGTGGGATTAATTGAACTGATTTTGGACTGTGACCTTATCAATGTTATAAGTGAGACAATTGGACTTCAAGAAATAACATTCTTCTTAATTTGACATGATTGCCGGAACTCAGCGATTACACTGGGCGCTGTGGTAGCACTTCATTTAAAAAATTAGACAAATAAGTCATTCTTCACTGTGGGACCAATCCTAGCCGTTATTGCGCTCTGAAGAAATAGCGACAGTTTCAAAAAATACATTTCATTGACTTCCTAACGGTGTCAGTCCGTTTGAGTTACAACGGTTGGGTCACATATTCGTGCCAACATGTATTTAGCGATATTTTTTTCATGTCAATAGGATGCATCGCTTTTATCAATGAAACGATTGTTTGTGGGACTTAATTGCGCTAACTTTGGACTGTGAACTGATAAATGTGATAAATCAGACAATTGGACTCCAAGAAATTACACTGGGCGCTGTGGTAGCGCTTCATTTAAAAATTTAGATAAGTAAGTCATTCTTTACTGTGGGACCAATCCTAGCGGTTATCGCGCGCTGAAGAAATAGCGACAGATTCAAAAAGTACATTTCATTGACTTCCTAACGGTGTCAGTCCGTTTGAGTTACAACAGTTGGGTCACATATTTGTACCAACATGTACTTAGCGATATTTTTCTGATATTACTAGGTTGGATCGCTTTTAACAATGAAACGATTGACTGTGGGATTAATTGAACTGATTTTGGACTGTGACCTTATCAATGTTATAAGTGAGACAATTGGACTTCAAGAAATAACATTCTTCTTAATTTGACATGATTGCCGGAACTCAGCGATTACACTGGGCGCTGTGGTAGCACTTCATTTAAAAAATTAGACAAATAAGTCATTCTTCACTGTGGGACCAATCCTAGCCGTTATTGCGCTCTGAAGAAATAGCGACAGTTTCAAAAAATACATTTCATTGACTTCCTAACGGTGTCAGTCCGTTTGAGTTACAACGGTTGGGTCACATATTCGTGCCAACATGTATTTAGCGATATTTTTTTCATGTCAATAGGATGCATCGCTTTTATCAATGAAACGATTGACTGTGGGACTTAATTGCGCTAACTTTGGACTGTGAACTGATAAATGTGATAAATCAGACAATTGGACTCCAAGAAATTACACTGGGCGCTGTGGTAGCGCTTCATTTAAAAATTTAGATAAGTAAGTCATTCTTTACTGTGGGACCAATCCTAGCGGTTATCGCGCGCTGAAGAAATAGCGACAGTTCCAAAAACTACATTTCATTAACTTTCTAACGGTATCAATCCGCTTCATTTACAACGGTTGAGTCACATATTCGTGCCAACATGTATTTAGCGATATTTTTTTCATGTCAATAGGATGCATCGTATTTATCAATGAAACGATTGACTGTGGGACTTAATTGCACTAACTTTGGACTGTGAACTGATAAATGTGATAAATCAGACAATTGGACTCCAAGAAATAACATTCAGCTTAATTTGACACGATTGCCGGAACTCAGCGATTACACTGGGCGCTGTGGTAGCGCTTCATTTAAAAATTTAGACAAATCAGTCATTCTTCACTGTGGGACCAATCCTAGCCGTTAGCGCGCGCTGAAGAAATAACATTCTTCTTAACTTGACATGATTGCCGGAACTCAGCGATTACACTGGGCGCTGTGGTAACGCTTCATTTAAAAATTTAGATAAGCAAGTCATTCTTTACTGCGGGACTAATCCTAGCCGTTATCGCGCGCTGACGAAATAGCGACAGTTTCAAAAACTACATTTCATTGACCTTCTAACAGTTATAATCCGTTTGAGGTACAACGGTTGAGTCACATATTCGTACCAACATGTATTTCGTGATATCTTTCCGGTATTACTAGGTTGTATCGATTTTAACAATGAAACGATTGACTGTGGGACTTAATTGCACTAACTTTGGACTGTAAACTGATAAATGTGATAAATGAGACAATTGAACTCCAAGAAATAACATTCTTCTTAATTTGACGTGATTGCCGGAACTCAGCGATTGCACTGGGCCCTGTGGTAGCGCTTTATTTAAAAATTTAGACAATTAAGTCATTCTTCACTGTGGGACAAATCCTAGCCGTTAGCGCGCGTTGAAGAAATAGAGACAGTTTCAAAAACTACATTTCATTGACTTTCTAACGGTATCAATCCGCTTCAGTTACAACGGTTGCGTCACATATTCGTGCCAACATGTATTTAGCGATATTTTTTTCATGTCAATAGGATGCATCGCTTTTATCAATGAAACGATTGACTGTGGGACTTAATTGCGCTAACTTTGGACTGTGAACTGATAAATGTGATAAATCAGACAATTGGACTCCAAGAAATTACACTGGGCGCTGTGGTAGCGCTTCATTTAAAAATTTAGATAAGTAAGTCATTCTTTACTGTGGGACCAATCCTAGCGGTTATAGCGCGCTGAAGAAATAGCGACAGTTCCAAAAACTACATTTCATTAACTTTCTAACGGTATCAATCCGCTTCATTTACAACGGTTGCGTCACATATTCGTGCCAACATGTATTTAGCGATATTTTTTTCATGTCAATAGGATGCATCGTATTTATCAATGAAACGATTGACTGTGGGACTTAATTGCACTAACTTTGGACTGTGAACTGATAAATGTGATAAATCAGACAATTGGACTCCAAGAAATAACATTCAGCTTAATTTGACACGATTGCCGGAACTCAGCGATTACACTGGGCGCTGTGGCAGCGCTTCATTTAAAAATTTAGACAAATAAGTCATTCTTCACTGTGGGACCAATCCTAGCCGTTAGCGCGCGCTGAAGAAATAACATTCTTCTTAACTTGACATGATTGCCGGAACTCAGCGATTACACTGGGCGCTGTGGTAACGCTTCATTTAAAAATTTAGATAAGCAAGTCATTCTTTACTGCGGGACTAATCCTAGCCGTTATCGCGCGCTGAAGAAATAGCGACAGTTTCAAAAACTACATTTCATTGACCTTCTAACAGTTATAATCCGTTTGAGGTACAACGGTTGAGTCACATATTCGTACCAACATGTATTTCGTGATATCTTTCCGGTATTACTAGGTTGTATCGATTTTAACAATGAAACGATTGACTGTGGGACTTAATTGCACTAACTTTGGACTGTAAACTTATAAATGTGATAAATGAGACAATTGAACTCCAAGAAATAACATTCTTCTTAATTTGACGTGATTGCCGGAACTCAGCGATTGCACTGGGCCCTGTGGTAGCGCTTTATTTAAAAATTTAGACAAATAAGTCATTCTTTACTGTGGGACAAATCCTAGCCGTTAGCGCGCGTTGAAGAAATAGAGACAGTTTCAAAAACTACATTTCATTGACTTTCTAACGGTATCAATCCGCTTCAGTTACAACGGTTGCGTCACATATTCGTGCCAACATGTATTTAGCGATATTTTTTTCATGTCAATAGGATGCATCGCTTTTATCAATGAAACGATTGACTGTGGGACTTAATTGCGCTAACTTTGGACTGTGAACTGATAAATGTGATAAATCAGACAATTGGACTCCAAGAAATTACACTGGGCGCTGTGGTAGCGCTTCATTTAAAAATTTAGATAAGTAAGTCATTCTTTACTGTGGGACCAATCCTAGCGGTTATCGCGCGCTGAAGAAATAGCGACAGTTCCAAAAACTACATTTCATTAACTTTCTAACGGTATCAATCCGCTTCAGTTACAACGGTTGCGTCACATATTCGTGCCAACATGTATTTAGCGATATTTTTTTCATGTCAATAGGATGCATCGTATTTATCAATGAAACGATTGACTGTGGGACTTAATTGCACTAACTTTGGACTGTAAACTGATAAATGTGATAAATCAGACAATTGGACTCCAAGAAATAACATTCAGCTTAATTTGACACGATTGCCGGAACTCAGCGATTACACTGGGCGCTGTGGTAGCGCTTCATTTAAAAATTTAGACAAATAAGTCATTCTTCACTGTGGGACCAATCCTAGCCGTTAGCGCGCGCTGAAGAAATAACATTCTTCTTAACTTGACATGATTGCCGGAACTCAGCGATTACACTGGGCGCTGTGGTAACGCTTCATTTAAAAATTTAGATAAGCAAGTCATTCTTTACTGCGGGACTAATCCTAGCCGTTATCGCGCGCTGACGAAATAGCGACAGTTTCAAAAACTACATTTCATTGACCTTCTAACAGTTATAATCCGTTTGAGGTACAACGGTTGAGTCACATATTCGTACCAACATGTATTTCGTGATATCTTTCCGGTATTACTAGGTTGTATCGATTTTAACAATGAAACGATTGACTGTGGGACTTAATTGCACTAACTTTGGACTGTAAACTGATAAATGTGATAAATGAGACAATTGAACTCCAAGAAATAACATTCTTCTTAATTTGACATTATTGCCGGAACTCAGCGATTACACTGGGCGCTGTGGTAGCGCTTCATTTAAAAATTTAGATAAGTAAGTCATTCTTTACTGTGGGACCAATCCTAGCGGTTATCGCGCGCTGAAGAAATAGCGACAGCTTCAAAAACTACATTTCATTAACTTTCTAACGGTATCAATCCGCTTCAGTTACAACGGTTGCGTCACATATTCGTGCCAACATGTATTTAGCGATATTTTTTTCATGTCAATAGGATGCATCGCTTTTATCAATGAAACGATTGACTGTGGGACTTAATTGCGCTAACTTTGGACTGTGAACTGATAAATGTGATAAATCAGACAATTGGACTCCAAGAAATTACACTGGGCGCTGTGGTAGCGCTTCATTTAAAAATTTAGATAAGTAAGTCATTCTTTACTGTGGGACCAATCCTAGCGGTTATAGCGCGCTGAAGAAATAGCGACAGTTCCAAAAACTACATTTCATTAACTTTCTAACGGTATCAATCCGCTTCATTTACAACGGTTGCGTCACATATTCGTGCCAACATGTATTTAGCGATATTTTTTTCATGTCAATAGGATGCATCGTATTTATCAATGAAACGATTGACTGTGGGACTTAATTGCACTAACTTTGGACTGTGAACTGATAAATGTGATAAATCAGACAATTGGACTCCAAGAAATAACATTCAGCTTAATTTGACACGATTGCCGGAACTCAGCGATTACACTGGGCGCTGTGGTAGCGCTTCATTTAAAAATTTAGACAAATAAGTCATTCTTCACTGTGGGACCAATCCTAGCCGTTAGCGCGCGCTGAAGAAATAACATTCTTCTTAACTTGACATGATTGCCGGAACTCAGCGATTACACTGGGCGCTGTGGTAACGCTTCATTTAAAAATTTAGATAAGCAAGTCATTCTTTACTGCGGGACTAATCCTAGCCGTTATCGCGCGCTGAAGAAATAGCGACAGTTTCAAAAACTACATTTCATTGACCTTCTAACAGTTATAATCCGTTTGAGGTACAACGGTTGAGTCACATATTCGTACCAACATGTATTTCGTGATATCTTTCCGGTATTACTAGGTTGTATCGATTTTAACAATGAAACGATTGACTGTGGGACTTAATTGCACTAACTTTGGACTGTAAACTTATAAATTTGATAAATGAGACAATTGAACTCCAAGAAATAACATTCTTCTTAATTTGACGTGATTGCCGGAACTCAGCGATTGCACTGGGCCCTGTGGTAGCGCTTTATTTAAAAATTTAGACAAATAAGTCATTCTTTACTGTGGGACAAATCCTAGCCGTTAGCGCGCGTTGAAGAAATAGAGACAGTTTCAAAAACTACATTTCATTGACTTTCTAACGGTATCAATCCGCTTCAGTTACAACGGTTGCGTCACATATTCGTGCCAACATGTATTTAGCGATATTTTTTTCATGTCAATAGGATGCATCGCTTTTATCAATGAAACGATTGACTGTGGGACTTAATTGCGCTAACTTTGGACTGTGAACTGATAAATGTGATAAATCAGACAATTGGACTCCAAGAAATTACACTGGGCGCTGTGGTAGCGCTTCATTTAAAAATTTAGATAAGTAAGTCATTCTTTACTGTGGGACCAATCCTAGCGGTTATCGCGCGCTGAAGAAATAGCGACAGTTCCAAAAACTACATTTCATTAACTTTCTAACGGTATCAATCCGCTTCAGTTACAACGGTTGCGTCACATATTCGTGCCAACATGTATTTAGCGATAATTTTTTCATGTCAATAGGATGCATCGTATTTATCAATGAAACGATTGACTGTGGGACTTAATTGCACTAACTTTGGAATGTAAACTGATAAATGTGATAAATCAGACAATTGGACTCCAAGAAATAACATTCAGCTTAATTTGACACGATTGCCGGAACTCAGCGATTACACTGGGCGCTGTGGTAGCGCTTCATTTAAAAATTTAGACAAATAAGTCATTCTTCACTGTGGGACCAATCCTAGCCGTTAGCGCGCGCTGAAGAAATAACACTCTTCTTAACTTGACATGATTGCCGGAACTCAGCGATTACACTGGGCGCTGTGGTAGCGCTTCATTTAAAAATTTAGATAAGCAAGTCATTCTTTACTGCGGGACTAATCCTAGCCGTTATCGCGCGCTGAAGAAATAGCGACAGTTTCAAAAACTACATTTCATTGACCTTCTAACAGTTATAATCCGTTTGAGTTACAACGGTTGAGTCACATATTCGTACCAACATGTATTTCGTGATATCTTTCCGGTATTACTAGGTTGTATCGATTTTAACAATGAAATGATTGACTGTGGGACTTAATTGCACTAACTTTAGACTGTGAACTGATAAATGTGATAAATGAGACAATTGGACTCCAAGAAATAACATTCAGCTTAATTTGACACGATTGCCGGAACTCAGCGATTACACTGGGCGCTGTGGTAGCGCTTCATTTAAAAACTTAGACAAATAAGTCATTCTTCACTGTGGGACCAATCCTAGCCATTAGCGCGCGCTGAAGAAATAGAGACAGTTTCAAAAACTGCATTTCATTGACTTCCTAACTGTGTCAGTCCGTTTGAGTTACAACGGTTGGGTCACATATTCGTACCAACATGTATTTCGTGATATCTTTCCGGTATTACTAGGTTGTATCGATTTTAACAATGAAACGATTGACTGTGGGACTTAATTGCACTAACTTTGGATGTGAACTGATAAATGTTATAAATGAGACAATTGAACTCCAAGAAATAACATTCTTCCTAATTTAACATGATTGCCGGAACTCAGCGATTACACTGAGGGCTGTGGGAGCGCTTCATTTAAAAATTTAGATAAGCAAGTCATTCTTTACTGTGGGACTAATGCTAGCCATTATCGCACGCTGAAGAAATAGCGACAGTTTCAAAAACTACATTTCATTGACTTTCTAACGGTATCAATCCGCTTCAGTTACAACGGTTGCGTCACATATTCGTCCCAACATGTATTTAGCGATAACTTTCTCATGTCAATAGGATGCATCGCTTTTATCAATGAAACGATTGACTGTGGGACTTAATTGCACTAACTTTGGACTGTGAACTGATAAATGTGATAAATGAGACAATTGAACTCCAAGAAATAACATTCTTCCTAACTTAACATGATTGCCGGAACTCAGCGATTACACTGAGGGCTGTGGGAGCGCTTCATCTAAAAATTTAGATAAACAAGTCATTCTTTACTGTGGGACCAATTCTAGCCGTTATCGCGCTCTGAAGAAATAGCGACAGTTTCAAAAACTACATTTCATTGACTTTCTAACGGTATCAATCCGCTTCAGTTACAACGGTTGCGTCACATTTTCGTACCAACATGTATTTAGCGATATTTTTCTCTTATTACCAGGTTGCATTGCTTTTAACAGTGAAACGATTGACTGTGGGACTAATTAAACTGATTTTGGACTGTGACCTCATAAATGTTATAAGTGAGACAATTGGACTCCAAGAAATAACATTCTTCTTACTTTGACATGATTGCAGGAACTCAGCAATAACACTGGGCGCTGTGGTAGCGCTTCATTTAAACATTTAGATAAGCAAGTCATTCTTTACTGTGGGACCAATCCTAGCCGTTATCGCGCGCTGAAGAAATAGCGACAGTTTCAAAAACTACATTTCATTGACTTTCTAACGGTATCAATCCGCTTCAGTTACAACGGTTGCGTCACATATTCGTGCCAACATGTATTTAGCGATATTTTTCTCATGTCAATAGGATGCATCGCATTTATCAATGAAACGATTGACTGTGGGACTTAATTGCACTAACTTTGGACTGTAAACTGATAAATGTGATAAATGAGACAATTGAACTCCAAGAAATAACATTCTTCTTAATTTGACGTGATTGCCGGAACTCAGCGATTGCACTGGGCCCTGTGGTAGCGCTTTATTTAAAAATTTAGACAAATAAGTCATTCTTCACTGTGGGACAAATCCTAGCCGTTAGCGCGCGTTGAAGAAATAGAGACAGTTTCAAAAACTACATTTCATTGACTTTCTAACGGAATCAATCCGCTTCAGTTACAACGGTTGCGTCACATATTCGTGCCAACATGTATTTAGCGATATTTTTTTCATGTCAATAGGATGCATCGCTTTTATCAATGAAACGATTGACTGTGGGACTTAATTGCGCTAACTTTGGACTGTGAACTGATAAATGTGATAAATCAGACAATTGGACTCCAAGAAATTACACTGGGCGCTGTGGTAGCGCTTCATTTAAAAATTTAGATAAGTAAGTCATTCTTTACTGTGGGACCAATCCTAGCGGTTATCGCACGCTGAAGAAATAGCGACAGTTCCAAAAACTACATTTCATTAA
Source organism: Hydractinia symbiolongicarpus (assembly GCF_029227915.1). Classification (NCBI taxonomy): domain Eukaryota; kingdom Metazoa; phylum Cnidaria; class Hydrozoa; order Anthoathecata; family Hydractiniidae; genus Hydractinia; species Hydractinia symbiolongicarpus. The sequence goes on along the minus strand of NC_079875.1, from coordinate 2,369,096 downwards.
CTTTCTAACGGTATCAATCCGCTTCAGTTACAACGGTTGCGTCACACATTCGTGCCAACATGTATTTAGCGATATTTTTTTCATGTCAATAGGATGCATCGTATTTATCAATGAAACGATTGACTGTGGGACTTAATTGCACTAACTTTGGACTGTGAACTGATAAATGTGATAAATCAGACAATTGGACTCCAAGAAATAACATTCAGCTTAATTTGACACGATTGCCGGAACTCAGCGATTGCACTGGGCCCTGTGGTAGCGCTTTATTTAAAAATTTAGACAAATAAGTCATTCTTCACTGTGGGACAAATCCTAGCCGTTAGCGCGCGTTGAAGAAATAGAGACAGTTTCAAAAACTACATTTCATTGACTTTCTAACGGAATCAATCCGCTTCAGTTACAACGGTTGCGTCACATATTCGTGCCAACATGTATTTAGCGATATTTTTTTCATGTCAATAGGATGCATCGCTTTTATCAATGAAACGATTGACTGTGGGACTTAATTGCACTAACTTTGGACTGTGAACTGATAAATGTGATAAATGAGACAATTGAACTCCAAGAAATAACATTCTTCCTAACTTAACATGATTGCCGGAACTCAGCGATTACACTGAGGGCTGTGGGAGCGCTTCATCTAAAAATTTAGATAAACAAGTCATTCTTTACTGTGGGACCAATTCTAGCCGTTATCGCGCTCTGAAGAAATAGCGACAGTTTCAAAAACTACATTTCATTGACTTTCTAACGGTATCAATCCGCTTCAGTTACAACGGTTGCGTCACATTTTCGTACCAACATGTATTTAGCGATATTTTTCTCTTATTACCAGGTTGCATTGCTTTTAACAGTGAAACGATTGACTGTGGGACTAATTAAACTGATTTTGGACTGTGACCTCATAAATGTTATAAGTGAGACAATTGGACTCCAAGAAATAACATTCTTCTTACTTTGACATGATTGCAGGAACTCAGCAATAACACTGGGCGCTGTGGTAGCGCTTCATTTAAACATTTAGATAAGCAAGTCATTCTTTACTGTGGGACCAATCCTAGCCGTTATCGCGCGCTGAAGAAATAGCGACAGTTTCAAAAACTACATTTCATTGACTTTCTAACGGTATCAATCCGCTTCAGTTACAACGGTTGCGTCACATATTCGTGCCAACATGTATTTAGCGATATTTTTCTCATGTCAATAGGATGCATCGCATTTATCAATGAAACGATTGACTGTGGGACTTAATTGCACTAACTTTGGACTGTAAACTGATAAATGTGATAAATGAGACAATTGAACTCCAAGAAATAACATTCTTCTTAATTTGACGTGATTGCCGGAACTCAGCGATTGCACTGGGCCCTGTGGTAGCGCTTTATTTAAAAATTTAGACAAATAAGTCATTCTTCACTGTGGGACAAATCCTAGCCGTTAGCGCGCGTTGAAGAAATAGAGACAGTTTCAAAAACTACATTTCATTGACTTTCTAACGGAATCAATCCGCTTCAGTTACAACGGTTGCGTCACATATTCGTGCCAACATGTATTTAGCGATATTTTTTTCATGTCAATAGGATGCATCGCTTTTATCAATGAAACGATTGACTGTGGGACTTAATTGCGCTAACTTTGGACTGTGAACTGATAAATGTGATAAATCAGACAATTGGACTCCAAGAAATTACACTGGGCGCTGTGGTAACGCTTCATTTAAAAATTTAGATAAGTAAGTCATTCTTTACTGTGGGACCAATCCTAGCGGTTATCGCACGCTGAAGAAATAGCGACAGTTCCAAAAACTACATTTCATTAACTTTCTAACGGTATCAATCCGCTTCAGTTACAACGGTTGCGTCACACATTCGTGCCAACATGTATTTAGCGATATTTTTTTCATGTCAATAGGATGCATCGTATTTATCAATGAAACGATTGACTGTGGGACTTAATTGCACTAACTTTGGACTGTGAACTGATAAATGTGATAAATCAGACAATTGGACTCCAAGAAATAACATTCAGCTTAATTTGACACGATTGCCGGAACTCAGCGATTGCACTGGGCCCTGTGGTAGCGCTTTATTTAAAAATTTAGACAAATAAGTCATTCTTCACTGTGGGACAAATCCTAGCCGTTAGCGCGCGTTGAAGAAATAGAGACAGTTTCAAAAACTACATTTCATTGACTTTCTAACGGAATCAATCCGCTTCAGTTACAACGGTTGCGTCACATATTCGTGCCAACATGTATTTAGCGATATTTTTTTCATGTCAATAGGATGCATCGCTTTTATCAATGAAACGATTGACTGTGGGACTTAATTGCGCTAACTTTGGACTGTGAACTGATAAATGTGATAAATCAGACAATTGGACTCCAAGAAATTACACTGGGCGCTGTGGTAGCGCTTCATTTAAAAATTTAGATAAGTAAGTCATTCTTTACTGTGGGACCAATCCTAGCGGTTATCGCCGCTGAAGAAATAGCGACAGTTTTAAAAACTACATTTCATTAACTTTCTAACGGTATCAATCCGCTTCAGTTACAACGGTTGCGTCACACATTCTTGCCAACATGTATTTAGCGATATTTTTTTCATGTCAATAGGATGCATCGTATTTATCAATGAAACGATTGACTGTGGGACTTAATTGCACTAACTTTGGACTGTGAACTGATAAATGTGATAAATCAGACAATTGGACTCCAAGAAATAACATTCAGCTTAATTTGACACGATTGCCGGAACTCAGCGATTACACTGGGCGCTGTGGTAGCGCTTCATTTAAAAATTTAGACAAATAAGTCATTCTTCACTGTGGGACCAATCCTAGCCCTTAGCGCGCTCTGAAGAAATAACATTCTTCTTAACTTGACATGATTGCCGGAACTCAGCGATTACACTGGGCGCTGTGGTAGCGCTTCATTTAAAAATTTAGATAAGCAAGTCATTCTTTACTGCGGGACTAATCCTAGCCGTTATCGCGCGCTGAAGAAATAGCGAAAGTTTCAAAAACTACATTTCATTGACCTTCTAACAGTTATAATCCGTTTGAGTTACAACGGTTGAGTCACATATTCGTACCAACATGTATTTCGTGATATCTTTCCGGTATTACTAGGTTGTATCGATTTTAACAATGAAACGATTGACTGTGGGACCTAATTGCACTAACTTTGGACTGTAAACTGATAAATGTGATAAATGAGACAATTGAACTAAAAGAAATAACATTCTTCTTAATTTGACGTGATTGCCGGAACTCAGCGATTGCACTGGGCCCTGTGGTAGCGCTTTATTTAAAAATTTAGACAAATAAGTCATTCTTCACTGTGGGACAAATCCTAGCCGTTAGCGCGCGTTGAAGAAATAGAGACAGTTTCAAAAACTGCATTTCATTGACTTTCTAACGGTGTCAATCCGCTTCAGTTACAACGGTTGCGTCACATATTCGTGCCAACATGTATTTAGCGATATTTTTCTCATGTCAATAGGATGTATCGCTTTTATCAATAAAACGATTGACTGTGGGACTTAGTACTTTCTTTGTATACTTTTGACTATACGGCCGAGTCCAGGATTTACGGGAAATCGCAGGTTTTCGTTTGCCGGCGATTAAACTCCTTTTATTCAGCGTCTCATCAAAAATGAAAACATTTTTGAAAACTACAAGTCTCATGCGTTTTAGTGGTGAAAAGATAATTTAAAAAATCGTTCGGGAATTGAGTTTACTCCCTGGGTACTTTCTTTGCATACTTTTGACTATACGGGCCGAGTCCGGGATTTAGGGGAAATCGCGGGTTTTCGTTTGCCGGCGATTAAACTTCTTTTATTCAGCGTCTCATCAAAAATGAAAACACTTTTGAAAACTACAAGTCTCACGCGTTTTAGTGGTGAAAAATAATTTAAAAAATCGTTCTGGAAATGAGTTTACTCACAGGGTACATTCTTTGTAAACATTCGACTATACGGGACAAGCCCGGGATTTAGGGAAATCGTGGTATTTCGTTTCCGGAGATTAAACCTCTTTCATTAAGCGTCTCATTAAAAATGAAAACATTTTTGGAAACTACAAGTCTCATTCCTTCTAGTGGTGCAGAAATAATTTGAAAAATCGTTCGGGAAATCAGTTTACTCCCTGGGAACTTTCTTTATATACATTCAACTATACGGGCCAAGCCCGGGATTTACGGGAAATCGCGGGTTTTCGTTTGCCGGCGATTAAACTTCTTTTATTCAGCGTCTCATCAAAAATGAAAACACTTTTGAAAACTACAAGTCTCATGCGTTTTAGTGGTGAAAAAATAATATAAAAAATCGTTCGGGAAGTGAGTTTACTCCCTGGGTAGTTTCTTTGTATACTTTTGACTATACGGGCCGAGTCCGGGGTTTACGGGAAATGGCGGGTTTTCGTTTGCCGGCGATTAAACTTCTTTTAATCAGCGTCTCATTAAAAATGAAAACATTTTTGAAAACTACAAGTCTTATGCGTTTTAGTGGTAAAAAGATAATTTAAAAAATCGTTTTGGAAATGAGTTTACTCACAGGGTACTTTTTTTGTATACATTCGACTATACGGGCCATGCCCGGGATTTACAGGAAATCGCGGGTTTTCGTTTGCCGGCGATTAAACCACTTTCATTAAGCGTCTCATCAAAAATGAAAACATTTCTGAAAACTACAAGTCTCATGGGCTTTAGTGGTGAAATAATAATTTAAAAAATCGTTCGGGAAATGAGTTTACTCCTGGGTACTTTCTTTGTATACTTTTGACTATACGGGCCGAGTCCGGGATTTACGGGAAATCGCGGGTTTTCGTTTGCCGGCGATTAAACTTCTTTTATTCAGCGTCTCATCAAAAATGAAAACATTTTTAAAAACTACAAGTCTCATGGGCTTTAGTGGTGAAATAATAATTTAAAAAATCGTTCGGGAAATGAGTTTACTCCCTGGGTACTTTCTTTGTATACTTTTGACTATACGGGCCGAGTCCGGGATTTACGGGAAATCGCGGGTTTTCGTTTGCCGGCGATTAAACTTCTTTTATTCAGCGTCTCATCAAAAATTAAAATATTTTTAAAAACTACAAGTCTCATGGGCTTTAGTGGTGAAATAATAATTTAAAAAATCGTTTGGGAGATGAGTTTACTCACAGGATACTTTCTTTGTATACATTCGACTATACGGGCCAAGCCTGGGATTTACGGGAAATCGCGGGTTTACGTTTGCCGGCGATTAAACCACTTTCACTAAGCGTCTCATCAAAAATGAAAACATTTCTGAAAACTACAAGTCTCATGCGTTTTAGTGGTGAAAAAATAATTTAAAAAATCGTTCGGGAAATGAGTTTACTCCCTGGGTACTTTCTTTGTATACTTTTGACTATACGGGCCGAGTACGGGATTTACGGGAAATCGCGGGTTTTAGTTTGCCGGCGATTAAACTTCTTTTAATCAGCGTCTCATCAAAAATGAAAACATTTTTAAAAACTACAAGTCTCATGGGCTTTAGTGGTGAAATAATAATTTAAAAAATCGTTTGGGAAATGAGTTTACTCACAGGATACTTTCTTTGTATACATTCGACTATACGGGCCAAGCCTGGGATTTACGGGAAATCGCGGGTTTACGTTTGCCGGCGATTAAACCACTTTCACTAAGCGTCTCATCAAAAATGAAAACATTTCTGAAAACTACAAGTCTCATGCGTTTTAGTGGTGAAAAAGTAATTTAAAAAATCGTTCGGGAAATGAGTTTACTCCCTGGGTACTTTCTTTGTATACTTTTGACTATACGGGCCGAGTCCGGGATTTACGGGAAATCGCGGGTTTTCGTTTGCCGGCGATTAAACTTCTTTTAATCAGCGTCTCATCAAAAATGAAAACATTTTTGAAAACTACAAGTCTCATGCGTTTTAGTGGTAAAAAGATAATTTAAAAAATCGTTTTGGAAATGAGTTTACTCACAGGGTACTTTTTTTGTATACATTCGACTATACGGGCCAAGCCCGGGATTTACGGGAAATCGCGGGTTTTCGTTTGCCGGCGATTAAACCACTTTCAATAAGCGTCTCATCAAAAATGAAAACATTTCTGAAAACTACAAGTCTCATGGGCTTTAGTGGTGAAATAATAATTTAAAAAATCGTTCGGGAAATGAGTTTACTCCCTGGGTACTTTCTTTGTATACTTTTGACCATACGGGCCGAGTCCGGGATTTACGGGAAATCGCGGGTTTTCGTTTGCCGGCGATTAAACTTCTTTTATTCAGCGTCTCATCAAAAATGAAAACATTTCTAAAAACTACAAGTCTCATGCGTTTTAGTGGTGAAAAAATAATTTAAAAAATCGTTCGGGAAATGAGTTTACTCCCTGGGTACTTTCTTTGTATACTTTTGACTATACGGGCCGAGTCCGGGATTTACGGGAAATCGCGGGTTTTCGTTTGCCGGCGATTAAACTTCTTTTATTCAGTGTCTCATCAAAAATGAAAACACTTTTGAAAACTACAAGTCTCACGCGTTTTAGTGGTGAAAAAATAATTTAAAAAATCGTTCTGGAAATGAGTTTACTCACAGGGTACTTTCTTTGTAAACAATCGACTATACGGGACAAGCCCGGGATTTAGGTAAATCGTGGTATTTCGTTTGCCGGCGATTAAACTTCTTTTATTCAGTGTCTCATCAAAAATAAAAACACTTTTGAAAACTACAAGTCTCATGCGTTTTAGTGGTGAAAAAATAATATAAAAAATCTTTCGGGAAATGAGTTTACTCCCTGGGTACTTTCTTCGTATACTTTTGACTATACGGGCCGAGTCCGGGGTTTACGGGAAATGGCGGGTTTTCGTTTGCCGGCGACTAAACTTCTTTTAATCAGCGTCTCATCAAAAATGAAATTATTTTTGAAAACTACAAGTCTCATGCGTTTTAGTGGTAAAAAGATAATTTAAAAAATCGTTTTGGAAATGAGTTTACTTACAGGGTACTTTTTTTGTATACATTCGACTATACGGGCCAAGCCCGCGATTTACAAGAAATCGCGGGTTTTCGTTTGCCGGCGATTAAACCAGTTTCATCAAGCGTCTCATCAAAAATGAAAACATTTCTGAAAACTACAAGTCTCATGGGCTTTAGTGGTGAAATAATAATTTAAAAAATCGTTCGGGAAATAAGTTTACTCCCTCGGTACTTTCTTTGTATACTTTTGACTATACGGGCCGAGTCCGGGATTTACGGGAAATCGCTGGTTTTCGTTTGCCGGCGATTAAACTCCTTTTATTCAGCGTCTCATCAAAAATGAAAACATTTTTGAAAACTACAAGTCTCATGCGTTTTAGTGGTGAAAAGATAATTTAAAAAATCGTTTTGGAAATGAGTTTACTCACAGGGTACTTTCCTCGTATACATTCGACTATACGGGCCAAGCCCGGGATTTACGGGAAATCGCGGGTTTTTGTTTGCCGGCGATTAAACCACTTTCACTAAGCGTCTCATCAAAAATGAAAACATTTCTGAAAACTACAAGTCTCATGTGTTTTAGTGGTGAAAACATAATTTAAAAAATCGTTCGGGAAATGAGTTTACTCCCTTGGTACTTTCTTTGTATACTTTTGACTATACGGGCCGAGTCCGGGATTTACGGGAAATCGCGGGTTTTCGTTTGCCGGCGATTAAACTCCTTTTATTCAGCGTCTCATCAAAAATGAAAACACTTTTGAAAACTACAAGTCTCATGTGTTTTAGTGGTGAAAACATAATTTAAAAAATCGTTCGGGAAATGAGTTTACTCCCTTGGTACTTTCTTTGTATACTTTTGACTATACGGGCCGAGTCCGGGATTTACGGGAAATCGCGGGTTTTCGTTTGCCGGCGATTAAACTCCTTTTAATCAGCGTCTCATCAAAAATGAAATTATTTTTGAAAACTACAAGTCTCATGCGTTTTAGTGGTAAAAAGATAATTTAAAAAATCGTTTTGGAAATGAGTTTACTTACAGGGTACTTTTTTTGTATACATTCGACTATACGGGCCAAGCCCGCGATTTACAAGAAATCGCGGGTTTTCGTTTGCCGGCGATTAAACCAGTTTCATCAAGCGTCTCATCAAAAATGAAAACATTTCTGAAAACTACAAGTCTCATGGGCTTTAGTGGTGAAATAATAATTTAAAAAATCGTTCGGGAAATAAGTTTACTCCCTCGGTACTTTCTTTGTATACTTTTGACTATACGGGCCGAGTCCGGGATTTACGGGAAATCGCTGGTTTTCGTTTGCCGGCGATTAAACTCCTTTTATTCAGCGTCTCATCAAAAATGAAAACATTTTTGAAAACTACAAGTCTCATGCGTTTTAGTGGTGAAAAGATAATTTAAAAAATCGTTTTGGAAATGAGTTTACTCACAGGGTACTTTCCTCGTATACATTCGACTATACGGGCCAAGCCCGGGATTTACGGGAAATCGCGGGTTTTTGTTTGCCGGCGATTAAACCACTTTCACTAAGCGTCTCATCAAAAATGAAAACATTTCTGAAAACTACAAGTCTCATGTGTTTTAGTGGTGAAAACATAATTTAAAAAATCGTTCGGGAAATGAGTTTACTCCCTTGGTACTTTCTTTGTATACTTTTGACTATACGGGCCGAGTCCGGGATTTACGGGAAATCGCGGGTTTTCGTTTGCCGGCGATTAAACTCCTTTTATTCAGCGTCTCATCAAAAATGAAAACACTTTTGAAAACTACAAGTCTCATGTGTTTTAGTGGTGAAAACATAATTTAAAAAATCGTTCGGGAAATGAGTTTACTCCCTTGGTACTTTCTTTGTATACTTTTGACTATACGGGCCGAGTCCGGGATTTACGGGAAATCGCGGGTTTTCGTTTGCCGGCGATTAAACTCCTTTTATTCAGCGTCTCATCAAAAATGAAAACACTTTTGAAAACTACAAGTCTCACGCGTTTTAGTGGTGAAAAAATAATTGAAAAAATCGTTTTGGAAATGAGTTTACTCCCTGAGTACTTTTTTTGTATACATTCGACTATACGGGCCAAGCCCGGGATTTACGGGAAATCGCGGGTTTTCGTTTGCCGGTGATTAAACCACTTTCATTAAGCGTCATATCAAAAATGAAAACATTTCTGAAAACTACAAGTCTCATGGGCTTTAGTGGTGAAATAATAATTTAAAAAATCGTTTTGGAAATGAGTTTACTCACAGGGTACTTTCCTTGTATACATTCGACTATACGGGCCAAGCCCAAAATTTACGGGAAGTCGCGGGTTTTCGTTTGCCGGCGATTAAACCACTTTCACTAAGCGTCTCATCAAAAATAAAATTATTTCTGAAAACTAAAAGTCTCATGCGTTTTAGTGGTGAATAAATAATTCAAAAAATCGTTCGGGAAATGAGTTTACTCCCTGGGTACTTTCTTTGTATACTTTTGACTATACGGGCCGAGTCCGGGATTTACGGGAAATCGCGGTTTTCGTTTGCCGGCGATTAAACTCCTTTTATTCAGCGTCTCATCAAAAATGAAAACATATTTGAAAAATACAAGTCTCATGCGTTTTAGTGGTGAAGAGGTAAATTAAAAAATCGTTCTGTAAATGAGTTTACTCATAGGGTACTTTCTTTGTAAACATTCGACTATACGGGACAAGCCCGGGATTTAGGGAAATCGTGGTATTTCGTTTGCCGGCGATTAAACCTCTTTCATAAAGCGTCTCATTAAAAATGAAAACATTTTTGGAAACTACAAGTCTCATTTTTTCTAGTGTGCAGAAATAATTTAAAAAATCGTTCGGGAAATCAGTTTCCTCCCTGGGTACTTTCTTTATATACATTCAACTATGCGGGCCGAACCCGGGATTAAACTTCTTTTATTCAGCGTCTCATCAAAAATGAAAACACTTTTGAAAACTACAAGTCTCACGCGTTTTAGTGGTGAAAAAATAATTTAAAAAATCGTTTTGGAAATGAGTTTACTCCCTGGGTACTTTTTTTGTATACATTCGGACTATACGGGCCAAGCCCGGGATTTACGGGAAATCGCGGGTTTTCGTTTGCCGGCGATTAAACCACTTTCATTAAGCGTCTCATCAAAAATGAAAAAAATTCTGAAAACTACAAGTCTCATGGGCTTTAGTGGTGAAATAATAATTTAAAAAATCGTTCGGGAAATGAGTTTACTCCCTGGGTACTTTCTTTGTATACTTTTGACTATACGGGCCGAGTCCGGGATTTACGGGAAATCGCGGGTTTTCGTTTGCCGACGATTAAACCACTTTCATTAAGTTTACTCCCTGGGTACTTTTTTTGTATACATTCGACTATACGGGCCAAGCCCGGGATTTACGGGAAATCGCGGGTTTTCGTTTGCCGGCGATTAAACCACTTTTATTAAGCGTCTCATCAAAAATGAAAACATTTCTGAAAACTACAAGTCTCATGGGCTTTAGTGGTGAAAAAATAATTTAAAAAATCGTTCGGGAAATGAGTTTACTTCCTGGGTACTTTCTTTGTATACTTTTGACTATACGGGCCGAGTCCGGGATTTACGGGAAATCGCGGGTTTTCGTTTGCCGGCGATTAAACTTCTTTTATTCAGCGTCTCATCAAAAATGAAAACATTTTTAAAAACTACAAGTCTCATGGGCTTTAGTGGTGAAATAATAATTTAAAAAATCGTTTGGGAAATGAGTTTACTCCCTGGGTACTTTTTTTGTATACATTCGACTATACGGGCCAAGCCCGGGATTTACGGGAAATCGCGGGTTTTCGTTTGCCGGCGATTAAACCACTTTCATTAAGCGTCTCATCAAAAATGAAAACATTTCTGAAAACTACAAGTCTCATGGGCTTTAGTGGTGAAATAATAATTTAAAAAATCGTTCGGGAAATAAGTTTACTCCCTGGGTACTTTTTTTGTATACATTCGACTATACGGGCCAAGCCCGGGATTTACGGGAAATCGCGGGTTTTCGTTTGCCGGCGATTAAACCACTTTCATTAAGCGTCTCATCAAAAATGAAAACATTTCTGAAAACTACAAGTCTCATGGGCTTTAGTGGTGAAAAAATAATTTAAAAAATCGTTCGGGAAATGAGTTTACTCCCTGGGTACTTTCTTTGTATACTTTTGACTATACGGGCCGAGTCCGGGATTTACGGGAAATCGCTGGTTTTCGTTTGCCGGCGATTAAACTTCTTCTATTCAGCGTCTCATCAAAAATGAAAACATTTTTAAAAACTACAAGTCTCATGGGCTTTAGTGGTGAAATTATAATTTAAAAAATCGTTTGGGAAATGAGTTTACTCCCTGGGTACTTTTTTTGTATACATTCGACTATACGGGCCAAGCCCGGGATTTACGGGAAATCGCGGGTTTTCGTTTGCCGGCGATTAAACCACTTTCACTAAGCGTCTCATCAAAAATGAAAACATTTTTGAAAACTACAAGTCTCATGCGTTTTAGTGGTGAAAAGATAATTTAAAAAATCGTTTTGGAAATGAGTTTACTCACAGGGTACTTTCCTTGTATACATTCGACTATACGGGCCAAGCCCGGGATTTACGGGAAATCGCGGGTTTTCGTTTGCCGGCGATTAAACTTCTTTTATTCAGCGTCTCATCAAAAATGAAAACATTTCTGAAAACTACAAGTCTCATGGGCTTTAGTGGTGAAATAATAATTTAAAAAATCGTTCGGGAAATGAGTTTACTCCCTCGGTACTTTATTTGTATACTTTTGACTATACGGGCCGAGTCCGGGATTTACGGGAAATCGCAGGTTTTCGTTTGCCGGCGATTAAACCACTTTCACTAAGCGTCTCATCAAAAATGAAAACATTTTTGAAAACTACAAGTCTCATGCGTTTTAGTGGTGAAAAGATAATTTAAAAAATCGTTTTGGAAATGAGTTTACTCACAGGGTACTTTCCTTGTATACATTCGACTATACGGGCCAAGCCCGGGATTTACGGGAAATCGCGGGTTTTCGTTTGCCGGCGATTAAACTTCTTTTATTCAGCGTCTCATCAAAAATGAAAACATTTTTGAAAACTACAAGTCTCATGCGTTTTAGTGGTGAAAAGATAATTTAAAATATCGTTTTGGAAATGAGTTTACTCACAGGGTACTTTCCTTGTATACATTCGACTATACGGGCCAAGCCCGGGATTTACGGGAAATCGCGGGTTTTCGTTTGCCGGCGATTAAACCACTTTCACTAAGCGTCTCATCAAAAATGAAAACATTTCTGAAAAGTACAAGTCTCATGCGTTTTAGTGGTAAAAAAATAATTTAAAAAATCGTTCGAGAAATGAGTTTACTCCCTGGGTACTTTTTTTGTATACATTCGACTATACGGGCCAAGCCCGGGATTTACGGGAAATCGCGGGTTTTCGTTTGCCGGCGATTAAACCACTTTCACTAAGCGTCTCATCAAAAATGAAAACATTTTTGAAAACTACAAGTCTCATGCGTTTTAGTGGTGAAAAGATAATTTAAAAAATCGTTTTGGAAATGAGTTTACTCACAGGGTACTTTCCTTGTATACATTCGACTATACGGGCCAAGCCCGGGATTTACGGGAAATCGCGGGTTTTCGTTTGCCGGCGATTAAACCACATTCACTAAGCGTCTCATCAAAAATGAAAACATTTCTGGAAACTACAAGTCTCATGCGTTTTAGTGGTGAAAAAATAATTTAAAAAATCGTTCGGGAAATAAGTTTACTCCCTGGGTACTTTTTTTGTATGCATTCGACTATACGGGCCAAGCCCGGGATTTACGCGAAATCGCGGGTTTTCGTTTGCCAGCGATTAAACCACTTTCATTAAGCGTCTCATCAAAAATGAAAACATTTCTGAAAACTACAAGTCTCATGGGCTTTAGTGGTGAAATAATAATTTAAAAAATCGTTCGGGAAATGAGTTTACTCCCTGGGTACTTTCTTTGTATACTTTTGACTATACGGGCCAAGTCCGGGATTTACGGGAAATCGCGGGTTTTCGTTTGCCGGCGATTAAACTTCTTTTATTCAGCGTCTCATCAAAAATGAAAACATTTCTGAAAACTACAAGTCTCATGCGTTTTAGTGGTGAAAAAATAATTTAAAAAATCGTTCGGGAAATAAGTTTACTCCCTGGGTACTTTCTTTATATACATTCAACTATACGGGCCAAGCCCGGGATTTACGGGAAATCGTGGGTTTTCGTTTGCCGGCGATTAAACCACTTTCACTAAGCGTCTCATCAAAAATAAAAACATTTCTAAAAACTACAAGTCTCATGCGTTTTAGTGGTGAAAAAATAATATAAAAAATCGTTCGGGAAATGTGTTTACTCCCTGGGTACTTTCTTCGTATATTTTTGACTATACAGGCCAAGTCCGGGGTTTACGGGAAATGGCGGGTTTTGGTTTGCCGGCGACTAAACTTCTTTTAATCAGCGTCTCATCAAAAATGAAAACATTTCTGAAAAGTACAAGTCTCATGCGTTTTAGTGGTAAAAAAATAATTTAAAAAATCGTTCGAGAAATGAGTTTACTCCCTGGGTACTTTTTTTGTATACATTCGACTATACGGGCCAAGCCCGGGATTTACGGGAAATCGCGGGTTTTCGTTTGCCGGCGATTAAACCACTTTCACTAAGCGTCTCATCAAAAATGAAAACATTTTTGAAAACTACAAGTCTCATGCGTTTTAGTGGTGAAAAGATAATTTAAAAAATCGTTTTGGAAATGAGTTTACTCACAGGGTACTTTCCTTGTATACATTCGACTATACGGGCCAAGCCCGGGATTTACGGGAAATCGCGGGTTTTCGTTTGCCGGCGATTAAACCACATTCACTAAGCGTCTCATCAAAAATGAAAACATTTCTGGAAACTACAAGTCTCATGCGTTTTAGTGGTGAAAAAATAATTTAAAAAATCGTTCGGGAAATAAGTTTACTCCCTGGGTACTTTTTTTGTATGCATTCGACTATACGGGCCAAGCCCGGGATTTACGCGAAATCGCGGGTTTTCGTTTGCCAGCGATTAAACCACTTTCATTAAGCGTCTCATCAAAAATGAAAACATTTCTGAAAACTACAAGTCTCATGGGCTTTAGTGGTGAAATAATAATTTAAAAAATCGTTCGGGAAATGAGTTTACTCCCTGGGTACTTTCTTTGTATACTTTTGACTATACGGGCCAAGTCCGGGATTTACGGGAAATCGCGGGTTTTCGTTTGCCGGCGATTAAACTTCTTTTATTCAGCGTCTCATCAAAAATGAAAACATTTCTGAAAACTACAAGTCTCATGCGTTTTAGTGGTGAAAAAATAATTTAAAAAATCGTTCGGGAAATAAGTTTACTCCCTGGGTACTTTTTTTGTATACATTCGACTATACGGGCCAAGCCCGGGATTTACGGGAAATCGCGGGTTTTCGTTTGCCGGCGATTAAACCACTTTCATTAAGCGTCTCATCAAAAATGAAAACATTTCTGAAAACTACAAGTCTCATGGGCTTTAGTGGTGAAATAATAATTTAAAAAATCGTTCGGGAAATGAGTTTACTCACAGGATACTTTCTTTGTATACATTCGACTATACGGGCCAAGCCTGGGATTTACGGGAAATCGCGGGTTTACGTTTGCCGGCGATTAAACCTCTTTCATTAAGCGTCTCATCAAAAATGAAAACATTTCTGAAAACTACAAGTCTCATGCGTTTTAGTGGTGAAAAAATAATTTAAAAAATCGTTCGGGAAATAAGTTTACTCCCTGGGTACTTTTTTTGTATGCATTCGACTATACGGGCCAAGCCCGGGATTTACGGGAAATCGCGGGTTTTCGTTTGCCGGCGATTAAACCACTTTCATTAAGCGTCTCATCAAAAATGAAAACATTTCTGAAAACTACAAGTCTCATGGGCTTTAGTGGTGAAATAATAATTTAAAAAATCGTTCGGGAAATAAGTTTACTCCCTGGGTACTTTTTTTGTATACATTCGACTATACGGGCCAAGCCCGGGATTTACGGGAAATCGCGGGTTTTCGTTTGCCGGCGATTAAACCACTTTTATTAAGCGTCTCATCAAAAATGAAAACATTTCTGAAAACTACAAGTCTCATGGGCTTTAGTGGTGAAAAAATAATTTAAAAAATCGTTCGGGAAATGAGTTTACTCCCTGGGTACTTTCTTTGTATACTTTTGACTATACGGGCCGAGTCCGGGATTTACGGGAAATCGCGGGTTTTCGTTTGCCGGCGATTAAACTTCTTTTATTCAGCGTCTCATCAAAAATGAAAACATTTTTAAAAACTACAAGTCTCATGGGCTTTAGTGGTGAAATAATAATTTAAAAAATCGTTTGGGAAATGAGTTTACTCCCTGGGTACTTTTTTTGTATACATTCGACTATACGGGCCAAGCCCGGGATTTACGGGAAATCGCGGGTTTTCGTTTGCCGGCGATTAAACCACTTTCATTAAGCGTCTCATCAAAAATGAAAACATTTCTGAAAACTACAAGTCTCATGGGCTTTAGTGGTGAAATAATAATTTAAAAAATCGTTCGGGAAATAAGTTTACTCCCTGGGTACTTTTTTTGTATACATTCGACTATACGGGCCAAGCCCGGGATTTACGGGAAATCGCGGGTTTTCGTTTGCCGGCGATTAAACCACTTTCATTAAGCGTCTCATCAAAAATGAAATCATTTCTGAAAACTACAAGTCTCATGGGCTTTAGTGGTGAAAAAATAATTTAAAAAATCGTTCGGGAAATGAGTTTACTCCCTGGGTACTTTCTTTGTATACTTTTGACTATACGGGCCGAGTCCGGGATTTACGGGAAATCGCGGGTTTTCGTTTGCCGGCGATTAAACTTCTTTTATTCAGCGTCTCATCAAAAATGAAAACATTTTTAAAAACTACAAGTCTCATGGGCTTTAGTGGTGAAAAAATAATTTAAAAAATCGTTCGGGAAATGAGTTTACTCCCTGGGTACTTTCTTTGTATACTTTTGACTATACGGGCCGAGTCCGGGATTTACGGGAAATCGCGGGTTTTCGTTTGCCGGCGATTAAACTTCTTTTATTCAGCGTCTCATCAAAAATGAAAACATTTTTAAAAACTACAAGTCTCATGGGCTTTAGTGGTGAAATAATAATTTAAAAAATCGTTTGGGAAATGAGTTTACTCCCTGGGTACTTTTTTTGTATACATTCGACTATACGGGCCAAGCCCGGGATTTACGGGAAATCGCGGGTTTTCGTTTGCCGGCGATTAAACCACTTTCATTAAGCGTCTCATCAAAAATGAAAACATTTCTGAAAACTACAAGTCTCATGGGCTTTAGTGGTGAAATAATAATTTAAAAAATCGTTCGGGAAATAAGTTTACTCCCTGGGTACTTTTTTTGTATACATTCGACTATACGGGCCAAGCCCGGGATTTACGGGAAATCGCGGGTTTTCGTTTGCCGGCGATTAAACCACTTTCATTAAGCGTCTCATCAAAAATGAAATCATTTCTGAAAACTACAAGTCTCATGGGCTTTAGTGGTGAAAAAATAATTTAAAAAATCGTTCGGGAAATGAGTTTACTCCCTGGGTACTTTCTTTGTATACTTTTGACTATACGGGCCGAGTCCGGGATTTACGGGAAATCGCGGGTTTTCGTTTGCCGGCGATTAAACTTCTTTTATTCAGCGTCTCATCAAAAATGAAAACATTTTTAAAAACTACAAGTCTCATGGGCTTTAGTGGTGAAATAATAATTTAAAAAATCGTTTGGGAAATGAGTTTACTCCCTGGGTACTTTTTTTGCAACATTCGACTATACGGGCCAAGCCCGGGATTTACGGGAAATCGCGGGTTTTCGTTTGCCGGCGATTAAACCACTTTCACTAAGCGTCTCATCAAAAATGAAAACATTTTTGAAAACTACAAGTCTCATGCGTTTTAGTGGTGAAAAGATAATTTAAAAAATCGTTTTGGAAATGAGTTTACTCACAGGGTACTTTCCTTGTATACATTCGACTATACGGGCCAAGCCCGGGATTTACGGGAAATCGCGGGTTTTCGTTTGCCGGCGATTAAACCACATTCACTAAGCGTCTCATCAAAAATGAAAACATTTCTGGAAACTACAAGTCTCATGCGTTTTAGTGGTGAAAAAATAATTTAAAAAATCGTTCGGGAAATAAGTTTACTCCCTGGGTGCTTTTTTTGTATGCATTCCACTATACGGGCCAAGCCCGGGATTTACTGGAAATCGCGGGTTTTCGTTTGCCGGCGATTAAACCACTTTCATTAAGCGTCTCATCAAAAATGAAAACATTTCTGAAAACTACAAGTCTCATGGGTTTAGTGGTGAAATAATAATTTAAAAAATCGTTCGGGAAATGAGTTTACTCACAGGATACTTTCTTTGTATACATTCGACTATACGGGCCAAGCCTGGGATTTACGGGAAATCGCGGGTTTACGTTTGCCGGCGATTAAACCTCTTTCATTAAACGTCTCATCAAAAATGAAAACACTTCTGAAAACTACAAGTCTCATGCGTTTTAGTGGTGAAAAAATAATTTAAAAAATCGTTCGGGAAATAAGTTTACTCCCTTGGTACTTTTTTTGTATGCATTCGACTATACGGGCCAAGCCCGGGATTTACGGGAAATCGCGGGTTTTCGTTTGCCGGCGATTAAACCACTTTCATTAAGCGTCTCATCAAAAATGAAAACATTTCTGAAAACTACAAGTCTCATGGGCTTTAGTGGTGAAATAATAATTTAAAAAATCGTTCGGGAAATAAGTTTACTCCCTGGGTACTTTTTTTGTATACATTCGACTATACGGGCCAAGCCCGGGATTTACGGGAAATCGCGGGTTTTCGTTTGCCGGCGATTAAACCACTTTCATTAAGCGTCTCATCAAAAATGAAAACATTTCTGAAAACTACAAGTCTCATGGGCTTTAGTGGTGAAAAAATAATTTAAAAAATCGTTCGGGAAATGAGTTTACTCCCTGAGTACTTTCTTTGTATACTTTTGACTATACGGGCCGAGTCCGGGATTTACGGGAAATCGCGGGTTTTCGTTTGCCGGCGATTAAACTTCTTTTATTCAGCGTCTCATCAAAAATGAAAACATTTTTAAAAACTACAAGTCTCATGGGCTTTTGTGGTGAAATAATAATTTAAAAAATCGTTTGGGAAATGAGTTTACTCACAGGATACTTTCATTGTATACATTCGACTATACGGGCCAAGCCTGGGATTTACGGGAAATCGCGGGTTTACGTTTGCCGGCGATTAAACCTCTTTCATTAAGCGTCTCATCAAAAATGAAAACATTTCTGAAAACTACAAGTCTCATGGGCTTTAGTGGTGAAAAAATAATTTAAAAAATCGTTCGGGAAATGAGTTTACTCCCTGAGTACTTTCTTTGTATACTTTTGACTATACGGGCCGAGACCGGGATTTACGGGAAATCGCGGGTTTTCGTTTGCCGGTGATTAAACTTCTTTTATTCAGCGTCTCATCAAAAATGAAAACATTTTTAAAAACTACAAGTCTCATGGGCTTTTGTGGTGAAATAATAATTTAAAAAATCGTTTGGGAAATGAGTTTACTCACAGGATACTTTCATTGTATACATTCGACTATACGGGCCAAGCCTGGGATTTACGGGAAATCGCGGGTTTACGTTTGCCGGCGATTAAACCTCTTTCATTAAGCGTCTCATCAAAAATGAAAACACTTTTGAAAACTACAAGTCTCACGCGTTTTAGTGAAGAAAAAATAATTTAAAAAATCGTTCTGGAAATGAGTTTACTCACAGGGTACTTTTTTTGTATACATTCGACTATACGGGCCAAGCCCGGGATTTACGGGAAATCGCGGGTTTTCGTTTGCCGGCGATTAAACCACTTTCATTAAGCGTCTCATCAAAAATGAAAACATTTCTGAAAACTACAAGTCTCATGGGCTTTAGTGGTGAAATAATAATTTAAAAAATCGTTCGGGAAATGAGTTTACTCCCTCGGTACTTTATTTGTATACTTTTGACTATACGGGCCGAGTCCGGGATTTACGGGAAATCGCAGGTTTTCGTTTGCCGGCGATTAAACTCCTTTTATTCAGCGTCTCATCAAAAATGAAAACATTTTTGAAAACTACAAGTCTCATGCGTTTTAGTGGTGAAAAGATAATTTAAAATATCGTTTTGGAAATGAGTTTACTCACAGGGTACTTTCCTTGTATACATTCGACTATACGGGCCAAGCCCGGGATTTACGGGAAATCGCGGGTTTTCGTTTGCCGGCGATTAAACCACTTTCACTAAGCGTCTCATCAAAAATGAAAACATTTCTGAAAACTACAAGTCTCATGCGTTTTAGTGGTGAAAAAATAATTTAAAAAATCGTTCGGGAAATGAGTTTACTCCCTGGGTACTTTTTTTGTATACATTCGACTATACGGGCCAAGCCCGGGATTTACGGAAAATCGCGGGTTTTCGTTTGCCGGCGATTAAACCACTTTCATTAAGCGTCTCATCAAAAATGAAAACATTTCTGAAAACTACAAGTCTCATGGGCTTTAGTGGTGAAATAATAATTTAAAAAATCGTTCGGGAAATGAGTTTACTCCCTCGGTACTTTATTTGTATACTTTTGACTATACGGGCCGAGTCCGGGATTTACGGGAAATCGCAGGTTTTCGTTTGCCGGCGATTAAACTCCTTTTATTCAGCGTCTCATCAAAAATGAAAACATTTTTGAAAACTACAAGTCTCATGCGTTTTAGTGGTGAAAAGATAATTTAAAAAATCGTTTTGGAAATGAGTTTACTCACAGGGTACCTTCCTTGTATACTTTTGACTATACGGGCCGAGTCCGGGATTTACGGGAAATCGCGGTTTTCGTTTGCCGGCGATTAAACTCCTTTTATTCAGCGTCTCATCAAAAATGAAAACATATTTGAAAACTACAAGTCCCACGCGTTTTAGTGGTGAAAAAATAATTTAAAAAATCGTTCTGGAAATGAGTTTACTCACAGGATACTTTCATTGTATACATTCGACTATACGGGCCAAGCCTGGGATTTACGGGAAATCGCGGGTTTACGTTTGCCGGCGATTAAACCTCTTTCAATAAGCGTCTCATCAAAAATGAAAACACTTTTGAAAACTACAAGTCTCACGCGTTTTAGTGAAGAAAAAATAATTTAAAAAATCGTTCTGGAAATGAGTTTACTCACAGGGTACTTTTTTTGTATACATTCGACTATACGGGCCAAGCCCGGGATTTACGGGAAATCGCGGGTTTTCGTTTGCCGGCGATTAAACCACTTTCATTAAGCGTCTCATCAAAAATGAAAACATTTCTGAAAACTACAAGTCTCATGGGCTTTAGTGGTGAAATAATAATTTAAAAAATCGTTCGGGAAATGAGTTTACTCCCTCGGTACTTTATTTGTATACTTTTGACTATACGGGCCGAGTCCGGGATTTACGGGAAATCGCAGGTTTTCGTTTGCCGGCGATTAAACTCCTTTTATTCAGCGTCTCATCAAAAATGAAAACATTTTTGAAAACTACAAGTCTCATGCGTTTTAGTGGTGAAAAGATAATTTAAAATATCGTTTTGGAAATGAGTTTACTCACAGGGTACTTTCCTTGTATACATTCGACTATACGGGCCAAGCCCGGGATTTACGGGAAATCGCGGGTTTTCGTTTGCCGGCGATTAAACCACTTTCACTAAGCGTCTCATCAAAAATGAAAACATTTCTGAAAACTACAAGTCTCATGCGTTTTAGTGGTGAAAAAATAATTTAAAAAATCGTTCGGGAAATGAGTTTACTCCCTGGGTACTTTTTTTGTATACATTCGACTATACGGGCCAAGCCCGGGATTTACGGAAAATCGCGGGTTTTCGTTTGCCGGCGATTAAACCACTTTCATTAAGCGTCTCATCAAAAATGAAAACATTTCTGAAAACTACAAGTCTCATGGGCTTTAGTGGTGAAATAATAATTTAAAAAATCGTTCGGGAAATGAGTTTACTCCCTCGGTACTTTATTTGTATACTTTTGACTATACGGGCCGAGTCCGGGATTTACGGGAAATCGCAGGTTTTCGTTTGCCGGCGATTAAACTCCTTTTATTCAGCGTCTCATCAAAAATGAAAACATTTTTGAAAACTACAAGTCTCATGCGTTTTAGTGGTGAAAAGATAATTTAAAAAATCGTTTTGGAAATGAGTTTACTCACAGGGTACCTTCCTTGTATACTTTTGACTATACGGGCCGAGTCCGGGATTTACGGGAAATCGCGGTTTTCGTTTGCCGGCGATTAAACTCCTTTTATTCAGCGTCTCATCAAAAATGAAAACATATTTGAAAACTACAAGTCCCACGCGTTTTAGTGGTGAAAAAATAATTTAAAAAATCGTTCTGGAAATGAGTTTACTCACAGGGTACTTTCTTTGTATACATTCGACTATACGGGCAAAGCCCGGGATTTACGGGAAATCGCGGGTTTTCGTTTGCCGGCGATTAAACCACTTTCACTAAGCGTCTCATCAAAAATGAAAACACTTTTGAAAACTACAAGTCTCACGCGTTTTAGTGGTGAAAAAATAATTTAAAAAATCGTTCTGGAAATTAGTTTACCCACAGGGTACTTTTTTTGTATACATTCGACTATACGGGCCAAGCCCGGGATTTACAGGAAATCGCGGGTTTTCGTTTGCCGGCGATTAAACCACTTTCATTAAGCGTCTCATCAAAAATGAAAACATTTCTGAAAACTACAAGTCTCATGGGCTTTAGTGGTGAAATAATAATTTAAAAAATCGTTCGGGAAATGAGTTTACTCCCTCGGTACTTTATTTGTATACTTTTGACTATACGGGCCGAGTCCGGGATTTACGGGAAATCGCAGGTTTTCGTTTGCCGGCGATTAAACTCCTTTTATTCAGCGTCTCATCAAAAATGAAAACACTTTTGAAAACTACAAGTCTCACGCGTTTTAGTGGTGAAAAAATAATTTAAAAAATCGTTCTGGAAATTAGTTTACCCACAGGGTACTTTTTTTGTATACATTCGACTATACGGGCCAAGCCCGGGATTTACAGGAAATCGCGGGTTTTCGTTTGCCGGCGATTAAACCACTTTCATTAAGCGTCTCATCAAAAATGAAAACATTTCTGAAAACTACAAGTCTCATGGGCTTTAGTGGTGAAATAATAATTTAAAAAATCGTTCGGGAAATGAGTTTACTCCCTCGGTACTTTATTTGTATACTTTTGACTATACGGGCCGAGTCCGGGATTTACGGGAAATCGCAGGTTTTCGTTTGCCGGCGATTAAACTCCTTTTATTCAGCGTCTCATCAAAAATGAAAACATTTTTGAAAACTACAAGTCTCATGCGTTTTAGTGGTGAAAAGATAATTTAAAATATCGTTTTGGAAATGAGTTTACTCACAGGGTACTTTCCTTGTATACATTCGACTATACGGGCCAAGTCCGGGATTTACGGGAAATCGCGGGTTTTCGTTTGCCGGCGATTAAACCACTTTCACTAAGCGTCTCATCAAAAATGAAAACATTTCTGAAAACTACAAGTCTCATGCGTTTTAGTGGTGAAAAAATAATTTAAAAAATCGTTCGGGAAATGAGTTTACTCCCTGGGTACTTTTTTTGTATGCATTCGACTATACGGGCCAAGCCCGGGATTTACGGGAAATCGCGGGTTTTCGTTTGCCGGCGATTAAACCACTTTCATTAAGCGTCTCATCAAAAATGAAAACATTTCTGAAAACTACAAGTCTCATGGGCTTTAGTGGTGAAATAATAAGTTAAAAAATCGTTCGGGAAATGAGTTTACTCCCTCGGTACTTTATTTGTATACTTTTGACTATACGGGCCGAGTCCGGGATTTACGGGAAATCGCAGGTTTTCGTTTGCCGGCGATTAAACCACTTTCACTAAGCGTCTCATCAAAAATGAAAACATTTCTGAAAACTACAAGTCTCATGCGTTTTAGTGGTGAAAAGATAATTTAAAATATCGTTTTGGAAATGAGTTTACTCACAGGGTACTTTCCTTGTATACATTCGACTATACGGGCCAAGCCCGGGATTTACGGGAAATCGCGTGTTTTCGTTTGCCGGCGATTAAACCACTTTCACTAAGCGTCTCATCAAAAATGAAAACATTTCTGAAAACTACAAGTCTCATGCCTTTTAGTGGTGAAAAAATAATTTAAAAAATCGTTCGGAAAATAAGTTTACTCCCTGGGTACTTTCTTTGTATACTTTTGACTATACGGGCCGAGTCCGGGATTTACGGGAAATCGCGGTTTTCGTTTGCCGGCGATTAAACTCCTTTTATTCAGCGTCTCATCAAAAATGAAAACATATTTGAAAACTACAAGTCTCACGCGTTTTAGTGGTGAAAAAATAATTTAAAAAATCGTTCTGGAAATGAGTTTACTCACAGGGTACTTTCTTTGTATACATTCGACTATACGGGCAAAGCCCGGGATTTACGGAAAATCGCGGGTTTTCGTTTGCCGGCGATTAAACCACTTTCACTAAGCGTCTCATCAAAAATGAAAACATTTCTGAAAACTACAAGTCTCATGCGTTTTAGTGGTGAAAAAATAATTTAAAAAATCGTTCGGGAAATAAGTTTACTCCCTGGGTACTTTCTTTGTATACTTTTGACTATACGGGCCGAGTCCGGGATTTACGGGAAATCGCGGTTTTCGTTTGCCGGCGATTAAACTCCTTTTATTCAGCGTCTCATCAAAAATGAAAACATATTTGAAAACTACAAGTCTCATGCGTTTTTGTGGTGAAGAGATAAATTAAAAAATCGTTCTGTAAATGAGTTTGCTCATAGGATACTTTCTTTGTAAACATTCGACTATACGGGACAAGCCCGGGATTTAGGGAAATCGTGGTATTTCGTTTGCCGGCGATTAAACCTCTTTCATAAAGCGTCTCATTAAAAATGAAAACATTTTTGGAAACTACAAGTCTCATTCGTTCTAGTGTGCAGAAATAATTTGAAAAATCGTTCGGGAAATCAGTTTCCTCCCTGGGTACTTTCTTTATATACATTCAACTATGCGGGCCAAACCCGGGATTTACGGGAAATCGCGGGTTTTCGTTTGCCGGCGATTAAACTTCTTTTATTCAGCGTCTCATCAAAAATGAAAACATTTTTAAAAACTACAAGTCTCATGGGCTTTAGTGGTGAAATAATAATTTAAAAAATCGTTTGGGAAATGAGTTTACTCACAGGATACTTTATTTGTATACTTTTGACTATACGGGCCGAGTCCAGGATTTACGGGAAATCGCAGGTTTTCGTTTGCCGGCGATTAAACCACTTTCACTAAGCGTCTCATCAAAAATGAAAACATTTCTGAAAACTACAAGTGTCATGCGTTTTAGTGGTGAAAAGATAATTTAAAATATCGTTTTGGAAATGAGTTTACTCACAGGGTACTTTCCTTGTATACATTCGACTATACGGGCCAAGCCCGGGATTTACGGGAAATCGCGTGTTTTCGTTTGCCGGCGATTAAACCACTTTCACTAAGCGTCTCATCAAAAATGAAAACATTTCTGAAAACTACAAGTCTCATGCGTTTTAGTGGTGAAAAAATAATTTAAAAAATCGTTCGGAAAATAAGTTTACTCCCTGGGTACTTTCTTTGTATACTTTTGACTATACGGGCCGAGTCCGGGATTTACGGGAAATCGCGGTTTTCGTTTGCCGGCGATTAAACTCCTTTTATTCAGCGTCTCATCAAAAATGAAAACATATTTGAAAACTACAAGTGTCATGCGTTTTAGTGGTGAAAAGATAATTTAAAATATCGTTTTGGAAATGAGTTTACTCACAGGGTACTTTCCTTGTATACATTCGACTATACGGGCCAAGCCCGGGATTTACGGGAAATCGCGTGTTTTCGTTTGCCGGCGATTAAACCACTTTCACTAAGCGTCTCATCAAAAATGAAAACATTTCTGAAAACTACAAGTCTCATGCGTTTTAGTGGTGAAAAAATAATTTAAAAAATCGTTCGGAAAATAAGTTTACTCCCTGGGTACTTTCTTTGTATACTTTTGACTATACGGGCCGAGTCCGGGATTTACGGGAAATCGCGGTTTTCGTTTGCCGGCGATTAAACTCCTTTTATTCAGCGTCTCATCAAAAATGAAAACATATTTGAAAACTACAAGTCTCACGCGTTTTAGTGGTGAAAAAATAATTTAAAAAATCGTTCTGGAAATGAGTTTACTCACAGGGTACTTTCTTTGTATACATTCGACTATACGGGCAAAGCCCGGGATTTACGGAAAATCGCGGGTTTTCGTTTGCCGGCGATTAAACCACTTTCACTAAGCGTCTCATCAAAAATGAAAACATTTCTGAAAACTACAAGTCTCATGCGTTTTAGTGGTGAAAAAATAATTTAAAAAATCGTTCGGGAAATAAGTTTACTCCCTGGGTACTTTCTTTGTATACTTTTGACTATACGGGCCGAGTCCGGGATTTACGGGAAATCGCGGTTTTCGTTTGCCGGCGATTAAACTTCTTTTATTCAGCGTCTCATCAAAAATGAAAACATTTTTAAAAACTACAAGTCTCATGGGCTTTAGTGGTGAAATAATAATTTAAAAAAATCGTTCGGGAAATGAGTTTACACCCCGGGTACTTTCTTTGTATACTTTTGACTATACGGGCCGAGTCCGGGATTTACGGGAAATCGCAGGCTTTCGTTTGCCGGCGATTAAACTTCTTTTATTCAGCGTCTCATCAAAAATGAAAACATTTTTGAAAACTACAAGTCTCATGCGTTTTAGTGGTGAAAAAATAATTTAAAAAAACGTTCGGGAAATGAGTTTACTCCCTGGGTACTTTCTTTGTATACTTTTGACTATACGGGCCGAGTCCGGGATTTACGGGAAGTCGCGGGTTTTTGTTTGCCGGCGATTAAACTTCTTTTATTCAGCGTCTCATCAGAAATGAAAACATTTTTAAAAACTACAAGTCTCATGGGCTTTAGTGGTGAAATAATAATTTAAAAAAATCGTTCGGGAAATGAGTTTACACCCCGGGTACTTTCTTTGTATACTTTTGACTATACGGGCCGAGTCCGGGATTTACGGGAAATCGCGGTTTTCGTTTGCCGGCGATTAAACTCCTTTTATTCAGCGTCTCATCAAAAATGAAAACATATTTGAAAACTACAAGTCTCATGCGTTTTTGTGGTGAAGAGATAAATTAAAAAATCGTTCTGTAAATGAGTTTGCTCATAGGATACTTTCTTTGTAAACATTCGACTATACGGGACAAGCCCGGGATTTAGGGAAATCGTGGTATTTCGTTTGCCGGCGATTAAACCTCTTTCATAAAGCGTCTCATTAAAAATGAAAACATTTTTGGAAACTACAAGTCTCATTCGTTCTAGTGTGCAGAAATAATTTGAAAAATCGTTCGGGAAATCAGTTTCCTCCCTGGGTACTTTCTTTATATACATTCAACTATGCAGGCCAAACCCGGGATTTACGGGAAATCGCGGGTTTTCGTTTGCCGGCGATTAAACTTCTTTTATTCAGCGTCTCATCAAAAATGAAAACATTTTTAAAAACTACAAGTCTCATGGGCTTTAGTGGTGAAATAATAATTTAAAAAATCGTTTAGGAAATGAGTTTACTCACAGGATACTTTCTTTGTATACATTCGACTATACGGGCCAAGCCTGGGATTTACGGGAAATCGCGGGTTTACGTTTGCCGGCGATTAAACCTCTTTCATTAAGCGTCTCATCAAAAATGAAAACACTTTTAAAAACTACAAGTCTCACGCGTTTTAGTGGTGAAAAAATAATTTAAAAAATCGTTCTGGAAATGAGTTTACTGACAGGGTACTTTTTTTGTATACATTCGACTATACGGGCCAAGCCCGGGATTTACGGGAAATCGCGGGTTTTCGTTTGCCGGCGATTAAACCACTTTCATTAAGCGTCTCATCAAAAATGAAAACATTTCTGAAAACTACAAGTCTCATGGGCTTTAGTGGTGAAATAATAATTTAAAAAAACGTTCGGGAAATGAGTTTACTCCCTCGGTACTTTCTTTGTATACTTTTGACTATACGGGCCGAGTCCGGGATTTACGGGAAATCGCAGGTTTTCGTTTGCCGGCGATTAAACTCCTTTTATTCAGCGTCTCATCAAAAATGAAAACATATTTGAAAACTACAAGAGTCATGCGTTTTAGTGGTGAAGAGATAAATTAAAAAATCGTTCTGTAAATGAGTTTACTCATAGGGTACTTTCTTTGTAAACATTCGACTATACGGGACAAGCCCGGGATTTAGGTAAATCGTGGTATTTCGTTTGCCGGCGATTAAACCTCTTTCATTAAGCGTCTCATCAAAAATGAAAACATTTCTGAAAACTACAAGTCTCATGAGTTCTAGTGGTGCAGAAATAATTTGAAAAATCGTTCGAGAAATCAGTTTACTCCCTGGGTACTTTCTTTATATACATTCAACTATACGGGCCAAGCCCGGGATTTACGGGAAATCGCGGGTTTTCGTTTGCCGGCGATTAAACTTCTTTTATTCAGCGTCTCATCAAAAATGAAAACATTTTTAAAAACTACAAGTCTCATGGGCTTTAGTGGTGAAATAATAATTTAAAAAATCGTTTGGGAAATGAGTTTACTCACAGGATACTTTCTTTGTATACATTCGACTATACGGGCCAAGCCTGGGATTTACGGGAAATCGCGGGTTTTCGTTTGCCGGCGATTAAACCACTTTCATTAAGCGTCTCATCAAAAATGAAAACATTTCTGAAAACTACAAGTCTCATGGGCGTTAGTGGTGAAATAATAATTTAAAAAATCGTTCGGGAAATGAGTTTACTCCCTCGGTACTTTCTTTGTATACTTTTGACTATACGGGCCGAGTCCGGGATTTACGGGAAATCGCAGGTTTTTGTTTGCCGGCGATTAAACTCCTTTTATTCAGCGTCTCATCAAAAATGAAAACATTTTTGAAAACTACAAGTCTCATGCGTTTTAGTGGTGAAAAGATAATTTAAAAAATCGTTTTGGAAATGAGTTTACTCACAGGGTACTTTCCTTGTATACATTCGACTATACGGGCCAAGCCCGGGATTTACGGGAAATCGCGGGTTTTCGTTTGCCGGCGATTAAACCACTTTCACTAAGCGTCTCATCAAAAATGAAAACATTTCTGAAAACTACAAGTCTCATGCGTTTTAGTGGTGAAAAAATAATTTAAAAAATCGTTCGGGAAATGAGTTTACTCCCTGGGTACTCTCTTTGTATACTTTTGACTATACGGGCCGAGTCCGGGATTTACGGGAAATCGCGGTTTTCGTTTGCCGGCGATTAAACTTCTTTTATTCAGCGTCTCATCAAAAATGAAAACATATTTGAAAACTACAAGTCTCATGCGTTTTAGTGGTGAAGAGATAAATTAAAAAATCGTTCTGTAAATGTGTTTACTCATAGGGTACTTTCTTTGTAAACATTCGACTATACGGGACAAGCCCGGGATTTAGGGAAATCGTGGTATTTCGTTTGCCGGCGATTAAACCTCTTTCATAAAGCGTCTCATTAAAAATGAAAACATTTTTGGAAACTACAAGTCTCATTCGTTCTAGTGTGCAGAAATAATTTGAAAAATCGTTCGGGAAATCAGTTTCCTCCCTGGGTACTTTCTTTATATACATTCAACTATGCGGGCCAAACCCGGGATTTACGGGAAATCGCGGGTTTTCGTTTGCCGGCGATTAAACTTCTTTTATTCAGCGTCTCATCAAAAATGAAAACACTTTTGAAAACTACAAGTCTCACGCGTTTTAGTGGTGAAAAAATAATTTAAAAAATCGTTTTGGAAATGAGTTTACTCCCTGGGTACTTTTTTTGTATACATTCGACTATACGGGCCAGGCCCGGGATTTACGGGAAATCGCGGGTTTTCGTTTGCCGGCGATTAAACCACTTTCATTAAGCGTCTCATCAAAAATGAAAACATTTCTGAAAACTACAAGTCTCATGGGCTTTAGTGGTGAAATAATAATTTAAAAATTCGTTCGGGAAATGAGTTTACTCCCTGGGTACTTTCTTTGTATACTTTTGACTATACGGGCCGAGTCCGGGATTTACGGGAAATCGCGGGTTTTCGTTTGCCGGCGATTAAACTTCTTTTATTCAGCGTCTTATCAAAAATGAAAACATTTTTAAAAACTACAAGTCTCATGGGCTTTAGTGGTGAAATAATAATTTAAAAAATCGTTTGGGAAATGAGTTTACTCACAGGATACTTTCTTTGTATACATTCGACTATACGGGCCAAGCCTGGGATTTACGGGAAATCGCGGGTTTACGTTTGCTGGCGATTAAACCTCTTTCATTAAGCGTTTCATCAAAAATGAAAACACTTTTAAAAACTACAACTCTCACGCGTTTTAGTGGTGAAAAAATAATTTAAAAAATCGTTCTGGAAATGAGTTTACTCACAGGGTACTTTCTTTGTAAACATTCGACTATACAGGACAAGCCCGGGATTTAGGGAAATCGTGGTATTTCGTTTGCCGGCGATTAAACTTCTTTCATTAAGCGTCTCATTAAAAATGAAAACATTTTTGGAATCTACAAGTCTCATTCGTTCTAGTGGTGCAGAAATAATTTGAAAAATCGTTCGGGTAATCAGTTTACTCCCTGGGTACTTTCTTTATATACATTCAACTATACGGGCCAAGCCCGGAATTTACGGGAAATCGCGGGTTTTCGTTTGCCGGCGATTAAACTTCTTTTATTCAGCGTCTCATCAAAAATGAAAACACTTTTGAAAACTACAAGTCTCATGCGTTTTAGTGGTGAAAAAATAATATAAAAAATCGTTCGGGAAATGAGTTTACTCCCTGGGTACTTTCTTCATATACTTTTGACTATACGGGCCGAGTCCGGGGTTTACGGGAAATGGCAGGTTTTCGTTTGCCGGCGATTAAACTTCTTTTAATCAGCGTCTCATCAAAGATGAAAACATTTCTGAAAACTACAAGTCTCATTGGCTTTAGTGGTGAAATATTAATTTAAAAAATCGTTCAAGAAATGAGTTTACTCCCTGGGTACTTTCTTTGTATACTTTTGACTATACGGACCGAGTCCGGGATTTACGGGAAATCGCGGGTTTTCGTTTGCCGGCGATTAAACTTCTTTTATTCAGCGTCTCATCAAAAATGAAAACATTTTTAAAAACTACAAGTCTCATGGGCTTTAGTGGTGAAATAATAATTTAAAAAATCGTTTGGGAAATGAGTTTACTCACAGAATACTTTCTTTGTATACATTCGACTATACGGGCCAAGCCTGGGATTTACGGGAAATCGCGGGTTAACGTTTGCCGGCGATTAAACCTCTTTCATTAAGCGTCTCATCAAAAATGAAAACACTTTTGAAAACTACAAGTCTCACGCGTTTTAGTGGTGAAAAAATAATTTAAAAAATCGTTCTGGAAATGAGTTTACTCACAGGGTACTTTCTTTGTAAACATTCGACTATACGGGACAAGCCCGGGATTTAGGGAAATCGTGGTATTTCGTTTGCCGGCGATTAAACCTCTTTCATTAGGCGTCTCATTAAAAATGCAAACATTTTTGGAATCTACAAGTCTCATTCGTTCTAGTGGTGCAGAAAAAATTTGAAAAATCGTTCGGGAAATCAGTTTACTCCCTGGGTACTTTCTTTATATACATTCAACTATACGGGCCAAGCCCGGGATTTAAGGGAAATCGCGGGTTTTCGTTTGCCGGCGATTAAACTTCTTTTATTCAGCGTCTCATCAAAAATGAAAACACTTTTGAAAACTACAAGTCTCATGCGTTTTAGTGGTGAAAAAATAATATAAAAAATCGTTCGGGAAATGAGTTTACTCCCTGGGTACTTTCTTCATATACTTTTGACTATACGGGCCGAGTCTGGGGTTTACGGGAAATGGCAGGTTTTCGTTTGCCGGCGATTAAACTTCTTTTAATCAGCGTCTCATCAAAAATGAAAACATTTTAGAAAACTACAAGTCTCATGGGCTTTAGTGGTGAAATAATAATTTAAAAAATCGTTCGGGAAATGAGTTTACTCCCTGGGTACTTTCTTTGTATACTTTTGACTATACGGGCCGAGTCCGGGATTTACGGGAAATTGCGGGTTTTCGTTTGCCGGCGATTAAACTTCTTTTATTCAGCGTCTCATCAAAAATGAAAACATTTTTAAAAACTACAAGTCTCATGGGCTTTAGTGGTGAAATAATAATTTAAAAAATCGTTTGGGAAATGAGTTTACTCACAGGGTACTTTCTTTGTAGACATTCGACTATACGGGTCAAGCTTGGGATTTACGGGAAATCGCGGGTTTACGTTTGCCGGCGATTAAACCACTTTCACTAAGCGTCTCATCAAAAATGAAAACATTTCTGAAAACTACAAGTCTCATGCGTTTTAGTGGTAAAAAAATAATTTCAAAAATCGTTCGGGAAATGAGTTTACCCCCCGGGTACTTTCTTTGTATACTTTTGACTATACGGGCCGAGTCCGGGATTTACGGAAAATCGCGGGTTTTCGTTTGCCGGCGATTAAACTTCTTTTATTCAGTGTCTCATCAAAAATGAAAACACTTTTGAAAACTACAAGTCTCACGCGTTTTAGTGGTGAAAAAATAATTTAAAAAATCGTTCTGGAAATGAGTTTACTCCCTGGGTACTTTCTTTGTATACTTTTGACTATACGGGCCGAGTCCGGGATTTACGGGAAATCGTGGGTTTTCGTTTGCCGGCGATTAAACCACTTTCATTAAGCGTCTCATCAAAAATGAAAACATTTCTGAAAACTACAAGTCTCATGGGCTTTAGTGGCGAAATAATAATTTAAAAAATCGTTCGGGAAATGAGTTTACTCCCTGGGTACTTTCATTGTATACTTTTGACTATACGGGCCGAGTCCGGGATTTACGGGAAATCGCAGGTTTTCGTTTGCCGGCGATTAAACTCCTTTTATTCAGCGTCTCATCAAAAATGAAAACATTTTTGAAAACTACAAGTCTCATGCGTTTTAGTGGTGAAAAGATAATTTAAAAAATCTTTCTGGAAATGAGTTTACTCACAGGGTACTTTCTTTGTAAACATTCGACTATACGGGACAAGCCCGGGATTTAGGGAAATCGTGGTATTTCGTTTGCCGGCGATTAAACCTCTTTCATTAAGCGTCTCATTGAAAATGAGAATATTTTTGGAAACTACAAGTCTCATTCGTTCTAGTGTGCAGAAAAAATTTGAAAAATCGTTCGGGAAATCAGTTTCCTCCCTGAGTACTTTCTTTATATACATTCAACTATGCGGGCCAAACCCGGGATTTACGGGAAATCGCAGGTTTTCGTTTGCCGGCGATTAAACTTCTTTTATTCAGCGTCTCATCAAAAATGAAAACACTTTTGAAAACTACAAATCTCACGCGTTTTAGTGGTGAAAAAATAATTTAAAAAATCGTTCTGGAAATGAGTTTACTCACAGGGTACTTTCTTTGTATACATTCGACTATACGGCCAAGCCCGGGATTTACGTGAAATCGCGGGTTTTTGTTTGCCGGCGATTAAACCTCTTTCATTAAGCGTCTCATCAAAAATGAAAACAATTTTGAAAACTACAAGTCTCATGCGTTTTAGTGGTGAAAAAATAATTTAAAAAATCGTTCGGGAAATGAGTTTACTCCCTGGGTACTTTCTTTGTATACTTTTGACTATACGGGCCGAGTCCGGGGTTTACGGGAAATGGCAGGTTTTCGTTTGCCGGCGATTAAACTTCTTTTAATCAGCGTCTCATCAAAAATGAAAACATTTTTGAAAACTACAAGTCTCCTGGGATTTAGTGGTGAAATAATAATTTAAAAAATCGTTCGGGAAATGAGTTTACTCCCTGGGTACTTTCTTTGTATACTTTTGACTATACGGGCCGAGTCCGGGATTTACGGGAAATCGCGGGTTTTCGTTTGCCGGCGATTAAACTTCTTTTATTCAGCGTCTCATCAAAGATGAAAACATTTCTGAAAACTACAAGTCTCATGGGCTTTAGTGGTGAAATATTAATTTAAAAAATCGTTCGGGAAATGAGTTTACTCCCTGGGTACTTTCTTTGTATACTTTTGACTATACGGACCGAGTCCGGGATTTACGGGAAATCGCGGGTTTTCGTTTGCCGGCGATTAAACTTCTTTTATTCAGCGTCTCATCAAAAATGAAAACATTTTTAAAAACTACAAGTCTCATGGGCTTTAGTGGTGAAATAATAATTTAAAAAATCGTTTGGGAAATGAGTTTACTCACAGAATACTTTCTTTGTATACATTCGACTATACGGGCCAAGCCTGGGATTTACGGGAAATCGCGGGTTAACGTTTGCCGGCGATTAAACCTCTTTCATTAAGCGTCTCATCAAAAATGAAAACACTTTTGAAAACTACAAGTCTCACGCGTTTTAGTGGTGAAAAAGTAATTTAAAAAATCGTTCTGGAAATGAGTTTACTCACAGGGTACTTTCTTTGTAAACATTCGACTATACGGGACAAGCCCGGGATTTAGGGAAATCGTGGTATTTCGTTTGCCGGCGATTAAACCTCTTTCATTAGGCGTCTCATTAAAAATGCAAACATTTTTGGAATCTACAAGTCTCATTCGTTCTAGTGGTGCAGAAAAAATTTGAAAAATCGTTCGGGAAATCAGTTTACTCCCTGGGTACTTTCTTTATATACATTCAACTATACGGGCCAAGCCCGGGATTTACGGGAAATTGCGGGTTTTCGTTTGCCGGCGATTAAACTTCTTTTATTCAGCGTCTCATCAAAAATGAAAACACTTTTGAAAACTACAAGTCTCATGCGTTTTAGTGGTGAAAAAATAATATAAAAAATCGTTCGGGAAATGAGTTTACTCCCTGGGTACTTTCTTCATATACTTTTGACTATACGGGCCGAGTCCGGGGTTTACGGGAAATGGCAGGTTTTCGTTTGCCGGCGATTAAACTTCTTTTAATCAGCGTCTCATCAAAAATGAAAACATTTTAGAAAACTACAAGTCTCATGGGCTTTAGTGGTGAAATAATAATTTAAAAAATCGTTCGGGAAATGAGTTTACTCCCTGGGTACTTTCTTTGTATACTTTTGACTATACGGGCCGAGTCCGGGATTTACGGGAAATTGCGGGTTTTCGTTTGCCGGCAATTAAACTTCTTTTATTCAGCGTCTAATCAAAAATGAAAACATTTTTAAAAACTACAAGTCTCATGGGCTTTAGTGGTGAAATAATAATTTAAAAAATCGTTTGGGAAATGAGTTTACTCACAGGGTACTTTCTTTGTAGACATTCGACTATACGGGTCAAGCTTGGGATTTACGGGAAATCGCGGGTTTACGTTTGCCGGCGATTAAACCACTTTCACTAAGCGTCTCATCAAAAATGAAAACATTTCTGAAAACTACAAGTCTCATGCGTTTTAGTGGTAAAAAAATAATTTCAAAAATCGTTCGGGAAATGAGTTTACCCCCCGGGTACTTTCTTTGTATACTTTTGACTATACGGGCCGAGTCCGAGATTTACGGAAAATCGCGGGTTTTCGTTTGCCGGCGATTAAACTTCTTTTATTCAGTGTCTCATCAAAAATGAAAACACTTTTGAAAACTACAAGTCTCACGCGTTTTAGTGGTGAAAAAATAATTTAAAAAATCGTTCTGGAAATGAGTTTACTCCCTGGGTACTTTCTTTGTATACTTTTGACTATACGGGCCGAGTCCGGGATTTACGGGAAATCGCGGGTTTTCGTTTGCCGGCGATTAAACCACTTTCATTAAGCGTCTCATCAAAAATGAAAACATTTCTGAAAACTACAAGTCTCATGGGCTTTAGTGGCGAAATAATAATTTAAAAAATCGTTCGGGAAATGAGTTTACTCCCTGGGTACTTTCATTGTATACTTTTGACTATACGGGCCGAGTCCGGGATTTACGGGAAATCGCAGGTTTTCGTTTGCCGGCGATTAAACTCCTTTTATTCAGCGTCTCATCAAAAATGAAAACATTTTTGAAAACTACAAGTCTCATGCGTTTTAGTGGTGAAAAGATAATTTAAAAAATCTTTCTGGAAATGAGTTTACTCACAGGGTACTTTCTTTGTAAACATTCGACTATACGGGACAAGCCCGGGATTTAGGGAAATCGTGGTATTTCGTTTGCCGGCGATTAAACCTCTTTCATTAAGCGTCTCATTGAAAATGAGAATATTTTTGGAAACTACAAGTCTCATTCGTTCTAGTGTGCAGAAATAATTTGAAAAATCGTTCGGGAAATCAGTTTCCTCCCTGAGTACTTTCTTTATATACATTCAACTATGCGGGCCAAACCCGGGATTTACGGGAAATCGCGGGTTTTCGTTTGCCGGCGATTAAACTTCTTTTATTCAGCGTCTCATCAAAAATGAAAACACTTTTGAAAACTACAAATCTCACGCGTTTTAGTGGTGAAAAAATAATTTAAAAAATCGTTCTGGAAATGAGTTTACTCACAGGGTACTTTCTTTGTATACATTCGACTATACGGGCAAAGCCCGGGATTTACGGGAAATCGCGGGTTTTCGTTTGCCGGCGATTAAACTTCTTTTATTCAGCGTCTCCTCAAAAATGAAAACATTTTTGAAAACTACAAGTCTCATGCGTTTTAGTGGTGAAAAAATAATTTAAAAAATCGTTCGGGAAATGAGTTTACTCCCTGGGTACTTTCTTTGTATACTTTTGACTATACGGGCCCAGTCCGGGATTTACGGGAAATCGCGGGTTTTCGTGTGCCGGCGATTAAACTTCTTTTATTCAGCGTCCCATCAAAAATAAAAACATTTTTTAAAACTACAAGTCTCATGCGTTTTAGTGGTAAAAAGATAATTTAAAAAATCTTTCTGGAAATGAGTTTACTCACAGGGTACTTTCTTTGTAAACATTCGACTATGCGGGACAAGCCCGGGATTTAGGGAAATCGTGGTATTTCGTTTGCCGGCGATTAAACCTCTTTCATTAAGCGTCTCATTAAAAATGAAAATATTTTTGGAAACCACAAGTCTCATGCGTTTTAGTGGTAAAAAGATAATTTAAACATTCGTTCGGGAAATGAGTTTACTCCCTGGGTACTTTCATTGTATACTTTTGACTATACGGGCCGAGTCCGGGATTTACGGGAAATCGCAGGTTTTCGTTTGCCGGCGATTAAACTCCTTTTATTCAGCGTCTCATCAAAAATGAAAACATTTTTGAAAACTACAAGTCTCATGCGTTTTAGTGGTGAAAAGATAATTTAAAAAATCTTTCTGGAAATGAGTTTACTCACAGGGTACTTTCTTTGTAAACATTCGACTATACTGGACAAGCCCGGGATTTAGGGAAATCGTGGTATTTCGTTTGCCGGCGATTAAACCTCTTTCATTAAGCGTCTCATTGAAAATGAGAATATTTTTGGAAACTACAAGTCTCATTCGTTCTAGTGTGCAGAAATAATTTGAAAAATCGTTCGGGAAATCAGTTTCCTCCCTGAGTACTTTCTTTATATACATTCAACTATGCGGGCCAAACCCGGGATTTACGGGAAATCGCGGGTTTTCGTTTGCCGGCGATTAAACTTCTTTTATTCAGCGTCTCATCAAAAATGAAAACACTTTTGAAAACTACAAATCTCACGCGTTTTAGTGGTGAAAAAATAATTTAAAAAATCGTTCTGGAAATGAGTTTACTCACAGGGTACTTTCTTTGTATACATTCGACTATACGGGCAAAGCCCGGGATTTACGGGAAATCGCGGGTTTTCGTTTGCCGGCGATTAAACTTCTTTTATTCAGCGTCTCCTCAAAAATAAAAACATTTTTGAAAACTACAAGTCTCATGCGTTTTAGTGGTGAAAAAATAATTTAAAAAATCGTTCGGGAAATGAGTTTACTCCCTGGGTACTTTCTTTGTATACTTTTGACTATACGGGCCCAGTCCGGGATTTACGGGAAATCGCGGGTTTTCGTGTGCCGGCGATTAAACTTCTTTTATTCAGCGTCCCATCAAAAATAAAAACATTTTTTAAAACTACAAGTCTCATGCGTTTTAGTGGTAAAAAGATAATTTAAAAAATCTTTCTGGAAATGAGTTTACTCACAGGGTACTTTCTTTGTAAACATTCGACTATACGGGACAAGCCCGGGATTTAGGGAAATCGTGGTATTTCGTTTGCCGGCGATTAAACCTCTTTCATTAAGCGTCTCATTAAAAATGAAAATATTTTTGGAAACTACAAGTCTCATGCGTTTTAGTGGTAAAAAGATAATTTAAAAAATCGTTTTGGAAATGAGTTTACTCACAGGGTTCTTTCTTTGTATACATTCGACTATACGGGCCAAGCCCGGGATTTACGGGAACTCGCGGGTTTTCGTTTGCCGGAGATTAAACCACTTTCATTAAGCGTCTCATCAAAAATGAAAACATTTCTGAAAACTACAAGTCTCATGCCTTTTAGTGTTGAAAAAATAATTTAAGAAATCGTACGGGAAATGAGTTTACTCCCTGGGAACTTTCTTTGTATACTTTTGACTATACGGGTTGAGTCCGGGAGTTACGGGAAGTCGTGGGTTTTCGTTTGCCGGCGATTAAACTTCTTTTATTCAGCGTCTCATCAAAAATGAAAACACTTTTGAAAACTACAAGTCTCATGCGTTTTAGTGGTGAAAAGATAATTTAAAAAACCGTTTTGGAAATGAGTTTACTCACAGGGTACTTTCTTTGTATACATTCGACTATACGGGCCAAGCCCGGGATTTACATGAAATCACGGGTTTTCGTTTGCCGGCTATTAAACCACATTCATTAAGCCTCTCATCAAAAATGAAAACATTTCTGAAAACTACAAGTCTCATGGGCTTTAGTGGTGAAATAATAGTTTAAAAAATCGTTCGGGAAATGAGTTTACTCCCTGGGTACTTTCTTTGTATACTTTTGACTATACGGGCCGAGTCCGGGATTTACGGGAAATCGCGGGTTTTCGTTTGCCGGCGATTAAACTTCTTTTATTCAGCGTCTCATCAAAAATGAAAACACCTTTGAAAACTACAAGTCTCACGCGTTTTAGTGGTGAAAAAATAATTTAAAAAATCGTTCTGGAAATGAGTTTACTCACAGGGTACTTTCTTTGTAAACATTCGACTATACGGGACAAGCCCGGGATTTAGGGAAATCGTGGTATTTCGTTTGCCGGCGATTAAACCTCTTTCATTAAGCGTCTCATCAAAAATGAAAACAATTTTGAAAACTACAAGTCTCATGCGTTTTAGTGGTGAAAAAATAATTTAAAAAATCGTTCGGGAAATGAGTTTACTCCCTGGGTACTTTCTTTGTATACTTTTGACTATACGGGCCCAGTCCGGGATTTACGGGAAATCGCGGGTTTTCGTGTGCCGGCGATTAAACTTCTTTTATTCAGCGTCCCATCAAAAATGAAAACATTTTTTAAAACTACAAGTCTCATGCGTTTTAGTGGTGAAAAGATAATTTAAAAAATCTTTCTGGAAATGAGTTTACTCACAGGGTACTTTCTTTGTAAACATTCGACTATACGGGACAAGCCCGGGATTTAGGGAAATCGTGGTATTTCGTTTGCCGGCGATTAAACCTCTTTCATTAAGCGTCTCATTAAAAATGAAAATATTTTTGGAAACTACAAGTCTCATGCGTTTTAGTGGTAAAAAGATAATTTAAAAAATCGTTTTGGAAATGAGTTTACTCACAGGGTTCTTTCTTTGTATACATTCGACTATACGGGCCAAGCCCGGGATTTACATGAAATCACGGGTTTTCGTTTGCCGGCTATTAAACCACATTCATTAAGCCTCTCATCAAAAATGAAAACATTTCTGAAAACTACAAGTCTCATGGGCTTTAGTGGTGAAATAATAGTTTAAAAAATCGTTCGGGAAATGAGTTTACTCCCTGGGTACTTTCTTTGTATACTTTTGACTATACGGGCCGAGTCCGGGATTTACGGGAAATCGCGGGTTTTCGTTTGCCGGCGATTAAACTTCTTTTATTCAGCGTCTCATCAAAAATGAAAACACCTTTGAAAACTACAAGTCTTACGCGTTTTAGTGGTGAAAAAATAATTTCAAAAATCGTTCTGGAAATGAGTTTACTCACAGGGTACTTTCTTTGTAAACATTCGACTATACGGGACAAGCCCGGGATTTAGGGAAATCGTGGTATTTCGTTTGCCGGCGATTAAACCTCTTTCATTAAGCGTCTCATTGAAAATGAGAATATTTTTGGAAACTACAAGTCTCATTCGTTCTAGTGTGCAGAAATAATTTGAAAAATCGTTCGGGAAATCAGTTTCCTCCCTGGGTACTTTCTTTATATACATTCAACTATGCGGGCCAAGCCCGGGATTTACGGGAACT
Organism: Hydractinia symbiolongicarpus; assembly: GCF_029227915.1. Lineage (NCBI taxonomy): Eukaryota > Metazoa > Cnidaria > Hydrozoa > Anthoathecata > Hydractiniidae > Hydractinia > Hydractinia symbiolongicarpus. The sequence goes on along the minus strand of NC_079875.1, from coordinate 2,329,526 downwards.
CGCGGGTTTTCGTTTGCCGGAGATTAAACCACTTTCATTAAGCGTCTCATCAAAAATGAAAACATTTCTGAAAACTACAAGTCTCATGCCTTTTAGTGGTGAAAAAATAATTTAAAAAATCGTACGGGAAATGAGTTTACTCCCTGGGAACTTTCTTTGTATACTTTTGACTATACGGGTTGAGTCCGGGAGTTACGGGAAGTCGTGGGTTTTCGTTTGCCGGCGATTAAACTTCTTTTATTCAGTGTCTCATCAAAAATGAAAACACTTTTGAAAACTACAAGTCTCATGCGTTTTAGTGGTGAAAAGATAATTTAAAAAACCGTTTTGGAAATGAGTTTACTCACAGGGTACTTTCTTTGTATACATTCGACTATACGGGCCAAGCCCGGGATTTACATGAAATCACGGGTTTTCGTTTGCCGGCTATTAAACCACATTCATTAAGCCTCTCATCAAAAATGAAAACATTTCTGAAAACTACAAGTCTCATGGGCTTTAGTGGTGAAATAATAGTTTAAAAAATCGTTCGGGAAATGAGTTTACTCCCTGGGTACTTTCTTTGTATACTTTTGACTATACGGGCCGAGTCCGGGATTTACGGGAAATCGCGGGTTTTCGTTTGCCGGCGATTAAACTTCTTTTATTCAGCGTCTCATCAAAAATGAAAACACCTTTGAAAACTACAAGTCTTACGCGTTTTAGTGGTGAAAAAATAATTTCAAAAATCGTTCTGGAAATGAGTTTACTCACAGGGTACTTTCTTTGTAAACATTCGACTATACGGGACAAGCCCGGGATTTAGGGAAATCGTGGTATTTCGTTTGCCGGCGATTAAACCTCTTTCATTAAGCGTCTCATTGAAAATGAGAATATTTTTGGAAACTACAAGTCTCATTCGTTCTAGTGTGCAGAAATAATTTGAAAAATCGTTCGGAAAATCAGTTTCCTCCCTGGGTACTTTCTTTATATACATTCAACTATGCGGGCCAAGCCCGGGATTTACGGGAACTCGCGGGTTTTCGTTTGCCGGAGATTAAACCACTTTCATTAAGCGTCTCATCAAAAATGAAAACATTTCTGAAAACTACAAGTCTCATGCCTTTTAGTGGTGAAAAAATAATTTAAAAAATCGTACGGGAAATGAGTTTACTCCCTGGGAACTTTCTTTGTATACTTTTGACTATACGGGTTGAGTCCGGGAGTTACGGGAAGTCGTGGGTTTTCGTTTGCCGGCGATTAAACTTCTTTTATTCAGCGTCTCATCAAAAATGAAAACACTTTTGAAAACTACAAGTCTCATGCGTTTTAGTGGTGAAAAGATAATTTAAAAAACCGTTTTGGAAATGAGTTTACTCACAGGGTACTTTCTTTGTATACATTCGACTATACGGGCCAAGCCCGGGATTTACATGAAATCACGGGTTTTCGTTTGCCGGCTATTAAACCACATTCATTAAGCCTCTCATCAAAAATGAAAACATTTCTGAAAACTACAAGTCTCATGGGCTTTAGTGGTGAAATAATAGTTTAAAAAATCGTTCGGGAAATGAGTTTACTCCCTGGGTACTTTCTTTGTATACTTTTGACTATACGGGCCGAGTCCGGGATTTACGGGAAATCGCGGGTTTTCGTTTGCCGGCGATTAAACTTCTTTCATTCAGCGTCTCATCAAAAAATGAAAAAACCTTTGAAAACTACAAGTCTTACGCGTTTTAGTGGTGAAAAAATAATTTCAAAAATCGTTCTGGAAATGAGTTTACTCACAGGGTACTTTCTTTGTAAACATTCGACTATACGGGACAAGCCCGGGATTTAGGGAAATCGTGGTATTTCGTTTGCCGGCCATTAAACCTCTTTCATTAAGCGTCTCATTGAAAATGAGAATATTTTTGGAAACTACAAGTCTCATTCGTTCTAGTGTGCAGAAATAATTTGAAAAATCGTTCGGGAAATCAGTTTCCTCCCTGGGTACTTTCTTTATATACATTCAACTATGCGGGCCAAACCCGGGATTTACGGGAAATCGCGGGTTTTCGTTTGCCGGCGATTAAACTTCTTTTATTCAGCGTCTCTACAAAAATGAAAACACTTTTGAAAACTACAAGTCTCACGCGTTTTAGTGGTGAAAAAATAATTTAAAAAATCGTTCTGGAAATGAGTTTACTCACAGGGTACTTTCTTTGTATACATTCGACTATACGGGCAAAGCCCGGGATTTACGGGAAATCGCGGGTTTTCGTTTGCCGGCGATTAAACTTCTTTCATTAAGCGTCTCCTCAAAAATGAAAACATTTTTGAAAACTACAAGTCTCATGCGCTTTAGTGGTGAAAAAAAAATTTATAAAATCGTTCGGGAAATGAGTGTACACCCTGGGTACTTTCTTTGTATACATTCGTCTATACGGGCCAAGCCCGGGATTTACGTGAAATCGCGGGTTTTTGTTTGCCGGCGATTAAACCTCTTTCATTAAGCGTCTCATCAAAAATGAAAACAATTTTGAAAACTACAAGTCTCATGCGTTTTAGTGGTGAAAAAATAATTTAAAAAATCGTTCGGGAAATGAGTTTACTCCCTGGGTACTTTCTTTGTATACTTTTGACTATACGGGCCCATTCCGGGATTTACGGGAAATTGCGGGTTTTCGTGTGCCGGCGATTAAACTTCTTTTATTCAGCGTCCCATCAAAAATGAAAACATTTTTTAAAACTACAAGTCTCATGCGTTTTAGTGGTGAAAAGATAATTTAAAAAATCTTTCTGGAAATGAGTTTACTCACAGGGTACTTTCTTTGTAAACATTCGACTATACGGGACAAGCCCGGGATTTAGGGAAATCGTGGTATTTCGTTTGCCGGCGATTAAACCTCTTTCATTAAGCGTCTCATTAAAAATGAAAATATTTTTGGAAACTACAAGTCTCATGCGTTTTAGTGGTAAAAAGATAATTTAAAAAATCGTTTTGGAAATGAGTTTACTCACAGGGTTCTTTCTTTGTATACATTCGACTATACGGGCCAAGCCCGGGATTTACGGGAACTCGCGGGTTTTCGTTTGCCGGAGATTAAACCACTTTCATTAAGCGTCTCATCAAAAATGAAAACATTTCTGAAAACTACAAGTCTCATGCCTTTTAGTGGTGAAAAAATAATTTAAAAAATCGTACGGGAAATGAGTTTACTCCCTGGGAACTTTCTTTGTATACTTTTGACTATACGGGTTGAGTACGGGAGTTACGGGAAGTCGTGGGTTTTCGTTTGCCGGCGATTAAACTCCGTTTATTCAGCGTCTCATCAAAAATGAAAACACTTTTGAAAACTACAAGTCTCATGCGTTTTAGTGGTGAAAAGATAATTTAAAAAACCGTTTTGGAAATGAGTTTACTCACAGGGTACTTTCTTTGTATACATTCGACTATACGGGCCAAGCCCGGGATTTACATGAAATCACGGGTTTTCGTTTGCCGGCTATTAAACCACATTCATTAAGCCTCTCATCAAAAATGAAAACATTTCTGAAAACTACAAGTCTCATGGGCTTTAGTGGTGAAATAATAGTTTAAAAAATCGTTCGGGAAATGAGTTTACTCCCTGGGTACTTTCTTTGTATACTTTTGACTATACGGGCCGAGTCCGGGATTTACGGGAAATCGCGGGTTTTCGTTTGCCGGCGATTAAACTTCTTTTATTTAGCGTCCCATCAAAAATAAAAACATTTTTTAAAATTAGAAGTCTAATGCGTTTTAGTGGTAAAAAGATAATTTAAAAAATCTTTCTGGAAATGAGTTTACTCACAGGGTACTTTCTTTGTAAACATTCGACTATACGGGACAAGCCCGGGATTTAGGGAAATCGTGGTATTTCGTTTGCCGGCGATTAAACCTCTTTCATTAAGCGTCTCATTAAAAATGAAAATATTTTTGGAAACTACAAGTCTCATGCGTTTTAGTGGTAAAAAGATAATTTAAAAAATCGTTTTGGAAATGAGTTTACTCACAGGGTTCTTTCTTTGTATACATTCGACTATACGGGCCAAGCCCGGGATTTACGGGAACTCGCGGGTTTTCGTTTGCCGGAGATTAAACCACTTTCATTAAGCGTCTCATCAAAAATTAAAACATTTCTGAAAACTACAAGTTTCATGCGTTTTAGTGGTGAAAAAATAATTTAAAAAATCGTTCGGGAAATGAGTTTACTCCCTGGGTACTTTCTTTGTATACTTTTGACTATACGGGCCCAGTCCGGGATTTACGGGAAATCGCGGGTTTTCGTGTGCCGGCGATTAAACTTCTTTTATTCAGCGTCCCATCAAAAATGAAAACATTTTTTAAAACTACAAGTCTCATGCGTTTTAGTGGTGAAAAGATAATTTAAAAAATCTTTCTGGAAATGAGTTTACTCACAGGGTACTTTCTTTGTAAACATTCGACTATACGGGACAAGCCCGGGATTTAGAGAAATCGTGGTATTTCGTTTGCCGGCGATTAAACCTCTTTCATTAAGCGTCTCATTAAAAATGAAAATATTTTTGGAAACTACAAGTCTCATGCGTTTTAGTGGTAAAAAGATAATTTAAAAAATCGTTTTGGAAATGAGTTTACTCACAGGGTTCTTTCTTTGTATACATTCGACTATACGGGCCAAGCCCGGGATTTACGGGAACTCGCGGGTTTTCGTTTGCCGGAGATTAAACCACTTTCATTAAGCGTCTCATCAAAAATGAAAACATTTTTGAAAACTACAAGTCTCATGCCTTTTAGTGGTGAAAAAATAATTTAAAAAATCGTACGGGAAATGAGTTTACTCCCTGGGAACTTTCTTTGTATACTTTTGACTATACGGGTTGAGTCCGGGAGTTACGGGAAGTCGTGGGTTTTCGTTTGCCGGCGATTAAACTTCTTTTATTCAGCGTCTCATCAAAAATGAAAACACTTTTGAAAACTACAAGTCTCATGCGTTTTAGTGGTGAAAAGATAATTTAAAAAACCGTTTTGGAAATGAGTTTACTCACAGGGTACTTTCTTTGTATACATTCGACTATACGGGCCAAGCCCGGGATTTACATGAAATCACGGGTTTTCGTTTGCCGGCTATTAAACCACATTCATTAAGCCTCTCATCAAAAATGAAAACATTTCTGAAAACTACAAGTCTCATGGGCTTTAGTGGTGAAATAATAGTTTAAAAAATCGTTCGGGAAATGAGTTTACTCCCTGGGTACTTTCTTTGTATACTTTTGACTATACGGGCCGAGTCCGGGATTTACGGGAAATCGCGGGTTTTCGTTTGCCGGCGATTAAACTTCTTTTATTCAGCGTCCCATCAAAAATAAAAACATTTTTTAAAACTAGAAGTCTAATGCGTTTTAGTGGTAAAAAGATAATTTAAAAAATCTTTCTGGAAATGAGTTTACTCACAGGGTACTTTCTTTGTAAACATTCGACTATACGGGACAAGCCCGGGATTTAGGGAAATCGTGGTATTTCGTTTGCCGGCGATTAAACCTCTTTCATTAAGCGTCTCATTAAAAATGAAAATATTTTTGGAAACTACAAGTCTCATGCGTTTTAGTGGTAAAAAGATAATTTAAAAAATCGTTTTGGAAATGAGTTTACTCACAAGGTTCTTTCTTTGTATACATTCGACTATACGGGCCAAGCCCGGGATTTACGGGAACTCGCGGGTTTTCGTTTGCCGGAGATTAAACCACTTTCATTAAGCGTCTCATCAAAAATGAAAACATTTCTGAAAACTACAAGTCTCATGGGCTTTAGTGGTGAAATAATAGTTTAAAAAATCGTTTGGGAAATGAGTTTACTCCCTGGGTACTTTCTTTGTATACTTTTGACTATACGGGCCGAGTCCGGGATTTACGGGAAATCGCGGGTTTTCGTTTGCCGGCGATTAAACTTCTTTTATTCAGCGTCTCATCAAAAATGAAAACACTTTTGAAAACTACAAGTCTCACGCGTTTTAGTGGTGAAAAAATAATTTAAAAAATCGTTCTGGAAATGAGTTTACTCACAGGGTACTTTCTTTGTAAACATTCGACTATACGGGACAAGCCCGGGATTTAGGGAAATCGTGGTATTTCGTTTGCTGGCGATTAAACCTCTTTCATTAAGCGTCTCATTGAAAATGAGAATATTTTTGGAAACTACAAGTCTCATTCGTTCTAGTGTGCAGAAATAATTTGAAAAATCGTTCGGGAAATCAGTTTCCTCCCTGGGTACTTTCTTTATATACATTCAACTATGCGGGCCAAACCCGGGATTTACGGGAAATCGCGGGTTTTCGTTTGCCGGCGATTAAACTTCTTTTATTCAGCGTCTCATCAAAATTGAAAACACTTTTGAAAACTACAAGTCTCACGCGTTTTAGTGGTGAAAAAATAATTTAAAAAATCGTTCTGGAAATGAGTTTACTCACAGGGTACTTTCTTTGTATACATTCGACTATACGGGCAAAGCCCGGGATTTACGGGAAATCGCGGGTTTTCGTTTGCCGGCGATTAAACTTCTTTCATTAAGCGTCTCGTCAAAAATGAAAACATTTTTGAAAACTACAAGTCTCATGCGCTTTAGTGGTGAAAAAAAAATTTAAAAAATCGTTCGGGAAATGAGTGTACACCCTGGGTACTTTCTTTGTATGCATTCGTCTATACGGGCCAAGCCCGGGATTTACGTGAAATCGCGGGTTTTTGTTTGCCGGCGATTAAACCTCTTTCATTAAGCGTCTCATCAAAAATGAAAACAATTTTGAAAACTACAAGTCTCATGCGTTTTAGTGGTGAAAAAATAATTTAAAAAATCGTTCGGGAAATGAGTTTACTCCCTGGGTACTTTCTTTGTATACTTTTGACTATACGGGCCCAGTCCGGGATTTACGGGAAATCGCGGGTTTTCGTGTGCCGGCGATTAAACTTCTTTTATTCAGCGTCCCATCAAAAATGAAAACATTTTTTAAAACTACAAGTCTCATGCGTTTTAGTGGTGAAAAGATAATTTAAAAAATCTTTCTGGAAATGAGTTTACTCACAGGGTACTTTCTTTGTAAACACTCGACTATACGGGACAAGCCCGGGATTTAGGGAAATCGTGGTATTTCGCTTGCCGGCGATTAAACCTTTTTCATTAAGCGTCTCATTAAAAATGAAAATATTTTTGGAAACTACAAGTCTCATGCGTTTTAGTGGTAAAAAGATAATTTAAAAAATCGTTTTGGAAATGAGTTTACTCACAGGGTTCTTTCTTTGTATACATTCGACTATACGGGCCAAGTCCGGAATTTACGGGAACTCGCGGATTTTCGTTTGCCGGAGATTAAACCACTTTCATTAAGCGTCTCATCAAAAATGAAAACATTTCTGAAAACTACAAGTCTCATGCCTTTTAGTGGTGAAAAAATAATTTAAAAAATCGTACGGGAAATGAGTTTACTCCCTGGGAACTTTCTTTGTATACTTTTGACTATACGGGTTGAGTCCGGGAGTTACGGGAAGTCGTGGGTTTTCGTTTGCCGGCGATTAAACTTCTTTTATTCAGCGTCTCATCAAAAATGAAAACACTTTTGAAAACTACAAGTCTCATGCGTTTCAGTGGTGAAAAGATAATTTAAAAAACCGTTTTGGAAATGAGTTTACTCACAGGGTACTTTCTTTGTATACATTCGACTATACGGGCCAAGCCCGGGATTTACATGAAATCACGGGTTTTCGTTTGCCGGCTATTAAACCACATTCATTAAGCCTCTCATCAAAAATGAAAACATTTCTGAAAACTACAAGTCTCATGGGCTTTAGTGGTGAAATAATAGTTTAAAAAATCGTTCGGGAAATGAGTTTACTCCCTGGGTACTTTCTTTGTATACTTTTGACTATACGGGCCGAGTCCGGGATTTACGGGAAATCGCGGGTTTTCGTTTGCCGGCGATTAAACTTCTTTTATTCAGCGTCTCATCAAAAATGAAAACACTTTTGAAAACTACAAGTCTCACGCGTTTTAGTGGTGAAAAAATAATTTAAAAAATCGTTCTGGAAATGAGTTTACTCACAGGGTACTTTCTTTGTAAACATTCGACTATACGGGACAAGCCCGGGATTTAGGGAAATCGTGGTATTTCGTTTGCTGGCAAATAAACCTCTTTCATTAAGCGTCTCATTAAAAATGAAAACATTTTTTGAAACTACAAGTCTCATTCGTTCTAGTGGTGCAGAAATAATTTGAAAAATCGTTCGGGAAATCAGTTTACTCCCTGGGTACTTTCTTTATATACATTCAACTATACGGGCCAAGCCCGGGATTTACGGGAAATCGCGGGTTTTCGTTTACCGGCGATTAAACTTCTTTTATTCAGCGTCTCATCAAGAATGAAAACACTTTTGAAAACTACAAGTCTCATGCGTTTTAGTGGTGAAAAAATAATATAAAAAATCGTTCGGGAAATGAGTTTACTCCCTGGGTACTTTCTTCGTATACTTTTGACTATACGGGCCGAGTCCGGGATTTACGGGAAATGGCGGGTTTTCGTTTGCCGGCGATTAAACTTCTTTTAATCAGCGTCTCATCAAAAATGAAAACATTTTTGAAAACTACAATTCTCATGCGTTTCAGTGGTAAAAATATAATTTAAAAAATCGTTTTGGAAATGAGTTTACTCACAGGGTACTTTTTTTGTATACATTCGACTATACGGGCAAAGCCCGGGATTTACGGGAAATCGCGGGTTTTCGTTTGCCGGCGATTAAACTTCTTTCATTAAGCGTCTCGTCAAAAATGAAAACATTTTTGAAAACTACAAGTCTCATGCGCTTTAGTGGTGAAAAAAAATTTTAAAAAATCGTTCGGGAAATGAGTGTACACCCTGGGTACTTTCTTTGTATACATTCGTCTATACGGGCCAAGCCCGGGATTTACGTGAAATCGCGGGTTTTTGTTTGCCGGCGATTAAACCTCTTTCATTAAGCGTCTCATCAAAAATGAAAACAATTTTGAAAACTACAAGTCTCATGCGTTTTAGTGGTGAAAAAATAATTTAAAAAATCGTTCGGGAAATGAGTTTACTCCCTGGGTACTTTCTTTGTATACTTTTGACTATACGGGCCCAGTCCGGGATTTACGGGAAATCGCGGGTTTTCGTGTGCCGGCGATTAAACTTCTTTTATTCAGCGTCCCATCAAAAATGAAAACATTTTTTAAAACTACAAGTCTCATGCGTTTTAGTGGTGAAAAGATAATTTAAAAAATCTTTCTGGAAATGAGTTTACTCACAGGGTACTTTCTTTGTAAACATTCGACTATACGGGACAAGCCCGGGATTTAGGGAAATCGTGGTATTTCGTTTGCCGGCGATTAAACCTTTTTCATTAAGCGTCTCATTAAAAATGAAAATATTTTTGGAAACTACAAGTCTCATGCGTTTTAGTGGTAAAAAGATAATTTAAAAAATCGTTTTGGAAATGAGTTTACTCACAGGGTTCTTTCTTTGTATACATTCGACTATACGGGCCAAGTCCGGAATTTACGGGAACTCGCGGGTTTTCGTTTGCCGGAGATTAAACCACTTTCATTAAGCGTCTCATCAAAAATGAAAACATTTCTGAAAACTACAAGTCTCATGCCTTTTAGTGGTGAAAAAATAATTTAAAAAATCGTACGGGAAATGAGTTTACTCCCTGGGAACTTTCTTTGTATACTTTTGACTATACGGGTTGAGTCCGGGAGTTACGGGAAGTCGTGGGTTTTCGTTTGCCGGCGATTAAACTTCTTTTATTCAGCGTCTCATCAAAAATGAAAACACTTTTGAAAACTACAAGTCTCATGCGTTTTAGTGGTGAAAAGATAATTTAAAAAACCGTTTTGGAAATGAGTTTACTCACAGGGTACTTTCTTTGTATACATTCGACTATACGGGCCAAGCCCGGGATTTACATGAAATCACGGGTTTTCGTTTGCCGGCTATTAAACCACATTCATTAAGCCTCTCATCAAAAATGAAAACATTTCTGAAAACTACAAGTCTCATGGGCTTTAGTGGTGAAATAATAGTTTAAAAAATCGTTCGGGAAATGAGTTTACTCCCTGGGTACTTTCTTTGTATACTTTTGACTATACGGGCCGAGTCCGGGATTTACGGGAAATCGCGGGTTTTCGTTTGCCGGCGATTAAACTTCTTTTATTCAGCGTCTCATCAAAAATGAAAACACTTTTGAAAACTACAAGTCTCACGCGTTTTAGTGGTGAAAAAATAATTTAAAAAATCGTTCTGGAAATGAGTTTACTCACAGGGTACTTTCTTTGTAAACATTCGACTATACGGGACAAGCCCGGGATTTAGGGAAATCGTGGTATTTCGTTTGCTGGCAAATAAACCTCTTTCATTAAGCGTCTCATTAAAAATGAAAACATTTTTTGAAACTACAAGTCTCATTCGTTCTAGTGGTGCAGAAATAATTTGAAAAATCGTTCGGGAAATCAGTTTACTCCCTGGGTACTTTCTTTATATACATTCAACTATACGGGCCAAGCCCGGGATTTACGGGAAATCGCGGGTTTTCGTTTACCGGCGATTAAACTTCTTTTATTCAGCGTCTCATCAAGAATGAAAACACTTTTGAAAACTACAAGTCTCATGCGTTTTAGTGGTGAAAAAATAATATAAAAAATCGTTCGGGAAATGAGTTTACTCCCTGGGTACTTTCTTCGTATACTTTTGACTATACGGGCCGAGTCCGGGATTTACGGGAAATGGCGGGTTTTCGTTTGCCGGCGATTAAACTTCTTTTAATCAGCGTCTCATCAAAAATGAAAACATTTTTGAAAACTACAATTCTCATGCGTTTCAGTGGTAAAAATATAATTTAAAAAATCCTTTTGGAAATGAGTTTACTCACAGGGTACTTTTTTTGTATACATTCGACTATACGGGCCAAGCCCGGGATTTACGGGATATCGCAGGTTTTCGTTTGCCGGCGATTAAACCACTTTCATTAAGCGTCTCATCAAAAATGAAAACATTTCTGAAAACTACAAGTCTCACGCGTTTTAGTGGTGAAAAAATAATTTAAAAAATCGTTCTGGAAATGAGTTTACTCACAGGGTACTTTCTTTGTATACATTCGACTATACGGGCAAAGCCCGGGATTTACGGGAAATCGCGGGTTTTCGTTTGCCGGCGATTAAACTTCTTTCATTAAGCGTCTCGTCAAAAATGAAAACATTTTTGAAAACTACAAGTCTCATGCGCTTTAGTGGTGAAAAAAAAATTTAAAAAATCGTTCGGGAAATGAGTGTACACCCTGGGTACTTTCTTTGTATACATTCGTCTATACGGGCCAAGCCCGGGATTTACGTGAAATCGCGGGTTTTTGTTTGCCGGCGATTAAACCTCTTTCATTAAGCGTCTCATCAAAAATGAAAACAATTTTGGAAACTACAAGTCTCATGCGTTTTAGTGGTAAAAAGATAATTTAAAAAATCGTTTTGGAAATGAGTTTACTCACAGGGTTCTCTCTTTGTATACATTCGACTATACGGGCCAAGTCCGGAATTTACGGGAACTCGCGGGTTTTCGTTTGCCGGAGATTAAACCACTTTCATTAAGCGTCTCATCAAAAATGAAAACATTTCTGAAAACTACAAGTCTCATGCCTTTTAGTGGTGAAAAAATAATTTAAAAAATCGTACGGGAAATGAGTTTACTCCCTGGGAACTTTCTTTGTATACTTTTGACTATACGGGTTGAGTCCGGGAGTTACGGGAAGTCGTGGGTTTTCGTTTGCCGGCGATTAAACTTCTTTTATTCAGCGTCTCATCAAAAATGAAAACACTTTTGAAAACTACAAGTCTCATGCGTTTTAGTGGTGAAAAGATAATTTAAAAAACCGTTTTGGAAATGAGTTTACTCACAGGGTACTTTCTTTGTATACATTCGACTATACGGGCCAAGCCCGGGATTTACATGAAATCACGGGTTTTCGTTTGCCGGCTATTAAACCACATTCATTAAGCCTCTCATCAAAAATGAAAACATTTCTGAAAACTACAAGTCTCATGGGCTTTAGTGGTGAAATAATAGTTTAAAAAATCGTTCGGGAAATGAGTTTACTCCCTGGGTACTTTCTTTGTATACTTTTGACTATACGGGCCGAGTCCGGGATTTACGGGAAATCGCGGGTTTTCGTTTGCCGGCGATTAAACTTCTTTTATTCAGCGTCTCATCAAAAATGAAAACACTTTTGAAAACTACAAGTCTCACGCGTTTTAGTGGTGAAAAAATAATTTAAAAAATCGTTCTGGAAATGAGTTTACTCACAGGGTACTTTCTTTGTAAACATTCGACTATACGGGACAAGCCCGGGATTTAGGGAAATCGTGGTATTTCGTTTGCCGGCAAATAAACCTCTTTCATTAAGCGTCTCATTAAAAATGAAAACATTTTTTGAAACTACAAGTCTCATTCGTTCTAGTGGTGCAGAAATAATTTGAAAAATCGTTCGGGAAATCAGTTTACTCCCTGGGTACTTTCTTTATATACATTCAACTATACGGGCCAAGCCCGGGATTTACGGGAAATCGCGGGTTTTCGTTTGCCGGCGATTAAACTTCTTTTATTCAGCGTCTCATCAAGAATGAAAACACTTTTGAAAACTACAAGTCTCATGCGTTTTAGTGGTGAAAAAATAATATAAAAAATCGTTCGGGAAATGAGTTTACTCCCTGGGTACTTTCTTCGTATACTTTTGACTATACGGGCCGAGTCCGGGGTTTACGGGAAATGGCGGGTTTTCGTTTGCCGGCGATTAAACTTCTTTTAATCAGCGTCTCATCAAAAATGAAAACATTTTTGAAAACTACAATTCTCATGCGTTTCAGTGGTAAAAATATACTTTAAAAAATCGTTTTGGAAATGAGTTTACTCACAGGGTACTTTTTTTGTATACATTCGACTATACGGGATTTACGGGATATCGCAGGTTTTCGTTTGCCGGCGATTAAACCACTTTCATTAAGCGTCTCATCAAAAATGAAAACATTTCTGAAAACTACAAGTCTCATGGGCTTTAGTGGTGAAATAATAATTTAAAAAATCGTTCGGGAAATGACTTTACTCCCTGGGTACTTTCTTTGTATACTTTTGACTATACGGGCCGAGTCCGGGATTTACGGGAAATCGCAGGTTTTCGTTTGCCGGCGATTAAACTCCTTTTATTCGGCGTCTCATCAAAAATAAAAACATTTTTGAAAACTACAAGTCTCATGCGTTTTAGTGGTGAAAAGATAATTTAAAAAGTCGTTTTGGAAATGAGTTTACTCACAGGGTACTTTCCTTGTATACATTCGACTATTTCCGGGAAATCGCGGGTTTTCGTTTGCCGGCGATTAAACCACTTTCACTAAGCGTCTCATCAAAAATGAAAACATTTCTGAAAACTACAAGTCTCATGCGTTTAAGTGGTGAAAAGATAATTTAAAAAATCGTTCTGGAAATGAGTTTACTCACAGGGTACTTTCTTTGTATACATTCGACTATACGGGCCAAGCCCGGGATTTACGGGAAATCGCGGGTTTTCGTTTGCCGGCGATTAAACTTCTTTCATTAAGCGTCTCATCAAAAATGAAAACATTTTTGAAAACTACAAGTCTCATGCGTTTTAGTGGTGAAAAGATAATTTAAAAAGTCGTTTTGAAAATGAGTTTACTCACAGGGTACTTTCTTTGTATACATTCGACTATTTACGGGAAATCGCGGGTTTTCGTTTGCCGGCGATTAAACCACTTTCACTAAGCGTCTCATCAAAAATGAAAACAATTCTGAAAACTACAAGTCTCATGCGTTTTAGTGGTGAAAAGATAATTTAAAAAATCGGTCTGGAAATGAGTTTACTCACAGGGTACTTTCTTTGTAAACATTCGACTATACGGGACAAGCCCGGGATTTAGGGAAATCGTGGTATTTCGTTTGCCGGCGATTAAACCTCTTTCATTAAGCGTCTTATTAAAAATGAAAACATTTTTGGAAACTACAAGTCTCATTCGTTCTAGTGTGCAGAAATAATTTGAAAAATCGTTCGGGAAATCAGTTTCCTTCCTGGGTACTTTCTTTATATACATTCAACTATGCGGGCCAAGCCCGGGATTTACGGGAAATCGCGGGTTTTCGTTTGCCGGCGATTAAACTTCTTTTATTCAGCGTCTCATCAAAAATGAGAACACTTTTAAAAACTACAAGTCTCACGCGTTTTAGTGGTGAAAAAATAATTTAAAAAATCGTTCTGGAAATGAGTTTACTCACAGGGTACTTTCTTTGTATACATTCGACTATACGGGCCAAGCCCGGGATTTACGGGAAATCGCGGGTTTTCGTTTGCCGGCGATTAAACTTCTTTCATTAAGCGTCTCATCAAAAATGAAAACATTTTTGAAAACTACAAGTCTCATGCGTTTTAGTGGTGAAAAGATAATTTAAAAAGTCGTTTTGGAAATGAGTTTACTCACAGGGTACTTTCTTTGTATACATTCGACTATTTACGGGAAATCGCGGGTTTTCGTTTGCCGGCGATTAAACTTCTTTTATTCAGCGTCTCATCAAAAATGAGAACACTTTTAAAAACTACAAGTCTCACGCGTTTTAGTGGTGAAAAAATAATTTAAAAAATCGTTCGGGAAATGAGTTTACACCCTGGGTACTTTCTTTGTATACATTTAACTATGCGGGCCAAGCCCGGGATTTACGGGAAATCGCGGGTTTTCGTTTGCCGGCGATTAAACTTCTTTTATTCACCGTCTCATCAAAAATGAAAACACTTTTGAAAACTAAAAGTCTCACGCGTTTTAGTAGTGAAAAAATAATTTAAAAAATCGTTCTGGAAATGAGTTTACTCACAGGGTACTTTCTTTGTATACATTCGACTATACGGGCCAAGCCCGGGGTTTACGTGAAATCGCGGGTTTTCGTTTGCCGGCGATTAAACTTCTTTTATTCAGCGTCTCATCAAAAATGAAAACACTTTTGAAAACTAAAAGTCTCACGCGTTTTAGTAGTGAAAAAATAATTTAAAAAATCGTTCTGGAAATGAGTTTACTCACAGGGTACTTTCTTTGTATACATTCGACTATACGGGCCAAGCCCGGGATTTACGGGAAATCGCGGGTTTTCGTTTGCCGGCGATTAAACTTCTTTTATTCAGCGTCTCATCAAAAATGAAAACACTTTTGAAAACTAAAAGTCTCACGCGTTTTAGTAGTGAAAAAATAATTTAAAAAATCGTTCTGGAAATGAGTTTACTCACAGGGTACTTTCTTTGTATACATTCGACTATACGGGCCAAGCCCGGGATTTACGGGAAATCGCGGGTTTTCGTTTGCCGGCGATTAAACTTCTTCTATTCAGCGTCTCATCAAAAATGAAAACACTTTTGAAAACTAAAAGTCTCACGCGTTTTAGTAGTGAAAAAATAATTTAAAAAATCGTTCTGGAAATGAGTTTACTCACAGGGTACTTTCTTTGTATACATTCGACTATACGTGCCAAGCCCGGGATTTACCGGAAATCGCGGGTTTTCGTTTGCCGGCGATTAAACTTCTTTCATTAAGCGTCTCATCAAAAATGAAAACATTTTTGAAAACTACAAGTCTCATGCGTTTTAGTGGTGAAAAAAAAATTTAAAAAATTGTTCGGGAAATAAGTTTACACCCTGGGTACTTTCTTTGTATACATTCGACTATACGGGCCAAGCCCGGGATTTACGTGAAATCGCTGGTTTTCGTTTGCCGTCGAATAAACCTCTTTCATTAGACGTCTCATCAAAAATGAAAACATTTTTGAAAAGTACAAGTCTCATGCGTTTTAGTGGTGAAAAGATAATTTAAAAAATCGTTTTGGAAATGAGTTTACTCACAGGGTACTTTCTTTGTATACATTGGACTATGCGGGCCAAGCCCGGGATTTACGGGAAATCGCGGGTTTTCGTTTGCCGGCGATTAAACCACTTTCACTAAGCGTCTCATCAAAAATGAAAACATTTCTGAAAACTACAAGTCTCATGCGTTTTAGTGGTGAAAAAATAATTTAAAAAATCGTTCGGGAAATGAGTTTACTCCCTGTGTACTTTCTTTGTATACTTTTGACTATCAGGGCCGAGTCCGGGGTTTACGGGAAGTGGCGGGTTTTCGTTTGCCGGCGATTAAACTTCTTTTAATCAGCGTCTCATCCAAAATTAAAACATTTTTGGAAACTACAAGTCTCATGCGTTTTAGTGGTGAAAAGATAATTTAAAAAATCGTTTTGGAAATGAGTTTACTCACAGGGTACTTTCTTTGTATACATTGGACTATGCGGGCCAAGCCCGGGATTTACGGGAAATCGCGGGTTTTCGTTTGCCGGCGATTAAACCACTTTCACTAAGCGTCTCATCAAAAATGAAAACATTTCTGAAAACTACAAGTCTCATGCGTTTTAGTGGTGAAAAAATAATTTAAAAAATCGTTCGGGAAATGAGTTTACTCCCTGGGTACTTTCTTTGTATACTTTTGACTATACCGGCCGAGTCCGGGATTTACGGGAAATCGCGGGTTTTCGTTTGCCGGCGATTAAACTCCTTTTATTCCGCGTCTCATCAAAAATGAAAACATTTTTAAAAACTGCAAGTCTCATGCGTTTTAGTGGTGAAAAGATAGTTTTAAAAATCGTTCTGGAAATGAGTTTACTCACAGGGTACTTTCTTTGTAAACATTCGACTATACGGGACAAGCCCGGGATTTAGGGAAATCGTGGTATTTCGCTTGCCGGCGATTAAACCTCTTTTATTTAGCGTCTCATTAAAAATGAAAACATTTTTGGAAACTACAAGTCTCATTCGTTCTAGTGTGCAGAAATAATTTGAAAAATCGTTCGGGAAATCAGTTTCCTCCCTGGGTACTTTCTTCGTATACATTCGACTATACGGGCCAAGCCCGGGATTTACGGGAAATCGCGGGTTTTCGTTTGCCGGCGATTAAACTTCTTTCATTAAGCGTCTCATCAAAAATGAAAACATTTTTGAACACTACAAGTCTCATGCGTTTTAGTGGTGAAAAAAAAATTTAAAAAATCGTTCGGGAAGTGAGTTTACACCCTTGGTACTTTCTTTGTATACATTCGACTATACGGGCCAAGCCCGGGATTTACGTGAAATCGCGGGTTTTCGTTTGCCGGCGATTAAACCTCTTTCATTAAGCGTCTCATCAAAAATGAAAACATTTTTGAAAACTACAAGTCTCATGCGTTTTAGTGGTGAAAAAATAATTTAAAAAATCGTTCGGGAAATGAGTTTACACCCTGAGTAGTTTCTTTGTATATATTCGACTATACGGGCCAAGCCCGGGATTTACGTGAAATTGCGGGTTTTCGTTTGCCGGCGATTAAACCTCTTTCATTAAGCGTCTCATCAAAAATGAAAACATTTTTGAAAACTACAAGTCTCATGCGTTTTAGCGGTGAAAAAATAATTTAAAAAATCGTTCGGGAAATGAGTTTACTCCCTGGGTACTTTCTTTGTATACTTTTGACTATACGGGCCCAGTCCGGGATTTACGGGAAATCGCGGGTTTTCGTTTGCTGGCGATTAAATTTCTTTTATTCAGCGTCCCATCAAAAATGAAAACATTTTTGAAAACTACAAGTCTCATGCGTTTTAGTGGTGAAAAAATAATATAAAAAATCGTTCCGGAAATGAGTTTACTCCCTGGGTACTTTCTTCGTATACTTTTGACTATACGAGCCGAGTCCGGGTTTTACGGGAAATGGCGGGTTTTCGTTTGCCGGTGATTAAACTTCTTTTAACCAGCGTCCCATCAAAAATAAAAACATTTTTAAAAACTACAAGTCTCATGCGTTTTAGTGGTAAAAAGATAATTTAAAAAATCGTTTTGGAAATGAGTTTACTCCATGGGTACTTTCTTTGTATACTTTTGACTATACGGGCCAAGCCCGGGATTTACGGGAAATCGCGGGTTTTCGTTTGCTGGCGATTAAACTTCTTTTATTCAGCGTCTCATCAAAAATGAAAACACTTTTGAAAACTACAAGTCTCATGCGTTTTAGTGGTGAAAAAATAATATAAAAAATCGTTCGGGAAATGAGTTTACTCCATGGATACTTTCTTCGTATACTTTTGACTATACGGGCCGAGTCCGGGGTTTACGGGAAGTGGCGGGTTTTCGTTTGCCGGCGATTAAACTTCTTTTAATCAGCGTCTCATCAAAAATGAAAACATTTTTGGAAACTACAAGTCTCATGCGTTTTAGTGGTGAAAAGATAATTTAAAAAATCGTTTTGGAAATGAGTTTACTCACAGGGTACTTTCTTTGTATACATTGGACTATGCGGGCCAAGCCCGGGATTTACGGGAAATCGCGGGTTTTCGTTTGCCGGCGATTAAACCACTTTCACTAAGCGTCTCATGAAAAATGAAAACATTTCTGAAAACTACAAGTCTCATGCGTTTTAGTGGTGAAAAAATAATTTAAAAAATCGTTCGGGAAATGAGTTAACTCCCTGGGTACTTTCTTTGTATACTTTTGACTATACGGGCCGAGTACGGGATTTACGGGAAATCGCGGGTTTTCGTTTGCCGGCGATTAAACTCCTTTTATTCAGCGTCTCATCAAAAATGAAAACATTTTTAAAAACTGCAAGTCTCATGCGTTTTAGTGGTGAAAAAATAATTTTAAAAATCGTTCTGGAAATGAGTTTACTCACAGGGTACTTTCTTTGTAAACATTCGACTATACGGGACAAGCCCGGGATTTAGGGAAATCGTGGTATTTCGCTTGCCGGCGATTAAACCTCTTTCATTTAGCGTCTCATTAAAAATGAAAACATTTTTGGAAACTACAAGTCTCATTCGTTCTAGTGTGCAGAAATAATTTGAAAAATCATTCGGGAAATCAGTTTCCTCCCTGGGTACTTTCTTCGTATACATTCGACTATACGGGCCAAGCCCGGGATTTACGGGAAATCGCGGGTTTTCGTTTGCCGGCGATTAAACTTCTTTCATTAAGCGTCTCATCAAAAATGAAAACATTTTTGAAAACTACAAGTTTCATGCGTTTTAGTGGTAAAAAAAAATTTGAAAAATCGTTCGGGAAGTGAGTTTACACCCTTGGTACTTTCTTTGTATACATTCGACTATACGGGCCAAGCTCGGGATTTACGTGAAATCGCGGGTTTTCGTTTGCCGGCGATTAAACCTCTTTCATTAAGCGTCTCATCAAAAAGGAAAACATTTTTGAAAACTACAAGTCTCATGCGTTTTAGTGTTAAAAAATAATTTAAAAAATCGTTCGGGAAATGAGTTTACACCCTGAGTACTTTCTTTTTATACATTCGACTATACGGGCCAAGCCCGGGATTTACGTGAAATCGCGGGTTTTCGTTTGCCGGCGATTAAACCTCTTTCATTAAGCGTCTCATCAAAAATGAAAACATTTTTGAAAACTACAAGTCTCATGCGTTTTAGTGGTGAAAAAATAATTTAAAAAATCGTTCGGGAAATGAGTTTACTCCCTGGGTACTTTCTTCGTATACTTTTGACTATACGGGCCGAGTCCGGGGTTTACGGGAAGTGGCGGGTTTTCGTTTGCCGGCGATTAAACTTCTTTTAATCAGCGTCTCATCAAAAATGAAAACATTTTTGGAAACTACAAGTCTCATGCGTTTTAGTGGTGAAAAGATAATTTAAAAAATCGTTTTGGAAATGAGTTTACTCACAGGGTACTTTCTTTGTATACATTGGACTATGCGGGCCAAGCCCGGGATTTACGGGAAATCGCGGGTTTTCGTTTGCCGGCGATTAAACCACTTTCACTAAGCGTCTCATGAAAAATGAAAACATTTCTGAAAACTACAAGTCTCATGCGTTTTAGTGGTGAAAAAATAATTTAAAAAATCGTTCGGGAAATGAGTTAACTCCCTGGGTACTTTCTTTGTATACTTTTGACTATACGGGCCGAGTACGGGATTTACGGGAAATCGCGGGTTTTCGTTTGCCGGCGATTAAACTCCTTTTATTCAGCGTCTCATCAAAAATGAAAACATTTTTAAAAACTGCAAGTCTCATGCGTTTTAGTGGTGAAAAAATAATTTTAAAAATCGTTCTGGAAATGAGTTTACTCACAGGGTACTTTCTTTGTAAACATTCGACTATACGGGACAAGCCCGGGATTTAGGGAAATCGTGGTATTTCGCTTGCCGGCGATTAAACCTCTTTCATTTAGCGTCTCATTAAAAATGAAAACATTTTTGGAAACTACAAGTCTCATTCGTTCTAGTGTGCAGAAATAATTTGAAAAATCATTCGGGAAATCAGTTTCCTCCCTGGGTACTTTCTTCGTATACATTCGACTATACGGGCCAAGCCCGGGATTTACGGGAAATCGCGGGTTTTCGTTTGCCGGCGATTAAACTTCTTTCATTAAGCGTCTCATCAAAAATGAAAACATTTTTGAAAACTACAAGTTTCATGCGTTTTAGTGGTAAAAAAAAATTTGAAAAATCGTTCGGGAAGTGAGTTTACACCCTTGGTACTTTCTTTGTATACATTCGACTATACGGGCCAAGCTCGGGATTTACGTGAAATCGCGGGTTTTCGTTTGCCGGCGATTAAACCTCTTTCATTAAGCGTCTCATCAAAAAGGAAAACATTTTTGAAAACTACAAGTCTCATGCGTTTTAGTGTTAAAAAATAATTTAAAAAATCGTTCGGGAAATGAGTTTACACCCTGAGTACTTTCTTTTTATACATTCGACTATACGGGCCAAGCCCGGGATTTACGTGAAATCGCGGGTTTTCGTTTGCCGGCGATTAAACCTCTTTCATTAAGCGTCTCATCAAAAATGAAAACATTTTTGAAAACTACAAGTCTCATGCGTTTTAGTGGTGAAAAAATAATTTAAAAAATCGTTCGGGAAATGAGTTTACTCCCTGGGTACTTTCTTTGTATACTTTTGACTATACGGGCCCAGTCCGGGATTTACGGGAAATCGCGGGTTTTCGTGTGCCGGCGATTAAACTTCTTTTATTCAGCGTCCCATCAAAAATGAAAACATTTTTGAAAACTACAAGTCTCATGCGTTTTAGTGGTGAAAAAATAATATAAAAAACCGTTCCGGAAATGAGTTTACTCCCTGGGTACTTTCTTCGTATACTTTTGACTATACGAGCCGAGTCCGGGTTTTACGGGAAATGGCGGGTTTTCGTTTGCCGGTGATTAAACTTCTTTTAATCAGCGTCTCATCAAAAATGAAAACATTTTTAAAAACTGCAAGTCTCATGCGTTTTAGTGGTAAAAAGATAATTTAAAAAATCGTTTTGGAAATGAGTTTACTCACAGGGTACTTTCTTTGTATACATTCGACTATACGGGCCAAGCCCGGGATTTACGGGAAATAGCGGGTTTTCGTTTGCCGGCGATTAAACCACTTTCATTAAGCGTCTCATCAAAAATGAAAACATTTCTGAAAACTACAAGTCTCATGCCTTTTAGTGGTGAAAAAATAATTTAAAAAATCGTTCGGGAAATGAGTTTACTCCCTGGGAACTTTCTTTGTATACTTTTGACTATACGGGCCGAGTCCGGGAGTTACGGGAAGTCGTGGGTTTTCGTTTGCCGGCGATTATACTTCTTTTATTCAGCGTCTCATCAAAAATGAAACCATTTTTAAAAAGTCTCATGGGCTTTAGTGGTGAAATAATAATTTAAAAAATCGTTCGGGAAATGAGTTTACTTCCTTGGTACTTTTTTTGTATACTTTTGACTTTACAGGCCGAGTCCGGGATTTACGGGATTCCGCAGGTTTTCGTTTGCCAGCGATTAAACTTCTTTTATTCAGCGTCTCATCAAAAATGAAAACATTTTTGAAAACTAGAAGTCTCATGCGTTTTAGTGGTGAAAAAATAATTTAAAAAATCGTTCGGGAAATGAGTTTACTCCCTGGGTACTTTTTTTGTATACATTCGACTATACGGGCCAAGCCGGAATTTGCAGGAAATCGCGGGTTTTCGTTTGCCGGCTATTAAACCACATTCATTAAGCGTCTCATCCAAAATGAAAACATTTCTGAAAACTACAAGTCTCATGGGCTTTAGTGGTGAAATAATAATTTAAAAAATCGTTCGGGAAATGTGTTTACACCCTGGGTACTTTCTTTGTATACATTCGACTATACGGGCCAAGCCCGGGATTTACGTGAAATCGCGGGTTTTCGTTTGCCGTCGATTAAACTTCTTTCATTAAGCGTCTCATCAAAAATAAAAACATTTTTGAAAACTACAAGTCTCATGCGTTTTAGTGGTGAAAAAAAAATTTAAAAAATCGTTCGGGAACTGAGTTTACACCCTGGGTACTTTCTTTGTATACATTCGACTATACGGGCCAAGCCCGGGATTTACGTGAAATCGCGGGTTTTCGTTTGCCGTCGATTAAACCTCTTTCATTAAGCGTCTCATCAAAAATGAAAACATTTTTGAAAACTACAAGTCTCATGCGTTTTAGTGGTGAAAAAATAATTTAAAAAATCTTTCGGGAAATGAGTTTACTCCCTGGGTACTTTCTTTGTATACTTTTGACTATACGGGCCGAGTCCGGGAGTTACGGGAAGTCGTGGGTTTTCGTTTGCCGGCGATTAAACTTCTTTTATTCAGCGTCTTATCAAAAATGAAAACATTTTTAAAAACTACAAGTTTCATGGGTTTTAGTGGTGAAATAATAATTTAAGAAATCGTTCGGGGAATGAGTTTACTTCCTGGGTACTTTTTTTGTATACTTTTGACTTTACAGGCCGAGTCCAGGATTTACGGGAAATCGCAGGTTTTCGTTTGCCGGCGATTAAACTCCTTTTATTCAGCGTCTCATCAAAAATGAAAACATTTTTGAAAAGTACAAGTCTCATGCGTTTTAGTGGTGAAAAGATAATTTAAAAAACCGTTTTGGAAATGAGTTTACTCACAGGGTACTTTCTTTGTATACATTCGACTATACGGGCCAAGCCCAGGATTTACGGGAAATCGCGGGTTTTCGTTTGCCGGCGATTAAACCACTTTCACTAAGCGTCTCAACAAAAATGAAAACATTTCTGAAAACTACAAGTCTCATGCGTTTTAGTGGTGAAAAATTAATTTAAAAAATCGTTCGGGAAATGAGTTTACTCCATGGGTACTTTCTTTGTATACTTTTTACTATACGGGCCAAGCCCGGGATTTACGGGAAATCGCGGGTTTTCGTTTGCTGGCGATTAAACTTCTTTTATTCAGCGTCTCATCAAAAATGAAAACACTTTTGAAAACTAAAAGTCTCACGCGTTTTAGTGGTGAAAAAATAATATAAAAAATCGTTCGGGAAATGAGTTTACTCCCTGGGTACTTTCTTCGTATACTTTTGACTATACGGGCCGAGTCTGGGGTTTACGGGAAGTGGCGGGTTTTCGTTTGCCGGCGATTAAACTTCTTTTATTCAGCGTCTCATCAAAAATGAAAACATTTTTGAAAACTACAAGTCTCATGCGTTTTAGTGGTGAAAAGATAATTTAAAAAATCGTTTTGGAAATGAGTTTACTCACAGGGTACTTTTTTTGTATACATTCGACTATGCGGGCCAAGGCCGGGATTTACGGGAAATCGCGGGTTTTCGTTTGCCGGCGATTAAACCACTTTCACTAAGCGTCTCATCAAAAATGAAAATTTTTCTGAAAACTACAAGTCTCATGCGTTTTAGTGGTGAAAAAATAATTTAAAAAATCGTTCGGGAAATGAGTTTACTCCCTGGGTACTTTCTTTGTATACTTTTGACTATACGGGCCGAGTCCGGGATTTACGGTAAAACGCGGGTTTTCGTTTGCTGGCGATTAAACTCCTTTTATTCAGCGTCTCATCAAAAATGAAAACATTTTTAAAAACTGCAAGTCTCATGCGTTATAGTGGTGAAAAGATGATTTTAAAAATCGTTCTGGAAATGAGTTTACTCACAGGGTACTTTCTTTGTAAACATTCGACTATACGGGACAAGCCCGGGATTTAGGGAAATCGTGGTATTTCGCTTGCCGGCGATTAAACCTCTTTCATTTAGCGTCTCATTAAAAATGAAAACATTTTTGGAAACTACAAGTCTCATTCGTTCTAGTGTGCAGAAATAATTTGAAAAATCGTTCGGGAAATCAGTTTCCTCCCTGGGTACTTTCTTCGTATACATTCGACTATACGGGCCAAGCCCGGGATTTACGGGAAATCGCGGGTTGTCGTTTGCCGGCGATTAAACTTCTTTCATTAAGCGTCTCATCAAAAATGAAAACATTTTTGAAAACTACAAGTCTCATGCGTTTTAGTGGTGAAAAAAAAATTTAAAAAATCGTTCGAGAAGTGAGTTTACTCCCTGGGTACTTTCTTTGTATACTTTTGACTATACGGGCCGAGTCCGGGAGTTACGGGAAGTCGTGGGTTTTCGTTTGCCGGCGATTAAACTTCTTTTATTCAGCGTCTTATCAAAAATGAAAACATTTTTAAAAACTACAAGTTTCATGGGCTTTAGTGGTGAAATAATAACTTAAGAAATCGTTCGTGGAATGAGTTTACTTCCTGGGTACTTTTTTTGTATACTTTTGACTTTACAGGCCGAGTCCAGGATTTACGGGAAATCGCAGGTTTTCGTTTGCCGGCGATTAAACTCCTTTTATTCAGCGTCTCATCAAAAATGAAAACATTTTTGAAAAGTACAAGTCTCATGCGTTTTAGTGGTGAAAAGATAATTTAAAAAACCGTTTTGGAAATGAGTTTACTCACAGGGTACTTTCTTTGTATACATTCGACTATACGGGCCAAGCCCAGGATTTACGGGAAATCGCGGGTTTTCGTTTGCCGGCGATTAAACCACTTTCACTAAGCGTCTCAACAAAAATGAAAACATTTCTGAAAACTACAAGTCTCATGCGTTTTAGTGGTGAAAAATTAATTTAAAAAATCGTTCGGGAAATGAGTTTACTCCATGGGTACTTTCTTTGTATACTTTTTACTATACGGGCCAAGCCCGGGATTTACGGGAAATCGCGGGTTTTCGTTTGCTGGCGATTAAACTTCTTTTATTCAGCGTCTCATCAAAAATGAAAACACTTTTGAAAACTAAAAGTCTCACGCGTTTTAGTGGTGAAAAAATAATATAAAAAATCGTTCGGGAAATGAGTTTACTCCCTGGGTACTTTCTTCGTATACTTTTGACTATACGGGCCGAGTCTGGGGTTTACGGGAAGTGGCGGGTTTTCGTTTGCCGGCGATTAAACTTCTTTTATTCAGCGTCTCATCAAAAATGAAAACATTTTTGAAAACTACAAGTCTCATGCGTTTTAGTGGTGAAAAGATAATTCAAAAAATCGTTTTGCAAATGAGTTTACTCACAGGGTACTTTTTTTGTATACATTCGACTATGCGGGCCAAGGCCGGGATTTACGGGAAATCGCGGGTTTTCGTTTGCCGGCGATTAAACCACTTTCACTAAGCGTCTCATCAATAATGAAAATTTTTCTGAAAACTACAAGTCTCATGCGTTTTAGTGGTGAAAAAATAATTTAAAAAATCGTTCGGGAAATGAGTTTACTCCCTGGGTACTTTCTTTGTATACTTTTGACTATACGGGCCGAGTCCGGGATTTACGGTAAAACGCGGGTTTTCGTTTGCTGGCGATTAAACTCCTTTTATTCAGCGTCTCATCAAAAATGAAAACATTTTTAAAAACTGCAAGTCTCATGCGTTATAGTGGTGAAAAGATGATTTTAAAAATCGTTCTGGAAATGAGTTTACTCACAGGGTACTTTCTTTGTAAACATTCGACTATACGGGACAAGCCCGGGATTTAGGGAAATCGTGGTATTTCGCTTGCCGGCGATTAAACCTCTTTCATTTAGCGTCTCATTAAAAATGAAAACATTTTTGGAAACTACAAGTCTCATTCGTTCTAGTGTGCAGAAATAATTTGAAAAATCGTTCGGGAAATCAGTTTCCTCCCTGGGTACTTTCTTCGTATACATTCGACTATACGGGCCAAGCCCGGGATTTACGGGAAATCGCGGGTTGTCGTTTGCCGGCGATTAAACTTCTTTCATTAAGCGTCTCATCAAAAATGAAAACATTTTTGAAAACTACAAGTCTCATGCGTTTTAGTGGTGAAAAAAAAATTTAAAAAATCGTTCGAGAAGTGAGTTTACACCCTTGGTACTTTCTTTGTATACATTCGACTATACGGGCCAAGCCCGGGATTTACGTGAAATCGCGGGTTTTCGTTTGCCGGCGATTAAACCTCTTTGAAAACACTTTTGAAAACTACAAGTCTCATGCGTTTTAGTGGTGAAAAAATAATTTAAAAAATCGTTCGGGAAATGAGTTTACACCCTGAGTACTTTCTTTGTATAGATTCGACTATACGCGCCAAGCCCGGGATTTACGTGAAATCGCGGGTTTTCGTTTGCCGGCAATTAAACCTCTTTCATTAAGCGTCTCATCAAAAATGAAAACATTTTTGAAAACTACAAGTCTCGTGCGTTTTAGTGGTGAGAAAATAATTTAAAAAATCGTTCAAGAAATGAGTTTACTCCCTGCGTACTTTCTTTGTATACTTTTGACTATACGGGCCCAGTCCGGGATTAACGGGAAATCGCGGGTTTTCGTGTGCCGGCGATTAAACTTCTTTTATTCAGCGTCCCATCAAAAATGAAAACATTTTTGAAAACTACAAGTCTCATGCGTTTTAGTGGTGAAAAAATAATATAAAAAATCGTTCGGGAAATGAGTTTACTCCCTGGGTACTTTCTTTGTATACTTTTGACTATACGGGCCGAGTCCGGGATTTACGGGAAATCGCGGGTTTTCGTTTGCTGGCGATTAAACTCCTTTTATTCAGCGTCTCATCAAAAATGAAAACATTTTTAAAAACTGCAAGTCTCATGCGTTATAGTGATGAAAAGATAATTTTAAAAATCGTTCTGGAAATGAGTTTACTCACAGGGTACTTTCTTTGTAAACATTCGACTATACGGGACAAGCCCGGGATTTAGGGAAATCGTGGTATTACGCTTGCCGGCGATTAAACCTCTTTCATTTAGCGTCTCATTAAAAATGAAAACATTTTTGGAAACTACAAGTCTCATTCGTTCTAGTGTGCAGAAATAATTTGAAAAATCGTTCGGGAAATCAGTTTCCTCCCTGGGTACTTTCTTCGTATACATTCGACTATACGGGACAAGCCCGGGATTTACGGGAAATCGCGGGTTTTCGTTTGCCGGCGATTAAACTTCTTTCATTAAGCGTCTCATCAAAAATGAAAACATTTTTGAAAACTACAAGTCTCATGCGTTTTAGTGGTGAAAAAAAAATTTAAAAAATCGTTCGAGAAGTGAGTTTACACCCTTGGTACTTTCTTTGTATACATTCGACTATACGGGCCAAGCCCGGGATTTACGTGAAATCGCGGGTTTTCGTTTGCCGGCGATTAAACCTCTTTCATTAAGCGTCTCATCAAAAATGAAAACATTTTTGAAAACTACAAGTCTCGTGCGTTTTAGTGGTGAAAAAATAATTTAAAAAATCGTTCGGGAAATGAGTTTACTCCCTGGGTACTTTCTTTGTATACTTTTGACTATACGGGCCGAGTCCGGGATTTACGGGAAATCGCGGGTTTTCGTTTGCTGGCGATTAAACTCCTTTTATTCAGCGTCTCATCAAAAAAGAAAACATTTTTAAAAACTGCAAGTCTCATGCGTTATAGTGGTGAAAAGATAATTTTAAAAATCGTTCTGGAAATGAGTTTACTCACAGGGTACTTTCTTTGTAAACATTCGACTATACGGGACAAGCCCGGGATTTAGGGAAATCGTGGTATTTCGCTTGCCGGCGATTAAACCTCTTTCATTTAGCGTCTCATTAAAAATGAAAACATTTTTGGAAACTACAAGTCTCATTCGTTCTAGTGTGCAGAAATAATTTGAAAAATCGTTCGGGAAATCAGTTTCCTCCCTGGGTACTTTCTTCGTATACATTCGACTATACGGGCCAAGCCCGGGATTTACGGGAAATCGCGGGTTTTCGTTTGCCGGCGATTAAACTTCTTTCATTAAGCGTCTCATCAAAAATGAAAACATTTTTGAAAACTACAAGTCTCATGCGTCTTAGTGGTGAAAAAAAAATTTAAAAAATCGTTCGAGAAGTGAGTTTACACCCTTGGTACTTTCTTTGTATACATTCGACTATACGGGCCAAGCCCGGGATTTAGGTGAAATCGCGGGTTTTCGTTTGCCGGCGATTAAACCTCTTTGAAAACATTTTTGAAAACTACAAGTCTCATGCGTTTTAGTGGTGAAAAAATAATTTAAAAAATCGTTCGGGAAATGAGTTTACACCCTGAGTACTTTCTTTGTATAGATTCGACTATACGGGCCAAGCCCGGGATTTACGTGAAATCGCGGGTTTTCGTTTGCCGGCGATTAAACCGCTTTCATTAAGCGTCTCATCAAAAATGAAAACATTTTTGAAAACTACAAGTCTCGTGCGTTTTAGTGGTGAAAAAATAATTTAAAAAATCGTTCGGGAAATGAGTTTACTCCCTGGGTACTTTCTTTGTATACTTTTGACTATACGGGCCCAGTCCGGGATTAACGGGAAATCGCGGGTTTTCGTGTGCCGGCGATTAAACTTCTTTTATTCAGCGTCCCATCAAAAATGAAAACATTTTTGAAAACTACAAGTCTCATGCGTTTTAGTGGTGAAAAAATAATATAAAAAATCGTTCCGGAAATGAGTTTACTCCCTGGGTACTTTCTTCGTATACTTTTGACTATACGGGCCGAGTCTGGGGTTTACGGGAAGTGGCGGGTTTTCGTTTGCCGGCGATTAAACTTCTTTTATTCAGCGTCTCATCAAAAATGAAAACATTTTTGAAAACTACAAGTCTCATGCGTTTTAGTGGTGAAAAGATAATTCAAAAAATCGTTTTGCAAATGAGTTTACTCACAGGGTACTTTTTTTGTATACATTCGACTATGCGGGCCAAGGCCGGGATTTACGGGAAATCGCGGGTTTTCGTTTGCCGGCGATTAAACCACTTTCACTAAGCGTCTCATCAAAAATGAAAATTTTTCTGAAAACTACAAGTCTCATGCGTTTTAGTGGTGAAAAAATAATTTAAAAAATCGTTCGGGAAATGAGTTTACTCCCTGGGTACTTTCTTTGTATACTTTTGACTATACGGGCCGAGTCCGGGATTTACGGTAAAACGCGGGTTTTCGTTTGCTGGCGATTAAACTCCTTTTATTCAGCGTCTCATCAAAAATGAAAACATTTTTAAAAACTGCAAGTCTCATGCGTTATAGTGGTGAAAAGATGATTTTAAAAATCGTTCTGGAAATGAGTTTACTCACAGGGTACTTTCTTTGTAAACATTCGACTATACGGGACAAGCCCGGGATTTAGGGAAATCGTGGTATTTCGCTTGCCGGCGATTAAACCTCTTTCATTTAGCGTCTCATTAAAAATGAAAACATTTTTGGAAACTACAAGTCTCATTCGTTCTAGTGTGCAGAAATAATTTGAAAAATCGTTCGGGAAATCAGTTTCCTCCCTGGGTACTTTCTTCGTATACATTCGACTATACGGGCCAAGCCCGGGATTTACGGGAAATCGCGGGTTGTCGTTTGCCGGCGATTAATCTTCTTTCATTAAGCGTCTCATCAAAAATGAAAACATTTTTGAAAACTACAAGTCTCATGCGTTTTAGTGGTGAAAAAAAAATTTAAAAAATCGTTCGAGAAGTGAGTTTACACACTTGGTACTTTCTTTGTATACATTCGACTATACGGGCCAAGCCCGGGATTTACGTGAAATCGCGGGTTTTCGTTTGCCGGCGATTAAACCTCTTTCATTAAGCGTCTCATCAAAAATGAAAACATTTTTGAAAACTACAAGTCTCGTGCGTTTTAGTGGTGAAAAAATAATTTAAAAAATCGTTCGGGAAATGAGTTTACTCCCTGGGTACTTTCTTTGTATACTTTTGACTATACGGGCCGAGTCCGGGATTTACGGGAAATCGCGGGTTTTCGTTTGCTGGCGATTAAACTCCTTTTATTCAGCGTCTCATCAAAAAAGAAAACATTTTTAAAAACTGCAAGTCTCATGCGTTATAGTGGTGAAAAGATAATTTTAAAAATCGTTCTGGAAATGAGTTTACTCACAGGGTACTTTCTTTGTAAACATTCGACTATACGGGACAAGCCCGGGATTTAGGGAAATCGTGGTATTTCGCTTGCCGGCGATTAAACCTCTTTCATTTAGCGTCTCATTAAAAATGAAAACATTTTTGGAAACTACAAGTCTCATTCGTTCTAGTGTGCAGAAATAATTTGAAAAATCGTTCGGGAAATCAGTTTCCTCCCTGGGTACTTTCTTCGTATACATTCGACTATACGGGCCAAGCCCGGGATTTACGGGAAATCGCGGGTTTTCGTTTGCCGGCGAATAAACTTCTTTCATTAAGCGTCTCATCAAAAATGAAAACATTTTTGAAAACTACAAGTCTCATGCGTCTTAGTGGTGAAAAAAAAATTTAAAAAATCGTTCGAGAAGTGAGTTTACACCCTTGGTACTTTCTTTGTATACATTCGACTATACGGGCCAAGCCCGGGATTTACGTGAAATCGCGGGTTTTCGTTTGCCGGCGATTAAACCTCTTTGAAAACATTTTTGAAAACTACAAGTCTCATGCGTTTTAGTGGTGAAAAAATAATTTAAAAAATCGTTCGGGAAATGAGTTTACACCCTGAGTACTTTCTTTGTATAGATTCGACTATACGGGCCAAGCCCGGGATTTACGTGAAATCGCGGGTTTTCGTTTGCCGGCGATTAAACCGCTTTCATTAAGCGTCTCATCAAAAATGAAAACATTTTTGAAAACTACAAGTCTCGTGCGTTTTAGTGGTGAAAAAATAATTTAAAAAATCGTTCGGGAAATGAGTTTACTCCCTGGGTACTTTCTTTGTATACTTTTGACTATACGGGCCCAGTCCGGGATTAACGGGAAATCGCGGGTTTTCGTGTGCCGGCGATTAAACTTCTTTTATTCAGCGTCCCATCAAAAATGAAAACATTTTTGAAAACTACAAGTCTCATGCGTTTTAGTGGTGAAAAAATAATATAAAAAATCGTTCCGGAAATGAGTTTACTCCCTGGGTACTTTCTTCGTATACTTTTGACTATACGAGCCGAGTCAGGGTTTTACGGGAAATGGCGGGTTTTCGTTTGCTGGCGATTAAACTTCTTTTAATCAGCGTCTCATCAAAAATGAAAACATTTTTAAAAACTACAAGTCTCATGCGTTTCAGTGGTAAAAAGATAATTTAAAAAATCGTTTTGGAAATGAGTTTACTCACAGGGTACTTTCTTTGTATACATTCGACTATACGGGCCAAGCCCGGGATTTACGGGAAATAGCGGGTTTTCGTTTGCCGGCGATTAAACCATTTTCATTAAGCGTCTCATCAAAAATGAAAACATTTCTGAAAACTACAAGTCTCATGCCTTTTAGTGGTGAAAAAATAATTTAAAAAATCGTTCGGGAAATGAGTTTACTCCCTGGGAACTTTCTTTGTATACTTTTGACTATACGGGCCGAGTCCGGGAATTACGGGAAGTCGTGGGTTTTCGTTTGCCGGCGATTAAACCTCTTTCATTAAGCGTTTCATTAAAAATGAAAACATTTTTGGAAACTACAAGTCTCCTTCGTTCTAGTGGTGCAGAAATAATTTAAAAAATCGTTCGGGAAATCAGTTTACTCCCTGGGTACTTTCTTTATATACATTCAACTATACGAGCCAAGCCCGGGATTTACGGGAAATCGCGGGTTTTCGTTTGCCGGCGATTAAACTTCTTTTATTCAGCGTCTCATCAAAAATGAAAACATTTTTAAAAACTACAAGTCTCATGGGCTTTGGTGGTGAAATAATAATTTAAAAAATCGTTCGGGAAAAGAGTTTACTCCCTGGGTACTTTCTTTGTATACTTTTGACTATACGGGCCGAGTCCGGGATTTACGGGAAATCGCAGGTTTTCGTTTGCCGGCGATTAAACTCCTTTTATTCAGCGTCTCATCAAAAATGAAAACATTTTTGAAAACTACAAATCTCATGCGTTTTAGTGGTGAAAAGATAATTTAAAAAACCGTTTTGGAAATGGGTTTACTCACAGGGTACTTTCTTTGTATACATTCGACTATACGGGCCAAGCCCGGGATTTACAGAAAATCGCGGGTTTTCGTTTGCCGGCTATTAAACCACATTCATTAAGCGTCTCATCAAAAATGAAAACATTTCTGAAAACTACAAGTCTCATGGGCTTTAGTGGTGAAAAGATAATTTAAAAAATCGTTTTGGAAATGAGTTTATTCACAGGGTACTTTCTTTGTATACATTCGACTATACGGGCCACGCCCGGGATTTACGGGAAATCACGGGTTTTCGTTTGCCGGCGATTAAACCACTTTCACTAAGCGTCTCATCAAAAATGAAAACATTTCTGAAAACTACAAGTCTCATGCGTTTTAGTGGTGAAAAAATAATTTAAAAAATCGTTCGGGAAATGAGTTTACTCCCTGGGTGCTTTCTTTGCATACTTTTGACTATACGGGTCGAGTCCGGGATTTACGGGAAAGCGCTGGTTTTCGTTTGCCGGCGATTAAACTCCTTTTATTCAGCGTCTCATCAAAAATGAAAACATTTTTGAAAACTACAAGTCTCATGCGTTTTAGTGGTGAAAAGATAATTTAAAAAATCGTTCTGGAAATGAGTTTACTCACAGGGTACTTTCTTTGTAAACATTCGACTATACGGGATAAGCCCAGGATTTAGGGAAATCGTGGTATTTCGTTTGCCGGCGATTAAACCTCTTTCATTAAGCGTCTCATTAAAAATGAAAACATTTTTGGAAACTACAAGTCTCCTTCGTTCTAGTGGTGCAGAAATAATTTGAAAAATCGTTCGGGAAATCAGTTTACTCCCTGGGTACTTTCTTTATATACATTCAACTATACGAGCCAAGCCCGGGATTTACGGGAAATCGCGGGTTTTCGTTTTCCGGCGATTAAACTTCTTTTATTCAGCGTCTCATCAAAAATGAAAACATTTTTAAAAACTACAAGTCTCATGGGCTTTAGTGGTGAAAAAATAATTTAAAAAATCGTTCGGGAAAAGAGTTTACTCCCTGGGTACTTTCTTTGTATACTTTTGACTATACGGCCGAGTCCGGGATTTACGGGAAATCGCAGGTTTTCGTTTGCCGGCGATTAAACTCCTTTTATTCAGCGTCTCATCAAAAATGAAAACATTTTTAAACAAACTAGTAGTCTCATGCGTTTTAGTGGTGAAAAGATAATTTAAAAAACCGTTTTGGAAATGGGTTTACTCACAGGGTACTTTCTTTGTATACATTCGACTATACGGGCCAAGCCCGGGATTTACAGGAAATCGCGGGTTTTCGTTTGCCGGCTATTAAACCACATTCATTAAGCGTCTCATCAAAAATGAAAACATTTCTGAAAACTACAAGTCTCATGGGCTTTAGTGGTGAAAAGATAATTTAAAAAATCGTTTTGGAAATGAGTTTATTCACAGGGTACTTTCTTTGTATACATTCGACTATACGGGCCACGCCCGGGATTTACCGGAAATCACGGGTTTTCGTTTGCCGGCTATTAAACCACTTTCACTAAGCGTCTCATCAAAAATGAAAACATTTCTGAAAACTACAAGTCTTATGCGTTTTAGTGGTGAAAAAATAATTTAAAAAATCGTTCGGGAAATGAGTTTACTCCCTGGGTGCTTTTTTTGCATACTTTTGACTATACGGGTCGAGTCCGGGATTTACGGGAAAGCGCGGGTTTTCGTTTGCCGGCGATTAAACTCCTTTTATTCAGCGTCTCATAAAAAATGAAAACATTTTTGAAAACTACAAGTCTCATGCGTTTTAGTGGTGAAAAGATAATTTAAAAAATCGTTCTGGAAATGAGTTTACTCACAGGGTACTTTCTTTGTAAACATTCGACTATAAGGATAAGCCCAGGATTTAGGGAAATCGTGGTATTTCGTTTGCCGGCGATTAAACCTCTTTCATTAAGCGTCTTATTAAAAATGAAAACATTTTTGGAAACTACAAGTCTCTTTCGTTCTAGTGGTGCAGAAATAATTTGAAAAATCGTTCGGGAAATCAGTTTACTCCCTGGGTACTTTCTTTATATACATTCAACTATACGAGCCAAGCCCGGGATTTACGGGAAATCGCGGGTTTTCGTTTTCCGGCGATTAAACTTCTTTTATTCAGCGTCTCATCAAAAATGAAAACATTTTTAAACAAACTAGTAGTCTCATGCGTTTTAGTGGTGAAAAGATAATTTAAAAAACCGTTTTAAAAATGGGTTTACTCACAGGGTACTTTCTTTGTATACATTCGACTATACGGGCCAAGCCCGGGATTTACAGGAAATCGCGTGTTTTCGTTTCCCAGCTTTTAAACCACATTCATTAAGCGTCTCATCAAAAATGAAAACATTTCTGAAAACTACATGTCTCATGGGCTTTAGTGGTGAAATAATAATTTAAAAAATCGTTCGGGAAATGAGTTTACTCCCTGGGTACTTTCTTTGTATACTTTTCACTATACGGGCCGAGTCCGGGATTTACGGGAAATCGCAGGTTTTCTTTTGCCGGCGATTAAACTCCTTTTATTCAGCGTCTCATCAAAAATGAAAACATTTTTTAAAAGTACAAGTCTCATGCGTTTTAGTGGTAAAAAAATAATTTAAAAAATCGTTTTGGAAATGAGTTTACTCACAGGGTACTTTCTTTGTATACATTCGACTATACGGGCCACGCCCGGGATTTAGGGAAATCGTGGTATTTCGTTTGCCGGCGATTAAACCTCTTTCATTAAACGTCTCATTAAAAATGAAAATATTTTTAGAAACTACAAGTCTCCTTCGTTCTAGTGGTGCAGAAATAATTTGAAAAATCGTTCGGGAAATCAGTTTACTCCCTGGGTACTTTCTTTATATACATTCAACTATACGAGCCAAGCCCGGGACTTACGGGAAATCGCGGGTTTTCGTTTGCCGGCGATTAAACTTCTTTTATTTAGCGTCTCATCAAAAATGAAAACATTTTTAAAAACTACAAGTCTCATGGGCTTTAGTGGTGAAATAATAATTTAAAAAGTCGTTCGGGAAAAGAGTTTACTCCCTGGGTACTTTCTTTGTATACTTTTGACTATACGGGCCGAGTCCGGGATTTACGGGAAATCGCAGGTTTTCGTTTGCCGGCGATTAAACTCCTTTTATTCAGCGTCTCATCAAAAATGAAAACATTTTTGAAAACTTCAAGTCTCATGCGTTTTAGTGGTGAAAAAATAATTTAAAAAACCGTTTTGGAAATGAGTTTACTCACAGGGTACTTTCTTTGTATACATTCGACTATACGGGCCAAGCCCGGGATTTACAGGAAATCGCGGGTTTTCGTTTGCCGGCTATTAAACCACATTCATTAAGCGTCTCATCAAAAATGAAAACATTTCTGAAAACTACAAGTCTCATGGGCTTTAGTGGTGAAATAATAATTTAAAAAATCGTTCGGGAAATGAGTTTACTTCCTGGGTACTTTCTTTGTATACTTTTCACTATACGGGCCGAGTCTGGGATTTACGGGAAATCGCAGGTTTTCGTTTGCCGGCGATTAAACTCCTTTTATTCAGCGTCTCATCAAAAATGAAAATATTTTGAAAAGTACAAGTCTCATGCGTTTTAGTGGTGAAAAGATAATTTAAAAAACCGTTTTGGAAATGAGTTTACTCACAGGGTACTTTCTTTGTATACATTCGACTATACGGGCCGAGTCCGGGATTTACGGGAAATCGCAGGTTTTCGTTTGCCGGCGATTAAACTCCTTTTATTCAGCGTCTCATCAAAAATGAAAACATTTTTGAAAACTACAAGTCTCATGCGTTTTAGTGGTGAAAAGATAATTTAAAAAACCGTTTTGGAAATGAGTTTACTCACAGGGTACTTTCTTTGTATACATTCGACTATACGGGCCAAGCCCGGGATTTACAGGAAATCGCGGGTTTTCGTTTGCCGGCTATTAAACCACATTCATTAAGCGTCTCATCAAGAATGAAAACATTTCTGAAAACTACAAGTCTCATGGGCTTTAGTGGTGAAATAATAATTTAAAAAATCGTTCGGGAAATGAGTTTACTCCCTGGGCACTTTCTTTGTATACTTTTGACTATACGGGCCGAGTCCGGGATTTACGGGAAATTGTAGGTTTTCGTTTGCCGGCTATTAAACCACATTCATTAAGCGTCTCATCAAAAATGAAAACATTTCTGAAAACTACAAGTCTCATGGGCTTTAGTGGTGAAATAATAGATTAAAAAATCGTTCGGGAAATGAGTTTACTCCTTGGGTACTTTCTTTGTATACTTTTGACTATACGGGCTGAGTCCGGGATTTTAGGGAAATCGCAGGTTTTCGTTTGCCGGCGATTAAACTGCTTTTATTCAGCGTCTCATCAAAAATGAAAACATTTTTGAAAACTACAAGTCTCATGCGTTTTAGTGGTGAAAAGATAATTTAAAAAGTCGTCTTGTAAATGAGTTTATCCACAGGGTACTTTCTTTGTATACATTAGACTATACGGGCCAAGCCCGGGATATACGGGAAATCGCGGGTTTTTGTTTGCCGGCGATTAAACCACTTTCACTAAGCGTCTCATCAAAAATGAAAACATTTCTGAAAACTACAAGTCTCATGCGTTTTAGTGGTGAAAAAATAATTTAAAAAATCGTTCGGGAAATGAGTTTACTCCCTGGGTACTTTCTTGGTATACTTTTGACTATACGGGTCGAGTCCGGGATTTACGGGAAATCGCGGGTTTTCGTTTGCCGGCGATTAAACTTCTTTTATTCAGCGTCTCATCAAAAATGAAAACACTTTTGAAAACTACAAGTCTCATGCGTTTTAGTGGTGAAAGAATAATATAAAAAATCGTTCGGGAAATGAGTTTACTCCCTGGGTACTTTCTTCGTATACTTTTGACTATACGGGCCGAGTCCGGGGTTTACGGGAAAGCGCGGGTTTTCGTTTGCCGGCGATTAAACTCCTTTTATTCAGCGTCTCATAAAAAATGAAAACATTTTTGAAAACTACAAGTCTCACGCGTTTTAGTGGTGAAAAGATAATTTAAAAAATCGTTCTGGAAATGAGTTTACTCACAGGGTACTTTCTTTGTAAACATTCGACTATACGGGATAAGCCCAGGATTTAGGGACATCGTGGTATTTCGTTTGCCGGCGATTAAACCTCTTTCATTAAGCGTCTCATTAAAAATGAAAACATTTTTGGAAACTACAAGTCTCCTTCGTTCTAGTGGTGCAGAAATAATTTGAAAAATCGTGCGGGAAATCAGTTTACTCCCTGGGTACTTTCTTTATATACATTCAACTATACGAGCCAAGCCCGGGATTTACGGGAAATCGCGGGTTTTCGTTTTCCGGCGCTTAAACTTCTTTTATTCAGCGTCTCATCAAAAATGAAAACATTTTTAAAAACTACAAGTCTCATGGGCTTTAGTGGTGAAATAATAATTTAAAAAATCGTTCGGGAAAAGAGTTTACTCCCTGGGTACTTTCTTTGTATACTTTTGACTATACGGGCCGAGTCCGGGATTTACGGGAAATCGCAGGTTTTCGTTTGCCGGCGATTAAACTCCTTTTATTCAGCGTCTCATCAAAAATGAAAACATTTTTAAACAAACTAGTAGTCTCATGCGTTTTAGTGGTGAAAAGATAATTTAAAAAACCGTTTTGGAAATGGGTTTACTCACAGGGTACTTTCTTTGTATACATTCGACTATACGGGCCAAGCCCGGGATTTACAGGAAATCGCGTGTTTTCGTTTGCCGGCTTTTAAACCACATTCATTAAGCGTCTCATCAAAAATGAAAACATTTCTGAAAACTACAAGTCTCATGGGCTTTAGTGGTGAAATAATAATTTAAAAAATCGTTCGGGAAATGAGTTTACTCCCTGGGTACTTTCTTTGTATACTTTTCACTATACGGGCCGAGTCCGGGATTTACGGGAAATCGCAGGTTTTCGTTTGCCGGCGATTAAACTTCTTTTATTCAGCGTCTCATCAAAAATGAAAACATTTTTGAAAAGTACAAGTCTCATGCGTTTTAGTGGTGAAAAGATAATTTAAAAAATCGTTTTGGAAACGAGTTTACTCACAGGGTACTTTCTTTGTATACATTCGACTATACGGGCCACGCCCGGGATTTACGGGAAATCGCGGGTTTTCGTTTGCCGGCGATTAAACCACTTTCACTAAGCGTCTCATCAAAAATGAAAACATTTCTGAAAACTACAAGTCTCATGCGTTTTAGTGGTGAAAAAATAATTTAAAAAATCGTTCGGGAAATGAGTTTACTCCCTGGGTGCTTTCTTTGTATACTTTTGACTATACCGGTCGAGTGCGGGATTTACGGGAAATCGCGGGTTTTCGTTTGCCGGCGATTAAACTCCTTTTATTCAGCGTCTCATCAAAAATGAAAACATTTTTGAAAACTACAAGTCTCATGCGTTTTAGTGGTGAAAAGATAATTTAAAAAATCGTTCTGGAAATGAGTTTACTCACAGGGTACTTTCTTTGTAAACATTCGACTATACGGGATAAGCCCAGGATTTAGGGAAATCGTGGTATTTCGTTTGCCGGCGATTAAACCTCTTTCATTAAACGTCTCATTAAAAATGAAAACATTTTTAGAAACTACAAGTCTCCTTCGTTCTAGTGGTGCAGAAATAATTTGAAAAATCGTTCGGGAAATCGGTTTACTCCCTGGGTACTTTCTTTATATACATTCAACTATACGAGCCAAGCCCGGGACTTACGGGAAATCGCGGGTTTTCGTTTGCCGGCGATTAAACTTCTTTTATTCAGCGTCTCATCAAAAATGAAAACATTTTTAAAAACTACAAGTCTCATGGGCTTTAGTGGTGAAATAATAATTTAAAAAGTCGTTCGGGAAAAGAGTTTACTCCCTGGGTACTTTCTTTGTATACTTTTGACTATACGGGCCGAGTCCGGGATTTACGGGAAATCGCAGGTTTTCGTTTGCCGGCGATTAAACTCCTTTTATTCAGCGTCTCATCAAAAATGAAAACATTTTTGAAAAGTACAAGTCTCATGCGTTTTAGTGGTGAAAAGATAATTTAAAAAATCGTTTTGGAAACGAGTTTACTCACAGGGTACTTTCTTTGTATACATTCGACTATACGGGCCACGCCCGGGATTTACGGGAAATCGCGGGTTTTCGTTTGCCGGCGATTAAACCACTTTCACTAAGCGTCTCATCAAAAATGAAAACATTTCTGAAAACAACAAGTCTCATGCGTTTTAGTGGTGAAAAAATAATTTAAAAAATCGTTCGGGAAATGAGTTTACTCCCTGGGTGCTTTCTTTGTATACTTTTGACTATACCGGTCGAGTGCGGGATTTACGGGAAATCGCGGGTTTTCGTTTGCCGGCGATTAAACTCCTTTTATTCAGCGTCTCATCAAAAATGAAAACATTTTTGAAAACTACAAGTCTCATGCGTTTTAGTGGTGAAAAGATAATTTAAAAAATCGTTCTGGAAATGAGTTTACTCACAGGGTACTTTCTTTGTAAACATTCGACTATACGGGATAAGCCCAGGATTTAGGGAAATCGTGGTATTTCGTTTGCCGGCGATTAAACCTCTTTCATTAAACGTCTCATTAAAAATGAAAACATTTTTAGAAACTACAAGTCTCCTTCGTTCTAGTGGTGCAGAAATAATTTGAAAAATCGTTCGGGAAATCAGTTTACTCCCTGGGTACTTTCTTTATATACATTCAACTATACGAGCCAAGCCCGGGACTTACGGAAAATCGCGGGTTTTCGTTTGCCGGCGATTAAACTTCTTTTATTCAGCGTCTCATCAAAAATGAAAACATTTTTAAAAACTACAAGTCTCATGGGCTTTAGTGGTGAAATAATAATTTAAAAAGTCGTTCGGGAAAAGAGTTTACTCCCTCGGTACTTTCTTTGTATACTTTTGACTATACGGGCTGAGTCTGGGATTTACGGGAAATCGCAGGTTTTCGTTTGCCGGCGATTAAACTCCTTTTATTCAGCGTCTCATCAAAAATGAAAACATTTTTGAAAACTTCAAGTCTCATGCGTTTTAGTGGTGAAAAAATAATTTAAAAAACCGTTTTGGAAATGAGTTTACTCACAGGGTACTTTCTTTGTAAACATTCGACTATACGGGCCGAGTCCGGGATTTACGGGAAATCGCAGGTTTTCGTTTGCCGGCGATTAAACTTCTTTTATTCAGCGTCTCATCAAAAATGAAAACATTTTTGAAAACTACAGGTCTCATGCGTTTTAGTGGTGAAAAGATAATTAAAAAAACCGTTTTGGAAATGAGTTTACTCACAGGGTACTTTCTTTGTATACATTCGACTATACGGGCCAAGCCCGGGATTTACAGGAAATCGCGGGTTTTCGTTTGCCGGCTATTAAACCACATTCATTAAGCGTCTCTTCAAAAATGAAAACATTTCTGAAAACTACAAGTCTCATGGGCTTTAGTGGTGAAATAATAATTTAAAAAATCGTTCGGGAAATGAGTTTACTCCCTGGGCACTTTCTTTGTATACTTTTGACTATACGGGCCGAGTCTGGGAGTTACGGGAAGTCGTGGGTTTTCGTTTGCCGGCGATTAAACTTCTTTTATTCAGCGTCTCATCAAAAATGAAAACATTTTTAAAAACTACAAGTCTCATGGGCTTTAGTTTTGAAATAATAATTTAAAAAATCGTTCGGGAAAAGAGTTTACTCCCTGGGTACTTTCTTTGTATACTTTTGACTATACGGGCCGAGTCCGGGATTTACGGGAAATCGCAGGTTTTTGTTTGCCGGCGATTAAACTCCTTTTATTCAGCGTCTTATCAAAAATGAAAACATTTTTGAAAACTACAAGTCTTATGCGTTTTAGTGGTGAAAAGATAATTTAAAAAATCGTTTTGGAAATGAGTTTACTCACAGGGTACTTTCTTTGTATACATTCGACTATACGGGCCAAGCCCGGGATTTACGGGAAGTCGCGGGTTTTCGTTTGCCGGCGATTAAACCAATTTCACTAAGCGTCTCATCAAAAATGAAAACATTTCTGAAAACTACAAGTCTCATGCGTTTTAGTGGTGAAAAAATAATTTAAAAAATCGTTCGGGAAATGAATTTACTCCCTGGGTACTTTCTTTGTATACTTTTGACTACACGGGCCGAGTCCGGGATTTACGGGAAATCGCGGGTTTTCGTTTGCCGGCGATTAAACTTCTTTTATTCAGCGTCTCATCAAAAATGAAAACACTTTTGAAAACTACAAGTCTCACGCGTTTTAGTGGTGAAAAAACAATTTAAAAAATCGTTCTGGAAATGAGTTTACTCACAGGGTACTTTCTTTGTAAACATTCGACTATACGGGACAAGCCTGGGATTTAGGGAAATCGTGGTATTTCGTTTGCCGGCGATTAAACCTCTTTTATTAAGCGTCTCATTAAAAATGAAAACATTTTTGGAAACTACAAGTCTCATTTGTTCTAGTGGTGCAGAAATAATTTGAAAAATCGTTCGGGAAATCAGTTTACTTTCTGGCTACTTTCTTTATATACATTCAACTATACGGGCCAAGCCCGGGATTTACGGGAAATCACGGGTTTTCGTTTGCCGGCGATTAAACCACTTTCACTAAGCGTCTCATCAAAAATGAAAACATTTCTGAAAACTACAAGTCTCATGCGTTTTAGTGGTGAAAAAATAATTTAAAAAATCGTTCGGGAAAAGAGTTTACTCCCTGGGTGCTTTCTTTGTATACTTTTGACTATATGGGTCGAGTCCGGGATTTACGGGAAATAGCGGGTTTTTGTTTGCCGGCGATTAAACTCCTTTTATTCAGCGTCTCATCAAAAATGAAAACATTTTTGAAAACTACAAGTCTCATGCGTTTTAGTGGTGAAAAGATAATTTAAAAAATCGTTTTAGAAATGAGTTTACTCACAGGGTACTTTCTTTGTATACATTCGACTATACGGGCCAAGCCCGGGATTTACGGGAAATCGCGGGTTTTCGTTTGCCGGGGATTAAACCACTTTCATTAAGCGTCTCATCAAAAATGAAAACATTTCTGAAAACTACAAGTCTCATGCGTTTTAGTGGTGAAAAAATAATTTAAAAAATCGTTCGGGAAATGAGTTTACTCCTTGGGAACTTTCTTTGTATACTTTTGACTATACGGGCCGAGTCTGGGAGTTACGGGAAGTCGTGGGTTTTCGTTTGCCGGCGATTAAACTTCTTTTATTCAGCGTCTCATCAAAAATGAAAACATTTTTAAAAACTACAAGTCTCATGGGCTTTAGTTTTGAAATAATATTTTAAAAAATCGTTCGGGAAAAGAGTTTACTCCCTGGGTACTTTCTTTGTATACTTTTGACTATACGGGCCGAGTCTGGGATTTACGGGAAATCGCAGGTTTTTGTTTGCCGGCGATTAAACTCCTTTTATTCAGCGTCTTATCAAAAATGAAAACATTTTTGAAAACTACAAGTCTTATGCGTTTTAGTTTTGAAAAGATAATTTAAAAAATCGTTTTGGAAATGAGTTTACTCACAGGGTACTTTCTTTGTGTACATTCGACTATACGGGCCAAGCCCGGGATTTACGGGAAGTCGCGGGTTTTCGTTTTCCGGCGATTAAACCAATTTCACTAAGCGTCTCATCAAAAATGAAAACATTTCTGAAAACTACAAGTCTCATGCGTCTTAGTGGTGAAAAAATAATTTAAAAAATCGTTCGGGAAATGAGTTTACTCCCTGGGTACTTTCTTTGTATACTTTTGACTACACGGGCCGAGTCCGGGATTTACGGGAAATCGCGGGTTTTCGTTTGCTGGCGATTAAACTTCTTTTATTCAGCGTCTCATCAAAAATGAAAACACTTTTGAAAACTACATGTCTCACGCGTTTTAGTGGTGAAAAAACAATTTAAAAAACCGTTCTGGAAATGAGTTTACTCACAGGGTACTTTCTTTGTAAACATTCGACTATACGGGACAAGCCTGGGATTTAGGGAAATCGTGGTATTTCGTTTGCCGGCGATTAAACCTCTTTTATTAAGCGTCTCATTAAAAATGAAAACATTTTTAGAAACTACAAGTCTCATTCGTTCTAGTGGTGCAGAAATAATTTGAAAAATCGTTCGGGAAATCAGTTTACTTTCTGGGTACTTTCTTTATATACATTCAACTATACGGGCCAAGCCCGGGATTTACGGGAAATCGCGGGTTTTCGTTTGCCGGCGATTAAACCACTTTCACTAAACGTCTCATCAAAAATGAAAACATTTCTGAAAACTACAAGTCTCATGCGTTTTAGTGGTGAAAAAATAATTTAAAAAATCGTTCGGAAAAAGAGTTTACTTCCTGGGTGCTTTCTTTGTATACTTTTGACTATATGGGTCGAGTCCGGGATTTACGGGAAATGGCGGGTTTTTGTTTGCCGGCGATTAAACTCCTTTTATTCAGCGTCTCATCAAAAATGAAAACGTTTTTGAAAACTACAAGTCTCATGCGTTTTAGTGGTGAAAAGATAATTTAAAAAATCGTTCTGGAAATGAGTTTACTCCTAGGGTACTTTCTTTGTAAACATTCGACTATACGGGATAAGCCCAGGATTTAGGGAAATCGTGGTATTTCGTTTGCCGTCGATTAAACCTCTTTCATTAAGAGTCTCATTAAAAATGAAAACATTTTTGGAAACTACAA
This sequence comes from Hydractinia symbiolongicarpus, assembly GCF_029227915.1. Classification (NCBI taxonomy): domain Eukaryota; kingdom Metazoa; phylum Cnidaria; class Hydrozoa; order Anthoathecata; family Hydractiniidae; genus Hydractinia; species Hydractinia symbiolongicarpus. The sequence goes on along the minus strand of NC_079875.1, from coordinate 2,285,577 downwards.
GTCTACTCCGTTCTAGTGGTGCAGAAATAATTTGAAAAATCGTTCGGGAAATCAGTTTACTCCCTGGGTACTTTCTTTATATACATATACGGGCCAAGCCCGGGATTTACGGGAAATCGCGGGTTTTCGTTTGCCGGCGATTAAACTTCTTTTATTCAGCGTCTCATCAAAAATGAAAACATTTTTAAAAACTACAAGTCTCATGGGCTTTAGTGGTGAGATAATAATTTAAATATCGTTCGGGAAAAGAGTTTACTCCCTGGGTACTTTCTTTGTATACTTTTGACTATACGGGCCGAGTCCGGGATTTACGGAAAATCGCAGGTTTTCGTTTGCTGGCGATTAAACTCCTTTTATTCAGCGTCTCATCAAAAATGAAAACATTTTTGAAAACTACAAGTCTCATGCGTTTTAGTGGTGAAAAGATAATTTAAAAAACCGTTTTGGAAATGAGTTTACTCACAGGGTACTTTCTTTGTATACATTCGACTATACGGGCCAAGCCCGGGATTTACAGGAAATCGCGGGTTTTCGTTTGCCGGCTATTAAACCACATTCATTAAGCGTCTCATAAAAAATGAAAACATTTCTAAAAACTACAAGTCTCATGGGCTTTAGTGGTGAAATAATAATTTAAAAAATCGTTCGGGAAATGAGTTTACTCCCTGGGTACTTTCTTTGTATACTTTTGACTATACGGGCCGAGTCCGGGATTTACGGGAAATCGCAGGTTTTCGTTTGCCGGCGATTAAACTCCATTTATTCAGCGTCTCATCAAAAATGAAAACATTTTTGAAAACTACAAGTCTCATGCGTTTTAGTGGTGAAAAGATAATTTAAAAAATCGTTTTGGAAATGAGTTTACTCACAGGGTACTTTCTTTGTATACATTCGACTATACGGGCCAAGCCCGGGATTTACGGGAAATCGCGGGTTTTCGTTTGCCGGCGATTAAACCACTTTCACTAAGCGTCTCATCAAAAATGAAAACATTTCTGAAAACTACAAGTCTCATGCGTTTTAGTGGTGAAAAAATAATTTAAAAAATCGTTCAGGAAATGAGTTTACTCCCTGGGTTCTTTCTTTGTATACTTTTGACTATACGGGCCGAGTCGGGATTTACGGGAAATCGCGGGTTTTCGTTTGCCGGCGATTAAACTTCTTTTATTCAGCGTCTCATCAAAAATGAAAACACTTTTGAAAACTAAAAGTCTCATGCGTTTTAGTGGTAAAAATATAATATAAAAAATCGTTCGGGAAATGAGTTTACTCCCTGGGTACTTTCTTCGTATACTTTTGACTACACGTGCCAAGCCCGGATTTACGGGAAATCGCGGGTTTTCGTTTGCCGGGGATTAAACCTCTTTCATTAAGCGTCTCATCAAAAATGAAAACATTTCTGAAAACTACAAGTCTCATGCGTTTTAGTGGTGAAAAAATAATTTAAAAAATCGTTCTGGAAATGAGTTTACTCACAGGGTACTTTCTTTGTAAACATTCGACTATACGGGATAAGCCCGGGATTTACGGGAAATCGCGGGTTTTCGTCTGCCGGCGATTAAACTTCTTTTATTCAGCGTCTCATCAAAAATGAAAACATTTTTAAAAACTACAAGTCTCATGGGCTTTAGTGGTGAAATAATAATTTAAAAAATCGTTCGGGAAAAGAGTTTACTCCCTGGGTACTTTCTTTGTATACTTTTGACTATACGGGCCGAGTCCGAGATTTACGGAAAATCGCAGGTTTTCGTTTGCCGGCGATTAAACTCCTTTTATTCAGCGTCTCATCAAAAATGAAAACATCTTTCAAAACTACAAGTCTCATGCGTTTTAGTGGTGAAAAGATAATTTAAAAAACCGTTTTGGAAATGAGTTTACTCACAGGGTACTTTCTTTGTATACATTCGACTATACGGGATAAGCCCGGGATTTACGGGAAATCGCGGGTTTTCGTTTGCCGGCGATTAAACTTCTTTTATTCAGCGTCTCATCAAAAATGAAAACATTTTTAAAAACTACAAGTCTCATGGGCTTTAGTGGTGAAATAATAATTTAAAAAATCGTTCGGGAAAAGAGTTTACTCCCTGGGTACTTTCTTTGTATACTTTTGACTATACGGGCCGAGTCCGAGATTTACGGAAATTCGCAGGTTTTCGTTTGCCGGCGATTAAACTCCTTTTGTTCAGCGTCTCATCAAAAATGAAAACATTTTTCAAAACTACAAGTCTCATGCGTTTTAGTGGTGAAAAGATAATTTAAAAAATCGTTTTGGAAATGAGTTTACTCACAGGGTACTTTCTTTGTATACATTCGACTATACGGGCCAAGCCCGGGATTTACGGGAAATCGCGGGTTTTCGTTTGCCGGCGATTAAACCACTTTCACTAAGCGTCTCATCAAATATGAAAACATTTCTGAAAACTACAAGTCTCATGCGTTTTAGTAGTGAAAAAATAATTTAAAAAATCGTTCGAGAAATGAGTTTACTCCCTGGGTACTTTCTTTGTATACTTTTGACTATACGGGCCGAGTCGGGATTTACGGGAAATCGCGGGTTTTCGTTTGCCGGCGATTAAACTTCTTTTATTCAGCGTCTCATCAAAAATGAAAACACTTTTGAAAACTAAAAGTCTCATGCGTTTTAGTGGTAAAAATATAATATAAAAAATCGTTCGGGAAATGAGTTTACTCCCTGGGTACTTTCTTCGTATACTTTTGTCTACACGTGCCAAGCCCGGATTTACGGGAAATCGCGGGTTTTCGTTTGCCGGGGATTAAACCTCTTTCATTAAGCGTCTCATCAAAAATGAAAACATTTCTGAAAACTACAAGTCTCATGCGTTTTAGTGGTGAAAAAATAATTTAAAAAATCGTTCTGGAAATGAGTTTACTCACAGGGTACTTTCTTTGTAAACATTCGACTATACGGGATAAGCCCGGGATTTACGGGAAATCGCGGGTTTTCGTTTGCCGGCGATTAAACTTCTTTTATTCAGCGTCTCATCAAAAATGAAAACATTTTTAAAAACTACAAGTCTCATGGGCTTTAGTGGTGAAATAATAATTTAAAAAATCGTTCGGGAAAAGAGTTTACTCCCTGGGTACTTTCTTTGTATACTTTTGACTATACGGGCCGAGTCCGAGATTTACGGAAAATCGCAGGTTTTCGTTTGCCGGCGATTAAACTCCTTTTATTCAGCGTCTCATCAAAAATGAAAACATTTTTCAAAACTACAAGTCTCATGCGTTTTAGTGGTGAAAAGATAATTTAAAAAACCGTTTTGGAAATGAGTTTACTCACAGGGTACTTTCTTTGTATACATTCGACTATACGGGATAAGCCCGGGATTTACGGGAAATCGCGGGTTTTCGTTTGCCGGCGATTAAACTTCTTTTATTCAGCGTCTCATCAAAAATGAAGACATTTTTAAAAACTACAAGTCTCATGGGCTTTAGTGGTGAAATAATAATTTAAAAAATCGTTCGGGAAAAGAGTTTACTCCCTGGGTACTTTCTTTGTATACTTTTGACTATACGGGCCGAGTCCGAGAATTACGGAAATTCGCAGGTTTTCGTTTGCCGGCGATTAAACTCCTTTTGTTCAGCGTCTCATCAAAAATGAAAACATTTTTCAAAACTACAAGTCTCATGCGTTTTAGTGGTGAAAAGATAATTTAAAAAACCGTTTTGGAAATGAGTTTACTCACAGGGTACTTTCTTTGTATACATTCGACTATACGGGCCAAGCCCGGGATTTACAGGAAATCGCGGGTTTTCGTTTGCCGGCTATTAAACCACATTCATTAAGCGTCTCATCAAAAATGAAAACATTTTTAAAAACTACAAGTCTCATGGGCTTTAGTTTTGAAATAATAATTTAAAAAATCGTTCGGGAAAAGAGTTTACTCCCTGGGTACTTTCTTTGTATACTTTTGACTATACGGGCCGAGTCCGGGATTTACGGGAAATCGCAGGTTTTCGTTTGCCGGCGATTAAACTCCTTTTATTCAGCGTCTTATCAAAAATGAAAACATTTTTGAAAAGTACAAGTCTTATGCGTTTTAGTGGTGAAAAGATAATTTAAAAAATCGTTTTGGAAATGAGTTTACTCACAGGGTACTATCTTTGTATACATTCGACTATACGGGCCAAGCCCGGGATTTACGGGAAGTCGCGGGTTTTCGTTTGCCGGCGATTAAAGCAATTTCACTAAGCGTCTCATCAAAAATGAAAATATTTCTGAAAACTACAAGTCTCATGCGTTTTAGTGGTGAAAAAATAATTTAAAAAATCGTTCGGGAAATGAGTTTACTCCCTGGGTACTTTCTTTGTATACTTTTGACTATACGGGCCGAGTCCGGGATTTACGGGAAATCGCGGGTTTTCGTTTGCCGGCGATTAAACTTCTTTTATTCAGCGTCTCATCAAAAATGAAAACACTTTTAAAAACCACAAGTCTCACGCGTTTTAGTGGTGAAAAAACAATTTAAAAAATCGTTCAGGAAATGAGTTTAATCACAGGGTACTTTCTTTGTAAACATTCGACTATACGGGACAAGCCTGGGATTTAGGGAAATCGTGGTATTTCGTTTGCCCGCGATTAAACCTCTTTCATTAAGCGTCTCATTAAAAATGAAAACATTTTTGGAAACTACAAGTCTCATTCGTTCTAGTGGTGAAAAGATAATTTAAAAAGTCGTTTTGTAAATGAGTTTACTCACAGGGTACTTTCTTTGTATACATTAGACTATACGGGCCAAGCCCGGGATTTACGGGAAATCGCGGGTTTTCGTTTGCCGGCGATTAAACCACTTTCACTAAGCGTCTCATCAAAAATGAAAACATTTCTGAAAACTACAAGTCTCATGCGTTTTAGTGGTGAAAAAATAATTTTAAAAATCGTTCGGGAAATGAGTTTACTCCCTGGGTACTTTCTTTGTATACTTTTGACTATACGGGTCGAGTCCAAGATTTACGGGAAATCGCGGGTTTTCGTTTGCCGGCGATTAAACTTCTTTTATTCAGCGTCTCATCAAAAATGAAAACACTTTTGAAAACTACAAGTCTCATGCGTTTTAGTGGTGAAAGAATAATATAAAAAATCGTTCGGGAAATGAGTTTACTCCCTGGGTACTTTCTTCGTATACTTTTGACTATACGGGCCGAGTCCGGGGTTTACGGGAAATGGCGGGTTTTGGTTTGCCGGCGACTAAACTTCTTTTAATCAGCGTCTCATCAAAAATGAAAACATTTTTGAAAACTACAAGTCTCATGCGTTTTAGTGGTAAAAAGATAATTTAAAAAATCGTTTTGGAAATGAGTTTACTCACAGGGTACTTTCTTTGTATACATTCGACTATACGGGCCAAGCCCGGGATTTACGGGAAATCGCGGGTTTTCGTTTGCCGGGAATTAAACCACTTTCATTAAGCGTCTCATCAAAAATGAAAACATTTCTGAAAACTACAAGTCTCATGCGTTTTAGTGGTGAAAAAATAATTTAAAAAATCGTTCGGGAAATGAGTTTACTCCTTGGGAACTTTCTTTGTATACTTTTGACTATACGGGCCGAGTCTGGGAGTTACGGGAAGTCGTGGGTTTTCGTTTGCCGGCGATTAAACTTCTTTTATTCAGCGTCTCATCAAAAATGAAAACATTTTTAAAAACTACAAGTCTTATGCGTTTTAGTGGTGAAAAGATAATTTAAAAAATCGTTTTGGAAATGAGTTTACTCACAGGGTACTTTCTTTGTATACATTCGACTATACGGGCCAAGCCCGGGATTTACGGGAAATCGCAGGTTTTCGTTTGCCGGCGATTAAACCACTTTCACTAAGCGTCTCATCAAAAATGAAAACATTTCTGAAAACTACAAGTCTCATGCGTTTTAGTGGTGAAAAAATAATTTAAAAAATCGTTCGGGAAATGAGTTTACTCCCTGGGTACTTTCTTTGTATACTTTTGACTATACGGGCCGAGTCGGGATTTACGGGAAGTCGCGGGTTTTCGTTTGCCGGCGATTAAACCAACTTCACTAAGCGTCTCATCAAAAATGAAAACATTTCTGAAAACTACAAGTCTCATGCGTTTTAGTGGTGAAAAAATAATTTAAAAAATCGTTCGGGAAATGAGTTTACTCCCTGGGTACTTTCTTTGTATACTTTTGACTATACGGGCCGAGTCCGGGATTTACGGGAAATCGCGGGTTTTCGTTTGCCGGCGATTAAACTTCTTTTATTCAGCGTCTCATCAAAAATAAAAACACTTTTCAAAACTACAAGTCTCACGCGTTTTAGTGGTGAAAAAACAATTTAAAAAATCGTTCTGGAAATGAGTTTACTCACAGGGTACTTTCTTTGTAAACATTCGACTATACGGGACAAGCCTGGGATTTAGGGAAATCGTGGTATTTCGTTTGCCGGCGATTAAACCTCTTTCATTAAGCGTCTCATTAAAAATGAAAACATTTTTGGAAACTACAAGTCTCATTCGTTCTAGTGGTGCAGAAATAATTTGAAAAATCGTTCGGGAAATCAGTTTACTCCCTGGGTACTTTCTTTATATACATTCAACTATACGGGCCAAGCCCGGGATTTACGGGAAATCGCGGGTTTTCGTTTGCCGGCGATTAAACCACTTTCACTAAGCGTCTCATCAAAAATGAAAACATTTCTGAAAACTACAAGTCTCATGCGTTTTAGTGGTGAAAAAATAATTTAAAAAATCGTTCGAGAATAGAGTTTACTCCCTGGGTGCTTTCTTTGTATACTTTTGACTATACGGGTCGAGTCCGGGATTTACGGGAAATGGCGGGTTTTTGTTTGCCGGCGATTAAACTCCTTTTATTCAGCGTCTCATCAAAAATGAAAACATTTTTGAAAACTACAAGTCTCATGCGTTTTAGTGGTGAAAAGATAATTTAAAAAATCGTTCTGGAAATGAGTTTACTCACAGGGTACTTTCTTTGTAAACATTCGACTATACAGGATAAGCCCAGGATTTAGGGAAATCGTGGTATTTCGTTTGCCGGCGATTAAACCTCTTTCATTAAGAGTCTCATTAAAAATGAAAACATTTTTGGAAACTACAAGTCTCCTCCGTTCTAGTGGTGCAGAAATAATTTGAAAAATCGTTCGGGAAATCAGTTTACTCCCTGGGTACTTTCTTTATATACATATACGGGCCAAGCCCGGGATTTACGGGAAATCGCGGGTTTTCGTTTGCCGGCGATTAAACTTCTTTTATTCAGCGTCTCATCAAAAATGAAAACATTTTTGAAAACTACAAGTCTCATGCGTTTTAGTGGTGAAAAGATAATTTAAAAAATCGTTTTGGAAATGAGTTTACTCACAGGGTACTTTCTCTGTATACATTCGACTATACGGGCCAAGCCCGGGATTTACGGGAAATCGCAGGTTTTCGTTTGCCGGCGATTAAACCACTTTCACTAAGCGTCTCATCAAAAATGAAAACATTTCTGAAAACTACAAGTCTCATGCGTTTTAGTGGTGAAAAAATAATTTAAAAAATCGTTCGGGAAATGAGTTTACTCCCTGGGTACTTTCTTTGTATACTTTTGACTATACCGGCCGAGTCGGGATTTACGGGAAATCGCGGGTTTTCGTTTGCCGGCGATTAAACTTCTTTTATTCAGCGTATCATCAAAAATGAAAACACTTTTGAAAACTAAAAGTCTCATGCGTTTTAGTGGTGAAAAAATAATATAAAAAATCGTTCGGGAAATGAGTTTACTCCCTGGGTACTTTCTTCGTATACTTTTGACTACACGGGCCAAGCCCGGATTTACGGGAAATCGCGGGTTTTCGTTTGCCGGGGATTAAACCTCTTTCATTAAGCGTCTCATTAAAAATGAAAACATTTTTGGAAACTACAAGTCTCCTTCGTTCTAGTGGTGCAGAAATAATTTGAAAAATCGTTCGGGAAATCAGTTTACTCCCTGGGTACTTTCTTTATATACATATACGGGCCAAGCCCGGGATTTACGGGAAATCGCGGGTTTTCGTTTGCCGGCGATTAAACTTCTTTTATTCAGCGTCTCATCAAAAATGAAAACATTTTTGAAAACTACAAGTCTCATGCGTTTTAGTGGTGAAAAGATAATTTAAAAAATCGTTTTGGAAATGAGTTTACTCACAGGGTACTTTCTTTGTATACATTCGACTATACGGGCCAAGCCCGGGATTTACGGGAAATCGCAGGTTTTCGTTTGCCGGCGATTAAACCACTTTCACTAAGCGTCTCATCAAAAATGAAAACATTTCTGAAAACTAAAAGTCTCATGCGTTTTAGTGGTGAAAAAATAATTTAAAAAATCGTTCGGGAAATGAGTTTACTCCCTGGGTACTTTCTTTGTATACTTTTGACTATACGGGCCGAGTCGGGATTTACGGGAAATCGCGGGTTTTCGTTTGCCGGCGATTAAACTTCTTTTATTCAGCGTCTCATCAAAAATGAAAACACTTTTGAAAACTAAAAGTCTCATGCGTTTTAGTGGTGAAAAAATAATATAAAAAATCGTTCGGGAAATGAGTTTACTCCCTGGGTACTTTCTTCGTATACTTTTGACTACACGGGCCAAGCCCGGATTTACGGGAAATCGCGGGTTTTCGTTTGCCGGGGATTAAACCTCTTTCATTAAGCGTCTCATTAAAAATGAAAACATTTTTGGAAACTACAAGTCTCCTCCGTTCTAGTGGTGCAGAAATAATTTGAATAATCGTTCGGGAAATCAGTTTACTCCCTGGGTACTTTCTTTATATACATATACGGGCCAAGCCCGGGATTTACGGGAAATCGCGGGTTTTCGTTTGCCGGCGATTAAACTTCTTTTATTCAGCGTCTCATCAAAAATGAAAACATTTTTGAAAACTACAAGTCTCATGCGTTTTAGTGGTGAAAAGATAATTTAAAAAATCGTTTTGGAAATGAGTTTACTCACAGGGTACTTTCTTTGTATACATTCGACTATACGGGCCAAGCCCGGGATTTACGGGAAATCGCAGGTTTTCGTTTGCCGGCGATTAAACCACTTTCACTAAGCGTCTCATCAAAAATGAAAACATTTCTGAAAACTACAAGTCTCATGCGTTTTAGTGGTGAAAAAATAATTTAAAAAATCGTTCGGGAAATGAGTTTACTCCCTGGGTACTTTCTTTGTATACTTTTGACTATACGGGCCGAGTCGGGATTTACGGGAAATCGCGGGTTTTCGTTTGCCGGCGATTAAACTTCTTTTATTCAGCGTCTCATAAAAAATGAAAACACTTTTGAAAACTAAAAGTCTCATGCGTTTTAGTGGTGAAAAAATAATATAAAAAATCGTTCGGGAAATGAGTTTACTCCCTGGGTACTTTCTTCGTATACTTTTGACTACACGGGCCAAGCCCGGATTTACGGGAAATCGCGGGTTTTCGTTTGCCGGGGATTAAACCTCTTTCATTAAGCGTCTCATCAAAAATGAAAACATTTTTCAAAACTACAAGTCTCATGGGCTTTAGTGGTGAAATAATAATTTAAAAAATCGTTCGGGAAAAGAGTTTACTCCCTGTGTACTTTCTTTGTATACTTTTGACTATACGGGCCGAGTCCGAGATTTACGGAAAATCGCAGGTTTTCGTTTGCCGGCGATTAAACTCCTTTTATTCAGCGTCTCATCAAAAATGAAAACATTTTTCAAAACTGCAAGTCTCATGCGTTTTAGTGGTGAAAAGATAATTTAAAAAACCGTTTTGGAAATGAGTTTACTCACAGGGTACTTTCTTTGTATACATTCGACTGTACGGGCCAAGCCCGGGATTTACAGGAAATCGCGGGTTTTCGTTTGCCGGCTATTAAACCACATTCATTAAGCGTCTCATCAAAAATGAAAACATTTCTGAAAACTACAAGTCTTAAGGGCTTTATTGGTGAAATAATAACTTAAAAAATCGTTCGGGAAATGAGTTTACTCCCTGGGTACTTTCTTTGTATACTTTTGACTATACGGGCCGAGTCCGGGATTTACGGGAAATCGCATGTTTTCGTTTGCCGGCGATTAAACTCCTTTTATTCAGCGTCTCATCAAAAATGAAAACATTTTTGAAAACTACAAGTCTCATGCTTTTTAGTGGTGAAAAGATAATTTAAAAAATCGTTTTGGAAATGAGTTTACTCACAGGGTACTTTCTTTGTATACATTCGACTATACGGCCAAGCCCGGGATTTACGGGAAATCGCGGGTTTTCGTTTGCCGGCGATTAAACCACTTTCACTAAGCGTCTCATCAAAAATGAAAACATTTCTGAAAACTACAAGTCTCAAGGGCTTTAGTGGTGAAATAATAACTTAAAAAATCGTTCGGGAAATGAGTTTACTCCCTGGGTACTTTCTTTGTATACTTTTGACTATACGGGCCGAGTCCGGGATTTACGGGAAATCGCATGATTTCGTTTGCCGGCGATTAAACTCCTTTTATTCAGCGTCTCATCAAAAATGAAAACATTTTTGAAAACTACAAGTCTCATGCTTTTTAGTGGTGAAAAGATAATTTAAAAAATCGTTTTGGAAATGAGTTTACTCACAGGGTACTTTCTTTGTATACATTCGACTATACGGCCAAGCCCGGGATTTACGGGAAATCGCGGGTTTTCGTTTGCCGGCGATTAAACCACTTTCACTAAGCGTCTCATCAAAAATGAAAACATTTCTGAAAACTACAAGTCTCATGCGTTTTAGTGGTGAAAAAATAATTTAAAAAATCGTTCGGGAAATGAGTTTACTCCTTGGGAACTTTCTTTGTATACTTTTGACTATACGGGCCGAGTCTGGGATTACGGGAAGTCGTGGGTTTTCGTTTGCCGGCGATTAAACTTCTTTTATTCAGCGTCTCATCAAAAATGAAAACATTTTTAAAAACTACAAGTCTCATGGGCTTTAGTGGTGAAATAATAATTTAAAAAATCGTTTGGGAAAAGAGTTTACTCCCTGGGTACTTTCTTTGTATACTTTTGACTATACGGGCCGAGTCCGGGATTTACGGGAAATCGCAGGTTTTCGTTTGCCGACGATTAAACTCCTTTTATTCAGCGTCTCATCAAAAATGAAAACATTTTTGAAAACTACAAGTCTCATGCGTTTTAGTGGTGAAAAGATAATTTAAAAAACCGTTTTGGAAATGAGTTTACTCACAGGGTACTTTCTTTGTATACATTCGACTATACGGGCCAAGCCCGGGATTTACAGGAAATCGCGGGTTTTCGTTTGCCGGCTATTAAACCACATTCATTAAGCGTCTCATCAAAAATGAAAACATTTCTGAAAACTATAAGTCTCATGGGCTTTAGTGGTGAAATAATAATTTAAAAAATCGTTCGGGAAGTGAGTTTACTCCCTGGGTACTTTCTTTGTATACTTTTGACTATACGGGCCGAGTCCGGGATTTACGGGAAATCGCGGGTTTTCGTTTGCCGGCTATTAAACCACATTCATTAAGCGTCTCATCAAAAATGAAAACATTTCTGAAAACTACAAGTCTCATGGGTTTTAGTGGTGAAATAATAGTTTAAAAAATCGTTCGGGAAATGAGTTTACTCCCTGGGTACTTTCTTTGTATACTTTTGACTATACGGGCCGAGTCCGGGATTTACGGGAAATTGCAGGTTTTCGTTTGCCGGCGATTAAACTCCTTTTATTCAGCGTCTCATCAAAAATGAAAACATTTTTGAAAACTACAAGTCTCCTGCGTTTTAGTGGTGAAAAGATATTTTAAAAAATCGTTTTGGAAATGAGTTTACTCACAGGGTACTTTCTTTGTATACATTCGACTATACGGGCCAAGCCCGGGATTTACGGGAAATCGCGGGGTTTCGTTTGCCGGCGATTAAACCACTTTCGCTAAGCGTCTCATCAAAAATGAAAACATTTCTGAAAACTACAAGTCTCATGCGTTTGAGTGGTGAAAAAATAATTTAAAAAATCGTTCGGAAAATGAGTTTACTCCCTGGGTACTTTCTTTGTATACTTTTGACTATACGGGCCGAGTCCGGGATTTACGGGAAATCGCGGGTTTTCGTTTGCCGGCGATTAAACTTCTTTTATTCAGCGTCTCATCAAAAATGAAAACATTTTTAAAAACTACAAGTCTCATGGGCTTTAGTTTTGAAATAATAATTTAAAAAATCGTTCGGGAAAAGAGTTTAATCCCATTGGCACTTTCTTTGTATACTTTTGACTATACGGGCTGAGTCCGGGATTTACGGGAAATCGCAGGTTTTCGTTTGCCGGCGATTAAACTTCTTTTATTCAGCGTCTTATCAAAAATGAAAACATTTTTCAAAACTACAAGTCTCATGCGTTTTAGTGGTGAAAAGATAATTTAAAAAACCGTTTTGGAAATGAGTTTACTCACAGGGTACTTTCTTTGTATACATTCGACTGTACGGGCCAAGCCCGGGATTTACAGGAAATCGCGGGTTTTCGTTTGCCGGCTATTAAACCACATTCATTAAGCGTCTCATCAAAAATGAAAACATTTCTGAAAACTACAAGTCTCAAGGGCTTTAGTGGTGAAATAATAACTTAAAAAATCGTTCGGGAAATGAGTTTACTCCCTGGGTACTTTCTTTGTATACTTTTGACTATACGGGCCGAGTCCGGGATTTACGGGAAATCGCATGTTTTCGTTTGCCGGCGATTAAACTCCTTTTATTCAGCGTCTCATCAAAAATGAAAACATTTTTGAAAACTACAAGTCTCATGCTTTTTAGTGGTGAAAAGATAATTTAAAAAATCGTTTTGGAAATGAGTTTACTCACAGGGTACTTTCTTTGTATACATTCGACTATACGGCCAAGCCCGGGATTTACGGGAAATCGCGGGTTTTCGTTTGCCGGCGATTAAACCACTTTCACTAAGCGTCTCATCAAAAATGAAAACATTTTTGAAAACTACAAGTCTCAAGGGCTTTAGTGGTGAAATAATAACTTAAAAAATCGTTCGGGAAATGAGTTTACTCCCTGGGTACTTTCTTTGTATACTTTTGACTATACGGGCCGAGTCCGGGATTTACGGGAAATCGCATGTTTTCGTTTGCCGGCGATTAAACTCCTTTTATTCAGCGTCTCATCAAAAATGAAAACAGTTTTGAAAACTACAAGTCTCATGCTTTTTAGTGGTGAAAAGATAATTTAAAAAATCGTTTTGGAAATGAGTTTACTCACAGGGTACTTTCTTTGTATACATTCGACTATACGGCCAAGCCCGGGATTTACGGGAAATCGCGGGTTTTCGTTTGCCGGCGATTAAACCACTTTCACTAAGCGTCTCATCAAAAATGAAAATATTTCTGAAAACTACAAGTCTCATGCGTTTTAGTGGTGAAAAAATAATTTAAAAAATCGTTCGGGAAATGAGTTTACTCCTTGGGAACTTTCTTTGTTTACTTTTGACTATACGGGCCGAGTCTGGGATTACGGGAAGTCGTGGGTTTTCGTTTGCCGGCGATTAAACTTCTTTTATTCAGCGTCTCATCAAAAATGAAAACATTTTTAAAAACTACAAGTCTCATGGGCTTTAGTGGTGACATAATAATTTAAAAAATCGTTTGGGAAAAGAGTTTACTCCCTGGGTACTTTCTTTGTATACTTTTGACTATGCGGGCCGAGTCCGGGATTTACGGGAAATCGCAGGTTTTCGTTTGCCGACGATTAAACTCCTTTTATTCAGCGTCTCATCAAAAATGAAAACATTTTTGAAAACTACAAGTCTCATGCGTTTTAGTGGTGAAAAGATAATTTAAAAAACCGTTTTGGAAATGAGTTTACTCACAGGGTACTTTCTTTGTATACATTCGACTATACAAGCCAAGCCCGGGATTTACAGGAAATCGCGGGTTTTCGTTTGCCGGCTATTAAACCACATTCATTAAGCGTCTCATCAAAAATGAAAACATTTCTGAAAACTATAAGTCTCATGGGCTTTAGTGGTGAAATAATAATTTAAAAAATCGTTCGGGAAATGAGTTTACTCCCTGGGTACTTTCTTTGTATACTTTTGACTATACGGGCCGAGTCCGGGATTTACGGGAAATCGCGGGTTTTCGTTTGCCGGCTATTAAACCACATTCATTAAGCGTCTCATCAAAAATGAAAACATTTCTGAAAACTACAAGTCTCATGGGTTTTAGTGGTGAAATAATAGTTTAAAAAATCGTTCGGGAAATGAGTTTACTCCCTGGGTACTTTCTTTGTATACTTTTGACTATACGGGCCGAGTCCGGGATTTACGGGAAATTGCAGGTTTTCGTTTGCCGGCGATTAAACTCCTTTTATTCAGCGTCTCATCAAAAATGAAAACATTTTTGAAAACTACAAGTCTCCTGCGTTTTAGTGGTGAAAAGATATTTTAAAAAATCGTTTTGGAAATGAGTTTACTCACAGGGTACTTTCTTTGTATACATTCGACTATACGGGCCAAGCCCGGGATTTACGGGAAATCGCGGGGTTTCGTTTGCCGGCGATTAAACCACTTTCGCTAAGCGTCTCATCAAAAATGAAAACATTTCTGAAAACTACAAGTCTCATGCGTTTTAGTGGTGAAAAAATAATTTAAAAAATCGTTCGGAAAATGAGTTTACTCCCTGGGTACTTTCTTTGTATACTTTTGACTATACGGGCCGAGTCCGGGATTTACGGAAAATCGCTGGTTTTCGTTTGCCGGCGATTAAACTTCTTTTATTCAGCGTCTCATCAAAAATGAAAACATTTTTAAAAACTACAAGTCTCATGGGCTATAGTGGTAAAATAATAATTTAAAAAATCGTTCGGGAAAAGAGTTTACTCACTGGGTACTTTCTTTGTATACTTTTGACTATACGGGCCGAGTCCGGGATTTACGGGAAATTGCAGATTTTCGTTTGCCGGCGATTAAACTCCTTTTATTCAGCGTCTCAACAAAAATGAAAACATTTTTAAAAACTACAAGTCTCATGCGTTTTAGTGGTGAAAAGATAATTTAAAAAACCGTTTTGGAAATGAGTTTACTCACAGGGTACTTTCTTTGTATACATTCGACTATACGGGCCAAGCCCGGGATTTACAGGAAATCGCGGGTTTTCGTTTGCCGGCTATTAAACCACATTCATTAAGCGTCTCATCAAAAATGAAAACATTTCTAAAAACTTCAAGTCTCATGGGCTTTTGTGGTGAAATAATAATTTAAAAAATCGTTTGGGAAATGAGTTTACTCCCTGGGTACTTTCTTTGTATACTTTTGACTATACGGGCCGAGTCCGGGATTTGCGGGAAATCGCAGGGTTTCGTTTGCCGGCTATTAAACCACATTCATTAAGCGCCTCATCAAAAATGAAAACATTTCTGAAACTGCAAGTCTCATGGGCTTTAGTGGTGAAATAATAGTTTAAAAAATCGTTCGGGAAATGAGTTTACTCCCTGGGTACTTTCTTTGTATACTTTTGACTATACGGGCCGAGTCCGGGATTTACGGGAAATCGCAGGTTTTCGTTTGCCGGCGATTAAACTCCTTTTATTCAGCGTCTCATCACAAATGAAAACATTTTTGAAAACTACAAGTCTCATGCGTTTTAGTGGTGAAAAGATAATTTAAAAAATCGTTTTGGAAATGAGTTTACTCACAGGGTACTTTCTTTGTATACATTCGACTATACGGGCCAAGCCCGGGATTTACGGGAAGTCGCGGGTTTTCGTTTGCCGGCGATTAAACCACTTTCACTAAGCATCTCATCAAAAATGAAAACATTTCTGAAAACTACAAGTCTCATGCGTTTTAGTGGTGAAAAGATAATTTAAAAAATCGTTTTGGAAATGAGTTTACTCACAGGGTACTTTCTTTGTATACATTCGACTATACGGGCCAAGCCCAGGATTTACGGGAAGTCGCGGGTTTTCGTTTGCCGGCGATTAAACCACTTTCACTAAGCGTCTCATCAAAAATGAAAACATTTCTGAAAACTACAAGTCTCATGCGTTTTAGTGGTGAAAAGATAATTTAAAAAATCGTTCTGGAAATGAGTTTACTCACAGGGTACTTTCTTTGTAAACATTCGACTATACGGGACAAGCCCAGGATTTAGGGAAATCGTGGTATTTCGTTTGCTGGCGATTAAACCTCTTTAATTAAGCGTCTCATTAAAAATGAAAACATTTTTGGAAACTACAAGTCTCCTTCGTTCTAGTGGTGCAGAAATAATTTGAAAAATCGTTCGGGAAATCAGTTAACTCCCTGGGTACTTTCTTTAAATACATATACGGGCCAAGCCCGGGATTTACGGGAAATCGCGGGTTTTCGTTTGCCGGCGATTAAACTTCTTTTATTCAGCGTCTCATCAAAAATGAAAACATTTTTAAAAACTACAAGTCTTATGCGTTTTAGTGGTGAAAAAATTATTTAAAAAATCGTTCTGGAAATGAGTTTACTCCCTGGGTACTTTCTTTGTATACTTTTTACTATACGGGCCGAGGCCAGAATTTACGGGAAATCGCAAGTTTTCGTTTGCCGGCGATTAAACTCCTCTTATTCAGCGTCTCATCAAAAATGAATACATTTTTGAAAACTACAAGTCTCATGCGTTTTAGTGGTGAAAAGATAATTTAAAAAATCGTTTTGGAAATGAGTTTACTCACAGGGTACTTTCTTTGTATACATTCGACTATACGGGCCAAGCCCGGGATTTACGGGAAGTCGCGGGTTTTCGTTTGCCGGCGATTAAACCACTTTCACTAAGCGTCTCATCAAAAATGAAAACATTTCTGAAAACTACAAGTCTCATGGGCTTTAGTGGTGAAATAATAATTTAAAAAATCGTTCGGGAAATGAGTTTACTCCCTGGGTACTTTCTTTGTATACTTTTGACTATACGGCCCGAGTCCGGGATTTACGGGAAATCGCAGGTTTTCGTTTGCCGGCTATTAAACCACATTTATTAGGCGTCTCATCAAAAATGAAAACATTTCTGAAAACTACAAGTCTCATGGGCTTTAGTGGTGAAACAATAGTTTAAAAAATCGTTCGGGAAATGAGTTTACTCCCTGGGTACTTTCTTTGTATACTTTTGACTATACGGGCCGAGTCCGGGATTTACGGGACATCGCAGGTTTTCGTTTGCCGGCGATTAAACTCCTTTTATTCAGCGTCTCATCAAAAATAAAAACATTTTTGAAAACTACAAGTCTCATGCGTTTTAGTGGTGAAAAGATAATTTAAAAAATCGTTTTGGAAATGAGTTTACTCACAGGGTACTTTCTTTGTATACATTCAAATATACGGGCCAAGCCCGGAATTTACGGGAAATCGCGGGTTTTCGTTTGCCGGCGATTAAACCACTTTCACTAAGCGTCTCATCAAAAATGAAAACATTTCTGAAAACTACAAGTCTCATGGGCTTTAGTGGTGAAATAATAATTTAAAAAATCGTTCGGGAAATGAGTTTACTCCCTGGGTACTTTCTTTGTATACTTTTGACTATACGGCCCGAGTCCGGGATTTACGGGAAATTGCAGGATTTCGTTTGCCGGCTATTAAACCACATTCATTAGGCGTCTCATCAAAAATGAAAACATTTCTGAAAACTACAAGTCTCATGGGCTTTAGTGGTGAAACAATAGTTTAAAAAATCGTTCGGGAAATGAGTTTACTCCCTGGGTACTTTCTTTGTATACTTTTGACTATACGGGCCGAGTCCGGGATTTACGGGACATTGCAGGTTTTCGTTTGCCGGCGATTAAACTCCTTTTATTCAGCGTCTCATCAAAAATGAAAATATTTTTGAAAACTACAAGTCTCATGCGTTTTAGTGGTGAAAAGATAATTTAAAAAATCGTTTTGGAAATGAGTTTACTCACAGGGTACTTTCTTTGTATACATTCGACTATACGGGCCAAGCCTGGAATTTACGGGAAATCGCGGGTTTTCGTTTGCCGGGGATTAAACCACTTTCATTAAGCGTCTCATCAAAAATGAAAACATTTCTAAAAACTACAAGTCTCATGCGTTTTAGTGGTGAAAAAATAATTTAAAAAATCGTTCGGGAAATGAGTTTACTCCCTGGGTACTTTCTTTGTATACTTTTGACTATACGGGCCGAGTCCGGGATTTACGGGAAATCGCGGGTTTTCGTTTGCCGGCGATTCAACTTCTTTTATTCAGCGTCTCATCAAAAATGAAAACACTTTTGAAAACTACAAGTCTCATGCGTTTTAGTGGTGAAAAAATAATATAAAAAATCGTTCGGGAAATAAGTTTACTCCCTGGGTACTTTCTTCGTATACTTTTGACTATACGGGCCAAGCCCGGATTTACGGGAAATCGCGGGTTTTCGTTTGCCGGCGATTAAACTTCTTTTATTCAGCGTCTCATCAAAAATGAAAACATTTTTAAAAACTACAAGTCTCATGGGCTTTAGTGGTGAAATAATAATTTAAAAAATCGTTCGGGAAAAGAGTTTACTCCCTGGGTACTTTCTTTGTATACTTTTGACTATACGGGCCGAGTCCGGGATTTACGGGAAATCGCAGGTTTTCGTTTGCCGGCGATTAAACTCCTTTTATTCAGCGTCTCATCAAAAATGAAAACATTTTTGAAAACTACAAGTCTCATGCGTTTTAGTGGTGAAAAGATAATTTAAAAAATCGTTGGGGAAATGAGTTTACTCACAGGGTACTTTCTTTGTATACATTCGACTGTACGGGCCAAGCCCGGGATTTACAGGAAATCGCGGGTTTTCGTTTGCCGGCTATTAAACCACATTCATTAAGCGTCTCATCAAAAATAAAAACATTTCTGAAAACTACAAGTCTCATGGGCTTTAGTGGTGAAATAATAATTTAAAAAATCGTTTGGGAAATGAGTTTACTCCCTGGGTACTTTCTTTGTATACTTTTGACTATACGGGCCGAGTCCGGGATTTGCGGGAAATCGCAGGTTTTCGTTTGCCGGCTATTAAACCACATTCATTAAGCGTCTCATCAAAAATGAAAACATTTCTGAAAACTACAAGTCTCATGGGCTTTAGTGGTGAAATAATAGTTTAAAAAATCGTTCGGGAAATGAGTTTACTCCCTGGGTACTCTCTTTGTATACTTTTGACTATACGGGCCGAGTCCGGGATTTACGGGAAATTGCAGGTTTTCGTTTGCCGGCGATTAAACTCCTTTTATTCAGCGTCTCATCAAAAATGAAAACATTTTTAAAAACTACAAGTCTCATGGGCTTTAGTGGTGAAATAATAATTTAAAAAATCGTTCGGGAAAAGAGTTTACTCCCTGGGTACTTTCTTTGTATACTTTTGACTATACGGGCCGAGTCCGGGATTTACGGGAAATCGCAGGTTTTCGTTTGCCGGCGATTAAACTCCTTTTATTCAGCGTCTCATCAAAAATGAAAACATTTTTGAAAACTACAAGTCTCATGCGTTTTAGTGGTGAAAAGATAATTTAAAAAACCGTTTTGGAAATGAGTTTACTCACAGGGTACTTTCTTTGTATACATTCGACTATACGGGCCAAGCCTGGAATTTACGGGAAATCGCGGGTTTTCGTTTGCCGGGGATTAAACCACTTTCATTAAGCGTCTCATCAAAAATGAAAACATTTCTAAAAACTACAAGTCTCATGCGTTTTAGTGGTGAAAAAATAATTTAAAAAATCGTTCGGGAAATGAGTTTACTCCCTGGGTACTTTCTTTGTATACTTTTGACTATACGGGCCGAGTCCGGGATTTACGGGAAATCGCGGGTTTTCGTTTGCCGGCGATTCAACTTCTTTTATTCAGCGTCTCATCAAAAATGAAAACACTTTTGAAAACTACAAGTCTCATGCGTTTTAGTGGTGAAAAAATAATATAAAAAATCGTTCGGGAAATAAGTTTACTCCCTGGGTACTTTCTTCGTATACTTTTGACTATACGGGCCAAGCCCGGATTTACGGGAAATCGCGGGTTTTCGTTTGCCGGCGATTAAACTTCTTTTATTCAGCGTCTCATCAAAAATGAAAACATTTTTAAAAACTACAAGTCTCATGGGCTTTAGTGGTGAAATAATAATTTAAAAAATCGTTCGGGAAAAGAGTTTACTCCCTGGGTACTTTCTTTGTATACTTTTGACTATACGGGCCGAGTCCGGGATTTACGGGAAATCGCAGGTTTTCGTTTGCCGGCGATTAAACTCCTTTTATTCAGCGTCTCATCAAAAATGAAAACATTTTTGAAAACTACAAGTCTCATGCGTTTTAGTGGTGAAAAGATAATTTAAAAAATCGTTGGGGAAATGAGTTTACTCACAGGGTACTTTCTTTGTATACATTCGACTGTACGGGCCAAGCCCGGGATTTACAGGAAATCGCGGGTTTTCGTTTGCCGGCTATTAAACCACATTCATTAAGCGTCTCATCAAAAATAAAAACATTTCTGAAAACTACAAGTCTCATGGGCTTTAGTGGTGAAATAATAATTTAAAAAATCGTTTGGGAAATGAGTTTACTCCCTGGGTACTTTCTTTGTATACTTTTGACTATACGGGCCGAGTCCGGGATTTGCGGGAAATCGCAGGTTTTCGTTTGCCGGCTATTAAACCACATTCATTAAGCGTCTCATCAAAAATGAAAACATTTCTGAAAACTACAAGTCTCATGGGCTTTAGTGGTGAAATAATAGTTTAAAAAATCGTTCGGGAAATGAGTTTACTCCCTGGGTACTCTCTTTGTATACTTTTGACTATACGGGCCGAGTCCGGGATTTACGGGAAATCGCAGGTTTTCGTTTGCCGGCGATTAAACTCCTTTTATTCAGCGTCTCATCAAAAATGAAAACATTTTTAAAAACTACAAGTCTCATGGGCTTTAGTGGTGAAATAATAATTTAAAAAATCGTTCGGGAAAAGAGTTTACTCCCTGGGTACTTTCTTTGTATACTTTTGACTATACGGGCCGAGTCCGGGATTTACGGGAAATCGCAGGTTTTCGTTTGCCGGCGATTAAACTCCTTTTATTCAGCGTCTCATCAAAAATGAAAACATTTTTGAAAACTACAAGTCTCATGCGTTTTAGTGGTGAAAAGATAATTTAAAAAACCGTTTTGGAAATGAGTTTACTCACAGGGTACTTTCTTTGTATACATTCGACTATACGGGCCAAGCCCGGGATTTACAGGAAATCGCGGGTTTTCGTTTGCCGGCTATTAAACCACATTCATTAAGCGTCTCATCAAAAATGAAAACATTTCTGAAAACTACAAGTCTCATGGGCTTTAGTGGTGAAATATTAATTTAAAAAATCGTTTGGGAAATGAGTTTACTCCCTGGGTACTTTCTTTGTATACTTTTGACTATACGGGCCGAGTCCGGGATTTGCGGGAAATCGCAGGTTTTCGTTTGCCGGCTATTAAACCACATTCATTAAGCGTCTCATCAAAAATGAAAACATTTCTGAAAACTACAAGTCTCATGGGCTTTAGTGGTGAAATAATAGTTTAAAAAATCGTTCGGGAAATGAGTTTACTCCCTGGGTACTCTCTTTGTATACTTTTGACTATACGGGCCGAGTCCGGGATTTACGGGAAATCGCAGGTTTTCGTTTGCCGGCGATTAAACTCCTTTTATTCAGCGTCTCATCAAAAATGAAAACATTTTTGAAAACTACAAGACTCATGCGTTTTAGTGGTGAAAAGATAATTTAAAAAATCGTTTTGGAAATGAGTTTACTCACAGGGTACTTTCTTTGTATACTTTTGACTATACGGGCCGAGTCCGGGATTTACGGGAAATCGCGGGTTTTTGTTTGCCGGCGATTAAACTTCTTTTATTCAGCGTCTCATCAAAAATGAAAACACTTTTGAAAACTACAAGTCTCATGCGTTTTAGTGGTGAAAAAATAAATTAAAAAATCTTTCTGGAAATGAGTTTACTCCCTGGGTACTTTCTTTGTAAACATTCGACTATACGGGACAAGCCCGGGATTTACAGGAAATCGCGGGTTTTCGTTTGCCGGCTATTAAACCACATTCATTAAGCGTCTCATCAAAAATGAAAACATTTCTGAAAACTACAAGTCTCATGGGTTTTAGTGGTGAAATAATAGTTTAAAAAATCGTTTGGGAAATGAGTTTACTCCGTGGGTACTTTCTTTGTATACATTTGACTATACGGGCCAAGCCCGGGATTTACAGGAAATCGCGGGTTTTCGTTTGCCGGCTATTAAACCACATTCATTAAGCGTCTCATCAAAAATAAAAACATTTCTGAAAACTACAAGTCTCATGGGCTTTAGTGGTGAAATAATAATTTAAAAAATCGTTTGGGAAATGAGTTTACTCCCTGGGTACTTTCTTTGTATACTTTTGACTATACGGGCCGAGTCCGGGATTTGCGGGAAATCGCAGGTTTTCGTTTGCCGGCTATTAAACCACATTCATTAAGCGTCTCATCAAAAATGAAAACATTTCTGAAAACTACAAGTCTCATGGGCTTTAGTGGTGAAATAATAGTTTAAAAAATCGTTCGGGAAATGAGTTTACTCCCTGGGTACTCTCTTTGTATACTTTTGACTATACGGGCCGAGTCCGGGATTTACGGGAAATCGCAGGTTTTCGTTTGCCGGCGATTAAACTCCTTTTATTCAGCGTCTCATCAAAAATGAAAACATTTTTAAAAACTACAAGTCTCATGGGCTTTAGTGGTGAAATAATAATTTAAAAAATCGTTCGGGAAAAGAGTTTACTCCCTGGGTACTTTCTTTGTATACTTTTGACTATACGGGCCGAGTCCGGGATTTACGGGAAATCGCAGGTTTTCGTTTGCCGGCGATTAAACTCCTTTTATTCAGCGTCTCATCAAAAATGAAAACATTTTTGAAAAATACAAGTCTCATGCGTTTTAGTGGTGAAAAGATAATTTAAAAAACCGTTTTGGAAATGAGTTTACTCACAGGGTACTTTCTTTGTATACATTCGACTATACGGGCCAAGCCCGGGATTTACAGGAAATCGCGGGTTTTCGTTTGCCGGCTATTAAACCACATTCATTAAGCGTCTCATCAAAAATGAAAACATTTCTGAAAACTACAAGTCTCATGGGCTTTAGTGGTGAAATATTAATTTAAAAAATCGTTTGGGAAATGAGTTTACTCCCTGGGTACTTTCTTTGTATACTTTTGACTATACGGGCCGAGTCCGGGATTTGCGGGAAATCGCAGGTTTTCGTTTGCCGGCTATTAAACCACATTCATTAAGCGTCTCATCAAAAATGAAAACATTTCTGAAAACTACAAGTCTCATGGGCTTTAGTGGTGAAATAATAGTTTAAAAAATCGTTCGGGAAATGAGTTTACTCCCTGGGTACTCTCTTTGTATACTTTTGACTATACGGGCCGAGTCCGGGATTTACGGGAAATCGCAGGTTTTCGTTTGCCGGCGATTAAACTCCTTTTATTCAGCGTCTCATCAAAAATGAAAACATTTTTGAAAACTACAAGACTCATGCGTTTTAGTGGTGAAAAGATAATTTAAAAAATCGTTTTGGAAATGAGTTTACTCACAGGGTACTTTCTTTGTATACTTTTGACTATACGGGCCGAGTCCGGGATTTACGGGAAATCGCGGGTTTTTGTTTGCCGGCGATTAAACTTCTTTTATTCAGCGTCTCATCAAAAATGAAAACACTTTTGAAAACTACAAGTCTCATGCGTTTTAGTGGTGAAAAGATAATTTAAAAAACCGTTTTGGAAATGAGTTTACTCACAGGGTACTTTCTTTGTATACATTCGACTATACGGGCCAAGCCCGGGATTTACAGGAAATCGCGGGTTTTCGTTTGCCGGCTATTAAACCACATTCATTAAGCGTCTCATCAAAAATGAAAACATTTCTGAAAACTACAAGTCTCAGGGGCTTTAGTGGTGAAATAATAATTTAAAAAATCGTTCGGGAAATGAGTTTACTCCCTGGGTACTTTCTTTGTATACTTTTGACTATACGGGCCGAGTCCGGGATTTACGGGAAATCGCAGGTATTCGTTTGCCGGCTATTAAACCACATTCATTAAGCGTCTCATCAAAAATGAAAACATTTCTGAAAACTACAAGTCTCATGGGTTTTAGTGGTGAAATAATAGTTTAAAAAATCGTTTGGGAAATGAGTTTACTCCGTGGGTACTTTCTTTGTATACATTTGACTATACGGGCCAAGCCCGGGATTTACAGGAAATCGCGGGTTTTCGTTTGCCGGCTATTAAACCACATTCATTAAGCGTCTCATCAAAAATAAAAACATTTCTGAAAACTACAAGTCTCATGGGCTTTAGTGGTGAAATAATAATTTAAAAAATCGTTTGGGAAATGAGTTTACTCCCTGGGTACTTTCTTTGTATACTTTTGACTATACGGGCCGAGTCCGGGATTTGCGGGAAATCGCAGGTTTTCGTTTGCCGGCTATTAAACCACATTCATTAAGCGTCTCATCAAAAATGAAAACATTTCTGAAAACTACAAGTCTCATGGGCTTTAGTGGTGAAATAATAGTTTAAAAAATCGTTCGGGAAATGAGTTTACTCCCTGGGTACTCTCTTTGTATACTTTTGACTATACGGGCCGAGTCCGGGATTTACGGGAAATCGCAGGTTTTCGTTTGCCGGCGATTAAACTCCTTTTATTCAGCGTCTCATCAAAAATGAAAACATTTTTAAAAACTACAAGTCTAATGGGCTTTAGTGGTGAAATAATAATTTAAAAAATCGTTCGGGAAAAGAGTTTACTCCCTGGGTACTTTCTTTGTATACTTTTGACTATACGGGCCGAGTCCGGGATTTACGGGAAATCGCAGGTTTTCGTTTGCCGGCGATTAAACTCCTTTTATTCAGCGTCTCATCAAAAATGAAAACATTTTTGAAAACTACAAGTCTCATGCGTTTTAGTGGTGAAAAGATAATTTAAAAAACCGTTTTGGAAATGAGTTTACTTACAGGGTACTTTCTTTGTATACATTCGACTATACGGGCCAAGCCCGGGATTTACAGGAAATCGCGGGTTTTCGTTTGCCGGCTATTAAACCACATTCATTAAGCGTCTCATCAAAAATGAAAACATTTTTAAAAACTACAAGTCTCATGGGCTTTAGTGGTGAAATAATATTTTAAAAAATCGTTTGGGAAATGAGTTTACTCTCTGGGTACTTTCTTTGTATACTTTTGACTATACGGGCCGAGTCCGGGATTTACGGGAAATCGCAGGTTTTCGTTTGCCGGCGATTAAACTCCTTTTATTCAGCGTCTCATCAAAAATGAAAACATTTTTGAAAACTACAAGACTCATGCGTTTTAGTGGTGAAAAGATAATTTAAAAAATCGTTTTGGAAATGAGTTTACTCACAGGGTACTTTCTTTGTATACTTTTGACTATACGGGCCGAGTCCGGGATTTACGGGAAATCGCGGGATTTTGTTTGCCGGCGATTAAACTTCTTTTATTCAGCGTCTCATCAAAAATGAAAACACTTTTAAAAACTACAAGTCTCACGCGTTTTAGTGGTGAAAAAACAATTTCAAAAATCGTTCTGGAAATGAGTTTACTCACAGGGTACTTTCTTTGTAAACATTCGACTATACGGGACAAGCCCGGGATTTAGGGAAATCGTGGTATTTCGTTTGCCGGCGATTAAACCTCTTTTATTAAGCGTCTCATTAAAAATGAAAACATTTTTGGAAACTACAAGTCTCATTCGTTCTAGTGGTACAGAAATAATTTAAAAAATCGTTCGGGAAATCAGTTTACTCCCTGGGTACTTTCTTTATATACATTCAACTATGCGGGCCAAGCCCGGGATTTACGGGAAATCGCAGGTTTTCGTTTGCCGGCGATTAAACTCCTTTTATTCAGCGTCTCATCAAAAATGAAAACAGTTTTGAAAACTACAAGTCTCATGCGTTTTAGTGGTGAAAAGATAATTTAAAAAACCGTTTTGGAAATGAGTTTACTCACAGGGTACTTTCTTTGTATACATTCGACTATACGGGCCAAGCCCGGGATTTACAGGAAATCGCGGGTTTTCGTTTGCCGGCTATTAAACCACATTCATTCAGCGTCTCATCAAAAATGAAAACATTTCTGAAAACAACAAGTCTCAGGGACTTTAGTGGTGAAATAATAATTTAAAAAATCGTTCGGGAAATGAGTTTACTCCCTGGGTACTTTCTTTGTATACTTTTGACTATACGGGCCGAGTCCGGGATTTACGGGAAATCGCAGGTTTTTGTTTGCCGGCTATTAAACCACATTCATTAAGCGTCTCATCAAAAATGAAAACATTTCTGAAAACTACAAGTCTCATGGGTTTTAGTGGTGAAATAATAGTTTAAAAAATTGTTTGGGAAATGAGTTTACTCCGTGGGTACTTTCTTTGTATACTTTTGACTATACGGGCCGAGTCCGGGATTTACGGGAAATCGTAGGTTTTCGTTTGCCGGCGATTAAACTCCTTTTATTCAGCGTTTCATCAAAAATGAAAACATTTTTGAAAACTACAAGTCTCATGCGTTTTAGTGGTGAAAAGATAATTTAAAAAATCGTTTTGGAAATGAGTTTACTCACAGGGTACTTTCTTTGTATACATTCGACTATACGGGCCAAGCCCGGGATTTACGGGAAATCGCGGGGTTTCGTTTGCCGGCGATTAAACCACTTTCGCTAAGCGTCTCATCAAAAATGAAAACATTTCTGAAAACTACAAGTCTCATGCGTTTTAGTGGTGAGAAAATAATTTAAAAAATCGTTCGGGAAATGAGTTTACTCCCTGGGTACTTTCTTTGTATACTTTTGACTATACGGGCCGAGTCCGGGATTTACGGGAAATCGCAGGTTTTCGTTTGCCGGCGATTAAACTCCTTTTATTCAGCGTCTCATCAAAAATGAAAACACTTTTGAAAACTACAAGTCTCCTGCGTTTTAGTGGTGAAAAAATAATATAAAAAATCGTTCGGGAAGTGAGTTTACTCCCTGGGTACTTTCTTCGTATACTTTTGACTATACGGGCCGAGTCAGGGGTTTACGGGAATTGGCGGGTTTTGGTTTGCCGGCGACTAAACTTCTTTTAATCAGCATCTCATCAAAAATGAAAACATTTTTGAAAACTACAAGTCTCATGCGTTTTAGTGGTAAGAAGATAATTTAAAAAATCGTTTTGGAAATGAGTTTACTCACAGGGTACTTTCTTTGTATACATTCGACTATACGGGCCAAGCCTGGGATTTACGGGAAATCGCGGGTTTTCGTTTGCCGGGGATTAAACCACTTTCATTAAGCGTCTCATCAAAAATTAAAACATTTCTGAAAACTACAAGTCTCATGGGCTTTAGTGGTAAAATAATAATTTAAAAAATCGTTTGGGAAATGAGTTTACTCCCTGGGTACTTTCTTTGTATACTTTTGACTATACGGGCCGAGTCCGGGATTTGCGGGAAATCGCAGGGTTTCGTTTGCCGGCTATTAAACCACATTCATTAAGCGCCTCATCAAAAATGAAAACATTTCAGAAAACTACAAGTCTCATGGGCTTTAGTGGTGAAATAATAGTTTAAAAAATCGTTCGGGAAATGAGTTTACTCCCTGGGTACTTTCTTTGTATACTTTTGACTATACGGGCCGAGTCCGGGATTTACGGGAAATCGCAGGTTTTCGTTTGCCGGCGATTAAACTCCTCTTATTCAGCGTCTCATCACAAATGAAAACATTTTTGAAAACTACAAGTCTCATGCGTTTTAGTGGTGAAAAGATAATTTAAAAAATCGTTTTGGAAATGAGTTTACTCACAGGGTACTTTCTTTGTATACATTCGACTATACGGGCCAAGCCCGGGATTTACGGGAAGTCGCGGATTTTCGTTTGCCAGCGATTAAACCACTTTAACTAAGCGTCTCATCAAAAATGAAAACAATTCTGAAAACTACAAGTCTCATGCGTTTTAGTGGTGAAAAATAACTTACAAAATCGTTCGGGAAATGAATTTACTCCCTGGGCACTTTCTTTGTAAACATTCGACTATACGGGACAAGCCCGGGATTTAGGGAAATCGTGGTATTTCGTTTGCCGGCGATTAAACCACTTTCGCTAAGCGTCTCATCAAAAATGAAAACATTTCTGAAAACTACAAGTCTCATGCGTTTTAGTGGTGAGAAAATAATTTAAAAAATCGTTCGGGAAATGAGTTTACTCCCTGGGTACTTTCTTTGTATACTTTTGATTATACGGGCCGAGTCCGGGATTTACGGGAAATCGCAGGTTTTCGTTTGCCGGCGATTAAACTCCTTTTATTCAGCGTCTCATCAAAAATGAAAACACTTTTGAAAACTACAAGTCTCATGCGTTTTAGTGGTGAAAAAATAATATAAAAAATCGTTCGGGAAGTGAGTTTACTCCCTGGGTACTTTCTTCGTATACTTTTGACTATACGGGCCGAGTCAGGGGTTTACGGGAAATGGCGGGTTTTGGTTTGCCGGCGACTAAACTTCTTTTAATCAGCATCTCATCAAAAATGAAAACATTTTTGAAAACTACAAGTCTCATGCGTTTTAGTGGTAAAAAGATAATTTAAAAAATCGTTTTGGAAATGAGTTTACTCACAGGGTACTTTCTTTGTATACATTCGACTATACGGGCCAAGCCTGGGATTTACGGGAAATCGCGGGTTTTCGTTTGCCGGGGATTAAACCACTTTCATTAAGCGTCTCATCAAAAATTAAAACATTTCTGAAAACTACAAGTCTCATGGGCTTTAGTGGTGAAATAATAATTTAAAAAATCGTTTGGGAAATGAGTTTACTCCCTGGGTACTTTCTTCGTATACTTTTGACTATACGGGCCGAGTCCGGGATTTGCGGGAAAACGCAGGGTTTCGTTTGCCGGCTATTAAACCACATTCATTAAGCGCCTCATCAAAAATGAAAACATTTCTGAAAACTACAAGTCTCATGCGTTTTAGTGGTGAGAAAATAATTTAAAAAATCGTTCGGGAAATGAGTTTACTCCCTGGGTACTTTCTTTGTATACTTTTGACTATACGGGCCGAGTCCGGGATTTACGGGAAATCGCAGGTTTTTGTTTGCCGGCGATTAAACTCCTTTTATTCAGCGTCTCATCAAAAATGAAAACACATTTGAAAACTACAAGTCTCATGCGTTTTAGTGGTGAAAAAATAATATGAAAAATCGTTTCGGAAGTGAGTTTACTCCCTGGGTACTTTCTTTGTATACTTTTGACTATACGGGCCGAGTCCGGGATTTGCGGGAAATCGCAGGGTTTCGTTTGCCGGCTATTAAACCACATTCATTAAGCGCCTCATCAAAAATGAAAACATTTCTGAAAACTACAAGTCTCACGCGTTTTAGTGGTGAAAAAACAATTTAAAAAATCGTTTTGGAAATGAGTTTACTCACAGGGTACTTTCTTTGTATACATTCGACTATACGGGACAAGCCCGGGATTTAGGGAAATCGCAGGGTTTCGTTTGCCGGCTATTAAACCACATTCATTAAGCGCCTCATCAAAAATGAAAACATTTCTGAAAACTACAAGTCTCACGCGTTTTAGTGGTGAAAAAACAATTTAAAAAATCGTTTTGGAAATGAGTTTACTCACAGGGTACTTTCTTTGTATACATTCGACTATACGGGACAAGCCCGGGATTTAGGGAAATCGTGGTATTTCGTTTGCCGGCGATTAAACCTCTTTCATTAAGCGTCTCATTAAAAATGAAAACATTTTTGGAAACTACAAGTCTCATTCGTTCTAGTGGTACAGAAATAATTTGAAAAATCGTTCGGGAAATCAGTTTACTCACAGGGTACTTTCTTTATATACATTCAACTATGCGGGCCAAGCCCGGGATTTACGGGAAATCGTGGTATTTCGTTTGCCGGCGATTAAACCTCTTTCATTAAGCGTCTCATTAAAAATGAAAACATTTCTGAAAACTACAAGTCTCAGGGGCTTTAGTGGTGAAATAATAATTTAAAAAACCGTTTTGGAAATGAGTTTACTCACAGGGTACTTTCTTTGTATACATTTGACTATACGGGCCAAGCCCGGGATTTACAGGAAATCGCGGGTTTTCGTTTGCCGGCTATTAAACCACATTCATTAAGCGTCTCATCAAAAATGAAAACATTTCTGAAAACTACAAGTCTCAGGGGCTTTAGTGGTGAAATAATAATTTAAAAAATCGTTCGGGAAATGAGTTTACTCCCTGGGTACTTTCTTTGTATACTTTTGACTATACGGGCCGAGTCCGGGATTTACGGGAAATCGCAGGTTTTCGTTTGCCGGCTATTAAACCACATTCATTAAGCGTCTCATCAAAAATGAAAACATTTCTGAAAACTACAAGTCTCATGGGTTTTAGTGGTGAAATAATAGTTTAAAAAATCGTTTGGGAAATGAGTTTACTCCGTGGGTACTTTCTTTGTATACATTCGACTATACGGGCCAAGCCCGGGATTTACGGGAAATCGCGGGGTTTCGTTTGCCGCCGATTAAACCACTTTCGCTAAGCGTCTCATCAAAAATGAAAACATTTCTGAAAACTACAAGTCTCATGCGTTTTAGTGGTGAGAAAATAATTTAAAAAATCGTTCGGGAAATGAGTTTACTCCCTGGGTACTTTCTTTGTATACTTTTGACTATACGGGCCGAGTCCGGGATTTAGGGAAATCGTGGTATTTCGTTTGCCGGCGATTAAACCTCTTTCATTAAGCATCTCATTAAAAATGAAAACATTTTTGGAAACTACAAGTCTCATTCGTTCTAGTGGTACAGAAATAATTTGAAAAATCGTTCGGGAAATCAGTTTACTCACAGGGTACTTTCTTTATATACATTCAACTATGCGAGCCAAGCCCGGGATTTACGGGAAATCGTGGTATTTCGTTTGCCGGCGATTAAACCTCTTTCATTAAGCGTCTCATTAAAAATGAAAACATTTCTGAAAACTACAAGTCTCAGGGGCTTTAGTGGTGAAATAATAATTTAAAAAACCGTTTTGGAAATGAGTTTACTCACAGGGTACTTTCTTTGTATACATTTGACTATACGGGCCAAGCCCGGGATTTACAGGAAATCGCGGGTTTTCGTTTGCCGGCTATTAAACCACATTCATTAAGCGTCTCATCAAAAATGAAAACATTTCTGAAAACTACAAGTCTCAGGGGCTTTAGTGGTGAAATAATAATTTAAAAAATCGTTCGGGAAATGAGTTTACTCCCTGGGTACTTTCTTTGTATACTTTTGACTATACGGGCCGAGTCCGGGATTTACGGGAAATCGCAGGTTTTCGTTTGCCGGCTATTAAACCACATTCATTAAGCGTCTCATCAAAAATGAAAACATTTCTGAAAACTACAAGTCTCATGGGTTTTAGTGGTGAAATAATAGTTTAAAAAATCGTTTGGGAAATGAGTTTACTCCGTGGGTACTTTCTTTGTATACATTCGACTATACGGGCCAAGCCCGGGATTTACGGGAAATCGCGGGGTTTCGTTTGCCGCCGATTAAACCACTTTCGCTAAGCGTCTCATCAAAAATGAAAACATTTCTGAAAACTACAAGTCTCATGCGTTTTAGTGGTGAGAAAATAATTTAAAAAATCGTTCGGGAAATGAGTTTACTCCCTGGGTACTTTCTTTGTATACTTTTGACTATACGGGCCGAGTCCGGGATTTACGGGAAATCGCAGGTTTTCGTTTGCCGGCGATTAAACTCCTTTTATTCAGCGTCTCATCAAAAATGAAAACACTTTTGAAAACTACAAGTCTCCTGCGTTTTAGTGGTGAAAAAATAATATAAAAAATCGTTCGGGAAGTGAGTTTACTCCCTGGGTACTTTCTTCGTATACTTTTGACTATACGGGCCGAGTCAGGGGTTTACGGGAATTGGCGGGTTTAGGTTTGCCGGCGACTAAACTTCTTTTAATCAGCATCTCATCAAAAATGAAAACATTTTTGAAAACTACAAGTCTCATGCGTTTTAGTGGTAAGAAGATAATTTAAAAAATCGTTTTGGAAATGAGTTTACTCACAGGGTACTTTCTTTGTATACATTCGACTATACGGGCCAAGCCTGGGATTTACGGGAAATCGCGGGTTTTCGTTTGCCGGGGATTAAACCACTTTCATTAAGCGTCTCATCAAAAATTAAAACATTTCTGAAAACTACAAGTTTCATGGGCTTTAGTGGTGAAATAATAATTTAAAAAATCGTTTGGGAAATGAGTTTACTCCCTGGGTACTTTCTTTGTATACTTTTGACTATACGGGCCGAGTCCGGGATTTGCGGGAAATCGCAGGGTTTCGTTTGCCGACTATTAAACCACATTCATTAAGCGCCTCATCAAAAATGAAAACATTTCTAAAAACTACAAGTCTCATGGGCTTTAGTGGTGAAATAATAGTTTAAAAAATCGTTCGGGAAATGAGTTTACTCCCTGGGTACTTTCTTTGTATACTTTTGACTATACGGGCCGAGTCCGGGATTTAGGGAAATCGTGGTATTTCGTTTGCCGGCGATTAAACCTCTTTCATTCAGCGTCTCATCACAAATGAAAACATTTTTGAAAACTACAAGTCTCATGGGTTTTAGTGGTGAAATAATAGTTTAAAAAATCGTTTGGGAAATGAGTTTACTCCGTGGGTACTTTCTTTGTATACATTCGACTATACGGGCCAAGCCCGGGATTTACGGGAAATCGCGGGGTTTCGTTTGCCGCCGATTAAACCACTTTCGCTAAGCGTCTCATCAAAAATGAAAACATTTCTGAAAACTACAAGTCTCATGCGTTTTAGTGGTGAGAAAATAATTTAAAAAATCGTTCGGGAAATGAGTTTACTCCCTGGGTACTTTCTTTGTATACTTTTGACTATACGGGCCGAGTCCGGGATTTAGGGAAATCGTGGTATTTCGTTTGCCGGCGATTAAACCTCTTTCATTAAGCGTCTCATTAAAAATGAAAACATTTTTGGAAACTACAAGTCTCATTCGTTCTAGTGGTACAGAAATAATTTGAAAAATCGTTCGGGAAATCAGTTTACTCACAGGGTACTTTCTTCATATACATTCAACTATGCGAGCCAAGCCCGGGATTTACGGGAAATCGTGGTATTTCGTTTGCCGGCGATTAAACCTCTTTCATTAAGCGTCTCATTAAAAATGAAAACATTTCTGAAAACTACAAGTCTCAGGGGCTTTAGTGGTGAAATAATAATTTAAAAAACCGTTTTGGAAATGAGTTTACTCACAGGGTACTTTCTTTGTATACATTTGACTATACGGGCCAAGCCCGGGATTTACAGGAAATCGCGGGTTTTCGTTTGCCGGCTATTAAACCACATTCATTAAGCGTCTCATCAAAAATGAAAACATTTCTGAAAACTACAAGTCTCAGGGGCTTTAGTGGTGAAATAATAATTTAAAAAATCGTTCGGGAAATGAGTTTACTCCCTGGGTACTTTCTTTGTATACTTTTGACTATACGGGCCGAGTCCGGGATTTACGGGAAATCGCAGGTTTTCGTTTGCCGGCTATTAAACCACATTCATTAAGCGTCTCATCAAAAATGAAAACATTTCTGAAAACTACAAGTCTCATGGGTTTTAGTGGTGAAATAATAGTTTAAAAAATCGTTTGGGAAATGAGTTTACTCCGTGGGTACTTTCTTTGTATACATTCGACTATACGGGCCAAGCCCGGGATTTACGGGAAATCGCGGGGTTTCGTTTGCCGCCGATTAAACCACTTTCGCTAAGCGTCTCATCAAAAATGAAAACATTTCTAAAAACTACAAGTCTCATCCGTTTTAGTGGTGAGAAAATAATTTAAAAAATCGTTCGGGAAATGAGTTTACTCCCTGGGTACTTTCTTTGTATACTTTTGACTATACGGGCCGAGTCCGGGATTTACGGGAAATCGCAGGTTTTCGTTTGCCGGCGATTAAACTCCTTTTATTCAGCGTCTGATCAAAAATGAAAACACTTTTGAAAACTACAAGTCTCCTGCGTTTTAGTGGTGAAAAAATAATATAAAAAATCGTTCGGGAAGTGAGTTTACTCCCTGGGTACTTTCTTCGTATACTTTTGACTATACGGGCCGAGTCAGGGGTTTACGGGAATTGGCGGGTTTTGGTTTGCCGGCGACTAAACTTCTTTTAATCAGCATCTCATCAAAAATGAAAACATTTTTGAAAACTACAAGTCTCATGCGTTTTAGTGGTAAGAAGATAATTTAAAAAATCGTTTTGGAAATGAGTTTACTCACAGGGTACTTTCTTTGTATACATTCGACTATACGGGCCAAGCCTGGGATTTACGGGAAATCGCGGGTTTTCGTTTGCCGGGGATTAAACCACTTTCATTAAGCGTCTCATCAAAAATTAAAACATTTCTGAAAACTACAAGTTTCATGGGCTTTAGTGGTGAAATAATAATTTAAAAAATCGTTTGGGAAATGAGTTTACTCCCTGGGTACTTTCTTTGTATACTTTTGACTATACGGGCCGAGTCCGGGATTTGCGGGAAATCGCAGGGTTTCGTTTGCCGGCTATTAAACCACATTCATTAAGCGCCTCATCAAAAATGAAAACATTTCTGAAAACTACAAGTCTCATGGGCTTTAGTGGTGAAATAATAGTTTAAAAAATCGTTCGGGAAATGAGTTTACTCCCTGGGTACTTTCTTTGTATACTTTTGACTATACGGGCCGAGTCCGGGATTTAGGGAAATCGTGGTATTTCGTTTGCCGGCGATTAAACCTCTTTCATTCAGCGTCTCATCACAAATGAAAACATTTTTGAAAACTACAAGTCTCATGGGTTTTAGTGGTGAAATAATAGTTTAAAAAATCGTTTGGGAAATGAGTTTACTCCGTGGGTACTTTCTTTGTATACATTCGACTATACGGGCCAAGCCCGGGATTTACGGGAAATCGCGGGGTTTCGTTTGCCGCCGATTAAACCACTTTCGCTAAGCGTCTCATCAAAAATGAAAACATTTCTGAAAACTACAAGTCTCATGCGTTTTAGTGGTGAGAAAATAATTTAAAAAATCGTTCGGGAAATGAGTTTACTCCCTGGGTACTTTCTTTGTATACTTTTGACTATACGGGCCGAGTCCGGGATTTAGGGAAATCGTGGTATTTCGTTTGCCGGCGATTAAACCTCTTTCATTAAGCGTCTCATTAAAAATGAAAACATTTTTGGAAACTACAAGTCTCATTCGTTCTAGTGGTACAGAAATAATTTGAAAAATCGTTCGGGAAATCAGTTTACTCACAGGGTACTTTCTTTATATACATTCAACTATGCGAGCCAAGCCCGGGATTTACGGGAAATCGTGGTATTTCGTTTGCCGGCGATTAAACCTCTTTTATTAAGCGTCTCATTAAAAATGAAAACATTTCTGAAAACTACAAGTCTCAGGGGCTTTAGTGGTGAAATAATAATTTAAAAAACCGTTTTGGAAATGAGTTTACTCACAGGGTACTTTCTTTGTATACATTTGACTATACGGGCCAAACCCGGGATTTACAGGAAATCGCGGGTTTTCGTTTGCCGGCTATTAAACCACATTCATTAAGCGTCTCATCAAAAATGAAAACATTTCTGAAAACTACAAGTCTCAGGGGCTTTAGTGGTGAAATAATAATTTAAAAAATCGTTCGGGAAATGAGTTTACACCCTGGGTACTTTCTTTGTATACTTTTGACTATACGGGCCGAGTCCGGGATTTACGGGAAATCGCAGGTTTTCGTTTGCCGGCTATTAAACCACATTCATTAAGCGTCTCATCAAAAATGAAAACATTTCTGAAAACTACAAGTCTCATGGGTTTTAGTGGTGAAATAATAGTTTAAAAAATCGTTTGGGAAATGAGTTTACTCCGTGGCTACTTTCTTTGTATACATTCGACTATACGGGCCAAGCCCGGGATTTACGGGAAATCGCGGGGTTTCGTTTGCCGCCGATTAAACCACTTTCGCTAAGCGTCTCATCAAAAATGAAAACATTTCTGAAAACTACAAGTCTCATGCGTTTTCGTGGTGAGAAAATAATTTAAAAAATCGTTCGGGAAATGAGTTTACTCCCTGGGTACTTTCTTTGTATACTTTTGACTATACGGGCCGAGTCCGGGATTTACGGGAAATCGCAGGTTTTCGTTTGCCGGCGATTAAACTCCTTTTATTCAGCGTCTGATCAAAAATGAAAACACTTTTGAAAACTACAAGTCTCCTGCGTTTTAGTGGTGAAAAAATAATATAAAAAATCGTTCGGGAAGTGAGTTTACTCCCTGGGTACTTTCTTCGTATACTTTTGACTATACGGGCCGAGTCAGGGGTTTACGGGAATTGGCGGGTTTTGGTTTGCCGGCGACTAAACTTCTTTTAATCAGCATCTCATCAAAAATGAAAACATTTTTGAAAACTACAAGTCTCATGCGTTTTAGTGGTAAGAAGATAATTTAAAAAATCGTTTTGGAAATGAGTTTACTCACAGGGTACTTTCTTTGTATACATTCGACTATACGGGCCAAGCCTGGGATTTACGGGAAATCGCGGGTTTTCGTTTGCCGGGGATTAAACCACTTTCATTAAGCGTCTCATCAAAAATTAAAACATTTCTGAAAACTACAAGTTTCATGGGCTTTAGTGGTGAAATAATAATTTAAAAAATCGTTTGGGAAATGAGTTTACTCCCTGGGTACTTTCTTTGTATACTTTTGACTATACGGGCCGAGTCCGGGATTTGCGGGAAATCGCAGGGTTTCGTTTGCCGGCTATTAAACCACATTCATTAAGCGCCTCATCAAAAATGAAAACATTTCTGAAAACTACAAGTCTCATGGGCTTTAGTGGTGAAATAATAGTTTAAAAAATCGTTCGGGAAATGAGTTTACTCCCTGGGTACTTTCTTTGTATACTTTTGACTATACGGGCCGAGTCCGGGATTTAGGGAAATCGTGGTATTTCGTTTGCCGGCGATTAAACCTCTTTCATTCAGCGTCTCATCACAAATGAAAACATTTTTGAAAACTACAAGTCTCATGCGTTTTAGTGGTGAAAAGATAATTTAAAAAATCGTTTTGGATGAGAGTTTACTCACAGGGTACTTTCTTTGTATACATTCGACTATACGGGCCAAGCCCGGGATTTACGGGAAATCGCGGGGTTTCGTTTGCCGCCGATTAAACCACTTTCGCTAAGCGTCTCATCAAAAATGAAAACATTTCTGAAAACTACAAGTCTCATGCGTTTTCGTGGTGAGAAAATAATTTAAAAAATCGTTCGGGAAATGAGTTTACTCCCTGGGTACTTTCTTTGTATACTTTTGACTATACGGGCCGAGTCCGGGATTTACGGGAAATCGCAGGTTTTCGTTTGCCGGCGATTAAACTCCTTTTATTCAGCGTCTGATCAAAAATGAAAACACTTTTGAAAACTACAAGTCTCCTGCGTTTTAGTGGTGAAAAAATAATATAAAAAATCGTTCGGGAAGTGAGTTTACTCCCTGGGTACTTTCTTCGTATACTTTTGACTATACGGGCCGAGTCAGGGGTTTACGGGAATTGGCGGGTTTTGGTTTGCCGGCGACTAAACTTCTTTTAATCAGCATCTCATCAAAAATGAAAACATTTTTGAAAACTACAAGTCTCATGCGTTTTAGTGGTAAGAAGATAATTTAAAAAATCGTTTTGGAAATGAGTTTACTCACAGGGTACTTTCTTTGTATACATTCGACTATACGGGCCAAGCCTGGGATTTACGGGAAATCGCGGGTTTTCGTTTGCCGGGGATTAAACCACTTTCATTAAGCGTCTCATCAAAAATTAAAACATTTCTGAAAACTACAAGTTTCATGGGCTTTAGTGGTGAAATAATAATTTAAAAAATCGTTTGGGAAATGAGTTTACTCCCTGGGTACTTTCTTTGTATACTTTTGACTATACGGGCCGAGTCCGGGATTTGCGGGAAATCGCAGGGTTTCGTTTGCCGGCTATTAAACCACATTCATTAAGCGCCTCATCAAAAATGAAAACATTTCTGAAAACTACAAGTCTCATGGGCTTTAGTGGTGAAATAATAGTTTAAAAAATCGTTCGGGAAATGAGTTTACTCCCTGGGTACTTTCTTTGTATACTTTTGACTATACGGGCCGAGTCCGGGATTTAGGGAAATCGTGGTATTTCGTTTGCCGGCGATTAAACCTCTTTCATTCAGCGTCTCATCACAAATGAAAACATTTTTGAAAACTACAAGTCTCATGCGTTTTAGTGGTGAAAAGATAATTTAAAAAATCGTTTTGGATGAGAGTTTACTCACAGGGTACTTTCTTTGTATACATTCGACTATACGGGCCAAGCCCGAGATTTACGGGAAGTCGCGGGTTTTCGTTTGCCAGCGATTAAACCACTTTAACTAAGCGTCTCATCAAAAATGAAAACATTTCTGAAAACTACAAGTCTCATGCGTTTTAGTGGTGAAAAGATAATTTAAAAAATCGTTTTGGAAATGAGTTTACTCACAGGGTACTTTCTTTGTATACATTCGACTATACGGGCCAAGCCCGGGATTTACGGGAAGTCGCGGGTTTTCGTTTGCCAGCGATTAAACCACTTTAACTAAGCGTCTCATCAAAAATGAAAACATTTCTGAAAACTAGAAGTCTCATGCGTTTTAGTGGTGAGAAAATAATTTAAAAAATCGTTCGGGAAATGAGTTTACTCCCTGGGTACTTTCTTTGTATACTTTTGACTATACGGGCCGAGTCCGGGATTTACGGGAAATCGCAGGTTTTCGTTTGCCGGCGATTAAACTCCTTTTATTCAGCGTCTCATCAAAAATGAAAACAATTTTCAAAACTACAAGTCTCATGCGTTTTAGTGGTGAAAAAATAATATAAAAAATCGTTCGGGAAGTGAGTTTACTCCCTGGGTACTTTCTTCGTATACTTTTGACTATACGGGCCGAGTCCGGGATTTGCGGGAAATCGCAGGGTTTCGTTTGCCGACTATTAAACCACATTCATTAAGCGCCTCATCAAAAATGAAAACATTTCTGAAAACTACAAGTCTCATGGGCTTTAGTGGTGAAATAATAGTTTAAAAAATCGTTCGGGAAATGAGTTTACTCCCTGGGTACTTTCTTTGTATATTTTTGACTATACGGGCCGAGTCCGGGATTTACGGGAAATCGCAGGTTTTCGTTTGCCGGCGATTAAACTCCTCTTATTCAGCGTCTCATCACAAATGAAAACATTTTTGAAAACTACAAGTCTCATGCGTTTTAGTGGTGAAAAGATAATTTAAAAAATCGTTTTGGAAATGAGTTTACTCACAGGGTACTTTCTTTGTATACATTTGACTATACGGGCCAAACCCGGGATTTACGGGAAGTCGCGGGTTTTAGTTTGCCAGCGATTAAACCACTTTAACTAAGCGTCTCATCAAAAATGAAAACATTTCTGAAAACTACAAGTCTCAACCGTTTTAGTGGTGAAAAATTAATTTAAAAAATCGTTCGGGAAATGAATTTACTCCCTGGGCACTTTCTTTCTAAACATTCGACTATACGGGACAAGCCCGGGATTTAGGGAAATCGTGGTATTTCGTTTGCCGGCGATTAAACCACTTTCGCTAAGCATCTCATCAAAAATGAAAACATTTCTGAAAACTACAAGTCTTATGCGTTTTAGTGGTGAGAAAATAATTTAAAAAATCGTTCGGGAAATGAGTTTACTCCCTGGGTACTTTCTTTGTATACTTTTGACTATACGGGCCGAGTCCGGGATTTACGGGAAATCGCAGGTTTTCGTTTGCCGGCGATTAAACTCCTTTTATTCAGCGTCTCATCAAAAATGAAAACACTTTTGAAAACTACAAGTCTCATGCGTTTTAGTGGTGAAAAAATAATATAAAAAATCGTTCGGGAAGTGAGTTTACTCCCTGGGTACTTTCTTCGTATACTTTTGACTATACGGGCCGAGTCAGGGGTTTACGGGAAATGGCGGGTTTTGGTTTGCCGGCGACTAAACTTCTTTTAATCAACATCTCATCAAAAATGAAAACATTTTTGAAAACTACAAGTCTCATGCGTTTTAGTGGTAAAAAGATAATTTAAAAAATGGTTTTGGAAATGAGTTTACTAACAGGGTACTTTCTTTGTATACATTCGACTATACGGGCCAAGCCTGGGATTTACGGGAAATGGCGGGTTTTCGTTTGCCGGGGATTAAACCACTTTCATTAAGCGTCTCATCAAAAATTAAAACATTTCTGAAAACTACAAGTCTCATGGGCTTTAGTGGTGAAATAATAAATTAAAAAATCGTTTGGGAAATGAGTTTACTCCCTGGGTACTTTCTTTGTATACTTTTGACTATACGGGCCGAGTCCGGGATTTGCGGGAAATCGCAGGGTTTCGTTTGCCGGCTATTAAACCACATTCATTAAGCGCCTCATCAATAATGAAAACATTTCTGAAAACTACAAGTCTCATGGGCTTTAGTGGTGAAATAATAGTTTAAAAAATCGTTCGGGAAATGAGTTTACTCCCTGGGTACTTTCTTTGTATACTTTTGACTATACGGGCCGAGTCCGGGATTTACGGGAAATCACAGGTTTTCGTTTGCCGGCGATTAAACTCCTCTTATTCAGCGTCTCATCACAAATGAAAACATTTTTGAAAACTACAAGTCTCATGCGTTTTAGTGGTGAAAAGATAATTTAAAAAATCGTTTTGGAAATGAGTTTACTCACAGGGTACTTTCTTTGTATACATTCGACTATACGGGCCAAGTCCGGGATTTACGGGAAGTCGCGGGTTTTCGTTTGCCAGCGATTAAACCACTTTAACTAAGCGTCTCATCAAAAATGAAAACATTTCTGAAAACTACAAGTCTCATGCGTTTTAGTGGTGAGAAAATAATTTAAAAAATCGTTCGGGAAATGAGTTTACTCCCTGGGTACTTTCTTTGTATACTTTTGACTATACGGGCCGAGTCCGGGATTTACGGGAAATCGCAGGTTTTCGTTTGCCGGCGATTAAACTCCTTTTATTCAGCGTCTCATCAAAAATGAAAACACTTTTGAAAACTACAAGTCTCATGCGTTTTAGTGGTGAAAAAATAATATAAAAAATCGTTCTGGAAGTGAGTTTACTCCCTGGGTACTTTCTTCGTATACTTTTGACTATACGGGCCGAGTCAGGGGTTTACGGGAAATGGCGGGTTTTGGTTTGCCGGCGACTAAACTTCTTTTAATCAGAATCTCATCAAAAATGAAAATATTTTTGAAAACTACAAGTCTCATGCGTTTTAGTGGTAAAAAGATAATTTAAAAAATCGTTTTGGAAATGAGTTTACTCACAGGGTACTTTCTTTGTATACATTCGACTATACGGGCCAAGCCTGGGATTTACGGGAAATCGCGGGTTTTCGTTTGCCGGGGATTAAACCACTTTCATTAAGCGTCTCATCAAAAATTAAAACATTTCTGAAAACTACAAGTCTCATGGGCTTTAGTGGTGAAATAATAATTTAAAAAATCGTTTGGGAAATGAGTTTACTCCCTGGGTACTTTCTTTGTATACTTTTGACTATACGGGCCGAGTCCGGGATTTGCGGGAAATCGCAGGGTTTCGTTTGCCAGCTATTAAACCACATTCATTAAGCGCCTCATCAAAAATGAAAACATTTCTATAAACTACAAGTCTCATGGGCTTTAGTGGTGAAATAATAGTTTAAAAAATCGTTCGGAAAATGAGTTTACTCCCTGGGTACTTTCTTTGTATACTTTTGACTATACGGGCCGAGTCCGGGATTTACGGGAAATCGCAGGTTTTTGTTTGCTGGCGATTAAACTCCTCTTATTCAGCGTCTCATCACAAATGAAAACATTTTTGAAAACTACAAGTCTCATGCGTTTTAGTGGTGAAAAGATAATTTAAAAAATCGTTTTGGAAATGAGTTTACTCACAGGGTACTTTCTTTGTATACATTCGACTATACGGACCAAGCCCGGGATTTACGGGAAGTCGCGGGTTTTCGTTTGCCAGCGATTAAACCACTTTAACTAAGCGTCTCATCAAAAATGAAAACATTTCTGAAAACTACAAGTCTCATGCGTTTTAGTGGTGAAAAAATAATTTAAAAAATCGTTCGGGAAATGAATTTACTCCCTGGGCACTTTCTTTGTAAACATTCGACTATACGGGACAAGCCCGGGATTTAGGGAAATCGTGGTATTTCGTTTGCCGGCGATTAAACCACTTTCACTAAGCGTCTCATCAAAAATGAAAACATTTCTGAAAACTACAAGTCTCATGCGTTTTAGTGGTGAAAAAATAATTTAAAAAATCGTTCGGGAAATGAGTTTACTCCCTGGGTGCTTTCTTTGTACACTTTTGACTATACGGGCCGAGTCCGGGATTTACTGGAAATCGCGGGTTTTCGTTTGCCGGCGATTAAACTCCTTTTATTCAGCGTCTCATCAAAAATGAAAACATTTTTGAAAACTACAAGTCTCATGCGTTTTAGTGGTGAAAAGATAATTTAAAAAATCGTTCTGGAAATGAGTTTACTCACAGGGTACTTTCTTTGTAAACATTCGACTATACGGGATAAGCCTAGGATTTAGGGAAATCGTGGTATTTCGTTTGCTGGCGATTAAACCTCTTTCATTAAGCGTCTCATTAAAAATGAAAACATTTTTGAAAACTACAAGTCTCATGCGTTTTAGTGGTGAAAAGATAATTTAAAAAATCGTTTTGGAAATGAGTTTACTCACAGAGTACTTTCTTTGTATACATTCGACCATACGGGCCAAGCCCGGAATTTACGGGAAATCGCGGGTTTTCGTTTGCCGGCGATTAAACCAATTTCACTAAGCGTCTCATCAAAAATAAAAACATTTCTTAAAACTACAAGTCTCATGCGTTTTAGTGGTGAAAAAATAATTTAAAAAATCGTTCGGGAAATGAGTTCACTCCCTGGGTACTTTCTTTGTATACTTTTGACTATACGGGCAGAGTCCGGGATTTACGGGAAATCGCGGGTTTTCGTTTGCCGGCGATTAAACTTCTTTTATTCAGCGTCCCATCAAAAATGAAAACACTTTTGAAAACTACAAGTCTCATGCGTTTTAGTGGTGAAAAAATAATATAAAAAATCGTTCGGGAAATGAGTTTACTCCCTGGGTACTTTCTTCGTATACTTTTGACTATACGGGCCGAGTCCGGGGTTTACGGGAAATGGCGGGTTTTGGTTTGCCGGCGACTAAACTTCTTTTAATCAGCGTCTCATCAAAAATGAAAACATTTTTGAAAACTACAAGTCTCATGCGTTTTAGTGGTAAAAAGATAATTTAAAAAATCGTTTTGGAAATGAGTTTACTCACAGGGTACTTTCTTTGTATACATTCGACTATACGGGCCAAGCCCGGATTTACAGGAAATCGCGGGTTTTCGTTTGCTGGCTATTAAACCACATTCATTAAGCGTCTCATCAAAAATGAAAACATTTCTGAAAACTACAAGTCTCATGGGCTTTAGTGGTGAAATAATAATTTAAAAAATCGTTCGGGAAATGAGTTTACTCCCTGGGTACTTTCTTTGTATACTTTTGACTATACGGGCCGAGTCCTGGATTTACGGGAAATCGCGGGTTTTCATTTGCCGGCGATAAAACTTCTTTTATTCAGCGTCTCATCAAAAATGAAAACACTTTTAAAAACTACAAGTCTCACGCGTTTTAGTGGTGAAAAAACAATTTAAAAAATCGTTCTGGAAATGAGTTTACTCACAGGGTACTTTTTTTGTAAACATTCGACTATACGGGACAAGCCCGGGATTTAGGGAAATCGTGGTATTTCGTTTGCCGGCGATTAAACCTCTTTCATCAAGCGTCTCATTAAAAATAAAAACATTTTTGGAAACTACAAGTCTCATTCGTTCTAGTGGTGCAGAATTAATTTCAAAAATCGTTCGGGAAATCAGTTTACTCCCTGGTTACTTTCTTTATATACATTCAACTATACGGGCCAAGCCCGGGATTTACGGGAAATCGCGGGTTTTCGTTTGCCGGCGATTAAACCACTTTCACTAAGCGTCTCATCAAAAATGAAAACATTTCTGAAAACTACAAGTCTCATGCGTTTTAGTGGTGAAAAAATAATTTAAAAAATCGTTCGAGAAATGAGTTTACTCCCTGGATGCTTTCTTTGTATACTTTTGACTATACGGTTCGAGTGCGGGATTTACGGGAAATCGCGGGTTTTCGTTTGCCGGCGATTTAACTTCTTTTATTCAGCGTCTCATGAAAAATGAAAAATTTTTTGAAAACTACAAGTCTCATGCGTTTTAGTGGTGAAAGATAATTTAAAAAATCGTTCTGGAAATGAGTTTACTCACAGGGTACTTTCTTTGTATACATACGACTATACGGGCCAAGCCCGGGATTTACGGGAAATCGCGGGTTTTCGTTTGCCGGCGATTAATCCACTTTCACTAAGCGTCTCATCAAAAATGAAAACATTTCTGAAAACTACAAGTCTCATGCGTTTTAGTGGTGAAAAAATAATTTAAAAAATCGTTCTGGAAATGAGTTTACTC
Organism: Hydractinia symbiolongicarpus; assembly: GCF_029227915.1. Lineage (NCBI taxonomy): Eukaryota > Metazoa > Cnidaria > Hydrozoa > Anthoathecata > Hydractiniidae > Hydractinia > Hydractinia symbiolongicarpus. The sequence goes on along the minus strand of NC_079875.1, from coordinate 2,240,927 downwards.
CCTGGGTACTTTCTTTGTATACTTTTGACTATACGGGCCGAGTCCGGGATTTACGGGAAATCGCAGGTTTTCGTTTGCCGGCGATTAAACTCCTTTTATTCAGCGTCTCATCAAAAATGAAAACATTTTTGAAAACTACAAGTCTCATGCGTTTTAGTGGTGAAAAGATAATTTAAAAAACCGTTTTGGAAATGAGTTTACTCACAGGGTACTTTCTTTGTATACATTCGACTATACGGGCCAAGCCCGGATTTACAGGAAATCGCGGGTTTTCGTTTGCTGGCTATTAAACCACATTCATTAAGCGTCTCATCAAAAATGAAAACATTTCTGAAAACTACAAGTCTTATGGGCTTTAGTGGTGAAATAATAATTTAAAAAATCGTTCGGAAAATGAGTTTACTCCCTGGGTACTTTCTTTGTATACTTTTGACTATACGGGCCGAGTCCGGGATTTACGGGAAATCGCAGGTTTTCGTTTGCCGGCTATTAAACCACATTCATTAGGCGTCTCATCAAAAATGAACACATTTCTGAAAACTACAAGTCTCATGGGTTTTAGTGGTGAAAAAATAAAATAAAAAATCGTTCGGGAAATGAGTTTACTCCCTGGGTACTTTCTTCGTATACTTTTGACTATACAGGCTAAGTCCGGGGTTTACGGGAAATTGCGGGTTTTGGTTTGCCGGCGACTAAACTTCTTTTAATCAGCGTCTCATCAAAAATGAAAACATTTTTGTAAACTACAAGTCTCATGCGTTTTAGTTGTGAAAAGATAATTTAAAAAATCGTTTTGGAAATGAGTTTACTCACAGGGTACTTTCTTTGTATACATTCGACCATACGGGCCAAGCCCGGAATTTACGGGAAATCGCGGGTTTTCGTTTGCCGGCGATTAAACCACTTTCACTAAGCGTCTCATCAAAAATAAAAACATTTCTGAAAACTACAAGTCTCATGCGTTTTAGTGGTGAAAAAATAATTTAAAAAGTCGTTCGGGAAATGAGTTTACTCCCTGGGTACTTTCTTTGTATACTTTTGACTATACGGGCCGAGTCCGGGATTTACGGGAAATCGCGGGTTTTCGATTGCCGGCGATTAAACTTCTTTTATTCAGCGTCTCATCAAAAATGAAAACACTTTTGAAAACTACAAGTCTCATGCGTTTTAGTGGTGAAAAAATAATATAAAAAATCGTTCGGGAAATGAGTTTACTCCCTGGGTACTTTCTTCGTATACTTTTGACTATTCGGGCCGAGTCCGGGGTTTACGGGAAATGGCGGGTTTTGGTTTGCCGGCGACTAAACTTCTTTTAATCAGCGTCTCATCAAAAATGAAAACATTTTTGAAAACTACAAGTCTCATGCGTTTTAGTGGTAAAAAGATAATTTAAAAAATCGTTTTGGAAATGAGTTTACTCACAGGGTACTTTCTTTGTATACATTCGACTATACGGGCCAAGCCCGGATTTACAGGAAATCGCGGGTTTTCGTTTGCTGGCTATTAAACCACATTCATTAAGCGTCTCATCAAAAATGAAAACATTTCTGAAAACTACAAGTCTCATGCGTTTTAGTGGTGAAAAAATAATATAAAAAATCGTTCGGGAAATGAGTTTACTCCCTGGGTACTTTCTTCGTATACTTTTGACTATTCGGGCCGAGTCCGGGGTTTACGGGAAATGGCGGGTTTTGGTTTGCCGGCGACTAAACTTCTTTTAATCAGCGTCTCATCAAAAATGAAAACATTTTTGAAAACTACAAGTCTCATGCGTTTTAGTGGTAAAAAGATAATTTAAAAAATCGTTTTGGAAATGAGTTTACTCACAGGGTACTTTCTTTGTATACATTCGACTATACGGGCCAAGCCCGGATTTACAGGAAATCGCGGGTTTTCGTTTGCTGGCTATTAAACCACATTCATTAAGCGTCTCATCAAAAATGAAAACATTTCTGAAAACTACAAGTCTCATGGGCTTTAGTGGTGAAATAATAATTTAAAAAGTCGTTCGGGAAATGAGTTTACTCCCTGGGTACTTTCTTTGTATACTTTTGACTATACGGGCCGAGTCCGGGATTTACGGGAAATCGCGGGTTTTCGTTTGCCGGCGATTAAACTTCTTTTATTCAGCGTCTCATCAAAAATGAAAACACTTTTGAAAACTACAAGTCTCATGCGTTTTAGTGGTGAAAAAATAATTTAAAAAATCGTTCGGGAAATGAGTTTACTCCCTGGGTACTTTCTTCGTATACTTTTGACTATACGGGCCGAGTCCGGGGTTTACGGGAAATGGCGGGTTTTGGTTTGCCGGCGACTAAACTTCTTTTAATCAGCGTCTCATCAAAAATGAAAACATTTTTAAAAACTACAAGTCTCATGCGTTTTAGTGGTAAAAAGATAATTTAAAAACACGTTTTGGAAATGAGTTTACTCACAGGGTACTTTCTTTATATACATTCGACTATACCGGCCAAGCCCGGATTTACAGGAAATCGTGGGTTTTCGTTTGCTGGCTATTAAACCACATTCATTAAGCGTCTCATCAAAAATGAAAACATTTCTGAAAACTACAAGTCTCATGGGCTTTAGTGGTGAAATAATAATTTAAAAAATCGTTCGGGAAATGAGTTTACTCCCTGGGTACTTTCTTTGTATACTTTTGACTATACGGGCCGAGTCCTGGATTTACGGGAAATCGCGGGTTTTCGTTTGCCAGCGATTAAACTTCTTTTATTCAGCGTCTCATCAAAAATGAAAACACTTTTGAAAACTACAAGTCTCACGCGTTTTAGTGGTGAAAAAACAATTTAAAAAATCGTTCTGGAAATGAGTTTACTCACAGGGTACTTTCTTTGTAAACATTCGACTATACGGGACAAGCCCGGGATTTAGGGAAATCGTGGTATTTCGTTTGCCGGCGATTAAACCTCTTTCATCAAGCGTCTCATTAAAAATAAAAACATTTTTGGAAACTACAAGTCTCATTCGTTCTAGTGGTGCAGAAATAATTTCAAAAATCGTTCGGGAAATCAGTTTACTCCCTGGTTACTTTCTTTATATACATTCAACTATACGGGCCAAGCCCGGGATTTACGGGAAATCGTGGGTTTTCGTTTGCCGGCGATTAAACCACTTTCACTAAGCGTCTCATCAAAAATAAAAACATTTCTAAAAACTACAAGTCTCATGCGTTTTAGTGGTGAAAAAATAATATAAAAAATCGTTCGGGAAATGTGTTTACTCCCTGGGTACTTTCTTCGTATACTTTTGACTATACAGGCCAAGTCCGGGGTTTACGGGAAATGGCGGGTTTTGGTTTGCCGGCGACTAAACTTCTTTTAATCAGCGTCTCATCAAAAATGAAAACATTTTTGAAAACTACAAGTCTCATGCGTTTTAGTGGTAAAAAGATAATTTAAAAAATCGTTTTGGAAATGAGTTTACTCACAGGGTACTTTCTTTGTATACATTCGACTATACGGGCCAAGCCCGGATTTACAGGAAATCGCGGGTTTTCGTTTGCTGGCTATTAAACCACATTCATTAAGCGTCTCATCAAAAATGAAAACATTTCTGAAAACTACAAGTCTCATGGGCTTTAGTGGTGAAATAATAATTTAAAAAGTCGTTCGGGAAATGAGTTTACTCCCTGGGTACTTTCTTTGTATACTTTTGACTATACGGGCCGAGTCCGGGATTTACGGGAAATCGCGGGTTTTCGTTTGCCGGCGATTAAACTTCTTTTATTCAGCGTCTCATCAAAAATGAAAACACTTTTGAAAACTACAAGTCTCATGCGTTTTAGTGGTGAAAAAATAATTTAAAAAATCGTTCGGGAAATGAGTTTACTCCCTGGGTACTTTCTTCGTATACTTTTGACTATACGGGCCGAGTCCGGGGTTTACGGGAAATGGCGGGTTTTGGTTTGCCGGCGACTAAACTTCTTTTAATCAGCGTCTCATCAAAAATGAAAACATTTTTAAAAACTACAAGTCTCATGCGTTTTAGTGGTAAAAAGATAATTTAAAAACACGTTTTGGAAATGAGTTTACTCACAGGGTACTTTCTTTATATACATTCGACTATACCGGCCAAGCCCGGATTTACAGGAAATCGTGGGTTTTCGTTTGCTGGCTATTAAACCACATTCATTAAGCGTCTCATCAAAAATGAAAACATTTCTGAAAACTACAAGTCTCATGGGCTTTAGTGGTGAAATAATAATTTAAAAAATCGTTCGGGAAATGAGTTTACTCCCTGGGTACTTTCTTTGTATACTTTTGACTATACGGGCCGAGTCCTGGATTTACGGGAAATCGCGGGTTTTCGTTTGCCAGCGATTAAACTTCTTTTATTCAGCGTCTCATCAAAAATGAAAACACTTTTGAAAACTACAAGTCTCACGCGTTTTAGTGGTGAAAAAACAATTTAAAAAATCGTTCTGGAAATGAGTTTACTCACAGGGTACTTTCTTTGTAAACATTCGACTATACGGGACAAGCCCGGGATTTAGGGAAATCGTGGTATTTCGTTTGCCGGCGATTAAACCTCTTTCATCAAGCGTCTCATTAAAAATAAAAACATTTTTGGAAACTACAAGTCTCATTCGTTCTAGTGGTGCAGAAATAATTTCAAAAATCGTTCGGGAAATCAGTTTACTCCCTGGTTACTTTCTTTATATACATTCAACTATACGGGCCAAGCCCGGGATTTACGGGAAATCGTGGGTTTTCGTTTGCCGGCGATTAAACCACTTTCACTAAGCGTCTCATCAAAAATAAAAACATTTCTAAAAACTACAAGTCTCATGCGTTTTAGTGGTGAAAAAATAATATAAAAAATCGTTCGGGAAATGTGTTTACTCCCTGGGTACTTTCTTCGTATACTTTTGACTATACAGGCCAAGTCCGGGGTTTACGGGAAATGGCGGGTTTTGGTTTGCCGGCGACTAAACTTCTTTTAATCAGCGTCTCATCAAAAATGAAAACATTTTTGAAAACTACAAGTCTCATGCGTTTTAGTGGTGAAAAGATAATTTAAAAAATCGTTTTGGAAATGAGTTTACTCACAGGGTACTTTCTTTGTATACATTCGACCATACGGGCCAAGCTCGGAATTTACGGGAAATCGCGGGTTTTCGTTTGCCGGCGATTAAACCACTTTCACTAAGCGTCTCATCAAAAATAAAAACATTTCTGAAAACTACAAGTCTCATGCGTTTTAGTGGTGAAATAATAATTTAAAAAATCGTTCGGGAAATGAGTTTACTCCCTGGGTACTTTCTTTGTATACTTTTGACTATACCGGCCGAGTCCTGGATTTACGGGAAATCGCGGGTTTTCGTTTGCCGGCGATTAAACTTCTTTTATTCAGCGTCTCATCAAAAATGAAAACACTTTTGAAAACTACAAGTCTCACGCGTTTTAGTGGTGAAAAAACAATTTAAAAAAACGTTCTGGAAATGAGTTTACTCACAGGGTACTTTCTTTGTAAACATTCGACTATACGGGACAAGCCCGGGATTTAGGGAAATCGTGGTATTTCGTTTGCCGGCGATTAAACCTCTTTCATCAAGCGTCTCATTAAAAATAAAAACATTTTTGGAAACTACAAGTCTCATTCGTTCTAGTGGTGCAGAAATAATTTCAAAAATCGTTCGGGAAATCAGTTTACTCCCTGGTTACTTTCTTTATATACATTCAACTATACGGGCCAAGCCCGGGATTTACGGGAAATCGTGGGTTTTCGTTTGCCGGCGATTAAACCACTTTCACTAAGCGTCTCATCAAAAATGAAAACATTTCTGAAAACTACAAGTCTCATGCGTTTTAGTGGTGAAAAAATAATTTAAAAAATCGTTCGAGAAATGAGTTTACTCCCTGGGTGCTTTCTTTGTATACCTTTGACTATACGGGTCGAGTGCGGGATTTACGGGAAATCGCGGGTTTTCGTTTGCCGGCGATTAAACTCCTTTTATTCAGCGTCTCATCAAAAATGAAAACATTTTTGAAAACTACAAGTGTCATGCGTTTTAGTGGTGAAAGATAATTTAAAAAATCGTTCTGGAAATGAGTTTACTCACAGGGTACTTTCTTTGTATACATACGACTATACGGGCCAAGCCCGGGATTTACGGGAAATCGCGGGTTTTCGTTTGCCGGCGATTAAACCACTTTCACTAAGCGTCTCATCAAAAATGAAAACATTTCTGAAAACTACAAGTCTCATGCGTTTTAGTGGTGAAAAAATAATTTAAAAAATCGTTCGGGAAATGAGTTTACGCCCTGGGTACTTTCTTTGTATACTTTTGACTATACGGGCTGAGTCCGGGATTTACGGGAAATCGCGGGTTTTCGTTTGCCGGCGATTAAACTTCTTTTATTCAGCGTCTCATCAAAAATGAAAACACTTTTGAAAACTACAAGTCTCATGCGTTTTAGTGGTGAAAAAATAAAATAAAAAATCGTTCGGGAAATGAGTTTACTCCCTGGGTACTTTCTTCGTATACTTTTGACTATACGGGCCGAGCCCGGGGTTTACGGGAAATGGCGGGTTTTGGTTTGCCGGCGACTAAACTTCTTTTAATCAGCGTTTTATCAAAAATGAAAACATTTTTGAAAACTACAAGTCTCATGCGTTTTAGTGGTAAAAAGATAAGTTAAAAAATCGTTTTGGAAATAAGTTTACTCACAGGGTACTTTCTTTGTATACATTCGACTATACGGGCCAAGCCCGGATTTAGGGAAATCGCGGGTTTTCGTTTGCCGGGGATTAAACCACTTTCATTAAGCGTCTCATCAAAAATGAAAACATTTCTGAAAACTACAAGTCTCATGCGTTTTAGTTGTGAAAAAATAATTTAAAAAATCGTTCGGGAAATGAGTTTACTCCTTGGGAACTTTCTTTGTATACTTTTGACTATACGGGCCGAGTCTGGGAGTTACGGGAAGTCGTGGGTTTTCGTTTGCCGGCGATTAAACTTCTTTTATTCAGCGTCTCATCAAAAATGAAAACATTTTTAAAAACTACAAGTCTCATGGGCTTTAGTGGTAAGATAATAATTTAAAAAATCGTTCGGGAAAAGAGTTTACTCACAGGGTACTTTCTTTGTATACATTCGACTATACGGGCCAAGCCCGGGATTTACAAGAAATCGCGGGTTTTCGTTTGCCGGCTATTAAACCACATTCATTTAGCGTCTCATCAAAAATGAAAACATTTCTGAAAACTACAAGTCTCATGGGCTTTAGTGGTGAAATAATAATTTAAATAATCGTTTGGGAAATGAGTTTACTCCCTGGGTACTTTCTTTGTATACTTTTGACTATACGGGCCGAGTCCGGAATTTGCGGGAAATCGCAGGTTTTTGTTTGCCAGCTATTAAACCACATTCATTAAGCGTCTCATCAAAAATGAAAACATTTCTGAAAACTACAAGTCTCATTGGCTTTAGTGGTGAAATAATAGTTTAAAAAATCGTTCGGGAAATGAGTTTACTCCCTGGGTACTTTCTTTGTAAACATTCGACTATACGGGACAAGCCCGGGATTTACGGGAAATCGCAGGTTTTCGTTAGCCGGCGATTAAACTCCTTTTATTTAGCGTCTCATCAAAAATGAAAGCATTTTTGAAAACTACAAGTCTCATGCGTTTTAGTGGTGAAAAGATAATTTAAAACATCGTTTTGGAAATGAGTTTACTCACAGGGTACTTTCTTTGTATACTTTTGACTATACGGGCCGAGTCCGGGATTTACGGGAAATCGCGGGTTTTCGTTTGCCGGCGATTAAACTTCTTTTATTCAGCGTCTCATCAAAAATGAAAACACTTTTGAAAACTACAAGTCTCACGCGTTTTAGTGGTGAAAAAACAATTTCAAAAATCGTTCTGGAAATGAGTTTACTCACAGGGTACTTTCTTTGTAAACATTCGACTATACGGGACAAGCCCGGGATTTACGGGAAATCGCAGGTTTTCGTTTGCCGGCGATTAAACTCCTTTTATTCAGCGTCTCATCAAAAATGAAAGCATTTTTGAAAACTACAAGTCTCATGCGTTTTAGTGGTGAAAAGATAATTTAAAAAATCGTTTTGGAAATGAGTTTACTCACAGGGTACTTTCTTTGTATACATTCGACCATACGGGCCAAGCCCGGAATTTACGGGAAATCGCGGGTTTTCGTTTGCCGGCGATTAAACCACTTTCACTAAGCGTCTCATCAAAAATAAAAACATTTCTGAAAACTACAAGTCTCATGCGTTTTAGTGGTGAAATAATAATTTAAAAAATCGTTCGGGAAATGAGTTTACTCCCTGGGTACTTTCTTTGTACACTTTTGACTATACGGGCCGAGTCCTGGATTTACGGGAAATCGCGGGTTTTCGTTTGCCGGCGATTAAACTTCTTTTATTCAACGTCTCATCAAAAATGAAAACACTTTTGAAAACTACAAGTCTCACGCGTTTTAGTGGTGAAAAAACAATTTAAAAAATCGTTCTGGAAATGAGTTTACTCACAGGGTACTTTCTTTGTAAACATTCGACTATACGGGACAAGCCCGGGATTTAGGGAAATCGTGGTATTTCGTTTGCCGGCGATTAAACCTCTTTCATCAAGCGTCTCATTAAAAATAAAAACATTTTTGGAAACTACAAGTCTCATTCGTTCTAGTGGTGCAGAAATAATTTCAAAAATCGTTCGGGAAATCAGTTTACTTCCTTGTTACTTTCTTTATATACATTCAACTATACGGGCCAAGCCCGGGATTTACGGGAAATCGCAGGTTTTCGTTAGCCGGCGATTAAACTCCTTTTATTCAGCGTCTCATCAAAAATGAAAGCATTTTTGAAAACTACAAGTCTCATGCGTTTTAGTGGTGAAAAGATAATTTAAAAAATCGTTTTGGAAATGAGTTTACTCACAGGGTACTTTCTTTGTATACTTTTGACTATACGGGCCGAGTCCGGGATTTACGGGAAATCGCGGGTTTTCGTTTGCCGGCGATTAAACTTCTTTTATTCAGCGTCTCATCAAAAATGAAAACACTTTTGAAAACTACAAGTCTCACGCGTTTTAGTGGTGAAAAAACAATTTCAAAAATCGTTCTGGAAATGAGTTTACTCACAGGGTACTTTCTTTGTAAACATTCGACTATACGGGACAAGCCCGGGATTTACGGGAAATCGCAGGTTTTCGTTTGCCGGCGATTAAACTCCTTTTATTCAGCGTCTCATCAAAAATGAAAGCATTTTTGAAAACTACCAGTCTCATGCGTTTTAGTGGTGAAAAGATAATTTAAAAAATCGTTTTGGAAATGAGTTTACTCACAGGGTACTTTCTTTGTATACATTCGACCATACGGGCCAAGCCCGGAATTTACGGGAAATCGCGGGTTTTCGTTTGCCGGCGATTAAACCACTTTCACTAAGCGTCTCATCAAAAATAAAAACATTTCTGAAAACTACAAGTCTCATGCGTTTTAGTGGTGAAATAATAATTTAAAAAATCGTTCGGGAAATGAGTTTACTCCCTGGGTACTTTCTTTGTACACTTTTGACTATACGGGCCGAGTCCTGGATTTACGGGAAATCGCGGGTTTTCGTTTGCCGGCGATTAAACTTCTTTTATTCAACGTCTCATCAAAAATGAAAACACTTTTGAAAACTACAAGTCTCACGCGTTTTAGTGGTGAAAAAACAATTTAAAAAATCGTTCTGGAAATGAGTTTACTCACAGGGTACTTTCTTTGTAAACATTCGACTATACGGGACAAGCCCGGGATTTAGGGAAATCGTGGTATTTCGTTTGCCGGCGATTAAACCTCTTTCATCAAGCGTCTCATTAAAAATAAAAACATTTTTGGAAACTACAAGTCTCATTCGTTCTAGTGGTGCAGAAATAATTTCAAAAATCGTTCGGGAAATCAGTTTACTCCCTTGTTACTTTCTTTATATACATTCAACTATACGGGCCAAGCCCGGGATTTACGGGAAATCGTGGGTTTTCGTTTGCCGGCGATTAAACCACTTTCACTAAGCGTCTCATCAAAAATGAAAACATTTCTGAAAACTACAAGTCTCATGCGTTTTAGTGGTAAGATAATAATTTAAAAAATCGTTCGGGAAAAGAGTTTACTCACAGGGTACTTTCTTTGTATACATTCGACTATACGGGCCAAGCCCGGGATTTACAAGAAATCGCGGGTTTTCGTTTGCCGGCTATTAAACCACATTCATTTAGCGTCTCATCAAAAATGAAAACATTTCTGAAAACTACAAGTCTCATGGGCTTTAGTGGTGAAATAATAATTTAAATAATCGTTTGGGAAATGAGTTTACTCCCTGGGTACTTTCTTTGTATACTTTTGACTATACGGGCCGAGTCCGGAATTTGCGGGAAATCGCAGGTTTTTGTTTGCCAGCTATTAAACCACATTCATTAAGCGTCTCATCAAAAATGAAAACATTTCTGAAAACTACAAGTCTCATTGGCTTTAGTGGTGAAATAATAGTTTAAAAAATCGTTCGGGAAATGAGTTTACTCCCTGGGTACTTTCTTTGTAAACATTCGACTATACGGGACAAGCCCGGGATTTACGGGAAATCGCAGGTTTTCGTTAGCCGGCGATTAAACTCCTTTTATTCAGCGTCTCATCAAAAATGAAAGCATTTTTGAAAACTACAAGTCTCATGCGTTTTAGTGGTGAAAAGATAATTTAAAAAATCGTTTTGGAAATGAGTTTACTCACAGGGTACTTTCTTTGTATACTTTTGACTATACGGGCCGAGTCCGGGATTTACGGGAAATCGCGGGTTTTCGTTTGCCGGCGATTAAACTTCTTTTATTCAGCGTCTCATCAAAAATGAAAACACTTTTGAAAACTACAGGTCTCACGCGTTTTAGTGGTGAAAAAACAATTTCAAAAATCGTTCTGGAAATGAGTTTACTCACAGGGTACTTTCTTTGTAAACATTCGACTATACGGGACAAGCCCGGGATTTACGGGAAATCGCAGGTTTTCGTTTGCCGGCGATTAAACTCCTTTTATTCAGCGTCTCATCAAAAATGAAAGCATTTTTGAAAACTACAAGTCTCATGCGTTTTAGTGGTGAAAAGATAATTTAAAAAATCGTTTTGGAAATGAGTTTACTCACAGGGTACTTTCTTTGTATACATTCGACCATACGGGCCAAGTCCTGAATTTACGGGAAATCGCGGGTTTTCGTTTGCCGGCGATTAAACCACTTTCACTAAGCGTCTCATCAAAAATAAAAACATTTCTGAAAACTACAAGTCTCATGCGTTTTAGTGGTGAAATAATAATTTAAAAAATCGTTCGGGAAATGAGTTTACTCCCTGGGTACTTTCTTTGTACACTTTTGACTATACGGGCCGAGTCCTGGATTTACGGGAAATCGCGGGTTTTCTTTTGCCGGCGATTAAACTTCTTTTATTCAACGTCTCCTCAAAAATGAAAACACTTTTGAAAACTACAAGTCTCACGCGTTTTAGTGGTGAAAAAACAATTTAAAAAATCGTTCTGGAAATGAGTTTACTCACAGGGTACTTTCTTTGTAAACATTCGACTATACGGGACAAGCCCGGGATTTAGGGAAATCGTGGTATTTCGTTTGCCGGCGATTAAACCTCTTTCATCAAGCGTCTCATTAAAAATAAAAACATTTTTGGAAACTACAAGTCTCATTCGTTCTAGTGGTGCAGAAATAATTTCAAAAATCGTTCGGGAAATCAGTTTACTCCCTGGTTACTTTCTTTATATACATTCAACTATACGGGCCAAGCCCGGGATTTACGGGAAATCGTGGGTTTTCGTTTGCCGGCGATTAAACCACTTTCACTAAGCGTCTCATCAAAAATGAAAACATTTCTGAAAACTACAAGTCTCATGCGTTTTAGTGGTGAAAAAATAATTTAAAAAATCGTTCGAGAAATGAGTTTACTCCCTGGGTGCTTTCTTTGTATACTTTTGACTATACGGGTCGAGTGCGGGATTTACGGGAAATCGCGGGTTTTCGTTTGCCGGCGATTAAACTCCTTTTATTCAGCGTCTCATCAAAAATGAAAACATTTTTGAAAACTACAAGTCTCATGCGTTTTAGTGGTAAAAGATAATTTAAAAAATCGTTCTGGAAATGAGTTTACTCACAGGGTACTTTCTTTGTATACATACGACTATACGGGCCAAGCCCGGGATTTACGGGAAATCGCGGGTTTTCGTTTGCCGGCGATTAAACCACTTTCACTAAGCGTCTCATCAAAAATGAAAACATTTCTGAAAACTACAAGTCTCATGCGTTTTAGTGGTGAAAAAATAATTTAAAAAATCGTTCGGGAAATGAGTTTACTCCCTGGGTACTTTCTTTGTATACTTTTGACTATACGGGCTGAGTCCGGGATTTACGGGAAATCGCGGGTTTTCGTTTGCCGGCGATTAAACTTCTTTTATTCAGCGTCTCATCAAAAATGAAAACACTTTTGAAAACTACAAGTCTCACGCGTTTTAGTGGTGAAAAAACAATTTCAAAAATCGTTCTGGAAATGAGTTTACTCACAGGGTACTTTCTTTGTAAACATTCGACTATACGGGACAAGCCCGGGATTTACGGGAAATCGCAGGTTTTCGTTTGCCGGCGATTAAACTCCTTTTATTCAGCGTCTCATCAAAAATGAAAACATTTCTGAAAACTACAAGTCTCATTGGCTTTAGTGGTGAAATAATAGTTTCAAAAATCGTTCGGGAAATGAGTTTACGCCCTGGGTACTTTCTTTGTATACTTTTGACTATACGGGCCGAGTCCGGACCCAGCCGGCACAAGACGTCTTTTAGACGTCTTAAGATGTCTTTTTTTAATCTTCTGTTAGAAAACGCTATTAAGATGTCTTTAATGCATCTTCTTAAGAACGTCTTTCAAAAGACATCTTTTATACGTCTTTTGAAAGTAAATAAATGCGAATCCTGTAGTATACGCATTTTAGATGTCTTTTAGAAGATCTTTAAAAGACGTCTTTTAAAAGACATCTAAAAGTTATCTAAAATATATCTTTTAAAAGACGTCTTTCTCTTTTTGCTATAATGCATCTAAAACGCGTCTTTTAAAAGACGTCTTTTCCTACTTCTAAAAGTGGTCTAAAATGCGTCTTTTAAAAGACGTTCGATTTTTTATATGGAAAATTCGATTTAAAATAACGGGGGTGTTCGCAAACTTAGTTAGCATGTTTATTTTGTAGGAAATCAATTTTTCACGAAATTGAAAGTGGTAATTGTCACTTTTAATTATTTTTAAATACTAATGTATTTTGGCGACCCTTCATAATACGTTTTTATTTCATTACGTCGTAATTTTGTTTTCCTGCACCCCCTGACGGATATTCTTTGACACTTGACCATTGGAACACTCAATAAAAATTGGCGGTAGTTTCATGAAAGCATCTGCGGGATACCGGTCGTTTAAAAAGTAAGTATTTTTGTTTTGTGATTCTCGGAATAGAGTACAGCGGTTTTTAGTACTAAGTCTAAAGGTCAAATTCGTGTTCGGTTTCCCTGGACACAAAAAGTCGGTCCCGGCCATCTTTTACAGAAAGATGGCGATATGTAAACAAGCAAACCCAGCTAGCCAGCCAGTAGTCAAAAAAAAGGACAAAGACTGGAAAGAAAATATTAAAGAAATCAAATTTGTTTTCTGGTTTTGGTGTTTAATGAAGGAACCGTTATTTTTATTCTATATGCTTTTATTTTTAGACAAAAACTATTTCTTTTAACCTTGAAAGAAATTGAGAAAATGTATATATTTTGTTTTTGTTATACACTGCTGAAGCTAGCTAATTAGTTATTAGGTAGCACCTAGCTATATAGGACGCTAGCTAACTTCAAGCTAAATGGAAAATACTGTCTAATTTTATCTTTATCTAACTCTAATCCTAACCCTGTCTTATTGCTCTTCGGTACAAACTGTCAATGGAAGCTCTGCCCTCCGCCTTTCTTCCTTTACCAGTCAATCAACAAAGTCAATTTTTCATATTTACCATTCATGACACTGTCCAGGTGTTTCAGAGTGATTTTAATCTGCAGAAAGTTCAGTTATGCCATGTTTACATAATATCAACATACATAAAGAGACCACATAACTAAAAACTAATTATATTTTGGTGTCATTAATGAAAACATGTTTTGGTAAAATAAAATTTATATATATATACATTTTGTTTTTTAAATTTGAAACAAACCTTCAACTAAATTTTCAGATACTGTCACTTTGGGCAATGAATGATTCCCGTCTCCGCAAAGAAAGGAGATTGGTTAATCAAAAAGTTGACGAGATTTTAAACGGTGAAGATAGTGATCAACATGACCTGTTAAGCAATCCTTCTGACAATGAAAATGATAGATGTATCAGTTGTGATGACGAGCCTTTAGATTCCTCATTCTCATCAAATGAAAATGAAATTCTGTATAACAGTCTGGATACAGTGACCAATCCAGAATCATTAATTTTATCTGACATTTCACGATGGGCAGCTAAAAGTGGATGTTCCAGAGAGTGTTTAAATCAACTTTTGTTGATATTACGTAAACATGGCATGACTGAACTTCCTGCAGATAGTAGAACTCTACTTGAAACACCACGTCATGTCGAAACTGCTCATAAATGTGGTGGAATTTATTCTTATGTTGGTATTGTTAAACAAGTGAAAAAGATGTTAAAACTTCACCACTGTCTTATGAATGAAAACAATCTTTTTTTGACAGTAAACATAGATGGCCTTCCTTTGTCAAAGTCATCTCAATCACAGTTATGGCCGATCCTTGGTTCGTTGAACAACTCTGACAGTGTTTTTGTTATTGCTCTCTATCATGGCACCTCAAAGCCCAATTCTACAAATGAATTTTTGGAAGATTTTTTAAACGAAGTAAATTTTCTTCAGATAAATGGCCTGGAAGTTGAGGAAAAAACATTTCAATTTTTTTTAAAAGCATTTGTATGTGATGCACCGGCAAGAGCTTTCTTGAAGTGTGTAGTCAGTCATACTGGGTATTATTCATGTGAGAGGTGTAATATAAAAGGCCAGTATATTGACAACCGAGTAGTATTTCTTCATGATGGTTCAGAAATAGCAAGGAACGATCAACATTTTAAACAATTTTTATACCATCCACACCAGAAATGTATCAGTCCATTAGTCTCTCAGCTTAATTTTGATTGTGTGTCAAAGTTTACATTGGACTATATGCACCTTGTGTTGTTAGGAGTGATGAAGCGTATGTTGCAGTTCTTAACTAAAGGGCCACTTCAAATCAGGTTATCATCTAATCACATCTCACAAATTTCTTCTCGCTTGAATAATATTTCTGGTTCTATGCCAACAGAATTTAATCGTCAACCAAGGCCCTTACGTGATCTTCCATACTGGAAAGCAACTGAATTCAGGCAGTTTTTGCTATATCTTGGTCCAGTTGTTTTGAAATGGATTGTTTCTCATAATGTGTATGAACACTTCCTTGGTCTTCATATTTCAATGAGCATCCTTCTAAATGATTCTAGTCAATCTCGTTATCGACTTTTGGGTTATTGTCGAGAATTATTACTCTGGTTTGTCATTAAATCAAAAGATGTTTATGGAAGAAAATTTATCTCTTACAATGTCCACTCATTGATCCACTTATGTGACGATGCTGAAAATTTTCAAAGTTCCTTAAACCACCTATCAGCTTTCAAATTTGAAAATTATATGCAGGTGTTGAAAAAAAATGTTAGAAGTAATAATAACCCGGTTGCCCAAGTTATCAAACGAGAAAGTGAATTGTCTTCTTTGGTTGAAAAGTCTAAACCCACCCCATTCATCTCTGCTGATCACCTGAAAGATTCTTGTTTTTTACTTGAATCAGGAAAGTTTTGTGTTGTTAATGAAGCTCAAAAACATTCTAACCAAATAATTGGGACAGTTTTAAAACCTTGCAGCCTTGGAAGTATTTACAAATCACCAGCAGAATCATCTTTGTTAAATATCTTTTTTGTTGAAAAGATTACTGGTAAACGAAAAGAATTTCCAAAAAACATGTTGAAAAGAAAAGTTGTTTGTTTACCACACCGAAATGGTTTTGCTCTTTTTCCTTTTCTACACGAATTTGAAAAAACAAAGTATTAGAACTTACTTGTTATTCATGTTTGGCTTTACATTGCTTAATATGAAAAAGTGCATAAAGCATATAACTGTATATATATATATACTATATTTATATGTTTTTACATTTTTACAAATTAATAAGTTTCTCTTTTGTGATTATTTGTTGAGCAAATTGTGTTTTCTTTCCGATTGAGCAACTTTTAGGAACGAAATTCTAGTTTGAGTGAAAAGCCATTATATACTTTAGGTACTTACACAAAAATTAGTGTATTTTGTTGTAACTCAAGTTGACCTCTACTATTTGGGATCCATTTTACATAATTTTTCAGTTGATATAGTTGAAAAGGTTACATCTTGTTACATATTGTGTGTACAATATATTATAATTACAAATAAAAATAAACGGTGTCGTCCTTCTTTCTTTAAATTACACGCTATTTTGTGTGCCCGTTGCACAACACTTTTCTGGCGGACAGACAAAATACGGCTATTATTATAGAGATAATAATAATAGAGTTAGTAACAATCAAGACTCAGCTAGTATAAATTTAATCAATGAATTGATTTCTCAATTTCTTTCAAGGAGCAATCATTTTGTTTAATGATGCATTAAACTCTTAAAAAGAAAGACTTTTGCATTACCTTTTTTTAATTTTTTTGCTTATTCTTTATTATTTTTTCATAGATTTGGTAGCAATGAGTCATCAATGTGTTGAGTTTATTGATCGAGGCAGGACACAGATGTTGACTATCCCAAACGAGTGGATCAGTGGAGACAAGTTTTTTTGGCCCAATAAAAGTGTATATGAAGCAGGCAAACTCTTCAAAGCCAAAACACTCCCAAAAGATGATTGGCAAAGATATAAGATTACCAGGATCTTAAAAAACGGTATTTATAAATTAAATTTTCAAGATGTTGTGATATCCTTAACAAAATAAGACAAATAATTTTCAAGTTTATAAATATATATATTGTTTTCGTTTTTAGGTAATGAAAGTGAATGTAATGCTGTGTCAAGCAGTATATCTGATAACGATGAATCAGAAAGTCCAGGTGTGTAAATCTTGTTTTTCCAAAGCCAATTTTATATCCATGCTTTTTAAACATGGTGTAATGTTTACTTCTAAAATTTTACTTGTAGTTTATAATGATTTGCTTCCCCAAACCTCGGAGTTAGCATTGCCAATTATTCCATCATTTTCTCCTCCAAAGAAAAAACAGCAGGAAGTATTGTCAAGAAATAAATATTAAAGTATGTATGAAAAAACAAGCGCTAAACCGAAAGAGTTTCTATATATATATATATATATATATGGATGAATTCTTAAGATAATAAAAAGTTTTTCTATAGCAATTGAACAATCTAAAAGGCTAGTATTTTTTTATACATACTGTATATTGAGACATATTTTACATGTCTTAGTGATTATAAAGAATTAACTTATTCTTCAGCCTTGCTAACGATGTGTCATTCGAAGTTCCTGACACACAGAATCTGAGTTTTTTGAACTTGTGCAATGTGGATAACAGGTAAATAAGATTATTTATTATATTGTGATTGTTTAACACCCTGTCTATAAAAAACTTGTTAAGGATTCAATTTCATTGGCATTATTGTTTACTTTTAATAGTTCGGCTTTCAATAATCTGTCATCAATATTGACACATCAGCCTTGCTTTGAAGAAAGTGGAAACACGTACGTTTTTGATTTAATTATTTTATTCGTTGTGTGATAATATGTTTGTAATGTGAAAATGTATGTGTAATGTTTTATTGAGTTTTTGGGTCATTCTGAAGATTAGTTTCCGAATTTTTATAGCTCTCAAAGTTCATCAAAAAAACCATCATTAGACTCGTTACAAGGTATAACTTTTCTTTGTAATCTTTGTAAACGTCCAATACTATGTTTTTAATTTTCCTTTGTTTAAATGGGTTTGTTACATTTTATATACAATTTAGAAACATGCAATCAGATTCTGGAGAATCAAAAGAAAATGTGCAGGTACCTTGTTCGCCTGGAAAGGCGAATAGATGGTATGGAAGGGCAAAACCAGGTACCAGTTGACAAAAGGCCTCTGGTTCAAATTGACAACAGGGAAGAACTTGAGCTTTGTGAGGAACGTTTGGGAAATCCTGAAGACTTCACGGCAATGGTGAGGTTTTTATTAGCCTGATATCCCATTTTAACATTGAATGATATTTTTATTATTTGATCATTATCATTTAATGTCGACATCATGACTCAAATCGGAAAGCAATGTAAAATTGTTCAGTTTTAACTTTATGACTTTAAAAATAAACATCTGTTTATCGATAAACGCATTGGTGGGAACCAGGCTTTAGTGATTTTATTTATATTCTTAATTTTGAAACTAGCATTATTGTAATACCTTTAATTTACACAATCTAGTTTATCTTTTTAGAAACAACAAATATCACAAATTGGCGGGGTGGACTACAGAGATGCTGTACGTCTCGCAATGAATAGGTAAAGGTATAATTTTTTCTCCTTAAGGAAATACACTCTCCTTAGTAGTTTATTTCTACTTACCTTTAATTTTAATTTTAATTTTCGTCAGGATCTTCACCACTACATTCATGGCGCAAGCCAATTTAAAAGGCAAGAAAGACAAAGTCCCGCTGGAAGGGAAATTAATTTATAGAATTATAGTAGGTACGTGTATTAGCTGATGTATTACGTTGTTACCCTTCTATGTATGGTGTGTTTTCTCTTAGTTTTTGGATAGAGAGAATGATTGAGAAAGGCACGGTTGATTCAAGTTATAATGTTTTAAGAATGTTCTACTGTGCTACAGTCATTTACAAAAATAATGAGTAAATCGTTTTGCTATTACATAGTATGCAAATGATCGCGTTAGGTTCATTGGTCTATTTCTCAAACATTTACTGACTACGTTTCTATAAAAATCTATTATTTATCTGGAAATAAGCTATTTCTTTCTCTCTAGAATCTGTCAACGAGCGTTTTAAAGATGCGAACGAACAAGAGATGAGACGCATAATTGGAACCAAACTTCGAAACGCTCCCAGTCAAAGGATCAGGGACATAAGGGGTACCTTAAATGTATAAATTTCCAAAAAACAAATAAAAAGCCCTTTCGACTTACCTCATTTATGAATGTCATTTATACATTTAATATATCTCTTTTTGTTTCTTCTGAACAGACTTCCTTATTATTTCCAATATTTATTTTGTTTATTTCGGCCTTGCAAGCGTTACGACGAATTTCAACTACTAGCAACTTTCACAAAATTTTTAAGGTGACTCTTTCATATGGCCTAAGCTCAATATGCTTAAGATTTTTTCGACTAGAGTTCCAATTTATGCTTTAAATAGCATGGATAAGTTCACAAGTAGAATTCGTATTACAGATTATTGTAATGATCACAATTTGTAAATATGAATATATAAATGAATTGTATAGTGTTGATTATTAATAATATTTTATTTATTTATTTCCGGTTATATTTAAATTATATTTATGTAATTATAAAATATATTTATTGTACGAGTTTGATATAAAAAGTTCAAAATATTTTTATCGCAAAATATTTGTCGTCTTTCATGTCGTTATTTCTGCAATTTATTAAAAATGTACGTTTTAAAACGTTAACGTAAACGTCTTAAATTTATTTTATCAAATGCCTACAAAAACAACAAAAACAAAGGAAGACGTCTTATAGATAGATAAAAGAAGTCTTTGTCAAGATGCATTTAAGAAGTTGCATTTAAGATGCATTTTAGTCGCTTCTACATCTGTAAAAGGTCTAAAAGGCGTCTTTAAAAAGACGCGTCGTAATAGTTTTTCTTAAAAACGTCTAAAAGAAGTCTTTGGGAAGATGCATTTAAAAAGTTGCATTTAAGATGCATTTTAGTCGCTCCTACATCTGTAAAAGGTCTAAAAGACGTATTTAAAAAGACGCGTCGTAAAAAAATTTCTTTAAAACGTCTAAAAGACGTCTTTGGAAAGACGTCTTTTAAAAGATGTCTAAAAGAGATCTTTTGGAATGCATCTTTGAAAAGACCTCTTTTAGACGCTTAAAAAGATGCATTATAGACGGACAAATCAGCGCTAAAAAAGACGTCTTTTAGAAATGCGGAAGATGTCTAAAAGACGTCTTTTAGACATCTTTGTGCCGGCTGGGGAATTTGCGGGAAATCGCAGGTTTTCGTTTGCCGGCTATTAAACTTCTTTTATTCAGCGTCTCATCAAAAATGAAAACACTTTTGAAAACTACAAGTCTCACGCGTTTTAGTGGTGAAAAAACAATTTCAAAAATCGTTCTGGAAATGAGTTTACTCACAGGGTACTTTCTTTGTAAACATTCGACTATACGGGACAAGCCCGGGATTTACGGGAAATCGCAGGTTTTCGTTTGCCGGCGATTAAACTCCTTTTATTCAGCGTCTCATCAAAAATGAAAGCATTTTTGAAAACTACAAGTCTCATGCGTTTTAGTGGTGAAAAGATAATTTAAAAAACCGTTTTGGAAATGAGTTTACTCACAGGGTACTTTCTTTGTATACATTCGACTATACGGGCCAAGCCCGGGATTTACAGGAAATCGCGGGTTTTCGTTTGCCGGCTATTAAACCACATTCATTAAGCGTCTCATCAAAAATGAAAACATTTCTGAAAACTACAAGTCTCATGGGCTTTAGTGGTGAAATAATAATTTAAAAAATCGTTTGGGAAATGAGTTTACTCCCTGGGTACTTTCTTTGTATACTTTTGACTATACGGGCCGAGTCCGGAATTTGCGGGAATTCGCAGGTTTTCGTTTGCCGGCTATTAAACCACATTCATTAAGCGTCTCATCAAAAATGAAAACATTTCTGAAAACTACAAGTCTCATTGGCTTTAGTGGTGAAATAATAGTTTCAAAAATCGTTCGGGAAATGAGTTTACTCCCTGGGTACTTTCTTTGTATACTTTTGACTATACGGGCCGAGTCCGGAATTTGCGGGAAATCGCAGGTTTTCGTTTGCCGGCTATTAAACCACATTCATTAAACGTCTCATCAAAAATGAAAACATTTCTGAAAACTACAAGTCTCATTGGATTTAGTGGTGAAATAATAGTTTAAAAAATCGTTCGGGAAATGAGTTTACTCCCTGGGTACTCTCTTTGTATACTTTTGACTATACGGGCCGAGTCCGGGATTTACGGGAAATCGCAGGTTTTTGTTTGCCGGCGATTAAACTCCTTTTATTCAGCGTCTCATCAAAAATGAAAACATTTTTGAAAACTACAAGACTCATGCGTTTTAGTGGTGAAAAGATAATTTAAAAAATCGTTTAGGAAATGAGTTTACTCACAGGGTACTTTCTTTGTATACTTTTGACTATACGGGCCGAGTCCGGGATTTACGGGAAATCGCGGGTTTTCGTTTGCCGGCGATTAAACTTCTTTTATTCAGCGTCTCATCAAAAATGAAAACATTTCTGAAAAGTACAAGTCTCATTGGCTTTAGTGGTGAAATAATAGTTTCAAAAATCGTTCGGGAAATGAGTTTACTCCCTGGGTACTTTCTTTGTATAATTTTGACTATACGGGCCGAGTCCGGAATTTGCGGGAAATCGCAGGTTTTCGTTTGCCGGCTATTAAACTTCTTTTATTCAGCGTCTCATCAAAAATGAAAACACTTTTGAAAGCTACAAGTCTCACGCGTTTTAGTGGTGAAAAAACAATTTCAAAAATCGTTCTGGAAATGAGTTTACTCACAGGGTACTTTCTTTGTAAACATTCGACTATACGGGACAAGCCCGGGATTTACGGGAAATCGCAGGTTTTCGTTTGCCGGCGATTAAACTCCTTTTATTCAGCGTCTCATCAAAAATGAAAGCATTTTTGAAAACTACAAGTCTCATGCGTTTTAGTGGTGAAAAGATAATTTAAAAAACCGTTTTGGAAATGAGTTTACTCACAGGGTACTTTCTTTGTATACATTCGACTATACGGGCCAAGCCCGGGATTTACAGGAAATCGCGGGTTTTCGTTTGCCGGCTATTAAACCACATTCATTAAGCGTCTCATCAAAAATGAAAACATTTCTGAAAACTACAAGTCTCATGGGCTTTAGTGGTGAAATAATAATTTAAAAAATCGTTTGGGAAATGAGTTTACTCCCTGGGTACTTTCTTTGTATACTTTTGACTATACGGGCCGAGTCCGGAATTTGCAGGAAATCGCAGGTTTTCGTTTGCCGGCTATTAAACCACATTCATTAAGCGTCTCATCAAAAATGAAAACATTTCTGAAAACTACAAGTCTCATTGGCTTTAGTGGTGAAATAATAGTTTCAAAAATCGTTCGGGAAATGAGTTTACTCCCTGGGTACTTTCTTTGTATACTTTTGACTATACGGGCCGAGTCCGGAATTTGCGGGAAATCGCAGCTTTTCGTTTGCCGGCTATTAAACCACATTCATTAAGCGTCTCATCAAAAATGAAAACATTTCTGAAAACTACAAGTCTCCTTGGCTTTAGTGGTGAAATAATAGTTTAAAAAATCGTTCGGGAAATGAGTTTACTCCCTGGGTACTCTCTTTGTATACTTTTGACTATACGGGCCGAGTCCGGGATTTACGGGAAATCGCAGGTTTTCGTTTGCCGGCGAATAAACTCCTTTTATTCAGCGTCTCGTCAAAAATGAAAACACTTTTGAAAACTACAAGTCTCACGCGTTTTAGTGGTGAAAAGATAATTGAAAAAACCGTTTTAGAAATGAGTTTACTCACAGGGTACTTTCTTTGTATACATTCGACTATACGGGCCAAACCGGGGATTTAGAGGAAATCGCGGGTTTTCGTTTGCCGGCTATTAAACCACATTCATTAAGCGTCTCATCAAAAATGAAAACATTTCTAAAAACTACAAGTCTCATGGGCTTTAGTGGTGAAATAATAATTTAAAAAATCGTTTTGGAAATGAGTTTACTCACAGGGTACTTTCTTTGTATACTTTTGACTATACGGGCCGAGTCCGGGATTTACGGGAAATCGCGGGTTTTCGTTTGCCGGCGATTAAACTTCTTTTATTCAGCGTCTCATCAAAAATGAAAACACTTTTGAAAACTACAAGTCTCACGCGTTTTAGTGGTGAAAAAACCATTTCAAAAATCGTTCTGGAAATGAGTTTACTCACAGGGTACTTTCTTTGTAAACATTCGACTATGCGGGACAAGCCCGGGATTTAGGGAAATCGTGGTATTTCGTTTGCCGGCGATTAAACCTCTTTCATTAAGCGTCGAATTAAAAATGAAAACATTTCTGAAAACTACAAGTCTCATGGGCTTTAGTGGTGACATAATAATTTAAAAAATCGTTCGGGAAATGAGTTTACTCCCTGGGTACTTTATTTGTATACTTTTGACTATACGGGCCGAGTCCGGGATTTACGGGAAATCGCAGGTTTTCGTTTGCCGGCGATTAAACTCCTTTTATTCAGCGTCTCATCAAAAATGAAAGCATTTTTGAAAACTACAAGTCTCATGCGTTTTAGTGGTGAAAAGATAATTTAAAAAACCGTTTTGGAAATGAGTTTACTCACAGGGTACTTTCTTTGTATACATTCGACTATACGGGCCAAGCCCGGGATTTACAGGAAATCGCGGGTTTTCGTTTGCCGGCTATTAAACCACATTCATTAAGCGTCTCATCAAAAATGAAAACATTTCTGAAAACTACAAGTCTCATGGGCTTTAGTGGTGAAATAATAATTTAAAAAATCGTTCGGGAAATGAGTTTACTCCCTGGGTACTTTCTTTGTATACTTTTGACTATACGGGCCTAGTCCGGGATTTACGGGAAATCGCAGGTTTTCGTTTGCCGGCTATTAAACCACATTCATTAAGCGTCTCATCAAAAATGAAAACATTTCTGAAAACTACAAGTCTCATGGGCTTTAGTGGTGAAATAATAGTTTAAAAAATCGTTCGGGAAATGAGTTTACTCCCTGGGTAGATGAAAAAATAATTAAAAAAATAGTTCGGGAAATAAGTTTACTTCCTGGGTACTTTCTTTGTTTACTTTTGACTATGCGGGCCGAGTCCGGGGTTTACGGGAAATGGCGGATTTTCGTTTGCCGGCGATTAAACTTCTTTTATTCAGCGTCTCATCAAAAATGAAAACATTTTTGAAAATTACAAGTCTCATGCGTTTTAGTGGTGAAAAAATAATTTAAAAAATCGTTCGGGTAATGAGTTTACTCCCTGGGTACTTTCTTTGTATACTTTTGATTATACGGGCCGAGTCCAGTGTTTACGGGAAATGGCGGGTTTTCGTTTGCCGGCGATTAAACTTCTTTTATTCAGCGTCTTATCAAAAATGAAAACAATTTTGAAATCTACAAGTCTCATGCGTTTTAGTGGTGAAAAAATAATTTAAAAAATCGTTCGGGAAATGAGTTTACACCCCGGGTACTTTCTTTACTATACGGGCCGAGTCCGGGATTTACGGGAAATCGCGGGTTTTCGTTTTCCGGCGAATAAACCTCTTTCATTAAGCGTCTCATCAAAAATGAAAACATTTTTAAAAACTACAAGTCTCATGGGCTTTAGTGGTGAAATAATAATTTAAATAATCGTTTGGGAAATGAGTTTACTCCCTGGGTAATTTCTTTGTATACTTTTGACTATACGGGCCGAGTCCGGGGTTTACGGGAAATGGCGGGTTTTCGTTTGCCGGCGATTAAACCTCTTTCATTAAGCGTCTCATCAAAAATGAAAACATTTTGGAAAACTATAAGTCTCATGCGTTTTAGTGGTGAAAAAATAATTTAAAAAATTGTTTGGGAAATGAGTTTACTCCCTGGGTACTTTCTTTGTATACTTTTGACTATACGGGCTGAGTTTGGGATTTACGGGAAATCGCGGATTTTCGTTTTCCGGCGATTAAACTTCTTTTATTCAGCGTCCCATCAAATATGAAAATATTTTTGAAAACTACAAGTCTCATACGTTTAGTGGTAAAAAAAAAATATAAAAAATCGTTCGCGAAATGAGTTTACTCCCTGGGTACTTTCTTTGTATACTTTTGACTATACGGGTCGAGTCCGGGGTTTACGGGAAATGGCGGGTTTTCGTTTGCCGGCGATTAAACTTCTTTTATTCAGCGTCTCATCAAAATTGAAAACATTTTTGAAAACTACAAGTCTCATGCGTTTTAGTGGTGAAAAAATAATTTAAAAAATCGTGCAGAAAATGAGTTTACTCCCTGGGTAATTTCTTTGTATACTTTTGACTATACGGGCCGAGTCCGGGGTTTACGGAAAATGGCGGGTTTTCGTTTGCCGGCGATTAAACTTCTTTTATTCAGCGTCTCATCAAAAATGAAAACATTTTTAAAAACTACAAGTCTCATGCGTTGTAGTGGTGAAAAAATAATTTAAAAAATCGTTCGGAAAATGAGTTCACTCCCTGGGTAATTTCTTTGTATACTTTTGACTATACGGGCCGAGTCCGGGGTTTACAGGAAATGGCGGGTTTTCGTTTGCCGGCGATTAAACTTCTTTTATTCAGCGTCTCATCAAAAATGAAAACATTTTGAAAAACTATAAGTCTCATGGGATTTAGTGGTGAAATAATAATTTAAAAAATCGTTCGGGAAATGAGTTTACAACCGGGGTACTTTCTTTACTATACGGGCCGAATCCGGGATTTACGGGAAATCGCAGGTTTTCGTTTGCCGGCGATTAAACTTCTTTTATTCAGCGTCTCATCAAAAATGAAACCATTTTTGAAAACTACAAGTCTCATGCGTTTTAGTGGTGAAAAAATATTTTAAAAAATCGTTCGGGAAATGAGTTTACTCCCTGGGTACTTTCTTTGTATACTTTTGACTATACGGGCCGAGTCCGGGATTTACGGGAAGTCGCGGGTTTTCGTTTGCCGGCGTTTAAACTTCTTTTATTCAGCGTCTCATCAAAAATGAAAACATTTTTAAAAACTACAAGTCTTATGGGCTTTAGTGGTGACATAATAATTTAAAAAATCGTTCGGGAAATGAGTTTACTCCCTGGGTACTTTATTTGTATACTTTTGACTATACGGGCCGAGTCCGGGATTTACGGGAAATCGCAGGTTTTCGTTTGCCGGCGATTAAACTCCTTTTATTCAGCGTCTCATCAAAAATGAAAGCATTTTTGAAAACTACAAGTCTCATGCGTTTTAGTGGTGAAAAGATAATTTAAAAAACCGTTTTGGAAATGAGTTTACTCACAGGGTACTTTCTTTGTATACATTCGACTATACGGGCCAAGCCCGGGATTTACAGGAAATCGCGGGTTTTCGTTTGCCGGCTATTAAACCACATTCATTAAGCGTCTCATCAAAAATGAAAACATTTCTGAAAACTACAAGTCTCATGGGCTTTAGTGGTGAAATAATAATTTAAAAAATCGTTCGGGAAATGAGTTTACTCCCTGGGTACTTTCTTTGTATACTTTTGACTATACGGGCCTAGTCCGGGATTTACGGGAAATCGCAGGTTTTCGTTTGCCGGCTATTAAACCACATTCATTAAGCGTCTCATCAAAAATGAAAACATTTCTGAAAACTACAAGTCTCATGGGCTTTAGTGGTGAAATAATAGTTTAAAAAATCGTTCGGGAAATGAGTTTACTCCCTGGGTAGATGAAAAAATAATTAAAAAAATAGTTCGGGAAATAAGTTTACTTCCTGGGTACTTTCTTTGTTTACTTTTGACTATGCGGGCCGAGTCCGGGGTTTACGGGAAATGGCGGATTTTCGTTTGCCGGCGATTAAACTTCTTTTATTCAGCGTCTCATCAAAAATGAAAACATTTTTGAAAATTACAAGTCTCATGCGTTTTAGTGGTGAAAAAATAATTTAAAAAATCGTTCGGGTAATGAGTTTACTCCCTGGGTACTCTCTTTGTATACTTTTGATTATACGGGCCGAGTCCAGTGTTTACGGGAAATGGCGGGTTTTCGTTTGCCGGCGATTAAACTTCTTTTATTCAGCGTCTTATCAAAAATGAAAACAATTTTGAAATCTACAAGTCTCATGCGTTTTAGTGGTGAAAAAATAATTTAAAAAATCGTTCGGGAAATGAGTTTACACCCCGGGTACTTTCTTTACTATACGGGCCGAGTCCGGGATTTACGGGAAATCGCGGGTTTTCGTTTTCCGGCGAATAAACCTCTTTCATTAAGCGTCTCATCAAAAATGAAAACATTTTTAAAAACTACAAGTCTCATGGGCTTTAGTGGTGAAATAATAATTTAAATAATCGTTTGGGAAATGAGTTTACTCCCTGGGTAATTTCTTTGTATACTTTTGACTATACGGGCCGAGTCCGGGGTTTACGGGAAATGGCGGGTTTTCGTTTGCCGGCGATTAAACCTCTTTCATTAAGCGTCTCATCAAAAATGAAAACATTTTGGAAAACTATAAGTCTCATGCGTTTTAGTGGTGAAAAAATAATTTAAAAAATTGTTTGGGAAATGAGTTTACTCCCTGGGTACTTTCTTTGTATACTTTTGACTATACGGGCTGAGTTTGGGATTTACGGGAAATCGCGGATTTTCGTTTTCCGGCGATTAAACTTCTTTTATTTAGCGTCCCATCAAATATGAAAATATTTTTGAAAACTACAAGTCTCATACGTTTAGTGGTAAAAAAAAAATATAAAAAATCGTTCGCGAAATGAGTTTACTCCCTGGGTACTTTCTTTGTATACTTTTGACTATACGGGTCGAGTCCGGGGTTTACGGGAAATGGCGGGTTTTCGTTTGCCGGCGATTAAACTTCTTTTATTCAGCGTCTCATCAAAATTGAAAACATTTTTGAAAACTACAAGTCTCATGCGTTTTAGTGGTGAAAAAATAATTTAAAAAATCGTGCAGAAAATGAGTTTACTCCCTGGGTAATTTCTTTGTATACTTTTGACTATACGGGCCGAGTCCGGGGTTTACGGAAAATGGCGGGTTTTCGTTTGCCGGCGATTAAACTTCTTTTATTCAGCGTCTCATCAAAAATGAAAACATTTTTAAAAACTACAAGTCTCATGCGTTGTAGTGGTGAAAAAATAATTTAAAAAATCGTTCGGAAAATGAGTTCACTCCCTGGGTAATTTCTTTGTATACTTTTGACTATACGGGCCGAGTCCGGGGTTTACAGGAAATGGCGGGTTTTCGTTTGCCGGCGATTAAACTTCTTTTATTCAGCGTCTCATCAAAAATGAAAACATTTTGAAAAACTATAAGTCTCATGGGATTTAGTGGTGAAATAATAATTTAAAAAATCGTTCGGGAAATGAGTTTACAACCGGGGTACTTTCTTTACTATACGGGCCGAATCCGGGATTTACGGGAAATCGCAGGTTTTCGTTTGCCGGCGATTAAACTTCTTTTATTCAGCGTCTCATCAAAAATGAAACCATTTTTGAAAACTACAAGTCTCATGCGTTTTAGTGGTGAAAAAATATTTTAAAAAATCGTTCGGGAAATGAGTTTACTCCCTGGGTACTTTCTTTGTATACTTTTGACTATACGGGCCGAGTCCGGGATTTACGGGAAGTCGCGGGTTTTCGTTTGCCGGCGTTTAAACTTCTTTTATTCAGCGTCTCATCAAAAATGAAAACATTTTTAAAAACTACAAGTCTTATGGGCTTTAGTGGTGAAATAATAATTTAAAAAATCGTTCGGGAAATAAGTTTACACCCTGGGTACTTTCTTTGTATACTTTTGATTATACGGGCCGAGTCCGGGATTTACGGGAAATCGCAGGTATTCGTTTGCCGGCGATTAAACTTCTTTTATTCAGCATCTCATCAAAAATGAAAACATTTTTAAAAACTACAAGTCTCATGGGCTTTAGTGGTGAAAAAATAATTTAAAAAATCGTTCGGGAAATAAGTTTACACCCTGGGTAATTTCTTTGTATACTTTTGATTATACGGGCCGAGTCCAGTGTTTACGGGAAATGGCGGGTTTTCGTTTGCCGGCGATTAAACTTCTTTTATTCAGCGTCTCATCAAAAATGAAAACATTTTTGAAAACTACAAGTCTCATGCGTTTTAGTGGTGAAAAATTAATTTAAAAAATCGTTCGGGAAATGAGTTTACACCCCGGGTACTTTCTTTGTATACTTTTGACTATACGGGCCGAGTCCGGGATTTACGGGAAATCGCAGGTTTTCGTTTGCCGGCGATTAAACTTCTTCTTTGTATACTTTTGAGTATACGGGCCGAGTTTGGGATTTACGGGAAATTGCGGATTTTCGTTTTCCGGCGATTAAACTTCTTTTATTCAGCGTCCCATCAAATATGAAAATATTTTTGAAAACTACAAGTCTCATGCGTTTAGTGGTAAAAAAAAAATATAAAAAATCGTTCAGGAAATGAGTTTACTCCCTGGGTACTTTCTTTGTATACTTTTGACTATACGGGTCGAGTCCGGGGTTTACGGCGGTTTTTCGTTTGCCGGCGATTAAACTTCTTTTATTCAGCGTCTCATCAAAAATGAAAACATTTTTGAAAACTACAAGTCTCATGCGTTTTAGTGGTGAAAAAATAATTTAAAAAATCGTTCGGGAAATGAGTTTACATCCCGGGTACTTTCTTTACTATACGGGCCGAGTCCGGGATTTACGGGAAATCGCAGGTTTTCCTTTGCCGGCGATTAAACTTCTTTTATTCAGCGTCTCATCAAAAATGAAAACATTTTTGAAAACTACAAGTCTCATGCGTTTTAGTGGTGAAAAAATAATTTAAAAAATCGTTCGGGAAATGAGTTTACTCACAGGGTACTTTCTTTGTATACATTCGACTATACGGGCCAAGCCCGGGATTTACGGGAAATCGCGGGTTTTCGTTTGCCGGCGATTAAACTTCTTTCATTAACCGTCCCATCAAAAATGAAAACATTTTTGAAAAACTATAAGTCTCATGGGATTTAGTGGTGAAATAATAATTTAAAAAATCGTTCGTGAAATGAGTTTACAACCCGGGTACTTTCTTTACTATACGGGCCGAGTCCGGAATTTACGGGAAATCGCAGGTTTTCGTTTGCCGGCGATTAAACTTCTTTTATTCAGCGTCTCATCAAAAATGAAAACATTTTTGAAAACTACAAGTCTCATGGGCTTTAGTGGTGAAATAATAATTTAAAAAATCGTTCGGGAAGTAAGTTTACACCCTGGGTACTTTCTTTGTATACTTTTGACTATACGGGCCGAGTCCGAGATTTACGGGAAATCGCAGGTATTCGTTTGCCGGCGATTAAACTTCTTTTATTCAGCGTCTCATCAAAAATGAAAACATTTTTAAAACTACAAGTCTCATGGGCTTTAGTGGTGAAATAATATTTTAAAAAATCGTTCGGGAAATGAGTTTACTCCCTGGGTACTTTCTTTGTATACTTTTGACTATACGGGCCGAGTCCTGGATTTACGGGAAGTCGCAGGTTTTCGTTTGCCGGCGTTTAAACTTCTTTTATTCAGCGTCTCATCAAAAATGAAAACATTTTTAAAAACTACAAGTCTCATGGGCTTTAGTGGTGAAATAATAATTTAAAAAATCGTTCGGGAAATAAGTTTACACCCTGGGTACTTTCTTTGTATACTTTTGACTATACGGGCCGAGTCCGGGATTTACGGGAAATCGCAGGTATTCGTTTGCCGGCGATTAAACTTCTTTTATTCAGCGTCTCATCAAAAATGAAAACATTTTTGAAAACTACAAGTCTCATGCGTTTTAGTGGTGAAAAAATAATTTAAAAAATCGTTCGGGAAATGAGTTTACTTCCTGGGTACTTTCTTTGTTTACTTTTGACTATGCCCGCTTGAGTCCGGGGTTTACGGGAATTGGCGGATTTTCGTTTGCCGGCAATTAAACTTCTTTTATTCAGCGTCTCATCAAAAATGAAAACATTTTTGAAAATTACAAATCTCATGCGTTTTAGTGGTGAAATAATAATTTAAAAAATCGTTCGGGAAGTAAGTTTACACCCTGGGTACTTTCTTTGTATACTTTTGACAATACGGGCCGAGTCCGAGATTTACGGGAAATCGCAGGTATTCGTTTGCCGGCGATTAAACTTCTTTTATTCAGCGTCTCATCAAAAATGAAAACATTTTTAAAACTACAAGTCTCATGGGCTTTAGTGGTGAAATAATATTTTAAAAAATCGTTCGGGAAATGAGTTTACTCCCTGGGTACTTTCTTTGTATACTTTTGACTATACGGGCCGAGTCCTGGATTTACGGGAAGTCGCAGGTTTTCGTTTGCCGGCGTTTAAACTTCTTTTATTCAGCGTCTCATCAAAAATGAAAACATTTTTAAAAACTACAAGTCTCATGGGCTTTAGTGGTGAAATAATAATTTAAAAAATCGTTCGGGAAATAAGTTTACACCCTGGGTACTTTCTTTGTATACTTTTGACTATACGGGCCGAGTCCGGGATTTACGGGAAATCGCAGGTATTCGTTTGCCGGCGATTAAACTTCTTTTATTCAGCGTCTCATCAAAAATGAAAACATTTTTGAAAACTACAAGTCTCATGCGTTTTAGTGGTGAAAAAATAATTTAAAAAATCGTTCGGGAAATGAGTTTACTTCCTGGGTACTTTCTTTGTTTACTTTTGACTATGCCCGCTTGAGTCCGGGGTTTACGGGAATTGGCGGATTTTCGTTTGCCGGCAATTAAACTTCTTTTATTCAGCGTCTCATCAAAAATGAAAACATTTTTGAAAATTACAAATCTCATGCGTTTTAGTGGTGAAAAAATAATTTAAAAAATCGTTTGGGAAATGAGTTTACTCCCTGGGTACTTTCTTTGTATACTTTTGATTATACGGGCCGAGTCCAGTGTTTACGGGAAATGGCGGGTTTTCGTTTGCCGGCGATTAAACTTCTTTTATTCAGCGTCTCATCAAAAATGAAAACATTTTTGAAAACTACAAGTCTCATGGGCTTTAGTGGTGAAATAATAATTTAAAAAATCGTTCGGGAAGTAAGTTTACACCCTGGGTACTTTCTTTGTATACTTTTGACTATACGGGCCGAGTCCGGGATTTACGGGAAATCGCAGGTATTCGTTTGCCGGCGATTAAACTTCTTTTATTCAGCGTCTCATCAAAAATGAAAACATTTTTGAAAACTACAAGTCTCATGGGCTTTAGTGGTGAAATAATATTTTAAAAAATCGTTCGGGAAATGAGTTTACTCCCTGGGTACTTTCTTTGTATACTTTTGACTATACGGGCCGAGTCCGGGATTTACGGGAAGTCGCGGGTTTTCGTTTGCCGGCGTTTAAACTTCTTTTATTCAGCGTCTCATCAAAAATGAAAACATTTTTAAAAACTACAAGTCTCATGGGCTTTAGTGGTGAAATAATAATTTAAAAAATCGTTCGGGAAATAAGTTTACACCCTGGGTACTTTCTTTGTATACTTTTGACTATACGGTCCGAGTCCGGGATTTACGGGAAATCGCAGGTATTCGTTTGCCGGCGGTTAAACTTCTTTTATTCAGCGTCTCATCAAAAATGAAAACATTTTTGAAAACTACAAGTCTCATGCGTTTTAGTGGTGAAAAAATAATTTAAAAAATCGTTCGGGAAATGAGTTTACTTCCTGGGTACTTTCTTTGTTTACTTTTGACTATGCCCGCTTGAGTCCGGGGTTTACGGGAAATGGCGGATTTTCGTTTGCCGGCAATTAAACTTCTTTTATTCAGCGTCTCATCAAAAATGAAAACATTTTTGAAAATTACAAATCTCATGCGTTTTAGTGGTGAAAAAATAATTTAAAAAATCGTTCGGGAAATGAGTTTACTCCCTGTGTACTTTCTTTGTATACTTTTGATTATACGGGCCGAGTCCAGTGTTTACGGGAAATGGCGGGTTTTC
Source organism: Hydractinia symbiolongicarpus (assembly GCF_029227915.1). NCBI lineage: Eukaryota > Metazoa > Cnidaria > Hydrozoa > Anthoathecata > Hydractiniidae > Hydractinia > Hydractinia symbiolongicarpus. The sequence goes on along the minus strand of NC_079875.1, from coordinate 2,207,889 downwards.
GTTTGCCGGCGATTAAACTTCTTTTATTCAGCGTCTCATCAAAAATGAAAACATTTTTGAAAACTACAAGTCTCATGCGTTTTAGTGGTGAAAAAATAATTTAAAAAATCGTTCGGGAAATGAGTTTACACCCCGGGTACTTTTTTTGTATACTTTTGACTATACGGGCCGAGTCCGGGATTTACGGGAAATCGCAGGTTTTCGTTTGCCGGCGATTAAACTTCCTTTTTGTATACTTTTGACTACACGGGCCGAGTTTGGGATTTACGGGAAATCGCGGATTTTCGTTTTCCGGCGATTAAACTTCTTTTATTCAGCGTCCCATCAAATATAAAAATATTTTTGAAAACTACAAGTCTCATGCGTTTAGTGGTAAAAAAAAAATATAAAAAATCGTTCGGGAAATGAGTTTACTCACAGGGTACTTTCTTTGTATACAGTCGACTATAAGGGCCAAGCCCGGGATTTATGGGAAATCGCGGGTTTTCGTTTGCCAGCGATTAAACTTCTTTCATTAACCGTCTCATCAAAAATGAAAACATTTTTGAAAACTACAAGTCTCATGCGTTTTAGTGGTGAAAAAATAATTTAACAAATCGTTCAGAAAATGAGTTTACTCCCTGGGTAATTTCTTTGTATACTTTTGACTATACGGGCCGAGTCCGGGATTTACGGGAAATCGCAGGTATTCGTTTGCCGGCGATTAAACTTCTTTTATTCAGCGTCTCATCAAAAATGAAAACATTTTTGAAAACTACAAGTCTCATGGGCTTTAGTGGTGAAATAATATTTTAAAAAATCGTTCGGGAAATGAGTTTACTCCCTGGGTACTTTCTTTGTATACTTTTGACTATACGGGCCGAGTCCGGGATTTACGGGAAGTCGCGGGTTTTCGTTTGCCGGCGTTTAAACTTCTTTTATTCAGCGTCTCATCAAAAATGAAAACATTTTTAAAAACTACAAGTCTCATGGGCTTTAGTGGTGAAATAATAATTTAAAAAATCGTTCGGGAAATAAGTTTACACCCTGGGTACTTTCTTTGTATACTTTTGACTATACGGTCCGAGTCCGGGATTTACGGGAAATCGCAGGTATTCGTTTGCCGGCGATTAAACTTCTTTTATTCAGCGTCTCATCAAAAATGAAAACATTTTTGAAAACTACAAGTCTCATGCGTTTTAGTGGTGAAAAAATAATTTAAAAAATCGTTCGGGAAATGAGTTTACTTCCTGGGTACTTTCTTTGTTTACTTTTGACTATGCCCGCTTGAGTCCGGGGTTTACGGGAAATGGCGGATTTTCGTTTGCCGGCAATTAAACTTCTTTTATTCAGCGTCTCATCAAAAATGAAAACATTTTTGAAAATTACAAATCTCATGCGTTTTAGTGGTGAAAAAATAATTTAAAAAATCGTTCGGGAAATGAGTTTACTCCCTGTGTACTTTCTTTGTATACTTTTGATTATACGGGCCGAGTCCAGTGTTTACGGGAAATGGCGGGTTTTCGTTTGCCGGCGATTAAACTTCTTTTATTCAGCGTCTCATCAAAAATGAAAACATTTTTGAAAACTACAAGTCTCATGCGTTTTAGTGGTGAAAAAATAATTTAAAAAATCGTTCGGGAAATGAGTTTACACCCCGGGTACTTTTTTTGTATACTTTTGACTATACGGGCCGAGTCCGGGATTTACGGGAAATCGCAGGTTTTCGTTTGCCGGCGATTAAACTTCCTTTTTGTATACTTTTGACTACACGGGCCGAGTTTGGGATTTACGGGAAATCGCGGATTTTCGTTTTCCGGCGATTAAACTTCTTTTATTCAGCGTCCCATCAAATATAAAAATATTTTTGAAAACTACAAGTCTCATGCGTTTAGTGGTAAAAAAAAAATATAAAAAATCGTTCGGGAAATGAGTTTACTCACAGGGTACTTTCTTTGTATACAGTCGACTATAAGGGCCAAGCCCGGGATTTATGGGAAATCGCGGGTTTTCGTTTGCCAGCGATTAAACTTCTTTCATTAACCGTCTCATCAAAAATGAAAACATTTTTGAAAACTACAAGTCTCATGCGTTTTAGTGGTGAAAAAATAATTTAACAAATCGTTCAGAAAATGAGTTTACTCCCTGGGTAATTTCTTTGTATACTTTTGACTATACGGGCCGAGTCCGGGGTTTACGGGAAATTGCGGGTTTTCGTTTGCCGGCGATTAAACTTCTTTTATTCAGCGTCTCATCAAAAATGAAAACATTTTTAAAAACTACAAGTCTCATGCGTTGTAGTGGTGAAAAAATAATTTAAAAAATCGTTCGGAAAATAAGTTCACTCCCTGGGTAATTTCTTTGTATACTTTTGACTATACGGGCCGAGTCCGGGGTTTACAGGAAATGGCGGGTTTTCGTTTGCCGGCGATTAAACTTCTTTTATTCAGCGTCTCATCAAAAATGAAAACATTTTTGAAAATTACAAATCTCATGCGTTTTAGTGGTGAAAAAATAATTTAAAAAATCGTTCGGGAAATGAGTTTACTCCCTGGGTACTTTCTTTGTATACTTTTGATTATACGGGCCGAGTCCAGTGTTTACGGGAAATGGCGGGTTTTCGTTTGCCGGCGATTAAACTTCTTTTATTCAGCGTCTCATCAAAAATGAAAACATTTTTGAAAACTACAAGTCTCATGCGTTTTAGTGGTGAAAAAATAATTTAAAAAATCGTTCGGGAAATGAGTTTACACCCCGGGTACTTTCTTTGTATACTTTTGACTATACGGGCCGAGTCCGGGATTTACGGGAAATCGCAGGTTTTCGTTTGCCGGCGATTAAACTTCTTTTTTGTATACTTTTGACTACACGGGCCGAGTTTGGGATTTACGGGAAATCGCGGATTTTCGTTTTCCGGCGATTAAACTTCTTTTATTCAGCGTCCCATCAAATATGAAAATATTTTTGAAAACTACAAGTCTCATGCGTTTAGTGGTAAAAAAAAAATATAAAAAATCGTTCGGGAAATGAGTTTACTCACAGGGTACTTTCTTTGTATACATTCGACTATACGGGCCAAGCCCGGGATTTATGGGAAATCGCGGGTTTTCGTTTGCCAGCGATTAAACTTCTTTCATTAACCGTCTCATCAAAAATGAAAACATTTTTGAAAACTACAAGTCTCATGCGTTTTAGTGGTGAAAAAATAAATTAACAAATCGTTCAGAAAATGAGTTTACTCCCTGGGTAATTTCTTTGTATACTTTTGACTATACGGGCCGAGTCCGGGGTTTACGGGAAATTGCGGGTTTTCGTTTGCCGGCGATTAAACTTCTTTTATTCAGCGTCTCATCAAAAATGAAAACATTTTTAAAAACTACAAGTCTCATGCGTTGTAGTGGTGAAAAAATAATTTAAAAAATCGTTCGGAAAATGAGTTCACTCCCTGGGTAATTTCTTTGTATACTTTTGACTATACGGGCCGAGTCCGGGGTTTACAGGAAATGGCGGGTTTTCGTTTGCCGGCGATTAAACTTCTTTTATTCAGCGTCTCATCAAAAATGAAAACATTTTTGAAAATTACAAATCTCATGCGTTTTAGTGGTGAAAAAATAATTTAAAAAATCGTTCGGGAAATGAGTTTACTCCCTGGGTACTTTCTTTGTATACTTTTGATTATACGGGCCGAGTCCAGTGTTTACGGGAAATGGCGGGTTTTCGTTTGCCGGCGATTAAACTTCTTTTATTCAGCGTCTCATCAAAAATGAAAACATTTTTGAAAACTACAAGTCTCATGCGTTTTAGTGGTGAAAAAATAATTTAAAAAATCGTTCGGGAAATGAGTTTACACCCCGGGTACTTTCTTTGTATACTTTTGACTATACGGGCCGAGTCCGGGATTTACGGGAAATCGCAGGTTTTCGTTTGCCGGCGATTAAACTTCTTTTTTGTATACTTTTGACTACACGGGCCGAGTTTGGGATTTACGGGAAATCGCGGATTTTCGTTTTCCGGCGATTAAACTTCTTTTATTCAGCGTCCCATCAAATATGAAAATATTTTTGAAAACTACAAGTCTCATGCGTTTAGTGGTAAAAAAAAAATATAAAAAATCGTTCGGGAAATGAGTTTACTCACAGGGTACTTTCTTTGTATACATTCGACTATACGGGCCAAGCCCGGGATTTATGGGAAATCGCGGGTTTTCGTTTGCCAGCGATTAAACTTCTTTCATTAACCGTCTCATCAAAAATGAAAACATTTTTGAAAACTAAAAGTCTCATGCGTTTTAGTGGTGAAAAAATAAATTAACAAATCGTTCAGAAAATGAGTTTACTCCCTGGGTAATTTCTTTGTATACTTTTGACTATACGGGCCGAGTCCGGGGTTTACGGGAAATTGCGGGTTTTCGTTTGCCGGCGATTAAACTTCTTTTATTCAGCGTCTCATCAAAAATGAAAACATTTTTAAAAACTACAAGTCTCATGCGTTGTAGTGGTGAAAAAATAATTTAAAAAATCGTTCGGAAAATGAGTTCACTCCCTGGGTAATTTCTTTGTATACTTTTGACTATACGGGCCGAGTCCGGGGTTTACAGGAAATGGCGGGTTTTCGTTTGCCGGCGATTAAACTTCTTTTATTCAGCGTCTCATCAAAAATGAAAACATTTTTAAAAAACTATAAGTCTCATGGGATTTAGTGGTGAAATAATAATTTAAAAAATCGTTCGTGAAATGAGTTTACAACCCGGGTACTTTCTTTGTTTACTTTTGACTATGCGGGCCGAGACCGGGGTTTACGGGAAATGGCGGAGTTTCGTTTGCCGGCGATTAAACTTCTTTTATTCAGCGTCTCATCAAAAATGAAAACATTTTTGAAAATTACAAGTCTCATGTGTTTTAGTGGTGAAAAAATATTTTAAAAAATCGTTCGGGAAATGAGTTTACTCCCTGGGTACTTTCTTTGTATACTTTTGATTATACGGGCCGAGTCCAGTGTTTACGGGAAATGGCGGGTTTTCGTTTGCCGGCGATTAAACTTCTTTTATTCAGCGTCTCATCAAAAATGAAAACATTTTTGAAAACTACAAGTCTCATGCGTTTTAGTGGTGAAAAAATAATTTAAAAAATCGTTCGGGAAATGAGTTTACACCCCGGGTACTTTCTTTGTATACTTTTGACTATACGGGCCGAGTCCGGGATTTACGGGAAATCGCAGGTTTTCGTTTGCCGGCGATTAAACTTCTTTTTTGTATACTTTTGACTATACGGGCCGAGTTTGGGATTTACGGGAAATCGCGGATTTTCGTTTTCCGGCGATTAAACTTCTTTTATTCAGTGTCCCATCAAATATGAAAATATTTTTGAAAACTACAAGTCTCATGCGTTTAGTGGTAAAAAAAAAATATAAAAAATCGTTCAGGAAATGAGTTTACTCCATGGGTACTTTCTTTGTATACTTTTGACTATACGGGTCGAGTCCGGGGTTTACGGCGGGTTTTCGTTTGCCGGCGATTAAACTTCTTTTATTCAGCGTCTCATCAAAAATGAAAACATTTTTGAAAACTACAAGTCTCATGCGTTTTAGTGGTGAAAAAATAATTTAAAAAATCGTTCGAGAAATGAGTTTACATCCCGGGTACTTTCTTTACTATACGGGCCGAGTCCGGGATTTACGGGAAATCGCAGGTTTTCCTTTGCCGGCGATTAAACTTCTGTTATTCAGCGTCTCATCAAAAATGAAAACATTTTTGAAAACTACAAGTCTCATGCGTTTTAGTGGTGAAAAAATAATTTAAAAAATCGTTCGGGAAATGAGTTTACTCACAGGGTACTTTCTTTGTATACATTCGACTATACGGGCCAAGCCCGGGATTTACGGGAAATCGCGGGTTTTCGTTTGCCGGCGATTAAACTTCTTTCATTAACCGTCTCATCAAAAATGAAAACATTTTTGAAAACTACAAGTCTCATGCGTTTTAGTTGTGAAAAAATAATTTAAAAAATCGTTCAGAAAATGAGTTTACTCCCTGGGTAATTTCTTTGTATACTTTTGATTATACGGGCCGAGTCCGGGGTTTACGGGAAATGGCGGGTTTTCGTTTGCCGGCGATTAAACTTCTTTTATTCAGCGTCTCATCAAAAATGAAAACATTTTTATAAACTACAAGTCTCATGCGTTGTAGTGGTGAAAAAATAATTTAAAAAATCGTTCGGAAAATGAGTTCACTCCCTGGGTAATTTCTTTGTATACTTTTGACTATACAGGCCGAGTCCGGGGTTTACAGGAAATGGCGGGTTTTCGTTTGCCGGCGATTAAACTTCTTTTATTCAGCGTCTCATCAAAAATGAAAACATTTTTGAAAAACTATAAGTCTCATGGGATTTAGTGGTGAAATAATAATTTAAAAAATCGTTCGTGAAATGAGTTTACAACCCGGGTACTTTCTTTACTATACGGGCCGAGTCCGGGATTTACGGGAAATCGCAGGTTTTCGTTTGCCGGCGATTAAACTTCTTTTATTCAGCGTCTCATCAAAAATGAAAACATTTTTAAAAACTACAAGTCTCATGCGTTGTAGTGGTGAAAAAATAATTTAAAAAATCGTTCGGAAAATGAGTTCACTCCCTGGGTAATTTCTTTGTATACTTTTGACTATACGGGCCGAGTCCGGGGTTTACAGGAAATGGCGGGTTTTCGTTTGCCGGCGATTAAACTTCTTTTATTCAGCGTCTCATCAAAAATGAAAACATTTTTAAAAACTACAAGTCTCATGGGCTTTAGTGGTGAAATAATAATTTAAAAAATCTTTCGGGAAGTAAGTTTACACCCTGGGTACTTTCTTTGTATACTTTTGACTATACCGGCCGAGTCCGGGATTTACGGGAAATCGCAGGTATTCGTTTGCCGGCGATTAAACTTCTTTTATTCAGCGTCTCATCAAAAATGAAAACATTTTTGAAAACTACAAGTCTCATGGGCTTTAGTGGTGAAATAATATTTTAAAAAATCGTTCGGGAAATGAGTTTACTCCCTGGGTACTTTCTTTGTATACTTTTGACTATACGGGCCGAGTCCGGGATTTACGGGAAATCGCAGGTTTTCGTTTGCCAGCGATTAAACTTCTTTTTTGTATACTTTTGACTATACGGGTCGAGTCCGGGGTTTACGGCGGGTTTTCGTTTGCCGGCGATTAAACTTCTTTTATTCAGCGTCTCATCAAAAATGAAAACATTTGTGAAAACTACAAGTCTCATGCGTTTTAGTGGTGAAAAAATAATTTAAAAAATCGTTCGGGAAATGAGTTTACATCCCGGGTACTTTCTTTACTATACGGGCCGACTCCGGGATTTACGGGAAATCGCAGTTTTTCCTTTGCCGGCGATTAAACTTCTTTTATTCAGCGTCTCATCAAAAATGAAAACATTTTTGAAAACTACAAGTCTCATGCGTTTTAGTGGTGAAAAAATAATTTAAAAAATCGTTCGGGAAATGAGTTTACTCACAGGGTACTTTCTTTGTATACATTCGACTATACGGGCCAAGCCCGGGATTTACGGGAAATCGCGGGTTTTCGTTTGCCGGCGATTAAACTTCTTTCATTAACCGTCTCATCAAAAATGAAAACATTTTTGAAAACTACAAGTCTCATGCGTTTTAGTGGTGAAAAAATAATTTAAAAAAATGGTTCAGAAAATGAGTTTACTCCCTGGGTAATTTCTTTGTATACTTTTTACTATACGGGCCGAGTCCGGGGTTTACGGGAAATGGCGGGTTTTCGTTTGCCGGCGATTAAACTCCTTTTATTCAGCGTCTCATCAAAAATGAAAACATTTTTAAAAACTACAAGTCTCATGCGTTGTAGTGGTGAAAAAATAATTTAAAAAATCGTTCGGAAAATGATTTCACTCGCTGGGTAATTTCTTTGTATACTTTTGACTATACGGGCCGAGTCCGGGGTTTACAGGAAATGGCGGGTTTTCGTTTGCCGGCGATTAAACTTCTTTTATTCAGCGTCTCATCAAAAATGAAAACATTTTTGAAAAACTATAAGTCTCATGGGATTTAGTGTTGAAATAATAATTTAAAAAATCGTTCGTGAAATGAGTTTACAACCCGGGTACTTTCTTTACTATACGGGCCGAGTCCGGGATTTACGGGAAATCACAGGTTTTCGTTTGCCGGCGATTAAACTTCTTTTATTCAGCGTCTCATCAAAAATGAAAACATTTTTGAAAACTACAAGTCTCATGCGTTTTAGTGGTGAAAAAATATTTTAAAAAATCGTTCGGGAAATGAGTTTACTCCCTGGGTACTTTCTTTGTATACTTTTGACTATACGGGCCGAGTCCGGGATTTACGGGAAGTCGCGGGTTTTCGTTTGCCGGCGTTTAAACTTCTTTTATTCAGCGTCTCATCAAAAATGAAAACATTTTTAAAAACTACAAGTCTCATGGGCTTTAGTGGTGAAATAATAATTTAAAAAATCTTTCGGGAAGTAAGTTTACACCCTGGTTACTTTCTTTGTATACTTTTGACTATACGGGCCGAGTCCGGGATTTACGGGAAATCGCAGGTATTCGTTTGCCGGCGATTAAACTTCTTTTATTCAGCGTCTCATCAAAAATGAAAACATTTTTGAAAACTACAAGTCTCATGGGCTTTAGTGGTGAAATAATATTTTAAAAAATCGTTCGGGAAATGAGTTTACTCCCTGGGTACTTTCTTTGTATACTTTTGACTATACGGGCCGAGTCCGGGATTTACGGGAAGTCGCGGGTTTTCGTTTGCCGGCGTTTAAACTTCTTTTATTCAGCGTCTCATCAAAAATGAAAACATTTTTAAAAACTACAAGTCTCATGGGCTTTAGTGGTGAAATAATAATTTAAAAAATCGTTCGGGAAATAAGTTTACACCCTGGGTACTTTCTTTGTATACTTTTGACTATACGGGCCGAGTCCGGGATTTACGGGAAATCGCAGGTATTCGTTTGCCGGCGATTAAACTTCTTTTATTCAGCGTCTCATCAAAAATGAAAACATTTTTGAAAATTACAAGTCTCATGCGTTTTAGTGGTGAAAAAATAATTTAAAAAATCGTTCGGGAAATGAGTTTACTTTCTGGGTACTTTCTTTGTTTACTTTTGACTATGCCCGCTTGAGTCCGGGGTTTACGGGAAATGGCGGATTTTCGTTTGCCGGCAATTAAACTTCTTTTACTCAGCGTCTCATCAAAAATGAAAACATTTTTGAAAATTACAAGTCTCATGCGTTTTAGTGGTGAAAAAATAATTTAAAAAATCGTTCGGGAAATGAGTTTACTCCCTGGGTACTTTCTTTGTATACTTTTGATTATACGGGCCGAGTCCAGTGTTTACGGGAAATGGCGGGTTTTCGTTTGCCGGCGATTAAACTTCTTTTATTCAGCGTCTCATCAAAAATGAAAACATTTTTGAAAACTACAAGTCTCATGCGTTTTAGTGGTGAAAAAATAATTTAAAAAATCGTTCGGGAAATGAGTTTACACCCCGGGTACTTTCTTTGTATACTTTTGACTATACGGGCCGAGTCCGGGATTTACGGGAAATCGCAGGTTTTCGTTTGCCAGCGATTAAACTTCTTTTTTGTATACTTTTGACTATGCGGGCCGAGTTTGGGATTTACGGGAAATCGCGGATTTTCGTTTTCCGGCGATTAAACTTCTTTTATTCAGCGTCCCATCAAATATGAAAATATTTTTGAAAACTACAAGTCTCATGCGTTTAGTGGTAAAAAAAAAATATAAAAAATTGTTCGGGAAACGAGTTTACTCACAGGGTACTTTCTTTGTATACATTCGACTATACGGGGCAAGCCCGGGATTTACGGGAAATCGCGGGTTTTCGTTTGCCGGCGATTAAACTTCTTTCATTAACCGTCTCATCAAAAATGAAAACATTTTTGAAAACTACCAGTCTCATGGGCTTTAGTGGTGAAATAATAATTTAAAAAATCGTTCGGGAAATAAGTTTACACCCTGGGTACTTTCTTTGTATACTTTTGACTATACGGGCCGAGTCCGGGATTTACGGGAAATCGCAGGTATTCGTTTGCCGGCGATTAAACTTCTTTTATTCAGCGTCTCATCAAAAATGAAAACATTTTTGAAAATTACAAGTCTCATGCGTTTTAGTGGTGAAAAAATAATTTAAAAAATCGTTCGGGAAATGAGTTTACTTTCTGGGTACTTTCTTTGTTTACTTTTGACTATACGGGCCGAGTCCGGGATTTACGGGAAGTCGCGGGTTTTCGTTTGCCGGCGTTTAAACTTCTTTTATTCAGCGTCTCATCAAAAATGAAAACATTTTTAAAAACTACAAGTCTCATGGGCTTTAGTGGTGAAATAATAATTTAAAAAATCGTTCGGGAAATAAGTTTACACCCTGGGTACTTTCTTTGTATACTTTTGACTATACGGGCCGAGTCCGGGATTTACGGGAAATCGCAGGTATTCGTTTGCCGGCGATTAAACTTCTTTTATTCAGCGTCTCATCAAAAATGAAAACATTTTTGAAAATTACAAGTCTCATGCGTTTTAGTGGTGAAAAAATAATTTAAAAAATCGTTCGGGAAATGAGTTTACTTTCTGGGTACTTTCTTTGTTTACTTTTGACTATGCCCGCTTGAGTCCGGGGTTTACGGGAAATGGCGGATTTTCGTTTGCCGGCAATTAAACTTCTTTTACTCAGCGTCTCATCAAAAATGAAAACATTTTTGAAAATTACAAGTCTCATGCGTTTTAGTGGTGAAAAAATAATTTAAAAAATCGTTCGGGAAATGAGTTTACTCCCTGGGTACTTTCTTTGTATACTTTTGATTATACGGGCCGAGTCCAGTGTTTACGGGAAATGGCGGGTTTTCGTTTGCCGGCGATTAAACTTCTTTTATTCAGCGTCTCATCAAAAATGAAAACATTTTTGAAAACTACAAGTCTCATGCGTTTTAGTGGTGAAAAAATAATTTAAAAAATCGTTCGGGAAATGAGTTTACACCCCGGGTACTTTCTTTGTATACTTTTGACTATACGGGCCGAGTCCGGGATTTACGGGAAATCGCAGGTTTTCGTTTGCCAGCGATTAAACTTCTTTTTTGTATACTTTTGACTATGCGGGCCGAGTTTGGGATTTACGGGAAATCGCGGATTTTCGTTTTCCGGCGATTAAACTTCTTTTATTCAGCGTCCCATCAAATATGAAAATATTTTTGAAAACTACAAGTCTCATGCGTTTAGTGGTAAAAAAAAAATATAAAAAATTGTTCGGGAAACGAGTTTACTCACAGGGTACTTTCTTTGTATACATTCGACTATACGGGGCAAGCCCGGGATTTACGGGAAATCGCGGGTTTTCGTTTGCCGGCGATTAAACTTCTTTCATTAACCGTCTCATCAAAAATGAAAACATTTTTGAAAACTACCAGTCTCATGGGCTTTAGTGGTGAAATAATAATTTAAAAAATCGTTCGGGAAATAAGTTTACACCCTGGGTACTTTCTTTGTATACTTTTGACTATACGGGCCGAGTCCGGGATTTACGGGAAATCGCAGGTATTCGTTTGCCGGCGATTAAACTTCTTTTATTCAGCGTCTCATCAAAAATGAAAACATTTTTGAAAATTACAAGTCTCATGCGTTTTAGTGGTGAAAAAATAATTTAAAAAATCGTTCGGGAAATGAGTTTACTTTCTGGGTACTTTCTTTGTTTACTTTTGACTATGCCCGCTTGAGTCCGGGGTTTACGGGAAATGGCGGATTTTCGTTTGCCGGCAATTAAACTTCTTTTACTCAGCGTCTCATCAAAAATGAAAACATTTTTGAAAATTACAAGTCTCATGCGTTTTAGTGGTGAAAAAATAATTTAAAAAATCGTTCGGGAAATGAGTTTACTCCCTGGGTACTTTCTTTGTATACTTTTGATTATACGGGCCGAGTCCAGTGTTTACGGGAAATGGCGGGTTTTCGTTTGCCGGCGATTAAACTTCTTTTATTCAGCGTCTCATCAAAAATGAAAACATTTTTGAAAACTACAAGTCTCATGCGTTTTAGTGGTGAAAAAATAATTTAAAAAATCGTTCGGGAAATGAGTTTACACCCCGGGTACTTTCTTTGTATACTTTTGACTATACGGGCCGAGTCCGGGATTTACGGGAAATCGCAGGTTTTCGTTTGCCAGCGATTAAACTTCTTTTTTGTATACTTTTGACTATGCGGGCCGAGTTTGGGATTTACGGGAAATCGCGGATTTTCGTTTTCCGGCGATTAAACTTCTTTTATTCAGCGTCCCATCAAATATGAAAATATTTTTGAAAACTACAAGTCTCATGCGTTTAGTGGTAAAAAAAAAATATAAAAAATTGTTCGGGAAACGAGTTTACTCACAGGGTACTTTCTTTGTATACATTCGACTATACGGGGCAAGCCCGGGATTTACGGGAAATCGCGGGTTTTCGTTTGCCGGCGATTAAACTTCTTTCATTAACCGTCTCATCAAAAATGAAAACATTTTTGAAAACTACCAGTCTCATGCGTTTTAGTGGTGAAAAAATAATTTAAAAAATCGTTCAGAAAATGAGTTTACTCCCTGGGTAATTTCTTTGTATACTTTTGACTATACGGGCCGAGTCCGGGGTTTACGGGAAATGGCGGGTTTTCGTTTGCCGGCGATTAAACTTCTTTTATTCAGCGTCTCATCAAAAATGAAAACATTTTTAAAAACTACAAGTCTCATGCGTTGTAGTGGTGAAAAAATAATTTAAAAAATCGCTCGGGAAATGAGTTTACACCCTGGGTACTTTCTTTGTATACTTTTGACTATACGGGCCGAGTCCGGGATTTACGGGAAATCGCAGGTTTTCGTTTGCCGGCGATTAAACTTCTTTTTTGTATACTTTTGACTATACGGGCCGAGTTTGGGATTTACGGGAAATCGCGGATTTTCGTTTTCCGGCGATTAAACTTCTTTTATTCAGCGTCCCATCAAATATGAAAATATTTTTGAAAACTACAAGTCTCATGCGTTTAGTGGTAAAAAAAAAATATAAAAAATCGTTCGGGAAATGAGTTTACTCACAGGGTACTTTCTTTGTATACATTCGACTATACGGGCCAAGCCCGGGATTTACGGGAAATCGCGGGTTTTCGTTTGCCGGCGATTAAACTTCTTTCATTAACCGTCTCATCAAAAATGAAAACATTTTTGAAAACTACAAGTCTCATGCGTTTTAGTGGTGAAAAAATAATTTAAAAAATCGTTCAGAAAATGAGTTTACTCCGTGGGTAATTTCTTTGTATACTTTTGACTATACGGGCCGAGTCCGGGGTTTACGGGAAATGGCGGGTTTTCGTTTGCCGGCGATTAAACTTCTTTTATTCAGCGTCTCATCAAAAATGAAAACATTTTTGAAAACTACCAGTCTCATGCGTTTAAGTGGTGAAAAAATAATTTAAAATATCGTTCGGGAAATGAGTTTACTCCCTGGGTACTTTCTTTGTATACTTTTGATTATACGGGCCGAGTCCAGTGTTTACGGGAAATGGCGGGTTTTCGTTTGCCGGCGATTAAACTTCTTTTATTCAGCGTCTCATCAAAAATGAAAACATTTTTGAAAACTACAAGTCTCATGCGTTTTAGTGGTGAAAAAATAATTTAAAAAATCGTTCGGGAAATGAGTTTACACCCCGGGTACTTTCTTTGTATACTTTTGACTATACGGGCCGAGTCCGGGATTTACGGGAAATCGCAGGTTTCTGTTTGCCAGCGATTAAACTTCTTTTTTGTATACTTTTGACTATACGGGTCGAGTCCGGGGTTTACGGCGGGTTTTCGTTTGCCGGCGATTAAACTTCTTTTATTCAGCGTCTCATCAAAAATGAAAACATTTTTGAAAACTACAAGTCTCATGCGTTTTAGTGGTGAAAAAATAATTTAAAAAATCGTTCGGGAAATGAGTTTACATCCCGGGTACTTTCTTTACTATACGGGCCGAGTCCGGGATTTACGGGAAATCGCAGGTTTTCCTTTGCCGGCGATTAAACTTCTTTTATTCAGCGTCTCATCAAAAATGAAAACATTTTTGAAAACTACAAGTCTCATGCGTTTTAGTGGTGAAAAAATAATTTAAAAAATCGTTCGGGAAATGAGTTTACTCACAGGGTACTTTCTTTGTATACATTCGACTATACGGGCCAAGCCCGGGATTTACGGGAAATCGCGGGTTTTCGTTTGCCGGCGATTAAACTTCTTTCATTAACAGTCTCATCAAAAATGAAAACATTTTTGAAAACTACAAGTCTCATGCGTTTTAGTGGTGAAAAAATAATTTAAAAAAATGGTTCAGAAAATGAGTTTACTCCCTGGGTAATTTCTTTGTATATTTTTGACTATACGGGCCGAGTCCGGGGTTTACGGGAAATGGCGGGTTTTCGTTTGCCGGCGATTAAACTTCTTTTATTCAGCGTCTCATCAAAAATGAAAACATTTTTAAAAACTACAAGTCTCATGCGTTGTAGTGGTGAAAAAATAATTTAAAAAATCGTTCGGAAAATGAGTTCACTTGCTGGGTAATTTCTTTGTATACTTTTGACTATACGGGCCGAGTCCGGGGTTTACAGGAAATGGCGGGTTTTCGTTTGCCGGCGATTAAACTTCTTTTATTCAGCGTCTCATCAAAAATGAAAACATTTTTGAAAAACTATAAGTCTCATGGGATTTAGTGGTGAAATAATAATTTAAAAAATCGTTCAGAAAATGAGTTTACTCCGTGGGTAATTTCTTTGTATACTTTTGACTATAAGGGCCGAGTCCGGGGTTTACGGGAAATGGCGGGTTTTCGTTTGCCGGCGATTAAACTTCTTTTATTCAGCGTCTCATCAAAAATGAAAACATTTTTGAAAACTACCAGTCTCATGCGTTTAAGTGGTGAAAAAATAATTTAAAATATCGTTCGGGAAATGAGTTTACTCCCTGGGTACTTTCTTTGTATACTTTTGATTATACGGGCCGAGTCCAGTGTTTACGGGAAATGGCGGGTTTTCGTTTGCCGGCGATTAAACTTCTTTTATTCAGCGTCTCATCAAAAATGAAAACATTTTTGAAAACTACCAGTCTCATGCGTTTAAGTGGTGAAAAAATAATTTAAAATATCGTTCGGGAAATGAGTTTACTCCCTGGGTACTTTCTTTGTATACTTTTGATTATACGGGCCGAGTCCAGTGTTTACGGGAAATGGCGGGTTTTCGTTTGCCGGCGATTAAACTTCTTTTATTCAGCGTCTCATCAAAAATGAAAACATTTTTGAAAACTACAAGTCTCATGCGTTTTAGTGGTGAAAAAATAATTTAAAAAATCGTTCGGGAAATGAGTTTACACCCCGGGTACTTTCTTTGTATACTTTTGACTATACGGGCCGAGTCCGGGATTTACGGGAAATCGCAGGTTTCTGTTTGCCAGCGATTAAACTTCTTTTTTGTATACTTTTGACTATACGGGTCGAGTCCGGGGTTTACGGCGGGTTTTCGTTTGCCGGCGATTAAACTTCTTTTATTCAGCGTCTCATCAAAAATGAAAACATTTTTGAAAACTACAAGTCTCATGCGTTTTAGTGGTGAAAAAATAATTTAAAAAATCGTTCGGGAAATGAGTTTACATCCCGGGTACTTTCTTTACTATACGGGCCGAGTCCGGGATTTACGGGAAATCGCAGGTTTTCCTTTGCCGGCGATTAAACTTCTTTTATTCAGCGTCTCATCAAAAATGAAAACATTTTTGAAAACTACAAGTCTCATGCGTTTTAGTGGTGAAAAAATAATTTAAAAAATCGTTCGGGAAATGAGTTTACTCACAGGGTACTTTCTTTGTATACATTCGACTATACGGGCCAAGCCCGGGATTTACGGGAAATCGCGGGTTTTCGTTTGCCGGCGATTAAACTTCTTTCATTAACAGTCTCATCAAAAATGAAAACATTTTTGAAAACTACAAGTCTCATGCGTTTTAGTGGTGAAAAAATAATTTAAAAAAATGGTTCAGAAAATGAGTTTACTCCCTGGGTAATTTCTTTGTATATTTTTGACTATACGGGCCGAGTCCGGGGTTTACGGGAAATGGCGGGTTTTCGTTTGCCGGCGATTAAACTTCTTTTATTCAGCGTCTCATCAAAAATGAAAACATTTTTAAAAACTACAAGTCTCATGCGTTGTAGTGGTGAAAAAATAATTTAAAAAATCGTTCGGAAAATGAGTTCACTTGCTGGGTAATTTCTTTGTATACTTTTGACTATACGGGCCGAGTCCGGGGTTTACAGGAAATGGCGGGTTTTCGTTTGCCGGCGATTAAACTTCTTTTATTCAGCGTCTCATCAAAAATGAAAACATTTTTGAAAAACTATAAGTCTCATGGGATTTAGTGGTGAAATAATAATTTAAAAAATCGTTCAGAAAATGAGTTTACTCCGTGGGTAATTTCTTTGTATACTTTTGACTATACGGGCCGAGTCCGGGGTTTACGGGAAATGGCGGGTTTTCGTTTGCCGGCGATTAAACTTCTTTTATTCAGCGTCTCATCAAAAATGAAAACATTTTTGAAAACTACCAGTCTCATGCGTTTAAGTGGTGAAAAAATAATTTAAAATATCGTTCGGGAAATGAGTTTACTCCCTGGGTACTTTCTTTGTATACTTTTGATTATACGGGCCGAGTCCAGTGTTTACGGGAAATGGCGGGTTTTCGTTTGCCGGCGATTAAACTTCTTTTATTCAGCGTCTCATCAAAAATGAAAACATTTTTGAAAACTACAAGTCTCATGCGTTTTAGTGGTGAAAAAATAATTTAAAAAATCGTTCGGGAAATGAGTTTACACCCCGGGTACTTTCTTTGTATACTTTTGACTATACGGGCCGAGTCCGGGATTTACGGGAAATCGCAGGTTTCTGTTTGCCAGCGATTAAACTTCTTTTTTGTATACTTTTGACTATACGGGTCGAGTCCGGGGTTTACGGCGGGTTTTCGTTTGCCGGCGATTAAACTTCTTTTATTCAGCGTCTCATCAAAAATGAAAACATTTTTGAAAACTACAAGTCTCATGCGTTTTAGTGGTGAAAAAATAATTTAAAAAATCGTTCGGGAAATGAGTTTACATCCCGGGTACTTTCTTTACTATACGGGCCGAGTCCGGGATTTACGGGAAATCGCAGGTTTTCCTTTGCCGGCGATTAAACTTCTTTTATTCAGCGTCTCATCAAAAATGAAAACATTTTTGAAAACTACAAGTCTCATGCGTTTTAGTGGTGAAAAAATAATTTAAAAAATCGTTCGGGAAATGAGTTTACTCACAGGGTACTTTCTTTGTATACATTCGACTATACGGGCCAAGCCCGGGATTTACGGGAAATCGCGGGTTTTCGTTTGCCGGCGATTAAACTTCTTTCATTAACAGTCTCATCAAAAATGAAAACATTTTTGAAAACTACAAGTCTCATGCGTTTTAGTGGTGAAAAAATAATTTAAAAAAATGGTTCAGAAAATGAGTTTACTCCCTGGGTAATTTCTTTGTATATTTTTGACTATACGGGCCGAGTCCGGGGTTTACGGGAAATGGCGGGTTTTCGTTTGCCGGCGATTAAACTTCTTTTATTCAGCGTCTCATCAAAAATGAAAACATTTTTAAAAACTACAAGTCTCATGCGTTGTAGTGGTGAAAAAATAATTTAAAAAATCGTTCGGAAAATGAGTTCACTTGCTGGGTAATTTCTTTGTATACTTTTGACTATACGGGCCGAGTCCGGGGTTTACAGGAAATGGCGGGTTTTCGTTTGCCGGCGATTAAACTTCTTTTATTCAGCGTCTCATCAAAAATGAAAACATTTTTGAAAAACTATAAGTCTCATGGGATTTAGTGGTGAAATAATAATTTAAAAAATCGTTCGTGAAATGAGTTTACAACCCGGGTACTTTCTTTACTATACGGGCCGAGTCCGGGATTTACGGGAAATCGCAGGTTTTCGTTTGCCGGCGATTAAACTTCTTTTATTCAGCGTCTCATCAAAAATGAAAACATTTTTGAAAACTACAAGTCTCATGCGTTTTAGTGGTGAAAAAATATTTTAAAAAATCGTTCGGGAAATGAGTTTACTCCCTGGGTACTTTCTTTGTATACTTTTGACTATACGGGCCGAGTCCGGGATTTACGGGAAGTCGCGGGTTTTCGTTTGCCGGCGTTTAAACTTCTTTTATTCAGCGTCTCATCAAAAATGAAAACATTTTTAAAAACTACAAGTCTCATGGGCTTTAGTGGTGAAATAATAATTTAAAAAATCTTTCGGGAAGTAAGTTTACACCCTGGGTACTTTCTTTGTATACTTTTGACTATACGGGCCGAGTCCGGGATTTACGGGAAATCGCAGGTATTCGTTTGCCGGCGATTAAACTTCTTTTATTCAGCGTCTCATCAAAAATGAAAACATTTTTGAAAACTACAAGTCTCATGGGCTTTAGTGGTGAAATAATATTTTAAAATATCGTTCGGGAATGAGTTTACTCCCTGGGTACTTTCTTTGTATACTTTTGACTATACGGGCCGAGTCCGGGATTTACGGGAAGTCGCGGGTTTTCGTTTGCCGGCGTTTAAACTTCTTTTATTTAGCGTCTCATCAAAAATGAAAACATTTTTAAAAACTACAAGTCTCATGGGCTTTAGTGGTGAAATAATAATTTAAAAAATCGTTCGGGAAATAAGTTTACACCCTGGGTACTTTCTTTGTATACTTTTGACTATACGGGCCGAGTCCGGGATTTACGGGAAATCGCAGGTATTCGTTTGCCAGCGATTAAACTTCTTTTATTCAGCGTCTCATCAAAAATGAAAACATTTTTGAAAACTACAAGTCTCATGCGTTTTAGTGGTGAAAAAATAATTTAAAAAATCGTTCGGGAAATGAGTTTACTTCCTGGGTACTTTCTTTGTTTACTTTTGACTATGCCCGCTTGAGTCCGGGGTTTACGGGAAATGGCGGATTTTCGTTTGCCGGCAATTAAACTTCTTTTATTCAGCGTCTCATCAAAAATGAAAACATTTTTGAAAATTACAAGTCTCATGCGTTTTAGTGGTGAAAAATAAATTTAAAAAATCGTTCGGGAAATGAGTTTACTCCCTGGGTACTTTCTTTGTATACTTTTGATTATACGGGCCGAGTCCAGTGTTTACGGGAAATGGCGGGTTTTCGTTTGCCGGCGATTAAACTTCTTTTATTCAGCGTCTCATCAAAAATGAAAACATTTTTGAAAACTACAAGTCTCATGCGTTTTAGTGGTGAAAAAATAATTTAAAAAATCGTTCGGCAAATGAGTTTACACCCCGGGTACTTTCTTTGTATACTTTTGACTATACGGGCCGAGTCCGGGATTTACGGGAAATCGCAGGTTTTCGTTTGCCAGCGATTAAACTTCTTTTTTGTATACTTTTGACTATACGGGCCGAGTTTCGGATTTACGGGAAATCGCGGATTTTCGTTTTCCGGCGATTAAACATCTTTTATTCAGCGTCCCATCAAATATGAAAATATTTTTGAAAACTACAAGTCTCATGCGTTTAGTGGTGAAAAAATAATTTAAAAAATCGTTCGGGAAATGAGTTTACTTCCTGGGTACTTTCTTTGTTTACTTTTGACTATGCCCGCTTGAGTCCGGGGTTTACGGGAAATGGCGGATTTTCGTTTGCCGGCAATTAAACTTCTTTTATTCAGCGTCTCATCAAAAATGAAAACATTTTTGAAAATTACAAGTCTCATGCGTTTTAGTGGTGAAAAAATAATTTAAAAAATCGTTCGGGAAATGAGTTTACTCCCTGGGTACTTTCTTTGTATACTTTTGATTATACGGGCCGAGTCCAGTGTTTACGGGAAATGGCGGGTTTTCGTTTGCCGGCGATTAAACTTCTTTTATTCAGCGTCTCATCAAAAATGAAAACATTTTTGAAAACTACAAGTCTCATGCGTTTTAGTGGTGAAAAAATAATTTAAAAAATCGTTCGGCAAATGTGTTTACACCCCGGGTACTTTCTTTGTATACTTTTGACTATACGGGCCGAGTCCGGGATTTACGGGAAATCGCAGGTTTTCGTTTGCCAGCGATTAAACTTCTTTTTTGTATACTTTTGACTATACGGGCCGAGTTTCGGATTTACGGGAAATCGCGGATTTTCGTTTTTCGGCGATTAAACATCTTTTATTCAGCGTCCCATCAAATATGAAAATATTTTTGAAAACTACAAGTCTCATGCGTTTAGTGGTAAAAAAAAAATACAAAAAATTGTTCGGGAAATGAGTTTACTCACAGGGTACTTTCTTCGTATACATTCGACTATACGGGCCAAGCCCGGGATTTACGGGAAATCGCGGGTTTTCGTTTGCCGGCGATTAAACTTCTTTCATTAACCGTCTCATCAAAAATGAAAACATTTTTGAAAACTACAAGTCTCATGCGTTTTAGTGGTGAAAAAATAATTTAAAAAATCGTTCAGAAAATGAGTTTACTACCTGGGTAATTTCTTTGTATACTTTTGACTATACGGGCCGAGTCCGGGGTTTACGGGAAATGGCGGGCTTTCGTTTGCCGGCGATTAAACTTCTTTTATTCAGCGTCTCATCAAAAATGAAAACATTTTTAAAAACTACAAGTCTCATGCGTTGTAGTGGTGAAAAAATAATTTAAAAAATCGTTCAGGAAATGAGTTTACACCCTGGGTACTTTCTTTGTATACTTTTGACTATACGGGCCGAGTCCGGGATTTACGGGAAATCGCAGGTATTCGTTTGCCGGCGATTAAACTTCTTTTATTCAGCGTCTCATCAAAAATGAAAACATTTTTGAAAACTACAAGTCTCATGGGCTTTAGTGGTGAAATAATATTTTAAAATATCGTTCGGGAATGAGTTTACTCCCTGGGTACTTTCTTTGTATACTTTTGACTATACGGGCCGAGTCCGGGATTTACGGGAAGTCGCGGGTTTTCGTTTGCCGGCGTTTAAACTTCTTTTATTTAGCGTCTCATCAAAAATGAAAACATTTTTAAAAACTACAAGTCTCATGGGCTTTAGTGGTGAAATAATAATTTAAAAAATCGTTCGGGAAATAAGTTTACACCCTGGGTACTTTCTTTGTATACTTTTGACTATACGGGCCGAGTCCGGGATTTACGGGAAATCGCAGGTATTCGTTTGCCAGCGATTAAACTTCTTTTATTCAGCGTCTCATCAAAAATGAAAACATTTTTGAAAACTACAAGTCTCATGCGTTTTAGTGGTGAAAAAATAATTTAAAAAATCGTTCGGGAAATGAGTTTACTTCCTGGGTACTTTCTTTGTTTACTTTTGACTATGCCCGCTTGAGTCCGGGGTTTACGGGAAATGGCGGATTTTCGTTTGCCGGCAATTAAACTTCTTTTATTCAGCGTCTCATCAAAAATGAAAACATTTTTGAAAATTACAAGTCTCATGCGTTTTAGTGGTGAAAAATAAATTTAAAAAATCGTTCGGGAAATGAGTTTACTCCCTGGGTACTTTCTTTGTATACTTTTGATTATACGGGCCGAGTCCAGTGTTTACGGGAAATGGCGGGTTTTCGTTTGCCGGCGATTAAACTTCTTTTATTCAGCGTCTCATCAAAAATGAAAACATTTTTGAAAACTACAAGTCTCATGCGTTTTAGTGGTGAAAAAATAATTTAAAAAATCGTTCGGCAAATGAGTTTACACCCCGGGTACTTTCTTTGTATACTTTTGACTATACGGGCCGAGTCCGGGATTTACGGGAAATCGCAGGTTTTCGTTTGCCAGCGATTAAACTTCTTTTTTGTATACTTTTGACTATACGGGCCGAGTTTCGGATTTACGGGAAATCGCGGATTTTCGTTTTCCGGCGATTAAACATCTTTTATTCAGCGTCCCATCAAATATGAAAATATTTTTGAAAACTACAAGTCTCATGCGTTTAGTGGTGAAAAAATAATTTAAAAAATCGTTCGGGAAATGAGTTTACTTCCTGGGTACTTTCTTTGTTTACTTTTGACTATGCCCGCTTGAGTCCGGGGTTTACGGGAAATGGCGGATTTTCGTTTGCCGGCAATTAAACTTCTTTTATTCAGCGTCTCATCAAAAATGAAAACATTTTTGAAAATTACAAGTCTCATGCGTTTTAGTGGTGAAAAAATAATTTAAAAAATCGTTCGGGAAATGAGTTTACTCCCTGGGTACTTTCTTTGTATACTTTTGATTATACGGGCCGAGTCCAGTGTTTACGGGAAATGGCGGGTTTTCGTTTGCCGGCGATTAAACTTCTTTTATTCAGCGTCTCATCAAAAATGAAAACATTTTTGAAAACTACAAGTCTCATGCGTTTTAGTGGTGAAAAAATAATTTAAAAAATCGTTCGGCAAATGTGTTTACACCCCGGGTACTTTCTTTGTATACTTTTGACTATACGGGCCGAGTCCGGGATTTACGGGAAATCGCAGGTTTTCGTTTGCCAGCGATTAAACTTCTTTTTTGTATACTTTTGACTATACGGGCCGAGTTTCGGATTTACGGGAAATCGCGGATTTTCGTTTTTCGGCGATTAAACATCTTTTATTCAGCGTCCCATCAAATATGAAAATATTTTTGAAAACTACAAGTCTCATGCGTTTAGTGGTAAAAAAAAAATACAAAAAATTGTTCGGGAAATGAGTTTACTCACAGGGTACTTTCTTCGTATACATTCGACTATACGGGCCAAGCCCGGGATTTACGGGAAATCGCGGGTTTTCGTTTGCCGGCGATTAAACTTCTTTCATTAACCGTCTCATCAAAAATGAAAACATTTTTGAAAACTACAAGTCTCATGCGTTTTAGTGGTGAAAAAATAATTTAAAAAATCGTTCAGAAAATGAGTTTACTACCTGGGTAATTTCTTTGTATACTTTTGACTATACGGGCCGAGTCCGGGGTTTACGGGAAATGGCGGGCTTTCGTTTGCCGGCGATTAAACTTCTTTTATTCAGCGTCTCATCAAAAATGAAAACATTTTTAAAAACTACAAGTCTCATGCGTTGTAGTGGTGAAAAAATAATTTAAAAAATCGTTCAGGAAATGAGTTTACACCCTGGGTACTTTCTTTGTATACTTTTGACTATACGGGCCGAGTCCGGGATTTACGGGAAATCGCAGGTTTTCGTTTGCCGGCGATTAAACTTCTTTTTTGTATACTTTTGACTATACGGGCCGAGTTTGGGATTTACGGGAAATCGTGGATTTTTGTTTTCCGGCGATTAAACTTCTTTTATTCAGCGTCCCATCAAATATCAAAATATTTTTGAAAACTACAAGTCTCATGCGTTTAGTGGTAAAAAAAAAATATAAAAAATCGTTCGGGAAATGAGTTTACTCAGAGGGTACTTTCTTTGTATACATTCGACTATACGGTCCAAGCCCGGGATTTACGGGAAATCGCGGGTTTTCGTTTGCCGGCGATTAAACTTCTTTCATTAACCGTCTCATCAAAAATGAAAACATTTTTGAAAACTACAAGTCTCATGCGTTTTAGTGGTGAAAAAATAATTTAAAAAATCGTTCAGAAAATGAGTTTACTCCCTGGGTAATTTCTTTGTATACTTTTGACTATACGGGCCGAGTCCGGGGTTTACGGGAAATGGCGGGTTTTCGTTTGCCGGCGATTAAACTTCTTTTATTCAGCGTCTCATCAAAAATGAAAACATTTTTGAAAAACTATAAGTCTCATGGGATTTAGTGGTGAAATAATAATTTAAAAAATCGTTCGTGAAATGAGTTTACAACCCGGGTACTTTCTTTACTATACGGGCCGAGTCCGGGATTTACGGGAAATCGCAGGTTTTCGTTTGCCGGCGATTAAACTTCTTTTATTCAGCGTCTCATCAAAAATGAAAACATTTTTAAAAACTACAAGTCTCATGGGCTTTAGTGGTGAAATAATAATTTAAAAAATCGTTCGGGAAATAAGTTTACACCCTGGGTACTTTCTTTGTATACTTTTGACTATACGGGCCGAGTCCGGGATTTACGGGAAATCGCAGGTATTCGTTTGCCGGCGATTAAACTTCTTTTATTCAGCGTCTCATCAAAAATGAAAACATTTTTGAAAACTACAAGTCTCATGCGTTTTAGTGGTGAAAAAATAATTTAAAAAATCGTTCGGGAAATGAGTTTACTTCCTGGGTACTTTCTTTGTTTACTTTTGACTATGCCCGCTTGAGTCCGGGGTTTACGGGAAATGGCGGATTTTCGTTTGCCGGCGATTAAACTTCTTTTATTCAGCGTCTCATCAAAAATGAAAACATTTTTGAAAATTACAAGTCTCATGCGTTTTAGTGGTGAAAAAATAATTTAAAAAATCGTTCGGGAAATGAGTTTACTCCCTGGGTACTTTCTTTGTATACTTTTGATTATACGGGCCGAGTCCAGTGTTTACGGGAAATGGCGTGTTTTCGTTTGCCGGCGATTAAACTTCTTCTATTCAGCGTCTCATCAAAAATGAAAACATTTTTGAAAACTACAAGTCTCATGCGTTTTAGTGGTGAAAAAATAATTTAAAAAATCGTTCGGGAAATGAGTTTACTCCCTGGGTACTTTCTTTGTATACTTTTGATTATACGGGCCGAGTCCAGTGTTTACGGGAAATGGCGGGTTTTCGTTTGCCGGCGATTAAACTTCTTTTATTCAGCGTCTCATCAAAAATGAAAACATTTTTGAAAACTACAAGTCTCATGCGTTTTAGTGGTGAAAAAATAATTTAAAAAATCGTTCGGCAAATGAGTTTACACCCCGGGTACTTTCTTTGTATACTTTTGACTATACGGGCCGAGTCCGGGATTTACGGGAAATCGCAGGTTTTCGTTTGCCAGCGATTAAACTTCTTTTTTGTATACTTTTGACTATACGGGCCGAGTTTCGGATTTACGGGAAATCGCGGATTTTCGTTTTCCGGCGATTAAACATCTTTTATTCAGCGTCCCATCAAATATGAAAATATTTTTGAAAACTACAAGTCTCATGCGTTTAGTGGTGAAAAAATAATTTAAAAAATCGTTCGGGAAATGAGTTTACTTCCTGGGTACTTTCTTTGTTTACTTTTGACTATGCCCGCTTGAGTCCGGGGTTTACGGGAAATGGCGGATTTTCGTTTGCCGGCAATTAAACTTCTTTTATTCAGCGTCTCATCAAAAATGAAAACATTTTTGAAAATTACAAGTCTCATGCGTTTTAATGGTGAAAAAATAATTTAAAAAATCGTTCGGGAAATGAGTTTACTCCCTGGGTACTTTCTTTGTATACTTTTGATTATACGGGCCGAGTCCAGTGTTTACGGGAAATGGCGGGTTTTCGTTTGCCGGCGATTAAACTTCTTTTATTCAGCGTCTCATCAAAAATGAAAACATTTTTGAAAACTACAAGTCTCATGCGTTTTAGTGGTGAAAAAATAATTTAAAAAATCGTTCGGCAAATGTGTTTACACCCCGGGTACTTTCTTTGTATACTTTTGACTATACGGGCCGAGTCCGGGATTTACGGGAAATCGCAGGTTTTCGTTTGCCAGCGATTAAACTTCTTTTTTGTATACTTTTGACTATACGGGCCGAGTTTCGGATTTACGGGAAATCGCGGATTTTCGTTTTCCGGCGATTAAACATCTTTTATTCAGCGTCCCATCAAATATGAAAATATTTTTGAAAACTACAAGTCTCATGCGTTTAGTGGTAAAAAAAAAATACAAAAAATTGTTCGGGAAATGAGTTTACTCACAGGGTACTTTCTTCGTATACATTCGACTATACGGGCCAAGCCCGGGATTTACGGGAAATCGCGGGTTTTCGTTTGCCGGCGATTAAACTTCTTTCATTAACCGTCTCATCAAAAATGAAAACATTTTTGAAAACTACAAGTCTCATGCGTTTTAGTGGTGAAAAAATAATTTAAAAAATCGTTCAGAAAATGAGTTTACTCCCTGGGTAATTTCTTTGTATACTTTTGACTATACGGGCCGAGTCCGGGGTTTACGGGAAATGGCGGGCTTTCGTTTGCCGGCGATTAAACTTCTTTTATTCAGCGTCTCATCAAAAATGAAAACATTTTTAAAAACTACAAGTCTCATGCGTTGTAGTGGTGAAAAAATAATTTAAAAAATCGTTCGGGAAATGAGTTTACACCCTGGGTACTTTCTTTGTATACTTTTGACTATACGGGCCGAGTCCGGGATTTACGGGAAATCGCAGGTTTTCGTTTGCCGGCGATTAAACTTCTTTTTTGTATACTTTTGACTATACGGGCCGAGTTTGGGATTTACGGGAAATCGTGGATTTTTGTTTTCCGGCGATTAAACTTCTTTTATTCAGCGTCCCATCAAATATCAAAATATTTTTGAAAACTACAAGTCTCATGCGTTTAGTGGTAAAAAAAAAATATAAAAAATCGTTCGGGAAATGAGTTTACTCAGAGGGTACTTTCTTTGTATACATTCGACTATACGGGCCAAGCCCGGGATTTACGGGAAATCGCGGGTTTTCGTTTGCCGGCGATTAAACTTCTTTCATTAACCGTCTCATCAAAAATGAAAACATTTTTGAAAACTACAAGTCTCATGCGTTTTAGTGGTGAAAAAATAATTTAAAAAATCGTTCAGAAAATGAGTTTACTCCCTGGGTAATTTCTTTGTATACTTTTGACTATACGGGCCGAGTCCGGGGTTTACGGGAAATGGCGGGTTTTCGTTTGCCGGCGATTAAACTTCTTTTATTCAGCGTCTCATCAAAAATGAAAACATTTTTGAAAAACTATAAGTCTCATGGGATTTAGTGGTGAAATAATAATTTAAAAAATCGTTCGTGAAATGAGTTTACAACCCGGGTACTTTCTTTACTATACGGGCCGAGTCCGGGATTTACGGGAAATCGCAGGTTTTCGTTTGCCGGCGAATAAACTTCTTTTATTCAGCGTCTCATCAAAAATGAAAACATTTTTAAAAACTACAAGTCTCATGGGCTTTAGTGGTGAAATAATAATTTAAAAAATCGTTCGGGAAATAAGTTTACACCCTGGGTACTTTCTTTGTATACTTTTGACTATACGGGCCGAGTCCGGGATTTACGGGAAATCGCAGGTATTCGTTTGCCGGCGATTAAACTTCTTTTATTCAGCGTCTCATCAAAAATGAAAACATTTTTGAAAACTACAAGTCTCATGCGTTTTAGTGGTGAAAAAATAATTTAAAAAATCGTTCGGGAAATGAGTTTACTTCCTGGGTACTTTCTTTGTTTACTTTTGACTATGCCCGCTTGAGTCCGGGGTTTACGGGAAATGGCGGATTTTCGTTTGCCGGCGATTAAACTTCTTTTATTCAGCGTCTCATCAAAAATGAAAACATTTTTGAAAATTACAAGTCTCATGCGTTTTAGTGGTGAAAAAATAATTTAAAAAATCGTTCGGGAAATGAGTTTACTCCCTGGGTACTTTCTTTGTATACTTTTGATTATACGGGCCGAGTCCAGTGTTTACGGGAAATGGCGTGTTTTCGTTTGCCGGCGATTAAACTTCTTCTATTCAGCGTCTCATCAAAAATGAAAACATTTTTGAAAACTACAAGTCTCATGCGTTTTAGTGGTGAAAAAATAATTTAAAAAATCGTTCGGGAAATGAGTTTACACCCCGGGTACTTTCTTTGTATACTTTTGACTATACGGGCCGAGTCCGGGATTTACGGGAAATCGCAGCTTTTCGTTTGCCGGCGATTAAACTTCTTTTTTGTATACTTTTGACTATACGGGCCGAGTTTGGGATTTACGGGAAATCGCGGATTTTCGTTTTCCGGCGATTAAACACCTTTTATTCAGCGTCCCATCAAATATGAAAATATTTTTGAAAACTACAAGTCTCATGCGTTTAGTGGTAGAAAAGAAATATAAAAAATCGTTCGGGAAATGAGTTTACTCCCTGGGTACTTTCTTTGTATACTTTTGACTATACGGGTCGAGTCCGGGGTTTACGGCGGGTTTTCGTTTGCCGGCGATTAAACTTCTTTTATTCAGCGTCTCATCAAAAATGAAAACATTTTTGAAAACTACAAGTCTCATGCGTTTTAGTGGTGAAAAAATAATTTAAAAAATCGTTCGGCAAATGTGTTTACACCCCGGGTACTTTCTTTGTATACTTTTGACTATACGGGCCGAGTCCGGGATTTACGGGAAATCGCAGGTTTTCGTTTGCCAGCGATTAAACTTCTTTTTTGTATACTTTTGACTATACGGGCCGAGTTTCGGATTTACGGGAAATCGCGGATTTTCGTTTTCCGGCGATTAAACATCTTTTATTCAGCGTCCCATCAAATATGAAAATATTTTTGAAAACTACAAGTCTCATGCGTTTAGTGGTAAAAAAAAAATACAAAAAATTGTTCGGGAAATGAGTTTACTCACAGGGTACTTTCTTCGTATACATTCGACTATACGGGCCAAGCCCGGGATTTACGGGAAATCGCGGGTTTTCGTTTGCCGGCGATTAAACTTCTTTCATTAACCGTCTCATCAAAAATGAAAACATTTTTGAAAACTACAAGTCTCATGCGTTTTAGTGGTGAAAAAATAATTTAAAAAATCGTTCAGAAAATGAGTTTACTCCCTGGGTAATTTCTTTGTATACTTTTGACTATACGGGCCGAGTCCGGGGTTTACGGGAAATGGCGGGCTTTCGTTTGCCGGCGATTAAACTTCTTTTATTCAGCGTCTCATCAAAAATGAAAACATTTTTAAAAACTACAAGTCTCATGCGTTGTAGTGGTGAAAAAATAATTTAAAAAATCGTTCGGGAAATGAGTTTACACCCTGGGTACTTTCTTTGTATACTTTTGACTATACGGGCCGAGTCCGGGATTTACGGGAAATCGCAGGTTTTCGTTTGCCGGCGATTAAACTTCTTTTTTGTATACTTTTGACTATACGGGCCGAGTTTGGGATTTACGGGAAATCGTGGATTTTTGTTTTCCGGCGATTAAACTTCTTTTATTCAGCGTCCCATCAAATATCAAAATATTTTTGAAAACTACAAGTCTCATGCGTTTAGTGGTAAAAAAAAAATATAAAAAATCGTTCGGGAAATGAGTTTACTCAGAGGGTACTTTCTTTGTATACATTCGACTATACGGGCCAAGCCCGGGATTTACGGGAAATCGCGGGTTTTCGTTTGCCGGCGATTAAACTTCTTTCATTAACCGTCTCATCAAAAATGAAAACATTTTTGAAAACTACAAGTCTCATGCGTTTTAGTGGTGAAAAAATAATTTAAAAAATCGTTCAGAAAATGAGTTTACTCCCTGGGTAATTTCTTTGTATACTTTTGACTATACGGGCCGAGTCCGGGGTTTACGGGAAATGGCGGGTTTTCGTTTGCCGGCGATTAAACTTCTTTTATTCAGCGTCTCATCAAAAATGAAAACATTTTTGAAAAACTATAAGTCTCATGGGATTTAGTGGTGAAATAATAATTTAAAAAATCGTTCGTGAAATGAGTTTACAACCCGGGTACTTTCTTTACTATACGGGCCGAGTCCGGGATTTACGGGAAATCGCAGGTTTTCGTTTGCCGGCGAATAAACTTCTTTTATTCAGCGTCTCATCAAAAATGAAAACATTTTTAAAAACTACAAGTCTCATGGGCTTTAGTGGTGAAATAATAATTTAAAAAATCGTTCGGGAAATAAGTTTACACCCTGGGTACTTTCTTTGTATACTTTTGACTATACGGGCCGAGTCCGGGATTTACGGGAAATCGCAGGTATTCGTTTGCCGGCGATTAAACTTCTTTTATTCAGCGTCTCATCAAAAATGAAAACATTTTTGAAAACTACAAGTCTCATGCGTTTTAGTGGTGAAAAAATAATTTAAAAAATCGTTCGGGAAATGAGTTTACTTCCTGGGTACTTTCTTTGTTTACTTTTGACTATGCCCGCTTGAGTCCGGGGTTTACGGGAAATGGCGGATTTTCGTTTGCCGGCGATTAAACTTCTTTTATTCAGCGTCTCATCAAAAATGAAAACATTTTTGAAAATTACAAGTCTCATGCGTTTTAGTGGTGAAAAAATAATTTAAAAAATCGTTCGGGAAATGAGTTTACTCCCTGGGTACTTTCTTTGTATACTTTTGATTATACGGGCCGAGTCCAGTGTTTACGGGAAATGGCGTGTTTTCGTTTGCCGGCGATTAAACTTCTTCTATTCAGCGTCTCATCAAAAATGAAAACATTTTTGAAAACTACAAGTCTCATGCGTTTTAGTGGTGAAAAAATAATTTAAAAAATCGTTCGGGAAATGAGTTTACACCCCGGGTACTTTCTTTGTATACTTTTGACTATACGGGCCGAGTCCGGGATTTACGGGAAATCGCAGCTTTTCGTTTGCCGGCGATTAAACTTCTTTTTTGTATACTTTTGACTATACGGGCCGAGTTTGGGATTTACGGGAAATCGCGGATTTTCGTTTTCCGGCGATTAAACACCTTTTATTCAGCGTCCCATCAAATATGAAAATATTTTTGAAAACTACAAGTCTCATGCGTTTAGTGGTAGAAAAGAAATATAAAAAATCGTTCGGGAAATGAGTTTACTCCCTGGGTACTTTCTTTGTATACTTTTGACTATACGGGTCGAGTCCGGGGTTTACGGCGGGTTTTCGTTTGCCGGCGATTAAACTTCTTTTATTCAGCGTCTCATCAAAAATGAAAACATTTTTAAAAACTACAAGTCTCATGCGTTGTAGTGGTGAAAAAATAATTTAAAAAATCGTTCGGAAAATGAGTTCACTCCCTGGGTAATTTCTTTGTATACTTTTGACTATATGGGCCGAGTCCGGGGTTTACAGGAAATGGCGGGTTTTCGTTTGCCGGCGATTAAACTTCTTTTATTCAGCGTCTCATCAAAAATGAAAACATTTTTGAAAAACTATAAGTCTCATGGGATTTAGTGGTGAAATAATAATTTAAAAAATCGTTCGTGAAATGAGTTTACAACTCGGGTACTTTCTTTACTATACGGGCCAAGTCCGGGATTTACGGGAAATCGCAGGTTTTCGTTTGCCGGCGATTAAACTTCTTTTATTCAGCGTCTCATCAAAAATGAAAACATTTTTGAAAACTACAAGTCTCATGCGTTTTAGTGGTGAAAAAATATTTTAAAAAATCGTTCGGAAATGAGTTTACTCCCTGGATACTTTCTTTGTATACTTTTGATTATACGGGCCGAGTCCGGGATTTACGGGAAGTCGCGGGTTTTCGTTTGCCGGCGTTTAAACTTCTTTTATTCAGCGTCTCATCAAAAATGAAAACATTTTTAAAAACTACAAGTCTCATGGGCTTTAGTGGTGAAATAATAATTTAAAAAATCGTTCGGGAAATAAGTTTACACCCTGGGTACTTTCTTTGTATACTTTTGACTATACGGGCCGAGTCCGGGATTTACGGGAAATCGCAGGTATTCGTTTGCCGGCGATTAAACTTCTTTTATTCAGCGTCTCATCAAAAATGAAAACATTTTTGAAAACTACAAGTCTCATGCGTTTTAGTGGTGAAAAAATAATTTAAAAAATCGTTCGGGAAATGAGTTTACTTCCTGGGTACTTTCTTTGTTTACTTTTGACTAAGCCCGCTTGAGTCCGGGGTTTACGGGAAATGGCGGATTTTCGTTTGCCGGCGATTAAACTTCTTTTATTCAGCGTCTCATCAAAAATGAAAACATTTTTGAAAATTACAAGTCTCATGCGTTTTAGTGGTGAAAAAATAATTTAAAAAATCGTTCGGGAAATGAGTTTACTCCCTGGGTACTTTCTTTGTATACTTTTGATTATACGGGCCGAGTCCAGTGTTTACGGGAAATGGCGGGTTTTCGTTTGCCGGCGATTAAACTTCTTTTATTCAGCGTCTCATCAAAAATGAAAACATTTTTGAAAACTACAAGTCTCATGCGTTTTAGTGGTGAAAAAATAATTTAAAAAATCGTTCGGGAAATGAGTTTACACCCCGGGTACTTTCTTTGTATACTTTTGACTATACGGGCCGAGTCCGGGATTTACGGGAAATCGCAGCTTTTCGTTTGCCGGCGATTAAACTTCTTTTTTGTATACTTTTGACTATACGGGCCGAGTTTGGGATTTACGGGAAATCGCGGATTTTCGTTTTCCGGCGATTAAACACCTTTTATTCAGCGTCTCATCAAATATGAAAATATTTTTGAAAACTACAAGTCTCATGCGTTTAGTGGTAGAAAAGAAATATAAAAAATCGTTCGGGAAATGAGTTTACTCCCTGGGTGCTTTCTTTGTATACTTTTGACTATACGGGTCGAGTCCGGGGTTTACGGCGGGTTTTCGTTTGCCGGCGATTAAACTTCTTTTATTCAGTGTCTCATCAAAAATGAAAACATTTTTGAAAACTACAATCCTCATGCCTTTTAGTGGTGAAAAGATAATTTAAAAAATCGTTTGGGAAATGAGTTTACTCACAGGGTACTTTCTTTGTATACATTCGACTATACGGGCCAAGCCCGGGATTTACGGGAAATCGCGGGTTTCGTTTGCCGGCGATTAAACTTCTTTTATTCAGAGTCTCATCAAAAATGAAAACATTTTTAAAAACTACATGTCTCATGCGTTGTAGTGGTGAAAAAATAATTTAAAAAATCGTTTGGAAAATGAGTTTACTCCCTGGGTAATTTCTTTGTATACTTTTGACTATACGGGCCGAGTCCGGGGTTTACAGGAAATGGCGGGTTTTCGTTTGCCGGCGATTAAACTTCTTTTATTCAGCGTCTTATCAAAAATGAAAGCATTTTTAAAAACTATAAGTCTCATGGGTTTTAGTGGTGAAATAATAATTTAAAAAATCGTTCGAGAAATGAGTTTACATCCCGGGTACTTTCTTTACTATACGGGCCGAGTCCGGGATTTACGGGAAATCGCAGGTTTTCGTTTGCCGGCGATTAAACTTCTTTTATTCAGCGTCTCATCAAAAATGAAAACATTTTTAAAAACTGCCAGTCTCATGCGTTTTAGTGGTGAAAAAATATTTTAAAAAATCGTTCGGGAAATGAGTTTACTCCCTGGGTACTTTCTTTGTATACTTTTGACTATACGGGCCGAGTCCGGGATTTACGGGAAGTCGCGGGTTTTTGTTTGCCGGCGTTTAAACTTCTTTTATTCAGCGTCTCATCAAAAATGAAAACATTTTTAAAAACTACAAGTCTCATGGGCTTTAGTGGTGAAATAATAATTTAAAAAATCGTTCGGGAAATGAGTTTACACCCTGGGTACTTTCTTTGTATACTTTTGACTATACGGGCCGAGTCCGGGATTTACGGGAAATCGCAGGTTTTCGTTTGCCGGCGATTAAACTTCTTTTATTCAGCGTCTCATCAAAAATGAAAACATTTTTAAAAACTACAAGTCTCATGCGTTTTAGTGGTCAAAAAATAATTTAAAAAATCGTTCGGGAAATGAGTTTACTCCCTGGGTACTTTCTTTGTTTACTATTGACTATGCGGGCCGAGTCCGGGGTTTACGGGAAATGGCGGGTTTTTGTTTGCCGGCGATTAAACTTCTTTTATTCAGCGTCTCATCAAAAATGAAAACATTTTTGAAAACTACAAGTCTCATGCGTTATAGTGGTGAAAAAATAATTTAAAAAATCGTTCGGGAAATGAGTTTACTCCCTGGGTACTTTCTTTGTTTACTTTTGACTATGCGGGCCGAGTCCGGGGTTTACGGGAAATGGCGGGTTTTCGTTTGCCGGCGATTAAACTCCTTTTATTCAGCGTCTCATCAAAAATGAAAACATTTTTGAAAACTACAAGTCTCATGCGTTTTAGTGGTGAAAAAATAATTTAAAAAATCGTTCGGAAAATGAGTTTACTCCCTGGGTACTTTCTTTGTATGCTTTTCATTATACGGGCCGAGTCCAGGGTTTACGGGAAATGGCGGGTTTTCGTTTGCCGGCGATTAAACTTCTTTTATTCAGCGTCTCATCAAAAATGAAAACATTTTTAAAAACTACAAGTCTCATGGGCTTTAGTGGTGAAATAATAATTTAAAAAATCGTTCGGGAAATGAGTTTACACCCTAGGTACTTTCTTTGTATACTTTTGACTATACGGGCCGAGTCCGGGATTTACGGGAAATCGCAGGATTTCGTTTGCCAGCGATTAAACTTCTTTTTTGTATACTTTTGACTATACGCGCCGAGTCCGGGATTTACGGGAAATCGCAGGTTTTCGTTTGCCGGCGATTAAACTTCTTTCATTCAGTGTCTCATCAAAAATGAAAACATTTTTGAAAACTACAAGTCTCATGCGTTTTAGTGGTGAAAAAATAATTTAAAAAATCGTTCGGGAAATGAGTTCACTCCCTGGGTACTTTCTTTGTATACTTTTGACTATACGGGCCGAGTCCGGGATTTACGGCGGGTTTTCGTTTGCCGGCGATTAAACTTCTTTTATTCAGTGTCTCATCAAAAATGAAAACATTTTTGAAAACTACAAGTCTCATGCCTTTTAGTGGTGAAAAGATAATTTATAAAATCGTTTTGGAAATGAGTTTACTCACAGGGTACTTTGTTTGTATACATTCGACTATACGGGCCAAGCCCGGGATTTACGGGAAATCGCGGGTTTTCGTTTGCTGGCGATTAAACCACTTTCATTAAGCGTCTCATCAAAAATGAAAACATTTCTGAAAACTACAAGTCTCATGCGTTTTAGTGGTGAGAAAATAATTTAAAAAATCGTTCGGGAAATGAGTTTACTAACAGGGTACTTTCTTTGTATACATTCGACTATACGGGCCTAGCCCGGGATTTGCGGGAAATCGCGGGTTTCGTTTGCCGGCGATTAAACTTCTTTTATTCAGCGTCTCATCAAAAATGAAAACATTTTTAAAAACTACATGTCTCATGCGTTGTAGTGGTGAAAAAATAATTTAAAAAATCGTTCGGAAAATGAGTTTACTCCCTGGGTACTTTCTTTGTATGCTTTTCATTATACGGGCCGAGTCCAGGGTTTACGGGAAATGGCGGGTTTTCGTTTGCCGGCGTTTAAACTTCTTTTATTCAGCGTCTCATCAAAAATGAAAACATTTTTAAAAACTACAAGTCTCATGGGCTTTAGTGGTGAAATAATAATTTAAAAAATCGTTCGGGAAATGAGTTTACACCCTGGGTACTTTCTTTGTATACTTTTGACTATACGGGCCGAGTCCGGGATTTACGGGAAATCGCAGGTTTTCGTTTGCCGGCGATTAAACTTCTTTTATTCAGCGTCTCATCAAAAATGAAAACATTTTTGAAAACTACAAGTCTCATGCGTTTTAGTGGTCAAAAAATAATTTAAAAAATCGTTCGGGAAATGAGTTTACTCCCTGGGTACTTTCTTTGTTTACTATTGACTATGCGGGCCGAGTCCGGGGTTTACGGGAAATGGCGGGTTTTTGTTTGCCGGCGATTAAACTTCTTTTATTCAGCGTCTCATCAAAAATGAAAACATTTTTGAAAACTACAAGTCTCATGCGTTTTAGTGGTGAAAAAATAATTTAAAAAATCGTTCGGGAAATGAGTTTACTCCCTGGGTACTTTCTTTGTTTACTTTTGACTATGCGGGCCGAGTCCGGGGTTTACGGGAAATGGCGGGTTTTCGTTTGCCGGCGATTAAACTTTTTTTATTCAGCGTCTCATCAAAAATGAAAACATTTTTGAAAACTACAAGTCTCAAGCGTTTTAGTGGTGAAAAGATAATTTAAAAAATCGTTTTGGAAATGAGTTTACTCACTGGGTACTTTCCTTGTATACTTTTAACTATACGGGCCGAGTCCGGGATTTACGGGAAATCGCAGGTTTTCGTTTGCCGGCGATTAAACTTCTTTTATTCAGCGTCTCATCAAAAATGAAAACATTTTTGAAAACTACAAGTCTCATACGTTTTAGTGGTGAAGAAATAATTTAAAAATTCGTTCTGGAAATGAGTTTACTCACTGGGTACTTTCCTTGTATACTTTTAACTATACGGGCCGAGTCCGGGATTTACGGGAAATCGCAGGTTTTCGTTTGCCGGCGATTAAACTTCTTTTATTCAGCGTCTCATCAAAAATGAAAACATTTTTAAAAACTACAAGTCTCATGGGCTTAAGTGGTGAAATAATAATTTAAAAAATCGTTCGGGAAATGAGTTTACTCCCTGGGTACTTTCTTTGTATGCTTTTCA
This sequence comes from Hydractinia symbiolongicarpus, assembly GCF_029227915.1. Taxonomy (NCBI): domain Eukaryota; kingdom Metazoa; phylum Cnidaria; class Hydrozoa; order Anthoathecata; family Hydractiniidae; genus Hydractinia; species Hydractinia symbiolongicarpus. The sequence continues at coordinate 2,171,591 of NC_079875.1, read as the reverse complement.
TTATACGGGCCGAGTCCAGGGTTTACGGGAAATGGCGGGTTTTCGTTTGCCGGCGATTAAACTTCTTTTATTCAGCGTCTCATCAAAAATGAAAACATTTTTAAAAACTACAAGTCTCATGGGCTTTAGTGGTGAAATAATAATTTAAAAAATCGTTCGAGAAATGAGTTTACACCCTAGGTACTTTCTTTGTATACTTTTGACTATACGGGCCGAGTCCGGGATTTACGGGAAATCGCAGGATTTCGTTTGCCAGCGATTAAACTTCTTTTTTGTATACTTTTGACTATACGGGCCGAGTCCGGGATTTACGGGAAATCGCAGGTTTTCGTTTGCCGGCGATTAAACTTCTTTCATTCAGTGTCTCATCAAAAATGAAAACATTTTTGAAAACTACAAGTCTCATGCGTTTTAGTGGTGAAAAAATAATTTAAAAAATCGTTCGGGAAATGAGTTTACTCCCTGGGTACTTTCTTTGTATACTTTTGACTATACGGGCCGAGTCCGGGATTTACGGCGGGTTTTTGTTTGCCGGCGATTAAACTTCTTTTATTCAGTGTCTCATCAAAAATGAAAACATTTTTGAAAACTACAAGTCTCATGCCTTTTAGTGGTGAAAAGATAATTTATAAAATCGTTTTGGAAATGAGTTTACTCACAGGGTACTTTCTTTGTATACATTCGACTATACGGGCCAAGCCCGGGATTTACGGGAAATCGCGGGTTTTCGTTTGCTGGCGATTAAACCACTTTCACTAAGCGTCTCATCAAAAATGAAAACATTTCTGAAAACTACAAGTCTCATGCGTTTTAGTGGTGAAAAAATAATTTAAAAAATCGTTCGGGAAATGAGTTTACTCACAGGGTACTTTCTTTGAAAACATTCGACTATACGGGCCAAGCCCGGGATTTGCGGGAAATCGCGGGTTTCGTTTGCCGGCGATTAAACTTCTTTTATTCAGCGTCTCATCAAAAATGAAAACATTTTTAAAAACTACATGTCTCATGCGTTGTAGTGGTGAAAAAATAATTTAAAAAATCGTTCGGAAAATGAGTTTACTCCCTGGGTACTTTCTTTCTATGCTTTTCATTATACGGGCCGAGTCCAGGGTTTACGGGAAATGGCGGGTTTTCGTTTGCCGGCGATTAAACTTCTTTTATTCAGCGTCTCATCAAAAATGAAAACATTTTTAAAAACTACAAGTCTCATGGGCTTTAGTGGTGAAATAATAATTTAAAAAATCGTTCGGGAAATGAGTTTACATCCCGGGTACTTTATTTACTATACGGGCCGAGTCCGGGATTTACGGGAAATCGCAGGTTTTCGTTTGCCGGCGATGAAACTTCTTTTATTCAGCGTCTCATCAAAAATGAAAACATTTTTAAAAACTACAAGTCTCATGCGTTTTAGTGGTGAAAAAATATTTTAAAAAATCGTTCGGGAAATGAGTTTACTCCCTGGGTACTTTCTTTGTATACTTTTGACTATACGGGCCGAGTCCGGGATTTACGGGAAGTCGCGGGTTTTCGTTTGCCGGCGTTTAAACTTCTTTTATTCAGCGTCTCATCAAAAATAAAAACATTTTTAAAAACTACAAGTCTCATGGGCTTTAGTGGTGAAATAATAATTTAAAAAATCGTTCGGGAAATGAGTTTACACCCTGGGTACTTTCTTTGTATACTTTTGACTATACGGGCCGAGTCCGGGATTTACGGGAAATCGCAGGTTTTCGTTTGCCGGCGATTAAACTTCTTTTATTCAGCGTCTCATCAAAAATGAAAACATTTTTAAAAACTACAAGTCTCATGCGTTTTAGTGGTGAAAAAATAATTTAAAAAATCGTTCGGGAAATGCGTTTACTCCCTGGGTACTTTCTTTGTTTACTTTTGACTATGCGGGCCGAGTTCGGGGTTTACGGGAAATGGCGGGTTTTCGTTTGCCGGCGATTAAACTTTTTTTATTCAACGTCTCATCAAAAATGAAAACATTTTTGAAAACTACAAGTCTCATGCGTTTTAGTGGTGAAAAAATAATTTAAAAAATCGTTCGGGAAATGAGTTTACTCCCTGGGTATATTCTTTGTATACTTTTGACTATACGGGCCGAGTCCTGGATTTACGGGAAATCGCAGGTTTTCGTTTGCCGGCAATTAAACTTCTTTTTTGTATACTTTTGACTATACGGGCCGAGTCCGGGATTTACGGGAAGTCGCAGGTTTTCGTTTGCCGGCAATTAAACTTCTTTTTTGTATACTTTTGACTATACGGGCCGAGTCCGGGATTTACGGGAAGTCGCGGGTTTTCGTTTGCCGGCGTTTAAACTTCTTTTATTCAGCGTCTCATCAAAAATGAAAACATTTTTAAAAACTACAAGTCTCATGGGCTTTAGTGGTGAAATAATAATTTAAAAAATCGTTCGGGAAATGAGTTTACTCCCTGGGTACTTTCTTTGTATACTTTTGACTCTACGGGCCGAGTCCGGGATTTACGGCGGGTTTTCGTTTGCCGGCGATTAAACTTCTTTTATTCAGTGTCTCATCAAAAATGAAAACATTTTTGAAAACTACAAGTCTCATGCCTTTTAGTGGTGAAAAGATAATTTATAAAATCGTTTTAGAAATGAGTTTACTCACAGGGTACTTTCTTTGTATACATTCGACTATACGGGCCAAGCCCGGGATTTACGGGAAATCGCGGGTTTTCGTTTGCTGGCGATTAAACCACTTTCATTAAGCGTCTCATCAAAAATGAAAACATTTCTGAAAACTACAAGTCTCATGCGTTTTAGTGGTGAAAAAATAATTTAAAAAATCGTTCGGGAAATGAGTTTACTCACAGGGTACTTTCTTTGTATACATTCGACTATACGGGCCAAGCCCGGGATTTGCGGGAAATCGCGGGTTTCGTTTGCCGGCGATTAATCTTCTTTTATTCAGCGTCTCATCAAAAATGAAAACATTTTTAAAAACTACATGTCTCATGCGTTGTAGTGGTGAAAAAATAATTTAAAAAATCGTTCGGAAAATGAGTTTACTCCCTGGGTAAATTCTTTGTATACTTTTGACTATACGGGCCGAGTCCGGGGTTTACAGGAAATGGCGGGTTTTCGTTTGCCGGCAATTAAACTTCTTTTATTCAGCGTCTCATCAAAAATGAAAGCATTTTTAAAAACTATAAGTCTCATGGGTTTTAGTGGTGAAATAATAATTTAAAAAAATCGTTCGGGAAATGAGTTTACATCCCGGGTACTCTATTTACTATACGGGCCGAGTCCGGGATTTACGGGAAATCGCAGGTTTTCGTTTGCCGGCGATTAAACTTCTTTTACTCAGCGTCTCATCAAAAATGAAAACATTTTTAAAAACTACAAGTCTCATGCGTTTTAGTGGTGAAAAAATATTTTAAAAAATCGTTCGGGAAATGAGTTTACTCCCTGGGTACTTTCTTTGTATACTTTTGACTATACGGGCCGAGTCCGGGATTTACGGGAAGTCGCGGGTTTTCGTTTGCCGGCGTTTAAACTTCTTTTATTCAGCGTCTCATCAAAAATGAAAACATTTTTAAAAACTACAAGTCTCATTGGCTTTAGTGGTGAAATAATAATTTAAAAAATCGTTCGGGAAATGAGTTTACACCCTGGGTACTTTCTTTGTATACTTTTGACTATACGGGCCGAGTCCGGGATTTACGGGAAATCGCAGGTTTTCGTTTGCCGGCGATTAAACTTCTTTTATTCAGCGTCTCATCAAAAATGAAAACATTTTTGAAAACTACAAGTCTCATGCGTTTTAGTGGTGAAAAATTAATTTAAAAAATCGTTCGGGAAATGAGTTTACTCCCTGGGTACTTTCTTTGTTTACTTTTGACTATGCGGGCCGAGTTCGGGGTTTACGGGAAATGGCGGGTTTTCGTTTGCCGGCGATTAAACTTCTTTTATTCAGCGTCTCATCAAAAATGAAAACATTTTTGAAAACTACAAGTCTCATGCGTTTTAGTGGTGAAAAAATAATTTAAAAAATCGTTCGGGAAATGAGTTTACTCCCTGGGTACTTTCTTTGTATACTTTTGACTATACGGGCCGAGTCCGGGATTTACGGGAAATCGCAGGTTTTCGTTTGCCGGCGATTAAACTTCTTTTTTGTATACTTTTGACTATACAGGCGGAGTCCGGGATTTACGGGAAGTCGCGGGTTTTCGTTTGCCGGCGTTTAAACTTCTTTTATTCAGCGTCTCATCAAAAATGAAAACATTTTTAAAAACTACAAGTCTCATGGGCTTTAGTGGTGAAATAATAATTTAAAAAATCGTTCGGGAAATGAGTTTACACCCTGGGTACTTTCTTTGTATACTTTTGACTATACGGGCCGAGTCCGGGATTTACGGGAAATAGCAGGTTTTCGTTTGCCGGCGATTAAACTTCTTTTATTCAGCGTCTCATCAAAAATGAAAACATTTTTGAAAACTACAAGTCTCATGCGTTTTAGTGGTGAAAAAATAATTTAAAAAATCGTTCGGGAAATGAGTTTACTCCCTGAGTACTTTCTTTGTTTACTTTTGACTATGCGGGCCGAGTTCGGGGTTTACGGGAAATGGCGGGTTTTCGTTTGCCGGCGATTAAACTTCTTTTATTCAGCGTCTCATCAAAAATGAAAACATTTTTGAAAACTACAAGTCTCATGCGTTTTAGTGGTGAAAAAATAATTTAAAAAATCGTTCGGGAAATGAGTTTACTCCCTGGGTACTTTCTTTGTATACTTTTGACTATACGGGCCGAGTCCGGGATTTACGGGAAATCGCAGGTTTTCGTTTGCCGGCGATTAAACTTCTTTTTTGTATACTTTTGACTATACAGGCCGAGTCCGGGATTTACGGGAAGTCGCGGGTTTTCGTTTGCCGGCGTTTAAACTTCTTTTATTCAGCGTCTCATCAAAAATGAAAACATTTTTAAAAACTACAAGTCTCATGGGCTTTAGTGGTGAAATAATAATTTAAAAAATCGTTCGGGAAATGAGTTTACACCCTGGGTACTTTCTTTGTATACTTTTGACTATACGGGCCGAGTCCGGGATTTACGGGAAATCGCAGGTTTTCGTTTGCCGGCCATTAAACTTCTTTTATTCAGCGTCTCATCAAAAATGAAAACATTTTTGAAAACTACAAGTCTCATGCGTTTTAGTGGTGAAAAAATAATTTAAAAAATCGTTCGGGAAATGAGTTTACTCCCTGGGTACTTTCTTTGTTTACTTTTGACTATGCGGGCCGAGTTCGGGGTTTACGGGAAATGGCGGGTTTTCGTTTGCCGGCGATTAAACTTCTTTTATTCAGCGTCTCATCAAAAATGAAAACATTTTTGAAAACTACAAGTCTCATGCGTTTTAGTGGTGAAAAAATAATTTAAAAAATCGTTCGGGAAATGAGTTTACTCCCTGGGTACTTTCTTTGTATACTTTTGACTATACGGGCCGAGTCCGGGATTTACGGGAAATCGCAGGTTTTCGTTTGCCGGCGATTAAACTTCTTTTTTGTATACTTTTGACTATACGGGCCGAGTCCGGGATTTACGGGAAATCGCAGGTTTTCGTTTGCCGGCGTGTAAACTTCTTTCACTCGGCGTCTCATCAAAAATGAAAACATTTTTGAAAACTACAAGTCTCATGCGTTTGTGTGGTGAAAAAATAATTTAAAAAATCGTTCGGGAAATGAGTTTACTCCCTGGGTACTTTCTTTGTATACTTTTGACTATACGGGCCGAGTCCGGGATTTACGGGAAATCGCAGGTTTTCGTTTGCCGGCCATTAAACTTCTTTTATTCAGCGTCTCATCAAAAATGAAAACATTTTTGAAAACTACAAGTCTCATGCGTTTTAGTGGTGAAAAAATAATTTAAAAAATCGTTCAGGAAATGAGTTTACTCCCTGGGTACTTTCTTTGTTTACTTTTGACTATGCGGGCCGAGTTCGGGGTTTACGGGAAATGGCGGGTTTTCGTTTGCCGGCGATTAAACTTCTTTTATTCAGCGTCTCATCAAAAATGAAAACATTTTTGAAAACTACAAGTCTCATGCGTTTTAGTGGTGAAAAAATAATTTAAAAAATCGTTCGGGAAATGAGTTTACTCCCTGGGTACTTTCTTTGTTTACTTTTGACTATGCGGGCCGAGTTCGGGGTTTACGGGAAATGGCGGGTTTTCGTTTGCCGGCGATTAAACTTCTTTTATTCAGCGTCTCATCAAAAATGAAAACATTTTTGAAAACTACAAGTCTCATGCGTTTTAGTGGTGAAAAAATAATTTAAAAAATCGTTCGGGAAATGAGTTTACTCCCTGGGTACTTTCTTTGTATACTTTTGACTATACGGGCCGAGTCCGGGATTTACGGGAAATCGCAGGTTTTCGTTTGCCGGCGATTAAACTTCTTTTATTCAGCGTCTCATCAAAAATGAAAACATTTTTGAAAACTACAAGTCTCATGCGTTTTAGTGGTGAAAAAATAATTTAAAAAATCGTTCGGGAAATGAGTTTACTCCCTGGGTACTTTCTTTGTTTACTTTTGACTATGCGGGCCGAGTTCGGGGTTTACGGGAAATGGCGGGTTTTCGTTTGCCGGCGATTAAACTTCTTTTATTCAGCGTCTCATCAAAAATGAAAACATTTTTGAAAACTACAAGTCTCATGCGTTTTAGTGGTGAAAAAATAATTTAAAAAATCGTTCGGGAAATGAGTTTACTCCCTGGGTACTTTCTTTGTATACTTTTGACTATACGGGCCGAGTCCGGGATTTACGGGAAATCGCAGGTTTTCGTTTGCCGGCGATTAAACTTCTTTTTTGTATACTTTTGACTATACGGGCCGAGTCCGGGATTTACGGGAAGTCGCGGGTTTTCGTTTGCCGGCGTTTAAACTTCTTTTATTCAGCGTCTCATCAAAAATGAAAACATTTTTAAAAACTACAAGTCTCATGGGCTTTAGTGGTGAAATAATAATTTAAAAAATCGTTCGGGAAATGAGTTTACACCCTGGGTACTTTCTTTGTATACTTTTGACTATACGGGCCGGGTCCGGGATTTACGGGAAATAGCAGGTTTTCGTTTGCCGGCGATTAAACTTCTTTTATTCAGCGTCTCATCAAAAATGAAAACATTTTTGAAAACTACAAGTCTCATGCGTTTTAGTGGTGAAAAAATAATTTAAAAAATCGTTCGGGAAATGAGTTTACTCCCTGGGTACTTTCTTTGTTTACTTTTGACTATGCGGGCCGAGTTCGGGGTTTACGGGAAATGGCGGGTTTTCGTTTGCCGGCGATTAAACTTCTTTTATTCAGCGTCTCATCAAAAATGAAAACATTTTTCAAAACTACAAGTCTCATGCGTTTTAGTGGTGAAAAAATAATTTAAAAAATCGTTCGGGAAATGAGTTTACTCCCTGGGTACTTTCTTTGTATACTTTTGACTATACGGGCCGAGTCCGGGATTTACGGGAAATCGCAGGTTTTCGTTTGCCGGCGATTAAACTTCTTTTTTGTATACATTTGACTATACGGGCCGAGTCCGGGATTTACGGGAAATCGCAGGTTTTCGTTTGCCGGCGGGTAAACTTCTTTCACTCGGCGTCTCATCAAAAATGAAAACATTTTTGAAAACTACAAGTCTCATGCGTTTTAGTGGTGAAAAAATAATTTAAAAAATCGTTCGGGAAATGAGTTTACTCCCTGGGTACTTTCTTTGTTTACTTTTGACTATGCGGGCCGAGTTCGGGGTTTACGGGAAATGGCGGGTTTTCGTTTGCCGGCGATTAAACTTCTTTTATTCAGCGTCTCATCAAAAATGAAAACATTTTTGAAAACTACAAGTCTCATGCGTTTTAGTGGTGAAAAAATAATTTAAAAAATCGTTCGGGAAATGAGTTTACTCCCTGGGTACTTTCTTTGTATACTTTTGACTATACGGGCCGAGTCCGGGATTTACGGGAAATCGCAGGTTTTCCTTTGCCGGCGATTAAACTTCTTTTTTGTATACTTTTGACTATACGGGCCGAGTCCGGGATTTACGGGAAGTCGCGGGTTTTCGTTTGCCGGCGTTTAAACTTCTTTTATTCAGCGTCTCATCAAAAATGAAAACATTTTTAAAAACTACAAGTCTCATGGGCTTTAGTGGTGAAATAATAATTTAAAAAATCGTTCGGGAAATGAGTTTACACCCTGGGTACTTTCTTTGTATACTTTTGACTATACGGGCCGGGTCCGGGATTTACGGGAAATAGCAGGTTTTCGTTTGCCGGCGATTAAACTTCTTTTATTCAGCGTCTCATCAAAAATGAAAACATTTTTGAAAACTACAAGTCTCATGCGTTTTAGTGGTGAAAAAATAATTTAAAAAATCGTTCGGGAAATGAGTTTACTCCCTGGGTACTTTCTTTGTTTACTTTTGACTATGCGGGCCGAGTTCGGGGTTTACGGGAAATGGCGGGTTTTCGTTTGCCGGCGATTAAACTTCTTTTATTCAGCGTCTCATCAAAAATGAAAACATTTTTCAAAACTACAAGTCTCATGCGTTTTAGTGGTGAAAAAATAATTTAAAAAATCGTTCGGGAAATGAGTTTACTCCCTGGGTACTTTCTTTGTATACTTTTGACTATACGGGCCGAGTCCGGGATTTACGGGAAATCGCAGGTTTTCGTTTGCCGGCGATTAAACTTCTTTTTTGTATACATTTGACTATACGGGCCGAGTCCGGGATTTACGGGAAATCGCAGGTTTTCGTTTGCCGGCGGGTAAACTTCTTTCACTCGGCGTCTCATCAAAAATGAAAACATTTTTGAAAACTACAAGTCTCATGCGTTTGTGTGGTGAAAAAATAATTTAAAAAATCGTTCGGGAAATGAGTTTACTCCCTGGGTACTTTCTTTGTATACTTTTGACTATACGGGACGAGTCCGGGATTTACGGGAAATCGCAGGTTTTCGTTTGCCGGCGATTAAACTTCTTTTTTGTATACTTTTGACTATACGGGCCGAGTCGGGGATTTACGGGAAATCGCAGGTTTTCGTTTGCCGGCGATTAAACTTCTTTCATTCAGCGTCTCATCAAAAATGAAAACAACGAATAAAAGAAGTTTAATGGCCGGCAAACGAAAACCTGCGATTTCCCGTAAATCCCGGACTCGGCCCGTATAGTCAAAAGTATACAAAGAAAGTACCCAGGGTGTAAACTCATTTCCCGAACGATTTTTTAAATTATTATTTCACCACTAAAGCCCATGAGACTTGAAGTATTTAAAGATATTTTCATTTTTGATGAGACGCTGAATAAAAGAAGTTTAATCGCCGGCAAATGAAAACCCGCGACTTCCCGTAAATCCCGGACTCGGCCCGTATAGTCAAAAGTATACAAAGAAAGTACCCAGGGAGTAAACTCATTTCCCGAACGATTTTTTAAATTATTTTTTCACCACTAAAACGCATGAGACTTGTAGTTTTCAAAAATGTTTTCATTTTTGATGAGACGCTGAATAAAAGAAGTTTAATCGCCGGCAAACGAAAACCTGCGATTTCCCGTAAATCCCGGACTCGGCCCGTATAGTCAAAAGTATACAAGGAAAGTGCCCGGGGTGTAAACTCATTTCCCGAACGATTTTTTTAAATTATTATTTCACCACTAAAGCCCATGAGACTTGTAGTTTTTAAAAATGTTTTCATTTTTGATGAGACGCTGAATAAAAGAAGTTTAATCGCCGGCAAACGAAAACCCGCCATTTCCCGTAAACCCCGGACTCGGCCCGCATAGTCAAAAGTATACAAAGAAAGTACCCAGGGAGTAAACTCATTTCCCGAACGATTTTTTAAATTATTTTTTCACTACTAAAACGCATGAGACTTGTAGTTTTCAAAAATGTTTTCATTTTTGATGAGACGCTGAATAAAAGAAGTTTAATCGTCGGCAAACGAAAACTTGCGATTTCCCGTAAATCCCGGACTCGGCCCGTACAGTCTAAAGTATACAAAGAAAGTACCCAGGGTGTAAACTCATTTCCCGAACGATTTTTTAAATTATTATTTCACCACTAAAGCCCATGAGACTTGTAGTATTAAAAAATATTTTCATTTTTGATGAGACGCTGAATAAAAGAATTTTAATCGCCGGCAAACGAAAACCTGCGACTTCCCGTATATCCTGGACTCGGCCCGTAGAGTCAAAAGTATACAAAGAAAGTACCCAGGGAGTAAACTCATTTCTCGAACGATTTTTTAAATTATTTTTTCACCACTAAAACGCATGAGACTTGTAGTTTTCGAAAATATTTTCATTTTTGATGAGACGCTGAATAAAAGAAGTTTATTCGCCGGCAAACGAAAACCTGCGATTTCCCGTAAATCCCGGACTCGGCCCGTATAGTCAAAAGTATACAAAGAAAGTACCCGGGGTGTAAACTCATTTCCCGAACGATTTTTTTAAATTATTATTTCTCCACTAAAGCCCATGAGACTTGTAGTTTTTAAAAATGTTTTCATTTTTGATGAGACGCTGAATAAAAGAAGTTTAATCGCCGGCAAACGAAAACCTGCGATTTCCCGTAAATCCCGGACTCGGCCTGTATAGTCAAAAGTATACAAAGAAAGTACCCAGGGTGTAAACTTATTTCCCGAACGATTTTTTAAATTATTATTTCACCACTAAAGCCCATGAGACTTGTAGTATTTAAAAATATTTCCATTTTTGATGAGACGCTGAATAAAAGAAGTTTAATCGCCGGCAAACGAAAACCCGCGACTTCCCGTAAATCCTGGACTCGGCCCGTATAGTCAAAAGTATACAAAGAAAGTACCCGGGGTGTAAACTCATTTCCCGAACGAATTTTTAAATTATTTTTTCACCACTAAAACGCATGAGACTTGTAGTTTTCAGAAATGTTTTCATTTTTGATGAGACGCTTAATGAAAGTGGTTTAATCGCCGGCAAACGAAAACCCGCGATTTCCCGTAAATCCCGGGCTTGGCCCGTATAGTCGAATGTATACAAAGAAAGTACCCTGTGAGTAAACTCATTTCCACAACGATTTTTTAAATTATCTTTTTACCACTAAAACGCTTGAGACTTCTAGCTTTCAAAAAAGTTTTCATTTTTGATGAGACGCTGAATAAAAGAAGTTTAATCGCCGGCAAACGAAAACCCGCCATTTCCCGTAAACCCCGGAATCGGCCCGCATAGTAAAAAGTATACAAAGAAAGTACCCAGGGTGTACACTCATTTCCCGAACGATTTTTTAAATTATTATTTCACCACTAAAACGCATGAGACTTGTAGTTTTTAGAAATGTTTTCATTTTTGATGAGACGCTTAATGAAAGTGGTTTAATCGCCGGCAAACGAAAAACCGCGATTTCCCGTAAATCCCGGGCTTGGCCCGTATAGTCGAATGTATACAAAGAAAGTACCCTGTGAGTAAACTCATTTCCACAACGATTTTTTAAATTATCTTTTCACCACTAAAACGCTTGAGACTTCTAGTTTTCAAAAATGTTTTCATTTTTGATGAGACGCTGGATAAAAGAAGTTTAATCGCTGGCAAACGAAAACCCGCCATTTCCCGTAAACCCCGGACTCGGCCCGCATAGTAAAAAGTATACAAAGAAAGTACCCAGGGAGTAAACTCATTTCCCGAGCGATTTTTTAAATTATTTTTTCACCACTAAAACGCATGAGACTTGTAGTTTTCAAAAATGTTTTCATTTTTGATGAGACGCTGAATAAAAGAAGTTTAATCGCCGGCAAACGAAAACCTGCTATTTCCCGTAAATCCCGGACTCGGCCCGTATAGTCAAAAGTATACAAAGAAAGTACCCAGGGTGGAAACTCATTTCCGGAACGATTTTTTAAATTATTATTTCACCACTAAAGCCCATGAGACTTGTAGTTTTTAAAAATGTTTTCATTTCTGATGAGACGCTGAATAAAAGAAGTTTAATCGCCGGCAAACGAAAACCCGCGACTTCCCGTAAATCCCGGACTCGGCCCGTATAGTCAAAAGTATACAAAGAAAGTACCCAGGGAGTAAACTCATTTCCCGAACGATTTTTTAAATTAATTTTTCACCACTAAAACGCATGAGACTTGTAGTTTTCAAAAATGTTTTCATTTTTGATGAGACGCTGAATAAAAGAAGTTTAATCGCCGGCAAACGAAAGCCTGCGATTTTCCGTAAATCCCGGACTCGGCCCGTATAGTCAAAAGTATACAAAGAAAGTACCCGGGGTGTAAACTCATTTCCCGAACGATTTTTTTAAATTATTATTTCACCACTAAAGCCCATGAGACTTGTAGTTTTTAAAAATGTTTTCATTTTTGATGAGACGCTGAATATAAGAAGTTTAATCGCCGGCAAACGAAAACCTGCGATTTCCCGTAAATCCCGGACTCGGCCCGTATAGTCAAAAGTATACAAAGAAAGTACCCAGGGTGTAAACTCATTTCCCGAACGATTTTTTAAATTATTATTTCACCACTAAAGCCCATGAGACTTGTAGTATTTAAAAATATTTCCATTTTTGATGAGACGCTGAATAAAAGAAGTTTAATCGCCGGCAAACGAAAACCCGCGACTTCCCGTAAATCCTGGACTCGGCCCGTATAGTCAAAAGTATACAAAGAAAGTACCCGGGGTGTAAACTCATTTCCCGAACGAATTTTTAAATTATTTTTTCACCACTAAAACGCATGAGACTTGTAGTTTTCGGAAATGTTTTCATTTTTGATGAGACGCTTAATGAAAGTGGTTTAATCGCCGGCAAACGAAAACCCGCGATTTCCCGTAAATCCCGGGCTTGGCCCGTATAGTCGAATGTATACAAAGAAAGTACCCTGTGAGTAAACTCATTTCCACAACGATTTTTTAAATTATCTTTTCACCACTAAAACGCTTGAGACTTCTAGTTTTCAAAAATGTTTTCACTTTTGATGAGACGCTGAATAAAAGAAGTTTAATCGCCGGCAAACGAAAACCCGCCATTTCCCGTAAACCCCGGACTCGGCCCGTATAGTCAAAAGTATACAAAGAAAGTACCCAGGGAGTAAACTCATTTCCCGAACGATTTTTTAAATTATTTTTTCACCACTAAAACGCATGAGACTTGTAGTTTCAAAAATGTTTCTATTTTTGATGAGACGCTGAATAAAAGAAGTTTATTCGCCGGCAAACGAAAACCCGCGACTTCCCGTAAATCCTGGACTCGGCCCGTATAGTCAAAAGTATACAAAGAAAGTACCCAGGGTGGAAACTCATTTCCGGAACGATTTTTTAAATTATTATTTCACCACTAAAGCCCATGAGACTTGTAGTTTTTAAAAATGTTTTCATTTCTGATGAGACGCTGAATAAAAGAAGTTTAATCGCCGGCAAACGAAAACCCGCGACTTCCCGTAAATCCCGGACTCGGCCCGTATAGTCAAAAGTATACAAAGAAAGTACCCAGGGAGTAAACTCATTTCCCGAACGATTTTTTAAATTAATTTTTCACCACTAAAACGCATGAGACTTGTAGTTTTCAAAAATGTTTTCATTTTTGATGAGACGCTGAATAAAAGAAGTTTAATCGCCGGCAAACGAAAGCCTGCGATTTTCCGTAAATCCCGGACTCGGCCCGTATAGTCAAAAGTATACAAAGAAAGTACCCGGGGTGTAAACTCATTTCCCGAACGATTTTTTTAAATTATTATTTCACCACTAAAGCCCATGAGACTTGTAGTTTTTAAAAATGTTTTCATTTTTGATGAGACGCTGAATATAAGAAGTTTAATCGCCGGCAAACGAAAACCTGCGATTTCCCGTAAATCCCGGACTCGGCCCGTATAGTCAAAAGTATACAAAGAAAGTACCCAGGGTGTAAACTCATTTCCCGAACGATTTTTTAAATTATTATTTCACCACTAAAGCCCATGAGACTTGTAGTATTTAAAAATATTTCCATTTTTGATGAGACGCTGAATAAAAGAAGTTTAATCGCCGGCAAACGAAAACCCGCGACTTCCCGTAAATCCTGGACTCGGCCCGTATAGTCAAAAGTATACAAAGAAAGTACCCGGGGTGTAAACTCATTTCCCGAACGAATTTTTAAATTATTTTTTCACCACTAAAACGCATGAGACTTGTAGTTTTCGGAAATGTTTTCATTTTTGATGAGACGCTTAATGAAAGTGGTTTAATCGCCGGCAAACGAAAACCCGCGATTTCCCGTAAATCCCGGGCTTGGCCCGTATAGTCGAATGTATACAAAGAAAGTACCCTGTGAGTAAACTCATTTCCACAACGATTTTTTAAATTATCTTTTCACCACTAAAACGCTTGAGACTTCTAGTTTTCAAAAATGTTTTCACTTTTGATGAGACGCTGAATAAAAGAAGTTTAATCGCCGGCAAACGAAAACCCGCCATTTCCCGTAAACCCCGGACTCGGCCCGTATAGTCAAAAGTATACAAAGAAAGTACCCAGGGAGTAAACTCATTTCCCCAACGATTTTTTAAATTATTTTTTCACCACTAAAACGCATGAGACTTGTAGTTTCAAAAATGTTTCTATTTTTGATGAGACGCTGAATAAAAGAAGTTTATTCGCCGGCAAACGAAAACCCGCGACTTCCCGTAAATCCTGGACTCGGCCCATATAGTCAAAAGTATACAAAGAAAGTACCCGGGTGTAAACTCATTTCCCGAACGAATTTTTAAATTATTTTTTCACCACTAAAATGCATGAGACTTGTAGTTTTCATAAATGTTTTCATTTTTGATGAGACGCTTAATGAAAGTGGTTTAATCGCCGGCAAACGAAAACCCGCGATTTCCCGTAAATCCCGGGCTTGGCCCGTATAGTCGAATGTATACAAAGAAAGTACCCTGTGAGTAAACTCATTTCCACAACGATTTTTTAAATTATCTTTTCACCACTAAAACGCTTGAGACTTCTAGTTTTCAAAAATGTTTTCATTTTTGATGAGACGCTGAATAAAAGAAGTTTAATCGCCGGCAAACGAAAACCCGCGACTTCCCGTAAATCCCGGACTCGGCCCGTATAGTCAAAAGTATACAAGGAAAGTACCCAGGGAGTAAACTCATTTCCCGAACGTTTTTTTAAATTATTTTTTCACCACTAAAACGCATGAGACTTGTAGTTTTCAAATATGTTTTCATTTTTGATGAGACGCTGAATAAAAGAAGTTTAATCGCCGGCAAACGAAAGCCTGCGATTTCCCGTAAATCCCGGACTCGGCCCGTATAGTCAAAAGTATACAAAGAAAGTACCCGGGGTGTAAACTCATTTCCCGAACGATTTTTTTAAATTATTATTTCACCACTAAAGCCCATGAGACTTGTAGTATTTAAAAATATTTCCATTTTTGATGAGACGCTGAATAAAAGAAGTTTAATCGCCGGCTAACGAAAACCCGCGACTTCCCGTAAATCCTGGACTCGGCCCGTATAGTCAAAAGTATACAAAGAAAGTACCCGGGGTATAAACTCATTTCTCGAACGAATTTTTAAATTATTTTTTCACCACTAAAACGCATGAGACTTGTAGTTTTCGGAAATGTTTTCATTTTTGATGAGACGCTTAATGAAAGTGGTTTAATCGCCGGCAAACGAAAACCCGCGATTTCCCGTAAATCCCGGGCTTGGCCCGTATAGTCGAATGTATACAAAGAAAGTACCCTGTGAGTAAACTCATTTCCACAACGATTTTTTAAATTATCTTTTCACCACTAAAACGCTTGAGACTTCTAGTTTTCAAAAATGTTTTCATTTTTGATGAGACGCTGAATAAAAGAAGTTTAATCGCCGGCAAACGAAAACCTGCGATTTCCCGTAAATCCCGGACTCGGCCCGTATAGTCAAAAGTATACAAAGAAAGTACCCAGGGTGTACACTCATTTCCCGAACGATTTTTTAAATTATTATTTCACCACTAAAACGCATGAGACTTGTAGTTTTCAGAAATGTTTTCATTTTTGATGAGACGCTTAATGAAAGTGGTTTAATCGCCGGCAAACGAAAACCCGCCATTTCCCGTAAACCCCGGACTCGGCCCGTATAGTCAAAAGTATACAAAGAAAGTACCCAGGGAGTAAACTCATTTCCCGAACGATTTTTTTAAATTATTATTTCACCACTAAAGCCCATGAGACTTGTAGTATTTAAAAATATTTCCATTTTTGATGAGACGCTGAATAAAAGAAGTTTAATCGCCGGCAAACGAAAACCCGCGACTTCCCGTAAATCCTGGACTCGGCCCGTATAGTCAAAAGTATACAAAGAAAGTACCCGGGGTGTAAACTCATTTCCCGAACGAATTTTTAAATTATTTTTTCACCACTAAAACGCATGAGACTTGTAGTTTTCAAAAATGTTTTCATTTTTGATGAGACGCTGAATAAAAGAAGTTTAATCGCCGGCAAACGAAAACCTGCGATTTCCCGTAAATCCCGGACTCGACCCGTATAGTCAAAAGTATACAAAGAAAGTACCCGGGGTGTAAACTCATTTCCCGAACGATTTTTTTAAATTATTATTTCACCACTAAAGCCCATGAGACTTGTAGTTTTTGAAAATGTTTTCATTTCTGATGAGACGCTGAATAAAAGAAGTTTAATCGCCGGCAAACGAAAACCCGCGACTTCCCGTAAATCCCGGACTCGGCCCGTATAGTCAAAAGTATACAAGGAAAGTACCCAGGGAGTAAACTCATTTCCCGAACGATTTTTTAAATTATTTTTTCACCACTAAAACGCATGAGACTTGTAGTTTTCAAAAATGTTTTCATTTTTGATGAGACGCTGAATAAAAGAAGTTTAATCGCCGGCAAACGAAAGCCTGCGATTTCCCGTAAATCCCGGACTCGGCCCGTATAGTCAAAAGTATACAAAGAAAGTACCCGGGGTGTAAACTCATTTCCCGAACGATTTTTTTAAATTATTATTTCACCACTAAAGCCCATGAGACTTGTAGTATTTAAAAATATTTCCATTTTTGATGAGACGCTGATAAAAAGAAGTTTAATCGCCGGCTAACGAAAACCCGCGACTTCCCGTAAATCCTGGACTCGGCCCGTATAGTCAAAAGTATACAAAGAAAGTACCCGGGGTATAAACTCATTTCCCGAACGAATTTTTAAATTATTTTTTCACCACTAAAACGCATGAGACTTGTAGTTTTCGGAAATGTTTTCATTTTTGATGAGACGCTTAATGAAAGTGGTTTAATCGCCGGCAAACGAAAACCCGCGATTTCACGTAAATCCCGGGCTTGGCCCGTATAGTCGAATGTATACAAAGAAAGTGCCCTGTGAGTAAACTCATTTCCACAACGATTTTTTAAATTATCTTTTCACCACTAAAACGCATGAGACTTGTAGTTTTCAAAAATGTTTTCATTTTTGATGAGACGCTGAATAAAAGAAGTTTAATCGCCGGCAAACGAAAACCCGCCATTTCCCGTAAACCCCGGACTCGGCCCGTATAGTCAAAAGTATACAAAGAAAGTACCCAGGGAGTAAACTCATTTCCCGAACGATTTTTTAAATTATTTTTTCACCACTAAAACGCATGAGACTTGTAGTTTCAAAAATGTTTCCATTTTTGATGAGACGCTGAATAAAAGAAGTTTAATCGCCGGCAAACGAAAACCCGCGACTTCCCGTAAATCCTGGACTCGGCCCGTATAGTCAAAAGTATACAAAGAAAGTACCCGGGGTGTAAACTCATTTCCCGAACGAACTTTTAAAATATTTTTTCACCACTAAAACGCATGAGACTTGTAGTTTTTATAAATGTTTTCATTTTTGATGAGACGCTGAATAAAAGAAGTTTAATCGCCGGCAAACGAAAATCCGCCATTTCCCGTAAACCCCGGACTCAAGCGGGCATAGTCAAAAGTAAACAAAGAAAGTACCCGGGGTGTAAACTCATTTCCCGAACGATTTTTTTAAATTATTATTTCACCACTAAAGCCCATGAGACTTGTAGTTTTTGAAAATGTTTTCATTTCTGATGAGACGCTGAATAAAAGAAGTTTAATCGCCGGCAAACGAAAACCCGCGACTTCCCGTAAATCCCGGACTCGGC
This sequence comes from Hydractinia symbiolongicarpus, assembly GCF_029227915.1. Taxonomy (NCBI): domain Eukaryota; kingdom Metazoa; phylum Cnidaria; class Hydrozoa; order Anthoathecata; family Hydractiniidae; genus Hydractinia; species Hydractinia symbiolongicarpus. Next base: position 2,153,493 of record NC_079875.1, on the reverse strand, counting down.
CCGTATAGTCAAAAGTATACAAGGAAAGTACCCAGGGAGTAAACTCATTTCCCGAACGTTTTTTTAAATTATTTTTTCACCACTAAAACGCATGAGACTTGTAGTTTTCAAAAATGTTTTCATTTTTGATGAGACGCTGAATAAAAGAAGTTTAATCGCCGGCAAACGAAAGCCTGCGATTTCCCGTAAATCCCGGACTCGGCCCGTATAGTCAAAAGTATACAAAGAAAGTACCCGGGGTGTAAACTCATTTCCCGAACGATTTTTTTAAATTATTATTTCACCACTAAAGCCCATGAGACTTGTAGTATTTAAAAATATTTCCATTTTTGATGAGACGCTGAATAAAAGAAGTTTAATCGCCGGCTAACGAAAACCCGCGACTTCCCGTAAATCCTGGACTCGGCCCGTATAGTCAAAAGTATACAAAGAAAGTACCCGGGGTATAAACTCATTTCCCGAACGAATTTTTAAATTATTTTTTCACCACTAAAACGCATGAGACTTGTAGTTTTCGGAAATGTTTTCATTTTTGATGAGACGCTTAATGAAAGTGGTTTAATCGCCGGCAAACGAAAACCCGCGATTTCACGTAAATCCCGGGCTTGGCCCGTATAGTCGAATGTATACAAAGAAAGTGCCCTGTGAGTAAACTCATTTCCACAACGATTTTTTAAATTATCTTTTCACCACTAAAACGCATGAGACTTGTAGTTTTCAAAAATGTTTTCATTTTTGATGAGACGCTGAATAAAAGAAGTTTAATCGCCGGCAAACGAAAACCCGCCATTTCCCGTAAACCCCGGACTCGGCCCGTATAGTCAAAAGTATACAAAGAAAGTACCCGGGGTGTAAACTCATTTCCCGAACGATTTTTTTAAATTATTATTTCACCACTAAAGCCCATGAGACTTGTAGTATTTAAAAATATTTCCATTTTTGATGAGACGCTGAATAAAAGAAGTTTAATCGCCGGCTAACGAAAACCCGCGACTTCCCGTAAATCCTGGACTCGGCCCGTATAGTCAAAAGTATACAAAGAAAGTACCCGGGGTATAAACTCATTTCCCGAACGAATTTTTAAATTATTTTTTCACCACTAAAACGCATGAGACTTGTAGTTTTCGGAAATGTTTTCATTTTTGATGAGACGCTTAATGAAAGTGGTTTAATCGCCGGCAAACGAAAACCCGCGATTTCACGTAAATCCCGGGCTTGGCCCGTATAGTCGAATGTATACAAAGAAAGTGCCCTGTGAGTAAACTCATTTCCACAACGATTTTTTAAATTATCTTTTCACCACTAAAACGCATGAGACTTGTAGTTTTCAAAAATGTTTTCATTTTTGATGAGACGCTGAATAAAAGAAGTTTAATCGCCGGCAAACGAAAACCCGCCATTTCCCGTAAACCCCGGACTCGGCCCGTATAGTCAAAAGTATACAAAGAAAGTACCCAGGGAGTAAACTCATTTCCCGAACGATTTTTTAAATTATTTTTTCACCACTAAAACGCATGAGACTTGTAGTTTCAAAAATGTTTCCATTTTTGATGAGACGCTGAATAAAAGAAGTTTAATCGCCGGCAAACGAAAACCCGCGACTTCCCGTAAATCCTGGACTCGGCCCGTATAGTCAAAAGTATACAAAGAAAGTACCCTGGGTGTAAACTCATTTCCCGAACGAACTTTTAAAATATTTTTTCACCACTAAAACGCATGAGACTTGTAGTTTTTATAAATGTTTTCATTTTTGATGAGACGCTTAATGAAAGTGGTTTAATCGCCGGCAAACGAAAACCCGCGATTTCCCGTAAATCCCGGGCTTGGCCCGTATAGTCGAATGTATACAAAGAAAGTACCCTGTGAGTAAACTCATTTCCACAACGATTTTTTAAATTATCTTTTCACCACTAAAACGCTTGAGGCTTCTAGTTTTCAAAAATGTTTTCATTTTTGATGAGACGCTGAATAAAAGAAGTTTAATCGCCGGCAAACGAAAACCCGCCATTTCCCGTAAACCCCGGACTCGGCCCGCATAGTAAAAAGTATACAAAGAAAGTACCCAGGGACTAAACTCATTTCCCGAACGATTTTTTAAATTATTTTTTCACCACTAAAACGCATGAGACTTGTAGTTTTCAAAAATGTTTTCATTTTTGATGAGACGCTTAATGAAAGTGGTTTAATCGCCGGCAAACGAAAACCCGCGATTTCCCGTAAATCCCGGGCTTGGCCCGTATAGTCGAATGTATACAAAGAAAGTACCCTGTGAGTAAACTCATTTCCACAACGATTTTTTAAATTATCTTTTCACCACTAAAACGCTTGAGACTTCTAGTTTTCAAAAATGTTTTCATTTTTGATGAGACGCTGAATAAAAGAAGTTTAATCGCCGGCAAACGAAAACCTGCGATTTCCCGTAAATCCCGGACTCGGCCCGTATAGTCAAAAGTATACAAAGAAAGTACCCAGGGTGTACACTCATTTCCCGAACGATTTTTTAAATTATTATTTCACCACTAAAACGCATGAGACTTGTAGTTTTCAGAAATGTTTTCATTTTTGATGAGACGCTTAATGAAAGTGGTTTAATCGCCGGCAAACGAAAACCCGCCATTTCCCGTAAACCCCGGACTCGGCCCGTATAGTCAAAAGTATACAAAAAAAGTACCCAGGGAGTAAACTCATTTCCCGAACGATTTTTTTAAATTATTATTTCACCACTAAAGCCCATGAGACTTGTAGTATTTAAAAATATTTCCATTTTTGATGAGACGCTGAATAAAAGAAGTTTAATCGCCGGCAAACGAAAACCCGCGACTTCCCGTAAATCCTGGACTCGGCCCGTATAGTCAAAAGTATACAAAGAACGTACCCGGGGTGTAAACTCATTTCCCGAACGAATTTTTAAATTATTTTTTCACCACTAAAACGCATGAGACTTGTAGTTTTCAAAAATGTTTTCATTTTTGATGAGACGCTGAATAAACGAAGTTTAATCGCCGGCAAACGAAAGCCTGCGATTTCCCGTAAATCCCGGACTCGGCTCGTATAGTCAAAAGTATACAAAGAAAGTACCCAGGGTGTAAACTCATTTTCGGAACGATTTTTTAAATTATTATTTCACCACTAAAGCCCATGAGACTTGAAGTATTTAAAAATATTATCATTTTTGATGAGACGCTGAATAAAAGAAGTTTAATCGCCGGCAAATGAAAACCCGCGACTTCCCGTAAATCCCGGCTTCGGCCTGTATAGTCAAAAGTATACAAGGAAAGTACCCAGGGAGTAAACTCATTTCCCAAACGATTTTTTAAATTATTTTTTCACCACTAAAACGCATGAGACTTGTAGTTTCAAAAATGTTTTCATTTTTGATGAGACGCTGAATAAAAGAAGTTTAATTGCCGGCAAACGAAAACCTGCGATTTCCCGTAAATCCCGGACTCGGCCCGTATAGTCAAAAGTATACAAAGAAAGTACCCAGGGAGTAAACTCATTTCCCGAACGATTTTTTTAAATTATTATTTCACCACTAAAGCCCATGAGACTTGTAGTATTTAAAAATATTTCCATTTTTGATGAGACGCTGAATAAAAGAAGTTTAATCGCCGGCAAACGAAAACCCGCGACTTCCCGTAAATCCTGGACTCGGCCCGTATAGTCAAAAGTATACAAAGAAAGTACCCAGGGTGTAAACTCATTTCCCGAACGAATTTTTAAATTATTTTTTCACCACTAAAACGCATGAGACTTGTAGTTTTCAAAAATGTTTTCATTTTTGATGAGACGCTGAATAAACGAAGTTTAATCGCCGGCAAACGAAAGCCTGCGATTTCCCGTAAATCCCGGACTCGGCTCGTATAGTCAAAAGTATACAAAGAAAGTACCCAGGGTGTAAACTCATTTTCGGAACGATTTTTTAAATTATTATTTCACCACTAAAGCCCATGAGACTTGAAGTATTTAAAAATATTATCATTTTTGATGAGACGCTGAATAAAAGAAGTTTAATCGCCGGCAAATGAAAACCCGCGACTTCCCGTAAATCCCGGCTTCGGCCTGTATAGTCAAAAGTATACAAGGAAAGTACCCAGGGAGTAAACTCATTTCCCAAACGATTTTTTAAATTATTTTTTCACCACTAAAACGCATGAGACTTGTAGTTTCAAAAATGTTTTCATTTTTGATGAGACGCTGAATAAAAGAAGTTTAATTGCCGGCAAACGAAAACCTGCGATTTCCCGTAAATCCCGGACTCGGCCCGTATAGTCAAAAGTATACAAAGAAAGTACCCAGGGAGTAAACTCATTTCCCGAACGATTTTTTTAAATTATTATTTCACCACTAAAGCCCATGAGACTTGTAGTATTTAAAAATATTTCCATTTTTGATGAGACGCTGAATAAAAGAAGTTTAATCGCCGGCAAACGAAAACCCGCGACTTCCCGTAAATCCTGGACTCGGCCCGTATAGTCAAAAGTATACAAAGAAAGTACCCAGGGTGTAAACTCATTTCCCGAACGAATTTTTAAATTATTTTTTCACCACTAAAACGCATGAGACTTGTAGTTTTCAAAAATGTTTTCATTTTTGATGAGACGCTGAATAAAAGAAGTTTAATCGCCGGCAAACGAAAACCTGCTATTTCCCGTAAATCCCGGACTCGGCCCGTATAGTCAAAAGTATACAAAGAAAGTACCCAGGGTGTAAACTCATTTCCGGAACGATTTCTTAAATTATTATTTCACCACTAAAGCCCATGAGACTTGAAGTATTTAAAAATATTTTCATTTTTGATGAGACGCTGAATAAAAGAAGTTTAATCGCCGGCAAATGAAAACCCGCGACTTCCCGTAAATCCCGGATTCGGCCCGTGTAGTCAAAAGTATACAAGGAAAGTACCCAGGGAGTAAACTCATTTCCCAAACGATTTTTTAAATTATTTTTTCACCACTAAAACGCATGAGACTTGTAGTTTCAAAAATGTTTTCATTTTTGATGAGACGCTGAATAAAAGAAGTTTAATCGCCGGCAAACGAAAACCCGCGACTTCCCGTAAATCCCGGACTCGGCCCGTATAGTCAAAAGTATACAAAGAAAGTACCCAGGGAGTAAACTCATTTCCCGAACGATTTTTTAAATTAATTTTTCACCACTAAAACGCATGAGACTTGTAGTTTTCAAAAATGTTTTCATTTTTGATGAGACGCTGAATAAACGAAGTTTAATCGCCGGCAAACGAAAGCCTGCGATTTCCCGTAAATCCCGGACTCGGCCCATATAGTCAAAAGTATACAAAGAAAGTACCCGGGGTGTAAACTCATTTCCCGAACGATTTTTTTAAATTATTATTTCACCACTAAAGCCCATGAGACTTGTAGTTTTTAAAAATGTTTTCATTTTTGATGAGACGCTGAATATAAGAAGTTTAATCGCCGGCAAACGAAAACCTGCGATTTCCCGTAAATCCCGGACTCGGCCCGTATAGTCAAAAGTATACAAAGAAAGTACCCAGGGTGTAAACTCATTTCCCGAACGATTTTTTAAATTATTATTTCACCACTAAAGCCCATGAGACTTGTAGTATTTAAAAATATTTCCATTTTTGATGAGACGCTGAATAAAAGAAGTTTAATCGCCGGCAAACGAAAACCCGCGACTTCCCGTAAATCCTGGACTCGGCCCGTATAGTCAAAAGTATACAAAGAAAGTACCCGGGGTGTAAACTCATTTCCCGAACGAATTTTTAAATTATTTTTTCACCACTAAAACGCATGAGACTTCTAGTTTTCAAAAATGTTTTCACTTTTGATGAGACGCTGAATAAAAGAAGTTTAATCGCCGGCAAACGAAAACCCGCCATTTCCTGTAAACCCCGGACTCGGCCCGTATAGTCAAAAGTATACAAAGAAAGTACCCAGGGAGTAAACTCATTTCCCGAACGATTTTTTAAATTATTTTTTCACCACTAAAACGCATGAGATTTGTAGTTTCAAAAATGTTTCCATTTTTGATGAGACGCTGAATAAAAGAAGTTTAATCGCCGGCAAACGAAAACCCGCGACTTCCCGTAAATCCTGGACTCGGCCCGTATAGTCAAAAGTATACAAAGAAAGTACCCGGGGTGTAAACTCATTTCCCGAACGAATTTTCAAATTATTTTTTCACCACTAAAATGCATGAGACTTGTAGTTTTCATAAATGTTTTCATTTTTGATGAGACGCTTAATGAAAGTGGTTTAATCGCCGGCAAACGAAAACCCGCGATTTCCCGTAAATCCCGGGCTTGGCCCGTATAGTCGAATGTATACAAAGAAAGTACCTTGTGAGTAAACTCATTTCCACAACGATTTTTTAAATTATCTTTTCACCACTAAAACGCTTGAGACTTCTAGTTTTCAAAAATGTTTTCATTTTTGATGAGACGCTGAATAAAAGAAGTTTAATCGCCGGCAAACGAAAACCTGCGATTTCCCGTAAATCCCGGACTCGGCCCGTATAGTCAAAAGTATACAAAGAAAGTACCCGGGGTGTAAACTCATTTCCCGAACGATTTTTTTAAATTATTATTTCACCACTAAAGCCCATGAGACTTGTAGTTTTTGAAAATGTTTTCATTTCTGATGAGACGCTGAATAAAAGACGTTTAATCGCCGGCAAACGAAAACCCGCAACTTCCCGTAAATCCCGGACTCGGCCCGTAAAGTCAAAAGTATACAAAGAAAGTACCCAGGGAGTAAACTCATTTCCCGAACGTTTTTTTAAATTATTTTTTCACCACTAAAACGCATGAGACTTGTAGTTTTCAAAAATGTTTTCATTTTTGATGAGACGCTGAATAAAAGAAGTTTAATCGCCGGCAAACAAAAGCCTGCGATTTCCCGTAAATCCCGGACTCGGCCCGTATAGTCAAAAGTATACAAAGAAAGTACCCGGGGTGTAAACTCATTTCCCGAACGATTTTTTTAAATTATTATTTCACCACTAAAGCCCATGAGACTTGTAGTATTTAAAAATACTTCCATTTTTGATGAGACGCTGAATAAAAGAAGTTTAATCGCCGGCTAACGAAAACCAGCGACTTCCCGTAAATCCTGGACTCGGCCCGTATAGTCAAAAGTATACAAAGAAAGTACCCGGGGTATAAACTCATTTCCCGAACGAATTTTTAAATTATTTTTTCACCACTAAAACGCATGAGACTTGTAGTTTTCGGAAATGTTTTCATTTTTGATGAGACGCTTAATGAAAGTGGTTTAATCGCCGGCAAACGAAAACCCGCGATTTCCCGTAAATCCTGGGCTTGGCCCGTATAGTCGAATGTATACAAAGAAAGTGCCCTGTGAGTAAACTCATTTCCACAACGATTTTTTAAATTATCTTTTCACCACTAAAACGCATGAGACTTGTAGTTTTCAAAAATGTTTTCATTTTTGATGAGACGCTGAATAGAAGAAGTTTAATCGCCGGCAAACGAAAACCCGCCATTTCCCGTAAACCCCGGACTCGGCCCGTATAGTCAAAAGTATACAAAGAAAGTACCCAGGGAGTAAACTCATTTCCCGAACGATTTTTTAAATTATTTTTTCACCACTAAAACGCATGAGACTTGTAGTTTCAAAAATGTTTCCATTTTTGATGAGACGCTGAATAAAAGAAGTTTAATCGCCGGCAAACGAAAACCCGCGACTTCCCGTAAATCCTGGACTCGGCCCGTATAGTCGAAAGTATACAAAGAAAGTACCCGGGGTGTAAACTCATTTCCCGAACGAATTTTTAAATTATTTTTTCACCACTAAAACGCATGAGACTTGTAGTTTTTATAAATGTTTTCATTTTTGATGAGACGCTTAATGAAAGTGGTTTAATCGCCGGCAAACGAAAACCCGCCATTTCCCGTAAATCCCGGGCTTGGCCCGTATAGTCGAATGTATACAAAGAAAGTACCCTGTGAGTAAACTCATTTCCACAACGATTTTTTAAATTATCTTTTCACCACTAAAACGCTTGAGACTTCTAGTTTTCAAAAATGTTTTCATTTTTGATGAGACGCTGAATAAAAGAAGTTTAATCGCCGGCAAACGAAAACCCGCGACTTCCCGTAAATCCTGGACTCGGCCCGTATAGTCAAAAGTATACAAAGAAAGTACCCGGGGTGTAAACTCATTTCCCGAACGAATTTTTAAATTATTTTTTCACCACTAAAACGCATGAGACTTGTAGTTTTCAAAAATGTTTTCATTTTTGATGAGACGCTGACTAAAAGAAGTTTAATCGCCGGCAAACGAAAACCTGCGATTTCCCGTAAATCCCGGACTCGGCCCGTATAGTCAAAAGTATACAAAGAAAGTACCCAGGGTGTACACTCATTTCCCGAACGATTTTTAAAATTATTATTTCACCACTAAAACGCATGAGACTTGTAGTTTTCAGAAATGTTTTCATTTTTGATGAGACGCTTATTGAAAGTGGTTTAATCGCCGGCAAACGAAAACCCGCCATTTCCCGTAAACCCCGGACTCGGCCCGTATAGTCGAATGTATACAAAGAAAGTACCCTGTGAGTAAACTCATTTCCACAACGATTTTTAAAATTATCTTTTCACCACTAAAACGCTTGAGACTTCTAGTTTTCAAAAATGTTTTCATTTTTGATGAGACGCTGAATAAAAGAAGTTTAATCGCCGGCAAACGAAAACCCGCCATTTCCCGTAAACCCCGGACTCGGCCCGTTTAGTCAAAAGTATACAAAGAAAGTACCCAGGGAGTAAACTCATTTCCCGGACGATTTTTTAAATTATTTTTTCACCACTAAAACGCATGAGACTTGTAGTTTCAAAAATGTCTCCTTTTTTGATGAGACGCTGAATAAAAGAAGTTTAATCGCCGGCAAACGAAAACCCGCGACTTCCCGTAAATCCTGGACACGGCCCGTATAGTCAAAAGTATACAAAGAAAGTACCCGGGGTGTAAACTCATTTCCCGAACGAATTTTTAAATTATTTTTTCACCACTAAAACGCATGAGACTTGTAGTTTTCATAAATGTTTTCATTTTTGATGAGACGCTTAATGAAAGTGGTTTAATCGCCGGCAAACGAAAACCCGCGATTTCCCGTAAATCCCGGGCTTGGCCCGTATAGTCGAATGTATACAAAGAAAGTACCCTGTGAGTAAACTCATTTCCACAACGATTTTTTAAATTATCTTTTCACCACTAAAACGCATGAGACTTGTAGTTTTTAAAAATGTTTTCATTTTTGATGAGACGCTGAATAAAAGAAGTTTAATCGCCGGCAAACGAAAACCCGCCATTTCCCGTAAATCCCGGGCTTGGCCCGTATAGTCGAATGTATACAAAGAAAGTACCCGGGGTGTAAACTCATTTCCACAACGAATTTTTAAATTATTTTTTCACCACTAAAACGCATGAGACTTGTAGTTTTCAAAAATGTTTTCATTTTTGATGAGACGCTGAATAAAAGAAGTTTAATTGCCGGCAAACGAAAACCTGCGATTTTCCGTAAATCCCGGACTCGGCCCGTATAGTCAAAAGTATACAAAGAGAGTACCCAGGGTGTAAACTCATTTCCCGAACGATTTTTTAAATTATTTTTTTACCACTAAAACGCATGAGACTTGTAGTTTTCAAAAATGTTTTCATTTTTGATGAGACGCTGAATAAAAGAAGTTTAATCGCCGGCAAACGAAAACCTGCGATTTCCCGTAAATCCCGTACTCGGCCCGTATAGTCAAAAGTATACTAAGAAAGTACCCAGTGTAAACTCATTTCCCAAACGATTTTTTAAATTATTATTTCACCACTAAAGCCCATGAGACTTGTAGTTTTCAAAAATGTTTTCATTTTTGATGAGACGCTGAATAAAAGAAGTTTAATCGCCGGCAAACGAAAACCTGCGATTTCCCGTAAATCCCGGACTCGGCCCGTATAGTCAAAAGTATACAAAGAAAGTACCCAGAGTGTAAACTCATTTCCCGAACGATTTTTTAAATTATTTTTTCACCACTAAAACGCATGAGACTTGTAGTTTTCAAAAATGTTTTCATTTTTGATGAGACGCTGAATAAAAGAAGTTTAATCGCCGGCAAACGAAAACCCGCGACTTCCCGTAAATCCTGGACTCGGCCCGTATAGTCAAAAGTATACAAAGAAAGTACCCGGGGTGTAAACTCATTTCCCGAACGAATTTTTAAATTATTTTTTCACCACTAAAACGCATGAGACTTGTAGTTTTCATAAATGTTTTCATTTTTGATGAGACGGTTAATGAAAGTGGTTTAATCGCCGGCAAACGAAAACCCGCGATTTCCCGTAAATCCCGGGCTTGGCCCGTATAGTCGAATGTATACAAAGAAAGTACCCTGTGAGTAAACTCATTTCCACAACGATTTTTTAAATTATCTTTTCACCACTAAAACGCTTGAGACTTCTAGTTTTCAAAAATGTTTTCATTTTTGATGAGACGCTGAATAAAAGAAGTTTAATCGCCGGCAAACGAAAACCTGCGATTTCCCGTAAATCCCGGACACGGCCCGTATAGTCAAAAGTATACAAAGAGAGTACCCAGGGTGTAAACTCATTTCCCGAACGATTTTTTAAATTATTTTTTTACCACTAAAACGCATGAGACTTGTAGTTTTCAAAAATGTTTTCATTTTTGATGAGACGCTGAATAAAAGAAGTTTAATCGCCGGCAAACGAAAACCTGCGATTTCCCGTAAATCCCGTACTCGGCCCGTATAGTCAAAAGTATACTAAGAAAGTACCCAGTGTAAACTCATTTCCCAAACGATTTTTTAAATTATTATTTTACCACTAAAGCCCATGAGACTTGTAGTTTTCAAAAATGTTTTCATTTTTGATGAGACGCTGAATAAAAGAAGTTTAATCGCCGGCAAACGAAAACCTGCGATTTCCCGTAAATCCCGGACTCGGCCCGTATAGTCAAAAGTATACAAAGAAAGTACCCAGAGTGTAAACTCATTTCCCGAACGATTTTTTAAATTATTTTTTCACCACTAAAACGCATGAGACTTGTAGTTTTCAAAAATGTTTTCATTTTTGATGAGACGCTGAATAAAAGAAGTTTAATCGCCGGCAAACGAAAACCCGCGACTTCCCGTAAATCTTGGACTCGGCCCGTATAGTCAAAAGTATACAAAGAAAGTACCCGGGGTGTAAACTCATTTCCCGAACGAATTTTTAAATTATTTTTTCACCACTAAAACGCATGAGACTTGTAGTTTTCATAAATGTTTTCATTTTTGATGAGACGGTTAATGAAAGTGGTTTAATCGCCGGCAAACGAAAACCCGCGATTTCCCGTAAATCCCGGGCTTGGCCCGTATAGTCGAATGTATACAAAGAAAGTACCCTGTGAGTAAACTCATTTCCACAACGATTTTTTAAATTATCTTTTCACCACTAAAACGCTTGAGACTTCTAGTTTTCAAAAATGTTTTCATTTTTGATGAGACGCTGAATGAAAGAAGTTTAATCGCCGGCAAACGAAAACCTGCGATTTCCCGTAAATCCCGGACACGGCCCGTATAGTCAAAAGTATACAAAGAAAGTACCCAGGGTGTACACTCATTTCCCGAACGATTTTTTAAATTATTATTTCACCACTAAAACGCATGAGACTTGTAGTTTTCAGAAATGTTTTCATTTTTGATGAGACGCTTAATGAAAGTGGTTTAATCGCCGGCAAACGAAAAACCGCGATTTCCCGTAAATCCCGGGCTTTGCCCGTGTAGTCGAATGTATACAAAGAAAGTACCCTGTGAGTAAACTCATTTCCACAACGATTTTTTAAATTATCTTTTCACCACTAAAACGCTTGAGACTTCTAGTTTTCAAAAATGTTTTCATTTTTGATGAGACGCTGAATATAAGAAGTTTAATCGCCGGCAAACGAAAACCTGCGATTTCCCATAAATCCCGGACTCGGCCCGTATAGTCAAAAGTATACAAAGAAAGTACCCAGGGTGTAAACTCATTTCCCGAACGATTTTTTAAATTATTTTTTCACCACTAAAACGCATGAGACTTGTAGTTTTCAAAAATGTTTTCATTTTTGATGAGACGCTGAATAAAAGAAGTTTAATCACCGGCAAACGAAAACCCGCGACTTCCCGTAAATCCTGGACTCGGCCCGTATAGTCAAAAGTATACAAAGAAAGTACCCGGGGTGTAAACTCATTTCCCGAACGAATTTTTAAATTATTTTTTCACCACTAAAACGCATGAGACTTGTAGTTTTTATAAATGTTTTCATTTTTGATGAGACGCTTAATGAAAGTGGTTTAATCGCCGGCAAACGAAAACCCGCGATTTCCCGTAAATCCCGGGCTTGGCCCGTATAGTCGAATGTATACAAAGAAAGTACCCTGTGAGTAAACTCATTTCCACAACGATTTTTTAAATTATCTTTTCACCACTAAAACGCTTGAGACTTCTAGTTTTAAAAAATGTTTTCATTTTTGATGAGACGCTGAATAAAAGAAGTTTAATCCCCGGCAAACGAAAACCCACCATTTCCCGTAAACCCCGGACTCGGCCCGCATAGTAAAAAGTATACAAAGAAAGTACCCAGGGAGTAAACTCATTTCCCCAACGATTTTTAAAATTATTTTTTCACCACTAAAACGCATGAGACTTGTAGTTTCAAAAATGTCTCCTTTTTTGATGAGACGCTGAATAAAAGAAGTTTAATCGCCGGCAAACGAAAACCCGCGACTTCCCGTAAATCCTGGACACGGCCCGTATAGTCAAAAGTATACAAAAAAAGTACCCGGGGTGTAAACTCATTTCCCGAACGAATTTTTAAATTATTTTTTCACCACTAAAACGCATGAGACTTGTAGTTTTCATAAATGTTTTCATTTTTGATGAGACGCTTAATGAAAGTGGTTTAATCGCCGGCAAACGAAAACCCGCGATTTCCCGTAAATCCCGGGCTTGGCCCGTATAGTCGAATGTATACAAAGAAAGTACCCTGTGAGTAAACTCATTTCCACAACGATTTTTTAAATTATCTTTTCACTACTAAAACGCATGAGACTTGTAGTTTTTAAAAATGTTTTCATTTTTGATGAGACGCTGAATAAAAAAAGTTTAATCGCCGGCAAACGAAAACCCGCCATTTCCCGTAAACCCCGGACTCGGCCCGTATAGTCAAAAGTATACAAAGAAAGTACCCGGGGTGTAAACTCATTTCCCGAACGAATTTTTAAATTATTTTTTCACCACTAAAACGCATGAGACTTGTAGTTTTCAGAAATGTTTTCATTTTTGATGAGACGCTTAATGAATGTGGTTTAATAGCCGGCAAACGAAAACCCGCGATTTCCTGTAAATCCCGGGCTTGGCCCGTACAGTCGAATGTATACAAAGAAAGTACCCTGTGAGTAAACTCATTTCCAAAACGGTTTTTTAAATTATCTTTTCACCACTAAAACGCATGAGACTTGTAGTTTTTAAAAATGTTTTCATTTTTGATGAGACGCTGAATAAAAGGAGTTTAATTGCCGGCAAACGAAAACCTGCGATTTTCCGTAAATCTCGGACTCGGCCCGTATAGTCAAAAGTATACAAAGAAAGTACCCGGGGTGTAAACTCATTTCCCGAACGAATTTTTAAATTATTTTTTCACCACTAAAACGCATGAGACTTGTAGTTTTTATAAATGTTTTCATTTTTGATGAGACGCTTAATGAAAGTGGTTTAATCGCCGGCAAACGAAAACCCGCCATTTCCCGTAAATCCCGGGCTTGGCCCGTATAGTCGAATGTATACAAAGAAAGTACCCTGTGAGTAAACTCATTTCCACAACGATTTTTTAAATTATCTTTTCACCACTAAAACGCTTGAGACTTCTAGTTTTCAAAAATGTTTTCATTTTTGATGAGACGATGAATAAAAGAAGTTTAATCGCCGGCAAACGAAAAGCCGCGACTTCCCGTAAATCCTGGACTCGGCCCGAATAGTCAAAAGTATACAAAGAAAGTACCCGGGGTGTAAACTCATTTCCCGAACGAATTTTTAAATTATTTTTTCACCACTAAAACGCATGAGACTTGTAGTTTTCAAAAATGTTTTCATTTTTGATGAGACGCTGAATAAAAGAAGTTTAATCGCCGGCAAACGAAAACCTGCGATTTCCCGTAAATCCCGGACTCGGCCCGTATAGTCAAAAGTATAAAAAGAAAGTACCCAGGGTGTACACTCATTTCCCGAACGATTTTTTAAATTATTATTTCACCACTAAAACGCATGAGACTTGTAGTTTTCAGAAATGTTTTCATTTTTGATGAGACGCTTATTGAAAGTGGTTTAATCGCCGGCAAACGAAAACCCGCCATTTCCCGTAAACCCCGGACTCGGCCCGTATAGTCGAATGTATACAAAGAAAGTAACCTGTGAGTAAACTCATTTCCACAACGATTTTTTAAATTATCTTTTCACCACTAAAACGCTTGAGACTTCTAGTTTTCAAAAATGTTTTCATTTTTGATGAGACGCTGAATAAAAGAAGTTTAATCGCCGGCAAACGAAAACCCGCCATTTCCCGTAAACCCCGGACTCGGCCCGCATAGTAAAAAGTATACAAAGAAAGTACCCAGGGAGTAAACTCATTTCCCGAACGATTTTTTAAATTATTTTTTCACCACTAAAACGCATGAGACTTGTAGTTTTCAAAAATGTTTTCATTTTTGATGAGACGCTGAATAAAAGAAGTTTAATCGCCGGCAAACGAAAACCTGCGATTTCCCGTAAATTTCGGACTCGGCCCGTATAGTCAAAAGTATACAAAGAAAGTACCCAGGGTGTAAACTCATTTCCCGAACGAATTTTTAAATTATTTTTTCACCACTAAAACGCATGAGACTTGTAGTTTTCATAAATGTTTTCATTTTTGATGAGACGCTTAATGAAAGTGGTTTAATCGCCGGCAAACGAAAACCCGCGATTTCCCGTAAATCCCGGGCTTGGCCCGTATAGTCGAATGTATACAAAGAAAGTACCCTGTGAGTAAACTCATTTCCACAACGAATTTTTAAATTATTTTTTCACCACTAAAACGCATGAGACTTGTAGTTTTCAAAAATGTTTTCATTTTTGATGAGACGCTGAATAAAAGAAGTTTAATTGCCGGCAAACGAAAACCTGCGATTTTCCGTAAATCCCGGACTCGGCCCGTATAGTCAAAAGTATACAAAGAGAGTACCCAGGGTGTAAACTCATTTCCCGAACGATTTTTTAAATTATTTTTTTACCACTAAAACGCATGAGACTTGTAGTTTTCAAAAATGTTTTCATTTTTGATGAGACGCTGAATAAAAGAAGTTTAATCGCCGGCAAACGAAAACCTGCGATTTCCCGTAAATCCCGTACTCGGCCCGTATAGTCAAAAGTATACTAAGAAAGTACCCAGTGTAAACTCATTTCCCAAACGATTTTTTAAATTATTATTTCACCACTAAAGCCCATGAGACTTGTAGTTTTCAAAAATGTTTTCATTTTTGATGAGACGCTGAATAAAAGAAGTTTAATCGCCGGCAAACGAAAACCTGCGATTTCCCGTAAATCCCGGACTCGGCCCGTATAGTCAAAAGTATACAAAGAAAGTACCCAGGGTGTAAACTCATTTCCCGAACGATTTTTTAAATTATTTTTTCACCACTAAAACGCATGAGACTTGTAGTTTTCAAAAATGTTTTCATTTTTGATGAGACGCTGAATAAAAGAAGTTTAATCGCCGGCAAACGAAAACCCGCGACTTCCCGTAAATCCTGGACTCGGCCCGTATAGTCAAAAGTATACAAAGAAAGTACCCGGGGTGTAAACTCATTTCCCGAACGAATTTTTAAATTATTTTTTCACCACTAAAACGCATGAGACTTGTAGTTTTCATAAATGTTTTCATTTTTGATGAGACGGTTAATGAAAGTGGTTTAATCGCCGGCAAACGAAAACCCGCGATTTCCCGTAAATCCCGGGCTTGGCCCGTATAGTCGAATGTATACAAAGAAAGTACCCTGTGAGTAAACTCATTTCCACAACGATTTTTTAAATTATCTTTTCACCACTAAAACGCTTGAGACTTCTAGTTTTCAAAAATGTTTTCATTTTTGATGAGACGCTGAATAAAAGAAGTTTAATCGCCGGCAAACGAAAACCTGCGATTTCCCGTAAATCCCGGACACGGCCCGTATAGTCAAAAGTATACAAAGAAAGTACCCAAGGTGTACACTCATTTCCCGAACGATTTTTTAAATTATTATTTCACCACTAAAACGCATGAGACTTGTAGTTTTCAGAAATGTTTTCATTTTTGATGAGACGCTTAATGAAAGTGGTTTAATCGCCGGCAAACGAAAAACCGCGATTTCCCGTAAATCCCGGGCTTTGCCCGTATAGTCGAATGTATACAAAGAAAGTACCCTGTGAGTAAACTCATTTCCACAACGATTTTTTAAATTATCTTTTCACCACTAAAACGCTTGAGACTTCTAGTTTTCAAAAATGTTTTCATTTTTGATGAGACGCTGAATATAAGAAGTTTAATCGCCGGCAAACGAAAACCTGCGATTTCCCATAAATCCCGGACTCGGCCCGTATAGTCAAAAGTATACAAAGAAAGTACCCAGGGTGTAAACTCATTTCCCGAACGATTTTTTAAATTATTATTTCACCACTAAAGCCCATGAGACTTGTAGTTTTTAAAAATGTTTTCATTTTTGATGAGACGCTGAATATAAGAAGTTTAATCGCCGGCAAACGAAAACCCGCCATTTCCCGTAAATCCCGGACTCGGCCTGCATAGTCAAAAGTATACAAAGAAAGTACCCAGGGTGTAAACTCATTTCCCGAACGATTTTTTAAATTATTTTTTCACCACTAAAACGCATGAGACTTGTAGTTTTCAAAAATGTTTTCATTTTTGATGAGACGCTGAATAAAAGAAGTTTAATCACCGGCAAACGAAAACCCGCGACTTCCCGTAAATCCTGGACTCGGCCCGTATAGTCAAAAGTATACAAAGAAAGTACCCGGGGTGTAAACTCATTTCCCGAACGAATTTTTAAATTATTTTTTCACCACTAAAACGCATGAGACTTGTAGTTTTTATAAATGTTTTCATTTTTGATGAGACGCTTAATGAAAGTGGTTTAATCGCCGGCAAACGAAAACCCGCGATTTCCCGTAAATCCCGGGCTTGGCCCGTATAGTCGAATGTATACAAAGAAAGTACCCTGTGAGTAAACTCATTTCCACAACGATTTTTTAAATTATCTTTTCACCACTAAAACGCTTGAGACTTCTAGTTTTCAAAAATGTTTTCATTTTTGATGAGACGCTGAATAAAAGAGGTTTAATCGCCGGCAAACGAAAACCCGCCATTTCCCGTAAACCCCGGACTCGGCCCGCATAGTAAAAAGTATACAAAGAAAGTACCCAGGGAGTAAACTCATTTCCCCAACGATTTTTAAAATTATTTTTTCACCACTAAAACGCATGAGACTTGTAGTTTCAAAAATGTCTCCTTTTTTGATGAGACGCTGAATAAAAGAAGTTTAATCGCCGGCAAACGGAAACCCGCGACTTCCCGTAAATCCTGGACACGGCCCGTATAGTCAAAAGTATACAAAAAAAGTACCCGGGGTGTAAACTCATTTCCCGAACGAATTTTTAAATTATTTTTTCACCACTAAAACGCATGAGACTTGTAGTTTTCATAAATGTTTTCATTTTTGATGAGACGCTTAATGAAAGTGGTTTAATCGACGGCAAACGAAAACCCGCGATTTCCCGTAAATCCCGGGCTTGGCCCGTATAGTCGAATGTATACAAAGAAAGTACCCTGTGAGTAAACTCATTTCCACAACGATTTTTTAAATTATCTTTTCACCACTAAAACGCATGAGACTTGTAGTTTTTAAAAATGTTTTCATTTTTGATGAGACGCTGAATAAAAGAAGTTTAATCGCCGGCAAACGAAAACCCGCCATTTCCCGTAAACCCCGGACTCGGCCCGTATAGTCAAAAGTATACAAAGAAAGTACCCGGGGTGTAAACTCATTTCCCGAACGAATTTTTAAATTATTTTTTCACCACTAAAACGCATGAGACTTGTAGTTTTCATAAATGTTTTCATTTTTGATGAGACGCTTAATGAAAGTGGTTTAATCGCCGGCAAACGAAAACCTGCGATTTCCCGTAAATCCCGGGCTTGGCCCGTATAGTCGAATGTATACAAAGAAAGTACCCTGTGAGTAAACTCATTTCCACAACGAATTTTTAAATTATTTTTTCACCACTAAAACGCATGAGACTTGTAGTTTTCAAAAATGTTTTCATTTTTGATGAGACGCTGAATAAAAGAAGTTTAATTGCCGGCAAACGAAAACCTGCGATTTTCCGTAAATCCCGGACTCGGCCCGTATAGTCAAAAGTATACAAAGAGAGTACCCAGGGTGTAAACTCATTTCCCGAACGATTTTTTAAATTATTTTTTTACCACTAAAACGCATGAGACTTGTAGTTTTCAAAAATGTTTTCATTTTTGATGAGACGCTGAATAAAAGAAGTTTAATCGCCGGCAAACGAAAACCTGCGATTTCCCGTAAATCCCGTACTCGGCCCCTATAGTCAAAAATATACTAAGAAAGTACCCAGTGTAAACTCATTTCCCAAACGATTTTTTAAATTATTATTTCACCACTAAAGCCCATGAGACTTGTAGTTTTCAAAAATGTTTTCATTTTTGATGAGACGCTGAATAAAAGAAGTTTAATCGCCGGCAAACGAAAACCTGCGATTTCCCGTAAATCCCGGACTCGGCCCGTATAGTCAAAAGTATACAAAGAAAGTACCCAGGGTGTAAACTCATTTCCCGAACGATTTTTGAAATTATTTTTTCACCACTAAAACGCATGAGACTTGTAGTTTTCAAAAATGTTTTCATTTTTGATGAGACGCTGAATAAAAGAAGTTTAATCGCCGGCAAACGAAAACCCGCGACTTCCCGTAAATCCTGGACTCGGCCCGTATAGTCAAAAGTATACAAAGAAAGTACCCTGTGAGTAAACTCATTTCCACAACGATTTTTTAAATTATCTTTTCACCACTAAAACGCTTGAGACTTCTAGTTTTCAAAAATGTTTTCATTTTTGATAAGACGCTGAATAAAAGAAGTTTAATCGCCGGCAAACGGAAACCCGCCATTTCCCGTAAACCCCGGACTCGGCCCGCATAGTAAAAAGTATACAAAGAAAGTACCCAGGGAGTAAACTCATTTCCTGAACGATTTTTAAAATTATTTTTTCACCACTAAAACGCATGAGACTTGTAGTTTTCAAAAATGTTTTCATTTTTGATGAGACGCTGAATAAAAGAAGTTTAATCGCCGGCAAACGAAAACCTGCGATTTCCCGTAAATCCCGGACACGGCCCGTATAGTCAAAAGTATACAAAGAAAGTAACCAGGGTGTACACCCATTTTCCGAACGATTTTTTAAATTATTATTTCACCACTAAAACGCATGAGACTTGTAGTTTTCAGAAATGTTTTCATTTTTGATGAGACGCTTAATGAAAGTGGTTTAATCGCCGGCAAACGAAAAACCGCGATTTCCCGTAAATCCCGGGCTTTGCCCGTATAGTCGAATGTATACAAAGAAAGTACCCTGTGAGTAAACTCATTTCCACAACGATTTTTTAAATTATCTTTTCACCACTAAAACGCTTGAGACTTCTAGTTTTCAAAAATGTTTTCATTTTTGATGAGACGCTGAATAAAAGAAGTTTAATCGCCGGCAAACGAAAACCCGCCATTTCCCGTAAACCCCGGACTCGGCCCGTATAGTCAAAAGTATACAAAGAAAGTACCCAGGGAGTAAACTCATTTCCCGAACGATTTTTTTAAATTATTATTTCACCACTAAAGCCCATGAGACTTGTAGTTTTTAAAAATGTTTTCATTTTTGATGAGACGCTGAATATAAGAAGTTTAATCGCCGGCAAACGAAAACCCGCCATTTCCCATAAACCCCGGACTCGGCCCGTATAGTCAAAAGTATACAAAGACAGTACCCAGGGAGTAAACTCATTTCCCAAACGATTTTTTTAAATTATTATTTCACCACTAAAGCCCATGAGACTTGTAGTTTTTAAAAATGTTTTCATTTTTGATGAGACGCTGAATATAAGAAGTTTAATCGCCGGCAACCGAAAACCTGCGATTTTCCGTAAATCACGTACTCGGCCCGTATAGTCAAAAGTATACTAAGAAAGTACCCAGTGTAAACTCATTTCCCAAACGATTTTTTAAATTATTATTTCACCACTAAAGCCCATGAGACTTGTAGTTTTCAAAAATGTTTTCATTTTTGATGAGACGCTGAATAAAAGAAGTTTAATCGCCGGCAAACGAAAACCTGCGATTTCCCGTAAATCTCGGACTCGGCCCGTATAGTCAAAAGTATACAAAGAAAGTACCCGGGGTGTAAACTCATTTCCCGAACGAATTTTTAAATTATTTTTTCACCACTAAAACGCATGAGACTTGTAGTTTTCATAAATGTTTTCATTTTTGATGAGACGCTTAATGAAAGTGGTTTAATCGCCGGCAAACGAAAACCCGCGATTTCCCGTAAATCCCGGGCTTGGCCCGTATAGTCGAATGTATACAAAGAAAGTACCCTGTGAGTAAACTCATTTCCACAACGATTTTTTAAATTATCTTTTCACCACTAAAACGCTTGAGACTTCTAGTTTTCAAAAATGTTTTCATTTTTGATAAGACGCTGAATAAAAGAAGTTTAATCGCCGGCAAACGGAAACCCGCCATTTCCCGTAAACCCCGGACTCGGCCCGCATAGTAAAAAGTATACAAAGAAAGTACCCAGGGAGTAAACTCATTTCCCGAACGATTTTTAAAATTATTTTTTCACCACTAAAACGCATGAGACTTGTAGTTTTCAAAAATGTTTTCATTTTTGATGAGACGCTGAATAAAAGAAGTTTAATCGCCGGCAAACGAAAACCTGCGATTTCCCGTAAATTTCGGACTCGGCCCGTATAGTCAAAAGTATACAAAGAAAGTACCCAGGGTGTAAACTCATTTCCCGAACGAATTTTTAAATTATTTTTTCACCACTAAAACGCATGAGACTTGTAGTTTTCATAAATGTTTTCATTTTTGATGAGACGCTTAATGAAAGTGGTTTAATCGCCGGCAAACGAAAACCCGCGATTTCCCGTAAATCCCGGGCTTGGCCCGTATAGTCGAATGTATACAAAGAAAGTACCCTGTGAGTAAACTCATTTCCACAACGAATTTTTAAATTATTTTTTCACCACTAAAACGCATGAGACTTGTAGTTTTCAAAAATGTTTTCATTTTTGATGAGACGCTGAATAAAAGAAGTTTAATTGCCGGCAAACGAAAACCTGCGATTTTCCGTAAATCCCGGACTCGGCCCGTATAGTCAAAAGTATACAAAGAGAGTACCCAGGGTGTAAACTCATTTCCCGAACGATTTTTTAAATTATTTTTTTACCACTAAAACGCATGAGACTTGTAGTTTTCAAAAATGTTTTCATTTTTGATGAGACGCTGAATAAAAGAAGTTTAATCGCCGGCAAACGAAAACCTGCGATTTCCCGTAAATCCCGTACTCGGCCCGTATAGTCAAAAGTATACTAAGAAAGTACCCAGTGTAAACTCATTTCCCAAACGATTTTTTAAATTATTATTTCACCACTAAAGCCCATGAGACTTGTAGTTTTCAAAAATGTTTTCATTTTTGATGAGACGCTGAATAAAAGAAGTTTAATCGCCGGCAAACGAAAACCTGCGATTTCCCGTAAATCCCGGACTCGGCCCGTATAGTCAAAAGTATACAAAGAAAGTACCCAGGGTGTAAACTCATTTCCCGAACGATTTTTTAAATTATTTTTTCACCACTAAAACGCATGAGACTTGTAGTTTTCAAAAATGTTTTCATTTTTGATGAGACGCTGAATAAAAGAAGTTTAATCGCCGGCAAACGAAAACCCGCGACTTCCCGTAAATCCTGGACTCGGCCCGTATAGTCAAAAGTATACAAAGAAAGTACCCGGGGTGTAAACTCATTTCCCGAACGAATTTTTAAATTATTTTTTCACCACTAAAACGCATGAGACTTGTAGTTTTCATAAATGTTTTCATTTTTGATGAGACGGTTAATGAAAGTGGTTTAATCGCCGGCAAACGAAAACCCGCGATTTCCCGTAAATCCCGGGCTTGGCCCGTATAGTCGAATGTATACAAAGAAAGTACCCTGTGAGTAAACTCATTTCCACAACGATTTTTTAAATTATCTTTTCACCACTAAAACGCTTGAGACTTCTAGTTTTCAAAAATGTTTTCATTTTTGATGAGACGCTGAATAAAAGAAGTTTAATCGCCGGCAAACGAAAACCTGCGATTTCCCGTAAATCCCGGACACGGCCCGTATAGTCAAAAGTATACAAAGAAAGTACCCAAGGTGTACACTCATTTCCCGAACGATTTTTTAAATTATTATTTCACCACTAAAACGCATGAGACTTGTAGTTTTCAGAAATGTTTTCATTTTTGATGAGACGCTTAATGAAAGTGGTTTAATCGCCGGCAAACGAAAAACCGCGATTTCCCGTAAATCCCGGGCTTTGCCCGTATAGTCGAATGTATACAAAGAAAGTACCCTGTGAGTAAACTCATTTCCACAACGATTTTTTAAATTATCTTTTCACCACTAAAACGCTTGAGACTTCTAGTTTTCAAAAATGTTTTCATTTTTGATGAGACGCTGAATATAAGAAGTTTAATCGCCGGCAAACGAAAACCTGCGATTTCCCATAAATCCCGGACTCGGCCCGTATAGTCAAAAGTATACAAAGAAAGTACCCAGGGTGTAAACTCATTTCCCGAACGATTTTTTAAATTATTATTTCACCACTAAAGCCCATGAGACTTGTAGTTTTTAAAAATGTTTTCATTTTTGATGAGACGCTGAATATAAGAAGTTTAATCGCCGGCAAACGAAAACCCGCCATTTCCCGTAAATCCCGGACTCGGCCTGCATAGTCAAAAGTATACAAAGAAAGTACCCAGGGTGTAAACTCATTTCCCGAACGATTTTTTAAATTATTTTTTCACCACTAAAACGCATGAGACTTGTAGTTTTCAAAAATGTTTTCATTTTTGATGAGACGCTGAATAAAAGAAGTTTAATCACCGGCAAACGAAAACCCGCGACTTCCCGTAAATCCTGGACTCGGCCCGTATAGTCAAAAGTATACAAAGAAAGTACCCGGGGTGTAAACTCATTTCCCGAACGAATTTTTAAATTATTTTTTCACCACTAAAACGCATGAGACTTGTAGTTTTTATAAATGTTTTCATTTTTGATGAGACGCTTAATGAAAGTGGTTTAATCGCCGGCAAACGAAAACCCGCGATTTCCCGTAAATCCCGGGCTTGGCCCGTATAGTCGAATGTATACAAAGAAAGTACCCTGTGAGTAAACTCATTTCCACAACGATTTTTTAAATTATCTTTTCACCACTAAAACGCTTGAGACTTCTAGTTTTCAAAAATGTTTTCATTTTTGATGAGACGCTGAATAAAAGAGGTTTAATCGCCGGCAAACGAAAACCCGCCATTTCCCGTAAACCCCGGACTCGGCCCGCATAGTAAAAAGTATACAAAGAAAGTACCCAGGGAGTAAACTCATTTCCCCAACGATTTTTAAAATTATTTTTTCACCACTAAAACGCATGAGACTTGTAGTTTCAAAAATGTCTCCTTTTTTGATGAGACGCTGAATAAAAGAAGTTTAATCGCCGGCAAACGGAAACCCGCGACTTCCCGTAAATCCTGGACACGGCCCGTATAGTCAAAAGTATACAAAAAAAGTACCCGGGGTGTAAACTCATTTCCCGAACGAATTTTTAAATTATTTTTTCACCACTAAAACGCATGAGACTTGTAGTTTTCATAAATGTTTTCATTTTTGATGAGACGCTTAATGAAAGTGGTTTAATCGACGGCAAACGAAAACCCGCGATTTCCCGTAAATCCCGGGCTTGGCCCGTATAGTCGAATGTATACAAAGAAAGTACCCTGTGAGTAAACTCATTTCCACAACGATTTTTTAAATTATCTTTTCACCACTAAAACGCATGAGACTTGTAGTTTTTAAAAATGTTTTCATTTTTGATGAGACGCTGAATAAAAGAAGTTTAATCGCCGGCAAACGAAAACCCGCCATTTCCCGTAAACCCCGGACTCGGCCCGTATAGTCAAAAGTATACAAAGAAAGTACCCGGGGTGTAAACTCATTTCCCGAACGAATTTTTAAATTATTTTTTCACCACTAAAACGCATGAGACTTGTAGTTTTCATAAATGTTTTCATTTTTGATGAGACGCTTAATGAAAGTGGTTTAATCGCCGGCAAACGAAAACCTGCGATTTCCCGTAAATCCCGGGCTTGGCCCGTATAGTCGAATGTATACAAAGAAAGTACCCTGTGAGTAAACTCATTTCCACAACGAATTTTTAAATTATTTTTTCACCACTAAAACGCATGAGACTTGTAGTTTTCAAAAATGTTTTCATTTTTGATGAGACGCTGAATAAAAGAAGTTTAATTGCCGGCAAACGAAAACCTGCGATTTTCCGTAAATCCCGGACTCGGCCCGTATAGTCAAAAGTATACAAAGAGAGTACCCAGGGTGTAAACTCATTTCCCGAACGATTTTTTAAATTATTTTTTTACCACTAAAACGCATGAGACTTGTAGTTTTCAAAAATGTTTTCATTTTTGATGAGACGCTGAATAAAAGAAGTTTAATCGCCGGCAAACGAAAACCTGCGATTTCCCGTAAATCCCGTACTCGGCCCCTATAGTCAAAAATATACTAAGAAAGTACCCAGTGTAAACTCATTTCCCAAACGATTTTTTAAATTATTATTTCACCACTAAAGCCCATGAGACTTGTAGTTTTCAAAAATGTTTTCATTTTTGATGAGACGCTGAATAAAAGAAGTTTAATCGCCGGCAAACGAAAACCTGCGATTTCCCGTAAATCCCGGACTCGGCCCGTATAGTCAAAAGTATACAAAGAAAGTACCCAGGGTGTAAACTCATTTCCCGAACGATTTTTGAAATTATTTTTTCACCACTAAAACGCATGAGACTTGTAGTTTTCAAAAATGTTTTCATTTTTGATGAGACGCTGAATAAAAGAAGTTTAATCGCCGGCAAACGAAAACCCGCGACTTCCCGTAAATCCTGGACTCGGCCCGTATAGTCAAAAGTATACAAAGAAAGTACCCTGTGAGTAAACTCATTTCCACAACGATTTTTTAAATTATCTTTTCACCACTAAAACGCTTGAGACTTCTAGTTTTCAAAAATGTTTTCATTTTTGATAAGACGCTGAATAAAAGAAGTTTAATCGCCGGCAAACGGAAACCCGCCATTTCCCGTAAACCCCGGACTCGGCCCGCATAGTAAAAAGTATACAAAGAAAGTACCCAGGGAGTAAACTCATTTCCTGAACGATTTTTAAAATTATTTTTTCACCACTAAAACGCATGAGACTTGTAGTTTTCAAAAATGTTTTCATTTTTGATGAGACGCTGAATAAAAGAAGTTTAATCGCCGGCAAACGAAAACCTGCGATTTCCCGTAAATCCCGGACACGGCCCGTATAGTCAAAAGTATACAAAGAAAGTAACCAGGGTGTACACCCATTTTCCGAACGATTTTTTAAATTATTATTTCACCACTAAAACGCATGAGACTTGTAGTTTTCAGAAATGTTTTCATTTTTGATGAGACGCTTAATGAAAGTGGTTTAATCGCCGGCAAACGAAAAACCGCGATTTCCCGTAAATCCCGGGCTTTGCCCGTATAGTCGAATGTATACAAAGAAAGTACCCTGTGAGTAAACTCATTTCCACAACGATTTTTTAAATTATCTTTTCACCACTAAAACGCTTGAGACTTCTAGTTTTCAAAAATGTTTTCATTTTTGATGAGACGCTGAATAAAAGAAGTTTAATCGCCGGCAAACGAAAACCCGCCATTTCCCGTAAACCCCGGACTCGGCCCGTATAGTCAAAAGTATACAAAGAAAGTACCCAGGGAGTAAACTCATTTCCCGAACGATTTTTTTAAATTATTATTTCACCACTAAAGCCCATGAGACTTGTAGTTTTTAAAAATGTTTTCATTTTTGATGAGACGCTGAATATAAGAAGTTTAATCGCCGGCAAACGAAAACCCGCCATTTCCCATAAACCCCGGACTCGGCCCGTATAGTCAAAAGTATACAAAGACAGTACCCAGGGAGTAAACTCATTTCCCAAACGATTTTTTTAAATTATTATTTCACCACTAAAGCCCATGAGACTTGTAGTTTTTAAAAATGTTTTCATTTTTGATGAGACGCTGAATATAAGAAGTTTAATCGCCGGCAACCGAAAACCTGCGATTTTCCGTAAATCACGTACTCGGCCCGTATAGTCAAAAGTATACTAAGAAAGTACCCAGTGTAAACTCATTTCCCAAACGATTTTTTAAATTATTATTTCACCACTAAAGCCCATGAGACTTGTAGTTTTCAAAAATGTTTTCATTTTTGATGAGACGCTGAATAAAAGAAGTTTAATCGCCGGCAAACGAAAACCTGCGATTTCCCGTAAATCTCGGACTCGGCCCGTATAGTCAAAAGTATACAAAGAAAGTACCCGGGGTGTAAACTCATTTCCCGAACGAATTTTTAAATTATTTTTTCACCACTAAAACGCATGAGACTTGTAGTTTTCATAAATGTTTTCATTTTTGATGAGACGCTTAATGAAAGTGGTTTAATCGCCGGCAAACGAAAACCCGCGATTTCCCGTAAATCCCGGGCTTGGCCCGTATAGTCGAATGTATACAAAGAAAGTACCCTGTGAGTAAACTCATTTCCACAACGATTTTTTAAATTATCTTTTCACCACTAAAACGCTTGAGACTTCTAGTTTTCAAAAATGTTTTCATTTTTGATAAGACGCTGAATAAAAGAAGTTTAATCGCCGGCAAACGGAAACCCGCCATTTCCCGTAAACCCCGGACTCGGCCCGCATAGTAAAAAGTATACAAAGAAAGTACCCAGGGAGTAAACTCATTTCCCGAACGATTTTTAAAATTATTTTTTCACCACTAAAACGCATGAGACTTGTAGTTTTCAAAAATGTTTTCATTTTTGATGAGACGCTGAATAAAAGAAGTTTAATCGCCGGCAAACGAAAACCTGCGATTTCCCGTAAATCCCGGACACGGCCCGTATAGTCAAAAGTATACAAAGAAAGTACCCAGGGTGTACACTCATTTCCCGAACGATTTTTTAAATTATTATTTCACCACTAAAACGCATGAGACTTGTAGTTTTCAGAAATGTTTTCATTTTTGATGAGACGCTTAATGAAAGTGGTTTAATCGCCGGCAAACGAAAAACCGCGATTTCCCGTAAATCCCGGGCTTTGCCCGTATAGTCGAATGTATACAAAGAAAGTACCCTGTGAGTAAACTCATTTCCACAACGATTTTTTAAATTATCTTTTCACCACTAAAACGCTTGAGACTTCTAGTTTTCAAAAATGTTTTCATTTTTGATGAGACGCTGAATAAAAGAAGTTTAATCGCCGGCAAACGAAAACCCGCCATTTCCCGTAAACCCCGGACTCGGCCCGTATAGTCAAAAGTATACAAAGAAAGTACCCAGGGAGTAAACTCATTTCCCGAACGATTTTTTTAAATTATTATTTCACCACTAAAGCCCATGAGACTTGTAGTTTTTAAAAATGTTTTCATTTTTGATGAGACGCTGAATATAAGAAGTTTAATCGCCGGCAAACGAAAACCTGCGATTTCCCATAAATCCCGGACTCGGCCCGTATAGTCAAAAGTATACAAAGAAAGTACCCAGGGTGTAAACTCATTTCCCGAACGATTTTTTAAATTATTATTTCACCACTAAAGCCCATGAGACTTGTAGTTTTCAAAAATGTTTTCATTTTTGATGAGACGCTGAATAAAAGAAGTTTAATCGCCGGCAAACGAAAACCTGCGATTTCCCGTAAATCCCGGACTCGGCCCGTATAGTCAAAAGTATACAAAGAAAGTACCCAGGGTGTAAACTCATTTCCCGAACGATTTTTTAAATTATTTTTTCACCACTAAAACGCATGAGACTTGTAGTTTTCAAAAATGTTTTCATTTTTGATGAGACGCTGAATAAAAGAAGTTTAATCGCCGGCAAACGAAAACCCGCGACTTCCCGTAAATCCTGGACTCGGCCCGTATAGTCAAAAGTATACAAAGAAAGTACCCTGTGAGTAAACTCATTTCCACAACGATTTTTTAAATTATCTTTTCACCACTAAAACGCTTGAGACTTCTAGTTTTCAAAAATGTTTTCATTTTTGATAAGACGCTGAATAAAAGAAGTTTAATCGCCGGCAAACGGAAACCCGCCATTTCCCGTAAACCCGGACTCGGCCCGCATAGTAAAAAGTATACAAAGAAAGTACCCAGGGAGTAAACTCATTTCCTGAACGATTTTTAAAATTATTTTTTCACCACTAAAACGCATGAGACTTGTAGTTTTCAAAAATGTTTTCATTTTTGATGAGACGCTGAATAAAAGAAGTTTAATCGCCGGCAAACGAAAACCTGCGATTTCCCGTAAATCCCGGACACGGCCCGTATAGTCAAAAGTATACAAAGAAAGTACCCAGGGTGTACACCCATTTTCCGAACGATTTTTTAAATTATTATTTCACCACTAAAACGCATGAGACTTGTAGTTTTCAGAAATGTTTTCATTTTTGATGAGACGCTTAATGAAAGTGGTTTAATCGCCGGCAAACGAAAAACCGCGATTTCCCGTAAATCCCGGGCTTTGCCCGTATAGTCGAATGTATACAAAGAAAGTACCCTGTGAGTAAACTCATTTCCACAACGATTTTTTAAATTATCTTTTCACCACTAAAACGCTTGAGACTTCTAGTTTTCAAAAATGTTTTCATTTTTGATGAGACGCTGAATAAAAGAAGTTTAATCGCCGGCAAACGAAAACCCGCCATTTCCCGTAAACCCCGGACTCGGCCCGTATAGTCAAAAGTATACAAAGAAAGTACCCAGGGAGTAAACTCATTTCCCGAACGATTTTTTTAAATTATTATTTCACCACTAAAGCCCATGAGACTTGTAGTTTTTAAAAATGTTTTCATTTTTGATGAGACGCTGAATATAAGAAGTTTAATCGCCGGCAAACGAAAACCCGCCATTTCCCATAAACCCCGGACTCGGCCCGTATAGTCAAAAGTATACAAAGACAGTACCCAGGGAGTAAACTCATTTCCCGAACGATTTTTTTAAATTATTATTTCACCACTAAAGCCCATGAGACTTGTAGTTTTTAAAAATGTTTTCATTTTTGATGAGACGCTGAATATAAGAAGTTTAATCGCCGGCAACCGAAAACCTGCGATTTTCCGTAAATCACGTACTCGGCCCGTATAGTCAAAAGTATACTAAGAAAGTACCCAGTGTAAACTCATTTCCCAAACGATTTTTTAAATTATTATTTCACCACTAAAGCCCATGAGACTTGTAGTTTTCAAAAATGTTTTCATTTTTGATGAGACGCTGAATAAAAGAAGTTTAATCGCCGGCAAACGAAAACCTGCGATTTCCCGTAAATCTCGGACTCGGCCCGTATAGTCAAAAGTATACAAAGAAAGTACCCGGGGTGTAAACTCATTTCCCGAACGAATTTTTAAATTATTTTTTCACCACTAAAACGCATGAGACTTGTAGTTTTCATAAATGTTTTCATTTTTGATGAGACGCTTAATGAAAGTGGTTTAATCGCCGGCAAACGAAAACCCGCGATTTCCCGTAAATCCCGGGCTTGGCCCGTATAGTCGAATGTATACAAAGAAAGTACCCTGTGAGTAAACTCATTTCCACAACGATTTTTTAAATTATCTTTTCACCACTAAAACGCTTGAGACTTCTAGTTTTCAAAAATGTTTTCATTTTTGATAAGACGCTGAATAAAAGAAGTTTAATCGCCGGCAAACGGAAACCCGCCATTTCCCGTAAACCCCGGACTCGGCCCGCATAGTAAAAAGTATACAAAGAAAGTACCCAGGGAGTAAACTCATTTCCCGAACGATTTTTAAAATTATTTTTTCACCACTAAAACGCATGAGACTTGTAGTTTTCAAAAATGTTTTCATTTTTGATCAGACGCTGAATAAAAGAAGTTTAATCGCCGGCAAACGAAAACCTGCGATTTCCCGTAAATCCCGGACACGGCCCGTATAGTCAAAAGTATACAAAGAAAGTACCCAGGGTGTACACTCATTTCCCGAACGATTTTTTAAATTATTATTTCACCACTAAAACGCATGAGACTTGTAGTTTTCAGAAATGTTTTCATTTTTGATGAGACGCTTAATGAAAGTGGTTTAATCGCCGGCAAACGAAAAACCGCGATTTCCCGTAAATCCCGGGCTTTGCCCGTATAGTCGAATGTATACAAAGAAAGTACCCTGTGAGTAAACTCATTTCCACAACGATTTTTTAAATTATCTTTTCACCACTAAAACGCTTGAGACTTCTAGTTTTCAAAAATGTTTTCATTTTTGATGAGACGCTGAATAAAAGAAGTTTAATCGCCGGCAAACGAAAACCCGCCATTTCCCGTAAACCCCGGACTCGGCCCGTATAGTCAAAAGTATACAAAGAAAGTACCCAGGGAGTAAACTCATTTCCCGAACGATTTTTTTAAATTATTATTTCACCACTAAAGCCCATGAGACTTGTAGTTTTTAAAAATGTTTTCATTTTTGATGAGACGCTGAATATAAGAAGTTTAATCGCCGGCAAACGAAAACCTGCGATTTCCCATAAATCCCGGACTCGGCCCGTATAGTCAAAAGTATACAAAGAAAGTACCCAGGGTGTAAACTCATTTCCCGAACGATTTTTTAAATTATTATTTCACCACTAAAACCCATGAGACTTGTAGTTTTTAAAAATGTTTTCATTTTTGATGAGACGCTGAATATAAGAAGTTTAATCGCCGGCAAACGAAAACCCGCCATTTCCCGTAAATCCCGGACTCGGCCTGCATAGTCAAAAGTATACAAAGAAAGTACCCAGGGTGTAAACTCATTTCCCGAACGATTTTTTAAATTATTTTTTCACCACTAAAACGCATGAGACTTGTAGTTTTCAAAAATGTTTTCATTTTTGATGAGACGCTGAATAAAAGAAGTTTAATCACCGGCAATCGAAAACCCGCGACTTCCCGTAAATCCTGGACTCGGCCCGTATAGTCAAAAGTATACAAAGAAAGTACCCGGGGTGTAAACTCATTTCCCGAACGAATTTTTAAATTATTTTTTCACCACTAAAACGCATGAGACTTGTAGTTTTCAGAAATGTTTTCATTTTTGATGAGACGCTTAATGAAAGTGGTTTAATCGCCGGCAAACGAAAACCCGCGATTTCCCGTAAATCCCGGGCTTGGCCCGTATAGTCGAATGTATACAAAGAAAGTACCCTGTGAGTAAACTCATTTCCACAACGATTTTTTAAATTATCTTTTCACCACTAAAACGCTTGAGACTTCTAGTTTTCAAAAATGTTTTCATTTTTGATGAGACGCTGAATAAAAGAAGTTTAATCGCCGGCAAACGAAAACCCGCCATTTCCCGTAAACCCCGGACTCGGCCCGCATAGTAAAAAGTATACAAAGAAAGTACCCAGGGAGTAAACTCATTTCCCCAACGATTTTTAAAATTATTTTTTCACCACTAAAACGCATGAGACTTGTAGTTTTCAAAAATGTTTTCATTTTTGATGAGACGCTGAATAAAAGAAGTTTAATCGCCGGCAAACGAAAACCTGCGATTTCCCGTAAATCCCGGACTCGGCCCGTATAGTCAAAAGTATACAAAGAAAGTACCCAGGGTGTACACTCATTTCCCGAACGATTTTTTAAATTATTATTTCACCACTAAAACGCATGAGACTTCTAGTTTTCAAAAATGTTTTCATTTTTGATGAGATGCTGAATAAAAGAAGTTTAATCGCCGGCAAACGAAAAACCGCCATTTCCCGTAAACACCGGACTCGGCCCGTATAGTCAAAAGTATACAAAGAAAGTACCCAGGGAGTAAACTCATTTCCCGAACGATTTTTTTAAATTATTATTTCACCACTAAAGCCCATGAGACTTGTAGTTTTTAAAAATGTTTTCATTTTTGATGAGTAGTTTTTAAAAATGTTTTCATTTTTGATGAGACGCTGAATATAAGAAGTTTAATCGCCGGCAAACGAAAACCTGCGATTTCCCGTAAATCCCGGACTCGGCCCGTATAATCAAAAGTATACAAAGAAAGTACCCAGGGTGTAAACTCATTTCCCGAACGATTTTTTAAATTATTATTTCATCACTAAAGCCCATGAGACTTGTAGTATTTAAAAATATTTCCATTTTTGATGAGACGCTGAATAAAAGAAGTTTAATCGCCGGCAAACGAAAACCCGCCATTTCCCATAAACCCCGGACTCGGCCCGTATAGTCAAAAGTATACAAAGAAAGTACCCAGGGAGTAAACTCATTTCCCGAACGATTTTTTTAAATTATTATTTCACCACTAAAGCCCATGAGACTTGTAGTTTTTAAAAATGTTTTCATTTTTGATGAGACGCTGAATATAAGAAGTTTAATCGCCGGCAAACGAAAACCTGCGATTTCCCGTAAATCCCGTACTCGGCCCGTATAGTCAAAAGTATACTAAGAAAGTACCCAGTGTAAACTCATTTCCCAAACGATTTTTTAAATTATTATTTCACCACTAAAGCCCATGAGACTTGTAGTTTTCAAAAATGTTTTCATTTTTGATGAGACGCTGAATAAAAGAAGTTTAATCGCCGGCAAACGAAAACCTGCGATTTCCCGTAAATCCCGGACTCGGCCCGTATAGTCAAAAGTATACAAAGAAAGTACCCAGGGTGTAAACTCATTTCCCGAACGATTTTTTAAATTATTTTTTCACCACTAAAACGCATGAGACTTGTAGTTTTCAAAATTGTTTTCATTTTTGATGAGACGCTGAATAAAAGAAGTTTAATCGCCGGCAAACGAAAACCCGCGACTTCCCGTAAATCCTGGACTCGGCCCGTATAGTCAAAAGTATACAAAGAAAGTACCCGGGGTGTAAACTCATTTCCCGAACGAATTTTTAAAATATTTTTTCACCACTAAAACGCATGAGACTTGTAGTTTTCATAAATGTTTTCATTTTTGATGAGACGCTTAATGAAAGTGGTTTAATCGCCGGCAAACGAAAACCCGCGATTTCCCGTAAATCCCGGGCTTGGCCCGTATAGTCGAATGTATACAAAGAAAGTACCCTGTGAGTAAACTCATTTCCACAACGATTTTTTAAATTATCTTTTCACCACTAAAACGCTTGAGACTTCTAGTTTTCAAAAATGTTTTCATTTTTGATAAGACGCTGAATAAAAGAAGTTTAATCGCCGGCAAACGGAAACCCGCCATTTCCCGTAAACCCCGGACTCGGCCCGCATAGTAAAAAGTATACAAAGAAAGTACCCAGGGAGTAAACTCATTTCCCGAACGATTTTTAAAATTATTTTTTCACCACTAAAACGCATGAGACTTGTAGTTTTCAAAAATGTTTTCATTTTTGATGAGACGCTGAATAAAAGAAGTTTAATCGCCGGCAAACGAAAACCTGCGATTTCCCGTAAATCCCGGACACGGCCCGTATAGTCAAAAGTATACAAAGAAAGTACCCAGGGTGTACACTCATTTCCCGAACGATTTTTTAAATTATTATTTCACCACTAAAACGCATGAGACTTGTAGTTTTCAGAAATGTTTTCATTTTTGATGAGACGCTTAATGAAAGTGGTTTAATCGCCGGCAAACGAAAAACCGCAATTTCCCGTAAATCCCGGGCTTTGCCCGTATAGTCGAATGTATACAAAGAAAGTACCCTGTGAGTAAACTCATTTCCACAACGATTTTTTAAATTATCTTTTCACCACTAAAACGCTTGAGACTTCTAGTTTTCAAAAATGTTTTCATTTTTGATGAGACGCTGAATAAAAGAAGTTTAATCGCCGGCAAACGAAAACCCGCCATTTCCCGTAAACCCCGGACTCGGCCCGTATAGTCAAAAGTATACAAAGAAAGTACCCAGGGAGTAAACTCATTTCCCGAACGATTTTTTTAAATTATTATTTCACCACTAAAGCCCATGAGACTTGTAGTTTTTAAAAATGTTTTCATTTTTGATGAGACGCTGAATATAAGAAGTTTAATCGCCGGCAAACGAAAACCTGCGATTTCCCATAAATCCCGGACTCGGCCCGTATAGTCAAAAGTATACAAAGAAAGTACCCAGGGTGTAAACTCATTTCCCGAACGATTTTTTAAATTATTATTTCACCACTAAAGCCCATGAGACTTGTAGTTTTTAAAAATGTTTTCATTTTTGATGAGACGCTGAATATAAGAAGTTTAATCGCCGGCAAACGAAAACCCGCCATTTCCCGTAAATCCCGGACTCGGCCTGCATAGTCAAAAGTATACAAAGAAAGTACCCAGGGTGTAAACTCATTTCCCGAACGATTTTTTAAATTATTTTTTCACCACTAAAACGCATGAGACTTGTAGTTTTCAAAAATGTTTTCATTTTTGATGAGACGCTGAATAAAAGAAGTTTAATCACCGGCAAACGAAAACCCGCGACTTCCCGTAAATCCTGGACTCGGCCCGTATAGTCAAAAGTATACAAAGAAAGTACCCGGGGTGTAAACTCATTTCCCGAACGAATTTTTAAATTATTTTTTCACCACTAAAACGCATGAGACTTGTAGTTTTTATAAATGTTTTCATTTTTGATGAGACGCTTAATGAAAGTGGTTTAATCGCCGGCAAACGAAAACCCGCGATTTCCCGTAAATCCCGGGCTTGACCCGTATAGTCGAATGTATACAAAGAAAGTACCCTGTGAGTAAACTCATTTCCACAACGATTTTTTAAATTATCTTTTCACCATTAAAACGCTTGAGACTTCTAGTTTTCAAAAATGTTTTCATTTTTGATGAGACGCTGAATAAAAGAAGTTTAATCGCCGGCAAACGAAAACCCGCCATTTCCCGTAAACCCCGGACTCGGCCCGCATAGTAAAAAGTATACAAAGAAAGTACCCAGGGAGTAAACTCATTTCCCCAACGATTTTTAAAATTATTTTTTCACCACTAAAACGCATGAGACTTGTAGTTTTCAAAAATGTTTTCATTTTTGATGAGACGCTGAATAAAAGAAGTTTAATCACCGGCAAACGAAAACCCGCGACTTCCCGTAAATCCTGGACTCGGCCCGTATAGTCAAAAGTATACAAAGAAAGTACCCGGGGTGTAAACTCATTTCCCGAACGAATTTTTAAATTATTTTTTCACCACTAAAACGCATGAGACTTGTAGTTTTTATAAATGTTTTCATTTTTGATGAGACGCTTAATGAAAGTGGTTTAATCGCCGGCAAACGAAAACCCGCGATTTCCCGTAAATCCCGGGCTTGACCCGTATAGTCGAATGTATACAAAGAAAGTACCCTGTGAGTAAACTCATTTCCACAACGATTTTTTAAATTATCTTTTCACCATTAAAACGCTTGAGACTTCTAGTTTTCAAAAATGTTTTCATTTTTGATGAGACGCTGAATAAAAGAAGTTTAATCGCCGGCAAACGAAAACCCGCCATTTCCCGTAAACCCCGGACTCGGCCCGCATAGTAAAAAGTATACAAAGAAAGTACCCAGGGAGTAAACTCATTTCCCCAACGATTTTTAAAATTATTTTTTCACCACTAAAACGCATGAGACTTGTAGTTTTCAAAAATGTTTTCATTTTTGATGAGACGCTGAATAAAAGAAGTTTAATCGCCGGCAAACGAAAACCTGCGATTTCCCGTAAATCCCGGACTCGGCCCGTATAGTCAAAAGTATACAAAGAAAGTACCCAGGGTGTACACTCATTTCCCGAACGATTTTTTAAATTATTATTTCACCACTAAAACGCATGAGACTTGAAGTTTTCAGAAATGTTTTCATTTTTGATGAGACGCTTAATGAAAGTGGTTTAATCGCCGGCAAACGAAAAACCGCGATTTCCCGTAAATCCCGGGCTTGGCCCGTATAGTCGAATGTATACAAAGAAAGTACCCTGTGAGTAAACTCATTTCCACAACGATTTTTTAAATTATCTTTTCACCACTAAAACGCTTGAGACTTCTAGTTTTCAAAAATGTTTTCATTTTTGATGAGACGCTGAATAAAAGAAGTTTAATAGCCGGCAAACGAAAACCCGCCATTTCCCGTAAACCCCGGACTCGGCCCGTATAGTCAAAAGTATACAAAGAAAGTACCCAGGGAGTAAACTCATTTCCCGAACGATTTTTTTAAATTATTATTTCACCACTAAAGCCCATGAGACTTGTAGTTTTTAAAAATGTTTTCATTTTTGATGAGTAGTTTTTAAAAATGTTTTCATTTTTGATGAGACGCTGAATATAAGAAGTTTAATCGCCGGCAAACGAAAACCTGCGATTTTCCGTAAATCCCGGACTCGGCCCGTATAATCAAAAGTATACAAAGAAAGTACCCAGGGTGTAAACTCATTTCCCGAACGATTTTTTAAATTATTATTTCATCACTAAAGCCCATGAGACTTGTAGTATTTAAAAATATTTCCATTTTTGATGAGACGCTGAATAAAAGAAGTTTAATCGCCGGCAAACGAAAACCCGCGACTTCCCGTAAATCCTGGACTCGGCCCGTATAGTCAAAAGTATACAAAGAAAGTACCCGGGGTGTAAACTCATTTCCCGAACGAATTTTTAAATTATTTTTTCACCACTAAAACGCATGAGACTTGTAGTTTTCGGAAATGTTTTCATTTTTGATGAGACGCTTAATGAAAGTGGTTTAATCGCCGGCAAACGAAAACCCGCGATTTCCCGTAAATCCCGGGTTTGGCCCGTATAGTCGAATGTATACAAAGAAAGTACCCTGTGAGTAAACTCATTTCCACAACGATTTTTTAAATTATCTTTTCACCACTAAAACGCTTGAGACTTCTAGTTTTTAAAAATATTTTCATTTTTGATGAGACGCTGAATAAAAGAAGTTTAATCGCCGGCAAACGAAAACACGCCATTTCCCGTAAACCCCGGACTCGGCCCGCATAGTAAAAAGTATACAAAGAAAGTACCCAGGGAGTAAACTCATTTCCCGAACGATTTTTTAAATTATTTTTTCACCACTAAAACGCATGAGACTTGTAGTTTTCAAAAATGTTTTCATTTTTGATGAGACGCTGAATAAAAGAAGTTTAATCGCCGGCAAACGAAATCCTTCGATTTCCCGTAAATCCCGTACTCGGCCCGTATAGTCAAAAGTATACAAAGAAAGTACCCAGAGAGTAAACTCATTTCCCAAACGATTTTTTAAATTATTATTTCAACACTAAAGCCCATGAGACTTGTAGTTTTTAAAAATGTTTTCATTTTTGATGAGACGCTGAATAAAAGAAGTTTAATCGCTGGCAAACGAAAACCCGCAATTTCCCGTAAATCCCGGTCTCGGCCCGTATAGTCAAAAGTATACAAGGAAAGTACCCAGTGAGTAAACTCATTTCCCTAACGAATTTTTAAATTATTTTTTCACCACTAAAACGCATGAGACTTGTAGTTTTCAAAAATGTTTTCATTTTTGATGAGACGCTGAATAAAATAAGTTTAACCGCCGGCAAACGAAAACCTACGATTCCAGGTAAATCCTGGACTCGGCCCGTATAGTTAAAAGTATACAAGGAAAGTACCCAGTGAGTAAACTCATTTCCCGAACGAATTTTTAAATTATTTTTTCACCACTAAAACGTATGAAACTTGTAGTTTTCAAAAATGTTTTCATTTTTGATGAGACGCTGAGTAAAAGAAGTTTAATCGCCGGCAAACGAAAACCTGCGATTTCCCGTAAATCCCGTACTCGGCCCGTATAGTCAAAAGTATACTAAGAAAGTACCCAGTGTAAACTCATTTCCCAAACGATTTTTTAAATTATTATTTCACCACTAAAGCCTATGAGACTTGTAGTATTTAAAAATATTTCCATTTTTGATGAGACGCTGAATAAAAGAAGTTTAATCGCCGGCAAACGAAAACCCGCGACTTCCCGTAAATCCTGGACTCGGCCCGTATAGTCAAAAGTATACAAAGAAAGTACCCGGGGTGTAAACTCATTTCCCGAACGAATTTTTAAATTATTTTTTCACCACTAAAACGCATGAGACTTGTAGTTTTCGGAAATGTTTTCATTTTTGATGAGACGCTTAATGAAAGTGGTTTAATCGCCGGCAAACGAAAACCCGCGATTTCCCGTAAATCCCGGCCTTGGCCCGTATATTCGAATGTATACAAAGAAAGTACCCTGTGAGTAAACTCATTTCCACAGCGATTTTTTAAATTATCTTTTCACCACTAAAACGCTTGAGACTTCTAGTTTTCAAAAATGTTTTCATTTTTGATGAGACGCTGAATAAAAGAAGTTTAATCGCCGGCAAACGAAAACACGCCATTTCCCGTAAACCCCGGACTCGGCCCGCATAGTAAAAAGTATACAAAGAAAGTACCCAGGGAGTAAACTCATTTCCCGAACGATTTTTTAAATTATTTTTTCACCACTAAAACGCATGAGACTTGTAGTTTTCAAAAATGTTTTCATTTTTGATGAGACGCTGAATAAAAGAAGTTTAATTGCCGGCAAACGAAATCCTTCGATTTCCCGTAAATCCCGTACTCGGCCCGTATAGTCAAAAGTATACAAAGAAAGTACCCAGAGAGTAAACTCATTTCCCAAACGATTTTTTAAATTATTATTTTAACACTAAAGCCCATGAGACTTGTAGTTTTTAAAAATGTTTTCATTTTTGATGAGACGCTGAATAAAAGAAGTTTAATTGCCGGCAAACGAAAACCCGCAATTTCCCGTTAATCCCGGTCTCGGCCCGTATAGTCAAAAGTATACAAAGAAAGTACCCAGGGAGTAAACTCATTTCCCAAACAATTTTTTAAATTATTATTTCACCACTAAAGCCCATGAGACTTGTAGTTTTTAAAAATGTTTTCATTTTTGATGAGACGCTGAATAAAAGAAGTTTAATCGCCGGCAAACGAAATCCTTCGATTTCCCGTAAATCCCGTACTCGACCCGTATAGTCAAAAGTATACAAAGAAAGTACCCAGAGAGTAAACTCATTTCCCAAACGATTTTTTAAATTATTATTTCAACACTAAAGCCCATGAGACTTGTAGTTTTTAAAAATGTTTTCATTTTTGATGAGACGCTGAATAAAAGAAGTTTAATCGCCGGCAAACGAAAACCCGCAATTTCCCGTAAATCCCGGTCTCGGCCCGTATAGTCAAAAGTATACAAGGAAAGTACCCAGTGAGTAAACTCATTTCCCTAACGATTTTTTAAATTATTTTTTCACCACTAAAACGCATGAGACTTGTAGTTTTCAAAAATGTTTTCATTTTTGATGAGACGCTGAATAAAAGAAGTTTAATCGCCGGCAAACGAAATCCTTCGATTTCCCGTAAATCCCGTACTCGGCCCGTATAGTCAAAAGTATACAAAGAAAGTACCCAGAGAGTAAACTCATTTCCCAAACGATTTTTTAAATTATTATTTCAACACTAAAGCCCATGAGACTTGTAGTTTTTAAAAATGTTTTCATTTTTGATGAGACGCTGAATAAAAGAAGTTTAATTGCCGGCAAACGAAAACCCGCAATTTCCCGTAAATCCCGGTCTCGGCCCGTATAGTCAAAAGTATACAAGGAAAGTACCCAGTGAGTAAACTCATTTCCCTAACGATTTTTTAAATTATTTTTTCACCACTAAAACGCATGAGACTTGTAGTTTTCAAAAATGTTTTCATTTTTGATGAGACGCTGAATAAAAGAAGTTTAATCGCCTGCAAACGAAAACCTGCGATTTCCCGTAAATCCCGGACTCGGCCCGTAGAGTCAAAAGTATACAAAGAAAGTACCCAGGGAGTAAACTCATTTCCCAAACAATTTTTTAAATTATTATTTCACCACTAAAGCCCATGAGACTTGTAGTTTTTAAAAATGTTTTCATTTTTGATGAGACGCTGAATAAAAGAAGTTTAATCGCCGGCAAACGAAATCCTTCGATTTCCCGTAAATCCCGTACTCGGCCCGTATAGTCAAAAGTATACAAAGAAAGTACCCAGAGAGTAAACTCATTTCCCAAACGATTTTTTAAATTATTATTTCAACACTAAAGCCCATGAGACTTGTAGTTTTTAAAAATGTTTTCATTTTTGATGAGACGCTGAATAAAAGAAGTTTAATCGCCGGCAAACGAAAACCCGCAATTTCCCGTAAATCCCGGTCTCGGCCCGTATAGTCAAAAGTATACAAGGAAAGTACCCAGTGAGTAAACTCATTTCCCTAACGATTTTTTAAATTATTTTTTCACCACTAAAACGCATGAGACTTGTAGTTTTCAAAAATGTTTTCATTTTTGATGAGACGCTGAATAAAAGAAGTTTAATCGCCTGCAAACGAAAACCTGCGATTTTCCGTAAATCCCGGACTCGGCCCGTATAGTCAAAAGTATACAAAGAAAGTACCCAGGGAGTAAACTCATTTCCCAAACAATTTTTTAAATTATTATTTCACCACTAAAGCCCATGAGACTTGTAGTTTTTAAAAATGTTTTCATTTTTGATGAGACGCTGAATAAAAGAAGTTTAATCGCAGGCAAACGAAAACCCGCAATTTCCCGTAAATCCCGGTCTCGGCCCGTATAGTCAAAAGTATAGAAGGAAAGTACCCAGTGAGTAAACTCATTTCCCTAACGATTTTTTAAGTTATTTTTTCACCACTAAAACGCATGGGACTTGTAGTTTTCAAAAATGTTTTCATTTTTGATGAGACGCTGAATAAAAGAAGTTTAATCGCCTGCAAACGAAAACCTGCGATTTTCCGTAAATCCCGGACTCGGCCCGTATAGTCAAAAGTATACAAAGAAAGTACCCAGGGAGTAAACTCATTTCCCAAACAATTTTTTAAATTATTATTTCACCACTAAAGCCCATGAGACTTGTAGTTTTTAAAAATGTTTTCATTTTTGATGAGACGCTAAATAAAAGAAGTTTAATCGCCGGCAAACGAAATCCTTCGATTTCCCGTAAATCCCGTACTCGGCCCGTATAGTCAAAAGTATACAAAGAAAGTACCCAGAGAGTAAACTCATTTCCCAAACGATTTTTTAAATTATTATTTCAACACTAAAGCCCATGAGACTTGTAGTTTTTAAAAATGTTTTCATTTTTGATGAGACGCTGAATAAAAGAAGTTTAATCGCCGGCAAACGAAAACCGGCAATTTCCCGTAAATCCCGGTCTCGGCCCGTATAGTCAAAAGTATACAAGGAAAGTACCCAGCGAGTAAACTCATTTCCCTAACGATTTTTTAAATTATTTTTTCACCACTAAAACGCATGAGACTTGTAGTTTTCAAAAATGTTTTCATTTTTGATGAGACGCTGAATAAAAGAAGTTTAATCGCCTGCAAACGAAAACCTGCGATTTTCCGTAAATCCCGGACTCGGCCCGTATAGTCAAAAGTATACAAAGAAAGTACCCAGGGAGTAAACTCATTTCCCAAACAATTTTTTAAATTATTATTTCACCACTAAAGCTTATGAGACTTGTAGTTTTCAGAAATGTTTTCATTTTTGATGAGACGCTTAATGAAAGTGGTTTAATCGCCGGCAAACGAAAACCCGCGATTTCCCGTAAATCCCGGGCTTGGCCCGTATAGTCGAATGCATACAAAGAAAGTACCCTGTGAGTAAACTCATTTCCAAAACGATTTTTTAAATTATCTTTTCACCACTAAAACGCTTGAGACTTGTAGTTTTCAAAAATGTTTTTATTTTTGATGAGACGCTAAATAAAAGAAGTTTAATCGCCGGCAAACGAAAACCCGCCATTTCCCGTAAACCCCGGACTCAGCCCGCATAGTCAAAAGTATACAAAGAAAGTACCCAGGTAGTAAACTCATTTCCCAAACGATTTTTTAAATTATTATTTCACCACTAAAGCCCATGAGACTTGTAGTTTTTAAAAATGTTTTCATTTTTGATGAGACGCTGAATAAAAGAAGTTTAATCGCCGGCAAACCAAAAGCCGCGATTTCCCGTAAATCCCGGACTTGGCCTGTATAGTCAAAAGTATACAAGGAAAGTACCCAGTGAGTAAACTCTTTTCCCGAACGAATTTTTAAATTATTTTTTCACCACTAAAACGCATGAGACTTGTAGTTTTCAGAAATGTTTTCATTTTTGATGAGACGCTTAATGAAAGTGGTTTAATCGCCGGCAAACGAAAACCCGCGATTTCCCGTAAATCCCGGGCTTGGCCCGTATAGTCGAATGCATACAAAGAAAGTACCCTGTGAGTAAACTCATTTCCAAAACGATTTTTTAAATTATCTTTTCACCACTAAAACGCTTGAGACTTGTAGTTTTCAAAAATGTTTTCATTTTTGATGAGACGCTAAATAAAAGAAGTTTAATCGCCGGCAAACGAAAACCCGCCATTTCCCGTAAACCCCGGACTCGGCCCGCATAGTCAAAAGTATACAAAGAAAGTACCCAGGGTGTAAACTCATTTCCCGAACGATTTTTTAAATTATTATTTCACCACTAAAGCCCATGAGACTTGTAGTATTTAAAAATATTTTTATTTTTGATGAGACGCTGAATAAAAGAAGTTTAATCGCCGGCAAACGAAAACCCGCGACTTCCCGTAAATCCCGGACTCGGCCCGTATTGTCAAAAGTATACAAAGAAAGTACCCAGGGAGTAAACTCATTTCCCGAACGATTTTTTAAATTATTTTTTCACCACTAAAACGCATGAGACTTGTAGTTTTCAAAAATGTTTTCATTTTTGATGAGACGCTGAATAAAAGAAGTTTAATCGCCGGCAAACGAAAACCTGCGATTTCCCGTAAATCCCGGACTCGGCCAGTATAGTCAAGAGTATACAAAGAAAGTACCAGGGTTGTAAACTCATTTCCCGAACGATTTTTTAAATTATTATTTCACCACTAAAGCCCATGAGACTTGTAGTTTTTAAAAATGTTTTCATTTTTGATGAGACGCTGAATAAAAGAAGTTTAATCGCCGGCAAACCAAAACCCGCGATTTCCCGTAAATCCCAGACTTGGCCTGTATAGTCAAAAGTATACAAGGAAAGTACCCAGTGAGTAAACTCTTTTCCCGAACGAATTTTTAAATTAT
Source organism: Hydractinia symbiolongicarpus (assembly GCF_029227915.1). Lineage (NCBI taxonomy): Eukaryota > Metazoa > Cnidaria > Hydrozoa > Anthoathecata > Hydractiniidae > Hydractinia > Hydractinia symbiolongicarpus. Next base: position 2,109,928 of record NC_079875.1, on the reverse strand, counting down.
TTTTTCACCACTAAAACGCATGAGACTTGTAGTTTTCAGAAATGTTTTCATTTTTGATGAGACGCTTAATGAAAGTGGTTTAATCGCCGGCAAACGAAAACCCGCGATTTCCCGTAAATCCCGGGCTTGGCCCGTATAGTCGAATGCATACAAAGAAAGTACCCTGTGAGTAAACTCATTTCCAAAACGATTTTTTAAATTATCTTTTCACCACTAAAACGCTTGAGACTTGTAGTTTTCAAAAATGTTTTCATTTTTGATGAGACGCTTAATAAAAGAGGTGTAATCGCCGGCATACGAAATCCCGCAATTTTCCGTAAATCCCGGGCTTGGCTCGTATAGTCGAATGTATACAAAGAAAGTAATCAGGAAGTAAACTCATTTTCCGAACGATTTTTTAAATTTTTTTTTCACCACTAAAACGCATGAGACTTGTAGTTTTCAGAAATGTTTTCATTTTTGATGAGACGCTTAATGAAAGTGGTTTAATCGCCGGCAAACGAAAACCCGCGATTTCCCGTAAATCCCGGACTCGGCCCGCATAGTCAAAAGTATACAAAGAAAGTACCCAGGAAGTAAACTCATTTTCCGAACGATTTTTTAAATTTTTTTTTCACCACTAAAACGCATGAGACTTGTAGTTTTCAGAAATGTTTTCATTTTTGATGAGACGCTTAATGAAAGTGGTTTAATCGCCGGCAAACGAAAACCCGCGATTTCCCGTAAATCCCGGACTCGGCCCGCATAGTCAAAAGTATACAAAGAAAGTACCCAGGGTGTAAACTCATTTCCCGAACGATTTTTTAAATTATTATTTCACCAGTAAAGCCCATGAGACTTGTAGTTTTTAAAAATGTTTTCATTTTTGATGAGACGCTGAATAAAAGAAGTTTAATCGCCGGCAAACCAAAAGCCGCGATTTCCCGTAAATCCCGGACTTGGCCTGTATAGTCAAAAGTATACAAGGAAAGTACCCAGTGAGTAAACTCTTTTCCCGAACGAATTTTTAAATTATTTTTTCACCACTAAAACGCATGAGACTTGTAGTTTTCAGAAATGTTTTCATTTTTGATGAGACGCTTAATGAAAGTGGTTTAATCGCCGGCAAACGAAAACCCGCGATTTCCCGTAAATCCCGGGCTTGGCCCGTATAGTCGAATGCATACAAAGAAAGTACCCTGTGAGTAAACTCATTTCCAAAACGATTTTTTAAATTATCTTTTCACCACTAAAACGCTTGAGACTTGTAGTTTTCAAAAATGTTTTCATTTTTGATGAGACGCTAAATAAAAGAAGTTTAATCGCCGGCAAACGAAAACCCGCCATTTCCCGTAAACCCCGGACTCGGCCCGCATAGTAAAAAGTATACAAAGAAAGTACCCAGGGTGTAAACTCATTTCCCGAACGATTTTTTAAATTATTATTTCACCACTAAAGCCCATGAGACTTGTAGTATTTAAAAATATTTTTATTTTTGATGAGACGCTGAATAAAAGAAGTTTAATCGCCGGCAAACGAAAACCCGCGACTTCCCGTAAATCCCGGACTCGGCCCGTATTGTCAAAAGTATACAAAGAAAGTACCCAGGGAGTAAACTCATTTCCCGAACGATTTTTTAAATTATTTTTTCACCACTAAAACGCATGAGACTTGTAGTTTTCAAAAATGTTTTCATTTTTGATGAGACGCTGAATAAAAGAAGTTTAATCGCCGGCAAACGAAAACCTGCGATTTCCCGTAAATCCCGGACTCGGCCCGTATAGTCAAGAGTATACAAAGAAAGTACCAGGGTTGTAAACTCATTTCCCGAACGATTTTTTAAATTATTATTTCACCACTAAAGCCCATGAGACTTGTAGTTTTTAAAAATGTTTTCATTTTTGATGAGACGCTGAATAAAAGAAGTTTAATCGCCGGCAAACCAAAACCCGCGATTTCCCGTAAATCCCAGACTTGGCCTGTATAGTCAAAAGTATACAAGGAAAGTACCCAGTGAGTAAACTCTTTTCCCGAACGAATTTTTAAATTATTTTTTCACCACTAAAACGCATGAGACTTGTAGTTTTCAGAAATGTTTTCATTTTTGATGAGACGCTTAATGAAAGTGGTTTAATCGCCGGCAAACGAAAACCCGCGATTTCCCGTAAATCCCGGGCTTGGCCCGTATAGTCGAATGCATACAAAGAAAGTACCCTGTGAGTAAACTCATTTCCAAAACGATTTTTTAAATTATCTTTTCACCACTAAAACGCTTGAGACTTGTAGTTTTCAAAAATGTTTTCATTTTTGATGAGACGCTTAATAAAAGAGGTGTAATCGCCGGCATACGAAATCCCTCAATTTTCCGTAAATCCCGGGCTTGGCTCGTATAGTCGAATGTATACAAAGAAAGTAATCAGGAAGTAAACTCATTTTCCGAACGATTTTTTAAATTTTTTTTTCACCACTAAAACGCATGAGACTTGTAGTTTTCAGAAATGTTTTCATTTTTGATGAGACGCTTAATGAAAGTGGTTTAATCGCCGGCAAACGAAAACCCGCGATTTCCCGTAAATCCCGGACTCGGCCCGCATAGTCAAAAGTATACAAAGAAAGTACCCAGGAAGTAAACTCATTTTCCGAACGATTTTTTAAATTTTTTTTTCACCACTAAAACGCATGAGACTTGTAGTTTTCAGAAATGTTTTCATTTTTGATGAGACGCTTAATGAAAGTGGTTTAATCGCCGGCAAACGAAAACCCGCGATTTCCCGTAAATCCCGGACTCGGCCCGCATAGTCAAAAGTATACAAAGAAAGTACCCAGGGTGTAAACTCATTTCCCGAACGATTTTTTAAATTATTATTTCACCAGTAAAGCCCATGAGACTTGTAGTATTTAAAAATATTTTTATTTTTGATGAGACGCTGAATAAAAGAAGTTTAATCGCCGGCAAACGAAAACCCGCGACTTCCCGTAAATCCCGGACTCGTCTCGTATAGTCAAAAGTATACAAAGAAAGTACCCAGGGAGTAAACTCATTTCCCGAACGATTTTTTAAATTATTTTTTCACCACTAAAACGCATGAGACTTGTAGTTTTCAAAAATGTTTTCATTTTTGATGAGACGCTGAATAAAAGAAGTTTAATCGCCGGCAAACGAAAACCTGCGATTTCCCGTAAATCCCGGACTCGGCCCGTATAGTCAAGAGTATACAAAGAAAGTACCAGGGTTGTAAACTCATTTCCCGAACGATTTTTTAAATTATTATTTCACCACTAAAGCCCATGAGACTTGTAGTTTTTAAAAATGTTTTCATTTTTGATGAGACGCTGAATAAAAGAAGTTTAATCGCCGGCAAACCAAAACCCGCGATTTCCCGTAAATCCCAGACTTGGCCTGTATAGTCAAAAGTATACAAGGAAAGTACCCAGTGAGTAAACTCTTTTCCCGAACGAATTTTTAAATTATTTTTTCACCACTAAAACGCATGAGACTTGTAGTTTTCAGAAATGTTTTCATTTTTGATGAGACGCTTAATGAAAGTGGTTTAATCGCCGGCAAACGAAAACCCGCGATTTCCCGTAAATCCCGGGCTTGGCCCGTATAGTCGAATGCATACAAAGAAAGTACCCTGTGAGTAAACTCATTTCCAAAACGATTTTTTAAATTATCTTTTCACCACTAAAACGCTTGAGACTTGTAGTTTTCAAAAATGTTTTCATTTTTGATGAGACGCTTAATAAAAGAGGTGTAATCGCCGGCATACGAAATCCCTCAATTTTCCGTAAATCCCGGGCTTGGCTCGTATAGTCGAATGTATACAAAGAAAGTAATCAGGAAGTAAACTCATTTTCCGAACGATTTTTTAAATTTTTTTTTCACCACTAAAACGCATGAGACTTGTAGTTTTCAGAAATGTTTTCATTTTTGATGAGACGCTTAATGAAAGTGGTTTAATCGCCGGCAAACGAAAACCCGCGATTTCCCGTAAATCCCGGACTCGGCCCGCATAGTCAAAAGTATACAAAGAAAGTACCCAGGAAGTAAACTCATTTTCCGAACGATTTTTTAAATTTTTTTTTCACCACTAAAACGCATGAGACTTGTAGTTTTCAGAAATGTTTTCATTTTTGATGAGACGCTTAATGAAAGTGGTTTAATCGCCGGCAAACGAAAACCCGCGATTTCCCGTAAATCCCGGACTCGGCCCGCATAGTCAAAAGTATACAAAGAAAGTACCCAGGGTGTAAACTCATTTCCCGAACGATTTTTTAAATTATTATTTCACCAGTAAAGCCCATGAGACTTGTAGTATTTAAAAATATTTTTATTTTTGATGAGACGCTGAATAAAAGAAGTTTAATCGCCGGCAAACGAAAACCCGCGACTTCCCGTAAATCCCGGACTCGTCTCGTATAGTCAAAAGTATACAAAGAAAGTACCCAGGGAGTAAACTCATTTCCCGAACGATTTTTTAAATTATTTTTTCACCACTAAAACGCATGAGACTTGTAGTTTTCAAAAATGTTTTCATTTTTGATGAGACGCTGAATAAAAGAAGTTTAATCGCTGGCAAACGAAAACCTGCGATTTCCCGTAAATCCCGGACTCGGCCCGTATAGTCAAAAGTATACAAAGAAAGTACCAGGGTTGTAAACTCATTTCCCGAACGATTTTTTAAATTATTATTTCACCACTAAAGCCCATGAGACTTGTAGTTTTTAAAAATGTTTTCATTTTTGATGAGACGCTTAATAAAAGAGGTTTAATCGCCGGCATACGAAATCCCGCAATTTTCCGTAAATCCCGGGCTTGGCCCGCATAGTCGAATGTATACAAAGAAAGTACCCTGTGAGTAAACTCATTTTCAGAACGATTTTTTAAATTATTTTTTCACCACTAAAACGCATAAGACTTGTAGTTTTCAAAAATGTTTTCATTTCTGATGAGACGCTGAATAAAAGAAGTTTAATCGCCAGCAAACGAAAACCCGCGATTTCCCGTAAATCCCGGGCTTGGCCCGTATAGTCAAAAGTATACAGAGATAGTACCCAGGGAGTAAACTCATTTCCCAAACGATTTTTTAAATTATTTTTTCACCACTAAAACGCATGAGACTTGTAGTTTTCAAAAATGTTTTCATTTTTGATGAGACGCTGAATAAAAGAAGTTTAATCGCTGGCAAACGAAAACCTGCGATTTCCCGTAAATCCCGGACTCGGCCCGTATAGTCAAGAGTATACAAAGAAAGTACCAGGGTTGTAAACTCATTTCCCGAACGATTTTTTAAATTATTATTTCACCACTAAAACCCATGAGACTTGTAGTTTTTAAAAATGTTTTCATTTTTGATGAGACGCTTAATAAAAGAGGTTTAATCGCCGGCATACGAAATCCCGCAATTTTCCGTAAATCCCGGGCTTGGCCCGTATAGTCGAATGTATACAAAGAAAGTACCCAGGAAGTAAACTCATTTCCCGAACGATTTTTAAATTTTTTTTTAACCACTAAAACGCATGAGACTTGTACTTTTCAAAGATGTTTTCATTTTTGATGAGACGCTGAATAAAAGACGTTTAATCGCCGGCAAACGAAAACCTGCGATTTCCCGTAAATCCCGGACTCGGCCCGTATAGTCAAGAGTATACAAAGAAAGTACCAGGGTTGTAAACTCATTTCCCGAACGATTTTTTAAATTATTATTTCACCACTAAAACCCATGAGACTTGTAGTTTTTAAAAATGTTTTCATTTTTGATGAGACGCTTAATAAAAGAGGTTTAATCGCCGGCATACGAAATCCCGCAATTTTCCGTAAATCCCGGGCTTGGCCCGTATAGTCGAATGTATACAAAGAAAGTACCCAGGAAGTAAACTCATTTCCCGAACGATTTTTAAATTTTTTTTTCACCACTAAAACGCATGAGACTTGTAGTTTTCAAAGATGTTTTCATTTTTGATGAGACGCTGAATAAAAGACGTTTAATCGCCGGCAAACGAAAACCTGCGATTTCCCGTAAATCCCGGACTCGGCCCGTATAGTCAAAAGTATACAAAGAAAGCACCCGGGGTGTAAACTCATTTCCCGAACGATTTTTTAAATTATTATTTCACCACTAAAGCCCATGAGACTTGTAGTTTTTAAAAATGTTTTCATTGTTGATGAGACGCTTAATAAAAGAGGTTTCATCGCCGGCAAACGAAATCTTGCGATTTCCCGTAATTTCCGGGCTTGGCCCGTATAGTCGAATGTATACAAAGAAAGTACCCAGGAAGTAAACTCATTTCCCGAACGATTTTTTAAATTATTTTTTCACCACTAAAACGCATAAGACTTGTAGTTTTCAAAAATGTTTTCATTTCTGATGAGACGCTGAATAAAAGAAGTTTAATCGCCGGCAAACGAAAACCCGCGATTTCCCGTAAATCCCGGGCTTGGCCCGTATAGTCAAAAGTATACAAAGATAGTACCCAGGGAGTAAACTCATTTCCCGAACGATTTTTTAATTCATTTTTTCACCACTAAAACGCATAAGACTTGTAGTTTTCAGAAATCTTTTCATTTTTGATGAGACGCTTAATGAAAGTGGTTTAATCGCCGGCAAACGAGAACCTGCGATTTCCCGTAAATCCCGGACTCGGCCCGTATAGTCAAAAGTATACAAAGAAAGTACCCAGGGTGTAAACTCATTTCTCGAACGATTTTTTAAATTATTTTTTCACCACTAAAACGCATGAGACTTGTAGTTTGCAAAAAAGTTTTCATTTTTGATGAGACGCTGAATAAAAGAAGTTTAATCGCCGGCAAACGAAAACCTGCAATTTCCCGTAAATCCCGGACTCGGCCCGTATAGTCAAAAGTATACAAAGAAAGTACCCAGGGAGTAAACTCCTTTCCCAAACGATTTTTTAAATTTATATTTTACCACTAAAGCCCATGAGACTTGTAGTTTTTAAAAATGTTTTCATTTTTGATGAGACGCTGAATAAAAGAAGTTTAATCGCCGGCAAACGAAAACCCGCGATTTCCCGTAAATCCCGGTCTCGGCCCGTATAGTCAAAAGTATACAAGGAAAGTACCCAGTGAGTAAAGTCATTTCCGTAACGAATTTTTAAATTATTTTTTCACCACTAAAACGCATGAGACTTGTAGTTTTCAAAAATGTTTTCATTTTTGATGAGACGCTGAATAAAAGAAGTTTAATCGCCGGCAAACGAAAACCTGCGATTTCCCGAAAATCCCGGACTCGGCCCGTATAGTCAAAAGTATACAAAGAAAGTACCCAGGGTTTAAACTCATTTTCCGAACGATTTTTTAAATTATTTTTTCACCACTAAAACGCATGAGACTTGTAGTTTTCAAAAATGTTTTCATTTTTGATGAGACGCTGAATAAAAGAAGTTTAATCGCCGGCAAACGAAAACCCGCGATTTCCCGTAAATCCCGGACTCGGCCCGTATAGTCAAAAGTATACAAGGAAAGTACCCAGTGAGTAAACTCATTTTCCGAACGAATTTTTAAATTATTTTTTCACCACTAAAACGCATGGGACTTGTAGTTTTTAGAAATATTTTCATTTTTGATGAGACGCTTAATGAAAGTGGTTTAATCGCCGGCAAACGAAAACCCGCGATTTCCCGTAAATCCCGGGCTTGGCCCGTATAGTCGAATGCATACAAAGAAAGTACCCTGTAAGTAAACTCATTTCCAAAACGATTTTTTAATTTATCTTTTCACCACTAAAACGCTTGAGACTTGTAGTTTTCAAAAATGTTTTCATTTTTGATGAGACGCTAAATAAAAGAAGTTTAATCGCCGGCAAACGAAAACCCGCCATTTCCCGTAAACCCCGGTCTCGGCCCACATAGTCAAAAGTATACAAAGAAAGTACCCAGGGAGTAAACTCATTTCCCGAACGATTTTTTAAATTATTTTTTCACCACTAAAACGCATGAGACTTGTAGTTTTCAAAGATGTTTTCATTTTTGTTGAGACGCTGAATAAAAGAAGTTTAATCGCCGGCAAACGAAAACCTGCGATTTCCCGTAAATCCCGGACTCATCCCGTATAGTCAAAAGTATACAAAGAAAGCACCCGGGGTGTAAACTCATTTCCCGAACGATTTTTTAAATTATTATTTCACCACTAAAGCCCATGAGACTTGTAGTTTTTAAAAATGTTTTTATTGTTGATGAGACGCTTAATAAAAGAGGTGTAATCGCCGGCAAACGAAATCTCGCGATTTCCCGTAATTCCCGGGCTTGGCCCGTATAGTCGAATGTATACAAAGAAAGTACCAAGGAAGTAAACTCATTTTCCGAACGATTTTTTGAATTTTTTTTTCACCACTAAAACGCATGAGACTTGTAGTTTTCAAAAATGTTTTCATTTTTGATGAGACGCTTAATGAAAGAGGTTTAATCGCCGGCAAACGAAAACACGCAATTTCCCGTAAATCCCGGGCTTGGCCCGTATAGTCGAATGTATACAAAGAAAGTACCCTGTGAGTAAACTCATTTTCAAAACGATTTTTTAAATTATTTTTTCACCACTAAAACGCATAAGACTTGTAGTTTTCAAAAATGTTTTCATTTCTGATGAGACGCTGAATAAAAGAAGTTTAATCGCCGGCAAACGAAAACCCGCGATTTCCCGTAAATCCCGGGCTTGGCCCGTATAGTCAAAAGTATACAAAGATAGTACCCAGGGAGTAAACTAATTTTCCGAACGATTTTTTAATTCATTTTTTCACCACTAAAACGCATAAGACTTGTAGTTTTCAGAAATCTTTTCATTTTTGATGAGACGCTTAATGGAGGTGGTTTAATCGCCGGCAAACGAGAACCTGCGATTTCCCGTAAATCCCGGACTCGGCCCGTATAGTCAAAAGTATACAAAGAAAGTACCCAGGGTGTAAACTCATTTCTCGAACGATTTTTTAAATTATTTTTTCACCACTAAAACGCATGAGACTTGTAGTTTTCAAAAATGTTTTCATTTTTGATGAGACGCTGAATAAAAGAAGTTTAATCGCCGGCAAACGAAAACCTGTGATTTCCCGTAAATCCCGGACTCGGCCCGTATAGTCAAAAGTATACAATGAAAGTACCCGGGGTGTAAACTCATTTCTCGAACAAATTTTTAAATTATTTTTTCACCACTACAACGCATGAGACTTGTAGTTTTCAGAAATGTTTTCATTTTTGATGAGACGCTTAATGAAAGTGGTTTAATCGCCGGCAAACGAAAACCCGCGATTTCCCGTAAATCCCGGGCTTGGCCCGTATAGTCGAATGTATACAAAGAAAGTACCCTGTGAGTAAACTCATTTCCACAACGATTTTTTAAATTATCTTTTCACCACTAAAACGCTTGAGACTTCTAGTTTTCAAAAATGTTTTCATTTTTGATGAGACGCTGAATAAAAGAAGTTTAATCGCCGGCAAACGAAAACCCGCCATTTCCCGTAAACCCCGGACTCGGCCCGCATAGTAAAAAGTATACAAAGAAAGTACCCAGGGAGTAAACTCATTTCCCGAACGTTTTTTTAAATTATTTTTTCACCACTAAAACGCATGAGACTTGTAGTTTTTTAAAAATGTTTTCATTTTGGATGAGACGCTGAATAAAAGAAGTTTAATCGCCGGCAAACGAAAACCTGCGATTTCCCGTAAATCCCGGACTCGGCCCGTATAGTCAAAAATATACAAAGAAAGTACCCAGGGTGTAAACTCATTTCCCGAACGATTTTTTAAATTATTATTTCACCACTAAAGCCCATGAGACTTGAAGTATTTAAAAATATTTTCATTTTTGATGAGACGCTGAATAAAAGAAGTTTAATCGCCGGCAAATGAAAACCCGCGACTTCCCGTAAATCCCGGACTGGGCCCGTATAGTCAAAAGTTGACAAAGAAAGTACCCAGGGAGTAAACTCATTTCCCGAACGATTTTTTAAATTATTTTTTCACCACTAAAACGCATGAGACTTGTAGTTTTCAAAAATGTTGTCATTTTTGATGAGACGCTGAATAAAAGAAGTTTAATCGCCGGCAAACGAAAACCTGCGATTTCCCGTAAATCCCGGACATGGCCCGTATAGTCAAAAGTATACAAAGAAAGTACCCGGGGTGTAAACTCATTTCCCGAACGATTTTTTTAAATTATTATTTCACCACTAAAGCCCATGAGACTTGTAGTTTTTAAAAATGTTTTCATTTTTGATGAGACGCTGAATAAAAGAAGTTTAATCGCCGGCAAACGAAAACCTGCGATTTCCCGTAAATCCCGGACTCGGCCCGTATAGTCAAAAGTATACAAAGAAAGTACCCAGGAAGTAAACTCATTTCCCAAACGATTATTTAAATTATTATTTCACCACTAAAGCCCATGAGACTTGTAGTTTTTAAAAATGTTTTCATTTTTGATGAGACGCTGAATAAAAGAAGTTTAATCGCCGGCAAACGAAAACCCGCGATTTCCCGTAAATCCCGGACTCGGCCCGTATACTCAAAAGTATACAAGGAAAGTACCCAGTGAGTAAACTCATTTCCCGAACGAATTTTAAAATTATTTTTTCACCACTAAAACGCATGAGACTTGTAGTTTTCAGAAATGTTTTCATTTTTGATGAGACGCTTAATGAAAGTGATTTAATCGCCGGCAAACGAAAACCCGCTATTTCCCGTACATCCCGGGCTTGGCCCGTATAGTCGAATGTATACAAAGAAAGTACCCTGTGAGTAAACTCATTTCCAAAACGATTTTTTAAATTATCTTTTCACCACTAAAACGCTTGAGACTTCTAGTTTTCAAAAATGTTTTCATTTTTGATGAGACGCTGAATAAAAGAAGTTTAATCGCCAGCAAACGAAAACCCGCCATTTCCCGTAAACCCCGGACTCGGCCCGCATAGTCAAAAGTATACAAAGAAAGAACCCAGGGAGTAAACTCATTTCTCGAACGATTTTTTAAATTATATTTTCACCACTAAAACGCATGAGACTTGTAGTTTTCAAAAATGTTTTCATTTTTGATGAGACGCTGAATAAAAGAAGTTTAATCGCCGGCAAACGAAAACCTGCGATTTCCCGTAAATCCCGGACTCGGCCCGTATAGTCAAAAATATACAGAGAAAGTACCCAGGGTGTAAACTCATTTCCCGAACGATTTTTTAAATTATTATTTCACCACTAAAGCCCATGAGACTTGTAGTATTTAAAAATATTTTCATTTTTGATGAGACGCTGAATAAAAGAAGTTTAATCGCCGGCAAACAAAAAACCGCGACTTCCCGAAAATCCCGGACTCGGCCCGTATAGTCAAAAGTATACAAAGAAAGTACCCAGGGTGTAAACTCATTTCCCGAACGATTTTTTAAATTATTATTTCACCACTAAAGCCCATGAGACTTGTAGTATTTAAAAATATTTTCATTTTTGATGAGACGCTGAATAAAAGAAGTTTAATCGCCGGCAAACGAAAAACCGCAACTTCCCGAAAATCCCGGATTCGGCCCGTATAGTCAAAAGTATACAAAGAAAGTACCTAGGGAGTAAACTCACTTCCCGAACGATTATTTAAATTATTTTTTCACCACTAAAACGCATGAGACTTGTAGTTTTCAAAAATGTTTTCATTTTTGATGAGACGCTGAATAAAAGAAGTTTAATCGCCGTCAAACCAAAACCTGCGATTTCCCGTAAATCCCGGACTCGGCCCGTATAGTCAAAAGTATACAAAGAAAGTACCCGGGGTGTAAACTCATTTCCCAACCGATTTTTTAAATTATTATTTCACCACTAAAGCCCATGAGACTTGTAGTTTTTAAAAATGTTTTCATTTTTGATGAGACACTGAATAAAAGAAGTTTAATTGCCGGCAAACGAAAACCCGCGACTTCCCGTAAATCCCGGACTCGGCCCGTATAGTCAAAAGTATACAAAGAAAGTACCCAGGGAGTAAACTCATTTCCCGAACGATTTTTTAAATTATGTTTCACCACTAAAACGCATGACACTTGTAGTTTTCAGAAATGTTTTCATTTTTGATGAGACGTTTAATGAAAGTTGTTTAATCGCCGGCAAACGAAAACCTGCGATTTCCCGTAAATCCCGGACTCGGCCCGTATAGTCAAAAGTATACAAAGAAAGTACCCAGGAAGTAAACTCATTTCCCAAACGATTATTTAAATTATTATTTCACCACTAAAGCGCATGAGACTTGTAGTTTTTAAAAATGTTTTCATTTTTGATGAGACGCTGAATAAAAGAAGTTTAATCGCCGTCAAACCAAAACCTGCGATTTCCCGTAAATCCCGGACTCGGCCCGTATAGTCAAAAGTATACAAAGAAAGTACCCGGGGTGTAAACTCATTTCCCAACCGATTTTTTAAATTATTATTTCACCACTAAAGCCCATGAGACTTGTAGTTTTTAAAAATGTTTTCATTTTTGATGAGACACTGAATAAAAGAAGTTTAATTGCCGGCAAACGAAAACCCGCGACTTCCCGTAAATCCCGGACTCGGCCCGTATAGTCAAAAGTATACAAAGAAAGTACCCAGGGAGTAAACTCATTTCCCGAACGATTTTTTAAATTATGTTTCACCACTAAAACGCATGAGACTTGTAGTTTTCAGAAATGTTTTCATTTTTGATGAGACGTTTAATGAAAGTTGTTTAATCGCCGGCAAACGAAAACCTGCGATTTCCCGTAAATCCCGGACTCGGCCCGTATAGTCAAAAGTATACAAAGAAAGTACCCAGGAAGTAAACTCATTTCCCAAACGATTATTTAAATTATTATTTCACCACTAAAGCCCATGAGACTTGTAGTTTTTAAAAATGTTTTCATTTTTGATGAGACGCTGAATAAAAGAAGTTTAATCGCCGGCAAACAAAAACCCGCGATTTCCCGTAAATCCCGGACTCGGCCCGTATACTCAAAAGTATACAAGGAAAGTACCCAGTGAGTAAACTCATTTCCCGAACGAATTTTTAAATTATTTTTTCACCACTAAAACGCATGAGACTTGTAGTTTTCAGAAATGTTTTCATTTTTGATGAGACGCTTAATGAAAGTGATTTAATCGCCGGCAAACGAAAACCCGCTATTTCCCGTACATCCCGGGCTTGGCCCGTATAGTCGAATGTATACAAAGAAAGTACCCTGTGAGTAAACTCATTTCCAAAATGATTTTTTAAATTATCTTTTCACCACTAAAACGCTTGAGACTTCTAGTTTTCAAAAATGTTTTCATTTTTGATGAGACGCTGAATAAAAGAAGTTTAATCGCCGGCAAACGAAAACCTGCGATTTCCCGTAAATCCCGGACTCGGCCCGTATAGTCAAAAATATACAAGGAAAGTACCCAGGGTGTAAACTCATTTCCCGAACGATTTTTTAAATTATTATTTCACCACTAAAGCCCATGAGACTTGTAGTATTTAAAAATATTTTCATTTTTGATGAGACGCTGAATAAAAGAAGTTTAATCGCCGGCAAACGAAAAACCGCGACTTCCCGAAAATCCCGGACTCGGCCCGTATAGTCAAAAGTATACAAAGAAAGTACCCAGGGTGTAAACTCATTTCCCGAACGATTTGTTAAATTATTATTTCACCACTAAAGCCCATGAGACTTCTAGTTTTCAAAAATGTTTTCATTTTTGATGAGACGCTGAATAAAAGAAGTTTAATCGCCGGCAAACGAAAACCCGCCATTTCCCGTAAACCCCGGACTCGGCCCGCATAGTAAAAAGTATACAAAGAAAGTACCCAGGGAGTAAACTCATTTCCCGAACGTTTTTTTAAATTATTTTTTCACCACTAAAACGCATGAGACTTGTAGTTTTTTAAAAATGTTTTCATTTTGGATGAGACGCTGAATAAAAGAAGTTTAATCGCCGGCAAACGAAAACCTGCAATTTCCCGTAAATCCCGGACTCGGCCCGTATAGTCAAAAGTATACAAAGAAAGTACCCAGGGAGTAAACTCCTTTCCCAAACGATTTTTTAAATTTATATTTTACCACTAAAGCCCATGAGACTTGTAGTTTTTAAAAATGTTTTCATTTTTGATGAGACGCTGAATAAAAGAAGTTTAATCGCCGGCAAACGAAAACCCGCGATTTCCCGTAAATCCCGGTCTCGGCCCGTATAGTCAAAAGTATACAAGGAAAGTACCCAGTGAGTAAAGTCATTTCCGTAACGAATTTTTAAATTATTTTTTCACCACTAAAACGCATGAGACTTGTAGTTTTCAAAAATGTTTTCATTTTTGATGAGACGCTGAATAAAAGAAGTTTAATCGCCGGCAAACGAAAACCTGCGATTTCCCGAAAATCCCGGACTCGGCCCGTATAGTCAAAAGTATACAAAGAAAGTACCCAGGGTTTAAACTCATTTTCCGAACGATTTTTTAAATTATTTTTTCACCACTAAAACGCATGAGACTTGTAGTTTTCAAAAATGTTTTCATTTTTGATGAGACGCTGAATAAAAGAAGTTTAATCGCCGGCAAACGAAAACCCGCGATTTCCCGTAAATCCCGGACTCGGCCCGTATAGTCAAAAGTATACAAGGAAAGTACCCAGTGAGTAAACTCATTTTCCGAACGAATTTTTAAATTATTTTTTCACCACTAAAACGCATGGGACTTGTAGTTTTTAGAAATATTTTCATTTTTGATGAGACGCTTAATGAAAGTGGTTTAATCGCCGGCAAACGAAAACCCGCGATTTCCCGTAAATCCCGGGCTTGGCCCGTATAGTCGAATGCATACAAAGAAAGTACCCTGTAAGTAAACTCATTTCCAAAACGATTTTTTAATTTATCTTTTCACCACTAAAACGCTTGAGACTTGTAGTTTTCAAAAATGTTTTCATTTTTGATGAGACGCTAAATAAAAGAAGTTTAATCGCCGGCAAACGAAAACCCGCCATTTCCCGTAAACCCCGGTCTCGGCCCACATAGTCAAAAGTATACAAAGAAAGTACCCAGGGAGTAAACTCATTTCCCGAACGATTTTTTAAATTATTTTTTCACCACTAAAACGCATGAGACTTGTAGTTTTCAAAGATGTTTTCATTTTTGTTGAGACGCTGAATAAAAGAAGTTTAATCGCCGGCAAACGAAAACCTGCGATTTCCCGTAAATCCCGGACTCATCCCGTATAGTCAAAAGTATACAAAGAAAGCACCCGGGGTGTAAACTCATTTCCCGAACGATTTTTTAAATTATTATTTCACCACTAAAGCCCATGAGACTTGTAGTTTTTAAAAATGTTTTTATTGTTGATGAGACGCTTAATAAAAGAGGTGTAATCGCCGGCAAACGAAATCTCGCGATTTCCCGTAATTCCCGGGCTTGGCCCGTATAGTCGAATGTATACAAAGAAAGTACCAAGGAAGTAAACTCATTTTCCGAACGATTTTTTGAATTTTTTTTTCACCACTAAAACGCATGAGACTTGTAGTTTTCAAAAATGTTTTCATTTTTGATGAGACGCTTAATGAAAGAGGTTTAATCGCCGGCAAACGAAAACACGCAATTTCCCGTAAATCCCGGGCTTGGCCCGTATAGTCGAATGTATACAAAGAAAGTACCCTGTGAGTAAACTCATTTTCAAAACGATTTTTTAAATTATTTTTTCACCACTAAAACGCATAAGACTTGTAGTTTTCAAAAATGTTTTCATTTCTGATGAGACGCTGAATAAAAGAAGTTTAATCGCCGGCAAACGAAAACCCGCGATTTCCCGTAAATCCCGGGCTTGGCCCGTATAGTCAAAAGTATACAAAGATAGTACCCAGGGAGTAAACTAATTTTCCGAACGATTTTTTAATTCATTTTTTCACCACTAAAACGCATAAGACTTGTAGTTTTCAGAAATCTTTTCATTTTTGATGAGACGCTTAATGGAGGTGGTTTAATCGCCGGCAAACGAGAACCTGCGATTTCCCGTAA
Source organism: Hydractinia symbiolongicarpus (assembly GCF_029227915.1). Taxonomy (NCBI): domain Eukaryota; kingdom Metazoa; phylum Cnidaria; class Hydrozoa; order Anthoathecata; family Hydractiniidae; genus Hydractinia; species Hydractinia symbiolongicarpus. Next base: position 2,093,978 of record NC_079875.1, on the reverse strand, counting down.
ATCCCGGACTCGGCCCGTATAGTCAAAAGTATACAAAGAAAGTACCCAGGGTGTAAACTCATTTCTCGAACGATTTTTTAAATTATTTTTTCACCACTAAAACGCATGAGACTTGTAGTTTTCAAAAATGTTTTCATTTTTGATGAGACGCTGAATAAAAGAAGTTTAATCGCCGGCAAACGAAAACCTGTGATTTCCCGTAAATCCCGGACTCGGCCCGTATAGTCAAAAGTATACAATGAAAGTACCCGGGGTGTAAACTCATTTCTCGAACAAATTTTTAAATTATTTTTTCACCACTACAACGCATGAGACTTGTAGTTTTCAGAAATGTTTTCATTTTTGATGAGACGCTTAATGAAAGTGGTTTAATCGCCGGCAAACGAAAACCCGCGATTTCCCGTAAATCCCGGGCTTGGCCCGTATAGTCGAATGTATACAAAGAAAGTACCCTGTGAGTAAACTCATTTCCACAACGATTTTTTAAATTATCTTTTCACCACTAAAACGCTTGAGACTTCTAGTTTTCAAAAATGTTTTCATTTTTGATGAGACGCTGAATAAAAGAAGTTTAATCGCCGGCAAACGAAAACCCGCCATTTCCCGTAAACCCCGGACTCGGCCCGCATAGTAAAAAGTATACAAAGAAAGTACCCAGGGAGTAAACTCATTTCCCGAACGTTTTTTTAAATTATTTTTTCACCACTAAAACGCATGAGACTTGTAGTTTTTTAAAAATGTTTTCATTTTGGATGAGACGCTGAATAAAAGAAGTTTAATCGCCGGCAAACGAAAACCTGCGATTTCCCGTAAATCCCGGACTCGGCCCGTATAGTCAAAAATATACAAAGAAAGTACCCAGGGTGTAAACTCATTTCCCGAACGATTTTTTAAATTATTATTTCACCACTAAAGCCCATGAGACTTGAAGTATTTAAAAATATTTTCATTTTTGATGAGACGCTGAATAAAAGAAGTTTAATCGCCGGCAAATGAAAACCCGCGACTTCCCGTAAATCCCGGACTGGGCCCGTATAGTCAAAAGTTGACAAAGAAAGTACCCAGGGAGTAAACTCATTTCCCGAACGATTTTTTAAATTATTTTTTCACCACTAAAACGCATGAGACTTGTAGTTTTCAAAAATGTTGTCATTTTTGATGAGACGCTGAATAAAAGAAGTTTAATCGCCGGCAAACGAAAACCTGCGATTTCCCGTAAATCCCGGACATGGCCCGTATAGTCAAAAGTATACAAAGAAAGTACCCGGGGTGTAAACTCATTTCCCGAACGATTTTTTTAAATTATTATTTCACCACTAAAGCCCATGAGACTTGTAGTTTTTAAAAATGTTTTCATTTTTGATGAGACGCTGAATAAAAGAAGTTTAATCGCCGGCAAACGAAAACCTGCGATTTCCCGTAAATCCCGGACTCGGCCCGTATAGTCAAAAGTATACAAAGAAAGTACCCAGGAAGTAAACTCATTTCCCAAACGATTATTTAAATTATTATTTCACCACTAAAGCCCATGAGACTTGTAGTTTTTAAAAATGTTTTCATTTTTGATGAGACGCTGAATAAAAGAAGTTTAATCGCCGGCAAACGAAAACCCGCGATTTCCCGTAAATCCCGGACTCGGCCCGTATACTCAAAAGTATACAAGGAAAGTACCCAGTGAGTAAACTCATTTCCCGAACGAATTTTAAAATTATTTTTTCACCACTAAAACGCATGAGACTTGTAGTTTTCAGAAATGTTTTCATTTTTGATGAGACGCTTAATGAAAGTGATTTAATCGCCGGCAAACGAAAACCCGCTATTTCCCGTACATCCCGGGCTTGGCCCGTATAGTCGAATGTATACAAAGAAAGTACCCTGTGAGTAAACTCATTTCCAAAACGATTTTTTAAATTATCTTTTCACCACTAAAACGCTTGAGACTTCTAGTTTTCAAAAATGTTTTCATTTTTGATGAGACGCTGAATAAAAGAAGTTTAATCGCCAGCAAACGAAAACCCGCCATTTCCCGTAAACCCCGGACTCGGCCCGCATAGTCAAAAGTATACAAAGAAAGAACCCAGGGAGTAAACTCATTTCTCGAACGATTTTTTAAATTATATTTTCACCACTAAAACGCATGAGACTTGTAGTTTTCAAAAATGTTTTCATTTTTGATGAGACGCTGAATAAAAGAAGTTTAATCGCCGGCAAACGAAAACCTGCGATTTCCCGTAAATCCCGGACTCGGCCCGTATAGTCAAAAATATACAGAGAAAGTACCCAGGGTGTAAACTCATTTCCCGAACGATTTTTTAAATTATCTTTTCACCACTAAAACGCTTGAGACTTCTAGTTTTCAAAAATGTTTTCATTTTTGATGAGACGCTGAATAAAAGAAGTTTAATCGCCGGCAAACGAAAACCTGCGATTTCCCGTAAATCCCGGACTCGGCCCGTATAGTCAAAAATATACAAGGAAAGTACCCAGGGTGTAAACTCATTTCCCGAACGATTTTTTAAATTATTATTTCACCACTAAAGCCCATGAGACTTGTAGTATTTAAAAATATTTTCATTTTTGATGAGACGCTGAATAAAAGAAGTTTAATCGCCGGCAAACGAAAAACCGCGACTTCCCGAAAATCCCGGACTCGGCCCGTATAGTCAAAAGTATACAAAGAAAGTACCCAGGGTGTAAACTCATTTCCCGAACGATTTGTTAAATTATTATTTCACCACTAAAGCCCATGAGACTTCTAGTTTTCAAAAATGTTTTCATTTTTGATGAGACGCTGAATAAAAGAAGTTTAATCGCCGGCAAACGAAAACCCGCCATTTCCCGTAAACCCCGGACTCGGCCCGCATAGTAAAAAGTATACAAAGAAAGTACCCAGGGAGTAAACTCATTTCCCGAACGTTTTTTTAAATTATTTTTTCACCACTAAAACGCATGAGACTTGTAGTTTTTTAAAAATGTTTTCATTTTGGATGAGACGCTGAATAAAAGAAGTTTAATCGCCGGCAAACGAAAACCTGCGATTTCCCGTAAATCCCGGACTCGGCCCGTATAGTCAAAAATATACAAAGAAAGTACCCAGGGTGTAAACTCATTTCCCGAACGATTTTTTAAATTATTATTTCACCACTAAAGCCCATGAGACTTGAAGTATTTAAAAATATTTTCATTTTTGATGAGACGCTGAATAAAAGAAGTTTAATCGCCGGCAAATGAAAACCCGCGACTTCCCGTAAATCCCGGACTGGGCCCGTATAGTCAAAAGTTGACAAAGAAAGTACCCAGGGAGTAAACTCATTTCCCGAACGATTTTATAAATTATTTTTTCACCACTAAAACGCATGAGACTTGTAGTTTTCAAAAATGTTGTCATTTTTGATGAGACGCTGAATAAAAGAAGTTTAATCGCCGGCAAACGAAAACCCGCGATTTCCCGTAAATCCCGGACTCGGCCCGTATACTCAAAAGTATACAAGGAAAGTACCCAGTGAGTAAACTCATTTCCCGAACGAATTTTAAAATTATTTTTTCACCACTAAAACGCATGAGACTTGTAGTTTTCAGAAATGTTTTCATTTTTGATGAGACGCTTAATGAAAGTGATTTAATCGCCGGCAAACGAAAACCCGCTATTTCCCGTACATCCCGGGCTTGGCCCGTATAGTCGAATGTATACAAAGAAAGTACCCTGTGAGTAAACTCATTTCCAAAACGATTTTTTAAATTATCTTTTCACCACTAAAACGCTTGAGACTTCTAGTTTTCAAAAATGTTTTCATTTTTGATGAGACGCTGAATAAAAGAAGTTTAATCGCCAGCAAACGAAAACCCGCCATTTCCCGTAAACCCCGGACTCGGCCCGCATAGTCAAAAGTATACAAAGAAAGAACCCAGGGAGTAAACTCATTTCTCGAACGATTTTTTAAATTATATTTTCACCACTAAAACGCATGAGACTTGTAGTTTTCAAAAATGTTTTCATTTTTGATGAGACGCTGAATAAAAGAAGTTTAATCGCCGGCAAACGAAAACCTGCGATTTCCCGTAAATCCCGGACTCGGCCCGTATAGTCAAAAATATACAGAGAAAGTACCCAGGGTGTAAACTCATTTCCCGAACGATTTTTTAAATTATTATTTCACCACTAAAGCCCATGAGACTTGTAGTATTTAAAAATATTTTCATTTTTGATGAGACGCTGAATAAAAGAAGTTTAATCGCCGGCAAACAAAAAACCGCGACTTCCCGAAAATCCCGGACTCGGCCCGTATAGTCAAAAGTATACAAAGAAAGTACCCAGGGTGTAAACTCATTTCCCGAACGATTTTTTAAATTATTATTTCACCACTAAAGCCCATGAGACTTGTAGTATTTAAAAATATTTTCATTTTTGATGAGACGCTGAATAAAAGAAGTTTAATCGCCGGCAAACGAAAAACCGCGACTTCCCGAAAATCCCGGATTCGGCCCGTATAGTCAAAAGTATACAAAGAAAGTACCTAGGGAGTAAACTCACTTCCCGAACGATTATTTAAATTATTTTTTCACCACTAAAACGCATGAGACTTGTAGTTTTCAAAAATGTTTTCATTTTTGATGAGACGCTGAATAAAAGAAGTTTAATCGCCGTCAAACCAAAACCTGCGATTTCCCGTAAATCCCGGACTCGGCCCGTATAGTCAAAAGTATACAAAGAAAGTACCCGGGGTGTAAACTCATTTCCCAACCGATTTTTTAAATTATTATTTCACCACTAAAGCCCATGAGACTTGTAGTTTTTAAAAATGTTTTCATTTTTGATGAGCCACTGAATAAAAGAAGTTTAATTGCCGGCAAACGAAAACCCGCGACTTCCCGTAAATCCCGGACTCGGCCCGTATAGTCAAAAGTATACAAAGAAAGTACCCAGGGAGTAAACTCATTTCCCGAACGATTTTTTAAATTATGTTTCACCACTAAAACGCATGAGACTTGTAGTTTTCAGAAATGTTTTCATTTTTGATGAGACGTTTAATGAAAGTTGTTTAATCGCCGGCAAACGAAAACCTGCGATTTCCCGTAAATCCCGGACTCGGCCCGTATAGTCAAAAGTATACAAAGAAAGTACCCAGGAAGTAAACTCATTTCCCAAACGATTATTTAAATTATTATTTCACCACTAAAGCCCATGAGACTTGTAGTTTTTAAAAATGTTTTCATTTTTAATGAGACGCTGAATAAAAGAAGTTTAATCGCCGGCAAACAAAAACCCGCGATTTCCCGTAAATCCCGGACTCGGCCCGTATACTCAAAAGTATACAAGGAAAGTACCCAGTGAGTAAACTCATTTCCCGAACGAATTTTTAAATTATTTTTTCACCACTAAAACGCATGAGACTTGTAGTTTTCAGAAATGTTTTCATTTTTGATGAGACGCTTAATGAAAGTGATTTAATCGCCGGCAAACGAAAACCCGCTATTTCCCGTACATCCCGGGCTTGGCCCGTATAGTCGAATGTATACAAAGAAAGTACCCTGTGAGTAAACTCATTTCCAAAATGATTTTTTAAATTATCTTTTCACCACTAAAACGCTTGAGACTTTTAGTTTTCAAAAATGTTTTCATTTTTGATGAGACGCTGAATAAAAGAAGTTTAATCGCCGGCAAACAAAAACCTGCGATTTCCCGTAAATCCCGGACTCGGCCCGTATAGTCAAAAATATACAAGGAAAGTACCCAGGGTGTAAACTCATTTCCCGAACGATTTTTTAAATTATTATTTCACCACTAAAGCCCATGAGACTTGTAGTATTTAAAAATATTTTCATTTTTGATGAGACGCTGAATAAAAGAAGTTTAATCGCCGGCAAACGAAAAACCGCGACTTCCCGAAAATCCCGGACTCGGCCCGTATAGTCAAAAGTATACAAAGAAAGTACCCAGGGTGTAAACTCATTTCCCGAACGATTTTTTAAATTATTATTTCACCACTAAAGCCCATGAGACTTGTAGTATTTAAAAATATTTTCATTTTTGATGAGACGCTGAATAAAAGAAGTTTAATCGGCGGCAAACGAAAAACCGCGACTTCCCGAAAATCCCGGATTCGGCCCGTATAGTCAAAAGTATACAAAGAAAGTACCTAGGGAGTAAACTCATTTCCCGAACGATTATTTAAATTATTTTTTCACCACTAAAACGCATGAGACTTGTAGTTTTCAAAAATGTTTTCATTTTTGATGAGACGCTGAATAAAAGAAGTTTAATCGCCGTCAAACGAAAACCTGCGATTTCCCGTAAATCCCGGACTCGGCCCGTATAGTCAAAAGTATACAAAGAAAGTACCCGGGGTGTAAACTCATTTCCCGAACGATTTTTTAAATTATCATTTCACCACTAAAGCCCATGAGACTTGTAGTTTTTAAAAATGTTTTCATTTTTGATGAGACACTGAATAAAAGAAGTTTAATTGCCGGCAAACGAAAACCCGCGACTTCCCGTAAATCCCGGACTCGGTCCGTATAGTCAAAAGTATACAAAGAAAGTACCCAGGGAATAAACTCATTTCCCGAACGATTTTTTAAATTATGTTTCACCACTAAAACGCATGAGACTTGTAGTTTTCAGAAATGTTTTCATTTTTGATGAGACGCTGAATAAAAGAAGTTTAATCGCCGGCAAACGAAAACCTGCGATTTCCCGTAAATCCCGGACTCGACCCGTATAGTCAAAAGTATACAAAGAAAGTACCCGGGGTGTAAACTCATTTCCCGAACGATTTTTTTAAATTATTATTTCACCACTAAAGCCCATGAGACTTGTAGTTTTTAAAAATGTTTTGATTTTTGATGAGACGCTGAATAAAAGAAGTTTAATCGCCGGCAAACGAAAACCTGTGATTTCCCGTAAATCCCGGACTCGGCCGTATAGTCAAAAGTGTACAAAGAAAGTACCCAGGGTGTAAACTCATTTCCCGAACGATTTTTTAAATTATTATTTCACCACTAAAGCCCATGAGACTTGTAGTATTTAAAAATATTTCCATTTTTGATAAGACGCTGAATAAAAGAAGTTTAATCGCCGGCAAACGAAAACCCGCGACTTACCGTAAATCCTGGACTCGGCCCGTATAGTCAAAAGTATACAAAGAAAGTACCCGGGGTGTAAACTCATTTCCCGAACGATTTTTTTAAATTGTTATTTCACCACTAAAGCCCATGAGACTTGCAGTTTTCAAAAATGTTTTCATTTATGATGAGACGCTTAATGAAAGTGGTTTAATCGCCGACAAACGAAAACCCGCGATTTCCCGTAAACCCCGGACTCGGCCCGTATAGTCAAAAGTATACAAAGAAAGAACCCAGGGAGTAAACTCATTTCCACAACGATTTTTTAAATTATATTTTCACCACTAAAACGCTTGAGACTTCTAGTTTTCAAAAATGTTTTCATTTTTGATGAGACGCTGAATAAAAGAAGTTTAATCGCCGGCAAACGAAAACCCACCATTTCCCGCAAACCCCGGACGCGGCCCGCATAGTAAAAAGTATACAAAGAAAGTACCCAGGGAGTAAACTCATTTCCCGAACGATTTTTTAATTTATTTTTTCACCACTAAAACGCATGAGACTTGTAGTTTTCAAAAATGTTTTCATTTTTGATGAGACGCTGAATAAAAGGAGTTTAATCGCCGGCAAACGAAAACCTGCGATTTCCCGTAAATCCCGGACTCGGCCCGTATAGTCAAAAGTATACAAAGAAAGTACCCGGGGTGTAAACCCATTTCCCGAACGATTTTTTTAAATTATTATTTCACCACTAAAGCCCATGAGACTTGTAGTTTTTAAAAATGTTTTCATTTTTGATGAGACGCTGAATAAAAGAAGTTTAATCGCCGGCAAACGAAAACCTGCGATTTTCCGTAAATCCCAGACGCGGCCCGTATAGTCAAAAGTATACAAAGAAAGTACCCAGGGAGTAAACTCATTTCCCAAACGATTATTTAAATTATTATTTCACCACTAAAGCCCATGAGACTTGTAGTTTTTAAAAATGTTTTCATTTTTGATTAGACGCTGAATAAAAGAAGTTTAATCGCCGGCAAACGAAAACCCGCGATTTCCCGTAAATCCCGGACTCGGCCCGTATAGTCAAAAGTATACAAGGAAAGTACCCAGTGAGTAAACTCATTTCCCGAACGAATTTTTAAATTATTTTTTCACCACTAAAACGCATGAGACTTGTAGTTTTCAGAAATGTTTTCATTTTTGATGAGACGCTTAATGAAAGTGATTTAATCGCCGGCAAACGAAAACCCGCTATTTCCCGTAAATCCCGGGCTTGGCCCGTATAGTCGAATGTGTACAAAGAAAGTACCCGGGGTTTAAACTCATTTCCCAAACGAATTTTTTAAATTATTATTTCACCACTAAAGCCCATGAGACTTGTAGTTTTTAAAAATGTTTTCATTTTTGATGAGACGCTGAATAAATGAAGTTTAATCGCCGGCAAACGAAAACCAGCGACTTCCCGTAAATCCCGGACTCGGCCCGTATAGTCAAAAGTATACAAAGAAAGTACCCAGGGTGTAAACTCATTTCCCGAACGATTTTTTAAATTACTTTTTCACCACTAAAACGCATGAGACTTGTAGTTTTCAAAAATGTTTTCATTTTTGATGAGACGCTGAATAAAAGAAGTTTAATCGCCGGCAAACGAAAGCCTGCGATTTCCCGTAAATCCCAGACTCGGCCCGTATAGTCAAAAGTATACAAAGAAAGTACCCAGGGAGTAAACTCATTTCCCAAACGATTATTTAAATTATTATTTCACCACTAAAGCCCATGAGACTTGTAGTATTTAAAAATATTTTCATTTTTGATGAGACGCTGAATAAAAGAAGTTTAATCGCCGGCAAACGAAAAACCGCGACTTCCCGAAAACCCCGGACTCGGCCCGTATAGTCAAAAGTATACAAAGAAAGTACCCAGGGTGTAAACTCATTTCCCGAACGATTTTTTAAATTATTATTTCACCACTAAAGCCCATGAGACTTGTAGTATTTAAAAATATTTTCATTTTTGATGAGACGCTGAATAAAAGAAGTTTAATCGCCGGCAAACGAAAAACCGCGACTTCCCGAAAATCCTGGATTCGGCCCGTATAGTCAAAAGTATACAAAGAAAGTACCTAGGGAGTAAACTCATTTCCCGAACGATTATTTAAATTATTATTTCACCACTAAAACGCATGAGACTTGTAGTTTTCAAAAATGTTTTCATTTTTGATGAGACGCTGAATAAAAGAAGTTTAATCGCCGTCAAACGAAAACCTGCGATTTCCCGTAAATCCCAGACTCGGCCCGTATAGTCAAAAGTATACAAAGAAAGTACCCGGGGTGTAAACTCATTTCCCGAACGATTTTTTAAATTATTATTTCACCACTAAAGCCCATGAGACTTGTAGTTTTTAAAAATGTTTTCATTTTTGATGAGACACTGAATAAAAGAAATTTAATTGCCGGCAAACGAAAACCCGCGACTTCCCGTAAATCCCGGACTCGGCCCGTATAGTCAAAAGTATACAAAGAAAGTACCCAGGGAGTAAGCTCATTTCCCGAACGATTTTTTAAATTATGTTTCACCACTAAAACGCATGAGACTTGTAGTTTTCAGAAATGTTTTTATTTTTGATGAGACGTTTAATGAAAGTTGTTTAATCGCCGGCAAACGAAAACCCGCGATTTCCCGTAAATCCCGGGCTTGGCCCGTATAGTCGAATGTATACAAAGAAAGTACCCTATGAGTAAACTCATTTCCGAAACGATTTTTTATATTATTTTTTCACCACTAAAACGCATAAGACTTGTAGTTTTCAAAAATGTTTTCATTTTTGATGAGACGCTGAATAAAAGAAGTTTAATCGCCGGCAAACGAAAACCTGCGATTTCCCGTAAATCCCGGACTTGGCCCGTATAGTCAAAAGTATACAAAGAAAGTACCCGGGGTGTAAACTCATTTCCCGAACGATTTTTTTAAATTATTATTTCACCACTAAAGCCCATGAGACTTGTAGTTTTTAAAAATGTTTTGATTTTTGATGAGACGCTGAATAAAAGAAGTTTAATCGCCGGCAAACGAAAACCTGTGATTTCCCGTAAATCCCGGACTCGGCCCGTATAGTCAAAAGTATACAAAGAAAGTACCCAGGGTGTAAACTCATTTCCCGAACGATTTTTTAAATTATTATTTCACCACTAAAACGCATGAGACTTGTAGTTTTCAAAAATGTTTTCATTTTTGATGAGACGCTTAATGAAAGTGGTTTAATCGCCGGCAAACGAAAACCCGCGATTTCCCGTAAATCCCGGGCTTGGCCCGTATAGTCGAATGTATACAAAGAAAGTACCCTGTGAGTAAACTCATTTCCACAACGATTTTTTAAATTATCTTTTCACCACTAAAACGCTTGAGACTTCTAGTTTTCAAAAATGTTTTCATTTTTGATGAGACGCTGAATAAAAGAAGTTTAATCGCTGGCAAACGAAAACCCGCCATTTCCCGCAAACCCCGGACGCGGCCTGCATAGTAAAAGGTATACAAAGAAAGTACCCAGGGAGTAAACTCATTTCCCGAACGATTTTTTAAATTATTTTTTCACCACTAAAACGCATGAGACTTGTAGTTTTCAAAAATGTTTTCATTTTTGATGAGACGCTGAATAAAAGAAGTTTAATCGCCGGCAAACGAAAACCTGCGATTTCCCGTAAATCCCGGACTCGGACCGTATAGTCAAAAGTATACAAAGAAAGTACCCGGGTGTAAACTCATTTCCCGAACGATTTTTTTAAATTATTATTTCACCACTAAAGCCCATGAGACTTGTAGTTTTCAAAAATGTTTTCATTTTTGATGAGACGCTTAATGAAAGTGGTTTAATCGCCGGCAAAAGAAAACCCGCGATTTCCCGTAAACCCCGGACTCGGCCCGTATAGTCAAAAGTATACAAAGAAAGAACCCAGGGAGTAAACTCATTTCCACAACGATTTTTTAAATTATATTTTCACCACTAAAACGCTTGAGACTTCTAGTTTTAAAAAATGTTTTCATTTTTGATGAGACGCTGAATAAAAGAAGTTTAATCGCCGGCAAACGAAAACCCGCCATTTCCCGCAAACCCCGGACGCGGCCCGCATAGTAAAAAGTATACAAAGAAAGTACCCAGGGAGTAAACTCATTTCCCGAACGATTTTTTAAATTATTTTTTCACCACTAAAACGCATGACACTTGTAGTTTTTAAAAATGTTTTCATTTTTGATGAGACGCTGAATAAAAGAAGTTTAATCGCCGGCAAACGAAAACCTGCGACTTCCCGTAAATCCCGGACTCGGCCCGTATAGTCAAAAGTATACAAAGAAAGTACCCAGGGTGTAAACTCATTTCCCGAATGATTTTTTAAATTACTTTTTCACCACTAAAACGCATGAGACTTGTAGTTTTCAAAAATGTTTTCATTTTTGATGAGACGCTGAATAAAAGAAGTTTAATCGCCGGCAAACGAAAGCCTGCGATTTCCCTTAAATCCCGGACTCGGCCCGTATAGTCAAAAGTATACAAAGAAAGTACCCAGGGAGTAAACTCATTTCCCAAACGATTATTTAAATTATTATTTCACCACTAAAGCCCATGAGACTTGTAGTTTTTAAAAATGTTTTCATTTTTGATGAGACGCTGAATAAAAGAAGTTTAATCGCCGGCAAACGAAAACCTGCGACTTCCCGTAAATCCCGGACTCGGCCCGTATAGTCAAAAGTATACAAGGAAAGTACCCAGTGAGTAAACTCATTTCCCGAGCGAATTTTTAAATTATTTTTTCACCACTAAAACGCATGAGACTTGTAGTTTTCAGAAATGTTTTCATTTTTGATGAGACGCTTAATGAAAGTGATTTAATCGCCGGCAAACGAAAACCCGCTATTTCCCGTAAATCCCGGGCTTGGCCCGTATAGTCGAATGTATACAAAGAAAGTATCCTGTGAGTAAACTCATTTCCAAAACGATTTTTTAAATTATCTTTTCACCACTAAAACGCTTGAGACTTGTAGTTTTTAAAAATGTTTTCATTTTTGATGGGACACTGAATAAAAGAAGTTTAATTGCCGGCAAACGAAAACCCGCGACTTCCCGTAAATCCCGGACTCGGCCCGTATAGTGAAAAGTATACAAAGAAAGTACCCAGGAAGTAAACTCATTTCCCGAACGATTTTTTAAATTAATTTTCACCACTAAAACGCATGAGACTTGTAGTTTTCAGAAATATTTTCATTTTTGATGAGACGTTTAATGAAAAATGTTTAATCGCCGGCAAACGAAAACCCGCGATTTCCCGTAAATCCCGGGCTTGGCCCGTATAGTCGAATGTATACAAAGAAAGTACCCTGTGAGTAAACTCATTTCCGAAACGATTTTTTCAATTATCTTTTCACCACTAAAACGCACGAGACTTGCAGTTTTCAAAAATGTTTTCATTTTTGATGAGACGCTTAATGAAAGAGGTTTAATCGCCGGCAAACGAAAACCCGCGATTTCCCGTAAATCCCGGGTTTGGCCCGTATAGTCAAATGTATACAAAGAAAGAACCCAGGGAGTAAACTCATTTCCCGAACGAATTTTTAAATTATATTTTCACCACTAAAACGCATGAGACTTGTAGTTTTCAAAAATGTTTTCATTTTTGATGAGACGCTGAATAAAAGAAGTTTAATCGCCGGCAAACGAAAACCTGCGATTTCCCGTAAATCCCGGACTCGGCCCGTATAGTCAAAAGTATACAAAGAAAGTACCCAGGGAGTAAACTCATTTCCCAAACGATTATTTAAATTATTATTTCACCACTAAAGCCCATGAGACTTGTAGTTTTTAAAAATGTTTTCATTTTTGATGAGACGCTGAATAAAAGAAGTTTAATCGCCGGCAAACGAAAAACCGCGAATTCCCGTAAATCCCGGACTCGGCCCGTATAGTCAAAACTATACAAGGAAAGTACCCAGTGAGTAAACTCATTTCCCGAACGAATTTTTAAATTATATTTTCACCACTAAAACGCATGAGACTTGTAGTTTTCAGAAATGTTTTCATTTTTGATGAGACGCTTAATGAAAGTGATTTAATCGCCAGCAAACGAAAACCCGCTATTTCCCGTAAATCCCGGGCTTGGCCCGTTTAGTCGAATGTATACAAAGAAAGTACCCTGTGAGTAAACTTATTTCCAAAACGATTTTTTAAATTATCTTTTCACCACTAAAACGCTTGAGACTTCTAGTTTTCAAAAATGTTTTCATTTTTGATGAGACGCTGAATAAAAGAAGTTTAATCGCCGGCAAACAAAAACCCGCCATTTCCCGTAAACCTCGGACTCGGCCCGCATAGTCAAAAGTATACAAAGAAAGAACCCAGGGAGTAAACTCATTTCCTGAACGATTTTTTAAATTATATTTTCACCACTAAAACGCATGAGACTTGTAGTTTTCAAAAATGTTTTCATTTTTGATGAGACACTGAATAAAAGAAGTTTAATTGCCGGCAAACGAAAACCCGCGACTTCCCGTAAATCCCGGACTCGGCCCGTATAGTCAAAAGTATACAAAGAAAGTACCCAGGGAGTAAACTCATTTCCCGAACGATTTTTTAAATTAATTTTCACCACTAAAACGCATGAGACTTGTAGTTTTCAGAAATGTTTTCATTTTTAATGAGACGTTTAATGAAAGTTGTTTAATCGCCGGCAAACGAAAACCCGCGATTTCCCGTAAATCCCGGGCTTGGCCCGTATAGTCGAATGTATACAAAGAAAGTACCCTGTGAGTAAACTCATTTCCGAAACGATTTTTTCAATTATCTTTTCACCACTAAAACGCACGAGACTTGCAGTTTTCAAAAATGTTTTCATTTTTGATGAGACGCTTAATGAAAGAGGTTTAATCGCCGGCAAACGAAAACCCGCGATTTCCCGTAAATCCCGGGCTTGGCCCGTATAGTCAAATGTATACAAAGAAAGTACCCTGTGAGTAAACTCATTTCCCGAACGATTTTTTAATTTATTTTTTCACCACTAAAACGCATGAGACTTGTAGTTTTCAAAAATGTTTTCATTTTTGATGAGACGCTTAATGAAGGTTTAATCGCCGGCAAACGAAAACCTGAGATTTCCCGTAAATCCCGGGCTTGGCCCGTATAGTCGAATGTATACAAAGAAAGTACCCTGTAAGTAAACTCATTTCCAGAACGATTTTTTAATTTATTTTTTCACCACTAAAGCCCACGAGACTTGTAGTTTTTAAAAATGTTTTCATTTTTGATGAGACGCTGAATAAAAGAAGTTTAATCGCCGGCAAACGAAAACCCGCGATTTCCTGTAAATCCCGGACTTGGCCCGTATAGTTAAAAGTATACAAGGAAAGTACCCAGTGAGTAAACTCATTTCCAGAACGAATTTTTAAATTATTTTTTCACCACTAAAACCTATGAGACTTGTAGTTTTCAGAAATGTTTTCATTTTTGATGAGACGCTGAATAAAAGAAGTTTAATCGCCGGCAAACGAAAACCTGCGATTTCCCGTAAATCCCGGACTCGGCCCGTATAGTCAAAAGTATACAAAGAAAGTACCCGGGGTGTAAACTCATTTCCCGAACGATTTTTTTAAATTATTATTTCACCACTAAAGCCCATGAGACTTGTAGTTTTTAAAAATGTTTTCATTTTTGATGAGGCGCTGAATAAAAGAAGTTTAATCGCCGGCAAACGAAAACCTGCGATTTCCCGTAAATCCCGGACTCGGCCCGTATAGTCAAAAGTATACAAAGGAAGTACCCAGGGAGTAAACTCATTTCCCAAACGAGTATTTAAATTATTATTTCACCACTAAAGCCCATGAGACTTGTAGTTTTTAAAAATGTTTTCATTTTTGATGAGACGCTGAATAAAAGAAGTTTAATCGCCGGCAAACGAAAACCCGCGATTTCCCGTAAATCCCGGACTCGGCCCGTATAGTCAAAAGTATACAAGGAAAGTACCCAGTGAGTAAACTCATTTCCCGAACGAATTTTTAAATTATTTTTTCACCACTAAAACGCATGAGACTTGTAGTTTTCAGAAATGTTTTCATTTTTGATGAGACGCTTAATGAAAGTGATTTAATCGCCGGCAAACGAAAACCCGCTATTTCCCGTAAATCCCGGGCTTGGCCCGTATAGTCGAATGTATACAAAGAAAGTACCCTGTGAGTAAAGTCATTTCCAAAACGATTTTTTAAATTATCTTTTCACCACTAAAACGCTTGAGACTTCTAGTTTTCAAAAATGTTTTCATTTTTGATGAGACGCTGAATAAAAGAAGTTTAATCGCCGGCAAACGAAAACCCGCCATTTCCCGTAAACCCCGGACTCGGCCCGCAAAGTCAAAAGTATACAAAGAAAGAACCCAGGGAGTAAACTCATTTCCCGAACGATTTTTTAAATTATATTTTCACCACTAAAACGCATGAGACTTGTAGTTTTCAAAAATGTTTTCATTTTTAATGAGACACTGAATAAAAGAAGTTTAATCGCCGGCAAACGAAAACCTGTGATTTCCCGTAAATCCCGGGCTTGGCCCGTATAGTCGAATGTATACAAAGAAAGTACCCTGTGAGTAAACTCATTTCCAAAACGATTTTTTAAATTATCTTTTCACCACTAAAACGCTTGAGACTTCTAGTTTTCAAAAATGTTTTCATTTTTGAAGAGACGCTGAATAAAAGAAGTTTAATCGCCGGCAAGCGAAAACCCGCCATTTCCCGTAAACCCCGTACTCGGCCCGCATAGTCAAAATTATACAAAGAAAGAACCCAGGGAGTAAACTCATTTCCCGATCGATTTTTTAAATTATATTTTCACCACTAAAACGCTTGAGACTTGTAGTTTTCAAAAATGTTTTCATTTTTGATGAGACGCTGAATAAAAGAAGTTTAATCGCCGGCAAACGAAAACCTGTGATTTCCCGTAAAACCCGGACTTGGTCCGTATAGTCAAAAGTATACAAAGAAAGTACCCAGGGTGTAAACTCATTTCCCGAACGATTTTTTAAAAAATTATTTCACCACTAAAGCCCATGAGACTTGTAGTATTTAAAAATATTTTCATTTTTGATGAGACGCTGAATAAAAGAACTTTAATCGCCGGCAAACGAGAACCCGCGATTTCCCGTAAATCCCGGGCTTGGCCCGTATAGTCAAAAGTATACAAAGAAAGTACCCTGTGAGTAAACTCATTTCCCGAACGATTATTTAAATTATTTTTTCACCACTAAAACGGATGAGACTTGTAGTTTTCAAAAATGTTTTCATTTTTGATGAGACGCTGAATAAAAGAAGTTTAATCTCCGGCAAACGAAAACCTGCGATTTCCCGTAAATCCCGGACTCGGCCCGTATAGTCAAAAGTATACAAAGAAAGTACCCGGGGTGTAAACTCATTTCCCGAACGATTTTTTAAATTATTATTTCACCACTAAAACGCATGAGACTTGTAGTTTTCAAAAATGTTTTCATTTTTGATGAGACGCTTAATGAAGGTTTAATCGCCGGCAAACTAAAACCTGAGATTTCCCGTAAATCCCGGGCTTGGCCCGTATAGTCGAATGTATACAAAGAAAGTACCCTGTAAGTAAACTCATTTCCAGAACAATTTTTTAATTTATTTTTTCACCACTAAAGCCCACGAGACTTGTAGTTTTTAAAAATGTTTTCATTTTTGATGAGACGCTGAATAAAAGAAGTTTAATCGCCGGCAAACGAAAACCCGCGATTTCCCGTAAATCCCGGACTTGGCCCGTATAGTTAAAAGTATACAAGGAAAGTACCCAGTGAGTAAACTCATTTCCAGAACGAATTTTTAAATTATTTTTTCACCACTAAAACCTATGAGACTTGTAGTTTTCAAAAATGTTTTCATTTTTGATGAGACGCTGAATAAAAGAAGTTTAATCGCCGGCAAACGAAAACCTGCGATTTCCCGTAAATCCCGGACTCGGCCCGTATAGTCAAAAGTATACAAAGAAAGTACCCGGGGTGTAAACTCATTTCCCGAACGATTTTTTTAAATTATTATTTCACCACTAAAGCCCATGAGACTTGTAGTTTTTAAAAATGTTTTCATTTTTGATGAGGCGCTGAATAAAAGAAGTTTAATCGCCGGCAAACGAAAACCTGCGATTTCCCGTAAATCCCGGACCCGGCCCGTATAGTCAAAAGTATACAAAGAAAGTACCCAGGGTGTAAACTCATTTCCCGAACGATTTTTTAAATTATTTTTTCACCACTAAAACGCATTAGACTTGTAGTTTTCAAAAATGTTTTCATTTTTGATGAGACGCTGAATAAAAGAAGTTTAATCGCCGGCAAACGAAAGCCTGCGATTTCCCGTAAATCCCGGACTCGGCCCGTATAGTCAAAAGTATACAAAGAAAGTACCCAGGGAGTAAACTCATTTCCCAAACGATTATTTAAATTATTATTTCACCACTAAAGCCCATGAGACTTGTAGTTTTTAAAAATGTTTTCATTTTTGATGAGACGCTGAATAAAAGAAGTTTAATCGCCGGCAAACGAAAACCCGCGATTTCCCGTAAATCCCGGACTCGGCCCGTATAGTCAAAAGTATACAAGGAAAGTACCCAGTGAGTAAACTCATTTCCCGAACGATTTTTTAAATTATCTTTTCACCACTAAAGCCCACGAGACTTGTAGTTTTTAAAAATGTTTTCATTTTTGATGAGACGCTGAATAAAAGAAGTTTAATCGCCGGCAAACGAAAACCCGCGATTTCCCGTAAATCCCGGACTCGGCCCGTATAGTCAAAAGTATACAAGGAAAGTACCCAGTGAGTAAACTCATTTCCCGAACGAATTTTTAAATTATTTTTTCACCACTAAAACGCATGAGACTTGTAGTTTTCAGAAATGTTTTCATTTTTGATGAGACGCTTAATGAAAGTGATTTAATCGCCGGCAAACGAAAACCCGCTATTTCCCGTAAATCCCGGGCTTGGCCCGTATAGTCGAATGTATACAAAGAAAGTACCCTGTGAGTAAAGTCATTTCCAAAACGATTTTTTAAATTATCTTTTCACCACTAAAACGCTTGAGACTTCTAGTTTTCAAAAATGTTTTCATTTTTGATGAGACGCTGAATAAAAGAAGTTTAATCGCCGGCAAACGAAAACCCGCCATTTCCCGTAAACCCCGGACTCGGCCCGCAATGTCAAAAGTATACAAAGAAAGAACCCAGGGAGTAAACTCATTTCCCGAACGATTTTTTAAATTATATTTTCACCACTAAAACGCATGAGACTTGTAGTTTTCAAAAATGTTTTCATTTTTGATAAGACGCTGAATAAAAGAAGTTTAATCGCCGGCAAACGAAAACCTGTGATTTCCCGTAAATCCCGGGCTTGGCCCGTATAGTCGAATGTATACAAAGAAAGTACCCAGTGAGTAAACTCATTTCCAAAACGATTTTTTAAATTATCTTTTCACCACTAAAACGCTTGAGACTTCTAGTTTTCAAAAATGTTTTCATTTTTGAAGAGACGCTGAATAAAAGAAGTTTAATCGCCGGCAAGCGAAAACCCGCCATTTCCCGTAAACCCCGGACTCGGCCCGCATAGTCAAAATTATACAAAGAAAGAACCCAGGGAGTAAACTCATTTCCCGATCGATTTTTTAAATTATATTTTCACCACTAAAACGCTTGAGACTTGTAGTTTTCAAAAATGTTTTCATTTTTGATGAGACGCTGAATAAAAGAAGTTTAATCGCCGGCAAACGAAAACCTGTGATTTCCCGTAAATCCCGGACTTGGTCCGTATAGTCAAAAGTATACAAAGAAAGTACCCAGGGTGTAAACTCATTTCCCGAACGATTTTTTAAAAAATTATTTCACCACTAAAGCCCATGAGACTTGTAGTATTTAAAAATATTTTCATTTTTGATGAGACGCTGAATAAAAGAAGTTTAATCGCCGGCAAACGAGAACCCGCGATTTCCCGTAAATCCCGGGCTTGGCCCGTATAGTCAAAAGTATACAAAGAAAGTACCCTGTGAGTAAACTCATTTCCCGAACGATTATTTAAATTATTTTTTCACCACTAAAACGGATGAGACTTGTAGTTTTCAAAAATGTTTTCATTTTTGATGAGACGCTGAATAAAAGAAGTTTAATCTCCGGCAAACGAAAACCTGCGATTTCCCGTAAATCCCGGACTCGGCCCGTATAGTCAAAAGTATACAAAGAAAGTACCCGGGGTGTAAACTCATTTCCCGAACGATTTTTTAAATTATATTTTCACCACTAAAACGCATGAGACTTGTAGTTTTCAAAAATGTTTTCATTTTTGATAAGACGCTGAATAAAAGAAGTTTAATCGCCGGCAAACGAAAACCTGTGATTTCCCGTAAATCCCGGGCTTGGCCCGTATAGTCGAATGTATACAAAGAAAGTACCCAGTGAGTAAACTCATTTCCAAAACGATTTTTTAAATTATCTTTTCACCACTAAAACGCTTGAGACTTCTAGTTTTCAAAAATGTTTTCATTTTTGAAGAGACGCTGAATAAAAGAAGTTTAATCGCCGGCAAGCGAAAACCCGCCATTTCCCGTAAACCCCGGACTCGGCCCGCATAGTCAAAATTATACAAAGAAAGAACCCAGGGAGTAAACTCATTTCCCGATCGATTTTTTAAATTATATTTTCACCACTAAAACGCTTGAGACTTGTAGTTTTCAAAAATGTTTTCATTTTTGATGAGACGCTGAATAAAAGAAGTTTAATCGCCGGCAAACGAAAACCTGTGATTTCCCGTAAATCCCGGACTTGGTCCGTATAGTCAAAAGTATACAAAGAAAGTACCCAGGGTGTAAACTCATTTCCCGAACGATTTTTTAAAAAATTATTTCACCACTAAAGCCCATGAGACTTGTAGTATTTAAAAATATTTTCATTTTTGATGAGACGCTGAATAAAAGAAGTTTAATCGCCGGCAAACGAGAACCCGCGATTTCCCGTAAATCCCGGGCTTGGCCCGTATAGTCAAAAGTATACAAAGAAAGTACCCTGTGAGTAAACTCATTTCCCGAACGATTATTTAAATTATTTTTTCACCACTAAAACGGATGAGACTTGTAGTTTTCAAAAATGTTTTCATTTTTGATGAGACGCTGAATAAAAGAAGTTTAATCTCCGGCAAACGAAAACCTGCGATTTCCCGTAAATCCCGGACTCGGCCCGTATAGTCAAAAGTATACAAAGAAAGTACCCGGGGTGTAAACTCATTTCCCGAACGATTTTTTAAATTATTATTTCACCACTAAAACGCATGAGACTTGTAGTTTTCAAAAATGTTTTCATTTTTGATGAGACGCTTAATGAAGGTTTAATCGCCGGCAAACTAAAACCTGAGATTTCCCGTAAATCCCGGGCTTGGCCCGTATAGTCGAATGTATACAAAGAAAGTACCCTGTAAGTAAACTCATTTCCAGAACAATTTTTTAATTTATTTTTTCACCACTAAAGCCCACGAGACTTGTAGTTTTTAAAAATGTTTTCATTTTTGATGAGACGCTGAATAAAAGAAGTTTAATCGCCGGCAAACGAAAACCTGCGATTTCCCGTAAATCCCGGACTCGGCCCGTATAGTCAAAAGTATACAAAGAAAGTACCCGGGGTGTAAACTCATTTCCCGAACGATTTTTTTAAATTATTATTTCACCACTAAAGCCCATGAGACTTGTAGTTTTTAAAAATGTTTTCATTTTTGATGAGGCGCTGAATAAAAGAAGTTTAATCGCCGGCAAACGAAAACCTGCGATTTCCCGTAAATCCCGGACTCGGCCCGTATAGTCAAAAGTATACAAAGAAAGTACCCAGGGTGTAAACTCATTTCCCGAACGATTTTTTAAATTATTTTTTCACCACTAAAACGCATTAGACTTGTAGTTTTCAAAAATGTTTTCATTTTTGATGAGACGCTGAATAAAAGAAGTTTAATCGCCGGCAAACGAAAGCCTGCGATTTCCCGTAAATCCCGGACTCGGCCCGTATAGTCAAAAGTATACAAAGAAAGTACCCAGGGAGTAAACTCATTTCCCAAACGATTATTTAAATTATTATTTCACCACTAAAGCCCATGAGACTTGTAGTTTTTAAAAATGTTTTCATTTTTGATGAGACGCTGAATAAAAGAAGTTTAATCGCCGGCAAACGAAAACCCGCGATTTCCCGTAAATCCCGGACTCGGCCCGTATAGTCAAAATTATACAAGGAAAGTACCCAGTGAGTAAACTCATTTCCCGAACGAATTTTTAAATTATTTTTTCACCACTAAAACGCATGAGACTTGTAGTTTTCAGAAATGTTTTCATTTTTGATGAGACGCTTAATGAAAGTGATTTAATCGCCGGCAAACGAAAACCCGCTATTTCCCGTAAATCCCGGGCTTGGCCCGTATAGTCGAATGTATACAAAGAAAGTACCCTGTGAGTAAACTCATTTCTAAAACGATTTTTTAAATTATCTTTTCACCACTAAAACGCTTGAGACTTCTAGTTTTCAAAAATGTTTTCATTTTTGATGAGACGCTGAATAAAAGAAGTTTAATCGCCGGCAAACGAAAACCTGCGATTTCCCGTAAATACCGGACTCGGCCCGTATAGTCAAAAGTATACAAAGAAAGTACCCGGGGTGTAAACTCATTTCCCGAACGATTTTTTAAATTATTATTTCACCACTAAAGCCCATGAGACTTGTAGTTTTTAAAAATGTTTTCATTTTTGATGAGACACTGAATAAAAGAAGTTTAATTGCCGGCAAACGAAAACCCGCGACTTCCCGTAAATCCCGGACTCGGCCCGTATAGTCAAAAGTATACAAAGAAAGTACCCAGGGAGTAAACTCATTTCCCGAACGATTTTTTTAATTAATTTTCACCACTAAAACGCATGAGACTTGTAGTTTTCAGAAATGTTTTCATTTTTAATGAGACGTTTAATGAAAGTTGTTTAATCGCCGGCAAACGAAAACCCGCGATTTCCCGTAAATCCCGGGGTTGGCCCGTATAGTCGAATGTATACAAAGAAAGTACCCTGTGAGTAAACTCATTTCCGAAACGATTTTTTCAATTATCTTTTCACCACTACAACGCACGAGACTTGCAGTTTTCAAAAATGTTTTCATTTTTGATGAGACGCTTAATGAAAGAGGTTTAATCGCTGGCAAACGAAAACCCGCGATTTCCCGTAAATCCCGGGCTTGGCCCGTATAGTCAAATGTATACAAAGAAAGTACCCTGTGAGTAAACTCATTTCCAGAACGATTTTTTAATTTATTTTTTCACCACTAAAACGCATGAGACTTGTAGTTTTCAAAAATGTTTTCATTTTTGATGAGACGCTTAATGAAGGTTTAATCGCCGGCAAACGAAAACCTGAGATTTCACGTAAATCCCGGGCTTGGCCCGTATAGTCGAATGTATACAAAGAAAGTACCCTGTAAGTAAACTCCATTCCAGAACGATTTTTTAATTTATTTTTTCACCACTAAAGCCCACGAGACTTGTAGTTTTTAAAAATGTTTTCATTTTTGATGAGACGCTGAATAAAAGAAGTTTAATCGCCGGCAAACGAAAACCCGCCATTTCCCGTAAATCCCGGACTTGGCCCGTATAGTTAAAAGTATACAAGGAAAGTACCCAGTCAGTAAACTCATTTCCAGAACGAATTTTTAAATTATTTTTTCACCACTAAAACCTATGAGACTTGTAGTTTTCAAAAATGTTTTCATTTTTAATGAGACGCTGAATAAAAGAAGTTTAATCGCCGGCAAACGAAAACCTGCGATTTCCCGTAAATCCCGGACTCAGCCCGTATAGTCAAAAGTATACAAAGAAAGTACCCGGGGTGTAAACTCATTTCCCGAACGATTTTTTTAAATTATTATTTCACCACTAAAGCCCATGAACTTGTAGTTTTTAAAAATGTTTTCATTTTTGATGAGGCGCTGAATAAAAGAAGTTTAATCGCCGGCAAACGAAAACCTGCGATTTCCCGTAACACCCGGACTCGGCCCGTATAGTCAAAAGTATACAAAGAAAGTACCCAGGGTGTAAACTCATTTCCCGAACGATTTTTTAAATTATTTTTTCACCACTAAAACGCATGAGACTTGTAGTTTTCAAAAATGTTTTCATTTTTGATGAGACGATGAATAAAAGAAGTTTAATCGCCGTCAAACGAAAACCTGCTATTTCCCGTAAATCCCGGACTCGGCCCGTATAGTCAAAAGTATACAAAGAAAGTACCCAGGGAGTAAACTCATTTCCCAAACGATTATTTAAATTATTATTTCACCACTAAAGCCCATGAGACTTGTAGTTTTTAAAAATGTTTTCATTTTTGATGAGACGCTGAATAAAAGAAGTTTAATCGCCGGCAAACGAAAACCCGCGATTTCCCGTAAATCCCGGACTCGGCCCGTATAGTCAAAAGTATACAAGGAAAGTACCCAGTGAGTAAACTCATTTCCCGAACGAATTTTTAAATTATTTTTTCACCACTAAAACGCATGAGACTTGTAGTTTTCAGAAATGTTTTCATTTTTGATGAGACGCTGAATAAAAGAAGTTTAATCGCCGGCAAACGAAAACCTGTGATTTCCCGTAAATCCCGGACTTGGTCCGTATAGTCAAAAGTATACAAAGAAAGTACCCAGGGTGTAAACTCATTTCCCGAACGATTTTTTAAAAAATTATTTCACCACTAAAGCCCATGAGACTTGTAGTATTTAAAAATATTTTCATTTTTGATGAGACGCTGAATAAAAGAAGTTTAATCGCCGGCAAACGAGAACCCGCGATTTCCCGTAAATCCCGGGCTTGGCCCGTATAGTCAAAAGTATACAAAGAAAGTACCCTGTGAGTAAACTCATTTCCCGAACGATTATTTAAATTATTTTTTCACCACTAAAACGGATGAGACTTGTAGTTTTCAAAAATGTTTTCATTTTTGATGAGACGCTGAATAAAAGAAGTTTAATCTCCGGCAAACGAAAACCTGCGATTTCCCGTAAATCCCGGACTCGGCCCGTATAGTCAAAAGTATACAAAGAAAGTACCCGGGGTGTAAACTCATTTCCCGAACGATTTTTTAAATTATTATTTCACCACTAAAACGCATGAGACTTGTAGTTTTCAAAAATGTTTTCATTTTTGATGAGACGCTTAATGAAGGTTTAATCGCCGGCAAACTAAAACCTGAGATTTCCCGTAAATCCCGGGCTTGGCCCGTATAGTCGAATGTATACAAAGAAAGTACCCTGTAAGTAAACTCATTTCCAGAACAATTTTTTAATTTATTTTTTCACCACTAAAGCCCACGAGACTTGTAGTTTTTAAAAATGTTTTCATTTTTGATGAGACGCTGAATAAAAGAAGTTTAATCGCCGGCAAACGAAAACCTGCGATTTCCCGTAAATCCCGGACTCGGCCCGTATAGTCAAAAGTATACAAAGAAAGTACCCGGGGTGTAAACTCATTTCCCGAACGATTTTTTTAAATTATTATTTCACCACTAAAGCCCATGAGACTTGTAGTTTTTAAAAATGTTTTCATTTTTGATGAGGCGCTGAATAAAAGAAGTTTAATCGCCGGCAAACGAAAACCTGCGATTTCCCGTAAATCCCGGACTCGGCCCGTATAGTCAAAAGTATACAAAGAAAGTACCCAGGGTGTAAACTCATTTCCCGAACGATTTTTTAAATTATTTTTTCACCACTAAAACGCATTAGACTTGTAGTTTTCAAAAATGTTTTCATTTTTGATGAGACGCTGAATAAAAGAAGTTTAATCGCCGGCAAACGAAAGCCTGCGATTTCCCGTAAATCCCGGACTCGGCCCATATAGTCAAAAGTATACAAAGAAAGTACCCAGGGAGTAAACTCATTTCCCAAACGATTATTTAAATTATTATTTCACCACTAAAGCCCATGAGACTTGTAGTTTTTAAAAATGTTTTCATTTTTGATGAGACGCTGAATAAAAGAAGTTTAATCGCCGGCAAACGAAAACCCGCGATTTCCCGTAAATCCCGGACTCGGCCCGTATAGTCAAAAGTATACAAGGAAAGTACCCAGTGAGTAAACTCATTTCCCGAACGAATTTTTAAATTATTTTTTCACCACTAAAACGCATGAGACTTGTAGTTTTCAGAAATGTTTTCATTTTTGATGAGACGCTTAATGAAAGTGATTTAATCGCCGGCAAACGAAAACCCGCTATTTCCCGTAAATCCCGGGCTTGGCCCGTATAGTCGAATGTATACAAAGAAAGTACCCTGTGAGTAAACTCATTTCTAAAACGATTTTTTAAATTATCTTTTCACCACTAAAACGCTTGAGACTTCTAGTTTTCAAAAATGTTTTCATTTTTGATGAGACGCTGAATAAAAGAAGTTTAATCGCCGGCAAACGAAAACCTGCGATTTCCCGTAAATACCGGACTCGGCCCGTATAGTCAAAAGTATACAAAGAAAGTACCCGGGGTGTAAACTCATTTCCCGAACGATTTTTTAAATTATTATTTCACCACTAAAGCCCATGAGACTTGTAGTTTTTAAAAATGTTTTCATTTTTGATGAGACACTGAATAAAAGAAGTTTAATTGCCGGCAAACGAAAACCCGCGACTTCCCGTAAATCCCGGACTCGGCCCGTATAGTCAAAAGTATACAAAGAAAGTACCCAGGGAGTAAACTCATTTCCCGAACGATTTTTTTAATTAATTTTCACCACTAAAACGCATGAGACTTGTAGTTTTCAGAAATGTTTTCATTTTTAATGAGACGTTTAATGAAAGTTGTTTAATCGCCGGCAAACGAAAACCTGAGATTTCACGTAAATCCCGGGCTTGGCCCGTATAGTCGAATGTATACAAAGAAAGTACCCTGTAAGTAAACTCATTTCCAGAACGATTTTTTAATTTATTTTTTCACCACTAAAGCCCACGAGACTTGTAGTTTTTAAAAATGTTTTCATTTTTGATGAGACGCTGAATAAAAGAAGTTTAATCGCCGGCAAACGAAAACCCGCCATTTCCCGTAAATCCCGGACTTGGCCCGTATAGTTAAAAGTATACAAGGAAAGTACCCAGTGAGTAAACTCATTTCCAGAACGAATTTTTAAATTATTTTTTCACCACTAAAACCTATGAGACTTGTAGTTTTCAAAAATGTTTTCATTTTTAATGAGACGCTGAATAAAAGAAGTTTAATCGCCGGCAAACGAAAACCTGCGATTTCCCGTAAATCCCGGACTCAGCCCGTATAGTCAAAAGTATACAAAGAAAGTACCCGGGGTGTAAACTCATTTCCCGAACGATTTTTTTAAATTATTATTTCACCACTAAAGCCCATGAACTTGTAGTTTTTAAAAATGTTTTCATTTTTGATGAGGCGCTGAATAAAAGAAGTTTAATCGCCGGCAAACGAAAACCTGCGATTTCCCGTAACACCCTGACTCGGCCCGTATAGTCAAAAGTATACAAAGAAAGTACCCAGGGTGTAAACTCATTTCCCGAACGATTTTTTAAATTATTTTTTCACCACTAAAACGCATGAGACTTGTAGTTTTCAAAAATGTTTTCATTTTTGATGAGACGATGAATAAAAGAAGTTTAATCGCCGTCAAACGAAAACCTGCTATTTCCCGTAAATCCCGGACTCGGCCCGTATAGTCAAAAGTATACAAAGAAAGTACCCAGGGAGTAAACTCATTTCCCAAACGATTATTTAAATTATTATTTCACCACTAAAGCCCATGAGACTTGTAGTTTTTAAAAATGTTTTCATTTTTGATGAGACGCTGAATAAAAGAAGTTTAATCGCCGGCAAACGAAAACCCGCGATTTCCCGTAAATCCCGGACTCGGCCCGTATAGTCAAAAGTATACAAGGAAAGTACCCAGTGAGTAAACTCATTTCCCGAACGAATTTTTAAATTATTTTTTCACCACTAAAACGCATGAGACTTGTAGTTTTCAGAAATGTTTTCATTTTTGATGAGACGCTTAATGAAAGTGATTTAATCGCCGGCAAACGAAAACCCGCTATTTCCCGTAAATCCCGGGCTTGGCCCGTATAGTCGAATGTATACAAAGAAAGTACCCTGTGAGTAAACTCATTTCCAAAACGATTTTTTAAATTATCTTTTCACCACTAAAACGCTTGAGACTTCTAGTTTTCAAAAATGTTTTCATTTTTGATGAGACGCTGAATAAAAGAAGTTTAATCGCCGGCAAACGAAAACCCGCCATTTCCCGTAAACCCCGGACTCGGCCCGAAAAGTCAAAAGTATACAAAGAAAGAACCCAGGGAGTAAACTCATTTCCCGAACGATTTTTTAAATTATATTTTCACCACTAAAACGCATGAGACTTGTAGTTTTTAAAAATGTTTTCATTTTTGATGAGACGCTGAATAAAAGAAGTTTAATCGCCGGCAAACGAAAACCCGCGATTTCCCGTAAATCCCGGACTCGGCCCGTATAGTCAAAAGTATACAAGGAAAGTACCCAGTGAGTAAACTCATTTCCCGAACGAATTTTTAAATTATTTTTTCACCACTAAAACGCATGAGACTTGTAGTTTTCAGAAATGTTTTCATTTTTGATGAGACGCTTAATGAAAGTGATTTAATCGCCGGCAAACGAAAACCCGCTATTTCCCGTAAATCCCGGGCTTGGCCCGTATAGTCGAATGTATACAAAGAAAGTACCCTGTGAGTAAACTCATTTCCAAAACGATTTTTTAAATTATCTTTTCACCACTAAAACGCTTGAGACTTCTAGTTTTCAAAAATGTTTTCATTTTTGATGAGACGCTGAATAAAAGAAGATTAATCGCCGGCAAACGAAAACCCGCCATTTCCCGTAAACCCCGGACTCGGCCCGCAAAGTCAAAAGTATACAAAGAAAGAACCCAGGGAGTAAACTCATTTCCCGAACGATTTTTTAAATTATATTTTCACCACTAAAACGCATGAGACTTGTAGTTTTCAAAAATGTTTTCATTTTTGATGAGACGCTGAATAAAAGAAGTTTAATCGCCGGCAAACGAAAACCTGTTATTTCCCGTAAATCCCGGGCTTGGCCCGTATAGTCGAATGTATACAAAGAAAGTACCCTGTGAGTAAACTCATTTCCAAAACGATTTTTTAAATTATCTTTTCACCACTAAAACGCTTGAGACTTCTAGTTTTCAAAAATGTTTTCATTTTTGATGAGACGCTGAATAAAAGAAGTTTAATCGCCGGCAAACGAAAACCCGCCATTTCCCGTAAACCCCGGACTCGGCCCGCATAGTCAAAAGTATACCAAGAAAGAACCCAGGGAGTAAACTCATTTCCCGAACGATTTTTTAAGATATATTTTCACCACTAAAACGCATGAGACTTGTAGTTTTCAAAAATGTTTTCATTTTTGATGAGACGCTGAATAAAAGAAGTTTAATCGCCGGCAAACGAAAACCTGTGATTTCCCTTAAATCCCGGACTTGGTCCGTATTGTCAAAAGTATACAAAGAAAGTACCCAGGGTGTAAACTCATTTCCCGAACGATTTTTTAAAAAATTATTTCACCACTAAAGCCCATGAGACTTGTAGTATTTAAAAATATTTTCATTTTTGATGAGACGCTGAATAAAAGAAGTTTAATCGCCGGCAAACGAGAACCCGCGATTTCCCGTAAATCCCGGGCTTGGCCCGTATAGTTAAAAGTATACAAAGAAAGTACCCTGTGAGTAAACTCATTTCCCGAACGATTATTTAAATTATTTTTTCACCACTAAAACGGATGAGACTTGTAGTTTTTAAAAATGTTTTCATTTTTGATGAGACGCTAAATAAAAGAAGTTTAATCGCCGGCAAACGAAAACCTGCGATTTCCCGTAAATCCCGGACTCGGCCCGTATAGTCAGAAGTATACAAAGAAAGTACCCGGGGTGTAAACTCATTTCCCGAACGATTTTTTAAATTATTATTTCACCACTAAAACGCATGAGAGTTGTAGTTTTCAAAAATGTTTTCATTTTTGATGAGACGCTTAATGAAGGTTTAATCGCCGGCAAACAAAAACCTGAGATTTTCCGTAAATCCCGGGCTTGGCCCGTATAGTCGAATGTATACAAAGAAAGTACCCTGTAAGTAAACTCATTTCCAGAACGATTTTTTAATTTATTTTTTCACCACTAAAGCCCACGAGACTTGTAGTTTTTAAAAATGTTTTCATTTTTGATGAGACGCTGAATAAAAGAAGTTTAATCGCCGGCAAACGAAAACCCGCGATTTCCCGTAAATCCCGGACTTGGCCCGTATAGTTAAAAGTATACAAGGAAAGTACCCAGTGAGTAAACTCATTTCCAGAACGAATTTTTAAATTATTTTTTCACCACTAAAACCTATGAGACTTGTAGTTTTCAAAAATGTTTTCATTTTTGATGAGACGCTGAATAAAAGAAGTATAATCGCCGGCAAACGAAAACCTGCGATTTCCCGTAAATCCCGGACTCGGCCCGTATAGTCAAAAGTATACAAAGAAAGTACCCGGGGTGTAAACTCATTTCCCGAACGATTTTTTTAAATTATTATTTCACCACTAAAGCCCGTGGGACTTGTAGTTTTTAAAAATGTTTTCATTTTTGATGAGGCGCTGAATAAAAGAAGTTTAATCGCCGGCAAACGAAAACCTGCGATTTCCCGTAAATCCCGGACTCGGCCCGTATAGTCAAAAGTATACAAAGAAAGTACCCAGGGTGTAAACTCATTTCCCGAACGATTTTTTAAATTATTTTTTCACCACTAAAACGCATGAGACTTGTAGTTTTCAAAAATGTTTTCATTTTTGATGAGACGCTGAATAAAAGAAGTTTAATCGCCGGCAAACGAAAGCCTGCGATTTCCCGTAAATCCCGGACTCGGCCCGTATAGTCAAAAGTATACAAAGAAAGTACCCAGGGAGTAAACTCATTTCCCAAACGATTATTTAAATTATTATTTCACCACTAAAGCCCATGAGACTTGTAGTTTTTAAAAATGTTTTCATTTTTGATGAGACGCTGAATAAAAGAAGTTTTATCGCCGGCAAACGAAAACCCGCGATTTCCCGTAAATCCCGGACTCGGCCCGTATAGTCAAAAGTATACAAGGAAAGTACCCAGTGAGTAAACTCATTTCCCGAACGAATTTTTAAATTATTTTTTCACCACTAAAACGCATGAGACTTGTAGTTTTCAAAAATGTTTTCATTTTTGATGAGACGCTTAATGAAAGTGATTTAATCGCCGGCAAACGAAAACCCGCTATTTCCCGTAAATCCCGGGCTTGGCCCGTATAGTCGAATGTATACAAAGAAAGTACCCTGTGAGTAAACTCATTTCCAAAACGATTTTTTAAATTATCTTTTCACCACTAAAACGCTTGAGACTTCTAGTTTTCAAAAATGTTTTCTTTTTTGATGAGACGCTGAATAAAAGAAGTTTAATCGCCGGCAAACGAAAACCCGCCATTTCCCGTAAACCCCGGACTCGGCCCGCAAAGTCAAAAGTATACAAAGAAAGAACCCAGGGACTCATTTCCCGAACGATTTTTTAAAAAATTATTTCACCACTAAAGCCCATGAGACTTGTAGTATTTAAAAATATTTTCATTTTTGATGAGACGCTGAATAAAAGAAGTTTAATCGCCGGCAAACGAGAACCCGCGATTTCCCGTAAATCCCGGGCTTGGCCCGTATAGTCAAAAGTATACAAAGAAAGTACCCTGTGAGTAAACTCATTTCCCGAACGATTATTTAAATTATTTTTTCACCACTAAAACGGATGAGACTTGTAGTTTTCAAAAATGTTTTCATTTTTGATGAGACGCTGAATAAAAGAAGTTTAATCGCCGGCAAACGAAAACCTGCGATTTCCCGTAAATCCCGGACTCGGCCCGTATAGTCAAAAGTATACAAAGAAAGTACCCGGGGTGTAAACTCATTTCCCGAACGATTTTTTAAATTATTATTTCACCACTAAAGCCCATGAGACTTGTAGTTTTTAAAAATGTTTTCATTTCTGATGAGACACTGAATAAAAGAAGTTTAATTGCCGGCAAACGAAAACCCGCGAGTTCCCGTAAATCCCGGACTCGGCCCGTATAGTGAAAAGTATACAAAGAAAGTACCCAGGGAGTAAACTCATTTCCCGAACGATTTTTTAAATTATATTTTCACCACTAAAACGCATGAGACTTGTAGTTTTCAAAAATGTTTT
Source organism: Hydractinia symbiolongicarpus (assembly GCF_029227915.1). Taxonomy (NCBI): domain Eukaryota; kingdom Metazoa; phylum Cnidaria; class Hydrozoa; order Anthoathecata; family Hydractiniidae; genus Hydractinia; species Hydractinia symbiolongicarpus. The sequence goes on along the minus strand of NC_079875.1, from coordinate 2,062,600 downwards.
CATTTTTGATGAGACGCTGAATAAAAGAAGTTTAATCGCCGGCAAACGAAAACCTGTGATTTCCCGTAAATCCCGGGCTTGGCCCGTATAGTCGAATGTATACAAAGAAAGTACCCTGTGAGTAAACTCATTTCCAAAACGATTTTTTAAAATATCTTTTCACCACTAAAACGCTTGAGACTTCTAGTTTTCAAAAATGTTTTCATTTTTGATGAGACGCTGAATAAAAGAAGTTTAATCGCCGGCAAACGAAAACCCGCCATTTCCCGTAAACCCCGGACTCGGCCCGCATAGTCAAAAGTATATAAAGAAAGAACCCAGGGAGTAAACTCATTTCCCGAACGATTTTTTAAATTATATTTTCACCACTAAAACGCATGAGACTTGTAGTTTTCAAAAATGTTTTCATTTTTGATGAGACGCTGAATAAAAGAAGTTTAATCGCCGGCAAACGAAAACCTGTGATTTCCCGTAAATCCCGGACTTGGCCCGTATAGTCAAAAGTATACAAAGAAAGTACCCAGGGTGTAAACTCATTTCCCGAACGATTTTTTAAAAAATTATTTCACCACTAAAGCCCATCAGACTTGTAGTGATTAAAAATATTTTCATTTTTGATGAGACGCTGAATAAAAGAAGTTTAATCGCCGGCAAACGAGAACCCGCGATTTCCCGTAAATCCCGGGCTTGGCCCGTATAGTCAAAAGTATACAAAGAAAGTACCCTGTGAGTACACTCATTTCCCGAACGATTATTTAAATTATTTTTTCACCACTAAATGGATGAGACTTGTAGTTTTCAAAAATGTTTTCATTTTTGATGAGACGCTGAATAAAAGAAGTTTAATCGCCGGCAAACGAAAACCTGCGATTTCCCGTAAATCCCGGACTCGGCCCGTATAGTCAAAAGTATACAAAGAAAGTACCCGGGGTGTAAACTCATTTCCCGAACGATTTTTTAAATTATTATTTCACCACTAAAGCCCATGAGACTTGTAGTTTTTAAAAATGTTTTCATTTTTGATGAGACACTGAATAAAAGAAGTTTAATTGCCGGCAAACGAAAACCCGCGAGTTCCCGTAAATCCCGGACTCGGCCCGTATAGTGAAAAGTATACAAAGAAAGTACCCAGGGAGTAAACTCATTTCCCGAACGATTTTTTAAATTAATTTTCACCACTAAAACGCATAAGACTTGTAGTTTTCAGAAATATTTTCATTTTTGATGAGACGTTTAATGAAAAATGTTTAATCGCCGGCAAACGAAAACCCGCGATTTCCCGTAAATCCCGGGCTTGGCCCGTATAGTCAAATGTATACAAAGAAAGAACCCAGGGAGTAAACTCATTTCCCGAACGATTTTTTAAATTATATTTTCACCACTAAAACGCATGAGACTTGTAGTTTTCAAAAATGTTTTCATTTTTGATGAGACGCTGAATAAAAGAAGTTTAATCGCCGGCAAACGAAAACCCGCGATTTCCCGTAAATCCCGGACTCGGCCCGTATAGTCAAAAGTATACAAGGAAAGTACCCAGTGAGTAAACTCATTTCCCGAACGAATTTTTAAATTATTTTTTCACCACTAAAACGCATGAGACTTGTAGTTTTCAGAAATGTTTTCATTTTTGATGAGACGCTTAATGAAAGTGATTTAATCGCCGGCAAACGAAAACCCGCTATTTCCCGTAAATCCCGGGCTTGGCCCGTATAGTCGAATGTATACAAAGAAAGTACCCTGTGAGTAAACTCATTTCCAAAACGATTTTTTAAATTATCTTTTCACCACTAAAACGCTTGAGACTTCTAGTTTTCAAAAATGTTTTCATTTTTGATGAGACGCTGAATAAAAGAAGTTTAATCGCCGGCAAACGAAAACCCGCCATTTCCCGTAAACCCCGGACTCGGCCCGCAAAGTCAAAAGTATACAAAGAAAGAACCCAGGGAGTAAACTCATTTCCCGAACGATTTTTTAAATTATATTTTCACCACTAAAACGCATGAGACTTGTAGTTTTCAAAAATGTTTTCATTTTTGATGAGACGCTGAATAAAAGAAGTTTAATCGCCGGCAAACGAAAACCTGTTATTTCCCGTAAATCCCGGGCTTGGCCCGTATAGTCGAATGTATACAAAGAAAGTACCCTGTGAGTAAACTCATTTCCAAAACGATTTTTTAAATTATCTTTTCACCACTAAAACGCTTGAGACTTCTAGTTTTCAAAAATGTTTTCATTTTTGATGAGACGCTGAATAAAAGAAGTTTAATCGCCGGCAAACGAAAACCCGCCATTTCCCGTAAACCCCGGACTCGGCCCGCATAGTCAAAAGTATACCAAGAAAGAACCCAGGGAGTAAACTCATTTCCCGAACGATTTTTTAAGATATATTTTCACCACTAAAACGCATGAGACTTGTAGTTTTCAAAAATGTTTTCATTTTTGATGAGACGCTGAATAAAAGAAGTTTAATCGCCGGCAAACGAAAACCTGTGATTTCCCTTAAATCCCGGACTTGGTCCGTATTGTCAAAAGTATACAAAGAAAGTACCCAGGGTGTAAACTCATTTCCCGAACGATTTTTTAAAAAATTATTTCACCACTAAAGCCCATGAGACTTGTAGTATTTAAAAATATTTTCATTTTTGATGAGACGCTGAATAAAAGAAGTTTAATCGCCGGCAAACGAGAACCCGCGATTTCCCGTAAATCCCGGGCTTGGCCCGTATAGTTAAAAGTATACAAAGAAAGTACCCTGTGAGTAAACTCATTTCCCGAACGATTATTTAAATTATTTTTTCACCACTAAAACGGATGAGACTTGTAGTTTTTAAAAATGTTTTCATTTTTGATGAGACGCTAAATAAAAGAAGTTTAATCGCCGGCAAACGAAAACCTGCGATTTCCCGTAAATCCCGGACTCGGCCCGTATAGTCAGAAGTATACAAAGAAAGTACCCGGGGTGTAAACTCATTTCCCGAACGATTTTTTAAATTATTATTTCACCACTAAAACGCATGAGAGTTGTAGTTTTCAAAAATGTTTTCATTTTTGATGAGACGCTTAATGAAGGTTTAATCGCCGGCAAACAAAAACCTGAGATTTCCCGTAAATCCCGGGCTTGGCCCGTATAGTCAAAAGTATACAAAGAAAGTACCCAGGGTGTAAACTCATTTCCAGAACGATTTTTTAAATTATTTTTTCACCACTAAAACGCATGAGACTTGTAGTTTTCAAAAATGTTTTCATTTTTGATGAGACGCTGAATAAAAGAAGTTTAATCGCCGGCAAACGAAAGCCTGCGATTTCCCGTAAATCCCGGACTCGGCCCGTATAGTCAAAAGTATACAAAGAAAGTACCCAGGGAGTAAACTCATTTCCCAAACGATTATTTAAATTATTATTTCACCACTAAAGCCCATGAGACTTGTAGTTTTTAAAAATGTTTTCATTTTTGATGAGACGCTGAATAAAAGAAGTTTTATCGCCGGCAAACGAAAACCCGCGATTTCCCGTAAATCCCGGACTCGGCCCGTATAGTCAAAAGTATACAAGGAAAGTACCCAGTGAGTAAACTCATTTCCCGAACGAATTTTTAAATTATTTTTTCACCACTAAAACGCATGAGACTTGTAGTTTTCAAAAATGTTTTCATTTTTGATGAGACGCTTAATGAAAGTGATTTAATCGCCGGCAAACGAAAACCCGCTATTTCCCGTAAATCCCGGGCTTGGCCCGTATAGTCGAATGTATACAAAGAAAGTACCCTGTGAGTAAACTCATTTCCAAAACGATTTTTTAAATTATCTTTTCACCACTAAAACGCTTGAGACTTCTAGTTTTCAAAAATGTTTTCATTTTTGATGAGACGCTGAATAAAAGAAGTTTAATCGCCGGCAAACGAAAACCCGCCATTTCCCGTAAACCCCGGACTCGGCCCGCAAAGTCAAAAGTATACAAAGAAAGAACCCAGGGACTCATTTCCCGAACGATTTTTTAAAAAATTATTTCACCACTAAAGCCCATGAGACTTGTAGTATTTAAAAATATTTTCATTTTTGATGAGACGCTGAATAAAAGAAGTTTAATCGCCGGCAAACGAGAACCCGCGATTTCCCGTAAATCCCGGGCTTGGCCCGTATAGTCAAAAGTATACAAAAAAAGTACCCTGTGAGTAAACTCATTTCCCGAACGATTATTTAAATTATTTTTTCACCACTAAAACGGATGAGACTTGTAGTTTTCAAAAATGTTTTCATTTTTGATGAGACGCTGAATAAAAGAAGTTTAATCGCCGGCAAACGAAAACCTGCGATTTCCCGTAAATCCCGGACTCGGCCCGTATAGTCAAAAGTATACAAAGAAAGTACCCGGGGTGTAAACTCATTTCCCGAACGATTTTTTAAATTATTATTTCACCACTAAAGCCCATGAGACTTGTAGTTTTTAAAAATGTTTTCATTTTTGATGAGACACTGAATAAAAGAAGTTTAATTGCCGGCAAACGAAAACCCGCGAGTTCCCGTAAATCCCGGACTCGGCCCGTATAGTGAAAAGTATACAAAGAAAGTACCCAGGGAGTAAACTCATTTCCCGAACGATTTTTTAAATTAATTTTCACCACTAAAACGCATAAGACTTGTAGTTTTCAGAAATATTTTCATTTTTGATGAGACGTTTAATGAAAAATGTTTAATCGCCGGCAAACGAAAACCCGCGATTTCCCGTAAATCCCGGGCTTGGCCCGTATAGTCAAATGTATACAAAGAAAGAACCCAGGGAGTAAACTCATTTCCCGAACGATTTTTTAAATTATATTTTCACCACTAAAACGCATGAGACTTGTAGTTTTCAAAAATGTTTTCATTTTTGATGAGACGCTGAATAAAAGAAGTTTAATCGCCGGCAAACGAAAACCTGCGATTTCCCGTAAATCCCGGACTCGGCCCGTATAGTCAAAAGTATACAAAGAAAGTACCCAGGGAGTAAACTCATTTCCCAAACGATTATTTAAATTATTATTTCACCACTAAAGCCCATGAGACTTGTAGTTTTTAAAAATGTTTTCATTTTTTATGAGACGCTGAATAAAAGAAGTTTAATCTCCGGCAAACGAAAACCCGCGATTTCCCGTAAATCCCGGACTCGTCCCGTATAGTCAAATGTATACAAGGAAAGTACCCAGTGAGTAAACTCATTTCCCGAACGAATTTTTAAATTACTTTTTCACCACTAAAACGCATGAGACTTGTAGTTTTCAGAAATGTTTTCATTTTTGATGAGACGCTGAATAAAAGAAGTTTAATCGCCGGCAAACGAAAACCCGCCATGTCCCGTAAACCCCGGACTCGGCCCGCATAGTCAAAAGTATACAAAGAAAGAACCCAGGGAGTAAACTCATTTCCCGAACGATTTTTTAAATTATATTTTCACCACTAAAACGCATGAGACTTGTAGTTTTCAAAAATGTTTTCATTTTTGATGAGACGCTAAATAAAAAAAGTTTAATCGCCGGCAAACGAAAACCTGCGATTTCCCGTAAATCCCGGACTCGGCCCGTATAGTCAAAAGTATACAAAGAAAGTACCCAGGGTGTAAACTCATTTCCCGAACGATTTTATAAATTATTATTTCACCACTAAAGCCCATGAGACTTGTAGTATTTAAAAATATTTTCATTTTTGATGAGACGCTGAATAAAAGAAGTTTAATCGCCGGCAAACGAAAACCCGCGACTTCCCGTAAATCCCGGACTCGGCCTGTATAGTCAAAAGTATACAAAGAAAGTACCCAGGGAGTAAACTCATTTCCCGAACGATTTTTTAAATTATTTTTTCACCACTAAAACGCATGAGACTTGTAGTTTTCAAAAATGTTTTCATTTTTGATGAGACGCTGAATAAAAAAAGTTTAATCGCCGGGAAACGAAAACCTGCGATTTCCCGTAAATACCGGACTCGGCCCGTATAGTCAAAAGTATACAAAGAAAGTACCCAGGGAGTAAATTCATTTCCCGAACGATTTTTTAAATTATACTTTCACCACTAAAACGCATGAGACTTGTAGTTTTCAAAAATGATTTCATTTTTGATGAGACGCTGAATAAAAGAAGTTTAATCGCCGGCAAACGAAAACCTGTGATTTCCCGTAAATCCCGGGCTTGGCCCGTATAGTCGAATGTATACAAAGAAAGTACCCTGTGAGTAAACTCATTTCCAAAACGATTTTTTAAAATATCTTTTCACCACTAAAACGCTTGAGACTTTTAGTTTTCAAAAATGTTTTCATTTTTGATGAGACGCTGAATAAAAGAAGTTTAATCGCCGGCATACGAAAACCCGCCATTTCCCGTAAACCCCGGACTCGGCCCGCATAGTCAAAAGTATACAAAGAAAGAACCCAGGGAGTAAACTCATTTCCCGAACGATTTTTTAATTTATTTTTTCACCACTAAAACGCATGAGACATGTAGTTTTCAAAAATGTTTTCATTTTTGATGAGACACTTAATGAAGGTTTAATCGCCGGCAAACGAAAACCAGAGATTTCCCGAAAATCCCGGGCTTGGCCCGTATAGTCGAATGTATACAAAGAAAGTACCCTGTAAGTAAACTCATTTCCAGAACGATTTTTTAATTTATTTTTTCACCACTAAAGCCCACGAGACTTGCAGTTTTTAAAAATGTTTTCATTTTTGATGAGACGCTGAATAAAAGAAGTTTAATCGCCGGCAAACGAAAACCTGCGATTTCCCGTAAATCCCGGGCTCGGCCCGTATAGTTAAAAGTATACAAGGAAAGTACCCAGTGAGTAAACTCATTTCCAGAACGAATTTTTAAATTATTTTTTCACCACTAAAACGCATGAGACTTGTAGTTTTCAAAAATGTTTTCATTTTTGATGAGACGCTGAATAAAAAAAGTTTAATCGCCGGCAAACGAAAACCTGCGATTTTCCGTAAATCCCGGATTCGGCCCGTATAGTCAAAAGTATACAAAGAAAGTACCCAGGATGTAAACTCATTTCCCGAACGATTTTATAAATTATTATTTCACCACTAAAGCCCATGAGACTTGTAGTATTTAAAAATATTTTCATTTTTGATGAGACGCTGAATAAAAGAAGTTTAATCGCCGGCAAACGAAAACCCGCGACTTCCCGTAAATCCCGGAATCGGCCCGTATAGTCAAAAGTATACAAAGAAAGTACCCAGGGAGTAAACTCATTTCCCGAACGATTTTTTAAATTATTTTTTCACCACTAAAACGCATGAGACTTGTAGTTTTCAAAAATGTTTTCATTTTTGATGAGACGCTGAATAAAAGAAGTTTAATCGCCGGCAAACGAAAACCTGCGATTTCCCGTAAATACCGGACTCGGCCCGTATAGTCAAAAGTATACAAAGAAAGTACCCGGGGTGTAAACTCATTTCCCGAACGATTTTTTAAATTATTATTTCACCACTAAAGCCCACGAGACTTGTAGTTTTTAAAAATGTTTTCATTTTTGATGAGACACTGAATAAAAGAAGTTTAATTGCCGGCAAACGAAAACCTGCGACTTCCCGTAAATCCCGGACTCGGCCCGTATAGTCAAAAGTATACAAAGAAAGTACCCGGGGAGTAAACTCATTTCCCGAACGATTTTTTAAATTAATTTTCACCACTAAAACGCATGAGACTTGTAGTTTTCAGAAATGTTTTCATTTTTGATGAGACGTTTAATGAAAGTTGTTTAATCGCCGGCAAACGAAAACCCGCGATTTCCCGTAAATCTTGGGCTTGGCCCGTATAGTCGAATGTATACAAAGAAAGTACCCTGTGAGTAAACTCATTTCCGAAACGATTTTTTCAATTATCTTTTCACCACTAAAACGCACGAGACTTGCAGTTTTCAAAAATGTTTTCATTTTTGATGAGACGCTTAATGAAAGAGGTTTAATCGCCGGCAAACGAAAACCCGCGATTTCCCGTAAATCCCGTGCTTGGCCCGTATAGTCAAATGTATACAAAGAAAGTACCCTGTGAGTAAACTCATTTCCAGAACGATTTTTTAATTTATTTTTTCACCACTAAAACGCATGAGACTTGTAGTTTTCAAAAATGTTTTCATTTTTGATGAGACGCTTAATGAAGGTTTAATCGCCGGCAAACGAAAACCTGAGATTTCCCGTAAATCCCGGGCTTGGCCCGTATAGTCGAATGTATACAAAGAAAGTACCCTGTAAGTAAACTCATTTCCAGAACGATTTTTTAATTTATTTTTTCACCACTAAAGCCCACGAGACTTGTAGTTTTTAAAAATGTTTTCATTTTTGATGAGACGCTGAATAAAAGAAGTTTAATCGCCGGCAAACGAAAACCCGCGAATTCCCGTAAATCCCGGACTCGGCCCGTATAGTTAAAAGTATACAAGGAAAGTACCCAGTGAGTAAACTCATTTCCAGAACGAATTTTTAAATTATTTTTTCACCACTAAAACCTATGAGACTTGTAGTTTTCAAAAATGTTTTCATTTCATTTTCAAGCAGCATGGAAAATTTAACTAATACACCAATTGTAGAATTCATTGATACACCACTTCGTAAAATTAGCTCGACTTCAGATATTCCTATAATTCTTGAAAGAAATGGAGTTAAAGAAAGTGATGAATCGTTTATAGACCGCATGTATTCAAACATCAACTTACAAAAAATGAAAGGTGAGCTAATACACGATCTTAAAAACTACCTTGATGAATGTGTTAAAAATGTTGCTCTGTCAAACCGTCACGTTTCTACTGAATGGGATAGTAATAAAATGTTTAGTGTGTTGGAGGAAAGGATTTTATTTTTGGAAAAGGAAGTAAATGCCAAAAATGAAATGATACAAATGTTATTAGCGACGAAATCATCAACGCGTGACGACATACTACATAACTCTCATAGCTTCAACAAATTAAAATCTTGCGAAACAAACGAGAATTTTACAATTCCCAAGGACACCGTTAAGGCAAAAATCATTAAACAGAGTTCCTTTATTCACGCAAATCGCTTTGAAAACTTGCCCATTGAAGAAATAATGGATGATGTAAATAGTGTTGCCAACGAAGTGCCGCATAAAACGCCGCGAAGGAGATCTGACAAAAAATCTAAAGTTACGCAAATAATTGGAGACTCGATTGTAAAAGAAGTGAAGGGCTGGAAACTTTCTTCAAACGAGAACAAGATTATAGTGAAATCCTTCTCTGGAGCCACGACTAAATGCATGGAAAGTTACGCAATACCAACTACGAACATGTCTCCCGATAACATTATTATTCATTGTGGCACTAACGATCTTAATAGAATCGAAACCGATCAAATTGCTCAAAACATAGTAAAATTGGCTATTAAATTGAAATCTGGTGAAAATAATGTAATGATATCGGGCATAATTCAACGAAAAGACAGACTAAATGAAAAGGTGATGGCAGTCAACAAATCTCTCGCTCATCTTTGCGAACAAAAAACATCGGCTTTATCAATAATGATAATATAAACCCCGACTTGCATTTGAATAGAAGTCGCCTTCACCTAAATATGAAAGGGACTTCAATATTGTCTCGGAACTTTCTACAGGTGATTGAGGATTGACACAAAAAACCTGTCGAAATTTACGACACAGATCCACCGAACACTGCCTCAGATACTTTTGATTCAACATATGATATTTTCACTCTACGTCGCAGTAACATGTGTAACTTGATAGTCGGTCATTTGAACGTAAACTCGTTGCGAAACAAGTTCGAAGCAATTGATTTAACTTTCAAGCACAATATTGATGTTCTGCTTCTAACTGAAACGAAAATAGATGAATCGTTCACTGATGCTCAATTTAAGTTAGATAATTACGCAATTCTGAGGAAAGATAGAAATGGACATGGTGGCGGTATTTTACTCTATATAAATGAAAATATTCCCTTCAAAGTGTTGCGAAAATATACTTTACCGGATGATATCGAAGTTTTAGTTGTCGAAATAAATCTTCGAAAACGCAAATGGCTTTTAATCGGTGCATATAAACCACCGTTACAAAAAAATTACTACTTTTTAACTCAAATCGCAAATGTATTGATTTCACATCTCAACTATCACGAAAACATCATAATTATGGGTGATTTAAACATGGAAATAAGTGACACAGATTTCGATAACTTCATTTCAACATACGACCTCCATAGACTAATCAAATCACCAACCTGCTTTAAGTCAAGTACTTCGCCTTCTTGCATTGATCACATATTAACAAATCAACCAAATTTCTTTAAAAATAGTGTAACAATCGAAACTGGCATATCAGATTGCCATTTATTTGTTGGAAGTGTGATGAGAATGAACGTGATTAAAGGCGACCCAATTGTGAAACACTACAGAAATTACAACAAAATTGACTACTTTGATTTTGAAAGAACATTATCAATGAACTTTTTGAAATTACTTGAGAATAATTACGACTTTAACCAATTCAATTTATGCATCACGTCTACGCTAAACCATTTTGCACCATTGAAAAAGAAAATACTAAGATTCAATAACGCACCTTTTATCACCAAGAAGCTTCGCAAAGCTATTATGCACAGATCCAAACTTCGTCGCATATATAACAAATCACGATCAAAAGAAAATTGGTCCAACTTCACTAGACAGAGAAACTACTGTGTTTCCTTATTACGAAAAACCAGACGTTCGTATTTCAAGGGTTTACGTATGACAAGCATTACTGATAATAAAAAGTTCTGGAAGTCTGTTAAGCCATTGTTTTCAAACGTTAGTTATAACACCAACAAAATTATCTTAACCGAGAAAGAAAAGATAGTCACCGACGAACAAAAATTATGCAAAATCTTCAATGAATATTACACCAACATCACGAAAAATTTACCAATCAAACCAAACGATGATAGACATACAGCAACCATTCACGATGCAATCCACTCGTATACTAATCACATCAGTATTTTGAAAATTCGTGAAAATGTGGGTTATGATGAAAAGTTCTATTTTTCGCTGGTTGAACAGCCTGATGTTCTCAAAGTCATCAAAGACATGGATGCAAAGAAATCTTCTGTTAGTGGTGATTTTCCAGTTTTTATGTTGAAAAAGTTTATTCATATCTTTGTTCCTATCCTCACTAATATTATAAATTTTTGTTTACAGTCTAATATTTTTCCTGATGATTTAAAACTTGCAGAGGTTATACCTGTTTTTAAGAAGGGTGACTGTAATGATAAGGAGAAATATAGACCTGTTAGCTTGCTTCCCTGTTTATCAAAGGTTTTTGAAAGAATTATTCTTAATCAAATGCACACTTTTATGCATGACAAACTCAGCCCTCATCTATCAGGCTTCAGAAAGGGTTATAATACACAATATGCTCTCATTCGAATGATTGAACAATGGAAAAGCACACTTGATAATAAGGGTGTAGTTGGAGCAGTGCTAATGGACCTTTCAAAAGCTTTTGATACTATCAATCATGATTTGCTTATTGCAAAGCTGCATGCCTATGGTTTTTCTGAATCTTCTTTATTATTTATTCACTCATACTTGAAAAATCGTTTTCAGAGAACCAGAATAAATTCTTCTTTTAGCGAATGGCTTCCTCTTCAAGTTGGAGTTCCACAAGGATCAATCTTAGGACCTCCTTTCTTCAATTATTCTATAAACGATTTATTCTGGTTCATTATTCAATCATCCCTTTGTAACTTTGTAGATGATAACACCTTATATGCTTGTGAAAATTCATTAGAAGATGTAAAACAAACACTGCTTACTAATTTGGTCATAGTTAATAATTGGTTTTATGAAAATTACTTAGCAATAAATTTGAAAAAGTATCAATATATTGTATTAGGTCATCACGATGAAAGTTTGATATTTAACCATTTGAAAATTGCGTGTAAATTGTCTGTAGTGCTTCTTGGTGTTACGATTGACTCAAGACTAAACTTTCATTCGCATGTCAAAAACATCTGTAATAAGGCTAGTAGGAAACTCAACGTGCTTCAAAGGATATCTTCCTTTTTGACACCCAAAATGAAGCGTTTTCTCTTCAATTCATTTATTTTGTCTCAGTTTTCTCACTGTCCCTTAGTATGGATGTTTTGTGGAAAAGTTGCGAATAATCGAATCAATCGTATTCATGAACGTTGTCTAAGAATCATACAGGACGATATAAATGGCAATTACGATGAACTTTTATCCTTATGTAATGTTAAAAATATTCACATCATCAATTTACAGAATTTAATGAAAGAGGTTTACAAATTTTTAAATGGATTGTCACCTCTATATATGAACGAGATATTTTCTGTTAGGGAAAACAAGTACAACCTTCGTTGCTTTAATTTGATCAGGCGACCAACTTGTCGGACAACGTACTATGGCTTAAATACTTTATCAAATATTGCAGGGAAGCTATGGATATCTGTGCCTGACGCTACAAAGAATGCTCCTTCTCTCGAAGCCTTCCGTAGCTCAATAAAATTTTGGGAAGGTGATGTTTGCACCTGTCAAATATGCATGGATATACCATACATATTTTAACTTTACTTATTTATTTATTTATTTTTCTTATTTTTTATCGCTGTTTGCCTTGTTTTACGTTTTGTTGTCGATTTAAATTAGTTATTTAAATACTATTGTATCTATCGACGTTAAATAAAGAGAAAATCAAAATCAAAAATCAAATCAAATTTTTGATGAGACGCTGAATAAAAGAAGTTTAATCGCCGGCAAACGAAAACCTGCGATTTCCCGTAAATCTTGGACTCGGCCCGTATAGTCAAAAGTATACAAAGAAAGTACCCAGGGTGTAAACTCATTTCCCTAACGATTTTTTAAATTATTTTTTCACCACTAAAACGCATGAGACTTGTAGTTTTCAAAAATGTTTTCATTTTTGATGATACGCTCAATGAAAGAGGTTTAATCGCCGGCAAACGAAAACCCGAGATTTCCCGTAAATCCCGGGCTTGGCCCGTATAGTCGAATGTATACAAAGAAAGTACCCTCTGAGTAAACTCATTTCCAGAACGATTTTTTAATTTATTTTTTCACCACTAAAACGCATGAGACTTGTAGTTTTCAAAAATGTTTTCATTTTTGATGAGACGCTGAATAAAAGAAGTTTAATCGCCTGCAAACGAAAACCTGCAATTTCCCGTAAATCCCGGGCTTGGCCCGTATAGTCGAATGTATACAAAGAAAGTACCCTGTAAGTAAACTCATTTCCAGAACGAATTTTTATTTTATTTTTTCACCACTAAAGCCCACGAGACTTGTAGTTTTTAAAAATGTTTTTATTTTTGATGAGACGCTGAATAAAAGAAGTTTAATCGCCGGCAATCGAAAACCCGCGATTTCCCGTAAATCCCGGACTCGGCCCGTATAGTTAAAAGTATACAAGGAAAGTACCCAGTGAGTACACTCATTTCCAGAACGAATTTTTAAATTATTTTTTCACCACTAAAACCTATGAGACTTGTAGTTTTTAAAAATGTTTTCATTTTTAATGAGACGCTGAATAAAAGAAGTTTAATCGCCAGCAAACGAAAACCCGCAATTTCCCGTAAATCTTGGACTCGGCCCGTATAGTCAAAAGTATACAAAGAAAGTACCCAGGGTGTAAACTCATTTCCCGAACGATTTTTTAAATTATTTTTTCACCACTAAAACGCATGAGACTTGTAGTTTTTAAAAATGTTTTTATTTTTGATGAGACGCTGAATAAAAGAAGTTTAATCGCCGGCAAACGAAAACCTGCGATTTCCCGTAAATCCTCGACTCGGCCCGTATAGTCAAAAGTATACAAAGAAAGTACCCAGGGTGTAAACTCATTTCCCGAACGATTTTTTAAATTATTTTTTCACCACTAAAACGCATGAGACTTGTAGTTTTCAAAAATGGTTTCATTTTTGATGAGACGCTGAATAAAAGAAGTTTAATCGCCAGCAAACGAAAACCCGCAATTTCCCGTAAATCTTGGACTCGGCCCGTATAGTCAAAAGTATACAAAGAAAGTACCCAGGGTGTAAACTCATTTCCCGAACGATTTTTTAAATTATTTTTTCACCACTAAAACGCATGAGACTTGTAGTTTTTAAAAATGTTTTCATTTTTGATGAGACGCTGAATAAAAGAAGTTTAATCGCCGGCAAACGAAAACCCGCGATTTCCCGTAAATCCCGGACTCGGCCCGTATAGTTAAAAGTATACAAGGAAAGTACCCAGTGAGTACACTCATTTCCAGAACGAATTTTTAAATTATTTTTTCACCACTAAAACCTATGAGACTTGTAGTTTTCAAAAATGTTTTCATTTTTGATGAGACGCTGAATAAAAGAAGTTTAATCGCTGGCAAACGAAAACCCGAGATTTCCCGTAAATCCCGGGCTTGGCCCGTATAGTCGAATGTATACAAAGAAAGTACCCTGTGAGTAAACTCATTTCCAGAACGATTTTTTAATTTATTTTTTCACCACTAAAACGCATGAGACTTGTAGTTTTTAAAAATGTTTTCATTTTTGATGAGACGCTGAATAAAAGAAGTTTAATCGCCGGCAAACGAAAACCTGCAATTTCCCGTAAATCCTGGACTCGGCCCGTATCGTCAAAAGTATACAAAGAAAGTACCCAGGGAGTAAACTCATTTCCCAAACGATTTTTTAAATTAATATTTCACCACTAAAGCCCATGAGACTTGTAGTTTTTAAAAATGTTTTTATTTTTGATGAGACGCTGAATAAAAGAAGTTTAATCGCCGGCAAACGAAAACCTGCGATTTCCCGTAAATCCTCGACTCGGCCCGTATAGTCAAAAGTATACAAAGAAAGTACCCAGGGTGTAAACTCATTTCCCGAACGATTTTTTAAATTATTTTTTCACCACTAAAACGCATGAGACTTGTAGTTTTCAAAAATGGTTTCATTTTTGATGAGACGCTGAATAAAAGAAGTTTAATCGCCAGCAAACGAAAACCCGCAATTTCCCGTAAATCTTGGACTCGGCCCGTATAGTCAAAAGTATACAAAGAAAGTACCCAGGGTGTAAACTCATTTCCCGAACGATTTTTTAAATTATTTTTTCACCACTAAAACGCATGAGACTTGTAGTTTTTAAAAATGTTTTCATTTTTGATGAGACGCTGAATAAAAGAAGTTTAATCGCCGGCAAACGAAAACCCGCGATTTCCCGTAAATCCCGGACTCGGCCCGTATAGTTAAAAGTATACAAGGAAAGTACCCAGTGAGTACACTCATTTCCAGAACGAATTTTTAAATTATTTTTTCACCACTAAAACCTATGAGACTTGTAGTTTTCAAAAATGTTTTCATTTTTGATGAGACGCTGAATAAAAGAAGTTTAATCGCTGGCAAACGAAAACCCGAGATTTCCCGTAAATCCCGGGCTTGGCCCGTATAGTCGAATGTATACAAAGAAAGTACCCTGTGAGTAAACTCATTTCCAGAACGATTTTTTAATTTATTTTTTCACCACTAAAACGCATGAGACTTGTAGTTTTTAAAAATGTTTTCATTTTTGATGAGACGCTGAATAAAAGAAGTTTAATCGCCGGCAAACGAAAACCCGCGATTTCCCGTAAATCCCGGACTCGGCCCGTATAGTTAAAAGTATACAAGGAAAGTACCCAGTGAGTACACTCATTTCCAGAACGAATTTTTAAATTATTTTTTCACCACTAAAACCTATGAGACTTGTAGTTTTCAAAAATGTTTTCATTTTTGATGAGACGCTGAATAAAAGAAGTTTAATCGCTGGCAAACGAAAACCCGAGATTTCCCGTAAATCCCGGGCTTGGCCCGTATAGTCGAATGTATACAAAGAAAGTACCCTGTGAGTAAACTCATTTCCAGAACGATTTTTTAATTTATTTTTTCACCACTAAAACGCATGAGACTTGTAGTTTTTAAAAATGTTTTCATTTTTGATGAGACGCTGAATAAAAGAAGTTTAATCGCCGGCAAACGAAAACCTGCAATTTCCCGTAAATCCTGGACTCGGCCCGTATCGTCAAAAGTATACAAAGAAAGTACCCAGGGAGTAAACTCATTTCCCAAACGATTTTTTAAATTAATATTTCACCACTAAAGCCCATGAGACTTGTAGTTTTTAAAAATGTTTTTATTTTTGATGAGACGCTGAATAAAAGAAGTTTAATCGCCGGCAAACGAAAACCTGCGATTTCCCGTAAATCCTCGACTCGGCCCGTATAGTCAAAAGTATACAAAGAAAGTACCCAGGGTGTAAACTCATTTCCCGAACGATTTTTTAAATTATTTTTTCACCACTAAAACGCATGAGACTTGTAGTTTTCAAAAATGGTTTCATTTTTGATGAGACGCTGAATAAAAGAAGTTTAATCGCCAGCAAACGAAAACCCGCAATTTCCCGTAAATCTTGGACTCGGCCCGTATAGTCAAAAGTATACAAAGAAAGTACCCAGGGTGTAAACTCATTTCCCGAACGATTTTTTAAATTATTTTTTCACCACTAAAACGCATGAGACTTGTAGTTTTTAAAAATGTTTTCATTTTTGATGAGACGCTGAATAAAAGAAGTTTAATCGCCGGCAAACGAAAACCCGCGATTTCCCGTAAATCCCGGACTCGGCCCGTATAGTTAAAAGTATACAAGGAAAGTACCCAGTGAGTACACTCATTTCCAGAACGAATTTTTAAATTATTTTTTCACCACTAAAACCTATGAGACTTGTAGTTTTCAAAAATGTTTTCATTTTTGATGAGACGCTGAATAAAAGAAGTTTAATCGCTGGCAAACGAAAACCCGAGATTTCCCGTAAATCCCGGGCTTGGCCCGTATAGTCGAATGTATACAAAGAAAGTACCCTGTGAGTAAACTCATTTCCAGAACGATTTTTTAATTTATTTTTTCACCACTAAAACGCATGAGACTTGTAGTTTTTAAAAATGTTTTCATTTTTGATGAGACGCTGAATAAAAGAAGTTTAATCGCCGGCAAACGAAAACCTGCAATTTCCCGTAAATCCTGGACTCGGCCCGTATCGTCAAAAGTATACAAAGAAAGTACCCAGGGAGTAAACTCATTTCCCAAACGATTTTTTAAATTAATATTTCACCACTAAAGCCCATGAGACTTGTAGTTTTTAAAAATGTTTTCATTTTTGATGAGACGCTGAATAAAAGAAGTTTAATCGCCGGCAAACGAAAACCTGCGATTTCCCGTAAATCCCGGACTCGGCCCGTATAGTCAAATGTATACAAGGAAAGTACCCAGTGAGTAAACTCATTTCCCGAACGAATTTTTAAATTACTTTTTCACCACTAAAACGCATGAGACTTGTAGTTTTCAGAAATGTTTTCATTTTTGATGAGACGCTAAATAAAAAAAGTTTAATCGCCGGCAAACGAAAACCTGCGATTTCCCGTAAATCCCGGACTCGGCCCGTATAGTCAAAAGTATACAAAGAAAGTACCCAGGGTGTAAACTCATTTCCCGAACGATTTTATAAATTATTATTTCACTACTAAAGCCCATGAGACTTGTAGTATTTAAAAATATTTTCATTTTTGATGAGACGCTGAATAAAAGAAGTTTAATCGCCGGCAAACGAAAACCCGCGACTTCCCGTAAATCCCGGACTCGGCCCGTATAGTCAAAAGTATACAAAGAAAGTACCCAGGGAGTAAACTCATTTCCCGAACGATTTTTTAAATTATTTTTTCACCACTAAAACGCATGAGACTTGTAGTTTTCAAAAATGTTTTCATTTTTGATGAGACGCTGAATAAAAAAAGTTTAATCGCCGGGAAACGAAAACCTGCGATTTCCCGTAAATACCGGACTCGGCCCGTATAGTCAAAAGTATACAAAGAAAGTACCCGGGGTGTAAACTCATTTCCCGAACGATTTTTTAAATTATTATTTCACCACTAAAGCCCACGAGACTTGTAGTTTTTAAAAATGTTTTCATTTTTGATGAGACACTGAATAAAAGAAGTTTAATTGCCGGCAAACGAAAACCTGCGACTTCCCGTAAATCCCGGACTCGGCCCGTATAGTCAAAAGTATACAAAGAAAGTACCCAGGGAGTAAACTCATTTCCCGAACGATTTTTTAAATTAATTTTCACCACTAAAACGCATGAGACTTGTAGTTTTCAGAAATGTTTTCATTTTTGATGAGACGTTTAATGAAAGTTGTTTAATCGCCGGCAAACGAAAACCCGCGATTTCCCGTAAATCTTGGGCTTGGCCCGTATAGTCGAATGTATACAAAGAAAGTACCCTGTGAGTAAACTCATTTCCGAAACGATTTTTTCAATTATCTTTTCACCACTAAAACGCACGAGACTTGCAGTTTTCAAAAATGTTTTCATTTTTGATGAGACGCTTAATGAAAGAGGTTTAATCGCCGGCAAACGAAAACCCGCGATTTCCCGTAAATCCCGTGCTTGGCCCGTATAGTCAAATGTATACAAAGAAAGTACCCTGTGAGTAAACTCATTTCCAGAACGATTTTTTAATTTATTTTTTCACCACTAAAACGCATGAGACTTGTAGTTTTCAAAAATGTTTTCATTTTTGATGAGACGCTTAATGAAGGTTTAATCGCCGGCAAACGAAAACCTGAGATTTCCCGTAAATCCCGGGCTTGGCCCGTATAGTCGAATGTATACAAAGAAAGTACCCTGTAAGTAAACTCATTTCCAGAACGATTTTTTAATTTATTTTTTCACCACTAAAGCCCACGAGACTTGTAGTTTTTAAAAATGTTTTCATTTTTGATGAGACGCTGAATAAAAGAAGTTTAATCGCCGGCAAACGAAAACCCGCGAATTCCCGTAAATCCCGGACTCGGCCCGTATAGTTAAAAGTATACAAGGAAAGTACCCAGTGAGTAAACTCATTTCCAGAACGAATTTTTAAATTATTTTTTCACCACTAAAACCTATGAGACTTGTAGTTTTCAAAAATGTTTTCATTTCATTTTCAAGCAGCATGGAAAATTTAACTAATACACCAATTGTAGAATTCATTGATACACCACTTCGTAAAATTAGCTCGACTTCAGATATTCCTATAATTCTTGAAAGAAATGGAGTTAAAGAAAGTGATGAATCGTTTATAGACCGCATGTATTCAAACATCAACTTACAAAAAATGAAAGGTGAGCTAATACACGATCTTAAAAACTACCTTGATGAATGTGTTAAAAATGTTGCTCTGTCAAACCGTCACGTTTCTACTGAATGGGATAGTAATAAAATGTTTAGTGTGTTGGAGGAAAGGATTTTATTTTTGGAAAAGGAAGTAAATGCCAAAAATGAAATGATACAAATGTTATTAGCGACGAAATCATCAACGCGTGACGACATACTACATAACTCTCATAGCTTCAACAAATTAAAATCTTGCGAGACAAACGAGAATTTTACAATTCCCAAGGACACCGTTAAGGCAAAAATCATTAAACAGAGTTCCTTTATTCACGCAAATCGCTTTGAAAACTTGCCCATTGAAGAAATAATGGATGATGTAAATAGTGTTGCCAACGAAGTGCCGCATAAAACGCCGCGAAGGAGATCTGACAAAAAATCTAAAGTTACGCAAATAATTGGAGACTCGATTGTAAAAGAAGTGAAGGGCTGGAAACTTTCTTCAAACGAGAACAAGATTATAGTGAAATCCTTCTCTGGAGCCACGACTAAATGCATGGAAAGTTACGCAATACCAACTACGAACATGTCTCCCGATAACATTATTATTCATTGTGGCACTAACGATCTTAATAGAATCGAAACCGATC
This sequence comes from Hydractinia symbiolongicarpus, assembly GCF_029227915.1. Classification (NCBI taxonomy): domain Eukaryota; kingdom Metazoa; phylum Cnidaria; class Hydrozoa; order Anthoathecata; family Hydractiniidae; genus Hydractinia; species Hydractinia symbiolongicarpus. The sequence goes on along the minus strand of NC_079875.1, from coordinate 2,042,776 downwards.
AAATTGCTCAAAACATAGTAAAATTGGCTATTAAATTGAAATCTGGTGAAAATAATGTAATGATATCGGGCATAATTCAACGAAAAGACAGACTAAATGAAAAGGTGATGGCAGTCAACAAATCTCTCGCTCATCTTTGCGAACAAAAAACATCGGCTTTATCAATAATGATAATATAAACCCCGACTTGCATTTGAATAGAAGTCGCCTTCACCTAAATATGAAAGGGACTTCAATATTGTCTCGGAACTTTCTACAGGTGATTGAGGATTGACACAAAAAACCTGTCGAAATTTACGACACAGATCCACCGAACACTGCCTCAGATACTTTTGATTCAACATATGATATTTTCACTCTACGTCGCAGTAACATGTGTAACTTGATAGTCGGTCATTTGAACGTAAACTCGTTGCGAAACAAGTTCGAAGCAATTGATTTAACTTTCAAGCACAATATTGATGTTCTGCTTCTAACTGAAACGAAAATAGATGAATCGTTCACTGATGCTCAATTTAAGTTAGATAATTACGCAATTCTGAGGAAAGATAGAAATGGACATGGTGGCGGTATTTTACTCTATATAAATGAAAATATTCCCTTCAAAGTGTTGCGAAAATATACTTTACCGGATGATATCGAAGTTTTAGTTGTCGAAATAAATCTTCGAAAACGCAAATGGCTTTTAATCGGTGCATATAAACCACCGTTACAAAAAAATTACTACTTTTTAACTCAAATCGCAAATGTATTGATTTCACATCTCAACTATCACGAAAACATCATAATTATGGGTGATTTAAACATGGAAATAAGTGACACAGATTTCGATAACTTCATTTCAACATACGACCTCCATAGACTAATCAAATCACCAACCTGCTTTAAGTCAAGTACTTCGCCTTCTTGCATTGATCACATATTAACAAATCAACCAAATTTCTTTAAAAATAGTGTAACAATCGAAACTGGCATATCAGATTGCCATTTATTTGTTGGAAGTGTGATGAGAATGAACGTGATTAAAGGCGACCCAATTGTGAAACACTACAGAAATTACAACAAAATTGACTACTTTGATTTTGAAAGAACATTATCAATGAACTTTTTGAAATTACTTGAGAATAATTACGACTTTAACCAATTCAATTTATGCATCACGTCTACGCTAAACCATTTTGCACCATTGAAAAAGAAAATACTAAGATTCAATAACGCACCTTTTATCACCAAGAAGCTTCGCAAAGCTATTATGCACAGATCCAAACTTCGTCGCATATATAACAAATCACGATCAAAAGAAAATTGGTCCAACTTCACTAGACAGAGAAACTACTGTGTTTCCTTATTACGAAAAACCAGACGTTCGTATTTCAAGGGTTTACGTATGACAAGCATTACTGATAATAAAAAGTTCTGGAAGTCTGTTAAGCCATTGTTTTCAAACGTTAGTTATAACACCAACAAAATTATCTTAATCGAGAAAGAAAAGATAGTCACCGACGAACAAAAATTATGCAAAATCTTCAATGAATATTACACCAACATCACGAAAAATTTACCAATCAAACCAAACGATGATAGACATACAGCAACCATTCACGATGCAATCCACTCGTATACTAATCACATCAGTATTTTGAAAATTCGTGAAAATGTGGGTTATGATGAAAAGTTCTATTTTTCGCTGGTTGAACAGCCTGATGTTCTCAAAGTCATCAAAGACATGGATGCAAAGAAATCTTCTGTTAGTGGTGATTTTCCAGTTTTTATGTTGAAAAAGTTTATTCATATCTTTGTTCCTATCCTCACTAATATTATAAATTTTTGTTTACAGTCTAATATTTTTCCTGATGATTTAAAACTTGCAGAGGTTATACCTGTTTTTAAGAAGGGTGACTGTAATGATAAGGAGAAATATAGACCTGTTAGCTTGCTTCCCTGTTTATCAAAGGTTTTTGAAAGAATTATTCTTAATCAAATGCACACTTTTATGCATGACAAACTCAGCCCTCATCTATCAGGCTTCAGAAAGGGTTATAATACACAATATGCTCTCATTCGAATGATTGAACAATGGAAAAGCACACTTGATAATAAGGGTGTAGTTGGAGCAGTGCTAATGGACCTTTCAAAAGCTTTTGATACTATCAATCATGATTTGCTTATTGCAAAGCTGCATGCCTATGGTTTTTCTGAATCTTCTTTATTATTTATTCACTCATACTTGAAAAATCGTTTTCAGAGAACCAGAATAAATTCTTCTTTTAGCGAATGGCTTCCTCTTCAAGTTGGAGTTCCACAAGGATCAATCTTAGGACCTCCTTTCTTCAATTATTCTATAAACGATTTATTCTGGTTCATTATTCAATCATCCCTTTGTAACTTTGTAGATGATAACACCTTATATGCTTGTGAAAATTCATTAGAAGATGTAAAACAAACACTGCTTACTAATTTGGTCATAGTTAATAATTGGTTTTATGAAAATTACTTAGCAATAAATTTGAAAAAGTATCAATATATTGTATTAGGTCATCACGATGAAAGTTTGATATTTAACCATTTGAAAATTGCGTGTAAATTGTCTGTAGTGCTTCTTGGTGTTACGATTGACTCAAGACTAAACTTTCATTCGCATGTGAAAAACATCTGTAATAAGGCTAGTAGGAAACTCAACGTGCTTCAAAGGATATCTTCCTTTTTGACACCCAAAATGAAGCGTTTTCTCTTCAATTCATTTATTTTGTCTCAGTTTTCTCACTGTCCCTTAGTATGGATGTTTTGTGGAAAAGTTGCGAATAATCGAATCAATCGTATTCATGAACGTTGTCTAAGAATCATACAGGACGATATAAATGGCAATTACGATGAACTTTTATCCTTATGTAATGTTAAAAATATTCACATCATCAATTTACAGAATTTAATGAAAGAGGTTTACAAATTTTTAAATGGATTGTCACCTCTATATATGAACGAGATATTTTCTGTTAGGGAAAACAAGTACAACCTTCGTTGCTTTAATTTGATCAGGCGACCAACTTGTCGGACAACGTACTATGGCTTAAATACTTTATCAAATATTGCAGGGAAGCTATGGATATCTGTGCCTGACGCTACAAAGAATGCTCCTTCTCTCGAAGCCTTCCGTAGCTCAATAAAATTTTGGGAAGGTGATGTTTGCACCTGTCAAATATGCATGGATATACCATACATATTTTAACTTTACTTATTTATTTATTTATTTTTCTTATTTTTTATCGCTGTTTGCCTTGTTTTACCTTTTGTTGTCGATTTAAATTAGTTATTTAAATACTATTGTATCTATCGACGTTAAATAAAGAGAAAATCAAAATCAAAAATCAAATTAAATTTTTGATGAGACGCTGAATAAAAGAAGTTTAATCGCCGGCAAACGAAAACCTGCGATTTCCCGTAAATCTTGGACTCGGCCCGTATAGTCAAAAGTATACAAAGAAAGTACCCAGGGAGTAAACTCATTTCCCTAACGATTTTTTAAATTATTTTTTCACCACTAAAACGCATGAGACTTGTAGTTTTCAAAAATGTTTTCATTTTTGATGATACGCTCAATGAAAGAGGTTTAATCGCCGGCAAACGAAAACCCGAGATTTCCCGTAAATCCCGGGCTTGGCCCGTATAGTCGAATGTATACAAAGAAAGTACCCTCTGAGTAAACTCATTTCCAGAACGATTTTTTAATTTATTTTTTCACCACTAAAACGCATGAGACTTGTAGTTTTCAAAAATGTTTTCATTTTTGATGAGACGCTGAATAAAAGAAGTTTAATCGCCTGTAAACGAAAACCTGCAATTTCCCGTAAATCCCGGGCTTGGCCCGTATAGTCGAATGTATACAAAGAAAGTACCCTGTAAGTAAACTCATTTCCAGAACGAATTTTTATTTTATTTTTTCACCACTAAAGCCCACGAGACTTGTAGTTTTTAAAAATGTTTTTATTTTTGATGAGACGCTGAATAAAAGAAGTTTAATCGCCGGCAATCGAAAACCCGCGATTTCCCGTAAATCCCGGACTCGGCCCGTATAGTTAAAAGTATACAAGGAAAGTACCCAGTGAGTACACTCATTTCCAGAACGAATTTTTAAATTATTTTTTCACCACTAAAACCTATGAGACTTGTAGTTTTTAAAAATGTTTTCATTTTTAATGAGACGCTGAATAAAAGAAGTTTAATCGCCAGCAAACGAAAACCCGCAATTTCCCGTAAATCTTGGACTCGGCCCGTATAGTCAAAAGTATACAAAGAAAGTACCCAGGGTGTAAACTCATTTCCCGAACGATTTTTTAAATTATTTTTTCACCACTAAAACGCATGAGACTTGTAGTTTTTAAAAATGTTTTTATTTTTGATGAGACGCTGAATAAAAGAAGTTTAATCGCCGGCAAACGAAAACCTGCGATTTCCCGTAAATCCTCGACTCGGCCCGTATAGTCAAAAGTATACAAAGAAAGTACCCAGGGTGTAAACTCATTTCCCGAACGATTTTTTAAATTATTTTTTCACCACTAAAACGCATGAGACTTGTAGTTTTCAAAAATGGTTTCATTTTTGATTAGACGCTGAATAAAAGAAGTTTAATCGCCAGCAAACGAAAACCCGCAATTTCCCGTAAATCTTGGACTCGGCCCGTATAGTCAAAAGTATACAAAGAAAGTACCCAGGGTGTAAACTCATTTCCCGAACGATTTTTTAAATTATTTTTTCACCACTAAAACGCATGAGACTTGTAGTTTTTAAAAATGTTTTCATTTTTGATGAGACGCTGAATAAAAGAAGTTTAATCGCCGGCAAACGAAAACCCGCGATTTCCCGTAAATCCCGGACTCGGCCCGTATAGTTAAAAGTATACAAGGAAAGTACCCAGTGAGTACACTCATTTCCAGAACGAATTTTTAAATTATTTTTTCACCACTAAAACCTATGAGACTTGTAGTTTTCAAAAATGTTTTCATTTTTGATGAGACGCTGAATAAAAGAAGTTTAATCGCTGGCAAACGAAAACCCGAGATTTCCCGTAAATCCCGGGCTTAGCCCGTATAGTCGAATGTATACAAAGAAAGTACCCTGTGAGTAGACTCATTTCCAGAACGATTTTTTAATTTATTTTTTCACCACTAAAACGCATGAGACTTGTAGTTTTCAAAAATGTTTTCATTTTTGATGAGACGCTGAATAAAAGAAGTTTAATCGCCGGCAAACGAAAACCTGCAATTTCCCGTAAATCCTGGACTCGGCACGTATAGTCAAAAGTATACAAAGAAAGTACCCAGGGAGTAAACTCATTTCCCAAAAGATTTTTTAAATTATTATTTCACCACTAAAGCCCATGAGACTTGTAGATTTAAAAATGTTTTCATTTTTGATGAGACGCTGAATAAAAGAAGTTTAATCGCCGGCAAACGAAAACCCGCAATTTCCCGTAAACCCCGGTCTCGGCCCGTATAGTCAAAAGTATACAAGCAAAGTACCCAGTTAGTAAACTCATTTCCCCAACGAATTTTTAAATTATTTTTTCACCACTAAAACGCATGAGACTTGTAGTTTTCAGAAATGTTTTCATTTTTGATGAGACGCTTAATGAAAGCGGTTTAATCGTCAGCAAACGAAAACCCGCGATTTCCCGTAAATCCCGGGCTTGGCCCGTATAGTCGAATGTATACAAAGAAAGTACCCTGTGAGTAAACTCATTTCCAAAACGATTTTTTAAATTATCTTTTCACCACTAAAACGCTTGAGACTTGTAGTTTTCAAAAATGTTTTCATTTTTGATGAGACGCTAAATAAAAGAAGTTTAATCGCCGGCAAACGAAAACCCGCTATTTCCCGTAAACCCGGGACTCGGCCCGCATAGTCAAAAGTATACAAAGAAAGTACCCAGGGAGTAAACTCATTTCCCGAACGGTTTTTTAAATTATTTCTTCACCACTAAAACGCATGAGACTTGTAGTTTTCAAAAATGTTTACATTTTTGATGAGACGCTGATAAAAAGAAGTTTAATCGCCGGCAAACGAAAACCTGCGATTTCCCGTAAATCCCGGACTCGGCCCGTATAGTAAAAAGTATACAAAGAAAGTACCCAGGGTGTAAAGTCATTTCCCGAACGATTTTTTAAATTATTATTTCACCACTAAAGCCCATGAGACTTGTAGTTTTTAAAAATGTTTTCATTTTTGATGAGACGCTTAATGAAAGAGGTTTAATCACCGGCAAACGAAAACCCGCGATTTCCCGTAAATCCCGGGCTTGACCCGTATAGTCGAATGTATACAAAGAAAGTGCCCTGCGAGTAAACTTATTTCCAGAACGATTTTTTAAATTAATTTTTTACCACTAAAACGCATGAGACTTGTAGTTTTCAAAAATGTTTTCATTTTTGATGAGACGCTGAATAAAAGAAGTTTAATCGCCGGCAAACGAAAACCTGCAATTTCCCGTAAATCCTGGACTCGGCCCGTATAGTCAAAAGTATACAAAGAAAGTACCCAGGGAGTAAACTCATTTCCCAAACGATTTTTTAAATTAATATTTCACCACTAAAGCCCATGAGACTTGTAGTTTTTAAAAATGTTTTCATTTTTGATGAGACGCTGAATAAAAGAAGTTTAATCGCCGGCAAACGAAAACCTGCGATTTCCCGTAAATCCCGGACTCGGCCCGTATAGTCAAAAGTATACAAAGGAAGTACCCAGGGTGTAAACTCATTTCCCGAACGATTTTTTAAATTATTTTTTCACCACTAAAACGCTTGAGACTTGTAGTTTTCAAAAATGTTCTCATTTTTGATGAGACGCTAAATAAAAGAAGTTTAATCGCCGGCAAACGAAAACCCGCTATTTCCCGTAAACCCGGGACTCGGCCCGCATAGTCAAAAGTATACAAAGAAAGTACCCAGGGAGTAAACTCATTTCCCGAACGATTTTTTAAATTATTTCTTCACCACTAAAACGCATGAGACTTGTAGTTTTCAAAAATGTTTACATTTTTGATGAGACGCTGATAAAAAGAAGTTTAATCGCCGGCAAACGAAAACCTGCGATTTCCCGTAAATCCCGGACTCGGCCCGTATAGTAAAAAGTATACAAAGAAAGTACCCAGGGTGTAAACTCATTTCCCGAACGATTTTTTAAATTATTATTTCACCACTAAAGCCCATGAGACTTGTAGTTTTTAAAAATGTTTTCATTTTTGATGAGACGCTTAATGAAAGAGGTTTAATCACCGGCAAACGAAAACCCGCGATTTCCCGTAAATCCCGGGCTTGACCCGTATAGTCGAATGTATACAAAGAAAGTGCTCTGCGAGTAAACTTATTTCCAGAACGATTTTTTAAATTATTTTTTTACCACTAAAACGCATAAGACTTGTAGTTTTCAAAAATGTTTTCATTTCTGATGAGACGCTGAATAAAAGAAGTTTAATCTCCGGCAAACGAAAACCCGCGATTTCCCGTAAATCCCGGGCTTGGCCCGTATAGTCAAAAGTATACAAAGATAGTACCCAGGGTGTAAACTCATTTCCCGAACGATTTTTTAAATTATTATTTCACCACTAAAGCCCATGAGACTTGTAGTTTTTAAAAATTTTTTCATTTTTGATGAGACGCTTAATGAAAGAGGTTTAATCACCGGCAAACGAAAACCCGCGATTTCCCGTAAATCCCGGGCTTGACCCGTATAGTCGAATGTATACAAAGAAAGTGCCCTGCGAGTAAACTTATTTCCAGAACGATTTTTTAAATTATTTTTTCACCACTAAAACGCATAAGACTTGTAGTTTTCAAAAATATTTTCATTTTTGATGAGACGCTGAATAAAAGAAGTTTAATCGCCGGCAAACGAAAACCCGCGACTTCCCGTAAATCCCGGACTCGGCCCGTATAGTCAAAAGTATACAAAGAAAGTACCCAGGGAGTAAACTCATTTCCCGAACGGTTTTTTAAATTATTTCTTCACCACTAAAACGCATAAGACTTGTAGTTTTCAAAAATGTTTTCATTTCTGATGAGACGCTGAATAAAAGAAGTTTAATCTCCGGCAAACGAAAACCCGCGATTTCCCGTAAATCCCGGGCTTGGCCCGTATAGTCAAAAGTATACAAAGATAGTACCCAGGGTGTAAACTCATTTCCCGAACGATTTTTTAAATTATTATTTCACCACTAAAGCCCATGAGACTTGTAGTTTTTAAAAATTTTTTCATTTTTGATGAGACGCTTAATGAAAGAGGTTTAATCACCGGCAAACGAAAACCCGCGATTTCCCGTAAATCCCGGGCTTGACCCGTATAGTCGAATGTATACAAAGAAAGTGCCCTGCGAGTAAACTTATTTCCAGAACGATTTTTTAAATTATTTTTTCACCACTAAAACGCATAAGACTTGTAGTTTTCAAAAATATTTTCATTTTTGATGAGACGCTGAATAAAAGAAGTTTAATCGCCGGCAAACGAAAACCCGCGACTTCCCGTAAATCCCGGACTCGGCCCGTATAGTCAAAAGTATACAAAGAAAGTACCCAGGGAGTAAACTCATTTCCCGAACGGTTTTTTAAATTATTTCTTCACCACTAAAACGCATGAGACTTGTAGTTTTCAAAAATGTTTACATTTTTGATGAGACGCTGAATAAAAGAAGTCTAATCGCGGCAAACGAAAACCTGCGATTTCCCGTAAATCCCGGACTCGGCCCGTATAGTAAAAAGTATACAAAGAAAGTACCCAGGGTGTAAACTCATTTCCCGAACGATTTCTTAAAATATTATTTCACCACTAAAGCCCATGAGATTTGTAGTTTTTAAAAATGTTTTCATTTTTGATGAGACGCTTAATGAAAGAGGTTTAATCACCGGCAAACGAAAACCCGCAATTTCCCGTAAATCCCGGGCTTGACCCGTATAGTCGAATGTATACAAAGAAAGTGCCCTGCGAGTAAACTTATTTTCAGAACGATTTTTTAAATTATTTTTTCACCACTAAAACGCATAAGACTTGTAGTTTTCAAAAATGTTTTCATTTCTGATGAGACGCTGAATAAAAGAAGTTTAATCTCCGGCAAACGAAAACCCGCGATTTCCCGTAAATCCCGGGCTTGGCCCGTATAGTCAAAAGTATACAAAGATAGTACCCAGGGTGTAAACTCATTTCCCGAACGATTTTTTAAATTATTATTTCACCACTAAAGCCCATGAGACTTGTAGTTTTTAAAAATGTTTTCATTTTTGATGAGACGCTTAATGAAAGAGGTTTAATCACCGGCAAACGAAAATCCGCGATTTCCCGTAAATCCCGGGCTTGACCCGTATAGTCGAATGTATACAAAGAAAGTGCCCTGCGAGTAAACTTATTTCCAGAACGATTTTTTAAATTATTTTTTCACCACTAAAACGCATAAGACTTGTAGTTTTCAAAAATGTTTTCATTTCTGATGAGACGCTGAATAAAAGAAGTTTAATCTCCGGCAAACGAAAACCCGCGATTTCCCGTAAATCCCGGGCTTGGCCCGTATAGTCAAAAGTATACAAAGATAGTACCCAGGGAGTAAACTCATTTCCCGAACAATTTTTTAATTCATTTATTCACCACTAAAACGCATGAGACTTGTAGTTTTCAGAAATCTTTTCATTTTTGATGAGACGCTTAATGAAAGTGGTTTAATCGCCGGCAAACGAAAACCTGCGATTTCCCGTAAATCCCGGACTCGGCCCGTATAGTCAAAAGTATACAAAGAAAGTACCCAGTGTGTAAACTCATTTCTCGAACGATTTTTTAAATTATTTTTTCACCACTAAAACGCATGAGACTTGTAGTTTTCAAAAATGTTTTCATTTTTGATGAGACGCTGAATAAAAGAAGTTTAATCGCCGGCAAACGAAAACCTGCGATTTCCCGTAAATCCTCGACTCGGCCCGTATAGTCGAAAGTATACAAAGAAAGTACCCAGGGTGTAAACTCTTTTCCCAAACGATTATTTAAATTATTATTTCACCACTAAAGCCCATGAGACTTTTTGTTTTTAAAAATGTTTTCATTTTTTATGAGACGCTGAATAAAAGAAGTTTAATCGCCGGCAAACGAAAACCTGCGATTTCCCGTAAATCCCCGACTCGGCCCGTATAGTCAAAAGTATACAAAGAAAGTACCCAGGGTGTAAACTCATTTCCCGAACGATTTTTTAAATTATTTCTCCACCACTAAAACGCATGAGACTTGTAGTTTTCAAAAATGTTTTCATTTTTGATGAGACGCTGAATAAAAGAAGTTTAATCGCCGGCAAACGAAAACCTGCTATTTCCCGTAAATCCCGGACTCGGCCCGTATAGTCAAAAGTATACAAAGAAAGTACCCAGGGAGTAAACTCATTTCCCAAACGATTATTTAAATTATTAATTCACCACTAAAGCCCATGAGACTTGAAGTTTTTAAAAATGTTTTCATTTTTGATGAGACGCTTAATGAAAGAGGTTTAATCACCGGCAAACGAAAACCCGCGATTTCCCGTAAATCCCGGGCTTGACCCGTATAGTCGAATGTATACAAAGAAAGTGCCCTGCGAGTAAACTTATTTCCAGAACGATTTTTTAAATTATTTTTTCACCACTAAAACGCATAAGACTTGTAGTTTTCAAAAATGTTTTCATTTCTGATGAGACGTGAATAAAAGAAGTTTAATCTCCGTCAAACGAAAACCCGCGATTTCCCGTAAATCCCGGGCTTGGCCCGTATAGTCAAAAGTATACAAAGATAGTACCCAGGGAGTAAACTCATTTCCCGAACAATTTTTTAATTAATTTATTCACCACTAAAACGCATGAGACTTGTAGTTTTCAGAAATCTTTTCATTTTTGATGAGACGCTTAATGAAAGTGGTTTAATCGCCGGCAAACGAAAACCCGCAATTTCCCGTAAATCCCGGGCTTGACCCGTATAGTCGAATGTATACAAAGAAAGTGCCCTGCGAGTAAACTTATTTTCAGAACGATTTTTTAAATTATTTTTTCACCACTAAAACGCATAAGACTTGTAGTTTTCAAAAATGTTTTCATTTCTGATGAGACGCTGAATAAAAGAAGTTTAATCTCCGGCAAACGAAAACCCGCGATTTCCCGTAAATCCCGGGCTTGGCCCGTATAGTCAAAAGTATACAAAGATAGTACCCAGGGTGTAAATTCATTTCCCGAACGATTTTTTAAATTATTATTTCACCACTAAAGCCCATGAGACTTGTAGTTTTTAAAAATGTTTTCATTTTTGATGAGACGCTTAATGAAAGAGGTTTAATCACCGGCAAACGAAAATCCGCGATTTCCCGTAAATCCCGGGCTTGACCCGTATAGTCGAATGTATACAAAGAAAGTGCCCTGCGAGTAAACTTATTTCCAGAACGATTTTTTAAATTATTTTTTCACCACTAAAACGCATAAGACTTCTAGTTTTCAAAAATGTTTTCATTTCTGATGAGACGCTGAATAAAAGAAGTTTAATCTCCGGCAAACGAAAACCCGCGATTTCCCGTAAATCCCGGGCTTGGCCCGTATAGTCAAAAGTATACAAAGATAGTACCCAGGGAGTAAACTCATTTCCCGAACAATTTTTTAATTCATTTATTCACCACTAAAACGCATGAGACTTGTAGTTTTCAGAAATCTTTTCATTTTTGATGAGACGCTTAATGAAAGTGGTTTAATCGCCGGCAAACGAAAACCTGCGATTTCCCGTAAATCCCGGACTCGGCCCGTATAGTCAAAAGTATACAAAGAAAGTACCCAGTGTGTAAACTCATTTCTCGAACGATTTTTTAAATTATTTTTTCACCACTAAAACGCATGAGACTTGTAGTTTTCAAAAATGTTTTCATTTTTGATGAGACGCTGAATAAAAGAAGTTTAATCGCCGGCAAACGAAAACCTGCGATTTCCCGTAAATCCTCGACTCGGCCCGTATAGTCGAAAGTATACAAAGAAAGTACCCAGGGTGTAAACTCTTTTCCCAAACGATTATTTAAATTATTATTTCACCACTAAAGCCCATGAGACTTTTAGTTTTTAAAAATGTTTTCATTTTTTATGAGACGCTGAATAAAAGAAGTTTAATCGCCGGCAAACGAAAACCTGCGATTTCCCGTAAATCCCCGACTCGGCCCGTATAGTCAAAAGTATACAAAGAAAGTACCCAGGGTGTAAACTCATTTCCCGAACGATTTTTTAAATTATTTCTCCACCACTAAAACGCATGAGACTTGTAGTTTTCAAAAATGTTTTCATTTTTGATGAGACGCTGAATAAAAGAAGTTTAATCGCCGGCAAACGAAAACCTGCTATTTCCCGTAAATCCCGGACTCGGCCCGTATAGTCAAAAGTATGCAAAGAAAGTACCCAGGGAGTAAACTCATTTCCCAAACGATTATTTAAATTATTAATTCACCACTAAAGCCCATGAGACTTGAAGTTTTTAAAAATGTTTTCATTTTTGATGAGACGCTTAATGAAAGTGGTTTAATCACCGGCAAACGAAAACCCGCGATTTCCCGTAAATCCCGGGCTTGACCCGTATAGTCGAATGTATACAAAGAAAGTGCCCTGCGAGTAAACTTATTTCCAGAACGATTTTTTAAATTATTTTTTCACCACTAAAACGCATAAGACTTGTAGTTTTCAAAAATGTTTTCATTTCTGATGAGACGCTGAATAAAAGAAGTTTAATCTCCGGCAAACGAAAACCCGCGATTTCCCGTAAATCCCGGGCTTGGCCCGTATAGTCAAAAGTATACAAAGATAGTACCCAGGGAGTAAACTCATTTCCCGAACAATTTTTTAATTCATTTATTCACCACTAAAACGCATGAGACTTGTAGTTTTCAGAAATCTTTTCATTTTTGATGAGACGCTTAATGAAAGTGGTTTAATCGCCGGCAAACGAAAACCTGCGATTTCCCGTAAATCCCGGACTCGGCCCGTATAGTCAAAAGTATACAAAGAAAGTACCCAGTGTGTAAACTCATTTCTCGAACGATTTTTTAAATTATTTTTTCACCACTAAAACGCATGAGACTTGTAGTTTTCAAAAATGTTTTCATTTTTGATGAGACGCTGAATAAAAGAAGTTTAATCGCCGGCAAACGAAAACCTGCGATTTCCCGTAAATCCTCGACTCGGCCCGTATAGTCGAAAGTATACAAAGAAAGTACCCAGGGTGTAAACTCTTTTCCCAAACGATTATTTAAATTATTATTTCACCACTAAAGCCCATGAGACTTTTTGTTTTTAAAAATGTTTTCATTTTTTATGAGACGCTGAATAAAAGAAGTTTAATCGCCGGCAAACGAAAACCTGCGATTTCCCGTAAATCCCCGACTCGGCCCGTATAGTCAAAAGTATACAAAGAAAGTACCCAGGGTGTAAACTCATTTCCCGAACGATTTTTTAAATTATTTCTCCACCACTAAAACGCATGAGACTTGTAGTTTTCAAAAATGTTTTCATTTTTGATGAGACGCTGAATAAAAGAAGTTTAATCGCCGGCAAACGAAAACCTGCTATTTCCCGTAAATCCCGGACTCGGCCCGTATAGTCAAAAGTATACAAAGAAAGTACCCAGGGAGTAAACTCATTTCCCAAACGATTATTTAAATTATTAATTCACCACTAAAGCCCATGAGACTTGAAGTTTTTAAAAATGTTTTCATTTTTGATGAGACGCTTAATGAAAGAGGTTTAATCACCGGCAAACGAAAACCCGCGATTTCCCGTAAATCCCGGGCTTGACCCGTATAGTCGAATGTATACAAAGAAAGTGCCCTGCGAGTAAACTTATTTCCAGAACGATTTTTTAAATTATTTTTTCACCACTAAAACGCATAAGACTTGTAGTTTTCAAAAATGTTTTCATTTCTGATGAGACGTGAATAAAAGAAGTTTAATCTCCGTCAAACGAAAACCCGCGATTTCCCGTAAATCCCGGGCTTGGCCCGTATAGTCAAAAGTATACAAAGATAGTACCCAGGGAGTAAACTCATTTCCCGAACAATTTTTTAATTAATTTATTCACCACTAAAACGCATGAGACTTGTAGTTTTCAGAAATCTTTTCATTTTTGATGAGACGCTTAATGAAAGTGGTTTAATCGCCGGCAAACGAAAACCCGCAATTTCCCGTAAATCCCGGGCTTGACCCGTATAGTCGAATGTATACAAAGAAAGTGCCCTGCGAGTAAACTTATTTTCAGAACGATTTTTTAAATTATTTTTTCACCACTAAAACGCATAAGACTTGTAGTTTTCAAAAATGTTTTCATTTCTGATGAGACGCTGAATAAAAGAAGTTTAATCTCCGGCAAACGAAAACCCGCGATTTCCCGTAAATCCCGGGCTTGGCCCGTATAGTCAAAAGTATACAAAGATAGTACCCAGGGTGTAAATTCATTTCCCGAACGATTTTTTAAATTATTATTTCACCACTAAAGCCCATGAGACTTGTAGTTTTTAAAAATGTTTTCATTTTTGATGAGACGCTTAATGAAAGAGGTTTAATCACCGGCAAACGAAAATCCGCGATTTCCCGTAAATCCCGGGCTTGACCCGTATAGTCGAATGTATACAAAGAAAGTGCCCTGCGAGTAAACTTATTTCCAGAACGATTTTTTAAATTATTTTTTCACCACTAAAACGCATAAGACTTCTAGTTTTCAAAAATGTTTTCATTTCTGATGAGACGCTGAATAAAAGAAGTTTAATCTCCGGCAAACGAAAACCCGCGATTTCCCGTAAATCCCGGGCTTGGCCCGTATAGTCAAAAGTATACAAAGATAGTACCCAGGGAGTAAACTCATTTCCCGAACAATTTTTTAATTCATTTATTCACCACTAAAACGCATGAGACTTGTAGTTTTCAGAAATCTTTTCATTTTTGATGAGACGCTTAATGAAAGTGGTTTAATCGCCGGCAAACGAAAACCTGCGATTTCCCGTAAATCCCGGACTCGGCCCGTATAGTCAAAAGTATACAAAGAAAGTACCCAGTGTGTAAACTCATTTCTCGAACGATTTTTTAAATTATTTTTTCACCACTAAAACGCATGAGACTTGTAGTTTTCAAAAATGTTTTCATTTTTGATGAGACGCTGAATAAAAGAAGTTTAATCGCCGGCAAACGAAAACCTGCGATTTCCCGTAAATCCTCGACTCGGCCCGTATAGTCGAAAGTATACAAAGAAAGTACCCAGGGTGTAAACTCTTTTCCCAAACGATTATTTAAATTATTATTTCACCACTAAAGCCCATGAGACTTTTAGTTTTTAAAAATGTTTTCATTTTTTATGAGACGCTGAATAAAAGAAGTTTAATCGCCGGCAAACGAAAACCTGCGATTTCCCGTAAATCCCCGACTCGGCCCGTATAGTCAAAAGTATACAAAGAAAGTACCCAGGGTGTAAACTCATTTCCCGAACGATTTTTTAAATTATTTCTCCACCACTAAAACGCATGAGACTTGTAGTTTTCAAAAATGTTTTCATTTTTGATGAGACGCTGAATAAAAGAAGTTTAATCGCCGGCAAACGAAAACCTGCTATTTCCCGTAAATCCCGGACTCGGCCCGTATAGTCAAAAGTATGCAAAGAAAGTACCCAGGGAGTAAACTCATTTCCCAAACGATTATTTAAATTATTAATTCACCACTAAAGCCCATGAGACTTGAAGTTTTTAAAAATGTTTTCATTTTTGATGAGACGCTTAATGAAAGTGGTTTAATCACCGGCAAACGAAAACCCGCGATTTCCCGTAAATCCCGGGCTTGACCCGTATAGTCGAATGTATACAAAGAAAGTGCCCTGCGAGTAAACTTATTTCCAGAACGATTTTTTAAATTATTTTTTCACCACTAAAACGCATAAGACTTGTAGTTTTCAAAAATGTTTTCATTTCTGATGAGACGTGAATAAAAGAAGTTTAATCTCCGGCAAACGAAAACCCGCGATTTCCCGTAAATCCCGGGCTTGGCCCGTATAGTCAAAAGTATACAAAGATAGTACCCAGGGAGTAAACTCATTTCCCGAACAATTTTTTAATTAATTTATTCACCACTAAAACGCATGAGACTTGTAGTTTTCAGAAATCTTTTCATTTTTGATGAGACGCTTAATGAAAGTGGTTTAATCGCCGGCAAACGAAAACCTGCGATTTCCCGTAAATCCCGGACTCGGCCCGTATAGTCAAAAGTATACAAAGAAAGTACCCAGTGTGTAAACTCATTTCTCGAACGATTTTTTAAATTATTTTTTCACCACTAAAACGCATGAGACTTGTAGTTTTCAAAAATGTTTTCACTTTTGATGAGACGCTGAATAAAAGAAGTTTAATCGCCGGCAAACGAAAACCTGCGATTTCCCGTAAATCCTCGACTCGGCCCGTATAGTCAAAAGTATACAAAGAAAGTACCCAGGGTGTAAACTCATTTCCCAAACGATTATTTAAATTTTTATTTCACCACTAAAGCCCATGAGACTTTAAGTTTTTAAAAATGTTTTCATTTTTGATGAGACGCTGAATAAAAGAAGTTTAATCGCCGGCAAACGAAAACCTGCGATTTCCCGTAAATCCCCAACTCGGCCCGTATAGTCAAAAGTATACAAAGAAAGTACCCAGGGTGTAAACTCATTTCCCGAACGATTTTTTAAATTATTTTTTCACCACTAAAACGTATGAGACTTGTAGTTTTCAAAAATGTTTTCATTTTTGATGAGACGCTGAATAAAAGAAGTTTAATCGCCGGCAAACGAAAACCTGCTATTTCCCGTAAATCCCGGACTCGGCCCGTATAGTCAAAAGTATACAAAGAAAGTACCCAGGGAGTAAACTCATTTCCCAAACGATTATTTAAATTATTATTTCACCACTAAAGCCCATGAGACTTGTAGTTTTTAAAAATGTTTTCATTTTTGATGAGACGCTGAATAAAAGAAGTTTAATCGCCGGCAAACGAAAACCCGCGATTTCCCGTAAATCTCGGACTCGGCCCGCATAGTCGAAAGTATACAAGGAAAGTACCCAGTGAGTAAACTCATTTCCAAAACGATTTTTTAAATTATCTTTTCACCACTAAAACGCTTGAGACTTGTAGTTTTCAAAAATATTTTCATTTTTGATGAGACGCTGAATAAAAGAAGTTTAATCGCCGGCAAACGAAAACCCGCGACTTCCCGTAAATCCCGGACTCGGCCCGTATAGTCAAAAGTATACAAAGAAAGTACCCAGGGAGTAAACTCATTTCCCGAACGGTTTTTTAAATTATTTCTTCACCACTAAAACGCATGAGACTTGTAGTTTTCAAAAATGTTTACATTTTTGATGAGACGCTGAATAAAAGAAGTCTAATCGCCGGCAAACGAAAACCTGCGATTTCCCGTAAATCCCGGACTCGGCCCGTATAGTAAAAAGTATACAAAGAAAGTACCCAGGGTGTAAACTCATTTCCCGAACGATTTCTTAAAATATTATTTCACCACTAAAGCCCATGAGATATGTAGTTTTTAAAAATGTTTTCATTTTTGATGAGACGCTTAATGAAAGAGGTTTAATCACCGGCAAACGAAAACCCGCAATTTCCCGTAAATCCCGGGCTTGACCCGTATAGTCGAATGTATACAAAGAAAGTGCCCTGCGAGTAAACTTATTTTCAGAACGATTTTTTAAATTATTTTTTCACCACTAAAACGCATAAGACTTGTAGTTTTCAAAAATGTTTTCATTTCTGATGAGACGCTGAATAAAAGAAGTTTAATCTCCGGCAAACGAAAACCCGCGATTTCCCGTAAATCCCGGGCTTGGCCCGTATAGTCAAAAGTATACAAAGATAGTACCCAGGGTGTAAACTCATTTCCCGAACGATTTTTTAAATTATTATTTCACCACTAAAGCCCATGAGACTTGTAGTTTTTAAAAATGTTTTCATTTTTGATGAGACGCTTAATGAAAGAGGTTTAATCACCGGCAAACGAAAATCCGCGATTTCCCGTAAATCCCGGGCTTGACCCGTATAGTCGAATGTATACAAAGAAAGTGCCCTGCGAGTAAACTTATTTCCAGAACGATTTTTTAAATTATTTTTTCACCACTAAAACGCATAAGACTTGTAGTTTTCAAAAATGTTTTCATTTCTGATGAGACGCTGAATAAAAGAAGTTTAATCTCCGGCAAACGAAAACCCGCGATTTCCCGTAAATCCCGGGCTTGGCCCGTATAGTCAAAAGTATACAAAGATAGTACCCAGGGAGTAAACTCATTTCCCGAACAATTTTTTAATTCATTTATTCACCACTAAAACGCATGAGACTTGTAGTTTTCAGAAATCTTTTCATTTTTGATGAGACGCTTAATGAAAGTGGTTTAATCGCCGGCAAACGAAAACCTGCGATTTCCCGTAAATCCCGGACTCGGCCCGTATAGTCAAAAGTATACAAAGAAAGTACCCAGTGTGTAAACTCATTTCTCGAACGATTTTTTAAATTATTTTTTCACCACTAAAACGCATGAGACTTGTAGTTTTCAAAAATGTTTTCATTTTTGATGAGACGCTGAATAAAAGAAGTTTAATCGCCGGCAAACGAAAACCTGCGATTTCCCGTAAATCCTCGACTCGGCCCGTATAGTCGAAAGTATACAAAGAAAGTACCCAGGGTGTAAACTCTTTTCCCAAACGATTATTTAAATTATTATTTCACCACTAAAGCCCATGAGACTTTTAGTTTTTAAAAATGTTTTCATTTTTTATGAGACGCTGAATAAAAGAAGTTTAATCGCCGGCAAACGAAAACCTGCGATTTCCCGTAAATCCCCGACTCGGCCCGTATAGTCAAAAGTATACAAAGAAAGTACCCAGGGTGTAAACTCATTTCCCGAACGATTTTTTAAATTATTTCTCCACCACTAAAACGCATGAGACTTGTAGTTTTCAAAAATGTTTTCATTTTTGATGAGACGCTGAATAAAAGAAGTTTAATCGCCGGCAAACGAAAACCTGCTATTTCCCGTAAATCCCGGACTCGGCCCGTATAGTCAAAAGTATACAAAGAAAGTACCCAGGGAGTAAACTCATTTCCCAAACGATTATTTAAATTATTAATTCACCACTAAAGCCCATGAGACTTGAAGTTTTTAAAAATGTTTTCATTTTTGATGAGACGCTTAATGAAAGAGGTTTAACCACCGGCAAACGAAAACCCGCGATTTCCCGTAAATCCCGGGCTTGACCCGTATAGTCGAATGTATACAAAGAAAGTGCCCTGCGAGTAAACTTATTTCCAGAACGATTTTTTAAATTATTTTTTCACCACTAAAACGCATAAGACTTGTAGTTTTCAAAAATGTTTTCATTTCTGATGAGACGTGAATAAAAGAAGTTTAATCTCCGGCAAACGAAAACCCGCGATTTCCCGTAAATCCCGGGCTTGGCCCGTATAGTCAAAAGTATACAAAGATAGTACCCAGGGAGTAAACTCATTTCCCGAACAATTTTTTAATTAATTTATTCACCACTAAAACGCATGAGACTTGTAGTTTTCAGAAATCTTTTCATTTTTGATGAGACGCTTAATGAAAGTGGTTTAATCGCCGGCAAACGA
Organism: Hydractinia symbiolongicarpus; assembly: GCF_029227915.1. Lineage (NCBI taxonomy): Eukaryota > Metazoa > Cnidaria > Hydrozoa > Anthoathecata > Hydractiniidae > Hydractinia > Hydractinia symbiolongicarpus. Next base: position 2,023,120 of record NC_079875.1, on the reverse strand, counting down.
AAACCCGCAATTTCCCGTAAATCCCGGGCTTGACCCGTATAGTCGAATGTATACAAAGAAAGTGCCCTGCGAGTAAACTTATTTTCAGAACGATTTTTTAAATTATTTTTTCACCACTAAAACGCATAAGACTTGTAGTTTTCAAAAATGTTTTCATTTCTGATGAGACGCTGAATAAAAGAAGTTTAATCTCCGGCAAACGAAAACCCGCGATTTCCCGTAAATCCCGGGCTTGGCCCGTATAGTCAAAAGTATACAAAGATAGTACCCAGGGTGTAAACTCATTTCCCGAACGATTTTTTAAATTATTATTTCACCACTAAAGCCCATGAGACTTGTAGTTTTTAAAAATGTTTTCATTTTTGATGAGACGCTTAATGAAAGAGGTTTAATCACCGGCAAACGAAAATCCGCGATTTCCCGTAAATCCCGGGCTTGACCCGTATAGTCGAATGTATACAAAGAAAGTGCCCTGCGAGTAAACTTATTTCCAGAACGATTTTTTAAATTATTTTTTCACCACTAAAACGCATAAGACTTGTAGTTTTCAAAAATGTTTTCATTTCTGATGAGACGCTGAATAAAAGAAGTTTAATCTCCGGCAAACGAAAACCCGCGATTTCCCGTAAATCCCGGGCTTGGCCCGTATAGTCAAAAGTATACAAAGATAGTACCCAGGGAGTAAACTCATTTCCCGAACAATTTTTTAATTCATTTATTCACCACTAAAACGCATGAGACTTGTAGTTTTCAGAAATCTTTTCATTTTTGATGAGACGCTTAATGAAAGTGGTTTAATCGCCGGCAAACGAAAACCTGCGATTTCCCGTAAATCCCGGACTCGGCCCGTATAGTCAAAAGTATACAAAGAAAGTACCCAGTGTGTAAACTCATTTCTCGAACGATTTTTTAAATTATTTTTTCACCACTAAAACGCATGAGACTTGTAGTTTTCAAAAATGTTTTCATTTTTGATGAGACGCTGAATAAAAGAAGTTTAATCGCCGGCAAACGAAAACCTGCGATTTCCCGTAAATCCTCGACTCGGCCCGTATAGTCGAAAGTATACAAAGAAAGTACCCAGGGTGTAAACTCTTTTCCCAAACGATTATTTAAATTATTATTTCACCACTAAAGCCCATGAGACTTTTAGTTTTTAAAAATGTTTTCATTTTTTATGAGACGCTGAATAAAAGAAGTTTAATCGCCGGCAAACGAAAACCTGCGATTTCCCGTAAATCCCCGACTCGGCCCGTATAGTCAAAAGTATACAAAGAAAGTACCCAGGGTGTAAACTCATTTCCCGAACGATTTTTTAAATTATTTCTCCACCACTAAAACGCATGAGACTTGTAGTTTTCAAAAATGTTTTCATTTTTGATGAGACGCTGAATAAAAGAAGTTTAATCGCCGGCAAACGAAAACCTGCTATTTCCCGTAAATCCCGGACTCGGCCCGTATAGTCAAAAGTATACAAAGAAAGTACCCAGGGAGTAAACTCATTTCCCAAACGATTATTTAAATTATTAATTCACCACTAAAGCCCATGAGACTTGAAGTTTTTAAAAATGTTTTCATTTTTGATGAGACGCTTAATGAAAGAGGTTTAATCACCGGCAAACGAAAACCCGCGATTTCCCGTAAATCCCGGGCTTGACCCGTATAGTCGAATGTATACAAAGAAAGTGCCCTGCGAGTAAACTTATTTCCAGAACGATTTTTTAAATTATTTTTTCACCACTAAAACGCATAAGACTTGTAGTTTTCAAAAATGTTTTCATTTCTGATGAGACGTGAATAAAAGAAGTTTAATCTCCGGCAAACGAAAACCCGCGATTTCCCGTAAATCCCGGGCTTGGCCCGTATAGTCAAAAGTATACAAAGATAGTACCCAGGGAGTAAACTCATTTCCCGAACAATTTTTTAATTAATTTATTCACCACTAAAACGCATGAGACTTGTAGTTTTCAGAAATCTTTTCATTTTTGATGAGACGCTTAATGAAAGTGGTTTAATCGCCGGCAAACGAAAACCCGCAATTTCCCGTAAATCCCGGGCTTGACCCGTATAGTCGAATGTATACAAAGAAAGTGCCCTGCGAGTAAACTTATTTTCAGAACGATTTTTTAAATTATTTTTTCACCACTAAAACGCATAAGACTTGTAGTTTTCAAAAATGTTTTCATTTCTGATGAGACGCTGAATAAAAGAAGTTTAATCTCCGGCAAACGAAAACCCGCGATTTCCCGTAAATCCCGGGCTTGGCCCGTATAGTCAAAAGTATACAAAGATAGTACCCAGGGTGTAAACTCATTTCCCGAACGATTTTTTAAATTATTATTTCACCACTAAAGCCCATGAGACTTGTAGTTTTTAAAAATGTTTTCATTTTTGATGAGACGCTTAATGAAAAAGGTTTAATCACCGGCAAACGAAAATCCGCGATTTCCCGTAAATCCCGGGCTTGACCCGTATAGTCGAATGTATACAAAGAAAGTGCCCTGCGAGTAAACTTATTTCCAGAACGATTTTTTAAATTATTTTTTCACCACTAAAACGCATAAGACTTGTAGTTTTCAAAAATGTTTTCATTTCTGATGAGACGCTGAATAAAAGAAGTTTAATCTCCGGCAAACGAAAACCCGCGATTTCCCGTAAATCCCGGGCTTGGCCCGTATAGTCAAAAGTATACAAAGATAGTACCCAGGGAGTAAACTCATTTCCCGAACAATTTTTTAATTCATTTATTCACCACTAAAACGCATGAGACTTGTAGTTTTCAGAAATCTTTTCATTTTTGATGAGACGCTTAATGAAAGTGGTTTAATCGCCGGCAAACGAAAACCTGCGATTTCCCGTAAATCCCGGACTCGGCCCGTATAGTCAAAAGTATACAAAGAAAGTACCCAGTGTGTAAACTCATTTCTCGAACGATTTTTTAAATTATTTTTTCACCACTAAAACGCATGAGACTTGTAGTTTTCAAAAATGTTTTCATTTTTGATGAGACGCTGAATAAAAGAAGTTTAATCGCTGGCAAACGAAAACCTGCGATTTCCCGTAAATCCTCGACTCGGCCCGTATAGTCGAAAGTATACAAAGAAAGTACCCAGGGTGTAAACTCTTTTCCCAAACGATTATTTAAATTATTATTTCACCACTAAAGCCCATGAGACTTTTAGTTTTTAAAAATGTTTTCATTTTTTATGAGACGCTGAATAAAAGAAGTTTAATCGCCGGCAAACGAAAACCTGCGATTTCCCGTAAATCCCCGACTCGGCCCGTATAGTCAAAAGTATACAAAGAAAGTACCCAGGGTGTAAACTCATTTCCCGAACGATTTTTTAAATTATTTCTCCACCACTAAAACGCATGAGACTTGTAGTTTTCAAAAATGTTTTCATTTTTGACGAGACGCTGAATAAAAGAAGTTTAATCGCCGGCAAACGAAAACCTGCTATTTCCCGTAAATCCCGGACTCGGCCCGTATAGTCAAAAGTATACAAAGAAAGTACCCAGGGAGTAAACTCATTTCCCAAACGATTATTTAAATTATTAATTCACCACTAAAGCCCATGAGACTTGAAGTTTTTAAAAATGTTTTCATTTTTGATGAGACGCTTAATGAAAGTGGTTTAATCACCGGCAAACGAAAACCCGCGATTTCCCGTAAATCCCGGGCTTGACCCGTATAGTCGAATGTATACAAAGAAAGTGCCCTGCGAGTAAACTTATTTCCAGAACGATTTTTTAAATTATTTTTTCACCACTAAAACGCATAAGACTTGTAGTTTTCAAAAATGTTTTCATTTCTGATGAGACGTGAATAAAAGAAGTTTAATCTCCGGCAAACGAAAACCCGCGATTTCCCGTAAATCCCGGGCTTGGCCCGTATAGTCAAAAGTATACAAAGATAGTACCCAGGGAGTAAACTCATTTCCCGAACAATTTTTTAATTAATTTATTCACCACTAAAACGCATGAGACTTGTAGTTTTCAGAAATCTTTTCATTTTTGATGAGACGCTTAATGAAAGTGGTTTAATCGCCGGCAAACGAAAACCTGCGATTTCCCGTAAATCCCGGACTCGGCCCGTATAGTCAAAAGTATACAAAGAAAGTACCCAGTGTGTAAACTCATTTCTCGAACGATTTTTTAAATTATTTTTTCACCACTAAAACGCATGAGACTTGTAGTTTTCAAAAATGTTTTCACTTTTGATGAGACGCTGAATAAAAGAAGTTTAATCGCCGGCAAACGAAAACCTGCGATTTCCCGTAAATCCTCGACTCGGCCCGTATAGTCAAAAGTATACAAAGAAAGTACCCAGGGTGTAAACTCATTTCCCAAACGATTATTTAAATTTTTATTTCACCACTAAAGCCCATGAGACTTTTAGTTTTTAAAAATGTTTTCATTTTTGATGAGACGCTGAATAAAAGAAGTTTAATCGCCGGCAAACGAAAACCTGCGATTTCCCGTAAATCCCCAACTCGGCCCGTATAGTCAAAAGTATACAAAGAAAGTACCCAGGGTGTAAACTCATTTCCCGAACGATTTTTTAAATTATTTTTTCACCACTAAAACGCATGAGACTTGTAGTTTTCAAAAATGTTTTCATTTTTGATGAGACGCTGAATAAAAGAAGTTTAATCGCCGGCAAACGAAAACCTGCTATTTCCCGTAAATCCCGGACTCGGCCCGTATAGTCAAAAGTATACAAAGAAAGTACCCAGGGAGTAAACTCATTTCCCAAACGATTATTTAAATTATTATTTCACCACTAAAGCCCATGAGACTTGTAGTTTTTAAAAATGTTTTCATTTTTGATGAGACGCTGAATAAAAGAAGTTTAATCGCCGGCAAACGAAAACCCGCGATTTCCCGTAAATCTCGGACTCGGCCCGCATAGTCGAAAGTATACAAGGAAAGTACCCAGTGAGTAAACTCATTTCCAAAACGATTTTTTAAATTATCTTTTCACCACTAAAACGCTTGAGACTTGTAGTTTTCAAAAATGTTTTCATTTTTGATGAGACGCTGAATGAAAGAAGTTTAATCGCCGGCAAACGAAAACCTGCGATTTCCCGTAATTCCAGGACTCGGCCCGTATAGTCAAAAGTATACAAAGAGAGTACCCAGGGTGTAAACTCATTTCCCGAACGATTTTTTAAATTATTTTTTCACCACTAAAACGCATGAGACTTGTAGTTTTCAAAAATGTTTTCATTTTTCATGAGACGCTGAATAAAAGAAGTTTAATCGCCTGCAAACGAAAACCTGCAACTTCCCGTAAATCCCGGACTCGGCCCGTATAGTCAAAAGTATACAAAGAAAGTACCCAGTGAGTAAACTCATTTCCCAAACGATTTTTTAAATTATTATTTTACCACTAAAGCCCATGAGACTTGTAGTTTTTAAAAATGGTTTCATTTTTGATGAGACGCTGAATAAAAGAAGTTTAATCGCCGGCACACGAAAACCTGCGATTTCCCGTAATTCCCGGACTCGGCCCGTATAGTCAAAAGTTTACAAAGAGAGTACCCAGGGTGTAAACTCATTTCCCGAACGATTTTTTAAATTATTTTTTCACCACTAAAACGCATGAGACTTGTAGTTTTCAAAAATGTTTTCATTTTTGATGAGACGCTGAATAAAAGAAGTTTAATCGCCTGCAAACGAAAACCTGCGACTTCCCGTAAATCCCGGACTCGGCCCGTATAGTCAAAAGTATACAAAGAAAGTACCCAGTGTGTAAACTCATTTCTCGAACGATTTTTTAAATTATTTTTTCACCACTAAAACGCATGAGACTTGTAGTTTTCAAAAATGTTTTCATTTTTGATGAGACGCTGAATAAAAGAAGTTTAATCGCCGGCAAACGAAAACCTGCGATTTCCCGTAAATCCTCGACTCGGCCTGTATAGTCAAAAGTATACAAAGAAAGTACCCAGGGTGTAAACTCTTTTCCCAAACGATTATTTAAATTATTATTTCACCACTAAAGCCCATGAGACTTTTAGTTTTTAAAAATGTTTTCATTTTTTATGAGACTCTGAATAAAAGATGTTTAATCGCCGGCAAACGAAAACCTGCGATTTCCCGTAAATCCCCGACTCGGCCCGTATAGTCAAAAGTATACAAAGAAAGTACCCAGGGTGTAAACTCATTTCCCGAACGATTTTTTAAATTATTTTTTCACCACTAAAACGCATGAGTCTTGTAGTTTTCAAAAATGTTTTCATTTTTGATGAGACGCTGAATAAAAGAAGTTTAATCGCCGGCAAACGAAAACCTGCTATTTCCCGTAAATCCCGGACTCGGCCCGTATATTCAAAAGTATACAAAGAAAGTACCCAGGGAGTAAATTCATTTCCCAAACGATTATTTAAATTATTAATTCACCACTAAAGCCCATGAGACTTGAAGTTTTTACAAATGTTTTCATTTTTGATGAGACGCTGAATAAAAGAAGTTTAATCTCCGGCAAACGAAAACCCGCGATTTCCCGTAAATCCCGGGCTTGGCCCGTATAGTCAAAAGTATACAAAGATAGTACCCAGGGTGTAAACTCATTTCCCGAACGATTTTTTAAATTATTATTTCACCACTAAAGCCCATGAGACTTGTAGTTTTTAAAAATGTTTTCATTTTTGATGAGACGCTTAATGAAAGAGGTTTAATCACCGGCAAACGAAAATCCGCGATTTCCCGTAAATCCCGGGCTTGACCCGTATAGTCGAATGTATACAAAGAAAGTGCCCTGCGAGTAAACTTATTTCCAGAACGATTTTTTAAATTATTTTTTCACCACTAAAACGCATAAGACTTGTAGTTTTCAAAAATGTTTTCATTTCTGATGAGACGCTGAATAAAAGAAGTTTAATCTCCGGCAAACGAAAACCCGCGATTTCCCGTAAATCCCGGGCTTGGCCCGTATAGTCAAAAGTATACAAAGATAGTACCCAGGGAGTAAACTCATTTCCCGAACAATTTTTTAATTCATTTATTCACCACTAAAACGCATGAGACTTGTAGTTTTCAGAAATCTTTTCATTTTTGATGAGACGCTTAATGAAAGTGGTTTAATCGCCGGCAAACGAAAACCTGCGATTTCCCGTAAATCCCGGACTCGGCCCGTATAGTCAAAAGTATACAAAGAAAGTACCCAGTGTGTAAACTCATTTCTCGAACGATTTTTTAAATTATTTTTTCACCACTAAAACGCATGAGACTTGTAGTTTTCAAAAATGTTTTCATTTTTGATGAGACGCTGAATAAAAGAAGTTTAATCGCCGGCAAACGAAAACCTGCGATTTCCCGTAAATCCTCGACTCGGCCCGTATAGTCGAAAGTATACAAAGAAAGTACCCAGGGTGTAAACTCTTTTCCCAAACGATTATTTAAATTATTATTTCACCACTAAAGCCCATGAGACTTTTAGTTTTTAAAAATGTTTTCATTTTTTATGAGACGCTGAATAAAAGAAGTTTAATCGCCGGCAAACGAAAACCTGCGATTTCCCGTAAATCCCCGACTCGGCCCGTATAGTCAAAAGTATACAAAGAAAGTACCCAGGGAGTAAATTCATTTCCCAAACGATTATTTAAATTATTAATTCACCACTAAAGCCCATGAGACTTGAAGTTTTTACAAATGTTTTCATTTTTGATGAGACGCTGAATAAAAGAAGTTTAATCTCCGGCAAACGAAAACCCGCGATTTCCCGTAAATCCCGGGCTTGGCCCGTATAGTCGAATGTATACAAAGAAAGTGCCCTGCGAGTAAACTTATTTCCAGAACGATTTTTTAAATTATTTTTTCACCACTAAAACGCATAAGACTTGTAGTTTTCAAAAATGTTTTCATTTCTGATGAGACGCTGAATAAAAGAAGTTTAATCTCCGGCAAACGAAAACCCGCGATTTCCCGTAAATCCCGGGCTTGGCCCGTATAGTCAAAAGTATACAAAGATAGTACCCAGGGAGTAAACTCATTTCCCGAACAATTTTTTAATTCATTTATTCACCACTAAAACGCATGAGACTTGTAGTTTTCAGAAATCTTTTCATTTTTGATGAGACGCTTAATGAAAGTGGTTTAATCGCCGGCAAACGAAAACCTGCGATTTCCCGTAAATCCCGGACTCGGCCCGTATAGTCAAAAGTATACAAAGAAAGTACCCAGTGTGTAAACTCATTTCTCGAACGATTTTTTAAATTATTTTTTCACCACTAAAACGCATGAGACTTGTAGTTTTCAAAAATGTTTTCATTTTTGATGAGACGCTGAATAAAAGAAGTTTAATCGCCGGCAAACGAAAACCTGCGATTTCCCGTAAATCCTCGACTCGGCCCGTATAGTCGAAAGTATACAAAGAAAGTACCCAGGGTGTAAACTCTTTTCCCAAACGATTATTTAAATTATTATTTCACCACTAAAGCCCATGAGACTTTTAGTTTTTAAAAATGTTTTCATTTTTTATGAGACGCTGAATAAAAGAAGTTTAATCGCCGGCAAACGAAAACCTGCGATTTCCCGTAAATCCCCGACTCGGCCCGTATAGTCAAAAGTATACAAAGAAAGTACCCAGGGTGTAAACTCATTTCCCGAACGATTTTTTAAATTATTTCTCCACCACTAAAACGCATGAGACTTGTAGTTTTCAAAAATGTTTTCATTTTTGATGAGACGCTGAATAAAAGAAGTTTAATCGCCGGCAAACGAAAACCTGCTATTTCCCGTAAATCCCGGACTCGGCCCGTATAGTCAAAAGTATACAAAGAAAGTACCCAGGGAGTAAACTCATTTCCCAAACGATTATTTAAATTATTAATTCACCACTAAAGCCCATGAGACTTGAAGTTTTTAAAAATGTTTTCATTTTTGATGAGACGCTTAATGAAAGAGGTTTAATCACCGGCAAACGAAAACCCGCGATTTCCCGTAAATCCCGGGCTTGACCCGTATAGTCGAATGTATACAAAGAAAGTGCCCTGCGAGTAAACTTATTTCCAGAACGATTTTTTAAATTATTTTTTCACCACTAAAACGCATAAGACTTGTAGTTTTCAAAAATGTTTTCATTTCTGATGAGACGTGAATAAAAGAAGTTTAATCTCCGGCAAACGAAAACCCGCGATTTCCCGTAAATCCCGGGCTTGGCCCGTATAGTCAAAAGTATACAAAGATAGTACCCAGGGAGTAAACTCATTTCCCGAACAATTTTTTAATTAATTTATTCACCACTAAAACGCATGAGACTTGTAGTTTTCAGAAATCTTTTCATTTTTGATGAGACGCTTAATGAAAGTGGTTTAATCGCCGGCAAACGAAAACCCGCAATTTCCCGTAAATCCCGGGCTTGACCCGTATAGTCGAATGTATACAAAGAAAGTGCCCTGCGAGTAAACTTATTTTCAGAACGATTTTTTAAATTATTTTTTCACCACTAAAACGCATAAGACTTGTAGTTTTCAAAAATGTTTTCATTTCTGATGAGACGCTGAATAAAAGAAGTTTAATCTCCGGCAAACGAAAACCCGCGATTTCCCGTAAATCCCGGGCTTGGCCCGTATAGTCAAAAGTATACAAAGATAGTACCCAGGGTGTAAACTCATTTCCCGAACGATTTTTTAAATTATTATTTCACCACTAAAGCCCATGAGACTTGTAGTTTTTAAAAATGTTTTCATTTTTGATGAGACGCTTAATGAAAGAGGTTTAATCACCGGCAAACGAAAATCCGCGATTTCCCGTAAATCCCGGGCTTGACCCGTATAGTCGAATGTATACAAAGAAAGTGCCCTGCGAGTAAACTTATTTCCAGAACGATTTTTTAAATTATTTTTTCACCACTAAAACGCATAAGACTTGTAGTTTTCAAAAATGTTTTCATTTCTGATGAGACGCTGAATAAAAGAAGTTTAATCTCCGGCAAACGAAAACCCGCGATTTCCCGTAAATCCCGGGCTTGGCCCGTATAGTCAAAAGTATACAAAGATAGTACCCAGGGAGTAAACTCATTTCCCGAACAATTTTTTAATTCATTTATTCACCACTAAAACGCATGAGACTTGTAGTTTTCAGAAATCTTTTCATTTTTGATGAGACGCTTAATGAAAGTGGTTTAATCGCCGGCAAACGAAAACCTGCGATTTCCCGTAAATCCCGGACTCGGCCCGTATAGTCAAAAGTATACAAAGAAAGTACCCAGTGTGTAAACTCATTTCTCGAACGATTTTTTAAATTATTTTTTCACCACTAAAACGCATGAGACTTGTAGTTTTCAAAAATGTTTTCATTTTTGATGAGACGCTGAATAAAAGAAGTTTAATCGCCGGCAAACGAAAACCTGCGATTTCCCGTAAATCCTCGACTCGGCCCGTATAGTCGAAAGTGTACAAAGAAAGTACCCAGGGTGTAAACTCTTTTCCCAAACGATTATTTAAATTATTATTTCACCACTAAAGCCCATGAGACTTTTAGTTTTTAAAAATGTTTTCATTTTTTATGAGACGCTGAATAAAAGAAGTTTAATCGCCGGCAAACGAAAACCTGCGATTTCCCGTAAATCCCCGACTCGGCCCGTATAGTCAAAAGTATACAAAGAAAGTACCCAGGGTGTAAACTCATTTCCCGAACGATTTTTTAAATTATTTCTCCACCACTAAAACGCATGAGACTTGTAGTTTTCAAAAATGTTTTCATTTTTAATGAGACGCTGAATAAAAGAAGTTTAATCGCCGGCAAACGAAAACCTGCTATTTCCCGTAAATCCCGGACTCGGCCCGTATAGTCAAAAGTATACAAAGAAAGTACCCAGGGAGTAAACTCATTTCCCAAACGATTATTTAAATTATTAATTCACCACTAAAGCCCATGAGACTTGAAGTTTTTAAAAATGTTTTCATTTCTGATGAGACGTGAATAAAAGAAGTTTAATCTCCGGCAAACGAAAACCCGCGATTTCCCGTAAATCCCGGGCTTGGCCCGTATAGTCAAAAGTATACAAAGATAGTACCCAGGGAGTAAACTCATTTCCCGAACAATTTTTTAATTAATTTATTCACCACTAAAACGCATGAGACTTGTAGTTTTCAGAAATCTTTTCATTTTTGATGAGACGCTTAATGAAAGTGGTTTAATCGCCGGCAAACGAAAACCTGGGATTTCCCGTAAATCCCGGACTCGGCCCGTATAGTCAAAAGTATACAAAGAAAGTACCCAGTGTGTAAACTCATTTCTCGAACGATTTTTTAAATTATTTTTTCACCACTAAAACGCATGAGACTTGTAGTTTTCAAAAATGTTTTCACTTTTGATGAGACGCTGAATAAAAGAAGTTTAATCGCCGGCAAACGAAAACCTGCGATTTCCCGTAAATCCTCGACTCGGCCCGTATAGTCAAAAGTATACAAAGAAAGTACCCAGGGTGTAAACTCATTTCCCAAACGATTATTTAAATTTTTATTTCACCACTAAAGCCCATGAGACTTTTAGTTTTTAAAAATGTTTTCATTTTTGATGAGACGCTGAATAAAAGAAGTTTAATCGCCGGCAAACGAAAACCTGCGATTTCCCGTAAATCCCCAACTCGGCCCGTATAGTCAAAAGTATACAAAGAAAGTACCCAGGGTGTAAACTCATTTCCCGAACGATTTTTTAAATTATTTTTTCACCACTAAAACGCATGAGACTTGTAGTTTTCAAAAATGTTTTCATTTTTGATGAGACGCTGAATAAAAGAAGTTTAATCGCCGGCAAACGAAAACCTGCTATTTCCCGTAAATCCCGGACTCGGCCCGTATAGTCAAAAGTATACAAAGAAAGTACCCAGGGAGTAAACTCATTTCCCAAACGATTATTTAAATTATTATTTCACCACTAAAGCCCATGAGACTTGTAGTTTTTAAAAATGTTTTCATTTTTGATGAGACGCTGAATAAAAGAAGTTTAATCGCCGGCAAACGAAAACCCGCGATTTCCCGTAAATCTCGGACTCGGCCCGCATAGTCGAAAGTATACAAGGAAAGTACCCAGTGAGTAAACTCATTTCCAAAACGATTTTTTAAATTATCTTTTCACCACTAAAACGCTTGAGACTTGTAGTTTTCAAAAATGTTTTCATTTTTGATGAGACGCTGAATGAAAGAAGTTTAATCGCCGGCAAACGAAAACCTGCGATTTCCCGTAATTCCAGGACTCGGCCCGTATAGTCAAAAGTATACAAAGAGAGTACCCAGGGTGTAAACTCATTTCCCGAACGATTTTTTAAATTATTTTTTCACCACTAAAACGCATGAGACTTGTAGTTTTCAAAAATGTTTTCATTTTTCATGAGACGCTGAATAAAAGAAGTTTAATCGCCTGCAAACGAAAACCTGCAACTTCCCGTAAATCCCGGACTCGGCCCGTATAGTCAAAAGTATACAAAGAAAGTACCCAGTGAGTAAACTCATTTCCCAAACGATTTTTTAAATTATTATTTTACCACTAAAGCCCATGAGACTTGTAGTTTTTAAAAATGGTTTCATTTTTGATGAGACGCTGAATAAAAGAAGTTTAATCGCCGGCACACGAAAACCTGCGATTTCCCGTAATTCCCGGACTCGGCCCGTATAGTCAAAAGTTTACAAAGAGAGTACCCAGGGTGTAAACTCATTTCCCGAACGATTTTTTAAATTATTTTTTCACCACTAAAACGCATGAGACTTGTAGTTTTCAAAAATGTTTTCATTTTTGATGAGACGCTGAATAAAAGAAGTTTAATCGCCTGCAAACGAAAACCTGCGACTTCCCGTAAATCCCGGACTCGGCCCGTATAGTCAAAAGTATACAAAGAAAGTACCCAGTGTGTAAACTCATTTCTCGAACGATTTTTTAAATTATTTTTTCACCACTAAAACGCATGAGACTTGTAGTTTTCAAAAATGTTTTCATTTTTGATGAGACGCTGAATAAAAGAAGTTTAATCGCCGGCAAACGAAAACCTGCGATTTCCCGTAAATCCTCGACTCGGCCTGTATAGTCAAAAGTATACAAAGAAAGTACCCAGGGTGTAAACTCTTTTCCCAAACGATTATTTAAATTATTATTTCACCACTAAAGCCCATGAGACTTTTAGTTTTTAAAAATGTTTTCATTTTTTATGAGACTCTGAATAAAAGATGTTTAATCGCCGGCAAACGAAAACCTGCGATTTCCCGTAAATCCCCGACTCGGCCCGTATAGTCAAAAGTATACAAAGAAAGTACCCAGGGTGTAAACTCATTTCCCGAACGATTTTTTAAATTATTTTTTCACCACTAAAACGCATGAGTCTTGTAGTTTTCAAAAATGTTTTCATTTTTGATGAGACGCTGAATAAAAGAAGTTTAATCGCCGGCAAACGAAAACCTGCTATTTCCCGTAAATCCCGGACTCGGCCCGTATAGTCAAAAGTATACAAAGAAAGTACCCAGGGAGTAAATTCATTTCCCAAACGATTATTTAAATTATTAATTCACCACTAAAGCCCATGAGACTTGAAGTTTTTACAAATGTTTTCATTTTTGATGAGACGCTTAATGAAAGAGGTTTAATCACCGGCAAACGAAAACCCGCGATTTCCCGTAAATCCCGGGCTTGACCCGTATAGTCGAATGTATACAAAGAAAGTGCCCTGCGAGTAAACTTATTTCCAGAACGATTTTTTAAATTATTTTTTCACCACTAAGACGCATAAGACTTGTAGTTTTCAAAAATGTTTTCATTTCTGATGAGACGTGAATAAAAGAAGTTTAATCTCCGGCAAACGAAAACCCGCGATTTCCCGTAAATCCCGGGCTTGGCCCGTATAGTCAAAAGTATACAAAGATAGTACCCAGGGAGTAAACTCATTTCCCGAACAATTTTTTAATTCATTTATTCACCACTAAAACGCATGAGACTTGTAGTTTTCAGAAATCTTTTCATTTTTGATGAGACGCTTAATGAAAGTGGTTTAATCGCCGGCAAACGAAAACCTGCGATTTCCCGTAAATCCCGGACTCGGCCCGTATAGTCAAAAGTATACAAAGAAAGTACCCAGTGTGTAAACTCATTTCTCGAACGATTTTTTAAATTATTTTTTCACCACTAAAACGCATGAGACTTGTAGTTTTCAAAAATGTTTTCATTTCTGATGAGACGTGAATAAAAGAAGTTTAATCTCCGGCAAACGAAAACCCGCGATTTCCCGTAAATCCCGGGCTTGGCCCGTATAGTCAAAAGTATACAAAGATAGTACCCAGGGAGTAAACTCATTTCCCGAACAATTTTTTAATTCATTTATTCACCACTAAAACGCATGAGACTTGTAGTTTTCAGAAATCTTTTCATTTTTGATGAGACGCTTAATGAAAGTGGTTTAATCGCCGGCAAACGAAAACCTGCGATTTCCCGTAAATCCCGGACTCGGCCCGTATAGTCAAAAGTATACAAAGAAAGTACCCAGTGTGTAAACTCATTTCTCGAACGATTTTTTAAATTATTTTTTCACCACTAAAACGCATGAGACTTGTAGTTTTCAAAAATGTTTTCATTTTTGATGAGACGCTGAATAAAAGAAGTTTAATCGCCGGCAAACGAAAACCTGCGATTTCCCGTAAATCCTCGACTCGGCCCGTATAGTCAAAAGTATACAAAGAAAGTACCCAGGGTGTAAACTCATTTCCCAAACGATTATTTAAATTTTTATTTCACCACTAAAGTCCATGAGACTTTTAGTTTTTAAAAATGTTTTCATTTTTGATGAGACGCTGAATAAAAGAAGTTTAATCGCCGGCAAACGAAAACCTGCGATTTCCCGTAAATCTCCGACTCGGCCCGTATAGTCAAAAGTATACAAAGAAAGTACCCAGGGTGTAAACTCATTTCCCGAACGATTTTTTAAATTATTTTTTCACCACTAAAACGCATGAGACTTGTAGTTTTCAAAAATGTTTTCATTTTTGATGAGACGCTGAATAAAAGAAGTTTAATCGCCGGCAAACGAAAACCTGCGATTTCCCGTAAATCTCCGACTCGGCCCGTATAGTCAAAAGTATACAAAGAAAGTACCCAGGGTGTAAACTCATTTCCCGAACGATTTTTTAAATTATTTTTTCACCACTAAAACGCATGAGACTTGTAGTTTTCAAAAATGTTTTCATTTTTGATGAGACGCTGAATAAAAGAAGTTTAATCGCCGGCAAACGAAAACCTGCTATTTCCCGTAAATCCCGGACTCGGCCCGTATAGTCAAAAGTATACAAAGAAAGTACCCAGGGAGTAAACTCATTTCCCAAACGATTATTTAAATTATTATTTCACCACTAAAGCCCATGAGACTTGTAGTTTTTAAAAATGTTTTCATTTTTGATGAGACGCTGAATAAAAGAAGTTTAATCGCCGGCAAACGAAAACCCGCGATTTCCCGTAAATCTCGGACTCGGCCCACATAGTCGAAAGTATACAAGGAAAGTACCCAGTGAGTAAACTCATTTCCAAAACGATTTTTTAAATTATCTTTTCACCACTAAAACGCTTGAGACTTGTAGTTTTCAAAAATGTTTTCATTTTTGATGAGACGCTGAATAAAAGAAGTTTAATCGCCGGCAAACGAAAACCTGCGATTTCACGTAATTCCAGGACTCGGCCCGTATAGTCAAATGTATACAAAGAGAGTACCCAGGGTGTAAACTCATTTCCCGAACGATTTTTTAAATTATTTTTTCACCACTAAAACGCATGAGACTTGTAGTTTTCAAAAATGTTTTCATTTTTGATGAGACGCTGAATAAAAGAAGTTTAATCGCCTGCAAACGAAAACCTGCGACTTCCCGTAAATCCCAGACTCGGCCCGTATAGTCAAAAGTATACAAAGAAAGTACCCAGGGAGTAAACTCATTTCCCAAACGATTTTTTAAATTATTATTTTACCACTAAAGCCCATGAGACTTGTAGTTTTTAAAAATGGTTTCATTTTTGATGAGACGCTGAATAAAAGAAGTTTAATCGCCGGCACACGAAAACCTGCGATTTCCCGTAATTCCCGGACTCGGCCCGTATAGTCAAAAGTATACAAAGAGAGTACCCAGGGTGTAAACTCATTTCCCGAACGATTTTTTAAATTATTTTTTCACCACTAAAACGCATGAGACTTGTAGTTTTCAAAAATGTTTTCATTTTTGATGAGACGCTGAATAAAAGAAGTTTAATCGCCTGCAAACGAAAACCTGCGACTTCCCGTAAATCCCGGACTCGGCCCGTATAGTCAAAAGTATACAAAGAAAGTACCCAGGGAGTAAACTCATTTCCCAAACGATTTTTTAAATTATTATTTTACCACTAAAGCCCATGAGACTTGTAGTTTTTAAAAATGGTTTCATTTTTGATGAGACGCTAAATAAAAGAAGTTTAACCGCCGGCAAACGAAAACCCGCGATTTCCCGTAAATCCCGGACTCGGCCCGTATAGTCAAAAGTATGCAAGGAAAGTACCCAGTGAGTAAACTCATTTCCCGAACGAATTTTTAAATTATTTTTTCACCACTAAAACGCATGAGACTTGTAGTTTTCAGAAATGTTTTCATTTTTGATGAGACGCTTAATGAAAGCGGTTTAATCGCCGGCAAACGAAAACCCGCGATTTCCCGTAAATCCCGGGCTTGGCCCGTATAGTCAAAAGTATACAAAGAAAGTACCCAGGGAGTAAACTCTTTTCCCGAACGGTTTTTTAAATTATTTCTTCACCACTAAAACGCATGAGACTTGTAGTTTTCAAAAATGTTTACATTTTTGATGAGACGCTGAATAGAAGAAGTTTAATGGCCGGCAAACGAAAACCTGCGATTTCCCGTAAATCCCGGACTCGGCCCGTATAGTAAAAAGTATACAAAGAAAGTACCCAGGGTGTAAACTCATTTCCCGAACGATTTTTTAAATTATTATTTCACCACTAAAGCCCATAAGACTTGTAGTTTTTAAAAATGTTTTCATTTCTGATGAGACGCTTAATGAAAGAGGTTTAATCGCCGGCAAACGAAAACCCGCGATTTCCCGTAAATCCCGGGCTTGACCCGTATAGTGGAATGTATACAAAGAAAGTGCCCTGCGAGTAAACTTATTTCCAGAACGATTTTTTAAATTATTTTTTCACCACTAAAACGCATGAGACTTGTATTTTTCAGAAATCTTTTCATTTTTGATGAGACGCTTAATGAAAGTGGTTTAATCGCCGGCAAACGAAAACCTGCGATTTCCCGTAAATCCCGGACTCGGCCCGTATAGTCAAAAGTATACAAAGAAAGTACCCAGGGTGTAAACTCATTTCTCGAACGATTTTTTAAATTATTTTTTCACCACTAAAACGCATGAGACTTGTAGTTTTCAAAAATGTTTTCATTTTTGATGAGACGCTGAATAAAAGAAGTTTAATCGCCGGCAAAGGAAAACCTGCGATTTCCCGTAAATCCCCGACTCGGCCCGTATAGTCAAAAGTATATAAAGAAAGTACCCAGGGTGTAAACTCATTTCCCGAACGATTTTTTAAATTATTTTTTCACCACTAAAACGCATGAGACTTGTAGTTTTCAAAAATGTTTTCATTTTTGATGAGACGCTGAATAAAGGAAGTTTAATCGCAGGCAAACGAAAACCTGCTATTTCCCGTAAATCCCGGACTCGGCCCGTATAGTCAAAAGTAAACAAAGAAAGTACCCAGGGAGTAAACTCATTTCCCAAACGATTATTTAAATTATTATTTCACCACTAAAACGCATGAGACTTGTAGTTTTCAAATATGTTTTCATTTTTGATGAGACGGTTAATGAAAGAAGTGTAATCGCCGGCAAACGAAAACCCGCGATTTCCCGTAAATCCCAGGTTTGGCCCGTATAGGCGAATGTATACAAAGAAAGTACCCTGTGAGTAAACTCATTTCCCGAACGAATTTTTAAATTATTTTTTCACCACTAAAACGCATGAGACTTGTAGTTTTCAGAAATGTTTTCATTTTTGATGAGACGCTTAATGAAAGCGGTTTAATCGCTGGCAAACGAAAACCCGCGATTTCCCGTAAATCCCGGGCTTGGCCCGTATAGTCGAATGTATACAAAGAAAGTACCCTGTGAGTAAACTCATTTCCAAAACGATTTTTTATATTATCTTTTCACCACTAAAACGCTTGAGACTTGTAGTTTTCAGAAATGTTTTCATTTTTGATGAGACGCTGAATAAAAGAAGTTTAATCGCCGGCACACGAAAACCTGCGATTTCCCGTAATTCCCGGACTCGGCCCGTATAGTCAAAAGTATACAAAGAGAGTACCCAGGGTGTAAACTCATTTCCCGAACGATTTTTTAAATTATTTTTTCACCACTAAAACGCATGAGACTTGTAGTTTTCAAAAATGTTTTCATTTTTGATGAGACGCTGAATAAAAGAAGTTTAATCGCCTGCAAACGAAAACCTGCGACTTCCCGTAAATCCCGGACTCGGCCCGTATAGTCAAAAGTATACAAAGAAAGTACCCAGGGAGTAAACTCATTTCCCAAACGATTTTTTAAATTATTATTTTACCACTAAAGCCCATGAGACTTGTAGTTTTTAAAAATGGTTTCATTTTTGATGAGACGCTAAATAAAAGAAGTTTAACCGCCGGCAAACGAAAACCCGCGATTTCCCGTAAATCCCGGACTCGGCCCGTATAGTCAAAAGTATGCAAGGAAAGTACCCAGTGAGTAAACTCATTTCCCGAACGAATTTTTAAATTATTTTTTCACCACTAAAACGCATGAGACTTGTAGTTTTCAGAAATGTTTTCATTTTTGATGAGACGCTTAATGAAAGCGGTTTAATCGCCGGCAAACGAAAACCCGCGATTTCCCGTAAATCCCGGGCTTGGCCCGTATAGTCAAAAGTATACAAAGAAAGTACCCAGGGAGTAAACTCTTTTCCCGAACGGTTTTTTAAATTATTTCTTCACCACTAAAACGCATGAGACTTGTAGTTTTCAAAAATGTTTACATTTTTGATGAGACGCTGAATAG
The DNA here is from genome assembly GCF_029227915.1 of Hydractinia symbiolongicarpus. Taxonomy (NCBI): domain Eukaryota; kingdom Metazoa; phylum Cnidaria; class Hydrozoa; order Anthoathecata; family Hydractiniidae; genus Hydractinia; species Hydractinia symbiolongicarpus. The sequence goes on along the minus strand of NC_079875.1, from coordinate 2,004,069 downwards.
AAGAAGTTTAATGGCCGGCAAACGAAAACCTGCGATTTCCCGTAAATCCCGGACTCGGCCCGTATAGTAAAAAGTATACAAAGAAAGTACCCAGGGTGTAAACTCATTTCCCGAACGATTTTTTAAATTATTATTTCACCACTAAAGCCCATAAGACTTGTAGTTTTTAAAAATGTTTTCATTTCTGATGAGACGCTTAATGAAAGAGGTTTAATCGCCGGCAAACGAAAACCCGCGATTTCCCGTAAATCCCGGGCTTGACCCGTATAGTGGAATGTATACAAAGAAAGTGCCCTGCGAGTAAACTTATTTCCAGAACGATTTTTTAAATTATTTTTTCACCACTAAAACGCATGAGACTTGTATTTTTCAGAAATCTTTTCATTTTTGATGAGACGCTTAATGAAAGTGGTTTAATCGCCGGCAAACGAAAACCTGCGATTTCCCGTAAATCCCGGACTCGGCCCGTATAGTCAAAAGTATACAAAGAAAGTACCCAGGGTGTAAACTCATTTCTCGAACGATTTTTTAAATTATTTTTTCACCACTAAAACGCATGAGACTTGTAGTTTTCAAAAATGTTTTCATTTTTGATGAGACGCTGAATAAAAGAAGTTTAATCGCCGGCAAAGGAAAACCTGCGATTTCCCGTAAATCCCCGACTCGGCCCGTATAGTCAAAAGTATATAAAGAAAGTACCCAGGGTGTAAACTCATTTCCCGAACGATTTTTTAAATTATTTTTTCACCACTAAAACGCATGAGACTTGTAGTTTTCAAAAATGTTTTCATTTTTGATGAGACGCTGAATAAAGGAAGTTTAATCGCAGGCAAACGAAAACCTGCTATTTCCCGTAAATCCCGGACTCGGCCCGTATAGTCAAAAGTAAACAAAGAAAGTACCCAGGGAGTAAACTCATTTCCCAAACGATTATTTAAATTATTATTTCACCACTAAAACGCATGAGACTTGTAGTTTTCAAATATGTTTTCATTTTTGATGAGACGGTTAATGAAAGAAGTTTAATCGCCGGCAAACGAAAACCCGCGATTTCCCGTAAATCCCAGGTTTGGCCCGTATAGGCGAATGTATACAAAGAAAGTACCCTGTGAGTAAACTCATTTCCCGAACGAATTTTTAAATTATTTTTTCACCACTAAAACGCATGAGACTTGTAGTTTTCAGAAATGTTTTCATTTTTGATGAGACGCTTAATGAAAGCGGTTTAATCGCTGGCAAACGAAAACCCGCGATTTCCCGTAAATCCCGGGCTTGGCCCGTATAGTCGAATGTATACAAAGAAAGTACCCTGTGAGTAAACTCATTTCCAAAACGATTTTTTATATTATCTTTTCACCACTAAAACGCTTGAGACTTGTAGTTTTTAAAAATGTTTTCATTTTTGATGAGACGCTAAATAAAAGAAGTTTAATCGCCGGCAAACGAAAACCCGCCATTTCCCGTAAACCCCGGACTCGGCCTGCATAGTCAAAAGAATACAAAGAAAGTACCCAGGGTGTAAACTTATTTCCCGAACGATTTTTTAAATTATTATTTCACCACTGAAGCCCATGAGACTTGTAGCATTTAAAAATATTTTCATTTTTGATGAGACGCTGAATAAAAGAAGTTTAATCGCCGGCAAACGAAAACCCGCGACTTCCCGTAAATCCCGGACTCGGCCCGAATAGTCAAAAGTATACAAAGAAAGTACCCAGGGAGTAAACTCATTTCCCGAACGGTTTTTTAAATTATTTCTTCACCACTAAAACGCATGAGACTTGTAGTTTTCAAAAATGTTTACATTTTTGATGAGACGCTGAATAAAAGAAGTTTAATGGCCGGCAAACGAAAACCTGCGATTTCCCGTAAATCCCGGACTCGGCCCGTATAGTAAAAAGTATACAAAGAAAGTACCCAGGGTGTAAACTCATTTCCCGAACGCTTTTTTAAATTATTATTTCACCACTAAAGCCCATGAGACTTGTAGTTTTGAAAAATGTTTTCATTTTTGATGAGACGCTTAATGAAAGCGGTTTAATCGCTGGCAAACGAAAACCCGCGATTTCCCGTAAATCCCGGGCTTGGCCCGTATAGTCGAATGTATACAAAGAAAGTACCCTGTGAGTAAACTCATTTCCAAAACGATTTTTTAAATTATCTTTTCACCACTAAAACGCTTGAGACTTGTAGTTTTTAAAAATGTTTTCATTTTTGATGAGACGCTAAATAAAAGAAGTTTAATCGCCGGCAAACGAAAACCCGCCATTTCCCGTAAACCCCGGACTCGGCCTGCATAGTCAAAAGAATACAAAGAAAGTACCCAGGGTGTAAACTTATTTCCCGAACGATTTTTTAAATTATTATTTCACCACTGAAGCCCATGAGACTTGTAGCATTTAAAAATATTTTCATTTTTGATGAGACGCTGAATAAAAGAAGTTTAATCGCCGGCAAACGAAAACCCGCTACTTCCCGTAAATCCCGGACTCGGCCCGAATAGTCAAAAGTATACAAAGAAAGTACCCAGGGAGTAAACTCATTTCCCGAACGGTTTTTTAAATTATTTCTTCACCACTAAAACGCATGAGACTTGTAGTTTTCAATAATGTTTACATTTTTGATGAGACGCTGAATAAAAGAAGTTTAATGGCCGGCAAACGAAAACCTGCGATTTCCCGTAAATCCCGGACTCGGCCCGTATAGTAAAAAGTATACAAAGAAAGTACCCAGGGTGTAAACTCATTTCCCGAACGCTTTTTTAAATTATTATTTCACCACTAAAGCCCATGAGACTTGTAGTTTTGAAAAATGTTTTCATTTTTGATGAGACGCTTAATGAAAGAGGTTTAATCGCCGGCAAACGAAAACCCGCGATTTTCCGTAAATCCCGGGCTTGACCCGTATAGTCGAATGTATACAAAGAAAGCGCCCTGCGAGTAAACTTATTTCCAGAACGATTTTTTAAATTATTTTTTCACCACTAAAACGCATAAGACTTGTAGTTTTCAAAAATGTTTTCATTTCTGATGAGACGCTGAATAAAAGAAGTTTAATCTCCGGCTAACGAAAACCCGCGATTTCCCGTAAATCCCGGGCTTGGCCCGTATAGTCAAAAGTATACAAAGATAGTACCCAGGGAGTAAACTCATTTCCCGAACGATTTTTTAATTCATTTATTCACCACTAAAACGCATGAGACTTGTAGTTTTCAGAAATCTTTTTATTTTTGATGAGACGCTTAATGAAAGTGGTTTAATCGCCGGCAAACGAAAAACTGCGATTTCCCGTAAATCCCGGCCTCGGCCCGTATAGTCAAAAGTATACAAAGAAAGTACCCAGTGAGTAAACTCATTTCCAAAACGATTTTTTAAATTATCTTTTCACCACTAAAACGCTTGAGACTTGTAGTTTTCAAAAATGTTTTCATTTTTGATGAGACGCTGAATAAAAGAAGTTTAATCGCCGGCAAACGAAAACCTGCTATTTCCCGTAAATCCCGGACTCTGCCCGTATAGTCAAAAGTAAACAAAGAAAGTACCCAGGGAGTAAACTCATTTCCCAAACGATTATTTAAATTATTATTTCACCACTAAAGCCCATGAGACTTTTAGTTTTTAAAAATGTTTTCATTTTTGCTGAGACGCTGAATAAAAGAAGTGTAATCGCCGGTTCTGATGAGACGCTGAATAAAAGAAGTTTAATCTCCGGCAAACGAAAACCCGCGATTTCCCGTAAATCCCGGGCTTGACCCGTATAGTCGAATGTATACAAAGAAAGTGCCCTGCGAGTAAACTTATTTCCAGAACGATTTTTTAAATTACTTTTTCACCACTAAAACGCATAAGACTTGTAGTTTTCAAAAATGTTTTCATTTCTGATGAGACGCTGAATAAAAGAAGTTTAATCTCCGGCAAACGAAAACCCGCGATTTCCCGTAAATCCCAGGCTTGGCCCGTATAGTCAAAAGTATACAAAGAAAGTACCCAGGGTGTAAACTCATTTCTCGAACGATTTTTGAAATTATTTTTTCACCACTAAAACGCATGAGACTTGTAGTTTTGAAAAATGTTTTCATTTTTGATGAGACGCTGAATAAAAGAAGTTTAATCGCCGGCAAACGAAAACCTGCGATTTCCCGTAAATCCCCCACTCGGCCCGTATAGTCAAAAGTATACAAAGAAAGTACCCAGGGTGTAAACTCATTTCACGAACGATTTTTTAAATTATTTTTTCACCACTAAAACGCATGAGACTTGTAGTTTTCAAAAATGTTTTCATTTTTGATGAGACGCTGAATAAAAGATTTTTAATCGCCGGCAAACGAAAACCTGCTATTTCCCGTAAATCCCGGACTCGGCCCGTATAGTCAAAAGTAAACAAAGAAAGTACCCAGGGAGTAAACTCAATTCCCAAACGATTATTTAAATTATTATTTCACCACTAAAGCCCATGAGACTTTTAGTTTTTAAAAATGTTTTCATTTTTGATGAGACGCTGAATAAAAGAAGTTTAATCGCCGGCAAACGAAAACCTGCGATTTCCCGTAAATCCCCGACTCGGCTCGTATAGTCAAAAGTATCCAAAGAAAGTACCCAGGGTGTAAACTCATTTCCCGAACGATTTTTTAAATTATTTTTTCACCACTAAAACGCATGAGACTTGTAGTTTTCAAAAATGTTTTCATTTTTGATGAGACGCTGAATAAAAGAAGTTTAATCGCCGGCAAACGAAAACCTGCTATTTCCCGTAAATCCCGGACTCGGCCCGTACAGTCAAAAGTATACAAAGAAAGTACCCAGGGAGTAAACTCATTTCCCAAACGATTATTTAAATTATTATTTCACCACTAAAGCCCATGAGACTTGTAGTTTTTAAAAATGTTTTCATTTTTGATGAGACGCTGAATAAAAGAAGTTTAATTGCCGGCAAACGAAAACCCGCGACTTCCCGTAAATCCCGGACTCGGCCCGTATAGTCAAAAGTATACAAAGAAAGTACCCAGGGAGTAAACTCATTTCCCGAACGATTTTTTAAATTAATTTTCACAAATAAAACGCATGAGACTTGTAGTTTTCAGAAATGTTTTCATTTTTGATGAGACGCTTAATGAAAGTTGTTTAATCGCCGGCAAACGAAAACCCGCGATTTCCCGTAAATCCCGGGCTTGGCCCGTATAGTCGAATGTATACAAAGAAAGTACCCTGTGAGTAAACTCATTTCCGAAACGATTTTTTCAATTATCTTTTCACCACTAAAACGCATGAGACTTGTAGTTTTCAGAAATGTTTTCATTTTTGATGAGACGCTTAATGAAAGTTGTTTAATCGCCGGCAAACGAAAACCCGCGATTTCCCGTAAATCCCGGGCTTGGCCCGTATAGTTGAATGTATACAAAGAAAGTACCCTGTGAGTAAACTCATTTCCGAAACGATTTTTTCAATTATTTTTTCACCACTAAAACGCATGAGACTTGTAGTTTTCAAAAATGTTTTCATTTTTGATGAGACGCTGAATAAAAGAAGTTTAATCGCCGGCAAACGAAAACCTGCTATTTCCCGTAAATCCCGGACTCGGCCCGTATAGTCAAAAGTATACAAAGAAAGTACCCAGGGAGTAAACTCATTTCCCAAACGATTATTTAAATTATTATTTCACCACTAAAGCCCATGAGACTTGTAGTTTTTAAAAATGTTTTCATTTTTGATGAGACGCTGAATAAAAGAAGTTTAATCGCCGGCAAACGAAAACCCGCGATTTCCCGTAAATCTCGGACTCGGCCCGCATAGTCAAAAGTATACAAGGAAAGTACCCAGTGAGTAAACTCATTTCCAAAACGATTTTTTAAATTATTTTTTCACCACTAAAACGCATGAGACTTGTAGTTTTCAAAAATGTTTTCATTTTTGATGAGACGCTGAATAAAGGACGTTTAATCGCCGGCGAACGATAACCTGCGATTTCCCGTAAATCCCGGACTCGGCCCGTATAGTCAAAAGTATACAAAGAAAGTACCCGGGGTGTAAACTCATTTCCCGAACGATTTTTTAAATTATTATTTCACCACTAAAACCCATGAGACTTGTAGTTTTTAAAAGTGTTTTCATTTTTGATGAGACGCTGAATAAAAGAAGTTTAATTGCCGGCAAACGAAAACCCGCGACTTCCCGTAAATCCCGGACTCGGCCCGTATAGTCAAAAGTATACAATGAAAGTACCCAGGGAGTAAACTCATTTCCCGAACGATTTTTTAAATTAATTTTCACAAATAAAACGCATGAGACTTGTAGTTTTCAGAAATGTTTTCATTTTTGATAAGACGCTTAATGAAAGTTGTTTAATCGCCGGCAAACGAAAACCCGCGATTTCCCGTAAATCCCGGGCTTGGCCCGTATAGTTGAATGTATACAAAGAAAGTACCCTGTGAGTAAACTCATTTCCGAAACGATTTTTTCAATTATCTTTTCACCACTAAAACGCATGAGACTTGCAGTTTTCAAAAATGTTTTCATTTTTGATGAGACGCTTAATAAAAGAGGTTTAATCACCGGCAAACAAAATCCCGCGATTTCCCGTAAATCCCGGGCTTGGTCCGTATTGTCGAATGTATACAAAGAAAGTACCCAGGGAGTAAACTCATTTCCCGAACGATTTTTTAATTTATTTTTTCACCACTAAAACGCATGAGACTTGTAGTTTTCAAAAATGTTTTCATTTTTGATGAGACGCTTAATGAAAGAGGTTTAATCGCCGGCAAACGAAAACCCGAGATTTCCCGTAAATCCCGGGCTTGGCCCGTATAGTCGAATGTATACAAAGAAAGTAGCCTGTAAGTAAACTCATTTCCAGAACGATTTTTTAATTTATTTTTTCACCACTAAAGCCCATCAGACTTGTAGTTTTTAAAAATGTTTTCATTTTTGATGAGACGCTGAATAAAAGAGGTTTAATCGCCGGCAAACGAAAACCCGCGATTTCCCGTAAATCCTGGGCTTGGCCCGTATAGTCGAATGTATACAAAGAAAGTACCCTGTGAGTAAACTCATTTCCAGAACGATTTTTTAATTTATTTTTTCACCGCTAAAACACATGAGACTTGTAGTTTTCAAAAATGTTTTCATTTTTGATGAGACGCTTAATGAAAGAGGTTTAATTGCCGGCAAACGAAAACCCGAGATTTCCCGTAAATCCCAGGCTTGGCCCGTATAGTCGAATGTATACAAAGAAAGTACCCTGTGAGTAAACTCATTTCCGAAACGATTTTTTCAATTATCTTTTCACCACTTAAACGCACGAGACTTGCAGTTTTCAAAAATGTTTTCATTTCTGATGAGACGCTTAATGAAAGAGGTTTAATCGCCGGCAAACGAAAACCCGCGATTTCCCGTAAATCCCGGGCTTGGCCCGTATAGTCAAATGTATACAAAGAAAGTACCCTGTGAGTAAACTCATTTCCAGAACGATTTTTTAATTTATTTTTTCACCACTAAAACGCATGAGAGTTGTAGTTTTCAAAAATGTTTTCATTTTTGATGAGACGCTTAATGAAAGAGGTTTAATCGCCGGCAAACGAAAACCCGCGATTTCCCGTAAATCCTGGGCTTGGCCCGTATAGTCGAATGTATACAAAGAAAGTACCCTGTGAGTAAACTCATTTCCAGAACGATTTTTTAATTTATTTTTTCACCGCTAAAACACATGAGACTTGTAGTTTTCAAAAATGTTTTCATTTTTGATGAAACGCTTAATGAAAGAGGTTTAATTGCCGGCAAACGAAAACCCGAGATTTCCCGTAAATCCCAGGCTTGGCCCGTATAGTCGAATGTATACAAAGAAAGTACCCTGTGAGTAAACTCATTTCCGAAACGATTTTTTCAATTATCTTTTCACCACTTAAACGCACGAGACTTGCAGTTTTCAAAAATGTTTTCATTTCTGATGAGACGCTTAATGAAAGAGGTTTAATCGCCGGCAAACGAAAACCCGCGATTTCCCGTAAATCCCGGGCTTGGCCCGTATAGTCAAATGTATACAAAGAAAGTACCCTGTGAGTAAACTCATTTCCAGAACGATTTTTTAATTTATTTTTTCACCACTAAAACGCATGAGACTTGTAGTTTTCAAAAATGTTTTCATTTTTGATGAGACGCTTAATAAAAGAGGTTTAATCGCCGGCAAACGAAAACCCGAGATTTCCCGTAAATCCCGGGCTTGGCCCGTATAGTCGAATGTATACAAAGAAAGTAGCCTGTAAGTAAACTCATTTCCAGAACGATTTTTTAATTTATTTTTTCACCACTAAAGCCCATCAGACTTGTAGTTTTTAAAAATGTTTTCATTTTTGATGAGACGCTTAATGAAAGAGGTTTAATCGACGGCAAACGAAAACCCGCGATTTCCCGTAAATCCCGGGCTTGGCCCGTATAGTCGAATGTATACAAAGAAAGTACCCTGTGAGTAAACTCATTTCCAGAACGATTTTTTAATTTATTTTTTCACCGCTAAAACACATGAGACTTGTAGTTTTCAAAAATGTTTTCATTTTTGATGAGACGCCTAATGAAAGAGGTTTAATTGCCGGCAAACGAAAACCCGAGATTTCCCGTAAATCCCAGGCTTGGCCCGTATAGTCGAATGTATACAAAGAAAGTACCCTGTGAGTAAACTCATTTCCGAAACGATTTTTTCAATTATCTTTTCACCACTTAAACGCACGAGACTTGCAGTTTTCAAAAATGTTTTCATTTCTGATGAGACGCTTAATGAAAGAGGTTTAATCGCCGGCAAACGAAAACCCGCGATTTCCCGTAAATCCCGGGCTTGGCCCGTATAGTCAAATGTATACAAAGAAAGTACCCTGTGAGTAAACTCATTTCCAGAACGATTTTTTAATTTATTTTTTCACCACTAAAACGCATGAGACTTGTAGTTTTCAAAAATGTTTTCATTTTTGATGAGACGCTTAATGAAAGAGGTTTAATCGCCGGCAAACGAAAACCCGAGATTTCCCGTAAATCCCGGGCTTGGCCCGTATAGTCGAATGTATACAAAGAAAGTAGCCTGTAAGTAAACTCATTTCCAGAACGATTTTTTAATTTATTTTTTCACCACTAAAGCCCATCAGACTTGTAGTTTTCAAAAATGTTTTCATTTTTGATGAGACGCTGAATAAAAGAAGTTTAATCGCCGGCAAACGAAAACCCGCGATTTCCCGTAAATCCCGGACTTGGCCCGTATAGTTAAAAGTATACAAGGAAAGTACCCAGTGAGTAAACTCATTTGCAGAACGAATTTTTAAATTATTTTTTCACCACTAAAACCTATGAGACTTGTAGTTTTCAAAAATGTTTTCATTTTTGATGAGACGCTGAATAAAAGAAGTTTAATCGCCGGCAAACGAAAACCTGCGATTTCCCGTAAATCTTGGACTCGGCCCGTATAGTCAAAAGTATACAAAGAAAGTACCCAGGGTGTAAACTCATTTCCCGAACGATTTTTTAAATTATTTTTTCACCACTAAAACGCATGAGACTTGTAGTTTTCAAAAATGTTTTCATTTTTGATGAGACGCTTAATAAAAGAGGTTTAATCGCCGACAAACGAAATCCCGCGATTTCCCGTAAATCCCGGGCTTGGCCCGTATAGTCGAATGTATACAAAGAAAGTACCCAGGAAGTAAACTCATTTCCCGAACGATTTTTTAAATTTTTTTTTCACCACTAAAACGCATGAGACTTGTAGTTTTCAAAAATGTTTTCATTTTTGATGAGACGCTTAATGAAAGAGGTTTAATCGCCGGCAAACGAAAACCCGCGATTTCCCGTAAATCCCGGCCTTGTCCCGTATAGTCGAATGTATACAAAGAAAGTACCCTGTGAGTAAACTCATTTCCAGAACGATTTTTTAAATTATTTTTTCACCACTAAAACCTATTAGACTTGTAGTTTTCAAAAATGTTTTCATTTTTGATGAGACGCTGAATAAAAGAAGTTTAATCGCCGGCAAACGAAAACCTGCGATTTCCCGTAAATCTTGGACTCGGCCCGTATAGTCAAAAGTATACAAAGAAAGTACCCAGGGTGTAAACTCATTTCCCGAACGATTTTTTAAATTATTTTTTCACCACTAAAACGCATGAGACTTGTAGTTTTCAAAAATGTTTTCATTTTTGATGAGACGCTTAATAAAAGAGGTTTAATCGCCGACAAACGAAATCCCGCGATTTCCCGTAAATCCCGGGCTTGGCCCGTATAGTCGAATGTATACAAAGAAAGTAGCCTGTAAGTAAACTCATTTCCAGAACGATTTTTTAATTTATTTTTTCACCACTAAAGCCCATCAGACTTGTAGTTTTTAAAAATGTTTTCATTTTTGATGAGACGCTGAATAAAAGAAGTTTAATCGCCGGCAAACGAAAACCCGCGATTTCCCGTAAATCCCGGGCTTGGCCCGTATAGTTGAATGTATACAAAGAAAGTACCCTGTGAGTAAACTAATTTCCGAAACGATTTTTTCAATTATCTTTTCACCACTAAAACGCATGAGACTTGCAGTTTTCAAAAATGTTTTCATTTTTGATGAGACGCTTAATAAAAGAGGTTTAATCACCGGCAAACGAAATCCCGCGATTTCCCGTAAATCCCGGGCTTGGCCCGTATAGTCGAATGTATACAAAGAAAGTACCCAGGGAGTAAACTCATTTCCCAAACGATTTTTTAAATTTTTTTTTCACCACTAAAACGCATGAGACTTGTAGTTTTCAAAAATGTTTTCATTTTTGATGAGACGCTTAATGAAAGAGGTTTAATCGCCGGCAAACGAAAACCCGCGATTTCCCGTAAATCCCGGGCTTGGCCCGTATAGTCGAATGTATACAAAGAAAGTACCCTGTGAGTAAACTCATTTCCAGAACGATTTTTTAATTTATTTTTTCACCGCTAAAACACATGAGACTTGTAGTTTTCAAAAATGTTTTCATTTTTGATGAGACGCTTAATGAAAGAGGTTTAATTGCCGGCAAACGAAAACCCGAGATTTCCCGTAAATCCCAGGCTTGGCCCGTATAGTCGAATGTATACAAAGAAAGTACCCTGTGAGTAAACTCATTTCCGAAACGATTTTTTCAATTATCTTTTCACCACTTAAACGCACGAGACTTGCAGTTTTCAAAAATGTTTTCATTTCTGATGAGACGCTTAATGAAAGAGGTTTAATCGCCGGCAAACGAAAACTCGCGATTTCCCGTAAATCCCAGGCTTGGCCCGTATAGTCAAATGTATACAAAGAAAGTACCCTGTGAGTAAACTCATTTCCAGAACGATTTTTTAATTTATTTTTTCACCACTAAAACGCATGAGACTTGTAGTTTTCAAAAATGTTTTCATTTTTGATGAGACGCTTACTGAAAGAGGTTTAATCGCCGGCAAACGAAAACCCGAGATTTCCCGTAAATCCCGGGCTTGGCCCGTATAGTCGAATGTATACAAAGAAAGTAGCCTGTAAGTAAACTCATTTCCAGAACGACTTTTTAATTTATTTTTTCACCACTAAAGCCCATCAGACTTGTAGTTTTTAAAAATGTTTTCATTTTTGATGAGACGCTGAATAAAAGAAGTTTAATCGCCGGCAAACGAAAACCCGCGATTTCCCGTAAATCCCGGACTTGGCCCGTATAGTTAAAAGTATACAAGGAAAGTACCCAGTGAGTAAACTCATTTCCAGAACGAATTTTTAAATTATTTTTTCACCACTAAAACCTATGAGACTTGTAGTTTTCGAAAATGTTTTCATTTTTGATGAGACGCTGAATAAAAGAAGTTTAATCGCCGGCAAACGAAAACCTGCGATTTCCCGTAAATCTTGGACTCGGCCCGTATAGTCAAAAGTATACAAAGAAAGTACCCAGGGTGTAAACTCATTTCCCGAACGATTTTTTAAATTATTTTTTCACCACTAAAACGCATGAGACTTGTAGTTTTCAAAAATGTTTTCATTTTTGATGAGACGCTTAATAAAAGGGGTTTAATCGCCGACAAACGAAATCCCGCGATTTCCCGTAAATCCCGGGCTTGGCCCGTATAGTCGAATGTATACAAAGAAAGTACCCAGGGAGTAAACTCATTTCCCGAACGATTTTTTAAATTTTTTTTTCACCACTAAAATGCATGAGAGTTGTAGTTTTCAAAAATGTTTTCATTTTTGATGAGACGCTGAGTAAAAGAAGTTTAATCGCCGGCAAACGAAAACCCGCGATTTCCCGTAAATCCCGGACTCGGCCCGTATAGTTAAAAGTATACAAGGAAAGTACCCAGTGAGTAAACTCATTTGCAGAACGAATTTTTAAATTATTTTTTCACCACTAAAACCTATGAGACTTGTAGTTTTCAAAAATGTTTTCATTTTTGATGAGACGCTGAATAAAAGAAGTTTAATCGCCGGCAAACGAAAACCTGCGATTTCCCGTAAATCTTGGACTCGGCCCGTATAGTCAAAAGTATACAAAGAAAGTACCCAGGGTGTAAACTCATTTCCCGAACGATTTTTTAAATTATTTTTTCACCACTAAAACGCATGAGACTTGTAGTTTTCAAAAATGTTTTCATTTTTGATGAGACGCTTAATAAAAGAGGTTTAATCGCCGACAAACGAAATCCCGCGATTTCCCGTAAATCCCGGGCTTGGCCCGTATAGTCGAATGTATACAAAGAAAGTAGCCTGTAAGTAAACTCATTTCCAGAACGATTTTTTAATTTATTTTTTCACCACTAAAGCCCATCAGACTTGTAGTTTTTAAAAATGTTTTCATTTTTGATGAGACGCTGAATAAAAGAAGTTTAATCGCCGGCAAACGAAAACCCGCGATTTCCCGTAAATCCCGGGCTTGGCCCGTATAGTTGAATGTATACAAAGAAAGTACCCTGTGAGTAAACTAATTTCCGAAACGATTTTTTCAATTATCTTTTCACCACTAAAACGCATGAGACTTGCAGTTTTCAAAAATGTTTTCATTTTTGATGAGACGCTTAATAAAAGAGGTTTAATCACCGGCAAACGAAATCCCGCGATTTCCCGTAAATCCCGGGCTTGGCCCGTATAGTCGAATGTATACAAAGAAAGTACCCAGGGAGTAAACTCATTTCCCAAACGATTTTTTAAATTTTTTTTTCACCACTAAAACGCATGAGACTTGTAGTTTTCAAAAATGTTTTCATTTTTGATGAGACGCTTAATGAAAGAGGTTTAATCGCCGGCAAACGAAAACCCGCGATTTCCCGTAAATCCCGGGCTTGGCCCGTATAGTCGAATGTATACAAAGAAAGTACCCTGTGAGTAAACTCATTTCCAGAACGATTTTTTAATTTATTTTTTCACCGCTAAAACACATGAGACTTGTAGTTTTCAAAAATGTTTTCATTTTTGATGAGACGCTTAATGAAAGAGGTTTAATTGCCGGCAAACGAAAACCCGAGATTTCCCGTAAATCCCAGGCTTGGCCCGTATAGTCGAATGTATACAAAGAAAGTACCCTGTGAGTAAACTCATTTCCGAAACGATTTTTTCAATTATCTTTTCACCACTTAAACGCACGAGACTTGCAGTTTTCAAAATAGTTTTCATTTCTGATGAGACGCTTAATGAAAGAGGTTTAATCGCCGGCAAACGAAAACCCGCGATTTCCCGTAAATCCCGGGCTTGGCCCGTATAGTCAAATGTATACAAAGAAAGTACCCTGTGAGTAAACTCATTTCCAGAACGATTTTTTAATTTATTTTTTCACCACTAAAACGCATGAGACTTGTAGTTTTCAAAAATGTTATCATTTTTGATGAGACGCTTACTGAAAGAGGTTTAATCGCCGGCAAACGAAAACCCGAGATTTCCCGTAAATCCGGGGCTTGGCCCGTATAGTCAAATGTATACAAAGAAAGTAGCCTGTAAGTAAACTCATTTCCAGAACGATTTTTTAATTTATTTTTTCACCACTAAAGCCCATCAGACTTGTAGTTTTTAAAAATGTTTTCATTTTTGATGAGACGCTGAATAAAAGAAGTTTAATCGCCGGCAAACGAAAACCCGCGATTTCCCGTAAATCCCGGACTTGGCCCGTATAGTTAAAAGTATACAAGGAAAGTACCCAGTGAGTAAACTCATTTCCAGAACGAATTTTTAAATTATTTTTTCACCACTAAAACGCATGAGACTTGTAGTTTTCAAAAATGTTTTCATTTTTGATGAGACGCTTAATAAAAGAGGTTTAATCGCCGACAAACGAAATCCCGCGATTTCCCGTAAATCCCGGGCTTGGCCCGTATAGTCGAATGTATACAAAGAAAGTAGCCTGTAAGTAAACTCATTTCCAGAACGATTTTTTAATTTATTTTTTCACCACTAAAGCCCATCAGACTTGTAGTTTTTAAAAATGTTTTCATTTTTGATGAGACGCTGAATAAAAGAAGTTTAATCGCCGGCAAACGAAAACCCGCGATTTCCCGTAAATCCCGGGCTTGGCCCGTATAGTTGAATGTATACAAAGAAAGTACCCTGTGAGTAAACTAATTTCCGAAACGATTTTTTCAATTATCTTTTCACCACTAAAACGCATGAGACTTGCAGTTTTCAAAAATGTTTTCATTTTTGATGAGACGCTTAATAAAAGAGGTTTAATCACCGGCAAACGAAATCCCGCGATTTCCCGTAAATCCCGGGCTTGGCCCGTATAGTCGAATGTATACAAAGAAAGTACCCAGGGAGTAAACTCATTTCCCAAACGATTTTTTAAATTTTTTTTTCACCACTAAAACGCATGAGACTTGTAGTTTTCAAAAATGTTTTCATTTTTGATGAGACGCTTAATGAAAGAGGTTTAATCGCCGGCAAACGAAAACCCGCGATTTCCCGTAAATCCCGGGCTTGGCCCGTATAGTCGAATGTATACAAAGAAAGTACCCTGTGAGTAAACTCATTTCCAGAACGATTTTTTAATTTATTTTTTCACCGCTAAAACACATGAGACTTGTAGTTTTCAAAAATGTTTTCATTTTTGATGAGACGCTTAATGAAAGAGGTTTAATTGCCGGCAAACGAAAACCCGAGATTTCCCGTAAATCCCAGGCTTGGCCCGTATAGTCGAATGTATACAAAGAAAGTACCCTGTGAGTAAACTCATTTCCGAAACGATTTTTTCAATTATCTTTTCACCACTTAAACGCACGAGACTTGCAGTTTTCAAAATAGTTTTCATTTCTGATGAGACGCTTAATGAAAGAGGTTTAATCGCCGGCAAACGAAAACCCGCGATTTCCCGTAAATCCCGGGCTTGGCCCGTATAGTCAAATGTATACAAAGAAAGTACCCTGTGAGTAAACTCATTTCCAGAACGATTTTTTAATTTATTTTTTCACCACTAAAACGCATGAGACTTGTAGTTTTCAAAAATGTTATCATTTTTGATGAGACGCTTACTGAAAGAGGTTTAATCGCCGGCAAACGAAAACCCGAGATTTCCCGTAAATCCGGGGCTTGGCCCGTATAGTCAAATGTATACAAAGAAAGTAGCCTGTAAGTAAACTCATTTCCAGAACGATTTTTTAATTTATTTTTTCACCACTAAAGCCCATCAGACTTGTAGTTTTTAAAAATGTTTTCATTTTTGATGAGACGCTGAATAAAAGAAGTTTAATCGCCGGCAAACGAAAACCCGCGATTTCCCGTAAATCCCGGACTTGGCCCGTATAGTTAAAAGTATACAAGGAAAGTACCCAGTGAGTAAACTCATTTCCAGAACGAATTTTTAAATTATTTTTTCACCACTAAAACCTATGAGACTTGTAGTTTTCAAAAATGTTTTCATTTTTGATGAGACGCTGAATAAAAGAAGTTTAATCGCCGGCAAACGAAAACCTGCGATTTCCCGTAAATCTTGGACTCGGCCCGTATAGTCAAAAGTATACAAAGAAAGTACCCAGGGTGTAAACTCATTTCCCGAACGATTTTTTAAATTATTTTTTCACCACTAAAACGCATGAGACTTGTAGTTTTCAAAAATGTTTTCATTTTTGATGAGACGCTTAATAAAAGGGGTTTAATCGCCGACAAACGAAATCCCGCGATTTCCCGTAAATCCCGGGCTTGGCCCGTATAGTCGAATGTATACAAAGAAAGTACCCAGGGAGTAAACTCATTTCCCGAACGATTTTTTAAATTTTTTTTTCACCACTAAAACGCATGAGACTTGTAGTTTTCAAAAATGTTTTCATTTTTGATGAGACGCTTAATGAAAGAGGTTTAATCGCCGGCAAACGAAAACCCGCGATTTCCTGTAAATCCCGGGCTTGTCCCGTATAGTCGAATGTATACAAAGAAAGTACCCTGTGAGTAAACTCATTTCCAGAACGATTTTTTAATTTATTTTTTCACCACTAAAATGCATGAGACTTGTAGTTTTCAAAAATGTTTTCATTTTTGATGAGACGCTGAGTAAAAGAAGTTTAATCGCCGGCAAACGAAAACCCGCGATTTCCCGTAAATCCCGGACTCGGCCCGTATAGTTAAAAGTATACAAGGAAAGTACCCAGTGAGTAAACTCATTTGCAGAACGAATTTTTAAATTATTTTTTCACCACTAAAACCTATGAGACTTGTAGTTTTCAAAAATGTTTTCATTTTTGATGAGACGCTGAATAAAAGAAGTTTAATCGCCGGCAAACGAAAACATGCGATTTCCCGTAAATCTTGGACTCGGCCCGTATAGTCAAAAGTATACAAAGAAAGTACCCAGGGTGTAAACTCATTTCCAGAACGATTTTTTAAATTATTTTTTCACCACTAAAACGCATGAGACTTGTAGTTTTCAAAAATGTTTTCATTTTTGATGAGACGCTTAATAAAAGAGGTTTAATCGCCGACAAACGAAATCCCGCGATTTCCCGTAAATCCCGGGCTTGGCCCGTATAGTCGAATGTATACAAAGAAAGTACCCAGGGAGTAAACTCATTTCCCGAACGATTTTTTAAATTTTTTTTTCACCATTAAAACGCATGAGACTTGTAGTTTTCAAAAATGTTTTCATTTTTGATGAGACGCTTAATGAAAGAGGTTTAATCGCCGGCAAACGAAAACCCGCGATTTCCCGTAAATCCCGGGCTTGTCCCGTATAGTCGAATGTATACAAAGAAAGTACCCTGTGAGTAAACTCATTTCCAGAACGATTTTTTAATTTATTTTTTCCCCACTAAAATGCATGAGACTTGTAGTTTTCAAAAATGTTTTCATTTTTGATGAGACGCTGCATAAAAGAAGTTTAATCGCCGGCAAACGAAAACCTGCGATTTCCCGTAAATCCCGTACTCGGCACGTATAGTCAAAAGTATACAAAGAAAGTACCCAGGGAGTAAACTCATTTCTCAAAAGATTTTTTAAATTATTATTTCACCACTAAAGCCCATGAGACTTGTAGTTTTTAAAAATGTTTTCATTTTTGATGAGACGCTGAATAAAAGAAGTTTAATCGCCGGCAAACGAAAACCCGCAATTTCCCGTAAATCCCGGTCTCGGCCCGTATAGTCAAAAGTATACAAGGAAAGTACCCAGTGAGTAAACTCATTTCCCTAACGAATTTTTAAATTATTTTTTCACCACTGAAACGCATGCGACTTGTAGTTTTCAAAAATCTTTTCATTTTTGATGAGACGCTGAATAAAAGAAGTTTAATCGCCGGCAAACGAAACCTGCGATTTCCCGTAAATCCCGGACTCGGCCCGTATAGTCAAAAGTATACGAAGAGAGTACCCAGGGTGTAAACTCATTTCCCGAACGATTTTTTAAATTATTTTTTCACCACTAAAACGCATGAGACTTGTAGTTTTCAAAATGTTTTCATTTTTGATGAGACGCTGAATAAAAGAAGTTTAATCGCCGGCAAACAAAAACCTGCGATTTCCCGTAATTCCCGGACTCGGCCCGTATAGTCAAAAGTATACAAAGAGAGTACCCAGGGTGTAAACTCATTTCCCGAACGATTTTTTAAATTATTATTTTACCACTAAAGCCCATGAGACTTGTAGTTTTTAAAAATGTTTTCATTTTTGATGAGACGCTGAATAAAAGAAGTTTAATCGCCGGCAAACGAAAACCCGCAATTTCCCGTAAATCCCGGTCTCGGCCCGTATAGTCAAAAGTATACAAGGAAAGTACCCAGTGAGTAAACTCATTTCCCTAACGAATTTTTAAATTATTTTTTCACCACTGAAACGCATGCGACTTGTAGTTTTCAAAAATCTTTTCATTTTTGATGAGACGCTGAATAAAAGAAGTTTAATCGCCGGCAAACGAAAACCCGCAATTTCCCGTAAATCCCGGTCTCGGCCCGTATAGTCAAAAGTATACAAGGAAAGTACCCAGTGAGTAAACTCATTTCCCTAACGAATTTTTAAATTATTTTTTCACCGCTGAAACGCATGAGACTTGTAGTTTTCAAAAATGTTTTCATTTTTGATGAGTCGCTGAATAAAAGAAGTTTAATCGCCGGCAAACGAAAACCTGCGATTTCCCGTAAATCCCGGACTCGGCCCGTATAGTCAAAAGTATACAAAGAGAGTACCCAGGGTGTAAACTCATTTCCCGAACGATTTTTTAAATTATTTTTTCACCACTAAAACGCATGAGACTTGTAGTTTTCAAAAATGTTTTCATTTTTGATGAGACGCTGAATAAAAGAAGTTTAATCGCCGGCAAACAAAAACATGCGATTTCCCGTAATTCCCGGACTCGGCCCGTATAGTCAAAAGTATACAAAGAGAGTACCCAGGGTGTAAACTCATTTCCCGAACGATTTTTTAAATTATTTTTTCACCACTAAAACGCATGAGACTTGTAGTTTTCAAAAATGTTTTCATTTTTGATGAGACGTTGAATAAAAGAAG
This sequence comes from Hydractinia symbiolongicarpus, assembly GCF_029227915.1. Lineage (NCBI taxonomy): Eukaryota > Metazoa > Cnidaria > Hydrozoa > Anthoathecata > Hydractiniidae > Hydractinia > Hydractinia symbiolongicarpus. Next base: position 1,985,149 of record NC_079875.1, on the reverse strand, counting down.
TTTAATCGCCTATAAATGAAAACCTGCGACTTCCCGCAAATCCCGGACTCGGCCCGTATAGTCAAAAGTATACAAAGAAAGTACCCAGGGTGTAAACTCATTTCCCGAACGATTTTTTAAATTATTTTTTCACCACTAAAACGCATGAGACTTGTAGTTTTCAAAAATGTTTTCATTTTTGATGAGACGCTTAATAAAAGAGGTTTATTCGCCGGCAAACGAAATCCCGCGATTTCCCGTAAATCCCGGCTTGGCCCGTATAGTCGAATGTATACAAAGAAAGTACCCAGGGAGTAAACTCATTTCCCGAACGATTTTTTAAATTTTTTTTTTACCACTAAAACGCATGAGACTTGTAGTTTTCAAAAATGTTTTCATTTTTGATGAGACGCTTAATGAAAGAGGTTTAATCGCCGGCAAACGAAAACCCGCGATTTCCCGTAAATCCCGGGCTTGGCCCGTATAGTCGAATGTATACAAAGGAAGTACCCTGTGAGTAAACTCATTTCCAGAACGATTTTTTAATTTATTTTTTCACCACTAAAACGCATGAGACTTGTAGTTTTCAAAAATGTTTTCATTTTTGATGAGACGCTGAATAAAAGAAGTTTAATCGCCGGCAAACGAAAACCCGCAATTTCCCGTAAATCCCGGTCTCGGCCCGTATAGTCAAAAGTATACAAGGAAAGTACCCAGTGAGTAAACTCATTTCCCTAACGAATTTTTAAATTATTTTTTCACCGCTGAAACGCATGAGACTTGTAGTTTTCAAAAATGTTTTCATTTTTGATGAGTCGCTGAATAAAAGAAGTTTAATCGCCGGCAAACGAAAACCTGCGATTTCCCGTAAATCCCGGACTCGGCCCGTATAGTCAAAAGTATACAAAGAGAGTACCCAGGGTGTAAACTCATTTCCCGAACGATTTTTTAAATTATTTTTTCACCACTAAAACGCATGAGACTTGTAGTTTTCAAAAATGTTTTCATTTTTGATGAGACGCTGAATAAAAGAAGTTTAATCGCCGGCAAACAAAGACATGCGATTTCCCGTAATTCCCGGACTCGGCCCGTATAGTCAAAAGTATACAAAGAGAGTACCCAGGGTGTAAACTCATTTCCCGAACGATTTTTTAAATTATTTTTTCACCTCTAAAACGCATGAGACTTGTAGTTTTCAAAAATGTTTTCATTTTTGATGAGACGCTGAATAAAAGAAGTTTAATCGCCTATAAATGAAAACCTGCGACTTCCCGCAAATCCCGGACTCGGCCCGTATAGTCAAAAGTATACAAAGAAAGTACCCAGGAAGTAAACTCATTTCCCAAACGATTTTTTAAATTATTATTTTACCACTAAAGCCCATGAGACTTGTAGTTTTTAAAAATGGTTTCATTTTTAATGATACGCTGAATAAAAGAAGTTTAATCGCCGGCAAACGAAAACCCGCGATTTCCCGTAAATCCCGGGCTTGGCCCGTATAGTCGAATGTATACAAAGGAAGTACCCTGTGAGTAAACTCATTTCCAGAACGATTTTTTAATTTATTTTTTCACCACTAAAACGCATGAGACTTGTAGTTTTCAAAAATGTTTTCATTTTTGATGAGACGCTGAATAAAAGAAGTTTAATCGCCGGCAAACGAAAACCCGCAATTTCCCGTAAACCCCGGTCTCGGCCCGTATAGTCAAAAGTATACAAGGAAAGTACCCAGTGAGCAAACTCATTTCCCTAACGAATTTTTAAATTATTTTTTCACCGCTGAAACGCATGAGACTTGTAGTTTTCAAAAATGTTTTCATTTTTGATGAGTCGCTGAATAAAAGAAGTTTAATCGCCGGCAAACGAAAACCTGCGATTTCCCGTAAATCCCGGACTCGGCCCGTATAGTCAAAAGTATACAAAGAGAGTACCCAGGGTGTAAACTCATTTCCCGAACGATTTTTTAAATTATTTTTTCACCACTAAAACGCATGAGACTTGTAGTTTTCAAAAATGTTTTCATTTTTGATGAGACGCTGAATAAAAGAAGTTTAATCGCCGGCAAACAAAAACATGCGATTTCCCGTAATTCCCGGACTCGGCCCGTATAGTCAAAAGTATACAAAGAGAGTACCCAGGGTGTAAACTCATTTCCCGAACGATTTTTTAAATTATTTTTTCACCACTAAAACGCATGAGACTTGTAGTTTTCAAAAATGTTTTCATTTTTGATGAGACGTTGAATAAAAGAAGTTTAATCGCCTATAAATGAAAACCTGCGACTTCCCGCAAATCCCGGACTCGGCCCGTATAGTCAAAAGTATACAAAGAAAGTACCCAGGAAGTAAACTCATTTCCCAAACGATTTTTTAAATTATTATTTTACCACTAAAGCCCATGAGACTTGTAGTTTTTAAAAATGGTTTCATTTTTAATGATACGCTGAATAAAAGAAGTTTAATCGCCGGCAAACGAAAACCCGCGATTTCCCGTAAATCCCGGACTCGGCCCGTATAGTCAAAAGTATGCAAGGAAAGTACCCAGTGAGTAAACTCATTTCCCGAACGAATTTTTAAATTATTTTTTCACCACTAAAACGCATGAGACTTGTAGTTTTCAGAAATGTTTTCATTTTTGATGAGACGCTTAATGAAAGCGGTTTAATCGCCGGCAAACGAAAACTCGCGATTTCCCGTAAATCCCGGGCTTGGCCCGTATAGTCGAATGTATACAAAGAAAGTACCCTGTGAGTAAACTCATTTCCCGAACGGTTTTTTAAATTATTTCTTCACCACTAAAACGCATGAGACTTGTAGTTTTCAAAAATGTGTACATTTTTGATGAGACGCTGAATAAAAGAAGTTTAATCGCCGGCAAACGAAAACCTGCGATTTCCCGTAAATCCCGGACTCGGCCCGTATAGTAAAAAGTATACAAAGAAAGTACCCAGGGTGTAAACTCATTTCCCGAACGATTTTTTAAATTATTATTTCACCACTAAAGCCCATGAGACTTGTAGTTTTCAAAAATGTTTTCATTTTTGATGAGACGCTTAATGAAAGAGGTTTAATCGCCGGCAAACGAAAACCCGCGATTTCCCGTAAATCCCGGGCTTGACCGTATAGTCGAATGTATACAAAGAAAGTGCCCTGCGAGTAAACTTATTTCCAGAACGATTTTTTAAATTATTTTTTCACCACTAAAGCCCATGAGACTTGTAGTTTTTAAAAATGGTTTCATTTTTAATGAGACGCTGAATAAAAGAAGTTTAATGGCCGGCAAACGAAAACCCGCGATTTCCCGTAAATCCCGGACTCGGCCCGTATAGTCAAAAGTATGCAAGGAAAGTACCCAGTGAGTAAACTCATTTCCCGAACGAATTTTTAAATTATTTTTTCACCACTAAAACGCATGAGACTGGTAGTTTTCAGAAATGTTTTCATTTTTGATGAGACGCTTAATGAAAGCGGTTTAATCGCCGGCAAACGAAAACTTGCGATTTCCCGTAAATCCCGGGCTTGGCTCGTATAGTCGAATGTATACAAAGAAAGTACCCTGTGAGTAAACTCATTTCCCGAACGGTTTTTTAAATTATTTCTTCACCACTAAAACGCATGAGACTTGTAGTTTTCAAAAATGTGTACATTTTTGATGAGACGCTGAATAAAAGAAGTTTAATCGCCGGCAAACGAAAACCTGCGATTTCCCGTAAATCCCGGACTCGGCCCGTATAGTAAAAAGTATACAAAGAAAGTACCCAGGGTGTAAACTCATTTCCCGAACGATTTTTTAAATTATTATTTCACCACTAAAGCCCATGAGACTTGTAGTTTTTAAAAATGTTTTCATTTTTGATGAGACGCTTAATAAAAGAGGTTTAATCGCCGGCAAACGAAAACCCGCGAATTCCCGTAAATCCCGGGCTTGACCGTATAGTCGAATGTATACAAAGAAAGTGCCCTGCGAGTAAACTTATTTCCAGAACGATTTTTTAAATTATTTTTTCACCACTAAAACGCATAAGACTTGTAGTTTTCAAAAATGTTTTCATTTCTGATGAGACGCTGAATAAAAGAAGTTTAATCTCCGGCAAACGAAAACCCGCGATTTCCCGTAAATCCCGGGCTTGGCCCGTATAGTCAAAAGTATACAAAGATAGTACCCAGGGAGTAAACTCATTTCCCGAACGATTTTTTAATTCATTTATTCACCACTAAAACGCATGAGACTTGTAGTTTTCAGAAATCTTTTTATTTTTGATGAGACGCTTAATGAAAGTGGTTTAATCACCGGCAAACGAAAACCTGCGACGCATGAGACTTGTAGTTTTCAAAAATGTTTTCATTTTTGATGAGACGCTTAATAAAAGAGGTTTATTCGGCGGCAAACGAAATCCCGCGATTTCCCGTAAATCCCGGGCTTGGCCCGTATAGTCGAATGTATACAAAGAAAGTACCCAGGGAGTAAACTCATTTCCCGAACGATTTTTTAATTTTTTTTTTCACCACTAAAACGCATGAGACTTGTAGTTTTCAAAAATGTTTTCATTTTTGATGAGACGCTTAATGAAAGAGGTTTAATCGCCGGCAAACGAAAACCCGCGATTTCCCGTAAATCCCGGGCTTGGCCCGTATAGTCGAATGTATACAAAGAAAGTACCCTGTGAGTAAACTCATTTCCAGAACGATTTTTTAATTTATTTTTTCACCACTAAAACGCATGAGACTTGTAGTTTTCAAAAATGTTTTCACTTTTGATGAGACGCTGAATAAAAGAAGTTTCATCGCCGGCAAACGAAAACCTGCGATTTCCCGTAAATCCCGTACTCGGCACGTATAGTCAAAAGTATACAAAGAGAGTACCCAGGGTGTAAACTCATTTCCCGAACGATTTTTTAAATTATTTTTTCACCACTAAAACGCATGAGACTTGTAGTTTTCAAAAATGTTTTCATTTTTGATGAGACGCTGAATAAAAGAAGTTTAATCGCCGGCAAACAAAAACCTGCGATTTCCCGTAATTCCCGGACTCGGCCCGTATAGTCAAAAGTGTACAAAGAGAGTACCCAGGGTGTAAACTCATTTCCCGAACGATTTTTTAAATTATTTTTTCACCACTAAAACGCATGAGACTGGTAGTTTTCAAAAATGTTTTCATTTTTGATGAGACGCTGAATAAAAGAAGTTTAATCGCCTACAAACGAAAACCTGCGACTTCCCACAAATCCCGGACTCGGCCCGTATAGTCAAAAGTATACAAAGAAAGTACCCAGGGAGTAAACTCATTTCCCAAACGATTTTTTAAATTATTATTTTACCACTAAAGCTCATGAGACTTGTAGTTTTTAAAAATGGTTTCATTTTTAATGAGACGCTGAATAAAAGAAGTTTAATCGCAGGCAAACGAAAACCCGCGATTTCCCGTAAATCCCGGACTCGGCCCGTATAGTCAAAAGTATGCAAGGAAAGTACCCAGTGAGTAAACTCATTTCCCGAACGAATTTTTAAATTATTTTTTCACCACTAAAACGCATGAGACTTGTAGTTTTCAGAAATGTTTTCATTTTTGATGAGACGCTTAATGAAAGCGGTTTAATCGCCGGCAAACGAAAACCCGCGATTTCCCGTAAATCCCGGGCTTGGCCCGTATAGTCGAATGTATACAAAGAAAGTACCCTGTGAGTAAACTCATTTCCCGAACGGTTTTTTAAATTATTTCTTCACCACTGAAACGCATGAGACTTGTAGTTTTCAAAAATGTGTACATTTTTGATGAGACGCTGAATAAAAGAAGTTTAATCGCCGGCAAACGAAAACCTGCGATTTCCCGTAAATCCCGGACTCGGCCCGTATAGTAAAAAGTATACAAAGAAAGTACCCAGGGTGTAAACTCATTTCCCGAACGATTTTTTAAATTATTATTTCACCACTAAAGCCCATGAGACTTGTAGTTTTTAAAAATGTTTTCATTTTTGATGAGACGCTTAATGAAAGAGGTTTAATCGCCGGCAAACGAAAACCTGCGATTTCCCGTAAATTCCGGGCTTGACCGTATAGTTGAATGTATACAAAGAAAGTGCCCTGCGAGTAAACTTATTTCCAGAACGATTTTTTAAATTATTTTTTCACCACTAAAACGCATAAGACTTGTAGTTTTTAAAAATGTTTTCATTTCTGATGAGACGCTGAATAAAAGAAGTTTAATCTCCGGCAAACGAATACCCGCGATTTCCCGTAAATCCCGGGCTTGGCCCGTATAGTCAAAAGTATACAAAGATAGTACCCAGGGAGTAAACTCATTTCCCGAACGATTTTTTAATTCATTTATTCACCACTAAAACGCATGAGACTTGTAGTTTTCAAAAATGTTTTCATTTTTGATGAGACGCTTAATAAAAGAGGTTTATTCGGCGGCAAACGAAATCCCGCGATTTCCCGTAAATCCCGGGCTTGGCCCGTATAGTCGAATGTATACAAAGAAAGTACCCAGGGAGTAAACTCATTTCCCGAACGATTTTTTAATTTTTTTTTTCACCACTAAAACGCATGAGACTTGTAGTTTTCAAAAATGTTTTCATTTTTGATGAGACGCTTAATGAAAGAGGTTTAATCGCCGGCAAACGAAAACCCGCGATTTCCCGTAAATCCCGGGCTTGGCCCGTATAGTCGAATGTATACAAAGAAAGTACCCTGTGAGTAAACTCATTTCCAGAACGATTTTTTAATTTATTTTTTCACCACTAAAACGCATGAGACTTGTAGTTTTCAAAAATGTTTTCACTTTTGATGAGACGCTGAATAAAAGAAGTTTCATCGCCGGCAAACGAAAACCTGCGATTTCCCGTAAATCCCGTACTCGGCACGTATAGTCAAAAGTATACAAAGAGAGTACCCAGGGTGTAAACTCATTTCCCGAACGATTTTTTAAATTATTTTTTCACCACTAAAACGCATGAGACTTGTAGTTTTCAAAAATGTTTTCATTTTTGATGAGACGCTGAATAAAAGAAGTTTAATCGCCGGCAAACAAAAACCTGCGATTTCCCGTAATTCCCGGACTCGGCCCGTATAGTCAAAAGTGTACAAAGAGAGTACCCAGGGTGTAAACTCATTTCCCGAACGATTTTTTAAATTATTTTTTCACCACTAAAACGCATGAGACTGGTAGTTTTCAAAAATGTTTTCATTTTTGATGAGACGCTGAATAAAAGAAGTTTAATCGCCTACAAACGAAAACCTGCGACTTCCCACAAATCCCGGACTCGGCCCGTATAGTCAAAAGTATACAAAGAAAGTACCCAGGGAGTAAACTCATTTCCCAAACGATTTTTTAAATTATTATTTTACCACTAAAGCTCATGAGACTTGTAGTTTTTAAAAATGGTTTCATTTTTAATGAGACGCTGAATAAAAGAAGTTTAATCGCAGGCAAACGAAAACCCGCGATTTCCCGTAAATCCCGGACTCGGCCCGTATAGTCAAAAGTATGCAAGGAAAGTACCCAGTGAGTAAACTCATTTCCCGAACGAATTTTTAAATTATTTTTTCACCACTAAAACGCATGAGACTTGTAGTTTTCAGAAATGTTTTCATTTTTGATGAGACGCTTAATGAAAGCGGTTTAATCGCCGGCAAACGAAAACCCGCGATTTCCCGTAAATCCCGGGCTTGGCCCGTATAGTCGAATGTATACAAAGAAAGTACCCTGTGAGTAAACTCATTTCCCGAACGGTTTTTTAAATTATTTCTTCACCACTGAAACGCATGAGACTTGTAGTTTTCAAAAATGTGTACATTTTTGATGAGACGCTGAATAAAAGAAGTTTAATCGCCGGCAAACGAAAACCTGCGATTTCCCGTAAATCCCGGACTCGGCCCGTATAGTAAAAAGTATACAAAGAAAGTACCCAGGGTGTAAACTCATTTCCCGAACGATTTTTTAAATTATTATTTCACCACTAAAGCCCATGAGACTTGTAGTTTTTAAAAATGTTTTCATTTTTGATGAGACGCTTAATGAAAGAGGTTTAATCGCCGGCAAACGAAAACCTGCGATTTCCCGTAAATTCCGGGCTTGACCGTATAGTTGAATGTATACAAAGAAAGTGCCCTGCGAGTAAACTTATTTCCAGAACGATTTTTTAAATTATTTTTTCACCACTAAAACGCATAAGACTTGTAGTTTTTAAAAATGTTTTCATTTCTGATGAGACGCTGAATAAAAGAAGTTTAATCTCCGGCAAACGAATACCCGCGATTTCCCGTAAATCCCGGGCTTGGCCCGTATAGTCAAAAGTATACAAAGATAGTACCCAGGGAGTAAACTCATTTCCCGAACGATTTTTTAATTCATTTATTCACCACTAAAACGCATGAGACTTGTAGTTTTCAGAAATCTTTTTATTTTTGATGAGACGCTTAATGAAATTGGTTTAATCGCCGGCAAACGAAAACCCGCGATTTCCCGTAAATCCCGGGCTTGGCCCGTATAGTCAAAAGTATACAAAGAAAGTACCCAGGGTGTAAACTCATTTCTCGAACGATTTTTTAAATTATTTTTTCCCCACTAAAACGCATGAGACTTGTAGTTTTCAAAAATGTTTTCATTTTTGATAAGACGCTGAATAAAAGAAGTTTAATCGCCTACAAACGAAAACCTGCGACTTCCCACAAATCCCGGACTCGGCCCGTATAGTCAAAAGTATACAAAGAAAGTTCCCAGGGAGTAAACTCATTTCCCACACGATTTTTTAAATTATTATTTTACCACTAAGGCCCATGAGAAATTATTTTTTCACCACTAAAACGCATGAGACTTGTAGTTTTCAGAAATGTTTTCATTTTTGATGAGACGCTTAATGAAAGTGGTTTAATCGCCGGCAAACGAAAACCCGCGATTTCCCGTAAATCCCGGGCTTGGCCCGTATAGTCGAATGTATACAAAGAAAGTACCCTGTGAGTAAACTCATTTCCCGAACGGTTTTTTAAATTATTTCTTCACCACTAAAACGCATGAGACTTGTAGTTTTCAAAAATGTGTACATTTTTGATGAGACGCTGAATAAAAGAAGTTTAATCGCCGGCAAACGAAAACCTGCGATTTCCCGTAAATCCCCGACTCGGCCCGTATAGTCAAAAGAATAAAAAGAAAGTACCCAGGGAGTAAACTCATTTCCCAAACGATTATTTAAATTATTTTTTCACCACTAAAACACATGAGACTTGTAGTTTTCAGAAATCTTTTTATTTTTGATGAGACGCTTAATGAAAGTGGTTTAATCACCGGCAAACGAAAACCTGCGATTTCCCGTAAATCCCGGACTCGGCCCGTATAATCAAAAGTATACAAAGAAAGTACCCAGGGTGTAAACTCATTTCTCGAACGATTTTTTAAATTATTTTTTCCCCACTAAAACGCATGAGACTTGTAGTTTTCAAAAATGTTTTCATTTTTGATAAGACGCTGAATAAAAGAAGTTTAATCGCCTACAAACGAAAACCTGCGACTTCCCACAAATCCCGGACTCGGCCCGTATAGTCAAAAGTATACAAAGAAAGTTCCCAGGGAGTAAACTCATTTCCCACACGATTTTTTAAATTATTATTTTACCACTAAGGCCCATGAGAAATTATTTTTTCACCACTAAAACGCATGAGACTTGTAGTTTTCAGAAATGTTTTCATTTTTGATGAGACGCTTAATGAAAGTGGTTTAATCGCCGGCAAACGAAAACCCGCGATTTCCCGTAAATCCCGGGCTTGGCCCGTATAGTCGAATGTATACAAAGAAAGTACCCTGTGAGTAAACTCATTTCCCGAACGGTTTTTTAAATTATTTCTTCACCACTAAAACGCATGAGACTTGTAGTTTTCAAAAATGTGTACATTTTTGATGAGACGCTGAATAAAAGAAGTTTAATCGCCGGCAAACGAAAACCTGCGATTTCCCGTAAATCCCCGACTCGGCCCGTATAGTCAAAAGAATAAAAAGAAAGTACCCAGGGAGTAAACTCATTTCCCAAACGATTATTTAAATTATTTTTTCACCACTAAAACACATGAGACTTGTAGTTTTCAGAAATGTTTTCATTTTTGATGAGACGCTTAATGAAAGCGGTTTAATCGCCGGCAAACGAAAACCCGCGATATCCCGTTAAATCCCGGGCTTGGCCCGTATAGTCGAATGTATACAAAGAAAGTACCCTGTGAGTAAACTCATTTTCAAAACGATTTTTTAAATTATTTTTTCACCACTAAAACGCATGAGACTTGTAGTTTTCAAAAATTTTTTCATTTTTGATGAGACGCTGAATAAAAGAAGTTTAATCGCCGGCAAACGAAAACCTGCGATTTCCCGTAAATGCCGGACTCGGCCTGTATAGTCAAAAGTATACAAAGAAAGTACCCGGGGTGTAAACTCATTTCCCGAACGATTTTTTAAATTATTATTTCACCACTAAAGCCCATGAGACTTGTAGTTTTTAAAAATGTTTTCATTTTTGATGAGACGCTGAATAAAAGAAGTTTAATTGCCGGCAAACGAAAACCCGCGACTTCCCGTAAATCCCAGACTCGGCCCGTATAGTCAAAAGTATACAAAGAAAGTACCCAGGGAGTAAACTCATTTCCCGAACGATTTTTTAAATTAATTTTCACCAATAAAACACATGAGACTTGTAGTTTTCAGAAACGTTTTCATTTTGGATGAGACGCTTAATGAAAGTTGTTTAATCGCCGGCAAACAAAAACCCGCGATTTCCCGTAAATCCCGGGCTTGGCCCGTATAGTCGAATGTATACAAAGAAAGTACCGTGTGAGTAAACTTATTTCCGAAACGATTTTTTCAATTATCTTTTCACCACTAAAACGCATGAGACTTGTAGTTTTCAAAAATGTTTTCATTTTTGATGAGACGCTGAATAAAAGAAGTTTATTTGCCGGCAAACGAAAACCCGCGACTTCCCGTAAATCCCGGACTCGGCCCGTATAGTCAAAAGTATACAAAGAAAGTACCTAGGGAGTAAACTCATTTCCCGAACGATTTTTTAAATTAATTTTCACCAATAAAACGCATGAGACTTGTAGTTTTCAGAAATGTTTTCATTTTTGATGAGACGCTTAATGAAAGTTGTTTAATCGCCTGCAAACGAAAACCCGCGATTTCCCGTAAATCCCGGGCTTGGCCCGTATAGTCGAATGTATACAAAGAAAGTACCCTGTGAGTAAACTCATTTCCGAAACGATTTTTTCAATTATTTTTTCACCGCTAAAACGCATGAGACTTGTAGTTTTCAGAAATGTTTTCATTTTTGATGAGACGCTTAATGAAAGTTGTTTAATCGCCGGCAAACGAAAACCCGCGATTTCCCGTAAATCCCGGGCTTGGCCCGTATAGTTGAATGTATACAAAGAAAGAACCCTGTGAGTAAACTCATTTCCGAAACGATTTTTTCAATTATCTTTTCACCACTAAAACGCATGAGACTTGCAGTTTTCAAAAATGTTTTCATTTTTGATTAGACGCTTAATAAAAGAGGTTTAATCACCGGCAAACGAAATCCCGCGATTTCCCGTAAATCCCGGGCTTGGCCCGTATAGTCGAATGTATACAAAGAAAGTTCCCAGGGAGTAAACTCATTTCTTGAACGATTTTTTAAATTTTTTTTTCACCACTAAAACGCATGAGACTTGTAGTTTTCAAAAATGTTTTCATTTTTGATGAGACGCTTAATGAAAGAGGTTTAATCGCCGGCAAACGTAAACCCGCGATTTCCCGTAAATCCCGGGCTTGGCCCGTATAGTCGAATGTATACAAAGAAAGTACCCTGTGAGTAAACTCATTTCCAGAACGATTTTTTAATTTATTTTTTCACCACTAAAACGCATGAGACTTGTTGTTTTCAAAAATGTTTTCATTTTTTATGAGACGCTTAATGAAAGAGGTTTAATCGCGGGCAAACGAAAACCCGAGATTTCCCGTAAAACCCGGGCTTGGCCCGTATAGTCGAATGTATACAAAGAAAGTACCCTGTGAGTAAACTCATTTCCGAAACGATTTTTTCAATTATCTTTTCACCACTAAAACGCACGAGACTTGCTGTTTTTAAAAATGTTTTCATTTTTGATGAGACGCTTAATGAAAGAGGTTTAATCGCCGGCAAACGAAAACCCGCGATTTCCTGTAAATCCCGGGCTTGGCCCGTATAGTCAAATGTATACAAAGAAAGTACCCTGTGAGTAAACTCATTTCCAGAACGATTTTTTAATTTATTTTTTCACCACTAAAACGCATGAGACTTGTAGTTTTCAAAAATGTTTTCATTTTTGATGAGACGCTGAATAAAAGAAGTTTAATCGCCGGCAAACAAAAACCTGCGATTTCCCGTAATTCCCGGACTCGGCCCGTATAGTCAAAAGTGTACAAAGAGAGTACCCAGGGTGTAAACTCATTTCCCGAACGATTTTTTAAATTATTTTTTCACCACTAAAACGCATGAGACTGGTAGTTTTCAAAAATGTTTTCATTTTTGATGAGACGCTGAATAAAAGAAGTTTAATCGCCTACAAACGAAAACCTGCGACTTCCCACAAATCCCGGACTCGGCCCGTATAGTCAAAAGTATACAAAGAAAGTACCCAGGGAGTAAACTCATTTCCCAAACGATTTTTTAAATTATTATTTTACCACTAAAGCCCATGAGACTTGTAGTTTTTAAAAATGGTTTCATTTTTAATGAGACGCTGAATAAAAGAAGTTTAATCGCAGGCAAACGAAAACCCGCGATTTCCCGTAAATCCCGGACTCGGCCCGTATAGTCAAAAGTATGCAAGGAAAGTACCCAGTGAGTAAACTCATTTCCCGAACGAATTTTTAAATTATTTTTTCACCACTAAAACGCATGAGACTTGTAGTTTTCAGAAATGTTTTCATTTTTGATGAGACGCTTAATGAAAGCGGTTTAATCGCCGGCAAACGAAAACCCGCGATTTCCCGTAAATCCCGGGCTTGGCCCGTATAGTCGAATGTATACAAAGAAAGTACCCTGTGAGTAAACTCATTTCCCGAACGGTTTTTTAAATTATTTCTTCACCACTAAAACGCATGAGACTTGTAGTTTTCAAAAATGTGTACATTTTTGATGAGACGCTGAATAAAAGAAGTTTAATCGCCGGCAAACGAAAACCTGCGATTTCCCGTAAATCCCGGACTCGGCCCGTATAGTAAAAAGTATACAAAGAAAGTACCCAGGGTGTAAACTCATTTCCCGAACGATTTTTTAAATTATTATTTCACCACTAAAGCCCATGAGACTTGTAGTTTTTAAAAATGTTTTCATTTTTGATGAGACGCTTAATGAAAGAGGTTTAATCGCCGGCAAACGAAAACCTGCGATTTCCCGTAAATTCCGGGCTTGACCGTATAGTTGAATGTATACAAAGAAAGTGCCCTGCGAGTAAACTTATTTCCAGAACGATTTTTTAAATTATTTTTTCACCACTAAAACGCATAAGACTTGTAGTTTTTAAAAATGTTTTCATTTCTGATGAGACGCTGAATAAAAGAAGTTTAATCTCCGGCAAACGAAAACCCGCGATTTCCCGTAAATCCCGGGCTTGGCCCGTATAGTCAAAAGTATACAAAGATAGTACCCAGGGAGTAAACTCATTTCCCGAACGATTTTTTAATTCATTTATTCACCACTAAAACGCATGAGACTTGTAGTTTTCAGAAATCTTTTTATTTTTGATGAGACGCTTAATGAAATTGGCTTAATCGCCGGCAAACGAAAACCCGCGATTTCCCGTAAATCCCGGGCTTGGCCCGTATAGTCAAAAGTATACAAAGAAAGTATCCAGGGTGTAAACTCATTTCTCGAACGATTTTTTAAATTATTTTTTCCCCACTAAAACGCATGAGACTTGTAGTTTTCAAAAATGTTTTCATTTTTGATAAGACGCTGAATAAAAGAAGTTTAATCGCCTACAAACGAAAACCTGCGACTTCCCACAAATCCCGGACTCGGCCCGTATAGTCAAAAGTATACAAAGAAAGTTCCCAGGGAGTAAACTCATTTCCCACACGATTTTTTAAATTATTATTTTACCACTAAGGCCCATGAGAAATTATTTTTTCACCACTAAAACCCATGAGACTTGTAGTTTTCAGAAATGTTTTCATTTTTGATGAGACGCTTAATGAAAGTGGTTTAATCGCCGGCAAACGAAAACCCGCGATTTCCCGTAAATCCCGGGCTTGGCCCGTATAGTCGAATGTATACAAAGAAAGTACCCTGTGAGTAAACTCATTTCCCGAACGGTTTTTTAAATTATTTCTTCACCACTAAAACGCATGAGACTTGTAGTTTTCAAAAATGTGTACATTTTTGATGAGACGCTGAATAAAAGAAGTTTAATCGCCGGCAAACGAAAACCTGCGATTTCCCGTAAATCCCCGACTCGGCCCGTATAGTCAAAAGAATAAAAAGAAAGTACCCAGGGAGTAAACTCATTTCCCAAACGATTATTTAAATTATTTTTTCACCACTAAAACACATGAGACTTGTAGTTTTCAGAAATCTTTTTATTTTTGATGAGACGCTTAATGAAAGTGGTTTAATCACCGGCAAACGAAAACCTGCGATTTCCCGTAAATCCCGGACTCGGCCCGTATAATCAAAAGTATACAAAGAAAGTACCCAGGGTGTAAACTCATTTCTCGAACGATTTTTTAAATTATTTTTTCCCCACTAAAACGCATGAGACTTGTAGTTTTCAAAAATGTTTTCATTTTTGATAAGACGCTGAATAAAAGAAGTTTAATCGCCTACAAACGAAAACCTGCGACTTCCCACAAATCCCGGACTCGGCCCGTATAGTCAAAAGTATACAATAAAGTTCCCAGGGAGTAAACTCATTTCCCACACGATTTTTTAAATTATTATTTTACCACTAAGGCCCATGAGAAATTATTTTTTCACCACTAAAACGCATGAGACTTGTAGTTTTCAGAAATGTTTTCATTTTTGATGAGACGCTTAATGAAAGTGGTTTAATCGCCGGCAAACGAAAACCCGCGATTTCCCGTAAATCCCGGGCTTGGCCCGTATAGTCGAATGTATACAAAGAAAGTACCCTGTGAGTAAACTCATTTCCCGAACGGTTTTTTAAATTATTTCTTCACCACTAAAACGTATGAGACTTGTAGTTTTCAAAAATGTGTACATTTTTGATGAGACGCTGAATAAAAGAAGTTTAATCGCCGGCAAACGAAAACCTGCGATTTCCCGTAAATCCCCGACTCGGCCCGTATAGTCAAAAGAATAAAAAGAAAGTACCCAGGGAGTAAACTCATTTCCCAAACGATTATTTAAATTATTTTTTCACCACTAAAACACATGAGACTTGTAGTTTTCAGAAATGTTTTCATTTTTGATGAGACGCTTAATGAAAGCGGTTTAATCGCCGGCAAACGAAAACCCGCGATATCCCGTTAAATCCCGGGCTTGGCCCGTATAGTCGAATGTATACAAAGAAAGTACCCTGTGAGTAAACTCATTTTCAAAACGATTTTTTAAATTATTTTTTCACCACTAAAACGCATGAGACTTGTAGTTTTCAAAAATTTTTTCATTTTTGATGAGACGCTGAATAAAAGAAGTTTAATCGCCGGCAAACGAAAACCTGCGATTTCCCGTAAATGCCGGACTCGGCCTGTATAGTCAAAAGTATACAAAGAAAGTACCCGGGGTGTAAACTCATTTCCCGAACGATTTTTTAAATTATTATTTCACCACTAAAGCCCATGAGACTTGTAGTTTTTAAAAATGTTTTCATTTTTGATGAGACGCTGAATAAAAGAAGTTTAATTGCCGGCAAACGAAAACCCGCGACTTCCCGTAAATCCCAGACTCGGCCCGTATAGTCAAAAGTATACAAAGAAAGTACCCAGGGAGTAAACTCATTTCCCGAACGATTTTTTAAATTAATTTTCACCAATAAAACACATGAGACTTGTAGTTTTCAGAAACGTTTTCATTTTGGATGAGACGCTTAATGAAAGTTGTTTAATCGCCGGCAAACAAAAACCCGCGATTTCCCGTAAATCCCGGGCTTGGCCCGTATAGTCGAATGTATACAAAGAAAGTACCCTGTGAGTAAACTCATTTCCCGAACGGTTTTTTAAATTATTTCTTCACCACTAAAACGCATGAGACTTGTAGTTTTCAAAAATGTGTACATTTTTGATGAGACGCTGAATAAAAGAAGTTTAATCGCCGGCAAACGAAAACCTGCGATTTCCCGTAAATCCCCGACTCGGCCCGTATAGTCAAAAGAATAAAAAGAAAGTACCCAGGGAGTAAACTCATTTCCCAAACGATTATTTAAATTATTTTTTCACCACTAAAACACATGAGACTTGTAGTTTTCAGAAATGTTTTCATTTTTGATGAGACGCTTAATGAAAGCGGTTTAATCGCCGGCAAACGAAAACCCGCGATATCCCGTTAAATCCCGGGCTTGGCCCGTATAGTCGAATGTATACAAAGAAAGTACCCTGTGAGTAAACTCATTTTCAAAACGATTTTTTAAATTATTTTTTCACCACTAAAACGCATGAGACTTGTAGTTTTCAAAAATTTTTTCATTTTTGATGAGACGCTGAATAAAAGAAGTTTAATCGCCGGCAAACGAAAACCTGCGATTTCCCGTAAATGCCGGACTCGGCCTGTATAGTCAAAAGTATACAAAGAAAGTACCCGGGGTGTAAACTCATTTCCCGAACGATTTTTTAAATTATTATTTCACCACTAAAGCCCATGAGACTTGTAGTTTTTAAAAATGTTTTCATTTTTGATGAGACGCTGAATAAAAGAAGTTTAATTGCCGGCAAACGAAAACCCGCGACTTCCCGTAAATCCCAGACTCGGCCCGTATAGTCAAAAGTATACAAAGAAAGTACCCAGGGAGTAAACTCATTTCCCGAACGATTTTTTAAATTAATTTTCACCAATAAAACACATGAGACTTGTAGTTTTCAGAAATCTTTTTATTTTTGATGAGACGCTTAATGAAAGTGGTTTAATCACCGGCAAACGAAAACCTGCGATTTCCCGTAAATCCCGGACTCGGCCCGTATAATCAAAAGTATACAAAGAAAGTACCCAGGGTGTAAACTCATTTCTCGAACGATTTTTTAAATTATTTTTTCCCCACTAAAACGCATGAGACTTGTAGTTTTCAAAAATGTTTTCATTTTTGATAAGACGCTGAATAAAAGAAGTTTAATCGCCTACAAACGAAAACCTGCGACTTCCCACAAATCCCGGACTCGGCCCGTATAGTCAAAAGTATACAAAGAAAGTTCCCAGGGAGTAAACTCATTTCCCACACGATTTTTTAAATTATTATTTTACCACTAAGGCCCATGAGAAATTATTTTTTCACCACTAAAACGCATGAGACTTGTAGTTTTCAGAAATGTTTTCATTTTTGATGAGACGCTTAATGAAAGTGGTTTAATCGCCGGCAAACGAAAACCCGCGATTTCCCGTAAATCCCGGGCTTGGCCCGTATAGTCGAATGTATACAAAGAAAGTACCCTGTGAGTAAACTCATTTCCCGAACGGTTTTTTAAATTATTTCTTCACCACTAAAACGTATGAGACTTGTAGTTTTCAAAAATGTGTACATTTTTGATGAGACGCTGAATAAAAGAAGTTTAATCGCCGGCAAACGAAAACCTGCGATTTCCCGTAAATCCCCGACTCGGCCCGTATAGTCAAAAGAATAAAAAGAAAGTACCCAGGGAGTAAACTCATTTCCCAAACGATTATTTAAATTATTTTTTCACCACTAAAACACATGAGACTTGTAGTTTTCAGAAATGTTTTCATTTTTGATGAGACGCTTAATGAAAGCGGTTTAATCGCCGGCAAACGAAAACCCGCGATATCCCGTTAAATCCCGGGCTTGGCCCGTATAGTCGAATGTATACAAAGAAAGTACCCTGTGAGTAAACTCATTTTCAAAACGATTTTTTAAATTATTTTTTCACCACTAAAACGCATGAGACTTGTAGTTTTCAAAAATTTTTTCATTTTTGATGAGACGCTGAATAAAAGAAGTTTAATCGCCGGCAAACGAAAACCTGCGATTTCCCGTAAATGCCGGACTCGGCCTGTATAGTCAAAAGTATACAAAGAAAGTACCCGGGGTGTAAACTCATTTCCCGAACGATTTTTTAAATTATTATTTCACCACTAAAGCCCATGAGACTTGTAGTTTTTAAAAATGTTTTCATTTTTGATGAGACGCTGAATAAAAGAAGTTTAATTGCCGGCAAACGAAAACCCGCGACTTCCCGTAAATCCCAGACTCGGCCCGTATAGTCAAAAGTATACAAAGAAAGTACCCAGGGAGTAAACTCATTTCCCGAACGATTTTTTAAATTAATTTTCACCAATAAAACACATGAGACTTGTAGTTTTCAGAAACGTTTTCATTTTGGATGAGACGCTTAATGAAAGTTGTTTAATCGCCGGCAAACAAAAACCCGCGATTTCCCGTAAATCCCGGGCTTGGCCCGTATAGTCGAATGTATACAAAGAAAGTACCCTGTGAGTAAACTCATTTCCCGAACGGTTTTTTAAATTATTTCTTCACCACTAAAACGCATGAGACTTGTAGTTTTCAAAAATGTGTACATTTTTGATGAGACGCTGAATAAAAGAAGTTTAATCGCCGGCAAACGAAAACCTGCGATTTCCCGTAAATCCCCGACTCGGCCCGTATAGTCAAAAGAATAAAAAGAAAGTACCCAGGGAGTAAACTCATTTCCCAAACGATTATTTAAATTATTTTTTCACCACTAAAACACATGAGACTTGTAGTTTTCAGAAATGTTTTCATTTTTGATGAGACGCTTAATGAAAGCGGTTTAATCGCCGGCAAACGAAAACCCGCGATATCCCGTTAAATCCCGGGCTTGGCCCGTATAGTCGAATGTATACAAAGAAAGTACCCTGTGAGTAAACTCATTTTCAAAACGATTTTTTAAATTATTTTTTCACCACTAAAACGCATGAGACTTGTAGTTTTCAAAAATTTTTTCATTTTTGATGAGACGCTGAATAAAAGAAGTTTAATCGCCGGCAAACGAAAACCTGCGATTTCCCGTAAATGCCGGACTCGGCCTGTATAGTCAAAAGTATACAAAGAAAGTACCCGGGGTGTAAACTCATTTCCCGAACGATTTTTTAAATTATTATTTCACCACTAAAGCCCATGAGACTTGTAGTTTTTAAAAATGTTTTCATTTTTGATGAGACGCTGAATAAAAGAAGTTTAATTGCCGGCAAACGAAAACCCGCGACTTCCCGTAAATCCCAGACTCGGCCCGTATAGTCAAAAGTATACAAAGAAAGTACCCAGGGAGTAAACTCATTTCCCGAACGATTTTTTAAATTAATTTTCACCAATAAAACACATGAGACTTGTAGTTTTCAGAAACGTTTTCATTTTGGATGAGACGCTTAATGAAAGTTGTTTAATCGCCGGCAAACAAAAACCCGCGATTTCCCGTAAATCCCGGGCTTGGCCCGTATAGTCGAATGTATACAAAGAAAGTACCGTGTGAGTAAACTTATTTCCGAAACGATTTTTTCAATTATCTTTTCACCACTAAAACGCATGAGACTTGTAGTTTTCAAAAATGTTTTCATTTTTGATGAGACGCTGAATAAAAGAAGTTTATTTGCCGGCAAACGAAAACCCGCGACTTCCCGTAAATCCCGGACTCGGCCCGTATAGTCAAAAGTATACAAAGAAAGTACCTAGGGAGTAAACTCATTTCCCGAACGATTTTTTAAATTAATTTTCACCAATAAAACGCATGAGACTTGTAGTTTTCAGAAATGTTTTCATTTTTGATGAGACGCTTAATGAAAGTTGTTTAATCGCCTGCAAACGAAAACCCGCGATTTCCCGTAAATCCCGGGCTTGGCCCGTATAGTCGAATGTATACAAAGAAAGTACCCTGTGAGTAAACTCATTTCCGAAACGATTTTTTCAATTATTTTTTCACCGCTAAAACGCATGAGACTTGTAGTTTTCAGAAATGTTTTCATTTTTGATGAGACGCTTAATGAAAGTTGTTTAATCGCCGGCAAACGAAAACCCGCGATTTCCCGTAAATCCCGGGCTTGGCCCGTATAGTTGAATGTATACAAAGAAAGAACCCTGTGAGTAAACTCATTTCCGAAACGATTTTTTCAATTATCTTTTCACCACTAAAACGCATGAGACTTGCAGTTTTCAAAAATGTTTTCATTTTTGATTAGACGCTTAATAAAAGAGGTTTAATCACCGGCAAACGAAATCCCGCGATTTCCCGTAAATCCCGGGCTTGGCCCGTATAGTCGAATGTATACAAAGAAAGTTCCCAGGGAGTAAACTCATTTCCCGAACGATTTTTTAAATTTTTTTTTCACCACTAAAACGCATGAGACTTGTAGTTTTCAAAAATGTTTTCATTTTTGATGAGACGCTTAATGAAAGAGGTTTAATCGCCGGCAAACGTAAACCCGCGATTTCCCGTAAATCCCGGGCTTGGCCCGTATAGTCGAATGTATACAAAGAAAGTACCCTGTGAGTAAACTCATTTCCAGAACGATTTTTTAATT
The DNA here is from genome assembly GCF_029227915.1 of Hydractinia symbiolongicarpus. NCBI lineage: Eukaryota > Metazoa > Cnidaria > Hydrozoa > Anthoathecata > Hydractiniidae > Hydractinia > Hydractinia symbiolongicarpus. The sequence goes on along the minus strand of NC_079875.1, from coordinate 1,964,490 downwards.
TATTTTTTCACCACTAAAACGCATGAGACTTGTTGTTTTCAAAAATGTTTTCATTTTTTATGAGACGCTTAATGAAAGAGGTTTAATCGCGGGCAAACGAAAACCCGAGATTTCCCGTAAAACCCGGGCTTGGCCCGTATAGTCGAATGTATACAAAGAAAGTACCCTGTGAGTAAACTCATTTCCGAAACGATTTTTTCAATTATCTTTTCACCACTAAAACGCACGAGACTTGCAGTTTTTAAAAATGTTTTCATTTTTGATGAGACGCTTAATGAAAGAGGTTTAATCGCCGGCAAACGAAAACCCGCGATTTCCTGTAAATCCCGGGCTTGGCCCGTATAGTCAAATGTATACAAAGAAAGTACCCTGTGAGTAAACTCATTTCCAGAACGATTTTTTAATTTATTTTTTCACCACTAAAACGCATGAGACTTGTAGTTTTCAAAAATGTTTTCATTTTTGATGAGACGCTGAATGAAAGAGGTTTAATCGCCGGCAAACGAAAAGCCGCGATTTCCCGTAAATCCCGGACTCGGCCCGTATAGTCAAAAGTATACAAAGAAAGTACCCAGGGAGTGAACTCATTTCCCGAACGATTTTTTAAATTAATTTTCACCAATAAAACGCATGAGACTTGTAGTTTTCAGAAATGTTTTCATTTTTGATGAGACGCTTAATAAAAGAGGTTTAATCACCGGCAAACGAAATCCCGCGATTTCCCGTAAATCCTGGGCTTGGCCCGTATAGTCGAATGTATACAAAGAAAGTTCCCAGGGAGTAAACTCATTTCCCGAACGATTTTTTAAATTTTTTTTTCACCACTAAAACGCATGAGACTTGTAGTTTTCAAAAATGTTTTCATTTTTGATGAGACGCTTAATGAAAGAGGTTTAATCGCCGGCAAACGTAAACCCGCGATTTCCCGTAAATCCCGGGCTTGGCCCGTATAGTCGAATGTATACAAAGAAAGTACCCTGTGAGTAAACTCATTTCCAGAACGATTTTTTAATTTATTTTTTCACCACTAAAACGCATGAGACTTGTTGCTTTCAAAAATGTTTTCATTTTTGATGAGACGCTTAATGAAAGAGGATTAATCGCGGGCAAACGAAAACCCGAGATTTCCCGTAAAACCCGGGCTTGGCCCGTATAGTCGAATGTATACAAAGAAAGTACCCTGTGAGTAAACTCATTTCCGAAACGATTTTTTCAATTATCTTTTCACCACTAAAACGCACGAGACTTGCAGTTTTCAAAAATGTTTTCATTTTTGATGAGACGCTTAATGAAAGAGGTTTAATCGCCGGCAAACGAAAACCCGCGATTTCCTGTAAATCCCGGGATTGGCCCGTATAGTCAAATGTATACAAAGAAAGTACCCTGTGAGTAAACTCATTTCCAGAACGATTTTTTAATTTATTTTTTCACCACTAAAACGCATGAGACTTGTAGTTTTCAAAAATGTTTTCATTTTTGATGAGACGCTGAATGAAAGAGGTTTAATCGCCGGCAAACGAAAAGCCGCGATTTCCCGTAAATCCCGGACTCGGCCCGTATAGTCAAAAGTATACAAAGAAAGTACCCAGGGAGTAAACTCATTTCCCGAACGATTTTTTAAATTAATTTTCACCAATAAAACGCATGAGACTTGTAGTTTTCAGAAACGTTTTCATTTTTGATGAGACGCTTAATGAAAGTTGTTTAATCGCCGGCAAACAAAAACCCGCGATTTCCCGTAAATCCCGGGCTTGGCCCGTATAGTCGAATGTATACAAAGAAAGTACCGTGTGAGTAAACTCATTTCCAGAACGATTTTTTAATTTATTTTTTCACCACTAAAACGCATGAGACTTGTAGTTTTCAAAAATGTTTTCATTTTTGATGAGACGCTGAATGAAAGAGGTTTAAGCGCCGGCAAACGAAAAGCCGCGATTTCCCGTAAATCCCGGACTCGGCCCGTATAGTCAAAAGTATACAAAGAAAGTACCCAGGGAGTGAACTCATTTCCCGAACGATTTTTTAAATTAATTTTCACCAATAAAACGCATGAGACTTGTAGTTTTCAGAAATGTTTTCATTTTTGATGAGACGCTTAATAAAAGAGGTTTAATCACCGGCAAACGAAATCCCGCGATTTCCCGTAAATCCTGGGCTTGGCCCGTATAGTCGAATGTATACAAAGAAAGTTCCCAGGGAGTAAACTCATTTCCCGAACGATTTTTTAAATTTTTTTTTCACCACTAAAACGCATGAGACTTGTAGTTTTCAAAAATGTTTTCATTTTTGATGAGACGCTTAATGAAAGAGGTTTAATCGCCGGCAAACGTAAACCCGCGATTTCCCGTAAATCCCGGGCTTGGCCCGTATAGTCGAATGTATACAAAGAAAGTACCCTGTGAGTAAACTCATTTCCAGAACGATTTTTAATTTATTTTTTCACCACTAAAACGCATGAGACTTGTTGTTTTCAAAAATGTTTTCATTTTTGATGAGACGCTTAATGAAAGAGGTTTAATCGCGGGCAAACGAAAACCCGAGATTTCCCGTAAAACCCGGGCTTGGCCCGTATAGTCGAATGTATACAAAGAAAGTACCCTGTGAGTAAACTCATTTCCGAAACGATTTTTTCAATTATCTTTTCACCACTAAAACGCACGAGACTTGCAGTTTTCAAAAATGTTTTCATTTTTGATGAGACGCTTAATGAAAGAGGTTTAATCGCCGGCAAACGAAAACCCGCGATTTCCTGTAAATCCCGGGCTTGGCCCGTATAGTCAAATGTATACAAAGAAAGTACCCTGTGAGTAAACTCATTTCCAGAACGATTTTTTAATTTATTTTTTCACCACTAAAACGCATGAGACTTGTAGTTTTCAAAAATGTTTTCATTTTTGATGAGACGCTGAATGAAAGAGGTTTAATCGCCGGCAAACGAAAAGCCGCGATTTCCCGTAAATCCCGGACTCGGCCCGTATAGTCAAAAGTATACAAAGAAAGTACCCAGGGAGTAAACTCATTTCCCGAACGATTTTTTAAATTAATTTTCACCAATAAAACGCATGAGACTTGTAGTTTTCAGAAACGTTTTCATTTTTGATGAGACGTTTAATGAAAGTTGTTTAATCGCCGGCAAACAAAAACCCGCGATTTCCCGTAAATCCCGGGCTTGGCCCGTATAGTCGAATGTATACAAAGAAAGTACCGTGTGAGTAAACTCATTTCCGAAACGATATTTTCAATTATCTTTTCACCACTAAAACGCATGAGACTTGTAGTTTTCAAAAATGTTTTCATTTTTGATGAGACGCTGAATAAAAGAAGTTTATTTGCCGGCAAACGAAAACCCGCGACTTCCCGTAAATCCCGGACTCGGCCCGTATAGTCAAAAGTATACAAAGAAAGTACCTAGGGAGTAAACTCATTTCCCGAACGATTTTTTAAATTAATTTTCACCAATAAAACGCATGAGACTTGTAGTTTTCAGAAATGTTTTCATTTTTGATGAGACGCTTAATGAAAGTTGTTTAATCGCCTGCAAACGAAAACCCGCGATTTCCCGTTAATCCCGGGCTTGGCCCGTATAGTCAAATGTATACAAAGAAAGTACCCTGTGAGTAAACTCATTTCCAGAACGATTTTTTAATTTATTTTTTCACCACTAAAACGCATGAGACTTGTAGTTTTCAAAAATGTTTTCATTTTTGATGAGACGCTGAATGAAAGAGGTTTAATCGCCGGCAAACGAAAAGCCGCGATTTCCCGTAAATCCCGGACTCGGCCCGTATAGTCAAAAGTATACAAAGAAAGTACCCAGGGAGTAAACTCATTTCCCGAACGATTTTTTAAATTAATTTTCACCAATAAAACGCATGAGACTTGTAGTTTTCAGAAACGTTTTCATTTTTGATGAGACGCTTAATGAAAGTTGTTTAATCGCCGGCAAACAAAAACCCGCGATTTCCCGTAAATCCCGGGCTTGGCCCGTATAGTCGAATGTATACAAAGAAAGTACCGTGTGAGTAAACTCATTTCCGAAACGATTTTTTCAATTATCTTTTCACCACTAAAACGCATGAGACTTGTAGTTTTCAAAAATGTTTTCATTTTTGATGAGACGCTGAATAAAAGAAGTTTATTTGCCGGCAAACGAAAACCCGCGACTTCCCGTAAATCCCGGACTCGGCCCGTATAGTCAAAAGTATACAAAGAAAGTACCTAGGGAGTAAACTCATTTCCCGAACGATTTTTTAAATTAATTTTCACCAATAAAACGCATGAGACTTGTAGTTTTCAGAAATGTTTTCATTTTTGATGGGACGCTTAATGAAAGTTGTTTAATCGCCTGCAAACGAAAACCCGCGATTTCCCGTTAATCCCGGGCTTGGCCCGTACAGTCGAATGTATACAAAGAAAGTACCTTGTGAGTAAACTCATTTCCGAAACGATTTTTTCAATTATTTTTTCACCGCTAAAACGCATGAGACTTGTAGTTTTCAGAAATGTTTTCATTTTTGATGAGACGCTTAATGAAAGTTGTTTAATCGCCGGCAAACGAAAACCCGCGATTTCCCGTAAATCCCGGGCTTGGCCCGTATAGTTGAATGTATACAAAGAAAGTACCCTGTGAGTAAACTCATTTCCGAAACGATTTTTTCAATTATCTTTTCACCACTAAAACGCATGAGAATTGCAGTTTTCAAAAATGTTTTCATTTTTGATTAGACGATTAATAAAAGAGGTTTAATCACCGGCAAACGAAATCCCGCGATTTCCCGTAAATCCCGGGCTTGGCCCGTATAGTCGAATGTATACAAAGAAAGTTCCCAGGGAGTAAACTCATTTCCCGAACGATTTTTTAAATTTTTTTTTCACCACTAAAACGCATGAGACTTGTAGTTTTCAAAAATGTTTTCATTTTTGATGAGACGCTTAATGAAAGAGGTTTAATCGCCGGCAAACGTAAACCCGCGATTTCCCGTAAATCCCGGGCTTGGCCCGTATAGTCGAATGTATACAAAGAAAGTACCCTGTGAGTAAACTCATTTCCAGAACGATTTTTTAATTTATTTTTTCACCACTAAAACGCATGAGACTTGTTGTTTTCAAAAATGTTTTCATTTTTGATGAGACGCTTAATGAAAGAGGTTTAATCGCCGGCAAACGAAAACCCGAGATTTCCCGTAAAACCCGGGCTTGGCCCGTATAGTCGAATGTATACAAAGAAAGTACCCTGTGAGTAAACTCATTTCCGAAACGATTTTTTCAATTATCTTTTCACCACTAAAACGCACGAGACTTGCAGTTTTCAAAAATGTTTTCATTTTTGATGAGACGCTTAATGAAAGAGGTTTAATCGCCGGCAAACGAAAACCCGCGATTTCCCGTAAATCCCGGGCTTGGCCCGTATAGTTGAATGTATACAAAGAAAGTACCCTGTGTGTAAACTCATTTCCGAAACGATTTTTTCAATTATCTTTTCACCACTAAAACGCATGAGACTTGCAGTTTTCAAAAATGTTTTCATTTTTGATTAGACGCTTAATAAAAGAAGTTTAATCACCGGCAAACGAAATCCCGCGATTTCCCGTAAATCCCGGGCTTGGCCGTATAGTCGAATGTATACAAAGAAAGTTCCCAGGGAGTAAACTCATTTCCCGAACGATTTTTTAAATTTTTTTTCACCACTAAAACGCATGAGACTTGTAGTTTTCAAAAATGTTTTCATTTTTGATGAGACGCTTAATGAAAGAGGTTTAATCGCCGGCAAAACTAAACCCACGATTTCCCGTAAATCCCGGGCTTGGCCCGTATAGTCGAATGTATACAAAGAAAGTACCCTGTGAGTAAACTCATTTCCAGAACGATTTTTTAATTTATTTTTTCACCACTAAAACGCATGAGACTTGTTGTTTTCAAAAATGTTTTCATTTTTGATGAGACGCTTAATGAAAGAGGTTTAATCGCCGGCAAACGAAAACCCGAGATTTCCCGTAAAACCCGGGCTTGGCCCGTATAGTCGAATGTATACAAAGAAAGTACCCTGTGAGTAAACTCATTTCCGAAACGATTTTTTCAATTATCTTTTCACCACTAAAACGCACGAGACTTGCAGTTTTCAAAAATGTTTTCATTTTTGATGAGACGCTTAATGAAAGAGGTTTAATCGCCGGCAAACGAAAACCCGCGATTTCCTGTAAATCCCGGGCTCGGCCCGTATAGTTAAAAGTATACAAGGAAAGTACCCAGTGAGTAAACTCATTTCCAGAACGAATTTTTAAATTATTTTTTCACCACTAAAACGCATGAGAATTGCAGTTTTCAAAAATGTTTTCATTTTTGATTAGACGATTAATAAAAGAGGTTTAATCACCGGCAAACGAAATCCCGCGATTTCCCGTAAATCCCGGGCTTGGCCCGTATAGTCGAATGTATACAAAGAAAGTTCCCAGGGAGTAAACTCATTTCCCGAACGATTTTTTAAATTTTTTTTTCACCACTAAAACGCATGAGACTTGTAGTTTTCAAAAATGTTTTCATTTTTGATGAGACGCTTAATGAAAGAGGTTTAATCGCCGGCAAACGTAAACCCGCGATTTCCCGTAAATCCCGGGCTTGGCCCGTATAGTCGAATGTATACAAAGAAAGTACCCTGTGAGTAAACTCATTTCCAGAACGATTTTTTAATTTATTTTTTCACCACTAAAACGCATGAGACTTGTTGTTTTCAAAAATGTTTTCATTTTTGATGAGACGCTTAATGAAAGAGGTTTAATCGCCGGCAAACGAAAACCCGAGATTTCCCGTAAAACCCGGGCTTGGCCCGTATAGTCGAATGTATACAAAGAAAGTACCCTGTGAGTAAACTCATTTCCGAAACGATTTTTTCAATTATCTTTTCACCACTAAAACGCACGAGACTTGCAGTTTTCAAAAATGTTTTCATTTTTGATGAGACGCTTAATGAAAGAGGTTTAATCGCCGGCAAACGAAAACCCGCGATTTCCCGTAAATCCCGGGCTTGGCCCGTATAGTTGAATGTATACAAAGAAAGTACCCTGTGTGTAAACTCATTTCCGAAACGATTTTTTCAATTATCTTTTCACCACTAAAACGCATGAGACTTGCAGTTTTCAAAAATGTTTTCATTTTTGATTAGACGCTTAATAAAAGAGGTTTAATCACCGGCAAACGAAATCCCGCGATTTCCCGTAAATCCCGGGCTTGGCCGTATAGTCGAATGTATACAAAGAAAGTTCCCAGGGAGTAAACTCATTTCCCGAACGATTTTTTAAATTTTTTTTCACCACTAAAACGCATGAGACTTGTAGTTTTCAAAAATGTTTTCATTTTTGATGAGACGCTTAATGAAAGAGGTTTAATCGCCGGCAAAACTAAACCCACGATTTCCCGTAAATCCCGGGCTTGGCCCGTATAGTCGAATGTATACAAAGAAAGTACCCTGTGAGTAAACTCATTTCCAGAACGATTTTTTAATTTATTTTTTCACCACTAAAACGCATGAGACTTGTTGTTTTCAAAAATGTTTTCATTTTTGATGAGACGCTTAATGAAAGAGGTTTAATCGCCGGCAAACGAAAACCCGAGATTTCCCGTAAAACCCGGGCTTGGCCCGTATAGTCGAATGTATACAAAGAAAGTACCCTGTGAGTAAACTCATTTCCGAAACGATTTTTTCAATTATCTTTTCACCACTAAAACGCACGAGACTTGCAGTTTTCAAAAATGTTTTCATTTTTGATGAGACGCTTAATGAAAGAGGTTTAATCGCCGGCAAACGAAAACCCGCGATTTCCTGTAAATCCCGGGCTCGGCCCGTATAGTTAAAAGTATACAAGGAAAGTACCCAGTGAGTAAACTCATTTCCAGAACGAATTTTTAAATTATTTTTTCACCACTAAAACGTATGAGACTTGTAGTTTTCAAAAATGTTTTAATTTTTGATAAGACGCTGAATAAAAGAAGTTTAATCGCCGTCAAACGAAAACCTGCGATTTCCCGTAAATCCCGGACTCGGCCCGCATATTTAAAAGTATACAAGGAAAGTACCCAGTGAGTAAACCCATTTCCAAAACGATTTTTTAAATTATCTTTTCACCACTAAAACGCTTGAGACTTGTAGTTTTCAAAAATGTTTTCATTTTTGATGAGACGCTGAATAAAAGAAGTTTAATCGCCGGCAAACGAAAACCCGCCATTTCCCGTAAACCCCGGACTCAGCCCGTATAGTCAAAAGTATACAAAGAAAGTACCCAGGGAGTAAACTCATTTCCCGAACGATTTTTTAAATTATTTTTTCACCACTAAAACGCATGAGACTTGTAGTTTTCAAAAATGTTTTCATTTTTGATGAGACGCTGAATAAAAGAAGTTTAATCGCCGGCAAACGAAAACCTGCGATTTCCCGTAAATCCCGGACTCGGCCCGTATAGTCAAAAGTATACAAAGATAGTACCCAGGGAGTAAACTCATTTCCCGAACGATTTTTTAATTCATTCATTCACCACTAAAACGCATGAGACTTGTAGTTTTCAGAAATCTTTTCATTTTTGATGAGAGGCTTAATGAAAGTGGTTTAATCGCCGGCAAACGAAAACCTGCGATTTCCCGTAAATCCCGGACTCGGCCCGTATAGTCAAAAGTATACAAAGAAAGTACCCAGGGTGTAAACTCATTTCTCGAACGATTTTTTAAATTATTTTTTCACCACTAAAACGCATGAGACTTGTAGTTTTCAAAAATGTTTTCATTTTTGATGAGACACTGAATAAAAGAAGTTTAATCGCCGGCAAACGAAAACCTGCGATTTCCCGTAAATCCCGGACTCGGCCCGTATAGTCAAAAGTATACAAAGAAAGTACCCAGGGTGTAAACTCATTTCCCGAACGATTTTTTAAATTATTTTTTCACCACTAAAACGCATGAGACTTGTAGTTTTCAATAATGTTTTCATTTTTAATGAGACGCTGAATAAAAGAGGTTTAATCGCCGGCAAACGAAAACCTGCTATTTCCCGTAAATCCCAGACTCGGCCCGTATAGTCAAAAGTATACAAAGAAAGTACCCAGGGAGTAAACTCATTTCCCAAACGATTATTTAAATTATTATTTCACCACTAAAACGTATGAGACTTGTAGTTTTCAAAAATGTTTTCATTTTTGATGAGACGCTGAATAAAAGACGTTTAATCGCCGGCAAACGAAAACCTGCGATTTCCCGTAAATCCCGGACTCGGCCCGTATAGTTAAAAGTATACAAGGAAAGTACCCAGTGAGTAAACTCATTTCCAAAACGATTTTTTAAATTATCTTTTCACCACTAAAACGCTTGAGACTTGTAGTTTTCAAAAATGTTTTCATTTTTGATGAGACGCTGAATAAAAGAAGTTTAATCGCCGGCAAACGAAAACCTGCTATTTCCCGTAAATCCCAGACTCGGCTCGTATAGTCAAAAGTATACAAAGAAAGTACCCAGGGAGTAAACTCATTTCCCGAACGATTTTTTAAATTACTTTTTCACCACTAAAACGCATGAGACTTGTAGTTTTTAGAAATGTTTTCATTTTTGATGAGACGCTGAATAAAAGAAGTTTAATCGCCGGCAAACGAAAACCTGGGATTTCCCGTAAATCCCCGACTCGGCCCGTATAGTCAAAAGTATACAAAGATAGTACCCAGGGAGTAAACTCATTTCCCGAACGATTTTTTAATTCATTCATTCACCACTAAAACGCATGAGACTTGTAGTTTTCAGAAATCTTTTCATTTTTGATGAGAGGCTTAATGAAAGTGGTTTAATCGCCGGCAAACGAAAACCTGCGATTTCCCGTAAATCCCGGACTCGGCCCGTATAGTCAAAAGTATACAAAGAAAGTACCCAGGGTGTAAACTCATTTCTCGAACGATTTTTTAAATTATTTTTTCACCACTAAAACGCATGAGACTTGTAGTTTTCAAAAATGTTTTCATTTTTGATGAGACGCTGAATAAAAGAAGTTTAATCGCCGGCAAACGAAAACCTGCGATTTCCCGTAAATCCCCGACTCGGCCCGTATAGTCAAAAGTATACAAAGAAAGTACCCAGGGTGTAAACTCATTTCCCGAACGATTTTTTAAATTATTTTTTCACCACTAAAGCGCATGAGACTTGTAGTTTTCAATAATGTTTTCATTTTTAATGAGACGCTGAATAAAAGAAGTTTAATCGCCGGCAAACGAAAACCTGCTATTTCCCGTAAATCCCAGAATCGGCCCGTATAGTCAAAAGTATACAAAGAAAGTACCCAGGGTGTAAACTCATTTCCCGAACGATTTTTTAAATTATTATTTCACCACTTAAGCCCATGAGACTTGTAGTTTTTAAAAATGTTTTCATTTTTGATGAGACGCTGAATAAAAGACGTTTAATCGCCGGCAAACGAAAACCTGCGATTTCCCGTAAATCCCGGACTCGGCCCGTATAGTCAAAAGTATACAAGGAAAGTACCCAGTGAGTAAACTCATTTCCAAAACGATTTTTTAAATTATCTTTTCACCACTAAAACGCTTGAGACTTGTAGTTTTCAAAAATGTTTTCATTTTTGATGAGACGCTGAATAAAAGAAGTTTAATCGCCGGCAAACGAAAACCTGCTATTTCCCGTAAATCCCAGACTCGGCTCATATAGTCAAAAGTATACAAAGAAAGTACCCAGGGAGTAAACTCATTTCACGAACGATTTTTTAAATTACTTTTTCACCACTAAAACGCATGAGACTTGTAGTTTTTAGAAATGTTTTCATTTTTGATGAGACGCTGAATAAAAGAGGTTTAATCGCCGGCAAACGAAAACCTGCGATTTCCCGTAAATCCCGGACTCGGCCCGTATAGTCAAAAGTATACAAAGAAAGTACCCAGGGTGTAAACTCATTTCTCGAACGATTTTTTAAATTATTTTTTCACCACTAAAACGCATGAGACTTGTAGTTTTCAAAAATGTTTTCATTTTTGATGAGACGCTGAATAAAAGAAGTTTAATCGCCGGCAAACGAAAACCTGCGATTTCCTGTAAATCCCCGACTCGGCCCGTATAGTCAAAATTATACAAAGAAAGTACCCAGGGTGTAAACTCATTTCCCGAACGATTTTTTAAATTTTTTTTTCACCACTAAAACTCATGAGACTTGTAGTTTTCAATAATGTTTTCATTTTTAATGAGACGCTGAATAAAAGAAGTTTAATCGCCGGCAAACGAAAACCTGCTATTTCCCGTAAATCCCAGACTCGGCCCGTATAGTCAAAAGTATACAAAGAAAGTACCCAGGGTGTAAACTCATTTCCCGAACGATTTTTTAAATTATTATTTCACCACTTAAGCCCATGAGACTTGTAGTTTTTAAAAATGTTTTCATTTTTGATGAGACGCTGAATAAAAGAAGTTTAATCGCCGGCAAACGAAAACCTGCGATTTCCCGTAAATCCCGGACTCGGCCCGTATAGTTAAAAGTATACAAGGAAAGTACCCAGTGAGTAAACTCATTTCCAGAACGAATTTTTAAATTATTTCTTCACCACTAAAACGTATGAGACTTGTAGTTTTCAAAAATGTTTTCATTTTTGATGAGACGCTGAATAAAAGAAGTTTAATCGCCGGCAAACGAAAACCTGCGATTTCCCGTAAATCCCGGACACGGCCCGTATAGTTAAAAGTATACAAGGAAAGTACCCAGTGAGTAAACTCATTTCCAAAACGATTTTTTAAATTATCTTTTCACCACTAAAACGCTTGAGACTTGTAGTTTTCAAAAATGTTTTCATTTTTGATGAGACGCTGAATAAAAGAAGTTTAATCGCCGGCAAACGAAAACCCGTCATTTCCCGTAAACCCCGGACTCGGCCCGTATAGTCAAAAGTATACAAAGATAGTACCCAGGGAGTAAACTCCTTTCCCGAACGATTTTTTAAATTATTTTTTCACCACTAAAACGCATGAGACTTGTAGTTTTCAAAAATGTTTTCATTTTTGATGAGACGCTGAATAAAAGAAGTTTAATCGCCGGCAAACGAAAACCTGCTATTTCCCGTAAATCCCAGACTCGGCCCGTATAGTCAAAAGTATACAAAGAAAGTACCCAGGGAGTAAACTCATTTCCCGAACGATTTTTTAAATTACTTTTTCACCACTAAAACGCATGAGACTTGTAGTTTTTAGAAATGTTTTCATTTTTGATGAGACGCTGAATAAAAGAAGTTTAATCGCCGGCAAACGAAAACCTGCGATTTCCCGTATAACACACACACTCGGCCCGTATAGTCAAAAGTATACAAAGATAGTACCCAGGAAGTAAACTCATTTCCCGAACGATTTTTTAATTCATTCATTCACCACTAAAACGCATGAGACTTGTAGTTTTCAGAAATCTTTTCATTTTTGATGAGAGGCTTAATGAAAGTGGTTTAATCGCCGGCAAACGAAAACCTGCGATTTCCCGTAAATCCCGGACTCGGCCCGTATAGTCAAAAGTATACAAAGAAAGTACCCAGGGTGTAAACTCATTTCTCGAACGATTTTTTAAATTATTTTTTCACCACTAAAACGCATGAGACTTGTAGTTTTCAAAAATGTTTTCATTTTTGATGAGACGCTGAATAAAAGAAGTTTAATCGCCGGCAAACGAAAACCTGCTATTTCCCGTAAATCCCAGACTCGGCCCGTATAGTCAAAAGTATATAAAGAAAGTACCCAGGGAGTAAACTCATTTCCCGAACGATTTTTTAATTCATTCATTCACCACTAAAACGCATGAGACTTGTAGTTTTCAGAAATCTTTTCATTTTTGATGAGAGGCTGAATAAAAGAAGTTTAATCGCCGGCAAACGAAAACCTGCGATTTCCCGTAAATCACGGACTCGGCCCGTATAGTCAAAAGTATACAAAGATAGTACCCAGGAAGTAAACTCATTTCCCGAACGATTTTTTAATTCATTCATTCACCACTAAAACGCATGAGACTTGTAGTTTTCAGAAATCTTTTCATTTTTGATGAGAGGCTTAATGAAAGTGGTTTAATCGCCGGCAAACGAAAACCTGCGATTTCCCGTAAATCCCGGACTCGGCCCGTATAGTCAAAAGTATACAAAGAAAGTACCCAGGGTGTAAACTCATTTCTCGAACGATTTTTTAAATTATTTTTTCACCACTAAAACGCATGAGACTTGTAGTTTTCAAAAATGTTTTCATTTTTGATGAGACGCTGAATAAAAGAAGTTTAATCGCCGGCAAACGAAAACCTGCGATTTCCCGTAAATCCCCGACTCGGCCCGTATAGTCAAAAGTATACAAAGAAAGTACCCAGGGTGTAAACTCATTTCCCGAAGGATTTTTTAAATTATTTTTTCACCACTAAAACGCATGAGACTTGTAGTTTTCAATAATGTTTTCATTTTTAATGAGACGCTGAATAAAAGAAGTTTAATCGCCGGCAAACGAAAACCTGCTATTTCCCGTAAATCCCAGACTCGGCCCGTATAGTCAAAAGTATACAAAGAAAGTACCCAGGGAGTAAACTCATTTCCCGAACGATTTTTTAAATTATTTTTTCACCACTAAAACGCATGAGACTTGTAGTTTTCAAAAATGTTTTCATTTTTGATGAGACGCTGAATAAAAGAAGTTTAATCGCCGGCAAACGAAAACCTGCTATTTCCCGTAAATCCCAGACTCGGCCCGTATAGTCAAAAGTATACAAAGAAAGTACCCAGGGAGTAAACTCATTTCCCGAACGATTTTTTAAATTACTTTTTCACCACTAAAACGCATGAGACTTGTAGTTTTTAGAAATGTTTTCATTTTTGGTGAGACGCTGAATAAAAGAAGTTTAATCGCCGGCAAACGAAAACCTGCGATTTCCCGTAAATCCCCGACTCGGCCCGTATAGTGAAAAGTATACAAAGATAGTACCCAGGGAGTAAACTCATTTCCCGAACGATTTTTTAATTCATTCATTCACCACTAAAACGCATGAGACTTGTAGTTTTCAGAAATCTTTTCATTTTTGATGAGAGGCTTAATGAAAGTTTTTTAATCGCCGGCAAACGAAAACCTGCGATTTCCCGTAAATCCCGGACTTGGCCCGTATAGTCAAAAGTATACAAAGAAAGTACCCAGGGTGTAAACTCATTTCTCGAACGATTTTTTAAATTATTTTTTCACCACTAAAACGCATGAGACTTGTAGTTTTCAAAAATGTTTTCATTTTTGATGAGACGCTGAATAAAAGAAGTTTAATCGCCGGCAAACGAAAACCTGCGATTTCCCGTAAATCCCCGACTCGGCCCGTATAGTCAAAAGTATACAAAGAAAGTACCCAGGGTGTAAACTCATTTCCCGAACGATTTTTTAAATTATTTTTTCACCACTAAAACGCATGAGACTTGTAGTTTTCAATAATGTTTTCATTTTTAATGAGACGCTGAATAAAAGAAGTTTAATCGCCGGCAAACGAAAACCTGCTATTTCCCGTAAATCCCAGACTCGGCCCGTATAGTCAAAAGTATACAAAGAAAGTACCCAGGGAGTAAACTCATTTCCCAAACGATTATTTAAATTATTATTTCACCACTAAAGCCCATGAGACTTTTAGTTTTTAAAAATGTTTTCATTTTTGATGAGACGCTGAATAAAAGAAGTTTAATCGCCGGCAAACGAAAACCTGCGATTTCCCGTAAATCCCCGACTCGGCCCGTATAGTCAAAAGTATACAAAGAAAGTACCCAGGGTGTAAACTCATTTCCCGAACGATTTTTTAAATTATTTTTTCACCACTAAAACGCATGAGACTTGTAGTTTTCAAAAATGTTTTCATTTTTGATGAGACGCTGAATAAAAGAAGTTTAATCGCCGGCAAACGAAAACCTGCTATTTCCCGTAAATCCCGGACTCGGCCCGTATAGTCAAAAGTATACAAAGAAAGTACCCAGGGAGTAAACTCATTTCCCAAACGATTATTTAAATTATTATTTCACCACTAAAGCCCATGAGACTTGTAGTTTTCAAAAATGTTTTCATTTTTGATGAGACGCTGAATAAAAGAAGTTTAATCGCCGGCAAACGAAAACCCGCCATTTCCCGTAAACCCCGGACTCGGCCCGTATAGTAAAAAGTATACAAAGAAAGTACCCAGGGAGTAAACTCATTTCCCGAACTATTTTTTAAATTATTTTTTCACCACTAAAACGCATGAGACTTGTAGTTTTCAAAAATGTTTTCATTTTTGATGAGACGCTGAATAAAAGAAGTTTAATCACCGGCAAACGAAAACCTGCGATTTCCCGTAAATCCCGGACTCGGCCCGTATAGTCAAAAGTATACAAAGAAAGTACCCGGGGTGTAAACTCATTTCCCGAACGATTTTTTAAATTATTATTTCACCACTA
Organism: Hydractinia symbiolongicarpus; assembly: GCF_029227915.1. NCBI lineage: Eukaryota > Metazoa > Cnidaria > Hydrozoa > Anthoathecata > Hydractiniidae > Hydractinia > Hydractinia symbiolongicarpus. The sequence continues at coordinate 1,949,056 of NC_079875.1, read as the reverse complement.
AAGCCCATGAGACTTGTAGTTTTTAAAAATGTTTTCATTTTTGATGAGACGCTGAATAAAAGAAGTTTAATCGCCGGCAAACGAAAACCTGCGATTTCCCGTAAATCCCGGACTCGGCCCGTATAGTTAAAAGTATACAAGGAAAGTACCCAGTGAGTAAACTCATTTCCACAACGAATTTTTAAATTATTTCTTCACCACTAAAACGTATGAGACTTGTAGTTTTCAAAAATGTTTTCATTTTTGATGAGACGCTGAATAAAAGAAGTTTAATCGCCGGCAAACGAAAACCTGCGATTTCCCGTAAATCCCGGACTCGGCCCGTATAGGTAAAAGTATACAAGGAAAGTACCCAGTGAGTAAACTCATTTCCCGAACGATTTTTTAATTCATTCATTCACCACTAAAACGCATGAGACTTGTAGTTTTCAGAAATCTTTTCATTTTTGATGAGAGGCTTAATGAAAGTGGTTTAATCGCCGGCAAACGAAAACCTGCGATTTCCCGTAAATCCCGGACTCGGCCCGTATAGTCAAAAGTATACAAAGAAAGTACCCAGGGTGTAAACTCATTTCTCGAACGATTTTTTAAATTATTTTTTCACCACTAAAACGCATGAGACTTGTAGTTTTCAAAAATGTTTTCATTTTTGATGAGACGCTGAATAAAAGAAGTTTAATCGCCGGCAAACGAAAACCTGCGATTTCCCGTAAATCCCCGACTCGGCCCGTATAGTCAAAAGTATACAAAGAAAGTACCCAGGGTGTAAACTCATTTCCCGAACGATTTTTTAAATTATTTTTTCACCACTAAAACGCATGAGACTTGTAGTTTTCAATAATGTTTTCATTTTTAATGAGACGCTGCATAAAAGAAGTTTAATCGCCGGCAAACGAAAACCTGCTATTTCCCGTAAATCCCAGACTCGGCCCGTATAGTCAAAAGTATACAAAGAAAGTCCCCAGGGAGTAAACTCATTTCCCGAACGATTTTTTAAATTATTTTTTCACCACTAAAACGCATGAGACTTGTAGTTTTCAAAAATGTTTTCATTTTTGATGAGACGCTGAATAAAAGAAGTTTAATCGCCGGCAAACGAAAACCTGCTATTTCCCGTAAATCCCAGACTCGGCCCGTATAGTCAAAAATATACAAAGAAAGTACCCAGGGAGTAAACTCATTTCCCGAACGATTTTTTAAATTACTTTTTCACCACTAAAACGCATGAGACTTGTAGTTTTTAGAAATGTTTTCATTTTTGGTGAGACGCTGAATAAAAGAAGTTTAATCGCCGGCAAACGAAAACCTGCGATTTCCCGTAAATCCCCGACTCGGCCCGTATAGTGAAAAGTATACAAAGATAGTACCCAGGGAGTAAACTCATTTCCCGAACGATTTTTTAATTCATTCATTCACCACTAAAACGCATGAGACTTGTAGTTTTCAGAAATCTTTTCATTTTTGATGAGAGGCTTAATGAAAGTGGTTTAATCGCCGGCAAACGAAAACCTGCGATTTCCCGTAAATCCCGGACTTGGCCCGTATAGTCAAAAGTATACAAAGAAAGTACCCAGGGTGTAAACTCATTTCTCGAACGATTTTTTAAATTATTTTTTCACCACTAAAACGCATGAGACTTGTAGTTTTCAAAAATGTTTTCATTTTTGATGAGACGCTGAATAAAAGAAGTTTAATCGCCGGCAAACGAAAACCTGCTATTTCCCGTAAATCCCAGACTCGGCCCGTATAGTCAAAAGTATACAAAGAAAGTACCCAGGGAGTAAACTCATTTCCCAAACGATTATTTAAATTATTATTTCACCACTAAAGCCCATGAGACTTTTAGTTTTTAAAAATGTTTTCATTTTTGATGAGACGCTGAATAAAAGAAGTTTAATCGCCGGCAAACGAAAACCTGCGATTTCCCGTAAATCCCCGACTCGGCCCGTATAGTCAAAAGTATACAAAGAAAGTACCCAGGGTGTAAACTCATTTCCCGAACGATTTTTTAAATTATTTTTTCACCACTAAAACGCATGAGACTTGTAGTTTTCAAAAATGTTTTCATTTTTGATGAGACGCTGAATAAAAGAAGTTTAATCGCCGGCAAACGAAAACCTGCTATTTCCCGTAAATCCCGGACTCGGCCCGTATAGTCAAAAGTATACAAAGAAAGTACCCAGGGAGTAAACTCATTTCCCAAACGATTATTTAAATTATTATTTCACCACTAAAGCCCATGAGACTTGTAGTTTTCAAAAATGCTTTCATTTTTGATGAGACGCTGAATAAAAGAAGTTTAATCGCCGGCAAACGAAAACCCGCCATTTCCCGTAAACCCCGGACTCGGCCCGTATAGTAAAAAGTATACAAAGAAAGTACCCAGGGAGTAAACTCATTTCCCGAACTATTTTTTAAATTATTTTTTCACCACTAAAGCCCATGAAACTTGTAGTTTTTAAAAATGTTTTCATTTTGATGAGACGCTGAATAAAAGAAGTTTAATCGCCGGCAAACGAAAACCTGCGATTTCCCGTAAATCCCGGACTCGGCCCGTATAGTTAAAAGTATACAAGGAAAGTACCCAGTGAGTAAACTCATTTCCAGAACGAATTTTTAAATTATTTCTTCACCACTAAAACGTATGAGACTTGTAGTTTTCAAAAATGTTTTCATTTTTAATGAGACGCTGAATAAAAGAAGTTTAATCGCCGGCAAACGAAAACCTGCGATTTCCCGTAAATCCCGGACTCGGCCCGTATAGGTAAAAGTATACAAGGAAAGTACCCAGTGAGTAAACTCATTTCCCGAACGATTTTTTAATTCATTCATTCACCACTAAAACGCATGAGACTTGTAGTTTTCAGAAATCTTTTCATTTTTGATGAGAGGCTTAATGAAAGTGGTTTAATCGCCGGCAAACGAAAACCTGCGATTTCCCGTAAATCCCGGACTCGGCCCGTATAGTCAAAAGTATACAAAGAAAGTACCCAGGGTGTAAACTCATTTCTCGAACGATTTTTTAAATTATTTTTTCACCACTAAAACGCATGAGACTTGTAGTTTTCAAAAATGTTTTCATTTTTGATGAGACGCTGAATAAAAGAAGTTTAATCGCCGGCAAACGAAAACCTGCGATTTCCCGTAAATCCCCGACTCGGCCCGTATAGTCAAAAGTATACAAAGAAAGTACCCAGGGTGTAAACTCATTTTCCGAACGATTTTTTAAATTATTTTTTCACCACTAAAACGCATGAGACTTGTAGTTTTCAATAATGTTTTCATTTTTAATGAGACGCTGCATAAAAGAAGTTTAATCGCCGGCAAACGAAAACCTGCTATTTCCCGTAAATCCCAGACTCGGCCCGTATAGTCAAAAGTATACAAAGAAAGTACCCAGGGAGTAAACTCATTTCCCGAACGATTTTTTAAATTATTTTTTCACCACTAAAACGCATGAGACTTGTAGTTTTCAAAAATGTTTTCATTTTTGATGAGACGCTGAATAAAAGAAGTTTAATCGCCGGCAAACGAAAACCTGCTATTTCCCGTAAATCCCAGACTCGGCCCGTATAGTCAAAAGTATACAAAGAAAGTACCCAGGGAGTAAACTCATTTCCCGAACGATTTTTTAAATTACTTTTTCACCACTAAAACGCATGAGACTTGTAGTTTTTAGAAATGTTTTCATTTTTGGTGAGACGCTGAATAAAAGAAGTTTAATCGCCGGCAAACGAAAACCTGCGATTTCCCGTAAATCCCCGACTCGGCCCGTATAGTGAAAAGTATACAAAGATAGTACCCAGGGAGTAAACTCATTTCCCGAACGATTTTTTAATTCATTCATTCACCACTAAAACGCATGAGACTTGTAGTTTTCAGAAATCTTTTCATTTTTGATGAGAGGCTTAATGAAAGTGGTTTAATCGCCGGCAAACGAAAACCTGCGATTTCCCGTAAATCCCGGACTTGGCCCGTATAGTCAAAAGTATACAAAGAAAGTACCCAGGGTGTAAACTCATTTCTCGAACGATTTTTTAAATTATTTTTTCACCACTAAAACGCATGAGACTTGTAGTTTTCAAAAATGTTTTCATTTTTGATGAGACGCTGAATAAAAGAAGTTTAATCGCCGGCAAACGAAAACCTGCGATATCCCGTAAATCCCCGACTCGGCCCGTATAGTCAAAAGTATACAAAGAAAGTACCCAGGGTGTAAACTCATTTCCCGAACGATTTTTTAAATTATTTTTTCACCACTAAAACGCATGAGACTTGTAGTTTTCAATAATGTTTTCATTTTTAATGAGACGCTGAATAAAAGAAGTTTAATCGCCGGCAAACGAAAACCTGCTATTTCCCGTAAATCCCAGACTCGGCCCGTATAGTCAAAAGTATACAAAGAAAGTACCCAGGGAGTAAACTCATTTCCCAAACGATTATTTAAATTATTATTTCACCACTAAAGCCCATGAGACTTTTAGTTTTTAAAAATGTTTTCATTTTTGATGAGACGCTGAATAAAAGAAGTTTAATCGCCGGCAAACGAAAACCTGCGATTTCCCGTAAATCCCCGACTCGGCCCGTATAGTCAAAAGTATACAAAGAAAGTACCCAGGGTGTAAACTCATTTCCCGAACGATTTTTTAAATTATTTTTTCACCACTAAAACGCATGAGACTTGTAGTTTTCAAAAATGTTTTCATTTTTGATGAGACGCTGAATAAAAGAAGTTTAATCGCCGGCAAACGAAAACCTGCTATTTCCCGTAAATCCCGGACTCGGCCCGTATAGTCAAAAGTATACAAAGAAAGTACCCAGGGAGTAAACTCATTTCCCAAACGATTATTTAAATTATTATTTCACCACTAAAGCCCATGAGACTTGTAGTTTTCAAAAATGCTTTCATTTTTGATGAGACGCTGAATAAAAGACGTTTAATCGCCGGCAAACGAAAACCCGCCATTTCCCGTAAACCCCGGACTCGGCCCGTATAGTAAAAAGTATACAAAGAAAGTACCCAGGGAGTAAACTCATTTCCCGAACTATTTTTTAAATTATTTTTTCACCACTAAAACGCATGAGACTTGTAGTTTTCAAAAATGTTTTCATTTTTGATGAGACGCTGAATAAAAGAAGTTTAATCACCGGCAAACGAAAACCTGCTATTTCCCGTAAATCCCGGACTCGGCCCGTATAGTCAAAAGTATACAAAGAAAGTACCCGGGGTGTAAACTCATTTCCCGAACGATTTTTTAAATTATTATTTCACCACTAAAGCCCATGAGACTTGTAGTTTTTAAAAATGTTTTCATTTTTGATGAGACGCTGAATAAAAGAAGTTTAATCGCCGGCAAACGAAAACCTGCGATTTCCCGTAAATCCCGGACTCGGCCCGTATAGTTAAAAGTATACAAGGAAAGTACCCAGTGAGTAAACTCATTTCCAGAACGAATTTTTAAATTATTTCTTCACCACTAAAACGTATGAGACTTGTAGTTTTCAAAAATGTTTTCATTTTTGATGAGACGCTGAATAAAAGAAGTTTAATCGCCGGCAAACGAAAACCTGCGATTTCCCGTAAATCCCGGACTCGGCCCGTATAGTTAAAAGTATACAAGGAAAGTACCCAGTGAGTAAACTCATTTCCAGAACGAATTTTTAAATTATTTCTTCACCACTAAAACGTATGAGACTTGTAGTTTTCAAAAATGTTTTCATTTTTGATGAGACGCTGAATAAAAGAAGTTTAATCGCCGGCAAACGAAAACCCGCCATTTCCCGTAAACCCCGGACTCGGCCCGTATAGTCAAAAGTATACAAAGATAGTACCCAGGGAGTAAACTCATTTCCCGAACGATTTTTTAAATTATTTTTTCACAACTAAAACGCATGAGACTTGTAGTTTTCAAAAATGTTTTCATTTTTGATGAGACGCTGAATAAAAGAAGTTTAATCGCCGGCAAACGAAAACCTGCTATTTCCCGTAAATCCCAGACTCGGCCCGTATAGTCAAAAGTATACAAAGAAAGTACCCAGGGAGTAAAATCATTTCCCGAACGATTTTTTAAATTACTTTTTCACCACTAAAACGCATGAGACTTGTAGTTTTTAGAAATGTTTTCATTTTTGATGAGACGCTGAATAAAAGAAGTTTAATCGCCGGCAAACGAAAACCTGCGATTTCCCGTAAATCCCCGACTCGGCCCGCATAGTCAAAAGTATACAAAGAAAGTACCCAGGGTGTAAACTCATTTCCCGAACGATTTTTTAAATTATTTTTTCACCACTAAAACGCATGAGACTTGTAGTTTTCAAAAATGTTTTCATTTTTGATGAGACGCTGAATAAAAGAAGTTTAATCGCCGGCAAACGAAAACCTGCTATTTCCCGTAAATCCCGGACTCGGCCCGTATAGTCAAAAGTATACAAAGAAAGTACCCAGGGAGTAAACTCATTTCCCAAACGATTATTTAAATTATTATTTCACCACTAAAGCCCATGAGACTTGTAGTTTTCAAAAATGTTCTCATTTTTGATGAGACGCTGAATAAAAGAAGTTTAATCGCCGGCAAACGAAAACCTGCTATTTCCCGTAAATCCCCGACTCGGGCTGTATAGTCAAAAGTATACAAAGAAAGTACCCAGGGAGTAAACGCATTGCACCGAACTATTTTTTAAATTATTTTTTCACCACTAAAACGCATGAGACTTGTAGTTTTCAAAAATGTTTTCATTTTTGATGAGACGCTGAATAAAAGAAGTTTAATCGCCGGCAAACGAAAACCTGCGATTTCCCGTAAATCCCCGACTCGGCCCGTATAGTCAAAAGTATACAAAGAAAGTACCCAGGGTGTAAACTCATTTCCCGAACGATTTTTTAAATTATTTTTTCACCACTAAAACGCATGAGACTTGTAGTTTTCAAAAATGTTTTCATTTATGATGAGACGCTGAATAAAAGAAGTTTAATCGCCGGCAAACGAAAACCTGCTATTTCCCGTAAATCCCGGACTCGGCCCGTATAGTCAAAAGTATACAAAGAAAGTACCCAGGGAGTAAACTCATTTCCCAAACGATTATTTAAATTATTATTTCACCACTAAAGCCCATGAGACTTGTAGTTTTCAAAAATGTTCTCATTTTTGATGAGACGCTGAATAAAAGAAGTTTAATCGCCGGCAAACGAAAACCTGCTATTTCCCGTAAATCCCGGACTCGGCCCGTATAGTCAAAAGTATACAAAGAAAGTACCCAGGGAGTAAACGCATTGCACCGAACTATTTTTTAAATTATTTTTTCACCACTAAAACGCATGAGACTTGTAGTTTTCAAAAATGTTTTCATTTTTGATGAGACGCTGAATAAAAGAAGTTTAATCGCCGGCAAACGAAAACCTGCGATTTCCCGTAAATCCCGGACTCGGCCCGTATAGTCAAAAGTATACAAAGAAAGTACCCGGGGTGTAAACTCATTTCCCGAACGATTTTTTAAATAATTATTTCACCACTAAAGCCCATGAGACTTGTAGTTTTTAAAAATGTTTTCATTTTTGATGAGACGCTGAATAAAAGAAGTTTAATCGCCGGCAAACGAAAACCTGCGATTTCCCGTAAATCCCGGACTCGGCCCGTATAGTTAAAAGTATACAAGGAAAGTACCCAGTGAGTAAACTCATTTCCAGAACGAATTTTTAAATTATTTTTTCACCACTAAAACGTAAGAGACTTGTAGTTTTCAAAAATGTTTTCATTTTTGATGAGACGCTGAATAAAAGAAGTTTAATCGCCGGCAAACGAAAACCTGCGATTTCCCGTAAATCCCAGACTCGGCCCGTATAGTTAAAAGTATACAAGGAAAGTACCCAGTGAGTAAACTCATTTCCAAAACGATTTTTTAAATTATCTTTTCACCACTAAAACGCTTGAGACTTGTAGTTTTCAAAAATGTTTTCATTTTTGATGAGACGCTGAATAAAAGAAGTTTAATCGCCGGCAAACGAAAACCCGCCATTTCCCGTAAACCCCGGACTCGGCCCGTATAGTCAAAAGTATACAAAGATAGTACCCAGGGAGTAAACTCATTTCCCGAACGATTTTTTAATTCATTTATTCACCACTAAAACGCATGAGACTTGTAGTTTTCAGAAATCTTTTCATTTTTGATGAGACGCTTAATGAAAGTGGTTTAATCGCCAAAAACGAAAACCTGCGATTTCCCGTAAATCCCGGACTCGGCCCGTATAGTCAAAAGTATACAAAGAAAGTACCCAGGGAGTAAACTCATTTCCCAAACGATTATTTAAATTATTATTTCACCACTAAAGCCCATGAGACTTGTAGTTTTCAAAAATGTTTTCATTTTTGATGAGACGCTGAATAAAAGAAGTTTAATCGCCGGCAAACGAAAACCCGCCATTTCCCGTAAACCCCGGACTCGGCCCGTATAGTCAAAAGTATACAAAGAAAGTACCCAGGGAGTAAACTCATTTCCCGAACTATTTTTTAAATTATTTTTTCACCACTAAAACGCATGAGACTTGTAGTTTTCAAAAATGTTTTCATTTTTGATGAGACGCTGAATAAAAGAAGTTTAATCGCCGGCAAACGAAAACCTGCGATTTCCCGTAAATCCCGGACTCGGCCCGTATAGTCAAAAGTATACAAAGAAAGTACCCAGGGAGTAAAATCATTTCCCAAACGATTATTTAAATTATTATTTCACCACTAAAGCCCATGAGACTTTTAGTTTTTAAAAATGTTTTCATTTTTGATGAGACGCTGAATAAAAGAAGTTTAATCGCCGGCAAACGAAAACCTGCGATTTCCCGTAAATCCCGGACTCGGCCCGTATAGTTAAAAGTATACAAGGAAAGTACCCAGTGAGTAAACTCATTTCCAGAACGAATTTTTAAATTATTTTTTCACCACTAAAACGTATGAGACTTGTAGTTTTCAAAAATGTTTTCATTTTTGATGAGACGCTGAATAAAAGAAGTTTAATCGCCGGCAAACGAAAACCTGCGATTTCCCGTAAATCCCGGACTCGGCCCGTATAGTTAAAAGTATACAAGGAAAGTACCCAGTGAGTAAACTCATTTCCAAAACGATTTTTTAAATTATCTTTTCACCACTAAAACGCTTGAGACTTGTAGTTTTCAAAAATGTTTTCATTTTTGATGAGACGCTGAATAAAAGAAGTTTAATCGCCGGCAAACGAAAACCCGCCATTTCCCGTAAACCCCGGACTCGGCCCGTATAGTCAAAAGTATACAAAGATAGTACCCAGGGAGTAAACTCATTTCCCGAACGATTTTTAATTCATTTATTCACCACTAAAACGCATGAGACTTGTAGTTTTCAGAAATCTTTTTATTTTTGATGAGACGCTTAATGAAAGTGGTTTAATCGCCGGCAAACGAAAACCTGCGATTTCCCGTAAATCCCGGACTCGGCCCGTATAGTCAAAAGTATACAAAGAAATTACCCAGGGTGTAAACTCATTTCTCGAACAATTTTTTAAATTATTTTTTCACCACTAAAACGCATGAGACTTGTAGTTTTCAAAAATGTTTTCATTTTTGATGAGACGCTGCATAAAAGAAGTTTAATCGCCGGCAAACGAAAACCTGCTATTTCCCGTAAATCCCGGACTCGGCCCGTATAGTCAAAAGTATACAAAGAAAGTACCCAGGAAGTAAACTCATTTCCCGAACTATTTTTTAAATTATTTTTTCACCACTAAAACGCATGAGACTTGTAGTTTTCAAAAATGTTTTCATTTTTGATGAGACGCTGAATAAAAGAAGTTTAATCGCCGGCAAACGAAAACCTGCGATTTCCCGTAAATCCCGGACTCGGCCCGTATAGTCAAAAGTATACAAAGAAAGTACCCAGGGAGTAAAATCATTTCCGAAACGATTATTTAAATTATTATTTCACCACTAAAGCCCATGAGACTTTTAGTTTTTAAAAATGTTTTCATTTTTGATGAGACGCTGAATAAAAGAAGTTTAATCGCCGGCAAACGAAAACCTGCGATTTCCCGTAAATCCCGGACTCGGCCCGTATAGTTAAAAGTATACAAGGAAAGTACCCAGTGAGTAAACTCATTTCCAGAACGAATTTTTAAATTATTTTTTCACCACTAAAACGTATGAGACTTGTAGTTTTCAAAAATGTTTTCATTTTTGATGAGACGCTGAATAAAAGAAGTTTAATCGCCGGCAAACGAAAACCTGCGATTTCCCGTAAATCCCGGACTCGGCCCGTATAGTTAAAAGTATACAAGGAAAGTACCCAGTGAGTAAACTCATTTCCAAAACGATTTTTTAAATTATCTTTTCACCACTAAAACGCTTGAGACTTGTAGTTTTCAAAAATGTTTTCATTTTTGATGAGACGCTGAATAAAAGAAGTTTAATCGCCGGCAAACGAAAACCCGCCATTTCCCGTAAACCCCGGACTCGGCCCGTATAGTCAAAAGTATACAAAGAAAGTACCCAGGGAGTAAAATCATTTCCCAAACGATTATTTAAATTATTATTTCACCACTAAAGCCCATGAGACTTTTAGTTTTTAAAAATGTTTTCATTTTTGATGAGACGCTGAATAAAAGAAGTTTAATCGCCGGCAAACGAAAACCTGCGATTTCCCGTAAATCCCGGACTCGGCCCGTATAGTTAAAAGTATACAAGGAAAGTACCCAGTGAGTAAACTCATTTCCAGAACGAATTTTTAAATTATTTTTTCACCACTAAAACGTATGAGACTTGTAGTTTTCAAAAATGTTTTCATTTTTGATGAGACGCTGAATAAAAGAAGTTTAATCGCCGGCAAACGAAAACCTGCGATTTCCCGTAAATCCCGGACTCGGCCCGTATAGTTAAAAGTATACAAGGAAAGTACCCAGTGAGTAAACTCATTTCCAAAACGATTTTTTAAATTATCTTTTCACCACTAAAACGCTTGAGACTTGTAGTTTTCAAAAATGTTTTCATTTTTGATGAGACGCTGAATAAAAGAAGTTTAATCGCCGGCAAACGAAAACCCGCCATTTCCCGTAAACCCCGGACTCGGCCCGTATAGTCAAAAGTATACAAAGATAGTACCCAGGGAGTAAACTCATTTCCCGAACGATTTTTAATTCATTTATTCACCACTAAAACGCATGAGACTTGTAGTTTTCAGAAATCTTTTCATTTTTGATGAGACGCTTAATGAAAGTGGTTTAATCGCCGGCAAACGAAAACCTGCGATTTCCCGTAAATCCCGGACTCGGCCCGTATAGTCAAAAGTATACAAAGAAAGTACCCAGGGTGTAAACTGATTTCTCGAACAATTTTTTAAATTATTTTTTCACCACTAAAACGCATGAGACTTGTAGTTTTCAAAAATGTTTTCATTTTTGATGAGACGCTGAATAAAAGAAGTTTAATCGCCGGCAAACTAAAACCTGCTATTTCCCGTAAATCCCGGACTCGGCCCGTATAGTCAAAAGTATACAAAGAAAGTACCCAGGGAGTAAACTCATTTCCCAAACGATTATTTAAATTATTATTTCACCACTAAAGCCCATGAGACTTTTAGTTTTTAAAAATGTTTTCATTTTTGATGAGACGCTGAATAAAAGAAGTTTAATCGCCGGCAAACGAAAACCTGCGATTTCCCGTAAATCCCCGACTCGGCCCGTATAGTCAAAAGTATACAAAGAAAGTACCCAGGGTGTAAACTCATTTCCCGAACGATTTTTTAAATTATTTTTTCACCACTAAAACGCATAAGACTTGTAGTTTTCAAAAATGTTTTCATTTTTGATGAGACGCTGAATAAAAGAAGTTTAATCGCCGGCAAACGAAAACCTGCGATTTCCCGTAAATCCCGGACTCGGCCCGTATAGTCAAAAGTATACAAAGATAGTACCCAGGGAGTAAACTCATTTCCCGAACGATTTTTTAATTCATTTATTCACCACTAAAACGCATGAGACTTGTAGTTTTTAGAAATCTTTTCATTTTTGATGAGAGGCTTAATGAAAGTGGTTTAATCGCCGGCAAACGAAAACCTGCGATTTCCCGTAAATCCCGGACTCGGCCCGTATAGTCAAAAGTATACAAAGAAAGTACCCAGGGTGTAAACTCATTTCTCGAACGATTTTTTAAATTATTTTTTCACCACTAAAACGCATGAGACTTGTAGTTTTCAAAAATGTTTTCATTTTTGATGAGACGCTGAATAAAAGAAGTTTAATCGCCGGCAAACGAAAACCTGCGATTTCCCGTAAATCCCCGACTCGGCCCGTATAGTCAAAAGTATACAAAGAAAGTACCCAGGGTGTAAACTGATTTCCCGAACGATTTTTTAAATTATTTTTTCACCACTAAAACGCATGAGACTTGTAGTTTTTAATAATGTTTTCATTTTTAATGAGACGCTGAATAAAAGAAGTTTAATCTCCGGCAAACGAAAACCTGCTATTTCCCGTAAATCCCAGACTCGGCCCGTATAGTCAAAAGTATACAAAGAAAGTACCCAGGGAGTAAACTCATTTCCCAAACGATTATTTAAATTATTATTTCACCACTAAAGCCCATGAGACTTTTAGTTTTTAAAAATGTTTTCATTTTTGATGAGACGCTGAATAAAAGAAGTTTAATCGCCGGCAAACGAAAACCTGCGATTTCCAGTAAATCCCCGACTCGGCCCGTATAGTCAAAAGTATACAAAGAAAGTACCCAGGGTGTAAACTCATTTCCCGAACGATTTTTTAAATTTTTTTTTCACCACTAAAACGCATGAGACTTGTAGTTTTCAAAAATGTTTTCATTTTTGATGAGACGCTGAATAAAAGAAGTTTAATCGCCGGCAAACGAAAACCTGCTATTTCCCGTAAATCCCGGACTCAGCCCGTATAGTCAAAAGTATACAAAGAAAGTACCCAGGGAGTAAACTCATTTCCCAAACGATTATTTAAATTATTATTTCACCACTAAAGCCCATGAGACTTGTAGTTTTCAAAAATGTTTTAATTTTTGATGAGACGCTGAATAAAAGAAGTTTAATCGCCGGCAAACAAAAACCCGCCATTTCCCGTAAACCCCGGACTCGGCCCGTATAGTCAAAAGTATACAAAGAAAGTACCCAGGGAGTAAACTCATTTCCTGAACTATTTTTTAAATTATTTTTTCACCACTAAAACGCATGAGACTTGTAGTTTTCAAAAATGTTTTCATTTTTGATGAGACGCTGAATAAAAGAAGTTTAATCGCCGGCAAACGAAAACCTGCGATTTCCCGTAAATCCCGGACTCGGCCCGTATAGTCAAAATTATACAAAGAAAGCACCCGGGGTGTAAACTCATTTTCCGAACGATTTTTTAAATTATTATTTCACCACTAAAGCCCATGAGACTTGTAGTTTTTAAAAATGTTTTCATTTTTGATGAGATGCTGAATAAAAGAAGTTTAATCGCCGGCAAACGAAAACCTGCGATTTCCCGTAAATCCCGGACTCGGCCCGTATAGTTAAAAGTATACAAGGAAAGTACCCAGTGAGTAAACTCATTTCCAGAACGAATTTTTAAATTATTTTTTCACCACTAAAACGTATGAGACTTGTAGTTTTCAAAAATGTTTTCATTTTTGATGAGACGCTGAATAAAAGAAGTTTAATCGCCGGCAAACGAAAACCTGCGATTTCCCGTAAATCCCCGACTCGGCCCGTATAGTCAAAAGTATACAAAGAAAGTACCCAGGGTGTAAACTCATTTCCCGAACGATTTTTTAAATTCTTTTTTCACCACTAAAACGCATAAGACTTGTAGTTTTCAAAAATGTTTTCATTTTTGATGAGACGCTGAATAAAAGAAGTTTAATCGCCGGCAAACGAAAACCTGCGATTTCCCGTAAATCCCGGACTCGGCCCGTATAGTCAAAAGTATACAAAGATAGTACCCAGGGAGTAAACTCATTTCCCGAACGATTTTTTAATTCATTTATTCACCACTAAAACGCATGAGACTTGTAGTTTTTAGAAATCTTTTCATTTTTGATGAGAGGCTTAATGAAAGTGGTTTAATCGCCGGCAAACGAAAACCTGCGATTTCCCGTAAATCCCGGACTCGGCCCGTATAGTCAAAAGTATACAAAGAAAGTACCCAGGGTGTAAACTCATTTCTCGAACGATTTTTTAAATTATTTTTTCACCACTAAAACGCATGAGACTTGTAGTTTTCAAAAATGTTTTCATTTTTGATGAGACGCTGAATAAAAGAAGTTTAATCGCCGGCAAACGAAAACCTGCGATTTCCCGTAAATCCCCGACTCGGCCCGTATAGTCAAAAGTATACAAAGAAAGTACCCAGGGTGTAAACTGATTTCCCGAACGATTTTTTAAATTATTTTTTCACCACTAAAACGCATGAGACTTGTAGTTTTCAATAATGTTTTCATTTTTAATGAGACGCTGAATAAAAGAAGTTTAATCGCCGGCAAACGAAAACCTGCTATTTCCCGTAAATCCCAGACTCGGCCCGTATAGTCAAAAGTATACAAAGAAAGTACCCAGGGAGTAAACTCATTTCCCAAACGATTATTTAAATTATTATTTCACCACTAAAGCCCATGAGACTTTTAGTTTTTAAAAATGTTTTCATTTTTGATGAGACGCTGAATAAAAGAAGTTTAATCGCCGGCAAACGAAAACCTGCGATTTCCCGTAAATCCCCGACTCGGCCCGTATAGTCAAAAGTATACAAAGAAAGTACCCAGGGTGTAAACTCATTTCCCGAACGATTTTTTAAATTATTTTTTCACCACTAAAACGCATGAGACTTGTAGTTTTCAAAAATGTTTTCATTTTTGATGAGACGCTGAATAAAAGAAGTTTAATCGCCGGCAAACGAAAACCTGCTATTTCCCGTAAATCCCGGACTCAGCCCGTATAGTCAAAAGTATACAAAGAAAGTACCCAGGGAGTAAACTCATTTCCCAAACGATTATTTAAATTATTATTTCACCACTAAAGCCCATGAGACTTGTAGTTTTCAAAAATGTTTTAATTTTTGATGAGACGCTGAATAAAAGAAGTTTAATCGCCGGCAAACAAAAACCCGCCATTTCCCGTAAACCCCGGACTCGGCCCGTATAGTCAAAAGTATACAAAGAAAGTACCCAGGGAGTAAACTCATTTCCTGAACTATTTTTTAAATTATTTTTTCACCACTAAAACGCATGAGACTTGTAGTTTTCAAAAATGTTTTCATTTTTGATGAGACGCTGAATAAAAGAAGTTTAATCGCCGGCAAACGAAAACCTGCGATTTCCCGTAAATCCCGGACTCGGCCCGTATAGTCAAAAGTATACAAAGAAAGTACCCGGGGTGTAAACTCATTTTCCGAACGATTTTTTAAATTATTATTTCACCACTAAAGCCCATGAGACTTGTAGTTTTTAAAAATGTTTTCATTTTTGATGAGATGCTGAATAAAAGAAGTTTAATCGCCGGCAAACGAAAACCTGCGATTTCCCGTAAATCCCGGACTCGGCCCGTATAGTTAAAAGTATACAAGGAAAGTACCCAGTGAGTAAACTCATTTCCAGAACGAATTTTTAAATTATTTTTTCACCACTAAAACGTATGAGACTTGTAGTTTTCAAAAATGTTTTCATTTTTGATGAGACGCTGAATAAAAGAAGTTTAATCGCCGGCAAACGAAAACCTGCGATTTCCCGTAAATCCCGGACTCGGCCCGTATAGTTAAAAGTATACAAGGAAAGTACCCAGTGAGTAAACTCATTTCCAAAACGATTTTTTAAATTATCTTTTCACCACTAAAACGCTTGAGACTTGTAGTTTTCAATAATGTTTTCATTTTTAATGAGACGCTGAATAAAAGAAGTTTAATCGCCGGCAAACGAAAACCTGCTATTTCCCGTAAATCCCAGACTCGGCCCGTATAGTCAAAAGTATACAAAGAAAGTACCCAGGGAGTAAACTCATTTCCCAAACGATTATTTAAATTATTATTTCACCACTAAAGCCCATGAGACTTTTAGTTTTTAAAAATGTTTTCATTTTTGATGAGACGCTGAATAAAAGAAGTTTAATCGCCGGCAAACGCAAACCTGCGATTTCCCGTAAATCCCCGACTCGGCCCGTATAGTCAAAAGTATACAAAGAAAGTACCCAGGGTGTAAACTCATTTCCCGAACGATTTTTTAAATTATTTTTTCACCACTAAAACGCATGAGACTTGTAGTTTTCAAAAATGTTTTCATTTTTGATGAGACGCTGAATAAAAGAAGTTTAATCGCCGGCAAACGAAAACCTGCTATTTCCCGTAAATCCCGGACTCAGCCCGTATAGTCAAAAGTATACAAAGAAAGTACCCAGGGAGTAAACTCATTTCCCAAACGATTATTTAAATTATTATTTCACCACTAAAGCCCATGAGACTTGTAGTTTTCAAAAATGTTTTCATTTTTGATGAGACGCTGAATAAAAGAAGTTTAATCGCCGGCAAACGAAAACCCGCCATTTCCCGTTAACCCCGGACTCGGCCCGTATAGTCAAAAGTATACAAAGAAAGTACCCAGGGAGTAAACTCATTTCCTGAACTATTTTTTAAATTATTTTTTAACCACTAAAACGCATGAGACTTGTAGTTTTCAAAAATGTTTTCATTTTTGATGAGACGCTGAATAAAAGAAGTTTAATCGCCGGCAAACGAAAACCTGCGATTTCCCGTAAATCCCGGACTCGGCCCGTATAGTCAAAAGTATACAAAGAAAGTACCCGGGGTGTAAACTCATTTTCCGAACGATTTTTTAAATTATTATTTCACCACTAAAGCCCATGAGACTTGTAGTTTTTAAAAATGTTTTCATTTTTAATGAGACGCTGAATAAAAGAAGTTTAATCGCCGGCAAACGAAAACCTGCGATTTCCCGTAAATCCCGGACTCGGCCCGTATAGTTAAAAGTATACAAGGAAAGTACCCAGTGAGTAAACTCATTTCCAGAACGAATTTTTAAATTATTTTTTCACCACTAAAACGTATGAGACTTGTAGTTTTCAAAAATGTTTTCATTTTTGATGAGACGCTGAATAAAAGAAGTTTAATCGCCGGCAAACGAAAACCTGCGATTTCCCGTAAATCCAGGACTCGGCCCGTATAGTTAAAAGTATACAAGGAAAGTACCCAGTGAGTAAACTCATTTCCAAAACGATTTTTTAAATTATCTTTTCACCACTAAAACGCTTGAGACTTGTAGTTTTCAAAAATGTTTTCATTTTTGATGAGACGCTGAATAAAAGAAGTTTAATCGCCGGCAAACGAAAACCCGCCATTTCCCGTAAACCCCGGACTCGGCCCGTATAGTCAAAAGTATACAAAGATAGTACCCAGGGATTAAACTCATTTCCCGAACGATTTTTTAATTCATTTATTCACCACTAAAACGCATGAGACTTGTAGTTTTCAGAAATCTTTTCATTTTTGATGAGACGCTGAATAAAAGAAGTTTAATCGCCGGCAAACGAAAACCTGCGATTTCCCGTAAATCCCGGACTCGGCCCGTATAGTTAAAAGTATACAAGGAAAGTACCCAGTGAGTAAACTCATTTCCAAAACGATTTTTTAAATTATCTTTTCACCACTAAAACGCTTGAGACTTGTAGTTTTCAATAATGTTTTCATTTTTAATGAGACGCTGAATAAAAGAAGTTTAATCGCCGGCAAACGAAAACCTGCTATTTCCCGTAAATCCCAGACTCGGCCCGTATAGTCAAAAGTATACAAAGAAAGTACCCAGGGAGTAAACTCATTTCCCAAACGATTATTTAAATTATTATTTCACCACTAAAGCCCATGAGACTTTTAGTTTTTAAAAATGTTTTCATTTTTGATGAGACGCTGAATAAAAGAAGTTTAATCGCCGGCAAACGCAAACCTGCGATTTCCCGTAAATCCCCGACTCGGCCCGTATAGTCAAAAGTATACAAAGAAAGTACCCAGGGTGTAAACTCATTTCCCGAACGATTTTTTAAATTATTTTTTCACCACTAAAACGCATGAGACTTGTAGTTTTCAAAAATGTTTTCATTTTTGATGAGACGCTGAATAAAAGAAGTTTAATCGCCGGCAAACGAAAACCTGCTATTTCCCGTAAATCCCGGACTCAGCCCGTATAGTCAAAAGTATACAAAGAAAGTACCCAGGGAGTAAACTCATTTCCCAAACGATTATTTAAATTATTATTTCACCACTAAAGCCCATGAGACTTGTAGTTTTCAAAAATGTTTTCATTTTTGATGAGACGCTGAATAAAAGAAGTTTAATCGCCGGCAAACGGAAACCCGCCATTTCCCGTAAACCCCGGACTCGGCCCGTATAGTCAAAAGTATACAAAGAAAGTACCCAGGGAGTAAACTCATTTCCTGAACTATTTTTTAAATTATTTTTTAACCACTAAAACGCATGAGACTTGTAGTTTTCAAAAATGTTTTCATTTTTGATGAGACGCTGAATAAAAGCAGTTTAATCGCCGGCAAACGAAAACCTGCGATTTCCCGTAAATCCCGGACTCGGCCCGTATAGTCAAAAGTATACAAAGAAAGTACCCGGGGTGTAAACTCATTTTCCGAACGATTTTTTAAATTATTATTTCACCACTAAAGCCCATGAGACTTGTAGTTTTTAAAAATGTTTTCATTTTTGATGAGACGCTGAATAAAAGAAGTTTAATCGCCGGCAAACGAAAACCTGCGATTTCCCGTAAATCCCGGACTCGGCCCGTATAGTTAAAAGTATACAAGGAAAGTACCCAGTGAGTAAACTCATTTCCAGAACGAATTTTTAAATTATTTTTTCACCACTAAAACGTATGAGACTTGTAGTTTTCAAAAATGTTTTCATTTTTGATGAGACGCTGAATAAAAGAAGTTTAATCGCCGGCAAACGAAAACCTGCGATTTCCCGTAAATCCCGGACTCGGCCTGTATAGTTAAAAGTATACAAGGAAAGTACCCAGTGAGTAAACTCATTTCCAAAACGATTTTTTAAATTATCTTTTCACCACTAAAACGCTTGAGACTTGTAGTTTTCAAAAATGTTTTCATTTTTGATGAGACGCTGAATAAAAGAAGTTTAATCGCCGGCAAACGAAAACCCGCCATTTCCCGTAAACCCCGGACTCGGCCCGTATAGTCAAAAGTATACAAAGATAGTACCCAGGGATTAAACTCATTTCCCGAACGATTTTTTAATTCATTTATTCACCACTAAAACGCATGAGACTTGTAGTTTTCAGAAATCTTTTCATTTTTGATGAGACGCTTAATGAAAGTGGTTTAATCGCCGGCAAACGAAAACCTGCGATTTCCCGTAAATCCCGGACTCGGCCCGTATAGTCAAAAGTATACAAAGAAAGTACCCAGGGAGTAAACTCATTTCCCAAACGATTATTTAAATTATTATTTCACCACTAAAGCCCATGAGACTTGTAGTTTTCAAAAATGTTTTCATTTTTGATGAGACGCTGAATAAAAGAAGTTTAATCGCCCTCAAACGAAAACCCGCCATTTCCCGTAAACCCCGGACTCGGCCCGTATAGTCAAAAGTATACAAAGAAAGTACCCAGGGAGTAAACTCATTTCCCGAACTATTTTTTAAATTATTTTTTCACCACTAAAACGCATGAGACTTGTACTTTTCAAAAATGTTTTCATTTTTGATGAGACGCTGAATAAAAGAAGTTTAATCGCCGGCAAACGAAAACCTGCGATTTCCCGTTAATCCCGGACTCGGCCCGTATAGTCAAAAGTATACAAAGAAAGTACCCGGGGTGTAAACTCATTTCCCGAACGATTTTTTAAATTATTATTTCACCACTAAAGCCCATGAGACTTGTAGTTTTTAAAAATGTTTTCATTTTTGATGAGACGCTGAATAAAAGAAGTTTAATGGCCGGCAAACGTAAACCTGCGATTTCCCGTAAATCCCGGACTCGGCCCGTATAGTTAAAAGTATGCAAGGAAAGTACCCAGTGAGTAAACACATTTCCAAAACGATTTTTTAAATTATCTTTTCACCACTAAAACGCTTGAGACTTGTAGTTTTCAAAAATGTTTTCATTTTTGATGAGACGCTGAATAAAAGAAGTTTAATCGCCGGCAAACGAAAACCCGCCATTTCCCGTAAACCCCGGACTCGGCCCGTATAGTCAAAAGTATACAAAGATAGTACCCAGGGAGTAAACTCATTTCCCGAACGATTTTTTAATTCATTTATTCACCACTAAAACGCATGAGACTTGTAGTTTTCAGAAATCTTTTCATTTTTGATGAGACGCTTAATGAAAGTGGTTTAATCGCCGGCAAACGAAAACCTGCGATTTCCCGTAAATCCCGGACTCGGCCCGTATAGTCAAAAGTATACAAAGAAAGTACCCAGGGTGTAAACTCATTTCTCGAACGATTTTTTAAATTATTTTTTCACCACTAAAACGCATGAGACTTGTAGTTTTCAAAAATGTTTTCATTTTTGATGAGACGCTGAATAAAAGAAGTTTAATCGCCGGCAAACGAAAACCTGCTATTTCCCGTAAATCCCGGACTCGGCCCGTATAGTCAAAAGTATACAAAGAAAGTACCCAGGGAGTAAACTCATTTCCCAAACGATTATTTAAATTATTATTTCACCACTAAAGCCCATGAGACTTTTAGTTTTTAAAAATGTTTTCATTTTTGATGAGACGCTGAATAAAAGAAGTTTAATCGCCGGCAAACGAAAACCTGCGATTTCCCGTAAATCCCCGACTCGGCCCGTATAGTCAAAAGTATACAAAGAAAGTACCCAGGGTGTAAACTCATTTCCCGAACGATTTTTTAAATTATTTTTTCACCACTAAAACGCATGAGACTTGTAGTTTCCAAAAATGTTTTCATTTTTGATGAGACGCTGAATAAAAGAAGTTTAATCGCCGGCAAACGAAAACCTGCGATTTCCCGTAAATCCCGGACTCGGCCCGTATAGTCAAAAGTATACAAAGATAGTACCCAGGGAGTAAACTCATTTCCCGAACGATTTTTTAATTCATTTATTCACCACTAAAACGCATGAGACTTGTAGTTTTCAGAAATCTTTTCATTTTTGATGAGACGCTTAATGAAAGTGGTTTAATCGCCGGCAAACGAAAACCTGCGATTTCCCGTAAATCCCGGACTCGGCCCGTATAGTCAAAAGTATACAAAGAAAGTACCCAGGGAGTAAACTCATTTCCCAAACGATTATTTAAATTATTATTTCACCACTAAAGCCCATGAGACTTGTAGTTTTCAAAAATGTTTTCATTTTTGATGAGACGCTGAATAAAAGAAGTTTAATCGCCGGCAAACGAAAACCCGCCATTTCCCGTAAACCCCGGACTCGGCCCGTATAGTCAAAAGTATACAAAGAAAGTACCCAGGGAGTAAACTCATTTCCCGAACTATTTTTTAAATTATTTTTTCACCACTAAAACGCATGAGACTTGTAGTTTTCAAAAATGTTTTCATTTTTGATGAGACGCTGAATAAAAGAAGTTTAATCGCCGGCAAACGAAAACCTGCGATTTCCCGTTAATCCCGGACTCGGCCCGTATAGTCAAAAGTATACAAAGAAAGTACCCGGGGTGTAAACTCATTTCCCGAACGATTTTTTAAATTATTATTTCACCACTAAAGCCCATGAGACTTGTAGTTTTTAAAAATGTTTTCATTTTTGATGAGACGCTGAATAAAAGAAGTTTAATGGCCGGCAAACGTAAACCTGCGATTTCCCGTAAATCCCGGACTCGGCCCGTATAGTTAAAAGTATGCAAGGAAAGTACCCAGTGAGTAAACACATTTCCAAAACGATTTTTTAAATTATCTTTTCACCACTAAAACGCTTGAGACTTGTAGTTTTCAAAAATGTTTTCATTTTTGATGAGACGCTGAATAAAAGAAGTTTAATCGCCGGCAAACGAAAACCCGCCATTTCCCGTAAACCCCGGACTCGGCCCGTATAGTCAAAAGTATACAAAGATAGTACCCAGGGAGTAAACTCATTTCCCGAACGATTTTTTAATTCATTTATTCACCACTAAAACGCATGAGACTTGTAGTTTTCAGAAATCTTTTCATTTTTGATGAGACGCTTAATGAAAGTGGTTTAATCGCCGGCAAACGAAAACCTGCGATTTCCCGTAAATCCCGGACTCGGCCCGTATAGTCAAAAGTATACAAAGAAAGTACCCAGGGTGTAAACTCATTTCTCGAACGATTTTTTAAATTATTTTTTCACCACTAAAACGCATGAGACTTGTAGTTTTCAAAAATGTTTTCATTTTTGATGAGACGCTGAATAAAAGAAGTTTAATCGCCGGCAAACGAAAACCTGCTATTTCCCGTAAATCCCGGACTCGGCCTGTATAGTCAAAAGTATACAAAGAAAGTACCCAGGGCGTAAACTCATTTCCCAAACGATTATTTAAATTATTATTTCACCACTAAAGCCCATGAGACTTTTAGTTTTTAAAAATGTTTTCATTTTTGATGAGACGCTGAATAAAAGAAGTTTAATCGCCGGCAAACGAAAACCTGCGATTTCCCGTAAATCCCCGACTCGGCCCGTATAGTCAAAAGTATACAAAGAAAGTACCCAGGGTGTAAACTCATTTCCCGAACGATTTTTTAAATTATTTTTTCACCACTAAAACGCATGAGACTTGTAGTTTCCAAAAATGTTTTCATTTTTGATGAGACGCTGAATAAAAGAAGTTTAATCGCCGGCAAACGAAAACCTGCGATTTCCCGTAAATCCCGGACTCGGCCCGTATAGTCAAAAGTATACAAAGATAGTACCCAGGGAGTAAACTCATTTCCCGAACGATTTTATTAATTCATTTATTCACCACTAAAACGCATGAGACTTGTAGTTTTCAGAAATCTTTTCATTTTTGATGAGAGGCTTAATGAAAGTGGTTTAATCGCCGGCAAACGAAAACCTGCGATTTCCCGTAAATCCCCGACTCGGCCCGTATAGTCAAAAGTATACAAAGAAAGTACCCAGGGTGTAAACTCATTTCCCGAACGATTTTTTAAATTATTTTTTCACCACTAAAACGCATGAGACTTGTAGTTTTCAAAAATGTTTTCATTTTTGATGAGACGCTGAATAAAAGAAGTTTAATCGCCGGCAAACGAAAACCTGCTATTTCCCGTAAATCCTGGACTCGGCCCGTATAGTCAAAAGTATACAAAGAAAGTACCCAGGGAGTAAACTCATTTCCCAAACGATTATTTAAATTATTATTTTTTTACCACTAAAGCCCATGAGACTTGTAGTTTTTAAAAATGTTTTCATTTTTGATGAGACGCTGAATAAAAGAAGTTTAATCGCCGGCAAACGAAAACCTGCGATTTCCCGTAAATCCCCGACTCGGCCCGTATAGTCAAAAGTATACAAAGAAAGTACCCAGGGTGTAAACTCATTTCCCGAACGATTTTTTAAATTATTTTTTCACCTCTAAAACGCATGAGACTTGTAGTTTTCAAAAATGTTTTCATTTTTGATGAGACGCTGAATAAAAGAAGTTTAATCGCCGGCAAACGAAAACCTGCGATTTCCCGTAAATCCCGGACTCGGCCCGTATAGTCAAAAGTATACAAAGATAGTACCCAGGGAGTAAACTCATTTCCCGAACGATTTTTTAATTCATTTATTCACCACTAAAACGCATGAGACTTGTAGTTTTCAGAAATCTTTTCATTTTTGATGAGAGGCTTAATGAAAGTGGTTTAATCGCCGGCAAACGAAAACCTGCGATTTCCCGTAAATCCCCGACTCGGCCCGTATAGTCAAAAGTAAACAAAGAAAGTACCCAGGGTGTAAACTCATTTCCCGAACGATTTTTTAAATTATTTT
This sequence comes from Hydractinia symbiolongicarpus, assembly GCF_029227915.1. Lineage (NCBI taxonomy): Eukaryota > Metazoa > Cnidaria > Hydrozoa > Anthoathecata > Hydractiniidae > Hydractinia > Hydractinia symbiolongicarpus. The sequence goes on along the minus strand of NC_079875.1, from coordinate 1,925,110 downwards.
TTCACCACTAAAACGCATGAGACTTGTAGTTTTCAAAAATGTTTTCATTTTTGATGAGACGCTGAATAAAAGAAGTTTAATCGCCGGCAAACGAAAACCTGCGATTTCCCGTAAATCCCCGACTCGGCCCGTATAGTCAAAAGTATACAAAGAAAGTACCCAGGGTGTAAACTCATTTCCCGAACGATTTTTTAAATTATTTTTTCACCACTAAAACGCATGAGACTTGTAGTTTTCAAAAATGTTTTCATTTTTGATGAGACGCTGAATAAAAGAAGTTTAATCGCCGGCAAACGAAAACCTGCTATTTCCCGTAAATCCTGGACTCGGCCCGTATAGTCAAAAGTATACAAAGAAAGTACCCAGGGAGTAAACTCATTTCCCAAACGATTATTTAAATTATTATTTTTTTACCACTAAAGCCCATGAGACTTGTAGTTTTTAAAAATGTTTTCATTTTTGATGAGACGCTGAATAAAAGAAGTTTAATCGCCGGCAAACGAAAACCTGCGATTTCCCGTAAATCCCCGACTCGGCCCGTATAGTCAAAAGTATACAAAGAAAGTACCCAGGGTGTAAACTCATTTCCCGAACGATTTTTTAAATTATTTTTTCACCTCTAAAACGCATGAGACTTGTAGTTTTCAAAAATGTTTTCATTTTTGATGAGACGCTGAATAAAAGAAGTTTAATCGCCGGCAAACGAAAACCTGCGATTTCCCGTAAATCCCGGACTCGGCCCGTATAGTCAAAAGTATACAAAGATAGTACCCAGGGAGTAAACTCATTTCCCGAACGATTTTTTAATTCATTTATTCACCACTAAAACGCATGAGACTTGTAGTTTTCAGAAATCTTTTCATTTTTGATGAGAGGCTTAATGAAAGTGGTTTAATCGCCGGCAAACGAAAACCTGCGATTTCCCGTAAATCCCCGACTCGGCCCGTATAGTCAAAAGTAAACAAAGAAAGTACCCAGGGTGTAAACTCATTTCCCGAACGATTTTTTAAATTATTTTTTCACCACTAAAACGCATGAGACTTGTAGTTTTCAAAAATGTTTTCATTTTTGATGAGACGCTGAATAAAAGAAGTTTAATCGCTGGCAAACGAAAACCTGCTATTTCCCGTAAATCCTGGACTCGGCCCGTATAGTCAAAAGTATACAAAGAAAGTACCCAGGGAGTAAACTCATTTCCCAAACGATTATTTAAATTATTATTTTTTTACCACTAAAGCCCATGAGACTTGTAGTTTTTAAAAATGTTTTCATTTTTGATGAGACGCTGAATAAAAGAAGTTTAATCGCCGGCGAACGAAAACCCGCGATTTCCTGTAAATCTCGGATTCGGCCCGCAGAGTCAAAAGTATACAAGGAAAGTACCCAGTGAGTAAACTCATTTCCAAAACGATTTTTTAAATTATCTTTTCACCACTAAAACGCTTGAGACTTGTAGTTTTCAAAAATGTTTTCATTTTTGATGAGACGCTGAATAAAAGAAGTTTAATCGCCGGCAAACGAAAACCCGCCATTTCCCGTAAACCCCGGACTCGGCCCGTATAGTCAAAAGTATACAAAGAAAGTACCCAGGGAGTAAACTCATTTCCCGAACGATTTTTTAAATTATTTTTTCACCACTAAAACGCATGAGACTTGTAGTTTTCAAAAATGTTTTCATTTTTGATGAGAGGCTGATTAAAAGAAGTTTAATTGCCGGCAAACGAAAACCTGCGATTTCCCGTAAATCCCGGACTCGGCCCGTATAGTCAAAAGTATACAAAGAAAGTACCCGGGGTGTAAACTCATTTCCCGAACGATTTTTTAAATTATTATTTCACCACTAAAGCCCATGAGACTTGTAGTTTTTAAAAATGTTTTCATTTTTGATGAGACGCTGAATAAAAGAAGTTTAATTGCCGGCAAACGAAAACCCGCGACTTCCCGTAAATCCCGGACTCGGCCCGTATAGTCAAAAGTATACAAAGAAAGTACCCAGGGAGTAAACTCATTTCCCGAACGATTTTTTAAATTAATTTTCACCAATAAAACGCATGAGACTTGTAGTTTTCAGAAATGTTTTCATTTTTGATGAGACGCTTAATGAAAGTTGTTTAATCGCCGGCAAACGAAAACCCGCGATTTCCCGTAAATCCCGGGCTTGGCCCGTATAGTCGAATTTATACAAAGAAAGTAACCTGTGAGTAAACTCATTTCCGAAACGATTTTTTCAATTATCTTTTCACCACTAAAACGCATGAGACTTGTAGTTTTCAGAAATGTTTTCATTTTTGATGAGACGCCTAATGAATGTTGTTTAATCGCCGGCAAACGAAAACCTGCGATTTCCCGTAAATCCCGGGCTTGGCCCGTATAGTCGAATGTATACAAAGAAATTACCCTGTGAGTAAACTCATTTCCGAAACGATTTTTTCAATTATCTTTTCACCACTAAAACGCATGAGACTTGTAGTTTTCAGAAATGTTTTCATTTTTGATGAGACGCCTAATGAAAGTTGTTTAATCGCCGGCAAACGAAAACCCGCGATTTCCCGTAAATCCCAGGCTTGGCCCGTATAGTTGAATGTATACAAAGAAAGTACCCTGTGAGTAAACTCATTTCCGAAACGATTTTTTCAATTATCTTTTCACCACTAAAACGCACGAGACTTGCAGTTTTCAAAAATGTTTTCATTTTTCATGAGACGCTTAATAAAAGAGGTTTAATCGCCGACAAACGAAAACCCGCGATTTCCCGTAAATCCCGGGCTTGGCCCGTATAGTCGAATGTATACAAAGAAAGTACCCAGGGAGTAAACTCATTTCCCGAACGATTTTTTAAATTTTTTTTTCACCTCTAAAACGCATGAGACTTGTAGTTTTCAAAAATGTTTTCATTTTTGATGAGACGCTTAATGAAAGAGGTTTAATCACCGGCAAATGAAAACCCGCGATTTTCCGTAAATCCCGGGCTTGGCCCGTATAGTCGAATGTATACAAAGAAAGTACCCTCTGAGTAAACTCATTTCCAGAACGATTTTTTAATTTATTTTTTCACCACTAAAACGCATGAGACTTGTTGTTTTCAAAAATGTTTTCATTTTTGATGAGACGCTTAATAAAAGTACCCTGTGAGTAAACTCATTTCCAGAACGATTTTTTAATTTATTTTTTCACCACTAAAACGCATGAGACTTGTTGTTTTCAAAAATGTTTTCATTTTTGATGAGACGCTTAATGAAAGAGAAATAATCGCCGGCAAACGAAAACCCGAGATTTCCCGTTAATCCCGGGCTTGGCCCGTATAGTCGAATGTATACAAAGAAATTACCCTGTGAGTAAACTCATTTCCGAAACGATTTTTTCAATTATATTTTCACCACTAAAACGCACGAGACTTGCAGTTTTCAAAAATGTTTTCATTTTTCATGAGACGCTTAATAAAAGAGGTTTAATCGCCGACAAACGAAAACCCGCGATTTCCCGTAAATCCCGGGCTTGGCCCGTATAGTCGAATGTATACAAAGAAAGTACCCAGGGAGTAAACTCATTTCCCGAACGATTTTTTAAATTTTTTTTTCACCTCTAAAACGCATGAGACTTGTAGTTTTCAAAAATGTTTTCATTTTTGATGAGACGCTTAATGAAAGAGGTTTAATCACCGGCAAATGAAAACCCGCGATTTTCCGTAAATCCCGGGCTTGGCCCGTATAGTCGAATGTATACAAAGAAAGTACCCTCTGAGTAAACTCATTTCCAGAAAGATTTTTTAATTTATTTTTTCACCACTAAAACGCATGAGACTTGTTGTTTTCAAAAATGTTTTCATTTTTGATGAGACGCTTAATGAAAGAGAAATAATCGCCGGCAAACGAAAACCCGAGATTTCCCGTAAATCCCGGGCTTGGCCCGTATAGTCGAATGTATACAAAGAAATTACCCTGTGAGTAAACTCATTTCCGAAACGATTTTTTCAATTATATTTTCACCACTAAAACGCACGAGACTTGCAGTTTTCAAAAATGTTTTCATTTTTCATGAGACGCTTAATAAAAGAGGTTTAATCGCCGGCAAACGAAAACCCGCGATTTCCCGTAAATCCCGGGCTTGGCCCGTATAGTCAAATGTATACAAAGAAAGTACCCTGTCAGTAAACTCATTTCCCGAACGATTTCTTAAATTATTTTTTCACCACTAAAACGCATAAGACTTGTAGTTTTCAAAAATGTTTTCATTTTTGATGAGACGCTGAATAAAAAAAGTTTAATCGCCGGCAAACGAAAACCTGCGATTTCCCGTAAATCCCGGACTCGGCCCGTATAGTCAAAAGTATACAAAGAAAGTACCTGGGGTGTAAACTCATTTCCCGAACGATTTTTTAAATTATTATTTCACCACTAAAGCCCATGAGACTTGTAGTTTTTAAAAATGTTTTCATTTTTGATGAGACGCTGAATAAAAGAAGTTTAATTGCCGGCAAACGAAAACCCGCGACTTCCCGTAAATCCCGGACACGGCCCGTATAGTCAAAAGTATACAAAGAAAGTACCCAGGGAGTAAACTCATTTCCCGAACGATTTTTTAAATTAATTTTCACCAATAAAACGCATGAGACTTGTAGTTTTCAGAAATGTTTTCATTTTTGATGAGACGCTTAATGAAAGTTGTTTAATCGCCGGCAAACGAAAACCCACGATTTCCCGTAAATCCCGGGCTTGGCCCGTATAGTCGAATGTATACAAGGAAAGTACCCTGTGAGTAAACTCATTTCCGAAACGATTTTTTCGATTATCTTTTCACCACTAAAACGCATGAGACTTGTAGTTTTGAAAAAAATTTTTATTTTTGATGAGACGCTTAATGAAAGAGGTTTAATCGCCGGCAAACGAAAACCCGCGATTTCCCGTAAATTCCCGGCTTGGCCCGTATAGTTGAATGTATACAAAGAAAGTACCCTGTGAGTAAACTCATTTCCAGAACGATTTTTTAATTTATTTTTTCACCACTAAAACGCATGAGACTTGTAGTTTTCAAAAATGTTTTCATTTTGGATGAGACGCTGAATAAAAGAAGTTTAATCGCCGGCAAACGAAAACCCGCAATTTCCCGTAAATCCTGGACTCGGCCCGTATAATCAAAAGTATACAAAGAAAGTACCCAGGGAGTAAACTCATTTCCCAAACGATTTTTTAAATTATTATTACACCACTAAAGCCCATGAGACTTGTAGTTTTTAAAAATGTTTTCATTTTTGATGAGACGCTGAATAAAAGAAGTTTAATCGCCGGCAAACGAAAACCTGCGATTTCCCGTAAATCCCAGACTCGGCCCGTATAGTTAAAAGTATACAAGGAAAGTACCCAGTGAGTAAACTCATTTCCAAAACGAATTTTTAAATTATTTTTTCACCACTAAAACGTATGAGACTTGTAGTTTTCAAAAATGTTTTCATTTTTGATGAGACGCTGAATAAAAGAAGTTTAATCGCCGGCAAACGAAAACCTGCGATTTCCCGTAAATCCCGGACTCGGCCCGTATAGTTAAATGTATACAAGGAAAGTACCCAGTGAGTAAACTTATTTCCAGAACGAATTTTTAAATTATTTTTTCACTACTAAAACGTATGAGACTTGTAGTTTTCAAAAATGTTTTCATTTTTGATGAGACGCTGAATAAAAGAAGTTTAATCGCCGGCAAACGAAAACCTGCGATTTCCCGTAATTCCCGGACTCGGCCCGTATAGTCAAAAGTATACAAAGAGAGTACCCTGTGAGTAAACTCATTTCCCGAACGATTTTTTAAATTATTTTTTCACCACTAAAACGCATGAGACTTGTAGTTTTCAAAAATGTTTTCATTTTTGATGAGACGCTGAATAAAAGAAGTTTAATCGCCGGCAAACGAAAACCTGCGATTTCCCGTAAATCCCGGGTTCGGCCAGTATAGTCAAAAGTATACAAAGAAAGTACCCGGGGTGTAAACTCATTTCCCGAACGATTTTTTAAATTATTATTTCACCACTAAAGCCCATGAGACTTGTAGTTTTTTAAAATGTTTTCATTTTTGATGAGACGCTGAATAAAAGAAGTTTAATTGCCGGCAAACGAAAACCCGCGACTTCCCGTAAATCCCGGACTCGGCCCGTATAGTCAAATGTATACAAAGAAAGTACCCAGGGAGTAAACTCATTTCCCGAACGATTTTTTCAATTAATTTTCACCAATAAAACGCATGAGACTTGTAGTTTTCAGAAATGTTTTAATTTTTGATGAGACGCTTAATGAAAGTTGTTTAATCGCCGGCAAACGAAAACCCACGATTTCCCGTAAATCCCGGGCTTGGCCCGTATAGTCGAATGTATACAAAGAAAGTACCCTGTGAGTAAACTCATTTCCAAAACGATTTTTTCGATTATCTTTTCACCACTAAAACGCATGAGACTTGTAGTTTTGAAAAAAATTTTTATTTTTGATGAGACGCTTAATGAAAGAGGTTTAATCGCCGGCAAACGAAAACCCGCGATTTCCCGTAAATTCCCGGCTTGGCCCGTATAGTTGAATGTATACAAAGAAAGTACCCTGTGAGTAAACTCATTTCCAGAACGATTTTTTAATTTATTTTTTCACCACTAAAACGCATGAGACTTGTAGTTTTCAAAAATGTTTTCATTTTTGATGAGACGCTGAATAAAAGAAGTTTAATCGCCGGCAAACGAAAACCCGCAATTTCCCGTAAATCCTGGACTCGGCCCGTATAGTCAAAAGTATACAAAGAAAGTACCCAGGGAGTAAACTCATTTCCCAAACGATTTTTTAAATTATTATTACACCACTAAAGCCCATGAGACTTGTAGTTTTTAAAAATGTTTTCATTTTTGATGAGACGCTGAATAAAAGAAGTTTAATCGCCGGCAAACGAAAACCTGCGATTTCCCGTAAATCCCAGACTCGGCCCGTATAGTTAAAAGTATACAAGGAAAGTACCCAGTGAGTAAACTCATTTCCAAAACGAATTTTTAAATTATTTTTTCACCACTAAAACGTATGAGACTTGTAGTTTTCAAAAATGTTTTCATTTTTGATGAGACGCTGAATAAAAGAAGTTTAATCGCCGGCAAACGAAAACCTGCGATTTCCCGTAAATCCCGGACTCGGCCCGTATAGTTAAATGTATACAAGGAAAGTACCCAGTGAGTAAACTTATTTCCAGAACGAATTTTTAAATTATTTTTTCACTACTAAAACGTATGAGACTTGTAGTTTTCAAAAATGTTTTCATTTTTGATGAGACGCTGAATAAAAGAAGTTTAATCGCCGGCAAACGAAAACCTGCGATTTCCCGTAATTCCCGGACTCGGCCCGTATAGTCAAAAGTATACAAAGAGAGTACCCTGTGAGTAAACTCATTTCCCGAACGATTTTTTAAATTATTTTTTCACCACTAAAACGCATGAGACTTGTAGTTTTCAAAAATGTTTTCATTTTTGATGAGACGCTGAATAAAAGAAGTTTAATCGCCGGCAAACGAAAACCTGCGATTTCCCGTAAATCCCGGGTTCGGCCAGTATAGTCAAAAGTATACAAAGAAAGTACCCGGGGTGTAAACTCATTTCCCGAACGATTTTTTAAATTATTATTTCACCACTAAAGCCCATGAGACTTGTAGTTTTTTAAAATGTTTTCATTTTTGATGAGACGCTGAATAAAAGAAGTTTAATTGCCGGCAAACGAAAACCCGCGACTTCCCGTAAATCCCGGACTCGGCCCGTATAGTCAAATGTATACAAAGAAAGTACCCAGGGAGTAAACTCATTTCCCGAACGACTTTTTAAATTAATTTTCACCAATAAAACGCATGAGACTTGTAGTTTTCAGAAATGTTTTAATTTTTGATGAGACGCTTAATGAAAGTTGTTTAATCGCCGGCAAACGAAAACCCGCGATTTCCCGTAAATCCCGGGCTTGGCCCGTATAGTCGAATGTATACAAAGAAAGTACCCTGTGAGTAAACTCATTTCCGAAACGATTTTTTCAATTATCTTTTTACCACTAAAACGCATGAGACTTGTAGTTTTCAAAAATTTTTTCATTTTTGATGAGACGCTTAATGAAAGAGGTTTAATCGCCGGCAAACGAAAACCCGCAATTTCCCGTAAATCCCGGGCTAGGCCCGTATAGTCGAATGTATACAAAGAAAGTACCCTGTAAGTAAACTCATTTCCAGAACGATTTTTTAATTTATTTTTTTACCACTAAAACGCATGAGACTTGTAGTTTTCAAAAATGTTTTCATTTTTGATGAGACGCTGAATAAAAGAAGTTTAATCGCCGGCAAACGAAAACCCGCAATTTCCCGTAAATCCTGGACTCGGCCCGTATAGTCAAAAGTATACAATGAAAGTACCCAGGGAGTAAACTCATTTCCCAAACGATTTTTTAAATTATTATTTCACCACTAAAGCCCATGAGACTTGTAGTTTTTAAAAATGTATTCATTTTTGATGAGACGCTGAATAAAAGAAGTTTAATCGCCGGCAAACGAAAACCTGCGATTTCCCGTAAATCCCGGACTCGGCCCGTATAGTTAAAAGTATACAAGGAAAGTACCCAGTGAGTAAACTCATTTCCCTAACGAATTTTTAAATTATTTTTTCACCACTAAAACGCATGAGACTTGTAGTTTTCAAAAATGTTTTCATTTTTGATGAGACGCTGAATAAAAGAAGTTTAATCGCCGGCAAACGAAAACCTGCGATTTCCTGTAAATCCCGGACTCGGCCCGTATAGTCAAAAGTATACAAAGAGGGTACCCAGGGTGTAAACTCATTTCCCGAACGATTTTTTAAATTATTTTTTCACCACTAAAACGCATGAGACTTGTAGTTTTCAAAAATGTTTTCATTTTTGATGAGACGCTGAATAAAAGAAGTTTAATCGCCGGCAAACGAAAACCTGCGATTTCCCGTAATTCCCGGACTCGGCCCGTATAGTCAAAAGTATACAAAGAGAGTACCCAGGGTGTAAACTCATTTCCCGAACGATTTTTTAAATTATTTTTTCACCACTAAAGCGCATGAGACTTGTAGTTTTCAAAAATGTTTTCATTTTTGATGAGACGCTAAATAAAAGAAGTTTAATCGCCGGCAAACGAAAACCTGCGATTTCCCGTAATTCCCGGACTCGGCCCGTATAGTCAAAAGTATACAAACAGAGTACCCAGGGTGTAAACTCATTTCCCGAACGATTTTTTAATTTATTTTTTCACCACTAAAGCGCATGAGACTTGTAGTTTTCAAAAATGTTTTCATTTTTGATGAGACGCTGAATAAAAGAAGTTTAATCGCCTGCAAACGAAAACCTGCGACTTCCCGTAAATCCCGGACTCGACCCGTATAGTCAAAATTATACAAAGAAAGTACCCAGGGAGTAAACTCATTTCCCAAACGATTTTTTAAATTATTATTTTACCACTAAAGCCCATGAGACTTGTAGTTTTTAAAAATGGTTTCATTTTTGATGAGACACTGAATAAAAGAAGTTTAATCGCCGGCAAACGAAAACTCGCGATTTCCCGTAAATCCCGGACTCGGCCCGTATAGTCAAAAGTATGCAAGGAAAGTACCCAGTGAGTAAACTCATTTCCGGAACGAATTTTTAAATTATTTTTTCACCACTAAAACGCATGAGACTTGTAGTTTTCAGAAATGTTTTCATTTTTGATGAGACGCTTAATGAAAGAGGTTTAATCGCCGGCAAACGAAAACCCGCGATTTCCCGTAAATCCCGGGCTTGGCCCGTATAGTCGAATGTATACAAAGAAAGTACCCTGTGAGTAAACTCATTTCCAAAACGATTTTTTAAATTATCTTTTCACCACTAAAACGCTTGAGACTTGTAGTTTTCAAAAATGTTTTCATTTTTGATGAGACGCTAAATAAAAGAAGTTTAATCGCCGGCAAACGAAAACCCGCCTATTCCCGTAAACCCCGGACTCGGCCCGCATAGTCAAAAGTATACAAAAAAGTACCCAGGGTGTAAACTCATTTCCCGAACGATTTTTTAAATTATTATTTCACCACTAAATCCCATGAGACTTTTAGTTTTTAAAAATGTTTTCATTTTTGATGAGACGCTGAATAAAAGAAGTTTAATCGCCGGCAAACGAAAACCCGCAATTTCCCGTAAATCCCGGTCTCGGCCCGTATAGTCAAAAGTATACAAGGAAAGTACCCAGTGAGTAAACTCATTTCCCTAACGAATTTTTAAATTATTTTTTCACCACTAAAACGCATGAGACTTGTAGTTTTCAAAAATGTTTTCATTTTTGATGAGACGCTGAATAAAAGAAGTTTAATCGCCGGCAAACGAAAACCTGCGATTTCCTGTAAATCCCGGACTCGGCCCGTATAGTCAAAAGTATACAAAGAGGGTACCCAGGGTGTAAACTCATTTCCCGAACGATTTTTTAAATTATTTTTTCACCACTAAAACGCATGAGACTTGTAGTTTTCAAAAATGTTTTCATTTTTGATGAGACGCTGAATAAAAGAAGTTTAATCGCCGGCAAACGAAAACCTGCGATTTCCCGTAATTCCCGGACTCGGCCCGTATAGTCAAAAGTATACAAAGAGAGTACCCAGGGTGTAAACTCATTTCCCGAACGATTTTTTAAATTATTTTTTCACCACTAAAGCGCATGAGACTTGTAGTTTTCAAAAATGTTTTCATTTTTGATGAGACGCTGAATAAAAGAAGTTTAATCGCCTGCAAACGAAAACCTGCGACTTCCCGTAAATCCCGGACTCGACCCGTATAGTCAAAATTATACAAAGAAAGTACCCAGGGAGTAAACTAATTTCCCAAACGATTTTTTAATATATTATTTTACCACTAAAGCCCATGAGACTTGTAGTTTTTAAAAATGGTTTCATTTTTGATGAGACACTGAATAAAAGAAGTTTAATCGCCGGCAAACGAAAACTCGCGATTTCCCGTAAATCCCGGACTCGGCCCGTATAGTCAAAAGTATGCAAGGAAAGTACCCAGTGAGTAAACTCATTTCCGGAACGAATTTTTAAATTATTTTTTCACCACTAAAACGCATGAGACTTGTAGTTTTCAGAAATGTTTTCATTTTTGATGAGACGCTTAATGAAAGAGGTTTAATCGCCGGCAAACGAAAACCCGCGATTTCCCGTAAATCCCGGGCTTGGCCCGTATAGTCGAATGTATACAAAGAAAGTACCCTGTGAGTAAACTCATTTCCAAAACGATTTTTTAAATTATCTTTTCACCACTAAAACGCTTGAGACTTGTAGTTTTCAAAAATGTTTTCATTTTTGATGAGACGCTAAATAAAAGAAGTTTAATCGCCGGCAAACGAAAACCCGCCTATTCCCGTAAACCCCGGACTCGGCCCGCATAGTCAAAAGTATACAAAAAAGTACCCAGGGTGTAAACTCATTTCCCGAACGATTTTTTAAATTATTATTTCACCACTAAATCCCATGAGACTTTTAGTTTTTAAAAATGTTTTCATTTTTGATGAGACGCTGAATAAAAGAAGTTTAATCGCCGGCAAACGAAAACCTGCGATTTCCTGTAAATCCCGGACTCGGCCCGTATAGTCAAAAGTATACAAAGAGGGTACCCAGGGTGTAAACTCATTTCCCGAACGATTTTTTAAATTATTTTTTCACCACTAAAACGCATGAGACTTGTAGTTTTCAAAAATGTTTTCATTTTTGATGAGACGCTGAATAAAAGAAGTTTAATCGCCGGCAAACGAAAACCTGCGATTTCCCGTAATTCCCGGACTCGGCCCGTATAGTCAAAAGTATACAAAGAGAGTACCCAGGGTGTAAACTCATTTCCCGAACGATTTTTTAAATTATTTTTTCACCACTAAAGCGCATGAGACTTGTAGTTTTCAAAAATGTTTTCATTTTTGATGAGACGCTGAATAAAAGAAGTTTAATCGCCGGCAAACGAAAACCTGCGATTTCCCGTAATTCCCGGACTCGGCCCGTATAGTCAAAAGTATACAAAGAGAGTACCCAGGGTGTAAACTATTTCCCGAACGATTTTTTAAATTATTTTTTCACCACTAAAGCGCATGAGACTTGTAGTTTTCAAAAATGTTTTCATTTTTGATGAGACGCTGAATAAAAGAAGTTTAATCGCCTGCAAACGAAAACCTGCGACTTCCCGTAAATCCCGGACTCGGCCCGTATAGTCAAAATTATACAAAGAAAGTACCCAGGGAGTAAACTTATTTCCCAAACGATTTTTTAAATTATTATTTTACCACTAAAGCACATGAGACTTGTAGTTTTTAAAAATGGTTTCATTTTTGATGAGACACTGAATAAAAGAAGTTTAATCGCCGGCAAACGAAAACTCGCGATTTCCCGTAAATCCCGGACTCGGCCCGTATAGTCAAAAGTATGCAAGGAAAGTACCCAGTGAGTAAACTCATTTCCGGAACGAATTTTTAAATTATTTTTTCACCACTAAAACGCATGAGACTTGTAGTTTTCAGAAATGTTTTCATTTTTGATGAGACGCTTAATGAAAGCGGTTTAATCGCCGGCAAACGAAAACCCGCGATTTCCCGTAAATCCCGGGCTTGGCCCGTATAGTCGAATGTATACAAAGAAAGTACCCTGTGAGTAAACTCATTTCCAAAACGATTTTTTAAATTATCTTTTCACCACTAAAACGCTTGAGACTTGTAGTTTTCAAAAATGTTTTCATTTTTGATGAGACGCTAAATAAAAGAAGTTTAATCGCCGGCAAACGAAAACCTGCGATTTCCCGTAAATCCCCGACTCGGCCCGTATAGTCAAAAGTATACAAAAAAGTACCCAGGGTGTAAACTCATTTCCCGAACGATTTTTTAAATTATTATTTCACCACTAAATCCCATGAGACTTTTAGTTTTTAAAAATGTTTTCATTTTTGATGAGACGCTGAATAAAAGAAGTTTAATCGCCGGCAAACGAAAACCCGCAATTTCCCGTAAATCCCGGTCTCGGCCCGTATAGTCAAAAGTATACAAGGAAAGTACCCAGTGAGTAAACTCATTTCCCTAACGAATTTTTAAATTATTTTTTCACCACTAAAACGCATGAGACTTGTAGTTTTCAAAAATGTTTTCATTTTTGATGAGACGCTGAATAAAAGAAGTTTAATCGCCGGCAAACGAAAACTCGCGATTTCCCGTAAATCCCGGACTCGGCCCGTATAGTCAAAAGTATGCAAGGAAAGTACCCAGTGAGTAAACTCATTTCCCGAACGATGTTTTAAATTATTTTTTCACCACTAAAACGCATGAGACTTGTAGTTTTCAAAAATGTTTTCATTTTTGATGAGACGCTGAATAAAAGAAGTTTAATCGCCGGCAAACGAAAACCTGCGATTTCCCGTAAATCCCGGACTCGGCCCGTATAGTCAAAAGTATACAAAGAAAGTACCCGGGGTGTAAACTCATTTCCCGAACGATTTTTTAAATTATTATTTCACCACTAAAGCCCATGAGACTTGTAGTTTTTAAAAATGTTTTCATTTTTGATGAGACGCTGAATAAAAGAAGTTTAATTGCCGGCAAACGAAAACCCGCGATTTCCTGTAAATCCCGGACTCGGCCCGTATAGTCAAAAGTATACAAAGAGGGTACCCAGGGTGTAAACTCATTTCCCGAACGATTTTTTAAATTATTTTTTCACCACTAAAACGCATGAGACTTGTAGTTTTCAAAAATGTTTTCATTTTTGATGAGACGCTGAATAAAAGAAGTTTAATCGCCGGCAAACGAAAACCTGCGATTTCCCGTAATTCCCGGACTCGGCCCGTATAGTCAAAAGTATACAAAGAGAGTACCCACGGTGTAAACTCATTTCCCGAACGATTTTTTAAATTATTTTTTCACCACTAAAGCGCATGAGACTTGTAGTTTTCAAAAATGTTTTCATTTTTGATGAGACGCTGAATAAAAGAAGTTTAATCGCCGGCAAACGAAAACCTGCGATTTCCCGTAATTCCCGGACTCGGCCCGTATAGTCAAAAGTATACAAAGAGAGTACCCAGGGTGTAAACTCATTTCCCGAACGATTTTTTAAATTATTTTTTCACCACTAAAGCGCATGAGACTTGTAGTTTTCAAAAATGTTTTCATTTTTGATGAGACGCTGAATAAAAGAAGTTTAATCGCCTGCAAACGAAAACCTGCGACTTCCCGTAAATCCCGGACTCGGCCCGTATAGTCAAAATTATACAAAGAAAGTACCCAGGGAGTAAACTCATTTCCCAAACGATTTTTTAAATTATTATTTTACCACTAAAGCCCATGAGACTTGTAGTTTTTAAAAATGGTTTCATTTTTGATGAGACACTGAATAAAAGAAGTTTAATCGCCGGCAAACGAAAACCCGCGATTTCCCGTAAATCCCGGGCTTGGCCCGTATAGTCGAATGTATACAAAGAAAGTACCCTGTGAGTAAACTCATTTCCAAAACGATTTTTTAAATTATCTTTTCACCACTAAAACGCTTGAGACTTGTAGTTTTCAAAAATGTTTTCATTTTTGATGAGACGCTAAATAAAAGAAGTTTAATCGCCGGCAAACGACAACCCGCCTATTCCCGTAAACCCCGGACTCGGCCCGCATAGTCAAAAGTATACAAAAAAGTACCCAGCGTGTAAACTCCTTTCCCGAACGATTTTTTAAATTATTATTTCACCACTAAATCCCATGAGACTTTTAGTTTTTAAAAATGTTTTCATTTTTGATGAGACGCTGAATAAAAGAAGTTTAATCGCCGGCAAACGAAAACCCGCAATTTCCCGTAAATCCCGGTCTCGGCCCGTATAGTCAAAAGTATACAAGGAAAGTACCCAGTGAGTAAACTCATTTCCCTAACGAATTTTTAAATTATTTTTTCACCACTAAAACGCATGAGACTTGTAGTTTTCAAAAATGTTTTCATTTTTGATGAGACGCTGAATAAAAGAAGTTTAATCGCCGGCAAACGAAAACCTGCGATTTCCCGTAATTCCCGGACTCGGCCCGTATAGTCAAAAGTATACAAAGAGAGTACCCAGGGTGTAAACTCATTTCCCGAACGATGTTTTAAATTATTTTTTCACCACTAAAACGCATGAGACTCGTAGTTTTCAAAAATGTTTTCATTTTTGATGAGACGCTGAATAAAAGAAGTTTAATCGCCGGCAAACGAAAACCTGCGATTTCCCGTAAATCCCCGACTCGGCCCGTATAGTCAAAAGTATACAAAGAAAGTACCCAGGGTGTAAACTCATTTCCCGAACGATTTTTTAAATTATTTTTTCACCACTAAAACGCATGAGACTTGTAGTTTTCAGAAATGTTTTCATTTTTGATGAGACGCTGAATAAAAGAAGTTTAATCGCCGGCAAACGAAAACTCGCGATTTCCCGTAAATCCCGGACTCGGCCCGTATAGTCAAAAGTATGCAAGGAAAGTACCCAGTGAGTAAACTCATTTCCGGAACGAATTTTTAAATTATTTTTTCACCACTAAAACGTATGAGACTTGTAGTTTTCAAAAATGTTTTCATTTTTGATGAGACGCTGAATAAAAGAAGTTTAATCGCCGGCAAACGAAAACCTGCGATTTCCCGTAAATCCCGGACTCGGCCCGTATAGTCAAAAGTATACAAAGAAAGTACCCGGGGTGTAAACTCATTTCCCGAACGATTTTTTAAATTATTATTTCACCACTAAAGCCCATGAGACTTGTAGTTTTTAAAAATGTTTTCATTTTTGATGAGACGCTGAATAAAAGAAGTTTAATTGCCGGCAAACGAAAACCCGCGATTTCCCGTAAATCCCGGACTCGGCCCGTATAGTCAAAAGTATACAAAGTAAGTACCCAGGGAGTAAACTCATTTCCCGAACTATTTTTTAAATTAATTTTCACCAATAAAACGCATGAGACTTGTAGTTTTCAGAAATGTTTTTATTTTTAATGAGACGCTTAATGAAAGTTGTTTAATCGCCGGCAAACGAAAACCCGCGATTTCCCGTAAATCCCGGGCTTGGCCCGTATAGTCGAATGTATACAAAGAAAGTACCCAGGGAGTAAACTCATTTCCGAAACGATTTTTTCAATTATCTTTTCACCACTAAAACGCATGAGACTTGTAGTTTTCAAAAAATTTTTCATTTTTGATGAGACGCTAAATGAAAGAGGTTTAATCGTCGGCAAACGAAAACCCGCGATTTCCCGTAAATCCCGGGCTTGGCCCGTATAGTCGAATGTATACAAAGAAAGTACCCTGTGAGTAAACTCATTTCCAGAACGATTTTTTAATTTATTTTCTCACCACTAAAACGCATGAGACTTGTAGTTTTCAAAAATGTTTTCATTTTTGATGAGACGCTGAATAAAAGAAGTTTAATCGCCGGCAAACGAAAACCCGCAATTTCACGTAAATCCTGGACTCGGCCCGTATAGTCAAAAGTATACAAAGAAAGTACCCAGGGAAACTCATTTCCCAAACGATTTTTTAAATTATTATTTCACCACTAAAGCCTATGAGACTTGTAGTTTTTAAAAATGTTTTCATTTTTGATGAGACGCTGAATAAAAGAAGTTTAATCGCCGGCAAACGAAAACCTGCGATTTCCCGTAAATCCCGGACTCGGCCCGTATAGTTAAAAGTATACAAGGAAAGTACCCAGTGAGTAAACTCATTTCCAGACCGGATTTTTAAATTATTTTTTCAGCACTAAAACGCATGAGACTTGTAGTTTTCAAAAATGTTTTCATTTTTGATGACACGCTGAATAAAAGAAGTTTAATCGCCGGCAAACGAAAACCTGCGATTTCCCGTAAATCCCGTACTCGGCACGTATAGTCAAAAGTATACAAAGAAAGTACCCAGGGAGTAAACTCATTTCCCAAAAGATTTTTTAAATTATTATTTCACCACTAAAGCCCATGAGACTTGTAGTTTTTAAAAATGTTTTCATTTTTGATGAGACGCTGAATAAAAGAAGTTTAATCGCCGGCAAACGAAAACCTGCGATTTCCCGTCAATCCCGGACTCGGCCCGTATGGTCAAAAGTATACAAAGAGGGTACCCAGGGTGTAAACTCATTTCCCGAACGATTTTTTAAATTATTTTTTCACCACTAAAACGCATGAGACTTGTAGTTTTCAAAAATGTTTTCATTTTTGATGAGACGCTGAATAAAAGAAGTTTAATCGCCGGCAAACGAAAACCTGCGATTTCCCGTAATTCCCGGACTCGGCCCGTATAGTCAAAAGTATACAAAGCGAGTACCCTGTGAGTAAACCCATTTCCCGAACGATTTTTTAAATTATTTTTTCACCACTAAAACGCATGAGACTTGTAGTTTTCAAAAATGTTTTCATTTTTGATGAGACGCTGAATAAAAGAAGTTTAATCGCCGGCAAACGAAAACCTGCGATTTCCCGTAAATCCCGGACTCGGCTCGTATAGTCAAAAGTATACAAAGAAAGTACCCGGGGTGTAAACTCATTTCCCGAACGATTTTTTAAATTATTATTTCACCACTAAAGCCCATGAGACTTGTAGTTTTTAAAAATGTTTTCATTTTTGATGAGACGCTGAATAAAAGAAGTTTAATTGCCGGCACCCGAAAACCCGCGACTTCCCGTAAATCCCGGACTCGGCCCGTATAGTCAAAAGTATACAAAGAAAGTACCCAGGGAGTAAACTCATTTCCCGAACGATTTTTTAAATTAATTTTCACCAATAAAACGCATGAGACTTGTAGTTTTCAGAAATGTTTTCATTTTTGATGAGACGCTTAATGAAAGCGGTTTAATCGCCGGCAAACGAAAACCCGCGATTTCCCGTAAATCCCGGTCTCGGCCCGTATAGTCAAAAGTATACAAGGAAAGTACCCAGTGAGTAAACTCATTTCCCTAACGAATTTTTAAATTATTTTTTCTCCACTAAAACGCATGAGACTTGTAGTTTTCAAAAATGTTTTCATTTTTGATGAGACGCTGAATAAAAGAAGTTTAATCGCCGGCAAACGAAAACCTGCGATTTCCCGTAATTCCCGGACTCGGCCCGTATAGTCAAAAGTATACAAAGAAAGTACCCAGGGTGTAAACTCATTTCCCGAACGATGTTTTAAATTATTTTTTCACCACTAAAACGCATGAGACTTGTAGTTTTCAAAAATGTTTTCATTTTTGATGAGACGCTGAATAAAAGAAGTTTAATCGCCGGCAAACGAAAACCTGCGATTTCCCGTAAATCCCCGACTCGGCCCGTATAGTCAAAAGTATACAAAGAAAGTACCCAGGGTGTAAACTCATTTCCCGAACGATTTTTTAAATTATTTTTTCACCACTAAAACGCATGAGACTTGTAGTTTTCAGAAATGTTTTCATTTTTGATGAGACGCTGAATAAAAGAAGTTTAATCGCCGGCAAACGAAAACTCGCGATTTCCCGTAAATCCCGGACTCGGCCCGTATAGTCAAAAGTATGCAAGGAAAGTACCCAGTGAGTAAACTCATTTCCGGAACGAATTTTTAAATTATTTTTTCACCACTAAAACGTATGAGACTTGTAGTTTTCAAAAATGTTTTCATTTTTGATGAGACGCTGAATAAAAGAAGTTTAATCGCCGGCAAACGAAAACCTGCGATTTCCCGTAAATCCCGGACTCGGCCCGTATAGTCAAAAGTATACAAAGAAAGTACCCGGGGTGTAAACTCATTTCCCGAACGATTTTTTAAATTATTATTTCACCACTAAAGCCCATGAGACTTGTAGTTTTTAAAAATGTTTTCATTTTTGATGAGACGCTGAATAAAAGAAGTTTAATTGCCGGCAAACGAAAACGCGCGATTTCCCGTAAATCCCGGACTCGGCCCGTATAGTCAAAAGTATACAAAGTAAGTACCCAGGGAGTAAACTCATTTCCCGAACTATTTTTTAAATTAATTTTCACCAATAAAACGCATGAGACTTGTAGTTTTCAGAAATGTTTTTATTTTTAATGAGACGCTTAATGAAAGTTGTTTAATCGCTGGCAAACGAAAACCCGCGATTTCCCGTAAATCCCGGGCTTGGCCCGTATAGTCGAATGTATACAAAGAAAGTACCCAGGGAGTAAACTCATTTCCGAAACGATTTTTTCAATTATCTTTTCACCACTAAAACGCATGAGACTTGTAGTTTTCAAAAAATTTTTCATTTTTGATGAGACGCTAAATGAAAGAGGTTTAATCGTCGGCAAACGAAAACCCGCGATTTCCCGTAAATCCCGGGCTTGGCCCGTATAGTCGAATGTATACAAAGAAAGTACCCTGTGAGTAAACTCATTTCCAGAACGATTTTTTAATTTATTTTTTCACCACTAAAACGCATGAGACTTGTAGTTTTCAAAAATGTTTTCATTTTTGATGAGACGCTGAATAAAAGAAGTTTAATCGCCGGCAAACGAAAACCCGCAATTTCACGTAAATCCTGGACTCGGCCCGTATAGTCAAAAGTATACAAAGAAAGTACCCAGGGAGTAAACTCATTTCCCAAACGATTTTTTAAATTATTATTTCACCACTAAAGCCCATGAGACTTGTAGTTTTTAAAAATGTTTTCATTTTTGATGAGACGCTGAATAAAAGAAGTTTAATCGCCGGCAAACGAAAACCTGCGATTTCCCGTAAATCCCGGACTCGGCCCGTATAGTTAAAAGTATACAAGGAAAATACCCAGTGAGTAAACTCATTTCCAGACCGGATTTTTAAATTATTTTTTCAGCACTAAAACGCATGAGACTTGTAGTTTTCAAAAATGTTTTCATTTTTGATGACACGCTGAATAAAAGAAGTTTAATCGCCGGCAAACGAAAACCTGCGATTTCCCGTAAATCCCGTACTCGGCACGTATAGTCAAAAGTATACAAAGAAAGTACCCAGGGAGTAAACTCATTTCCCAAAAGATTTTTTAAATTATTATTTCACCACTAAAGCCCATGAGACTTGTAGTTTTTAAAAATGTTTTCATTTTTGATGAGACGCTGAATAAAAGAAGTTTAATCGCCGGCAAACGAAAACCTGCGATTTCCCGTAAATCCCGGACTCGGCCCGTATAGTCAAAAGTATACAAAGAGGGTACCCAGGGTGTAAACTCATTTCCCGAACGATTTTTTAAATTATTTTTTCACCACTAAAACGCATGAGACTTGTAGTTTTCAAAAATGTTTTCATTTTTGATGAGACGCTGAATAAAAGAAGTTTAATCGCCGGCAAACGAAAACCTGCGATTTCCCGTAATTCCCGGACTCGGCCCGTATAGTCAAAAGTATACAAAGCGAGTACCCTGTGAGTAAACTCATTTCCCGAACGATTTTTTAAATTATTTTTTCACCACTAAAACGCATGAGACTTGTAGTTTTCAAAAATGTTTTTATTTTTGATGAGACGCTGAATAAAAGAAGTTTAATCGCCGGCAAACGAAAACCTGCGATTTCCCGTAAATCCCGGACTCGGCTCGTATAGTCAAAAGTATACAAAGAAAGTACCCGGGGTGTAAACTCATTTCCCGAACGATTTTTTAAATTATTATTTCACCACTAAAGCCCATGAGACTTGTAGTTTTTAAAAATGTTTTCATTTTTGATGAGACGCTGAATAAAAGAAGTTTAATTGCCGGCAAACGAAAACCCGCGACTTCCCGTAAATCCCGGACTCGGCCCGTATAGTCAAAAGTATACAAAGAAAGTACCCAGGGAGTAAACTCATTTCCCGAACGATTTTTTAAATTAATTTTCACCAATAAAACGCATGAGACTTGTAGTTTTCAGAAATGTTTTCATTTTTGATGAGACGCTTAATGAAAGTTATTTAATCGCCGGCAAACGAAAACCCGCGATTTCCCGTAAATCCCGGGCTTGGCCCGTATAGTCGAATGTATACAAAGAAAGTACCCTGTGAGTAAACTCATTTCCGAAACGATTTTTTGAATTATTTTTTCACCACTAAAACGCATGAGACTTGTAGTTTTCAAAAAATATTTCATTTTTGATGAGACGCTAAATGAAAGAGGTTTAATCGTCGGCAAACGAAAACCCGCGATTTCCCGTAAATCCCGGGCTTGGCCCGTATAGTCGAATGTATACAAAGAAAGTACCCTGTGAGTAAACTCATTTCCAGAACGATTTTTTAATTTATTTTTTCACCACTAAAACGCATGAGACTTGTAGTTTTCAAAAATGTTTTCATTTTTGATGAGACGCTGAATAAAAGAAGTTTAATCGCCGGCAAACGAAAACCCGCAATTTCACGTAAATCCTGGACTCGGCCCGTATAGTCAAAAGTATACAAAGAAAGTACCCAGGGAGTAAACTCATTTCCCAAACGATTTTTTAAATTATTATTTCACCACTAAAGCCCATGAGACTTGTAGTTTTTAAAAATGTTTTCATTTTTGATGAGACGCTGAATAAAAGAAGTTTAATCGCCGGCAAACGAAAACCTGCGATTTCCCGTAAATCCCGGACTCGGCCCGTATAGTTAAAAGTATACAAGGAAAGTACCCAGTGAGTAAACTCATTTCCAGACCGGATTTTTAAATTATTTTTTCAGCACTAAAACGCATGAGACTTGTAGTTTTCAAAAATGTTTTCATTTTTGATGACACGCTGAATAAAAGAAGTTTAATCGCCGGCAAACGAAAACCTGCGATTTCCCGTAAATCCCGTACTCGGCACGTATAGTCAAAAGTATACAAAGAAAGTACCCAGGGAGTAAACTCATTTCCCAAAAGATTTTTTAAATTATTATTTCACCACTAAAGCCCATGAGACTTGTAGTTTTTAAAAATGTTTTCATTTTTGATGAGACGCTGAATAAAAGAAGTTTAATCGCCGGCAAACGAAAACCTGCGATTTCCCGTAAATCCCGGACTCGGCCCGTATAGTCAAAAGTATACAAAGAGGGTACCCAGGGTGTAAACTCATTTCCCGAACGATTTTTTAAATTATTTTTTCACCACTAAAACGCATGAGACTTGTAGTTTTCAAAAATGTTTTCATTTTTGATGAGACGCTGAATAAAAGAAGTTTAATCGCCGGCAAACGAAAACCTGCGATTTCCCGTAATTCCCGGACTCGGCCCGTATAGTCAAAAGTATACAAAGCGAGTACCCTGTGAGTAAACTCATTTCCCGAAAGATTTTTTAAATTATTTTTTCACCACTAAAACGCATGAGACTTGTAGTTTTCAAAAATGTTTTCATTTTTGATGAGACGCTGAATAAAAGAAGTTTAATCGCCGGCAAACGAAAACCTGCGATTTCCCGTAAATCCCGGACTCGGCTCGTATAGTCAAAAGTATACAAAGAAAGTACCCGGGGTGTAAACTCATTTCCCGAACGATTTTTTAAATTATTATTTCACCACTAAAGCCCATGAGACTTGTAGTTTTTAAAAA
This sequence comes from Hydractinia symbiolongicarpus, assembly GCF_029227915.1. Classification (NCBI taxonomy): domain Eukaryota; kingdom Metazoa; phylum Cnidaria; class Hydrozoa; order Anthoathecata; family Hydractiniidae; genus Hydractinia; species Hydractinia symbiolongicarpus. The sequence goes on along the minus strand of NC_079875.1, from coordinate 1,902,632 downwards.
TGTTTTCATTTTTGATGAGACGCTGAATAAAAGAAGTTTAATTGCCGGCAAACGAAAACCCGCGACTTCCCGTAAATCCCGGACTCGGCCCGTATAGTCGAATGTATACAAAGAAAGTACCCTGTGAGTAAACTCATTTCCGAAACGATTTTTTCAATTATTTTTTCACCACTAAAACGCATGAGACTTGTAGTTTTCAAAAATTTTTTCATTTTTGATAAGACGCTTAATGAAAGAGGTTTAATCGCCGGCAAACGAAAACCCGCGATTTCCCGTAAATCCCGGGCTTGGCCCGTATAGTCGAATGTATACAAAGAAAGTACCCTGTGAGTAAAATCATTTCCAGAACGATTTTTTAATTTATTTTTTCACCACTAAAACGCATGAGACTTGTAGTTTTCAAAAATGTTTTCATTTTTGATGAGACGCTGAATAAAAGAAGTTTAATCGCCGGCAAACGAAAACCCGCAATTTCCCGTAAATCCTGGACTAAGCCCGTATAGTCAAAAGTATACAAAGAAAGTACCCAGGGAGTAAACTCATTTCCCAAACGATTTTTTAAATTATTATTTCACCACTAAAGCCCATGAGACTTGTAGTTTTTAAAAATGTTTGCATTTTTGATGAGACGCTGAATAAAAGAAGTTTAATCGCCGGCAAAGGAAAACCTGCGATTTCCCGTAATTCCCGGACTCGGCCCGTATAGTCAAAAGTATACAAAGAGAGTACCCAGGGTGTAAACTCATTTCCCGAACGATTTTTTAAATTATTTTTTCACCTCTAAAGAGCATGAGACTTGTAGTTTTCAAAAATGTTTTCATTTGTGATGAGACGCTGAATAAAAGAAGTTTAATCGCCGGCAAACGAAAACCTGCGATTTCCTGTAAATCCCGGACTCGGCCCGTATAGTCAAAAGTATACAAAGAGGGTACCCAGGTTGTAAACTCATTTCCCGAACGATTTTTTAAATTATTTTTTCACCACTAAAACGCATGAGACTTGTAGTTTTCAAAAATGTTTTCATTTTTGATGAGACGCTGAATAAAAGAAGTTTAATCGCCGGCAAACGAAAACCTGCGATTTCCCGTAATTCCCGGACTCGGCCCGTATAGTCAAAAGTATACAAAGAGAGTACCCAGGGTGTAAACTCCTTTCCCGAACGATTTTTTAAATTATTTTTTCACCACTAAAGCGCATGAGACTTGTAGTTTTCAAAAATGTTTTCATTTTTGATGAGACGCTGAATAAAAGAGGTTTAATCGTCGGCAAACGAAAACCCGCGATTTCCCGTAAATCCCGGGCTTGGCCCGTATAGTCGAATGTATACAAAGAAAGTACCCTGTGAGTAAACTCATTTCCAGATCGATTTTTTAATTTATTTTTTCACCACTAAAACGCATGAGACTTGTAGTTTTCAAAAATGTTTTCATTTGTGATGAGACGCTGAATAAAAGAAGTTTAATCGCCGGCAAACGAAAACCTGCGATTTCCTGTAAATCCCGGACTCGGCCCGTATAGTCAAAAGTATACAAAGAGGGTACCCAGGTTGTAAACTCATTTCCCGAACGATTTTTTAAATTATTTTTTCACCACTAAAACGCATGAGACTTGTAGTTTTCAAAAATGTTTTCATTTTTGATGAGACGCTGAATAAAAGAAGTTTAATCGCCGGCAAACGAAAACCTGCGATTTCCCGTAATTCCCGGACTCGGCCCGTATAGTCAAAAGTATACAAAGAGAGTACCCAGGGTGTAAACTCCTTTCCCGAACGATTTTTTAAATTATTTTTTCACCACTAAAGCGCATGAGACTTGTAGTTTTCAAAAATGTTTTCATTTTTGATGAGACGCTGAATAAAAGAGGTTTAATCGTCGGCAAACGAAAACCCGCGATTTCCCGTAAATCCCGGGCTTGGCCCGTATAGTCGAATGTATACAAAGAAAGTACCCTGTGAGTAAACTCATTTCCAGATCGATTTTTTAATTTATTTTTTCACCACTAAAACGCATGAGACTTGTAGTTTTCAAAAATGTTTTCATTTTTGATGAGACGCTGAATAAAAGAAGTTTAATCGCCGGCAAACGAAAACCCGCAATTTCACGTAAATCCTGGACTCGGCCCGTATAGTCAAAAGTATACAAAGAAAGTACCCAGGGAGTAAACTCATTTCCCAAACGATTTTTTAAATTATTATTTCACCACTAAAGCCCATGAGACTTGTAGTTTTTAAAAATGTTTTCATTTTTGATGAGACGCTGAATAAAAGAAGTTTAATCGCCGGCAAACGAAAACTCGCGATTTCCCGTAAATCCCGGACTCGGCCCGTATAGTCAAAAGTATGCAAGGAAAGTACCCAGTGAGTAAACTCATTTCCGGAACGAATTTTTAAATTATTTTTTCACCACTAAAGCCCATGAGACTTGTAGTTTTCAAAAATGTTTTCATTTTTGATGAGACGCTGAATAAAAGAAGTTTAATCGCCGGCAAACGAAAACCCGCAATTTCCCGTAAATCCTGGACTAAGCCCGTATAGTCAAAAGTATACAAAGAAAGTACCCAGGGAGTAAACTCATTTCCCAAACGATTTTTTAAATTATTATTTCACCACTAAAGCCCATGAGACTTGTAGTTTTTAAAAATGTTTTCATTTTTGATGAGACGCTGAATAAAAGAAGTTTAATCGCCGGCAAACGAAAACCTGCGATTTCCTGTAAATCCCGGACTCGGCCCGTATAGTCAAAAGTATACAAAGAGGGTACCCAGGTTGTAAACTCATTTCCCGAACGATTTTTTAAATTATTTTTTCACCACTAAAACGCATGAGACTTGTAGTTTTTAAAAATGTTTTCATTTTTGATGAGACGCTGAATAAAAGAAGTTTAATTGCCGGCAAACGAAAACCCGCGACTTCCCGTAAATCCCGGACTCGGCCCGTATAGTCAAAAGTATACAAAGAAAGTACCCAGGGAGTAAACTCATTTCCCGAACGATTTTTTAAATTAATTTTCACCAATAAAACGCATGAGACTTGTAGTTTTCAGAAATGTTTTCATTTCTGATGAGACGCTTAATGAAAGTTGTTTAATCGCCGGCAAACGAAAACCCGCGATTTCCCGTAAATCCCGGGCTTGGCCCGTATAGTCGAATGTATACAAAGAATGTACCCTGTGAGTAAACTCATTTCCGAAACGATTTTTTCAATTATCTTTTCACCACTAAAACGCATGAGACTTGTAGTTTTCAAAAATTTTTTCATTTTTGATAAGACGCTTAATGAAAGAGGTTTAATCGCCGGCAAACGAAAACCCGCGATTTCCCGTAAATCCCGGGCTAGGCCCGTATAGTCGAATGTATACAAAGAAAGTACCCTGTGAGTAAAATCATTTCCAGAACGATTTTTTAATTTATTTTTTCACCACTAAAACGCATGAGACTTGTAGTTTTCAAAAATGTTTTCATTTTTGATGAGACGCTGAATAAAAGAAGTTTAATCGCCGGCAAACGAAAACCCGCAATTTCCCGTAAATCCTGGACTAAGCCCGTATAGTCAAAAGTATACAAAGAAAGTACCCAGGGAGTAAACTCATTTCCCAAACGATTTTTTAAATTATTATTTCACCACTAAAGCCCATGAGACTTGTAGTTTTTAAAAATGTTTTCATTTTTGATGAGACGCTGAATAAAAGAAGTTTAATCGCCGGCAAACGAAAACCTGCGATTTCCCGTAATTCCCGGACTCGGCCCGTATAGTCAAAAGTATACAAAGAGAGTACCCAGGGTGTAAACTCATTTCCCGAACGATTTTTTAAATTATTTTTTCACCACTAAAGCGCATGAGACTTGTAGTTTTCAAAAATGTTTTCATTTTTGATGAGACGCTGAATAAAAGAAGTTTAATCGCCGGCAAACGAAAACCTGCGATTTCCTGTAAATCCCGGACTCGGCCCGTATAGTCAAAAGTATACAAAGAGGGTACCCAGGTTGTAAACTCATTTCCCGAACGATTTTTTAAATTATTTTTTCACCACTAAAACGCATGAGACTTGTAGTTTTCAAAAATGTTTTCATTTTTGATGAGACGCTGAATAAAAGAAGTTTAATCGCCGGCAAACGAAAACCTGCGATTTCCCGTAATTCCCAAACTCGGCCCGTATAGTCAAAAGTATACAAAGAGAGTACCCAGGGTGTAAACTCATTTCCCGAACGATTTTTTAAATTATTTTTTCACCACTAAAGCGCATGAGACTTGTAGTTTTCAAAAATGTTTTCATTTTTGATGAGACGCTGAATAAAAGAAGTTTAATCGCCGGCAAACGAAAACTCGCGATTTCCCGTAAATCCCGGACTCGGCCCGTATAGTCAAAAGTATGCAAGGAAAGTACCCAGTGAGTAAACTCATTTCCGGAACGAATTTTTAAATTATTTTTTCACCACTAAAGCCCATGAGACTTGTAGTTTTCAAAAATGTTTTCATTTTTGATGAGACGCTGAATAAAAGAAGTTTAATCGCCGGCAAACGAAAACCCGCAATTTCCCGTAAATCCTGGACTAAGCCCGTATAGTCAAAAGTATACAAAGAAAGTACCCAGGGAGTAAACTCATTTCCCAAACGATTTTTTAAATTATTATTTCACCACTAAAGCCCATGAGACTTGTAGTTTTTAAAAAGGTTTTCATTTTTGATGAGACGCTGAATAAAAGAAGTTTAATCGCCGGCAAACGAAAACCTGCGATTTCCTGAAAATCCCGGACTCGGCCCGTATAGTCAAAAGTATACAAAGAGGGTACCCAGGTTGTAAACTCATTTCCCGAACGATTTTTTAAATTATTTTTTCACCACTAAAACGCATGAGACTTGTAGTTTTCAAAAATGTTTTCATTTTTGATGAGACGCTGAATAAAAGAAGTTTAATCGCTGGCAAACGAAAACCTGCGATTTCCCGTAATTCCCGGACTCGGCCCGTATAGTCAAAAGTATACAAAGAGAGTACCCAGGGTGTAAACTCATTTCCCGAACGATTTTTTAAATTATTTTTTCACCACTAAAGCGCATGAGACTTGTAGTTTTCAAAAATGTTTTCATTTTTGATGAGACGCTGAATAAAAGAAGTTTAATCGCCTGCAAACGAAAACCTGCGACTTCCCGTAAATCCCGGACTCGGCCCGTATAGTCAAAATTATAGAAAGAAAGTACCCAGGGAGTAAACTCATTTCCCAAACGATTTTTTAAATTATTATTTTACCACTAAAGCCCATGAGACTTGTAGTTTTTAAAAATGGTTTCATTTTTGATGAGACACTGAATAAAAGAAGTTTAATCGCCGGCAAACGAAAACTCGCGATTTCCCGTAAATCCCGGACTCGGCCCGTATAGTCAAAAGTATGCAAGGAAAGTACCCAGTGAGTAAACTCATTTCCGGAACGAATTTTTAAATTATTTTTTCACCACTAAAACGCATGAGACTTGTAGTTTTCAGAAATGTTTTCATTTTTGATGAGACGCTTAATGAAAGCGGTTTAATCGCCGGCAAACGAAAACCCGCGATTTCCCGTAAATCCCGGGCTTGGCCCGTATAGTCGAATGTATACAAAGAAAGTACCCTGCTAGTAAACTCATTTCCAAAACGATTTTTTAAATTATCTTTTCACCACTAAAACGCTTGAGACTTGTAGTTTTCAAAAATGTTTTCATTTTTGATGAGACGCTAAATAAAAGAAGTTTAATCGCCGGCAAACGAAAACCCGCCTATTCCCGTAAACCCCGGACTCGGCCCGCATAGTCAAAAGTATACAAAAAAGTACCCAGGGTGTAAACTCATTTCCCGAACGATTTTTTAAATTATTATTTCACCACTAAATCCCATGAGACTTTTAGTTTTTAAAAATGTTTTCATTTTTGATGAGACGCTGAATAAAAGAAGTTTAATCGCCGGCAAACGAAAACCCGCAATTTCCCGTAAATCCCGGTCTCGGCCCGTATAGTCAAAAGTATACAAAGAAAGTACCCAGTGAGTAAACTCATTTCCCTAACGAATTTTTAAATTATTTTTTCACCACTAAAACGCATGAGACTTGTAGTTTTCAAAAATGTTTTCATTTTTGATGAGACGCTGAATAAAAGAAGTTTAATCGCCGGCAAACGAAAACCTGCGATTTCCCGTAATTCCCGGACTCGGCCCGTATAGTCAAAAGTTTTCAAAGAGAGTACCCAGGGTGTAAACTCATTTCCCGAACGATGTTTTAAATTATTTTTTCACCACTAAAACGCATGAGATTTGTTGTTTTCAAAAATGTTTTCATTTTTGATGAGACGCTGAATAAAAGAAGTTTAATCGCCTGCAAACGAAAACCTGCGATTTCCCGTAAATCCCCGACTCGGCCCGTATAGTCAAAAGTATACAAAGAAAGTACCCAGGGTGTAAACTCATTTCCCGAACGATTTTTTAAATTATTTTTTCACCACTGAAACGCATGAGACTTGTAGTTTTCAGAAATGTTTTCATTTTTGATGAGACGCTGAATAAAAGAAGTTTAATCGCCGGCAAACGAAAACTCGGGATTTCCCGTAAATCCCGGACTCGGCCCGTATAGTCAAAAGTATGCAAGGAAAGTACCCAGTGAGTAAACTCATTTCCGGAACGAATTTTTTAAATTATTTTTTCACCACTAAAACGTATGAGACTTGTAGTTTTCAAAAATGTTTTCATTTTTGATGAGACGCTGAATAAAAGAAGTTTAATAGCCGGCAAACGAAAACCTGCGATTTCCCGTAAATCCCGGACTCGGCCCGTATAGTCAAAAGTATACAAAGAAAGTACCCGGGGTGTAAACTCATTTCCCGAACGATTTTTTAAATTATTATTTCACCACTAAAGCCCATGAGACTTGTAGTTTTTAAAAATGTTTTCATTTTTGATGAGACGCTGAATAAAAGAAGTTTAATTGCCGGCAAACGAAAACCCGCGATTTCCCGTAAATCCCGGACTCGGCCCGTATAGTCAAAAGTATACAAAGAAAGTACCCAGGGAGTAAACTCATTTCCCGAACGATTTTTTAAATTAATTTTCACCAATAAAACGCATGAGACTTGTAGTTTTCAGAAATGTTTTCATTTTTGATGAGACGCTTAATGAAAGTTGTTTAATCGCCGGCAAACGAAAACCCGCGATTTCCCGTAAATCCCGGGCTTGGCCCGTATAGTCGAATGTATACAAAGAAAGTACCCTGTGAGTAAACTCATTTCCGAAACGATTTTTTCAATTATCTTTTCACCACTAAAACGCATGAGACTTGTAGTTTTCAAAAAATTTTTCATTTTTGATGAGACGCTAAATGAAAGAGGTTTAATCGTCGGCAAACGAAAACCCGCGATTTCCCGTAAATCCCGGGCTTGGCCCGTATAGTCGAATGTATACAAAGAAAGTACCCTGTGAGTAAACTCATTTCCAGAACGATTTTTTAATTTATTTTTTCACCACTAAAACGCATGAGACTTGTAGTTTTCAAAAATGTTTTCATTTTTGATGAGACGCTGAATAAAAAAAGTTTAATCGCCGGCAAACGAAAACCCGCAATTTCACGTAAATCCTGGACTCGGCCCGTATAGTCAAAAGTATACAAAGAAAGTACCCAGGGAGTAAACTCATTTCCCAAACGATTTTTTAAATTATTATTTCACCACTAAAGCCCATGAGACTTGTAGTTTTTAAAAATGTTTTCATTTTTGATGAGACGCTGAATAAAAGAAGTTTAATAGCCGGCAAACGAAAACCTGCGATTTCCCGTAAATCCCGGACTCGGCCCGTATAGTTAAAAGTATACAAGGAAAGTACCCAGTGAGTAAACTCATTTCCAGAACGAATTTTTAAATTATTTTTTCACCACTAAAACGCATGAGACTTGTAGTTTTCAAAAATGTTTTTATTTTTGATGACACGCTGAATAAAAGAAGTTTAATCGCCGGCAAACGAAAACCTGCGATTTCCCGTAAATCCCGTACTCGGCACGTATAGTCAAAAGTATACAAAGAAAGTACCCAGGGAGTAAACTCATTTCCCAAAAGATTTTTTAAATTATTATTTCACCACTAAAGCCCATGAGACTTGTAGTTTTTAAAAATGTTTTCATTTTTGATGAGACGCTGAATAAAAGAAGTTTAATCGCCGGCAAACGAAAACCTGCGATTTCCCGTAATTCCCGGACTCGGCCCGTATAGTCAAAAGTATACAAAGAGAGTACCCTGTGAGTAAACTCATTTCCCGAACGATTTTTTAAATTATTTTTTCACCACTAAAACGCATGAGACTTGTAGTTTTCAAAAATGTTTTCATTTTTGATGAGACGCTGAATAAAAGAAGTTTAATCGCCGGCAAACGAAAACCTGCGATTTCCCGTAAATCCCGGACTCGGCTCGTATAGTCAAAAGTATACAAAGAAAGTACCCGGGGTGTAAACTCATTTCCGAAACGATTTTTTCAATTATCTTTTCACCACTAAAACGCATGAGACTTGTAGTTTTCAAAAAATTTTTCATTTTTGATGAGACGCTAAATGAAAGAGGTTTAATCGTCGGCAAACGAAAACCCGCGATTTCCCGTAAATCCCGGGCTTGGCCCGTATAGTCGAATGTATACAAAGAAAGTACCCTGTGAGTAAACTCATTTCCAGAACGATTTTTTAATTTATTTTTTCACCACTAAAACGCATGAGACTTGTAGTTTTCAAAAATGTTTTCATTTTTGATGAGACGCTGAATAAAAAAAGTTTAATCGCCGGCAAACGAAAACCCGCAATTTCACGTAAATCCTGGACTCGGCCCGTATAGTCAAAAGTATACAAAGAAAGTACCCAGGGAGTAAACTCATTTCCCAAACGATTTTTTAAATTATTATTTCACCACTAAAGCCCATGAGACTTGTAGTTTTTAAAAATGTTTTCATTTTTGATGAGACGCTGAATAAAAGAAGTTTAATAGCCGGCAAACGAAAACCTGCGATTTCCCGTAAATCCCGGACTCGGCCCGTATAGTTAAAAGTATACAAGGAAAGTACCCAGTGAGTAAACTCATTTCCAGAACGAATTTTTAAATTATTTTTTCACCACTAAAACGCATGAGACTTGTAGTTTTCAAAAATGTTTTCATTTTTGATGACACGCTGAATAAAAGAAGTTTAATCGCCGGCAAACGAAAACCTGCGATTTCCCGTAAATCCCGTACTCGGCACGTATAGTCAAAAGTATACAAAGAAAGTACCCAGGGAGTAAACTCATTTCCCAAAAGATTTTTTAAATTATTATTTCACCACTAAAGCCCATGAGACTTGTAGTTTTTAAAAATGTTTTCATTTTTGATGAGACGCTGAATAAAAGAAGTTTAATCGCCGGCAAACGAAAACCTGCGATTTCCCGTAATTCCCGGACTCGGCCCGTATAGTCAAAAGTATACAAAGAGAGTACCCTGTGAGTAAACTCATTTCCCGAACGATTTTTTAAATTATTTTTTCACCACTAAAACGCATGAGACTTGTAGTTTTCAAAAATGTTTTCATTTTTGATGAGACGCTGAATAAAAGAAGTTTAATCGCCGGCAAACGAAAACCTGCGATTTCCCGTAAATCCCGGACTCGGCTCGTATAGTCAAAAGTATACAAAGAAAGTACCCGGGGTGTAAACTCATTTCCCGAACGATTTTTTAAATTATTATTTCACCACTAAAGCCCATGAGACTTGTAGTTTTTAAAAATGTTTTCATTTTTGATGAGACGCTGAATAAAAGAAGTTTAATTGCCGGCAAACGAAAACCCGCGACTTCCCGTAAATCCCGGACTCGGCCCGTATAGTCAAAAGTATACAAAGAAAGTACCCAGGGAGTAAACTCATTTCCCGAACGATTTTTTAAATTAATTTTCACCAATAAAACGCATGAGACTTGTAGTTTTCAGAAATGTTTTCATTTTTGATGAGACGCTTAATGAAAGTTGTTTAATCGCCGGCAAACGAAAACCCGCGATTTCCCGTAAATCCCGGGCTTGGCCCGTATAGTCGAATGTATACAAAGAAAGTACCCTGTGAGTAAACTCATTTCCGAAACGATTTTTTCAATTATCTTTTCACCACTAAAACGCATGAGACTTGTAGTTTTCAAAAATTTTTTCATTTTTGATGAGACGCTTAATGAAAGAGGTTTAATAAGCCGGCAAACGAAAACCCGCGATTTCCCGTAAATCCCGGGCTTGGCCCGTATAGTCGAATGTATACAAAGAAAGTACCCTGTGAGTAAACTCATTTCCAGAACGATTTTTTAATTTATTTTTTCACCACTAAAACGCATGAGACTTGTAGTTTTCAAAAATGTTTTCATTTTTGATGAGACGCTGAATAAAAGAAGTTTAATCGCCGGCAAACGAAAACCCGCAATTTCCCGTAAATCCTGGACTAAGCCCGTATAGTCAAAAGTATACAAAGAAAGTACCCAGGGAGTAAACTCATTTCCCAAACGATTTTTTAAATTATTATTTCACCACTAAAGCCCATGAGACTTGTAGTTTTTAAAAATGTTTTCATTTTTGATGAGACGCTGAATAAAAGAAGTTTAATCGCCGGCAAACGAAAACCTGCGATTTCCCGTAAATCCCGGACTCGGCCCGTATAGTTAAAAGTATACAAGGAATGTACCCAGTGAGTAAACTCATTTCCAGAACGAATTTTTAAATTATTTTTTCACCACTAAAACGTATGAGACTTGTGGTTTTCACAAATGTTTTCATTTTTGATGAGACGCTGAATAAAAGAAGTTTACTTGCCGGCAAACGAAAACCTGCGATTTCCCGTAAATCCCGGACTCGGCCCGTATAGTTAAAAGTATACAAGGAAAGTACCCAGTGAGTAAACTCATTTCCAGAACGAATTTTTAAATTATTTTTTCACCACTAAAACGTATGAGACTTGTAGTTTTCAAAAATGTTTTCATTTTTGATGAGACGCTGAATAAAAGAAGTTTAATCGCCGGCAAACGAAAACCTGCGATTTCCCGTAAATCTTGGACTCGGCCCGTATAGTCAAAAGTATACAAAGGAAGCACCCAGGGTGTAAACACATTTCCCGAACGATTTTTTAAATTATTTATTCACCACTAAAACGCATGAGACTTGTAGTTTTCACAAATGTTTTCATTTTTAATGAGACGCTGAATAAAAGAAGTTTACTCGCCGGCAAACGAAAACCTGCGATTTCCTGTAAATCCCGGACTCGGCCCGTATAGTTAAAAGTATACAAGGAAAGTACCCAGTGAGTAAACTCATTTCCAGAACGAATTTTTAAATTATTTTTTCACCACTAAAACGCATGAGACTTGTAGTTTTCAAAAATGTTTTCATTTTTGATGAGACGCTGAATAAAAGAAGTTTAATCGCCGGCAAACGAAAACCTGCGATTTCCCGTAAATCTTGGACTTGGCCCGTATAGTCAAAAGTATACAAAGGAAGCACCCAGGGTGTAAACACATTTCCCGAACGATTTTTTAAATTATTTTTTCATCACTAAAACGCATGAGACTTGTAGTTTTCGAAAATGTTTTCATTTTTGATGACACGCTGATTAAAAGAAGTTTAATCGCCGGCAAACGAAAACCCGCAATTTCCCGTAACCCCCGGTCTCGACCCGTATAGTCAAAAGTTTACAAGGAAAGTACCCAGTGAGTAAACTCATTTCCCTAACGAATTTTTAAATTATTTTTTCACCACTAAAACGCATGAGACTTGTAGTTTTCAAAAATGTTTTCATTTTTGATGAGACGCTGAATAAAAGAAGTTTAATCGCCGGCAAACGAAAACCTGCGATTTCCCGTAAATCCCGGACTCGGCCCGTATAGTCAAAAGTATACAAAGAGGGTACCCAGGGTGTAAACTCATTTCCCGAACGATTTTTTAAATTATTTTTTCACCACTAAAACGCATGAGACTTGTAGTTTTCAAAAATGTTTTCATTTTTGATGAGACGCTGAATAAAAGAAGTTTAATCGCCGGCAAACGAAAACCTGCGATTTCCCGTAAATCCCGGACTCGGCCCGTATAGTCAAAAGTATACAAAGAAAGTACCCAGGGAGTAAACTCATTTCCCAAACGATTTTTTAAATTATTATTTCACCACTAAAGCCCATGAGACTTGTAGTTTTTAAAAATGTTTTCATTTTTGATGAGACGCTGAATAAAAGAAGTTTAATCGCCGGCAAACGAAAACCTGCGATTTCCCGTAAATCCCGGACTCGGCCCGTATAGTCAAAAGTATACAAAGAGGGTACCCAGGGTGTAAACTCATTTCCCGAACGATTTTTTAAATTATTTTTTCACCACTAAAACGCATGAGACTTGTAGTTTTCAAAAATGTTTTCATTTTTGATGAGACGCTGAATAAAAGAAGTTTAATCGCCGGCAAACGAAAACCTGCGATTTCCCGTAAATCCCGGACTCGGCCCGTATAGTCAAAAGTATACAAAGAAAGTACCCAGGGAGTAAACTCATTTCCCAAACGATTTTTTAAATTATTATTTCACCACTAAAGCCCATGAGACTTGTAGTTTTTAAAAATATTTTCATTTTTGATGAGACGCTGAATAAAAGAAGTTTAATCGCCGGCAAACGAAAACCCGCAATTTCCCGTAAATCCCGGTCTCGACCCGTATAGTCAAAAGTATGCAAGGAAAGTACCCAGTGAGTAAACTCATTTCCGGAACGAATTTTCAAATTATTTTTTCACCACTAAAACGCATGAGACTTGTAGTTTTCAGAAATGTTTTCATTTTTGATGAGACGCTGAATAAAAGAAGTTTAATCGCCGGCAAACGAAAACTCGCGATTTCCCGTAAATCCCGGACTCGGCCCGTATAGTCAAAAGTATGCAAGGAAAGTACCCAGTGAGTAAACTCATTTCCGGAACGAATTTTTAAATTATTTTTTCACCACTAAAACGCATGAGACTTGTAGTTTTCAAAAATGTTTTCATTTTTGATGAGACGCTGAATAAAAGAAGTTTAATCGCCTGCAAACGAAAACCTGCGACTTCCCGTAAATCTCGGACTCGGCCCGTATAGTCAAAAGTATACAAAGAAAGTTCCCAGGGAGTAAACTCATTTCCCAAACGATTTTTTAAATTATTATTTTACCACTAAAGCTCATGAGACTTGTAGTTTTTAAAAATGGTTTCATTTTTGATGAGACGCTGAATAAAAGAAGTTTAATCGCCGGCAAACGAAAACTCCCGATTTCCCGTAAATCCCGGACTCGGCCCGTATAGTCAAAAGTATGCAAGGAAAGTACCCAGTGAGTAAACTCATTTCAGGAACGAATTTTTAAATTATTTTTTCACCACTAAAACGCATGAGACTTGTAGTTTTCAGAAATGTTTTCATTTTTGATGAGACGCTTAATGAAAGCGATTTAATCGCCGGCAAACGAAAACCCGCGATTTCCCGTAAATCCCGGGCTTGGCCAGTATAGTCGAATGTACACAAACAAAGTACCCTGTGAGTAAACTCATTTCCGGAACGAATTTTTAAATTATTTTTTCACCACTAAAACGCATGAGATTTGTAGTTTTCAGAAATGTTTTCATTTTTGATGAGACGCTGAATAAAAGAAGTTTAATCGCCTGCAAACGAAAACCTGCGACTTCCCGTAAATCCCGGACTCGGCCCGTATAGTCAAAAGTATACAAAGAAAGTACCCAGGGAGTAAACTCATTTCCCAAACGATTTTTTAAATTATTTCTTCACCACTAAAACGCATGAGACTTGTAGTTTTTAAAAATGGTTTCATTTTTGATGAGACGCTGAATAAAAGAAGTTTAATCGCCGGCAAACGAAAACTCGCGATTTCCCGTAAGTCCCGGACTTGGCCAGTATAGTCAAAAGTATGCAAGGAAAGTACCCAGTGAGTAAACTCATTTCCGGAACGAATTTTTAAATTATTTTTTCACCACTAAAACGCATGAGACTTGTAGACGAAAACTCGCGATTTCCCGTAAATCCCGGACTCGGCCCGTATAGTCAAAAGTATGCAAGGAAAGTACCCAGTGAGTAAACTCATTTCAGGAACGAATTTTTAAATTATTTTTTCACCACTAAAACGCATGAGACTTGTAGTTTTCAGAAATGTTTTCATTTTTGATGAGACGCTTAATGAAAGCGATTTAATCGCCGGCAAACGAAAACCCGCGATTTCCCGTAAGTCCCGGGCTTGGCCAGTATAGTCGAATGTACACAAAGAAAGTACCCTGTGAGTAAACTCATTTCCGGAACGAATTTTTAAATTATTTTTTCACCACTAAAACGCATGAGACTTGTAGTTTTCAGAAATGTTTTCATTTTTGATGAGACGCTGAATAAAAGAAGTTTAATCGCCGGCAAACGAAAACTCGCGATTTCCCGTAAATCCCGGACTCGGCCCGTATAGTCAAAAGTATGCAAGGAAAGTACCCAGTGAGTAAACTCATTTCCGGAACGAATTTTTAAATTATTTTTTCACCACTAAAACGCATGAGACTTGTAGTTTTCAAAAATGTTTTCATTTTTGATGAGACGCTGAATAAAAGAAGTTTAATCGCCTGCAAACGAAAACCTGCGACTTCCCGTAAATCCCGGACTCGGCCCGTATAGTCAAAAGTATACAAAGAAAGTACCCAGGGAGTAAACTCATTTCCCAAACGATTTTTTAAATTATTTCTTCACCACTAAAACGCATGAGACTTGTAGTTTTTAAAAATGGTTTCATTTTTGATGAGACGCTGAATAAAAGAAGTTTAATCGCCGGCAAACGAAAACTCGCGATTTCCCGTAAGTCCCGGACTTGGCCAGTATAGTCAAAAGTATGCAAGGAAAGTACCCAGTGAGTAAACTCATTTCCGGAACGAATTTTTAAATTATTTTTTCACCACTAAAACGCATGAGACTTGTAGTTTTCAGAAATGTTTTTATTTTTGATGAGACGCTGAATAAAAGAAGTTTAATCGCCGGCAAACGAAAACTCGCGATTTCCCGTAAATCCCGGACTCGGCCCGTATAGTCAAAAGTATGCAAGGAAAGTACCCAGTGAGTAAACTCATTTCCGGAACGAATTTTTAAATTATTTTTTCACCACTAAAACGCATGAGACTTGTAGTTTTCAAAAATGTTTTCATTTTTGATGAGACGCTGAATAAAAGAAGTTTAATCGCCTGCAAACGAAAACCTGCGACTTCCCGTAAATCTCGGACTCGGCCCGTATAGTCAAAAGTATACAAAGAAAGTTCCCAGGAAGTAAACTCATTTCCCAAACGATTTTTTAAATTATTATTTTACCACTAAAGCCCATGAGACTTGTAGTTTTTAAAAATGGTTTCATTTTTGATGAGACGCTGAATAAAAGAAGTTTAATCGCCGGCAAACGAAAACTCGCGATTTCCCGTAAATCCCGGACTCGGCCCGTATAGTCAAAAGTATGCAAGGAAAGTACCCAGTGAGTAAACTCATTTCAGGAACGAATTTTTAAATTATTTTTTCACCACTAAAACGCATGAGACTTGTAGTTTTCAGAAATGTTTTCATTTTTGATGAGACGCTTAATGAAAGCGATTTAATCGCCGGCAAACGAAAACCCGCGATTTCCCGTAAATCCCGGGCTTGGCCAGTATAGTCGAATGTACACAAAGAAAGTACCCTGTGAGTAAACTCATTTCCAAAACGATTTTTTAAATTATCTTTTCACCACTAAAACGCTTGAGACTTGTAGTTTTCAAAAATGTTTTCATTTTTGAAGAGACACTAAATAAAAGAAGTTTAATCGTCGGCAAACGAAAACCTGCCATTTCCCGTAAACCCCGGACTCGGCCCGCATAGTCAAAAGTATACAAAGAAAGTACCCAGGGTGTAAACTCATTTCCCGAACGATTTTTTAAATTATTATTTCACCACTGAAGCCCATGAGACTTGTAGTTTTTAAAAATGTTTTCATTTTTGATGAGACGCTGAATAAAAGAAGTTTAATCGCCGGCAAACGAAAACCCGCAATTTCTCGTAAATCCCGGACTCGGCCCGTATAGTCAAAAGTATACAAAGAGAGTACCCAGGGTGTAAACTCATTTCCCGAACGATGTTTTAAATTATTTTTTCACCACTAAAACGCATGAGACTTGTAGTTTTCAAAAATGTTTTCATTTTTGATGAGACGCTGAATAAAAGAAGTTTAATCGCCTGCAAACGAAAACCTGCGACTTCCCGTAAATCCCGGACTCGGCCCGTATAGTCAAAAGTATACAAAGAAAGTACCCAGGGAGTAAACGCATTTCCCAAACGATTTTTTAAATTATTATTTTACCACTAAAGCCCATGAGACTTGTAGTTTTTAAAAATGGTTTCATTTTTGATGAGACGCTGAATAAAAGAAGTTTAATCGCCGGCAAACGAAAACTCGCGATTTCCCGTAAGTCCCGGACTTGGCCAGTATAGTCAAAAGTATGCAAGGAAAGTACCCAGTGAGTAAACTCATTTCCGGAACAAATTTTCAAATTATTTTTTCACCACTAAAACGCATGAGACTTGTAGTTTTTAGAAATGTTTTCATTTTTGATGAGACGCTGAATAAAAGAAGTTTAATCGCCGGCAAACGAAAACTCGCGATTTCCCGTAAATCCCGGACTCGGCCCGTATAGTCAAAAGTATGCAAGGAAAGTACCCAGTGAGTAAACTCATTTCGGGAACGAATTTTCAAATTATTTTTTCACCACTAAAACGCATGAGACTTGTAGTTTTCAGAAATGTTTTCATTTTTGATGAGACGCTTAATGAAAGCGGTTTAATCGCCGGCAAACGAAAACCCGCGATTTCCCGTAAATCCCGGGCTTGGCCCGTATAGTCGAATGTATACAAAGAAAGTACCCTGTGAGTAAACTCATTTCCAAAACGATTTTTTAAATTATCTTTTCACCACTAAAACGCTTGAGACTTGCAGTTTTCAAAAATGTTTTCATTTTTGATGAGACGCTAAATAAAAGAAGTTTAATCGCCGGCAAACGAAAACCCGCCATTTCCCGTAAACCCCGGACTCGGCCCGCATAGTCAAAAGTATACAAAGAAAGTACCCAGGGTGTAAACTCATTTCCCGAACGATTTTTTAAATTATTATTTCACCACTGAAGCCCATGAGACTTGTAGTTTTTAAAAATGTTTTCATTTTTGATGAGACGCTGAATAAAAGAAGTTTAATCGCCGGCAAACGAAAACCCGCAACTTCCCGTAAATCCCGGCATCGGCCCGTATAGTCAAAAGTATACAAGGAAAGTACCCAGTGAGTAAACTCATTTCCCTAACGAATTTTTAAATTATTTTTTCACCACTAAAACGCATGAGACTTGTAGTTTTCAAAAATGTTTTCATTTTTGATGAGACGCTGAATAAAAGAAGTTTAATCGCCGGCAAACGAAAACCTGCGATTTCCCGTAATTCCCGGACTCGGACCGTATAGTCAAAAGTATACAAAGAGAGTACCCAGGGTGTAAACTCATTTCCGGAACGAATTTTTAAATTATTTTTTCACCACTAAAACGCATGAGACTTGTAGTTTTCAGAAATGTTTTCATTTTTGATGAGACGCTGAATAAAAGAAGTTTAATCGCCGGCAAACGAAAACTCGCGATTTCCCGTAAATCCCGGACTCGGCCCGTATAGTCAAAAGTATGCAAGGAAAGTACCCAGTGAGTAAACTCATTTCCGGAACGAATTTTTAAGTTATTTCTTCACCACTAAAACGCATGAGACTTGTAGTTTTTAAAAATGGTTTCATTTTTGATGAGACGCTGAATAAAAGAAGTTTAATCGCCGGCAAACGAAAACTCGCGATTTCCCGTAAGTCCCGGACTTGGCCAGTATAGTCAAAAGTATGCAAGGAAAGTACCCAGTGAGTAAACTCATTTCCGGAACGAATTTTTAAATTATTTTTTCACCACTAAAACGCATGAGACTTGTAGACGAAAACTCGCGATTTCCCGTAAATCCCGGACTCGGCCCGTATAGTCAAAAGTATGCAAGGAAAGTACCCAGTGAGTAAACTCATTTCAGGAACGAATTTTTAAATTATTTTTTCACCACTAAAACGCATGAGACTTGTAGTTTTCAGAAATGTTTTCATTTTTGATGAGACGCTTAATGAAAGCGATTTAATCGCCGGCAAACGAAAACCCGCGATTTCCCGTAAATCCCGGGCTTGGCCAGTATAGTCGAATGTACACAAAGAAAGTACCCTGTGAGTAAACTCATTTCCGGAACGAATTTTTAAATTATTTTTTCACCACTAAAACGCATGAGACTTGTAGTTTTCAGAAATGTTTTCATTTTTGATGAGACGCTGAATAAAAGAAGTTTAATCGCCGGCAAACGAAAACTCGCGATTTCCCGTAAATCCCGGACTCGGCCCGTATAGTCAAAAGTATGCAAGGAAAGTACCCAGTGAGTAAACTCATTTCCGGAACGAATTTTTAAATTATTTTTTCACCACTAAAACGCATGAGAGTTGTAGTTTTCAAAAATGTTTTCATTTTTGATGAGACGCTGAATAAAAGAAGTTTAATCGCCTGCAAACGAAAACCTGCGACTTCCCGTAAATCCCGGACTCGGCCCGTATAGTCAAAAGTATACAAAGAAAGTACCCAGGAAGTAAACTCATTTCCCAAACGATTTTTTAAATTATTTCTTCACCACTAAAACGCATGAGACTTGTAGTTTTTAAAAATGGTTTCATTTTTGATGAGACGCTGAATAAAAGAAGTTTAATCGCCGGCAAACGAAAACTCGCGATTTCCCGTAAGTCCCGGACTTGGCCAGTATAGTCAAAAGTATGCAAGGAAAGTACCCAGTGAGTAAACTCATTTCCGGAACGAATTTTTAAATTATTTTTTCACCACTAAAACGCATGAGACTTGTAGTTTTCAGAAATGTTTTTATTTTTGATGAGACGCTGAATAAAAGAAGTTTAATCGCCGGCAAACGAAAACTCGCGATTTCCCGTAAATCCCGGACTCGGCCCGTATAGTCAAAAGTATGCAAGGAAAGTACCCAGTGAGTAAACTCATTTCCGGAACGAATTTTTAAATTATTTTTTCACCACTAAAACGCATGAGACTTGTAGTTTTCAAAAATGTTTTCATTTTTGATGAGACGCTGAATAAAAGAAGTTTAATCGCCTGCAAACGAAAACCTGCGACTTCCCGTAAATCTCGGACTCGGCCCGTATAGTCAAAAGTATACAAAGAAAGTTCCCAGGGAGTAAACTCATTTCCCAAACGATTTTTTAAATTATTATTTTACCACTAAAGCCCATGAGACTTGTAGTTTTTAAAAATGGTTTCATTTTTGATGAGACGCTGAATAAAAGAAGTTTAATCGCCGGCAAACGAAAACTCGCGATTTCCCGTAAATCCCGGACTCGGCCCGTATAGTCAAAAGTATGCAAGGAAAGTACCCAGTGAGTAAACTCATTTCAGGAACGAATTTTTAAATTATTTTTTCACCACTAAAACGCATGAGACTTGTAGTTTTCAGAAATGTTTTCATTTTTGATGAGACGCTTAATGAAAGCGATTTAATCGCCGGCAAACGAAAACCCGCGATTTCCCGTAAATCCCGGGCTTGGCCAGTATAGTCGAATGTACACAAAGAAAGTACCCTGTGAGTAAACTCATTTCCAAAACGATTTTTTAAATTATCTTTTCACCACTAAAACGCTTGAGACTTGTAGTTTTCAAAAATGTTTTCATTTTTGAAGAGACACTAAATAAAAGAAGTTTAATCGCCGGCAAACGAAAACCTGCCATTTCCCGTAAACCACGGACTCGGCCCGCATAGTCAAAAGTATACAAAGAAAGTACCCAGGGTGTAAACTCATTTCCCGAACGATTTTTTAAATTATTATTTCACCACTGAAGCCCATGAGACTTGTAGTTTTTAAAAATGTTTTCATTTTTGATGAGACGCTGAATAAAAGAAGTTTAATCGCCGGCAAACGAAAACCCGCAATTTCTCGTAAATCCCGGACTCGGCCCGTATAGTCAAAAGTATACAAAGAGAGTACCCAGGGTGTAAACTCATTTCCCGAACGATGTTTTAAATTATTTTTTCACCACTAAAACGCATGAGACTTGTAGTTTTCAAAAATGTTTTCATTTTTGATGAGACGCTGAATAAAAGAAGTTTAATCGCCTGCAAACGAAAACCTGCGACTTCCCGTAAATCCCGGACTAGGCCCGTATAGTCAAAAGTATACAAAGAAAGTACCCAGGGAGTAAACGCATTTCCCAAACGATTTTTTAAATTATTATTTTACCACTAAAGCCCATGAGACTTGTAGTTTTTAAAAATGGTTTCATTTTTGATGAGACGCTGAATAAAAGAAGTTTAATCGCCGGCAAACGAAAACTCGCGATTTCCCGTAAGTCCAGGACTTGGCCAGTATAGTCAAAAGTATGCAAGGAAAGTACCCAGTGAGTAAACTCATTTCCGGAACAAATTTTCAAATTATTTTTTCACCACTAAAACGCATGAGACTTGTAGTTTTTAGAAATGTTTTCATTTTTGATGAGACGCTGAATAAAAGAAGTTTAATCGCCGGCAAACGAAAACTCGCGATTTCCCGTAAATCCCGGACTCGGCCCGTATAGTCAAAAGTATGCAAGGAAAGTACCCAGTGAGTAAACTCATTTCGGGAACGAATTTTTAAATTATTTTTTCACCACTAAAACGCATGAGACTTGTAGTTTTCAGAAATGTTTTCATTTTTGATGAGACGCTTAATGAAAGCGGTTTAATCGCCGGCAAACGAAAACCCGCGATTTCCCGTAAATCCCGGGCTTGGCCCGTATAGTCGAATGTATACAAAGAAAGTACCCTGTGAGTAAACTCATTTCCAAAACGATTTTTTAAATTATCTTTTCACCACTAAAACGCTTGAGACTTGCAGTTTTCAAAAATGTTTTCATTTTTGATGAGACGCTAAATAAAAGAAGTTTAATCGCCGGCAAACGAAAACCCGCCATTTCCCGTAAACCCCGGACTCGGCCCGCATAGTCAAAAGTATACAAAGAAAGTACCCAGGGTGTAAACTCATTTCCCGAACGATTTTTTAAATTATTATTTCACCACTGAAGCCCATGAGACTTGTAGTTTTTAAAAATGTTTTCATTTTTGATGAGACGCTGAATAAAAGAAGTTTAATCGCCGGCAAACGAAAACCCTCAACTTCCCGTAAATCCCGGCATCGGCCCGTATAGTCAAAAGTATACAAGGAAAGTACCCAGTGAGTAAACTCATTTCCCTAACGAATTTTTAAATTATTTTTTCACCACTAAAACGCATGAGACTTGTAGTTTTCAAAAATGTTTTCATTTTTGATGAGACGCTGAATAAAAGAAGTTTAATCGCCGGCAAACGAAAACCTGCGATTTCCCGTAATTCCCGGACTCGGACCGTATAGTCAAAAGTATACAAAGAGAGTACCCAGGGTGTAAACTCATTTCCCAAACGATGTTTTAAATTATTTTTTCACCACTAAAACGCATGAGACTTGTAGTTTTCAAAAATGTTTTCATTTTTGATGAGACGCTGAATAAAAGAAGTTTAATCGCCTGCAAACGAAAACCTGCGACTTCCCGTAAATCCCGGACTCGGCCCATATAGTCAAAAGTATACAAAGAAAGTACCCATGAAGTAAACTCATTTCCCAAACGATTTTTTAAATTATTATTTTACCACTAAAGCCCATGAGACTTGTAGTTTTTAAAAATGGTTTCATTTTTGATGAGACACTGAATAAAAGAAGTTTAATCGCCGGCAAACGAAAACTCGCGATTTCCCGTAAATCCCGGACTCGGCCCGTATAGTCAAAAGTATGCAAGGAAAGTACCCAGTGAGTAAACTCATTTCCGGAACGAATTTTTAAATTATTTTTTCACCACTAAAACGCATGAGACTTGTAGTTTTCAGAAATGTTTTCATTTTTGATGAGACGCTTAATGAAAGTGGTTTAATCGCCGGCAAACGAAAACCCGCGATTTCCCGTAAATCCCGGCTTGGCCCGTATAGTCGAATGTATACAAAGAAAGTACCCTGTGAGTAAACTCATTTCCAAAACGATTTTTTAAATTATCTTTTCACCACTAAAACGCTTGAGACTTGTAGTTTTCAAAAATGTTTTCATTTTTGATGAGACGCTAAATAAAAGAAGTTTAATCGCCGGCAAACGAAAACCCGCCTATTCCCGTAAACCCCGGACTCGGCCCGCATAGTCAAAAGTATACAAAAAAGTACCCAGGGTGTAAACTCATTTCCCGAACGATTTTTTAAATTATTATTTCACCACTGAAGCCCATGAGACTTGTAGTTTTTAAAAATGTTTTCATTTTTGATGAGACGCTGAATAAAAGAAGTTTAATCGCCGGCAAACGAAAACCCGCAACTTCCCGTAAATCCCGGCATCGGCCCGTATAGTCAAAAGTATACAAGGAAAGTACCCAGTGAGTAAACTCATTTCCCTAACGAATTTTTAAATTATTTTTTCACCACTAAAACGCATGAGACTTGTAGTTTTCAAAAATGTTTTCATTTTTGATGAGACGCTGAATAAAAGAAGTTTAATCGCCTGCAAATGAAAACCTGCGACTTCCCGTAAATCCCGGACTCGGCCCGTATAGTCAAAAGTATGCAAGGAAAGTACCCAGTGAGTAAACTCATTTCCGGAACGAATTTTTAAATTATTTTTTCACCACTAAAACGCATGAGACTTGTAGTTTTCAGAAATGTTTTCATTTTTGATGAGACGCTTAATGAAAGCGGTTTAATCGCCGGCAAACGAAAACCCGCGATTTCCCGTAAATTCCGGGCTTGGCCCGTATAGTCGAATGTATACAAAGAAAGTACCCTGTGAGTAAACTCATTTCCAAAACGATTTTTTAAATTATCTTTTCACCACTAAAACGCTTGAGACTTGTAGTTTTCAAAAATGTTTTCATTTTTGATGAGACGCTGAATAAAAGAAGTTTAATCGCCTGCAAACGAAAACCTGCGACTTCCCGTAAATCCCGGACTCGGCCCATATAGTCAAAAGTATACAAAGAAATTACCCATGAAGTAAACTCATTTCCCAAACGATTTTTTAAATTATTATTTTACCACTAAAGCCCATGAGACTTGTAGTTTTTAAAAATGGTTTCATTTTTGATGAGACACTGAATAAAAGAAGTTTAATCGCCGGCAAACGAAAACTCGCGATTTCCCGTAAATCCCGGACTCGGCCCGTATAGTCAAAAGTATGCAAGGAAAGTACCCAGTGAGTAAACTCATTTCCGGAACGAATTTTTAAATTATTTTTTCACCACTAAAACGCATGAGACTTGTAGTTTTCAGAAATGTTTTCATTT
The DNA here is from genome assembly GCF_029227915.1 of Hydractinia symbiolongicarpus. NCBI lineage: Eukaryota > Metazoa > Cnidaria > Hydrozoa > Anthoathecata > Hydractiniidae > Hydractinia > Hydractinia symbiolongicarpus. Next base: position 1,879,199 of record NC_079875.1, on the reverse strand, counting down.
TTGATGAGACGCTTAATGAAAGCGGTTTAATCGCCGGCAAACGAAAACCCGCGATTTCCCGTAAATCCCGGGCTTGGCCCGTATAGTCGAATGTATACAAAGAAAGTACCCTGTGAGTAAACTCATTTCCAAAACGATTTTTTAAATTATCTTTTCACCACTAAAACGCTTGAGACTTGTAGTTTTCAAAAATGTTTTCATTTTTGATGAGACGCTAAATAAAAGAAGTTTAATCGCCGGCAAACGAAAACCCGCCTATTCCCGTAAACCCCGGACTCGGCCCGCATAGTCAAAAGTATACAAAAAAGTACCCAGGGTGTAAACTCATTTCCCGAACGATTTTTTAAATTATTATTTCACCACTAAATCCCATGAGACTTTTAGTTTTTAAAAATGTTTTCATTTTTGATGAGACGCTAAATAAAAGAAGTTTAATCGCCGGCAAACGAAAACCCGCCATTTCCCGTAAACCCCGGACTCGGCCCGCATAGTCAAAAGTATACAAAGAAAGTACCCAGGGTGTAAACTCATTTCCCGAACGATTTTTTAAATTATTATTTCACCACTGAAGCCCATGAGACTTGTAGTTTTTAAAAATGTTTTCATTTTTGATGAGACGCTGAATAAAAGAAGTTTAATCGCCGGCAAACGAAAACCCGCAACTTCCCGTAAATCCCGGCATCGGCCCGTATAGTCAAAAGTATACAAGGAAAGTACCCAGTGAGTAAACTCATTTCCCTAACGAATTTTTAAATTATTTTTTCACCACTAAAACGCATGAGACTTGTAGTTTTCAAAAATGTTTTCATTTTTGATGAGACGCTGAATAAAAGAAGTTTAATCGCCGGCAAACGAAAACCTGCGATTTCCCGTAATTCCCGGACTCGGCCCGTATAGTCAAAAGTATACAAAGAGAGTACCCAGGGTGTAAACTCATTTCCCGAACGATGTTTTAAATTATTTTTTCACCACTAAAACGCATGAGACTTGTAGTTTTCAAAAATGTTTTCATTTTTGATGAGACGCTGAATAAAAGAAGTTTAATCGCCTGCAAATGAAAACCTGCGACTTCCCGTAAATCCCGGACTCGGCCCATATAGTCAAAAGTATACAAAGAAAGTACCCATGAAGTAAACTCATTTCCCAAACGATTTTTTAAATTATTATTTTACCACTAAAGCCCATGAGACTTGTAGTTTTTAAAAATGGTTTCATTTTTGATGAGACACTGAATAAAAGAAGTTTAATCGCCGGCAAACGAAAACTCGCGATTTCCCGTAAATCCCGGACTCGGCCCGTATAGTCAAAAGTATGCAAGGAAAGTACCCAGTGAGTAAACTCATTTCCGGAACGAATTTTTAAATTATTTTTTCACCACTAAAACGCATGAGACTTGTAGTTTTCAGAAATGTTTTCATTTTTGATGAGACGCTTAATGAAAGCGGTTTAATCGCCGGCAAACGAAAACCCGCGATTTCCCGTAAATTCCGGGCTTGGCCCGTATAGTCGAATGTATACAAAGAAAGTACCCTGTGAGTAAACTCATTTCCAAAACGATTTTTTAAATTATCTTTTCACCACTAAAACGCTTGAGACTTGTAGTTTTCAAAAATGTTTTCATTTTTGATGAGATGCTAAATAAAAGAAGTTTAATCGCCGGCAAACGAAAACCCGCCTATTCCCGTAAACCCCGGACTCGGCCCGCATAGTCAAAAGTATACAAAAAAGTACCCAGGGTGTAAACTCATTTCCCGAACGATTTTTTAAATTATTATTTCACCACTAAATCCCATGAGACTTTTAGTTTTTAAAAATGTTTTCATTTTTGATGAGACGCTGAATAAAAGAAGTTTAATCGCCGGCAAACGAAAACCCGCAATTTCCCGTAAATCCCGGTCTCGGCCCGTATAGTCAAAAGTATACAAAGAAAGTACCCAGTGAGTAAACTCATTTCCCCAACGAATTTTTAAATTATTTTTTCACCACTAAAACGCATGAGACTTGTAGTTTTCAAAAATGTTTTCATTTTTGATGAGACGCTGAATAAAAAAAGTTTAATCGCCGGCAAACGAAAACCTGCGATTTCCCGTAATTCCCGGACTCGGCCCGTATAGTCAAAAGTATACAAAGAGAGTACCCAGGGTGTAAACTCATTTCCCGAACGATGTTTTAAATTATTTTTTCACCACTAAAACGCATGAGACTTGTAGTTTTCAAAAATGTTTTCATTTTTGATGAGACGCTGAATAAAAGAAGTTTAATCGCCGGCAAACGAAAACCTGCGATTTCCCGTAAATCCCCGACTCGGCCCGTATAGTCAAAAGTATACAAAGAAAGTACCCAGGGTGTAAACTCATTTCCCGAACGATTTTTTAAATTATTTTTTCACCACTAAAACGCATGAGACTTGTAGTTTTCAGAAATGTTTTCATTTTTGATGAGACGCTGAATAAAAGAAGTTTAATCGCCGGCAAACGAAAACTCGCGATTTCCCGTAAATCCCGGACTCGGCCCGTATAGTCAAAAGTATGCAAGGAAAGTACCCAGTGAGTAAACTCATTTCTGGAACGAATTTTTTAAATTATTTTTTCACCACTAAAACGTATGAGACTTGTAGTTTTCAAAAATGTTTTCATTTTTGATGAGACGCTGAATAAAAGAAGTTTAATCGCCGGCAAACGAAACCCTGCGATTTCCCGTAAATCCCGGACTCGGCCCGTATAGTCAAAAGTATACAAAGAAAGTACCCGGGGTGTAAACTCATTTTCCGAACGATTTTTAAAAATAATTATATCACCACTAAAGCCCATGAGACTTGTAGTTTTCAGAAATGTTTTCATTTTTGATGAGACGCTTAATGAAAGTTGTTTAATCGCCGGCAAACGAAAACCCGCGATTTCCCGTAAATCCCGGGCTTGGCCCGTATAGTCGAATGTATACAAAGAAAGTACCCTGTGAGTAAACTCATTTCCGAAACGATTTTTTCAATTATCTTTTCACCACTAAAACGCATGAGACTTGTAGTTTTCAAAAAATTTTTCATTTTTGATGAGACGCTAAATGAAAGAGGTTTAATCGTCGGCAAACGAAAACCCGCGATTTCCCGTAAATCCCGGGCTTGGCCCGTATAGTCGAATGTATACAAAGAAAGTACCCTGTGAGTAAACTCATTTCCAGAACGATTTTTTAATTTATTTTTTCACCACTAAAACGCATGAGACTTGTAGTTTTCAAAAATGTTTTCATTTTTGATGAGACGCTGAATAAAAGAAGTTTAATCGCCGGCAAACGAAAACCCGCAATTTCACGTAAATCCTGGACTCGGCCCGTATAGTCAAAAGTATACAAAGAAAGTACCCAGGGAGTAAACTCATTTCCCAAACGATTTTTTAAATTATTATTTCACCACTAAAGCCCATGAGACTTGTAGTTTTTAAAAATGTTTTCATTTTTGATGAGACGCTGAATAAAAGAAGTTTAATAGCCGGCAAACGAAAACCTGCGATTTCCCGTAAATCCCGGACTCGGCCCGTATAGTTAAAAGTATACAAGGAAAGTACCCAGTGAGTAAACTCATTTCCAGAACGAATTTTTAAATTATTTTTTCACCACTAAAACGCATGAGACTTGTAGTTTTCAAAAATGTTTTCATTTTTGATGACACGCTGAATAAAAGAAGTTTAATCGCCGGCAAACGAAAACCTGCGATTTTCCGTAAATCCCGTACTCGGCACGTATAGTCAAAAGTATACAAAGAAAGTACCCAGGAAGTAAACTCATTTCCCAAAAGATTTTTTAAATTATTATTTCACCACTAAAGCCCATGAGACTTGTAGTTTTTAAAAATGTTTTCATTTTTGATGAGACGCTGAATAAAAGAAGTTTAATCGCCGGCAAACGAAAACCCGCAACTTCCCGTCAATCCCGGTCTCGACCCGTATAGTCAAAAGTATACAAGGAAAGTACCCAGTGAGTAAACTCATTTCCCTAACGAATTTTTAAATTATTTTTTCACCACTAAAACGCATGAGACTTGTAGTTTTCAAAAATGTTTTCATTTTTGATGAGACGCTGAATAAAAGAACTTTAATCGCCGGCAAACGAAAACCTGCGATTTCCCGTAAATCCCGGACTCGGCCCGTATAGTCAAAAGTATACAAAGAGGGTACCCAGGGTGTAAACTCATTTCCCGAACGATTTTTTAAATTATTTTTTCACCACTAAAACGCATGAGACTTGTAGTTTTCAAAAATGTTTTCATTTTTGATGACACGCTGATTAAAAGAAGTTTAATCGCCGGCAAACGAAAACCTGCGATTTCCCGTAAATCCCGTACTCGGCACGTATAGTCAAAAGTATACAAAGAAAGTACCCAGGGAGTAAACTCATTTCCCAAAAGATTTTTTAAATTATTATTTCACCACTAAAGCCCATGAGACTTGTAGTTTTTAAAAATGTTTTCATTTTTGATGAGACGCTGAATAAAAGAAGTTTAATCGCCGGCAAACGAAAACCCGCAATTTCCCGTAACCCCCGGTCTCGACCCGTATAGTCAAAAGTATACAAGGAAAGTACCCAGTGAGTAAACTCATTTCCCTTACGAATTTTTAAATTATTTTTTCACCACTAAAACGCATGAGACTTGTAGTTTTCAAAAATGTTTTCATTTTTGATGAGACCCTGAATAAAAGAAGTTTAATCGCCGGCAAACGAAAACCTGCGATTTCCCGTAAATCCCGGACTCGGCCCGTATAGTCAAAAGTATACAAAGAGGGTACCCAGGGTGTAAACTCATTTCCCGAACGATTTTTTAAATTATTTTTTCACCACTAAAACGCATGAGACTTATAGTTTTCAAAAATGTTTTCATTTTTGATGAGACGCTGAATAAAAGAAGTTTAATCGCCGGCAAACGAAAACCTGCGATTTCCCGTAAATCCCGGACTCGGCCCGTATAGTCAAAAGTATACAAAGAAAGTACCCAGGGAGTAAACTTATTTCCCAAACGATTTTTTAAATTATTATTTCACCACTAAAGCCCATGAGACTTGTAGTTTTTAAAAATGTTTTCATTTTTGATGAGACGCTGAATAAAAGAAGTTTAATCGCCGGCAAACGAAAACCCGCAAATTCCCGTAAATCCCGGTCTCGACCCGTATAGTCAAAAGTATACAAGGAAAGTACCCAGTGAGTAAACTCATTTCCCTAACGAATTTTTAAATTATTTTTTCACCACTAAAACGCATGAAACTTGTAGTTTTCAAAAATGTTTTCATTTTTGATGAGACGCTGAATAAAAGAAGTTTAATCGCCGGCAAACGAAAACCTGCGATTTCCCGTAAATCCCGGACTCGGCCCGTATAGTCAAAAGTATACAAAGAGGGTACCCAGGGTGTAAACTCATTTCCCGAACGATTTTTTAAATTATTTTTTCACCACTAAAACGCATGAGACTTGTAGTTTTCAAAAATGTTTTCATTTTTGATGAGACGCTGAATAAAAGAAGTTTAATCGCCGGCAAACTAAAACCTGCGATTTCCCGTAATTCCCGGACTCGGCCCGTATAGGCAAAAGTATACAAAGAGAGTACCCAGGGTGTAAACTCATTTCCCGAACGATTTTTTAAATTATTTTTTCACCACTAAAACGCATGAGACTTGTAGTTTTCAAAAATGTTTTCATTTTTGATGAGACGCTGAATAAAAGAAGTTTAATCGCCTGCAAACGAAAACCTGCGACTTCCCGTAAATCTCAGACTCGGCCCGTATAGTCAAAAGTATACAAAAAAAGTACCCAGGGAGTAAACTCATTTACCAAACGATTTTTTAAATTATTATTTTACCACTAAAGCCCATGAGACTTGTAGTTTTTAAAAATGGTTTCATTTTTGATGAGACGCTGAATAAAAGAAGTTTAATCGCCGGCAAACGAAAACTCGCGATTTCCCGTAAATCCCGGACTCGGCCCGTATAGTCAAAAATATGCAAGGAAAGTACCCAGTGAGTAAACTCATTTCAGGAACGAATTTTTAAATTATTTTTTCACCACTAAAACGCATGAGACTTGTAGTTTTCAGAAATGTTTTCATTTTTGATGAGACGCTTAATGAAAACGATTTAATCGCCGGCAAACGAAAACCCGCAATTTCCCGTAAATCCCGGGCTTGGCCAGTATAGTCGAATGTACACAAAGAAAGTACCCTGTGAGTAAACTCATTTCCAAAACGATTTTTTAAATTATCTTTTCACCACTAAAACGCTTGAGACTTGTAGTTTTCAAAAATGTTTTCATTTTTGATGAGACACTAAATAAAAGAAGTTTAATCGCCGGCAAACGAAAACCTGCCATTTCCGGTAAACCCCGGACTCGGCCCGCATAGTCAAAAGTATACAAAGAAAGTACCCAGGGTGTAAACTCATTTCCCGCACGATTTTTTAAATTATTATTTCACCACTGAAGCCCATGAGACTTGTAGTTTTTAAAAATGTTTTCATTTTTGATGAGACGCTGAATAAAAGAAGTTTAATCGCCGGCAAACGAAAACCCGCAATTTCCCGTAAATCCCGGACTCGGCCCGTATAGTCAAAAGTATACAAAGAGAGTACCCAGGGTGTAAACTCATTTCCCGAACGATGTTTTAAATTATTTTTTCACCACTAAAACGCATGAGACTTGTAGTTTTCAAAAATGTTTTCATTTTTGATGAGACGCTGAATAAAAGAAGTTTAATCGCCGGCAAACGAAAACCCGCAATTTCCCGTAACCCCCGGTCTCGACCCGTATAGTCAAAAGTATACAAGGAAAGTACCCAGTGAGTAAACTCATTTCCCTTACGAATTTTTAAATTATTTTTTCACCACTAAAACGCATGAGACTTGTAGTTTTCAAAAATGTTTTCATTTTTGATGAGACCCTGAATAAAAGAAGTTTAATCGCCGGCAAACGAAAACCTGCGATTTCCCGTAAATCCCGGACTCGGCCCGTATAGTCAAAAGTATACAAAGAGGGTACCCAGGGTGTAAACTCATTTCCCGAACGATTTTTTAAATTATTTTTTCACCACTAAAACGCATGAGACTTATAGTTTTCAAAAATGTTTTCATTTTTGATGAGACGCTGAATAAAAGAAGTTTAATCGCCGGCAAACGAAAACCTGCGATTTCCCGTAAATCCCGGACTCGGCCCGTATAGTCAAAAGTATACAAAGAAAGTACCCAGGGAGTAAACTTATTTCCCAAACGATTTTTTAAATTATTATTTCACCACTAAAGCCCATGAGACTTGTAGTTTTTAAAAATGTTTTCATTTTTGATGAGACGCTGAATAAAAGAAGTTTAATCGCCGGCAAACGAAAACCCGCAAATTCCCGTAAATCCCGGTCTCGACCCGTATAGTCAAAAGTATACAAGGAAAGTACCCAGTGAGTAAACTCATTTCCCTAACGAATTTTTAAATTATTTTTTCACCACTAAAACGCATGAAACTTGTAGTTTTCAAAAATGTTTTCATTTTTAATGAGACGCTGAATAAAAGAAGTTTAATCGCCGGCAAACGAAAACCTGCGATTTCCCGTAAATCCCGGACTCGGCCCGTATAGTCAAAAGTATACTAAGAGGGTACCCAGGGTGTAAACTCATTTCCCGAACGATTTTTTAAATTATTTTTTCACCACTAAAACGCATGAGACTTGTAGTTTTCAAAAATGTTTTCATTTTTGATGAGACGCTGAATAAAAGAAGTTTAATCGCCGGCAAACTAAAACCTGCGATTTCCCGTAATTCCCGGACTCGGCCCGTATAGGCAAAAGTATACAAAGAGAGTACCCAGGGTGTAAACTCATTTCCCGAACGATTTTTTAAATTATTTTTTCACCACTAAAACGCATGAGACTTGTAGTTTTCAAAAATGTTTTCATTTTTGATGAGACGCTGAATAAAAGAAGTTTAATCGCCTGCAAACGAAAACCTGCGACTTCCCGTAAATCTCAGACTCGGCCCGTATAGTCAAAAGTATACAAAAAAAGTACCCAGGGAGTAAACTCATTTCCCAAACGATTTTTTAAATTATTAGTTTACCACTAAAGCCCATGAGACTTGTAGTTTTTAAAAATGGTTTCATTTTTGATGAGACGCTGAATAAAAGAAGTTTAATCGCCGGCAAACGAAAACTCGCGATTTCCCGTAAATCCCGGACTCGGCCCGTATAGTCAAAAATATGCAAGGAAAGTACCCAGTGAGTAAACTCATTTCAGGAACGAATTTTTAAATTATTTTTTCACCACTAAAACGCATGAGACTTGTAGTTTTCAGAAATGTTTTCATTTTTGATGAGACGCTTAATGAAAACGATTTAATCGCCGGCAAACGAAAACCCGCAATTTCCCGTAAATCCCGGGCTTGGCCAGTATAGTCGAATGTACACAAAGAAAGTACCCTGTGAGTAAACTCATTTCCAAAACGATTTTTTAAATTATCTTTTCACCACTAAAACGCTTGAGACTTGTAGTTTTCAAAAATGTTTTCATTATTGATGAGACACTAAATAAAAGAAGTTTAATCGCCGGCAAACGAAAACCTGCCATTTCCGGTAAACCCCGGACTCGGCCCGCATAGTCAAAAGTATACAAAGAAAGTACCCAGGGTGTAAACTCATTTCCCGCACGATTTTTTAAATTATTATTTCACCACTGAAGCCCATGAGACTTGTAGTTTTTAAAAATGTTTTCATTTTTGATGAGACGCTGAATAAAAGAAGTTTAATCGCCGGCAAACGAAAACCCGCAATTTCCCGTAAATCCCGGACTCGGCCCGTATAGTCAAAAGTATACAAAGAGAGTACCCAGGGTGTAAACTCATTTCCCGAACGATGTTTTAAATTATTTTTTCACCACTAAAACGCATGAGACTTGTAGTTTTCAAAAATGTTTTCATTTTTGATGAGACGCTGAATAAAAGAAGTTTAATCGCCTGCAAACGAAAACCTGCGACTTCCCGTAAATCCCGGACTCGGCCCGTATAGTCAAAAGTATACAAAGAAAGTACCCAGGGAGTAAACTCATTTCCCAAACGATTTTTTAAATTATTATTTTACCACAAAAGCCCATGAGACTTGAAGTTTTTAAAAATGGTTTCATTTTTGATGAGACGCTGAATAAAAGAAGTTTAATCGCCGGCAAACGAAAACTCGCGATTTCCCGTAAGTCCCGGACTTGGCCAGTATAGTCAAAAGTATGCAAGGAAAGTACACAGTGAGTAAACTCATTTCCGGAACGAATTTTCAAATTATTTTTCACCACTAAAACGCATGAGACTTGTAGTTTTCAGAAATGTTTTCATTTTTGATGAGACGCTGAATAAAAGAAGTTTAGTCGCCGGCAAACGAAAACTCGCGATTTCCCGTAAATCCCGGACTCGGCCCGTATAGTCAAAAGTATGCAAGGAAAGTACCCAGTGAGTAAACTCATTTCCGGAACGAATTTTTAAATTATTTTTTCACCACTAAAACGCATGAGACTTGTAGTTTTCAAAATTGTTTTCATTTTTGATGAGACGCTGAATAAAAGAAGTTTAATCGCCTGCAAACGAAAACCTGCGACTTCCCGTAAATCCCGGACTCGGCGCGTATAGTCAAAAGTATACAAAGAAAGTACCCAGGGAGTAAACTCATTTCCCAAACGATTTTTTAAATTATTTCTTCACCACTAAAACGCATGAGACTTGTAGTTTTCAGAAATGTTTTCATTTTTGATGAGACGCTGAATAAAAGAAGTTTAATCGCCGGCAAACGAAAACTCGCGATTTCCCGTAAATCCCGGACTCGGCCCGTATAGTCAAAAGTATGCAAGGAAAGTACCCAGTGAGTAAACTCATTTCCGGAACGAATTTTTAAATTATTTTTTCACCACTAAAACGCATGAGACTTGTAGTTTTCAAAAATGTTTTCATTTTTGATGAGACGCTGAATAAAAGAAGTTTAATCGCCTGCAAACGAAAACCTGCGACTTCCCGTAAATCTCGGACTCGGCCCGTATAGTCAAAAGTATACAAAGAAAGTTCCCAGGGAGTAAACTCATTTCCCAAACGATTTTTTAAATTATTATTTTACCACTAAAGCCCATGAGACTTGTAGTTTTTAAAAATGGTTTCATTTTTGATGAGACGCTGAATAAAAGAAGTTTAATCGCCGGCAAACGAAAACTCGCGATTTCCCGTAAATCCCGGACTCGGCCCGTATAGTCAAAAGTATGCAAGGAAAGTACCCAGTGAGTAAACTCATTTCAGGAACGAATTTTTAAATTATTTTTTCACCACTAAAACGCATGAGACTTGTAGTTTTCAGAAATGTTTTCATTTTTGATGAGACGCTTAATGAAAGCGATTTAATCGCCGGCAAACGAAAACCCGCAATTTCCCGTAAATCCCAAGCTTGGCCAGTATAGTCGAATGTACACAAAGAAAGTACCCTGTGAGTAAACTCATTTCCGGAACGAATTTTTAAATTATTTTTTCACCACTAAAACGCATGAGACTTGTAGTTTTCAGAAATGTTTTCATTTTTGATGAGACGCTGAATAAAAGAAGTTTAATCGCCGGCAAACGAAAACTCGCGATTTCCCGTAAATCCCGGACTCGGCCCGTATAGTCAAAAGTATGCAAGGAAAGTACCCAGTGAGTAAACTCATTTCCGGAACGAATTTTTAAATTATTTTTTCACCACTAAAACGCATGAGACTTGTAGTTTTCAAAAATGTTTTCATTTTTGATGAGACGCTGAATAAAAGAAGTTTAATCGCCTGCAAACGAAAACCTGCGACTTCCCGTAAATCCCGGACTCGGCCCGTATAGTCAAAAGTATACAAAGAAAGTACCCAGGGAGTAAACTCATTTCCCAAACGATTTTTTAAATTATTTCTTCACCATTAAAACGCATGAGACTTGTAGTTTTTAAAAATGGTTTCATTTTTGATGAGACGCTGAATAAAAGAAGTTTAATCGCCGGCAAACGAAAACTCGCGATTTCCCGTAAGTCCCGGACTTGGCCAGTATAGTCAAAAGTATGCAAGGAAAGTACCCAGAGAGTAAACTCATTTCCGAACGAATTTTCAAATTATTTTTTCACCACTAAGACGCATGAGACTTGTAGTTTTTAGAAATGTTTTCATTTTTGATGAGACGCTGAATAAAAGAAGTTTAATCGCCGGCAAACGAAAACTCGCGATTTCCCGTAAATCCCGGACTCGGCCCGTATAGTCAAAAGTATGCAAGGAAAGTACCCAGTGAGTAAACTCATTTCAGGAACGAATTTTTAAATTATTTTTTCACCACTAAAACGCATGAGACTTGTAGTTTTTAGAAATGTTTTCATTTTTGATGAGACGCTTAATGAAAGCGATTTAATCGCCGGCAAACGAAAACCCGCGATTTCCCGTAAATCCCGGGCTTGGCCAGTATAGTGGAATGTACACAAAGAAAGTACCCTGTGAGTAAACTCATTTCCAAAACGATTTTTTAAATTATCTTTTCACCACTAAAACGCTTGAGACTTGTAGTTTTCAAAAATGTTTTCATTTTTGAAGAGACACTAAATAAAAGAAGTTTAATCGCCGGCAAACGAAAACCTGCCATTTCCCGTAAACCCCGGACTCGGCCCGCATAGTCAAAAGTATACAAAGAAAGTACCCAGGGTGTAAACTCATTTCCCGAACGATTTTTTAAATTATTATTTCACCACTGAAGCCCATGAGACTTGTAGTTTTTAAAAATGTTTTCATTTTTGATGAGACGCTGAATAAAAGAAGTTTAATCGCCGGCAAACGAAAACCCGCAATTTCCCGTAAATCCCGGACTCGGCCCGTATAGTCAAAAGTATACAAAGAGAGTACCCAGGGTGTAAACTCATTTCCCGAACGATGTTTTAAATTATTTTTTCACCACTAAAACGCATGAGACTTGTAGTTTTCAAAAATGTTTTCATTTTTGATGAGACGCTGAATAAAAGAAGTTTAATCGCCTGCAAACGAAAACCTGCGACTTCCCGTAAATCCCGGACTCGGCCCGTATAGTCAAAAGTATACAAAGAAAGTACCCAGGGAGTAAACGCATTTCCCAAACGATTTTTTAAATTATTATTTTACCACTAAAGCCCATGAGACTTGTAGTTTTTAAAAATGGTTTCATTTTTGATGAGACGCTGAATAAAAGAAGTTTAATCGCCGGCAAACGAAAACTCGCGATTTCCCGTAAGTCCCGGACTTGGCCAGTATAGTCAAAAGTATGCAAGGAAAGTACCCAGTGAGTAAACTCATTTCCGGAACGAATTTTCAAATTATTTTTTCACCACTAAAACGCATGAGACTTGTAGTTTTCAGAAATGTTTTCATTTTTGATGAGACGCTGAATAAAAGAAGTTTAATCGCCGGCAAACGAAAACTCGCGATTTCCCGTAAATCCCGGACTCGGCCCGTATAGTCAAAAGTATGCAAGGAAAGTACCCAGTGAGTAAACTCATTTCGGGAACGAATTTTTAAATTATTTTTTCACCACTAAAACGCATGAGACTTGTAGTTTTCAGAAATGTTTTCATTTTTGATGAGACGCTTAATGAAAGCGGTTTAATCGCCGGCAAACGAAAACCCGCGATTTCCCGTAAATCCCGGGCTTGGCCCGTATAGTCGAATGTATACAAAGAAAGTACCCTGTGAGTAAACTCATTTCCAAAACGATTTTTTAAATTATCTTTTCACCACTAAAACGCTTGAGACTTGCAGTTTTCAAAAATGTTTTCATTTTTGATGAGACGCTAAATAAAAGAAGTTTAATCGCCGGCAAACGAAAACCCGCCATTTCCCGTAAACCCCGGACTCGGCCCGCATAGTCAAAAGTATACAAAGAAAGTACCCAGGGTGTAAACTCATTTCCCGAACGATTTTTTAAATTATTATTTCACCACTGAAGCCCATGAGACTTGTAGTTTTAAAAAATGTTTTCATTTTTGATGAGACGCTGAATAAAAGAAGTTTAATCGCCGGCAAACGAAAACCCGCAATTTCCCGTAAATCCCGGCATCGGCCCGTATAGTCAAAAGTATACAAGGAAAGTACCCAGTGAGTAAACTCATTTCCCTAACGAATTTTTAAATTATTTTTTCACCACTAAAACGCATGAGACTTGTAGTTTTCAAAAATGTTTTCATTTTTGATGAGACGCTGAATAAAAGAAGTTTAATCGCCGGCAAACGAAAACCTGCGATTTCCCGTAATTCCCGGACTCGGCCCGTATAGTCAAAAGTATACAAAGAGAGTACCCAGGGTGTAAACTCATTTCCCGAACGATGTTTTAAATTATTTTTTCACCACTAAAACGCATGAGACTTGTAGTTTTCAAAAATGTTTTCATTTTTGATGAGACGCTGAATAATAGAAGCTTAATCGCCTGCATACGAAAACCTGCGACTTCCCGTAAATCCCGGACTCGGCCCGTATAGTCAAAAGTATACAAAGAAAGTACCCATGAAGTAAACTCATTTCCCAAACGATTTTTTAAATTATTATTATACCACTAAAGCCCATGAGACTTGTAGTTTTTAAAAATGGTTTCATTTTTGATGAGACGCTGAATAAAAGGAGTTTAATCGCCGGCAAACGAAAACTCGCGATTTCCCGTATGTCCCGGACTCGGCCCGTATAGTCAAAAGTATGCAAGGAAAGTACCAAGTGAGTAAACTCATTTCCGGAACGAATTTTTAAATTATTTTTTCACCACAAAAACGCATAAGACTTGTAGTTTTCAAAAATGTTTTCATTTCTGATGAGACGCTGAATAAAAGAAGTTTAATCGCCGGCAAACGAAAACTCGCGATTTCCCGTAAATCCCGGACTCGGCCCGTATACTCAAAAGTATGCAAGGAATGTACCCAGTGAGTAAACTCATTTCCCAAACGAATTTTTAAATTATTTTTTCACCACTAAGACGCATGAGACTTGTAGTTTTTAAAAATGGTTTCATTTTTGATGAGACGGTGAATAAAAGAAGTTTAATCGCCGGCAAACGAAAACTCGCGATTTCCCGTAAGTCCCGGACTTGGCCAGTATAGTCAAAAGTATGCAAGGAAAGTACCCAGTGAGTAAACTCATTTCCGAAACGAATTTTCAAATTATTTTTTCACCACTAAAACGCATAAGACTTGTAGTTTTCAGAAATGTTTTCATTTTTGATGAGACGCTGAATAAAAGAAGTTTAATCGCCGGCAAACGAAAACTCGCGATTTCCCGTAAATCCCGGACTCGGCCCGTATAGTCAAAAGTATGCAAGGAAAGTACCCAGTGAGTAAACTCATTTCCGGAACGAATTTTTAAATTATTTTTTCACCACTAAAACGCATGAGACTTGTAGTTTTCAAAATGTTTTCATTTTTGATGAGACGCTGAATAAAAGAAGTTTAATCGCCTGCAAACGAAAACCTGCGACTTCCCGTAAATCTCGGACTCGGCCCGTATAGTCAAAAGTATACAAAGAAAGTTCCCAGGGAGTAAACTCATTTCCCAAACGATTTTTTAAATTATTATTTTACCACTAAAGCCCATGAGACTTGTAGTTTTTAAAAATGGTTTCATTTTTGATGAAACGCTGAATAAAAGAAGTTTAATCGCCGGCAAACGAAAACTCGCGATTTCCCGTAAATCCCGGACTCGGCCCGTATAGTCAAAAGTATGCAAGGAAAGTACCCAGTGAGTAAACTCATTTCAGGAACGAATTTTTAAATTATTTTTTCACCACTAAAACGCATGAGACTTGTAGTTTTCAGAAATGTTTTCATTTTTGATGAGACGCTTAATGAAAGCGGTTTAATCGCCGGCAAACGAAAACCCGCGATTTCCCGTAAATCCCGGGCTTGGCCCGTATAGTCGAATGTATACAAAGAAAGTACCCTGTGAGTAAATTCATTTCCAAAACGATTTTTTAAATTATCTTTTCACCACTAAAACGCTTGAGACTTGTAGTTTTCAAAAATGTCTTCATTTTTGATGAGACGCTAAATAAAAGAAGTTTAATCGCCGGCAAACGAAAACCCGCCATTTCCCGTAAACCCCGGACTCGGCCCGCATAGTCAAAAGTACACAAAGAAACTACCCAGGGTGTAAACTCATTTCCCGAACGATTTTTTAAATTATTATTTCACCACTGAAGCCCATGAGACTTGTAGTATTTAAAAATATTTTCATTTTTGATGAGACGCTGAATAAAAGAAGTTTAATCGCCGGCAAACGAAAACCCGCGACTTCCCGTAAATCCCGGACTCGGCCCATATAGTCAAAAGTATACAAAGAAAGTACCCAGGGAGTAAACTCATTTCCCAAACGGTTTTTTAAATTATTTCTTCACCACTAAAACGCATGAGACTTGTAGTTTTTAAAAATGGTTTCATTTTTGATGAGACGCTGAATAAAAGAAGTTTAATCGCCGGCAAACGAAAACTCGCGATTTCCCGTAAGTCCCGGACTTGGCCAGTATAGTCAAAAGTATGCAAGGAAAGTACCCAGTGAGTAAACTCATTTCCGAAACGAATTTTCAAATTATTTTTTCACCACTAAAACGCATAAGACTTGTAGTTTTCAGAAATGTTTTCATTTTTGATGAGACGCTGAATAAAAGAAGTTTAATCGCCGGCAAACGAAAACTCGCGATTTCCCGTAAATCCCGGACTCGGTCCGTATAGTCAAAAGTATGCAAGGAAAGTACCCAGTGAGTAAACTCATTTCCGGAACGAATTTTTAAATTATTTTTTCACCACTAAAACGCATGAGACTTGTAGTTTTCAAAATGTTTTCATTTTTGATGAGACGCTGAATAAAAGAAGTTTAATCGCCTGCAAACGAAAACCTGCGACTTCCCGTAAATCTCGGACTCGGCCCGTATAGTCAAAAGTATACAAAGAAAGTTCCCAGGGAGTAAACTCATTTCCCAAACGATTTTTTAAATTATTATTTTACCACTAAAGCCCATGAGACTTGTAGTTTTTAAAAATGGTTTCATTTTTGATGAGACGCTGAATAAAAGAAGTTTAATCGCCTGCAAACGAAAACCTGCGACTTCCCGTAAATCCCGGACTCGGCCCGTATAGTCAAAAGTATACAAAGAAAGTACCCAGGGAGTAAACTCATTTCCCAAACGATTTTTTAAATTATTTCTTCACCATTAAAACGCATGAGACTTGTAGTTTTTAAAAATGGTTTCATTTTTGATGAGACGCTGAATAAAAGAAGTTTAATCGCCGGCAAACGAAAACTCGCGATTTCCCGTAAGTCCCGGACTTGGCCAGTATAGTCAAAAGTATGCAAGGAAAGTACCCAGTGAGTAAACTCATTTCCGAACGAATTTTCAAATTATTTTTTCACCACTAAGACGCATGAGACTTGTAGTTTTTAGAAATGTTTTCATTTTTGATGAGACGCTGAATAAAAGAAGTTTAATCGCCGGCAAACGAAAACTCGCGATTTCCCGTAAATCCCGGACTCGGCCCGTATAGTCAAAAGTATGCAAGGAAAGTACCCAGTGAGTAAACTCATTTCAGGAACGAATTTTTAAATTATTTTTTCACCACTAAAACGCATGAGACTTGTAGTTTTTAGAAATGTTTTCATTTTTGATGAGACGCTTAATGAAAGCGATTTAATCGCCGGCAAACGAAAACCCGCGATTTCCCGTAAATCCCGGGCTTGGCCAGTATAGTGGAATGTACACAAAGAAAGTACCCTGTGAGTAAACTCATTTCCAAAACGATTT
Source organism: Hydractinia symbiolongicarpus (assembly GCF_029227915.1). Taxonomy (NCBI): domain Eukaryota; kingdom Metazoa; phylum Cnidaria; class Hydrozoa; order Anthoathecata; family Hydractiniidae; genus Hydractinia; species Hydractinia symbiolongicarpus. The sequence continues at coordinate 1,862,418 of NC_079875.1, read as the reverse complement.
TTTAAATTATCTTTTCACCACTAAAACGCTTGAGACTTGTAGTTTTCAAAAATGTTTTCATTTTTGAAGAGACACTAAATAAAAGAAGTTTAATCGCCGGCAAACGAAAACCTGCCATTTCCCGTAAACCCCGGACTCGGCCCGCATAGTCAAAAGTATACAAAGAAAGTACCCAGGGTGTAAACTCATTTCCCGAACGATTTTTTAAATTATTATTTCACCACTGAAGCCCATGAGACTTGTAGTTTTTAAAAATGTTTTCATTTTTGATGAGACGCTGAATAAAAGAAGTTTAATCGCCGGCAAACGAAAACCCGCAATTTCCCGTAAATCCCGGACTCGGCCCGTATAGTCAAAAGTATACAAAGAGAGTACCCAGGGTGTAAACTCATTTCCCGAACGATGTTTTAAATTATTTTTTCACCACTAAAACGCATGAGACTTGTAGTTTTCAAAAATGTTTTCATTTTTGATGAGACGCTGAATAAAAGAAGTTTAATCGCCTGCAAACGAAAACCTGCGACTTCCCGTAAATCCCGGACTCGGCCCGTATAGTCAAAAGTATACAAAGAAAGTACCCAGGGAGTAAACGCATTTCCCAAACGATTTTTTAAATTATTATTTTACCACTAAAGCCCATGAGACTTGTAGTTTTTAAAAATGGTTTCATTTTTGATGAGACGCTGAATAAAAGAAGTTTAATCGCCGGCAAACGAAAACTCGCGATTTCCCGTAAGTCCCGGACTTGGCCAGTATAGTCAAAAGTATGCAAGGAAAGTACCCAGTGAGTAAACTCATTTCCGGAACGAATTTTCAAATTATTTTTTCACCACTAAAACGCATGAGACTTGTAGTTTTCAGAAATGTTTTCATTTTTGATGAGACGCTGAATAAAAGAAGTTTAATCGCCGGCAAACGAAAACTCGCGATTTCCCGTAAATCCCGGACTCGGCCCGTATAGTCAAAAGTATGCAAGGAAAGTACCCAGTGAGTAAACTCATTTCGGGAACGAATTTTTAAATTATTTTTTCACCACTAAAACGCATGAGACTTGTAGTTTTCAGAAATGTTTTCATTTTTGATGAGACGCTTAATGAAAGCGGTTTAATCGCCGGCAAACGAAAACCCGCGATTTCCCGTAAATCCCGGGCTTGGCCCGTATAGTCGAATGTATACAAAGAAAGTACCCTGTGAGTAAACTCATTTCCAAAACGATTTTTTAAATTATCTTTTCACCACTAAAACGCTTGAGACTTGCAGTTTTCAAAAATGTTTTCATTTTTGATGAGACGCTAAATAAAAGAAGTTTAATCGCCGGCAAACGAAAACCCGCCATTTCCCGTAAACCCCGGACTCGGCCCGCATAGTCAAAAGTATACAAAGAAAGTACCCAGGGTGTAAACTCATTTCCCGAACGATTTTTTAAATTATTATTTCACCACTGAAGCCCATGAGACTTGTAGTTTTAAAAAATGTTTTCATTTTTGATGAGACGCTGAATAAAAGAAGTTTAATCGCCGGCAAACGAAAACCCGCAATTTCCCGTAAATCCCGGCATCGGCCCGTATAGTCAAAAGTATACAAGGAAAGTACCCAGTGAGTAAACTCATTTCCCTAACGAATTTTTAAATTATTTTTTCACCACTAAAACGCATGAGACTTGTAGTTTTCAAAAATGTTTTCATTTTTGATGAGACGCTGAATAAAAGAAGTTTAATCGCCGGCAAACGAAAACCTGCGATTTCCCGTAATTCCCGGACTCGGCCCGTATAGTCAAAAGTATACAAAGAGAGTACCCAGGGTGTAAACTCATTTCCCGAACGATGTTTTAAATTATTTTTTCACCACTAAAACGCATGAGACTTGTAGTTTTCAAAAATGTTTTCATTTTTGATGAGACGCTGAATAATAGAAGTTTAATCGCCTGCATACGAAAACCTGCGACTTCCCGTAAATCCCGGACTCGGCCCGTATAGTCAAAAGTATACAAAGAAAGTACCCATGAAGTAAACTCATTTCCCAAACGATTTTTTAAATTATTATTATACCACTAAAGCCCATGAGACTTGTAGTTTTTAAAAATGGTTTCATTTTTGATGAGACGCTGAATAAAAGGAGTTTAATCGCCGGCAAACGAAAACTCGCGATTTCCCGTATGTCCCGGACTCGGCCCGTATAGTCAAAAGTATGCAAGGAAAGTACCAAGTGAGTAAACTCATTTCCGGAACGAATTTTTAAATTATTTTTTCACCACAAAAACGCATAAGACTTGTAGTTTTCAAAAATGTTTTCATTTCTGATGAGACGCTGAATAAAAGAAGTTTAATCGCCGGCAAACGAAAACTCGCGATTTCCCGTAAATCCCGGACTCGGCCCGTATACTCAAAAGTATGCAAGGAATGTACCCAGTGAGTAAACTCATTTCCCAAACGAATTTTTAAATTATTTTTTCACCACTAAGACGCATGAGACTTGTAGTTTTCAGAAATGTTTTCATTTTTGATGAGACGCTTAATGAAAGCGGTTTAATCGCCGGCAAACGAAAACCCGCGATTTCCCGTAAATCCCGGGCTTGGCCCGTATAGTCGAATGTATACAAAGAAAGTACCCTGTGAGTAAATTCATTTCCAAAACGATTTTTTAAATTATCTTTTCACCACTAAAACGCTTGAGACTTGTAGTTTTCAAAAATGTCTTCATTTTTGATGAGACGCTAAATAAAAGAAGTTTAATCGCCGGCAAACGAAAACCCGCCATTTCCCGTAAACCCCGGACTCGGCCCGCATAGTCAAAAGTACACAAAGAAACTACCCAGGGTGTAAACTCATTTCCCGAACGATTTTTTAAATTATTATTTCACCACTGAAGCCCATGAGACTTGTAGTATTTAAAAATATTTTCATTTTTGATGAGACGCTGAATAAAAGAAGTTTAATCGCCGGCAAACGAAAACCCGCGACTTCCCGTAAATCCCGGACTCGGCCCATATAGTCAAAAGTATACAAAGAAAGTACCCAGGGAGTAAACTCATTTCCCAAACGGTTTTTTAAATTATTTCTTCACCACTAAAACGCATGAGACTTGTAGTTTTTAAAAATGGTTTCATTTTTGATGAGACGCTGAATAAAAGAAGTTTAATCGCCGGCAAACGAAAACTCGCGATTTCCCGTAAGTCCCGGACTTGGCCAGTATAGTCAAAAGTATGCAAGGAAAGTACCCAGTGAGTAAACTCATTTCCGAAACGAATTTTCAAATTATTTTTTCACCACTAAAACGCATAAGACTTGTAGTTTTCAGAAATGTTTTCATTTTTGATGAGACGCTGAATAAAAGAAGTTTAATCGCCGGCAAACGAAAACTCGCGATTTCCCGTAAATCCCGGACTCGGCCCGTATAGTCAAAAGTATGCAAGGAAAGTACCCAGTGAGTAAACTCATTTCCGGAACGAATTTTTAAATTATTTTTTCACCACTAAAACGCATGAGACTTGTAGTTTTCAAAATGTTTTCATTTTTGATGAGACGCTGAATAAAAGAAGTTTAATCGCCTGCAAACGAAAACCTGCGACTTCCCGTAAATCTCGGACTCGGCCCGTATAGTCAAAAGTATACAAAGAAAGTTCCCAGGGAGTAAACTCATTTCCCAAACGATTTTTTAAATTATTATTTTACCACTAAAGCCCATGAGACTTGTAGTTTTTAAAAATGGTTTCATTTTTGATGAGACGCTGAATAAAAGAAGTTTAATCGCCGGCAAACGAAAACTCGCGATTTCCCGTAAATCCCGGACTCGGCCCGTATAGTCAAAAGTATGCAAGGAAAGTACCCAGTGAGTAAACTCATTTCAGGAACGAATTTTTAAATTATTTTTTCACCACTAAAACGCATGAGACTTGTAGTTTTCAGAAATGTTTTCATTTTTGATGAGACGCTTAATGAAAGCGATTTAATCGCCGGCAAACGAAAACCCGCAATTTCCCGTAAATCCCGGGCTTGGCCAGTATAGTCGAATGTACACAAAGAAAGTACCCTGTGAGTAAACTCATTTCCGGAACGAATTTTTAAATTATTTTTTCACCACTAAAACGCATGAGACTTGTAGTTTTCAGAAATGTTTTCATTTTTGATAAGACGCTGAATAAAAGAAGTTTAATCGCCGGCAAACGAAAACTCGCGATTTCCCGTAAATCCCGGACTCGGCCCGTATAGTCAAAAGTATGCAAGGAAAGTACCCAGTGAGTAAACTCATTTCCGGAACGATTTTTTAAATTATTATTTTACCACTAAAGCCCATGAGACTTGTAGTTTTTAAAAATGGTTTCATTTTTGATGAGACGCTGAATAAAAGAAGTTTAATCGCCGGCAAACGAAAACTCGCGATTTCCCGTAAGTCCCGGACTTGGCCAGTATAGTCAAAAGTATGCAAGGAAAGTACCCAGTGAGTAAACTCATTTCCGGAACGAATTTTCAAATTATTTTTTCACCACTAAAACGCATGAGACTTGTAGTTTTCAGAAATGTTTTCATTTTTGATGAGACGCTGAATAAAAGAAGTTTAATCGCCGGCAAACGAAAACTCGCGATTTCCCGTAAATCCCGGACTCGGCCCGTATAGTCAAAAGTATGCAAGGAAAGTACCCAGTGAGTAAACTCATTTCGGGAACGAATTTTTAAATTATTTTTTCACCACTAAAACGCATGAGACTTGTAGTTTTCAGAAATGTTTTCATTTTTGATGAGACGCTTAATGAAAGCGGTTTAATCGCCGGCAAACGAAAACCCGCGATTTCCCGTAAATCCCGGGCTTGGCCCGTATAGTCGAATGTATACAAAGAAAGTACCCTGTGAGTAAACTCATTTCCAAAACGATTTTTTAAATTATCTTTTCACCACTAAAACGCTTGAGACTTGCAGTTTTCAAAAATGTTTTCATTTTTGATGAGACGCTAAATAAAAGAAGTTTAATCGCCGGCAAACGAAAACCCGCCATTTCCCGTAAACCCCGGACTCGGCCCGCATAGTCAAAAGTATACAAAGAAAGTACCCAGGGTGTAAACTCATTTCCCGAACGATTTTTTAAATTATTATTTCACCACTGAAGCCCATGAGACTTGTAGTTTTAAAAAATGTTTTCATTTTTGATGAGACGCTGAATAAAAGAAGTTTAATCGCCGGCAAACGAAAACCCGCAATTTCCCGTAAATCCCGGCATCGGCCCGTATAGTCAAAAGTATACAAGGAAAGTACCCAGTGAGTAAACTCATTTCCCTAACGAATTTTTAAATTATTTTTTCACCACTAAAACGCATGAGACTTGTAGTTTTCAAAAATGTTTTCATTTTTGATGAGACGCTGAATAAAAGAAGTTTAATCGCCGGCAAACGAAAACCTGCGATTTCCCGTAATTCCCGGACTCGGCCCGTATAGTCAAAAGTATACAAAGAGAGTACCCAGGGTGTAAACTCATTTCCCGAACGATGTTTTAAATTATTTTTTCACCACTAAAACGCATGAGACTTGTAGTTTTCAAAAATGTTTTCATTTTTGATGAGACGCTGAATAATAGAAGTTTAATCGCCTGCATACGAAAACCTGCGACTTCCCGTAAATCCCGGACTCGGCCCGTATAGTCAAAAGTATACAAAGAAAGTACCCATGAAGTAAACTCATTTCCCAAACGATTTTTTAAATTATTATTATACCACTAAAGCCCATGAGACTTGTAGTTTTTAAAAATGGTTTCATTTTTGATGAGACGCTGAATAAAAGGAGTTTAATCGCCGGCAAACGAAAACTCGCGATTTCCCGTATGTCCCGGACTCGGCCCGTATAGTCAAAAGTATGCAAGGAAAGTACCAAGTGAGTAAACTCATTTCCGGAACGAATTTTTAAATTATTTTTTCACCACAAAAACGCATAAGACTTGTAGTTTTCAAAAATGTTTTCATTTCTGATGAGACGCTGAATAAAAGAAGTTTAATCGCCGGCAAACGAAAACTCGCGATTTCCCGTAAATCCCGGACTCGGCCCGTATACTCAAAAGTATGCAAGGAATGTACCCAGTGAGTAAACTCATTTCCCAAACGAATTTTTAAATTATTTTTTCACCACTAAGACGCATGAGACTTGTAGTTTTCAGAAATGTTTTCATTTTTGATGAGACGCTTAATGAAAGCGGTTTAATCGCCGGCAAACGAAAACCCGCGATTTCCCGTAAATCCCGGGCTTGGCCCGTATAGTCGAATGTATACAAAGAAAGTACCCTGTGAGTAAATTCATTTCCAAAACGATTTTTTAAATTATCTTTTCACCACTAAAACGCTTGAGACTTGTAGTTTTCAAAAATGTCTTCATTTTTGATGAGACGCTAAATAAAAGAAGTTTAATCGCCGGCAAACGAAAACCCGCCATTTCCCGTAAACCCCGGACTCGGCCCGCATAGTCAAAAGTACACAAAGAAACTACCCAGGGTGTAAACTCATTTCCCGAACGATTTTTTAAATTATTATTTCACCACTGAAGCCCATGAGACTTGTAGTATTTAAAAATATTTTCATTTTTGATGAGACGCTGAATAAAAGAAGTTTAATCGCCGGCAAACGAAAACCCGCGACTTCCCGTAAATCCCGGACTCGGCCCATATAGTCAAAAGTATACAAAGAAAGTACCCAGGGAGTAAACTCATTTCCCAAACGGTTTTTTAAATTATTTCTTCACCACTAAAACGCATGAGACTTGTAGTTTTTAAAAATGGTTTCATTTTTGATGAGACGCTGAATAAAAGAAGTTTAATCGCCGGCAAACGAAAACTCGCGATTTCCCGTAAGTCCCGGACTTGGCCAGTATAGTCAAAAGTATGCAAGGAAAGTACCCAGTGAGTAAACTCATTTCCGAAACGAATTTTCAAATTATTTTTTCACCACTAAAACGCATAAGACTTGTAGTTTTCAGAAATGTTTTCATTTTTGATGAGACGCTGAATAAAAGAAGTTTAATCGCCGGCAAACGAAAACTCGCGATTTCCCGTAAATCCCGGACTCGGCCCGTATAGTCAAAAGTATGCAAGGAAAGTACCCAGTGAGTAAACTCATTTCCGGAACGAATTTTTAAATTATTTTTTCACCACTAAAACGCATGAGACTTGTAGTTTTCAAAATGTTTTCATTTTTGATGAGACGCTGAATAAAAGAAGTTTAATCGCCTGCAAACGAAAACCTGCGACTTCCCGTAAATCTCGGACTCGGCCCGTATAGTCAAAAGTATACAAAGAAAGTTCCCAGGGAGTAAACTCATTTCCCAAACGATTTTTTAAATTATTATTTTACCACTAAAGCCCATGAGACTTGTAGTTTTTAAAAATGGTTTCATTTTTGATGAGACGCTGAATAAAAGAAGTTTAATCGCCGGCAAACGAAAACTCGCGATTTCCCGTAAATCCCGGACTCGGCCCGTATAGTCAAAAGTATGCAAGGAAAGTACCCAGTGAGTAAACTCATTTCAGGAACGAATTTTTAAATTATTTTTTCACCACTAAAACGCATGAGACTTGTAGTTTTCAGAAATGTTTTCATTTTTGATGAGACGCTTAATGAAAGCGATTTAATCGCCGGCAAACGAAAACCCGCAATTTCCCGTAAATCCCGGGCTTGGCCAGTATAGTCGAATGTACACAAAGAAAGTACCCTGTGAGTAAACTCATTTCCGGAACGAATTTTTAAATTATTTTTTCACCACTAAAACGCATGAGACTTGTAGTTTTCAGAAATGTTTTCATTTTTGATAAGACGCTGAATAAAAGAAGTTTAATCGCCGGCAAACGAAAACTCGCGATTTCCCGTAAATCCCGGACTCGGCCCGTATAGTCAAAAGTATGCAAGGAAAGTACCCAGTGAGTAAACTCATTTCCGGAACGAATTTTTAAATTATTTTTTCACCACTAAAACGCATGAGACTTGTAGTTTTCAAAAATGTTTTCATTTTTGATGAGACGCTGAATAAAAGAAGTTTAATCGCCTGCAAACGAAAACCTGCGACTTCCCGTAAATCCCGGACTCGGCCCGTATAGTCAAAAGTATACAAAGAAAGTACCCAGGGAGTAAACTCATTTCCCAAACGATTTTTTAAATTATTTCTTCACCATTAAAACGCATGAGACTTGTAGTTTTTAAAAATGGTTTCATTTTTGATGAGACGCTGAATAAAAGAAGTTTAATCGCCGGCAAACGAAAACTCGCGATTTCCCGTAAGTCCCGGACTTGGCCAGTATAGTCAAAAGTATGCAAGGAAAGTACCCAGTAAGTAAACTCATTTCCGAACGAATTTTCAAATTATTTTTTCACCACTAAGACGCATGAGACTTGTAGTTTTTAGAAATGTTTTCATTTTTGATGAGACGCTGAATAAAAGAAGTTTAATCGCCGGCAAACGAAAACTCGCGATTTCCCGTAAATCCCGGACTCGGCCCGTATAGTCAAAAGTATGCAAGGAAAGTACCCAGTGAGTAAACTCATTTCAGGAACGAATTTTTAAATTATTTTTTCACCACTAAAACGCATGAGACTTGTAGTTTTCAGAAATGTTTTCATTTTTGATGAGACGCTTAATGAAAGCGATTTAATCGCCGGCAAACGAAAACCCGCGATTTCCCGTAAATCCCGGGCTTGGCCAGTATAGTGGAATGTGCACAAAGAAAGTACCCTGTGAGTAAACTCATTTCCAAAACGATTTTTTAATTTATCTTTTCACCACTAAAACGCTTGAGACTTGTAGTTTTCAAAAATGTTTTCATTTTTGAAGAGACACTAAATAAAAGAAGTTTAATCGCCGGCAAACGAAAACCTGCCATTTCCCGTAAACCCCGGACTCGGCCCGCATAGTCAAAAGTATACAAAGAAAGTACCCAGGGTGTAAACTCATTTCCCGAACGATTTTTTAAATTATTATTTCACCACTGAAGCCCATGAGACTTGTAGTTTTTAAAAATGTTTTCATTTTTGATGAGACGCTGAATAAAAGAAGTTTAATCGCCGGCAAACGAAAACCCGCAATTTCCCGTAAATCCCGGACTCGGCCCGTATAGTCAAAAGTATACAAAGAGAGTACCCAGGGTGTAAACTCATTTCCCGAACGATGTTTTAAATTATTTTTTCACCACTAAAACGCATGAGACTTGTAGTTTTCAAAAATGTTTTCATTTTTGATGAGACGCTGAATAAAAGAAGTTTAATCGCCTGCAAACGAAAACCTGCGACTTCCCGTAAATCCCGGACTCGGCCCGTATAGTCAAAAGTATACAAAGAAAGTACCCAGGGAGTGAACGCATTTCCCAAACGATTTTTTAAATTATTATTTTACCACTAAAGCCCATGAGACTTGTAGTTTTTAAAAATGGTTTCATTTTTGATGAGACGCTGAATAAAAGAAGTTTAATCGCCGGCAAACGAAAACTCGCGATTTCCCGTAAGTCCCGGACTTGGCCAGTATAGTCAAAAGTATGCAAGGAAAGTACCCAGTGAGTAAACTCATTTCCGGAACGAATTTTCAAATTATTTTTTCACCACTAAAACGCATGAGACTTGTAGTTTTCAAAAATGTTTTCATTTTTGATGAGACGCTGAATAAAAGAAGTTTAATCGCCGGCAAACGAAAACTCGCGATTTCCCGTAAATCCCGGACTCGGCCCGTATAGTCAAAAGTATGCAAGGAAAGTACCCAGTGAGTAAACTCATTTCGGGAACGAATTTTTAAATTATTTTTTCACCACTAAAACGCATGAGACTTGTAGTTTTCAGAAATGTTTTCATTTTTGATGAGACGCTTAATGAAAGCGGTTTAATCGCCGGCAAACGAAAACCCGCGATTTCCCGTAAATCCCGGGCTTGGCCCGTATAGTCGAATGTATACAAAGAAAGTACCCTGTGAGTAAACTCATTTCCAAAACGATTTTTTAAATTATCTTTTCACCACTAAAACGCTTGAGACTTGCAGTTTTCAAAAATGTTTTCATTTTTGATGAGACGCTAAATAAAAGAAGTTTAATCGCCGGCAAACGAAAACCCGCCATTTCCCGTAAACCCCGGACTCGGCCCGCATAGTCAAAAGTATACAAAGAAAGTACCCAGGGTGTAAACTCATTTCCCGAACGATTTTTTAAATTATTATTTCACCACTGAAGCCCATGAGACTTGTAGTTTTTAAAAATGTTTTCATTTTTGATGAGACGCTGAATAAAAGAAGTTTAATCGCCGGCAAACGAAAACCCGCAATTTCCCGTAAATCCCGGCATCGGCCCGCATAGTCAAAAGTATACAAAGAAAGTACCCAGGGTGTAAACTCATTTCCCGAACGATTTTTTAAATTATTATTTCACCACTGAAGCCCATGAGACTTGTAGTTTTTAAAAATGTTTTCATTTTTGATGAGACGCTGAATAAAAGAAGTTTAATCGCCGGCAAACGAAAACCCGCAATTTCCCGTAAATCCCGGCATCGGCCCGTATATTCAAAAGTATACAAGGAAAGTACCCAGTGAGTAAACTCATTTCCTTAACGAATTTTTAAATTATTTTTTCACCACTAAAACGCATGAGACTTGTAGTTTTCAAAAATGTTTTCATTTTTGATGAGACGCTGAATAAAAGAAATTTAATCGCCGACAAACGAAAACCTGCGATTTCCCGTAATTCCCGGACTCGGCCCGTATAGTCAAAAGTATACAAAGAGAGTACCCAGGGTGTAAACTCATTTCCCGAACGATGTTTTAAATTATTTTTTCACCACTAAAACGCATGAGACTTGTAGTTTTCAAAAATGTTTTCATCTTTGATGAGACGCTGAATAAAAGAAGTTTAATCGCCTGCAAACGAAAACCTGCGACTTCCCGTAAATCCCGGACTCGGCCCGTATAGTCAAAAGTATACAAAGAAAGTACCCATGAAGTAAACTCATTTCCCAAACGATTTTTTAAATTATTATTTTACCACTAAAGCCCATGAGACTTGTAGTTTTTAAAAATGGTTTCATTTTTGATGAGACGCTGCATAAAAGGAGTTTAATCGCCGGCAAACGAAAACTCGCGATTTCCCGTATGTCCCGGACTCGGCCCGTATAGTCAAAAGTATGCAAGGAAAGTACCAAGTGAGTAAACTCATTTCCGGAACGAATTTTTAAATTATTTTTTCACCACAAAAACGCATAAGACTTGTAGTTTTCAAAAATGTTTTCATTTCTGATGAGACGCTGAATAAAAGAAGTTTAATCGCCGGCAAACGAAAACTCGCGATTTCCCGTAAATCCCGGACTCGGCCCGTATACTCAAAAGTATGCAAGGAATGTACCCAGTGAGTAAACTCATTTCCCGAACGAATTTTTAAATTATTTTTTCACCACTAAAACGCATGAGACTTGTAGTTTTCAGAAATGTTTTCATTTTTGATGAGACGCTTAATGAAAGCGGTTTAATCGCCGGCAAACGAAAACCCGCGATTTCCCGTAAATCCCGGGCTTGGCCCGTATAGTCGAATGTATACAAAGAAAGTACCCAGTGAGTAAACTCATTTCCCTAACGAATTTTTAAATTATTTTTTCACCACTAAAACGCATGAGACTTGTAGTTTTCAAAAATGTTTTCATTTTTGATGAGACGCTGAATAAAAGAAATTTAATCGCCGACAAACGAAAACCTGCGATTTCCCGTAATTCCCGGACTCGGCCCGTATAGTCAAAAGTATACAAAGAGAGTACCCAGGGTGTAAACTCATTTCCCGAACGATGTTTTAAATTATTTTTTCACCACTAAAACGCATGAGACTTGTAGTTTTCAAAAATGTTTTCATCTTTGATGAGACGCTGAATAAAAGAAGTTTAATCGCCTGCAAACGAAAACCTGCGACTTCCCGTAAATCCCGGACTCGGCCCGTATAGTCAAAAGTATACAAAGAAAGTACCCATGAAGTAAACTCATTTCCCAAACGATTTTTTAAATTATTATTTTACCACTAAAGCCCATGAGACTTGTAGTTTTTAAAAATGGTTTCATTTTTGATGAGACGCTGCATAAAAGGAGTTTAATCGCCGGCAAACGAAAACTCGCGATTTCCCGTATGTCCCGGACTCGGCCCGTATAGTCAAAAGTATGCAAGGAAAGTACCAAGTGAGTAAACTCATTTCCGGAACGAATTTTTAAATTATTTTTTCACCACAAAAACGCATAAGACTTGTAGTTTTCAAAAATGTTTTCATTTCTGATGAGACGCTGAATAAAAGAAGTTTAATCGCCGGCAAACGAAAACTCGCGATTTCCCGTAAATCCCGGACTCGGCCCGTATACTCAAAAGTATGCAAGGAATGTACCCAGTGAGTAAACTCATTTCCCGAACGAATTTTTAAATTATTTTTTCACCACTAAAACGCATGAGACTTGTAGTTTTCAGAAATGTTTTCATTTTTGATGAGACGCTTAATGAAAGCGGTTTAATCGCCGGCAAACGAAAACCCGCGATTTCCCGTAAATCCCGGGCTTGGCCCGTATAGTCGAATGTATACAAAGAAAGTACCCTGTGAGTAAAGTCATTTCCAAAACGATTTTTTAAATTATCTTTTCACCACTAAAACGCTTGAGACTTGTAGTTTTCAAAAATGTCTTCATTTTTGATGAGACGCTAAATAAAAGAAGTTTAATCGCCGGCAAACGAAAACCCGCCATTTCCCGTAAACCCCGGACTCGGCCCGCATAGTCAAAAGTACACAAAGAAACTACCCAGGGTGTAAACTCATTTCCCGAACGATTTTTTAAATTATTATTTCACCACTGAAGCCCATGAGACTTGTAGTATTTAAAAATATTTTCATTTTTGATGAGACCCTGAATAAAAGAAGTTTAATCGCCGGCAAACGAAAACCCGCGACTTCCCGTAAATCCCGGACTCGGCCCATATAGTCAACAGTATACAAAGAAAGTACCCAGGGAGTAAACTCATTTCCCAAACGGTTTTTTAAATTATTTCTTCACCACTAAAACGCATGAGACTTGTAGATTTCAAAAATGTTTACATTTTTGATGAGACACTGAATAAAAGAAGTTTAATCGCCGGCAAACGAAAACCTGCGATTTCCCGTAAATCCCAGACTCGGCCCGTGTAGTAAAAATTATACAAAGAAAGTACCCAGGGTGTAAACTCATTTCCCGAACGATTTTCTAAATTATTATTTCACCACTAAAGCCCATGAGACTTGTAGTTTTTAAAAATGTTTTCATTTTTGATAAGACGCTTAATGAAAGAGGTTTAATCGCCGGCAAACGAAAACCCGCGATTTCCCGTAAATCCCGGGCTTGACACGTATAGTCGAATGTATACAAAGAAAGTGCCCTGCGAGTAAACTTATTTCCAGAACGATTTTTTAAATTATTTTTTCACCACAAAAACGCATAAGACTTGTAGTTTTCAAAAATGTTTTCATTTCTGATGAGACGCTAAATTAAAGAAGTTTAATCTCCGGCAAACGAAAACCCGCGATTTCCCGTAAATCCCGGGCTTGGCCCGTATAGTCGAATGTATACAAAGAAAGTACCCTGTGAGTAAACTCATTTCCGAAACGATTTTTTCAATTATCTTTTCACCACTAAAACGCATGAGACTTGCAGTTTTCAAAAATGTTTTCATTTTTGATGAGACGCTTAATAAAAGAAGTTTAATCACCGGCAAACGAAATCCCGCGATTTCCCGTAAATCCCGGACTCGGCCCATATAGTCAAAAGTATGCAAGGAAAGTACCCAGTGAGTAAACTCATTTCCGGAACGAATTTTTAAATTATTTTTTCACCATTAAAACGCATGAGACTTTTAGTTTTCAGAAATATTTTCATTTTTGATGAGACGCTAAATAAAAGAAGTTTAATCGCCGGCAAACGAAAACCTGCCATTTCCCGTAAACCCCGGACTCGGCCCGCATAGTCAAAAGTATACAAAGAAAGTACCCAGGGTGTAAACTCATTTCCCGAACGATTTTTTAAATTATTATTTCACCACTGAAGCCCATGAGACTTGTAGTTTTTAAAAATGTTTTCATTTTTGATGAGACGCTGAATAAAAGAAGTTTAATCGCCGGCAAACGAAAACCCGCAATTTCCCGTAAATCCCGGACTCGGCCCGTATAGTCAAAAGTATACAAAGAGAGTACCCAGGGTGTAAACTCATTTCCCGAACGATGTTTTAAATTATTTTTTCACCACTAAAACGCATGAGACTTGTAGTTTTCAAAAATGTTTTCATTTTTGATGAGACGCTGAATAAAAGAAGTTTAATCGCCTGCAAACGAAAACCTGCGACTTCCCGTAAATCCCGGACTCGGCCCGTATAGTCAAAAGTATACAAAGAAAGTACCCAGGGAGTGAACGCATTTCCCAAACGATTTTTTAAATTATTATTTTACCACTAAAGCCCATGAGACTTGTAGTTTTTAAAAATGGTTTCATTTTTGATGAGACGCTGAATAAAAGAAGTTTAATCGCCGGCAAACGAAAACTCGCGATTTCCCGTAAGTCCCGGACTTGGCCAGTATAGTCAAAAGTATGCAAGGAAAGTACCCAGTGAGTAAACTCATTTCCGGAACGAATTTTCAAATTATTTTTTCACCACTAAAACGCATGAGACTTGTAGTTTTCAAAAATGTTTTCATTTTTGATGAGACGCTGAATAAAAGAAGTTTAATCGCCGGCAAACGAAAACTCGCGATTTCCCGTAAATCCCGGACTCGGCCCGTATAGTCAAAAGTATGCAAGGAAAGTACCCAGTGAGTAAACTCATTTCGGGAACGAATTTTTAAATTATTTTTTCACCACTAAAACGCATGAGACTTGTAGTTTTCAGAAATGTTTTCATTTTTGATGAGACGCTTAATGAAAGCGGTTTAATCGCCGGCAAACGAAAACCCGCGATTTCCCGTAAATCCCGGGCTTGGCCCGTATAGTCGAATGTATACAAAGAAAGTACCCTGTGAGTAAACTCATTTCCAAAACGATTTTTTAAATTATCTTTTCACCACTAAAACGCTTGAGACTTGCAGTTTTCAAAAATGTTTTCATTTTTGATGAGACGCTAAATAAAAGAAGTTTAATCGCCGGCAAACGAAAACCCGCCATTTCCCGTAAACCCCGGACTCGGCCCGCATAGTCAAAAGTATACAAAGAAAGTACCCAGGGTGTAAACTCATTTCCCTAACGAATTTTTAAATTATTTTTTCACCACTAAAACGCATGAGACTTGAAGTTTTCAAAAATGTTTTCATTTTTGATGAGACGCTGAATAAAAGAAATTTAATCGCCGACAAACGAAAACCTGCGATTTCCCGTAATTCCCGGACTCGGCCCGTATAGTCAAAAGTATACAAAGAGAGTACCCAGGGTGTAAACTCATTTCCCGAACGATGTTTTAAATTATTTTTTCACCACTAAAACGCATGAGACTTGTAGTTTTCAAAAATGTTTTCATCTTTGATGAGACGCTGAATAAAAGAAGTTTAATCGCCTGCAAACGAAAACCTGCGACTTCCCGTAAATCCCGGACTCGGCCCGTATAGTCAAAAGTATACAAAAAAAGTACCCATGAAGTAAACTCATTTCCCAAACGATTTTTTAAATTATTATTTTACCACTAAAGCCCATGAGACTTGTAGTTTTTAAAAATGGTTTCATTTTTGATGAGACGCTGCATAAAAGGAGTTTAATCGCCGGCAAACGAAAACTCGCGATTTCCCGTATGTCCCGGACTCGGCCCGTATAGTCAAAAGTATGCAAGGAAAGTACCAAGTGAGTAAACTCATTTCCGGAACGAATTTTTAAATTATTTTTTCACCACAAAAACGCATAAGACTTGTAGTTTTCAAAAATGTTTTCATTTCTGATGAGACGCTGAATAAAAGAAGTTTAATCGCCGGCAAACGAAAACTCGCGATTTCCCGTAAATCCCGGACTCGGCCCGTATACTCAAAAGTATGCAAGGAATGTACCCAGTGAGTAAACTCATTTCCCGAACGAATTTTTAAATTATTTTTTCACCACTAAAACGCATGAGACTTGTAGTTTTCAGAAATGTTTTCATTTTTGATGAGACGCTTAATGAAAGCGGTTTAATCGCCAGCAAACGAAAACCCGCGATTTCCCGTAAATCCCGGGCTTGGCCCGTATAGTCGAATGTATACAAAGAAAGTACCCTGTGAGTAAAGTCATTTCCAAAACGATTTTTTAAATTATCTTTTCACCACTAAAACGCTTGAGACTTGTAGTTTTCAAAAATGTCTTCATTTTTGATGAGACGCTAAATAAAAGAAGTTTAATCGCCGGCAAACGAAAACCCGCCATTTCCCGTAAACCCCGGACTCGGCCCGCATAGTCAAAAGTACACAAAGAAACTACCCAGGGTGTAAACTCATTTCCCGAACGATTTTTTAAATTATTATTTCACCACTGAAGCCCATGAGACTTGTAGTATTTAAAAATATTTTCATTTTTGATGAGACGCTGAATAAAAGAAGTTTAATCGCCGGCAAACGAAAACCCGCGACTTCCCGTAAATCCCGGACTCGGCCCATATAGTCAAAAGTATACAAAGAAAGTACCCAGGGAGTAAACTCATTTCCCAAACGGTTTTTTAAATTATTTCTTCACCACTAAAACGCATGAGACTTGTAGATTTCAAAAATGTTTACATTTTTGATGAGACACTGAATAAAAGAAGTTTAATCGCCGGCAAACGAAAACCTGCGATTTCCCGTAAATCCCGGACTCGGCCCGTGTAGTAAAAATTATACAAAGAAAGTACCCAGGGTGTAAACTCATTTCCCGAACGATTTTCTAAATTATTATTTCACCACTAAAGCCCATGAGACTTGTAGTTTTTAAAAATGTTTTCATTTTTGATAAGACGCTTAATGAAAGAGGTTTAATCGCCGGCAAACGAAAACCCGCGATTTCCCGTAAATCCCGGGCTTGACACGTATAGTCGAATGTATACAAAGAAAGTGCCCTGCGAGTAAACTTATTTCCAGAACGATTTTTTAAATTATTTTTTCACCACAAAAACGCATAAGACTTGTAGTTTTCAAAAATGTTTTCATTTCTGATGAGACGCTAAATTAAAGAAGTTTAATCTCCGGCAAACGAAAACCCGCGATTTCCCGTAAATCCCGGGCTTGGCCCGTATAGTCGAATGTATACAAAGAAAGTACCCTGTGAGTAAAGTCATTTCCAAAACGATTTTTTAAATTATCTTTTCACCACTAAAACGCTTGAGACTTGTAGTTTTCAAAAATGTCTTCATTTTTGATGAGACGCTAAATAAAAGAAGTTTAATCGCCGGCAAACGAAAACCCGCCATTTCCCGTAAACCCCGGACTCGGCCCGCATAGTCAAAAGTACACAAAGAAACTACCCAGGGTGTAAACTCATTTCCCGAACGATTTTTTAAATTATTATTTCACCACTGAAGCCCATGAGACTTGTAGTATTTAAAAATATTTTCATTTTTGATGAGACGCTGAATAAAAGAAGTTTAATCGCCGGCAAACGAAAACCCGCGACTTCCCGTAAATCCCGGACTCGGCCCATATAGTCAAAAGTATACAAAGAAAGTACCCAGGGAGTAAACTCATTTCCCAAACGGTTTTTTAAATTATTTCTTCACCACTAAAACGCATGAGACTTGTAGATTTCAAAAATGTTTACATTTTTGATGAGACACTGAATAAAAGAAGTTTAATCGCCGGCAAACGAAAACCTGCGATTTCCCGTAAATCCCGGACTCGGCCCGTGTAGTAAAAATTATACAAAGAAAGTACCCAGGGTGTAAACTCATTTCCCGAACGATTTTCTAAATTATTATTTCACCACTAAAGCCCATGAGACTTGTAGTTTTTAAAAATGTTTTCATTTTTGATAAGACGCTTAATGAAAGAGGTTTAATCGCCGGCAAACGAAAACCCGCGATTTCCCGTAAATCCCGGGCTTGACACGTATAGTCGAATGTATACAAAGAAAGTGCCCTGCGAGTAAACTTATTTCCAGAACGATTTTTTAAATTATTTTTTCACCACAAAAACGCATAAGACTTGTAGTTTTCAAAAATGTTTTCATTTCTGATGAGACGCTAAATTAAAGAAGTTTAATCTCCGGCAAACGAAAACCCGCGATTTCCCGTAAATCCCGGGCTTGGCCCGTATAGTCGAATGTATACAAAGAAAGTACCCTGTGAGTAAACTCATTTCCGAAACGATTTTTTCAATTATCTTTTCACCACTAAAACGCATGAGACTTGCAGTTTTCAAAAATGTTTTCATTTTTGATGAGACGCTTAATAAAAGAAGTTTAATCACCGGCAAACGAAATCCCGCGATTTCCCGTAAATCCCGGACTCGGCCCATATAGTCAAAAGTATGCAAGGAAAGTACCCAGTGAGTAAACTCATTTCCGGAACGAATTTTTAAATTATTTTTTCACCATTAAAACGCATGAGACTTTTAGTTTTCAGAAATATTTTCATTTTTGATGAGACGCTTAATGAAAGCGGTTTAATCGCCGGCAAACGAAAACCCGCGATTTCCCGTAAATCCCGGGCTTGGCCCGTATAGTCAAAAGTATACAAAGAAAGTACCCAGGGTGTAAACTCATTTCCCGAACGATTTTTTAAATTATTATTTCACCACTGAAGCCCATGAGACTTGTAGTATTTAAAAATATTTTCATTTTTGATGAGACGCTGAATAAAAGAAGTTTAATCGCCGGCAAACGAAAACCCGCGACTTCCCGTAAATCCCGGACTCGGCCCGTATAGTCTAAAGTATACAAAGAAAGTACCCAGGGAGTAAACTCATTTCCCAAACGGTTTGTTAAATTATTTCTTTACCACTAAAACGCATGAGACTTGTAGTTTTCAAAAATGTTTACATTTTTGATGAGACGCTGAATAAAAGAAGTTTAATCGCCAGCAACGAAAACCTGCGATTTCCCGTAAATCCCGGACTCGGCCCGTATAGTAAAAAGTATACAAAGAAAGTACCCGGGTGTAAACTCATTTCCCGAACGATTTTTTAAATTTTTATTTCACCACTAAAGCCCATGAGACTTGTAGTTTTTAAAAATGTTTTCAATTTTGATGAGACGCTTAATGAAAGAGGTTTAATCGCCGGCAAACGAAAACCCGCGATTTCCCGTAAATCCCATGCTTGACCCGTATAGTCGAATGTATACAAAGAAAGTGCCCTGCGAGTAAACTTATGTCCAGAACGATTTTTTAAATTATTTTTTCACCACTACAACGCATGAGACTTGTAGTTTTCAAAAATGTTTTCATTTTTGATGAGACGCTTAATGAAAGAGGTTTAATCGCCGGCAAACGAAAACCCGCGATTTCCCGTAAATCTCGGGCTTGGCCCGTATAGTCGAATGTATACAAAGAAAGTACCCTGTGAGTAAACTCATTTCCAGAACGATTTTTTAATTTATTTTTTCACCACTAAAACGCATGAGACTTGTAGTTTTCAAAAATGTTTTCATTTTTGATGAGACGCTTAATGAAAGAGGTTTAATCGCCGGCAAACGAAAACCCGAGATTTCCCGTAAATCCCGGGCTTGGCCCGTATAGTCAAAAGTATACAAAGATAGTAGCCAGGGAGTAAACTCATTTCCCGAACGATTTTTTAAATAATTATTTCACCACTAAAACGCATGAGACTTGTAGTTTTTAAAAATGTTTTCATTTTTGATGAGACGCTGAATAAAAGAAGTTTAATCGCCGGCAAACGAAAACCTGCGATTTCCCGTAAATCCCGGACTCGGCCTGTATAGTAAAAAGTATACAAAGAAAGTACCCGGGTGTAAACTCATTTCCCGAACGATTTTTTAAATTTTTATTTCACCACTATAGCCCATGAGACTTGTAGTTTTTAAAAATGTTTTCAATTTTGATGAGACGCTTAATGAAAGAGGTTTAATCGCCGGCAAACGAAAACCCGCGATTTCCCGTAAATCCCATGCTTGACCCGTATAGTCGAATGTATACAAAGAAAGTGCCCTGCGAGTAAACTTATGTCCAGAACGATTTTTTAAATTATTTTTTCACCACTACAACGCATAAGACTTGTAGTTTTCAAAAATGTTTTCATTTCTGATGAGACGCTGATTGAAAGATGTTTAATCTCTGGCAAACGAAAACCCGCGATTTCCCGTAAATCCCGGGCTTGGCCCGTATAGTCGAATGTATACAAAGAAAGTACCCTGTGAGTAAACTCATTTCCGAAACGATTTTTTCAAATATCTTTTCACCACTAAAACGCATGAGACTTGCAGTTTTCAAAAATGTTTTCATTTTTGATGAGACGCTTAATAAAAGAGGTTTAATCACCGGCAAACGAAATCCCGCGATTTCCCGTAAATCCCGGGCTTGGCCCGTATAGTCGAATGTACACAAAGAAAGTACCCAGGGAGTAAACTCATTTCCCGAACGATTTTTTAATTTTTTTTTTCACCACTAAAACGCATGAGACTTGTAGTTTTCAAAAATGCTTTCATTTTTGATGAGACGCTTAATGAAAGAGGTTTAATCGCCGGCAAACGAAAACCCGCGATTTCCCGTAAATCTCGGGCTTGGCCCGTATAGTCGAATGTATACAAAGAAAGTACCCTGTGAGTAAATTCATTTCCAGAACGATTTTTTAATTTATTTTTTCACCACTAAAACGCATGAGACTTGTAGTTTTCAAAAATGTTTTCATTTTTGATGAGACGCTTAATGAAAGAGGTTTAATCGCCGGCAAACGAAAACCCGAGATTTCCCGTAAATCCCGGGCTTGGCCCGTATAGTCAAAAGTATACAAAGATAGTAGCCAGGGAGTAAACTCATTTCCCGAACGATTTTTTAAATTATTATTTCACCACTAAAACGCATGAGAGTTGTAGTTTTTAAAAATGTTTTCATTTTTGATGAGACGCTGAATAAAAGAAGTTTAATCGCCGGCAAACGAAAACATGCGATTTCCCGTAAATCCCGGACTCGGCCCGTATACTCAAAAGTATACAAAGAAAGTATCCAGGGAGTAAACAAATTTCCCAAACGATTTTTTAAATTATTATTTCACCACTAAAGCCCATGAGACTTGTAGTTTTTAAAAATGTTTTCATTTTTGATGAGACGCTGAATAAAAGAAGTTTAATCGCCGGCAAACGAAAACCCGCGATTTCCCGTAAATCCCGGACTCGGCCCGTATAGTCAAAAGTATACAAAGAAAGTACCCAGGGAGTAAACTCATTTCCCGAACGATTTTTTAAATTATTTTTTCACCACTAAAACGCATGAGACTTGTAGTTTTCAGAAATGTTTTCATTTTTGATGAGACGCTTAATGAAAGTGGTTTAATCGCCGGCAAACGAAAACCCGCGATTTCCCGAAAATTCCGGGCTTGGCCGGTATAGTCGAATGTATACAAAGAAAGTACCCTGTGAGTAAACTCATTTCCAAAACGATTTTTTAAATTATCTTTTCACCACTAAAACGCATGAGACTTGTAGTTTTCAAAAATGTTTTCATTTTTGATGAGACGCTGAATAAAAGAAGTTTAATCGCCGGCAAACGAAAGCCCGCCATTTCCCGTAAACCCCGGACTCGGTCTGTATAATCAAAAGTATACAAAGAAAGTACCCAGGGAGTAAACTCATTTCCCGAACGATTTTTTAAATTATTTTTTCACCACTAAAACGCATGAGACTTGTAGTTTTCAAAAATGTTTTCATTTTTAATGAGACGCTGAATAAAAGCAGTTTAATCGCCGGCAAACGAAAACCCGCGATTTCCCGTAAATCCCGGGCTTGGCCCGTATAGTCGAATGTATACAAGGAAAATACACAGGGAGTAAACAAATTTCCCAAACGATTTTTTAAATTATTATTTCACCACTAAAGCCCATGAGACTTGTAGTTTTTAAAAATGTTTTCATTTTTGATGAGACGCTGAATAAAAGAAGTTTAATCGCCGGCAAACGAAAACCCGCGATTTCCCGTAAATCCCGGACTCGGCCCGTATAGTCAAAAGTATACAAAGAAAGTACCCAGGGAGTAAACTCATTTCCCGAACGATTTTTTAAATTATTTTTTCACCACTAAAACGCATGAGATTTGTAGTTTTCAGAAATGTTTTCATTTTTGATGAGACGCTTAATGAAAGTGGTTTAATCGCCGGCAAACGAAAACCCGCGATTTCCCGAAAATCCCGGGCTTGGCCGGTATAGTCGAATGTATACAAAGAAAGTACCCTGTGAGTAAACTCATTTCCAAAACGATTTTTTAAATTATCTTTTCACCACTAAAACGCATGAGACTTGTAGTTTTCAAAAATGTTTTCATTTTTGATGAGACGCTGAATAAAAGAAGTTTAATCGCCGGTAAACGAAAACCCACCATTTCCCGTAAACCCCGGACTCGGTCCGTATAATCAAAAGTATACAAAGAAAGTACCCAGGGAGTAAACTCATTTCCCGAACGATTTTTTAAATTATTTTTTCACCACTAAAACGCATGAGACTTGTAGTTTTCAAAAATGTTTTCATTTTTGATGAGACGCTGAATAAAAGCAGTTTAATCGCCGGCAAACGAAAACACGCGATTTCCCGTAAATCCCGGACTCGGCCCGTATAGTCAAAAGTATACAAAGGAAGTACCCAGGGAGTAAACTCATTTCCCGAACAATTTTTTAAATTATTTTTTCACCACTAAAACGCATGAGACTTGTAGTTTTCAGAAATGTTTTCATTTTTGATGAGACGCTTAATGAAAGTGGTTTAATCGCCGGTAAACGAAAACCCGCGATTTCCCGAAAATCCCGGGCTTGGACGGTATAGTCGAATGTATACAAAGAAAGTACCCTGTGAGTAAACTCATTTCCAAAACGATTTTTCAAATTATCTTTTCACCACTAAAACGCATGAGACTTGTAGTTTTCAAAAATGTTTTCATTTTTGATGAGACGCTGAATAAAAGAAGTTTAATCGCCGGCAAACGAAAACCTGCGATTTCCCGTAAATCCCCGACTCGGCCCGTATAGTCAAAAGTATACAAAGAAAGTACCCAGGGTGTAAACTCATTTCCCGAAGGATTTTTTAAATTATTATTTCACCACTAAAACGCATGAGATTTGTAGTTTTCAGAAATGTTTTCATTTTTGATGAGACGCTTAATGAAAGTGGTTTAATCGCCGGCAAACGAAAACCCGCGATTTCCCGAAAATCCCGGGCTTGGCCGGTATAGTCGAATGTATACAAAGAAAGTACCCTGTGAGTAAACTCATTTCCAAAACGATTTTTTAAATTATCTTTTCACCACTAAAACGCATGAGACTTGTAGTTTTCAAAAATGTTTTCATTTTTGATGAGACGCTGAATAAAAGAAGTTTAATCGCCGGTAAACGAAAACCCACCATTTCCCGTAAACCCCGGACTCGGTCCGTATAATCAAAAGTATACAAAGAAAGTACCCAGGGAGTAAACTCATTTCCCGAACGATTTTTTAAATTATTTTTTCACCACTAAAACGCATGAGACTTGTAGTTTTCAAAAATGTTTTCATTTTTGATGAGACGCTGAATAAAAGCAGTTTAATCGCCGGCAAACGAAAACACGCGATTTCCCGTAAATCCCGGACTCGGCCCGTATAGTCAAAAGTATACAAAGGAAGTACCCAGGGAGTAAACTCATTTCCCGAACAATTTTTTAAATTATTTTTTCACCACTAAAACGCATGAGACTTGTAGTTTTCAGAAATGTTTTCATTTTTGATGAGACGCTTAATGAAAGTGGTTTAATCGCCGGTAAACGAAAACCCGCGATTTCCCGAAAATCCCGGGCTTGGACGGTATAGTCGAATGTATACAAAGAAAGTACCCTGTGAGTAAACTCATTTCCAAAACGATTTTTCAAATTATCTTTTCACCACTAAAACGCATGAGACTTGTAGTTTTCAAAAATGTTTTCATTTTTGATGAGACGCTGAATAAAAGAAGTTTAATCGCCGGCAAACGAAAACCTGCGATTTCCCGTAAATCCCCGACTCGGCCCGTATAGTCAAAAGTATACAAAGAAAGTACCCAGGGTGTAAACTCATTTCCTGAAGGATTTTTTAAATTATTATTTCACCACTAAAGCCCATGAGACTTGTAGTTTTTAAAAATGTTTTCATTTTAAATGAGACGCTGAATAAAAGAAGTTTAAACGCCGGCAAACGAAAACCCGCGACTTCCCGTAAATCCGTGACTCGGCCCGTATAGTAAAGAAAGTACCCAGGGAGTAAACTCATTTCCCGAACGATTTTTTAAATTATTTTTTCACCACTAAAACGCATGAGACTTGTAGTTTTCAGAAATGTTTTCATTTTTGATGAGACGCTTAATGAAAGCGGTTTAATCGCCGGCAAACGAAAACCCGCGATTTCCCGTAAATCCCGGGCTTGGCCCGTATAGTCGAATGTATACAAAGAAAGTACCCCGTGAGTAAACTCATTTCCAAAACGATTTTTTAAATTATCTTTTCACCACTAAAACGCTTGAGACTTGTAGTTTCAAAAATGTTTTCATTTTTGATGAGACGCTAAATAAAAGAAGTTTAATCGCCGGCAAACGAAAACCCGCCATTTCCCGTAAACCCCGGACTCGGCCCGCATAGTCAAAAGTATACAAAGAAAGTACCCAGGGTGTAAACTCATTTCCCGAACGATTTTTTAAATTATTATTTCACCACTGAAGCCCATGAGACTTGTAGTATTTGAAAATATTTTCATTTTTGATGAGACGCTGAATAAAAGAAGTTTAATCGCCGGCAAACGAAAACCCGCGACTTCCCGTAAATCCCGGAATCGGCTCGTATAGTCAAAAGTATACAAAGAAAGTACCCAGGGAGTAAACTCAGTTCCCGAACGGTTTTTTAAATTATTTCTTCACCACTAAAACGCATGAGACTTGTAGTTTTCAAAAATGTTTACATTTTTGATGAGACGCTGAAGAAAAGAAGTTTAATCGCCGGCAAACGAAAACCCGCCATTTCCCGTAAACCCCGGACTCGGTCCGTATAATCAAAAGTATACTAAGAAAGTACCCAGGGAGTAAACTCATTCCCCGAACGATTTTTTAAATTATTTTTTCACCACTAAAACGCATGAGACTTGTAGTTTTCAAAAATGTTTTCATTTTTGATGAGACGCTGAATGAAAGAAGTTTAATCGCCGGCAAACGAAAACCTGCGATTTCCCGTAAATCCCGGACTCGGCCCGTATAGTCAAAAGTATACAAAGAAAGTATCCAGGGTGTAAACTCATTTCCCGAACGATTTTTTAAATTATTTTTTCACCACTAAAACGCATGAAACTTGTAGTTTTTAAAAATGTTTTCATTTTTGATGAGACGCTGAATAAAAGAAGGTTAATCGCCGGCAAACGAAAACCCGCGACTTCCCGTAAATCCCGGACTCGGTCTGTATAGTCAAAAGTATACAAAGAAAGTACCCAGGGAGTAAACTCATTTCCCGAACGATTTTCTAAATTATATTTTCACCACTAAAACGCATGAGACTTGTAGTTTTCAAAAATGTTTTCATTTTTGATGAGACGCTGAATGAAAGAAGTTCAATCGCCGGCAAACGAAAACCTGCGAATTCCCGTAAATCCCGGACTCGGCCCGTATAGTCAAAAGTATACAAAGAGAGTACTCAGGGTGTAAACTCATTTCCCGAACGATTTTTAAATTATTATTTCACCACTAAGGCCCATGAGACTTGTAGTTTTTAAAAATGTTTTCATTTTTGGTGAGAAGCTGAGTAAAAGAAGTTTAATCGCCGGCAAACGAAAACCTGACATTTCCCGTAAACCCTGGACTCGGCCAGTATAATCAAAAGTATACAAAGAAAGTACCCATGGAGTAAACTCATTTCCCGAACGATTTTTTAAATTATTTTTTCACCACTAAAACGCATGAGACTTGTAGTTTTCAAAAATCTTTTCATTTTTGATGAGACGCTGAATAAAAGAAGTTTAATTGCCGGCAAACGAAAACCCGCCATTTCCCGTAAACCCCGGACTCGGCCCGCATAGTCAAAAGTATACAAAAAAAGTACCCAGGGAGTAAACTCATTTCCCGAACGATTTTTTAAATTATTTTTTCACCACTAAAACGCATGAGACTTGTACTTTTCAAAAATGTTTTCATTTTTGATGAGACGCTGAATAAAAGAAGTTTAATCGCCGGCAAACGAAAACCTGCGATTTCCCGTAAATCCCCGACTCTGCCCGTATAGTCAAAAGTATACAAAGAAAGTACCCAGGGTGTAAACTCATTTCCCGAACGATTTTTTAAATTATTATTTCACCACTAAAGCCAATGAGACTTGTAGTTTTTAAAAATGTTTTCATTTTTATTGAGACGCTGAATAAAAGAAGTTTAAACGCCGGCAAACGAAAACCCGCGACTTCCCGTAAATCCCGGACTCGGCCCGTATAGTAAAGAAAGTAACCGGGATGTAAACTCATTTCCCGAACGATTTTTTAAATTATTATTTCGCCACTAAAACCCATGAGACTTATAGTTTTTAAAAATGTTTTCATTTTTGATGGGACGCTGAATAAAAGAAGTTAAATCGCCGGCAAACGAAAACACGCCATTTCCCGTAAACCCCGGACTCGGCCCGTATAGTCAAAAGTATACAAAGAGATTAACCAGGGAGTAAACTCATTTTCCGAACTATTTTTTAAATTATTATTTCACAACTAAGGCCCTTGAGACTTGTAGTTTTTAAAAATGTTTTCATTTTTAATGAGACGCTGAATAAAAGAAGTTTAAACGCCGGCAAACGAAAACCCGCGACTTCCCGTAAATCCCGGACTCGGCCCGTATAGTAAAGAAAGTACCCGGGATGTACACTCATTTCCCGAACGATTTTTTAAATTATTATTTCGCCACTAAAACCCATGAGACTTATAGATTTTAAAAATGTTTTCATTTTTGATGAGACGCTGAATAAAAGAAGTTAAATCGCCGGCAAACGAAAACCCGCCATTTCCCGTAAACCCCGGACTCGGCCCGTATAGTCAAAAGTATACAAAGAAATTACCCAGGGAGTAAACTCATTTTCCGAACTATTTTTTAAATTATTTTTTCACCACTACAACGCATGAGACTTGCAGTTTTAAAAAATGTTTTCATTTTTGATGAGACGCTGAATAAAAGAAGTTTAATCGCCGGCGAACGAAAACCCGCCATTTTCCGTAAACCCCGGACTCGGCCCGTATAGTCAAAAGTATACAAAGAAAGTACCCAGGGAGTAAACTCATTTTCCAAAGGATTTTTTAAATTATTTTTTCACCACTACAACGCATGAGACTTGTAGTTTTCAAAAATGTTTTCATTTTTGATGAGACGCTGAATAAAAGAAGTTTAATCGCCCTCAAACGAAAATCCGCGATTTCCCGTAAATCCCGGACTCGGCCCGTATAGTCCAAAGTATACAAAGAAAGTACCCAGGGAGTAAACTCATTTCCCGAACGATTTTTTAAATTATTTTTTCACCACTAAAACGCATGAGACTTGTAGTTTTCAGAAATGTTTTCATTTTTGATGAGACGCTTAATGAAAGCGGTTTAATCGCCGGCAAACGAAAACCCGCGATTTTCCGTAAATCCCGGGCTTGGCCCGTATAGTCGAATGTATACAAAGAAAGTACCCTGTGAGTAAACTCATTTCCAAAACGATTTTTTAAATTATCTTTTCACCACTAAAACGCTTGAGACTTGTAGTTTTCAAAAATGTTTTCATTTTTGATGAGACGCTAAATAAAAGAAGTTTAATCGCCGGCAAACGAAAACCCGCCATTTCCCGTAAACCCGGACTCGGCCCGCATAGTCAAAAGTATACAAAGAAAGTACCCAGGGTGTAAACTCATTTCCCGAACGATTTTTTAAATTATTATTTCACCACTGAAGCCCATGAGACTTGTAGTATTTAAAAATATTTTCATTTTTGATGAGACGCTGAATAAAAGAAGTTTAATCGCCGGCAAACGAAAACCCGCGACTTTCCGTAAATCCCGGACTCGGCCCGTATAGTCAAAAGTATACAAAGAAAGTACCCAGGGAGTAAACTCATTTCCCGAACGGTTTTTTAAATTATTTCTTCACCACTAAAACGCATGAGACTTGTAGTTTTCAAAAATGTTTACATTTTTGATGAGACGCTGAATAAAAGAAGTTTAATAGCCGGCAAACGAAAACCTGCGATTTCCCGTAAATCCCGGACTCGGCCCGTATAGTAAAAAGTATACAAAGAAAGTACCCAGGGTGTAAACTCATTTCCCGAACGATTTTTTAAATTATTATTTCACCACTAAAGCCCATGAGACTTGTAGTTTTTAAAAATGTTTTCATTTTTGATGAGACGCTTAATGAAAGAGGTTTAATCGCCGGCAAACGAAAACCCGCGATTTCCCGTAAATCCCGGACTCGGCCCGTATAGTCAAAAGTATACAAAGAAAGTACCCAGGGAGTAAACTCATTTCCCAAACGATTATTTAAATTATTATTTCACCACTAAAGCCCATGAGACTTTTAGTTTTTAAAAATGTTTTCATTTTTGATGAGACGCTGAATAAAAGAAGTTTAATCTCCGGCAAACGAAAACCCGCGATTTCCCGTAAATCCCGGGCTTGGCCCGTATAGTCAAAAGTATACAAAGATAGTACCCAGGGAGTAAACTCATTTCCCGAACGGTTTTTTAAATTATTTCTTCACCACTAAAACGCATGAGACTTGTAGTTTTCAAAAATGTTTACATTTTTGATGAGACGCTGAATAAAAGAAGTTTAATCGCCGGCAAACGAAAACCCACCATTTCCCGTAAACCCCGGACTCGGTCCGTATAATCAAAAGTATACAAAGAAAGTACCCAGGGAGTAAACTCATTTCCCGAACGATTTTTTAAATTATTTTTTCACCACTAAAACGCATGAGACTTGTAGTTTTCAAAAATGTTTTCATTTTTGATGAGACGCTGAATGAAAGAAGTTTAATCGCCGACAAACGAAAACCTGCGATTTCCCGTAAATCCCTGACTCGGCCCGTATAGTCAAAAGTATACAAAGAAAGTATCCAGGGTGTAAACTCATTTCCCGAACGATTTTTTAAATTATTATTTCACCACTAAAGCCCATGAGACTTGTAGTTTTTAAAAATGTTTTCATTTTTGATGAGACGCTGAATAAAAGAAGGTTAATCGCCGGCAAACGAAAACCCGCGACTTTCCGTAAATCCCGGACTCGGTCTGTATAGTCAAAAGTATACAAAGAAAGTACCCAGGGAGTAAACTCATTTCCCGAACGATTTTCTAAATTATATTTTCACCACTAAAACGCGTGAGACTTGTAGTTTTCAAAAATGTTTTCATTTTTGATGAGACGCTGAATGAAAGAAGTTCAATCGCCGGCAAACGAAAACCTGCGAATTCCCGTAAATCCCGGACTCCGTCCGTATAGTCAAAAGTATACAAAGAGAGTACCCAGGGTGTAAACTCATTTCCCGAACGATTTTTTAAATTATTATTTCACCACTAAGGCCCATGAGACTTGTAGTTTTTAAAAATGTTTTCATTTTTGGTGAGAAGCTGAGTAAAAGAAGTTTAATCGCCGGCAAACGAAAACCTGCCATTTCCCGTAAACCCTGGACTCGGCCCGTATAATCAAAAGTATACAAAGAAAGTACCCATGGAGTAAACTCATTTCCCGAACGATTTTTTAAATTATTTTTTCACCACTAAAACGCAGGAGACTTGTAGTTTTCAAAAATCTTTTCATTTTTGATGAGACACTGAATAAAAGAAGTTTAATCGCCGGCAAACGAAAACCCGCCATTTCCCGTAAACCCCGGACTCGGCCCGCATAGTCAAAAGTATACAAAGAAAGTACCCAGGGAGTAAACTCATTTCCCGAACGATTTTTTAAATTATTTTTTCACCACTAAAACGCATGAGACTTGTACTTTTCAAAAATGTTTTCATTTTTGATGAGACGCTGAATAAAAGAAGTTTAATCGCCGGCAAACGAAAACCTGCGATTTCCCGTAAATCCCCGACTCTGCCCGTATAGTCAAAAGTATACAAAGAAAGTACCCAGGGTGTAAACTCATTTCCCGAACGATTTTTTAAATTATTATTTCACCACTAAAGCCCATGAGACTTGTAGTTTTTAAAAATGTTTTCATTTTTATTGAGACGCTGAATAAAAGAAGTTTAAACGCCGGCAAACGAAAACCCGCGACTTCCCGTAAATCCCGGACTCGGCCCGTATAGTAAAGAAAGTACCCGGGATGTAAACTCATTTCCCGAACGATTTTTTAAATTATTATTTTGCCACTAAAACCCATGAGACTTATAGTTTTTAAAAATGTTTTCATTTTTGATGGGACGCTGAATAAAAGAAGTTAAATCGCCGGCAAACGAAAACCCGCCATTTCCCGTAAACCCCGGACTCGGCCCGTATAGTCAAAAGTATACAAAGAAATTAACCAGGGAGTAAACTCATTTTCCGAACTATTTTTTAAATTATTATTTCACAACTAAAGCCCTTGAGACTTGTAGTTTTTAAAAATGTTTTCATTTTTAATGAGACGCTGAATAAAAGAAGTTTAAACGCCGGCAAACGAAAACCCGCGACTTCCCGTAAATCCCGGACTCGGCCCGTATAGTAAAGAAAGTACCCGGGATGTAAACTCATTTCCCGAACGATTTTTTAAATTATTATTTCGCCACTAAAACCCATGAGACTTATAGTTTTTAAAAATGTTTTCATTTTTGATGAGACGCTGAATAAAAGAAGTTAAATCGCCGGCAAACGAAAACCCGCCATTTCCCGTAAACCCCGGACTCGGCCCGTATAGTCAAAAGTATACAAAGAAATTACCCAGGGAGTAAACTCATTTTCCGAACTATTTTTTAAATTATTTTTTCACCACTACAACGCATGAGACTTGCAGTTTTAAAAAATGTTTTCATTTTTGATGAGACGCTGAATAAAAGAAGTTTAATCGCCGGCAAACGAAAACCCGCCATTTTCCGTAAACCCCGGACTCGGCCCGTATAGTCAAAAGTATACAAAGAAAGTACCCAGGTAGTAAACTCATTTTCCAAAGGATTTTTTAAATTATTTTTTCACCACTACAACGCATGAGACTTGTAGTTTTCAAAAATGTTTTCATTTTTGATGAGACGCTGAATAAAAGAAGTTTAATCGCCCTCAAACGAAAATCCGCGATTTCCCGTAAATCCCGGACTCGGCCCGTATAGTCCAAAGTATACAAAGAAAGTACCCAGGGAGTAAACTCATTTCCAAAACGATTTTTTAAATTATCTTTTCACCACTAAAACGCTTGAGACTTGTAGTTTTCAAAAATGTTTTCATTTTTGATGAGACGCTAAATAAAAAAAGTTTAATCGCCGGCAAACGAAAACCCGCCATTTCCCGTAAACCCGGACTCGGCCCGCATAGTCAAAAGTATACAAAGAAAGTACCCAGGGTGTAAACTCATTTCCCGAACGATTTTTTAAATTATTATTTCACCACTGAAGCCCATGAGACTTGTAGTATTTAAAAATATTTTCATTTTTGATGAGACGCTGAATAAAAGAAGTTTAATCGCCGGCAAACGAAAACCCGCGACTTCCCGTAAATCCCGGACTCGGCCCGTATAGTCAAAAGTATACAAAGAAAGTACCCAGGGAGTAAACTCATTTCCCGAACGGTTTTTTAAATTATTTCTTCACCACTAAAACGCATGAGACTTGTAGTTGTCAAAAATGTTTACATTTTTGATGAGACGCTGAATAAAAGAAGTTTAATAGCCGGCAAACGAAAACCTGCGATTTCCCGCAAATCCCGGACTCGGCCCGTATAGTAAAAAGTATACAAAGAAAGTACCCAGGGAGTAAACTCATTTCCCGAACGATTTTTTAAATTATTTTTTCACCACTAAAACGCATGAGACTTGTACTTTTCAAAAATGTTTTCATTTTTGATGAGACGCTGAATAAAAGAAGTTTAATCGCCGGCAAACGAAAACCTGCGATTTCCCGTAAATCCCCGACTCTGCCCGTATAGTCAAAAGTATACAAAGAAAGTACCCAGGGTGTAAACTCATTTCCCGAACGATTTTTTAAATTATTATTTCACCACTAAAGCCCATGAGACTTGTAGTTTTTAAAAATGTTTTCATTTTTATTGAGACGCTGAATAAAAGAAGTTTAAACGCCGGCAAACGAAAACCCGCGACTTCCCGTAAATCCCGGACTCGGCCCGTATAGTAAAGAAAGTACCCGGGATGTAAACTCATTTCCTGAACGATTTTTTAAATTATTATTTTGCCACTAAAACCCATGAGACTTATAGTTTTTAAAAATGTTTTCATTTTTGATGGGACGCTGAATAAAAGAAGTTAAATCGCCGGCAAACGAAATCCCGCCATTTCCCGTAAACCCCGGACTCGGCCCGTATAGTCAAAAGTATACAAAGAAATTAACCAGGGAGTAAACTCATTTTCCGAACTATTTTTTAAATTATTATTTCACAACTAAAGCCCTTGAGACTTGTAGTTTTTAAAAATGTTTTCATTTTTAATGAGACGCTGAATAAAAGAAGTTTAAACGCCGGCAAACGAAAACCCGCGACTTCCCGTAAATCCCGGACTCGGCCCGTATAGTAAAGAAAGTACCCGGGATGTAAACTCATTTCCCGAACGATTTTTTAAATTATTATTTCGCCACTAAAACCCATGAGACTTATAGTTTTTAAAAATGTTTTCATTTTTGATGAGACGCTGAATAAAAGAAGTTAAATCGCCGGCAAACGAAAACCCGCCATTTCCCGTAAACCCCGGACTCGGCCCGTATAGTCAAAAGTATACAAAGAAATTACCCAGGGAGTAAACTCATTTTCCGAACTATTTTTTAAATTATTTTTTCACCACTACAACGCATGAGACTTGCAGTTTTAAAAAATGTTTTCATTTTTGATGAGACGCTGAATAAAAGAAGTTTAATCGCCGGCAAACGAAAACCCGCCATTTTCCGTAAACCCCGGACTCGGCCCGTATAGTCAAAAGTATACAAAGAAAGTACCCAGGGAGTAAACTCATTTTCCAAAGGATTTTTTAAATTATTTTTTCACCACTACAACGCATGAGACTTGTAGTTTTCAAAAATGTTTTCATTTTTGATGAGACGCTGAATAAAAGAAGTTTAATCGCCCTCAAACGAAAATCCGCGATTTCCCGTAAATCCCGGACTCGGCCCGTATAGTCCAAAGTATACAAAGAAAGTAGCCAGGGAGTAAACTCATTTCCAAAACGATTTTTTAAATTATCTTTTCACCACTAAAACGCTTGAGACTTGTAGTTTTCAAAAATGTTTTCATTTTTGATGAGACGCTAAATAAAAGAAGTTTAATCGCCGGCAAACGAAAACCCGCCATTTCCCGTAAACCCGGACTCGGCCCGCATAGTCAAAAGTATACAAAGAAAGTACCCAGGGTGTAAACTCATTTCCCGAACGATTTTTTAAATTATTATTTCAGCCACTGAAGCCCATGAGACTTGTAGTATTTAAAAATATTTTCATTTTTGATGAGACGCTGAATAAAAGAAGTTTAATCGCCGGCAAACGAAAACCCGCGACTTCCCGTAAATCCCGGACTCGGCCCGTATAGTCAAAAGTATACAAAGAAAGTACCCAGGGAGTAAACTCATTTCCCGAACGGTTTTTTAAATTATTTCTTCACCACTAAAACGCATGAGACTTGTAGTTTTCAAAAATGTTTACATTTTTGATGAGACGCTGAATAAAAGAAGTTTAATAGCCGGCAAACGAAATCCTGCGATTTCCCGCAAATCCCGGACTCGGCCCGTATAGTAAAAAGTATACAAAGAAAGTACCCAGGGTGTAAACTCATTTCCCGAACGATTTTTTAAATTATTATTTCACCACTAAAGCCCATGAGACTTGTAGTTTTTAAAAATGTTTTCATTTTTGATGAGACGCTTAATGAAAGAGGTTTAATCGCCGGCAAACGAAAACCCGCGATTTCCCGTAAATCCCGGACTCGGCCCGTATAGTCAAAAGTATACAAAGAAAGTACCCAGGGAGTAAACTCATTTCCCAAACGATTATTTAAATTATTATTTCACCACTAAAGCCCATGAGACTTTTAGTTTTTAAAAATGTTTTCATTTTTGATGAGACGCTGAATAAAAGAAGTTTAATCTCCGGCAAACGAAAACCCGCGATTTCCCGTAAATCCCAGGCTTGGCCCGTATAGTCAAAAGTATACAAAGATAGTACCCAGGGAGTAAACTCATTTCCCGAACGGTTTTTTAAATTATTTCTTCACCACTAAAACGCATGAGACTTGTAGTTTTCAAAAATGTTTACATTTTTGATGAGACGCTGAATAAAAGAAGTTTAATCGCCGGCAAACGAAAGCCCGCCATTTCCCGTAAACCCCGGACTCGGTCCGTATAATCAAAAGTATACAAAGAAAGTACGCAGGTAGTAAACTCATTACCCGAACGATTTTTTAAATTATTTTTTCACCACTAAAACGCATGAGACTTGTAGTTTTCAAAAATGTTTTCATTTTTGATGAGACGCTGAATGAAAGAAGTTTAATCGCCGACAAACGAAAACCTGCGATTTCCCGTAAATCCCGGACTCGGCCCGTATAGTCAAAAGTATACAAAGAAAGTATCCAGGGTGTAAACTCATTTCCCGAACGATTTTTTAAATTATTATTTCACCACTAAAGCCCATGAGACTTGTAGTTTTTAAAAATGTTTTCATTTTTGATGAGACGCTGAATAAAAGAAGGTTAATCGCCGGCAAACGAAAACCCGCGACTTCCCGTAAATCCCGGACTCGGTCTGTATAGTCAAAAGTATACAAAGAAAGTACCCAGGAAGTAAACTCATTTCCCGAACGATTTTCTAAATTATATTTTCACCACTAAAACGCATGAGACTTGTAGTTTTCAAAAATGTTTTCATTTTTGATGAGACGCTGAATGAAAGAAGTTCAATCGCCGGCAAACGAAAACCTGCGAATTCCCGTAAATCCCGGACTCCGCCCGTATAGTCAAAAGTATACAAAGAGAGTACCCAGGGTGTAAACTCATTTCCCGAACGATTTTTTAAATTATTATTTCACCACTAAGGCCCATGAGACTTGTAGTTTTTAAAAATGTTTACATTTTTGGTGAGAAGCTGAGTAAAAGAAGTTTAATCGCCGGCAAACGAAAACCTGCCATTTCCCGTAAACCCTGGACTCGGCCCGTTTAATCAAAAGTATACAAAGAAAGTACCCATGGAGTAAACTCATTTCCCGAACGATTTTTTAAATTATTTTTTCACCACTAAAACGCATGAGACTTGTAGTTTTCAAAAATCTTTTCATTTTTGATGAGACGCTGAATAAAAGAAGTTTAATCGCCGGCAAACGAAAACCCGCAATTTCCCGTAAACCCCGGACTCGGCCCGCATAGTGAAAAGTATCCAAAGAAAGTACCCAGGGAGTAAACTCATTTCCCGAACGATTTTTTAAATTTTTTTTTCACCACTAAAACGCATGAGACTTGTACTTTTCAAAAATGTTTTCATTTTTGATGAGACGCTGAATAAAAGAAGTTTAATCGCCGGCAAACGAAAACCTGCGATTTCCCGTAAATCCGCGACTCTGCCCGTATAGTCAAAAGTATACAAAGAAAGTACCCAGGGTGTAAACTCATTTCCCGAACGATTTTTTAAATTATTATTTCACCACTAAAGCCCATGAGACTTGTAGTTTTTGAAAATGTTTTCATTTTTATTGAGACGCTGAATAAAAGAAGTTTAAACGCCGGCAAACGAAAACCCGCGACTTCCCGTAAATCCCGGACTCGGCCCGTATAGTAAAGAAAGTACCCGGGATGTAAACTCATTTCCCGAACGATTTTTTAAATTATTATTTCGCAACTAAAACCCATGAGACTTATAGTTTTTAAAAATGTTTTCATTTTTGATGGGACGCTGAATAAAAGAAGTTAAATCGCCGGCAAACGAAATCCCGCCATTTCCCGTAAACCCCGGACTCGGCCCGTATAGTCAAAAGTATACAAAGAAATTAACCAGGGAGTAAACTCATTTTCCGAACTATTTTTTAAATTATTATTTCACAACTAAAGCCCTTGAGACTTGTAGTTTTTAAAAATGTTTTCATTTTTAATGAGACGCTGAATAAAAGAAGTTTAAACGCCGGCAAACGAAAACCCGCGACTTCCCGTAAATCCCGGACTCGGCCCGTATAGTAAAGAAAGTACCCGGGATGGTACCCAGGGAGTAAACTCATTTCCCGAACGGTTTTTTAAATTATTTCTTCACCACTAAAACGCATGAGACTTGTAGTTTTCAAAAATGTTTACATTTTTGATGAGACGCTGAATAAAAGAAGTTTAATCGCCGGCAAACGAAAGCCCGCCATTTCCCGTAAACCCCGGACTCGGTCCGTATAATCAAAAGTATACAAAGAAAGTACGCAGGTAGTAAACTCATTACCCGAACGATTTTTTAAATTATTTTTTCACCACTAAAACGCATGAGACTTGTAGTTTTCAAAAATGTTTTCATTTTTGATGAGACGCTGAATGAAAGAAGTTTAATCGCGCGACAAACGAAAACCTGCGATTTCCCGTAAATCCCGGACTCGGCCCGTATAGTCAAAAGTATACAAAGAAAGTATCCAGGGTGTAAACTCATTTCCCGAACGATTTTTTAAATTATTATTTCACCACTAAAGCCCATGAGACTTGTAGTTTTTAAAAATGTTTTCATTTTTGATGAGACGCTGAATAAAAGAAGGTTAATCGCCGGCAAACGAAAACCCGCGACTTCCCGTAAATCCCGGACTCGGTCTGTATAGTCAAAAGTATACAAAGAAAGTACCCAGGGAGTAAACTCATTTCCCGAACGATTTTCTAAATTATATTTTCACCACTAAAACGCATGAGACTTGTA
This sequence comes from Hydractinia symbiolongicarpus, assembly GCF_029227915.1. Taxonomy (NCBI): domain Eukaryota; kingdom Metazoa; phylum Cnidaria; class Hydrozoa; order Anthoathecata; family Hydractiniidae; genus Hydractinia; species Hydractinia symbiolongicarpus. Next base: position 1,825,324 of record NC_079875.1, on the reverse strand, counting down.
GTTTTCAAAAATGTTTTCATTTTTGATGAGACGCTGAATGAAAGAAGTTCAATCGCCGGCAAACGAAAACCTGCGAATTCCCGTAAATCCCGGACTCCGCCCGTATAGTCAAAAGTATACAAAGAGAGTACCCAGGGTGTAAACTCATTTCCCGAACGATTTTTTAAATTATTATTTCACCACTAAGGCCCATGAGACTTGTAGTTTTTAAAAATGTTTAAATTTTTGGTGAGAAGCTGAGTAAAAGAAGTTTAATCGCCGGCAAACGAAAACCTGCCATTTCCCGTAAACCCTGGACTCGGCCCGTTTAATCAAAAGTATACAAAGAAAGTACCCATGGAGTAAACTCATTTCCCGAACGATTTTTTAAATTATTTTTTCACCACTAAAACGCATGAGACTTGTAGTTTTCAAAAATCTTTTCATTTTTGATGAGACGCTGAATAAAAGAAGTTTAATCGCCGGCAAACGAAAACCCGCAATTTCCCGTAAACCCCGGACTCGGCCCGCATAGTGAAAAGTATCCAAAGAAAGTACCCAGGGAGTAAACTCATTTCCCGAACGATTTTTTAAATTTTTTTTTCACCACTAAAACGCATGAGACTTGTACTTTTCAAAAATGTTTTCATTTTTGATGAGACGCTGAATAAAAGAAGTTTAATCGCCGGCAAACGAAAACCTGCGATTTCCCGTAAATCCGCGACTCTGCCCGTATAGTCAAAAGTATACAAAGAAAGTACCCAGGGTGTAAACTCATTTCCCGAACGATTTTTTAAATTATTATTTCACCACTAAAGCCCATGAGACTTGTAGTTTTTGAAAATGTTTTCATTTTTATTGAGACGCTGAATAAAAGAAGTTTAAACGCCGGCAAACGAAAACCCGCGACTTCCCGTAAATCCCGGACTCGGCCCGTATAGTAAAGAAAGTACCCGGGATGTAAACTCATTTCCCGAACGATTTTTTAAATTATTATTTCGCCACTAAAACCCATGAGACTTATAGTTTTTAAAAATGTTTTCATTTTTGATGGGATGCTGAATAAAAGAAGTTAAATCGCCGGCAAACGAAATCCCGCCATTTCCCGTAAACCCCGGACTCGGCCCGTATAGTCAAAAGTATACAAAGAAATTAACCAGGGAGTAAACTCATTTTCCGAACTATTTTTTAAATTATTATTTCACAACTAAAGCCCTTGAGACTTGTAGTTTTTAAAAATGTTTTCATTTTTATTGAGACGCTGAATAAAAGAAGTTTAAACGCCGGCAAACGAAAACCCGCGACTTCCCGTAAATCTTGGACTCGGCCCGTATAGTAAAGAAAGTACCCGGGATGTAAACTCATTTCCCGAACGATTTTTTAAATTATTATTTCGCCACTAAAACCCATGAGACTTATAGTTTTTAAAAATGTTTTCATTTTTGATGAGACGCTGAATAAAAGAAGTTAAATCGCCGGCAAACGAAAACCCGCCATTTCCCGTAAACCCCGGACTCGGCCCGTATAGTCAAAAGTATACAAAGAAATTACCCAGGGAGTAAACTCATTTTCCGAACTATTTTTTAAATTATTTTTTCACCACTACAACGCATGAGACTTGCAGTTTTAAAAAATGTTTTCATTTTTGATGAGACGCTGAATAAAAGAAGTTTAATCGCCGGCAAACGAAAACCCGCCATTTTCCGTAAACCCCGGACTCGGCCCGTATAGTCAAAAGTATACAAAGAAAGTACCCAGGGAGTAAACTCATTTTCCAAAGGATTTTTTAAATTATTTTTTCACCACTACAACGCATGAGACTTGTAGTTTTCAAAAATGTTTTCATTTTTGATGAGACGCTGAATAAAAGAAGTTTAATCGCCCTCAAACGAAAATCCGCGATTTCCCGTAAATCCCGGACTCGGCCCGTATAGTCCAAAGTATACAAAGAAAGTACCCAGGAAGTAAACTCATTTCCCGAACGATTTTTTAAATTATTTTTTCACCACTAAAACGCATGAGACTTGTAGTTTTCAGAAATGTTTTCATTTTTGATGAGACGCTTAATGAAAGCGGTTTAATCGCCGGCAAACGAAAACCCGCGATTTTCCGTAAATCCCGGGCTTGGCCCGTATAGTCGAATGTATACAAAGAAAGTACCCTGTGAGTAAACTCATTTCCAAAACGATTTTTTAAATTATCTTTTCACCACTAAAACGCTTGAGACTTGTAGTTTTCAAAAATCTTTTCATTTTTGATGAGACGCTAAATAAAAGAAGTTTAATCGCCGGCAAACGAAAACCCGCCATTTTCCGTAAACCCCGGACTCGGCCCGTATAGTCAAAAGTATACAAAGAAAGTACCCAGGGAGTAAACTCATTTTCCAAAGGATTTTTTAAATTATTTTTTCACCACTACAACGCATGAGACTTGTAGTTTTCAAAAATGTTTTCATTTTTGATGAGACGCTGAATAAAAGAAGTTTAATCGCCCTCAAACGAAAATCCGCGATTTCCCGTAAAACCCGGACTCGGCCCGTATAGTCCAAAGTATACAAAGAAAGTACCCAGGAAGTAAACTCATTTCCCGAACGTTTTTTTAAATTATTTCTTCACCACTAAAACGCATGAGACTTGTAGTTTTCAAAAATGTTTACATTTTTGATGAGACGCTGAATAAAAGAAGTTTAATAGCCGGCAAACGAAAACCTGCGATTTCCCGTAAATCCCGGACTCGGCCCGTATAGTAAAAAGTATACAAAGAAAGTACCCAGGGTGTAAACTCATTTCCCGAACGATTTTTTAAATTATTATTTCACCACTAAAGCCCATGAGACTTGTAGTTTTTAAAAATGTTTTCATTTTTGATGAGACGCTTAATGAAAGAGGTTTAATCGCCGGCAAACGAAAACCCGCGATTTCCCGTAAATCCCGGACTCGGCCCGTATAGTCAAAAGTATATAAAGAAAGTACCCAGGGAGTAAACTCATTTCCCAAACGATTATTTAAATTATTATTTCACCACTAAAGCCCATGAGACTTTTAGTTTTTAAAAATGTTTTCATTTTTGATGAGACGCTGAATAAAAGAAGTTTAATCTCCGGCAAACGAAAACCCGCGATTTCCCGTAAATCCCGGGCTTGGCCCGTATAGTCAAAAGTATACAAAGATAGTACCCAGGGAGTAAACTCATTTCCCGAACGATTTTTTAAATTATTTTTTCACCACTAAAACGCATGAGACTTGTAGTTTTCAGAAATGTTTTCATTTTTGATGAGACGCTTAATGAAAGCGGTTTAATCGCCGGCAAACGAAAACCCGCGATTTCCCGTAAATCCAGGGCTTGGCCCGTATAGTCGAATGTATACAAAGAAAGTACCCTGTGAGTAAACTCATTTCCAAAACGATTTTTTAAATTATCTTTTCACCACTAAAACGCTTGAGACTTGTAGTTTTCAAAAATGTTTTCATTTTTGATGAGACGCTAAATAAAAGAAGTTTAATCGACGGCAAACGAAAACCCGCCATTTCCCGTAAACCCGGACTCGGCCCGCATATTTAAAAGTATACAAAGAAAGTACCCAGGGTGTAAACTCATTTCCCGAACGATTTTTTAAATTATTATTTCACCACTGAAGCCCATGAGACTTGTAGTATTTAAAAATATTTTCATTTTTGATGAGACGCTGAATAAAAGGACTTTAATCGCCGGCAAACGAAAACCCGCGACTTCCCGTAAATCCCGGACTCGGCCCGTATAGTCAAAAGTATACAAAGAAAGTACCCAGGGAGTAAACCCATTTCCCGAACGGTTTTTAAAATTATTTCTTCACCACTAAAACGCATGAGACTTGTAGTTTTCAAAAATGTTTACATTTTTGATGAGACGCTGAATAAAAGAAGTTTAATAGCCGGCAAACGAAAACCTGCGATTTCCCGTAAATCCCGGACTCGGCCCGTATAGTAAAAAGTATACAAAGAAAGTACCCAGGGTGTAAACTCATTTCCCGAACAATTTTTTAAATTATTATTTCACCACTAAAGCCCATGAGACTTGTAGTTTTTAAAAATGTTTTCATTTTTGATGAGACGCTTAATGAAAGAGGTTTAATCGCCGGCAAACGAAAACCCGCGATTTCCCGTAAATCCCGGACTCGGCCCGTATAGTCAAAAGTATACAAAGAAAGTACCCAGTGAGTAAACTCATTTCCCAAACGATTATTTAAATTATTATTTCACCACTAAAGCCCATGAGACTTTTAGTTTTTAAAAACGTTTTCATTTTTGATGAGACGCTGAATAAAAGAAGTTTAATCTCCGGCAAACGAAAACCCGCGATTTCCCGTAAATCCCGGGCTTAGCCCGTATAGTCAAAAGTATACAAAGATAGTACCCAGGGAGTAAACTCATTTCCCAAACGATTTTTTAATTCATTTATTAACCACTAAAACGCATGAGACTTGTAGTTTTCAGAAATCTTTTCATTTTTGATGAGACGCTTAATAAAAGTGGTTTAATCGCCGGCGAACGAAAACCTGCGATTTCCCGTAAATCCCGGACTCGGCCCGTATAGTCGAATGTATACAAAGAAAGTACCCTGTGAGTAAACTCATTTCCAAAACGATTTTTTAAATTATCTTTTCACCACTAAAACGCTTGAGACTTGTAGTTTTCAAAAATGTTTTCATTTTTGATGAGACGCTAAATAAAAGAAGTTTAATCGCCGGCAAACGAAAACCGGCCATTTCCCGTAAACCCGGACTCGGCCGGCATATTTAAAAGTATACAAAGAAAGTACCCAGGGTGTAAACTCATTTCCCGAACGATTTTTTAAATTATTATTTCACCACTGAAGCCCATGAGACTTGTAGTATTTAAAAATATTTTCATTTTTGATGAGACGCTGAATAAAAGGAGTTTAATCGCCGGCAAACGAAAACCCGCGACTTCCCGTAAATCCCGGACTCGGCCCGTATAGTCAAAAGTATACAAAGAAAGTACCCAGGGAGTAAACTCATTTCCCGAACGGTTTTTAAAATTATTTCTTCACCACTAAAACGCATGAGACTTGTAGTTTTCAAAAATGTTTACATTTTTGATGAGACGCTGAATAAAAGAAGTTTAATAGCCGGCAAACGAAAACCTGCGATTTCCCGTAAATCCCGGACTCGGCCCGTATAGTCAAAAGTATACAAAGAAAGTACCCAGTGAGTAAACTCATTTCCCAAACGATTATTTAAATTATTATTTCACCACTAAAGCCCATGAGACTTTTAGTTTTTAAAAACGTTTTCATTTTTGATGAGACGCTGAATAAAAGAAGTTTAATCTCCGGCAAACGAAAACCCGCGATTTCCCGTAAATCCCGGGCTTAGCCCGTATAGTCAAAAGTATACAAAGATAGTACCCAGGGAGTAAACTCATTTCCCAAACGATTTTTTAATTCATTTATTAACCACTAAAACGCATGAGACTTGTAGTTTTCAGAAATCTTTTCATTTTTGATGAGACGCTTAATAAAAGTGGTTTAATCGCCGGCGAACGAAAACCTGCGATTTCCCGTAAATCCCGGACTCGGCCCGTATAGTCGAATGTATACAAAGAAAGTACCCTGTGAGTAAACTCATTTCCAAAACGATTTTTTAAATTATCTTTTCACCACTAAAACGCTTGAGACTTGTAGTTTTCAAAAATGTTTTCATTTTTGATGAGACGCTAAATAAAAGAAGTTTAATCGCCGGCAAACGAAAACCGGCCATTTCCCGTAAACCCGGACTCGGCCGGCATATTTAAAAGTATACAAAGAAAGTACCCAGGGTGTAAACTCATTTCCCGAACGATTTTTTAAATTATTATTTCACCACTGAAGCCCATGAGACTTGTAGTATTTAAAAATATTTTCATTTTTGATGAGACGCTGAATAAAAGGAGTTTAATCGCCGGCAAACGAAAACCCGCGACTTCCCGTAAATCCCGGACTCGGCCCGTATAGTCAAAAGTATACAAAGAAAGTACCCAGGGAGTAAACTCATTTCCCGAACGGTTTTTAAAATTATTTCTTCACCACTAAAACGCATGAGACTTGTAGTTTTCAAAAATGTTTACATTTTTGATGAGACGCTGAATAAAAGAAGTTTAATAGCCGGCAAACGAAAACCTGCGATTTCCCGTAAATCCCGGACTCGGCCCGTATAGTAAAAAGTATACAAAGAAAGTACCCAGGGTGTAAACTCATTTCCCGAACGATTTTTTAAATTATTATTTCACCACTAAAGCCCACGAGACTTGTAGTTTTTAAAAATGTTTTCATTTTTGATGAGACGCTTAATGAAAGAGGTTTAATCGCCGGCAAACGAAAACCCGCGATTTCCCGTAAATCCCGGACTCGGCCCGTATAGTCAAAAGTATACAAAGAAAGTACCCAGGGAGTAAACTCATTTCCCAAACGATTTTTTAAATTATTTTTTCACCACTAAAGCCCATGAGACTTTTAGTTTTTAAAAATGTTTTCATTTTTGATGAGACGCTGAATAAAAGAAGTTTAATCGCCGGCAAACGAAAACCTGCGATTTCCCGTAAATCCCCGACACGGCCCGTATAGTCAAAAGTATACAAAGAAAGTACCCAGGGTGTAAACTCATTTCCCAAACGATTTTTTAAATTATTTTTTCACCACTAAAACGCATGAGACTTGTAGTTTTCAAAAATGTTTTCATTTTTGATGAGACGCTGAATAAAAGAAGTTTAATCGCCGGCAAACGAAAACCCGCCATTTCCCGTAAACCCCGGACCCTGCCCGTATAGTCAAAAGTATACAAAGAAAGTACCCGGGGTGTAAACTCATTTGCCGAACGATTTTTTAAATTATTATTTCACCACTAAAGCCCATGAGACTTGTAGTTTACAAAAATGTTTACATTTTTGATGAGACTCTGAATAAAAGAAGTTTAATAGCCGGCAAACGAAAACCTGCGATTTCCCGTAAATCCCGGACTCGGCCCGTATAGTAAAAAGTATACAAAGAAAGTACCCAGGGTGTAAACTCATTTCCCGAACGATTTTTTAAATTATTATTTCACCACTAAAGCCCATGAGATTTGTAGTTTTTAAAAATGTTTTCATTTTTGATGAGACGCTTAATGAAAGAGGTTTAATCGCCGGCAAACGAAAACCCGCGATTTCCCGTAAATCCCGGACTCGGCCCGTATAGTCAAAAGTATACAAAGAAAGTACCCAGGGAGTAAACTCATTTCCCAAACGATTATTTAAATTATTATTTCACCACTAAAGCCCATGAGACTTTTAGTTTTTAAAAATGTTTTCATTTTTGATGAGACGCTGAATAAAAGAAGTTTAATCGCCGGCAAACGAAAACCCGCGATTTCCCGTAAATCCCGGACTCGGCCCGTATAGTCAAAAGTATACAAAGAAAGTACCCAGGGAGTAAACTCATTTCCCAAACGATTATTTAAATTATTATTTCACCACTAAAGCCCATGAGACTTGTAGTTTTCAAAAATGTTTTCATTTTTGATGAGACGCTGAATAAAAGAAGTTTAATCGCCGGCAAATGAAAACCCGCCATTTCCCGTAAACCCCGGACCCTGCCCGTATAGTCAAAAGTATACAAAGAAAGTACCCGGGGTGTAAACTCATTTCCCGAACGATTTTTTAAATTATTATTTCACCACTAAAGCCCATGAGACTTGTAGTTTACAAAAATGTTTACATTTTTGATGAGACTCTGAATAAAAGAAGTTTAATAGCCGGCAAACGAAAACCTGCGATTTCCCGTAAATCCCGGACTCGGCCCGTATAGTAAAAAGTATACAAAGAAAGTACCCAGGGTGTAAACTCATTTCCCGAACGATTTTTTAAATTATTATTTCACCACTAAAGCCCATGAGACTTGTAGTTTTTAAAAATGTTTTCATTTTTGATGAGACGCTTAATGAAAGAGGTTTAATCGCCGGCAAACGAAAACCCGCGATTTCCCGTAAATCCCGGACTCGGCCCGTATAGTCAAAAGTATACAAAGAAAGTACCCAGGGAGTAAACTCATTTCCCAAACGATTATTTAAATTATTATTTCACCACTAAAGCCCATGAGACTTTTAGTTTTTAAAAATGTTTTCATTTTTGATGAGACGCTGAATAAAAGAAGTTTAATAGCCGGCAAACGAAAACATGCGATTTCCCGTAAATCCCGGACTCGGCCCGTATAGTAAAAAGTATACAAAGAAAGTACCCAGGGTGTAAACTCATTTCCCGAACGATTTTTTAAATTATTATTTCACCACTAAAGCCCATGAGACTTGTAGTTTTTAAAAATGTTTTCATTTTTGATGAGACGCTTAATGAAAGAGGTTTAATCGCCGGCAAACGAAAACCCGCGATTTCCCGTAAATCCCGGACTCAGCCCGTATAGTCAAAAGTATACAAAGAAAGTACCCAGGGAGTAAACTCATTTCCCAAACGATTATTTAAATTATTATTTCACCACTAAAGCCCATGAGACTTTTAGTTTTTAAAAATGTTTTCATTTTTGATGAGACGCTGAATAAAAGAAGTTTAATCTCCGGCAAACGAAAACCCGCGATTTCCCGTAAATTCCGGGCTTAGGCCGTATAGTCAAAAGTATACAAAGATAGTACCCAGGGAGTAAACTCATTTCCCGAACGATTTTTTAATTCATTTATTCACCACTAAAACGCATGAGACTTGTAGTTTTCAGAAATCTTTTCATTTTTGATGAGACGCTTAATAAAAGTGGTTTAATCGCCGGCGAACGAAAACCTGCGATTTCCCGTAAATCCCGGACTCGGCCCGTATTGTCAAAAGTATACAAAGAAAGTACCCAGGGTGTAAACTCATTTCTCGAACGATTTTTTAAATTATTTTTTCACCACTAAAACGCATGAGACTTGTAGTTTTCAAAAATGTTTTCATTTTTGATGAGACGCTGAATAAAAGAAGTTTAATCGCCGGCAAACGAAAACCTGCGATTTCCCGTAAATCCCCGACTCGGCCCGTATAGTCAAAAGTATACAAAGAAAGTACCCAGGGTGTAAACTTATTTCCCGAACGATTATTTAAATTATTATTTCACCACTAAAGCCCATGAGACTTTTAGTTTTTAAAAATGTTTTCATTTTTGATGAGACGCTGAATAAAAGAAGTTTAATCGCCGGCAAACGAAAACCTGCGATTTCCCGTAAATCCCCGACACGGCCCGTATAGTCAAAAGTATACAAAGAAAGTACCCAGGGTGTAAACTCATTTTCCGAACGATTTTTTAAATTATTTTTTCACTACTAAAACGCATGAGACTTCTAGTTTTCAAAAATGTTTTCATTTTTGATGAGACGCTGAATAAAAGAAATTTAATCGCCGGCAAACGAAAACCCGCGATTTCCCGTAAATCTCGGACTCGGCCCGCATAGTCAAAAGTATACAAGGAAAGTACCCAGTGATTAAACTCATTTCCAAAACGATTTTTTAAATTATCTTTTCACCACTAAAACGCTTGAGACTTGTAGTTTTCAAAAATGTTTTCATTTTTGATGAGACGCTGAATAAAAGAAGTTTAATCGCCGGCAAACGAAAACCCGCCATTTCCCGTAAACCCCGGACCCTGCCCGTATAGTCAAAAGTATACAAAGAAAGTACCCGGGGTGTAAACTCATTTCCCGAACGATTTTTTAAATTATTATTTCACCACTAAAGCCCATGAGACTTGTAGTTTTCAAAAATGTTTACATTTTTGATGAGACGCTGAATAAAAGAAGTTTAATAGCCGGCAAACGAAAACCTGCGATTTCCCGTAAATCCCGGACTCGGCCCGTATAGTAAAAAGTATACAAAGAAAGTACCCAGGGTGTAAACTCATTTCCCGAACGATTTTTTAAATTATTATTTCACCACTAAAGCCCATGAGACTTGTAGTTTTTAAAAATGTTTTCATTTTTGATGAGACGCTTAATGAAAGAGGTTTAATCGCCGGCAAACGAAAACCCGCGATTTCCCGTAAATCCCGGACTCGGCCCGTATAGTCAAAAGTATACAAAGAAAGTACCCAGGGAGTAAACTCATTTCCCAAACGATTATTTAAATTATTATTTCACCACTAAAGCCCATGAGACTTTTAGTTTTCAGAAATGTTTTCATTTTTGATGAGACGCTTAATGAAAGCGGTTTAATCGCCGGCAAACGAAAACCCGCGATTTCCCGTAAATCCCGGGCTTGGCCCGTATAGTCGATTGTATACAAAGAAAGTACCCTGTGAGTAAACTCATTTCCAAAACGATTTTTTAAATTATCTTTTCACCACTAAAACGCTTGAGACTTGTAGTTTTTGAAAATGTTTTCATTTTGGATGAGACGCTTAATGAAAGTTGTTTAATCGCCGGCAAACAAAAACCCGCGATTTCCCGTAAATCCCGGGCTTGGCCCGTATAGTCGAATGTATACAAAGAAAGTACCCTGTGAGTAAACTCATTTCCCGAACGGTTTTTTAAATTATTTCTTCACCACTAAAACGCATGAGACTTGTAGTTTTCAAAAATGTGTACATTTTTGATGAGACGCTGAATAAAAGAAGTTTAATCGCCGGCAAACGAAAACCTGCGATTTCCCGTAAATCCCCGACTCGGCCCGTATAGTCAAAAGAATAAAAAGAAAGTACCTAGGGAGTAAACTCATTTCCCGAACGATTTTTTAAATTATTTTTTCACCACTAAAACGCATGAGACTTGTAGTTTTCAGAAATGTTTTCATTTTTGATGAGACGCTTAATGAAAGCGGTTTAATCGCCGGCAAACGAAAACCCGCGATTTCCCGTAAATCTCGGACTCGGCCCGCATAGTCAAAAGTATACAAGGAAAGTACCCAGTGATTAAACTCATTTCCAAAACGATTTTTTAAATTATCTTTTCACCACTAAAACGCTTGAGACTTGTAGTTTTCAAAAAGGTTTTCATTTTTGATGAGACGCTGAATAAAAGAAGTTTAATCGCCGGCAAACGAAAACCCGCCATTTCCCGTAAACCCCGGACCCTGCCCGTATAGTCAAAAGTATACAAAGAAAGTACCCGGGGTGTAAACTCATTTCCCGAACGATTTTTTAAATTATTATTTCACCACTAAAGCCCATGAGACTTGTAGTTTTCAAAAATGTTTACATTTTTGATGAGACGCTAAATAAAAGAAGTTTAATAGCCGGCAAACGAAAACCTGCGATTTCCCGTAAATCCCGGACTCGGCCCGTATAGTAAAAAGTATACAAAGAAAGTACCCAGGGTGTAAACTCATTTCCCGAACGATTTTTTAAATTATTATTTCACCACTAAAGCCCATGAGACTTGTAGTTTTTAAAAATGTTTTCATTTTTGATGAGACGCTTAATGAAAAAGGTTTAATCGCCGGCAAACGAAAACCCGTGATTTCCCGTAAATCCCGGACTCGGCCCGTATAGTCAAAAGTATACAAAGAAAGTACCCAGGGAGTAAACTCATTTCCCAAACGATTATTTAAATTATTATTTCACCACTAAAGCCCATGAGACTTTTAGTTTTCAGAAATGTTTTCATTTTTGATGAGACGCTTAATGAAAGCGGTTTAATCGCCGGCAAACGAAAACCCGCGATTTCCCGTAAATCCCGGGCTTGGCCCGTATAGTCGATTGTATACAAAGAAAGTACCCTGTGAGTAAACTCATTTCCAAAACGATTTTTTAAATTATCTTTTCACCACTAAAACGCTTGAGACTTGTAGTTTTCAAAAATGTTTTCATTTTTGATGAGACGCTAAATAAAAGAAGTTTAATTGCCGGCAAACGAAAACCCGCCATTTCCCGTAAACCCGGACTCGGCCCGCATAGTCAAAAGTATACAAAGAAAGTACTCAGGGTGTAAACTCATTTCCCGAACGATTTTTTAATTCATTTATTCACCACTAAAACGCACGAGACTTGTAGTTTTCAGAAATCTTTTCATTTTTGATGAGACGCTTAATGAAAGTGGTTTAATCGCCGGCGAACGAAAACCTGCGATTTCCCGTAAATCCCGGACTCGGCCCGTATTGTCAAAAGTATACAAAGAAAGTACCCAGGGTGTAAACTCATTTCTCCAACGATTTTTTAAATTATTTTTTCACCACTAAAACGCATGAGACTTGTAGTTTTCAAAAATGTTTTTATTTTTAATGAGACGCTTAATGAAAGCGGTTTAATCGCCGGCAAACGAAAACCCGCGATTTCCCGTAAATCCCGGGCTTGGCCCGTATAGTCGATTGTATACAAAGAAAGTACCCTGTGAGTAAACTCATTTCCAAAACGATTTTTTAAATTATCTTTTCACCACTAAAACGCTTGAGACTTGTAGTTTTCAAAAATGTTTTCATTTTTGATGAGACGCTAAATAAAAGAAGTTTAATTGCCGGCAAACGAAAACCCGCCATTTCCCGTAAACCCGGACTCGGCCCGCATAGTCAAAAGTATACAAAGAAAGTACTCAGGGTGTAAACTCATTTCCCGAACGATTTTTTAATTCATTTATTCACCACTAAAACGCACGAGACTTGTAGTTTTCAGAAATCTTTTCATTTTTGATGAGACGCTTAATGAAAGTGGTTTAATCGCCGGCGAACGAAAACCTGCGATTTCCCGTAAATCCCGGACACGGCCCGTATAGTCAAAAGTATACAAAGAAAGTACCCAGGGTGTAAACTCATTTCTCGAACGATTTTTTAAATTATTTTTTCACCACTAAAACGCATGAGACTTGTAGTTTTCAAAAATGTTTTTATTTTTGATGAGACGCTGAATAAAAGAAGTTTAATCGCCGGCAAACGAAAACCTGCGATTTCCCGTAAATCCCCGACTCGGCCCGTATAGTCAAAAGTATACAAAGAAAGTACCCAGGGTGTAAACTTATTTCCCGAACGATTTTTTAAATTATTTTTTCACCACTAAAACGCATGAGACTTGTAGTTTTCAAAAATGTTTTCATTTTTGATGAGACGCTGAATAAAAGAAGTTTAATCGCCGGCAAACGAAAACCTGCTATTTCCCGTAAATCCCGGACTCGGTCCGTTTAGTCAAAAGTATACAAAGAAAGTACCCAGGGAGTAAACTCATTTCCCAAACGATTATTTAAATTATTATTTCACCACTAAAGCCCATGAGACTTTTAGTTTTTAAAAATGTTTTCATTTTTGATGAGACGCTGAATAAAAGAAGTTTAATCGCCGGCAAACGAAAACCTGCGATTTCCCGTAAATCCCCGACACGGCCCGTATAGTCAAAAGTATACAAAGAAAGTACCCAGGGTGTAAACTCATTTCCCGAACGATTTTTTAAATTATTTTTTCACCACTAAAACGCATGAGACTTGTAGTTTTCAAAAATGTTTTCATTTTTGATGAGACGCTGAATAAAAGAAGTTTAATCGCCGGCAAACGAAAACCTGCGAGTTCCCGTAAATCCCGGACTCGGCCCGTATAGTCAAAAGTATACAAAGAAAGTACCCAGGGAGTAAACTCATTTCCCAAACGATTATTTAAATTATTATTTCACCACTAAAGCCCATGAGACTTGTAGTTTTTAAAAATGTTTTCATTTTTGATGAGACGCTGAATAAAAGAAGTTTAATCGCCGGCAAACGAAAACCCGCGAGTTCCCGTAAATCTCGGACTCGGCCCGCATAGTCAAAAGTATACAAGGAAAGTACCCAGTGAGTAAACTCATTTCCAAAACGATTTTTTAAATTATCTTTTCACCACTAAAACGCTTGAGACTTGTAGTTTTCAAAAATGTTTTCATTTTTGATGAGACGCTGAATAAAAGAAGTTTAATCGCCGGCAAACGAAAACCCGCCATTTCCGGTAAACCCCGGACCCTGCCCGTATAGTCAAAAGTATACAAAGAAAGTACCCGGGGTGTAAACTCATTTCCCGAACGATTTTTTAAATTATTATTTCACCACTAAAGCCCATGAGACTTGTAGTTTTTAAAAATGTTTTCATTTTTGATGAGACGCTAAATAAAAGAAGTTTAATTGCCGGCAAACGGAAACACGCGACTTCCCGTAAATCCCGAACTCGGCCCGTATAGTCAAAAGTATACAAAGAAAGTACCCAGGGAGTAAACTCATTTCCCGAACGATTTTTTAAATTAATTTTCACCAATAAAACGCATGAGACTTGTAGTTTTCAGAAATGTTTTCATTTTTGATGAGACGCTGAATAAAAGAAGTTTAATCGCCGGCAAACGAAAACCCGCCATTTCCCGTAAACCCGGACTCGGCCCGCATAGTCAAAAGTATACAAAGAAAGTACTCAGGGTGTAAACTCATTTCCCGAACGATTTTTTAATTCATTTATTCACCACTAAAACGCATGAGACTTGTAGTTTTCAGAAATCTTTTCATTTTTGATGAGACGCTTAATGAAAGTGGTTTAATCGCCGGCGAACGAAAACCTGCGATTTCCCGTAAATCCCGGACTCGGCCCGTATTGTCAAAAGTATACAAAGAAAGTACCCAGGGTGTAAACTCATTTCTCGAACGATTTTTTAAATTATTTTTTCACCACTAAAACGCATGAGACTTGTAGTTTTCAAAAATGTTTTTATTTTTGATGAGACGCTGAATAAAAGAAGTTTAATCGCCGGCAAACGAAAACCTGCGATTTCCCGTAAATCCCCGACTCGGCCCGTATAGTCAAAAGTATACAAAGAAAGTACCCAGGGTGTAAACTTATTTCCCGAACGATTTTTTAAATTATTTTTTCACCACTAAAACGCATGAGACTTGTAGTTTTCAAAAATGTTTTCATTTTTGATGAGACGCTGAATAAAAGAAGTTTAATTGCCGGCAAACGAAAACCTGCTATTTCCCGTAAATCCCGGACTCGGCCCGTTTAGTCAAAAGTATACAAAGAAAGTACCCAGGGAGTAAACTCATTTCCCAAACGATTATTTAAATTATTATTTCACCACTAAAGCCCATGAGACTTTTAGTTTTTAAAAATGTTTTCATTTTTGATGAGACGCTGAATAAAAGAAGTTTAATCGCCGGCAAACGAAAACCTGCGATTTCCCGTAAATCCCCGACACGGCCCGTATAGTCAAAAGTATACAAAGAAAGTACCCAGGGTGTAAACTCATTTCCCGAACGATTTTTTAAATTATTTTTTCACCACTAAAACGCATGAGACTTGTAGTTTTCAGAAATGTTTTCATTTTTTATGAGACGCTGAATAAAAGAAGTTTAATCGCCGGCAAACGAAAACCTGCTATTTCCCGTAAATCCCGGGCTTGGCCCGTATAGTCGAATGTATACAAAGAAAGTACCCAGTGAGTAAACTCATTTCCGAAACGATTTTTTCAATTATCTTTTCACCACTAAAACGCATGAGACTTGTAGTTTTCAAAAATGTTTTCATTTTTGATGAGACGCTGAATAAAAGAAGTTTAATCGCCGGCAAACGAAAACCTGCGATTTCCCGTAAATCCCGGACTCGGCCCGTATAGTCAAAAGTATACAAAGAAAGTACCCGGAGTGTAAACTCATTTCCCGAACGATTTTTTAAATTATTATTTCACCACTAAAACGCTTGAGACTTGTAGTATTTAAAAATGTTTTCATTTTTGATGAGACGCTGAATAAAAGAAGTTTAATTGCCGGCAAACGAAAACCCGCGACTTCCCGTAAATCCCGGACCCTGCCCGTATAGTCAAAAGTATACAAAGAAAGTACCCAGGGAGAAAACTCATTTCCCGAACGATTCTTTAAATTAATTTTCACCAATAAAACGCATGAGACTTGTACTTTTCAGAAATGTTTTCATTTTTGATGAGACGCTTAATGAAAGTTGTTTAATCGCCGGCAAACGAAAACCCGCGATCTCCCGTAAATCCCGGGCTTGGCCCGTATAGTCAAAAGTATACAAAGAAAGTACCCAGGGTGTAAACTCATTTCCCGAACGATTTTTTAAATTATTTTTTCACCACTAAAACGCATGAGACTTGTAGTTTTCAAAAATGTTTTCATTTTTGATGAGACGCTTAATGAAAGTTGTTTAATCGCCGGCAAACGAAAACCCGCGATCTCCCGTAAATCCCGGGCTTGGCTCGTATAGTCGAATGTATACAAAGAAAGTACCCTGTGAGTAAACTCATTTCCGAAACGATTTTTTCAATTATCTTTTCACCACTAAAACGCATGAGACTTGTAGTTTTCAGAAATGTTTTCATTTTTGATGAGACGCTTAATGAAAGTTGTTTAATCGCCGGCAAACGAAAACCCGCGATTTCCCGTAAATCCCGGGCTTGGCCCGTATAATTGAATGTATACAAAGAAAGTACCCTGTGAGTAAACTTATTTCCGAAACAATTTTTTCAATTATCTTTTCACCACTAAAACGCATGAGACTTGCAGTTTTCAAAAATGTTTTCATTTTTGATGAGACGCTTAATAAAAGAGGTTTAATCACCGGCAAAGGAAATCCCGCGATTTCCCGTAAATCCCGGGCTTGGCCCGTATAGTCGAATGTATACAAAGAAAGTACCCAGGGAGTAAACTCATTTCCTGAACGATTTTTTAAATTTTTTTTTCACCACTAAAACGCATGAGACTTGTAGTTTTCAAAAATGTTTTCATTTTTGATGAGACGCTTAATGAAAGAGGTTTAATCGCCGGCAAACGAAAACCCGCGATTTCCCGTAAATCCCGGGCTTGGCCCGTATAGTCGAATGTAACAAAGAAAGTACCCTGTGAGTAAACTCATTTCCAGAACGATTTTTTAAATTATTTTTTCACCACTAAAACGCATGAGACTTGTAGTTTTCAAAAATGTTTTCATTTTTGATGAGACGCTTAATGAAAGTTGTTTAATCGCCGGCAAACGAAAACCCGCGATCTCCCGTAAATCCCGGGCTTGGCCCGTATAGTCGAATGTATACAAAGAAAGTACCCTGTGAGTAAACTCATTTCCGAAACGATTTTTTCAATTATCTTTTCACCACTAAAACGCATGAGACTTGTAGTTTTCAGAAATGTTTTCATTTTTGATGAGACGCTTAATGAAAGTTGTTTAATCGCCGGCAAACGAAAACCCGCGATTTCCCGTAAATCCCGGGCTTGGCCCGTATAATTGAATGTATACAAAGAAAGTACCCTGTGAGTAAACTTATTTCCGAAACAATTTTTTCAATTATCTTTTCACCACTAAAACGCATGAGACTTGCAGTTTTCAAAAATGTTTTCATTTTTGATGAGACGCTTAATAAAAGAGGTTTAATCACCGGCAAAGGAAATCCCGCGATTTCCCGTAAATCCCGGGCTTGGCCCGTATAGTCGAATGTATACAAAGAAAGTACCCAGGGAGTAAACTCATTTCCTGAACGATTTTTTAAATTTTTTTTTCACCACTAAAACGCATGAGACTTGTAGTTTTCAAAAATGTTTTCATTTTTGATGAGACGCTTAATGAAAGAGGTTTAATCGCCGGCAAACGAAAACCCGCGATTTCCCGTAAATCCCGGGCTTGGCCCGTATAGTCGAATGCAACAAAGAAAGTACCCTGTGAGTAAACTCATTTCCAGAACGATTTTTTAATTTATTTTTTCACCACTAAAACGCATGAGACTTGTAGTTTTCAAAAATGTTTCCATTTTTGATGAGACGCTTAATGAAAGAGGTTTAATCGCCGGCAAACGAAAACCCGCGATTTCCCTTAAATCCCGGGCTTGGCCCGTATAGTCAAATGTATACAAAGAAAGTACCCTGTGAGTAAACTCATTTCCAGAACGATTTTTTAATTTATTTTTTCACCACTAAAACGCATGAGACTTGTAGTTTTCAAAAATGTTTTCATTTTTGATGAGACGCTTAATGAAAGAGGTTTAATCGCCGGCAAACGAAAACCCGAGATTTCCCGTAAATCCCGGGCTTGGCCCGTATAGTCGAATGTATACAAAGAAAGTACCCTGTAAGTAAACTCATTTCCAGAACGATTTTTTAATTTATTTTTTCACCACTAAAGCCCATCAGACTTGTATTTTTTAAAAATGTTTTCATTTTTGATGAGACGCTGAATAAAAGAAGTTTAATCGCCGGCAAACGAAAACCCGCGATTTCCCGTAAATCCCGGACTCGGCCCGTATAGTTAAAAGTATGCAAGGAAAGTACCCAGTGAGTAAACTCATTTCCAGAACGAATTTTTAAATTATTTTTTTCACCACTAAAACCTATGAGACTTGTAGTTTTCAAAAATGTTTTCATTTTTGATGAGACGCTGAATAAAAGAAGTTTAATCGCCGGCAAACGAAAACCTGCGATTTCCCGTAAATCTTGGACTCGGCAAGTATAGTCAAAAGTATACAAAGAAAGTATCCAGGGTGTAAACTCATTTCCCGAACGATTTTTTAAATTATTTTTTCACCACTAAAACGCATGAGACTTGTAGTTTTCAAAAATGTTTTCATTTTTGATGAGACGCTTAATAAAAGAGGTTTAATCGCCGGGAAACGAAATCCCGCGATTTCCCGTAAATCCCGGGCTTGGCCCGTATAGTCGAATGTATACAAAGAAAGTACCCAGGGAGTAAACTCATTTCCCGAACGATTTTTTAAATTTTTTTTTCACCACTAAAACGCATGAGACTTGTAGCTTTTAAAAATGTTTTCATTTTTGATGAGAGGCTTAATGAAAGAGGTTTAATCGCCGGCAAACGAAAACCCGCGATTTCCCGTAAATCCCGGCTTGGCCCGTATAGTCGAATGTATACAAAGAAAGTACCCTGTGAGTAAACTCATTTCCAGAACGATTTTTTAATTTATTTTTTCACCACTAAAACGCATGAGACTTGTAGTTTTCAAAAATGTTTTCATTTTTGATGAGACGCTGAATAAAAGAAGTTTAATCGCCGACAAACGAAAACCCGCAATTTCCCGTAAATCCTGGACTCGGCCCGTATAGTCAAAAGTATACAAAGAAAGTACCCAGGGAGTAAACTCATTTCCCAAACGATTTTTTAAATTATTATTTCACCACTAAAGCCCATGAGACTTGTAGTTTTTAAAAATGTTTTCATTTTTGATGAGACGCTGAATAAAAGAAGTTTAATCGCCGGCAAACGAAAACCTGCGATTTCCCGTAAATCCCGGACTCGGCCCGTATAGTTAAAAGTATACAAGGAAAGTACCCAGTGAGTAAACTCATTTCCAGAACGAATTTTTAAATTATTTTTTCACCACTAAAACGTATGAGACTTGTAGTTTTCAAAAATGTTTTCATGTTTGATGAGACGCTGAATAAAAGAAGTTTAATCGCCGGCAAACGAAAACCCGCAATTTCCCGTAAATCCTGGACTCGGCCCGTATAGTCAAAAGTATACAAAGAAAGTACCCAGGGAGTAAACTCATTTCCCAAACGATTTTTTAAATTATTTTTTCACCACTAAAACGTATGAGACTTGTAGTTTTCAAAAATGTTTTCATTTTTGATGAGACGCTGAATAAAAGAAGTTTAATCGCCGGCAAACGAAAACCTGCGATTTCCCGTAAACCTTGGACTCGGCCCGTATAGTCAAAAGTATACAAAGGAAGTACCCTGTGAGTAAACTCATTTCCCGAACGATTTTTTAATTTATTTTTTCACCACTAAAACGCATGAGACTTGTAGTTTTTAAAAATGTTTTCATTTTTGATGAGACGCTGAATAAAAGAAGTTTAATCGCCGGCAAACGAAAACCCGCAATTTCCCGTAAATCCTGGACTCGGCCCGTATAGTCAAAAGTATACAAAGAAAGTACCCAGGGCGTAAACTCATTTCCCAAACGATTTTTTAAATTATTATTTCACCACTAAAACGTATGAGACTTGTAGTTTTCAAAAATGTTTTCATTTTTGATGAGACGCTGAATAAAAGAAGTTTAATCGCCGGCAAACGAAAACCTGCGATTTCCCGTAAATCTTGGACTCGGCCCGTATAGTCAAAAGTATACAAAGGAAGTACCCAGCGTGTAAACTCATTTCCCAAACAATTTTTTAAATTATTTTTTCACCACTAAAACGCATGAGACTTGTAGTTTTCAAAAATGTTTTCATTTTTGATGATACGCTGAACTAAAGAAGTTTAATCGCCGGCAAACGAAAACCCGCGATTTCCCGTAAATCCCGGGCTTGGCCCGTATAGTCAAATGTATACAAAGAAAGTACCCTGTGAGTAAACTCATTTCCAGAACGATATTTTAATTTATTTTTTCACCACTAAAACGCATGAGACTTGTAGTTTTCAAAAATATTTTCATTTTTGATGAGACGCTTAATGAAAGAGGTTTAATCGCCGGCAAACGAAAACCCGAGATTTCCCGTAAATCCCGGGCTTGGCCCGTATAGTCGAATGTATACAAAGAAAGTACCCTGTAAGTAAACTCTATTCCAGAACGATTTTTTAATTTATTTTTTCACCACTAAAGCCCATCAGACTTGTATTTTTTAAAAATGTTTTCATTTTTGATGAGACGCTGAATAAAAGAAGTTTAATCGCCGGGAAACGAAAACCCGCGATTTCCCGTAAATCCCGGACTCGGCCCGTATAGTTAAAAGTATACAAGGAAAGTACCCAGTGAGTAAACTCATTTCCAGAACGAATTTTTAAATTATTTTTTCACCACTAAAGCCTATCAGACTTGTATTTTTTAAAAATGTTTTCATTTTTGATGAGACGCTGAATAAAAGAAGTTTAATCGCCGGAAAACGAAAACCCGCGATTTCCCGTAAATCCGGGACTCGGCCCGTATAGTTAAAAGTATACAAGGAAAGTACCCAGTGAGTAAACTCATTTCCAGAACGAATTTTTAAATTATTTTTTTCACCACTAAAACCTATGAGACTTGTAGTTTTCAAAAATGTTTTCATTTTTGATGAGACGCTGAATAAAAGAAGTTTAATCGCCGGCAAACGAAAACCCGCAATTTCCCGTAAATCCTGGACTCGGCCCGTATAGTCAAAAGTATACAAAGAAAGTACCCAGGGAGTAAACTCATTTCCCAAACGATTTTTTAAATTATTATTTCACCACTAAAGCCCATGAGACTTGTAGTTTTTAAAAATGTTTTCATTTTTGATGAGACGCTGAATAAAAGAAGTTTAATCGCCGGCAAACGAAAACCTGCGATTTCCCGTAAATCCCGGACTCGGCCCGTATAGTTAAAAGTATACAAGGAAAGTACCCAGTGAGTAAACTCATTTCCAGAACGAATTTTTAAATTATTTTTTCACCACTAAAACGTATGAGACTTGTAGTTTTCAAAAATGTTTTCATGTTTGATGAGACGCTGAATAAAAGAAGTTTAATCGCCGGCAAACGAAAACCCGCAATTTCCCGTAAATCCTGGACTCGGCCCGTATAGTCAAAAGTATACAAAGAAAGTACCCAGGGAGTAAACTCATTTCCCAAACGATTTTTTAAATTATTTTTTCACCACTAAAACGTATGAGACTTGTAGTTTTCAAAAATGTTTTCATTTTTGATGAGACGCTGAATAAAAGAAGTTTAATCGCCGGCAAACGAAAACCTGCGATTTCCCGTAAATCTTGGACTCGGCCCGTATAGTCAAAAGTATACAAAGGAAGTACCCTGTGAGTAAACTCATTTCCCGAACGATTTTTTAATTTATTTTTTCACCACTAAAACGCATGAGACTTGTAGTTTTTAAAAATGTTTTCATTTTTGATGAGACGCTGAATAAAAGAAGTTTAATCGCCGGCAAACGAATCCCGCAATTTCCCGTAAATCCTGGACTCGGCCCGTATAGTCAAAAGTATACAAAGAAAGTACCCAGGGCGTAAACTCATTTCCCAAACGATTTTTTAAATTATTATTTCACCACTAAAACGTATGAGACTTGTAGTTTTCAAAAATGTTTTCATTTCTGATGAGACGCTGAATAAAAGAAGTTTAATCGCCGGCAAACGAAAACCTGCGATTTCCCGTAAATCTTGGACTCGGCCCGTATAGTCAAAAGTATACAAAGGAAGTACCCAGCGTGTAAACTCATTTCCCGAACAATTTTTTAAATTATTTTTTCACCACTAAAACGCATGAGACTTGTAGTTTTCAAAAATGTTTTCATTTTTGATGATACGCTGAATAAAAGAGGTTTAATCGCCGGCAAACGAAAACCCGAGATTTCCCGTAAATCCCGGGCTTGGCCCGTATAGTCGAATGTATACAAAGAAAGTACCCTGTAAGTAAACTCTATTCCAGAACGATTTTTTAATTTATTTTTTCACCACTAAAGCCCATCAGACTTGTATTTTTTAAAAATGTTTTCATTTTTGATGAGACGCTGAATAAAAGAAGTTTAATCGCCGGCAAACGAAAACCCGCGATTTCCCGTAAATCCCGGACTCGGCCCGTATAGTTAAAAGTATACAAGGAAAGTACCCAGTGAGTAAACTCATTTCCAGAACGAATTTTTAAATTATTTTTTCACCACTAAAGCCCATCAGACTTGTATTTTTTAAAAATGTTTTCATTTTTGATGAGACGCTGAATAAAAGAAGTTTAATCGCCGGAAAACGAAAACCCGCGATTTCCCGTAAATCCGGGACTCGGCCCGTATAGTTAAAAGTATACAAGGAAAGTACCCAGTGAGTAAACTCATTTCCAGAACGAATTTTTAAATTATTTTTTTCACCACTAAAACCTATGAGACTTGTAGTTTTCAAAAATGTTTTCATTTTTGATGAGACGCTGAATAAAAGAAGTTTAATCGCCGGCAAACGAAAACCCGCAATTTCCCGTAAATCCTGGACTCGGCCCGTATAGTCAAAAGTATACAAAGAAAGTACCCAGGGAGTAAACTCATTTCCCAAACGATTTTTTAAATTATTATTTCACCACTAAAGCCCATGAGACTTGTAGTTTTTAAAAATGTTTTCATTTTTGATGAGACGCTGAATAAAAGAAGTTTAATCGCCGGCAAACGAAAACCTGCGATTTCCCGTAAATCCCGGACTCGGCCCGTATAGTTAAAAGTATACAAGGAAAGTACCCAGTGAGTAAACTCATTTCCAGAACGAATTTTTAAATTATTTTTTCACCACTAAAACGTATGAGACTTGTAGTTTTCAAAAATGTTTTCATGTTTGATGAGACGCTGAATAAAAGAAGTTTAATCGCCGGCAAACGAAAACCCGCAATTTCCCGTAAATCCTGGACTCGGCCCGTATAGTCAAAAGTATACAAAGAAAGTACCCAGGGAGTAAACTCATTTCCCAAACGATTTTTTAAATTATTTTTTCACCACTAAAACGTATGAGACTTGTAGTTTTCAAAAATGTTTTCATTTTTGATGAGACGCTGAATAAAAGAAGTTTAATCGCCGGCAAACGAAAACCTGCGATTTCCCGTAAATCTTGGACTCGGCCCGTATAGTCAAAAGTATACAAAGGAAGTACCCTGTGAGTAAACTCATTTCCCGAACGATTTTTTAATTTATTTTTTCACCACTAAAACGCATGAGACTTGTAGTTTTTAAAAATGTTTTCATTTTTGATGAGACGCTGAATAAAAGAAGTTTAATCGCCGGCAAACGAATCCCGCAATTTCCCGTAAATCCTGGACTCGGCCCGTATAGTCAAAAGTATACAAAGAAAGTACCCAGGGCGTAAACTCATTTCCCAAACGATTTTTTAAATTATTATTTCACCACTAAAACGTATGAGACTTGTAGTTTTCAAAAATGTTTTCATTTCTGATGAGACGCTGAATAAAAGAAGTTTAATCGCCGGCAAACGAAAACCTGCGATTTCCCGTAAATCTTGGACTCGGCCCGTATAGTCAAAAGTATACAAAGGAAGTACCCAGCGTGTAAACTCATTTCCCGAACAATTTTTTAAATTATTTTTTCACCACTAAAACGCATGAGACTTGTAGTTTTCAAAAATGTTTTCATTTTTGATGATACGCTGAATAAAAGAAGTTTAATCGCCGGCAAACGAAAACCCGCGATTTCCCGTAAATCCCGGGCTTGGCCCGTATAGTCAAATGTATACAAAGAAAGTACCCTGTGAGTAAACTCATTTCCCAAACGATTTTTTAAATTATTATTTCACCACTAAAACGTATGAGACTTGTAGTTTTCAAAAATGTTTTCATTTCTGATGAGACGCTGAATAAAAGAAGTTTAATCGCCGGCAAACGAAAACCTGCGATTTCCCGTAAATCTTGGACTCGGCCCGTATAGTCAAAAGTATACAAAGGAAGTACCCAGCGTGTAAACTCATTTCCCGAACAATTTTTTAAATTATTTTTTCACCACTAAAACGCATGAGACTTGTAGTTTTCAAAAATGTTTTCATTTTTGATGATACGCTGAATAAAAGAAGTTTAATCGCCGGCAAACGAAAACCCGCGATTTCCCGTAAATCCCGGGCTTGGCCCCTATAGTCAAATGTATACAAAGAAAGTACCCTGTGAGTAAACTCATTTCCAGAACGATATTTTAATTTATTTTTTCACCACTAAAACGCATGAGACTTGTAGTTTTCAAAAATGTTTTCATTTTTGATGAGACGCTTAATGAAAGAGGTTTAATCGCCGGCAAACGAAAACCCGAGATTTCCCGTAAATCCCGGGCTTGGCCCGTATAGTCGAATGTATACAAAGAAAGTACCCTGTAAGTAAACTCAATTCCAGAACGATTTTTTAATTTATTTTTTCACCACTAAAGCCCATCAGACTTGTATTTTTAAAAAATGTTTTCATTTTTGATGAGACGCTGAATAAAAGAAGTTTAATCGCCGGCAAACGAAAACCCGCAATTTCCCGTAAATCCCGGACTCGGCCCGTATAGTTAAAAGTATACAAGGAAAGTAGCCAGTGAGTAAACTCATTTCCAGAACGAATTTTTAAAGTATTTTTTCACCACTAAAACCTATGAGACTTGTAGTTTTCAAAAATGTTTTCATTTTTGATGAGACGCTGAATAAAAGAAGTTTAATCGCCGGCAAACGAAAACCTGCGATTTCCCGTAAATCTTGGACTCGGCAAGTATAGTCAAAAGTATACAAAGAAAGTATCCAGGGTGTAAACTCATTTCCCGAACGATTTTTTAAATTATTTTTTCACCACTAAAACGCATGAGACTTGTAGTTTTCAAAAATGTTTTCATTTTTGATGAGACGCTGAATAAAAGAAGTTTAATCGCCCGCAAACGAAAACCCGCGATTTCCCGTAAATCCGGGACTCGGCCCGTATAGTTAAAAGTATACAAGGAAAGTACCCAGTGAGTAAACTCATTTCCAGAACGAATTTTTAATTTATTTTTTTCACCACTAAAACCTATGAGACTTGTAGTTTTCAAAAATGTTTTCATTTTTGATGAGACGCTGAATAAAAGAAGTTTAATCGCCGGCAAACGAAAACCCGCAATTTCCCGTAAATCCTGGACTCGGCCCGTATAGTCAAAAGTATACAAAGAAAGTACCCAGGGAGTAAACTCATTTCCCAAACGATTTTTTAAATTATTATTTCACCACTAAAGCCCATGAGACTTGTAGTTTTTAAAAATGTTTTCATTTTTGATGAGACGCTGAATAAAAGAAGTTTAATCGCCGGCAAACGAAAACCTGCGATTTCCCGTAAATCCCGGACTCGGCCCGTATAGTTAAAAGTATACAAGGAAAGTACCCAGTGAGTAAACTCATTTCCAGAACGAATTTTTAAATTATTTTTTCACCACTAAAACGTATGAGACTTGTAGTTTTCAAAAATGTTTTCATGTTTGATGAGACGCTGAATAAAAGAAGTTTAATCGCCGGCAAACGAAAACCCGCAATTTCCCGTAAATCCTGGACTCGGCCCGTATAGTCAAAAGTATACAAAGAAAGTACCCAGGGAGTAAACTCATTTCCCAAACGATTTTTTAAATTATTTTTTCACCACTAAAACGTATGAGACTTGTAGTTTTCAAAAATGTTTTCATTTTTGATGAGACGCTGAATAAAAGAAGTTTAATCGCCGGCAAACGAAAACCTGCGATTTCCCGTAAATCTTGGACTCGGCCCGTATAGTCAAAAGTATACAAAGGAAGTACCCTGTGAGTAAACTCATTTCCCGAACGATTTTTTAATTTATTTTTTCACCACTAAAGCCCATCAGACTTGTAGTTTTCAAAAATGTTTTCATTTTTGATGAGACGCTTAATAAAAGAGGTTTAATCGCCGAAAAACGAAATCCCGCGATTTCCCGTAAATCCCGGGCTTGGCCCGTATAGTCAAATGTATACAAAGAAAGTACCCTGTGAGTAAACTCATTTCCAGAACGATATTTTAATTTATTTTTTCACCACTAAAACCTATGAGACTTGTAGTTTTCAAAAATGTTTTCATTTTTGATGAGACGCTGAATAAAAGAAGTTTAATCGCCGGCAAACGAAAACCTGCGATTTCCCGTAAATCTTGGACTCGGCAAGTATAGTCAAAAGTATACAAAGAAAGTATCCAGGGTGTAAACTCATTTCCCGAACGATTTTTTAAATTATTTTTTCACCACTAAAACGCATGAGACTTGTAGTTTTCAAAAATGTTTTCATTTTTGATGAGACGCTTAATAAAAGAGGTTTAATCGCCGAAAAACGAAATCCCGCGATTTCCCGTAAATCCCGGGCTTGGCCCGTATAGTCAAATGTATACAAAGAAAGTACCCTGTGAGTAAACTCATTTCCAGAACGATATTTTAATTTATTTTTTCACCACTAAAACGCATGAGACTTGTAGTTTTCAAAAATGTTTTCATTTTTGATGAGACGCTTAATGAAAGAGGTTTAATCGCCGGCAAACGAAAACCCGAGATTTCCCGTAAATCCCGGGCTTGGCCCGTATAGTCGAATGTATACAAAGAAAGTACCCTGTAAGTAAACTCAATTCCAGAACGATTTTTTAATTTATTTTTTCACCACTAAAGCCCATCAGACTTGTATTTTTTAAAAATGTTTTCATTTTTGATGAGACGCTGAATAAAAGAAGTTTAATCGCCGGCAAACGAAAACCCGCAATTTCCCGTAAATCCCGGACTCGGCCCGTATAGTTAAAAGTATACAAGGAAAGTAGCCAGTGAGTAAACTCATTTCCAGAACGAATTTTTAAAGTATTTTTTCACCACTAAAACCTATGAGACTTGTAGTTTTCAAAAATGTTTTCATTTTTGATGAGACGCTGAATAAAAGAAGTTTAATCGCCGGCAAACGAAAACCTGCGATTTCCCGTAAATCTTGGACTCGGCAAGTATAGTCAAAAGTATACAAAGAAAGTATCCAGGGTGTAAACTCATTTCCCGAACGATTTTTTAAATTATTTTTTCACCACTAAAACGCATGAGACTTGTAGTTTTCAAAAATGTTTTCATTTTTGATGAGACGCTTAATAAAAGAGGTTTAATCGCCGAAAAACGAAATCCCGCGATTTCCCGTAAATCCCGGGCTTGGCCCGTATAGTCGAATGTATACAAAGAAAGTACCCAGGGAGTAAACTCATTTCCCGAACGATTTTTTAAATTATTATTTCACCACTAAAACGTATGAGACTTGTAGTTTTCAAAAATGTTTTCATTTTTGATGAGACGCTGAATAAAAGAAGTTTAATCGCCGGCAAACGAAAACCTGCGATTTCCCGTAAATCTTGGACTCGGCCCGTATAGTCAAAAGTATACAAAGGAAGTACCCAGCGTTTAAACTCATTTCCCGAACAATTTTTTAAATTATTTTTTCACCACTAAAACGCATGAGACTTGTAGTTTTCAAAAATGTTTTCATGTTTGATGAGACGCTGAATAAAAGAAGTTTAATCGCCGGCAAACGAAAACCCGCAATTTCCCCTAAATCCTGGACTCGGCCCGTATAGTCAAAAGTATACAAAGAAAGTACCCAGGGAGTAAACTCATTTCCCAAACGATTTTTTAAATTATTTTTTCACCACTAAAACGTATGAGACTTGTAGTTTTCAAAAATGTTTTCATTTTTGATGAGACGCTGAATAAAAGAAGTTTAATCGCCGGCAAACGAAAACCTGCGATTTCCCGTAAATCTTGGACTCGGCCGGTATAGTCAAAAGTATACAAAGGAAGTACCCTGTGAGTAAACTCATTTCCCGAACGATTTTTTAATTTATTTTTTCACCACTAAAACGCATGAGACTTGTAGTTTTTAAAAATGTTTTCATTTTTGATGAGACGCTGAATAAAAGAAGTTTAATCGCCGGCAAACGAATCCCGCAATTTCCCGTAAATCCTGGACTCGGCCCGTATAGTCAAAAGTATACAAAGAAAGTACCCAGGGCGTAAACTCATTTCCCAAACGATTTTTTAAATTATTATTTCACCACTAAAACGTATGAGACTTGTAGTTTTCAAAAATGTTTTCATTTCTGATGAGACGCTGAATAAAAGAAGTTTAATCGCCGGCAAACGAAAACCTGCGATTTCCCGTAAATCTTGGACTCGGCCCGTATAGTCAAAAGTATACAAAGAAAGTACCCAGCGTGTAAACTCATTTCCCGAACAATTTTTTAAATTATTTTTTCACCACTAAAACGCATGAGACTTGTAGTTTTCAAAAATGTTTTCATTTTTGATGAGACGCTTAATAAAAGAGGTTTAATCGCCGAAAAACGAAATCCCGCGATTTCCCGTAAATCCCGGGCTTGGCCCGTATAGTCGAATGTATACAAAGAAAGTACCCAGGGAGTAAACTCATTTCCCGAACGATTTTTTAAATTATTATTTCACCACTAAAACGTATGAGACTTGTAGTTTTCAAAAATGTTTTCATTTTTGATGAGACGCTGAATAAAAGAAGTTTAATCGCCGGCAAACGAAAACCTGCGATTTCCCGTAAATCTTGGACTCGGCCCGTATAGTCAAAAGTATACAAAGGAAGTACCCAGCGTTTAAACTCATTTCCCGAACAATTTTTTAAATTATTTTTTCACCACTAAAACGCATGAGACTTGTAGTTTTCAAAAATGTTTTCATTTTTGATGATACGCTGAATAAAAGAAGTTTAATCGCCGGCAAACGAAAACCCGCGATTTCCCGTAAATCCCGGGCTTGGCCCGTATAGTCAAATGTATACAAAGAAAGTACCCTGTGAGTAAACTCATTTCCAGAACGATTTTTTAATTTATTTTTTCACCACTAAAACGCATGAGACTTGTAGTTTTTAAAAATGTTTTCATTTTTGATGAGACGCTTAATGAAAGAGGTTTAATCGCCGGCAAACGAAAACCCGAGATTTCCCGTAAATCCCGGGCTTGGCCCGTATAGTCGAATGTATACAAAGAAAGTACCCTGTAAGTAAACTCATTTCCAGAACGATTTTTTAATTTATTTTTTCACCACTAAAGCCCATCAGACTTGTATTTTTTAAAAATGTTTTCATTTTTGATGAGACGCTGAATAAAAGAAGTTTAATCGCCGGCAAACGAAAACCCGCGATTTCCCGTAAATCCCGGACTCGGTCCGTATAGTTAAAAGTATACAAGGAAAGTACCCAGTGAGTAAACTCATTTCCAGAACGAATTTTTAAATTATTTTTTCACCACTAAAACCTATGAGACTTGTAGTTTTCAAAAATGTTTTCATTTTTGATGAGACGCTGAATAAAAGAAGTTTAATCGCCGGCAAACGAAAACCTGCGATTTCCCGTACATCTTGGACTCGGCAAGTATAGTCAAAAGTATACAAAGAAAGTATCCAGGGTGTAAACTCATTTCCCGAACGATTTTTTAAATTATTTTTTCACCACTAAAACGCATGAGACTTGTAGTTTTCAAAAATGTTTTCATTTTTGATGAGACGCTTAATAAAAGAGGTTTAATCGCCGGGAAACGAAATCCCGCGATTTCCCGTAAATCCCGGGCTTGGCCCGTATAGTCGAATGTATACAAAGAAAGTACCCAGGGAGTAAACTCATTTCCCGAACGATTTTTTAATTTTTTTTTTCACCACTAAAACGCATGAGACTTGTAGCTTTTAAAAATGTTTTCATTTTTGATGAGAGGCTTAATGAAAGAGGTTTAATCGCCGGCAAACGAAAACCCGCGATTTCCCGTAAATCTCGGCTTGGCCCGTATAGTCGAATGTATACAAAGAAAGTACCCTGTGAGTAAACTCATTTCCAGAACGATTTTTTAATTTATTTTTTCACCACTAAAACGCATGAGACTTGTAGTTTTCAAAAATGTTTTCATTTTTGATGAGACGCTGAATAAAAGAAGTTTAATCGCCGGCAAACGAAAACCCGCAATTTCCCGTAAATCCTTGACTCGGCCCGTATAGTCAAAAGTATACAAAGAAAGTACCCAGGGAGTAAACTCATTTCCCAAACGATTTTTTAAATTATTATTTCACCACTAAAGCCCATGAGACTTGTAGTTTTTAAAAATGTTTTCATTTTTGATGAGACGCTGAATAAAAGAAGTTTAATCGCAGGCAAACGAAAACCTGCGATTTCCCGTAAATCCCGGACTCGGCCCGTATAGTTAAAAGTATACAAGGAAAGTACCCAGTGAGTAAACTCATTTCAAGAACGAATTTTTAAATTATTTTTTCACCACTAAAACGTATGAGACTTGTAGTTTTCAAAAATGTTTTCATTTTTGATGAGACGCTGAATAAAAGAAGTTTAATCGCCGGCAAACGAAAACCCGCAATTTCCCGTAAATCCTGGACTCGGCCCGTATAGTCAAAAGTATACAAAGAAAGTACCCAGGGAGTAAACTCATTTCCCAAACGATTTTTTAAATTATTATTTCACCACTAAAGCCCATGAGACTTGTAGTTTTTAAAAAAGTTTTCATTTTTGATGAGACGCTGAATAAAAGAAGTTTAATCGCCGGCAAACGAAAACCTGCGATTTCCCGTAAATCCCGGACTCGGCCCGTATAGTTAAAAGTATACAAGGAAAGTACCCAGTGAGTAAACTCATTTCCAGAACGAATTTTTAAATTATTTTTTTACCACTAAAACGTATGAGACTTGTAGTTTTCAAAAATGTTTTCATTATTGATGAGACGCTGAATAAAAGACGTTTAATCGCCGGCAAACGAAAACCTGCGATTTCCCGTAAACCTTGGACTCGGCCCGTATAGTCAAAAGTATGCAAAGGAAGTACCCAGGGTGTAAACTCATTTCTCGAACGATTTTTTAATTTATTTTTTCACCACTAAAACGCATGAGACTTGTAGTTTTCAAAAATGTTTTCAATTTTGATGAGACGCTGAATAAAAGAAGTTTAATCGCCGGCAAACGAAAACCCGCAATTTCCCGTAAATCCTGGACTCGGCCCGTATAGTCAAAAGTATACAAAGAAAGTACCCAGGGCGTAAACTCATTTCCCAAACGATTTTTTAAATTATTATTTCACCACTAAAACGTATGAGACTTGTAGTTTTCAAAAATGTTTTCATTTTTGATGAGACGCTGAATAAAAGAAGTTTAATTGCCGGCAAACGAAATCCCGCGATTTCCCGTAAATCCCGGGCTTGGCCCGTATAGTCGAATGTATACAAAGAAAGTACCCAGGGAGTAAACTCATTTCCCGAACGATTTTTTAAATTATTATTTCACCACTAAAACGTATGAGACTTGTAGTTTTCAAAAATGTTTTCATTTTTGATGAGACGCTGAATAAAAGAAGTTTAATCGCCGGCAAACGAAAACCTGCGATTTCCCGTAAATCTTGGACTCGGCCGTATAGTCAAAAGTATACAAAGGAAATACCCAGCGTGTAAACTCATTTCCCGAACAATTTTTTAAATTATTTTTTCACCACTAAAACGCATGAGACTTGTAGTTTTCAAAAATGTTTTCATTTTTGATGAGACGCTTAATGAAAGAGGTTTAATCGCCGGCAAACGAAAACCCGAGATTTCCCGTAAATCCCGGGCTTGACCCGTATAGTCGAATGTATACAAAGAAAGTACCCTGTAAGTAAACTCATTTCCAGAACGATTTTTTAATTTATTTTTTCACCACTAAAGCCCATCAGACTTGTATTTTTTAAAAATGTTTTCATTTTTGATGAGACGCTGAATAAAAGAAGTTTAATCGCCGGCAAACGAAAACCCGCGATTTCCCGTAAATCCCGGACTCGGCCCGTATAGTTAAAAGTATACAAGGAAAGTACCCAGTGAGTAAACTCATTTCCAGAACGAATTTTTAAATTATTTTTTCACCACTAAAACCTATGAGACTTGTAGTTTTCAAAAATGTTTTCATTTTTGATGAGACGCTGAATAAAAGAAGTTTAATCGCCGGCAAACGAAAACCTGCGATTTCCCGTAAATCTTGGACTCGGCAAGTATAGTTAAAAGTATACAAAGAAAGTATCCAGGGTGTAAACTCATTTCCCGAACGATTTTTTAAATTATTTTTTCACCACTAAAACGCATGAGACTTGTAGTTTTCAAAAATGTTTTCATTTTTGATGAGACGCTTAATAAAAGAGGTTTAATCGCCGGGAAACGAAATCCCGCGATTTCCCGTAAATCCCGGGCTTGGCCCGTATAGTCGAATGTATACAAAGAAAGTACCCAGGGAGTAAACTCATTTCCCGAACGATTTTTTAAATTTTTTTTTCACCACTAAAACGCATGAGACTTGTAGCTTTTAAAAATGTTTTCATTTTTGATGAGAGGCTTAATGAAAGAGGTTTAATCGCCGGCAAACGAAAACCCGCGATTTCCCGTAAATCTCGGCTTGGCCCGTATAGTCGAATGTATACAAAGAAAGTACCCTGTGAGTAAACTCATTTCCAGAACGATTTTTTAATTTATTTTTTCACCACTAAAACGCATGAGACTTGTAGTTTTCAAAAATGTTTTCATTTTTGATGAGACGCTGAATAAAAGAAGTTTAATCGCCGGCAAACGAAAACCCGCAATTTCCCGTAAATCCTGGACTCGGCCCGTATAGTCAAAAGTATACAAAGAAAGTACCCAGGGAGTAAACTCATTTCCCAAACGATTTTTTAAATTATTATTTCACCACTAAAGCCCATGAGACTTGTAGTTTTTAAAAATGTTTTCATTTTTGATGAGACGCTGAATAAAAGAAGTTTAATCGCAGGCAAACGAAAACCTGCGATTTCCCGTAAATCCCGGACTCGGCCCGTATAGTTAAAAGTATACAAGGAAAGTACCCAGTGAGTAAACTCATTTCCAGAACGAATTTTTAAATTATTTTTTCACCACTAAAACGTATGAGTCTTGAAGTTTTCAAAAATGTTTTCATTTTTGATGAGACGCTGAATAAAAGAAGTTTAATCGCCGGCAAACGAAAACCCGCAATTTCCCGTAAATCCTGGACTTGGCCCGTATAGTCAAAAGTATACAAAGAAAGTACCCAGGGAGTAAACTCATTTCCCAAACGATTTTTTAAATTATTATTTCACCACTAAAGCCCATGAGACTTGTAGTTTTTAAAAATGTTTTCATTTTTGATGAGACGCTGAATAAAAGAAGTTTAATCGCCGGCAAACGAAAACCTGCGATTTCCCGTTAATCCCGGACTCGGCCCGTATAGTTAAAAGTATACAAGGAAAGTACCCAGTGAGTAAACTCATTTCCAGAACGAATTTTTAAATTATTTCTTCACCACTAAAACGTATGAGACTTGTAGTTTTCAAAAATGTTTTCATTTTTGATGAGACGCTGAATAAAAGAAGTTTAATCGCCGGCAAACGAAAACCTGCGATTTCCCGTAAACCTTGGACTCGGCCCGTATAGTCAAAAGTATACAAAGGAAGTACCCTGTGAGTAAACTCATTTCCCGAACGATTTTTTAATTTATTTTTTCACCACTAAAACGCATGAGACTTGTAGTTTTCAAAAATGTTTTCATTTTTGATGAGACGCTGATTAAAAGAAGTTTAATCGCCGGCAAACGAAAACCCGCAATTTCCCGTAAATCCTGGACTCGGCCCGTATAGTCAAAAGTATACAAAGAAAGTACCCAGGGCGTAAACTCATTTCCCAAACGATTTTTTAAATTATTATTTCACCACTAAAACGTATGAGACTTGTAGTTTTCAAAAATGTTTTCATTTTTGATGAGACGCTGAATAAAAGAAGTTTAATCGCCGGCAAACGAAAACCTGCGATTTCCCGTAAGTCTTGGACTCGGCCCGTATAGTCAAAAGTATACAAAGGAAGTACCCAGCGTGTAAACTCATTTCCCGAACGATTTTTTAAATTATTTTTTCACCACTAAAACGCATGAGACTTGTAGTTTTCAAAAATGTTTTCATTTTTGATGATACGCTGAATAAAAGAAGTTTAATTACCGCCAAACGAAATCCTGCGATTTCCCGTAAATCCCGTACTCGGCACGTACAGTCAAAAGTATACAAAGAAAGTACCCAAGGAGTAAACTCATTTCCCAAAAGATTTTTTAAATTATTATTTCACCACTAAAGCCCATGAGACTTGTAGTTTTTAAAAAATTTTTCATTTTTGATGACACGCTGAATAAAAGAAGTTTAATCGCCGGCAAACGAAAACCGGCAATTTCCCGTAAATCCCGGTCTCGGCCCGTATAGTCAAAAGTATACAAGGAAAGTACCCAGTGAGTAAACTCATTTCCCTAACGAATTTTTAAATTATTTTTTCACCACTAAAACGCATGAGACTTGTAGTTTTCAAAAATGTTTTCAATTTTGATGAGACGCTGAATAAAAGAAGTTTAATCGCCGGCAAACGAAAACCTGCGATTTCCCGTAAATCCCGGACTCGGTCCGTATAGTCAAAAGTATACAAAGAGGGTACCCAGGGTGTAAACTCATTTCCCGAACGATTTTTTAAATTATTTTTTCACCACTAAAACGCATGAGACTTGTAGTTTTCAAAAATGTTTTCATTTTTGATGAGACTCTGAATAAAAGAAGTTTAATCGGCGGCAAACGAAAACCTGCGATTTCCCGTAATTCCCGGACTCGGCCCGTATAGTCAAAAGTATACAAAGAAAGTACCCAGGGCGTAAACTCATTTTTCGAACGATTTTTTAAATTATTTTTTCACCACTAAAACGCATGAGACTTGTAGTTTTCAAAAATGTTTTCATTTTTGATGAGACGCTGAATAAAAGAAGTTTAATCGCCGGCAAACGAAAACCCGCAATTTCCCGTAAATCCTGGACTCGGCCCGTATAGTCAAAAGTATACAAAGAAAGTACCCAGGGCGTAAACTCATTTCCCAAACGATTTTTTAAATTATTATTTCACCACTAAAACGTATGAGACTTGTAGTTTTCAAAAATGTTTTCATTTTTGATGAGACGCTGAATAAAAGAAGTTTAATCGCCGGCAAACGAAAACCTGCGATTTCCCGTAAATCTTGGACTCGGCCCGTATAGTCAAAAGTATACAAAGGAAGTACCCAGCGTGTAAACTCATTTCCCGAACGATTTTTTAAATTACTTTTTCACCACTAAAACGCATGAGACTTGTAGTTTTCAAAAATGTTTTCAATTTTGATGAGACGCTGAATAAAAGAAGTTTAATCGCGGGCAAACGAAAACCTGCGATTTCCCGTAAATCCCGGACTCGGCCCGTATAGTCAAAAGTATACAAAGAGGGAACCCAGGGTGTAAACTCATTTCCCGAACGATTTTTTAAATTATTTTTTCACCACTAAAACGCATGAGACTTGTAGTTTTCAAAAATGTTTTCATTTTTGATGAGACTCTGAATAAAAGAAGTTTAATCGGCGGCAAACGAAAACCTGCGATTTCCCGTAATTCCCGGACTCGGCCCGTATAGTTAAAAGTATACAAAGAAAGTACCCAGGGTGTAAACTCATTTCCCAAACGATTTTTTAAATTATTATTTTACCACTAAAAACCATGAGACTTGTAGTTTTTAAAATTTTTTTCATTTTTGATGACACGCTGAATAAAAGAAGTTTAATCGCCGGCAAACAAAAACCCGCAATTTCCCGTAAATCCCGGTCTCGGCCCGTATAGTCAAAAGTATACAAGGAAAGTACCCAGTGAGTAAACTCATTTCCCTAACGAATTTTTAAATTATTTTTTCACCACTAAAACGCATGAGACTTGTAGTTTTCAAAAATGTTTTCATTTTTGATGAGACGCTGAATAAAGGACGTTTAATCGCCGGCGAACGATAACCTGCGATTTCCCGTAAATCCCGGACTCGGCCCGTATAGTCAAAAGTATACAAAGAAAGTACCCGGGGTGTAAACTCATTTCCCGAACGATTTTTTAAATTATTATTTCACCACTAAAACCCATGAGACTTGTAGTTTTTAAAAGTGTTTTCATTTTTGATGAGACGCTGAATAAAAGAAGTTTAATTGCCGGCAAACGAAAACCCGCGACTTCCCGTAAATCCCGGACTCGGCCCGTATAGTCAAAAGTATACAAAGAAAGTACCCAGGGAGTAAACTCATTTCCCGAACGATTTTTTAAATTAATTTTCACAAATAAAACGCATGAGACTTGTAGTTTTCAGAAATGTTTTCATTTTTGATAAGACGCTTAATGAAAGTTGTTTAATCGCCGGCAAACGAAAACCCGAGATTTCCCGTAAATCCCGGACTCGGCCCGTATAGTCAAAAGTATGCAAGGAAAGTACCCAGTGAGTAAACTCATTTCCCGAACGATTTTTTATATTATTTTTTTACCACTAAACGCATGAGACTTGTAGTTTTCAAAAATGTTTTCTATTTTGATGAGACGCTGAATAAAAGAAGTTTAATCGCCGGCAAACGAAAACCTGCGATTTCCCGTAAATCCCGGACTCGGCCCGTATAGTCAAAAGTATACAAAGAGGGTACCCAGGGTGTAAACTCATTTCCCGAACGATTTTTTAAATTATTATTTTACCACTAAAAACCATGAGACTTGTAGTTTTTAAAAATTTTTTCATTTTTGATGACACGCTGAATAAAAGAAGTTTAATCGCCGGCAAACAAAAACCCGCGATTTCCCGTAAATCCCGGACTCGGCCCGTATAGTCAAAAGTATGCAAGGAAAGTACCCAGTGAGTAAACTCATTTCCCGAACGAATTTTTAAATTATATTTTCACCACTAAAACGCATGAGACTTGTAGTTTTCAGAAATGTTTTCATTTTTGATGAGACGCTTAATGAAAGCGGTTTAATCGCCGGCAAACGAAAACCCGCGATTTCCCGTAAATCCCGGGCTTGGCCCGTATAGTCGAATGTATACAAAGAAAGTACCCTGTGAGTAAACTCATTTCCAAAACGATTTTTTAAATTATCTTTTCACCACTAAAACGCTTGAGACTTGTAGTTTTCAAAAATGTTTTCATTTTTGAAGAGACGCTAAGTAAAAGAAGTTTAATCGCCGGCAAACGAAAACCCGCCATTTCCCGTAAACCCCGGACTCGGCCCGCATAGTCAAAAGTATACAAAGAAAGTACCCAGGGTGTAAACTCATTTCCCGAACGATTTTTTAAATTTTATTTCACCACTGAAGCCCATGAGACTTGTAGTATTTAAAAATATTTTCATTTTTGATGAGACGCTGAATAAAAGAAGTTTAATCGCCGGCAAACGAAAACCTGCTATTTCCCGTAAATCCCGGACTCGGCCCGTATAGTCAAAAGTATACAAAGAAACTACCCAGGGAGTAAACTCATATCCCAAACGATTATTTAAATTATTATTTCACCACCAAAGCCCATGAGACTTGTAGTTTTTAAAAATGTTTTTATTTTTGATGAGACGCTGAATAAAAGAAGTTTAATCGCCGGCAAACGAAAACCTGCGATTTCCCGTAAATCCTCGACTCGGCCCGTATAGTCAAAAGTATACAAAGAAAGTACCCAGGGTGTAAACTCATTTCCCGAACGATTTTTTAAATTATTTTTTCACCACTAAAACGCATGAGACTTGTAGTTTTCAAAAATGTTTTCATTTTTGATGAGACGCTGAATAAAAGAAATTTAATCGCCGGCAAACGAAAACCCGCCTTTTCCCGTAAACCCCGGACTCGGTCCGTATAATCAAAAGTATACAAAAAAAGTACCCTGTGAGTAAACTCATTTCCCGAACGATTTTTTAATTTATTTTTTCACCACTAAAACGCATGAGACTTGTAGTTTTCAAAAATGTTTTCATTTTTGATGAGACGCTGATTAAAAGAAGTTTAATCGCCGGCAAACGAAAACCCGCAATTTCCCGTAAATCCTGGACTCGGCCCGTATAGTCAAAAGTATACAAAGAAAGTACCCAGGGCGTAAACTCATTTCCCAAACGATTTTTTAAATTATTATTTCACCACTAAAACGTATGAGACTTGTAGTTTTCAAAAATGTTTTCATTTTTGATGAGACGCTGAATAAAAGAAGTTTAATCGCCGGCAAACGAAAACCTGCGATTTCCCGTAAGTCTTGGACTCGGCCCGTATAGTCAAAAGTATACAAAGGAAGTACCCAGCGTGTAAACTCATTTCCCGAACGATTTTTTAAATTATTTTTTCACCACTAAAACGCATGAGACTTGTAGTTTTCAAAAATGTTTTCATTTTTGATGATACGCTGAATAAAAGAAGTTTAATTACCGCCAAACGAAATCCTGCGATTTCCCGTAAATCCCGTACTCGGCACGTACAGTCAAAAGTATACAAAGAAAGTACCCAAGGAGTAAACTCATTTCCCAAAAGATTTTTTAAATTATTATTTCACCACTAAAGCCCATGAGACTTGTAGTTTTTAAAAAATTTTTCATTTTTGATGACACGCTGAATAAAAGAAGTTTAATCGCCGGCAAACGAAAACCGGCAATTTCCCGTAAATCCCGGTCTCGGCCCGTATAGTCAAAAGTATACAAGGAAAGTACCCAGTGAGTAAACTCATTTCCCTAACGAATTTTTAAATTATTTTTTCACCACTAAAACGCATGAGACTTGTAGTTTTCAAAAATGTTTTCAATTTTGATGAGACGCTGAATAAAAGAAGTTTAATCGCCGGCAAACGAAAACCTGCGATTTCCCGTAAATCCCGGACTCGGTCCGTATAGTCAAAAGTATACAAAGAGGGTACCCAGGGTGTAAACTCATTTCCCGAACGATTTTTTAAATTATTTTTTCACCACTAAAACGCATGAGACTTGTAGTTTTCAAAAATGTTTTCATTTTTGATGAGACTCTGAATAAAAGAAGTTTAATCGGCGGCAAACGAAAACCTGCGATTTCCCGTAATTCCCGGACTCGGCCCGTATAGTCAAAAGTATACAAAGAAAGTACCCAGGGCGTAAACTCATTTTTCGAACGATTTTTTAAATTATTTTTTCACCACTAAAACGCATGAGACTTGTAGTTTTCAAAAATGTTTTCATTTTTGATGAGACGCTGAATAAAAGAAGTTTAACCGCCGGCAAACGAAAACCCGCAATTTCCCGTAAATCCTGGACTCGGCCCGTATAGTCAAAAGTATACAAAGAAAGTACCCAGGGCGTAAACTCATTTCCCAAACGATTTTTTAAATTATTATTTCACCACTAAAACGTATGAGACTTGTAGTTTTCAAAAATGTTTTCATTTTTGATGAGACGCTGAATAAAAGAAGTTTAATCGCCGGCAAACGAAAACCTGCGATTTCCCGTAAATCTTGGACTCGGCCCGTATAGTCAAAAGTATACAAAGGAAGTACCCAGCGTGTAAACTCATTTCCCGAACGATTTTTTAAATTACTTTTTCACCACTAAAACGCATGAGACTTGTAGTTTTCAAAAATGTTTTCAATTTTGATGAGACGCTGAATAAAAGAAGTTTAATCGCGGGCAAACGAAAACCTGCGATTTCCCGTAAATCCCGGACTCGGCCCGTATAGTCAAAAGTATACAAAGAGGGTACCCAGGGTGTAAACTCATTTCCCGAACGATTTTTTAAATTATTTTTTCACCACTAAAACGCATGAGACTTGTAGTTTTCAAAAATGTTTTCATTTTTGATGAGACTCTGAATAAAAGAAGTTTAATCGGCGGCAAACGAAAACCTGCGATTTCCCGTAATTCCCGGACTCGGCCCGTATAGTTAAAAGTATACAAAGAAAGTACCCAGGGTGTAAACTCATTTCCCAAACGATTTTTTAAATTATTATTTTACCACTAAAAACCATGAGACTTGTAGTTTTTAAAAATTTTTTCATTTTTGATGACACGCTGAATAAAAGAAGTTTAATCGCCGGCAAACAAAAACCCGCAATTTCCCGTAAATCCCGGTCTCGGCCCGTATAGTCAAAAGTATACAAGGAAAGTACCCAGTGAGTAAACTCATTTCCCTAACGAATTTTTAAATTATTTTTTCACCACTAAAACGCATGAGACTTGTAGTTTTCAAAAATGTTTTCATTTTTGATGAGACGCTGAATAAAGGACGTTTAATCGCCGGCGAACGATAACCTGCGATTTCCCGTAAATCCCGGACTCGGCCCGTATAGTCAAAAGTATACAAAGAAAGTACCCGGGGTGTAAACTCATTTCCCGAACGATTTTTTAAATTATTATTTCACCACTAAAACCCATGAGACTTGTAGTTTTTAAAAGTGTTTTCATTTTTGATGAGACGCTGAATAAAAGAAGTTTAATTGCCGGCAAACGAAAACCCGCGACTTCCCGTAAATCCCGGACTCGGCCCGTATAGTCAAAAGTATACAAAGAAAGTACCCAGGGAGTAAACTCATTTCCCGAACGATTTTTTAAATTAATTTTCACAAATAAAACGCATGAGACTTGTAGTTTTCAGAAATGTTTTCATTTTTGATAAGACGCTTAATGAAAGTTGTTTAATCGCCGGCAAACGAAAACCCGAGATTTCCCGTAAATCCCGGACTCGGCCCGTATAGTCAAAAGTATGCAAGGAAAGTACCCAGTGAGTAAACTCATTTCCCGAACGATTTTTTATATTATTTTTTTACCACTAAACGCATGAGACTTGTAGTTTTCAAAAATGTTTTCTATTTTGATGAGACGCTGAATAAAAGAAGTTTAATCGCCGGCAAACGAAAACCTGCGATTTCCCGTAAATCCCGGACTCGGCCCGTATAGTCAAAAGTATACAAAGAGGGTACCCAGGGTGTAAACTCATTTCCCGAACGATTTTTTAAATTATTATTTTACCACTAAAAACCATGAGACTTGTAGTTTTTAAAAATTTTTTCATTTTTGATGACACGCTGAATAAAAGAAGTTTAATCGCCGGCAAACAAAAACCCGCGATTTCCCGTAAATCCCGGACTCGGCCCGTATAGTCAAAAGTATGCAAGGAAAGTACCCAGTGAGTAAACTCATTTCCCGAACGAATTTTTAAATTATATTTTCACCACTAAAACGCATGAGACTTGTAGTTTTCAGAAATGTTTTCATTTTTGATGAGACGCTTAATGAAAGCGGTTTAATCGCCGGCAAACGAAAACCCGCGATTTCCCGTAAATCCCGGGCTTGGCCCGTATAGTCGAATGTATACAAAGAAAGTACCCTGTGAGTAAACTCATTTCCAAAACGATTTTTTAAATTATCTTTTCACCACTAAAACGCTTGAGACTTGTAGTTTTCAAAAATGTTTTCATTTTTGAAGAGACGCTAAGTAAAAGAAGTTTAATCGCCGGCAAACGAAAACCCGCCATTTCCCGTAAACCCCGGACTCGGCCCGCATAGTCAAAAGTATACAAAGAAAGTACCCAGGGTGTAAACTCATTTCCCGAACGATTTTTTAAATTTTATTTCACCACTGAAGCCCATGAGACTTGTAGTATTTAAAAATATTTTCATTTTTGATGAGACGCTGAATAAAAGAAGTTTAATCGCCGGCAAACGAAAACCTGCTATTTCCCGTAAATCCCGGACTCGGCCCGTATAGTCAAAAGTATACAAAGAAACTACCCAGGGAGTAAACTCATATCCCAAACGATTATTTAAATTATTATTTCACCACCAAAGCCCATGAGACTTGCAGTTTTTAAAAATGTTTTTATTTTTGATGAGACGCTGAATAAAAGAAGTTTAATCGCCGGCAAACGAAAACCTGCGATTTCCCGTAAATCCTCGACTCGGCCCGTATAGTCAAAAGTATACAAAGAAAGTACCCAGGGTGTAAACTCATTTCCCGAACGATTTTTTAAATTATTTTTTCACCACTAAAACGCATGAGACTTGTAGTTTTCAAAAATGTTTTCATTTTTGATGAGACGCTGAATAAAAGAAATTTAATCGCCGGCAAACGAAAACCCGCCTTTTCCCGTAAACCCCGGACTCGGTCCGTATAATCAAAAGTATACAAAAAAAGTACCCAGGGAGTAAACTCATTTCCCGAACGATTTTTTAAATTATTTTTTCACCACTAAAACGCATGAGACTTGTAGTTTTCAAAGATGTTTTCACTTTTGATGAGACGCTGAATGACAGAAGGTTAATCGCCGGCAAACGAAAACCTGCGATTTCCCGTAAATCCCGGACTCGGCCCGTATAGTCAAAAGTATACAAAGAAAGTACCCAGGGAGTAAACTCATTTCCCGAACGATTTTCTAAATTATATTTTCATCACTAAAACGCATGAGACTTGTAGTTTTCAAAAATGTTTTTATTTTTGATGAGACGCTGAATGAAAGAAGTTTAATCGCCGGCAAACGAAAACCTGCGATTTCCCGTAAATCCCGGACTCGGCCCGTATAGTCAAAAGTATACAAAGAGAGTACCCAGGGTGTAAACTCATTTCCTGAACGATTTTTTAAATTATTATTTCACCACTAAGGCCCATGAGACTTGTAGTT
This sequence comes from Hydractinia symbiolongicarpus, assembly GCF_029227915.1. Lineage (NCBI taxonomy): Eukaryota > Metazoa > Cnidaria > Hydrozoa > Anthoathecata > Hydractiniidae > Hydractinia > Hydractinia symbiolongicarpus. Next base: position 1,782,529 of record NC_079875.1, on the reverse strand, counting down.
TTTAAAAATGTTTTCATTTTTGATGAGACGCTGAGTAAAAGAAGTTTAATCGCCGGCAAACGAAAACCCGCCATTTCCCGTAAACCCTGGACTCGGCCCGTATAATCAAAAGTATACAAAGAAAGTACCCAGGGAGTAAACTCATTTCCCGAACGATTTTTTAAATTATTTTTTCACCACTAAAACGCATGAGACTTGTAGTTTTCAAAAATGTTTTCATTTTTGCTGAGACGCTGAATAAAAGAAGTTTAATCGCCGGCAAACGAAAACCCGCCATTTCCCGTAAACCCCGGACTCGGCCCGCATAGTCAAAAGTATACAAAGAAAGTACCCAAGGAGAAAACTCATTTCCCGAACGATTTTTTAAATTATTTTTTCACCACTAAAACGCATGAGACTTGTAGTTTTCAAAAATGTTTTCATTTTTGATGAGACGCTGAATAAAATAAGTTTAATCGTTGGCAAACGAAAACCTGCGATTTCCCGTAAATCCCAGACTCGGCCAGTATAGTCAAAAGTATACAAAGAAAGTACCCAGGGTGTAAACTTATTTCCCGAACGATTTTTTAAATTATTATTTCACCACTAAAGCCCATGAGACTTGTAGTTTTTAAAAATGTTTTCATTTTTAATGAGACGCTGAATAAAAGAAGTTTAAACGCCGCAAAACGAAAACCCGCAACTTCCCGTAAATCCCGGACTCGGCCCGTATAGTAAAGAAAGTACCCGGGATGTAAACTCATTTCCCGAACGATTTTTTAAATTATTATTTCGCCACTAAAACCCATGAGACTTATAGTTTTTAAAAATGTTTTCATTTTTGATGAGACACTGAATAAAAGAAGGTAAATTGCCGGCAAACAAAAACCCGCCATTTCCCGTAAACCCCGGACTCGGCCCGTATTGTCAAAAGTATACAAAGAAATTACCCAGGGAGTAAACTCATTTTCCGAACGATTTTTTAAATTATTTTTTCACCACTAAAACGCATGAGACTTGTAGTTTTCAAAAATGTTTTCATTTTTGATGAGACGCTGAATAAAAGAAATTTAATCGCCGGCAAACGAAAACCCGCCTTTTCCCGTAAACCCCGGACTCGGTCCGTATAATCAAAAGTATACAAAAAAAGTACCCAGGGAGTAAACTCATTTCCCGAACGATTTTTTAAATTATTTTTTCACCACTAAAACGCATGAGACTTGTAGTTTTCAAAGATGTTTTCACTTTTGATGAGACGCTGAATGACAGAAGGTTAATCGCCGGCAAACGAAAACCTGCGATTTCCCGTAAATCCCGGACTCGGCCCGTATAGTCAAAAGTATACAAAGAAAGTACCCAGGGAGTAAACTCATTTCCCGAACGATTTTCTAAATTATATTTTCATCACTAAAACGCATGAGACTTGTAGTTTTCAAAAATGTTTTTATTTTTGATGAGACGCTGAATGAAAGAAGTTTAATCGCCGGCAAACGAAAACCTGCGATTTCCCGTAAATCCCGGACTCGGCCCGTATAGTCAAAAGTATACAAAGAGAGTACCCAGGGTGTAAACTCATTTCCTGAACGATTTTTTAAATTATTATTTCACCACTAAGGCCCATGAGACTTGTAGTTTTTAAAAATGTTTTCATTTTTGATGAGACGCTGAGTAAAAGAAGTTTAATCGCCGGCAAACGAAAACCCGCCATTTCCCGTAAACCCTGGACTCGGCCCGTATAATCAAAAGTATACAAAGAAAGTACCCAGGGAGTAAACTCACTTCCCGAACGATTTTTTAAATTATTTTTTCACCACTAAAACGCATGAGACTTGTAGTTTTCAAAAATGTTTTCATTTTTGCTGAGACGCTGAATAAAAGAAGTTTAATCGCCGGCAAACGAAAACCCGCCATTTCCCGTAAACCCCGGACTCGGCCCGCATAGTCAAAAGTATACAAAGAAAGTACCCAAGGAGAAAACTCATTTCCCGAACGATTTTTTAAATTATTTTTTCACCACTAAAACGCATGAGACTTGTAGTTTTCAAAAATGTTTTCATTTTTGATGAGACGCTGAATAAAATAAGTTTAATCGTTGGCAAACGAAAACCTGCGATTTCCCGTAAATCCCAGACTCGGCCCGTATAGTCAAAAGTATACAAAGAAAGTACCCAGGGTGTAAACTTATTTCCCGAACGATTTTTAAAATTATTATTTCACCACTAAAGCCCATGAGACTTGTAGTTTTTAAAAATGTTTTCATTTTTAATGAGACGCTGAATAAAAGAAGTTTAAACACCGCAAAACGAAAACCCGCGACTTCCCGTAAATCCCGGACTCGGCCCGTATAGTAAAGAAAGTACCCGGGATGTAAACTAATTTCCCGAACGATTTTTTAAATTATTATTTCGCCACTAAAACCCATGAGACTTATAGTTTTTAAAAATGTTTTCATTTTTGATGAGACACTGAATAAAAGAAGGTAAATTGCCGGCAAACAAAAACCCGCCATTTCCCGTAAACCCCGGACTCGGCCCGTATTGTCAAAAGTATACAAAGAAATTACCCAGGGAGTAAACTCATTTTCCGAACTATTTTTTAAATTATTTTTTCACCACTACAACGCATGAGACTTGTAGTTTTTAAAAATGTTTTCATTTTTGATGAGACGCTGAATAAAAGAAGTTTAATCGCTGGCAAACGAAAACCCGCCATTTCCCGTAAACCCCGGACTCGGCCCGCATAGTCAAAAGTATACAAAGAAAGTACCCAGGGTGTAAACTCATTTCCCGAACGATTTTTTAAATTTTATTTCACCACTGAAGCCCATGAGACTTGTAGTATTTAAAAATATTTTCATTTTTGATGAGACGCTGAATAAAAGAAGTTTAATCGCCGGCAAACGAAAACCTGCTATTTCCCGTAAATCCCGGACTCGGCCCGTATAGTCAAAAGTATACAAAGAAACTACCCAGGGAGTAAACTCATATCCCAAACGATTATTTAAATTATTATTTCACCACCAAAGCCCATGAGACTTGTAGTTTTTAAAAATGTTTTTATTTTTGATGAGACGCTGAATAAAAGAAGTTTAATCGCCGGCAAACGAAAACCTGCGATTTCCCGTAAATCCTCGACTCGGCCCGTATAGTCAAAAGTATACAAAGAAAGTACCCAGGGTGTAAACTTATTTCCCGAACGATTTTTTAAATTATTATTTCACCACTAAAGCCCATGAGACTTGTAGTTTTTAAAAATGTTTTCATTTTTAATGAGACGCTGAATAAAAGAAGTTTAAACGCCGCAAAACGAAAACCCGCAACTTCCCGTAAATCCCGGACTCGGCCCGTATAGTAAAGAAAGTACCCGGGATGTAAACTCATTTCCCGAACGATTTTTTAAATTATTATTTCGCCACTAAAACCCATGAGACTTATAGTTTTTAAAAATGTTTTCATTTTTGATGAGACACTGAATAAAAGAAGGTAAATTGCCGGCAAACAAAAACCCGCCATTTCCCGTAAACCCCGGACTCGGCCCGTATTGTCAAAAGTATACAAAGAAATTACCCAGGGAGTAAACTCATTTTCCGAACGATTTTTTAAATTATTTTTTCACCACTAAAACGCATGAGACTTGTAGTTTTCAAAAATGTTTTCATTTTTGATGAGACGCTGAATAAAAGAAATTTAATCGCCGGCAAACGAAAACCCGCCTTTTCCCGTAAACCCCGGACTCGGTCCGTATAATCAAAAGTATACAAAAAAAGTACCCAGGGAGTAAACTCATTTCCCGAACGATTTTTTAAATTATTTTTTCACCACTAAAACGCATGAGACTTGTAGTTTTCAAAGATGTTTTCACTTTTGATGAGACGCTGAATGACAGAAGGTTAATCGCCGGCAAACGAAAACCTGCGATTTCCCGTAAATCCCGGACTCGGCCCGTATAGTCAAAAGTATACAAAGAAAGTACCCAGGGAGTAAACTCATTTCCCGAACGATTTTCTAAATTATATTTTCATCACTAAAACGCATGAGACTTGTAGTTTTCAAAAATGTTTTTATTTTTGATGAGACGCTGAATGAAAGAAGTTTAATCGCCGGCAAACGAAAACCTGCGATTTCCCGTAAATCCCGGACTCGGCCCGTATAGTCAAAAGTATACAAAGAGAGTACCCAGGGTGTAAACTCATTTCCTGAACGATTTTTTAAATTATTATTTCACCACTAAGGCCCATGAGACTTGTAGTTTTTAAAAATGTTTTCATTTTTGATGAGACGCTGAGTAAAAGAAGTTTAATCGCCGGCAAACGAAAACCCGCCATTTCCCGTAAACCCTGGACTCGGCCCGTATAATCAAAAGTATACAAAGAAAGTACCCAGGGAGTAAACTCACTTCCCGAACGATTTTTTAAATTATTTTTTCACCACTAAAACGCATGAGACTTGTAGTTTTCAAAAATGTTTTCATTTTTGCTGAGACGCTGAATAAAAGAAGTTTAATCGCCGGCAAACGAAAACCCGCCATTTCCCGTAAACCCCGGACTCGGCCCGCATAGTCAAAAGTATACAAAGAAAGTACCCAAGGAGAAAACTCATTTCCCGAACGATTTTTTAAATTATTTTTTCACCACTAAAACGCATGAGACTTGTAGTTTTCAAAAATGTTTTCATTTTTGATGAGACGCTGAATAAAATAAGTTTAATCGTTGGCAAACGAAAACCTGCGATTTCCCGTAAATCCCAGACTCGGCCCGTATAGTCAAAAGTATACAAAGAAAGTACCCAGGGTGTAAACTTATTTCCCGAACGATTTTTAAAATTATTATTTCACCACTAAAGCCCATGAGACTTGTAGTTTTTAAAAATGTTTTCATTTTTAATGAGACGCTGAATAAAAGAAGTTTAAACACCGCAAAACGAAAACCCGCGACTTCCCGTAAATCCCGGACTCGGCCCGTATAGTAAAGAAAGTACCCGGGATGTAAACTAATTTCCCGAACGATTTTTTAAATTATTATTTCGCCACTAAAACCCATGAGACTTATAGTTTTTAAAAATGTTTTCATTTTTGATGAGACACTGAATAAAAGAAGGTAAATTGCCGGCAAACAAAAACCCGCCATTTCCCGTAAACCCCGGACTCGGCCCGTATTGTCAAAAGTATACAAAGAAATTACCCAGGGAGTAAACTCATTTTCCGAACTATTTTTTAAATTATTTTTTCACCACTACAACGCATGAGACTTGTAGTTTTTAAAAATGTTTTCATTTTTGATGAGACGCTGAATAAAAGAAGTTTAATCGCTGGCAAACGAAAACCCGCCATTTCCCGTAAACCCCGGACTCGGCCCGCATAGTCAAAAGTATACAAAGAAAGTACCCAGGGTGTAAACTCATTTCCCGAACGATTTTTTAAATTTTATTTCACCACTGAAGCCCATGAGACTTGTAGTATTTAAAAATATTTTCATTTTTGATGAGACGCTGAATAAAAGAAGTTTAATCGCCGGCAAACGAAAACCTGCTATTTCCCGTAAATCCCGGACTCGGCCCGTATAGTCAAAAGTATACAAAGAAACTACCCAGGGAGTAAACTCATATCCCAAACGATTATTTAAATTATTATTTCACCACCAAAGCCCATGAGACTTGTAGTTTTTAAAAATGTTTTTATTTTTGATGAGACGCTGAATAAAAGAAGTTTAATCGCCGGCAAACGAAAACCTGCGATTTCCCGTAAATCCTCGACTCGGCCCGTATAGTCAAAAGTATACAAAGAAAGTACCCAGGGTGTAAACTCATTTCCCGAACGATTTTTTAAATTATTTTTTCACCACTAAAACGCATGAGACTTGTAGTTTTCAAAAATGTTTTCATTTTTGATGAGACGCTGAATAAAAGAAATTTAATCGCCGGCAAACGAAAACCCGCCTTTTCCCGTAAACCCCGGACTCGGTCCGTATAATCAAAAGTATACAAAAAAAGTACCCAGGGTGTAAACTCATTTCCCGAACGATTTTTTAAATTATTTTTTCACCACTAAAACGCATGAGACTTGTAGTTTTCAAAAATGTTTTCATTTTTGATGAGACGCTGAATAAAAGAAATTTAATCGCCGGCAAACGAAAACCCGCCTTTTCCCGTAAACCCCGGACTCGGTCCGTATAATCAAAAGTATACAAAAAAAGTACCCAGGGAGTAAACTCATTTCCCGAACGATTTTTTAAATTATTTTTTCACCACTAAAACGCATGAGACTTGTAGTTTTCAAAGATGTTTTCACTTTTGATGAGACGCTGAATGACAGAAGGTTAATCGCCGGCAAACGAAAACCTGCGATTTCCCGTAAATCCCGGACTCGGCCCGTATAGTCAAAAGTATACAAAGAAAGTACCCAGGGAGTAAACTCATTTCCCGAACGATTTTCTAAATTATATTTTCATCACTAAAACGCATGAGACTTGTAGTTTTCAAAAATGTTTTTATTTTTGATGAGACGCTGAATGAAAGAAGTTTAATCGCCGGCAAACAAAAACCTGCGATTTCCCGTAAATCCCGGACTCGGCCCGTATAGTCAAAAGTATACAAAGAGAGTACCCAGGGTGTAAACTCATTTCCTGAACGATTTTTTAAATTATTATTTCACCACTAAGGCCCATGAGACTTGTAGTTTTTAAAAATGTTTTCATTTTTGATGAGACGCTGAGTAAAAGAAGTTTAATCGCCGGCAAACGAAAACCCGCCATTTCCCGTAAACCCTGGACTCGGCCCGTATAATCAAAAGTATACAAAGAAAGTACCCAGGGAGTAAACTCATTTCCCGAACGATTTTTTAAATTATTTTTTCACCACTAAAACGCATGAGACTTGTAGTTTTCAAAAATGTTTTCATTTTTGCTGAGACGCTGAATAAAAGAAGTTTAATCGCCGGCAAACGAAAACCCGCCATTTCCCGTAAACCCCGGACTCGGCCCGCATAGTCAAAAGTATACAAAGAAAGTACCCAAGGAGAAAACTCATTTCCCGAACGATTTTTTAAATTATTTTTTCACCACTAAAACGCATGAGACTTGTAGTTTTCAAAAATGTTTTCATTTTTGATGAGACGCTGAATAAAAGAAGTTTAATCGTTGGCAAACGAAAACCTGCGATTTCCCGTAAATCCCAGACTCGGCCCGTATAGTCAAAAGTATACAAAGAAAGTACCCAGGGTGTAAACTTATTTCCCGAACGATTTTTTAAATTATTATTTCACCACTAAAGCCCATGAGACTTGTAGTTTTTAAAAATGTTTTCATTTTTAATGAGACGCTGAATAAAAGAAGTTTAAACGCCGCAAAACGAAAACCCGCGACTTCCCGTAAATCCCGGACTCGGCCCGTATAGTAAAGAAAGTACCCGGGATGTAAACTCATTTCCCGAACGATTTTTTAAATTATTATTTCGCCACTAAAACCCATGAGACTTATAGTTTTTAAAAATGTTTTCATTTTTGATGAGACACTGAATAAAAGAAGGTAAATTGCCGGCAAACAAAAACCCGCCATTTCCCGTAAACCCCGGACTCGGCCCGTATTGTCAAAAGTATACAAAGAAATTACCCAGGGAGTAAACTCATTTTCCGAACTATTTTTTAAATTATTTTTTCACCACTACAACGCATGAGACTTGTAGTTTTTAAAAATGTTTTCATTTTTGATGAGACGCTGAATAAAAGAAGTTTAATCGCCGGCAAACGAAAACCCGCCATTTCCCGTAAACCCCGGACTCGGCCCGTATAGTCCAAAGTATACAAAGAGAGTACCCAGGGAGTAAACTCATTTCCCGAACGATTTTTTAAATTATTTTTTCACCACTAAAACGCATGAGACTTGTAGTTTTGAAAAATGTTTTCATTTTTGATGAGACGGTTAATGAAAGAAGTTTAATTGCCGGCAAACGGAAACCTGCGATTTCCCGTAAATCCCGGGCTTGGCTCGTATAGTCGAATGTATACAAAGAAAGTACCCTGTGAGTAAACTCATTTCCAAAACGATTTTTTAAATTATCTTTTCACCACTAAAACGCATGAGACTTGTAGTTTTCAAAAATGTTTTCATTTTTAATGAGACGCTTAATAAAGGAGGTTTAATCGCCGGCAAACGAAAACCCGCCATTTCCCGTAAACCCCGGACTCGACCCGTATAGTCAAAAGTATACAAAGTAAGTACCCAGGGAGTAAACTCATTTCCCGAACGATTTTTTATATTATTTTTTTACCACTAAACGCATGAGACTTGTAGTTTTCAAAAATATTTTCATATTTGATGGGACGCTGAATAAAAGAAGTTTAATCGCAGGCAAACGAAAATCCGCGATTTTCCGTAAATCCCGGACTCGGCCCGTATAGTCAAAAGTATACAAAGAAAGTACCCAGGGAGTAAACTCATTTCCCGAACGATTTTTTAAATTATTTTTTCACCACTAAAACGCATGAGACTTGTAGTTTTCAAAAATGTTTTCATTTTTAATGAGACGCTTAATGAAAGAGGTTTAATCGCTGGCAAACGAAATCCCGCGTTTTCCCGTAAATCCGGGGTTTGGCCCGTATAGTCGAATGTATACAAAGAAAGTACCCAGGGAGTAAACTCATTTCCCGAACGATTTTTTAAATTATTTTTTCACCACTAAATCGCATAAGACTGGTAGTTTTTAAAAAATGTTTTCATTTTTGATGAAACGCTGAATAAAAGAAGTTTAATCGCCGGCAAACGAAAACCCGCGATTTCCCGTAAATCCCGGCTTGGCCCGTATAGTCAAAAGTATACAAAGAAAGTACCCAGGGAGTAAACTCATTTTCCGAACGATTTTTTAAATTATTTTTTCACCACTAAAACGCATGAGACTTGTAGTTTTCAAAAATGTTTTCATTTTTGATGAGACGCTGAATAAAAGCAGTTTAATCGCCGGCAAACGAAAACCTGCGATTTCCCGTAAATCCCGGACTCGGCCCGTATAGTCAAAAGTAAACAAAGAAAGTACCCAGGGAGTAAACTCATTTCCAGAACGATTTTTTAAATTATTTTTTCACCACTAAAACGCATAAAACTTGTAGTTTTTTAAAATGTTTTTATTTTTGATGAGACGCTGATTAAAAGAGGTTTAATCGCCGGCAAACAAAAACCCGCCATTTCCCGTAAACCCCGGACTCGACCCGTATAGTCAAAAGTATACAAAGTAAGTACCCAGGGAGTAAACTCATTTCCCGAACGATTTTTTATATTATTTTTTTACCACTAAACGCATGAGACTTGTAGTTTTCAAAAATATTTTCATATTTGATGGGACGCTGAATAAAAGAAGTTTAATCGCCGGCAAACGAAAATCCGCGATTTTCCGTAAATCCCGGACTCGGCCCGTATAGTCAAAAGTATACAAAGAAAGTACCCAGGGAGTAAACTCATTTCCCGAACGATGTTTTAAATTATTTTTTCACCACTAAAACGCATGAGACTTGTAGTTTTCAAAAATTTTTTCATTTTTAATGAGACGCTTAATGAAAGAGGTTTAATCGCTGGCAAACGAAATCCCGCGTTTTCCCGTAAATCCGGGGTTTGGCCCGTATAGTCGAATGTATACAAAGAAAGTACCCAGGGAGTAAACTCATTTCCCGAACGATTTTTTAAATTTTTGTTTCACCACTAAAACGCATGAGACTTGTAGTTTTCAAAAATGTTTTCATTTTTGATGAGACGCTTAATGAAAGAGGTTTAATCGCCGGAAAACGAAAACCCGCGATTTCCCGTAAATCCCGGGCTTGGCCGGTATAGTCGAATGTATACAAAGAAAGTACCCTGTGAGTAAACTCATTTCCAGAACGATTTTTTAAATTATTTTTTCACCACTAAATCGCATAAGACTGGTAGTTTTTAAAAAATGTTTTCATTTTTGATGAAACGCTGAATAAAAGAAGTTTAATCGCCGGCAAACGAAAACCCGCGATTTCCCGTAAATCCCGGCTTGGCCCGTATAGTCAAAAGTATACAAAGAAAGTACCCAGGGAGTAAACTCATTTTTCGAACGATTTTTTAAATTATTTTTTCACCACTAAAACGCATGAGACTTGTAGTTTTCAAAAATGTTTTCATTTTTGATGAGACGCTGAATAAAAGCAGTTTAATCGCCGGCAAACGAAAACCTGCGATTTCCCGTAAATCCCGGACTCGGCCCGTATAGTCAAAAGTAAACAAAGAATGTACCCAGGGAGTAAACTCATTTCCAGAACGATTTTTTAAATTATTTTTTCACCACTAAAACGCATAAGACTTGTAGTTTTTTAAAATGTTTTTATTTTTGATGAGACGCTGATTAAAAGAAGTTTAATCGCCGGCAAACGAAAACCCGCGATTTCCCGTAAATCCCGGGCTTGGCCCGTGTAGTCAAAAGTATAGAAAGAAAGTACCCAGGGAGTAAACTCATTTCCCGAACGATTTTTTAAATTACTTTTTCACCACTAAAACGCATGAGACTTGTAGTTTTTAAAAATGTTTTCATTCTTGATGAGACGCTGAATAAAAGAAGTTTAATCGCCGGCAAACGAAATCCCGCGTTTTCCCGTAAATCCGGGGTTTGGCCCGTATAGTCGAATGTATACAAAGAAAGTACCCAGGGAGTAAACTCATTTCCCGAACGATTTTTCAATTTTTTTTTTCACCACTAAAACGCATGAGACTTGTAGTTTTCAAAAATGTTTTCATTTTTGATGAGACGCTTAATGAAAGAGGTTTAATTGCCGGAAAACGAAAACCCGCGATTTCCCGTAAATCCCGGGCTTGGCCCGTATAGTCGAATGTATACAAAGAAAGTACCCAGGGAGTAAACTCATTTCCCGAACGATTTTTTAAATTATTTTTCACCACTAAAACGCATGAGACTTGTAGATTTCAAAAATGTTTTCATTTTTGATGAGACGCTGAATAAAAGCAGTTTAATCGCCGGCAAACGAAAACCTGCGATTTCCCGTAAATCCCGGACTCGGCCCGTATAGTCAAAAGTAAACAAAGAAAGTACCCAGGGAGTAAACTCATTTCCAGAACGATTTTTTAAATTATTTTTTCACCACTAAAACGCATGAGACTTGTAGTTTTTAAAAATGTTGTCATTTTTGATGAGACGCTGAATAAAAGAAGTTTAATCGCCGGCAAACGAAAACCTGCGATTTCCCGTAAATCCTGGACTCGGCCCGTATAGTTAAAAGTATACAAGGAAAGTACCCAGTGAATAAACTCATTTCCCGAACGATTTTTTAAATTATTATTTCACCACTAAAACCCATGGGACTTATAGTTTTTAAAAATGTTTTCATTTTTGATGAGACGCTGAATAAAAGAAGTTAAATCGCCGGCAAACGAAAACCCGCCATTTCCCGTAAACCCCGGACTCGGCCCGTATAGTCAAAAGTATACAAAGAAAGTACCCAGGAAGTAAACTCATTTCCCGAACGATTTTTTAAATTATTTTTTCACCACTAAAACGCATGAGACTTGTAGTTTTCAAAAATGTTTTCATTTTTGATGAGACGCTTAATGAAAGAGGTTTAATCGCCGGCAAACGAAATCCTGCGATTTCCCGTAAATCCCGGGCTTGGCCCGTATAGTCGAATGTATACAAAGAAAGTACCCCGGGAGTAAACTCATTTCCCGAACGATTTTTTAATTATTTTTTTTCACCACTAAAACGCATGAGACTTGTAATTTTCAAAAATGTTTTTATTTTTGATGAGACGGTTAATGAAAGAAGTTTAATCGCCGGCAAACGAAAACCCGCGATTTCCCGTAAATCCCGGGCTTGGCCCGTATAGTCGAATGTATACAAAGAAAGTACCCTGTGAGTAAACTCATTTCCAAAACGATTTTTTAAATTATCTTTTCACCACTAAAACGCATGAGACTTGTAGTTTTCAAAAATGTTTTCATTTTTGATGAGACGCTGAATAAAAGAAGTTTAATCGCCGGCAAACGAAAACCCGCCATTTCCCGTAAACCCCGGTCTCGACCCGTATAGTCAAAAGTATACAAAGAAAGTACCCAGGGAGTAAACTCATTTCCCGAACGATTTTTTATATTATTTTTTTACCACCAAACGCATGAGACTTGTAGTTTTTAAAAATGTTTTCATTTTTGATGAAACGCTGAATAAAAGAAGTTTAATCGCCGGCAAACGAAAACCCGCGATTTCCCGCAATTCCCTGCTTGGCCCGTATAGTCAAAAGTACACAAAGAAAGTACCCAGGGAGTAAACTCATTTCCCGAACGATTTTTTAAATTATTTTTTCACCACTACAACGCATGAGACTTGTAGTTTTTAAAAGTGTTTTCATTTTTGATGAGACGCTGAATAAAAGAAGTTTAATCGCCGGCAAACGAAAACCCGCCATTTCCCGTAAACCCCGGACGCGGCCCGTATAGTCAAAAGTATACAAAGAAATTACCCAGGGAGTAAACTCATTTTCCGAACGATTTTGTAAATTATTTTTTCACCACTACAACGCATGAGACTTGTAGTTTTCAAAAATGTTTTCATTTTTGATAAGACGCTGAATAAAAGAAGTTTAATCGCCCTCAAACGAAAATCCGCGATTTCCCGTAAATCCCGGACTCGGCCCGTATAGTCCAAAGTATACAAAGAAAGTACCCAGGGAGTAAACTTATTTCATGAACGATTTTTTAAATTATTTTTTCACCACTAAAACGCATGAGACTTGTAGTTTTCAAAAATGTTTTCATTTTTGATGAGACGGTTAATGAAAGAAGTTTAATCGCCGGCAAACGAAATCCCGCGTTTTCCAGTAAATCCCGGGTTGGCCCGTATAGTCGAATGTATACAAAGAAAGTACCCTGTGAGTAAACTCATTTCCCGAACGATTTTTTAAATTATTTTTTCACTAATAAAACGCATGAGACTTGTAGTTTTCAGAAATGTTTTCATTTTTGATGAGACGCTTAAGGAAAGTGGTTTAATCGCCAGCAAACCAAAACCCGCGATTTCCCGTAAATCCCGGGCTTGGCCCGTATAGTCGAATGTATACAAAGAAAGTACCCTGTGAGTAAACTCATTTCCAAAACGATTTTTTAAATTATCTTTTCACCACTAAAACGCATGAGACTTGTAGTTTTTAAAAATGTTTTCATTTTTGATGAAACGCTGAATAAAAGAAGTTTAATCGCCGGCAAACGAAAACCCGCGATTTCCCGCAAATCCCGGCTTGGCCCGTATAGTCAAAAGTATACAAAGAAAGTACCCAGGGAGTAAACTCATTTCCCGAACGATTTTTTAAATTATTTTTTCACCACTAAAACGCATGAGACTTGTAGTTTTCAAAAATGTTTTCATTTTTGATGAGACGCTGAATAAAAGCAGTTTAATCGCCGGCAAACGAAAACCTGCGATTTCCCGTAAATCCCGGACTCGGCCCGTATCGTCAAAAGTATACAAAGAAAGTACCCAGGGAGTAAACTCATTTTCCGAACGATTTTTTAAATTATTTGTTCACCACTACAACGCATGAGACTTGTAATTTTCAAAAATGTTTTCATTTTTGATGAGACGCTGAATAAAAGAAGTTTAATCGCCCTCAAACGAAAATCCGCGATTTCCCGTAAATCCCGGACTCGGCCCGTATAGTCGAATGTATACAAAGAAAGTACCCAGGGAGTAAACTCATTTCCCGAACGATTTTTTAAATTATTTTTTCACCACTAAAACGCATGAGACTTGTAGTTTTCAAAAATGTTTTCATTTTTGATGAGACGCTGAATAAAAGCAGTTTAATCGCCGGCAAACGAAAACCTGCGATTTCCCGTAAATCCCGGACTCGGCCCGTATCGTCAAAAGTATACAAAGAAAGTACCCAGGGAGTAAACTCATTTTCCGAACGATTTTTTAAATTATTTGTTCACCACTACAACGCATGAGACTTGTAATTTTCAAAAATGTTTTCATTTTTGATGAGACGCTGAATAAAAGAAGTTTAATCGCCCTCAAACGAAAATCCGCGATTTCCCGTAAATCCCGGACTCGGCCCGTATAGTCCAAAGTATACAAAGAAAGTACCCAGGGAGTAAACTTATTTCATGAACGATTTTTTAAATTATTTTTTCACCACTAAAACGCATGAGACTTGTAGTTTTCAAAAATGTTTTCATTTTTGATGAGACGCTTAATGAAAGAGGTTTAATCGCCGGCAAACTAAATCCTGCGATTTCCCGTAAATCCCGGGCTTGGCCCGTATAGTCCAATATGTATACAAAGAAAGTACCCCGGGAGTAAACTCATTTCCCGAACGATTTTTTAATTATTTTTTTTCACCACCAAAACGCATGAGACTTGTAGTTTTCAAAAATGTTTTCATTTTTGATGAGACGGTTAATGAAAGAAGTTTAATCGCCGGCAAACGAAATCCCGCGATTTCCCGTAAATCCCGGGTTGGCCCGTATAGTCGAATGTATACAAAGAAAGTACCCTGTGAGTAAACTCATTTCCCGAACGATTTTTTAAATTATTTTTTCACCAATAAAACGCATGAGACTTGTAGTTTTCAGAAATGTTTTCATTTTTGATGAGACGCTTAAGGAAAGTGGTTTAATCGCCAGCAAACCAAAACCCGCGATTTCCCGTAAATCCCGGGCTTGGCCCGTATAGTCGAATGTATACAAAGAAAGTACCCTGTGAGTAAACTCATTTCCAAAACGATTTTTTAAATTATCTTTTCACCACTAAAACGCATGAGACTTGTAGTTTTTAAAAATGTTTTCATTTTTGATGAAACGCTGAATAAAAGAAGTTTAATCGCCGGCAAACGAAAACCCGCGATTTCCCGCAAATCCCGGCTTGGCCCGTATAGTCAAAAGTATACAAAGAAAGTACCCAGGGAGTAAACTCATTTCCCGAACGATTTTTTAAATTATTTTTTCACCACTAAAACGCATGAGACTTGTAGTTTTCAAAAATGTTTTCATTTTTGATGAGACGCTGAATAAAAGCAGTTTAATCGCCGGCAAACGAAAACCTGCGATTTCCCGTAAACCCCGGACTCGGCCCGTATAGTCAAAAGTATACAAAGAAAGTACCCAGGGAGTAAACTCATTTTCCGAACGATTTTTTAAATTATTTTTTCACCACTAAAACGCATGAGACTTGTAGTTTTCAAAAATGTTTTCATTTTTGATGAGACGCTTAATGAAAGAGGTTTAATCGCCGGCAAACTAAATCCTGCGATTTCCCGTAAATCCCGGGCTTGGCCCGTATAGTCGAATGTATACAAAGAAAGTACCCCGGGAGTAAACTCATTTCCCGAACGATTTTTTAATTATTTTTTTTCACCACTAAAACGCATGAGACTTGTAGTTTTCAAAAATGTTTTCATTTTTGATGAGACGGTTAATGAAAGAAGTTTAATCGCCGGCAAACGAAATCCCGCGATTTCCCGTAAATCCCGGGTTGGCCCGTATAGTCGAATGTATACAAAGAAAGTACCCTGTGAGTAAACTCATTTCCCGAACGATTTTTTAAATTATTTTTTCACTAATAAAACGCATGAGACTTGTAGTTTTCAAAAATGTTTTCATTTTTGATGAGACGGTTAATGAAAGAAGTTTAATCGCCGGCAAACGAAATCCCGCGATTTCCAGTAAATCCCGGGTTGGCCCGTATAGTCGAATGTATACAAAGAAAGTACCCTGTGAGTAAACTCATTTCCCGAACGATTTTTTAAATTATTTTTTCACTAATAAAACGCATGAGACTTGTAGTTTTCAGAAATGTTTTCATTTTTGATGAGACGCTTAAGGAAAGTGGTTTAATCGCCAGCAAACCAAAACCCGCGATTTCCCGTAAATCCCGGGCTTGGCCCGTATAGTCGAATGTATACAAAGAAAGTACCCTGTGAGTAAACTCATTTCCAAAACGATTTTTTAAATTATCTTTTCACCACTAAAACGCATGAGACTTGTAGTTTTTAAAAATGTTTTCATTTTTGATGAAACGCTGAATAAAAGAAGTTTAATCGCCGGCAAACGAAAACCCGCGATTTCCCGCAAATCCCGGCTTGGCCCGTATAGTCAAAAGTATACAAAGAAAGTACCCAGGGAGTAAACTCATTTCCCGAACGATTTTTTAAATTATTTTTTCACCACTAAAACGCATGAGACTTGTAGTTTTCAAAAATGTTTTCATTTTTGATGAGACGCTGAATAAAAGCAGTTTAATCGCCGGCAAACGAAAACCTGCGATTTCCCGTAAATCCCGGACTCGGCCCGTATCGTCAAAAGTATACAAAGAAAGTACCCAGGGAGTAAACTCATTTTCCGAACGATTTTTTAAATTATTTGTTCACCACTACAACGCATGAGACTTGTAATTTTCAAAAATGTTTTCATTTTTGATGAGACGCTGAATAAAAGAAGTTTAATCGCCCTCAAACGAAAATCCGCGATTTCCCGTAAATCCCGGACTCGGCCCGTATAGTCGAATGTATACAAAGAAAGTACCCAGGGAGTAAACTCATTTCCCGAACGATTTTTTAAATTATTTTTTCACCACTAAAACGCATGAGACTTGTAGTTTTCAAAAATGTTTTCATTTTTGATGAGACGCTGAATAAAAGCAGTTTAATCGCCGGCAAACGAAAACCTGCGATTTCCCGTAAATCCCGGACTCGGCCCGTATCGTCCAAAGTATACAAAGAAAGTACCCAGGGAGTAAACTCATTTTCCGAACGATTTTTTAAATTATTTGTTCACCACTACAACGCATGAGACTTGTAATTTTCAAAAATGTTTTCATTTTTGATGAGACGCTGAATAAAAGAAGTTTAATCGCCCTCAAACGAAAATCCGCGATTTCCCGTAAATCCCGGACTCGGCCCGTATAGTCCAAAGTATACAAAGAAAGTACCCAGGGAGTAAACTTATTTCATGAACGATTTTTTAAATTATTTTTTCACCACTAAAACGCATGAGACTTGTAGTTTTCAAAAATGTTTTCATTT
Source organism: Hydractinia symbiolongicarpus (assembly GCF_029227915.1). Classification (NCBI taxonomy): domain Eukaryota; kingdom Metazoa; phylum Cnidaria; class Hydrozoa; order Anthoathecata; family Hydractiniidae; genus Hydractinia; species Hydractinia symbiolongicarpus. Next base: position 1,765,522 of record NC_079875.1, on the reverse strand, counting down.
TTGATGAGACGCTTAATGAAAGAGGTTTAATCGCCGGCAAACTAAATCCTGCGATTTCCCGTAAATCCCGGGCTTGGCCCGTATAGTCCAATATGTATACAAAGAAAGTACCCCGGGAGTAAACTCATTTCCCGAACGATTTTTTAATTATTTTTTTTCACCACCAAAACGCATGAGACTTGTAGTTTTCAAAAATGTTTTCATTTTTGATGAGACGGTTAATGAAAGAAGTTTAATCGCCGGCAAACGAAATCCCGCGATTTCCCGTAAATCCCGGGTTGGCCCGTATAGTCGAATGTATACAAAGAAAGTACCCTGTGAGTAAACTCATTTCCCGAACGATTTTTTAAATTATTTTTTCACCAATAAAACGCATGAGACTTGTAGTTTTCAGAAATGTTTTCATTTTTGATGAGACGCTTAAGGAAAGTGGTTTAATCGCCAGCAAACCAAAACCCGCGATTTCCCGTAAATCCCGGGCTTGGCCCGTATAGTCGAATGTATACAAAGAAAGTACCCTGTGAGTAAACTCATTTCCAAAACGATTTTTTAAATTATCTTTTCACCACTAAAACGCATGAGACTTGTAGTTTTTAAAAATGTTTTCATTTTTGATGAAACGCTGAATAAAAGAAGTTTAATCGCCGGCAAACGAAAACCCGCGATTTCCCGCAAATCCCGGCTTGGCCCGTATAGTCAAAAGTATACAAAGAAAGTACCCAGGGAGTAAACTCATTTCCCGAACGATTTTTTAAATTATTTTTTCACCACTAAAACGCATGAGACTTGTAGTTTTCAAAAATGTTTTCATTTTTGATGAGACGCTGAATAAAAGCAGTTTAATCGCCGGCAAACGAAAACCTGCGATTTCCCGTAAACCCCGGACTCGGCCCGTATAGTCAAAAGTATACAAAGAAAGTACCCAGGGAGTAAACTCATTTTCCGAACGATTTTTTAAATTATTTTTTCACCACTAAAACGCATGAGACTTGTAGTTTTCAAAAATGTTTTCATTTTTGATGAGACGCTTAATGAAAGAGGTTTAATCGCCGGCAAACTAAATCCTGCGATTTCCCGTAAATCCCGGGCTTGGCCCGTATAGTCGAATGTATACAAAGAAAGTACCCCGGGAGTAAACTCATTTCCCGAACGATTTTTTAATTATTTTTTTTCACCACTAAAACGCATGAGACTTGTAGTTTTCAAAAATGTTTTCATTTTTGATGAGACGGTTAATGAAAGAAGTTTAATCGCCGGCAAACGAAATCCCGCGATTTCCCGTAAATCCCGGGTTGGCCCGTATAGTCGAATGTATACAAAGAAAGTACCCTGTGAGTAAACTCATTTCCCGAACGATTTTTTAAATTATTTTTTCACCAATAAAACGCATGAGACTTGTAGTTTTCAGAAATGTTTTCATTTTTGATGAGACGCTTAAGGAAAGTGGTTTAATCGCCAGCAAACCAAAACCCGCGATTTCCCGTAAATCCCGGGCTTGGCCCGTATAGTCGAATGTATACAAAGAAAGTACCCTGTGAGTAAACTCATTTCCAAAACGATTTTTTAAATTATCTTTTCACCACTAAAACGCATGAGACTTGTAGTTTTTAAAAATGTTTTCATTTTTGATGAAACGCTGAATAAAAGAAGTTTAATCGCCGGCAAACGAAAACCCGCGATTTCCCGCAAATCCCGGCTTGGCCCGTATAGTCAAAAGTATACAAAGAAAGTACCCAGGGAGTAAACTCATTTCCCGAACGATTTTTTAAATTATTTTTTCACCACTAAAACGCATGAGACTTGTAGTTTTCAAAAATGTTTTCATTTTTGATGAGACGCTGAATAAAAGCAGTTTAATCGCCGGCAAACGAAATCCTGCGATTTCCCGTAAATCCCGGGCTTGGCCCGTATAGTCCAATATGTATACAAAGAAAGTACCCCGGGAGTAAACTCATTTCCCGAACGATTTTTTAATTATTTTTTTTCACCACCAAAACGCACGAGACTTGTAGTTTTCAAAAATGTTTTCATTTTTGATGAGACGGTTAATGAAAGAAGTTTAATCGCCGGCAAACGAAATCCCGCGATTTCCCGAAAATCCCGGGTTGGCCCGTATAGTCGAATGTATACAAAGAAAGTACCCTGTGAGTAAACTCATTTCCCGAACGATTTTTTAAATTATTTTTTCACCAATAAAACGCATGAGACTTGTAGTTTTCAGAAATGTTTTCATTTTTGATGAGACGCTTAAGGAAAGTGGTTTAATCGCCAGCAAACCAAAACCCGCGATTTCCCGTAAATCCCGGGCTTGGCCCGTATAGTCGAATGTATACAAAGAAAGTACCCTGTGAGTAAACTCATTTCCAAAACGATTTTTTAAATTATCTTTTCACCACTACAACGCATGAGACTTGTAGTTTTTAAAAATGTTTTCATTTTTGATGAACCGCTGAATAAAAGAAGTTTAATCGCCGGCAAACGAAAACCCGCGATTTCCCGCAAATCCCGGCTTGGCCCGTATAGTCAAAAGTATACAAAGAAAGTACCCAGGGAGTAAACCCATTTCCCGAACGATTTTTTAAATTATTTTTTCACCACTAAAACGCATGAGACTTGTAGTTTTCAAAAATGTTTTCATTTTTGATGAGACGCTGAATAAAAGCAGTTTAATCGCCGGCAAACGAAAACCTGCGATTTCCCGTAAACCCCGGACTCGGCCCGTATAGTCAAAAGTATACAAAGAAAGTACCCAGGGAGTAAACTCATTTTCCGAACGATTTTTTAAATTACTTTTTCACCACTACAACGCATGAGACTTGTAGTTTTCAAAAATGTTTTCATTTTTGATGAGACGCTGAATAAAAGAAGTTTAATCGCCCTCAAACGAAAATCCGCGATTTTCCGTAAATCCCGGACTCGGCCCGTATAGTCCAAAGTATACAAAGAAAGTACCCAGGGAGTAAACTTATTTCATGAACGATTTTTTAAATTATTTTTTCACCACTAAAACGCATGAGACTTGTAGTTTTCAAAAATGTTTTCATTTTTGATGAGACGCTTAATGAAAGAGGTTTAATCGCCGGCAAACTAAATCCTGCGATTTCCCGTAAATCCCGGGCTTGGCCCGTATAGTCGAATGTATACAAAGAAAGTACCCCGGGAGTAAACTCATTTCCCGAACGATTTTTTAATTATTTTTTTTCACCACTAAAACGCATGAGACTTGTAGTTTTCAAAAATGTTTTCATTTTTGATGAGACGGTTAATGAAAGAAGTTTAATCGCCGGCAAACGAAATCCCGCGATTTCCCGTAAATCCCGGGTTGGCCCGTATAGTCGAATGTATACAAAGAAAGTACCCTGTGAGTAAACTCATTTCCCGAACGATTTTTTAAATTATTTTTTCACCAATAAAACGCATGAGACTTGTAGTTTTCAGAAATGTTTTCATTTTTGATGAGACGCTTAAGGAAAGTGGTTTAATCGCCAGCAAACCAAAACCCGCGATTTCCCGTAAATCCCGGGCTTGGCCCGTATAGTCGAATGTATACAAAGAAAGTACCCTGTGAGTAAACTCATTTCCAAAACGATTTTTTAAATTATCTTTTCACCACTAAAACGCATGAGACTTGTAGTTTTTAAAAATGTTTTCATTTTTGATGAAACGCTGAATAAAAGAAGTTTAATCGCCGGCAAACGAAAACCCGCTATTTCCCGCAAATCCCGGCTTGGCCCGTATAGTCAAAAGTATACAAAGAAAGTACCCAGGGAGTAAACTCATTTCCCGAACGATTTTTTAAATTATTTTTTCACCACTAAAACGCATGAGACTTGTAGTTTTCAAAAATGTTTTCATTTTTGATGAGACGCTGAATAAAAGCAGTTTAATCGCCGGCAAACGAAAACCTGCCATTTTCCGTAAATCCCGGGCTTGGCCCGTATAGTCGAATGTATACAAAGAAAGTACCCTGTGAGTAAACTCATTTCCAAAACGATTTTTTAAATTATCTTTTCACCACTAAAACGCATGAGACTTGTAGTTTTTAAAAATGTTTTCATTTTTGATGAAACGCTGAATAGAAGAAGTTTAATCGCCGGCAAACGAAAACCCGCGATTTCCCGCAAATCCCAGCTTGGCCCGTATAGTCAAAAGTATACAAAGAAAGTACCCAGGGAGTAAACTCATTTCCCGAACGAATTTTTAAATTATTTTTTCACCACTAAAACGCACGAGACTTGTAGTTTTCAAAAATGTTTTCATTTTTGATGAGACGTTGAATAAAAGCAGTTTAATCGCCGGCAAACGAAAACCTGCGATTTCCCGTAAATCCCGGACTCGGCCCGTATAGTCAAAAGTAAACAAAGAAAGTACCCAGGGAGTAACCTCGTTTCCAGAACGATTTTTTAAATTATTTTTTCACCACTACAACGCATGAGACTTGTAGTTTTTAAAAATGTTTTCATTTTTGATGAGACGCTGAATAAAAGAAGTTTAATCGCCGGCAAACGAAAACCCGCCATTTCCCGTAAACCCCGAACTCGGCCCGTATAGTCAAAAGTATACAAAGAAAGTACCCAGGGAGTAAACTCATTTTCCGAACGATTTTTTAAATTATTTTTTCACCACTAAAACGCATGAGACTTGTAGTTTTCAAAAATGTTTTCATTTTTGATGAGACGCTGAATAAAAGCAGTTTAATCGCCGGCAAACGAAAACCTGCGATTTCCCGTAAATCCCGGGCTTGGCCCGTATAGTCGAATGTATACAAAGAAAGTACCCTGTGAGTAAACTCATTTCCAAAACGATTTTTTAAATTATCTTTTCACCACTAAAACGCATGAGACTTGTAGTTTTTAAAAATGTTTTCATTTTTGATGAAACGCTGAATAAAAGAAGTTTAATCGCCGGCAAACGAAAACCCGCGATTTCCCGCAAATCCCGGCTTGGCCCGTATAGTCAAAAGTATACAAAGAAAGTACCCAGGGAGTAAACTCATTTCCCGAACGATTTTTTAAATTATTTTTTCACCACTAAAACGCATGAGACTTGTAGTTTTCAAAAATGTTTTCATTTTTGATGAGACGCTGAATAAAAGCAGTTTAATCGCCGGCAAACGAAAACCTGCGATTTCCCGTAAATCCCGGGCTTGGCCCGTATAGTCGAATGTATACAAAGAAAGTACCCTGTGAGTAAACTCATTTCCAAAACGATTTTTTAAATTATCTTTTCACCACTAAAACGCATGAGACTTGTAGTTTTTAAAAATGTTTTCATTTTTGATGAAACGCTGAATAAAAGAAGTTTAATCGCCGGCAAACGAAAACCCGCGATTTCCCGCAAATCCCAGCTTGGCCCGTATAGTCAAAAGTAAACAAAGAAAGTACCCAGGGAGTAAAGTCATTTCCCGAACGATTTTTTAAATTATTTTTTCACCACTAAAACGCATGAGACTTGTAGTTTTCAAAAATGTTTTCATTTTTGATGAGACGTTGAATAAAAGCAGTTTAATCGCCGGCAAACGAAAACCTGCGATTTCCCGTAAATCCCGGACTCGGCCCGTATAGTCAAAAGTAAACAAAGAAAGTACTCAGGGAGTAACCTCGTTTCCATAACGATTTTTTAAATTATTTTTTCACCACTACAACGCATGAGACTTGTAGTTTTTAAAAATGTTTTCATTTTTGATGAGACGCTGAATAAAAGAAGTTTAATCGCCGGCAAACGGAAACCCGCCATTTCCCGTAAACCCCGAACTCGGCCCGTATAGTCAAAAGTATACAAAGAAAGTACCCAGGGAGTAAACTCATTTTCCTAACGATTTTTTAAATTATTTTTTCTCCACTCCAACGCATGAGACTTGTAGTTTTCAAAAATGTTTTCATTTTTGATGAGACGCTGAATAAAAGAAGTTTATTCGCCCTCAAACGAAAATCCGCGTTTTCCCGTAAATCCCGGACTCGGCCCGTATAGTCCAAAGTATACAAAGAAAGTACCCAGGGAGTAAACTCATTTCCTGAACGATTTTTTAATTTTTTTTTTCACCACTAAAACGCATGAGACTTGTAGTTTTCAATATGTTTTCATTTTTGTTGAGACGGTTAATGAAAGAAGTTTAATCGCCGGCAAACGAAAACCCGCGATTTCCCGTAAACCCTGGACTCGACCCGTTTAGTCAAAAGTACACAAAGAAAGTACCCAGGGAGTAAACTCATTTCCCGAACGATTTTTTATATTATTTTTTTACCACTAAACGCATGACACTTGTAGTTTTCAAAAATATTTTCATATTTGATGGGACGCTGAATAAAAGAAGTTTAATCGCCGGCAAACGAAAATCCGCGATTTTCCGTAAATCCCGGACTCGGCCCGTATAGTCAAAAGTATACAAAGAAAGTACCCAGGGAGTAAACTCATTTCCCGAACGATTTTTTAAATTACTTTTTCACCACTAAAACGCATGAGACTTGTAGCTTTTAAAAATGTTTTCATTTTTGATGAGACGCTGAATAAAAGAAGTTTAATCGCCGGCAAACGAAAACCTGCGATTTCCCGTAAATCCTGGACTCGGCCCGTATAGTCAAAAGTATACAAAGAAAGTACCCAGGGAGTAAACTCATTTCCCAAACGATTTTTTAAATTATTATTTCACCACTAAAGCCCATGAGACTTGTAGTTTTTAAAAATGTTTTCATTTTTGATGAGACGCTGAATAAAAGAAGTTTAATCGCCGGCAAACAAAAACCCGCGATTTCCCGTACATCCCAGACTCGGCCCGTATAGTCAAAAGTATACAAAGAAAGTACCCAGGGAGTAAACTCATTTCCCGAACGATTTTTTAAATTATTTTTTCACCACTAAAACGCATGAGACTTGTAGTTTTCAAAAATGTTTTTATTTTTGATGAGACGCTGAATAAAAGAAGTTTAATCGCCGGCAAACGAAAACCTGCGATTTCCCGTAAATCCTGGACTCGGCCCGTATAGTAAAAAGTATACAAAGAAAGTATCCAGGGTGTAAACTCATTTCCCGAACGATTTTTTAAATTATTTTTTCACCACTAAAAGGCATGAGACTTGTTGTTTTCAAATATGTTTTCCTTTTTGATGAGACGCTGAATAAAAGAAGTTTAATCGCCGGCAAACGAAAACCTGCGATTTCCCGTAAATCCCGTACTCGGCCCGTATAGTCAAAAGTATACAAAGAAAGTACCCAGGGAGTAAACTCATTTCCCAAACGATTTTTTAAATTATTATTTCACCACTAAAGCCCAAGAGACTTGTAGTTTTTAAAAATGTTTTCATTTTTGATGAGACGCTGAATAAAAGAAGTTTAATCGCCGGCAAACGAAAACCCGCAATTTCCCGTAAATCCCGGCCTCGGCCCGTATAGTCAAAAGTATACAAGGAAAGTACCCAGTCAGTAAACTCATTTCCCTAACGAATTTTTAAATTATTATTTCACCACAAAACGCATGACACTTGTAGTTTTTAAAAATGTTTTCATTTTTGATGAGACGCTTAATGAAAGAGGTTTAATCGCCGGCAAACGAAATCCCGCGTTTTCCCGTAAATCCGGGGCTTGGCCCTTATAGTCGAATGTATACAAAGAAAGTACTCAGGGAGTAAACTCATTTCCAGAACGATTTTTTAAATTATTTTTTCACCACTAAAACGCATGAGACTTGTTGTTTTCAAATATGTTTTCCTTTTTGATGAGACGCTGAATAAAAGAAGTTTAATCGCCGGCAAACGAAAACCTGCGATTTCCCGTAAATCCCGTACTCGGCCCGTATAGTCAAAAGTATACAAAGAAAGTACCCAGGGAGTAAACTCATTTCCCAAACGATTTTTTAAATTATTATTTCACCACTAAAGCCCAAGAGACTTGTAGTTTTTAAAAATGTTTTCATTTTTGATGAGACGCTGAATAAAAGAAGTTTAATCGCCGGCAAACAAAAACCCGCAATTTCCCGTAAATCCCGGCCTCGGCCCGTATAGTCAAAAGTATACAAGGAAAGTACCCAGTCAGTAAACTCATTTCCCTAACGAATTTTTAAATTATTATTTCACCACTAAAGCCCATGAGACTTGTAGTTTTTAAAAATGTTTTCATTTTTGATGAGACGCTGAATAAAAGAAGTTTAATCGCCGGCAAACGAAAACCCGCGATTTCCCGTACATCCCGGACTCGGCCCGTATAGTCAAAAGTATACAAAGAAAGTACCCAGGGAGTAAACTCATTTCCCGAACGATTTTTTAAATTATTTTTTCACCACTAAAACGCATGAGACTTGTAGTTTTCAAAAATGTTTTTATTGTTGATGAGACGCTTAATGAAAGAGGTTTAATCGCCGGCAAACGAAATCCCGCGTTTTCCCGTAAATCCGGGGCTTGGCCCGTATAGTCTAATGTATACAAAGAAAGTACCCAGGGAGTAAACTCATTTCCCGAACGATTTTTTAAATTACTTTTTCACCACTAAAACGCATGAGACTTGTAGTTTTTAAAAATGTTTTCATTTTTGATGAGACGCTGAATAAAAGAAGTTTAATCGCCGGCAAACGAAAACTTGCGATTTCCCGTAAATCCTGGACTCGGCCCGTATAGTCAAAAGTATACAAAGAAAGTACCCAGGGAGTAAACTCATTTCCCAAACGATTTTTTAAATTATTATTTCACCACTAAAGCCCATGAGACTTGTAGTTTTTAAAAATGTTTTCATTTTTGATGAGACGCTGAATAAAAGAAGTTTAATCGCCGGGAAACGAAAACCCGCGATTTCCCGTAAATCCGGGACTCGGCCCGTATAGTCAAAAGTATACAAGGAAAGTACCCAGTCAGTAAACTCATTTCCCTAACGAATTTTTAAATTATTATTTCACCACAAAACGCATGACACTTGTAGTTTTCAAAAATGTTTTCATTTTTGATGAGACGCTTAATGAAAGAGGTTTAATCGCCGGCAAACGAAATCCCGCGTTTTCCCGTAAATCCGGGGCTTGGCCCTTATAGTCGAATGTATACAAAAAAAGTACTCAGGGAGTAAACTCATTTCCAGAACGATTTTTTAAATTATTTTTTCACCACTAAAACGCATGAGACTTGTTGTTTTCAAATATGTTTTCCTTTTTGATGAGACGCTGAATAAAAGAAGTTTAATCGCCGGCAAACGAAAACCTGCGATTTCCCGTAAATCCCGTACTCGGCCCGTATAGTCAAAAGTATACAAAGAAAGTACCCAGGGAGTAAACTCATTTCCCAAACGATTTTTTAAATTATTATTTCACCACTAAAGCCCAAGAGACTTGTAGTTTTTAAAAATGTTTTCATTTTTGATGAGACGCTGAATAAAAGAAGTTTAATCGCCGGCAAACGAAAACCTGCGATTTCCCGTAAATCCCGTACTCGGCCCGTATAGTCAAAAGTATACAAAGAAAGTACCCAGGGAGTAAACTCATTTCCCAAACGATTTTTTAAATTATTATTTCACCACTAAAGCCCAAGAGACTTGTAGTTTTTAAAAATGTTTTCATTTTTGATGAGACGCTGAATAAAAGAAGTTTAATCGCCGGCAAACGAAAACCCGCAATTTCCCGTAAATCCCGGCCTCGGCCCGTATAGTCAAAAGTATACAAGGAAAGTACCCAGTCAGTAAACTCATTTCCCTAACGAATTTTTAAATTATTATTTCACCACTAAAGCCCATGAGACTTGTAGTTTTTAAAAATGTTTTCATTTTTGATGAGACGCTGAATAAAAGAGGTTTAATCGCCGGCAAACGAAATCCCGCGTTTTCCCGTAAATCCGGGGCTTGGCCCGTATAGTCTAATGTATAAAAAGAAAGTACCCAGGGAGTAAACTCATTTCCCGAACGATTTTTTAAATTACTTTTTCACCACTAAAACGCATGAGACTTGTAGTTTTTAAAAATGTTTTCATTTTTGATGAGACGCTGAATAAAAGAAGTTTAATCGCCCTCAAACGAAAATCCGCGATTTCCTGTAAATCCCGGACTCGGCCCGTATAGTCCAAAGTATACAAAGAAAGTACCCAGGGAGTAAACTCATTTCCTGAACGATTTTTTAATTTTTTTTTTCACCATTAAAACGCATGAGACTTGCAGTTTTCAAAAATGTTTTCATTTTTGATGAGACGGTTAATGAAAGAAGTTTAATCGCCGGCAAACGAAAACCTGCGATTTTCCGTAAATCCCGGAGTCGGTCCGTATAGTCAAAAGTATACAAAGAAAGTACCCAGGGAGTAAACTCATTTTCCGAACGATTTTTTAAATTATTTTTTCACCACTACAACGCATGAGACTTGTAGTTTTCAAAAATGTTTTCATTTTTGATGAGACGCTGAATAAAAGAAGTTTAATCGCCCTCAAACGAAAATCCGCGATTTCCTGTAAATGCCGGACTCGGCCTGTATAGTCCAAAGTATACAAAGAAAGTACCCAGGGAGTAAACTCATTTCCTGAACGATTTTTTAATTTTTTTTTTCACCACTAAAACGCATGAGACTTGTAGTTTTCAAAAATGTTTTCATTTTTGATGAGACGGTTAATGAAAGAAGTTTAATCGCCGGCAAACGAAAACCCGCGATTTCCCGTAAATCCCGGGCTTGGCCCGTATAGTCGAATGTATACAAAGAAAGTACCCTGTGAGTAAACTCATTTCCAAAACAATTTTTTAAATTATCTTTTCACCACTAAAACGCATGAAACTTGTGGTTTTCAAAAATGTTTTCATTTTTGATGAGACGGGTAATGAAAGAAGTTTAATCGCCGGCAAACGAAAACCCGCCATTTCCCGTAAACCCCGGACTCGACCCGTATAGTCAAAAGTACACAAAGAAAGTACCCAGGGAGTAAACTCATTTCCCGAACGATTTTTTATATTATTTTTTTACCACTAAACGCATGACACTTGTAGTTTTCGAAAATATTTTCATATTTGATGGGACGCTGAATAAAAGAAGTTTAATCGCCGGCAAACGAACATCCGCGATTTTCCGTAAATCCCGGACTCGGCCCGTATAGTCAAAAGTATACAAAGAAAGTACCCAGGGAGTAAACTCATTTCCCGAACGATTTTTTAAATTATTTTTTCACCACTAAAACGCATGAGACTTTTAGTTTTCAAGAATGTTTTCATTTTTGATGAGACGCTTAAAGAAAGAGGTTTAATCGCCGGCAAACAAAATCCCGCGTTTCCCCGTAAATCCGGGGCTTGGCCCGTATAGTCGAATGTATACAAAGAAAGTACCCAGGGAGTAAACTCATTTCCCGAACGATTTTTTAAGTTACTTTTTCACCACTAAAACGCATGAGATTTGTAGTTTTTAAAAATGTTTTCATTTTTGATGAGACGCTGAATAAAAGAAGTTTAATCGCCGGCAAACGAAAACCTGCGATTTCCCGTAAATCCTGGACTCGACCCGTATAGTCAAAAGTATACAAAGAAAGTACCCAGGGAGTAAACTCATTTCCCAAACGATTTTTTAAATTATTATTTCACCACTAAAGCCCATGAGACTTGTAGTTTTTAAAAATGTTTTCATTTTTGATGAGACGCTGAATAAAAGAAGTTTAATCTCCGGCAAACGAAAACCCGCGATTTTCCGTAAATCCCGGACTCGGCCCGTATAGTCAAAAGTATACAAAGAAAGTACCCAGGGAGTAAACTCATTTCCCGAACGATTTTTTAAATTATTTTTTCACCACTAAAACGCATGAGACTTTTAGTTTTCAAGAATGTTTTCATTTTTGATGAGACGCTTAATGAAAGAGGTTTAATCGCCGGCAAACGAAATCCCGCGTTTTCCCGTAAATCCGGGGCTTGGCCCGTATAGTCGAATGTATACAAAGAAAGTACCCAGGGAGTAAACTCATTTCCCAAACGATTTTTTAAGTTACTTTTTCACCACTAAAACGCATGAGATTTGTAGTTTTTAAAAATGTTTTCATTTTTGATGAGACGCTGAATAAAAGAAGTTTAATCGCCGGCAAACGAAAACCTGCGATTTCCCGTAAATCCTGGAATCGGCCCGTATAGTCAAAAGTATACAAAGAAAGTACCCAGGGAGTAAACTCATTTCCCAAACGATTTTTTAAATTATTATTTCACCACTAAAGCCCATGAGACTTGTAGTTTTTAAAAATGTTTTCATTTTTGATGAGACGCTGAATAAAAGAAGTTTAATCTCCGGCAAACGAAAACCCGCGATTTCCCGTAAATCCCGGACTCGGCCCGTATAGTTAAAAGTATACAAGGAAAGTACCCAGTGAGTAAACTCATTTCCCGAACGAATTTTTAAATTATTTTTTCACCACTAAAACGTATGAGACTTGTAGTTTTCAAAAATGTTTTCATTTTTGATGAGACGCTGAATAAAAGAAGTTTAATCGCCGGCAAACAAAAACCTGCGATTTCCCGTAAATCCCGGACTCGGCCCGTATAGTCAAAAGTATACAAAGAAAGTACCCAGGGAGTAAACTCATTTCCCAAACGATTTTTTAAATTATTATTTCACCACTAAAGCCCATGAGACTTGTAGTTTTTAAAAATGTTTTCATTTTTGATGAGACGCTGAATAAAAGAAGTTTAATCTCCGGCAAACGAAAACCCGCGATTTCCCGTAAATCCCGGACTCGGCCCGTATAGTTAAAAGTATACAAGGAAAGTACCCAGTGAGTAAATTCATTTCCCGAACGAATTTTTAAATTATTTTTTCACCACTAAAACGTATGAGACTTGTAGTTTTCAAAAATGTTTTCATTTTTGATGAGACGCTGAATAAAAGAAGTTTAATCGCCGGCAAACAAAAACCTGCGATTTCCCGTAAATCCCGGACTCGGCCCGTATAGTCAAAAGTATACAAAGAAAGTACCCAGGGAGTAAACTCATTTCCCGAACGATTTTTTAAATTATTTTTTCACCACTAAAACGCATGAGACTTTTAGTTTTCAAGAATGTTTTCATTTTTGATGAGACGCTTAATGAAAGAGGTTTAATCGCCGGTAAACGAAATCCCGCGTTTTCCCGTAAATCCGGGGCTTGGCCCGTATAGTCGAATGTATACAAAGAAAGTACCCAGGGAGTAAACTCATTTCCCAAACGATTTTTTAAGTTACTTTTTCACCACTAAAACGCATGAGATTTGTAGTTTTTAAAAATGTTTTCATTTTTGATGAGACGCTGAATAAAAGAAGTTTAATCGCCGGCAAACGAAAACCTGCGATTTCCCGTAAATCCTGGAATCGGCCCGTATAGTCAAAAGTATACAAAGAAAGTACCCAGGGAGTAAACTCATTTCCCAAACGATTTTTTAAATTATTATTTCACCACTAAAGCCCATGAGACTTGTAGTTTTTAAAAATGTTTTCATTTTTGATGAGACGCTGAATAAAAGAAGTTTAATCTCCGGCAAACGAAAACCCGCGATTTCCCGTAAATCCCGGACTCGGCCCGTATAGTTAAAAGTATACAAGGAAAGTACCCAGTGAGTAAACTCATTTCCCGAACGAATTTATAAATTATTTTTTCACCACTAAAACGTATGAGACTTGTAGTTTTCAAAAATGTTTTCATTTTTGATGAGACGCTGAATAAAAGAAGTTTAATCGCCGGCAAACAAAAACCTGCGATTTCCCGTAAATCCCGGACTCGGCCCGTATAGTCAAAAGTATACAAAGAAAGTACCCAGGGTGTAAACTCATTTCCCGAACGATTTTTTAAATTATTTTTTCACCACTAAAACGCATGAGACTTGTTGTTTTCAAAAATGTTTTCCTTTTTGATGAGACGCTGAATAAAAGAAGTTTAATCGCCGGCAAACGAAAACCTGCGATTTCCCGTAAATCCCGTACTCGGCCCGTATAGTAAAAAGTATACAAAGAAAGTACCCAGGGAGTAAACTCATTTCCCAAACGATTTTTTAAATTATTATTTCACCACTAAAGCCCAAGAGACTTGTAGTTTTTAAAAATGTTTTCATTTTTGATGAGACGCTGAATAAAAGAAGTTTAATCGCCGGCAAACGAAAATCCGCGATTTCCTGTAAATCCCGGACTCGGCCTGTATAGTTCAAAGTATACAAAGAAAGTACCCAGGGAGTAAACTCATTTCCTGAACGATTTTTTAATTTTTTTTTTCACCACTAAAACGCATGAGACTTGTAGTTTTCAAAAATGTTTTCATTTTTGATGAGACGGTTAATGAAAGAAGTTTAATCGCCGGCAAACGAAAACCCGCGATTTCCCGTAAATCCCGGGCTTGGCCCGTATAGTCGAATGTATACAAAGAAAGTACCCTGTGAGTAAACTCATTTCCAAAACGATTTTTTAAATTATCTTTTCACCACTAAAACGGATGAAACTTGTGGTTTTCAAAAATGTTTTCATTTTTGATGAGACGGGTAATGAAAGAAGTTTAATCGCCGGCAAACGAAAACCCGCCATTTCCCGTAAACCCCGGACTCGACCCGTATAGTCAAAAGTACACAAAGAAAGTACCCAGGGAGTAAACTCATTTCCCGAACGATTTTTTATATTATTTTTTTACCACTAAACGCATGACACTTGTAGTTTTCGAAAATATTTTCATATTTGATGGGACGCTGAATAAAAGAAGTTTAATCGCCGGCAAACGAACATCCGCGATTTTCCGTAAATCCCGGACTCGGCCCGTATAGTCAAAAGTATACAAAGAAAGTACCCAGGGAGTAAACTCATTTCCCAAACGATTTTTTAAATTATTATTTCACCACTAAAGCCCATGAGACTTGTAGTTTTTAAAAATGTTTTCATTTTTGATGAGACGCTGAATAAAAGAAGTTTAATCTCCGGCAAACGAAAACCCGCGATTTCCCGTAAATCCCGGACTCGGCCCGTATAGTTAAAAGTATACAAGGAAAGTACCCAGTGAGTAAACTCATTTCCCGAACGAATTTTTAAATTATTTTTTCACCACTAAAACGTATGAGACTTGTAGTTTTCAAAAATGTTTTCATTTTTGATGAGACGCTGAATAAAAGAAGTTTAATCGCCGGCAAACAAAAACCTGCGATTTCCCGTAAATCCCGGACTCGGCCCGTATACTCAAAAGTATACAAAGAAAGTACCCAGGGAGTAAACTCATTTCCCGAACGATTTTTTAAATTATTTTTTCACCACTAAAACGCATGAGACTTTTAGTTTTCAAGAATGTTTTCATTTTTGATGAGACGCTTAATGATAGAGGTTTAATCGCCGGCAAACGAAATCCCGCGTTTTCCCGTAAATCCGGGGCTTGGCCCGTATAGTCGAATGTATACAAAGAAAGTACCCAGGGAGTAAACTCATTTCCCAAACGATTTTTTAAGTTACTTTTTCACCACTAAAACGCATGAGATTTGTAGTTTTTAAAAATGTTTTCATTTTTGATGAGACGCTGAATAAAAGAAGTTTAATCGCCGGCAAACGAAAACCTGCGATTTCCCGTAAATCCTGGAATCGGCCCGTATAGTCAAAAGTATACAAAGAAAGTACCCAGGGAGTAAACTCATTTCCCAAACGATTTTTTAAATTATTATTTCACCACTAAAGCCCATGAGACTTGTAGTTTTTAAAAATGTTTTCATTTTTGATGAGACGCTGAATAAAAGAAGTTTAATCGCCGGCAAACAAAAACCTGCGATTTCCCGTAAATCCCGGACTCGGCCCGTATAGTCAAAAGTATACAAAGAAAGTACCCAGGGTGTAAACTCATTTCCCGAACGATTTTTTAAATTATTTTTTCACCACTAAAACGCATGAGACTTGTTGTTTTCAAAAATGTTTTCCTTTTTGATGAGACGATGAATAAAAGAAGTTTAATCGCCGGCAAACGAAAACCTGCGATTTCCCGTAAATCCCGTACTCGGCCCGTATAGTCAAAAGTATACAAAGAAAGTACCCAGGGAGTAAACTCATTTCCCAAACGATTTTTTAAATTATTATTTCACCACTAAAGCCCATGAGACTTGTAGTTTTTAAAAATGTTTTCATTTTTGATGAGACGCTGAATAAAAGAAGTTTAATCGCCGGCAAACAAAAACCTGCGATTTCCCGTAAATCCCGGACTCGGCCCGTATAGTCAAAAGTATACAAAGAAAGTACCCAGGGTGTAAACTCATTTCCCGAACGATTTTTTAAATTATTTTTTCACCACTAAAACGCATGAGACTTGTTGTTTTCAAAAATGTTTTCCTTTTTGATGAGACGATGAATAAAAGAAGTTTAATCGCCGGCAAACGAAAACCTGCGATTTCCCGTAAATCCCGTACTCGGCCCGTATAGTCAAAAGTATACAAAGAAAGTACCCAGGGAGTAAACTCATTTCCCAAACGATTTTTTAAATTATTATTTCACCACTAAAGCCCAAGAGACTTGTAGTTTTTAAAAATGTTTTCATTTTTGATGAGACGCTGAATAAAAGAAGTTTAATCGCCGGCAAACGAAAATCCGCGATTTCCTGTAAATCCCGGACTCGGCCTGTATAGTTCAAAGTATACAAAGAAAGTACCCAGGGAGTAAACTCATTTCCTGAACGATTTTTTAATTTTTTTTTTCACCACTAAAACGCATGAGACTTGTAGTTTTCAAAAATGTTTACATTTTTGATGAGACGCTTAATGAAAGAGGTTTAATCGCCGGCAAACGAAAATCCGCGATTTCCTGTAAATCCCGGACTCGGCCTGTATAGTTCAAAGTATACAAAGAAAGTACCCAGGGAGTAAACTCATTTCCTGAACGATTTTTTAATTTTTTTTTTCACCACTAAAACGCATGAGACTTGTAGTTTTCAAAAATGTTTTCATTTTTGATGAGACGGTTAATGAAAGAAGTTTAATCGCCGGCAAACGAAAACCCGCGATTTCCCGTAAATCCCGGGCTTGGCCCGTATAGTCGAATGTATACAAAGAAAGTACCCTGTGAGTAAACTCATTTCCAAAACGATTTTTTAAATTATCTTTTCACCACTAAAACGGATGAAACTTGTGGTTTTCAAAAATGTTTTCATTTTTGATGAGACGGGTAATGAAAGAAGTTTAATCGCCGGCAAACGAAAACCCGCCATTTCCCGTAAACCCCGGACTCGACCCGTATAGTCAAAAGTACACAAAGAAAGTACCCAGGGAGTAAACTCATTTCCCGAACGATTTTTTATATTATTTTTTTACCACTAAACGCATGACACTTGTAGTTTTCGAAAATATTTTCATATTTGATGGGACGCTGAATAAAAGAAGTTTAATCGCCGGCAAACGAACATCCGCGATTTTCCGTAAATCCCGGACTCGGCCCGTATAGTCAAAAGCATACAAAGAAAGTACCCAGGGAGTAAACTCATTTCCCAAACGATTTTTTAAATTATTATTTCACCACTAAAGCCCATGAGACTTGTAGTTTTTAAAAATGTTTTCATTTTTGATGAGACGCTGAATAAAAGAAGTTTAATCTCCGGCAAACGAAAACCCGCGATTTCCCGTAAATCCCGGACTCGGCCCGTATAGTTAAAAGTATACAAGGAAAGTACCCAGTGAGTAAACTCATTTCCCGAACGAATTTTTAAATTATTTTTTCACCACTAAAACGTATGAGACTTGTAGTTTTCAAAAATGTTTTCATTTTTGATGAGACGCTGAATAAAAGAAGTTTAATCGCCGGCAAACAAAAACCTGCGATTTCCCGTAAATCCCGGACTCGGCCCGTATACTCAAAAGTATACAAAGAAAGTACCCAGGGAGTAAACTCATTTCCCGAACGATTTTTTAAATTATTTTTTCACCACTAAAACGCATGAGACTTTTAGTTTTCAAGAATGTTTTCATTTTTGATGAGACGCTTAATGATAGAGGTTTAATCGCCGGCAAACGAAATCCCGCGTTTTCCCGTAAATCCGGGGCTTGGCCCGTATAGTCGAATGTATACAAAGAAAGTACCCAGGGAGTAAACTCATTTCCCAAACGATTTTTTAAGTTACTTTTTCACCACTAAAACGCATGAGATTTGTAGTTTTTAAAAATGTTTTCATTTTTGATGAGACGCTGAATAAAAGAAGTTTAATCGCCGGCAAACGAAAACCTGCGATTTCCCGTAAATCCTGGAATCGGCCCGTATAGTCAAAAGTATACAAAGAAAGTACCCAGGGAGTAAACTCATTTCCCAAACGATTTTTTAAATTATTATTTCACCACTAAAGCCCATGAGACTTGTAGTTTTTAAAAATGTTTTCATTTTTGATGAGACGCTGAATAAAAGAAGTTTAATCGCCGGCAAACAAAAACCTGCGATTTCCCGTAAATCCCGGACTCGGCCCGTATAGTCAAAAGTATACAAAGAAAGTACCCAGGGTGTAAACTCATTTCCCGAACGATTTTTTAAATTATTTTTTCACCACTAAAACGCATGAGACTTGTTGTTTTCAAAAATGTTTTCCTTTTTGATGAGACGCTGAATAAAAGAAGTTTAATCGCCGGCAAACGAAAACCTGCGATTTCCCGTAAATCCCGTACTCGGCCCGTATAGTCAAAAGTATACAAAGAAAGTACCCAGGGAGTAAACTCATTTCCCAAACGATTTTTTAAATTATTATTTCACCACTAAAGCCCAAGAGACTTGTGGTTTTTAAAAATGTTTTCATTTTTGATGAGACGCTGAATAAAAGAAGTTTAATCGCCGGCAAACGAAAATCCGCGATTTCCTGTAAATCCCGGACTCGGCCTGTATAGTTCAAAGTATACAAAGAAAGTACCCAGGGAGTAAACTCATTTCCTGAACGATTTTTTAATTTTTTTTTTCACCACTAAAACGCATGAGACTTGTAGTTTTCAAAAATGTTTTCATTTTTGATGAGACGGTTAATGAAAGAAGTTTAATCGCCGGCAAACGAAAACCCGCGATTTCCCGTAAATCCCGGGCTTGGCCCGTATAGTCGAATGTATACAAAGAAAGTACCCTGTGAGTAAACTCATTTCCAAAACGATTTTTTAAATTATCTTTTCACCACTAAAACGGATGAAACTTGTGGTTTTCAAAAATGTTTTCATTTTTGATGAGACGGGTAATGAAAGAAGTTTAATCGCCGGCAAACGAAAACCCGCCATTTCCCGTAAACCCCGGACTCGACCCGTATAGTCAAAAGTACACAAAGAAAGTACCCAGGGAGTAAACTCATTTCCCGAACGATTTTTTATATTATTTTTTTACCACTAAACGCATGACACTTGTAGTTTTCGAAAATATTTTCATATTTGATGGGACGCTGAATAAAAGAAGTTTAATCGCCGGCAAACGAACATCCGCGATTTTCCGTAAATCCCGGACTCGGCCCGTATAGTCAAAAGTATACAAAGAAAGTACCCAGGGAGTAAACTCATTTCCCGAACGATTTTTTAAATTATTTTTTCACCACTAAAACGCATGAGACTTGTAGTTTTCAAAAATGTTTTCATTTTTGATGAGACGCTTAATGAAAGAGGTTTAATCGCCGGCAAACGAAATCCCGCGTTTTCCCGTAAATCCGGGGCTTGGCCCGTATAGTCGAATGTATACAAAGAAAGTACCCAGGGAGTAAACTCATTTCCCGAACGATTTTTTAAGTTACTTTTTCACCACTAAAACGCATGAGATTTGTAGTTTTTAAAAATGTTTTCATTTTTGATGAGACGCTGAATAAAAGAAGTTTAATCGCCGGCAAACGAAAACCTGCGATTTCCCGTAAATCCCGGACTCGGCCCGTATAGTTAAAAGTATACAAGGAAAGTACCCAGTGAGTAAACTCATTTCCCGAACGAATTTTTAAATTATTTCTTCACCACTAAAACGTATGAGACTTGTAGTTTTCAAAAATGTTTTCATTTTTGATGAGACGCTGAATAAAAGAAGTTTAATCGCCGGCAAACGAAAACCTGCGATTTCCCGTAATTCCCGGACTCGGCCCGTATAGTCAAAAGTATACAAAGAAAGTACCCAGGGTGTAAACTCATTTCCCGAACGATTTTTTAAATTATTTTTTCACCACTAAAACGCATGAGACTTGTTCTTTTCAAAAATGTTTTCCTTTTTGATGAGACGCTGAATAAAAGAAGTTTAATCGCCGGCAAACGAAAACCTGCGATTTCCCGTAAATCCCGTACTCGGCCCGTATAGTCAAAAGTATACAAAGAAAGTACCCAGGGAGTAAACTCATTTCCCAAACGATTTTTTAAATTATTATTTCACCACTAAAGCCCAAGAGACTTGTAGTTTTTAAAAATGTTTTCATTTTTGATGAGACGCTGAATAAAAGAAGTTTAATCGCCGGCAAACGAAAACCCGCAATTTCCCGTAAATCCCGGCCTCGGCCTGTATAGTCAAAAGTATACAAGGAAAGTACCCAGTCAGTAAACTCATTTCCCTAACGAATTTTTAAATTATTATTTCACCACTAAACGCATGACACTTGTAGTTTTCAAAAATGTTTTCATTTTTGATGAGACGCTTAATAAAAGAGGTTTAATCGCCGGCAAACGAAATCCCGCCTTTTCCCGTAAATCCGGGGCTTGGCCTGTATAGTCGAATGTATACAAAGAAAGTATCCAGGGAGTAAACTCATTTCCCGAACGATTTTTTAAATTTTTTTTTCACCACTAAAACGCATGAGACTTGTAGTTTTCAAAAATGTTTACATTTTTGATGAGACGGTTAATGAAAGACGTTTAATCGCCGGAAAACGAAAACCTGCGATTTCCCGTAAATCCCGGGTTGGCCCGTATAGTCAAAAGTATACAAAGAAAGTACCCAGGGAGTAAACTCATTTCCCGAACGATTTTTTAAATTATTTTTTCACCACTAAAACGCATGAGACTTGTAGTTTTCAAAAATGTTTTCATTTTTGATGAGACGCTGAATAAAAGCAGTTTAATCGCCGGCAAACGAAAACCTGCGATTTCCCGTAAATCCCGGACTCAGTCCGTATAGTCAAAAGTATACAAAGAAAGTACCCAGGGAGTAAACTCATTTCCCGAACGATTTTTTAAATTACTTTTTCACCACTAAAACGCATGAGACTTGTAGTTTTCAAAAATGTTTTCATTTCTGATGAGACGCTGAATAAAAGAAGTTTAATCGCCCGCAAACGAAAACCCGCGATTTCCCGTAAATCCCGGACTCGGCCCGTATAGTTAAAAGTATACAAGGAAAGTACCCAGTGAGTAAACTCATTTCCAGAACGAATTTTTAAATTATTTTTTCACCACTAAAACGTATGAGACTTGTAGTTTTCAAAAATGTTTTCATTTTTGATGAGACGCTGAATAAAAAAAGTTTAATCGCCGGCAAACGAAATCCCGCCTTTTCCCGTAAATCCGGGGCTTGGCCTGTATAGTCGAATGTATACAAAGAAAGTATCCAGGGAGTAAACTCATTTCCCGAACGATTTTTTAAATTTTTTTTTCACCACTAAAACGCATGAGACTTGTAGTTTTCAAAAATGTTTACATTTTTGATGAGACGGTTAATGAAAGACGTTTAATCGCCGGAAAACGAAAACCTGCGATTTCCCGTAAATCCCGGGTTGGCCCGTATAGTCAAAAGTATACAAAGAAAGTACCCAGGGAGTAAACTCATTTCCCGAACGATTTTTTAAATTATTTTTTCACCACTAAAACGCATGAGACTTGTAGTTTTCAAAAATGTTTTCATTTTTGATGAGACGCTGAATAAAAGCAGTTTAATCGCCGGCAAACGAAAACCTGCGATTTCCCGTAAATCCCGGACTCAGTCCGTATAGTCAAAAGTATACAAAGAAAGTACCCAGGGAGTAAACTCATTTCCCGAACGATTTTTTAAATTACTTTTTCACCACTAAAACGCATGAGACTTGTAGTTTTCAAAAATGTTTTCATTTCTGATGAGACGCTGAATAAAAGAAGTTTAATCGCCCGCAAACGAAAACCCGCGATTTCCCGTAAATCCCGGACTCGGCCCGTATAGTTAAAAGTATACAAGGAAAGTACCCAGTGAGTAAACTCATTTCCAGAACGAATTTTTAAATTATTTTTTCACCACTAAAACGTATGAGACTTGTAGTTTTCAAAAATGTTTTCATTTTTGATGAGACGCTGAATAAAAAAAGTTTAATCGCCGGCAAACGAAAACCTGCGATTTCCCGTAAATCCCGGACTCGGTCCGTATAGTCAAAAGTATACAAAGAAAGTACCCAGGGTGTAAACTCATTTCCCGAACGATTTTTTAAATTATTTTTTCACCACTAAAACGCATGAGACTTGTAGTTTTCAAAAATGTTTTCCTTTTTGATGAGACGCTTAATGAAAAAGGTTTAATCGCCGGCAAACAAAATCCCTCGATTTCCCATAAATCCCGGGCTTGGCCCGTATAGTCGAATGTATACAAAGAAAGTACCCAGGGAGTAAACTCATTTCCCGAACGATTTTTTAATTTTTCTTTCACCACTAAAACGCATGAGACTTGTAGTTTTCAAAAATTTTTTCATTTTTGATGAGACGGTTAATGAAAGAAGTTTAATCGCCGGCAAACGAAAACCCGCGATTTCCCGTAAATCCCGGGCTTGGCCCGTATAGTCGAATGTATACAAAGAAAGTACCCTGTGAGTAAACTCATTTCCCGAACGATTTTTTAAATTATTTTTTCACCAATAAAACGCATGAGACTTGTAGTTTTTGGAAATGTTTTCATTTTTGATGAGACGCTTAATGAAAGTGGTTTAATCGCCAGCAAACGAAAACCCGCGATTTCCCGTAAATCCCGGGCTTGGCCCGTATAGTCGAATGTACACAAAGAAAGTACCCTGTGAGTAAACTCATTTCCAAAACAATTTTTTAAATTATCTTTTCACTACTAAAACGCATGAGACTTGTAGTTTTCAAAAATGTTTTCATTTTTGATGAGACGCTGAATAAAAGAAGTTTAACCGCCGGCAAACGAAAACCCGCCATTTCCCGTAAACCCCGGACTTGACCCGTGTATTCAAAAGTATGCAAAGAAAGTACCCAGGGAGTAAACTCATTTCCCAAACGATTTTTTATATTATTCTTTTACCACTAAACGCATGAGACTTGTAGTTTTCAAAAATATTTTCATAATTGATGGGACGCTGAATAAAAGAAGTTTAATCGCCGGCAAACGAAAATCCGCGATTTTCCGTAAATCCCGGACTCGGCCCGTAAAGTCAAAAGTATACAAAGAAAGTACCCAGTGAGTAAACTCATTTCCCAAACGATTTTTTAAATTATTATTTCACCACTAAAACGCATGAGACTTGTAGTTTTCAAAAATGTTTTCATTTTTGATGAGACGCTGAATAAAAAAAGTTTAATCGCCGGCAAACGAAAACCTGCGATTTCCCGTAAATCCCGGACTCGGTCCGTATAGTCAAAAGTATACAAAGAAAGTACCCAGGGTGTAAACTCATTTCCCGAACGATTTTTTAAATTATTTTTTCACCACTAAAACGCATGAGACTTGTAGTTTTCAAAAATGTTTTCCTTTTTGATGAGACGCTTAATGAAAAAGGTTTAATCGCCGGCAAACAAAATCCCTCGATTTCCCATAAATCCCGGGCTTGGCCCGTATAGTCGAATGTATACAAAGAAAGTACCCAGGGAGTAAACTCATTTCCCGAACGATTTTTTAATTTTTTTTTCACCACTAAAACGCATGAGACTTGTAGTTTTCAAAAATTTTTTCATTTTTGATGAGACGGTTAATGAAAGAAGTTTAATCGCCGGCAAACGAAAACCCGCGATTTCCCGTAAATCCCGGGCTTGGCCCGTATAGTCGAATGTATACAAAGAAAGTACCCTGTGAGTAAACTCATTTCCCGAACGATTTTTTAAATTATTTTTTCACCAATAAAACGCATGAGACTTGTAGTTTTCGGAAATGTTTTCATTTTTGATGAGACGCTTAATGAAAGTGGTTTAATCGCCAGCAAACGAAAACCCGCGATTTCCCGTAAATCCCGGGCTTGGCCCGTATAGTCGAATGTACACAAAGAAAGTACCCTGTGAGTAAACTCATTTCCAAAACAATTTTTTAAATTATCTTTTCACTACTAAAACGCATGAGACTTGTAGTTTTCAAAAATGTTTTCATTTTTGATGAGACGCTGAATAAAAGAAGTTTAACCGCCGGCAAACGAAAACCCGCCATTTCCCGTAAACCCCGGACTTGACCCGTGTATTCAAAAGTATGCAAAGAAAGTACCCAGGGAGTAAACTCATTTCCCAAACGATTTTTTATATTATTCTTTTACCACTAAACGCATGAGACTTGTAGTTTTCAAAAATATTTTCATAATTGATGGGACGCTGAATAAAAGAAGTTTAATCGCCGGCAAACGAAAATCCGCGATTTTCCGTAAATCCCGGACTCGGCCCGTAAAGTCAAAAGTATACAAAGAAAGTACCCAGTGAGTAAACTCATTTCCCAAACGATTTTTTAAATTATTATTTCACCACTAAAGCCCATGAGACTTGTAGTTTTTAAAAATGTTTTCATTTTTGATGAGACGCTGAATAAAGGAAGTTTAATCGCCCTCAAACGAAAATCCGCGATTTCCCGTAAATCCCGGACTCGGCCCGTATAGTCCAAAGTATACAAGAGAGTACCCAGGGAGTAATCTCATTTTCCGAACGATTTTTTAAATTATTTTTTCACCACTAAAACGCATGAGACTTGTAGTTTTCAAAAATGTTTTCATTTTTGATGAGACGCTTAATGAAAGAGGTTTAATCGCGGGCAAACGAAATCCCTCGATTTCCCGTAAATCCCGGGCTTGGCCCGTATAGTCGAATGTATACAAAGAAAGTACCCAGGGAGTAAACTCATTTCCCGAACGATTTTTTAATTTTTTTTTCACCACTAAAACGCATGAGACTTGTAGTTTTCAAAAATGTTTTCATTTTTGATGAGACGCTGAATAAAAGAAGTTTAATCGCCGGCAAACGAAAACCCGCCATTTCCCGTAAACCCCGGACTTGACCCGTATATTCAAAAGTATACAAAGAAAGTACCCAGGGAGTAAACTCATTTCCCGAACGATTTTTTATATTATTTTTTTACCACTAAACGCATGAGACTTGTAGTTTTCAAAAATATTTTCATATTTGATGGGACGCTGAATAAAAGAAGTTTAATCGCCGGCAAACGAAAATCCGCGATTTTCCGTAAATCCCGTACTCGGCCCGTAAAGTCAAAAGTATACAAAGAAAGTATCCAGGGAGTAAACTCATTTCCCGAACGATTTTTTAAATTTTTTTTTCACCACTAAAACGCATGAGACTTGTAGTTTTCAAAAATGTTTACATTTTTGATGAGACGCTTAATGAAAGAGGTTTAATCGCCGGAAAACGAAAACCCGCGATTTCCCGTAAATCCCGGGCTTGGCCCGTATAGTCGAATGTATACAAAGAAAGTACCCTGTGAGTAAACTCATTTCCAGAACGATTTTTTAAATTATTTTTTCACCACTAAATCGCATAAGGCTTGTAGTTTTTAAAAAAGTTTTCATTTTTGATGAAACGCTGAATAAAAGAAGTTTAATCGCCGGCAAACGAAATCCCGCGATTTCCCGTAAATCCCGGCTTGGCCCGTATAGTCAAAAGTATACAAAGAAAGTACCCAGGGAGTAAACTCATTTCCCGAACGATTTTTTATATTATTTTTTTACCACTAAACGCATGAGACTTGTAGTTTTCAAAAATATTTTCATATTTGATGGGACGCTGAATAAAAGAAGTTTAATCGCCGGCAAACGAAAATCCGCGATTTTCCGTAAATCCCGTACTCGGCCCGTAAAGTCAAAAGTATACAAAGAAAGTATCCAGGGAGTAAACTCATTTCCCGAACGATTTTTTAAATTTTTTTTTCACCACTAAAACGCATGAGACTTGTAGTTTTCAAAAATGTTTACATTTTTGATGAGACGCTTAATGAAAGAGGTTTAATCGCCGGAAAACGAAAACCCGCGATTTTCCGTAAATCCCGGACTCGGCCCGTAAAGTCAAAAGTATACAAAGAAAGTACCCAGGGAGTAAACTCATTTCCCGAACGATTTTTTAAATTATTTTTTCACCACTAAAACGCATGAGACTTGTAGTTTTTAAAAATGTTTTCATTTTTGATGAGACGCTGAATAAAAGAAGTTTAATCGCCGGCAAACGAAAATCCGCGATTTTCCGTAAATCCCGTACTCGGCCCGTAAAGTCAAAAGTATACAAAGAAAGTATCCAGGGAGTAAACTCATTTCCCGAACGATTTTTTAAATTTTTTTTTCACCACTAAAACGCATGAGACTTGTAGTTTTCAAAAATGTTTACATTTTTGATGAGACGCTTAATGAAAGAGGTTTAATCGCCGGAAAACGAAAACCCGCGATTTCCCGTAAATCCCGGGCTTGGCCCGTATAGTCGAATGTATACAAAGAAAGTACCCTGTGAGTAAACTCATTTCCAGAACGATTTTTTAAATTATTTTTTCACCACTAAAACGCATGAGACTTGTAGTTTTTAAAAATGTTTTCATTTTTGATGAGACGCTGAATAAAAGAAGTTTAATCGCCGGCAAACGAAAATCCGCGATTTTCCGTAAATCCCGTACTCGGCCCGTAAAGTCAAAAGTATACAAAGAAAGTATCCAGGGAGTAAACTCATTTCCCGAACGATTTTTTAAATTTTTTTTTCACCACTAAAACGCATGAGACTTGTAGTTTTCAAAAATGTTTACATTTTTGATGAGACGCTTAATGAAAGAGGTTTAATCGCCGGAAAACGAAAACCCGCGATTTCCCGTAAATCCCGGGCTTGGCCCGTATAGTCGAATGTATACAAAGAAAGTACCCTGTGAGTAAACTCATTTCCAGAACGATTTTTTAAATTATTTTTTCACCACTAAATCGCATAAGGCTTGTAGTTTTTAAAAAAGTTTTCATTTTTGATGAAACGCTGAATAAAAGAAGTTTAATCGCCGGCAAACGAAAACCCG
Organism: Hydractinia symbiolongicarpus; assembly: GCF_029227915.1. Classification (NCBI taxonomy): domain Eukaryota; kingdom Metazoa; phylum Cnidaria; class Hydrozoa; order Anthoathecata; family Hydractiniidae; genus Hydractinia; species Hydractinia symbiolongicarpus. The sequence continues at coordinate 1,738,495 of NC_079875.1, read as the reverse complement.
CGATTTCCCGTAAATCCCGGCTTGGCCCGTATAGTCAAAAGTATACAAAGAAAGTACCCAGGGAGTAAACTCATTTCCCGAACGATTTTTTATATTATTTTTTTACCACTAAACGCATGAGACTTGTAGTTTTCAAAAATATTTTCATATTTGATGGGACGCTGAATAAAAGAAGTTTAATCGCCGGCAAACGAAAATCCGCGATTTTCCGTAAATCCCGTACTCGGCCCGTAAAGTCAAAAGTATACAAAGAAAGTATCCAGGGAGTAAACTCATTTCCCGAACGATTTTTTAAATTTTTTTTTCACCACTAAAACGCATGAGACTTGTAGTTTTCAAAAATGTTTACATTTTTGATGAGACGCTTAATGAAAGAGGTTTAATCGCCGGAAAACGAAAACCCGCGATTTTCCGTAAATCCCGGACTCGGCCCGTAAAGTCAAAAGTATACAAAGAAAGTACCCAGGGAGTAAACTCATTTCCCGAACGATTTTTTAAATTATTTTTTCACCACTAAAACGCATGAGACTTGTAGTTTTTAAAAATGTTTTCATTTTTGATGAGACGCTGAATAAAAGAAGTTTAATCGCCGGCAAACGAAAATCCGCGATTTTCCGTAAATCCCGTACTCGGCCCGTAAAGTCAAAAGTATACAAAGAAAGTATCCAGGGAGTAAACTCATTTCCCGAACGATTTTTTAAATTTTTTTTTCACCACTAAAACGCATGAGACTTGTAGTTTTCAAAAATGTTTACATTTTTGATGAGACGCTTAATGAAAGAGGTTTAATCGCCGGAAAACGAAAACCCGCGATTTCCCGTAAATCCCGGGCTTGGCCCGTATAGTCGAATGTATACAAAGAAAGTACCCTGTGAGTAAACTCATTTCCAGAACGATTTTTTAAATTATTTTTTCACCACTAAATCGCATAAGACTTGTAGTTTTTAAAAAAGTTTTCATTTTTGATGAAACGCTGAATAAAAGAAGTTTAATCGCCGGCAAACGAAAACCCGCGATTTCCCGTAAATCCCGGCTTGGCCCGTATAGTCAAAAGTATACAAAGAAAGTACCCAGGGAGTAAACTCATTTCCCGAACGATTTTTTAAATTATTTTTTCACCACTAAAACGCATGAGACTTGTAGTTTTCAAAAATGTTTTCATTTTTGATGAGACGCTGAATAAAAGAAGTTTAATCGCCGGCAAACGAAAACCCGCCATTTCCCGTAAACCCCGGACTTGACCCGTATATTCAAAAGTATACAAAGAAAGTACCCAGGGAGTAAACTCATTTCCCGAACGATTTTTTATATTATTTTTTTACCACTAAACGCATGAGACTTGTAGTTTTCAAAAATATTTTCATATTTGATGGGACGCTGAATAAAAGAAGTTTAATCGCCGGCAAACGAAAATCCGCGATTTTCCGTAAATCCCGTACTCGGCCCGTAAAGTCAAAAGTATACAAAGAAAGTATCCAGGGAGTAAACTCATTTCCAGAACGATTTTTTAAATTATTTTTTCACCACTAAATCGCATAAGACTTGTAGTTTTTAAAAATGTTTTCATTTTTGATGAAACGCTGAATAAAAGAAGTTTAATCGCCGGCAAACGAAAACCCGCGATTTCCCGTAAATCCCGGCTTGGCCCGTATAGTCACAAGTATACAAAGAAAGTACCCAGGGAGTAAACTCATTTCCCAAACGATTTTTTAAATTATTATTTCACCACTAAAACGCATAACACTTGTAGTTTTCAAAAATGTTTTCATTTCTGATGAGACGCTGAATAAAAGAAGTTTATTCGCCCGCAAACGAAAACCCGCGATTTCCCGTAAATCCCGGACTCGGCCCGTATAGTTAAATGTATACAAGGAAAGTACCCAGTGAGTAAACTCATTTCCAGAACGAATTTTTAAATTTTTTTTTCACCACTAAAACGCATGAGACTTGTAGTTTTCAAAAATGTTTACATTTTTGATGAGACGCTTAATGAAAGAGGTTTAATCGCCGGAAAACGAAAACCCGCGATTTCCCGTAAATCCCGGGCTTGGCCCGTATAGTCGAATGTATACAAAGAAAGTACCCTGTGAGTAAACTCATTTCCAGAACGATTTTTTAAATTACTTTTTCACCACTAAAACGCATGAGACTTATAGTTTTTAAAAATGTTTTCATTTTTGATGAGACGCTGAATAAAAGAAGTTTAATCGCCGGCAAACGAAAACCTGCGATTTCCCGTAAATCCTGGACTCGGCCCGTATAGTCAAAAGTATACAAAGAAAGTACCCAGGGAGTAAACTCATTTCCCAAACGATTTTTTAAATTATTATTTCACCACTAAAACGCATAAGACTTGTAGTTTTCAAAAATGTTTTCATTTCTGATGAGACGCTGAATAAAAGAAGTTTAATCGCCCGCAAACGAAAACCCGCGATTTCCCGTAAATCCCGGACTCGGCCCGTATAGTTAAAAGTATACAAGGAAAGTACCCAGTGAGTAAACTCATTTCCAGAACGAATTTTTAAATTTTTTTTTCACCACTAAAACGCATGAGACTTGTAGTTTTCAAAAATGTTTACATTTTTGATGAGACGCTTAATGAAAGAGGTTTAATCGCCGGAAAACGAAAACCCGCGATTTCCCGTAAATCCCGGGCTTGGCCCGTATAGTCGAATGTATACAAAGAAAGTACCCTGTGAGTAAACTCATTTCCAGAACGATTTTTTAAATTATTTTTTCACCACTAAATCGCATAAGACTTGTAGTTTTTAAAAATGTTTTCATTTTTGATGAAACGCTGAATAAAAGAAGTTTAATCGCCGGCAAACGAAAACCCGCGATTTCCCGTAAATCCCGGACTCGGCCCGTATAGTTAAAAGTATACAAGGAAAGTACCCAGTGAGTAAACTCATTTCCAGAACGAATTTTTAAATTTTTTTTTCACCACTAAAACGCATGAGACTTGTAGTTTTCAAAAATGTTTACATTTTCGATGAGACGCTTAATGAAAGAGGTTTAATCGCCGGAAAACGAAAACCCGCGATTTCCCGTAAATCCCGGGCTTGGCCCGTATAGTCGAATGTATACAAAGAAAGTACCCTGTGAGTAAACTCATTTCCAGAACGATTTTTTAAATTATTTTTTCACCACTAAATCGCATAAGACTTGTAGTTTTTAAAAATGTTTTCATTTTTGATGAAACGCGGAATAAAAGAAGTTTAATCGCCGGCAAACGAAAACCCGCGATTTCCCGTAAATCCCGGACTCGGCCCGTATAGTTAAAAGTATACAAGGAAAGTACCCAGTGAGTAAACTCATTTCCAGAACGAATTTTTAAATTTTTTTTTCACCACTAAAACGCATGAGACTTGTAGTTTTCAAAAATGTTTACATTTTTGATGAGACGCTTAATGAAAGAGGTTTAATCGCCGGAAAACGAAAACCCGCGATTTCCCGTAAATCCCGGGCTTGGCCCGTATAGTCGAATGTATACAAAGAAAGTACCCTGTGAGTAAACTCATTTCCAGAACGATTTTTTAAATTATTTTTTCACCACTAAATCGCATAAGACTTGTAGTTTTTAAAAATGTTTTCATTTTTGATGAAACGCTGAATAAAAGAAGTTTAATCGCCGGCAAACGAAAACCCGCGATTTCCCGTAAATCCCGGCTTGGCCCGTATAGTCACAAGTATACAAAGAAAGTACCCAGGGAGTAAACTCATTTCCCGAACGATTTTTTAAATTATTTTTTCACCACTATAACGCATGAGACTTGTAGTTTTCAAAAATGTTTTCATTTTTGATGAGACGCTGAATAAAAGCAGTTTAATCGCCGGCAAACGAAAACCTGCGATTTCCCGTAAATCCCGGACTCAGTCCGTATAGTCAAAAGTATACAAAGAAAGTACCCAGGGAGTAAACTCATTTCCCGAACGATTTTTTAAATTACTTTTTCACCACTAAAACGCATGAGACTTATAGTTTTTAAAAATGTTTTCATTTTTGATGAGACGCTGAATAAAAGAAGTTTAATCGCCGGCAAACGAAAACCCGCGATTTCCCGTAAATCCCGGGCTTGGCCCGTATAGTCGAATGTATACAAAGAAAGTACCCTGTGAGTAAACTCATTTCCAGAACGATTTTTTAAATTATTTTTTCACCACTAAATCGCATAAGACTTGTAGTTTTTAAAAATGTTTTCATTTTTGATGAAACGCTGAATAAAAGAAGTTTAATCGCCGGCAAACGAAATCCCTCGATTTCCCGTAAATCCCGGGCTTGGCCCGTATAGTCGAATGTATACAAAGAAAGTACCCAGGGAGTAAACTCATTTCCCGAACGATTTTTTAATTTTTTTTTCACCACTAAAACGCATGAGACTTGTAGTTTTCAAAAATTTTTTCATTTTTGATGAGACGGTTAATGAAAGAAGTTTAATCGCCGGCAAACGAAAACCCGCGATTTCCCGTAAATCCCGGGTTTGGCCCGTATAGTCGAAGGTATACAAAGAAAGTACCCTGTGAGTAAACTCATTTCCCGAACGATTTTTTAAATTATTTTTTCACCAATAAAACGCATGAGACTTGTAGTTTTCAGAAATGTTTTCATTTTTGATGAGACACTTAATGAAAGTGGTTTAATCGCCAGCAAACGAAAACCCGCGATTTCCCGTAAATCCCGGGCTTGGCCCGTATAGTCGAATGTATACAAAGAAAGTACCCTGTGAGTAAACTCATTTCCAAAACGAATTTTTAAATTATATTTTCACTACTAAAACGCATGAGACTTGTAGTTTTTAAAAATGTTTTCATTTTTGATAAGACGCTGAATAAAAGAAGTTTAATAGCCGGCAAACGAAAACCCGCCATTTCCCGTAAACCCCGGACTTGACCCGTATATTCAAAAGTATACGAAGAAAGTACCCAGGGAGTAAACTCATTTCCCGAACGATTTTTTATATTATTTTTTTACCACTAAACGCATGAGACTTGTAGTTTTCAAAAATATTTTCATATTTGATGGGACGCTGAATAAAAGAAGTTTAATCGCCGGCAAACGAAAATCCGCGATTTTCCGTAAATCCCGGACTCGGCCCGTAAAGTCAAAAGTATACAAAGAAAGTACCCAGGGAGTAAACTCATTTCCCAAACAATTTTTTAAGTTATTTTTTCACCACTAAAACGCATGAGACTTGTAGTTTTCAAAAATGTTTTCATTTTTGATGAGACGCTGAATAAAAGAAGTTTAATCGCCGGCAAACAAAAACCCGCCATTTCCCGTAAACCCCGGACTTGACCCGTATATTCAAAAGTATACAAAGAAAGTACCCAGGGAGTAAACTCATTTCCCGAACGATTTTTTATATTATTTTTTTACCACTAAACGCATGAGACTTGTAGTTTTCAAAAATATTTTCATATTTGATGGGACGCTGAATAAAAGAAGTTTAATCGCCGGCAAATAAAAATCCGCAATTTTCCGTAAATCCCGGACTCGGCCCGTAAAGTCAAAAGTATACAAAGAAAGTACCCAGGGAGTAAACTCATTTCCCGAACGATTTTTTAAATTATTTTTTCACCACTAAAACGCATGAGACTTGTAGTTTTCAAAAATGTTTTCATTTTTGATGAGACCCTTAATGAAAGAGGTTTAATCGCCGGAAAACTATAACCCACGATTTCCCGTAAATCCCGGGCTTGGCCCGTATAGTCGAATGTATACAAAGAAAGTACCCAGGGAGTAAACTCATTTCCCGAACGATTTTTTATTTTTTTTTTCACCACTAAAACGCATGAGACTTGTAGTTTTCAAAAATGTTTTCATTTTTGATAAGACGCTGAATAAAAGATGTTTAATCGCCGGCAAACGAAAACCCGCCATTTCCCGTAAACCCCGGACTTGACCCGTATATTCAAAAGTATACGAAGAAAGTACCCAGGGAGTAAACTCATTTCCCGAACGATTTTTTATATTATTTTTTTACCACTAAACGCATGAGACTTGTAGTTTTCAAAAATATTTTCATATTTGATGGGACGCTGAATAAAAGAAGTTTAATCGCCGGCAAACGAAAATCCGCGATTTTCCGTAAATCCCGGACTCGGCCCGTAAAGTCAAAAGTATACAAAGAAAGTACCCAGGGAGTAAACTCATTTCCCGAACGATTTTTTAAATTATTTTTTCACCACTAAAACGCATGAGACTTGTAGTTTTCAAAAATGTTTTCATTTTTGATGAGACGCTGAATAAAAGAAGTTTAATCGCCGGCAAACGAAAACCCGCCATTTCCCGTAAACCCCGGACTTGACCCGTATATTCAAAAGTATACAAAGAAAGTACCCAGGGAGTAAACTCATTTTCCGAACGATTTTTTATATTATTTTTTTACCACTAAACGCATGAGACTTGTAGTTTTCAAAAATATTTTCATATTTGATGGGACGCTGAATAAAAGAAGTTTAATCGCCGGCAAATAAAAATCCGCAATTTTCCGTAAATCCCGGACTCGGCCCGTAAAGTCAAAAGTATACAAAGAAAGTACCCAGGGAGTAAACTCATTTCCCGAACGATTTTTTAAATTATTTTTTCACCACTAAAACGCATGAGACTTGTAGTTTTCAAAAATGTTTTCATTTTTGATGAGACGCTTAATGAAAGAGGTTTAATCGCCGGAAAACTATAACCCACGATTTCCCGTAAATCCCGGGCTTGGCCCGTATAGTCGAATGTATACAAAGAAAGTACCCAGGGAGTAAACTCATTTCCCGAACGATTTTTTATTTTTTTTTCACCACTAAAACGCATGAGACTTGTAGTTTTCAAAAATGTTTTCATTTTTGATAAGACGCTGAATAAAAGATGTTTAATCGCCGGCAAACGAAAACCCGCCATTTCCCGTAAACCCCGGACTTGACCCGTATATTCAAAAGTATACGAAGAAAGTACCCAGGGAGTAAACTCATTTCCCGAACGATTTTTTATATTATTTTTTTACCACTAAACGCATGAGACTTGTAGTTTTCAAAAATATTTTCATATTTGATGGGACGCTGAATAAAAGAAGTTTAATCGCCGGCAAACGAAAATCCGCGATTTTCCGTAAATCCCGGACTCGGCCCGTAAAGTCAAAAGTATACAAAGAAAGTACCCAGGGAGTAAACTCATTTCCCGAACGATTTTTTAAATTACTTTTTCACCACTAAAACGCATGAGACTTATAGTTTTTAAAAATGTTTTCATTTTTGATGAGACGCTGAATAAAAGAAGTTTAATCGCCGGCAAACGAAAACCTGCGATTTCCCGTAAATCCTGGACTCGGCCCGTATAGTCAAAAGTATACAAAGAAAGTACCCAGGGAGTAAACTCATTTCCCAAACGATTTTTTAAATTATTATTTCACCACTAAAACGCATAAGACTTGTAGTTTTCAAAAATGTTTTCATTTCTGATGAGACGCTGAATAAAAGAAGTTTAATCGCCCGCAAACGAAAACCCGCGATTTCCCGTAAATCCCGGACTCGGCCCGTATAGTTAAAAGTATACAAGGAAAGTACCCAGTGAGTAAACTCATTTCCAGAACGAATTTTTAAATTATTTTTTCACCACTAAAACGTATGAGACTTGTAGTTTTCAAAAATATTTTCATTTTTGATAAGACGCTGAATAAAAGATGTTTAATCGCCGGCAAACGAAAACCCGCCATTTCCCGTAAACCCCGGACTTGACCCGTATATTCAAAAGTATACGAAGAAAGTACCCAGGGAGTAAACTCATTTCCCGAACGATTTTTTATATTATTTTTTTACCACTAAACGCATGAGACTTGTAGTTTTCAAAAATATTTTCATATTTGATGGGACGCTGAATAAAAGAAGTTTAATCGCCGGCAAACGAAAATCCGCGATTTTCCGTAAATCCCGGACTCGGCCCGTAAAGTCAAAAGTATACAAAGAAAGTACCCAGGGAGTAAACTCATTTCCCGAACGATTTTTTAAATTATTTTTTCACCACTAAAACGCATGAGACTTGTAGTTTTCAAAAATGTTTTCATTTTTGATGAGACGCTGAATAAAAGAAGTTTAATCGCCGGCAAACGAAAACCCGCCATTTCCCGTAAACCCCGGACTTGACCCGTATATTCAAAAGTATACAAAGAAAGTACCCAGGGAGTAAACTCATTTTCCGAACGATTTTTTATATTATTTTTTTACCACTAAACGCATGAGACTTGTAGTTTTCAAAAATATTTTCATATTTGATGGGACGCTGAATAAAAGAAGTTTAATCGCCGGCAAACGAAAATCCGCGATTTTCCGTAAATCCCGGGCTTGGCCCGTATAGTCGAATGTATACAAAGAAAGTACCCTGTGAGTAAACTCATTTCCAGAACGATTTTTTAAATTATTTTTTCACCACTAAATCGCATAAGACTTGTAGTTTTTAAATATGTTTTCATTTTTGATGAAACGCTGAATAAAAGAAGTTTAATCGCCGGCAAACGAAAACCCGCGATTTCCCGTAAATCCCGGCTTGGCCCGTATAGTCAAAAGTATACAAAGAAAGTACCCAGGGAGTAAACTCATTTCCCAAACGATTTTTTAAATTATTATTTCACCACTAAAACGCATAAGACTTGTAGTTTTCAAAAATGTTTTCATTTCTGATGAGACGCTGAATAAAAGAAGTTTAATCGCCCGCAAACGAAAACCCGCGATTTCCCGTAAATCCCGGACTCGGCCCGTATAGTTAAAAGTATACAAGGAAAGTACCCAGTGAGTAAACTCATTTCCAGAACGAATTTTTAAATTATTTTTTCACCACTAAAACGTATGAGACTTGTAGTTTTCAAAAATGTTTTCATTTTTGATGAGACGCTGAATAAAAGAAGTTTAATCGCCGGCAAACGAAAACCTGCGATTTCCCGTAAATCCCGGACTCGGTCCGTATTGTCAAAAGTATACAAAGAAAGTACCCAGGGTGTAAACTCATTTCCCGAACGATTTTTTAAATTATTTTTTCACCACTAAAACGCATGAGACTTGTAGTTTTCAAAAATGTTTTCCTTTTTGATGAGACGCTTAATGAAAGAGGTTTAATCGCCGGCAAACGAAATCCCTCGATTTCCCATAAATCCCGGGCTTGGCCCGTATAGTCGAATGTATACAAAGAAAGTACCCAGGGAGTAAACTCATTTCCCGAACGATTTTTTAATTTTTTTTTCACCACTAAAACGCATGAGACTTGTAGTTTTCAAAACTTTTTTCATTTTTGATGAGACGGTTAATGAAAGAAGTTTAATCGCCGGCAAACGAAAACCTGCGATTTCCCGTAAATCCCGGGCTTGGCCCGTATAGTCGAATGTATACAAAGAAAGTACCCTGTGAGTAAACTCATTTCCCGAACGATTTTTTAAATTATTTTTTCACCAATAAAACGCATGAGACTTGTAGTTTTCGGAAATGTTTTCATTTTTGATGAGACGCTTAATGAAAGTGGTTTAATCGCCAGCAAACGAAAACCCGCGATTTCCCGTAAATCCCGGGCTTGGCCCGTATAGTCGAATGTACACAAAGAAAGTACCCTGTGAGTAAACTCATTTCCAAAACGATTTTTTAAATTATCTTTTCACTACTAAAACGCATGAGACTTGTAGTTTTCAAAAATGTTTTCATTTTTGATGAGACGCTGAATAAAAGAAGTTTAATCGCCGGCAAACGAAAACCCGCCATTTCCCGTAAACCCCGGACTTGACCCGTATATTCAAAAGTATGCAAAGAAAGTACTCAGGGAGTAAACTCATTTCCCAAACGATTTTTTATATTATTTTTTTACCACTAAAGGCATGAGACTTGTAGTTTTCAAAAATATTTTCATATTTGATGGGACGCTGAATAAAAGAAGTTTAATCGCCGGCAAACGAAAATCCGCGATTTTCCGTAAATCCCGGACTCGGCCCGTAAAGTCAAAAGTATACAAAGAAAGTACCCAGGGAGTAAACTCATTTCCCAAACGATTTTTTAAATTATTATTTCACCACTAAAGCCCATGAGACTTGTAGTTTTTAAAAATGTTTTCATTTTTGATGAGACGCTGATTAAAGGAAGTTTAATCGCCCTCAAACGAAAATCCGCGATTTCCCGTAAATCCCGGACTCGGCCCGTATAGTCCAAAGTATACAAGAGAGTACCCAGGGAGTAAACTCATTTTCCGAACGATTTTTTAAATTATTTTTTCACCACTAAATCGCATGAGACTTGTAGTTTTCAAAAATGTTTTCATTTTTGATGAGACGCTCAATGAAAGAGGTTTAATCGCGGGCAAACGAAATCCCTCGATTTCCCGTAAATCCCGGGCTTGGCCCGTATAGTCGAATGTATACAAAGAAAGTACCCAGGGAGTAAACTCATTTCCCGAACGATTTTTTAATTTTTTTTTCCCCACTAAAACGCATGAGACTTGTAGTTTTCAAAAATGTTTTCATTTCTGATGAGACGCTGAATAAAAGAAGTTTAATCGCCCGCAAACGAAAACCCGCGATTTCCCGTAAATCCCGGACTCGGCCCGTATAGTTAAAAGTATACAAGGAAAGTACCCAGTGAGTAAACTCATTTCCAGAACGAATTTTTAAATTATTTTTTCACCACTAAAACGTATGAGACTTGTAGTTTTCAAAAATGTTTTCATTTTTGATGAGACGCTGAATAAAAGAAGTTTAATCGCCGGCAAACGAAAACCTGCGATTTCCCGTAAATCCCGGACTCGGTCCGTATAGTCAAAAGTATACAAAGAAAGTACCCAGGGTGTAAACTCATTTCCCGAACGATTTTTTAAATTATTTTTCACCACTAAAACGCATGAGACTTGTAGTTTTCAAAAATGTTTTCCTTTTTGATGAGACGCTTAATGAAAGAGGTTTAATCGCCGGCAAACGAAATCCCTCGATTTCCCATAAATCCCGGGCTTGGCCCGTATAGTCGAATGTATACAAAGAAAGTACCCAGGGAGTAAACTCATTTCCCGAACGATTTTTTAATTTTTTTTTCACCACTAAAACGCATGAGACTTGTAGTTTTCAAAACTTTTTTCATTTTTGATGAGACGGTTAATGAAAGAAGTTTAATCGCCGGCAAACGAAAACCTGCGATTTCCCGTAAATCCCGGGCTTGGCCCGTATAGTCGAATGTATACAAAGAAAGTACCCTGTGAGTAAACTCATTTCCCGAACGATTTTTTAAATTATTTTTTCACCAATAAAACGCATGAGACTTGTAGTTTTCGGAAATGTTTTCATTTTTGATGAGACGCTTAATGAAAGTGGTTTAATCGCCAGCAAACGAAAACCCGCGATTTCCCGTAAATCCCGGGCTTGGCCCGTATAGTCGAATGTACACAAAGAAAGTACCCTGTGAGTAAACTCATTTCCAAAACGATTTTTTAAATTATCTTTTCACTACTAAAACGCATGAGACTTGTAGTTTTCAAAAATGTTTTCATTTTTGATGAGACTCTGAATAAAAGAAGTTTAATCGCCGGCAAACGAAAACCCGCCATTTCCCGTAAACCCCGGACTTGACCCGTATATTCAAAAGTATGCAAAGAAAGTACCCAGGGAGTAAACTCATTTCCCAAACGATTTTTTATATTATTTTTTTACCACTAAGGGCATGAGACTTGTAGTTTTCAAAAATATTTTCATATTTGATGGGACGCTGAATAAAAGAAGTTTAATCGCCGGCAAACGAAAATCCGCGATTTTCCGTAAATCCCGGACTCGGCCCGTAAAGTCAAAAGTATACAAAGAAAGTACCCAGGGAGTAAACTCATTTCCCAAACGATTTTTTAAATTATTATTTCACCACTAAAGCCCATGAGACTTGTAGTTTTTAAAAATGTTTTCATTTTTGATGAGACGCTGATTAAAGGAAGTTTAATCGCCCTCAAACGAAAATCCGCGATTTCCCGTAAATCCCGGACTCGGCCCGTATAGTCCAAAGTATACAAGAGAGTACCCAGGGAGTAAACTCATTTTCCGAACGATTTTTTAAATTATTTTTTCACCACTAAATCGCATGAGACTTGTAGTTTTCAAAAATGTTTTCATTTTTGATGAGACGCTTAATGAAAGAGGTTTAATCGCGGGCAAACGAAATCCCTCGATTTCCCGTAAATCCCGGGCTTGGCCCGTATAGTCGAATGTATACAAAGAAAGTACCCAGGGAGTAAACTCATTTCCCGAACGATTTTTTAATTTTTTTTTCCCCACTAAAACGCATGAGACTTGTAGTTTTCAAAAAATTTTTCATTTTTGATGAGACGGTTAATGAAAGAAGTTTAATCGACGGCAAACGAAAACCCGCGATTTCCCGTAAATCCCGGGTTTGGCCCGTATAGTCGAATGTATACAAAGAAAGTACCCTGTGAGTAAACTCATTTCCCGAACGATTTTTTAAATTATTTTTTCACCAATAAAACGCATGAGACTTGTAGTTTTCAGAAATGTTTTCATTTTTGATGAGACGCTTAATGAAAGTGGTTTAATCGCCAGCAAACGAAAACCCGCGATTTCCCGTAAATCCCGGGCTTGGCCCGTATAGTCGAATGTATACAAAGAAAGTACCCTGTGAGTAAACTCATTTCCAAAACGATTTTTTAAATTATCTTTTCACTACTAAAACGCATGAGACTTGTAGTTTTCAAAAATGTTTTCATTTTTGATGAGACGCTGAATAAAAGAAGTTTAATCGCCGGGAAACGAAAACCCGCCATTTCCCGTAAACCCCGGACTTGACCCGTAAATTCAAAAGTATACAAAGAAAGTACCCTGTGAGTAAACTCATTTCCAAAACGATTTTTTAAATTATCTTTTCACCACTAAAACGCATGAGACTTGTAGTTTTCAAAAATGTTTTCATTTTTGATGAGACGGTTAATGAAAGAAGTTTGATCGCTGGTAAACGAAAACCCGCCCTTTCCCGTAAACCCCGGACTCGACCCGTATAGTCAAAAGTATACAAAGAAAGTACCCAGGGAGTAAACTCATTTCCCGAACGATTTTTTATATTATTTTTTTACCACTAAACGCATGACACTTGTAGTTTTCAAAAATATTTTCATATTTGATGGGACGCTGAATAAAAGAAGTTTAATCGCCGGCAAACGAAAATCCGCGATTTTCCGTAAATCCCGGACTCGGCCCGTATAGTCAAAAGTATACAAAGAAAGTACCCAGGGAGTAAACTCATTTCCCGAACGATTTTTTAAATTATTTTTTCACCACTAAAACGCATGAGACTTGTAGTTTTCAAAAATGTTTTCATTTTTGATGAGACGCTTAATGAAAGAGGTTTAATCGCCGGCAAACGAAATCCCGCGTTTTCCCGTAAATCCGGGGCTTGGCCCGTATAGTCGAATGTATACAAAGAAAGTACCCAGAGAGTAAACTCATTTCCCGAACGATTTTTTAAATTACTTTTTTACCACTAAAACGCATGAGACTTGTAGTTTTTAAAAATGTTTTCATTTTTGATGAGACGCTGAATAAAAGAAGTTTAATCGCCGGCAAACGAAAACCTGCGATTTCCCGTAAATCCTGGACTCGGCCCGTATAGTCAAAAGTATACAAAGAAAGTACCCAGGGAGTAAACTCATTTCCCAAACGATTTTTTAAATTATTATTTCACCACTAAAGCCCATGAGACTTGTAGTTTTTAAAAATGTTTTCATTTTTGATGAGACGCTGAATAAAAGAAGTTTAATCGCCGGCAAACGAAAACCCTCGATTTCCCGTAAATCCCGGTCTCGGCCCGTATAGTTAAAAGTATACAAGGAAAGTACCCAGTCAGTAAACTCATTTCCCGAACGAATTTTTAAATTATTTTTTCACCACTAAAACGTATGAGACATGTAGTTTTCAAAAATGTTTTCATTTTTGATGAGACGCTGAATAAAAGTAGTTAAATCGCCGGCAAACGAAAACCCGCCATTTCCCGTAAACCCCGGACTCGGCCCGTATAGTCAAAAGTATACAAAGAAATTACAAAGGGAGTAAACTCATTTTCCGAACTATTTTTTAAATTATTTTTTCACCACTAGAACGCATGAGACTTGTAGTTTTCAAAAATGTTTTCATTTTTGATGAGACGGTTAATGAAAGAAGTTTAATCGCCGGCAAACGAAAACCCGCGATTTCCCATAAATGCCGGGCTTGGCCCGTATAGTCGAATGTATACAAAGAAAGTACCCTGTGAGTAAACTCATTTCCCGAACGATTTTTTAAATTACTTTTTTACCACTAAAACGCATGAGACTTGTAGTTTTTAAAAATGTTTTCATTTTTGATGAGACGCTGAATAAAAGAAGTTTAATCGCCGGCAAACGAAAACCTGCGATTTCCCGTAAATCCTGGACTCGGCCCGTATAGTCAAAAGTATACAAAGAAAGTAACCAGGGAGTAAACTCATTTCCCAAACGATTTTTTAAATTATTATTTCACCACTAAAGCCCATGAGACTTGTAGTTTTTAAAAATGTTTTCATTTTTGATGAGACGCTGAATAAAAGAAGTTTAATCGCCGGCAAACGAAAACCCTCGATTTCCCGTAAATCCCGGTCTCGGCCCGTATAGTTAAAAGTATACAAGGAAAGTACCCAGTGAGTAAACTCATTTCCCGAACGAATTTTTAAATTATTTTTTCACCACTAAAACGTATGAGACTTGTAGTTTTCAAAAATGTTTTCATTTTTGATGAGACGCTGAATAAAAGTAGTTAAATCGCCGGCAAACGAAAACCCGCCATTTCCCGTAAACCCCGGACTCGGCCCGTATAGTCAAAAGTATACAAAGAAATTACCCAGGGAGTAAACTCATTTTCCGAACTATTTTTTAAATTATTTTTTCACCACTAAAACGCATGAGACTTGTAGTTTTCAAAAATGTTTTCATTTTTGATGAGACGGTTAATGAAAGAAGTTTAATCGCCGGCAAACGAAAACCCGCGATTTCCCATAAATCCCGGGCTTGGCCCGTATAGTCGAATGTATACAAAGAAAGTACCCTGTGAGTAAACTCATTTCCAAAACGATTTTTTAAATTATCTTTTCACCACTAAAACGCATGAGACTTGTAGTTTTCAAAAATGTTTTCATTTTTGATGAGACGGTTAATGAAAGAAGTTTAATCGCCGGCAAACGAAAACTCGCCATTTGCCGTAAACCCCGGACTCGACCCGTATAGTCAAAAGTATACAAAGAAAGTACCCAGGGAGTAAACTCATTTCCCGAACGATTTTTTATTTTATTTTTTTACCACTAAACGCATGACACTTGTAGTTTTCAAAAATATTTTCATATTTGATGGGACGCTGAATAAAAGAAGTTTAATCGCCGGCAAACGAAAATCCGCGATTTTCCGTAAATCCCGGACTCGGCCCGTATAGTCAAAAGTATACAAAGAAAGTACCCAGGGAGTAATCTCATTTCCCGAACGATTTTTTAAATTATTTTTTCACCACTAAAACGCATGAGACTTGTAGTTTTCAAAAATGTTTTCATTTTTGATGAGACGCTTAATGAAAGAGGTTTAATCGCCGGCAAACGAAATCCCGCGTTTTCCCGTAAATCCGGGGCTTGGCCCGTATAGTCGAATGTATACAAAGAAAGTAACCAGGGAGTAAACTCTTTTCCCGAACGGTTTTTTAAATTATTTCTTCACCACTACAACGCATGAGACTTGTAGTTTTTAAAAATGTTTTCATTTTTAATGAGACGCTGAATAAAAGAAGTTTAATCGCCGGCAAACGAAAACCCGCCATTTCCCGTAAACCCCGAACTCGGCCCGTATAGTCAAAAGTATACAAAAAAAGTACCCAGGGAGTAAACTCATTTTCCGAACGATTTTTTAAATTATTTTTTCACCACTAAAACACATGAGACTTGTAGTTTTCAAAAATGTTTTCATTTTTGATGAGACGGTTAATGAAAGAAGTTTAATCGCCGGCAAACGAAAACCCGCGATTTCCCATAAACCCCGGGCTTGGCCCGTATAGTCGAATGTATACAAAGAAAGTACCCTGTGAGTAAACTCATTTCCAAAACGATTTTTTAAATTATCTTTTCACCACTAAAACGCATGAGACTTGTAGTTTTCAAAATTGTTTTCATTTTTGATGAGACGGCTAATGAAAGAAGTTTAATCGCCGGCAAACGAAAACCCGCCATTTGCTGTAAACCCCGGACTCGACCCGTATAGTCAAAAGTATACAAAGAAAGTACCCAGGGAGTAAACTCATTTCCCGAACGATTTTTTATATTATTTTTTTACCACTAAACGCATGACACTTGTAGTTTTCAAAAATATTTTCATATTTGATGGGACGCTGAATAAAAGAAGTTTAATCGCCGGCAAACGAAAATCCGCGATTTTCCGTAAATCCCGGACTCGGCCCGTATAGTCAAAAGTATACAAAGAAAGTACCCAGGGAGTAAACTCATTTCCCGAACGATTTTTTAAATTATTTTTTCACCACTAAAACGAATGAGACTTGTAGTTTTCAAAAATGTTTTCATTTTTGATGAGACGGTTAATGAAAGAAGTTTAATCGCCGGCAAACGAAAACCTGCGATTTCCCGTAAATCCCGGGCTTGGCCCGTATAGTCGAATGTATACAAAGAAAGTACCCTGTGAGTAAACTCATTTCCAAAACGATTTTTTAAATTATCTTTTCACCACTAAAACGCATGAGACTTGTAGTTTTCAAAAATGTTTTCATTTTTGATGGGACGGTTAATGAAAGAAGTTTAATCGCCGGCAAACGAAAACCCGCCATTTCCCGTAAACCCCGGACTCGACCCGTATAGTCAAAAGTACACAAAGAAAGTACCCAGGGAGTAAACTCATTTCCCGAACGATTTTTTATATTATTTTTTTACCACTAAACGCATGACACTTGTAGTTTTCAAAAATATTTTCATATTTGATGGGACGCTGAATAAAAGAAGTTTAATCGCCGGCAAACGAAAATCCGCGATTTTCCGTAAATCCCGGACTCGGCCCGTATAGTCAAAAGTATACAAAGAAAGTACCCAGGGAGTAAACTCATTTCCCGAACGATTTTTTAAATTATTTTTTCACCACTAAAACGCATGAGACTTGTAGTTTTCAAAAATGTTTTCATTTTTGATGAGACGCTTAATGAAAGAGGTTTAATCGCCGGCAAACGAAATCCCGCGTTTTCCCGTAAATCCGGGGCTTGGCCCGTATAGTCGAATGTATACAAAGAAATTACCCAGGGAGTAAACTCATTTTCCGAACGATTTTTAGAATTACTTTTTCACCACTAAAACGCATGAGACTTGTAGTTTTTAAAAATGTTTTCATTTTTGATGAGACGCTGAATAAAAGAAGTTTAATCGCCGGCAAACGAAAACCCGCCATTTCCCGTAAACCCCGAACTCGGCCCGTATAGTCAAAAGTATACAAAGAAAGTACCCAGGGAGTAAACTCATTTTCCGAACGATTTTTTAAATTATTTTTTCACCACTAAAACACATGAGACTTGTAGTTTTCAAAAATGTTTTCATTTTTGATGAGACGGTTAATGAAAGAAGTTTAATCGCCGGCAAACGAAAACCCGCGATTTCCCATAAACCCCGGGCTTGGCCCGTATAGTCGAATGTATACAAAGAAAGTACCCTGTGAGTAAACTCATTTCCAAAACGATTTTTTAAATTATCTTTTCACCACTAAAACGCATGAGACTTGTAGTTTTCAAAATTGTTTTCATTTTTGATGAGACGGCTAATGAAAGAAGTTTAATCGCCGGCAAACGAAAACCCGCCATTTGCCGTAAACCCCGGACTCGACCCGTATAGTCAAAAGTATACAAAGAAAGTACCCAGGGAGTAAACTCATTTCCCGAACGATTTTTTAAATTATTTTTTCACCACTAAAACGCATGAGACTTGTAGTTTTCAAAAATGTTTTCATTTTTGATGAGACGCTTAATGAAAGAGGTTTAATCGCCGGCAAACGAAATCCCGCGTTTTCCCGTAAATCCGGGGCTTGGCCCGTATAGTCGAATGTATACAAAGAAAGTACCCAGGGAGTAAACTCATTTTCCGAACAATTTTTAGAATTACTTTTTCACCACTAAAACGCATGAGACTTGTAGTTTTTAAAAATGTTTTCATTTTTGATGAGACGCTGAATAAAAGAAGTTTAATCGCCGGCAAACGAAAACCCGCCATTTCCCGTAAACCCCGAACTCGGCCCGTATAGTCAAAAGTATACAAAGAAAGTACCCAGGGAGTAAACTCATTTTCCGAACGATTTTTTAAATTATTTTTTCACCACTAAAACACATGAGACTTGTAGTTTTCAAAAATGTTTTCATTTTTGATGAGACGGTTAATGAAAGAAGTTTAATCGCCGGCAAACGAAAACCCGCGATTTCCCATAAACCCCGGGCTTGGCCCGTATAGTCGAATGTATACAAAGAAAGTACCCTGTGAGTAAACTCATTTCCAAAACGATTTTTAGAATTACTTTTTCACCACTAAAACGCATGAGACTTGTAGTTTTTAAAAATGTTTTCATTTTTGATGAGACGCTGAATAAAAGAAGTTTAATCGCCGGCAAACGAAAACCCGCCATTTCCCGTAAACCCCGAACTCGGCCCGTATAGTCAAAAGTATACAAAGAAAGTACCCAGGGAGTAAACTCATTTTCCGAACGATTTTTTAAATTATTTTTTCACCACTAAAACACATGAGACTTGTAGTTTTCAAAAATGTTTTCATTTTTGATGAGACGGTTAATGAAAGAAGTTTAATCGCCGGCAAACGAAAACCCGCGATTTCCCATAAACCCCGGGCTTGGCCCGTATAGTCGAATGTATACAAAGAAAGTACCCTGTGAGTAAACTCATTTCCAAAACGATTTTTTAAATTATCTTTTCACCACTAAAACGCATGAGACTTGTAGTTTTCAAAATTGTTTTCATTTTTGATGAGACGGCTAATGAAAGAAGTTTAATCGCCGGCAAACGAAAACCCGCCATTTGCCGTAAACCCCGGACTCGACCCGTATAGTCAAAAGTATACAAAGAAAGTACCCAGGGAGTAAACTCATTTCCCGAACGATTTTTTAAATTATTTTTTCACCACTAAAACGCATGAGACTTGTAGTTTTCAAAAATGTTTTCATTTTTGATGAGACGCTTAATGAAAGAGGTTTAATCGCCGGCAAACGAAATCCCGCGTTTTCCCGTAAATCCGGGGCTTGGCCCGTATAGTCGAATGTATACAAAGAAAGTACCCAGGGAGTAAACTCATTTTCCGAACAATTTTTAGAATTACTTTTTCACCACTAAAACGCATGAGACTTGTAGTTTTTAAAAATGTTTTCATTTTTGATGAGACGCTGAATAAAAGAAGTTTAATCGCCGGCAAACGAAAACCCGCCATTTCCCGTAAACCCCGAACTCGGCCCGTATAGTCAAAAGTATACAAAGAAAGTACCCAGGGAGTAAACTCATTTTCCGAACGATTTTTTAAATTATTTTTTCACCACTAAAACACATGAGACTTGTAGTTTTCAAAAATGTTTTCATTTTTGATGAGACGGTTAATGAAAGAAGTTTAATCGCCGGCAAACGAAAACCCGCGATTTCCCATAAACCCCGGGCTTGGCCCGTATAGTCGAATGTATACAAAGAAAGTACCCTGTGAGTAAACTCATTTCCAAAACGATTTTTTAAATTATCTTTTCACCACTAAAACGCATGAGACTTGTAGTTTTCAAAATTGTTTTCATTTTTGATGAGACGGCTAATGAAAGAAGTTTAATCGCCGGCAAACGAAAACCCGCCATTTGCCGTAAACCCCGGACTCGACCCGTATAGTCAAAAGTATACAAAGAAAGTACCCAGGGAGTAAACTCATTTCCCGAACGATTTTTTATATTATTTTTTTACCACTAAACGCATGACACTTGTAGTTTTCAAAAATATTTTCATATTTGATGGGACGCTGAATAAAAGAAGTTTAATCTCCGGCAAACGAAAATCCGCCATTTTCCGTAAATCCCGGACTCGGCCCGTATAGTCAAAAGTATACAAAGAAAGTACCCAGGGAGTAAACTCATTTCCCGAACGATTTTTAGAATTACTTTTTCACCATTAAAACGCATGAGACTTGTAGTTTTCAAAAATGTTTTCATTTTTGATGAGACGCTGAATAAAAGAAGTTTAATCGCCGGCAAACGAAAACCTGCGATTTCCCGTAAATCCTGGACTCGGCCCGTATAGTCAAAAGTATACAAAGAAAGTACCCAGGGAGTAAACTCATTTCCCAAACGATTTTTTAAATTATTATTTCACCACTAAAGCCCATGAGACTTGTAGTTTTTGAAAATGTTTTCATTTTTGATGAGACGCTGAATAAAAGAAGTTTATTCGCCGGCAAACGAAAACCCTCGATTTCCCGTAAATCCCGGACTCGGCCCGTATAGTTAAAAGTATACAAGGAAAGTACCCAGTGAGTAAACTCATTTCCCGAACGAATTTTTAAATTATTTTTTCACCACTAAAACGTATGAGACTTGTAGTTTTTAAAAATGTTTTCATTTTTGATGAGACGCTGAATAAAAGAAGTTAAATCGCCGGCAAACGAAAACCCGCCATTTCCCGTAAACCCCGGACTCGGCCCGTATAGTCAAAAGTATACAAAGAAATTACCCAGGGAGTAAACTCATTTTCCGAACTATTTTTTAAATTATTTTTTTACCACTACAACGCATGAAACTTGTAGTTTTTAAAAATGTTTTCATTTTTGATGAGACGCTGAATAAAAGAATTTTAATCGCCGGCAAACGAAAACCCGCCATTTCCCGTAAACCCCGAACGCGGCCCGTATAGTCAAAAGTATACAAAGAAAGTACCCAGGGAGTAAACTCATTTCCCGAACGATTTTTTAAATTATTTTTTCACCACTAAAACGCATGAGACTTGTAGTTTTCAAAAATGTTTTCATTTTTGATGAGACGCTTAATGAAAGAGGTTTAATCGCCGGCAAACGAAATCCCGCGTTTTCCCGTAAATCCGGGGCTTGGCCCGTATAGTCGAATGTATACAAAGAAAGTACCCAGGGAGTAAACTCATTTTCCGAACGATTTTTAGAATTACTTTTTCACCACTAAAACGCATGAGACTTGTAGTTTTTAAAAATGTTTTCATTTTTGATGAGACGCTGAATAAAAGAAGTTTAATCGCCGGCAAACGAAAACCCGCCATTTCCCGTAAACCCCGAACTCGGCCCGTATAGTCAAAAGTATACAAAGAAAGTACCCAGGGAGTACACTCATTTTCCGAACGATTTTTTAAATTATTTTTTCACCACTAAAACACATGAGACTTGTAGTTTTCAAAAATGTTTTCATTTTTGATGAGACGGTTAATGAAAGCAGTTTAATCGCCGGCAAACGAAAACCCGCGATTTCCCATAAACCCCGGGCTTGGCCCGTATAGTCGAATGTATACAAAGAAAGTACCCTGTGAGTAAACTCATTTCCAAAACGATTTTTTAAATTATCTTTTCACCACTAAAACGCATGAGACTTGTAGTTTTCAAAATTGTTTTCATTTTTGATGAGACGGCTAATGAAAGAAGTTTAATCGCCGGCAAACGAAAACCCGCCATTTGCCGTAAACCCCGGACTCGACCCGTATAGTCAAAAGTATACAAAGAAAGTACCCAGGGAGTACACTCATTTCCCGAACGATTTTTTATATTATTTTTTTACCACTAAACGCATGACACTTGTAGTTTTCAAAAATATTTTCATATTTGATGGGACGCTGAATAAAAGAAGTTTAATCGCCGGCAAACGAAAATCCGCGATTTTCCGTAAATCCCGGACTCGGCCCGTATAGTCAAAAGTATACAAAGAAAGTACCCAGGGAGTAAACTCATTTCCCGAACGATTTTTTAAATTATTTTTTCACCACTAAAACGCATGAGACTTGTAGTTTTCAAAAATGTTTTCATTTTTGATGAGACGCTTAATGAAAGAGGTTTAATCGCCGGCAAACGAAATCCCGCGTTTTCCCGTAAATCCGGGGCTTGGCCCGTATAGTCGAATGTATACAAAGAAAGTACCCAGGGAGTAAACTCATTTTCCGAACAATTTTTAGAATTACTTTTTCACCACTAAAACGCATGAGACTTGTAGTTTTTAAAAATGTTTTCATTTTTGATGAGACGCTGAATAAAAGAAGTTTAATCGCCGGCAAACGAAAACCCGCCATTTCCCGTAAACCCCGAACTCGGCCCGTATAGTCAAAAGTATACAAAGAAAGTACCCAGGGAGTAAACTCATTTTCCGAACGATTTTTTAAATTATTTTTTCACCACTAAAACACATGAGACTTGTAGTTTTCAAAAATGTTTTCATTTTTGATGAGACGGTTAATGAAAGAAGTTTAATCGCCGGCAAACGAAAACCCGCGATTTCCCATAAACCCCGGGCTTGGCCCGTATAGTCGAATGTATACAAAGAAAGTACCCTGTGAGTAAACTCATTTCCAAAACGATTTTTTAAATTATCTTTTCACCACTAAAACGCATGAGACTTGTAGTTTTCAAAATTGTTTTCATTTTTGATGAGACGGCTAATGAAAGAAGTTTAATCGCCGGCAAACGAAAACCCGCCATTTGCCGTAAACCCCGGACTCGACCCGTATAGTCAAAAGTATACAAAGAAAGTACCCAGGGAGTAAACTCATTTCCCGAACGATTTTTTATATTATTTTTTTACCACTAAACGCATGACACTTGTAGTTTTCAAAAATATTTTCATATTTGATGGGACGCTGAATAAAAGAAGTTTAATCGCCGGCAAACGAAAATCCGCCATTTTCCGTAAATCCCGGACTCGGCCCGTATAGTCAAAAGTATACAAAGAAAGTACCCAGGGAGTAAACTCATTTCCCGAAAGATTTTTTAAATTATTTTTTCACCACTAAAACGCATGAGACTTGTAGTTTTCAAAAATGTTTTCATTTTTGATGAGACGCTTAATGAAAGAGGTTTAATCGCCGGCAAACGAAATCCCGCGTTTTCCCGTAAATCCGGGGCTTGGCCCGTATAGTCGAATGTATACAAAGAAAGTACCCAGGGAGTAAACTCATTTTCCGAACGATTTTTAGAATTACTTTTTCACCATTAAAACGCATGAGACTTGTAGTTTTCAAAAATGTTTTCATTTTTGATGAGACGCTGAATAAAAGAAGTTTAATCGCCGGCAAACGAAAACCTGCGATTTCCCGTAAATCCTGGACTCGGCCCGTATAGTCAAAAGTATACAAAGAAAGTACCCAGAGAGTAAACTCATTTCCCAAACGATTTTTTAAATTATTATTTCACCACTAAAGCCCATGAGACTTGTAGTTTTTGAAAATGTTTTCATTTTTGATGAGACGCTGAATAAAAGAAGTTTATTCGCCGGCAAACGAAAACCCTCGATTTCCCGTAAATCCCGGACTCGGCCCGTATAGTTAAAAGTATACAAGGAAAGTACCCAGTGAGTAAACTCATTTCCCGAACGAATTTTTAAATTATTTTTTCACCACTAAAACGTATGAGACTTGTAGTTTTTAAAAATGTTTTCATTTTTGATGAGACGCTGAATAAAAGAAGTTAAATCGCCGGCAAACGAAAACCCGCCATTTCCCGTAAACCCCGGACTCGGCCCGTATAGTCAAAAGTATACAAAGAAATTACCCAGGGAGTAAACTCATTTTCCGAACTATTTTTTAAATTATTTTTTCACCACTACAACGCATGAAACTTGTAGTTTTTAAAAATGTTTTCATTTTTGATGAGACGCTGAATAAAAGAATTTTAATCGCCGGCAAACGAAAACCCGCCATTTCCCGTAAACCCCGAACGCAGCCCGTATAGTCAAAAGTATACAAAGAAAGTACCCAGGGAGTAAACTCATTTTCCGAACGATTTTTAGAATTACTTTTTCACCACTAAAACGCATGAGACTTGTAGTTTTTAAAAATGTTTTCATTTTTGATGAGACGCTGAATAAAAGAAGTTTAATCGCCGGCAAACGAAAACCCGCCATTTCCCGTAAACCCCGAACTCGGCCCGTATAGTCAAAAGTATACAAAGAAAGTACCCAGGGAGTAAACTCATTTTCCGAACGATTTTTTAAATTATTTTTTCACCACTAAAACACATGAGACTTGTAGTTTTCAAAAATGTTTTCATTTTTGATGAGACGGTTAATGAAAGCAGTTTAATCGCCGGCAAACGAAAACCCGCGATTTCCCATAAACCCCGGGCTTGGCCCGTATAGTCGAATGTATACAAAGAAAGTACCCTGTGAGTAAACTCATTTCCAAAACGATTTTTTAAATTATCTTTTCACCACTAAAACGCATGAGACTTGTAGTTTTCAAAATTGTTTTCATTTTTGATGAGACGGCTAATGAAAGAAGTTTAATCGCCGGCAAACGAAAACCCGCCATTTGCCGTAAACCCCGGACTCGACCCGTATAGTCAAAAGTATACAAAGAAAGTACCCAGGGAGTACACTCATTTCCCGAACGATTTTTTATATTATTTTTTTACCACTAAACGCATGACACTTGTAGTTTTCAAAAATATTTTCATATTTGATGGGACGCTGAATAAAAGAAGTTTAATCGCCGGCAAACGAAAATCCGCGATTTTCCGTAAATCCCGGACTCGGCCCGTATAGTCAAAAGTATACAAAGAAAGTACCCAGGGAGTAAACTCATTTCCCGAACGATTTTTTAAATTATTTTTTCACCACTAAAACGCATGAGACTTGTAGTTTTCAAAAATGTTTTCATTTTTGATGAGACGCTTAATGAAAGAGGTTTAATCGCCGGCAAACGAAATCCCGCGTTTTCCCGTAAATCCGGGGCTTGGCCCGTATAGTCGAATGTATACAAAGAAAGTACCCAGGGAGTAAACTCATTTTCCGAACAATTTTTAGAATTACTTTTTCACCACTAAAACGCATGAGACTTGTAGTTTTTAAAAATGTTTTCATTTTTGATGAGACGCTGAATAAAAGAAGTTTAATCGCCGGCAAACGAAAACCCGCCATTTCCCGTAAACCCCGAACTCGGCCCGTATAGTCAAAAGTATACAAAGAAAGTACCCAGGGAGTAAACTCATTTTCCGAACGATTTTTTAAATTATTTTTTCACCACTAAAACACATGAGACTTGTAGTTTTCAAAAATGTTTTCATTTTTGATGAGACGGTTAATGAAAGAAGTTTAATCGCCGGCAAACGAAAACCCGCGATTTCCCGTAAACCCCGGACTCGACCCGTATAGTCGAATGTATACAAAGAAAGTACCCTGTGAGTAAACTCATTTCCAAAACGATTTTTTAATTCATTTATTCACCACTAAAACGCATGAGACTTGTAGTTTTCAAAATTGTTTTCATTTTTGATGAGACGGCTAATGAAAGAAGTTTAATCGCCGGCAAACGAAAACCCGCCATTTGCCGTAAACCCCGGACTCGACCCGTATAGTCAAAAGTATACAAAGAAAGTACCCAGGGAGTAAACTCATTTCCCGAACGATTTTTTATATTATTTTTTTACCACTAAACGCATGACACTTGTAGTTTTCAAAAATATTTTCATATTTGATGGGACGCTGAATAAAAGAAGTTTAATCGCCGGCACACGAAAATCCGCCATTTTCCGTAAATCCCGGACTCGGCCCGTATAGTCAAAAGTATACAAAGAAAGTACCCAGGGAGTAAACTCATTTCCCGAACGATTTTTTAAATTATTTTTTCACCACTAAAACGCATGAGACTTGTAGTTTTCAAAAATGTTTTCATTTTTGATGAGACGCTTAATGAAAGAGGTTTAATCGCCGGCAAACGAAATCCCACGTTTTCCCGTAAATCCGGGGCTTGGCCCGTATAGTCGAATGTATACAAAGAAAGTACCCAGGGAGTAAACTCATTTTCCGAACGATTTTTAGAATTACTTTTTCACCATTAAAACGCATGAGACTTGTAGTTTTCAAAAATGTTTTCATTTTTGATGAGACGCTGAATAAAAGAAGTTTAATCGCCGGCAAACGAAAACCTGCGATTTCCCGTAAATCCTGGACTCGGCCCGTATAGTCAAAAGTATACAAAGAAAGTACCCAGGGAGTAAACTCATTTCCCAAACGATTTTTTAAATTATTATTTCACCACTAAAGCCCATGAGACTTGTAGTTTTTGAAAATGTTTTCATTTTTGATGAGACGCTGAATAAAAGAAGTTTATTCGCCGGCAAACGAAAACCCTCGATTTCCCGTAAATCCCGGACTCGGCCCGTATAGTTAAAAGTATACAAGGAAAGTACCCAGTGAGTAAACTCATTTCCCGAACGAATTTTTAAATTATTTTTTCACCACTAAAACGTATGAGACTTGTAGTTTTTAAAAATGTTTTCATTTTTGATGAGACGCTGAATAAAAGAAGTTAAATCGCCGGCAAACGAAAACCCGCCATTTCCCGTAAACCCCGGACTCGGCCCGTATAGTCAAAAGTATACAAAGAAATTACCCAGGGAGTAAACTCATTTTCCGAACTATTTTTTAAATTATTTTTTCACCACTACAACGCATGAAACTTGTAGTTTTTAAAAATGTTTTCATTTTTGATGAGACGCTGAATAAAAGAATTTTAATCGCCGGCAAACGAAAACCCGCCATTTCCCGTAAACCCCGAACGCGGCCCGTATAGTCAAAAGTATACAAAGAAAGTACCCAGGGAGTAAACTCATTTTCCGAACGATTTTTTAAATTATTTTTTCACCACTACAACGCATGAGACTTGTAGTTTTCAAAAATGTTTTCATTTTTGATGAGACGCTGAATAAAAGAAGTTTAATCGCCCTCAAACGAAAATCCGCGATTTCCCGTAAATCCCGGACTCGGCCCGTATAGTCCAAAGTATACAAAGAAAGTACCCAGGGAGTAAACTCATTTCCTGAACGATTTTTTAATTTTTTTTTTCACCACTAAAACGCATGAGACTTGTAGTTTTCACAAATGTTTTCATTTTTGATGAGACGGTTAATGAAAGAAGTTTAATCGCCGGCAAACGAAAACCTGCGATTTCCCGTAAATCCCGGGCTTGGCCCGTATAGTCGAATGTATACAAAGAAAGTACCATGTGAGTAAACTCATTTCCAAAACGATTTTTTAAATTATCTTTTCACCACTAAAACGCATGAGACTTGTAGTTTTCAAAAATGTTTTCATTTTTGATGAGACGGTTAATGAAAGAAGTTTAATCGCCGGCAAACGAAAACCCGCCATTTCCCGTAAACCCCGGACTCGACCCGTATAGTCAAAAGTACACAAAGAAAGTACCCAGGGAGTAAACTCATTTCCCGAACGATTTTTTATATTATTTTTTTACCACTAAACGCATGACACTTGTAGTTTTCAAAAATATTTTCATATTTGATGGGACGCTGAATAAAAGAAGTTTAATCGCCGGCAAACGAAAATCCGCGATTTTCCGTAAATCCCGGACTCGGCCCGTATAGTCAAAAGTATACAAAGAAAGTACCCAGGGAGTAAACTCATTTCCCGAACGATTTTTTAAATTATTTTTTCACCACTACAACGCATGAAATTTGTAGTTTTTAAAAATGTTTTCATTTTTGATGAGACGCTGAATAAAAGAATTTTAATCGCCGGCAAACGAAAACCCGCCATTTCCCGTAAACCCCGAACGCGGCCCGTATAGTCGAAAGTACACAAAGAAAGTACCCAGGGAGTAAACTCATTTTCCGAACGATTTTTTAAATTATTTTTTCACCACTACAACGCATGAGACTTGTAGTTTTCAAAAATGTTTTCATTTTTGATGAGACGCTGAATAAAAGAAGTTTAATCGCCCTCAAACGAAAATCCGCGATTTCCCGTAAATCCCGGACTCGGCCCGTATAGTCCAAAGTATACAAAGAAAGTACCCAGGGAGTAAACTCATTTCCTGAACGATTTTTTAATTTTTTTTTTCACCACTAAAACGCATGAGACTTGTAGTTTTCACAAATGTTTTCATTTTTGATGAGACGGTTAATGAAAGAAGTTTAATCGCCGGCAAACGAAAACCTGCGATTTCCCGTAAATCCCGGGCTTGGCCCGTATAGTCGAATGTATACAAAGAAAGTACCATGTGAGTAAACTCATTTCCAAAACGATTTTTTAAATTATCTTTTCACCACTAAAACGCATGAGACTTGTAGTTTTCAAAAATGTTTTCATTTTTGATGAGACGGTTAATGAAAGAAGTTTAATCGCCGGCAAACGAAAACCCGCCATTTCCCGTAAACCCCGGACTCGACCCGTATAGTCAAAAGTACACAAAGAAAGTACCCAGGGAGTAAACTCATTTCCCGAACGATTTTTTATATTATTTTTTTACCACTAAACGCATGACACTTGTAGTTTTCAAAAATATTTTCATATTTGATGGGACGCTGAATAAAAGAAGTTTAATCGCCGGCAGACGAAAATCCGCGATTTTCCGTAAATCCCGGACTCGGCCCGTATAGTCAAAAGTATACAAAGAAAGTACCCAGGGAGTAAACTCATTTCCCGAACGATTTTTTAAATTATCTTTTCACCACTAAAACGCATGGGACTTGTAGTTTTCAAAAATGTTTTCATTTTTGATAAGACGCTTAATGAAAGAGGTTTAATCGCCGGCAAACGAAATCCCGCGTTTTCCCGTAAATCCGGGGCTTGACCCGTATAGTCGAATGTATACAAAGAAATTACCCAGGGAGTAAACTCATTTCCCGAACGATTTTTTAAATTACTTTTTCACCACTAAAACGCATGAGACTTGTAGTTTTTAAAAATGTTTTCATTTTTGATGAGACGCTGAATAAAAGAAGTTTAATCGCCTGCGATTTCCCGTAAATCCTGGACTCGGCCCGTATAGTCAAAAGTATACAAAGAAAGCACCCAGGGAGTAAACTCGTTTCCCAAACGATTTTTTAAATTATTATTTCACCACTAAAGCCCATGAGACTTGTAGTTTTTAAAAATGTTTTCATTTTTGATGAGACGCTGAATAAAAGACGTTTAATCGCCGGCAAACGAAAACCCGCGATTTCCCGTAAATCCCGGACTCGGCCCGTATAGTCAAAAGTATACAAAGAAAGTACCCAGGGAGTAAACTCATTTTCCGAACGATTTTTTAAATTATTTTTTCACCACTACAACGCATGAGACTTGTAGTTTTCAAAAATGTTTTTATTTTTGATGAGACGCTGAATAAAAGAAGTTTAATCGCCCTCAAACGAAAATCCGCGATTTCCCGTAAATCCCGGACTCGGCCCGTATAGTCCAAAGTTTACAAAGAAAGTACTCAGGGAGTAAACTCATTTCCTGAACGATTTTTTAATTTCTTTTTTCACCACTAAAACGAATGAGACTTGTAGTTTTCACAAATGTTTTCATTTTTGATGAGACGGTTAATGAAAGAAGTTTAATCGCCGGCAAACGAAAACCTGCGATTTCCCGTAAATCCCGGGCTTGGCCCGTATAGTCGAATGTATACAAAGAAAGTACCCTGTGAGTAAACTCATTTCCAAAACGATTTTTTAAATTATCTTTTCACCACTAAAACGCATGAGACTTGTAGTTTTCAAAAATGTTTTCATTTTTGATGGGACGGTTAATGAAAGAAGTTTAATCGCCGGCAAACGAAAACCCGCCATTTCCCGTAAACCCCGGACTCGACCCGTATAGTCAAAAGTACACAAAGAAAGTACCCAGGGAGTAAACTCATTTCCCGAACGATTTTTTATATTATTTTTTTACCACTAAACGCATGACACTTGTAGTTTTCAAAAATATTTTCATATTTGATGGGACGCTGAATAAAAGAAGTTTAATCGCCGGCAAACGAAAATCCGCGATTTTCCGTAAATCCCGGACTCGGCCCGTATAGTCAAAAGTATACAAAGAAAGTACCCAGGGAGTAAACTCATTTCCCGAACGATTTTTTAAATTATTTTTTCACCACTAAAACGCATGAGACTTGTAGTTTTCAAAAATGTTTTCATTTTTGATGAGACGCTTAATGAAAGAGGTTTAATCGCCGGCAAACGAAATCCCGCGTTTTCCCGTAAATCCGGGGCTTGGCCCGTATAGTCGAATGTATACAATGAAAGTACCCAGGGAGTAAACTCATTTCCCGAACGATTTTTTAAATTACTTTTTCACCACTAAAACGCATGAGACTTGTAGTTTTTAAAAATGTTTTCATTTTTGATGAGACGCTGAATAAAAGAAGTTTAATCGCCGGCAAACGAAAACCTGCGATTTCCCGTAAATCCTGGACTCGGCCCGTATAGTCAAAAGTATACAAAGAGAGCACCCAGGGAGTAAACTCATTTCCCAAACGATTTTTTAAATTATTATTTCACCACTAAAGCCCATGAAACTTGTAGTTTTTAAAAATGTTTTCATTTTTGATGAGACGCTGAATAAAAGACGTTTAATCGCCGGCAAACGAAAACCCGCGATTTCCCGTAAATCCCGGACTCGGCCCGTATAGTTAAAAGTATACAAGGAAAGTACCCAGTGAGTAAACTCATTTCCCGAACAAATTTTTAAATTATTTTTTCACCACTAAAACGTATGAGACTTGTAGTTTTCAAAAATGTTTTCATTTTTGATGAGACGCTGAATAAAAGAAGTTTAATCGCCCTCAAACAAAAATCCGCGATTTCCCGTAAATCCCGGACTCGGCCCGTATAGTCCAAAGTTTACAAAGAAAGTACTCAGGGAGTAAACTCATTTCCTGAACGATTTTTTAATTTCTTTTTTCACCACTAAAACGCATGAGAATTGTAGTTTTCACAAATGTTTTCATTTTTGATGAGACGGTTAATGAAAGAAGTTTAATCGCCGGCAAACGAAAACCTGCGATTTCCCGTAAATCCCGGGCTTGGCCCGTATAGTCGAATGTATACAAAGAAAGTACCCTGTGAGTAAACTCATTTCCAAAACGATTTTTTAAATTATCTTTTCACCACTAAAACGCATGAGACTTGTAGTTTTCAAAAATGTTTTCATTTTTGATGGGACGGTTAATGAAAGAAGTTTAATCGCCGGCAAACGAAAACCCGCCATTTCCCGTAAACCCCGGACTCGACCCGTATAGTCAAAAGTACACAAAGAAAGTACCCAGGGAGTAAACTCATTTCCCGAACGATTTTTTATATTATTTTTTTACCACTAAACGCATGACACTTGTAGTTTTCAAAAATATTTTCATATTTGATGGGACGCTGAATAAAAGAAGTTTAATCGCCGGCAAACGAAAATCCGCGATTTTCCGTAAATCCCGGACTCGGCCCGTATAGTCAAAAGTATACAAAGAAAGTACCCAGGGAGTAAACTCATTTCCCGAACGATTTTTTAAATTATTTTTTCACCACTAAAACGCATGAGACTTGTAGTTTTCAAAAATGTTTTCATTTTTGATGAGACGCTTAATGAAAGAGGTTTAATCGCCGGCAAACGAAATCCCGCGTTTTCCCGTAAATCCGGGGCTTGGCCCGTATAGTCGAATGTATACAATGAAAGTACCCAGGGAGTAAACTCATTTCCCGAACGATTTTTTAAATTACTTTTTCACCACTAAAACGCATGAGACTTGTAGTTTTTAAAAATGTTTTCATTTTTGATGAGACGCTGAATAAAAGAAGTTTAATCGCCGGCAAACGAAAACCTGCGATTTCCCGTAAATCCTGGACTCGGCCCGTATAGTCAAAAGTATACAAAAAAAGCACCCAGGGAGTAAACTCATTTCCCAAACGATTTTTTAAATTATTATTTCACCACTAAAGCCCATGAGACTTGTAGTTTTTAAAAATGTTTTCATTTTTGATGAGACGCTGAATAAAAGACGTTTAATCGCCGGCAAACGAAAACCCGCGATTTCCCGTAAATCCCGGACTCGGCCCGTATAGTTAAAAGTATACAAGGAAAGTACCCAGTGAGTAAACTCATTTCCCGAACAAATTTTTAAATTATTTTTTCACCACTAAAACGTATGAGACTTGTAGTTTTCAAAAATGTTTTCATTTTTGATGAGACGCTGAATAAAAGAAGTTTAATCGCCCTCAAACGAAAATCCGCGATTTCCCGTAAATCCCGGACTCGGCCCGTATAGTCCAAAGTTTACAAAGAAAGTACTCAGGGAGTAAACTCATTTCCTGAACGATTTTTTAATTTCTTTTTTCACCACTAAAACGCATGAGACTTGTAGTTTTCACAAATGTTTTCATTTTTGATGAGACGGTTAATGAAAGAAGTTTAATCGCCGGCAAACGAAAACCTGCGATTTCCCGTAAATCCCGGGCTTGGCCCGTATAGTCGAATGTATACAAAGAAAGTACCCTGTGAGTAAACTCATTTCCAAAACGATTTTTTAAATTATCTTTTCACCACTAAAACGCATGAGACTTGTAGTTTTCAAAAATGTTTTCATTTTTGATGGGACGGTTAATGAAAGAAGTTTAATCGCCGGCAAACGAAAACCCGCCATTTCCCGTAAACCCCGGACTCGACCCGTATAGTCAAAAGTACACAAAGAAAGTACCCAGGGAGTAAACTCATTTCCCGAACGATTTTTTATATTATTTTTTTACCACTAAACGCATGACACTTGTAGTTTTCAAAAATATTTTCATATTTGATGGGACGCTGAATAAAAGAAGTTTAATCGCCGGCAAACGAAAATCCGCGATTTTCCGTAAATCCCGGACTCGGCCTGTATAGTCAAAAGTATACAAAGAAAGTACCCAGGGAGTAAACTCATTTCCCGAACGATTTTTTAAAATATTTTTTCACCACTAAAGCCCATGAGACTTGTAGTTTTTAAAAATGTTTTCATTTTTGATGAGACGCTGAATAAAAGACGTTTAATCGCCGGCAAACGAAAACCCGCGATTTCCCGTAAATCCCGGACTCGGCCCGTATAGTTAAAAGTATACAAGGAAAGTACCCAGTGAGTAAACTCATTTCCCGAACAAATTTTTAAATTATTTTTTCACCACTAAAACGTATGAGACTTGTAGTTTTTAAAAATTTTTTCATTTTTGATGAGACGCTGAATAAAAGAAGTTT
Organism: Hydractinia symbiolongicarpus; assembly: GCF_029227915.1. NCBI lineage: Eukaryota > Metazoa > Cnidaria > Hydrozoa > Anthoathecata > Hydractiniidae > Hydractinia > Hydractinia symbiolongicarpus. The sequence continues at coordinate 1,705,281 of NC_079875.1, read as the reverse complement.
AATCGCCGGCAAACGAAAACCTGCAATTTCCCGTAAATCCCAGACTCGGCCCGTATAGTCAAAAGTATACAAAGAAAGTACCCAGAGAGTAAACTCATTTCCCAAACGATTTTTTAAATTATTATTTCACCACTAAAGCCCAAGAGACTTGTAGTTTTTAAAAATGTTTTCATTTTTGATGAGACGCTGAATAAAAGAAGTTTAATCGCCTGCGATTTCCCGTAAATCCTGGACTCGGCCCGTATAGTCAAAAGTATACAAAGAAAGCACCCAGGGAGTAAACTCGTTTCCCAAACGATTTTTTAAATTATTATTTCACCACTAAAGCCCATAAGACTTGTAGTTTTTAAAAATGTTTTCATTTTTGATGAGACGCTGAATAAAAGACGTTTAATCGCCGGCAAACGAAAACCCGCGATTTCCCGTAAATCCCGGACTCGGCCCGTATAGTCAAAAGTATACAAAGAAAGTACCCAGGGAGTAAACTCATTTCCCGAACGATTTTTTAAATTATTTTTTCACCACTAAAACGCATGAGACTTGTAGTTTTCAAAAATGTTTTCATTTTTGATGAGACGCTTAATGAAAGAGGTTTAATCGCCGGCAAACGAAATCCCGCGTTTTCCCGTAAATCCGGGGCTTGGCCCGTATAGTCGAATGTATACAATGAAAGTACCCAGGGAGTAAACTCATTTCCCGAACGATTTTTTAAATTACTTTTTCACCACTAAAACGCATGAGACTTGTAGTTTTTAAAAATGTTTTCATTTTTGATGAGACGCTGAATAAAAGAAGTTTAATCGCCGGCAAACGAAAACCTGCGATTTCCCGTAAATCCTGGACTCGGCCCGTATAGTCAAAAGTATACAAAGAAAGCACCCAGGGAGTAAACTCATTTCCCAAACGATTTTTTAAATTATTATTTCACCACTAAAGCCCATGAGACTTGTAGTTTTTAAAAATGTTTTCATTTTTGATGAGACGCTGAATAAAAGACGTTTAATCGCCGGCAAACGAAAACCCGCGATTTCCCGTAAATCCCGGACTCGGCCCGTATAGTTAAAAGTATACAAGGAAAGTACCCAGTGAGTAAACTCATTTCCCGAACAAATTTTTAAATTATTTTTTCACCACTAAAACGTATGAGACTTGTAGTTTTCAAAAATGTTTTCATTTTTGATGAGACGCTGAATAAAAGAAGTTTAATCGCCCTCAAACGAAAATCCGCGATTTCCCGTAAATCCCGGACTCGGCCCGTATAGTCCAAAGTTTACAAAGAAAGTACTCAGGGAGTAAACTCATTTCCTGAACGATTTTTTAATTTCTTTTTTCACCACTAAAACGCATGAGACTTGTAGTTTTCACAAATGTTTTCATTTTTGATGAGACGGTTAATGAAAGAAGTTTAATCGCCGGCAAACGAAAACCTGCGATTTCCCGTAAATCCCGGGCTTGGCCCGTATAGTCGAATGTATACAAAGAAAGTACCCTGTGAGTAAACTCATTTCCAAAACGATTTTTTAAATTATCTTTTCACCACTAAAACGCATGAGACTTGTAGTTTTCAAAAATGTTTTCATTTTTGATGGGACGGTTAATGAAAGAAGTTTAATCGCCGGCAAACGAAAACCCGCCATTTCCCGTAAACCCCGGACTCGACCCGTATAGTCAAAAGTACACAAAGAAAGTACCCAGGGAGTAAACTCATTTCCCGAACGATTTTTTATATTATTTTTTTACCACTAAACGCATGACACTTGTAGTTTTCAAAAATATTTTCATATTTGATGGGACGCTGAATAAAAGAAGTTTAATCGCCGGCAAACGAAAATCCGCGATTTTCCGTAAATCCCGGACTCGGCCCGTATAGTCAAAAGTATACAAAGAAAGTACCCAGGGAGTAAACTCATTTCCCGAACGATTTTTTAAAATATTTTTTCACCACTAAAACGCATGAGACTTGTAGTTTTCAAAAATGTTTTCATTTTTGATGAGACGCTTAATCAAAGAGGTTTAATCGCCGGCAAACGAAATCCAGCGTTTTCCCGTAAATCCGGGGCTTGGCCCGTATAGTCGAATGTATACAATGAAAGTAGCCAGGGAGTAAACTCATTTCCCGAACGATTTTTTAAATTACTTTTTCACCACTAAAACGCATGAGACTTGTAGTTTTTAAAAATGTTTTCATTTTTGATGAGACGCTGAATAAAAGAAGTTTAATCGCCGGCAAACGAAAACCTGCGATTTCCCGTAAATCCTGGACTTGGCCCGTATAGTCAAAAGTATACAAAGAAAGCACCCAGGGAGTAAACTCATTTCCCAAACGATTTTTTAAATTATTATTTCACCACTAAAGCCCATGAGACTTGTAGTTTTTAAAAATGTTTTCATTTTTGATGAGACGCTGAATAAAAGACGTTTAATCGCCGGCAAACGAAAACCCGCGATTTCCCGTAAATCCCGGACTCGGCCCGTATAGTTAAAAGTATACAAGGAAAGTACCCAGTGAGTAAACTCATTTCCCGAACAAATTTTTAAATTATTTTTTCACCACTAAAACGTATGAGACTTGTAGTTTTTAAAAATTTTTTCATTTTTGATGAGACGCTGAATAAAAGAAGTTTAATCGCCGGCAAACGAAAACCTGCAATTTCCCGTAAATCCCAGACTCGGCCCGTATAGTCAAAAGTATACAAAGAAAGTACCCAGAGAGTAAACTCATTTCCCAAACGATTTTTTAAATTATTATTTCACCACTAAAGCCCAAGAGACTTGTAGTTTTTAAAAATGTTTTCATTTTTGATGAGACGCTGAATAAAAGAAGTTTAATCGCCTGCGATTTCCCGTAAATCCTGGACTCGGCCCGTATAGTCAAAAGTATACAAAGAAAGCACCCAGGGAGTAAACTCGTTTCCCAAACGATTTTTTAAATTATTATTTCACCACTAAAGCCCATAAGACTTGTAGTTTTTAAAAATGTTTTCATTTTTGATGAGACGCTGAATAAAAGACGTTTAATCGCCGGCAAACGAAAACCCGCGATTTCCCGTAAATCCCGGACTCGGCCCGTATAGTCAAAAGTATACAAAGAAAGTACCCAGGGAGTAAACTCATTTTCCGAACGATTTTTTAAATTATTTTTTCACCACTACAACGCATGAGACTTGTAGTTTTCAAAAATGTTTTCATTTTTGATGAGACGCTGAATAAAAGAAGTTTAATCGCCCTCAAACGAAAATCCGCGATTTCCCGTAAATCCCGGACTCGGCCCGTATAGTCCAAAGTTTACAAAGAAAGTACTCAGGGAGTAAACTCATTTCCTGAACGATTTTTTAATTTCTTTTTTCACCACTAAAACGCATGAGACTTGTAGTTTTCACAAATGTTTTCATTTTTGATGAGACGGTTAATGAAAGAAGTTTAATCGCCGGCAAACGAAAACCTGCGATTTCCCGTAAATCCCGGGCTTGGCCCGTATAGTCGAATGTATACAAAGAAAGTACCCTGTGAGTAAACTCATCTCCAAAACGATTTTTTAAATTATCTTTTCACCACTAAAACGCATGAGACTTGTAGTTTTCAAAAATGTTTTCATTTTTGATGGGACGGTTAATGAAAGAAGTTTAATCGCCGGCAAACGAAAACCCGCCATTTCCCGTAAACCCCGGACTCGACCCGTATAGTCAAAAGTACACAAAGAAAGTACCCAGGGAGTAAACTCATTTCCCGAACGATTTTTTATATTATTTTTTTACCACTAAACGCATGACACTTGTAGTTTTCAAAAATATTTTCATTTTTGATGGGACGCTGAATAAAAGAAGTTTAATCGCCGGCAAACGAAAATCCGCGATTTTCCGTAAATCCCGGACTCGGCCCGTATAGTCAAAAGTATACAAAGAAAGTACCCAGGGAGTAAACTCATTTCCCGAACGATTTTTTAAATTATTTTTTCACCACTAAAACGCATGAGACTTGTAGTTTTCAAAAATGTTTTCATTTTTGATGAGACGCTTAATGAAAGAGGTTTAATCGCCGGCAAACGAAATCCCGCGTTTTCCCGTAAATCCGGGGCTTGGCCCGTATAGTCGAATGTATACAATGAAAGTACCCAGGGAGTAAACTCATTTCCCGAACGATTTTTTAAATTACTTTTTCACCACTAAAACGCATGAGACTTGTAGTTTTTAAAAATGTTTTCATTTTTGATGAGACGCTGAATAAAAGACGTTTAATCGCCGGCAAACGAAAACCCGCGATTTCCCGTAAATCCCGGACTCGGCCCGTATAGTTAAAAGTATACAAGGAAAGTACCCAGTGAGTAAACTCATTTCCCGAACAAATTTTTAAGTTATTTTTTCACCACTAAAACGTATGAGACTTGTAGTTTTCAAAAAATTTTTCATTTTTGATGAGACGCTGAATAAAAGAAGTTTAATCGCCGGCAAACGAAAACCTGCAATTTCCCGTAAATCCCAGACTCGTCCCGTATAGTCAAAAGTATACAAAGAAAGTACCCAGAGAGTAAACTCATTTCCCAAACGATTTTTTAAATTATTATTTCACCACTAAAGCCCAAGAGACTTGTAGTTTTTAAAAATGTTTTCATTTTTGATGAGACGCTTAATGAAAGAGGTTTAATCGCCGGCAAACGAAATCCCGCGTTTTCCCGTAAATCCGGGGCTTGGCCCGTATAGTCGAATGTATACAATGAAAGTACCCAGGGAGTAAACTCATTTCCCGAACGATTTTTTAAATTACTTTTTCACCACTAAAACGCATGAGACTTGTAGTTTTTAAAAATGTTTTCATTTTTGATGAGACGCTGAATAAAAGACGTTTAATCGCCGGCAAACGAAAACCCGCGATTTCCCGTAAATCCCGGACTCGGCCCGTATAGTTAAAAGTATACAAGGAAAGTACCCAGTGAGTAAACTCATTTCCCGAACAAATTTTTAAATTATTTTTTCACCACTAAAACGTATGAGACTTGTAGTTTTCAAAAATTTTTTCATTTTTGATGAGACGCTGAATAAAAGAAGTTTAATCGCCGGCAAACGAAAACCTGCAATTTCCCGTAAATCCCAGACTCGGCCCGTATAGTCAAAAGTATACAAAGAAAGTACCCAGAGAGTAAACTCATTTCCCAAACGATTTTTTAAATTATTATTTCACCACTAAAGCCCAAGAGACTTGTAGTTTTTAAAAATGTTTTCATTTTTGATGAGACGCTGAATAAAAGAAGTTTAATCGCCGGCAAACGAAAACCCGCAATTTCCCGTAAATCCCGGCCTCGGCCCGTATAGTCAAAAGTATACAAGGAAAGTACCCAGTCAGTAAACTCATTTCCCTAACGAATTTTTAAATTATTATTTCACCACTAAACGCATGACACTTGTAGTTTTCAAAAATGTTTTCATTTTTGATGAGACGCTTAATGAAAGAGGTTTAATCGCCGGCAAACGAAATCCCGCGTTTTCCCGTAAATCCCGGGCTTGGCCCGTATAGTCGAATGTATACAAAGAAAGTACCCAGGGAGTAAACTCATTTCCCGAACGATTTTTTAAATTTTTTTTTCACCACTAAAACGCATGAGACTTGTAGTTTTCAAAAATGTTTTCATTTTTGATGAGACGCTTAATGAAAGAGGTGTAATCGCCGGAAAACGAAAACCCGCGATTTCCCGTAAATCCCGGGCTTGGCCCGTATAGTCGAATGTATACAAAGAAAGTACCCAGGGAGTAAACTCATTTCCCAAACGATTTTTTAAGTTACTTTTTCACCACTAAAACGCATGAGATTTGTAGTTTTTAAAAATGTTTTCATTTTTAATGAGACGCTGAATAAAAGAAGTTTAATCGCCGGCAAACGAAAACCTGCGTTTTCCCGTAAATCCGGGGCTTGGCCCGTATAGTCGAATGTATACAAAGAAAGTACCCAGGGAGTAAACTCATTTCCCAAACGATTTTTTAAGTTACTTTTTCACCACTAAAACGCATGAGATTTGTAGTTTTTAAAAATGTTTTCATTTTTGATGAGACGCTGAATAAAAGAAGTTTAATCGCCGGCAAACGAAAACCTGCGATTTCCCGTAAATCCTGGAATCGGCCCGTATAGTCAAAAGTATACAAAGAAAGTACCCAGGGAGTAAACTCATTTCCCAAACGATTTTTTAAATTATTATTTCACCACTAAAGCCCATGAGACTTGTAGTTTTTAAAAATGTTTTCATTTTTGATGAGACGCTGAATAAAAGAAGTTTAATCTCCGGCAAACGAAAACCCGCGATTTCCCGTAAATCCCGGACTCGGCCCGTATAGTTAAAAGTATACAAGGAAAGTACCCAGTGAGTAAACTCATTTCCCGAACGAATTTTTAAATTATTTTTTCACCACTAAAACGTATGAGACTTGTAGTTTTCAAAAATGTTTTCATTTTTGATGAGACGCTGAATAAAAGAAGTTTAATCGCCGGCAAACAAAAACCTGCGATTTCCCGTAAATCCCGGACTCGGCCCGTATAGTCAAAAGTATACAAAGAAAGTACCCAGGGTGTAAACTCATTTCCCGAACGATTTTTTAAATTATTTTTTCACCACTAAAACGCATGAGACTTGTTGTTTTCAAAAATGTTTTCCTTTTTGATGAGACGCTGAATAAAAGAAGTTTAATCGCCGGCAAACGAAAACCTGCGATTTCCCGTAAATCCCGTACTCGGCCCGTATAGTCAAAAGTATACAAAGAAAGTACCCAGGGAGTAAACTCATTTCCCAAACGATTTTTTAAATTATTATTTCACCACTAAAGCCCAAGAGACTTGTAGTTTTTAAAAATGTTTTCATTTTTGATGAGACGCTGAATAAAAGAAGTTTAATCGCCGGCAAACGAAAATCCGCGATTTCCTGTAAATCCCGGACTCGGCCTGTATAGTTCAAAGTATACAAAGAAAGTACCCAGGGAGTAAACTCATTTCCTGAACGATTTTTTAATTTTTTTTTTCACCACTAAAACGCATGAGACTTGTAGTTTTCAAAAATGTTTTCATTTTTGATGAGACGGTTAATGAAAGAAGTTTAATCGCCGGCAAACGAAAACCCGCGATTTCCCGTAAATCCCGGGCTTGGCCCGTATAGTCGAATGTATACAAAGAAAGTACCCTGTGAGTAAACTCATTTCCAAAACGATTTTTTAAATTATCTTTTCACCACTAAAACGGATGAAACTTGTGGTTTTCAAAAATGTTTTCATTTTTGATGAGACGGGTAATGAAAGAAGTTTAATCGCCGGCAAACGAAAACCCGCCATTTCCCGTAAACCCCGGACTCGACCCGTATAGTCAAAAGTACACAAAGAAAGTACCCAGGGAGTAAACTCATTTCCCGAACGATTTTTTATATTATTTTTTTACCACTAAACGCATGACACTTGTAGTTTTCGAAAATATTTTCATATTTGATGGGACGCTGAATAAAAGAAGTTTAATCGCCGGCAAACGAACATCCGCGATTTTCCGTAAATCCCGGACTCGGCCCGTATAGTCAAAAGTATACAAAGAAAGTACCCAGGGAGTAAACTCATTTCCCGAACGATTTTTTAAATTATTTTTTCACCACTAAAACGCATGAGACTTGTAGTTTTCAAAAATGTTTTCATTTTTGATGAGACGCTTAATGAAAGAGGTTTAATCGCCGGCAAACGAAATCCCGCGTTTTCCCGTAAATCCGGGGCTTGGCCCGTATAGTCGAATGTATACAAAGAAAGTACCCAGGGAGTAAACTCATTTCCCGAACGATTTTTTAAGTTACTTTTTCACCACTAAAACGCATGAGATTTGTAGTTTTTAAAAATGTTTTCATTTTTGATGAGACGCTGAATAAAAGAAGTTTAATCGCCGGCAAACGAAAACCTGCGATTTCCCGTAAATCCTGGACTCGGCCCGTATAGTCAGAAGTATACAAAGAAAGTACCCAGGGAGTAAACTCATTTCCCAAACGATTTTTTAAATTATTATTTCACCGCTAAAGCCCATGAGACTTGTAGTTTTTAAAAATGTTTTCATTTTTGATGAGACGCTGAATAAAAGAAGTTTAATCTCCGGCAAACGAACACCCGCGATTTCCCGTAAATCCCGGACTCGGCCCGTATAGTTAAAAGTATACAAGGAAAGTACCCAGTGAGTAAACTCATTTCCCGAACGAATTTTTAAATTATTTCTTCACCACTAAAACGTATGAGACTTGTAGTTTTCAAAAATGTTTTCATTTTTGATGAGACGCTGAATAAAAGAAGTTTAATCGCCGGCAAACGAAAACCTGCGATTTCCCGTAATTCCCGGACTCGGCCCGTATAGTCAAAAGTATACAAAGAAAGTACCCAGGGTGTAAACTCATTTCCCGAACGATTTTTTAAATTATTTTTTCACCACTAAAACGCATGAGACTTGTTGTTTTCAAAAATGTTTTCCTTTTTGATGAGACGCTGAATAAAAGAAGTTTAATCGCCGGCAAACGAAAACCTGCGATTTCCCGTAAATCCCGTACTCGGCCCGTATAGTCAAAAGTATACAAAGAAAGTACCCAGGGAGTAAACTCATTTCCCAAACGATTTTTTAAATTATTATTTCACCACTAAAGCCCAAGAGACTTGTAGTTTTTAAAAATGTTTTCATTTTTGATGAGACGCTGAATAAAAGAAGTTTAATCGCCGGCAAACGAAAACCCGCAATTTCCCGTAAATCCCGGCCTCGGCCTGTATAGTCAAAAGTATACAAGGAAAGTACCCAGTCAGTAAACTCATTTCCCTAACGAATTTTTAAATTATTATTTCACCACTAAACGCATGACACTTGTAGTTTTCAAAAATGTTTTCATTTTTGATGAGACGCTTAATAAAAGAGGTTTAATCGCCGGCAAACGAAATCCCGCCTTTTCCCGTAAATCCGGGGCTTGGCCCGTATAGTCGAATGTATACAAAGAAAGTATCCAGGGAGTAAACTCATTTCCCGAACGATTTTTTAAATTTTTTTTTCACCACTAAAACGCATGAGACTTGTAGTTTTCAAAAATGTTTACATTTTTGATGAGACGCTTAATGAAAGACGTTTAATCGCCGGAAAACGAAAACCTGCGATTTCCCGTAAATCCCGGGCTTGGCCCGTATAGTCGAATGTATACAAAGAAAGTACCCTGTGAGTAAACTCATTTCCAGAACGATTTTTTAAATTATTTTTTCACCACTAAATCGCATAAGACTTGTAGTTTTTAAAAATGTTTTCATTTTTGATGAAACGCTGAATAAAAGAAGTTTAATCGCCGGCAAACGAAAACCCGCGATTTCCCGTAAATCCCGGGTTGGCCCGTATAGTCAAAAGTATACAAAGAAAGTACCCAGGGAGTAAACTCATTTCCCGAACGATTTTTTAAATTATTTTTTCACCACTAAAACGCATGAGACTTGTAGTTTTCAAAAATGTTTTCATTTTTGATGAGACGCTGAATAAAAGCAGTTTAATCGCCGGCAAACGAAAACCTGCGATTTCCCGTAAATCCCGGACTCAGTCCGTATAGTCAAAAGTATACAAAGAAAGTACCCAGGGAGTAAACTCATTTCCCGAACGATTTTTTAAATTACTTTTTCACCACTAAAACGCATGAGACTTGTAGTTTTCAAAAATGTTTTCATTTCTGATGAGACGCTGAATAAAAGAAGTTTAATCGCCCGCAAACGAAAACCCGCGATTTCCCGTAAATCCCGGACTCGGCCCGTATAGTTAAAAGTATACAAGGAAAGTACCCAGTGAGTAAACTCATTTCCAGAACGAATTTTTAAATTATTTTTTCACCACTAAAACGTATGAGACTGGTAGTTTTCAAAAATGTTTTCATTTTTGATGAGACGCTGAATAAAAAAAGTTTAATCGCCGGCAAACGAAAACCTGCGATTTCCCGTAAATCCCGGACTCGGTCCGTATAGTCAAAAGTATACAAAGAAAGTACCCAGGGTGTAAACTCATTTCCCGAACGATTTTTTAAATTATTTTTTCACCACTAAAACGCATGAGACTTGTAGTTTTCAAAAATGTTTTCCTTTTTGATGAGACGCTTAATGAAAAAGGTTTAATCGCCGGCAAACAAAATCCCTCGATTTCCCATAAATCCCGGGCTTGGCCCGTATAGTCGAATGTATACAAAGAAAGTACCCAGGGAGTAAACTCATTTCCCGAACGATTTTTTAATTTTTTTTTCACCACTAAAACGCATGAGACTTGTAGTTTTCAAAAATTTTTTCATTTTTGATGAGACGGTTAATGAAAGAAGTTTAATCGCCGGCAAACGAAAACCCGCGATTTCCCGTAAATCCCGGGCTTGGCCCGTATAGTCGAATGTATACAAAGAAAGTACCCTGTGAGTAAACTCATTTCCCGAACGATTTTTTAAATTATTTTTTCACCAATAAAACGCATGAGACTTGTAGTTTTCGGAAATGTTTTCATTTTTGATGAGACGCTTAATGAAAGTGGTTTAATCGCCAGCAAACGAAAACCCGCGATTTCCCGTAAATCCCGGGCTTGGCCCGTATAGTCGAATGTACACAAAGAAAGTACCCTGTGAGTAAACTCATTTCCAAAACAATTTTTTAAATTATCTTTTCACTACTAAAACGCATGAGACTTGTAGTTTTCAAAAATGTTTTCATTTTTGATGAGACGCTGAATAAAAGAAGTTTAATCGCCGGCAAACGAAAACCCGCCATTTCCCGTAAACCCCGGACTTGACCCGTGTATTCAAAAGTATGCAAAGAAAGTACCCAGGGAGTAAACTCATTTCCCAAACGATTTTTTATATTATTCTTTTACCACTAAACGCATGAGACTTGTAGTTTTCAAATATATTTTCATAATTGATGGGACGCTGAATAAAAGAAGTTTAATCGCCGGCAAACGAAAATCCGCGATTTTCCGTAAATCCCGGACTCGGCCCGTAAAGTCAAAAGTATACAAAGAAAGTACCCAGTGAGTAAACTCATTTCCCAAACGATTTTTTAAATTATTATTTCACCACTAAAGCCCATGAGACTTGTAGTTTTTAAAAATGTTTTCATTTTTGATGAGACGCTGAATAAAGGAAGTTTAATCGCCCTCAAACGAAAATCCGCGATTTCCCGTAAATCCCGGACTCGGCCCGTATAGTCCAAAGTATACAAGAGAGTACCCAGGGAGTAAACTCATTTTCCGAACGATTTTTTAAATTATTTTTTCACCACTAAAACGCATGAGACTTGTAGTTTTCAAAAATGTTTTCATTTTTGATGAGACGCTTAATGAAAGAGGTTTAATCGCGGGCAAACGAAATCCCTCGATTTCCCGTAAATCCCGGGCTTGGCCCGTATAGTCGAATGTATACAAAGAAAGTACCCAGGGAGTAAACTCATTTCCCGAACGATTTTTTAATTTTTTTTTCACCACTAAAACGCATGAGACTTGTAGTTTTCAAAAATTTTTCATTTTTGATGAGACGGTTAATGAAAGAAGTTTAATCGCCGGCAAACGAAAACCCGCGATTTCCCGTAAATCCCGGGTTTGGCCCGTATAGTCGAATGTATACAAAGAAAGTACCCTGTGAGTAAACTCATTTTCCGAACGATTTTTTAAAATATTTTTTCACCAATAAAACGCATGAGACTTGTAGTTTTCAGAAATGTTTTCATTTTTGATGAGACGCTTAATGAAAGTGGTTTAATCGCCAGCAAACGAAAACCCGCGATTTCCCGTAAATCCCGGGCTTGGCCCGTATAGTCGAATGTATACAAAGAAAGTACCCTGTGAGTAAACTCATTTCCAAAACGATTTTTTAAATTATCTTTTCACTACTAAAACGCACGAGACTTGTAGTTTTCAAAAATGTTTTCATTTTTGATAAGACGCTGAATAAAAGATGTTTAATCGCCGGCAAACGAAAACCCGCCATTTCCCGTAAACCCCGGACTTGACCCGTATATTCAAAAGTATACGAAGAAAGTACCCAGGGAGTAAACTCATTTCCCGGACGATTTTTTATATTATTTTTTTACCACTAAACGCATGAGACTTGTAGTTTTCAAAAATATTTTCATATTTGATGGGACGCTGAATAAAAGAAGTTTAATCGCCGGCAAACGAAAATCCGCGATTTTCCGTAAATCCCGGACTCGGCCCGTAAAGTCAAAAGTATACAAAGAAAGTACTCAGGGAGTAAACTCATTTCCCGAACGATTTTTTAAATTATTTTTTCACCACTAAAACGCATGAGACTTGTAGTTTTCAAAAATGTTTTCATTTTTGATGAGACGCTGAATAAAAGAAGTTTAATCGCCGGCAAACGAAAACCCGCCATTTCCCGTAAACCCCGGACTTGACCCGTATATTCAAAAGTATACAAAGAAAGTACCCAGGGAGTAAACTCATTTCCCGAACGATTTTTTATATTATTTTTTTACCACTAAACGCATGAGACTTGTAGTTTTCAAAAATATTTTCATATTTGATGGGACGCTGAATAAAAGAAGTTTAATCGCCGGCAAACGAAAATCCGCGATTTTCCGTAAATCCCGTACTCGGCCCGTAAAGTCAAAAGTATACAAAGAAAGTATCCAGGGAGTAAACTCATTTCCCGAACGATTTTTTAAATTTTTTTTTCACCACTAAAACGCATGAGACTTGTAGTTTTCAAAAATGTTTACATTTTTGATGAGACGCTTAATGAAAGAGGTTTAATCGCCGGAAAACGAAAACCCGCGATTTCCCGTAAATCCCGGGCTTGGCCCGTATAGTCGAATGTATACAAAGAAAGTACCCTGTGAGTAAACTCATTTCCAGAACGATTTTTTAAATTATTTTTTCACCACTAAATCGCATAAGGCTTGTAGTTTTTAAAAAAGTTTTCATTTTTGATGAAACGCTGAATAAAAGAAGTTTAATCGCCGGCAAACGAAAACCCGCGATTTCCCGTAAATCCCGGCTTGGCCCGTATAGTCAAAAGTATACAAAGAAAGTACCCAGGGAGTAAACTCATTTCCCGAACGATTTTTTATATTATTTTTTCACCACTAAAACGCATGAGACTTGTAGTTTTCAAAAATTTTTCATTTTTGATGAGACGGTTAATGAAAGAAGTTTAATCGCCGGCAAACGAAAACCCGCGATTTCCCGTAAATCCCGGGTTTGGCCCGTATAGTCGAATGTATACAAAGAAAGTACCCTGTGAGTAAACTCATTTTCCGAACGATTTTTTAAAATATTTTTTCACCAATAAAACGCATGAGACTTGTAGTTTTCAGAAATGTTTTCATTTTTGATGAGACGCTTAATGAAAGTGGTTTAATCGCCAGCAAACGAAAACCCGCGATTTCCCGTAAATCCCGGGCTTGGCCCGTATAGTCGAATGTATACAAAGAAAGTACCCTGTGAGTAAACTCATTTCCAAAACGATTTTTTAAATTATCTTTTCACTACTAAAACGCACGAGACTTGTAGTTTTCAAAAATGTTTTCATTTTTGATAAGACGCTGAATAAAAGATGTTTAATCGCCGGCAAACGAAAACCCGCCATTTCCCGTAAACCCCGGACTTGACCCGTATATTCAAAAGTATACGAAGAAAGTACCCAGGGAGTAAACTCATTTCCCGAACGATTTTTTATATTATTTTTTTACCACTAAACGCATGAGACTTGTAGTTTTCAAAAATATTTTCATATTTGATGGGACGCTGAATAAAAGAAGTTTAATCGCCGGCAAACAAAAATCCGCGATTTTCCGTAAATCCCGGACTCGGCCCGTAAAGTCAAAAGTATACAAAGAAAGTACTCAGGGAGTAAACTCATTTCCCGAACGATTTTTTAAATTATTTTTTCACCACTAAAACGCATGAGACTTGTAGTTTTCAAAAATGTTTTCATTTTTGATGAGACGCTGAATAAAAGAAGTTTAATCGCCGGCAAACGAAAACCCGCCATTTCCCGTAAACCCCGGACTTGACCCGTATATTCAAAAGTATACAAAGAAAGTACCCAGGGAGTAAACTCATTTCCCGAACGATTTTTTATATTATTTTTTTACCACTAAACGCATGAGACTTGTAGTTTTCAAAAATATTTTCATATTTGATGGGACGCTGAATAAAAGAAGTTTAATCGCCGGCAAACGAAAATCCGCGATTTTCCGTAAATCCCGTACTCGGCCCGTAAAGTCAAAAGTATACAAAGAAAGTATCCAGGGAGTAAACTCATTTCCCGAACGATTTTTTAAATTTTTTTTTCACCACTAAAACGCATGAGACTTGTAGTTTTCAAAAATGTTTACATTTTTGATGAGACGCTTAATGAAAGAGGTTTAATCGCCGGAAAACGAAAACCCGCGATTTCCCGTAAATCCCGGGCTTGGCCCGTATAGTCGAATGTATACAAAGAAAGTACCCTGTGAGTAAACTCATTTCCAGAACGATTTTTTAAATTATTTTTTCACCACTAAATCGCATAAGGCTTGTAGTTTTTAAAAAAGTTTTCATTTTTGATGAAACGCTGAATAAAAGAAGTTTAATCGCCGGCAAACGAAAACCCGCGATTTCCCGTAAATCCCGGCTTGGCCCGTATAGTCAAAAGTATACAAAGAAAGTACCCAGGGAGTAAACTCATTTCCCGAACGATTTTTTATATTATTTTTTTACCACTAAACGCATGAGACTTGTAGTTTTCAAAAATATTTTCATATTTGATGGGACGCTGAATAAAAGAAGTTTAATCGCCGGCAAACGAAAATCCGCGATTTTCCGTAAATCCCGTACTCGGCCCGTAAAGTCAAAAGTATACAAAGAAAGTATCCAGGGAGTAAACTCATTTCCCGAACGATTTTTTAAATTTTTTTTTCACCACTAAAACGCATGAGACTTGTAGTTTTCAAAAATGTTTACATTTTTGATGAGACGCTTAATGAAAGAGGTTTAATCGCCGGAAAACGAAAACCCGCGATTTTCCGTAAATCCCGGACTCGGCCCGTAAAGTCAAAAGTATACAAAGAAAGTACCCAGGGAGTAAACTCATTTCCCGAACGATTTTTTAAATTATTTTTTCACCACTAAAACGCATGAGACTTGTAGTTTTTAAAAATGTTTTCATTTTTGATGAGACGCTGAATAAAAGAAGTTTAATCGCCGGCAAACGAAAATCCGCGATTTTCCGTAAATCCCGTACTAGGCCCGTAAAGTCAAAAGTATACAAAGAAAGTATCCAGGGAGTAAACTCATTTCCCGAACGATTTTTTAAATTTTTTTTTCACCACTAAAACGCATGAGACTTGTAGTTTTCAAAAATGTTTACATTTTTGATGAGACGCTTAATGAAAGAGGTTTAATCGCCGGAAAACGAAAACCCGCGATTTCCCGTAAATCCCGGGCTTGGCCCGTATAGTCGAATGTATACAAAAAAGTACCCTGTGAGTAAACTCATTTCCAGAACGATTTTTTAAATTATTTTTTCACCACTAAATCGCATAAGACTTGTAGTTTTTAAAAAAGTTTTCATTTTTGATGAAACGCTGAATAAAAGAAGTTTAATCGCCGGCAAACGAAAACCCGCGATTTCCCGTAAATCCCGGCTTGGCCCGTATAGTCAAAAGTATACAAAGAAAGTACCCAGGGAGTAAACTCATTTCCCGAACGATTTTTTAAATTATTTTTTCACCACTAAAACGCATGAGACTTGTAGTTTTCAAAAATGTTTTCATTTTTGATGAGACGCTGAATAAAAGAAGTTTAATCGCCGGCAAACGAAAACCCGCCATTTCCCGTAAACCCCGGACTTGACCCGTATATTCAAAAGTATACAAAGAAAGTACCCAGGGAGTAAACTCATTTCCCGAACGATTTTTTATATTATTTTTTTACCACTAAACGCATGAGACTTGTAGTTTTCAAAAATATTTTCATATTTGATGGGACGCTGAATAAAAGAAGTTTAATCGCCGGCAAACGAAAATCCGCGATTTTCCGTAAATCCCGTACTCGGCCCGTAAAGTCAAAAGTATACAAAGAAAGTATCCAGGGAGTAAACTCATTTCCAGAACGATTTTTTAAATTATTTTTTCACCACTAAATCGCATAAGACTTGTAGTTTTTAAAAATGTTTTCATTTTTGATGAAACGCTGAATAAAAGAAGTTTAATCGCCGGCAAACGAAAACCCGCGATTTCCCGTAAATCCCGGCTTGGCCCGTATAGTCACAAGTATACAAAGAAAGTACCCAGGGAGTAAACTCATTTCCCAAACGATTTTTTAAATTATTATTTCACCACTAAAACGCATAAGACTTGTAGTTTTCAAAAATGTTTTCATTTCTGATGAGACGCTGAATAAAAGAAGTTTATTCGCCCGCAAACGAAAACCCGCGATTTCCCGTAAATCCCGGACTCGGCCCGTATAGTTAAAAGTATACAAGGAAAGTACCCAGTGAGTAAACTCATTTCCAGAACGAATTTTTAAATTTTTTTTTCACCACTAAAACGCATGAGACTTGTAGTTTTCAAAAATGTTTACATTTTTGATGAGACGCTTAATGAAAGAGGTTTAATCGCCGGAAAACGAAAACCCGCGATTTCCCGTAAATCCCGGGCTTGGCCCGTATAGTCGAATGTATACAAAGAAAGTACCCTGTGAGTAAACTCATTTCCAGAACGATTTTTTAAATTACTTTTTCACCACTAAAACGCATGAGACTTATAGTTTTTAAAAATGTTTTCATTTTTGATGAGACGCTGAATAAAAGAAGTTTAATCGCCGGCAAACGAAAACCTGCGATTTCCCGTAAATCCTGGACTCGGCCCGTATAGTCAAAAGTATACAAAGAAAGTACCCAGGGAGTAAACTCATTTCCCAAACGATTTTTTAAATTATTATTTCACCACTAAAACGCATAAGACTTGTAGTTTTCAAAAATGTTTTCATTTCTGATGAGACGCTGAATAAAAGAAGTTTAATCGCCCGCAAACGAAAACCCGCGATTTCCCGTAAATCCCGGACTCGGCCCGTATAGTTAAAAGTATACAAGGAAAGTACCCAGTGAGTAAACTCATTTCCAGAACGAATTTTTAAATTTTTTTTTCACCACTAAAACGCATGAGACTTGTAGTTTTCAAAAATGTTTACATTTTTGATGAGACGCTTAATGAAAGAGGTTTAATCGCCGGAAAACGAAAACCCGCGATTTCCCGTAAATCCCGGGCTTGGCCCGTATAGTCGAATGTATACAAAGAAAGTACCCTGTGAGTAAACTCATTTCCAGAACGATTTTTTAAATTATTTTTTCACCACTAAATCGCATAAGACTTGTAGTTTTTAAAAATGTTTTCATTTTTGATGAAACGCTGAATAAAAGAAGTTTAATCGCCGGCAAACGAAAACCCGCGATTTCCCGTAAATCCCGGACTCGGCCCGTATAGTTAAAAGTATACAAGGAAAGTACCCAGTGAGTAAACTCATTTCCAGAACGAATTTTTAAATTTTTTTTTCACCACTAAAACGCATGAGACTTGTAGTTTTCAAAAATGTTTACATTTTCGATGAGACGCTTAATGAAAGAGGTTTAATCGCCGGAAAACGAAAACCCGCGATTTCCCGTAAATCCCGGGCTTGGCCCGTATAGTCGAATGTATACAAAGAAAGTACCCTGTGAGTAAACTCATTTCCAGAACGATTTTTTAAATTATTTTTTCACCACTAAATCGCATAAGACTTGTAGTTTTTAAAAATGTTTTCATTTTTGATGAAACGCGGAATAAAAGAAGTTTAATCGCCGGCAAACGAAAACCCGCGATTTCCCGTAAATCCCGGACTCGGCCCGTATAGTTAAAAGTATACAAGGAAAGTACCCAGTGAGTAAACTCATTTCCAGAACGAATTTTTAAATTTTTTTTTCACCACTAAAACGCATGAGACTTGTAGTTTTCAAAAATGTTTACATTTTTAATGAGACGCTTAATGAAAGAGGTTTAATCGCCGGAAAACGAAAACCCGCGATTTCCCGTAAATCCCGGGCTTGGCCCGTATAGTCGAATGTATACAAAGAAAGTACCCTGTGAGTAAACTCATTTCCAGAACGATTTTTTAAATTATTTTTTCACCACTAAATCGCATAAGACTTGTAGTTTTTAAAAATGTTTTCATTTTTGATGAAACGCTGAATAAAAGAAGTTTAATCGCCGGCAAACGAAAACCCGCGATTTCCCGTAAATCCCGGCTTGGCCCGTATAGTCACAAGTATACAAAGAAAGTACCCAGGGAGTAAACTCATTTCCCGAACGATTTTTTAAATTATTTTTTCACCACTATAACGCATGAGACTTGTAGTTTTCAAAAATGTTTTCATTTTTGATGAGACGCTGAATAAAAGCAGTTTAATCGCCGGCAAACGAAAACCTGCGATTTCCCGTAAATCCCGGACTCAGTCCGTATAGTCAAAAGTATACAAAGAAAGTACCCAGGGAGTAAACTCATTTCCCGAACGATTTTTTAAATTACTTTTTCACCACTAAAACGCATGAGACTTATAGTTTTTAAAAATGTTTTCATTTTTGATGAGACGCTGAATAAAAGAAGTTTAATCGCCGGCAAACGAAAACCTGCGATTTCCCGTAAATCCTGGACTCGGCCCGTATAGTCAAAAGTATACAAAGAAAGTACCCAGGGAGTAAACTCATTTCCCAAACGATTTTTTAAATTATTATTTCACCACTAAAACGCATAAGACTTGTAGTTTTCAAAAATGTTTTCATTTCTGATGAGACGCTGAATAAAAGAAGTTTATTCGCCCGCAAACGAAAACCCGCGATTTCCCGTAAATCCCGGACTCGGCCCGTATAGTTAAAAGTATACAAGGAAAGTACCCAGTGAGTAAACTCATTTCCAGAACGAATTTTTAAATTTTTTTTTCACCACTAAAACGCATGAGACTTGTAGTTTTCAAAAATGTTTACATTTTTGATGAGACGCTTAATGAAAGAGGTTTAATCGCCGGAAAACGAAAACCCGCGATTTCCCGTAAATCCCGGGCTTGGCCCGTATAGTCGAATGTATACAAAGAAAGTACCCTGTGAGTAAACTCATTTCCAGAACGATTTTTTAAATTATTTTTTCACCACTAAATCGCATAAGACTTGTAGTTTTTAAAAATGTTTTCATTTTTGATGAAACGCTGAATAAAAGAAGTTTAATCGCCGGCAAACGAAATCCCTCGATTTCCCGTAAATCCCGGGCTTGGCCCGTATAGTCGAATGTATACAAAGAAAGTACCCAGGGAGTAAACTCATTTCCCGAACGATTTTTTAATTTTTTTTTCACCACTAAAACGCATGAGACTTGTAGTTTTCAAAAATTTTTTCATTTTTGATGAGACGGTTAATGAAAGAAGTTTAATCGCCGGCAAACGAAAACCCGCGATTTCCCGTAAATCCCGGGTTTGGCCCGTATAGTCGAAGGTATACAAAGAAAGTACCCTGTGAGTAAACTCATTTCCCGAACGATTTTTTAAATTATTTTTTCACCAATAAAACGCATGAGACTTGTAGTTTTCAGAAATGTTTTCATTTTTGATGTGACGCTTAATGAAAGTGGTTTAAGCGCCAGCAAACGAAAACCCGCGATTTCCCGTAAATCCCGGGCTTGGCCCGTATAGTCGAATGTATACAAAGAAAGTACCCTGTGAGTAAACTCATTTCCAAAACGAATTTTTAAATTATCTTTTCACTACTAAAACGCATGAGACTTGTAGTTTTTAAAAATGTTTTCATTTTTGATAAGACGCTGAATAAAAGAAGTTTAATCGCCGGCAAACGAAAACCCGCCATTTCCCGTAAACCCCGGACTTGACCCGTATATTCAAAAGTATACGAAGAAAGTACCCAGGGAGTAAACTCATTTCCCGAACGATTTTTTATATTATTTTTTTACCACTAAACGCATGAGACTTGTAGTTTTCAAAAATATTTTCATATTTGATGGGACGCTGAATAAAAGAAGTTTAATCGCCGGCAAACGAAAATCCGCGATTTTCCGTAAATCCCGGACTCGGCCCGTAAAGTCAAAAGTATACAAAGAAAGTACCCAGGGAGTAAACTCATTTCCCAAACAATTTTTTAAGTTATTTTTTCACCACTAAAACGCATGAGACTTGTAGTTTTCAAAAATGTTTTCATTTTTGATGAGACGCTGAATAAAAGAAGTTTAATCGCCGGCAAACGAAAACCCGCCATTTCCCGTAAACCCCGGACTTGACCCGTATATTCAAAAGTATACAAAGAAAGTACCCAGGGAGTAAACTCATTTCCCGAACGATTTTTTATATTATTTTTTTACCACTAAACGCATGAGACTTGTAGTTTTCAAAAATATTTTCATATTTGATGGGACGCTGAATAAAAGAAGTTTAATCGCCGGCAAATAAAAATCCGCAATTTTCCGTAAATCCCGGACTCGGCCCGTAAAGTCAAAAGTATACAAAGAAAGTACCCAGGGAGTAAACTCATTTCCCGAACGATTTTTTAAATTATTTTTTCACCACTAAAACGCATGAGACTTGTAGTTTTCAAAAATGTTTTCATTTTTGATGAGACGCTTAATGAAAGAGGTTTAATCGCCGGAAAACTATAACCCACGATTTCCCGTAAATCCCGGGCTTGGCCCGTATAGTCGAATGTATACAAAGAAAGTACCCAGGGAGTAAACTCATTTCCAGAACGATTTTTTAAATTATTTTTTCACCACTAAATCGCATAAGACTTGTAGTTTTTAAAAATGTTTTCATTTTTGATGAAACGCGGAATAAAAGAAGTTTAATCGCCGGCAAACGAAAACCCGCGATTTCCCGTAAATCCCGGACTCGGCCCGTATAGTTAAAAGTATACAAGGAAAGTACCCAGTGAGTAAACTCATTTCCAGAACGAATTTTTAAATTTTTTTTTCACCACTAAAACGCATGAGACTTGTAGTTTTCAAAAATGTTTACATTTTTAATGAGACGCTTAATGAAAGAGGTTTAATCGCCGGAAAACGAAAACCCGCGATTTCCCGTAAATCCCGGGCTTGGCCCGTATAGTCGAATGTATACAAAGAAAGTACCCTGTGAGTAAACTCATTTCCAGAACGATTTTTTAAATTATTTTTTCACCACTAAATCGCATAAGACTTGTAGTTTTTAAAAATGTTTTCATTTTTGATGAAACGCTGAATAAAAGAAGTTTAATCGCCGGCAAACGAAAACCCGCGATTTCCCGTAAATCCCGGCTTGGCCCGTATAGTCACAAGTATACAAAGAAAGTACCCAGGGAGTAAACTCATTTCCCGAACGATTTTTTAAATTATTTTTTCACCACTATAACGCATGAGACTTGTAGTTTTCAAAAATGTTTTCATTTTTGATGAGACGCTGAATAAAAGCAGTTTAATCGCCGGCAAACGAAAACCTGCGATTTCCCGTAAATCCCGGACTCAGTCCGTATAGTCAAAAGTATACAAAGAAAGTACCCAGGGAGTAAACTCATTTCCCGAACGATTTTTTAAATTACTTTTTCACCACTAAAACGCATGAGACTTATAGTTTTTAAAAATGTTTTCATTTTTGATGAGACGCTGAATAAAAGAAGTTTAATCGCCGGCAAACGAAAACCTGCGATTTCCCGTAAATCCTGGACTCGGCCCGTATAGTCAAAAGTATACAAAGAAAGTACCCAGGGAGTAAACTCATTTCCCAAACGATTTTTTAAATTATTATTTCACCACTAAAACGCATAAGACTTGTAGTTTTCAAAAATGTTTTCATTTCTGATGAGACGCTGAATAAAAGAAGTTTATTCGCCCGCAAACGAAAACCCGCGATTTCCCGTAAATCCCGGACTCGGCCCGTATAGTTAAAAGTATACAAGGAAAGTACCCAGTGAGTAAACTCATTTCCAGAACGAATTTTTAAATTTTTTTTTCACCACTAAAACGCATGAGACTTGTAGTTTTCAAAAATGTTTACATTTTTGATGAGACGCTTAATGAAAGAGGTTTAATCGCCGGAAAACGAAAACCCGCGATTTCCCGTAAATCCCGGGCTTGGCCCGTATAGTCGAATGTATACAAAGAAAGTACCCTGTGAGTAAACTCATTTCCAGAACGATTTTTTAAATTATTTTTTCACCACTAAATCGCATAAGACTTGTAGTTTTTAAAAATGTTTTCATTTTTGATGAAACGCTGAATAAAAGAAGTTTAATCGCCGGCAAACGAAATCCCTCGATTTCCCGTAAATCCCGGGCTTGGCCCGTATAGTCGAATGTATACAAAGAAAGTACCCAGGGAGTAAACTCATTTCCCGAACGATTTTTTAATTTTTTTTTCACCACTAAAACGCATGAGACTTGTAGTTTTCAAAAATTTTTTCATTTTTGATGAGACGGTTAATGAAAGAAGTTTAATCGCCGGCAAACGAAAACCCGCGATTTCCCGTAAATCCCGGGTTTGGCCCGTATAGTCGAAGGTATACAAAGAAAGTACCCTGTGAGTAAACTCATTTCCCGAACGATTTTTTAAATTATTTTTTCACCAATAAAACGCATGAGACTTGTAGTTTTCAGAAATGTTTTCATTTTTGATGAGACGCTTAATGAAAGTGGTTTAAGCGCCAGCAAACGAAAACCCGCGATTTCCCGTAAATCCCGGGCTTGGCCCGTATAGTCGAATGTATACAAAGAAAGTACCCTGTGAGTAAACTCATTTCCAAAACGAATTTTTAAATTATCTTTTCACTACTAAAACGCATGAGACTTGTAGTTTTTAAAAATGTTTTCATTTTTGATAAGACGCTGAATAAAAGAAGTTTAATCGCCGGCAAACGAAAACCCGCCATTTCCCGTAAACCCCGGACTTGACCCGTATATTCAAAAGTATACGAAGAAAGTACCCAGGGAGTAAACTCATTTCCCGAACGATTTTTTATATTATTTTTTTACCACTAAACGCATGAGACTTGTAGTTTTCAAAAATATTTTCATATTTGATGGGACGCTGAATAAAAGAAGTTTAATCGCCGGCAAACGAAAATCCGCGATTTTCCGTAAATCCCGGACTCGGCCCGTAAAGTCAAAAGTATACAAAGAAAGTACCCAGGGAGTAAACTCATTTCCCAAACAATTTTTTAAGTTATTTTTTCACCACTAAAACGCATGAGACTTGTAGTTTTCAAAAATGTTTTCATTTTTGATGAGACGCTGAATAAAAGAAGTTTAATCGCCGGCAAACGAAAACCCGCCATTTCCCGTAAACCCCGGACTTGACCCGTATATTCAAAAGTATACAAAGAAAGTACCCAGGGAGTAAACTCATTTCCCGAACGATTTTTTATATTATTTTTTTACCACTAAACGCATGAGACTTGTAGTTTTCAAAAATATTTTCATATTTGATGGGACGCTGAATAAAAGAAGTTTAATCGCCGGCAAATAAAAATCCGCAATTTTCCGTAAATCCCGGACTCGGCCCGTAAAGTCAAAAGTATACAAAGAAAGTACCCAGGGAGTAAACTCATTTCCCGAACGATTTTTTAAATTATTTTTTCACCACTAAAACGCATGAGACTTGTAGTTTTCAAAAATGTTTTCATTTTTGATGAGACGCTTAATGAAAGAGGTTTAATCGCCGGAAAACTATAACCCACGATTTCCCGTAAATCCCGGGCTTGGCCCGTATAGTCGAATGTATACAAAGAAAGTACCCAGGGAGTAAACTCATTTCCCGAACGATTTTTTATTTTTTTTTTCACCACTAAAACGCATGAGACTTGTAGTTTTCAAAAATGTTTTCATTTTTGATAAGACGCTGAATAAAAGATGTTTAATCGCCGGCAAACGAAAACCCGCCATTTCCCGTAAACCCCGGACTTGACCCGTATATTCAAAAGTATACGAAGAAAGTACCCAGGGAGTAAACTCATTTCCCGAACGATTTTTTATATTATTTTTTTACCACTAAACGCATGAGACTTGTAGTTTTCAAAAATATTTTCATATTTGATGGGACGCTGAATAAAAGAAGTTTAATCGCCGGCAAACGAAAATCCGCGATTTTCCGTAAATCCCGGACTCGGCCCGTAAAGTCAAAAGTATACAAAGAAAGTACCCAGGGAGTAAACTCATTTCCCGAACGATTTTTTAAATTATTTTTTCACCACTAAAACGCATGAGACTTGTAGTTTTCAAAAATGTTTTCATTTTTGATGAGACGCTGAATAAAAGAAGTTTAATCGCCGGCAAACGAAAACCCGCCATTTCCCGTAAACCCCGGACTTGACCCGTATATTCAAAAGTATACAAAGAAAGTACCCAGGGAGTAAACTCATTTTCCGAACGATTTTTTATATTATTTTTTTACCACTAAACGCATGAGACTTGTAGTTTTCAAAAATATTTTCATATTTGATGGGACGCTGAATAAAAGAAGTTTAATCGCCGGCAAATAAAAATCCGCAATTTTCCGTAAATCCCGGACTCGGCCCGTAAAGTCAAAAGTATACAAAGAAAGTACCCAGGGAGTAAACTCATTTCCCGAACGATTTTTTAAATTATTTTTTCACCACTAAAACGCATGAGACTTGTAGTTTTCAAAAATGTTTTCATTTTTGATGAGACGCTTAATGAAAGAGGTTTAATCGCCGGAAAACTATAACCCACGATTTCCCGTAAATCCCGGGCTTGGCCCGTATAGTCGAATGTATACAAAGAAAGTACCCAGGGAGTAAACTCATTTCCCGAACGATTTTTTATTTTTTTTTCACCACTAAAACGCATGAGACTTGTAGTTTTCAAAAATGTTTTCATTTTTGATAAGACGCTGAATAAAAGATGTTTAATCGCCGGCAAACGAAAACCCGCCATTTCCCGTAAATCCCGGACTCGGCCCGTAAAGTCAAAAGTATACAAAGAAAGTACCCAGGGAGTAAACTCATTTCCCGAACGATTTTTTAAATTATTTTTTCACCACTAAAACGCATGAGACTTGTAGTTTTCAAAAATGTTTTCATTTTTGATGAGACGCTTAATGAAAGAGGTTTAATCGCCGGAAAACTATAACCCACGATTTGCCGTAAATCCCGGGCTTGGCCCGTATAGTCGAATGTATACAAAGAAAGTACCCAGGGAGTAAACTCATTTCCCGAACGATTTTTTATTTTTTTTTTCACCACTAAAACGCATGAGACTTGTAGTTTTCAAAAATGTTTTCATTTTTGATAAGACGCTGAATAAAAGATGTTTAATCGCCGGCAAACGAAAACCCGCCATTTCCCGTAAACCCCGGACTTGACCCGTATATTCAAAAGTATACGAAGAAAGTACCCAGGGAGTAAACTCATTTCCCGAACGATTTTTTATATTATTTTTTTACCACTAAACGCATGAGACTTGTAGTTTTCAAAAATATTTTCATATTTGATGGGACGCTGAATAAAAGAAGTTTAATCGCCGGCAAACGAAAATCCGCGATTTTCCGTAAATCCCGGACTCGGCCCGTAAAGTCAAAAGTATACAAAGAAAGTACCCAGGGAGTAAACTCATTTCCCGAACGATTTTTTAAATTATTTTTTCACCACTAAAACGCATGAGACTTGTAGTTTTCAAAAATGTTTTCATTTTTGATGAGACGCTGAATAAAAGAAGTTTAATCGCCGGCAAACGAAAACCCGCCATTTCCCGTAAACCCCGGACTTGACCCGTATATTTAAAAGTATACAAAGAAAGTACCCAGGGAGTAAACTCATTTTCCGAACGATTTTTTATATTATTTTTTTACCACTAAACGCATGAGACTTGTAGTTTTCAAAAATATTTTCATATTTGATGGGACGCTGAATAAAAGAAGTTTAATCGCCGGCAAATAAAAATCCGCAATTTTCCGTAAATCCCGGACTCGGCCCGTAAAGTCAAAAGTATACAAAGAAAGTACCCAGGGAGTAAACTCATTTCCCGAACGATTTTTTAAATTATTTTTTCACCACTAAAACGCATGAGACTTGTAGTTTTCAAAAATGTTTTCATTTTTGATGAGACGCTTAATGAAAGAGGTTTAATCGCCGGAAAACTATAACCCACGATTTCCCGTAAATCCCGGGCTTGGCCCGTATAGTCGAATGTATACAAAGAAAGTACCCAGGGAGTAAACTCATTTCCCGAACGATTTTTTATTTTTTTTTCACCACTAAAACGCATGAGACTTGTAGTTTTCAAAAATGTTTTCATTTTTGATAAGACGCTGAATAAAAGATGTTTAATCGCCGGCAAACGAAAACCCGCCATTTCCCGTAAACCCCGGACTTGACCCGTATATTCAAAAGTATACGAAGAAAGTACCCAGGGAGTAAACTCATTTCCCGAACGATTTTTTATATTATTTTTTTACCACTAAACGCATGAGACTTGTAGTTTTCAAAAATATTTTCATATTTGATGGGACGCTGAATAAAAGAAGTTTAATCGCCGGCAAACGAAAATCCGCGATTTTCCGTAAATCCCGGACTCGGCCCGTAAAGTCAAAAGTATACAAAGAAAGTACCCAGGGAGTAAACTCATTTCCCGAACGATTTTTTAAATTATTTTTTCACCACTAAAACGCATGAGACTTGTAGTTTTCAAAAATGTTTTCATTTTTGATTAGACGCTGAATAAAAGAAGTTTAATCGCCGGCAAACGAAAACCCGCCATTTCCCGTAAACCCCGGACTTGACCCGTATATTCAAAAGTATACAAAGAAAGTACCCAGGGAGTAAACTCATTTTCCGAACGATTTTTTATATTATTTTTTTACCACTAAACGCATGAGACTTGTAGTTTTCAAAAATATTTTCATATTTGATGGGACGCTGAATAAAAGAAGTTTAATCGCCGGCAAACGAAAATCCGCGATTTTCCGTAAATCCCGGGCTTGGCCCGTATAGTCGAATGTATACAAAGAAAGTACCCTGTGAGTAAACTCATTTCCAGAACGATTTTTTAAATTATTTTTTCACCACTAAATCGCATAAGACTTGTAGTTTTTAAATATGTTTTCATTTTTGATGAAACGCTGAATAAAAGAAGTTTAATCGCCGGCAAACGAAAACCCGCGATTTCCCGTAAATCCCGGCTTGGCCCGTATAGTCAAAAGTATACAAAGAAAGTACCCAGGGAGTAAACTCATTTCCCGAACAATTTTTTAAATTACTTTTTCACCACTAAAACGCATGAGACTTATAGTTTTTAAAAATGTTTTCATTTTTGATGAGACGCTGAATAAAAGAAGTTTAATCGCCGGCAAACGAAAACCTGCGATTTCCCGTAAATCCTGGACTCGGCCCGTATAGTCAAAAGTATACAAAGAAAGTACCCAGGGAGTAAACTCATTTCCCAAACGATTTTTTAAATTATTATTTCACCACTAAAACGCATAAGACTTGTAGTTTTCAAAAATGTTTTCATTTCTGATGAGACGCTGAATAAAAGAAGTTTAATCGCCCGCAAACGAAAACCCGCGATTTCCCGTAAATCCCGGACTCGGCCCGTATAGTTAAAAGTATACAAGGAAAGTACCCAGTGAGTAAACTCATTTCCAGAACGAATTTTTAAATTATTTTTTCACCACTAAAACGTATGAGATTTGTAGTTTTCAAAAATATTTTCATTTTTGATAAGACGCTGAATAAAAGATGTTTAATTGCCGGCAAACGAAAACCCGCCATTTCCCGTAAACCCCGGACTTGACCCGTATATTCAAAAGTATACGAAGAAAGTACCCAGGGAGTAAACTCATTTCCCGAACGATTTTTTATATTATTTTTTTACCACTAAACGCATGAGACTTGTAGTTTTCAAAAATATTTTCATATTTGATGGGACGCTGAATAAAAGAAGTTTAATCGCCGGCAAACGAAAATCCGCGATTTTCCGTAAATCCCGGACTCGGCCCGTAAAGTCAAAAGTATACAAAGAAAGTACCCAGGGAGTAAACTCATTTCCCGAACGATTTTTTAAATTATTTTTTCACCACTAAAACGCATGAGACTTGTAGTTTTCAAAAATGTTTTCATTTTTGATGAGACGCTGAATAAAAGAAGTTTAATCGCCGGCAAACGAAAACCCGCCATTTCCCGTAAACCCCGGACTTGACCCGTATATTCAAAAGTATACAAAGAAAGTACCCAGGGAGTAAACTCATTTTCCGAACGATTTTTTATATTATTTTTTTACCACTAAACGCATGAGACTTGTAGTTTTCAAAAATATTTTCATATTTGATGGGACGCTGAATAAAAGAAGTTTAATCGCCGGCAAACGAAAATCCGCGATTTTCCGTAAATCCCGGGCTTGGCCCGTATAGTCGAATGTATACAAAGAAAGTACCCTGTGAGTAAACTGATTTCCAGAACGATTTTTTAAATTATTTTTTCACCACTAAATCGCATAAGACTTGTAGTTTTTAAATATGTTTTCATTTTTGATGAAACGCTGAATAAAAGAAGTTTAATCGCCGGCAAACGAAAACCCGCGATTTCCCGTAAATCCCGGCTTGGCCCGTATAGTCAAAAGTATACAAAGAAAGTACCCAGGGAGTAAACTCATTTCCCGAACGATTTTTTAAATTACTTTTTCACCACTAAAACGCATGAGACTTATAGTTTTTAAAAATGTTTTCATTTTTGATGAGACGCTGAATAAAAGAAGTTTAATCGCCGGCAAACGAAAACCTGCGATTTCCCGTAAATCCTGGACTCGGCCCGTATAGTCAAAAGTATACAAAGAAAGTACCCAGGGAGTAAACTCATTTCCCAAACGATTTTTTAAATTATTATTTCACCACTAAAACGTATAAGACTTGTAGTTTTCAAAAATGTTTTCATTTCTGATGAGACGCTGAATAAAAGAAGTTTAATCGCCCGCAAACGAAAACCCGCGATTTCCCGTAAATCCCGGACTCGGCCCGTATAGTTAAAAGTATACAAGGAAAGTACCCAGTGAGTAAACTCATTTCCAGAACGAATTTTTAAATTATTTTTTCACCACTAAAACGTATGAGACTTGTAGTTTTCAAAAATGTTTTCATTTTTGATGAGACGCTGAATAAAAGAAGTTTAATCGCCAGCAAACGAAAACCTGCGATTTCCCGTAAATCCCGGACTCGGTCCGTATAGTCAAAAGTATACAAAGAAAGTACCCAGGGTGTAAACTCATTTCCCGAACGATTTTTTAAATTATTTTTTCACCACTAAAACGCATGAGACTTGTAGTTTTCAAAAATGTTTTCCTTTTTGATGAGACGCTTAATGAAAGAGGTTTAATCGCCGGCAAACGAAATCCCTCGATTTCCCATAAATCCCGGGCTTGGCCCGTATAGTCGAATGTATACAAAGAAAGTACCCAGGGAGTAAACTCATTTCCCGAACGATTTTTTAATTTTTTTTTCACCACTAAAACGCATGAGACTTGTAGTTTTCAAAACTTTTTTCATTTTTGATGAGACGGTTAATGAAAGAAGTTTAATCGCCGGCAAACGAAAACCTGCGATTTCCCGTAAATCCCGGGCTTGGCCCGTATAGTCGAATGTATACAAAGAAAGTACCCTGTGAGTAAACTCATTTCCCGAACGATTTTTTAAATTATTTTTTCACCAATAAAACGCATGAGACTTGTAGTTTTCGGAAATGTTTTCATTTTTGATGAGACGCTTAATGAAAGTGGTTTAATCGCCAGCAAACGAAAACCCGCGATTTCCCGTAAATCCCGGGCTTGGCCCGTATAGTCGAATGTACACAAAGAAAGTACCCTGTGAGTAAACTCATTTCCAAAACGATTTTTTAAATTATCTTTTCACTACTAAAACGCATGAGACTTGTAGTTTTCAAAAATGTTTTCATTTTTGATGAGACGCTGAATAAAAGAAGTTTAATCGCCGGCAAACGAAAACCCGCCATTTCCCGTAAACCCCGGACTTGACCCGTATATTCAAAAGTATGCAAAGAAAGTACCCAGGGAGTAAACTCATTTCCCAAACGATTTTTTATATTATTTTTTTACCACTAAAGGCATGAGACTTGTAGTTTTCAAAAATATTTTCATATTTGATGGGACGCTGAATAAAAGAAGTTTAATCGCCGGCAAACGAAAATCCGCGATTTTCCGTAAATCCCGGACTCGGCCCGTAAAGTCAAAAGTATACAAAGAAAGTACCCAGGGAGTAAACTCATTTCCCAAACGATTTTTTAAATTATTATTTCACCACTAAAGCCCATGAGACTTGTAGTTTTTAAAAATGTTTTCATTTTTGATGAGACGCTGATTAAAGGAAGTTTAATCGCCCTCAAACGAAAATCCGCGATTTCCCGTAAATCCCGGACTCGGCCCGTATAGTCCAAAGTATACAAGAGAGTACCCAGGGAGTAAACTCATTTTCCGAACGATTTTTTAAATTATTTTTTCACCACTAAATCGCATGAGACTTGTAGTTTTCAAAAATGTTTTCATTTTTGATGAGACGCTTAATGAAAGAGGTTTAATCGCGGGCAAACGAAATCCCTCGATTTCCCGTAAATCCCGGGCTTGGCCCTTATAGTCGAATGTATACAAAGAAAGTACCCAGGGAGTAAACTCATTTCCCGAACGATTTTTTAATTTTTTTTCCCCACTAAAACGCATGAGACTTGTAGTTTTCAAAAATGTTTTCATTTCTGATGAGACGCTGAATAAAAGAAGTTTAATCGCCCGCAAACGAAAACCCACGATTTCCCGTAAATCCCGGACTCGGCCCGTATAGTTAAAAGTATACAAGGAAAGTACCCAGTGAGTAAACTCATTTCCAGAACGAATTTTTAAATTATTTTTTCACCACTAAAACGTATGAGACTTGTAGTTTTCAAAAATGTTTTCATTTTTGATGAGACGCTGAATAAAAGAAGTTTAATCGCCGGCAAACGAAAACCTGCGATTTCCCGTAAATCCCGGACTCGGTCCGTATAGTCAAAAGTATACAAAGAAAGTACCCAGGGTGTAAACTCATTTCCCGAACGATTTTTTAAATTATTTTTTCACCACTAAAACGCATGAGACTTGTAGTTTTCAAAAATGTTTTCCTTTTTGATGAGACGCTTAATGAAAGAGGTTTAATCGCCGGCAAACGAAATCCCTCGATTTCCCATAAATCCCGGGCTTGGCCCGTATAGTCGAATGTATACAAAGAAAGTACCCAGGGAGTAAACTCATTTCCCGAACGATTTTTTAATTTTTTTTTCACCACTAAAACGCATGAGACTTGTAGTTTTCAAAACTTTTTTCATTTTTGATGAGACGGTTAATGAAAGAAGTTTAATCGCCGGCAAACGAAAACCTGCGATTTCCCGTAAATCCCGGGCTTGGCCCGTATAGTCGAATGTATACAAAGAAAGTACCCTGTGAGTAAACTCATTTCCCGAACGATTTTTTAAATTATTTTTTCACCAATAAAACGCATGAGACTTGTAGTTTTCGGAAATGTTTTCATTTTTGATGAGACGCTTAATGAAAGTGGTTTAATCGCCAGCAAACGAAAACCCGCGATTTCCCGTAAATCCCGGGCTTGGCCCGTATAGTCGAATGTACACAAAGAAAGTACCCTGTGAGTAAACTCATTTCCAAAACGATTTTTTAAATTATCTTTTCACTACTAAAACGCATGAGACTTGTAGTTTTCAAAAATGTTTTCATTTTTGATGAGACGCTGAATAAAAGAAGTTTAATCGCCGGCAAACGAAAACCCGCCATTTCCCGTAAACCCCGGACTTGACCCGTATATTCAAAAGTATGCAAAGAAAGTACCCAGGGAGTAAACTCATTTCCCAAACGATTTTTTATATTATTTTTTTACCACTAAAGGCATGAGACTTGTAGTTTTCAAAAATATTTTCATATTTGATGGGACGCTGAATAAAAGAAGTTTAATCGCCGGCAAACGAAAATCCGCGATTTTCCGTAAATCCCGGACTCGGCCCGTAAAGTCAAAAGTATACAAAGAAAGTACCCAGGGAGTAAACTCATTTCCCAAACGATTTTTTAAATTATTATTTCACCACTAAAGCCCATGAGACTTGTAGTTTTTAAAAATGTTTTCATTTTTGATGAGACGTTGATTAAAGGAAGTTTAATCGCCCTCAAACGAAAATCCGCGATTTCCCGTAAATCCCGGACTCGGCCCGTATAGTCCAAAGTATACAAGAGAGTACCCAGGGAGTAAACTCATTTTCCGAACGATTTTTTAAATTATTTTTTCACCACTAAATCGCATGAGACTTGTAGTTTTCAAAAATGTTTTCATTTTTGATGAGACGCTTAATGAAAGAGGTTTAATCGCGGGCAAACGAAATCCCTCGATTTCCCGTAAATCCCGGGCTTGGCCCGTATAGTCGAATGTATACAAAGAAAGTACCCAGGGAGTAAACTCATTTCCCGAACGATTTTTTAATTTTTTTTTCCCCTCTAAAACGCATGAGACTTGTAGTTTTCAAAAAATTTTTCATTTTTGATGAGACGGTTAATGAAAGAAGTTTAATCGACGGCAAACGAAAACCCGCGATTTCCCGTAAATCCCGGGTTTGGCCCGTATAGTCGAATGTATACAAAGAAAGTACCCTGTGAGTAAACTCATTTCCCGAACGATTTTTTAAATTATTTTTTCACCAATAAAACGCATGAGACTTGTAGTTTTCAGAAATGTTTTCATTTTTGATGAGACGCTTAATGAAAGTGGTTTAATCGCCAGCAAACGAAAACCCGCGATTTCCCGTAAATCCCGGGCTTGGCCCGTATAGTCGAATGTATACAAAGAAAGTACCCTGTGAGTAAACTCATTTCCAAAACGATTTTTTAAATTATCTTTTCACTACTAAAACGCATGAGACTTGTAGTTTTCAAAAATGTTTTCATTTTTGATGAGACGCTGAATAAAAGAAGTTTAATCGCCGGGAAACGAAAACCCGCCATTTCCCGTAAACCCCGGACTTGATCCGTAAATTCAAAAGTATACAAAGAAAGTACCCTGTGAGTAAACTCATTTCCAAAACGATTTTTTAAATTATCTTTTCACCACTAAAACGCATGAGACTTGTAGTTTTCAAAAATGTTTTCATTTTTGATGAGACGGTTATTGAAAGAAGTTTAATCGCTGGTAAACGAAAACCCGCCCTTTCCCGTAAACCCCGGACTCGACCCGTATAGTCAAAAGTATACAAAGAAAGTACCCAGGGAGTAAACTCATTTCCCGAACGATTTTTTATATTATTTTTTTACCACTAAACGCATGACACTTGTAGTTTTCAAAAATATTTTCATATTTGATGGGACGCTGAATAAAAGAAGTTTAATCGCCGGCAAACGAAAATCCGCGATTTTCCGTAAATCCCGGACTCGGCCCGTATAGTCAAAAGTATACAAAGAAAGTACCCAGGGAGTAAACTCATTTCCCGAACGATTTTTTAAATTATTTTTTCACCACTAAAACGCATGAGACTTGTAGTTTTCAAAAATGTTTTCATTTTTGATGAGACGCTTAATGAAAGAGGTTTAATCGCCGGCAAACGAAATCCCGCGTTTTCCCGTAAATCCGGGGCTTGGCCCGTATAGTCGAATGTATACAAAGAAAGTACCCAGAGAGTAAACTCATTTCCCGAACGATTTTTTAAATTACTTTTTTACCACTAAAACGCATGAGACTTGTAGTTTTTAAAAATGTTTTCATTTTTGATGAGACGCTGAATAAAAGAAGTTTAATCGCCGGCAAACGAAAACCTGCGATTTCCCGTAAATCCTGGACTCGGCCCGTATAGTCAAAAGTATACAAAGAAAGTACCCAGGGAGTAAACTCATTTCCCAAACGATTTTTTAAATTATTATTTCACCACTAAAGCCCATGAGACTTGTAGTTTTCAAAAATGTTTTCATTTTTGATGACACGCTGAATAAAAGTAGTTAAATCGCCGGCAAACGAAAACCCGCCATTTCCCGTAAACCCCGGACTCGGCCCGTATAGTCAAAAGTATACAAAGAAATTACAAAGGGAGTAAACTCATTTTCCGAACTATTTTTTAAATTATTTTTTCACCACTAGAACGCATGAGACTTGTAGTTTTCAAAAATGTTTTCATTTTTGATGAGACGGTTAATGAAAGAAGTTTAATCGCCGGCAAACGAAAACCCGCGATTTCCCATAAATGCCGGGCTTGGCCCGTATAGTCGAATGTATACAAAGAAAGTACCCTGTGAGTAAACTCATTTCCCGAACGATTTTTTAAATTACTTTTTTACCACTAAAACGCATGAGACTTGTAGTTTTTAAAAATGTTTTCATTTTTGATGAGACGCTGAATAAAAGAAGTTTAATCGCCGGCAAACGAAAACCTGCGATTTCCCGTAAATCCTGGACTCGGCCCGTATAGTCAAAAGTATACAAAGAAAGTACCCAGGGAGTAAACTCATTTCCCAAACGATTTTTTAAATTATTATTTCACCACTAAAGCCCATGAGACTTGTAGTTTTTAAAAATGTTTTCATTTTTGATGAGACGCTGAATAAAAGAAGTTTAATCGCCGGCAAACGAAAACCCTCGATTTCCCGTAAATCCCGGTCTCGGCCCGTATAGTTAAAAGTATACAAGGAAAGTACCCAGTGAGTAAACTCATTTCCCGAACGAATTTT
The DNA here is from genome assembly GCF_029227915.1 of Hydractinia symbiolongicarpus. Taxonomy (NCBI): domain Eukaryota; kingdom Metazoa; phylum Cnidaria; class Hydrozoa; order Anthoathecata; family Hydractiniidae; genus Hydractinia; species Hydractinia symbiolongicarpus. The sequence continues at coordinate 1,670,539 of NC_079875.1, read as the reverse complement.
TAAATTATTTTTTCACCACTAAAACGTATGAGACTTGTAGTTTTCAAAAATGTTTTCATTTTTGATGAGACGCTGAATAAAAGTAGTTAAATCGCCGGCAAACGAAAACCCGCCATTTCCCGTAAACCCCGGACTCGGCCCGTATAGTCAAAAGTATACAAAGAAATTACCCAGGGAGTAAACTCATTTTCCGAACTATTTTTTAAATTATTTTTTCACCACTAAAACGCATGAGACTTGTAGTTTTCAAAAATGTTTTCATTTTTGATGAGACGGTTAATGAAAGAAGTTTAATCGCCGGCAAACGAAAACCCGCGATTTCCCATAAATCCCGGGCTTGGCCCGTATAGTCGAATGTATACAAAGAAAGTACCCTGTGAGTAAACTCATTTCCAAAACGATTTTTTAAATTATCTTTTCACCACTAAAACGCATGAGACTTGTAGTTTTCAAAAATGTTTTCATTTTTGATGAGACGGTTAATGAAAGAAGTTTAATCGCCGGCAAACGAAAACCCGCCATTTGCCGTAAACCCCGGACTCGACCCGTATAGTCAAAAGTATACAAAGAAAGTACCCAGGGAGTAAACTCATTTCCCGAACGATTTTTTATATTATTTTTTTACCACTAAACGCATGACACTTGTAGTTTTCAAAAATATTTTCATATTTGATGGGACGCTGAATAAAAGAAGTTTAATCGCCGGCAAACGAAAATCCGCGATTTTCCGTAAATCCCGGACTCGGCCCGTATAGTCAAAAGTATACAAAGAAAGTACCCAGGGAGTAATCTCATTTCCCGAACGATTTTTTAAATTATTTTATCACCACTAAAACGCATGAGACTTGTAGTTTTCAAAAATGTTTTCATTTTTGATGAGACGCTTAATGAAAGAGGTTTAATCGCCGGCAAACGAAATCCCGCGTTTTCCCGTAAATCCGGGGCTTGGCCCGTATAGTCGAATGTATACAAAGAAAGTACCCAGGGAGTAAACTCTTTTCCCGAACGGTTTTTTAAATTATTTCTTCACCACTACAACGCATGAGACTTGTAGTTTTTAAAAATGTTTTCATTTTTGATGAGACGCTGAATAAAAGAAGTTTAATCGCCGGCAAACGAAAACCCGCCATTTCCCGTAAACCCCGAACTCGGCCCGTATAGTCAAAAGTATACAAAGAAAGTACCCAGGGAGTAAACTCATTTTCCGAACGATTTTTTAAATTATTTTTTCACCACTAAAACACATGAGACTTGTAGTTTTCAAAAATGTTTTCATTTTTGATGAGACGGTTAATGAAAGAAGTTTAATCGCCGGCAAAGGAAAACCCGCGATTTCCCATAAACCCCGGGCTTGGCCCGTATAGTCGAATGTATACAAAGAAAGTACCCTGTGAGTAAACTCATTTCCAAAACGATTTTTTAAATTATCTTTTCACCACTAAAACGCATGAGACTTGTAGTTTTCAAAATTGTTTTCATTTTTGATGAGACGGCTAATGAAAGAAGTTTAATCGCCGGCAAACGAAAACCCGCCATTTGCTGTAAACCTCGGACTCGACCCGTATAGTCAAAAGTATACAAAGAAAGTACCCAGGGAGTAAACTCATTTCCCGAACGATTTTTTATATTATTTTTTTACCACTAAACGCATGACACTTGTAGTTTTCAAAAATATTTTCATATTTGATGGGACGCTGAATAAAAGAAGTTTAATCGCCGGCAAACGAAAATCCGCGATTTTCCGTAAATTCCGGACTCGGCCCGTATAGTCAAAAGTATACAAAGAAAGTACCCAGGGAGTAAACTCATTTCCCGAACGATTTTTTAAATTATTTTTTCACCACTAAAACGCATGAGACTTGTAGTTTTCAAAAATGTTTTCATTTTTGATGAGACGCTTAATGAAAGAGGTTTAATCGCCGGCAAACGAAAACCCGCGATTTCCCGTAAATTCCGGACTCGGCCCGTATAGTCAAAAGTATACAAAGAAAGTACCCAGGGAGTAAACTCATTTTCCGAACGATTTTTTAAATTATTTTTTCACCACTAAAACGCATGAGACTTGTAGTTTTCAAAAATGTTTTCATTTTTGATGAGACGCTGAATAAAAGAAGTTTAATCGCCCTCAAACGAAAATCCGCGATTTCCCGTAAATCCCGGACTCGGCCCGTATAGTCCAAAGTTTACAAAGAAAGTACTCAGGGAGTAAACTCATTTCCTGAACGATTTTTTAATTTCTTTTTTCACCACTAAAACGCATGAGACTTGTAGTTTTCACAAATGTTTTCATTTTTGATGAGACGGTTAATGAAAGAAGTTTAATCGCCGGCAAACGAAAACCTGCGATTTCCCGTAAATCCCGGGCTTGGCCCGTATAGTCGAATGTATACAAAGAAAGTACCCTGTGAGTAAACTCATTTCCAAAACGATTTTTTAAATTATCTTTTCACCACTAAAACGCATGAGACTTGTAGTTTTCAAAAATGTTTTCATTTTTGATGGGACGGTTAATGAAAGAAGTTTAATCGCCGGCAAACGAAAACCCGCCATTTCCCGTAAACCCCGGACTCGACCCGTATAGTCAAAAGTACACAAAGAAAGTACCCAGGGAGTAAACTCATTTCCCGAACGATTTTTTATATTATTTTTTTACCACTAAACGCATGACACTTGTAGTTTTCAAAAATATTTTCATATTTGATGGGACGCTGAATAAAAGAAGTTTAATCGCCGGCAAACGAAAATCCGCGATTTTCCGTAAATCCCGGACTCGGCCCGTATAGTCAAAAGTATACAAAGAAAGTACCCAGGGAGTAAACTCATTTCCCGAACGATTTTTTAAATTATTTTTTCACCACTAAAACGCATGAGACTTGTAGTTTTCAAAAATGTTTTCATTTTTGATGAGACGCTTAATGAAAGAGGTTTAATCGCCGGCAAACGAAATCCCGCGTTTTCCCGTAAATCCGGGGCTTGGCCCGTATAGTCGAATGTATACAAAGAAAGTACCCAAGGAGTAAACTCATTTTCCGAACGATTTTTAGAATTACTTTTTCACCACTAAAACGCATGAGACTTGTAGTTTTTAAAAATGTTTTCATTTTTGATGAGACGCTGAATAAAAGAAGTTTAATCGCCGGCAAACGAAAACCCGCCATTTCCTGTAAACCCCGAACTCGGCCCGTATAGTCAAAAGTATACAAAGAAAGTACCCAGGGAGTAAACTCATTTTCCGAACGATTTTTTAAATTATTTTTTCACCACTAAAACACATGAGACTTGTAGTTTTCAAAAATGTTTTCATTTTTGATGAGACGGTTAATGAAAGAAGTTTAATCGCCGGCAAACGAAAACCCGCGATTTCCCATAAACCCCGGGCTTGGCCCGTATAGTCGAATGTATACAAAGAAAGTACCCTGTGAGTAAACTCATTTCCAAAACGATTTTTTAAATTATCTTTTCACCACTAAAACGCATGAGACTTGTAGTTTTCAAAATTGTTTTCATTTTTGATGAGACGGCTAATGAAAGAAGTTTAATCGCCGGCAAACGAAAACCCGCCATTTGCCGTAAACCCCGGACTCGACCCGTATAGTCAAAAGTATACAAAGAAAGTACCCAGGGAGTACACTCATTTCCCGAACGATTTTTTATATTATTTTTTTACCACTAAACGCATGACACTTGTAGTTTTCAAAAATATTTTCATATTTGATGGGACGCTGAATAAAAGAAGTTTAATCGCCGGCAAACGAAAATCCGTGATTTTCCGTAAATCCCGGACTCGGCCCGTATAGTCAAAAGTATACAAAGAAAGTACCCAGGGAGTAAACTCATTTCCCGAACGATTTTTTAAATTATTTTTTCACCACTAAAACGCATGAGACTTGTAGTTTTCAAAAATGTTTTCATTTTTGATGAGACGCTTAATGAAAGAGGTTTAATCGCCGGCAAACGAAATCCCGCGTTTTCCCGTAAATCCGGGGCTTGGCCCGTATAGTCGAATGTATACAAAGAAAGTACCCAGGGAGTAAACTCATTTTCCGAACAATTTTTAGAATTACTTTTTCACCACTAAAACGCATGAGACTTGTAGTTTTTAAAAATGTTTTCATTTTTGATGAGACGCTGAATAAAAGAAGTTTAATCGCCGGCAAACGAAAACCCGCCATTTCCCGTAAACCCCGAACTCGGCCCGTATAGTCAAAAGTATACAAAGAAAGTACCCAGGGAGTAAACTCATTTTCCGAACGATTTTTTAAATTATTTTTTCACCACTAAAACACATGAGACTTGTAGTTTTCAAAAATGTTTTCATTTTTGATGAGACGGTTAATGAAAGAAGTTTAATCGCCGGCAAACGAAAACCCGCGATTTCCCATAAACCCCGGGCTTGGCCCGTATAGTCGAATGTATACAAAGAAAGTACCCTGTGAGTAAACTCATTTCCAAAACGATTTTTTAAATTATCTTTTCACCACTAAAACGCATGAGACTTGTAGTTTTCAAAATTGTTTTCATTTTTGATGAGACGGCTAATGAAAGAAGTTTAATCGCCGGCAAACGAAAACCCGCCATTTGCCGTAAACCCCGGACTCGACCCGTATAGTCAAAAGTATACAAAGAAAGTACCCAGGGAGTAAACTCATTTCCCGAACGATTTTTTATATTATTTTTTTACCACTAAACGCATGACACTTGTAGTTTTCAAAAATATTTTCATATTTGATGGGACGCTGAATAAAAGAAGTTTAATCGCCGGCAAACGAAAATCCGCCATTTTCCGTAAATCCCGGACTCGGCCCGTATAGTCAAAAGTATACAAAGAAAGTACCCAGGGAGTAAACTCATTTCCCGAACGATTTTTAGAATTACTTTTTCACCATTAAAACGCATGAGACTTGTAGTTTTCAAAAATGTTTTCATTTTTGATGAGACGCTGAATAAAAGAAGTTTAATCGCCGGCAAACGAAAACCTGCGATTTCCCGTAAATCCTGGACTCGGCCCGTATAGTCAAAAGTATACAAAGAAAGTACCCAGGGAGTAAACTCATTTCCCAAACGATTTTTTAAATTATTATTTCACCACTAAAGCCCATGAGACTTGTAGTTTTTGAAAATGTTTTCATTTTTGATGAGACGCTGAATAAAAGAAGTTTATTCGCCGGCAAACGAAAACCCTCGATTTCCCGTAAATCCCGGACTCGGCCCGTATAGTTAAAAGTATACAAGGAAAGTACCCAGTGAGTAAACTCATTTCCCGAACGAATTTTTAAATTATTTTTTCACCACTAAAACGTATGAGACTTGTAGTTTTTAAAAATGTTTTCATTTTTGATGAGACGCTGAATAAAAGAAGTTAAATCGCCGGCAAACGAAAACCCGCCATTTCCCGTAAACCCCGGACTCGGCCCGTATAGTCAAAAGTATACAAAGAAATTACCCAGGGAGTAAACTCATTTTCCGAACTATTTTTTAAATTATTTTTTCACCACTACAACGCATGAAACTTGTAGTTTTTAAAAATGTTTTCATTTTTGATGAGACGCTGAATAAAAGAATTTTAATCGCCGGCAAACGAAAACCCGCCATTTCCCGTAAACCCCGAACGCGGCCCGTATAGTCAAAAGTATACAAAGAAAGTACCCAGGGAGTAAACTCATTTCCCGAACGATTTTTTAAATTATTTTTTCACCACTAAAACGCATGAGACTTGTAGTTTTCAAAAATGTTTTCATTTTTGATGAGACGCTTAATGAAAGAGGTTTAATCGCCGGCAAACGAAATCCCGCGTTTTCCCGTAAATCCGGGGCTTGGCCCGTATAGTCGAATGTATACAAAGAAAGTACCCAGGGAGTAAACTCATTTTCCGAACGATTTTTAGAATTACTTTTTCACCACTAAAACGCATGAGACTTGTAGTTTTTAAAAATGTTTTCATTTTTGATGAGACGCTGAATAAAAGAAGTTTAATCGCCGGCAAACGAAAACCCGCCATTTCCCGTAAACCCCGAACTCGGCCCGTATAGTCAAAAGTATACAAAGAAAGTACCCAGGGAGTAAACTCATTTTCCGAACGATTTTTTAAATTATTTTTTCACCACTAAAACACATGAGACTTGTAGTTTTCAAAAATGTTTTCATTTTTGATGAGACGGTTAATGAAAGCAGTTTAATCGCCGGCAAACGAAAACCCGCGATTTCCCATAAACCCCGGGCTTGGCCCGTATAGTCGAATGTATACAAAGAAAGTACCCTGTGAGTAAACTCATTTCCAAAACGATTTTTTAAATTATCTTTTCACCACTAAAACGCATGAGACTTGTAGTTTTCAAAATTGTTTTCATTTTTGATGAGACGGCTAATGAAAGAAGTTTAATCGCCGGCAAACGAAAACCCGCCATTTGCCGTAAACCCCGGACTCGACCCGTATAGTCAAAAGTATACAAAGAAAGTACCCAGGGAGTACACTCATTTCCCGAACGATTTTTTATATTATTTTTTTACCACTAAACGCATGACACTTGTAGTTTTCAAAAATATTTTCATATTTGATGGGACGCTGAATAAAAGAAGTTTAATCGCCGGCAAACGAAAATCCGCGATTTTCCGTAAATCCCGGACTCGGCCCGTATAGTCAAAAGTATACAAAGAAAGTACCCAGGGAGTAAACTCATTTCCCGAACGATTTTTTAAATTATTTTTTCACCACTAAAACGCATGAGACTTGTAGTTTTCAAAAATGTTTTCATTTTTGATGAGACGCTTAATGAAAGAGGTTTAATCGCCGGCAAACGAAATCCCGCGTTTTCCCGTAAATCCGGGGCTTGGCCCGTATAGTCGAATGTATACAAAGAAAGTACCCAGGGAGTAAACTCATTTTCCGAACAATTTTTAGAATTACTTTTTCACCACTAAAACGCATGAGACTTGTAGTTTTTAAAAATGTTTTCATTTTTGATGAGACGCTGAATAAAAGAAGTTTAATCGCCGGCAAACAAAAACCCGCCATTTCCCGTAAACCCCGAACTCGGCCCGTATAGTCAAAAGTATACAAAGAAAGTACCCAGGGAGTAAACTCATTTTCCGAACGATTTTTTAAATTATTTTTTCACCACTAAAACACATGAGACTTGTAGTTTTCAAAAATGTTTTCATTTTTGATGAGACGGTTAATGAAAGAAGTTTAATCGCCGGCAAACGAAAACCCGCGATTTCCCATAAACCCCGGGCTTGGCCCGTATAGTCGAATGTATACAAAGAAAGTACCCTGTGAGTAAACTCATTTCCAAAACGATTTTTTAAATTATCTTTTCACCACTAAAACGCATGAGACTTGTAGTTTTCAAAATTGTTTTCATTTTTGATGAGACGGCTAATGAAAGAAGTTTAATCGCCGGCAAACGAAAACCCGCCATTTGCCGTAAACCCCGGACTCGACCCGTATAGTCAAAAGTATACAAAGAAAGTACCCAGGGAGTAAACTCATTTCCCGAACGATTTTTTATATTATTTTTTTACCACTAAACGCATGACACTTGTAGTTTTCAAAAATATTTTCATATTTGATGGGACGCTGAATAAAAGAAGTTTAATCGCCGGCAAACGAAAATCCGCCATTTTCCGTAAATCCCGGACTCGGCCCGTATAGTCAAAAGTATACAAAGAAAGTACCCAGGGAGTAAACTCATTTCCCGAACGATTTTTTAAATTATTTTTTCACCACTAAAACGCATGAGACTTGTAGTTTTCAAAAATGTTTTCATTTTTGATGAGACGCTTAATGCAAGAGGTTTAATCGCCGGCAAACGAAATCCCGCGTTTTCCCGTAAATCCGGGGCTTGGCCCGTATAGTCGAATGTATACAAAGAAAGTACCCAGGGAGTAAACTCATTTTCCGAACGATTTTTAGAATTACTTTTTCACCATTAAAACGCATGAGACTTGTAGTTTTCAAAAATGTTTTCATTTTTGATGAGACGCTGAATAAAAGAAGTTTAATCGCCGGCAAACGAAAACCTGCGATTTCCCGTAAATCCTGGACTCGGCCCGTATAGTCAAAAGTATACAAAGAAAGTACCCAGGGAGTAAACTCATTTCCCGAACGAATTTTTAAATTATTTTTTCACCACTAAAACGTATGAGACTTGTAGTTTTTAAAAATGTTTTCATTTTTGATGAGACGCTGAATAAAAGAAGTTAAATCGCCGGCAAACGAAAACCCGCCATTTCCCGTAAACCCCGGACTCGGCCCGTATAGTCAAAAGTATACAAAGAAATTACCCAGGGAGTAAACTCATTTTCCGAACTATTTTTTAAATTATTTTTTCACCACTACAACGCATGAAACTTGTAGTTTTTAAAAATGTTTTCATTTTTGATGAGACGCTGAATAAAAGAATTTTAATCGCCGGCAAACGAAAACCCGCCATTTCCCGTAAACCCCGAACGCGGCCCGTATAGTCAAAAGTATACAAAGAAAGTACCCAGGGAGTAAACTCATTTTCCGAACGATTTTTTAAATTATTTTTTCACCACTACAACGCATGAGACTTGTAGTTTTCAAAAATGTTTTCATTTTTGATGAGACGCTGAATAAAAGAAGTTTAATCGCCCTCAAACGAAAATCCGCGATTTCCCGTAAATCCCGGACTCGGCCCGTATAGTCCAAAGTATACAAAGAAAGTACCCAGGGAGTAAACTCATTTCCTGAACGATTTTTTAATTTTTTTTTTCACCACTAAAACGCATGAGACTTGTAGTTTTCACAAATGTTTTCATTTTTGATGAGACGGTTAATGAAAGAAGTTTAATCGCCGGCAAACGAAAACCTGCGATTTCCCGTAAATCCCGGGCTTGGCCCGTATAGTCGAATGTATACAAAGAAAGTACCATGTGAGTAAACTCATTTCCAAAACGATTTTTTAAATTATCTTTTCACCACTAAAACGCATGAGACTTGTAGTTTTCAAAAATGTTTTCATTTTTGATGAGACGGTTAATGAAAGCAGTTTAATCGCCGGCAAACGAAAACCCGCGATTTCCCATAAACCCCGGGCTTGGCCCGTATAGTCGAATGTATACAAAGAAAGTACCCTGTGAGTAAACTCATTTCCAAAACGATTTTTTAAATTATCTTTTCACCACTAAAACGCATGAGACTTGTAGTTTTCAAAATTGTTTTCATTTTTGATGAGACGGCTAATGAAAGAAGTTTAATCGCCGGCAAACGAAAACCCGCCATTTGCCGTAAACCCCGGACTCGACCCGTATAGTCAAAAGTATACAAAGAAAGTACCCAGGGAGTACACTCATTTCCCGAACGATTTTTTATATTATTTTTTTACCACTAAACGCATGACACTTGTAGTTTTCAAAAATATTTTCATATTTGATGGGACGCTGAATAAAAGAAGTTTAATCGCCGGCAAACGAAAATCCGCGATTTTCCGTAAATCCCGGATTCGGCCCGTATAGTCAAAAGTATACAAAGAAAGTACCCAGGGAGTAAACTCATTTCCCGAACGATTTTTTAAATTATTTTTTCACCACTAAAACGCATGAGACTTGTAGTTTTCAAAAATGTTTTCATTTTTGATGAGACGCTTAATGAAAGAGGTTTAATCGCCGGCAAACGAAATCCCGCGTTTTCCCGTAAATCCGGGGCTTGGCCCGTATAGTCGAATGTATACAAAGAAAGTACCCAGGGAGTAAACTCATTTTCCGAACAATTTTTAGAATTACTTTTTCACCACTAAAACGCATGAGACTTGTAGTTTTTAAAAATGTTTTCATTTTTGATGAGACGCTGAATAAAAGAAGTTTAATCGCCGGCAAACAAAAACCCGCCATTTCCCGTAAACCCCGAACTCGGCCCGTATAGTCAAAAGTATACAAAGAAAGTACCCAGGGAGTAAACTCATTTTCCGAACGATTTTTTAAATTATTTTTTCACCACTAAAACACATGAGACTTGTAGTTTTCAAAAATGTTTTCATTTTTGATGAGACGGTTAATGAAAGAAGTTTAATCGCCGGCAAACGAAAACCCGCGATTTCCCATAAACCCCGGGCTTGGCCCGTATAGTCGAATGTATACAAAGAAAGTACCCTGTGAGTAAACTCATTTCCAAAACGATTTTTTAAATTATCTTTTCACCACTAAAACGCATGAGACTTGTAGTTTTCAAAATTGTTTTCATTTTTGATGAGACGGCTAATGAAAGAAGTTTAATCGCCGGCAAACGAAAACCCGCCATTTGCCGTAAACCCCGGACTCGACCCGTATAGTCAAAAGTATACAAAGAAAGTACCCAGGGAGTAAACTCATTTCCCGAACGATTTTTTATATTATTTTTTTACCACTAAACGCATGACACTTGTAGTTTTCAAAAATATTTTCATATTTGATGGGACGCTGAATAAAAGAAGTTTAATCGCCGGCAAACGAAAATCCGCCATTTTCCGTAAATCCCGGACTCGGCCCGTATAGTCAAAAGTATACAAAGAAAGTACCCAGGGAGTAAACTCATTTCCCGAACGATTTTTTAAATTATTTTTTCACCACTAAAACGCATGAGACTTGTAGTTTTCAAAAATGTTTTCATTTTTGATGAGACGCTTAATGAAAGAGGTTTAATCGCCGGCAAACGAAATCCCGCGTTTTCCCGTAAATCCGGGGCTTGGCCCGTATAGTCGAATGTATACAAAGAAAGTACCCAGGGAGTAAACTCATTTTCCGAACGATTTTTAGAATTACTTTTTCACCATTAAAACGCATGAGACTTGTAGTTTTCAAAAATGTTTTCATTTTTGATGAGACGCTGAATAAAAGAAGTTTAATCGCCGGCAAACGAAAACCTGCGATTTCCCGTAAATCCTGGACTCGGCCCGTATAGTCAAAAGTATACAAAGAAAGTACCCAGGGAGTAAACTCATTTCCCGAACGAATTTTTAAATTATTTTTTCACCACTAAAACGTATGAGACTTGTAGTTTTTAAAAATGTTTTCATTTTTGATGAGACGCTGAATAAAAGAAGTTAAATCGCCGGCAAACGAAAACCCGCCATTTCCCGTAAACCCCGGACTCGGCCCGTATAGTCAAAAGTATACAAAGAAATTACCCAGGGAGTAAACTCATTTTCCGAACTATTTTTTAAATTATTTTTTCACCACTACAACGCATGAAACTTGTAGTTTTTAAAAATGTTTTCATTTTTGATGAGACGCTGAATAAAAGAATTTTAATCGCCGGCAAACGAAAACCCGCCATTTCCCGTAAACCCCGAACGCGGCCCGTATAGTCAAAAGTATACAAAGAAAGTACCCAGGGAGTAAACTCATTTTCCGAACGATTTTTTAAATTATTTTTTCACCACTACAACGCATGAGACTTGTAGTTTTCAAAAATGTTTTCATTTTTGATGAGACGCTGAATAAAAGAAGTTTAATCGCCCTCAAACGAAAATCCGCGATTTCCCGTAAATCCCGGACTCGGCCCGTATAGTCCAAAGTATACAAAGAAAGTACCCAGGGAGTAAACTCATTTCCTGAACGATTTTTTAATTTTTTTTTTCACCACTAAAACGCATGAGACTTGTAGTTTTCACAAATGTTTTCATTTTTGATGAGACGGTTAATGAAAGAAGTTTAATCGCCGGCAAACGAAAACCTGCGATTTCCCGTAAATCCCGGGCTTGGCCCGTATAGTCGAATGTATACAAAGAAAGTACCATGTGAGTAAACTCATTTCCAAAACGATTTTTTAAATTATCTTTTCACCACTAAAACGCATGAGACTTGTAGTTTTCAAAAATGTTTTCATTTTTGATGAGACGGTTAATGAAAGAAGTTTAATCGCCGGCAAACGAAAACCCGCCATTTCCCGTAAACCCCGGACTCGACCCGTATAGTCAAAAGTACACAAAGAAAGTACCCAGGGAGTAAACTCATTTCCCGAACGATTTTTTATATTATTTTTTTACCACTAAACGCATGACACTTGTAGTTTTCAAAAATATTTTCATATTTGATGGGACGCTGAATAAAAGAAGTTTAATCGCCGGCAAACGAAAATCCGCGATTTTCCGTAAATCCCGGACTCGGCCCGTATAGTCAAAAGTATACAAAGAAAGTACCCAGGGAGTAAACTCATTTCCCGAACGATTTTTTAAATTATTTTTTCACCACTACAACGCATGAGACTTGTAGTTTTCAAAAATGTTTTCATTTTTGATGAGACGCTGAATAAAAGAAGTTTAATCGCCCTCAAACGAAAATCCGCGATTTCCCGTAAATCCCGGACTCGGCCCGTATAGTCCAAAGTATACAAAGAAAGTACCCCGGGAGTAAACTCATTTCCTGAACGATTTTTTAATTTTTTTTTTCACCACTAAAACGCATGAGACTTGTAGTTTTCACAAATGTTTTCATTTTTGATGAGACGGTTAATGAAAGAAGTTTAATCGCCGGCAAACGAAAACCTGCGATTTCCCGTAAATCCCGGGCTTGGCCCGTATAGTCGAATGTATACAAAGAAAGTACCATGTGAGTAAACTCATTTCCAAAACGATTTTTTAAATTATCTTTTCACCACTAAAACGCATGAGACTTGTAGTTTTCAAAAATGTTTTCATTTTTGATGAGACGGTTAATGAAAGAAGTTTAATCGCCGGCAAACGAAAACCCGCCATTTCCCGTAAACCCCGGACTCGACCCGTATAGTCAAAAGTACACAAAGAAAGTACCCAGGGAGTAAACTCATTTCCCGAACGATTTTTTATATTATTTTTTTACCACTAAACGCATGACACTTGTAGTTTTCAAAAATATTTTCATATTTGATGGGACGCTGAATAAAAGAAGTTTAATCGCCGGCAGACGAAAATCCGCGATTTTCCGTAAATCCTGGACTCGGCCCGTATAGTCAAAAGTATACAAAGAAAGTACCCAGGGAGTAAACTCATTTCCCGAACGATTTTTTAAATTATCTTTTCACCACTAAAACGCATGGGACTTGTACTTTTCAAAAATGTTTTCATTTTTGATAAGACGCTTAATGAAAGAGGTTTAATCGCCGGCAAACGAAATCCCGCGTTTTCCCGTAAATCCGGGGCTTGACCCGTATAGTCGAATGTATACAAAGAAATTACCCAGGGAGTAAACTCATTTCCCGAACGATTTTTTAAATTACTTTTTCACCACTAAAACGCATGAGACTTGTAGTTTTTAAAAATGTTTTCATTTTTGATGAGACGCTGAATAAAAGAAGTTTAATCGCCTGCGATTTCCCGTAAATCCTGGACTCGGCCCGTATAGTCAAAAGTATACAAAGAAAGCACCCAGGGAGTAAACTCGTTTCCCAAACGATTTTTTAAATTATTATTTCACCACTAAAGCCCATGAGACTTGTAGTTTTTAAAAATGTTTTCATTTTTGATGAGACGCTGAATAAAAGACGTTTAATCGCCGGCAAACGAAAACCCGCGATTTCCCGTAAATCCCGGACTCGGCCCGTATAGTCAAAAGTATACAAAGAAAGTACCCAGGGAGTAAACTCATTTTCCGAACGATTTTTTAAATTATTTTTTCACCACTACAACGCATGAGACTTGTAGTTTTCAAAAATGTTTTTATTTTTGATGAGACGCTGAATAAAAGAAGTTTAATCGCCCTCAAACGAAAATCCGCGATTTCCCGTAAATCCCGGACTCGGCCCGTATAGTCCAAAGTTTACAAAGAAAGTACTCAGGGAGTAAACTCATTTCCTGAACGATTTTTTAATTTCTTTTTTCACCACTAAAACGCATGAGACTTGTAGTTTTCACAAATGTTTTCATTTTTGATGAGACGGTTAATGAAAGAAGTTTAATCGCCGGCAAACGAAAACCTGCGATTTCCCGTAAATCCCGGGCTTGGCCCGTATAGTCGAATGTATACAAAGAAAGTACCCTGTGAGTAAACTCATTTCCAAAACGATTTTTTAAATTATCTTTTCACCACTGAAACGCATGAGACTTGTAGTTTTCAAAAATGTTTTCATTTTTGATGGGACGGTTAATGAAAGAAGTTTAATCGCCGGCAAACGAAAACCCGCCATTTCCCGTAAACCCCGGACTCGACCCGTATAGTCAAAAGTACACAAAGAAAGTACCCAGGGAGTAAACTCATTTCCCGAACGATTTTTTATATTATTTTTTTACCACTAAACGCATGACACTTGTAGTTTTCAAAAATATTTTCATATTTGATGGGACGCTGAATAAAAGAAGTTTAATCGCCGGCAAACGAAAATCCGCGATTTTCCGTAAATCCCGGACTCGGCCCGTATAGTCAAAAGTATACAAAGAAAGTACCCAGGGAGTAAACTCATTTCCCGAACGATTTTTTAAATTATTTTTTCACCACTAAAACGCATGAGACTTGTAGTTTTCAAAAATGTTTTCATTTTTGATGAGACGCTTAATGAAAGAGGTTTAATCGCCGGCAAACGAAATCCCGCGTTTTCCCGTAAATCCGGGGCTTGGCCCGTATAGTCGAATGTATACAATGAAAGTACCCAGGGAGTAAACTCATTTCCCGAACGATTTTTTAAATTACTTTTTCACCACTAAAACGCATGAGACTTGTAGTTTTTAAAAATGTTTTCATTTTTGATGAGACGCTGAATAAAAGAAGTTTAATCGCCGGCAAACGAAAACCTGCGATTTCCCGTAAATCCTGGACTCGGCCCGTATAGTCAAAAGTATACAAAGAGAGCACCCAGGGAGTAAACTCATTTCCCAAACGATTTTTTAAATTATTATTTCACCACTAAAGCCCATGAAACTTGTAGTTTTTAAAAATGTTTTCATTTTTGATGAGACGCTGAATAAAAGACGTTTAATCGCCGGCAAACGAAAACCCGCGATTTCCCGTAAATCCCGGACTCGGCCCGTATAGTTAAAAGTATACAAGGAAAGTACCCAGTGAGTAAACTCATTTCCCGAACAAATTTTTAAATTATTTTTTCACCACTAAAACGTATGAGACTTGTAGTTTTCAAAAATGTTTTCATTTTTGATGAGACGCTGAATAAAAGAAGTTTAATCGCCCTCAAACGAAAATCCGCGATTTCCCGTAAATCCCGGACTCGGCCCGTATAGTCCAAAGTTTACAAAGAAAGTACTCAGGGAGTAAACTCATTTCCTGAACGATTTTTTAATTTCTTTTTTCACCACTAAAACGCATGAGACTTGTAGTTTTCACAAATGTTTTCATTTTTGATGAGACGGTTAATGAAAGAAGTTTAATCGCCGGCAAACGAAAACCTGCGATTTCCCGTAAATCCCGGGCTTGGCCCGTATAGTCGAATGTATACAAAGAAAGTACCCTGTGAGTAAACTCATTTCCAAAACGATTTTTTAAATTATCTTTTCACCACTAAAACGCATGAGACTTGTAGTTTTCAAAAATGTTTTCATTTTTGATGGGACGGTTAATGAAAGAAGTTTAATCGCCGGCAAACGAAAACCCGCCATTTCCCGTAAACCCCGGACTCGACCCGTATAGTCAAAAGTACACAAAGAAAGTACCCAGGGAGTAAACTCATTTCCCGAACGATTTTTTATATTATTTTTTTACCACTAAACGCATGACACTTGTAGTTTTCAAAAATATTTTCATATTTGATGCGACGCTGAATAAAAGAAGTTTAATCGCCGGCAAACGAAAATCCGCGATTTTCCGTAAATCCCGGACTCGGCCCGTATAGTCAAAAGTATACAAAGAAAGTACCCAGGGAGTAAACTCATTTCCCGAACGATTTTTTAAATTATTTTTTCACCACTAAAACGCATGAGACTTGTAGTTTTCAAAAATGTTTTCATTTTTGATGAGACGCTTAATGAAAGAGGTTTAATCGCCGGCAAACGAAATCCCGCGTTTTCCCGTAAATCCGGGGCTTGGCCCGTATAGTCGAATGTATACAATGAAAGTACCCAGGGAGTAAACTCATTTCCCGAACGATTTTTTAAATTACTTTTTCACCACTAAAACGCATGAGACTTGTAGTTTTTAAAAATGTTTTCATTTTTGATGAGACGCTGAATAAAAGAAGTTTAATCGCCGGCAAACGAAAACCTGCGATTTTCCGTAAATCCTGGACTCGGCCCGTATAGTCAAAAGTATACAAAGAAAGCACCCAGGGAGTAAACTCATTTCCCAAACGATTTTTTAAATTATTATTTCACCACTAAAGCCCATGAGACTTGTAGTTTTTAAAAATGTTTTCATTTTTGATGAGACGCTGAATAAAAGACGTTTAATCGCCGGCAAACGAAAACCCGCGATTTCCCGTAAATCCCGGACTCGGCCCGTATAGTTAAAAGTATACAAGGAAAGTACCCAGTGAGTAAACTCATTTCCCGAACAAATTTTTAAATTATTTTTTCACCACTAAAACGTATGAGACTTGTAGTTTTCAAAAATGTTTTCATTTTTGATGAGACGCTGAATAAAAGAAGTTTAATCGCCCTCAAACGAAAATCCGCGATTTCCCGTAAATCCCGGACTCGGCCCGTATAGTCCAAAGTTTACAAAGAAAGTACTCAGGGAGTAAACTCATTTCCTGAACGATTTTTTAATTTCTTTTTTCACCACTAAAACGCATGAGACTTGTAGTTTTCACAAATGTTTTCATTTTTGATGAGACGGTTAATGAAAGAAGTTTAATCACCGGCAAACGAAAACCTGCGATTTCCCGTAAATCCCGGGCTTGGCCCGTATAGTCGAATGTATACAAAGAAAGTACCCTGTGAGTAAACTCATTTCCAAAACGATTTTTTAAATTATCTTTTCACCACTAAAACGCATGAGACTTGTAGTTTTCAAAAATGTTTTCATTTTTGATGGGACGGTTAATGAAAGAAGTTTAATCGCCGGCAAACGAAAACCCGCCATTTCCCGTAAACCCCGGACTCGACCCGTATAGTCAAAAGTACACAAAGAAAGTACCCAGGGAGTAAACTCATTTCCCGAACGATTTTTTATATTATTTTTTTACCACTAAACGCATGACACTTGTAGTTTTCAAAAATATTTTCATATTTGATGGGACGCTGAATAAAAGAAGTTTAATCGCCGGCAAACGAAAATCCGCGATTTTCCGTAAATCCCGGACTCGGCCCGTATAGTCAAAAGTATACAAAGAAAGTACCCAGGGAGTAAACTCATTTCCCGAACGATTTTTTAAAATATTTTTTCACCACTAAAACGCATGAGACTTGTAGTTTTCAAAAATGTTTTCATTTTTGATGAGACGCTTAATCAAAGAGGTTTAATCGCCGGCAAACGAAATCCAGCGTTTTCCCGTAAATCCGGGGCTTGGCCCGTATAGTCGAATGTATACAATGAAAGTACCCAGGGAGTAAACTCATTTCCCGAACGATTTTTTAAATTACTTTTTCACCACTAAAACGCATGAGACTTGTAGTTTTTAAAAATGTTTTCATTTTTGATGAGACGCTGAATAAAAGAAGTTTAATCGCCGGCAAACGAAAACCTGCGATTTCCCGTAAATCCTGGACTTGGCCCGTATAGTCAAAAGTATACAAAGAAAGCACCCAGGGAGTAAACTCATTTCCCAAACGATTTTTTAAATTATTATTTCACCACTAAAGCCCATGAGACTTGTAGTTTTTAAAAATGTTTTCATTTTTGATGAGACGCTGAATAAAAGACGTTTAATCGCCGGCAAACGAAAACCCGCGATTTCCCGTAAATCCCGGACTCGGCCCGTATAGTTAAAAGTATACAAGGAAAGTACCCAGTGAGTAAACTCATTTCCCGAACAAATTTTTAAATTATTTTTTCACCACTAAAACGTATGAGACTTGTAGTTTTTAAAAAATTTTTCATTTTTGATGGACGCTGAATAAAAGAAGTTTAATCGCCGGCAAACGAAAACCTGCAATTTCCCGTAAATCCCAGACTCGGCCCGTATAGTCAAAAGTATACAAAGAAAGTACCCAGAGAGTAAACTCATTTCCCAAACGATTTTTTAAATTATTATTTCACCACTAAAGCCCAAGAGACTTGTAGTTTTTAAAAATGTTTTCATTTTTGATGAGACGCTGAATAAAAGAAGTTTAATCGCCTGCGATTTCCCGTAAATCCTGGACTCGGCCCGTATAGTCAAAAGTATACAAAGAAAGCACCCAGGGAGTAAACTCGTTTCCCAAACGATTTTTTAAATTATTATTTCACCACTAAAGCCCATAAGACTTGTAGTTTTTAAAAATGTTTTCATTTTTGATGAGACGCTGAATAAAAGACGTTTAATCGCCGGCAAACGAAAACCCGCGATTTCCCGTAAATCCCGGACTCGGCCCGTATAGTCAAAAGTATACAAAGAAAGTACCCAGGGAGTAAACTCATTTTCCGAACGATTTTTTAAATTATTTTTTCACCACTACAACGCATGAGACTTGTAGTTTTCAAAAATGTTTTCATTTTTGATGAGACGCTGAATAAAAGAAGTTTAATCGCCCTCAAACGAAAATCCGCGATTTCCCGTAAATCCCGGACTCGGCCCGTATAGTCCAAAGTTTACAAAGAAAGTACTCAGGGAGTAAACTCATTTCCTGAACGATTTTTTAATTTCTTTTTTCACCACTAAAACGCATGAGACTTGTAGTTTTCACAAATGTTTTCATTTTTGATGAGACGGTTAATGAAAGAAGTTTAATCGCCGGCAAACGAAAACCTGCGATTTCCCGTAAATCCCGGGCTTGGCCCGTATAGTCGAATGTATACAAAGAAAGTACCCTGTGAGTAAACTCATCTCCAAAACGATTTTTTAAATTATCTTTTCACCACTAAAACGCATGAGACTTGTAGTTTTCAAAAATGTTTTCATTTTTGATGGGACGGTTAATGAAAGAAGTTTAATCGCCGGCAAACGAAAACCCGCCATTTCCCGTAAACCCCGGACTCGACCCGTATAGTCAAAAGTACACAAAGAAAGTACCCAGGGAGTAAACTCATTTCCCGAACGATTTTTTATATTATTTTTTTACCACTAAACGCATGACACTTGTAGTTTTCAAAAATATTTTCATATTTGATGGGACGCTGAATAAAAGAAGTTTAATCGCCGGCAAACGAAAATCCGCGATTTTCCGTAAATCCCGGACTCGGCCCGTATAGTCAAAAGTATACAAAGAAAGTACCCAGGGAGTAAACTCATTTCCCGAACGATTTTTTAAATTATTTTTTCACCACTAAAACGCATGAGACTTGTAGTTTTCAAAAATGTTTTCATTTTTGATGAGACGCTTAATGAAAGAGGTTTAATCGCCGGCAAACGAAATCCCGCGTTTTCCCGTAAATCCGGGGCTTGGCCCGTATAGTCGAATGTATACAATGAAAGTACCCAGGGAGTAAACTCATTTCCCGAACGATTTTTTAAATTACTTTTTCACCACTAAAACGCATGAGACTTGTAGTTTTTAAAAATGTTTTCATTTTTGATGAGACGCTGAATAAAAGACGTTTAATCGCCGGCAAACGAAAACCCGCGATTTCCCGTAAATCCCGGACTCGGCCCGTATAGTTAAAAGTATACAAGGAAAGTACCCAGTGAGTAAACTCATTTCCCGAACAAATTTTTAAGTTATTTTTTCACCACTAAAACGTATGAGACTTGTAGTTTTCAAAAATTTTTTCATTTTTGATGAGACGCTGAATAAAAGAAGTTTAATCGCCGGCAAACGAAAACCTGCAATTTCCCGTAAATCCCAGACTCGGCCCGTATAGTCAAAAGTATACAAAGAAAGTACCCAGAGAGTAAACTCATTTCCCAAACGATTTTTTAAATTATTATTTCACCACTAAAGCCCAAGAGACTTGTAGTTTTTAAAAATGTTTTCATTTTTGATGAGACGCTGAATAAAAGAAGTTTAATCGCCGGCAAACGAAAACCCGCAATTTCCCGTAAATCCCGGCCTCGGCCCGTATAGTCAAAAGTATACAAGGAAAGTACCCAGTCAGTAAACTCATTTCCCTAACGAATTTTTAAATTATTATTTCACCACTAAACGCATGACACTTGTAGTTTTCAAAAATGTTTTCATTTTTGATGAGACGCTTAATGAAAGAGGTTTAATCGCCGGCAAACGAAATCCCGCGTTTTCCCGTAAATCCCGGGCTTGGCCCGTATAGTCGAATGTATACAAAGAAAGTACCCAGGGAGTAAACTTATTTCCCGAACGATTTTTTAAATTTTTTTTTCACCACTAAAACGCATGAGACTTGTAGTTTTCAAAAATGTTTTCATTTTTGATGAGACGCTTAATGAAAGAGGTGTAATCGCCGGAAAACGAAAACCCGCGATTTCCCGTAAATCCCGGGCTTGGCCCGTATAGTCGAATGTATACAAAGAAAGTACCCTGTGAGTAAACTCATTTCCAGAACGATTTTTTAAATTATTTTTTCACCACTAAATCGCATAAGACTTGTAGTTTTTAAAAAAATTTTCATTTTTGATGAAACGCTGAATAAATAAAGTTTAATCGCCGGCAAACGAAAACCCGCGATTTCCCGTAAATCCCGGCTTGGCCCGTATAGTCAAAAGTATACAAAGAAAGTACCCAGGCAGTAAACTCATTTTCCGAACGATTTTTTAAATTATTTTTTCACCACTGGAACGCATGAGACTTGTAGTTTTCAAAAATGTTTTCATTTTTGATGAGACGCTGAATAAAAGCAGTTTAATCGCCGGCAAACGAAAACGTGCGATTTCCCGTAAATCCCGGACTCGGCCCGTATAGTCAAAAGTATACAAAGAAAGTACCCAGGGAGTAAACTCATTTCCCGAACGATTTTTTAAATTACTTTTTCACCACTAAAACGCATGAAACTTGTAGTTTTTAAAAATGTTTTCATTTTTGATGAGACGCTGAATAAAAGAAGTTTAATCGCCGGCAAACGAAAACCTGCGATTTCCCGTAAATCCTGGAATCGGCCCGTATAGTCAAAAGTATACAAAGAAAGTACCCAGGGAGTAAACTCATTTCCCAAACGATTTTTTAAATTATTATTTCACCACTAAAGCCCATGAGACTTGTAGTTTTTAAAAATGTTTTCATTTTTGATGAGACGCTGAATAAAAGAAGTTTAATCGCCGGCAAACGAAAACCCGCGATTTCCCGTAAATCCCGGACTCGGCCCGTATAGTTAAAAGTATACAAGGAAAGTACCCAGTGAGTAAACTCATTTCCCGAACGAATTTTTAAATTATTTTTTCACCACTAAAACGTATGAGACTTGTAGTTTTCAAAAATGTTATCATTTTTGATGAGACGCTGAATAAAAGAAGTTTAATCGCCGGCAAACGAAAACCTGCGATTTCCCGTAAATCCCGGACTCGGTCCGTATAGTCAAAAGTATACAAAGAAAGTACCCAGGGTGTAAACTCATTTCCCGAACGATTTTTTAAATTATTTTTTCACCACTAAAACGCATGAGACTTGTAGTTTTCAAAAATGTTTTCCTTTTTGATGAGACGCTGAATAAAAGAAGTTTAATCGCCGGCAAAAGATAACCTGCGATTTCCCGTAAATCCCGTACTCGGCCCGTATAGTCAAAAGTATATAAAGAAAGTACCCAGGGAGTAAACTCATTTTCCGAACGATTTTTTAAATTATTTTTTCACCACTAAAACGCATGAGACTTGTAGTTTTCAAAAATGTTTTTATTTTTGATGAGACGCTTAATGAAAGAGGTTTAATCGCCGGCAAACGAAATCCCTCGATTTCCCGTAAATCCCGGGCTTGGCCCGTATAGTCGAATGTATACAAAGAAAGTACCCAGGGAGTAAACTCATTTCCCGAACGATTTTTTAATTTTTTTTTCACCACTAAAACGCATGAGACTTGTAGTTTTCAAAAATTTTTTCATTTTTGATGAGACGCTTAATGAAAGAAGTTTAATCGCCGGCAAACGAAAACCCGCGATTTCCCGTAAATCCCGGGCTTGGCCCGTATAGTCGAATGTATTCAAAGAAAGTACCCTGTGAGTAAACTCATTTCCCGAACGATTTTTTAAATTATTTTTTCACCAATAAAACGCATGAGACTTGTAGTTTTTAGAAATGTTTTCATTTTTGATGAGACGCTTAATGAAAGTGGTTTAATCGCCAGCAAACGAAAACCCGCGATTTCCCGTAAATCCCTGGCTTGTCCCGTATAGTCGAATGTATACAAAGAAAGTACCCGGTGAGTAAACTCATTTCCAAAACGATTTTTAAAATTATCTTTTCACTACTAAAACGCATGAGACTTGTAGTTTTCAAAAATGTTTTCATTTTTGATGAGACGCTGAATAAAAGAAGTTTAATCGCCGGCAAACGAAAACCCGCCATTTCCCGTAAACCCTGGACTTGACCCGTATATTCAAAAGTATACAAAGAAAGTACCCAGGGAGTAAACTCATTTCCCAAACGATTTTTTATATTATTTTTTTACCACTAAACGCATGAGACTTGTAGTTTTCAAAAATATTTTCATATTTGATGGGACGCTGAATAAAAGAAGTTTAATCGCCGGCAAACGAAAATCCGCGATTTTCCGTAAATCCCGGACTCGGCCCGTAAAGTCAAAAGTATACATAGAAAGTACCCAGGGAGTAAACTCATTTCCCAAACGATTTTTTAAATTATTATTTCACCACTAAAGCCCATGAGACTTGTAGTTTTTAAAAATGTTTTCATTTTTGATGAGACGCTGAATAAAAGAAGTTTAATCGCCGGCAAACGAAAACCCGCAATTTCCCGTAAATCCCGGTCTCGGCCCGTATAGTCAAAAGTATACAAGGAAAGTACCCAGTCAGTAAACTCATTTCCCTAACGAATTTTTAAATTATTATTTCACCACTAAAGCCCATGAGACTTGTAGTTTTTAAAAATGTTTTCATTTTTGATGAGACGCTGATTAAAAGAAGTTTAATCGCCCTCAAACGAAAATCCGCGATTTCCCGTAAATCCCGGACTCGGCCCGTATAGTCCAAAGTATACAAGAGAGTACCCAGGGAGTAAACTCATTTTCCGAACGATTTTTTAAATTATTTTTCCACCACTAAAACGCATGAGACTTGTAGTTTTCAAAAATGTTTTCATTTTTGATGAGACGCTTAATGAAAGAGGTTTAATCGCCGGCAAACGAAATCCCTCGATTTCCCGTAAATCCCGGGCTTGGCCCGTATAGTCGAATGTATACAAAGAAAGTACCCAGGGAGTAAACTCATTTCCCGAACGATTTTTTAATTTTTTTTTCACCACTAAAACGCATGAGACTTGTAGTTTTCAAAAATATTTTCATATTTGATGGGACGCTGAATAAAAGAAGTTTAATCGCCGGCAAACGAAAACCCGCAATTTCCCGTAAATCCCGGTCTCGGCCCGTATAATCAAAAGTATACAAGGAAAGTACCCAGTCAGTAAACTCATTTCCCTAACGAATTTTTAAATTATTATTTCACCACTAAAGCCCATGAGACTTGTAGTTTTCAAAAATGTTTTCATTTTTGATGAGACGCTTAATGAAAGAGGTTTAATCGCCGGCAAACAAAATCCCTCGATTTCCCGTAAATCCCGGGCTTGGCCCGTATAGTCGAATGTATACAAAGAAAGTACCCAGGGAGTAAACTCATTTCCCGAACGATTTTTTAAATTATTTTTTCACCACTAAAACGCATGAGACTTGTAGTTTTCAAAAATGTTTTCATTTTTGATGAGACGCTTAATGAAAGAGGTTTAATCGCCGGCAAACGAAATCCCGCGTTTTCCCGTAAATCCGGGGCTTGGCCCGTATAGTCTAATGTATACAAAGAAAGTACCCAGGGAGTAAACTCATTTCCCGAACGATTTTTTAAATTACTTTTTCACCACTAAAACGCATGAGACTTGTAGTTTTTAAAAATGTTTTCATTTTTGATGAGACGCTGAATAAAAGAAGTTTAATCGCCGGCAAACGAAAACCTGCAATTTCCCGTAAATCCTGGACTCGGCCCGTATAGTCAAAAGTATACAAAGAAAGTACCCAGGGAGTAAACTCATTTCCCAAACGATTTTTTAAATTATTATTTCACCACTAAAGCCCATGAGACTTGTAGTTTTCAAAAATGTTTTCATTTTTGATGAGACGCTGAATAAAAAAAGTTTAATCGCCGGCAAACGAAAACCCGCGATTTCCCGTAAATCCCGGACTCGGCCCGTATAGTTAAAAGTATACAAGGAAAGTACCCAGTGAGTAAACTCATTTCCCGAACGAATTTTTAAATTATTTTTTCACCACTAAAACGTATGAGACTTGTAGTTTTCAAAAATGTTTTCATTTTTGATGAGACGCTGAATAAAAGAAGTTTAATCGCCGGCAAACGAAAACCTGCGATTTCCCGTAAATCCCGGACTCGGCCCGTATAGTCAAAAGTATACAAAGAAAGTACCCAGGGTGTAAACTCATTTCCCGAACGATTTTTTAAATTATTTTTTCACCACTAAAACGCATGAGACTTGTTGTTTTCAAAAATGTTTTCATTTTTGAGGAGACGCTTAATGAAAGAAATTTAATCGCCGGCAAACGAAAACCCGCAATTTCCCGTAAATCCCAGCCTCGGCCCGTATAGTCAAAAGTATACAAGGAAAGTACCCAGTCAGTAAACTCATTTCCCTAACGAATTTTTAAATTATTATTTCACCACTAAACGCATGACACTTGTAGTTTTCAAAAATGTTTTCATTTTTGATGAGACGCTTAATGAAAGAGGTTTAATCGCCGGCAAACGAAATCCCGCGTTTTCCCGTAAATCCGGGGCTTGGTCCTTATAGTCGAATGTATACAAAGAAAGTACTCAGGGAGTAAACTCATTTCCCGAACGATTTTTTAAATTTTTTTTTTACCACTAAAACGCATGAGACTTGTAGTTTTCAAAAATGTTTTCATTTTTGATGAGACGCTTAATGAAAGAGGTTTAATCGCCGGAAAACGAAAACCCGCGATTTCCCGTAAATCCCGGGCTTGGCCCGTATAGTCGAATGTATACAAAGAAAGTACCCTGTGAGTAAACTCATTTCCAGAACGATTTTTTAAATTATTTTTTCACCACTAAAGCCCATGAGACTTGTAGTTTTTAAAAATGTTTTTATTTTTGATGAGACGCTGAATAAAAGAAGTTTAATCGCCGGCAAACGAAAACCCGCGATTTTCCGTAAATCCCGGACTCGGCCCGTATAGTCAAAAGTATACAAAGAAAGTACCCAGGGAGTAAACTCATTTCCCGAACGATTTTTTAAATTATTTTTTCACCACTAAAACGCATGAGACTTGTAGTTTTCAAAAATGTTTTCATTTTTGATGAGACGCTTAATGAAAGAGGTTTAATCGCCGGCAAACGAAATCCCGCGTTTTCCCGTAAATCCGGGGCTTGGCCCGTATAGTCGAATGTATACAAAGAAAGTACCCAGGGAGTAAACTCATTTCCCGAACGATTTTTTAAATTACTTTTTCACCACTAAAACGCATGAGACTTGTAGTTTTTAAAAATGTTTTCATTTTTGATGAGACGCTGAATAAAAGAAGTTTAATCGCCGGCAAACGAAAACCTGCGATTTCCCGTAAATCCTGGACTCGGCCCGTATAGTCAAAAGTATACAAAGAAAGTACCCAGGGAGTAAACTCATTTCCCAAACGATTTTTCAAATTATTATTTCACCACTAAAGCCCATGAGACTTGTAGTTTTTAAAAATGTTTTCATTTTTGTTGAGACGCTGAATAAAAGAAGTTTAATCTCCGGCAAACGAAAACCCGCGATTTCCCGTAAATCCCGGACTCGGCCCGTATAGTTAAAAGTATACAAGGAAAGTACCCAGTGAGTAAACTCATTTCCCGAACGAATTTTTAAATTATTTTTTCACCACTAAAACGTATGAGACTTGTAGTTTTTAGAAATGTTTTCATTTTTGATGAGACGCTTAATGAAAGTGGTATAATCGCCAGCAAACGAAAACCCGCGATTTCCCGTAAATCCCTGGCTTGTCCCGTATAGTCGAATGTATACAAAGAAAGTACCCGGTGAGTAAACTCATTTCCAAAACGATTTTTAAAATTATCTTTTCACTACTAAAACGCATGAGACTTGTAGTTTTCAAAAATGTTTTCATTTTTGATGAGACGCTGAATAAAAGAAGTTTAATCGCCGGCAAACGAAAACCCGCCATTTCCCGTAAACCCCGGACTTGACCCGTATATTCAAAAGTATACAAAGAAAGTACCCAGGGAGTAAACTCATTTCCCAAACGATTTTTTATATTATTTTTTTACCACTAAACGCATGAGACTTGTAGTTTTCAAAAATATTTTCATATTTGATGGGACGCTGAATAAAAGAAGTTTAATCGCCGGCAAACGAAAATCCGCGATTTTCCGTAAATCCCGGACTCGGCCCGTAAAGTCAAAAGTATACATAGAAAGTACCCAGGGAGTAAACTCATTTCCCAAACGATTTTTTAAATTATTATTTCACCACTAAAGCCCATGAGACTTGTAGTTTTTAAAAATGTTTTCATTTTTGATGAGACGCTGAATAAAAGAAGTTTAATCGCCGGCAAACGAAAACCCGCAATTTCCCGTAAATCCCGGTCTCGGCCCGTATAGTCAAAAGTATACAAGGAAAGTACCCAGTCAGTAAACTCATTTCCCTAACGAATTTTTAAATTATTATTTCACCACTAAAGCCCATGAGACTTGTAGTTTTTAAATATGTTTTCATTTTTGATGAGACGCTGATTAAAAGAAGTTTAATCGCCCTCAAACGAAAATCCGCGATTTCCCGTAAATCCCGGACTCGGCCCGTATAGTCCAAAGTATACAAGAGAGTACCCAGGGAGTAAACTCATTTTCCGAACGATTTTTTAAATTATTTTTCCACCACTAAAACGCATGAGACTTGTAGTTTTCAAAAATGTTTTCATTTTTGATGAGACGCTTAATGAAAGAGGTTTAATCGCC
Organism: Hydractinia symbiolongicarpus; assembly: GCF_029227915.1. Lineage (NCBI taxonomy): Eukaryota > Metazoa > Cnidaria > Hydrozoa > Anthoathecata > Hydractiniidae > Hydractinia > Hydractinia symbiolongicarpus. Next base: position 1,643,497 of record NC_079875.1, on the reverse strand, counting down.
AGCAAACGAAATCCCTCGATTTCCCGTAAATCCCGGGCTTGGCCCGTATAGTCGAATGTATACAAAGAAAGTACCCAGGGAGTAAACTCATTTCCCGAACGATTTTTTAATTTTTTTTTCACCACTAAAACGCATGAGACTTGTAGTTTTCAAAAATATTTTCATATTTGATGGGACGCTGAATAAAAGAAGTTTAATCGCCGGCAAACGAAAACCCGCAATTTCCCGTAAATCCCGGTCTCGGCCCGTATAATCAAAAGTATACAAGGAAAGTACCCAGTCAGTAAACTCATTTCCCTAACGAATTTTTAAATTATTATTTCACCACTAAAGCCCATGAGACTTGTAGTTTTCAAAAATGTTTTCATTTTTGATGAGACGCTTAATGAAAGAGGTTTAATCGCCGGCAAACAAAATCCCTCGATTTCCCGTAAATCCCGGGCTTGGCCCGTATAGTCGAATGTATACAAAGAAAGTACCCAGGGAGTAAACTCATTTCCCGAACGATTTTTTAATTTTTTTTTCACCACTAAAACGCATGAGACTTGTAGTTTTCAAAAATTTTTTCATTTTTGATGAGACGGTTAATGAAAGAAGTTTAATTGCCGGCAAACGAAAACCCGCGATTTCCCGTAAATCCCGGGCTTGGCCCGTATAGTCGAATGTATACAAAGAAAGTACCCTGTGAGTAAACTCATTTCCCGAACGATTTTTTAAATTATTTTTTCACCAATAAAAGGCATGAGACTTGTAGTTTTCAGAAATGTTTTCATTTTTCATGAGACGCTTAATGAAAGTGGTTTAATCGCCAGCAAACGAAAACCCACGATTTCCCGTAAATTCCGGGCTTGGCCCGTATAGTCGAATGTATACAAAGAAAGTACCCTGTGAGTAAACTCATTTCTCGAACGATTTTTTAAATTATTTTTTCACCACTAAAACGCATGAGACTTGTAGTTTTCAAAAATGTTTTCATTTTTGATGAGACGCTTAATGAAAGAGGTTTAATCGCCGGCAAACGAAATCCCGCGTTTTCCCGTAAATCCGGGGCTTGGCCCGTATAGTCTAATGTATACAAAGAAAGTACCCAGGGAGTAAACTCATTTCCCGAACGATTTTTTAAATTACTTTTTCACCACTAAAACGCATGAGACTTGTAGTTTTTAAAAATGTTTTCATTTTTGATGAGACGCTGAATAAAAAAAGTTTAATCGCCGGCAAACGAAAACCCGCGATTTCCCGAAAATCCCGGACTCGGCCCGTATAGTTAAAAGTATACAAGGAAAGTACCCAGTGAGTAAACTCATTTCCCGAACGAATTTTTAAATTATTTTTTCACCACTAAAACGTATGAGACTTGTAGTTTTCAAAAATGTTTTCATTTTTGATGAGACGCTGAATAAAAGAAGTTTAATCGCCGGCAAACGAAAACCTGCGATTTCCCGTAAATCCCGGACTCGGCCCGTATAGTCAAAAGTATACAAAGAAAGTACCCAGGGTGTAAACTCATTTCCCGAACGATTTTTTAAATTATTTTTTCACCACTAAAACGCATGAGACTTGTTGTTTTCAAAAATGTTTTCATTTTTGAGGAGACGCTTAATGAAAGAAATTTAATCGCCGGCAAACGAAAACCCGCAATTTCCCGTAAATCCCAGCCTCGGCCCGTATAGTCAAAAGTATACAAGGAAAGTACCCAGTCAGTAAACTCATTTCCCTAACGAATTTTTAAATTATTATTTCACCACTAAACGCATGACACTTGTAGTTTTCAAAAATGTTTTCATTTTTGATGAGACGCTTAATGAAAGAGGTTTAATCGCCGGCAAACGAAATCCCGCGTTTTCCCGTAAATCCGGGGCTTGGTCCTTATAGTCGAATGTATACAAAGAAAGTACTCAGGGAGTAAACTCATTTCCCGAACGATTTTTTAAATTTTTTTTTTACCACTAAAACGCATGAGACTTGTAGTTTTCAAAAATGTTTTCATTTTTGATGAGACGCTTAATGAAAGAGGTTTAATCGCCGGAAAACGAAAACCCGCGATTTCCCGTAAATCCCGGGCTTGGCCCGTGTAGTCGAATGTATACAAAGAAAGTACCCTGTGAGTAAACTCATTTCCAGAACGATTTTTTAAATTATTTTTTCACCACTAAAGCCCATGAGACTTGTAGTTTTTAAAAATGTTTTTATTTTTGATGAGACGCTGAATAAAAGAAGTTTAATCGCCGGCAAACGAAAACCCGCGATTTTCCGTAAATCCCGGACTCGGCCCGTATAGTCAAAAGTATACAAAGAAAGTACCCAGGGAGTAAACTCATTTCCCGAACGATTTTTTAAATTATTTTTTCACCACTAAAACGCATGAGACTTGTAGTTTTCAAAAATGTTTTCATTTTTGATGAGACGCTTAATGAAAGAGGTTTAATCGCCGGCAAACGAAATCCCGCGTTTTCCCGTAAATCCGGGGCTTGGCCCGTATAGTCGAATGTATACAAAGAAAGTACCCAGGGAGTAAACTCATTTCCCGAACGATTTTTTAAATTACTTTTTCACCACTAAAACGCATGAGACTTGTAGTTTTTAAAAATGTTTTCATTTTTGATGAGACGCTGAATAAAAGAAGTTTAATCGCCGGCAAACGAAAACCTGCGATTTCCCGTAAATCCTGGACTCGGCCAGTATAGTCAAAAGTATACAAAGAAAGTACCCAGGGAGTAAACTCATTTCCCAAACGATTTTTTAAATTATTATTTCACCACTAAAGCCCATGAGACTTGTAGTTTTTAAAAATGTTTTCATTTTTGTTGAGACGCTGAATAAAAGAAGTTTAATCTCCGGCAAACGAAAACCCGCGATTTCCCGTAAATCCCGGACTCGGCCCGTATAGTTAAAAGTATACAAGGAAAGTACCCAGTGAGTAAACTCATTTCCCGAACGAATTTTTAAATTATTTTTTCACCACTAAAACGTATGAGACTTGTAGTTTTTAAAAATGTTTTCATTTTTGATGAGACGCTGAATAAAAGAAGTTTAATCGCCGGCAAACGAAAACCTGCGATTTCCCGTAAATCCCGGACTCGGCTCGTATAGTCAAAAGTATACAAAGAAAGTACCCAAGGTGTAAACTCATTTCCCGAACGATTTTTTAAATTATTTTTTCACCACTAAAACGCATGAGACTTGTTGTTTTCAAAAATGTTTTCCTTTTTGATGAGACGCTGAATAAAAGAAGTTTAATCGCTGGCAAACGAAAACCTGCGATTTCCCGTAAATCCCGTACTCGGCCCGTATAGTCAAAAGTATACAAAGAAAGTACCCAGGGAGTAAACTCATTTCCCAAACGATTTTTTAAATTATTATTTCACCACTAAAGCCCAAGAGACTTGTAGTTTTTAAAAATGTTTTCATTTTTGATGAGACGCTGAATAAAAGAAGTTTAATCGCCGGCAAACGAAAACCCGCAATTTCCCGTAAATCCCGGCCTCGGCCCGTATAGTCAAAAGTATACAAGGAAAGTACCCAGTCAGTAAACTCATTTCCCTAACGAATTTTTAAATTATTATTTCACCACTAAACGCATGACACTTGTAGTTTTCAAAAATGTTTTCATTTTTGATGAGACGCTTAATGAAAGAGGTTTAATCGCCGGCAAACGAAATCCCGCGTTTTCCCGTAAATCCGGGGCTTGGCCCGTATAGTCGAATGTATACAAAGAAAGTATCCAGGGAGTAAACTCATTTCCCGAACGATTTTTTAAATTTTTTTTTCACCACTAAAACGCATGAGACTTGTAGTTTTCAAAAATGTTTACATTTTTGATGAGACGCTTAATGAAAGAGGTTTAATCGCCGGCAAACGAAATCCCGCGTTTTCCCGTAAATCCGGGGCTTGGCCCGTATAGTCGAATGTATACAAAGAAAGTACCCTGTGAGTAAACTCATTTCCAGAACGATTTTTTAAATTATTTTTTCACCACTAAATCGCATAAGACTTGTAGTTTTTAAAAATGTTTTCATTTTTGATGAAACGCTGAATAAAAGAAGTTTAATCGCCGGCAAACGAAAACCCGCGATTTCCCGTAAATCCCGGCTTGGCCCGTATAGTCAAAAGTATACAAAGAAAGTACCCAGGGAGTAAACTCATTTTCCGAACGATTTTTTAAATTATTTTTTCACCACTAAAACGCATGAGACTTGTAGTTTTCAAAAATGTTTTCATTTTTGATGAGACGCTGAATAAAAGCAGTTTAATCGCCGGCAAACGAAAAGCTGCGATTTCCCGTAAATCCCGGACTCGGCCCGTATAGTCAAAAGTATACAAAGAAAGTAACCAGGGAGTAAACTCATTTCCCGAACGATTTTTTAAATTACTTTTTCACCACTAAAACGCATGAGACTTGTAGTTTTTAAAAATGTTTTCATTTTTGATGAGACGCTGAATAAAAGAAGTTTAATCGCCGGCAAACGAAAACCTGCGATTTCCCGTAAATCCTGGACTCGGCCCGTATAGTCAAAAGTATACAAAGAAAGTACCCAGGGAGTAAACTCATTTCCCAAACGATTTTTTAAATTATTATTTCACCACTAAAACGCATAAGACTTGTAGTTTTTAAAAATGTTTTCATTTCTTATGAGACGCTGAATAAAAGAAGTTTAATCGCCCGCAAACGAAAACCCACGATTTCCCGTAAATCCCGGACTCGGCCCGTATAGTCAAAAGTATACAAAGAAAGTACCCAGGGAGTAAACTCATTTCCCGAACGATTTTTTAAATTACTTTTTCACCACTAAAACGCATGAGACTTGTAGTTTTTAAAAATGTTTTCATTTTTGATGAGACGCTGAATAAAAGAAGTTTAATCGCCGGCAAACGAAAACCTGCGATTTCCCGTAAATCCTGGACTCGGCCCGTATAGTCAAAAGTATACAAAGAAAGTACCCAGGGAGTAAACTCATTTCCCAAACGATTTTTTAAATTATTATTTCACCACTAAAGCCCATGAGACTTGTAGTTTTTAAAAATGTTTTCATTTTTGTTGAGACGCTGAATAAAAGAAGTTTAATCTCCGGCAAACGAAAACCCGCGATTTCCCGTAAATCCCGGACTCGGCCCGTATAGTTAAAAGTATACAAGGAAAGTACCCAGTGAGTAAACTCATTTCCCGAACGAATTTTTAAATTATTTTTTCACCACTAAAACGTATGAGACTTGTAGTTTTTAAAAATGTTTTCATTTTTGATGAGACGCTGAATAAAAGAAGTTTAATCGCTGGCAAACGAAAACCTGCGATTTCCCGTAAATCCCGGACTCGGCCCGTATAGTCAAAAGTATACAAAGAAAGTACCCAAGGTGTAAACTCATTTCCCGAAAGATTTTTTAAATTATTTTTTCACCACTAAAACGCATGAGACTTGTTGTTTTCAAAAATGTTTTCCTTTTTGATGAGACGCTGAATAAAAGAAGTTTAATCGCCGGCAAACGAAAACCTGCGATTTCCCGTAAATCCCGTACTCGGCCCGTATAGTCAAAAGTATACAAAGAAAGTACCCAGGGAGTAAACTCATTTCCCAAACGATTTTTTAAATTATTATTTCACCACTAAAGCCCAAGAGACTTGTAGTTTTTAAAAATGTTTTCATTTTTGATGAGACGCTGAATAAAAGAAGTTTAATCGCCGGCAAACGAAAACCCGCAATTTCCCGTAAATCCCGGCCTCGGCCCGTATAGTCAAAAGTATACAAGGAAAGTACCCAGTCAGTAAACTCATTTCCCTAACGAATTTTTAAATTATTATTTCACCACTAAACGCATGACACTTGTAGTTTTCAAAAATGTTTTCATTTTTGATGAGACGCTTAATGAAAGAGGTTTAATCGCCGGCAAACGAAATCCCGCGTTTTCCCGTAAATCCGGGGCTTGGCCCGTATAGTCGAATGTATACAAAGAAAGTATCCAGGGAGTAAACTCATTTCCCGAACGATTTTTTAAATTTTTTTTTTCACCACTAAAACGCATGAGACTTGTAGTTTTTAAAAATGTTTACATTTTTGATGAGACGCTTAATGAAAGAGGTTTAATCGCCGGCAAACGAAATCCCGCGTTTTCCCGTAAATCCGGGGCTTGGCCCGTATAGTCGAATGTATACAAAGAAAGTACCCTGTGAGTAAACTCATTTCCAGAACGATTTTTTAAATTATTTTTTCACCACTAAAACGCATGAGACTTGTAGTTTTCAAAAATGTTTTCATTTTCGATGAGACGCTGAATAAAAGCAGTTTAATCGCCGGCAAACGAAAACCTGCGATTTCCCGTAAATCCCGGACTCGGCCCGTATAGTCAAAAGTATACAAAGAAAGTACCCAGGGAGTAAACTCATTTCCCGAACGATTTTTTAAATTAATTTTTCACCACTAAAACGCATGAGACTTGTAGTTTTTAAAAATGTTTTCATTTTTGATGAGACGCTGAATAAAAGAAGTTTAATCGCCGGCAAACGAAAACCTGCGATTTCCCGTAAATCCTGGACTCGGCCCGTATAGTCAAAAGTATACAAAGAAAGTACCCAGGGAGTAAACTCATTTCCCAAACGATTTTTTAAATTATTATTTCACCACTAAAACGCATAAGACTTGTAGTTTTCAAAAATGTTTTCATTTCTTATGAGACGCTGAATAAAAGAAGTTTAATCGCCCGCAAACGAAAACCCGCGATTTCCCGTAAATCCCGGACTCGGCCCGTATAGTTAAAAGTATACAAGGAAAGTACACAGTGAGTAAACTCATTTCCAGAACGAATTTTTAAATTATTTTTTCACCACTAAAACGTATGAGACTTGTAGTTTTCAAAAACGTTTTCATTTTTGATGAGACGCTGAATAAAAGAGGTTTCATCGCCGGCAAACGAAAACCTGCGATTTCCCGTAAATCCCGGACTCGGTCCGTATAGTCAAAAGTATACAAAGAAAGTACCCAGGGTGTAAACTCATTTCCCGAACGATTTTTTAAATTATTTTTTCACCACTAAAACGCATGAGACTTGTAGTTTTCAAAAATGTTTTCCTTTTTGATGAGACGCTTAATGAAAGAGGTTTAATCGCCGGCAAACGAAATCCCTCGATTTCCCATAAATCCCGGGCTTGGCCCGTATAGTCGAATGTATACAAAGAAAGTACCCAGGTAGTAAACTTATTTCCCGAACGATTTTTTAATTTTTTTTTCACCACTAAAACGCATGAGACTTGTAGTTTTTAAAAATGTTTTCATTTTTGATGAGACGCTGAATAAAAGAAGTTTAATCGCCGGCAAACGAAAACCTGCGATTTCCCGTAAATCCTGGACTCGGCCCGTATAGTCAAAAGTATACAAAGAAAGTACCCAGGGAGTAAACTCATTTCCCAAACGATTTTTTAAATTATTATTTCACCACTAAAACGCATAAGACTTGTAGTTTTCAAAAATGTTTTCATTTCTTATGAGACGCTGAATAAAAGAAGTTTAATCGCCCGCAAACGAAAACCCGCGATTTCCCGTAAATCCCGGACTCGGCCCGTATAGTTAAAAGTATACAAGGAAAGTACCCAGTGAGTAAACTCATTTTCAGAACGAATTTTTAAATTATTTTTTCACCACTAAAACGTATGAGACTTGTAGTTTTCAAAAACGTTTTCATTTTTGATGAGACGCTGAATAAAAGAGGTTTCATCGCCGGCAAACGAAAACCTGCGATTTCCCGTAAATCCCGGACTCGGTCCGTATAGTCAAAAGTATACAAAGAAAGTACCCAGGGTGTAAACTCATTTCCCGAACGATTTTTTAAATTATTTTTTCACCACTAAAACGCATGAGACTTGTAGTTTTCAAAAATGTTTTCCTTTTTGATGAGACGCTTAATGAAAGAGGTTTAATCGCCGGCAAACGAAATACCTCGATTTCCCATAAATCCCGGGCTTGGCCCGTATAGTCGAATGTATACAAAGAAAGTACCCAGGTAGTAAACTTATTTCCCGAACGATTTTTTAATTTTTTTTTCACCACTAAAACGCATGAGACTTGTAGTTTTCAAAAATTTTTTCATTTTTGATGAGACGGTTAATGAAAGAAGTTTAATCGCCGGCAAACGAAAACCCGCGATTTCCAGTAAATCCCGGGCTTGGCCCGTATAGTCGAATGTATACAAAGAAAGTACCCTGTGCGTAAACTCATTTCCCGAACGATTTTTTAAATTATTTTTTCACCAATAAAACGCATGAGACTTGTAGTTTTCAGAAATGTTTTCATTTTTGATGAGACGCTTAATGAAAGTGGTTTAATCGCCAGCAAACGAAAACCCGCGATTTCCCGTAAATCCCGGGCTTGGCCCGTATAGTCGAATGTATACAAAGAAAGTACCCTGTGCGTAAACTCATTTCCCGAACGATTTTTTAAATTACTTTTTCACCACTAAAACGCATAAGACTTGTAGTTTTTAAAAATGTTTTCATTTCTTATGAGACGCTGAATAAAAGAAGTTTAATCGCCCGCAAACGAAAACCCGCGATTTCCCGTAAATCCCGGACTCGGCCCGTATAGTCAAAAGTATACAAAGAAAGTACCCAGGGAGTAAACTCATTTCCCGAACGATTTTTTAAATTACTTTTTCACCACTAAAACGCATGAGACTTGTAGTTTTCAAAAATTTTTTCATTTTTGATGAGACGCTGAATAAAAGAAGTTTAATCGCCGGCAAACGAAAACCTGCGATTTCCCGTAAATCCTGGACTCGGCCCGTATAGTCAAAAGTATACAAAGAAAGTACCCAGGGAGTAAACTCATTTCCCAAACGATTTTTTAAATTATTATTTCACCACTAAAGCCCATGAGACTTGTAGTTTTTAAAAATGTTTTCATTTTTGTTGAGACGCTGAATAAAAGAAGTTTAATCTCCGGCAAACGAAAACCCGCGATTTCCCGTAAATCCCGGACTCGGCCCGTATAGTTAAAAGTATACAAGGAAAGTACCCAGTGAGTAAACTCATTTCCCGAACGAATTTTTAAATTATTTTTTCACCACTAAAACGTATGAGACTTGTAGTTTTTAAAAATGTTTTCATTTTTGATGAGACGCTGAATAAAAGAAGTTTAATCGCCGGCAAACGAAAACCCGCGATTTCCAGTAAATCCCGGGCTTGGCCCGTATAGTCAAAAGTATACAAAGAAAGTACCCAAGGTGTAAACTCATTTCCCGAACGATTTTTTAAATTATTTTTTCACCACTAAAACGCATGAGACTTGTAGTTTTCAGAAATGTTTTCATTTTTGATGAGACGCTTAATGAAAGTGGTTTAATCGCCAGCAAACGAAAACCCGCGATTTCCCGTAAATCCCGGGCTTGGCCCGTATAGTCGAATGTATACAAAGAAAGTACCCTGTGCGTAAACTCATTTCCCGAACGATTTTTTAAATTACTTTTTCACCACTAAAACGCATAAGACTTGTAGTTTTTAAAAATGTTTTCATTTCTTATGAGACGCTGAATAAAAGAAGTTTAATCGCCCGCAAACGAAAACCCGCGATTTCCCGTAAATCCCGGACTCGGCCCGTATAGTCAAAAGTATACAAAGAAAGTACCCAGGGAGTAAACTCATTTCCCGAACGATTTTTTAAATTACTTTTTCACCACTAAAACGCATGAGACTTGTAGTTTTTAAAAATGTTTTCATTTTTGATGAGACGCTGAATAAAAGAAGTTTAATCGCCGGCAAACGAAAACCTGCGATTTCCCGTAAATCCTGGACTCGGCCCGTATAGTCAAAAGTATACAAAGAAAGTACCCAGGGAGTAAACTCATTTCCCAAACGATTTTTTAAATTATTATTTCACCACTAAAGCCCATGAGACTTGTAGTTTTTAAAAATGTTTTCATTTTTGTTGAGACGCTGAATAAAAGAAGTTTAATCTCCGGCAAACGAAAACCCGCGATTTCCCGTAAATCCCGGACTCGGCCCGTATAGTTAAAAGTATACAAGGAAAGTACCCAGTGAGTAAACTCATTTCCCGAACGAATTTTTAAATTATTTTTTCACCACTAAAACGTATGAGACTTGTAGTTTTTAAAAATGTTTTCATTTTTGATGAGACGCTGAATAAAAGAAGTTTAATCGCCGGCAAACGAAAACCTGCGATTTCCCGTAAATCCCGGACTCGGCCCGTATAGTCAAAAGTATACAAAGAAAGTACCCAAGGTGTAAACTCATTTCCCGAACGATTTTTTAAATTATTTTTTCACCACTAAAACGCATGAGACTTGTTGTTTTCAAAAATGTTTTCCTTTTTGATGAGACGCTGAATAAAAGAAGTTTAATCGCCGGCAAACGAAAACCTGCGATTTCCCGTAAATCCCGTACTCGGCCCGTATAGTCAAAAGTATACAAAGAAAGTACCCAGGGAGTAAACTCATTTCCCAAACGATTTTTTAAATTATTATTTCACCACTAAAGCCCAAGAGACTTGTAGTTTTTAAAAATGTTTTCATTTTTGATGAGACGCTGAATAAAAGAAGTTTAATCGCCGGCAAACGAAAACCCGCAATTTCCCGTAAATCCCGGCCTCGGCCCGTATAGTCAAAAGTATACAAGGAAAGTACCCAGTCAGTAAACACATTTCCCTAACGAATTTTTAAATTATTATTTCACCACTAAACGCATGACACTTGTAGTTTTCAAAAATGTTTTCATTTTTGATGAGACGCTTAATGAAAGAGGTTTAATCGCCGGCAAACGAAATCCCGCGTTTTCCCGTAAATCCGGGGCTTGGCCCGTATAGTCGAATGTATACAAAGAAAGTATCCAGGGAGTAAACTCATTTCCCGAACGATTTTTTAAATTTTTTTTTCAACACTAAAACGCATGAGACTTGTAGTTTTCAAAAATGTTTACATTTTTGATGAGACGCTTAATGAAAGAGGTTTAATCGCCGGCAAACGAAATCCCGCGTTTTCCCGTAAATCCGGGGCTTGGCCCGTATAGTCGAATGTATACAAAGAAAGTACCCTGTGAGTAAACTCATTTCCAGAACGATTTTTTAAATTATTTTTTCACCACTAAAACGCATGAGACTTGTAGTTTTCAAAAATGTTTTCATTTTCGATGAGACGCTGAATAAAAGCAGTTTAATCGCCGGCAAACGAAAACCTGCGATTTCCCGTAAATCCCGGACTCGGCCCGTATAGTCAAAAGTATACAAAGAAAGTACCCAGGGAGTAAACTCATTTCCCGAACGATTTTTTAAATTACTTTTTCACCACTAAAACGCATGAGACTTGTAGTTTTTAAAAATGTTTTCATTTTTGATGAGACGCTGAATAAAAGAAGTTTAATCGCCGGCAAACGAAAACCTGCGATTTCCCGTAAATCCTGGACTCGGCCCGTATAGTCAAAAGTATACAAAGAAAGTACCCAGGGAGTAAACTCATTTCCCAAACGATTTTTTAAATTATTATTTCACCACTAAAACGCATAAGACTTGTAGTTTTCAAAAATGTTTTCATTTCTTATGAGACGCTGAATAAAAGAAGTTTAATCGCCCGCAAACGAAAACCCGCGATTTCCCGTAAATCCCGGACTCGGCCCGTATAGTTAAAAGTATACAAGGAAAGTACCCAGTGAGTAAACTCATTTCCAGAACGAATTTTTAAATTATTTTTTCACCACTAAAACGTATGAGACTTGTAGTTTTCAAAAACGTTTTCATTTTTGATGAGACGCTGAATAAAAGAGGTTTCATCGCCGGCAAACGAAAACCTGCGATTTCCCGTAAATCCCGGACTCGGTCCGTATAGTCAAAAGTATACAAAGAAAGTACCCAGGGTGTAAACTCATTTCCCGAACGATTTTTTAAATTATTTTTTCACCACTAAAACGCATGAGACTTGTAGTTTTCAAAAATGTTTTCCTTTTTGATGAGACGCTTAATGAAAGAGGTTTAATCGCCGGCAAACGAAATCCCTCGATTTCCCATAAATCCCGGGCTTGGCCCGTATAGTCGAATGTATACAAAGAAAGTACCCAGGGAGTAAACTTATTTCCCGAACGATTTTTTAATTTTTTTTTCACCACTAAAACGCATGAGACTTGTAGTTTTCAAAAATTTTTTCATTTTTGATGAGACGGTTAATGAAAGAAGTTTAATCGCCGGCAAACGAAAACCCGCGATTTCCAGTAAATCCCGGGCTTGGCCCGTATAGTCGAATGTATACAAAGAAAGTACCCTGTGCGTAAACTCATTTCCCGAACGATTTTTTAAATTATTTTTTCACCAATAAAACGCATGAGACTTGTAGTTTTCAGAAATGTTTTCATTTTTGATGAGACGCTTAATGAAAGTGGTTTAATCGCCAGCAAACGAAAACCCGCGATTTCCCGTAAATCCCGGGCTTGGCCCGTATAGTCGAATGTATACAAAGAAAGTACCCTGTGAGTAAACTCATTTCCAAAACGATTTTTTAAATTATCTTTTCACTACTAAAACGCATGAGACTTGTAGTTTTCAAAAATGTTTTCATTTTTGATGAGACGCTGAATAAAAGAAGTTTAATCGCCGGCAAACGAACACCTGCGATTTCCCGTAAATCCTGGACTCGGCCCGTATAGTCAAAAGTATACAAAGAAAGTACCCAGGGAGTAAACTCATTTCCCAAACGATTTTTTAAATTATTATTTCACCACTAAAACGCATAAGACTTGTAGTTTTCAAAAATGTTTTCATTTCTGATGAGACGCTGAATAAAAGAAGTTTAATCGCCCGCAAACGAAAACCCGCGATTTCCCGTAAATCCCGGACTCGGCCCGTATAGTTAAAAGTATACAAGGAAAGTACCCAGTCAGTAAACTCATTTCCAGAACGAATTTTTAAATTATTTTTTCACCACTAAAACGTATGAGACTTGTAGTTTTCAAAAATGTTTTCATTTTTGATGAGACGCTGAATAAAAGAGGTTTCATCGCCGGCAAACGAAAACCTGCGATTTCCCGTAAATCCCGGACTCGGTCCGTATAGTCAAAAGTATACAAAGAAAGTACCCAGGGTGTAAACTCATTTCCCGAACGATTTTTTAAATTATTTTTTCACCACTAAAACGCATGAGACTTGTAGTTTTCAAAAATGTTTTCCTTTTTGATGAGACGCTTAATGAAAGAGGTTTAATCGCCGGCAAACGAAATCCCTCGATTTCCCATAAATCCCGGGCTTGGCCCGTATAGTCGAATGTATACAAAGAAAGTACCCAGGGAGTAAACTTATTTCCCGAACGATTTTTTAATTTTTTTTTCACCACTAAAACGCATGAGACTTGTAGTTTTCAAAAATTTTTTTTCATTTTTGATGAGACGGTTAATGAAAGAAGTTTAATCGCCGGCAAACGAAAACCCGCGATTTCCCGTAAATCCCGGGCTTGACCCGTATAGTCGAATGTATACAAAGAAAGTACCCTGTGAGTAAACTTATTTCCTGAACGATTTTTTAATTTATTTTTTCACCAATAAAACGCATGAGACTTGCAGTTTTCAGAAATGTTTTCATTTTTGATGAGACGCTTAATGAAAGTGATTTAATCGCCAGCAAACGAAAACCCGCGATTTCCCGTAAAACCCGGGCTTGGCCCGTATAGTCGAATGTATACAAAGAAAGTACCCTGTGAGTAAACTCATTTCCAAAACGATTTTTTAAATTATCTTTTCACTACTAAAACGCATGAGACTTGTAGTTTTCAAAAATGTTTTCATTTTTGATGAGACGCTGAATAAAAGAAGTTTAATCGCCGGCAAACGAAAACCCGCCATTTCCCGTAAACCCCGGACTTGACCCGTATATTCAAAAGTATACAAAGAAAGTACCCAGGGAGTAAACTCATTTCCCAAACGATTTTTTATATTATTTTTTTACCACTAAACGCATGAGACTTGTAGTTTTCAAAAATATTTTCATATTTGATGGGACGCTGAATAAAAGAAGTTTAATCGCCGGCAAACGAAAATCCGCGATTTTCCGTTAATCCCGGACTCGGCCCGTAAAGTCAAAAGTATACAAAGAAAGTACCCAGGGAGTAAACTCATTTCCCAAACGATTTTTTAAATTATTATTTCACCACTAAAGCCCATGAGACTTGTAGTTTTTAAAAATGTTTTCATTTTTGATGAGACGCTGAATAAAAGAAGTTTAATCGCCGGCAAACGAAAACCCGCAATTTCCCGTAAATCCCGGTCTCGGCCGTATAGTCAAAAGTATACAAGGAAAGTACCCAGTCAGTAAACTCATTTCCCTAACGAATTTTTAAATTATTATTTCACCACTAAAGCCCATGAGACTTGTAGTTTTTAAAAATGTTTTCATTTTTGATGAGACGCTGAATAAAGGAAGTTTAATCGCCCTCAAACGAAAATCCGCGATTTCCCGTAAATCCCGGACTCGGCCCGTACAGTCCAAAGTATACAAGAGAGTACCCAGGGAGTAAACTCATTTTCCGAACGATTTTTTAAATTATTTTTTCACCACTAAAACGCATGAGACTTGTAGTTTTCAAAAATGTTTTCCTTTTTGATGAGACGCTTAATGAAAGAGGTTTAATCGCCGGCAAACGAAATCCCTCGATTTCCCATAAATCCCGGGCTTGGCCCGTATAGTCGAATGTATACAAAGAAAGTACCCAGGGAGTAAACTTATTTCCCGAACGATTTTTTAATTTTTTTTTCACCACTAAAACGCATGAGACTTGTAGTTTTCAAAAATTTTTTTCATTTTTGATGAGACGGTTAATGAAAGAAGTTTAATCGCCGGCAAACGAAAACCCGCGATTTCCCGTAAATCCCGGGCTTGACCCGTATAGTCGAATGTATACAAAGAAAGTACCCTGCGAGTAAACTTATTTCCTGAACGATTTTTTAATTTATTTTTTCACCAATAAAACGCATGAGACTTGCAGTTTTCAGAAATGTTTTCATTTTTGATGAGACGCTTAATGAAAGTGATTTAATCGCCAGCAAACGAAAACCCGCGATTTCCCGTAAAACCCGGGCTTGGCCCGTATAGTCGAATGTATACAAAGAAAGTACCCTGTGAGTAAACTCATTTCCAAAACGATTTTTTAAATTATCTTTTCACTACTAAAACGCATGAGACTTGTAGTTTTCAAAAATGTTTTCATTTTTGATGAGACGCTGAATAAAAGAAGTTTAATCGCCGGCAAACGAAAACCCGCCATTTCCCGTAAACCCCGGACTTGACCCGTATATTCAAAAGTATACAAAGAAAGTACCCAGGGAGTAAACTCATTTCCCAAACGATTTTTTATATTATTTTTTTACCACTAAACGCATGAGACTTGTAGTTTTCAAAAATATTTTCATATTTGATGGGACGCTGAATAAAAGAAGTTTAATCGCCGGCAAACGAAAATCCGCGATTTTCCGTTAATCCCGGACTCGGCCCGTAAAGTCAAAAGTATACAAAGAAAGTACCCAGGGAGTAAACTCATTTCCCAAACGATTTTTTAAATTATTATTTCACCACTAAAGCCCATGAGACTTGTAGTTTTTAAAAATGTTTTCATTTTTGATGAGACGCTGAATAAAAGAAGTTTAATCGCCGGCAAACGAAAACCCGCAATTTCCCGTAAATCCCGGTCTCGGCCCGTATAGTCAAAAGTACACAAGGAAAGTACCCAGTCAGTAAACTCATTTCCCTAACGAATTTTTAAATTATTATTTCACCACTAAAGCCCATGAGACTTGTAGTTTTTAAAAATGTTTTCATTTTTGATGAGACGCTGAATAAAGGAAGTTTAATCGCCCTCAAACGAAAATCCGCGATTTCCCGTAAATCCCGGACTCGGCCCGTACAGTCCAAAGTATACAAGAGAGTACCCAGGGAGTAAACTCATTTTCCGAACGATTTTTTAAATTATTTTTTCACCACTAAAACGCATGAGACTTGTAGTTTTCAAAAATGTTTTCATTTTTGATGAGACGCTTAATGAAAGAGGTTTAATCGCGGGCAAACGAAATCCCTCGATTTCCCGTAAATCCCGGACTTGACCCGTATATTCAAAAGTATACAAAGAAAGTACCCAGGGAGTAAACTCATTTCCCAAACGATTTTTTATATTATTTTTTTACCACTAAACGCATGAGACTTGTAGTTTTCAAAAATATTTTCATATTTGATGGGACGCTGAATAAAAGAAGTTTAATCGCCGGCAAACGAAAATCCGCGATTTTCCGTAAATCCCGGACTCGGCCCGTAAAGTCAAAAGTATACAAAGAAAGTACCCAGGGAGTAAACTCATTTCCCAAACGATTTTTTAAATTATTATTTCACCACTAAAGCCCATGAGACTTGTAGTTTTTAAAAATGTTTTCATTTTTAATGAGACGCTGAATAAAAGAAGTTTAATCGCCGGCAAACGAAAATCCGCGATTTTCCGTAAATCCCGGACTCGGCCCGTAAAGTCAAAAGTATACAAAGAAAGTACCCAGGGAGTAAACTCATTTCCCAAACGATTTTTTAAATTATTATTTCACCACTAAAGCCCATGAGACTTGTAGTTTTTAAAAATGTTTTCATTTTTGATGAGACGCTGAATAAAAGAAGTTTAATCGCCCTCAAACGAAAATCCGCGATTTCCCGTAAATCCCGGACTCGGCCCGTACAGTCCAAAGTATACAAGAGAGTACCCAGGGAGTAAATTCATTTTCCGAACGATTTTTTAAATTATTTTTTCACCACTAAAACGCATGAGACTTGTAGTTTTCAAAAATGTTTTCATTTTTGATGAGACGCTTAATGAAAGAGGTTTAATCGCGGGCAAACGAAATCCCTCGATTTCCCGTAAATCCCGGGCTTGGCCCGTATAGTCGAATGTATACAAAGAAAGTACCCAGGGAGTAAACTCATTTCCCGAACGATTTTTTAATTTTTTTTTCACCACTAAAACGCATGAGACTTGTAGTTTTCAAAAATTTTTTCATTTTTGATGAGATGGTTAATGAAAGAAGTTTAATCGCCGGCAAACGAAAACCCGCGATTTCCCGTAAATCCCGGGTTTGGCCCGTATAGTCGAATGTATACAAAGAAAGTACCCTGTGAGTAAACTCATTTCCCGAACGATTTTTTAAATTATTTTTTCACCAATAAAACGCATGAGACTTGTAGTTTTCAGAAATGTTTTCATTTTTGATGAGACGCTTAATGAAAGTGGTTTAATCGCCAGCAAACGAAAATCCGCGATTTTCCGTAAATCCCGGACTCGGCCCGTAAAGTCAAAAGTATACAAAGAAAGTACCCAGGGAGTAAACTCATTTCCCAAACGATTTTTTAAATTATTATTTCACCACTAAAGCCCATGAGACTTGTAGTTTTTAAAAATGTTTTTATTTTTGATGAGACGCTGAATAAAAGAAGTTTAATCGCCGGCAAACGAAAACCCGCAATTTCCCGTAAATCCCGGTCTCGGCCCGTATAGTCAAAAGTATACAAGGAAAGTACCCAGTCAGTAAACTCATTTCCCTAACGACTTTTTAAATTATTATTTCACCACTAAAGCCCATGAGACTTGTAGTTTTTAAAAATGTTTTCATTTTTGATGAGACGCTGAATAAAGGAAGTTTAATCGCCCTCAAACGAAAATCCGCGATTTCCCGTAAATCCCGGACTCGGCCCGTACAGTCCAAAGTATACAAGAGAGTACCCAGGGAGTAAACTCATTTTCCGAACGATTTTTTAAATTATTTTTTCACCACTAAAACGCATGAGACTTGTAGTTTTCAAAAATGTTTTCATTTTTGATGAGACGCTTAATGAAAGAGGTTTAATCGCGGGCAAACGAAATCCCTCGATTTCCCGTAAATCCTGGGCTTGGCCCGTATAGTCGAATGTATACAAAGAAAGTACCCAGGGAGTAAACTCATTTCCCGAACGATTTTTTAATTTTTTTTTCACCACTAAAACGCATGAGACTTGTAGTTTTCAAAAATTTTTTCATTTTTGATGAGATGGTTAATGAAAGAAGTTTAATCGCCGGCAAACGAAAACCCGCGATTTCCCGTAAATCCCGGGTTTGGCCCGTATAGTCGAATGTATACAAAGAAAGTACCCTGTGAGTAAACTCATTTTCCGAACGACTTTTTAAATTATTTTTTCACCAATAAAACGCATGAGACTTGTAGTTTTCAGAAATGTTTTCATTTTTGATGAGACGCTTAATGAAAGTGGTTTAATCGCCAGCAAACGAAAACCCGCGATTTCCCGTAAATCCCGGGCTTGGCCCGTATATTCAAAAGTATACGAAGAAAGTACCCAGGGAGTAAAGTCATTTCCCGAACGATTTTTTATATTATTTTTTTACCACTAAACGCATGAGACTTGTGGTTTTCAAAAATATTTTCATATTTGATGGGACGCTGAATAAAAGAAGTTTAATCGCCGGCAAACGAAAATCCGCGATTTTCCGTAAATCCCGGACTCGGCCCGTAAAGTCAAAAGTATACAAAGAAAGTACCCAGGGAGTAAACTCATTTCCCGAACGATTTTTTAAATTATTTTTTCACCACTAAAACGCATGAGACTTGTAGTTTTCAAAAATGTTTTCATTTTTGATGAGACGCTGAATAAAAGAAGTTTAATTGCCGGCAAACGAAAACCCGCCATTTCCCGTAAACCCCGGACTTGACCCGTATATTCAAAAGTATACAAAGAAAGTACCCAGGGAGTAAACTCATTTCCCGAACGATTTTTTATATTATTTTTTTACCACTAAACGCATGAGACTTGTAGTTTTCAAAAATACTTTCATATTTGATGGGACGCTGAATAAAAGAATTTTAATCGCCGGCAAACGAAAATCCGCGATTTTCCGTAAATCCCGGACTCGGCCCGTAAAGTCAAAAGTATACAAAGAAAGTACCCAGGGAGTAAACTCATTTCCCGAACGATTTTTTAAATTATTTTTTCACCACTAAAACGCATGAGACTTGTAGTTTTCAAAAATGTTTTTATTTTTGATGAGACGCTTAATGAAAGAGGTTTAATCGCCGGCAAACGAAATCCCGCGTTTTCCCGTAAATCCGGGGCTTGGCCCGTATAGTCGAATGTATACAAAGAAAGTACCCAGGGAGTAAACTCATTTCCCGAACGATTTTTTAAATTTTATTTTCACCACTAAAACGCATGAGACTTGTAGTTTTCAAAAATGTTTTCATTTTTGATGAGACGCTTAATGAAAGAGGTTTAATCGCTGGAAAACTATAACCCACGATTTCCCGTAAATCCCGGGTTTGGCCCGTATAGTCGAATGTATACAAAGAAAGTACCCTGTGAGTAAACTCATTTCCCGAACGACTTTTTAAATTATTTTTTCACCAATAAAACGCATGAGACTTGTAGTTTTCAGAAATGTTTTCATTTTTGATGAGACGCTTAATGAAAGTGGTTTAATCGCCAGCAAACGAAAACCCGCGATTTCCCGTAAATCCCGGGCTTGGCCCGTATATTCAAAAGTATACGAAGAAAGTACCCAGGGAGTAAAGTCATTTCCCGAACGATTTTTTATATTATTTTTTTACCACTAAACGCATGAGACTTGTGGTTTTCAAAAATATTTTCATATTTGATGGGACGCTGAATAAAAGAAGTTTAATCGCCGGCAAACGAAAATCCGCGATTTTCCGTAAATCCCGGACTCGGCCCGTAAAGTCAAAAGTATACAAAGAAAGTACCCAGGGAGTAAACTCATTTCCCGAACGATTTTTTAAATTATTTTTTCACCACTAAAACGCATGAGACTTGTAGTTTTCAAAAATGTTTTCATTTTTGATGAGACGCTGAATAAAAGAAGTTTAATTGCCGGCAAACGAAAACCCGCCATTTCCCGTAAACCCCGGACTTGACCCGTATATTCAAAAGTATACAAAGAAAGTACCCAGGGAGTAAACTCATTTCCCGAACGATTTTTTATATTATTTTTTTACCACTAAACGCATGAGACTTGTAGTTTTCAAAAATACTTTCATATTTGATGGGACGCTGAATAAAAGAATTTTAATCGCTGGCAAACGAAAATCCGCGATTTTCCGTAAATCCCGGACTCGGCCCGTAAAGTCAAAAGTATACAAAGAAAGTACCCAGGGAGTAAACTCATTTCCCGAACGATTTTTTAAATTATTTTTTCACCACTAAAACGCATGAGACTTGTAGTTTTCAAAAATGTTTTTATTTTTGATGAGACGCTTAATGAAAGAGGTTTAATCGCCGGCAAACGAAATCCCGCGTTTTCCCGTAAATCCGGGGCTTGGCCCGTATAGTCGAATGTATACAAAGAAAGTACCCAGGGAGTAAACTCATTTCCCGAACGATTTTTTAAATTTTATTTTCACCACTAAAACGCATGAGACTTGTAGTTTTCAAAAATGTTTTCATTTTTGATGAGACGCTTAATGAAAGAGGTTTAATCGCCGGAAAACTATAACCCACGATTTCCCGTAAATCCCGGGCTTGGCCCGTATAGTCGAATGTATACAAAGAAAGTACCCAGGGAGTAAACTCATTTCCCGAACGATTTTTTAATTTTTTTTTCACCACTAAAACGCATGAGACTTGTAGTTTTCAAAAATGTTTTCATTTTTGATGAGACGCTTAATGAAAGAGGTTTAATCGCCGGAAAACTATAACCCGCGATTTCCCGTAAATCCCGGGCTTGGCCCGTATATTCAAAAGTATACGAAGAAAGTACCCAGGGAGTAAAGTCATTTCCCGAACGATTTTTTATATTATTTTTTTACCACTAAACGCATGAGACTTGTGGTTTTCAAAAATATTTTCATATTTGATGGGACGCTGAATAAAAGAAGTTTAATCGCCGGCAAACGAAAATCCGCGATTTTCCGTAAATCCCCGACTCGGCCCGTAAAGTCAAAAGTATACAAAGAAAGTACCCAGGGAGTAAACTCATTTCCCGAACGATTTTTTAAATTATTTTTTCACCACTAAAACGCATGAGACTTGTAGTTTTCAAAAATGTTTTCATTTTTGATGAGACGCTGAATAAAAGAAGTTTAATTGCCGGCAAAAGAAAACCCGCCATTTCCCGTAAACCCCGGACTTGACCCGTATATTCAAAAGTATACAAAGAAAGTACCCAGGGAGTAAACTCATTTCCCGAACGATTTTTTATATTATTTTTTTACCACTAAACGCATGAGACTTGTAGTTTTCAAAAATGTTTTCATTTTTGATGAGACGCTTAATGAAAGAGGTTTAATCGCCGGAAAACTATAACCCACGATTTCCCGTAAATCCCGGGCTTGGCCCGTATAGTCGAATGTATACAAAGAAAGTACCCAGGGAGTAAACTCATTTCCCGAACGATTTTTTAATTTTTTTTTCACCACTAAAACGCATGAGACTTGTAGTTTTCAAAAATGTTTTCATTTTTGATGAGACGCTTAATGAAAGAGGTTTAATCGCCGGAAAACTATAACCCGCGATTTCCCGTAAATCCCGGGCTTGGCCCGTATATTCAAAAGTATACGAAGAAAGTACCCAGGGAGTAAAGTCATTTCCCGAACGATTTTTTATATTATTTTTTACCACTAAACGCATGAGACTTGTGGTTTTCAAAAATATTTTCATATTTGATGGGACGCTGAATAAAAGAAGTTTAATCGCCGGCAAACGAAAATCCGCGATTTTCCGTAAATCCCGGACTCGGCCCGTAAAGTCAAAAGTATACAAAGAAAGTACCCAGGGAGTAAACTCATTTCCCGAACGATTTTTTAAATTATTTTTTCACCACTAAAACGCATGAGACTTGTAGTTTTCAAAAATGTTTTCATTTTTGATGAGACGCTGAATAAAAGAAGTTTAATTGCCGGCAAAAGAAAACCCGCCATTTCCCGTAAACCCCGGACTTGACCCGTATATTCAAAAGTATACAAAGAAAGTACCCAGGGAGTAAACTCATTTCCCGAACGATTTTTTATATTATTTTTTTACCACTAAACGCATGAGACTTGTAGTTTTCAAAAATACTTTCATATTTGATGGGACGCTGAATAAAAGAAGTTTAATCGCCGGCAAACGAAAATCCGCGATTTTCCGTAAATCCCGGACTCAGCCCGTAAAGTCAAAAGTATACAAAGAAAGTACCCAGGGAGTAAACTCATTTCCCGAACGATTTTTTAAATTATTTTTTCACCACTAAAACGCATGAGACTTGTAGTTTTCAAAAATGTTTTTATTTTTGATGAGACGCTTAATGAAAGAGGTTTAATCGCCGGCAAACGAAATCCCGCGTTTTCCCGTAAATCCGGGGCTTGGCCCGTATAGTCGAATGTATACAAAGAAAGTACCCAGGGAGTAAACTCATTTCCCGAACGATTTTTTAAATTTTATTTTCACCACTAAAACGCATGAGACTTGTAGTTTTGAAAAATGTTTTCATTTTTGATGAGACGCTTAATGAAAGAGGTTTAATCGCCGGAAAACTATAACCCACGATTTCCCGTAAATCCCGGGCTTGGCCCGTATAGTCGAATGTATACAAAGAAAGTACCCAGGGAGTAAACTCATTTCCCGAACGATTTTTTAATTTTTTTTTCACCACTAAAACGCATGAGACTTGTAGTTTTCAAAAATGTTTTCATTTTTGATGAGACGCTTAATGAAAGAGGTTTAATCGCCGGAAAACTATAACCCGCGATTTCCCGTAAATCCCGGGCTTGGCCCGTATATTCAAAAGTATACGAAGAAAGTACCCAGGGAGTAAAGTCATTTCCCGAACGATTTTTTATATTATTTTTTTACCACTAAACGCATGAGACTTGTGGTTTTCAAAAATATTTTCATATTTGATGGGACGCTGAATAAAAGAAGTTTAATCGCCGGCAAACGAAAATCCGCGATTTTCCGTAAATCCCGGACTCGGCCCGTAAAGTCAAAAGTATACAAAGAAAGTACCCAGGGAGTAAACTCATTTCCCGAACGATTTTTTAAATTATTTTTTCACCACTAAAACGCATGAGACTTGTAGTTTTCAAAAATGTTTTCATTTTTGATGAGACGCTGAATAAAAGAAGTTAAATCGCCGGCAAACGAAAACCCGCCATTTCCCGTAAACCCCGGACTCGGCCCGTATAGTCAAAAGTATACAAAAAATTACCCAGGGAGTAAACTCATTTTCCGAACTATTTTTTAAATTATTTTTTTACCACTACAACGCATGAGACTTGTAGTTTTTAAAAATGTTTTCATTTTTGATGAGACGCTAAATAAAAGAAGTTTAATCGCCGGCAAACGAAAACTCGCCATTTCCCGTAAACCCCGAACTCGGCCCGTATAGTCAAAAGTATTCAAAGAAAGTACCCAGGGAGTAAACTCATTTTCCGAACGATTTTTTAAATTATTTTTTCTCCACTCCAACGCATGAGACTTGTAGTTTTCAAAAATGTTTTCATTTTTGATGAGACGCTGAATAAAAGAAGTTTAATCGCCCTCAAACGAAAATCCGCGATTTCCCGTAAATCCCGGACTCGGCCCGTATAGTCCAAAGTATACAAAGAAAGTACCCAGGGAGTAAACTCATTTCCTGAACGATTTTTTAATTTTTTTTTTCACCACTAAAACGCATGAGACTTGTAGTTTTCAAAAATGTTTTCATTTTTGATGAGACGGTTAATGAAAGAAGTTTAATCGCCGGCAAACGAAAACCCGCGATTTCCCGTAAATCCCGGGCTTGGCCCGTATAGTCGAATGTATACAAAGAAAGTACCCTGTGAGTAAACTCATTTCCAAAACGATTTTTTAAATTATCTTTTCACCACTAAAACGCATGAGACTTGTAGTTTTCAAAAATGTTTTCATTTTTGATGAGACGGTTAATGAAAGAAGTTTAATCGCTGGCAAACGAAAACCCGCCATTTCCCGTAAACCCCGGACTCGACCCGTATAGTCAAAAGTATACAAAGAAAGTACCCAGGGTGTAAACTCATTTCCCGAACGATTTTTTATATTATTTTTTTACCACTAAACGCATGACACTTGTAGTTTTCAAAAATATTTTCATATTTGATGGGACGCTGAATAAAAGAAGTTTAATTGCCGGCAAACGAAAATCCGCGATTTTCCGTAAATCCCGGACTCGGCCCGTATAGTCAAAAGTATACAAAGAAAGTACCCAGGGAGTAAACTCATTTCCCGAACGATTTTTTAAATTATTTTTTCACCACTCAAACGCAAGAGACTTGTAGTTTTCAAAAATGTTTTCATTTTTGATGAGACGCTTAATGAAAGAGGTTTAATCGCCGGCAAACGAAATCCCGCGTTTTCCCGTAAATCCGGGGCTTGGCCCGTATAGTCGAATGTATACAAAGAAAGTACCCAGGGAGTAAACTCATTTCCCGAACGATTTTTTAAATTACTTTTTTACCACTAAAACGCATGAGACTTGTAGTTTTTAAAAATGTTTTCATTTTTGATGAGACGCTGAATAAAAGAAGTTTAATCGCCGGCAAACGAAAACCTGCGATTTCCCGTAAATCCTGGACTCGGCCCGTATAGTCAAAAGTATACAAAGAAAGTAACCAGGGAGTAAACTCATTTCCCAAACGATTTTTTAAATTATTATTTCACCACTAAAGCCCATGAGACTTGTAGTTTTTGAAAATGTTTTCATTTTTGATGAGACGCTGAATAAAAGAAGTTTAATCGCCGGCAAACGAAAACCCGCGATTTCCCGTAAATCCAGGGCTTGGCCCGTATAGTCGAATGTATACAAAGAAAGTACCCTGTGAGTAAACTCATTTCCAAAACGATTTTTTAAATTATCTTTTCACCACTAAGACGCATGAGACTTGTAGTTTTCAAAAATGTTTTCATTTTTGATGAGACGCTGAATAAAAGAAGTTTAATCGCCGGCAAACAAAAACCCGCCATTTCCCGTAAACCGCGGACTCGACCCGTATAGTCAAAAGTATACAAAGAAAGTACCCAGGGAGTAAACTAATTTCCCGAGCGATTTTTTAAATTATTTTTTCACCACTAAATCGCATAAGACTTGTAGTTTTTAAAAATGTTTTCAATTTTGATGAAACGCTGAATAAAAGAAGTTTAATCGCCGGCAAACAAAAACCCGCGATTTCCCGTAAATTCCGGCTTGGCCCGTATAGTCAAAAGTATACAAAGAAAGTACCCAGGGAGTAAACTCGTTTCCCGAACGATTTTTTAAATTATTTTTTCACCACTAAAACGCATAAGACTTGTAGTTTTTAAAAATGTTTTCATTTTCGATGAGACGCTGAATAAAAGAAGTTTAATCGCCGGCAAACGAAAACCTGCGATTTCCCGTAAATCCCGGACTCGGCCCGTATAGTGAAAATATACAAAGAAAGTACCCAGTGAGTAAACTCATTTCCCGAACGATTTTTTAAATTATTATTTCACCACTAAAACCCATGAGACTTATAGTTTTTAAAAATGTTTTCATTTTTGATGAGACGCTGAATAAAAGAAGTTAAATCGCCGGCAAACGAAAACCAGCCATTTCCCGTAAACCCCGGATTCGGCCCGTATAGTCAAAAGTATACAAAAAATTACCCAGGGAGTAAACTCATTTTCCGAACAATTTTTTAAATTATTTTTTCACCACTACAACGCATGAGACTTGTATTTTTTAAAAATGTTTTCATTTTTGATGAGACGCTAAATAAAAGAAGTTTAATCACCGGCAAACGAAAACCCGCCATTTCCCGTAAACCCCGAACTCGGCCCGTATAGTCAAAAGTATACAAAGAAAGTACCCAGGGAGTAAACTCATTTTCCGAACGATTTTTTAAATTATTTTTTCTCCACTCCAACGCATGAGACTTGTAGTTTTCAAAAATGTTTTCATTTTTGATGAGACGCTGAATAAAAGAAGTTTAATCGCCCTCAAACGAAAATCCGCGATTTCCCGTAAATCCTGGACTCGGCCCGTATAGTCAAAAGTATACAAAGAAAGTACCCAGGGAGTAAACTCATTTCCTGAACGATTTTTTAATTTTTTTTTTCACCACTAAAACGCATGAGACTTGTAGTTTTCAAAAATGTTTTCATTTTTGATGAGACGCTTAATGAAAGAGGTTTAATCGCCGGCAAACGAAATCCCGCGATTTCCCGTAAATCCCGGGCTTGGCCCGTATAGTCAAATGTATACAAAGAAAGTACCCAGGGAGTAAACTCATTTCCCGAACGATTTTTTAAATTACTTTTTTACCACTAAAACGCATGAGACTTGTAGTTTTTAAAAATGTTTTCATTTTTGATGAGACGCTGAATAAAAGAAGTTTAATCGCCGGCAAACGAAAACCTGCGATTTCCCGTAAATCCTGGACTCGGCCCGTATAGTCAAAAGTATACAAAGAAAGTACCCAGGGAGTAAACTCATTTCCCAAACGATTTTTTAAATTATTATTTCACTACTAAAGCCCATGAGACTTGTAGTTTTTAAAAACGTTTTCATTTTTGATGAGACGCTGAATAAAAGAAGTTTAATCGCCGGCAAACGAAAACCCTCGATTTTCCGTAAATCCCGGTCTCGGCCCGTATAGTTAAAAGTATACAAGGAAAGTACCCAGTGAGTAAACTCATTTCCCGAACGAATTTTTAAATTATTTTTTCACCACTAAAACGTATGAGACTTGTAGTTTTTAAAAATGTTTTCATTTTTGATGAGACGCTGAATAAAAGTAGTTAAATCGCCGGCAAACGAAAACCCGCCATTTCCCGTAAACCCCGGACTCGGCCCGCATAGTCAAAAGTATACAAAGAAATTACCCAGGGAGTAAACTCATTTTCCGAACTATTTTTTAAATTATTTTTTTACCACTAAAACGCATGAGACTTGTAGTTTTCAAAAATGTTTTCATTTTTGATGAGACGCTTAATGAAAGAGGTTTAATCGCCGGCAAACGAAATCCCGCGATTTCCCGTAAATCCCGGGCTTGGCCCGTATAGTCAAATGTATACAAAGAAAGTACCCAGGGAGTAAACTCATTTCCCGAACGATTTTTTAAATTACTTTTTTACCACTAAAACGCATGAGACTTGTAGTTTTTAAAAATGTTTTCATTTTTGATGAGACGCTGAATAAAAGAAGTTTAATCGCCGGCAAACGAAAACCTGCGATTTCCCGTAAATCCTGGACTCGGCCCGTATAGTCAAAAGTATACAAAGAAAGTACCCAGGGAGTAAACTCATTTCCCGAACGAATTTTTAAATTATTTTTTCACCACTAAAACGTATGAGACTTGTAGTTTTTAAAAATGTTTTCATTTTTGATGAGACGCTGAATAAAAGTAGTTAAATCGCCGGCAAACGAAAACCCGCCATTTCCCGTAAACCCCGGACTCGGCCCGCATAGTCAAAAGTATACAAAGAAATTACCCAGGGAGTAAACTCATTTTCCGAACTATTTTTTAAATTATTTTTTTACCACTAAAACGCATGAGACTTGTAGTTTTTAAAAATGTTTTCATTTTTGATGAGACGCTGAATAAAAGAAGTTTAATCGCCGGCAAACGAAAACCTGCGATTTCCCGTAAATCCTGGACTCGGCCCGTATAGTCAAAAGTATACAAAGAAAGTACCCAGGGAGTAAACTCATTTTCCGAACTATTTTTTAAATTATTATTTCACCACTAAAGCCCATGAGACTTGTAGTTTTTAAAAATGTTTTCATTTTTGATGAGACGCTGAATAAAAGAAGTTTAATCGCCGGCAAACGAAAACCCTCGATTTCCCGTAAATCCCGGTCTCGGCCCGTATAGTTAAAAGTATACAAGGAAAGTACCCAAGGAGTAAACTCATTTCCCGAACGAATTTTTAAATTATTTTTTCACCACTAAAACGTATGAGACTTGTAGTTTTCAAAAATGTTTTCATTTTTGATGAGACGCTGAATAAAAGTAGTTAAATCGCCGGCAAACGAAAACCCGCCATTTCCCGTAAACCCCGGACTCGGCCCGTATAGTCAAAAGTATACAAAAAAATTACCCAGGGAGTAAACTCATTTTCCGAACTATTTTTTAAATTATTTTTTCACCACTAAAACGCATGAGACTTGTAGTTTTCAAAAATGTTTTCATTTTTGATGAGACGGTTAATGAAAGAAGTTTAATCGCCGGCAAACGAAAACCCGCGATTTCCCATAAATCCCGGGCTTGGCCCGTATAGTCGAATGTATACAAAGAAAGTACCCTGTGAGTAAACTCATTTCCAAAACGATTTTTTAAATTATCTTTTCACCACTAAAACGCATAAGACTTGTAGTTTTCAAAAATGTTTTCATTTTTGATGAGACGGTTAATGAAAGAAGTTTAATCGCCGGCAAACGAAAACCCGCCATTTCCCGTAAACCCCGGACTCGACCCGTAAAGTCAAAAGTATACAAAGAAAGTACCCAGGCAGTAAACTCATTTCCCGAACGATTTTTTATATTATTTTTTTACCACTAAACGCATGACTCTTGTAGTTTTCAAAAATATTTTCATATTTGATGGGACGCTGAATAAAAGAAGTTTAATCGCCGGCAAACGAAAATCCGCGATTTTCCGTAAATCCCGGACTCGGCCCGTATAGTCAAAAGTATACAAAGAAAGTACCCAGGGAGTAAACTCATTTCCCGAACGATTTTTTAAATTATTTTTTCACCACTAAAACGCATGAGACTTGTAGTTTTCAAAAATGTTTTCATTTTTGATGAGACGCTTAATGAAAGAGGTTTAATCGCCGGCAAACGAAATCCCGCGTTTTCCCGTAAATCCGGGGCTTGGCCGGTATAGTCGAATGTATACAAAGAAAGTACCCAGGAAGTAAACTCATTTTCCGAACGATTTTTTAAATTACTTTTTCACCACTAAAACGCATGAGACTTGTAGTTTTCAAAAATGTTTTCATTTTTGATGAGACGCTGAATAAAAGAAGTTTAATCGCCGGCAAACGAAAACCTGCGATTTCCCGTAATTCCTGGACTCGGCCCGTATAGTCAAAAGTATACAAAGAAAGTACCCAGGGAGTAAACTCATTTCCCAAACGATTTTTTAAATTATTATTTCACCACTAAAGCCCATGAGACTTGTAGTTTTTAAAAATGTTTTCATTTTTGATGAGACGCTGAATAAAAGAAGTTTAATCGCCGGCAAACGAAAACCCTCGATTTCCCGTAAATCCCGGACTCGGCCCGTATAGTTAAAAGTATACAAGGAAAGTACCCAGTGAGTAAACTCATTTCCCGAACGAATTTTTAAATTATTTTTTCACCACTAAAACGTATGAAACTTGTAGTTTTAAAAAATGTTTTCATTTTTGATGAGACGCTGAATAAAAGAAGTTAAATCGCCGGCAAACGAAAACCCGCCATTTCCCGTAAACCCTGGACTCGGCCCGTATAGTCAAAAGTATACAAAGAAATTACCCAGGGAGTAAACTGATTTTCCAAACTATTTTTTAAACTATTTTTTCACCACTACAACGCATGAAACTTGTAGTTTTTAAAAATGTTTTCATTTTTGATGAGACGCTGAATAAAAGAAGTTTAATCGCTGGCAAACGAAAACCCGCCATTTCCCGTAAACCCCGAACTCGGCCCGTATAGTCAAAAGTATACAAAGAAAGTACCCAGGGAGTAAACTCATTTTCCGAACGATTTTTTAAATTATTTTTTCACCACTACAACGCATGAGACTTGTAGTTTTCAAAAATGTTTTCATTTTTGATGAGACGCTGAATAAAAGAAGTTTAATCGCCCTCAAACGAAAATCCGCGATTTCCCGTAAATCCCGGACTCGGCCCGTATAGTCCAAAGTATACAAAGAAAGTACCCAGGGAGTAAACTCATTTCCTGAACGATTTTTTAATTTTTTTTTTCACCACTAAAACGCATGAGACTTGTAGTTTTCAAAAATGTTTTCATTTTTGATGAGACGGTTAATGAAAGAAGTTTAATCGCCGGCAAACGAAAACCTGCGATTTCCCGTAAATCCCGGGCTTGGCCCGTATAGTCGAATGTATACAAAGAAAGTACCCTGTGAGTAAACTCATTTCCAAAACGATTTTTTAAATTATCTTTTCACCACTAAAACGCATGAGACTTGTAGTTTTCAAAAATGTTTTCATTTTTGATGAGACGGTTAATGAAAGAAGTTTAATCGCCGGCAAACGAAAACCCGCCATTTCCCGTAAACCCCGGACTCGACCCGTATAGTCAAAAGTACACAAAGAAAGTACCCAGGGAGTAAACTCATTTCCCGAACGATTTTTTATATTATTTTTTTACCACTAAACGCATGACACTTGTAGTTTTCAAAAATATTTTCATATTTGATGGGACGCTGAATAAAAGAAGTTTAATCGCCGGCAAACGAAAATCCCGATTTTCCGTAAATCCCGGACTCGGCCCGTATAGTCAAAAGTATACAAAGAAAGTACCCAGGGAGTAAACTCATTTCCCGAACGATTTTTTAAATTATTTTTTCACCACTAAAACGCATGAGACTTGTAGTTTTCAAAAATGTTTTTATTTTTGATGAGACGCTTAATGAAAGAGGTTTAATCGCCGGCAAACGAAAACCTGCGATTTCCCGTAAATCCTGGACTCGGCCCGTATAGTCAAAAGTATACAAAGAAAGCACCCAGGGAGTAAACTCATTTCCCAAACGATTTTTTAAATTATTATTTCACCACTAAAGCCCATGAGACTTGTAGTTTTTAAAAATGTTTTCATTTTTGATGAGACGCTGAATAAAAGACGTTTAATCGCCGGCAAACGAAAACCCGCGATTTCCCGTAAATCCCGGACTCGGCCCGTATAGTTAAAAGTATACAAGGAAAGTACCCAGTGAGTAAACTCATTTCCCGAACAAATTTTTAAATTATTTTTTCACCACTAAAACGTATGAGACTTGTAGTTTTCAAAAATGTTTTCATTTTTGATGAGACGCTGAATAAAAGAAGTTTAATCGCCGGCAAACGAAAACCTGCAATTTCCCGTAAATCCCGGACTCGGCCCGTATAGTCAAAAGTATACAAAGAAAGTACCCAGGGTGTAAACTCATTTCCCGAACGATTTTTTAAATTATTTTTTCACCACTAAAACGCATGAGACTTGTAGTTTTCAAATATGTTTTCCTTTTTGATGAGACGCTGAATAAAAGAAGTTTAATCGCCGGCAAACGAAAACCTGCGATTTCCCGTAAATCCCGTACTCGGCCCGTATAGTCAAAAGTATAAAAAGAAAGTACCCAGAGAGTAAACTCATTTCCCAAACGATTTTTTAAATTATTATTTCACCACTAAAGCCCAAGAGACTTGTAGTTTTTAAAAATGTTTTCATTTTTGATGAGACGCTGAATAAAAGAAGTTTAATCGCCGGCAAACGAAAATCCGCGATTTTCCGTAAATCCCGGACTCGGCCCGTATAGTCAAAAGTATACAAAGAAAGTACCCAGGGAGTAAACTCATTTCCCGAACGATTTTTTAAATTATTTTTTCACCACTAAAACGCATGAGACTTATAGTTTTCAAAAATGTTTTCATTTTTGATGAGACGCTTAATGAAAGAGGTTTAATCGCCGGCAAACGAAATCCCGCGTTTTCCCGTAAATCCGGGGCTTGGCCGGTATAGTCGAATGTATACAAAGAAAGTACCCAGGAAGTAAACTCATTTTCCGAACGATTTTTTAAATTACTTTTTCACCACTAAAACGCATGAGACTTGTAGTTTTCAAAAATGTTTTCATTTTTGATGAGACGCTGAATAAAAGAAGTTTAATCGCCGGCAAACGAAAACCTGCGATTTCCCGTAATTCCTGGACTCGGCCCGTATAGTCAAAAGTATACAAAGAAAGTACCCAGGGAGTAAACTCATTTCCCAAACGATTTTTTAAATTATTATTTCACCACTAAAGCCCATGAGACTTGTAGTTTTTAAAAATGTTTTCATTTTTGATGAGACGCTGAATAAAAGAAGTTTAATCGCCGGCAAACGAAAACCCTCGATTTCCCGTAAATCCCGGACTCGGCCCGTATAGTTAAAAGTATACAAGGAAAGTACCCAGTGAGTAAACTCATTTCCCGAACGAATTTTTAAATTATTTTTTCACCACTAAAACGTATGAGACTTGTAGTTTTAAAAAATGTTTTCATTTTTGATGAGACGCTGAATAAAAGAAGTTAAATCGCCGGCAAACAAAAACCCGCCATTTCCCGTAAACCCCGGACTCGGCCCGTATAGTCAAAAGTATACAAAGAAATTACCCAGGGAGTAAACTGATTTTCCGAACTATTTTTTAAATTATTTTTTCACAACTACAACGCATGAAACTTGTAGTTTTTAAAAATGTTTTCATTTTTGATGAGACGCTGAATAAAAGAAGTTTAATCGCTGGCAAACGAAAACCCGCCATTTCCCGTAAACCCCGAACTCGGCCCGTATAGTCAAAAGTATACAAAGAAAGTACCCAGGGAGTAAACTCATTTTCCGAACGATTTTTTAAATTATTTTTTCACCACTACAACGCATGAGACTTGTAGTTTTCAAAAATGTTTTCATTTTTGATGAGACGCTGAATAAAAGAAGTTTAATCGCCCTCAAACGAAAATCCGCGATTTCCCGTAAACCCCGGACTCGACCCGTATAGTCAAAAGTACACAAAGAAAGTACCCAGGGAGTAAACTCATTTCCCGAACGATTTTTTATATTATTTTTTTACCACTAAACGCATGACACTTGTAGTTTTCAAAAATATTTTCATATTTGATGGGACGCTGAATAAAAGAAGTTTAATCGCCGGCAAACGAAAATCCCGATTTTCCGTAAATCCCGGACTCGGCCCGTATAGTCAAAAGTATACAAAGAAAGTACCCAGGGAGTAAACTCATTTCCCGAACGATTTTTTAAATTATTTTTTCACCACTAAAACGCATGAGACTTGTAGTTTTCAAAAATGTTTTCATTTTTGATGAGACGCTTAATGAAAGAGGTTTAATCGCCGGCAAACGAAAACCTGCGATTTCCCGTAAATCCTGGACTCGGCCCGTATAGTCAAAAGTATACAAAGAAAGCACCCAGGGCGTAAACTCATTTCCCAAACGATTTTTTAAATTATTATTTCACCACTAAAGCCCATGAGACTTGTAGTTTTCAAAAATGTTTTCATTTTTGATGAGACGGTTAATGAAAGAAGTTTAATCGCCGGCAAACGAAAACCCGCCATTTCCCGTAAACCCCGGACTCGACCCGTATAGTCAAAAGTACACAAAGAAAGTACCCAGGGAGTAAACTCATTTCCCGAACGATTTTTTATATTATTTTTTTACCACTAAACGCATGACACTTGTAGTTTTCAAAAATATTTTCATATTTGATGGGACGCTGAATAAAAGAAGTTTAATCGCCGGCAAACGAAAATCCCGATTTTCCGTAAATCCCGGACTCGGCCCGTATAGTCAAAAGTATAAAAAGAAAGTACCCAGAGAGTAAACTCATTTCCCAAACGATTTTTTAAATTATTATTTCACCACTAAAGCCCAAGAGACTTGTAGTTTTTAAAAATGTTTTCATTTTTGATGAGACGCTGAATAAAAGAAGTTTAATCGCCGGCAAACGAAAATCCGCGATTTTCCGTAAATCCCGGACTCGGCCCGTATAGTCAAAAGTATACAAAGAAAGTACCCAGGGAGTAAACTCATTTCCCGAACGATTTTTTAAATTATTTTTTCACCACTAAAACGCATGAGACTTATAGTTTTCAAAAATGTTTTCATTTTTGATGAGACGCTTAATGAAAGAGGTTTAATCGCCGGCAAACGAAATCCCGCGTTTTCCCGTAAATCCGGGGCTTGGCCGGTATAGTCGAATGTATACAAAGAAAGTACCCAGGAAGTAAACTCATTTTCCGAACGATTTTTTAAATTACTTTTTCACCACTAAAACGCATGAGACTTGTAGTTTTCAAAAATGTTTTCATTTTTGATGAGACGCTGAATAAAAGAAGTTTAATCGCCGGCAAACGAAAACCTGCGATTTCCCGTAATTCCTGGACTCGGCCCGTATAGTCAAAAGTATACAAAGAAAGTACCCAGGGAGTAAACTCATTTCCCAAACGATTTTTTAAATTATTATTTCACCACTAAAGCCCATGAGACTTGTAGTTTTTAAAAATGTTTTCATTTTTGATGAGACGCTGAATAAAAGAAGTTTAATCGCCGGCAAACGAAAACCCTCGATTTCCCGTAAATCCCGGACTCGGCCCGTATAGTTAAAAGTATACAAGGAAAGTACCCAGTGAGTAAACTCATTTCCCGAACGAATTTTTAAATTATTTTTTCACCACTAAAACGTATGAGACTTGTAGTTTTAAAAAATGTTTTCATTTTTGATGAGACGCTGAATAAAAGAAGTTAAATCGCCGGCAAACAAAAACCCGCCATTTCCCGTAAACCCCGGACTCGGCCCGTATAGTCAAAAGTATACAAAGAAATTACCCAGGGAGTAAACTGATTTTCCGAACTATTTTTTAAATTATTTTTTCACAACTACAACGCATGAAACTTGTAGTTTTTAAAAATGTTTTCATTTTTGATGAGACGCTGAATAAAAGAAGTTTAATCGCTGGCAAACGAAAACCCGCCATTTCCCGTAAACCCCGAACTCGGCCCGTATAGTCAAAAGTATACAAAGAAAGTACCCAGGGAGTAAACTCATTTTCCGAACGATTTTTTAAATTATTTTTTCACCACTACAACGCATGAGACTTGTAGTTTTCAAAAATGTTTTCATTTTTGATGAGACGCTGAATAAAAGAAGTTTAATCGCCCTCAAACGAAAATCCGCGATTTCCCGTAAACCCCGGACTCGACCCGTATAGTCAAAAGTACACAAAGAAAGTACCCAGGGAGTAAACTCATTTCCCGAACGATTTTTTATATTATTTTTTTACCACTAAACGCATGACACTTGTAGTTTTCAAAAATATTTTCATATTTGATGGGACGCTGAATAAAAGAAGTTTAATCGCCGGCAAACGAAAATCCCGATTTTCCGTAAATCCCGGACTCGGCCCGTATAGTCAAAAGTATACAAAGAAAGTACCCAGGGAGTAAACTCATTTCCCGAACGATTTTTTAAATTATTTTTTCACCACTAAAACGCATGAGACTTGTAGTTTTCAAAAATGTTTTCATTTTTGATGAGACGCTTAATGAAAGAGGTTTAATCGCCGGCAAACGAAAACCTGCGATTTCCCGTAAATCCTGGACTCGGCCCGTATAGTCAAAAGTATACAAAGAAAGCACCCAGGGCGTAAACTCATTTCCCAAACGATTTTTTAAATTATTATTTCACCACTAAAGCCCATGAGACTTGTAGTTTTCAAAAATGTTTTCATTTTTGATGAGACGGTTAATGAAAGAAGTTTAATCGCCGGCAAACGAAAACCCGCCATTTCCCGTAAACCCCGGACTCGACCCGTATAGTCAAAAGTACACAAAGAAAGTACCCAGGGAGTAAACTCATTTCCCGAACGATTTTTTATATTATTTTTTTACCACTAAACGCATGACACTTGTAGTTTTCAAAAATATTTTCATATTTGATGGGACGCTGAATAAAAGAAGTTTAATCGCCGGCAAACGAAAATCCCGATTTTCCGTAAATCCCGGACTCGGCCCGTATAGTCAAAAGTATACAAAGAAAGTACCCAGGGAGTAAACTCATTTCCCGAACGATTTTTTAAATTATTTTTTCACCACTAAAACGCATGAGACTTGTAGTTTTCAAAAATGTTTTCATTTTTGATGAGACGCTTAATGAAAGAGGTTTAATCGCCGGCAAACGAAAGCCTGCGATTTCCCGTAAATCCTGGACTCGGCCCGTATAGTCAAAAGTATACAAAGAAAGCACCCAGGGCGTAAACTCATTTCCCAAACGATTTTTTAAATTATTATTTCACCACTAAAGCCCATGAGACTTGTAGTTTTTAAAAATGTTTTCATTTTTGATGAGACGCTGAATAAAAGACGTTTAATCGCCGGCAAACGAAAACCCGCGATTTCCCGTGAATCCCGGACTCGGCCCGTATAGTTAAAAGTATACAAGGAAAGTACCCAGTGAGTAAACTCATTTCCCGAACAAATTTTTAAATTATTTTTTCACCACTAAAGCGTATGAGACTTGTAGTTTTCAAAAATGTTTTCATTTTTGATGAGACGCTGAATAAAAGAAGTTTAATCGTTGGCAAACGAAAACCTGCAATTTCCCGTAAATCCCGGACTCGGCCCGTATAGTCAAAAGTATACAAAGAAAGTACCCAGGGTGTAAACTCATTTCCCGAACGATTTTTTAAATTATTTTTTCACCACTAAAACGCATGAGACTTGTAGTTTTCAAATATGTTTTCCTTTTTGATGAGACGCTGAATAAAAGAAGTTTAATCGCCGGCAAACGAAAACCTGCGATTTCCCGTAAATTCCGTACTCGGCCCGTATAGTCAAAAGTATACAAAGAAAGTACCCAGAGAGTAAACTCATTTCCCAAACGATTTTTTAAATTATTATTTCACCACTAAAGCCCAAGAGACTTGTAGTTTTTAAAAATGTTTTCATTTTTGATGAGACGCTGAATAAAAGAAGTTTAATCGCCGGCAAACGAAAACCCGCAATTTCCCGTAAATCCCGGCCTCGGCCCGTATAGTCAAAAGTATACAAGGAAAGTACCCAGTCAGTAAACTCATTTCCCTAACGAATTTTTAAATTATTATTTCACCACTAAACGCATGACACTTGTAGTTTTCAAAAATGTTTTCATTTTTGATGAGACGCTTAATGAAAGAGGTTTAATCGCCGGCAAACGAAATCCCGCGTTTTCCCGTAAATCCGGGGCTTGGCCCGTATAGTCGAATGTATACAAAGAAAGTACCCAGGGATTAAACTCATTTCCCGAACGATTTTTTAAATTTATTTTTCACCACTAAAACGCATGAGACTTGTAGTTTTCAAAAATGTTTTCATTTTTGATGAGACGCTTAATGAAAGAGGTTTACGCCGGAAAACGAAAACCCGCGATTTCCCGTAAATCCCGGTCTTGGCCCGTATAGTCGAATGTATACAAAGAAAGTACCCTGTGAGTAAACTCATTTCCAGAACGATTTTTTAAATTATTTTTTCACCACTAAATCGCATAAGACTTGTAGTTTTTAAAAATGTTTTCATTTTTGATGAAACGCTGAATAAATAAAGTTTAATCGCCGGCAAACGAAAAACCCGCGATTTCCCGTAAATCCCGGCTTGGCCCGTATAGTCAAAAGTATACAAAGAAAGTACCCAGGGAGTAAACTCATTTTCCGAACGATTTTTTAAATTATTTTTTCACCACTAAAACGCATGAGACTTGTAGTTTTCAAAAATGTTTTCATTTTTGATGAGACGCTGAATAAAAGAAGTTTAATCGCCGGCAAACGAAAACCTGCGATTTCCCGTAATTCCTGGACTCGGCCCATATAGTCAAAAGTATACAAAGAAAGTACCCAGGGAGTAAACTCATTTCCCAAACGATTTTTTAAATTATTATTTCACCACTAAAGCCCATGAGACTTGTAGTTTTTAAAAATGTTTTCATTTTTGATGAGACGCTGAATAAAAGAAGTTTAATCGCCGGCAAACGAAAACCCTCGATTTCCCGTAAATCCCGGACTCGGCCCGTATAGTTAAAAGTATACAAGGAAAGTACCCAGTGAGTAAACTCATTTCCCGAACGAATTTTTAAATTATTTTTTCACCACTAAAACGTATGAGACTTGTAGTTTTAAAAAATGTTTTCATTTTTGATGAGACGCTGAATAAAAGAAGGTAAATCGCCGGCAAACGAAAACCCGCCATTTCCCGTAAACCCCGGACTCGGCCCGTATAGTCAAAAGTATACAAAGAAATTACCCAGGGAGTAAACTGATTTTCCGAACTATTTTTTAAATTATTTTTTCACCACTACAACGCATGAAACTTGTAGTTTTTAAAAATGTTTTCATTTTTGATGAGACGCTGAATAAAAGAAGTTTAATCGCCGGCAAACGAAAACCCGCCATTTCCCGTAAACCCCGAACTCGGCCCGTATAGTCAAAAGTATACAAAGAAAGTACCCAGGGAGTAAACTCATTTTCCGAACGATTTTTTAAATTATTTTTTCACCACTACAACGCATGAGACTTGTAGTTTTCAAAAATGTTTTCATTTTTGATGAGACGCTGAATAAAAGAAGTTTAATCGCCCTCAAACGAAAATCCGCGATTTCCCGTAAATCCCGGACTCGGCCCGTATAGTCCAAAGTATACAAAGAAAGTACCCAGGGAGTAAACACATTTCCTGAACGATTTTTTAATTTTTTTTTTCACGACTAAAACGCATGAGACTTGTAGTTTTCAAAAATGTTTTCATTTTTGATGAGACGGTTAATGAAAGAAGTTTAATCGCCGGCAAACGAAAACCTGCGATTTCCCGTAAATCCCGGGCTTGGCCCGTATAGTCGAATGTATACAAAGAAAGTACCCTGTGAGTAAACTCATTTCCAAAACGATTTTTTAAATTATCTTTTCACCACTAAAACGCATGAGA
The DNA here is from genome assembly GCF_029227915.1 of Hydractinia symbiolongicarpus. NCBI lineage: Eukaryota > Metazoa > Cnidaria > Hydrozoa > Anthoathecata > Hydractiniidae > Hydractinia > Hydractinia symbiolongicarpus. Next base: position 1,604,837 of record NC_079875.1, on the reverse strand, counting down.
CTTGTAGTTTTCAAAAATGTTTTCATTTTTGATGAGACGGTTAATGAAAGAAGTTTAATCGCCGGCAAACGAAAACCCGCCATTTCCCGTAAACCCCGGACTCGACCCGTATAGTCAAAAGTACACAAAGAAAGTACCCAGGGAGTAAACTCATTTCCCGAACGATTTTTTATATTATTTTTTTACCACTAAACGCATGACACTTGTAGTTTTCAAAAATATTTTCATATTTGATGGGACGCTGAATAAAAGAAGTTTAATCGACGGCAAACGAAAATCCCGATTTTCCGTAAATCCCGGACTCGGCCCGTATATTCAAAAGTATACAAAGAAAGTACCCAGGGAGTAAACTCATTTCCCGAACGATTTTTAAATTATTTTTTCACCACTAAAACGCATGAGACTTGTAGTTTTCAAAAATGTTTTCATTTTTGATGAGACGCTTAATGAAAGAGGTTTAATCGCCGGCAAACGAAAACCTGCGATTTCCCGTAAATCCTGGACTCGGCCCGTATAGTCAAAAGTATACAAAGAAAGTACCCAGAGAGTAAACTCATTTCCCAAACGATTTTTTAAATTATTATTTCACCACTAAAGCCCAAGAGACTTGTAGTTTTTAAAAATGTTTTCATTTTTGATGAGACGCTGAATAAAAGAAGTTTAATCGCCGGCAAACGAAAACCCGCAATTTCCCGTAAATCCCGGCCTCGGCCCGTATAGTCAAAAGTATACAAGGAAAGTACCCAGTCAGTAAACTCATTTCCCTAACGAATTTTTAAATTATTATTTCACCACTAAACGCATGACACTTGTAGTTTTCAAAAATGTTTTCATTTTTGATGAGACGCTTAATGAAAGAGGTTTAATCGCCGGCAAACGAAATCCCGCGTTTTCCCGTAAATCCGGGGCTCGGCCCGTATAGTCGAATGTATACAAAGAAAGTACCCAGGGAGTAAACTCATTTCCCGAACGATTTTTTAAATTTTTTTTTCACCACTAAAACGCATGAGACTTGTAGTTTTCAAAAATGTTTTCATTTTTGATGAGACGCTTAATGAAAGAGGTTTACGCCGGAAAACGAAAACCCGCAATTTCCCGTAAATTCCGGGCTTGGCCCGTATAGTCAAAAGTATACAAAGAAAGTACCCAGGGAGTAAACTCATTTTCCGAACGATTTTTTAAATTATTTTTTCACCACTACAACGCATGAGACTTGTAGTTTTCAAAAATGTTTTCATTTTTGATGAGACGCTGAATAAAAGAAGTTTAATCGCCCTCAAACGAAAATCCGCGATTTCCCGTAAATCCCGGACTCGGCCCGTATAGTCCAAAGTATACAAAGAAAGTACCCAGGGAGTAAACTCATTTCCTGAACGATTTTTTAATTTTTTTTTTCACCACTAAAACGCATGAGACTTGTAGTTTTCAAAAATGTTTTCATTTTTGATGAGACGGTTAATGAAAGAAGTTTAATCGCCGGCAAACGAAAACCTGCGATTTCCCGTAAATCCCGGGCTTGGCCCGTATAGTCGAATGTATACAAAGAAAGTACCCTGTGAGTAAACTCATTTCCAAAACGATTTTTTAAATTATCTTTTCACCACTAAAACGCATGAGACTTGTAGTTTTCAAAAATGTTTTCATTTTTGATGAGACGGTTAATGAAAGAAGTTTAATCGCCGGCAAACGAAAACCCGCCATTTCCCGTAAACCCCGGACTCGACCCGTATAGTCAAAAGTACACAAAGAAAGTACCCAGGGAGTAAACTCATTTCCCGAACGATTTTTTATATTATTTTTTTACCACTAAACGCATGACACTTGTAGTTTTCAAAAATATTTTCATATTTGATGGGACGCTGAATAAAAGAAGTTTAATCGCCGGCAAACGAAAATCCCGATTTTCCGTAAATCCCGGACTCGGCCCGTATAGTCAAAAGTATACAAAGAAAGTACCCAGGGAGTAAACTCATTTCCCGAACGATTTTTTAAATTATTTTTTCACCACTAAAACGCATGAGACTTGTAGTTTTCAAAAATGTTTTCATTTTTGATGAGACGCTTAATGAAAGAGGTTTAATCGCCGGCAAACGAAAACCTGCGATTTCCCGTAAATCCTGGACTCGGCCCGTATAGTCAAAAGTATACAAAGAAAGTACCCAGAGAGTAAACTCATTTCCCAAACGATTTTTTAAATTATTATTTCACCACTAAAGCCCAAGAGACTTGTAGTTTTTAAAAATGTTTTCATTTTTGATGAGACGCTGAATAAAAGAAGTTTAATCGCCGGCAAACGAAAACCCGCAATTTCCCGTAAATCCCGGCCTCGGCCCGTATAGTCAAAAGTATACAAGGAAAGTACCCAGTCAGTAAACTCATTTCCCTAACGAATTTTTAAATTATTATTTCACCACTAAACGCATGACACTTGTAGTTTTCAAAAATGTTTTCATTTTTGATGAGACGCTTAATGAAAGAGGTTTAATCGCCGGCAAACGAAATCCCGCGTTTTCCCGTAAATCCGGGGCTCGGCCCGTATAGTCGAATGTATACAAAGAAAGTACCCAGGGAGTAAACTCATTTCCCGAACGATTTTTTAAATTTTTTTTTCACCACTAAAACGCATGAGACTTGTAGTTTTCAAAAATGTTTTCATTTTTGATGAGACGCTTAATGAAAGAGGTTTACGCCGGAAAACGAAAACCCGCAATTTCCCGTAAATTCCGGGCTTGGCCCGTATAGTCAAAAGTATACAAAGAAAGTACCCAGGGAGTAAACTCATTTTCCGAACGATTTTTTAAATTATTTTTTCACCACTACAACGCATGAGACTTGTAGTTTTCAAAAATGTTTTCATTTTTGATGAGACGCTGAATAAAAGAAGTTTAATCGCCCTCAAACGAAAATCCGCGATTTCCCGTAAATCCCGGACTCGGCCCGTATAGTCCAAAGTATACAAAGAAAGTACCCAGGGAGTAAACTCATTTCCTGAACGATTTTTGAATTTTTTTTTTCACCACTAAAACGCATGAGACTTGTAGTTTTCAAAAATGTTTTCATTTTTGATGAGACGGTTAATGAAAGAAGTTTAATCGCCGGCAAACGAAAACCTGCGATTTCCCGTAAATCCCGGGCTTGGCCCGTATAGTCGAATGTATACAAAGAAAGTACCCTGTGAGTAAACTCATTTCCAAAACGATTTTTTAAATTATCTTTTCACCACTAAAACGCATGAGACTTGTAGTTTTCAAAAATGTTTTCATTTTTGATGAGACGGTTAATGAAAGAAGTTTAATCGCCGGCAAACGAAAACCCGCCATTTCCCGTAAACCCCGGACTCGACCCGTATAGTCAAAAGTACACAAAGAAAGTACCCAGGGAGTAAACTCATTTCCCGAACGATTTTTTATATTATTTTTTTACCACTAAACGCATGACACTTGTAGTTTTCAAAAATATTTTCATATTTGATGGGACGCTGAATAAAAGAAGTTTAATCGCCGGCAAACGAAAATCCCGATTTTCCGTAAATCCCGGACTCGGCCCGTATAGTCAAAAGTATACAAAGAAAGTACCCAGGGAGTAAACTCATTTCCCGAACGATTTTTTAAATTATTTTTTCACCACTAAAACGCATGAGACTTGTAGTTTTCAAAAATGTTTTCATTTTTGATGAGACGCTTAATGAAAGAGGTTTAATCGCCGGCAAACGAAAACCTGCGATTTCCCGTAAATCCTGGACTCGGCCCGTATAGTCAAAAGTATACAAAGAAAGCACCCAGGGAGTAAACTCATTTCCCAAACGATTTTTTAAATTATTATTTCACCACTAAAGCCCATGAGACTTGTAGTTTTTAAAAATGTTTTCATTTTTGATGAGACGCTGAATAAAAGACGTTTAATCGCCGGCAAACGAAAACCCGCGATTTCCCGTAAATCCCGGACTCGGCCCGTATAGTTAAAAGTATACAAGGAAAGTACCCAGTGAGTAAACTCATTTCCCGAACAAATTTTTAAATTATTTTTTCACCACTAAAACGTATGAGACTTGTAGTTTTCAAAAATGTTTTCATTTTTGATGAGACGCTGAATAAAAGAAGTTTAATCGCCGGCAAACGAAAACCTGCAATTTCCCGTAAATCCCGGACTCGGCCCGTATAGTCAAAAGTATACAAAGAAAGTACCCAGGGTGTAAACTCATTTCCCGAACGATTTTTTAAATTATTTTTTCACCACTAAAACGCATGAGACTTGTAGTTTTCAAATATGTTTTCCTTTTTGATGAGACGCTGAATAAAAGAAGTTTAATCGCCGGCAAACGAAAACCTGCGATTTCCCGTAAATCCCGTACTCGGCCCGTATAGTCAAAAGTATACAAAGAAAGTACCCAGAGAGTAAACTCATTTCCCAAACGATTTTTTAAATTATTATTTCACCACTAAAGCCCAAGAGACTTGTAGTTTTTAAAAATGTTTTCATTTTTGATGAGACGCTGAATAAAAGAAGTTTAATCGCCGGCAAACGAAAATCCGCGATTTTCCGTAAATCCCGGACTCGGCCCGTATAGTCAAAAGTATACAAAGAAAGTACCCAGGGAGTAAACTCATTTCCCGAACGATTTTTTAAATTATTTTTTCACCACTAAAACGCATGAGACTTGTAGTTTTCAAAAATGTTTTCATTTTTGATGAGACGCTTAATGAAAGAGGTTTAATCGCCGGCAAACGAAATCCCGCGTTTTCCCGTAAATCCGGGGCTTGGCCGGTATAGTCGAATGTATACAAAGAAAGTACCCAGGAAGTAAACTCATTTTCCGAACGATTTTTTAAATTACTTTTTCACCACTAAAACGCATGAGACTTGTAGTTTTCAAAAATGTTTTCATTTTTGATGAGACGCTGAATAAAAGAAGTTTAATCGCCGGCAAACGAAAACCTGCGATTTCCCGTAATTCCTGGACTCGGCCCGTATAGTCAAAAGTATACAAAGAAAGTACCCAGGGAGTAAACTCATTTCCCAAACGATTTTTTAAATTATTATTTCACCACTAAAGCCCATGAGACTTGTAGTTTTTAAAAATGTTTTCATTTTTGATGAGACGCTGAATAAAAGAAGTTTAATCGCCGGCAAACGAAAACCCTCGATTTCCCGTAAATCCCGGACTCGGCCCGTATAGTTAAAAGTATACAAGGAAAGTACCCAGTGAGTAAACTCATTTCCCGAACGAATTTTTAAATTATTTTTTCACCACTAAAACGTATGAGACTTGTAGTTTTAAAAAATGTTTTCATTTTTGATGAGACGCTGAATAAAAGAAGTTAAATCGCCGGCAAACAAAAACCCGCCATTTCCCGTAAACCCCGGACTCGGCCCGTATAGTCAAAAGTATACAAAGAAATTACCCAGGGAGTAAACTGATTTTCCGAACTATTTTTTAAATTATTTTTTCACAACTACAACGCATGAAACTTGTAGTTTTTAAAAATGTTTTCATTTTTGATGAGACGCTGAATAAAAGAAGTTTAATCGCTGGCAAACGAAAACCCGCCATTTCCCGTAAACCCCGAACTCGGCCCGTATAGTCAAAAGTATACAAAGAAAGTACCCAGGGAGTAAACTCATTTTCCGAACGATTTTTTAAATTATTTTTTCACCACTACAACGCATGAGACTTGTAGTTTTCAAAAATGTTTTCATTTTTGATGAGACGCTGAATAAAAGAAGTTTAATCGCCCTCAAACGAAAATCCGCGATTTCCCGTAAATCCCGGACTCGGCCCGTATAGTCCAAAGTATACAAAGAAAGTACCCAGGGAGTAAACTCATTTCCTGAACGATTTTTTAATTTTTTTTTTCACCACTAAAACGCATGAGACTTGTAGTTTTCAAAAATGTTTTCATTTTTGATGAGACGGTTAATGAAAGAAGTTTAATCGCCGGCAAACGAAAACCTGCGATTTCCCGTAAATCCCGGGCTTGGCCCGTATAGTCGAATGTATACAAAGAAAGTACCCTGTGAGTAAACTCATTTCCAAAACGATTTTTTAAATTATCTTTTCACCACTAAAACGCATGAGACTTGTAGTTTTCAAAAATGTTTTCATTTTTAATGAGACGGTTAATGAAAGAAGTTTAATCGCCGGCAAACGAAAACCCGCCATTTCCCGTAAACCCCGGACTCGACCCGTATAGTCAAAAGTACACAAAGAAAGTACCCAGGGAGTAAACTCATTTCCCGAACGATTTTTTATATTATTTTTTTACCACTAAACGCATGACACTTGTAGTTTTCAAAAATATTTTCATATTTGATGGGACGCTGAATAAAAGAAGTTTAATCGCCGGCAAACGAAAATCCCGATTTTCCGTAAATCCCGGACTCGGCCCGTATAGTCAAAAGTATACAAAGAAAGTACCCAGGGAGTAAACTCATTTCCCGAACGATTTTTTAAATTATTTTTTCACCACTAAAACGCATGAGACTTGTAGTTTTCAAAAATGTTTTCATTTTTGATGAGACGCTTAATGAAAGAGGTTTAATCGCCGGCAAACGAAAACCTGCGATTTCCCGTAAATCCTGGACTCGGCCCGTATAGTCAAAAGTATACAAAGAAAGCGCTCAGGGCGTAAACTCATTTCCCAAACGATTTTTTAAATTATTATTTCACCACTAAAGCCCATGAGACTTGTAGTTTTTAAAAATGTTTTCATTTTTGATGAGACGCTGAATAAAAGACGTTTAATCGCCGGCAAACGAAAACCCGCGATTTCCCGTGAATCCCGGACTCGGCCCGTATAGTTAAAAGTATACAAGGAAAGTACCCAGTGAGTAAACTCATTTCCCGAACAAATTTTTAAATTATTTTTTCACCACTAAAACGTATGAGACTTGTAGTTTTCAAAAATGTTTTCATTTTTGATGAGACGCTGAATAAAAGAAGTTTAATCGCCGGCAAACGAAAACCTGCAATTTCCCGTAAATCCCGGACTCGGCCCGTATAGTCAAAAGTATACAAAGAAAGTACCCAGGGTGTAAACTCATTTCCCGAACGATTTTTTAAATTATTATTTCACCACTAAACGCATGACACTTGTAGTTTTCAAAAATGTTTTCATTTTTGATGAGACGCTTAATGAAAGAGGTTTAATCGCCGGCAAACGAAATCCCGCGTTTTCCCGTAAATCCGGGGCTTGGCCCGTATAGTCGAATGTATACAAAGAAAGTACCCAGGGATTAAACTCATTTCCCGAACGATTTTTTAAATTTTTTTTTCACCACTAAAACGCATGAGACTTGTAGTTTTCAAAAATGTTTTCATTTTTGATGAGACGCTTAATGAAAGAGGTTTACGCCGGAAAACGAAAACCCGCGATTTCCCGTAAATCCCGGTCTTGGCCCGTATAGTCGAACGTATACAAAGAAAGTACCCTGTGAGTAAACTCATTTCCAGAACGATTTTTTAAATTATTTTTTCACCACTAAATCGCATAAGACTTGTAGTTTTTAAAAATGTTTTCATTTTTGATGAAACGCTGAATAAATAAAGTTTAATCGCCGGCAAACGAAAAACCCGCGATTTCCCGTAAATCCCGGCTTGGCCCGTATAGTCAAAAGTATACAAAGAAAGTACCCAGGGAGTAAACTCATTTTCCGAACGATTTTTTAAATTATTTTTTCACCACTAAAACGCATGAGACTTGTAGTTTTCAAAAATGTTTTCATTTTTGATGAGACGCTGAATAAAAGAAGTTTAATCGCCGGCAAACGAAAACCTGCGATTTCCCGTAATTCCTGGACTCGGCCCATATAGTCAAAAGTATACAAAGAAAGTACCCAGGGAGTAAACTCATTTCCCAAACGATTTTTTAAATTATTATTTCACCACTAAAGCCCATGAGACTTGTAGTTTTTAAAAATGTTTTCATTTTTGATGAGACGCTGAAAAAAAGAAGTTTAATCGCCGGCAAACGAAAACCCTCGATTTCCCGTAAATCCCGGACTCGGCCCGTATAGTTAAAAGTATACAAGGAAAGTACCCAGTGAGTAAACTCATTTCCCGAACGAATTTTTAAATTATTTTTTCACCACTAAAACGTATGAGACTTGTAGTTTTAAAAAATGTTTTCATTTTTGATGAGACGCTGAATAAAAGAAGGTAAATCGCCGGCAAACGAAAACCCGCCATTTCCCGTAAACCCCGGACTCGGCCCGTATAGTCAAAAGTATACAAAGAAATTACCCAGGGAGTAAACTGATTTTCCGAACTATTTTTTAAATTATTTTTTCACCACTACAACGCATGAAACTTGTAGTTTTTAAAAATGTTTTCATTTTTGATGAGACGCTGAATAAAAGAAGTTTAATCGCCGGCAAACGAAAACCCGCCATTTCCCGTAAACCCCGAACTCGGCCCGTATAGTCAAAAGTATACAAAGAAAGTACCCAGGGAGTAAACTCATTTTCCGAACGATTTTTTAAATTATTTTTTCACCACTACAACGCATGAGACTTGTAGTTTTCAAAAATGTTTTCATTTTTGATGAGACGCTGAATAAAAGAAGTTTAATCGCCCTCAAACGAAAATCCGCGATTTCCCGTAAATCCCGGACTCGGCCCGTATAGTCCAAAGTATACAAAGAAAGTACCCAGGGAGTAAACTCATTTCCTGAACGATTTTTTAATTTTTTTTTTCACGACTAAAACGCATGAGACTTGTAGTTTTCAAAAATGTTTTCATTTTTGATGAGACGGTTAATGAAAGAAGTTTAATCGCCGGCAAACGAAAACCTGCGATTTCCCGTAAATCCCGGGCTTGGCCCGTATAGTCGAATGTATACAAAGAAAGTACCCTGTGAGTAAACTCATTTCCAAAACGATTTTTTAAATTATCTTTTCACCACTAAAACGCATGAGACTTGTAGTTTTCAAAAATGTTTTCATTTTTGATGAGACGGTTAATGAAAGAAGTTTAATCGCCGGCAAACGAAAACCCGCCATTTCCCGTAAACCCCGGACTCGACCCGTATAGTCAAAAGTACACAAAGAAAGTACCCAGGGAGTAAACTCATTTCCCGAACGATTTTTTATATTATTTTTTTACCACTAAACGCATGACACTTGTAGTTTTCAAAAATATTTTCATATTTGATGGGACGCTGAATAAAAGAAGTTTAATCGACGGCAAACGAAAATCCCGATTTTCCGTAAATCCCGGACTCGGCCCGTATATTCTAAAGTATACAAAGAAAGTACCCAGGGAGTAAACTCATTTCCCGAACGATTTTTAAATTATTTTTTCACCACTAAAACGCATGAGACTTGTAGTTTTCAAAAATGTTTTCATTTTTGATGAGACGCTTAATGAAAGAGGTTTAATCGCCGGCAAACGAAAACCTGCGATTTCCCGTAAATCCTGGACTCGGCCCGTATAGTCAAAAGTATACAAAGAAAGTACCCAGAGAGTAAACTCATTTCCCAAACGATTTTTTAAATTATTATTTCACCACTAAAGCCCAAGAGACTTGTAGTTTTTAAAAATGTTTTCATTTTTGATGAGACGCTGAATAAAAGAAGTTTAATCGCCGGCAAACGAAAACCCGCAATTTCCCGTAAATCCCGGCCTCGGCCCGTATAGTCAAAAGTATACAAGGAAAGTACCCAGTCAGTAAACTCATTTCCCTAACGAATTTTTAAATTATTATTTCACCACTAAACGCATGACACTTGTAGTTTTTAAAAATGTTTTCATTTTTGATGAAACGCTGAATAAATAAAGTTTAATCGCCGGCAAACGAAAAACCCGCGATTTCCCGTAAATCCCGGCTTGGCCCGTATAGTCAAAAGTATACAAAGAAAGTACCCAGGGAGTAAACTCATTTTCCGAACGATTTTTTAAATTATTTTTTCACCACTAAAACGCATGAGACTTGTAGTTTTCAAAAATGTTTTCATTTTTGATGAGACGCTGAATAAAAGCAGTTTAATCGCCGGCAAACGAAAACGTGCGATTTCCCGTAAATCCCGGACTAGGCCCGTATAGTCAAAAGTATACAAAGAAAGTACCCAGGGAGTAAACTCATTTCCCGAACGATTTTTTAAATTACTTTTTCACCACTAAAACGCATGAGACTTGTAGTTTTTAAAAATGTTTTCATTTTTGATGAGACGCTGAATAAAAGAAGTTTAATCGCCGGCAAACGAAAACCTGCGATTTCCCGTAAATCCTGGACTCGGCCCGTATAGTCAAAAGTATACAAAGAAAGTACCCTGTGAGTAAACTCATTTCCAAAACGATTTTTTAAATTATCTTTTCACCACTAAAACGCTTGAGACTTCTAGTTTTCAAAAATGTTTTCATTTTTGAAGAGACGCTGAATAAAAGAAGTTTAATCGCCGGCAAGCGAAAACCCGCCATTTCCCGTAAACCCCGGACTCGGCCCGCATAGTCAAAATTATACAAAGAAAGAACCCAGGGAGTAAACTCATTTCCCGATCGATTTTTTAAATTATATTTTCACCACTAAAACGCTTGAGACTTGTAGTTTTCAAAAATGTTTTCATTTTTGATGAGACGCTGAATAAAAGAAGTTTAATCGCCGGCAAACGAAAACCTGTGATTTCCCGTAAATCCCGGACTTGGTCCGTATAGTCAAAAGTATACAAAGAAAGTACCCAGGGTGTAAACTCATTTCCCGAACGATTTTTTAAAAAATTATTTCACCACTAAAGCCCATGAGACTTGTAGTATTTAAAAATATTTTCATTTTTGATGAGACGCTGAATAAAAGAAGTTTAATCGCCGGCAAACGAGAACCCGCGATTTCCCGTAAATCCCGGGCTTGGCCCGTATAGTCAAAAGTATACAAAGAAAGTACCCTGTGAGTAAACTCATTTCCCGAACGATTATTTAAATTATTTTTTCACCACTAAAACGGATGAGACTTGTAGTTTTCAAAAATGTTTTCATTTTTGATGAGACGCTGAATAAAAGAAGTTTAATCTCCGACAAACGAAAACCTGCGATTTCCCGTAAATCCCGGACTCGGCCCGTATAGTCAAAAGTATACAAAGAAAGTACCCGGGGTGTAAACTCATTTCCCGAACGATTTTTTAAATTATTATTTCACCACTAAAACGCATGAGACTTGTAGTTTTCAAAAATGTTTTCATTTTTGATGAGACGCTGAATAAAAGAAGTTTAATCGCCGGCAAACGAAAACCTGCGATTTCCCGTAATTCCTGGACTCGGCCCATATAGTCAAAAGTATACAAAGAAAGTACCCAGGGAGTAAACTCATTTCCCAAACGATTTTTTAAATTATTATTTCACCACTAAAGCCCATGAGACTTGTAGTTTTTAAAAATGTTTTCATTTTTGATGAGACGCTGAAAAAAAGAAGTTTAATCGCCGGCAAACGAAAACCCTCGATTTCCCGTAAATCCCGGACTCGGCCCGTATAGTTAAAAGTATACAAGGAAAGTACCCAGTGAGTAAACTCATTTCCCGAACGAATTTTTAAATTATTTTTTCACCACTAAAACGTATGAGACTTGTAGTTTTAAAAAATGTTTTCATTTTTGATGAGACGCTGAATAAAAGAAGGTAAATCGCCGGCAAACGAAAACCCGCCATTTCCCGTAAACCCCGGACTCGGCCCGTATAGTCAAAAGTATACAAAGAAATTACCCAGGGAGTAAACTGATTTTCCGAACTATTTTTTAAATTATTTTTTCACCACTACAACGCATGAAACTTGTAGTTTTTAAAAATGTTTTCATTTTTGATGAGACGCTGAATAAAAGAAGTTTAATCGCCGGCAAACGAAAACCCGCCATTTCCCGTAAACCCCGAACTCGGCCCGTATAGTCAAAAGTATACAAAGAAAGTACCCAGGGAGTAAACTCATTTTCCGAACGATTTTTTAAATTATTTTTTCACCACTACAACGCATGAGACTTGTAGTTTTCAAAAATGTTTTCATTTTTGATGAGACGCTGAATAAAAGAAGTTTAATCGCCCTCAAACGAAAATCCGCGATTTCCCGTAAATCCCGGACTCGGCCCGTATAGTCCAAAGTATACAAAGAAAGTACCCAGGGAGTAAACTCATTTCCTGAACGATTTTTTAATTTTTTTTTTCACGACTAAAACGCATGAGACTTGTAGTTTTCAAAAATGTTTTCATTTTTGATGAGACGGTTAATGAAAGAAGTTTAATCGCCGGCAAACGAAAACCTGCGATTTCCCGTAAATCCCGGGCTTGGCCCGTATAGTCGAATGTATACAAAGAAAGTACCCTGTGAGTAAACTCATTTCCAAAACGATTTTTTAAATTATCTTTTCACCACTAAAACGCATGAGACTTGTAGTTTTCAAAAATGTTTTCATTTTTGATGAGACGGTTAATGAAAGAAGTTTAATCGCCGGCAAACGAAAACCCGCCATTTCCCGTAAACCCCGGACTCGACCCGTATAGTCAAAAGTACACAAAGAAAGTACCCAGGGAGTAAACTCATTTCCCGAACGATTTTTTATATTATTTTTTTACCACTAAACGCATGACACTTGTAGTTTTCAAAAATATTTTCATATTTGATGGGACGCTGAATAAAAGAAGTTTAATCGACGGCAAACGAAAATCCCGATTTTCCGTAAATCCCGGACTCGGCCCGTATATTCAAAAGTATACAAAGAAAGTACCCAGGGAGTAAACTCATTTCCCGAACGATTTTTAAATTATTTTTTCACCACTAAAACGCATGAGACTTGTAGTTTTCAAAAATGTTTTCATTTTTGATGAGACGCTTAATGAAAGAGGTTTAATCGCCGGCAAACGAAAACCTGCGATTTCCCGTAAATCCTGGACTCGGCCCGTATAGTCAAAAGTATACAAATAAAGTACCCAGAGAGTAAACTCATTTCCCAAACGATTTTTTAAATTATTATTTCACCACTAAAGCCCAAGAGACTTGTAGTTTTTAAAAATGTTTTCATTTTTGATGAGACGCTGAATAAAAGAAGTTTAATCGCCGGCAAACGAAAACCCGCAATTTCCCGTAAATCCCGGCCTCGGCCCGTATAGTCAAAAGTATACAAGGAAAGTACCCAGTCAGTAAACTCATTTCCCTAACGAATTTTTAAATTATTATTTCACCACTAAACGCATGACACTTGTAGTTTTTAAAAATGTTTTCATTTTTGATGAAACGCTGAATAAATAAAGTTTAATCGCCGGCAAACGAAAAACCCGCGATTTCCCGTAAATCCCGGCTTGGCCCGTATAGTCAAAAGTACACAAAGAAAGTACCCAGGGAGTAAACTCATTTTCCGAACGATTTTTTAAATTATTTTTTCACCACTAAAACGCATGAGACTTGTAGTTTTCAAAAATGTTTTCATTTTTGATGAGACGCTGAATAAAAGAAGTTTAATCGCCGGCAAACGAAAACCCGCAATTTCCCGTAAATCCCGGCCTCGGCCCGTATAGTCAAAAGTATACAAGGAAAGTACCCAGTCAGTAAACTCATTTCCCTAACGAATTTTTAAATTATTATTTCACCACTAAACGCATGACACTTGTAGTTTTTAAAAATGTTTTCATTTTTGATGAAACGCTGAATAAATAAAGTTTAATCGCCGGCAAACGAAAAACCCGCGATTTCCCGTAAATCCCGGCTTGGCCCGTATAGTCAAAAGTACACAAAGAAAGTACCCAGGGAGTAAACTCATTTTCCGAACGATTTTTTAAATTATTTTTTCACCACTAAAACGCATGAGACTTGTAGTTTTCAAAAATGTTTTCATTTTTGATGAGACGCTGAATAAAAGCAGTTTAATCGCCGGCAAACGAAAACGTGCGATTTCCCGTAAATCCCGGACTAGGCCCGTATAGTCAAAAGTATACAAAGAAAGTACCCAGGGAGTAAACTCATTTCCCGAACGATTTTTTAAATTACTTTTTCACCACTAAAACGCATGAGACTTGTAGTTTTTAAAAATGTTTTCATTTTTGATGAGACGCTGAATAAAAGAAGTTTAATCGCCGGCAAACGAAAACCTGCGATTTCCCGTAAATCCTGGACTCGGCCCGTATAGTCAAAAGTATACAAAGAAAGTACCCTGTGAGTAAACTCATTTCCAAAACGATTTTTTAAATTATCTTTTCACCACTAAAACGCTTGAGACTTCTAGTTTTCAAAAATGTTTTCATTTTTGAAGAGACGCTGAATAAAAGAAGTTTAATCGCCGGCAAGCGAAAACCCGCCATTTCCCGTAAACCCCGGACTCGGCCCGCATAGTCAAAATTATACAAAGAAAGAACCCAGGGAGTAAACTCATTTCCCGATCGATTTTTTAAATTATATTTTCACCACTAAAACGCTTGAGACTTGTAGTTTTCAAAAATGTTTTCATTTTTGATGAGACGCTGAATAAAAGAAGTTTAATCGCCGGCAAACGAAAACCTGTGATTTCCCGTAAATCCCGGACTTGGTCCGTATAGTCAAAAGTATACAAAGAAAGTACCCAGGGTGTAAACTCATTTCCCGAACGATTTTTTAAAAAATTATTTCACCACTAAAGCCCATGAGACTTGCAGTATTTAAAAATATTTTCATTTTTGATGAGACGCTGAATAAAAGAAGTTTAATCGCCGGCAAACGAGAACCCGCGATTTCCCGTAAATCCCGGGCTTGGCCCGTATAGTCAAAAGTATACAAAGAAAGTACCCTGTGAGTAAACTCATTTCCCGAACGATTATTTAAATTATTTTTTCACCACTAAAACGGATGAGACTTGTAGTTTTCAAAAATGTTTTCATTTTTGATGAGACGCTGAATAAAAGAAGTTTAATCTCCGACAAACGAAAACCTGCGATTTCCCGTAAATCCCGGACTCGGCCCGTATAGTCAAAAGTATACAAAGAAAGTACCCGGGGTGTAAACTCATTTCCCGAACGATTTTTTAAATTATTATTTCACCACTAAAACGCATGAGACTTGTAGTTTTCAAAAATGTTTTCATTTTTGATGAGACGCTTAATGAAGGTTTAATCGCCGGCAAACTAAAACCTGAGATTTCCCGTAAATCCCGGGCTTGGCCCGTATAGTCGAATGTATACAAAGAAAGTACACTGTAAGTAAACTCATTTCCAGAACAATTTTTTAATTTATTTTTTCACCACTAAAGCCCACGAGACTTGTAGTTTTTAAAAATGTTTTCATTTTTGATGAGACGCTAAATAAAAGAAGTTTAATCGCCGGCAAACGAAAACCTGCGATTTCCCGTAAATCCCGGACTCGGCCGGTATAGTCAAAAGTATACAAAGAAAGTACCCGGGGTGTAAACTCATTTCCCGAACGATTTTTTTAAATTATTATTTCACCACTAAAGCCCATGAGACTTGTAGTTTTTAAAAATGTTTTCATTTTTGATGAGGCGCTGAATAAAAGAAGTTTAATCGCCGGCAAACGAAAACCTGCGATTTCCCGTAAATCCCGGACTCGGCCCGTATAGTCAAAAGTATACAAAGAAAGTACCCAGGGTGTAAACTCATTTCCCGAACGATTTTTTAAATTATTTTTTCACCACTAAAACGCATTAGACTTGTAGTTTTCAAAAATGTTTTCATTTTTGATGAGACGCTGAATAAAAGAAGTTTAATCGCCGGCAAACGAAAGCCTGCGATTTCCCGTAAATCCCGGACTCGGCCCGTATAGTCAAAAGTATACAAAGAAAGTACCCAGGGAGTAAACGCATTTCCCAAACGATTATTTAAATTATTATTTCACCACTAAAGCCCATGAGACTTGTAGTTTTTAAAAATGTTTTCATTTTTGATGAGACGCTGAATAAAAGAAGTTTAATCGCCGGCAAACGAAAACCCGCGATTTCCCGTAAATCCCGGACTCGGCCCGTATAGTCAAAAGTATACAAGGAAAGTACCCAGTGAGTAAACTCATTTCCCGAACGAATTTTTAAATTATTTTTTCACCACTAAAACGCATGAGACTTGTAGTTTTCAGAAATGTTTTCATTTTTGATGAGACGCTTAATGAAAGTGATTTAATCGCCGGCAAACGAAAACCCGCTATTTCCCGTAAATCCCGGGCTTGGCCCGTATAGTCGAATGTATACAAAGAAAGTACCCTGTGAGTAAACTCATATCTAAAACGATTTTTTAAATTATCTTTTCACCACTAAAACGCTTGAGACTTCTAGTTTTCAAAAATGTTTTCATTTTTGATGAGACGCTGAATAAAAGAAGTTTAATCGCCGGCAAACGAAAACCTGCGATTTCCAGTAAATACCGGACTCGGCCCGTATAGTCAAAAGTATACAAAGAAAGTACCCGGGGTGTAAACTCATTTCCCGAACGATTTTTTAAATTATTATTTCACCACTAAAGCCCATGAGACTTGTAGTTTTTAAAAATGTTTTCATTTTTGATGAGACACTGAATAAAAGAAGTTTAATTGCCGGCAAACGAAAACCCGCGACTTCCCGTAAATCCCGGACTCGGCCCGTATAGTCAAAAGTATACAAAGAAAGTACCCAGGGAGTAAACTCATTTCCCGAACGATTTTTTTAATTAATTTTCACCACTAAAACGCATGAGACTTGTAGTTTTCAAAAATGTTTTCATTTTTGATGAGACGATGAATAAAAGAAGTTTAATCGCCGTCAAACGAAAACCTGCTATTTCCCGTAAATCCCGGACTCGGCCCGTATAGTCAAAAGTATACAAAGAAAGTACCCAGGGAGTAAACTCATTTCCCAAACGATTATTTAAATTATTATTTCACCACTAAAGCCCATGAGACTTGTAGTTTTTAAAAATGTTTTCATTTTTGATGAGACGCTGAATAAAAGAAGTTTAATCGCCGGCAAACGAAAACCCGCGATTTCCCGTAAATCCCGGACTCGGCCCGTATAGTCAAAAGTATACAAGGAAAGTACCCAGTGAGTAAACTCATTTCCCGAACGAATTTTTAAATTATTTTTTCACCACTAAAACGCATGAGACTTGTAGTTTTCAGAAATGTTTTCATTTTTGATGAGACGCTGAATAAAAGAAGTTTAATCGCCGGCAAACGAAAACCTGTGATTTCCCGTAAATCCCGGACTTGGTCCGTATAGTCAAAAGTATACAAAGAAAGTACCCAGGGTGTAAACTCATTTCCCGAACGATTTTTTAAAAAATTATTTCACCACTAAAGCCCATGAGACTTGTAGTATTTAAAAATATTTTCATTTTTGATGAGACGCTGAATAAAAGAAGTTTAATCGCCGGCAAACGAGAACCCGCGATTTCCCGTAAATCCTGGGCTTGGCCCGTATAGTCAAAAGTATACAAAGAAAGTACCCTGTGAGTAAACTCATTTCCCGAACGATTATTTAAATTATTTTTTCACCACTAAAACGGATGAGACTTGTAGTTTTCAAAAATGTTTTCATTTTTGATGAGACGCTGAATAAAAGAAGTTTAATCTCCGGCAAACGAAAACCTGCGATTTCCCGTAAATCCCGGACTCGGCCCGTATAGTCAAAAGTATACAAAGAAAGTACCCGGGGTGTAAACTCATTTCCCGAACGATTTTTTAAATTATTATTTCACCACTAAAACGCATGAGACTTGTAGTTTTCAAAAATGTTTTCATTTTTGATGAGACGCTTAATGAAGGTTTAATCGCCGGCAAACTAAAACCTGAGATTTCCCGTAAATCCCGGGCTTGGCCCGTATAGTCGAATGTATACAAAGAAAGTACCCTGTAAGTAAACTCATTTCCAGAACAATTTTTTAATTTATTTTTTCACCACTAAAGCCCACGAGACTTGTAGTTTTTAAAAATGTTTTCATTTTTGATGAGACGCTGAATAAAAGAAGTTTAATCGCCGGCAAACGAAAACCTGCGATTTCCCGTAAATCCCGGACTCGGCCCGTATAGTCAAAAGTATACAAAGAAAGTACCCGGGGTGTAAACTCATTTCCCGAACGATTTTTTTAAATTATTATTTCACCACTAAAGCCCATGAGACTTGTAGTTTTTAAAAATGTTTTCATTTTTGATGAGGCGCTGAATAAAAGAAGTTTAATCGCCGGCAAACGAAAACCTGCGATTTCCCGTAAATCCCGGACTCGGCCCGTATAGTCAAAAGTATACAAAGAAAGTACCCAGGGTGTAAACTCATTTCCCGAACGATTTTTTAAATTATTTTTTCACCACTAAAACGCATTAGACTTGTAGTTTTCAAAAATGTTTTCATTTTTGATGAGACGCTGAATAAAAGAAGTTTAATCGCCGGCAAACGAAAGCCTGCGATTTCCCGTAAATCCCGGACTCGGCCCATATAGTCAAAAGTATACAAAGAAAGTACCCAGGGAGTAAACTCATTTCCCAAACGATTATTTAAATTATTATTTCACCACTAAAGCCCATGAGACTTGTAGTTTTTAAAAATGTTTTCATTTTTGATGAGACGCTGAATAAAAGAAGTTTAATCGCCGGCAAACGAAAACCCGCGATTTCCCGTAAATCCCGGACTCGGCCCGTATAGTCAAAAGTATACAAGGAAAGTACCCAGTGAGTAAACTCATTTCCCGAACGAATTTTTAAATTATTTTTTCACCACTAAAACGCATGAGACTTGTAGTTTTCAGAAATGTTTTCATTTTTGATGAGACGCTTAATGAAAGTGATTTAATCGCCGGCAAACGAAAACCCGCTATTTCCCGTAAATCCCGGGCTTGGCCCGTATAGTCGAATGTATACAAAGAAAGTACCCTGTGAGTAAACTCATTTCTAAAACGATTTTTTAAATTATCTTTTCACCACTAAAACGCTTGAGACTTCTAGTTTTCAAAAATGTTTTCATTTTTGATGAGACGCTGAATAAAAGAAGTTTAATCGCCGGCAAACGAAAACCTGCGATTTCCCGTAAATACCGGACTCGGCCCGTATAGTCAAAAGTATACAAAGAAAGTACCCGGGGTGTAAACTCATTTCCCGAACGATTTTTTAAATTATTATTTCACCACTAAAGCCCATGAGACTTGTAGTTTTTAAAAATGTTTTCATTTTTGATGAGACACTGAATAAAAGAAGTTTAATTGCCGGCAAACGAAAACCCGCGACTTCCCGTAAATCCCGGACTCGGCCCGTATAGTCAAAAGTATACAAAGAAAGTACCCAGGGAGTAAACTCATTTCCCGAACGATTTTTTTAATTAATTTTCACCACTAAAACGCATGAGACTTGTAGTTTTCAGAAATGTTTTCATTTTTAATGAGACGTTTAATGAAAGTTGTTTAATCGCCGGCAAACGAAAACCCGCGATTTCCCGTAAATCCCGGGCTTGGCCCGTATAGTCGAATGTATACAAAGAAAGTACCCTGTGAGTAAACTCATTTCCGAAACGATTTTTTCAATTATCTTTTCACCACTACAACGCACGAGACTTGCAGTTTTCAAAAATGTTTTCATTTTTGATGAGACGCTTAATGAAAGAGGTTTAATCGCCGGCAAACGAAAACCCGCGATTTCCCGTAAATCCCGGGCTTGGCCCGTATAGTCAAATGTATACAAAGAAAGTACCCTGTGAGTAAACTCATTTCCAGAACGATTTTTTAATTTATTTTTTCACCACTAAAACGCATGAGACTTGTAGTTTTCAAAAATGTTTTCATTTTTGATGAGACGCTTAATGAAGGTTTAATCGCCGGCAAACGAAAACCTGAGATTTCACGTAAATCCCGGGCTTGGCCCGTATAGTCGAATGTATACAAAGAAAGTACCCTGTAAGTAAACTCATTTCCAGAACGATTTTTTAATTTATTTTTTCACCACTAAAGCCCACGAGACTTGTAGTTTTTAAAAATGTTTTCATTTTTGATGAGACGCTGAATAAAAGAAGTTTAATCGCCGGCAAACGAAAACCCGCCATTTCCCGTAAATCCCGGACTTGGCCCGTATAGTTAAAAGTATACAAGGAAAGTACCCAGTGAGTAAACTCATTTCCAGAACGAATTTTTAAATTATTTTTTTCACCACTAAAACCTATGAGACTTGTAGTTTTCAAAAATGTTTTCATTTTTAATGAGACGCTGAATAAAAGAAGTTTAATCGCCGGCAAACGAAAACCTGCGATTTCCCGTAAATCCCGGACTCAGCCCGTATAGTCAAAAGTATACAAAGAAAGTACCCGGGGTGTAAACTCATTTCCCGAACGATTTTTTTAAATTATTATTTCACCACTAAAGCCCATGAACTTGTAGTTTTTAAAAATGTTTTCATTTTTGATGAGGCGCTGAATAAAAGAAGTTTAATCGCCGGCAAACGAAAACCTGCGATTTCCCGTAACACCCGGACTCGGCCCGTATAGTCAAAAGTATACAAAGAAAGTACCCAGGGTGTAAACTCATTTCCCGAACGATTTTTTAAATTATTTTTTCACCACTAAAACGCATGAGACTTGTAGTTTTCAAAAATGTTTTCATTTTTGATGAGACGATGAATAAAAGAAGTTTAATCGCCGTCAAACGAAAACCTGCTATTTCCCGTAAATCCCGGACTCGGCCCGTATAGTCAAAAGTATACAAAGAAAGTACCCAGGGAGTAAACTCATTTCCCAAACGATTATTTAAATTATTATTTCACCACTAAAGCCCATGAGACTTGTAGTTTTTAAAAATGTTTTCATTTTTGATGAGACGCTGAATAAAAGAAGTTTAATCGCCGGCAAACGAAAACCCGCGATTTCCCGTAAATCCCGGACTCGGCCCGTATAGTCAAAAGTTTACAAGGAAAGTACCCAGTGAGTAAACTCATTTCCCGAACGAATTTTTAAATTATTTTTTCACCACTAAAACGCATGAGACTTGTAGTTTTCAGAAATGTTTTCATTTTTGATGAGACGCTTAATGAAAGTGATTTAATCGCCGGCAAACGAAAACCCGCTATTTCCCGTAAATCCCGGGCTTGGCCCGTATAGTCGAATGTATACAAAGAAAGTACCCTGTGAGTAAACTCATTTCCAAAACGATTTTTTAAATTATCTTTTCACCACTAAAACGCTTGAGACTTCTAGTTTTCAAAAATGTTTTCATTTTTGATGAGACGCTGAATAAAAGAAGTTTAATCGCCGGCAAACGAAAACCCGCCATTTCCCGTAAACCCCGGACTCGGCCCGAAAAGTCAAAAGTATACAAAGAAAGAACCCAGGGAGTAAACTCATTTCCCGAACGATTTTTTAAATTATATTTTCACCACTAAAACGCATGAGACTTGTAGTTTTTAAAAATGTTTTCATTTTTGATGAGACGCTGAATAAAAGAAGTTTAATCGCCGGCAAACGAAAACCCGCGATTTCCCGTAAATCCCGGACTCGGCCCGTATAGTCAAAAGTATACAAGGAAAGTACCCAGTGAGTAAACTCATTTCCCGAACGAATTTTTAAAATATTTTTTCACCACTAAAACGCATGAGACTTGTAGTTTTCAGAAATGTTTTCATTTTTGATGAGACGCTTAATGAAAGTGATTTAATCGCCGGCAAACGAAAACCCGCTATTTCCCGTAAATCCCGGGCTTGGCCCGTATAGTCGAATGTATACAAAGAAAGTACCCTGTGAGTAAACTCATTTCCAAAACGATTTTTTAAATTATCTTTTCACCACTAAAACGCTTGAGACTTCTAGTTTTCAAAAATGTTTTCATTTTTGATGAGACGCTGAATAAAAGAAGTTTAATCGCCGGCAAACGAAAACCCGCCATTTCCCGTAAATACCGGACTCGGCCCGTATAGTCAAAAGTATACAAAGAAAGTACCCGGGGTGTAAACTCATTTCCCGAACGATTTTTTAAATTATTATTTCACCACTAAAGCCCATGAGACTTGTAGTTTTTAAAAATGTTTTCATTTTTGATGAGACACTGAATAAAAGAAGTTTAATTGCCGGCAAACGAAAACCCGCGACTTCCCGTAAATCCCGGACTCGGCCCGTATAGTCAAAAGTATACAAAGAAAGTACCCAGGGAGTAAACTCATTTCCCGAACGATTTTTTTAATTAATTTTCACCACTAAAACGCATGAGACTTGTAGTTTTCAGAAATGTTTTCATTTTTAATGAGACGTTTAATGAAAGTTGTTTAATCGCCGGCAAACGAAAACCCGCGATTTCCCGTAAATCCCGGGCTTGGCCCGTATAGTCGAATGTATACAAAGAAAGTACCCTGTGAGTAAACTCATTTCCGAAACGATTTTTTCAATTATCTTTTCACCACTACAACGCACGAGACTTGCAGTTTTCAAAAATGTTTTCATTTTTGATGAGACGCTTAATGAAAGAGGTTTAATCGCCGGCAAACGAAAACCCGCGATTTCCCGTAAATCCCGGGCTTGGCCCGTATAGTCAAATGTATACAAAGAAAGTACCCTGTGAGTAAACTCATTTCCAGAACGATTTTTTAATTTATTTTTTCACCACTAAAACGCATGAGACTTGTAGTTTTCAAAAATGTTTTCATTTTTGATGAGACGCTTAATGAAGGTTTAATCGCCGGCAAACGAAAACCTGAGATTTCACGTAAATCCCGGGCTTGGCCCGTATAGTCGAATGTATACAAAGAAAGTACCCTGTAAGTAAACTCATTTCCAGAACGATTTTTTAATTTATTTTTTCACCACTAAAGCCCACGAGACTTGTAGTTTTTAAAAATGTTTTCATTTTTGATGAGACGCTGAATAAAAGAAGTTTAATCGCCGGCAAACGAAAACCCGCCATTTCCCGTAAATCCCGGACTTGGCCCGTATAGTTAAAAGTATACAAGGAAAGTACCCAGTGAGTAAACTCATTTCCAGAACGAATTTTTAAATTATTTTTTTCACCACTAAAACCTATGAGACTTGTAGTTTTCAAAAATGTTTTCATTTTTAATGAGACGCTGAATAAAAGAAGTTTAATCGCCGGCAAACGAAAACCTGCGATTTCCCGTAAATCCCGGACTCAGCCCGTATAGTCAAAAGTATACAAAGAAAGTACCCGGGGTGTAAACTCATTTCCCGAACGATTTTTTTAAATTATTATTTCACCACTAAAGCCCATGAACTTGTAGTTTTTAAAAATGTTTTCATTTTTGATGAGGCGCTGAATAAAAGAAGTTTAATCGCCGGCAAACGAAAACCTGCGATTTCCCGTAACACCCGGACTCGGCCCGTATAGTCAAAAGTATACAAAGAAAGTACCCAGGGTGTAAACTCATTTCCCGAACGATTTTTTAAATTATTTTTTCACCACTAAAACGCATGAGACTTGTAGTTTTCAAAAATGTTTTCATTTTTGATGAGACGATGAATAAAAGAAGTTTAATCGCCGTCAAACGAAAACCTGCTATTTCCCGTAAATCCCGGACTCGGCCCGTATAGTCAAAAGTATACAAAGAAAGTACCCAGGGAGTAAACTCATTTCCCAAACGATTATTTAAATTATTATTTCACCACTAAAGCCCATGAGACTTGTAGTTTTTAAAAATGTTTTCATTTTTGATGAGACGCTGAATAAAAGAAGTTTAATCGCCGGCAAACGAAAACCCGCGATTTCCCGTAAATCCCGGACTCGGCCCGTATAGTCAAAAGTATACAAGGAAAGTACCCAGTGAGTAAACTCATTTCCCGAACGAATTTTTAAATTATTTTTTCACCACTAAAACGCATGAGACTTGTAGTTTTCAGAAATGTTTTCATTTTTGATGAGACGCTTAATGAAAGTGATTTAATCGCCGGCAAACGAAAACCCGCTATTTCCCGTAAATCCCGGGCTTGGCCCGTATAGTCGAATGTATACAAAGAAAGTACCCTGTGAGTAAACTCATTTCCAAAACGATTTTTTAAATTATCTTTTCACCACTAAAACGCTTGAGACTTCTAGTTTTCAAAAATGTTTTCATTTTTGATGAGACGCTGAATAAAAGAAGTTTAATCGCCGGCAAACGAAAACCCGCCATTTCCCGTAAACCCCGGACTCGGCCCGAAAAGTCAAAAGTATACAAAGAAAGAACCCAGGGAGTAAACTCATTTCCCGAACGATTTTTTAAATTATATTTTCACCACTAAAACGCATGAGACTTGTAGTTTTTAAAAATGTTTTCATTTTTGATGAGACGCTGAATAAAAGAAGTTTAATCGCCGGCAAACGAAAACCCGCGATTTCCCGTAAATCCCGGACTCGGCCCGTATAGTCAAAAGTATACAAGGAAAGTACCCAGTGAGTAAACTCATTTCCCGAACGAATTTTTAAATTATTTTTTCACCACTAAAACGCATGAGACTTGTAGTTTTCAGAAATGTTTTCATTTTTGATGAGACGCCTAATGAAAGTGATTTAATCGCCGGCAAACGAAAACCCGCTATTTCCCGTAAATCCCGGGCTTGGCCCGTATAGTCGAATGTATACAAAGAAAGTACCCTGTGAGTAAACTCATTTCCAAAACGATTTTTTAAATTATCTTTTCACCACTAAAACGCTTGAGACTTCTAGTTTTCAAAAATGTTTTCATTTTTGATGAGACGCTGAATAAAAGAAGTTTAATCGCCGGCAAACGAAAACCTGCTATTTCCCGTAAATCCCGGACTCGGCCCGTATAGTCAAAAGTATACAAAGAAAGTACCCAGGGAGTAAACTCATTTCCCAAACGATTATTTAAATTATTATTTCACCACTAAAGCCCATGAGACTTGTAGTTTTTAAAAATGTTTTCATTTTTGATGAGACGCTGAATAAAAGAAGTTTAATCGCCGGCAAACGAAAACCCGCGATTTCCCGTAAATCCCGGACTCGGCCCGTATAGTCAAAAGTATACAAGGAAAGTACCCAGTGAGTAAACTCATTTCCCGAACGAATTTTTAAATTATTTTTTCACCACTAAAACGCATGAGACTTGTAGTTTTCAGAAATGTTTTCATTTTTGATGAGACGCTTAATGAAAGTGATTTAATCGCCGGCAAACGAAAACCCGCTATTTCCCGTAAATCCCGGGCTTGGCCCGTATAGTCGAATGTATACAAAGAAAGTACCCTGTGAGTAAACTCATTTCCAAAACGATTTTTTAAATTATCTTTTCACCACTAAAACGCTTGAGACTTCTAGTTTTCAAAAATGTTTTCATTTTTGATGAGACGCTGAATAAAAGAAGTTTAATCGCCGGCAAACGAAAACCCGCCATTTCCCGTAAACCCCGGACTCGGCCCGAAAAGTCAAAAGTATACAAAGAAAGAACCCAGGGAGTAAACTCATTTCCCGAACGATTTTTTAAATTATATTTTCACCACTAAAACGCATGAGACTTGTAGTTTTTAAAAATGTTTTCATTTTTGATGAGACGCTGAATAAAAGAAGTTTAATCGCCGGCAAACGAAAACCCGCGATTTCCCGTAAATCCCGGACTCGGCCCGTATAGTCAAAAGTATACAAGGAAAGTACCCAGTGAGTAAACTCATTTCCCGAACGAATTTTTAAATTATTTTTTCACCACTAAAACGCATGAGACTTGTAGTTTTCAGAAATGTTTTCATTTTTGATGAGACGCCTAATGAAAGTGATTTAATCGCCGGCAAACGAAAACCCGCTATTTCCCGTAAATCCCGGGCTTGGCCCGTATAGTCGAATGTATACAAAGAAAGTACCCTGTGAGTAAACTCATTTCCAAAACGATTTTTTAAATTATCTTTTCACCACTAAAACGCTTGAGACTTCTAGTTTTCAAAAATGTTTTCATTTTTGATGAGACGCTGAATAAAAGAAGTTTAATCGCCGGCAAACGAAAACCCGCCATTTCCCGTAAACCCCGGACTCGGCCCGCAAAGTCAAAAGTATACAAAGAAAGAACCCAGGGAGTAAACTCATTTCCCGAACGATTTTTTAAATTATATTTTCACCACTAAAACGCATGAGACTTGTAGTTTTCAAAAATGTTTTCATTTTTGATGAGACGCTGAATAAAAGAAGTTTAATCGCCGGCAAACGAAAACCTGTTATTTCCCGTAAATCCCGGGCTTGGCCCGTATAGTCGAATGTATACAAAGAAAGTACCCTGTGAGTAAACTCATTTCCAAAACGATTTTTTAAATTATCTTTTCACCACTAAAACGCTTGAGACTTCTAGTTTTCAAAAATGTTTTCATTTTTGATGAGACGCTGAATAAAAGAAGTTTAATCGCCGGCAAACGAAAACCCGCCATTTCCCGTAAACCCCGGACTCGGCCCGCATAGTCAAAAGTATACCAAGAAAGAACCCAGGGAGTAAACTCATTTCCCGAACGATTTTTTAAGATATATTTTCACCACTAAAACGCATGAGACTTGTAGTTTTCAAAAATGTTTTCATTTTTGATGAGACGCTGAATAAAAGAAGTTTAATCGCCGGCAAACGAAAACCTGTGATTTCCCTTAAATCCCGGACTTGGTCCGTATTGTCAAAAGTATACAAAGAAAGTACCCAGGGTGTAAACTCATTTCCCGAACGATTTTTTAAAAAATTATTTCACCACTAAAGCCCATGAGACTTGTAGTATTTAAAAATATTTTCATTTTTGATGAGACGCTGAATAAAAGAAGTTTAATCGCCGGCAAACGAGAACCCGCGATTTCCCGTAAATCCCGGGCTTGGCCCGTATAGTTAAAAGTATACAAAGAAAGTACCCTGTGAGTAAACTCATTTCCCGAACGATTATTTAAATTATTTTTTCACCACTAAAACGGATGAGACTTGTAGTTTTTAAAAATGTTTTCATTTTTGATGAGACGCTAAATAAAAGAAGTTTAATCGCCGGCAAACGAAAACCTGCGATTTCCCGTAAATCCCGGACTCGGCCCGTATAGTCAAAAGTATACAAAGAAAGTACCCGGGGTGTAAACTCATTTCCCGAACGATTTTTTAAATTATTATTTCACCACTAAAACGCATGAGAGTTGTAGTTTTCAAAAATGTTTTCATTTTTGATGAGACGCTTAATGAAGGTTTAATCGCCGGCAAACAAAAACCTGAGATTTCCCGTAAATCCCGGGCTTGGCCCGTATAGTCGAATGTATACAAAGAAAGTACCCTGTAAGTAAACTCATTTCCAGAACGATTTTTTAATTTATTTTTTCACCACTAAAGCCCACGAGACTTGTAGTTTTTAAAAATGTTTTCATTTTTGATGAGACGCTGAATAAAAGAAGTTTAATCGCCGGCAAACGAAAACCCGCGATTTCCCGTAAATCCCGGACTTGGCCCGTATAGTTAAAAGTATACAAGGAAAGTACCCAGTGAGTAAACTCATTTCCAGAACGAATTTTTAAATTATTTTTTCACCACTAAAACCTATGAGACTTGTAGTTTTCAAAAATGTTTTCATTTTTGATGAGACGCTGAATAAAAGAAGTATAATCGCCGGCAAACGAAAACCTGCGATTTCCCGTAAATCCCGGACTCGGCCCGTATAGTCAAAAGTATACAAAGAAAGTACCCGGGGTGTAAACTCATTTCCCGAACGATTTTTTTAAATTATTATTTCACCACTAAAGCCCGTGGGACTTGTAGTTTTTAAAAATGTTTTCATTTTTGATGAGGCGCTGAATAAAAGAAGTTTAATCGCCGGCAAACGAAAACCTGCGATTTCCCGTAAATCCCGGACTCGGCCCGTATAGTCCAAAGTATACAAAGAAAGTACCCAGGGTGTAAACTCATTTCCCGAACGATTTTTTAAATTATTGTTTCACCACTAAAACGCATGAGACTTGTAGTTTTCAAAAATGTTTTCATTTTTGATGAGACGCTGAATAAAAGAAGTTTAATCGCCGGCAAACGAAAGCCTGCGATTTCCCGTAAATCCCGGACTCGGCCCGTATAGTCAAAAGTATACAAAGAAAGTACCCAGGGAGTAAACTCATTTCCCAAACGATTATTTAAATTATTATTTCACCACTAAAGCCCATGAGACTTGTAGTTTTCAAAAATGTTTTCATTTTTGATGAGACGCTTAATGAAAGTGATTTAATCGCCGGCAAACGAAAACCCGCTATTTCCCGTAAATCCCGGGCTTGGCCCGTATAGTCGAATGTATACAAAGAAAGTACCCTGTGAGTAAACTCATTTCCAAAACGATTTTTTAAATTATCTTTTCACCACTAAAACGCTTGAGACTTCTAGTTTTCAAAAATGTTTTCATTTTTGATGAGACGCTGAATAAAAGAAGTTTAATCGCCGGCAAACGAAAACCCGCCATTTCCCGTAAACCCCGGACTCGGCCCGCAAAGTCAAAAGTATACAAAGAAAGAACCCAGGGACTCATTTCCCGAACGATTTTTTAAAAAATTATTTCACCACTAAAGCCCATGAGACTTGTAGTATTTAAAAATATTTTCATTTTTGATGAGACGCTGAATAAAAGAAGTTTAATCGC
Organism: Hydractinia symbiolongicarpus; assembly: GCF_029227915.1. Taxonomy (NCBI): domain Eukaryota; kingdom Metazoa; phylum Cnidaria; class Hydrozoa; order Anthoathecata; family Hydractiniidae; genus Hydractinia; species Hydractinia symbiolongicarpus. The sequence goes on along the minus strand of NC_079875.1, from coordinate 1,576,400 downwards.
CGGCAAACGAGAACCCGCGATTTCCCGTAAATCCCGGGCTTGGCCCGTATAGTCAAAAGTATGCAAAGAAAGTACCCTGTGAGTAAACTCATTTCCCGAACGATTATTTAAATTATTTTTTCACCACTAAAACGGATGAGACTTGTAGTTTTCAAAAATGTTTTCATTTTTGATGAGACGCTGAATAAAAGAAGTTTAATCGCCGGCAAACGAAAACCTGCGATTTCCCGTAAATCCCGGACTCGGCCCGTATAGTCAAAAGTATACAAAGAAAGTACCCGGGGTGTAAACTCATTTCCCGAACGATTTTTTAAATTATTATTTCACCACTAAAGCCCATGAGACTTGTAGTTTTTAAAAATGTTTTCATTTCTGATGAGACACTGAATAAAAGAAGTTTAATTGCCGGCAAACGAAAACCCGCGAGTTCCCGTAAATCCCGGACTCGGCCCGTATAGTGAAAAGTATACAAAGAAAGTACCCAGGGAGTAAACTCATTTCCCGAACGATTTTTTAAATTATATTTTCACCACTAAAACGCATGAGACTTGTAGTTTTCAAAAATGTTTTCATTTTTGATGAGACGCTGAATAAAAGAAGTTTAATCGCCGGCAAACGAAAACCTGTGATTTCCCGTAAATCCCGGGCTTGGCCCGTATAGTCGAATGTATACAAAGAAAGTACCCTGTGAGTAAACTCATTTCCAAAACGATTTTTTAAAATATCTTTTCACCACTAAAACGCTTGAGACTTCTAGTTTTCAAAAATGTTTTCATTTTTGATGAGACGCTGAATAAAAGAAGTTTAATCGCCGGCAAACGAAAACCCGCCATTTCCCGTAAACCCCGGACTCGGCCCGCATAGTCAAAAGTATATAAAGAAAGAACCCAGGGAGTAAACTCATTTCCCGAACGATTTTTTAAATTATATTTTCACCACTAAAACGCATGAGACTTGTAGTTTTCAAAAATGTTTTCATTTTTGATGAGACGCTGAATAAAAGAAGTTTAATCGCCGGCAAACGAAAACCTGTGATTTCCCGTAAATCCCGGACTTGGCCCGTATAGTCAAAAGTATACAAAGAAAGTACCCAGGGTGTAAACTCATTTCCCGAACGATTTTTTAAAAAATTATTTCACCACTAAAGCCCATCAGACTTGTAGTGATTAAAAATATTTTCATTTTTGATGAGACGCTGAATAAAAGAAGTTTAATCGCCGGCAAACGAGAACCCGCGATTTCCCGTAAATCCCGGGCTTGGCCCGTATAGTCAAAAGTATACAAAGAAAGTACCCTGTGAGTAAACTCATTTCCCGAACGATTATTTAAATTATTTTTTCACCACTAAATGGATGAGACTTGTAGTTTTCAAAAATGTTTTCATTTTTGATGAGACGCTGAATAAAAGAAGTTTAATCGCCGGCAAACGAAAACCTGCGATTTCCCGTAAATCCCGGACTCGGCCCGTATAGTCAAAAGTATACAAAGAAAGTACCCGGGGTGTAAACTCATTTCCCGAACGATTTTTTAAATTATTATTTCACCACTAAAGACCATGAGACTTGTAGTTTTTAAAAATGTTTTCATTTTTGATGAGACACTGAATAAAAGAAGTTTAATTGCCGGCAAACGAAAACCCGCGAGTTCCCGTAAATCCCGGACTCGGCCCGTATAGTGAAAAGTATACAAAGAAAGTACCCAGGGAGTAAACTCATTTCCCGAACGATTTTTTAAATTAATTTTCACCACTAAAACGCATAAGACTTGTAGTTTTCAGAAATATTTTCATTTTTGATGAGACGTTTAATGAAAAATGTTTAATCGCCGGCAAACGAAAACCCGCGATTTCCCGTAAATCCCGGGCTTGGCCCGTATAGTCAAATGTATACAAAGAAAGAACCCAGGGAGTAAACTCATTTCCCGAACGATTTTTTAAATTATATTTTCACCACTAAAACGCATGAGACTTGTAGTTTTCAAAAATGTTTTCATTTTTGATGAGACGCTGAATAAAAGAAGTTTAATCGCCGGCAAACGAAAACCTGCGATTTCCCGTAAATCCCGGACTCGGCCCGTATAGTCAAAAGTATACAAAGGAAGTACCCAGGGAGTAAACTCATTTCCCAAACGATTATTTAAATTATTATTTCACCACTAAAGCCCATGAGACTTGTAGTTTTTAAAAATGTTTTCATTTTTTATGAGACGCTGAATAAAAGAAGTTTAATCTCCGGCAAACGAAAACCCGCGATTTCCCGTAAATCCCGGACTCGGCCCGTATAGTCAAAAGTATACAAGGAAAGTACCCAGTGAGTAAACTCATTTCCCGAACGAATTTTTAAATTACTTTTTCACCACTAAAACGCATGAGACTTGTAGTTTTCAGAAATGTTTTCATTTTTGATGAGACGCTGAATAAAAGAAGTTTAATCGCCGGCAAACGAAAACCCGCCATGTCCCGTAAACCCCGGACTCGGCCCGCATAGTCAAAAGTATACAAAGAAAGAACCCAGGGAGTAAACTCATTTCCCGAACGATTTTTTAAATTATATTTTCACCACTAAAACGCATGAGACTTGTAGTTTTCAAAAATGTTTTCATTTTTGATGAGACGCTAAATAAAAAAAGTTTAATCGCCGGCAAACGAAAACCTGCGATTTCCCGTAAATCCCGGACTCGGCCCGTATAGTCAAAAGTATACAAAGAAAGTACCCAGGGTGTAAACTCATTTCCCGAACGATTTTATAAATTATTATTTCACCACTAAAGCCCATGAGACTTGTAGTATTTAAAAATATTTTCATTTTTGATGAGACGCTGAATAAAAGAAGTTTAATCGCCGGCAAACGAAAACCCGCGACTTCCCGTAAATCCCGGACTCGGCCCGTATAGTCAAAAGTATACAAAGAAAGTACCCAGGGAGTAAACTCATTTCCCGAACGATTTTTTAAATTATTTTTTCACCACTAAAACGCATGAGACTTGTAGTTTTCAAAAATGTTTTAATTTTTGATGAGACGCTGAATAAAAAAAGTTTAATCGCCGGGAAACGAAAACCTGCGATTTCCCGTAAATACTGGACTCGGCCCGTATAGTCAAAAGTATACAAAGAAAGTACCCAGGGAGTAAATTCATTTCCCGAACGATTTTTTAAATTATACTTTCACCACTAAAACGCATGAGACTTGTAGTTTTCAAAAATGATTTCATTTTTGATGAGACGCTGAATAAAAGAAGTTTAATCGCCGGCAAACGAAAACCTGTGATTTCCCGTAAATCCCGGGCTTGGCCCGTATAGTCGAATGTATACAAAGAAAGTACCCTGTGAGTAAACTCATTTCCAAAACGATTTTTTAAAATATCTTTTCACCACTAAAACGCTTGAGACTTTTAGTTTTCAAAAATGTTTTCATTTTTGATGAGACGCTGAATAAAAGAAGTTTAATCGCCGGCAAACGAAAACCCGCCATTTCCCGTAAACCCCGGACTCGGCCCGCATAGTCAAAAGTATACAAAGAAAGAACCCAGGGAGTAAACTCATTTCCCGAACGATTTTTTAATTTATTTTTTCACCACTAAAGCCCACGAGACTTGCAGTTTTTAAAAATGTTTTCATTTTTGATGAGACGCTGAATAAAAGAAGTTTAATCGCCGGCAAACGAAAACCTGCGATTTCCCGTAAATCCCGGGCTCGGCCCGTATAGTTAAAAGTATACAAGGAAAGTACCCAGTGAGTAAACTCATTTCCAGAACGAATTTTTAAATTATTTTTTCACCACTAAAACGCATGAGACTTGTAGTTTTCAAAAATGTTTTCATTTTTGATGAGACGCTGAATAAAAAAAGTTTAATCGCCGGCAAACGAAAACCTGCGATTTTCCGTAAATCCCAGACTCGGCCCGTATAGTCAAAAGTATACAAAGAAAGTACCCAGGATGTAAACTCATTTCCCGAACGATTTTATAAATTATTATTTCACCACTAAAGCCCATGAGACTTGTAGTATTTAAAAATATTTTCATTTTTGATGAGACGCTGAATAAAAGAAGTTTAATCGCCGGCAAACGAAAACCCGCGACTTCCCGTAAATCCCGGAATCGGCCCGTATAGTCAAAAGTATACAAAGAAAGTACCCAGGGAGTAAACTCATTTCCCGAACGATTTTTTAAATTATTTTTTCACCACTAAAACGCATGAGACTTGTAGTTTTCAAAAATGTTTTCATTTTTGATGAGACGCTGAATAAAAGAAGTTTAATCGCCGGCAAACGAAAACCTGCGATTTCCCGTAAATACCGGACTCGGCCCGTATAGTCAAAAGTATACAAAGAAAGTACCCGGGGTGTAAACTCATTTCCCGAACGATTTTTTAAATTATTATTTCACCACTAAAGCCCACGAGACTTGTAGTTTTTAAAAATGTTTTCATTTTTGATGAGACACTGAATAAAAGAAGTTTAATTGCCGGCAAACGAAAACCTGCGACTTCCCGTAAATCCCGGACTCGGCCCGTATAGTCAAAAGTATACAAAGAAAGTACCCAGGGAGTAAACTCATTTCCCGAACGATTTTTTAAATTAATTTTCACCACTAAAACGCATGAGACTTGTAGTTTTCAGAAATGTTTTCATTTTTGATGAGACGTTTAATGAAAGTTGTTTAATCGCCGGCAAACGAAAACCCGCGATTTCCCGTAAATCTTGGGCTTGGCCCGTATAGTCGAATGTATACAAAGAAAGTACCCTGTGAGTAAACTCATTTCCGAAACGATTTTTTCAATTATCTTTTCACCACTAAAACGCACGAGACTTGCAGTTTTCAAAAATGTTTTCATTTTTGATGAGACGCTTAATGAAAGAGGTTTAATCGCCGGCAAACGAAAACCCGCGATTTCCCGTAAATCCCGTGCTTGGCCCGTATAGTCAAATGTATACAAAGAAAGTACCCTGTGAGTAAACTCATTTCCAGAACGATTTTTTAATTTATTTTTTCACCACTAAAACGCATGAGACTTGTAGTTTTCAAAAATGTTTTCATTTTTGATGAGACGCTTAATGAAGGTTTAATCGCCGGCAAACGAAAACCTGAGATTTCCCGTAAATCCCGGGCTTGGCCCGTATAGTCGAATGTATACAAAGAAAGTACCCTGTAAGTAAACTCATTTCCAGAACGATTTTTTAATTTATTTTTTCACCACTAAAGCCCACGAGACTTGTAGTTTTTAAAAATGTTTTCATTTTTGATGAGACGCTGAATAAAAGAAGTTTAATCGCCGGCAAACGAAAACCCGCGAATTCCCGTAAATCCCGGACTCGGCCCGTATAGTTAAAAGTATACAAGGAAAGTACCCAGTGAGTAAACTCATTTCCAGAACGAATTTTTAAATTATTTTTTCACCACTAAAACCTATGAGACTTGTAGTTTTCAAAAATGTTTTCATTTCATTTTCAAGCAGCATGGAAAATTTAACTAATACACCAATTGTAGAATTCATTGATACACCACTTCGTAAAATTAGCTCGACTTCAGATATTCCTATAATTCTTGAAAGAAATGGAGTTAAAGAAAGTGATGAATCGTTTATAGACCGCATGTATTCAAACATCAACTTACAAAAAATGAAAGGTGAGCTAATACACGATCTTAAAAACTACCTTGATGAATGTGTTAAAAATGTTGCTCTGTCAAACCGTCACGTTTCTACTGAATGGGATAGTAATAAAATGTTTAGTGTGTTGGAGGAAAGGATTTTATTTTTGGAAAAGGAAGTAAATGCCAAAAATGAAATGATACAAATGTTATTAGCGACGAAATCATCAACGCGTGACGACATACTACATAACTCTCATAGCTTCAACAAATTAAAATCTTGCGAAACAAACGAGAATTTTACAATTCCCAAGGACACCGTTAAGGCAAAAATCATTAAACAGAGTTCCTTTATTCACGCAAATCGCTTTGAAAACTTGCCCATTGAAGAAATAATGGATGATGTAAATAGTGTTGCCAACGAAGTGCCGCATAAAACGCCGCGAAGGAGATCTGACAAAAAATCTAAAGTTACGCAAATAATTGGAGACTCGATTGTAAAAGAAGTGAAGGGCTGGAAACTTTCTTCAAACGAGAACAAGATTATAGTGAAATCCTTCTCTGGAGCCACGACTAAATGCATGGAAAGTTACGCAATACCAACTACGAACATGTCTCCCGATAACATTATTATTCATTGTGGCACTAACGATCTTAATAGAATCGAAACCGATCAAATTGCTCAAAACATAGTAAAATTGGCTATTAAATTGAAATCTGGTGAAAATAATGTAATGATATCGGGCATAATTCAACGAAAAGACAGACTAAATGAAAAGGTGATGGCAGTCAACAAATCTCTCGCTCATCTTTGCGAACAAAAAACATCGGCTTTATCAATAATGATAATATAAACCCCGACTTGCATTTGAATAGAAGTCGCCTTCACCTAAATATGAAAGGGACTTCAATATTGTCTCGGAACTTTCTACAGGTGATTGAGGATTGACACAAAAAACCTGTCGAAATTTACGACACAGATCCACCGAACACTGCCTCAGATACTTTTGATTCAACATATGATATTTTCACTCTACGTCGCAGTAACATGTGTAACTTGATAGTCGGTCATTTGAACGTAAACTCGTTGCGAAACAAGTTCGAAGCAATTGATTTAACTTTCAAGCACAATATTGATGTTCTGCTTCTAACTGAAACGAAAATAGATGAATCGTTCACTGATGCTCAATTTAAGTTAGATAATTACGCAATTCTGAGGAAAGATAGAAATGGACATGGTGGCGGTATTTTACTCTATATAAATGAAAATATTCCCTTCAAAGTGTTGCGAAAATATACTTTACCGGATGATATCGAAGTTTTAGTTGTCGAAATAAATCTTCGAAAACGCAAATGGCTTTTAATCGGGGCATATAAACCACCGTTACAAAAAAATTACTACTTTTTAACTCAAATCGCAAATGTATTGATTTCACATCTCAACTATCACGAAAACATCATAATTATGGGTGATTTAAACATGGAAATAAGTGACACAGATTTCGATAACTTCATTTCAACATACGACCTCCATAGACTAATCAAATCACCAACCTGCTTTAAGTCAAGTACTTCGCCTTCTTGCATTGATCACATATTAACAAATCAACCAAATTTCTTTAAAAATAGTGTAACAATCGAAACTGGCATATCAGATTGCCATTTATTTGTTGGAAGTGTGATGAGAATGAACGTGATTAAAGGCGACCCAATTGTGAAACACTACAGAAATTACAACAAAATTGACTACTTTGATTTTGAAAGAACATTATCAATGAACTTTTTGAAATTACTTGAGAATAATTACGACTTTAACCAATTCAATTTATGCATCACGTCTACGCTAAACCATTTTGCACCATTGAAAAAGAAAATACTAAGATTCAATAACGCACCTTTTATCACCAAGAAGCTTCGCAAAGCTATTATGCACAGATCCAAACTTCGTCGCATATATAACAAATCACGATCAAAAGAAAATTGGTCCAACTTCACTAGACAGAGAAACTACTGTGTTTCCTTATTACGAAAAACCAGACGTTCGTATTTCAAGGGTTTACGTATGACAAGCATTACTGATAATAAAAAGTTCTGGAAGTCTGTTAAGCCATTGTTTTCAAACGTTAGTTATAACACCAACAAAATTATCTTAATCGAGAAAGAAAAGATAGTCACCGACGAACAAAAATTATGCAAAATCTTCAATGAATATTACACCAACATCACGAAAAATTTACCAATCAAACCAAACGATGATACACATACAGCAACCATTCACGATGCAATCCACTCGTATACTAATCACATCAGTATTTTGAAAATTCGTGAAAATGTGGGTTATGATGAAAAGTTCTATTTTTCGCTGGTTGAACAGCCTGATGTTCTCAAAGTCATCAAAGACATGGATGCAAAGAAATCTTCTGTTAGTGGTGATTTTCCAGTTTTTATGTTGAAAAAGTTTATTCATATCTTTGTTCCTATCCTCACTAATATTATAAATTTTTGTTTACAGTCTAATATTTTTCCTGATGATTTAAAACTTGCAGAGGTTATACCTGTTTTTAAGAAGGGTGACTGTAATGATAAGGAGAAATATAGACCTGTTAGCTTGCTTCCCTGTTTATCAAAGGTTTTTGAAAGAATTATTCTTAATCAAATGCACACTTTTATGCATGACAAACTCAGCCCTCATCTATCAGGCTTCAGAAAGGGTTATAATACACAATATGCTCTCATTCGAATGATTGAACAATGGAAAAGCACACTTGATAATAAGGGTGTAGTTGGAGCAGTGCTAATGGACCTTTCAAAAGCTTTTGATACTATCAATCATGATTTGCTTATTGCAAAGCTGCATGCCTATGGTTTTTCTGAATCTTCTTTATTATTTATTCACTCATACTTGAAAAATCGTTTTCAGAGAACCAGAATAAATTCTTCTTTTAGCGAATGGCTTCCTCTTCAAGTTGGAGTTCCACAAGGATCAATCTTAGGACCTCCTTTCTTCAATTATTCTATAAACGATTTATTCTGGTTCATTATTCAATCATCCCTTTGTAACTTTGTAGATGATAACACCTTATATGCTTGTGAAAATTCATTAGAAGATGTAAAACAAACACTGCTTACTAATTTGGTCATAGTTAATAATTGGTTTTATGAAAATTACTTAGCAATAAATTTGAAAAAGTATCAATATATTGTATTAGGTCATCACGATGAAAGTTTGATATTTAACCATTTGAAAATTGCGTGTAAATTGTCTGTAGTGCTTCTTGGTGTTACGATTGACTCGAGACTAAACTTTCATTCGCATGTCAAAAACATCTGTAATAAGGCTAGTAGGAAACTCAACGTGCTTCAAAGGATATCTTCCTTTTTGACACCCAAAATGAAGCGTTTTCTCTTCAATTCATTTATTTTGTCTCAGTTTTCTCACTGTCCCTTAGTATGGATGTTTTGTGGAAAAGTTGCGAATAATCGAATCAATCGTATTCATGAACGTTGTCTAAGAATCATACAGGACGATATAAATGGCAATTACGATGAACTTTTATCCTTATGTAATGTTAAAAATATTCACATCATCAATTTACAGAATTTAATGAAAGAGGTTTACAAATTTTTAAATGGATTGTCACCTCTATATATGAACGAGATATTTTCTGTTAGGGAAAACAAGTACAACCTTCGTTGCTTTAATTTGATCAGGCGACCAACTTGTCGGACAACGTACTATGGCTTAAATACTTTATCAAATATTGCAGGGAAGCTATGGATATCTGTGCCTGACGCTACAAAGAATGCTCCTTCTCTCGAAGCCTTCCGTAGCTCAATAAAATTTTGGGAAGGTGATGTTTGCACCTGTCAAATATGCATGGATATACCATACATATTTTAACTTTACTTATTTATTTATTTATTTTTCTTATTTTTTATCGCTGTTTGCCTTGTTTTACGTTTTGTTGTCGATTTAAATTAGTTATTTAAATACTATTGTATCTATCGACGTTAAATAAAGAGAAAATCAAAATCAAAAATCAAATCAAATTTTTGATGAGACGCTGAATAAAAGAAGTTTAATCGCCGGCAAACGAAAACCTGCGATTTCCCGTAAATCTTGGACTCGGCCCGTATAGTCAAAAGTATACTAAGAAAGTACCCAGGGTGTAAACTCATTTCCCTAACGATTTTTTAAATTATTTTTTCACCACTAAAACGCATGAGACTTGTAGTTTTCAAAAATGTTTTCATTTTTGATGATACGCTCAATGAAAGAGGTTTAATCGCCGGCAAACGAAAACCCGAGATTTCCCGTAAATCCCGGGCTTGGCCCGTATAGTCGAATGTATACAAAGAAAGTACCCTCTGAGTAAACTCATTTCCAGAACGATTTTTTGATTTATTTTTTCACCACTAAAACGCATGAGACTTGTAGTTTTCAAAAATGTTTTCATTTTTGATGAGACGCTGAATAAAAGAAGTTTAATCGCCTGCAAACGAAAACCTGCAATTTCCCGTAAATCCCGGGCTTGGCCCGTATAGTCGAATGTATACAAAGAAAGTACCCTGTAAGTAAACTCATTTCCAGAACGAATTTTTATTTTATTTTTTCACCACTAAAGCCCACGAGACTTGTAGTTTTTAAAAATGTTTTTATTTTTGATGAGACGCTGAATAAAAGAAGTTTAATCGCCGGCAATCGAAAACCCGCGATTTCCCGTAAATCCCGGACTCGGCCCGTATAGTTAAAAGTATACAAGGAAAGTACCCAGTGAGTACACTCATTTCCAGAACGAATTTTTAAATTATTTTTTCACCACTAAAACCTATGAGACTTGTAGTTTTTAAAAATGTTTTCATTTTTAATGAGACGCTGAATAAAAGAAGTTTAATCGCCAGCAAACGAAAACCCGCAATTTCCCGTAAATCTTGGACTCGGCCCGTATAGTCAAAAGTATACAAAGAAAGTACCCAGGGTGTAAACTCATTTCCCGAACGATTTTTTAAATTATTTTTTCACCACTAAAACGCATGAGACTTGTAGTTTTTAAAAATGTTTTTATTTTTGATGAGACGCTGAATAAAAGAAGTTTAATCGCCGGCAAACGAAAACCTGCGATTTCCCGTAAATCCTCGACTCGGCCCGTATAGTCAAAAGTATACAAAGAAAGTACCCAGGGTGTAAACTCATTTCCCGAACGATTTTTTAAATTATTTTTTCACCACTAAAACGCATGAGACTTGTAGTTTTCAAAAATGGTTTCATTTTTGATGAGACGCTGAATAAAAGAAGTTTAATCGCCAGCAAACGAAAACCCGCAATTTCCCGTAAATCTTGGACTCGGCCCGTATAGTCAAAAGTATACAAAGAAAGTACCCAGGGTGTAAACTCATTTCCCGAACGATTTTTTAAATTATTTTTTCACCACTAAAACGCATGAGACTTGTAGTTTTTAAAAATGTTTTCATTTTTGATGAGACGCTGAATAAAAGAAGTTTAATCGCCGGCAAACGAAAACCCGCGATTTCCCGTAAATCCCGGACTCGGCCCGTATAGTTAAAAGTATACAAGGAAAGTACCCAGTGAGTACACTCATTTCCAGAACGAATTTTTAAATTATTTTTTCACCACTAAAACCTATGAGACTTGTAGTTTTCAAAAATGTTTTCATTTTTGATGAGACGCTGAATAAAAGAAGTTTAATCGCTGGCAAACGAAAACCCGAGATTTCCCGTAAATCCCGGGCTTGGCCCGTATAGTCGAATGTATACAAAGAAAGTACCCTGTGAGTAAACTCATTTCCAGAACGATTTTTTAATTTATTTTTTCACCACTAAAACGCATGAGACTTGTAGTTTTCAAAAATGTTTTCATTTTTGATGAGACGCTGAATAAAAGAAGTTTAATCGCCGGCAAACGAAAACCTGCAATTTCCCGTAAATCCTGGACTCGGCCCGTATCGTCAAAAGTATACAAAGAAAGTACCCAGGGAGTAAACTCATTTCCCAAACGATTTTTTAAATTAATATTTCACCACTAAAGCCCATGAGACTTGTAGTTTTTAAAAATGTTTTCATTTTTGATGAGACGCTGAATAAAAGAAGTTTAATCGCCGGCAAACGAAAACCTGCGATTTCCCGTAAATCCCGGACTCGGCCCGTATAGTCAAAAGTATACAAAGGAAGTACCCAGGGTGTAAACTCATTTCCCGAACGATTTTTTAAATTATTTTTTCACCACTAAAACGCATGAGACTTGTAATTTTCAAAAATGTTTTCATTTTTGATGACACGCTGAATAAAAGAAGTTTAATCGCCGGCAAACGAAAACCTGTGATTTCCCGTAAATCCTGCACTCGGCACGTATAGTCAAAAGTATACAAAGAAAGTACCCAGGGAGTAAACTCATTTCCCAAAAGATTTTTTAAATTATTATTTCACCACTAAAGCCCATGAGACTTGTAGATTTAAAAATGTTTTCATTTTTGATGAGACGCTGAATAAAAGAAGTTTAATCGCCGGCAAACGAAAACCCGCAATTTCCCGTAAACCCCGGTCTCGGCCCGTATAGTCAAAAGTATACAAGCAAAGTACCCAGTGAGTAAACTCATTTCCCCAACGAATTTTTAAATTATTTTTTCACCACTAAAACGCATGAGACTTGTAGTTTTCAGAAATGTTTTCATTTTTGATGAGACGCTTAATGAAAGCGGTTTAATCGTCAGCAAACGAAAACCCGCGATTTCCCGTAAATCCCGGGCTTGGCCCGTATAGTCGAATGTATACAAAGAAAGTACCCTGTGAGTAAACTCATTTCCAAAACGATTTTTTAAATTATCTTTTCACCACTAAAACGCTTGAGACTTGTAGTTTTCAAAAATGTTTTCATTTTTGATGAGACGCTAAATAAAAGAAGTTTAATCGCCGGCAAACGAAAACCCGCTATTTCCCGTAAACCCGGGACTCGGCCCGCATAGTCAAAAGTATACAAAGAAAGTACCCAGGGAGTAAACTCATTTCCCGAACGGTTTTTTAAATTATTTCTTCACCACTAAAACGCATGAGACTTGTAGTTTTCAAAAATGTTTACATTTTTGATGAGACGCTGATAAAAAGAAGTTTAATCGCCGGCAAACGAAAACCTGCGATTTCCCGTAAATCCCGGACTCGGCCCGTATAGTAAAAAGTATACAAAGAAAGTACGCAGGGTGTAAACTCATTTCCCGAACGATTTTTTAAATTATTATTTCACCACTAAAGCCCATGAGACTTGTAGTTTTTAAAAATGTTTTCATTTTTGATGAGACGCTTAATGAAAGAGGTTTAATCACCGGCAAACGAAAACCCGCGATTTCCCGTAAATCCCGGGCTTGACCCGTATAGTCGAATGTATACAAAGAAAGTGCCCTGCGAGTAAACTTATTTCCAGAACGATTTTTTAAATTATTTTTTTACCACTAAAACGCATGAGACTTGTAGTTTTCAAAAATGTTTTCATTTTTGATGAGACGCTGAATAAAAGAAGTTTAATCGCCGGCAAACGAAAACCTGCAATTTCCCGTAAATCCTGGACTCGGCCCGTATAGTCAAAAGTATACAAAGAAAGTACCCAGGGAGTAAACTCATTTCCCAAACGATTTTTTAAATTAATATTTCACCACTAAAGCCCATGAGACTTGTAGTTTTTAAAAATGTTTTCATTTTTGATGAGACGCTGAATAAAAGAAGTTTAATCGCCGGCAAACGAAAACCTGCGATTTCCCGTAAATCCCGGACTCGGCCCGTATAGTCAAAAGTATACAAAGGAAGTACCCAGGGTGTAAACTCATTTCCCGAACGATTTTTTAAATTATTTTTTCATCACTAAAACGCATGAGACTTGTAATTTTCAAAAATGTTTTCATTTTTGATGACACGCTGAATAAAAGAAGTTTAATCGCCGGCAAACGAAAACCTGCGATTTCAAGTAAATCCTGCACTCGGCACGTATAGTCAAAAGTATACAAAGAAAGTACCCAGGGAGTAAACTCATTTCCCAAAAGATTTTTTAAATTATTATTTCACCACTAAAGCCCATGAGACTTGTAGATTTAAAAATGTTTTCATCTTTGATGAGACGCTGAATAAAAGAAGTTTAATCGCCGGCAAACGAAAACCCGCAATTTCCCGTAAATCCCGGTCTCGGCCCGTATAGTCAAAAGTATACAAGGAAAGTACCCAGTGAGTAAACTCATTTCCCCAACGAATTTTTAAATTATTTTTTCACCACTAAAACGCATGAGACTTGTAGTTTTCAGAAATGTTTTCATTTTTGATGAGACGCTTAATGAAAGCGGTTTAATCGTCAGCAAACGAAAACCCGCGATTTCCCGTAAATCCCGGGCTTGGCCCGTATAGTCGAATGTATACAAAGAAAGTACCCTGTGAGTAAACTCATTTCCAAAACGATTTTTTAAATTATCTTTTCACCACTAAAACGCTTGAGACTTGTAGTTTTCAAAAATGTTCTCATTTTTGATGAGACGCTAAATAAAAGAAGTTTAATCGCCGGCAAACGAAAACCCGCTATTTCCCGTAAACCCGGGACTCGGCCCGCATAGTCAAAAGTATACAAAGAAAGTACCCAGGGAGTAAACTCATTTCCCGAACGATTTTTTAAATTATTTCTTCACCACTAAAACGCATGAGACTTGTAGTTTTCAAAAATGTTTACATTTTTGATGAGACGCTGATAAAAAGAAGTTTAATCGCCGGCAAACGAAAACCTGCGATTTCCCGTAAATCCCGGACTCGGCCCGTATAGTAAAAAGTATACAAAGAAAGTACCCAGGGTGTAAACTCATTTCCCGAACGATTTTTTAAATTATTATTTCACCACTAAAGCCCATGAGACTTGTAGTTTTTAAAAATGTTTTCATTTTTGATGAGACGCTTAATGAAAGAGGTTTAATCACCGGCAAACGAAAACCCGCGATTTCCCGTAAATCCCGGGCTTGACCCGTATAGTCGAATGTATACAAAGAAAGTGCCCTGCGAGTAAACTTATTTCCAGAACGATTTTTTAAATTATTTTTTTACCACTAAAACGCATAAGACTTGTAGTTTTCAAAAATGTTTTCATTTCTGATGAGACGCTGAATAAAAGAAGTTTAATCTCCGGCAAACGAAAACCCGCGATTTCCCGTAAATCCCGGGCTTGGCCCGTATAGTCAAAAGTATACAAAGATAGTACCCAGGGTGTAAACTCATTTCCCGAACGATTTTTTAAATTATTATTTCACCACTAAAGCCCATGAGACTTGTAGTTTTTAAAAATTTTTTCATTTTTGATGAGACGCTTAATGAAAGAGGTTTAATCACCGGCAAACGAAAACCCGCGATTTCCCGTAAATCCCGTGCTTGACCCGTATAGTCGAATGTATACAAAGAAAGTGCCCTGCGAGTAAACTTATTTCCAGAACGATTTTTTAAATTATTTTTTCACCACTAAAACGCATAAGACTTGTAGTTTTCAAAAATATTTTCATTTTTGATGAGACGCTGAATAAAAGAAGTTTAATCGCCGGCAAACGAAAACCCGCGACTTCCCGTAAATCCCGGACTCGGCCCGTATAGTCAAAAGTATACAAAGAAAGTACCCAGGGAGTAAACTCATTTCCCGAACGGTTTTTTAAATTATTTCTTCACCACTAAAACGCATGAGACTTGTAGTTTTCAAAAATGTTTACATTTTTGATGAGACGCTGAATAAAAGAAGTCTAATCGCGGCAAACGAAAACCTGCGATTTCCCGTAAATCCCGGACTCGGCCCGTATACTAAAAAGTATACAAAGAAAGTACCCAGGGTGTAAACTCATTTCCCGAACGATTTCTTAAAATATTCATTCACCACTAAAGCCCATGAGATTTGTAGTTTTTAAAAATGTTTTCATTTTTGATGAGACGCTTAATGAAAGAGGTTTAATCACCGGCAAACGAAAACCCGCAATTTCCCGTAAATCCCGGGCTTGACCCGTATAGTCGAATGTATACAAAGAAAGTGCCCTGCGAGTAAACTTATTTTCAGAACGATTTTTTAAATTATTTTTTCACCACTAAAACGCATAAGACTTGTAGTTTTCAAAAATGTTTTCATTTCTGATGAGACGCTGAATAAAAGAAGTTTAATCTCCGGCAAACGAAAACCCGCGATTTCCCGTAAATCCCGGGCTTGGCCCGTATAGTCAAAAGTATACAAAGATAGTACCCAGGGTGTAAACTCATTTCCCGAACGATTTTTTAAATTATTATTTCACCACTAAAGCCCATGAGACTTGTAGTTTTTAAAAATGTTTTCATTTTTGATGAGACGCTTAATGAAAGAGGTTTAATCACCGGCAAACGAAAATCCGCGATTTCCCGTAAATCCCGGGCTTGACCCGTATAGTCGAATGTATACAAAGAAAGTGCCCTGCGAGTAAACTTATTTCCAGAACGATTTTTTAAATTATTTTTTCACCACTAAAACGCATAAGACTTGTAGTTTTCAAAAATGTTTTCATTTCTGATGAGACGCTGAATAAAAGAAGTTTAATCTCCGGCAAACGAAAACCCGCGATTTCCCGTAAATCCCGGGCTTGGCCCGTATAGTCAAAAGTATACAAAGATAGTACCCAGGGAGTAAACTCATTTCCCGAACAATTTTTTAATTCATTTATTCACCACTAAAACGCATGAGACTTGTAGTTTTCAGAAATCTTTTCATTTTTGATGAGACGCTTAATGAAAGTGGTTTAATCGCCGGCAAACGAAAACCTGCGATTTCCCGTAAATCCCGGACTCGGCCCGTATAGTCAAAAGTATACAAAGAAAGTACCCAGTGTGTAAACTCATTTCTCGAACGATTTTTTAAATTATTTTTTCACCACTAAAACGCATGAGACTTGTAGTTTTCAAAAATGTTTTCATTTTTGATGAGACGCTGAATAAAAGAAGTTTAATCGCCGGCAAACGAAAACCTGCGATTTCCCGTAAATCCTCGACTCGGCCCGTATAGTCGAAAGTATACAAAGAAAGTACCCAGGGTGTAAACTCTTTTCCCAAACGATTATTTAAATTATTATTTCACCACTAAAGCCCATGAGACTTTTTGTTTTTAAAAATGTTTTCATTTTTTATGAGACGCTGAATAAAAGAAGTTTAATCGCCGGCAAACGAAAACCTGCGATTTCCCGTAAATCCCCGACTCGGCCCGTATAGTCAAAAGTATACAAAGAAAGTACCCAGGGTGTAAACTCATTTCCCGAACGATTTTTTAAATTATTTCTCCACCACTAAAACGCATGAGACTTGTAGTTTTCAAAAATGTTTTTATTTTTGATGAGACGCTGAATAAAAGAAGTTTAATCGCCGGCAAACGAAAACCTGCTATTTCCCGTAAATCCCGGACTCGGCCCGTATAGTCAAAAGTATACAAAGAAAGTACCCAGGGAGTAAACTCATTTCCCAAACGATTATTTAAATTATTAATTCACCACTAAAGCCCATGAGACTTGAAGTTTTTAAAAATGTTTTCATTTTTGATGAGACGCTTAATGAAAGAGGTTTAATCACCGGCAAACGAAAACCCGCGATTTCCCGTAAATCCCGGGCTTGACCCGTATAGTCGAATGTATACAAAGAAAGTGCCCTGCGAGTAAACTTATTTCCAGAACGATTTTTTAAATTATTTTTTCACCACTAAAACGCATAAGACTTGTAGTTTTCAAAAATGTTTTCATTTCTGATGAGACGTGAATAAAAGAAGTTTAATCTCCGTCAAACGAAAACCCGCGATTTCCCGTAAATCCCGGGCTTGGCCCGTATAGTCAAAAGTATACAAAGATAGTACCCAGGGAGTAAACTCATTTCCCGAACAATTTTTTAATTAATTTATTCACCACTAAAACGCATGAGACTTGTAGTTTTCAGAAATCTTTTCATTTTTGATGAGACGCTTAATGAAAGTGGTTTAATCGCCGGCAAACGAAAACCCGCAATTTCCCGTAAATCCCGGGCTTGACCCGTATAGTCGAATGTATACAAAGAAAGTGCCCTGCGAGTAAACTTATTTTCAGAACGATTTTTTAAATTATTTTTTCACCACTAAAACGCATAAGACTTGTAGTTTTCAAAAATGTTTTCATTTCTGATGAGACGCTGAATAAAAGAAGTTTAATCTCCGGCAAACGAAAACCCGCGATTTCCCGTAAATCCCGGGCTTGGCCCGTATAGTCAAAAGTATACAAAGATAGTACCCAGGGTGTAAATTCATTTCCCGAACGATTTTTTAAATTATTATTTCACCACTAAAGCCCATGAGACTTGTAGTTTTTAAAAATGTTTTCATTTTTGATGAGACGCTTAATGAAAGAGGTTTAATCACCGGCAAACGAAAATCCGCGATTTCCCGTAAATCCCGGGCTTGACCCGTAAAGTCGAATGTATACAAAGAAAGTGCCCTGCGAGTAAACTTATTTCCAGAACGATTTTTTAAATTATTTTTTCACCACTAAAACGCATAAGACTTGTAGTTTTCAAAAATGTTTTCATTTCTGATGAGACGCTGAATAAAAGAAGTTTAATCTCCGGCAAACGAAAACCCGCGATTTCCCGTAAATCCCGGGCTTGGCCCGTATAGTCAAAAGTATACAAAGATAGTACCCAGGGAGTAAACTCATTTCCCGAACAATTTTTTAATTCATTTATTCACCACTAAAACGCATGAGACTTGTAGTTTTCAGAAATCTTTTCATTTTTGATGAGACGCTTAATGAAAGTGGTTTAATCGCCGGCAAACGAAAACCTGCGATTTCCCGTAAATCCCGGACTCGGCCCGTATAGTCAAAAGTATACAAAGAAAGTACCCAGTGTGTAAACTCATTTCTCGAACGATTTTTTAAATTATTTTTTCACCACTAAAACGCATGAGACTTGTAGTTTTCAAAAATGTTTTCATTTTTGATGAGACGCTGAATAAAAGAAGTTTAATCGCCGGCAAACGAAAACCTGCGATTTCCCGTAAATCCTCGACTCGGCCCGTATAGTCGAAAGTATACAAAGAAAGTACCCAGGGTGTAAACTCTTTTCCCAAACGATTATTTAAATTATTATTTCACCACTAAAGCCCATGAGACTTTTAGTTTTTAAAAATGTTTTCATTTTTTATGAGACGCTGAATAAAAGAAGTTTAATCGCCGGCAAACGAAAACCTGCGATTTCCCGTAAATCCCCGACTCGGCCCGTATAGTCAAAAGTATACAAAGAAAGTACCCAGGGTGTAAACTCATTTCCCGAACGATTTTTTAAATTATTTCTCCACCACTAAAACGCATGAGACTTGTAGTTTTCAAAAATGTTTTCATTTTTGATGAGACGCTGAATAAAAGAAGTTTAATCGCCGGCAAACGAAAACCTGCTATTTCCCGTAAATCCCGGACTCGGCCCGTATAGTCAAAAGTATACAAAGAAAGTACCCAGGGAGTAAACTCATTTCCCAAACGATTATTTAAATTATTAATTCACCACTAAAGCCCATGAGACTTGAAGTTTTTAAAAATGTTTTCATTTTTGATGAGACGCTTAATGAAAGTGGTTTAATCACCGGCAAACGAAAACCCGCGATTTCCCGTAAATCCCGGGCTTGACCCGTATAGTCGAATGTATACAAAGAAAGTGCCCTGCGAGTAAACTTATTTCCAGAACGATTTTTTAAATTATTTTTTCACCACTAAAACGCATAAGACTTGTAGTTTTCAAAAATGTTTTCATTTCTGATGAGACGTGAATAAAAGAAGTTTAATCTCCGGCAAACGAAAACCCGCGATTTCCCGTAAATCCCGGGCTTGGCCCGTATAGTCAAAAGTATACAAAGATAGTACCCAGGGAGTAAACTCATTTCCCGAACAATTTTTTAATTAATTTATTCACCACTAAAACGCATGAGACTTGTAGTTTTCAGAAATCTTTTCATTTTTGATGAGACGCTTAATGAAAGTGGTTTAATCGCCGGCAAACGAAAACCTGCGATTTCCCGTAAATCCCGGACTCGGCCCGTATAGTCAAAAGTATACAAAGAAAGTACCCAGTGTGTAAACTCATTTCTCGAACGATTTTTTAAATTATTTTTTCACCACTAAAACGCATGAGACTTGTAGTTTTCAAAAATGTTTTCACTTTTGATGAGACGCTGAATAAAAGAAGTTTAATCGCCGGCAAACGAAAACCTGCGATTTCCCGTAAATCCTCGACTCGGCCCGTATAGTCAAAAGTATACAAAGAAAGTACCCAGGGTGTAAACTCATTTCCCAAACGATTATTTAAATTTTTATTTCACCACTAAAGCCCATGAGACTTTAAGTTTTTAAAAATGTTTTCATTTTTGATGAGACGCTGAATAAAAGAAGTTTAATCGCCGGCAAACGAAAACCTGCGATTTCCCGTAAATCCCCAACTCGGCCCGTATAGTCAAAAGTATACAAAGAAAGTACCCAGGGTGTAAACTCATTTCCCGAACGATTTTTTAAATTATTTTTTCACCACTAAAACGTATGAGACTTGTAGTTTTCAAAAATGTTTTCATTTTTGATGAGACGCTGAATAAAAGAAGTTTAATCGCCGGCAAACGAAAACCTGCTATTTCCCGTAAATCCCGGACTCGGCCCGTATAGTCAAAAGTATACAAAGAAAGTACCCAGGGAGTAAACTCATTTCCCAAACGATTATTTAAATTATTATTTCACCACTAAAGCCCATGAGACTTGTAGTTTTTAAAAATGTTTTCATTTTTGATGAGACGCTGAATAAAAGAAGTTTAATCGCCGGCAAACGAAAACCCGCGATTTCCCGTAAATCTCGGACTCGGCCCGCATAGTCGAAAGTATACAAGGAAAGTACCCAGTGAGTAAACTCATTTCCAAAACGATTTTTTAAATTATCTTTTCACCACTAAAACGCTTGAGACTTGTAGTTTTCAAAAATATTTTCATTTTTGATGAGACGCTGAATAAAAGAAGTTTAATCGCCGGCAAACGAAAACCCGCGACTTCCCGTAAATCCCGGACTCGGCCCGTATAGTCAAAAGTATACAAAGAAAGTACCCAGGGAGTAAACTCATTTCCCGAACGGTTTTTTAAATTATTTCTTCACCACTAAAACGCATGAGACTTGTAGTTTTCAAAAATGTTTACATTTTTGATGAGACGCTGAATAAAAGAAGTCTAATCGCCGGCAAACGAAAACCTGCGATTTCCCGTAAATCCCGGACTCGGCCCGTATAGTAAAAAGTATACAAAGAAAGTACCCAGGGTGTAAACTCATTTCCCGAACGATTTCTTAAAATATTATTTCACCACTAAAGCCCATGAGATTTGTAGTTTTTAAAAATGTTTTCATTTTTGATGAGACGCTTAATGAAAGAGGTTTAATCACCGGCAAACGAAAACCCGCAATTTCCCGTAAATCCCGGGCTTGACCCGTATAGTCGAATGTATACAAAGAAAGTGCCCTGCGAGTAAACTTATTTTCAGAACGATTTTTTAAATTATTTTTTCACCACTAAAACGCATAAGACTTGTAGTTTTCAAAAATGTTTTCATTTCTGATGAGACGCTGAATAAAAGAAGTTTAATCTCCGGCAAACGAAAACCCGCGATTTCCCGTAAATCCCGGGCTTGGCCCGTATAGTCAAAAGTATACAAAGATAGTACCCAGGGTGTAAACTCATTTCCCGAACGATTTTTTAAATTATTATTTCACCACTAAAGCCCATGAGACTTGTAGTTTTTAAAAATGTTTTCATTTTTGATGAGACGCTTAATGAAAGAGGTTTAATCACCGGCAAACGAAAATCCGCGATTTCCCGTAAATCCCGGGCTTGACCCGTATAGTCGAATGTATACAAAGAAAGTGCCCTGCGAGTAAACTTATTTCCAGAACGATTTTTTAAATTATTTTTTCACCACTAAAACGCATAAGACTTGTAGTTTTCAAAAATGTTTTCATTTCTGATGAGACGCTGAATAAAAGAAGTTTAATCTCCGGCAAACGAAAACCCGCGATTTCCCGTAAATCCCGGGCTTGGCCCGCATAATCAAAAGTATACAAAGATAGTACCCAGGGAGTAAACTCATTTCCCGAACAATTTTTTAATTCATTTATTCACCACTAAAACGCATGAGACTTGTAGTTTTCAGAAATCTTTTCATTTTTGATGAGACGCTTAATGAAAGTGGTTTAATCGCCGGCAAACGAAAACCTGCGATTTCCCGTAAATCCCGGACTCGGCCCGTATAGTCAAAAGTATACAAAGAAAGTACCCAGTGTGTAAACTCATTTCTCGAACGATTTTTTAAATTATTTTTTCACCACTAAAACGCATGAGACTTGTAGTTTTCAAAAATGTTTTCATTTTTGATGAGACGCTGAATAAAAGAAGTTTAATCGCCGGCAAACGAAAACCTGCGATTTCCCGTAAATCCTCGACTCGGCCCGTATAGTCGAAAGTATACAAAGAAAGTACCCAGGGTGTAAACTCTTTTCCCAAACGATTATTTAAATTATTATTTCACCACTAAAGCCCATGAGACTTTTAGTTTTTAAAAATGTTTTCATTTTTTATGAGACGCTGAATAAAAGAAGTTTAATCGCCGGCAAACGAAAACCTGCGATTTCCCGTAAATCCCCGACTCGGCCCGTATAGTCAAAAGTATACAAAGAAAGTACCCAGGGTGTAAACTCATTTCCCGAACGATTTTTTAAATTATTTCTCCACCACTAAAACGCATGAGACTTGTAGTTTTCAAAAATGTTTTCATTTTTGATGAGACGCTGAATAAAAGAAGTTTAATCGCCGGCAAACGAAAACCTGCTATTTCCCGTAAATCCCGGACTCGGCCCGTATAGTCAAAAGTATACAAAGAAAGTACCCAGGGAGTAAACTCATTTCCCAAACGATTATTTAAATTATTAATTCACCACTAAAGCCCATGAGACTTGAAGTTTTTAAAAATGTTTTCATTTTTGATGAGACGCTTAATGAAAGAGGTTTAATCACCGGCAAACGAAAACCCGCGATTTCCCGTAAATCCTGGGCTTGACCCGTATAGTCGAATGTATACAAAGAAAGTGCCCTGCGAGTAAACTTATTTCCAGAACGATTTTTTAAATTATTTTTTCACCACTAAAACGCATAAGACTTGTAGTTTTCAAAAATGTTTTCATTTCTGATGAGACGTGAATAAAAGAAGTTTAATCTCCGGCAAACGAAAACCCGCGATTTCCCGTAAATCCCGGGCTTGGCCCGTATAGTCAAAAGTATACAAAGATAGTACCCAGGCAGTAAACTCATTTCCCGAACAATTTTTTAATTAATTTATTCACCACTAAAACGCATGAGACTTGTAGTTTTCAGAAATCTTTTCATTTTTGATGAGACGCTTAATGAAAGTGGTTTAATCGCCGGCAAACGAAAACCCGCAATTTCCCGTAAATCCCGGGCTTGACCCGTATAGTCGAATGTATACAAAGAAAGTGCCCTGCGAGTAAACTTATTTTCAGAACGATTTTTTAAATTATTTTTTCACCACTAAAACGCATAAGACTTGTAGTTTTCAAAAATGTTTTCATTTCTGATGAGACGCTGAATAAAAGAAGTTTAATCTCCGGCAAACGAAAACCCGCGATTTCCCGTAAATCCCGGGCTTGGCCCGTATAGTCAAAAGTATACAAAGATAGTACCCAGGGTGTAAACTCATTTCCCGAACGATTTTTTAAATTATTATTTCACCACTAAAGCCCATGAGACTTGTAGTTTTCAAAAATGTTTTCATTTCTGATGAGACGCTGAATAAAAGAAGTTTAATCTCCGGCAAACGAAAACCCGCGATTTCCCGTAAATCCCGGGCTTGGCCCGTATAGTCAAAAGTATACAAAGATAGTACCCAGGGAGTAAACTCATTTCCCGAACAATTTTTTAATTCATTTATTCACCACTAAAACGCATGAGACTTGTAGTTTTCAGAAATCTTTTCATTTTTGATGAGACGCTTAATGAAAGTGGTTTAATCGCCGGCAAACGAAAACCTGCGATTTCCCGTAAATCCCGGACTCGGCCCGTATAGTCAAAAGTATACAAAGAAAGTACCCAGTGTGTAAACTCATTTCTCGAACGATTTTTTAAATTATTTTTTCACCACTAAAACGCATGAGACTTGTAGTTTTCAAAAATGTTTTCATTTTTGATGAGACGCTGAATAAAAGAAGTTTAATCGCCGGCAAACGAAAACCTGCGATTTCCCGTAAATCCTCGACTCGGCCCGTATAGTCGAAAGTATACAAAGAAAGTACCCAGGGTGTAAACTCTTTTCCCAAACGATTATTTAAATTATTATTTCACCACTAAAGCCCATGAGACTTTTAGTTTTTAAAAATGTTTTCATTTTTTATGAGACGCTGAATAAAAGAAGTTTAATCGCCGGCAAACGAAAACCTGCGATTTCCCGTAAATCCCCGACTCGGCCCGTATAGTCAAAAGTATACAAAGAAAGTACCCAGGGTGTAAACTCATTTCCCGAACGATTTTTTAAATTATTTCTCCACCACTAAAACGCATGAGACTTGTAGTTTTCAAAAATGTTTTCATTTTTGATGAGACGCTGAATAAAAGAAGTTTAATCGCCGGCAAACGAAAACCTGCTATTTCCCGTAAATCCCGGACTCGGCCCGTATAGTCAAAAGTATACAAAGAAAGTACCCAGGGAGTAAACTCATTTCCCAAACGATTATTTAAATTATTAATTCACCACTAAAGCCCATGAGACTTGAAGTTTTTAAAAATGTTTTCATTTTTGATGAGACGCTTAATGAAAGTGGTTTAATCACCGGCAAACGAAAACCCGCGATTTCCCGTAAATCCCGGGCTTGACCCGTATAGTCGAATGTATACAAAGAAAGTGCCCTGCGAGTAAACTTATTTCCAGAACGATTTTTTAAATTATTTTTTCACCACTAAAACGCATAAGACTTGTAGTTTTCAAAAATGTTTTCATTTCTGATGAGACGTGAATAAAAGAAGTTTAATCTCCGGCAAACGAAAACCCGCGATTTCCCGTAAATCCCGGGCTTGGCCCGTATAGTCAAAAGTATACAAAGATAGTACCCAGGGAGTAAACTCATTTCCCGAACAATTTTTTAATTAATTTATTCACCACTAAAACGCATGAGACTTGTAGTTTTCAGAAATCTTTTCATTTTTGATGAGACGCTTAATGAAAGTGGTTTAATCGCCGGCAAACGAAAACCTGCGATTTCCCGTAAATCCCGGACTCGGCCCGTATAGTCAAAAGTATACAAAGAAAGTACCCAGTGTGTAAACTCATTTCTCGAACGATTTTTTAAATTATTTTTTCACCACTAAAACGCATGAGACTTGTAGTTTTCAAAAATGTTTTCACTTTTGATGAGACGCTGAATAAAAGAAGTTTAATCGCCGGCAAACGAAAACCTGCGATTTCCCGTAAATCCTCGACTCGGCCCGTATAGTCAAAAGTATACAAAGAAAGTACCCAGGGTGTAAACTCATTTCCCAAACGATTATTTAAATTTTTATTTCACCACTAAAGCCCATGAGACTTTTAGTTTTTAAAAATGTTTTCATTTTTGATGAGACGCTGAATAAAAGAAGTTTAATCGCCGGCAAACGAAAACCTGCGATTTCCCGTAAATCCCCAAATCGGCCCGTATAGTCAAAAGTATACAAAGAAAGTACCCAGGGTGTAAACTC
Organism: Hydractinia symbiolongicarpus; assembly: GCF_029227915.1. NCBI lineage: Eukaryota > Metazoa > Cnidaria > Hydrozoa > Anthoathecata > Hydractiniidae > Hydractinia > Hydractinia symbiolongicarpus. The sequence continues at coordinate 1,551,011 of NC_079875.1, read as the reverse complement.
ATTTCCCGAACGATTTTTTAAATTATTTTTTCACCACTAAAACGCATGAGACTTGTAGTTTTCAAAAATGTTTTCATTTTTGATGAGACGCTGAATAAAAGAAGTTTAATCGCCGGCAAACGAAAACCTGCTATTTCCCGTAAATCCCGGACTCGGCCCGTATAGTCAAAAGTATACAAAGAAAGTACCCAGGGAGTAAACTCATTTCCCAAACGATTATTTAAATTATTATTTCACCACTAAAGCCCATGAGACTTGTAGTTTTTAAAAATGTTTTCATTTTTGATGAGACGCTGAATAAAAGAAGTTTAATCGCCGGCAAACGAAAACCCGCGATTTCCCGTAAATCTCGGACTCGGCCCGCATAGTCGAAAGTATACAAGGAAAGTACCCAGTGAGTAAACTCATTTCCAAAACGATTTTTTAAATTATCTTTTCACCACTAAAACGCTTGAGACTTGTAGTTTTCAAAAATGTTTTCATTTTTTGATGAGACGCTGAATGAAAGAAGTTTAATCGCCGGCAAACGAAAACCTGCGATTTCCCGTAATTCCAGGACTCGGCCCGTATAGTCAAAAGTATACAAAGAGAGTACCCAGGGTGTAAACTCATTTCCCGAACGATTTTTTAAATTATTTTTTCACCACTAAAACGCATGAGACTTGTAGTTTTCAAAAATGTTTTCATTTTTCATGAGACGCTGAATAAAAGAAGTTTAATCGCCTGCAAACGAAAACCTGCAACTTCCCGTAAATCCCGGACTCGGCCCGTATAGTCAAAAGTATACAAAGAAAGTACCCAGTGAGTAAACTCATTTCCCAAACGATTTTTTAAATTATTATTTTACCACTAAAGCCCATGAGACTTGTAGTTTTTAAAAATGGTTTCATTTTTGATGAGACGCTGAATAAAAGAAGTTTAATCGCCGGCACACGAAAACCTGCGATTTCCCGTAATTCCCGGACTCGGCCCGTATAGTCAAAAGTTTACAAAGAGAGTACCCAGGGTGTAAACTCATTTCCCGAACGATTTTTTAAATTATTTTTTCACCACTAAAACGCATGAGACTTGTAGTTTTCAAAAATGTTTTCATTTTTGATGAGACGCTGAATAAAAGAAGTTTAATCGCCTGCAAACGAAAACCTGCGACTTCCCGTAAATCCCGGACTCGGCCCGTATAGTCAAAAGTATACAAAGAAAGTACCCAGTGTGTAAACTCATTTCTCGAACGATTTTTTAAATTATTTTTTCACCACTAAAACGCATGAGACTTGTAGTTTTCAAAAATGTTTTCATTTTTGATTATACGCTGAATAAAAGAAGTTTAATCGCCGGCAAACGAAAACCTGCGATTTCCCGTAAATCCTCAACTCGGCCTGTATAGTCAAAAGTATACAAAGAAAGTACCCAGGGTGTAAACTCTTTTCCCAAACGATTATTTAAATTATTATTTCACCACTAAAGCCCATGAGACTTTTAGTTTTTAAAAATGTTTTCATTTTTTATGAGACTCTGAATAAAAGATGTTTAATCGCCGGCAAACGAAAACCTGCGATTTCCCGTAAATCCCCGACTCGGCCCGTATAGTCAAAAGTATACAAAGAAAGTACCCAGGGTGTAAACTCATTTCCCGAACGATTTTTTAAATTATTTTTTCACCACTAAAACGCATGAGTCTTGTAGTTTTCAAAAATGTTTTCATTTTTGATGAGACGCTGAATAAAAGAAGTTTAATCGCCGGCAAACGAAAACCTGCTATTTCCCGTAAATCCCGGACTCGGCCCGTATAGTCAAAAGTATACAAAGAAAGTACCCAGGGAGTAAATTCATTTCCCAAACGATTATTTAAATTATTAATTCACCACTAAAGCCCATGAGACTTGAAGTTTTTACAAATGTTTTCATTTTTGATGAGACGCTTAATGAAAGAGGTTTAATCACCGGCAAACGAAAACCCGCGATTTCCCGTAAATCCCGGGCTTGACCCGTATAGTCGAATGTATACAAAGAAAGTGCCCTGCGAGTAAACTTATTTCCAGAACGATTTTTTAATTCATTTATTCACCACTAAAACGCATGAGACTTGTAGTTTTCAGAAATCTTTTCATTTTTGATGAGACGCTTAATGAAAGTGGTTTAATCGCCGGCAAACGAAAACCTGCGATTTCCCGTAAATCCCGGACTCGGCCCGTATAGTCAAAAGTATACAAAGAAAGTACCCAGTGTGTAAACTCATTTCTCGAACGATTTTTTAAATTATTTTTTCACCACTAAAACGCATGAGACTTGTAGTTTTCAAAAATGTTTTCATTTTTGATGAGACGCTGAATAAAAGAAGTTTAATCGCCGGCAAACGAAAACCTGCGATTTCCCGTAAATCCTCGACTCGGCCCGTATAGTCAAAAGTATACAAAGAAAGTACCCAGGGTGTAAACTCATTTCCCAAACGATTATTTAAATTTTTATTTCACCACTAAAGTCCATGAGACTTTTAGTTTTTAAAAATGTTTTCATTTTTGATGAGACGCTGAATAAAAGAAGTTTAATCGCCGGCAAACGAAAACCTGCGATTTCCCGTAAATCTCCGACTCGGCCCGTATAGTCAAAAGTATACAAAGAAAGTACCCAGGGTGTAAACTCATTTCCCGAACGATTTTTTAAATTATTTTTTCACCACTAAAACGCATGAGACTTGTAGTTTTCAAAAATGTTTTCATTTTTGATGAGACGCTGAATAAAAGAAGTTTAATCGCCGGCAAACGAAAACCTGCGATTTCCCGTAAATCTCCGACTCGGCCCGTATAGTCAAAAGTATACAAAGAAAGTACCCAGGGTGTAAACTCATTTCCCGAACGATTTTTTAAATTATTTTTTCACCACTAAAACGCATGAGACTTGTAGTTTTCAAAAATGTTTTCATTTTTGATGAGACGCTGAATAAAAGAAGTTTAATCGCCGGCAAACGAAAACCTGCTATTTCCCGTAAATCCCGGACTCGGCCCGTATAGTCAAAAGTATACAAAGAAAGTACCCAGGGAGTAAACTCATTTCCCAAACGATTATTTAAATTATTATTTCACCACTAAAGCCCATGAGACTTGTAGTTTTTAAAAATGTTTTCATTTTTGATGAGACGCTGAATAAAAGAAGTTTAATCGCCGGCAAACGAAAACCTGCGATTTCCCGTAAATCTCGGACTCGGCCCACATAGTCGAAAGTATACAAGGAAAGTACCCAGTGAGTAAACTCATTTCCAAAACGATTTTTTAAATTATCTTTTCACCACTAAAACGCTTGAGACTTGTAGTTTTCAAAAATGTTTTCATTTTTGATGAGACGCTGAATAAAAGAAGTTTAATCGCCGGCAAACGAAAACCTGCGATTTCCCGTAAATCTCCGACTCGGCCCGTATAGTCAAAAGTATACAAAGAAAGTACCCAGGGTGTAAACTCATTTCCCGAACGATTTTTTAAATTATTTTTTCACCACTAAAACGCATGAGACTTGTAGTTTTCAAAAATGTTTTCATTTTTGATGAGACGCTGAATAAAAGAAGTTTAATCGCCGGCAAACGAAAACCTGCTATTTCCCGTAAATCCCGGACTCGGCCCGTATAGTCAAAAGTATACAAAGAAAGTACCCAGGGAGTAAACTCATTTCCCAAACGATTATTTAAATTATTATTTCACCACTAAAGCCCATGAGACTTGTAGTTTTTAAAAATGTTTTCATTTTTGATGAGACGCTGAATAAAAGAAGTTTAATCGCCGGCAAACGAAAACCTGCGATTTCCCGTAAATCTCGGACTCGGCCCACATAGTCGAAAGTATACAAGGAAAGTACCCAGTGAGTAAACTCATTTCCAAAACGATTTTTTAAATTATTTTTTCACCACTAAAACGCTTGAGACTTGTAGTTTTCAAAAATGTTTTCATTTTTGATGAGACGCTGAATAAAAGAAGTTTAATCGCCGGCAAACGAAAACCTGCGATTTCCCGTAATTCCAGGACTCGGCCCGTATAGTCAAATGTATACAAAGAGAGTACCCAGGGTGTAAACTCATTTCCCGAACGATTTTTTAAATTATTTTTTCACCACTAAAACGCATGAGACTTGTAGTTTTCAAAAATGTTTTCATTTTTGATGAGACGCTGAATAAAAGAAGATTAATCGCCTGCAAACGAAAACCTGCGACTTCCCGTAAATCCCAGACTCGGCCCGTATAGTCAAAAGTATACAAAGAAAGTACCCAGGGAGTAAACTCATTTCCCAAACGATTTTTTAAATTATTATTTTACCACTAAAGCCCATGAGACTTGTAGTTTTTAAAAATGGTTTCATTTTTGATGAGACGCTGAATAAAAGAAGTTTAATCGCCGGCACACGAAAACCTGCGATTTCCCGTAATTCCCGGACTCGGCCCGTATAGTCAAAAGTATACAAAGAGAGTACCCAGGGTGTAAACTCATTTCCCGAACGATTTTTTAAATTATTTTTTCACCACTAAAACGCATGAGACTTGTAGTTTTCAAAAATGTTTTCATTTTTGATGAGACGCTGAATAAAAGAAGTTTAATCGCCTGCAAACGAAAACCTGCGACTTCCCGTAAATCCCGGACTCGGCCCGTATAGTCAAAAGTATACAAAGAAAGTACCCAGGGAGTAAACTCATTTCCCAAACGATTTTTTAAATTATTATTTTACCACTAAAGCCCATGAGACTTGTAGTTTTTAAAAATGGTTTCATTTTTGATGAGACGCTGAATAAAAGAAGTTTAACCGCCGGCAAACGAAAACCCGCGATTTCCCGTAAATCCCGGACTCGGCCCGTATAGTCAAAAGTATGCAAGGAAAGTACCCAGTGAGTAAACTCATTTCCCGAACGAATTTTTAAATTATTTTTTCACCACTAAAACGCATGAGACTTGTAGTTTTCAGAAATGTTTTCATTTTTGATGAGACGCTTAATGAAAGCGGTTTAATCGCCGGCAAACGAAAACCCGCGATTTCCCGTAAATCCCGGGCTTGGCCCGTATAGTCAAAAGTATACAAAGAAAGTACCCAGGGAGTAAACTCTTTTCCCGAACGGTTTTTTAAATTATTTCTTCACCACTAAAACGCATGAGACTTGTAGTTTTCAAAAATGTTTACATTTTTGATGAGACGCTGAATAGAAGAAGTTTAATGGCCGGCAAACGAAAACCTGCGATTTCCCGTAAATCCCGGACTCGGCCCGTATAGTAAAAAGTATACAAAGAAAGTACCCAGGGTGTAAACTCATTTCCCGAACGATTTTTTAAATTATTATTTCACCACTAAAGCCCATAAGACTTGTAGTTTTTAAAAATGTTTTCATTTCTGATGAGACGCTTAATGAAAGAGGTTTAATCGCCGGCAAACGAAAACCCGCGATTTCCCGTAAATCCCGGGCTTGACCCGTATAGTGGAATGTATACAAAGAAAGTGCCCTGCGAGTAAACTTATTTCCAGAACGATTTTTTAAATTATTTTTTCACCACTAAAACGCATGAGACTTGTATTTTTCAGAAATCTTTTCATTTTTGATGAGACGCTTAATGAAAGTGGTTTAATCGCCGGCAAACGAAAACCTGCGATTTCCCGTAAATCCCGGACTCGGCCCGTATAGTCAAAAGTATACAAAGAAAGTACCCAGGGTGTAAACTCATTTCTCGAACGATTTTTTAAATTATTTTTTCACCACTAAAACGCATGAGACTTGTAGTTTTCAAAAATGTTTTCATTTTTGATGAGACGCTGAATAAAAGAAGTTTAATCGCCGGCAAAGGAAAACCTGCGATTTCCCGTAAATCCCCGACTCGGCCCGTATAGTCAAAAGTATATAAAGAAAGTACCCAGGGTGTAAACTCATTTCCCGAACGATTTTTTAAATTATTTTTTCACCACTAAAACGCATGAGACTTGTAGTTTTCAAAAATGTTTTCATTTTTGATGAGACGCTGAATAAAGGAAGTTTAATCGCAGGCAAACGAAAACCTGCTATTTCCCGTAAATCCCGGACTCGGCCCGTATAGTCAAAAGTAAACAAAGAAAGTACCCAGGGAGTAAACTCATTTCCCAAACGATTATTTAAATTATTATTTCACCACTAAAACGCATGAGACTTGTAGTTTTCAAATATGTTTTCATTTTTGATGAGACGGTTAATGAAAGAAGTTTAATCGCCGGCAAACGAAAACCCGCGATTTCCCGTAAATCCCGGGTTTGGCCCGTATAGGCGAATGTATACAAAGAAAGTACCCTGTGAGTAAACTCATTTCCCGAACGAATTTTTAAATTATTTTTTCACCACTAAAACGCATGAGACTTGTAGTTTTCAGAAATGTTTTCATTTTTGATGAGACGCTTAATGAAAGCGGTTTAATCGCTGGCAAACGAAAACCCGCGATTTCCCGTAAATCCCGGGCTTGGCCCGTATAGTCGAATGTATACAAAGAAAGTACCCTGTGAGTAAACTCATTTCCAAAACGATTTTTTAAATTATCTTTTCACCACTAAAACGCTTGAGACTTGTAGTTTTTAAAAATGTTTTCATTTTTGATGAGACGCTAAATAAAAGAAGTTTAATCGCCGGCAAACGAAAACCCGCCATTTCCCGTAAACCCCGGACTCGGCCTGCATAGTCAAAAGAATACAAAGAAAGTACCCAGGGTGTAAACTTATTTCCCGAACGATTTTTTAAATTATTATTTCACCACTGAAGCCCATGAGACTTGTAGCATTTAAAAATATTTTCATTTTTGATGAGACGCTGAATAAAAGAAGTTTAATCGCCGGCAAACGAAAACCCGCGACTTCCCGTAAATCCCGGACTCGGCCCGAATAGTCAAAAGTATACAAAGAAAGTACCCAGGGAGTAAACTCATTTCCCGAACGGTTTTTTAAATTATTTCTTCACCACTAAAACGCATGAGACTTGTAGTTTTCAAAAATGTTTACATTTTTGATGAGACGCTGAATAAAAGAAGTTTAATGGCCGGCAAACGAAAACCTGCAATTTCCCGTAAATCCCGGACTCGGCCCGTATAGTAAAAAGTATACAAAGAAAGTACCCAGGGTGTAAACTCATTTCCCGAACGATTTTTTAAATTATTTTTTCACCACTAAAACGCATAAGACTTGTAGTTTTCAAAAATGTTTTCATTTCTGATGAGACGCTGAATAAAAGAAGTTTAATCTCCGGCTAACGAAAACCCGCGATTTCCCGTAAATCCCGGGCTTGGCCCGTATAGTCAAAAGTATACAAAGATAGTACCCAGGGAGTAAACTCATTTCCCGAACGATTTTTTAATTCATTTATTCACCACTAAAACGCATGAGACTTGTAGTTTTCAGAAATCTTTTTATTTTTGATGAGACGCTTAATGAAAGTGGTTTAATCGCCGGCAAACGAAAAACTGCGATTTCCCGTAAATCCCGGCCTCGGCCCGTATAGTCAAAAGTATACAAAGAAAGTACCCAGTGAGTAAACTCATTTCCAAAACGATTTTTTAAATTATCTTTTCACCACTAAAACGCTTGAGACTTGTAGTTTTCAAAAATGTTTTCATTTTTGATGAGACGCTGAATAAAAGAAGTTTAATCGCCGGCAAACGAAATTTTGCTATTTCCCGTAAATCCCGGACTCTGCCCGTATAGTCAAAAGTAAACAAAGAAAGTACCCAGGGAGTAAACTCATTTCCCAAACGATTATTTAAATTATTATTTCACCACTAAAGCCCATGAGACTTTTAGTTTTTAAAAATGTTTTCATTTTTGCTGAGACGCTGAATAAAAGAAGTGTAATCGCCGGTTCTGATGAGACGCTGAATAAAAGAAGTTTAATCTCCGGCAAACGAAAACCCGCGATTTCCCGTAAATCCCGGGCTTGACCCGTATAGTCGAATGTATACAAAGAAAGTGCCCTGCGAGTAAACTTATTTCCAGAACGATTTTTTAAATTACTTTTTCACCACTAAAACGCATAAGACTTGTAGTTTTCAAAAATGTTTTCATTTCTGATGAGACGCTGAATAAAAGAAGTTTAATCTCCGGCAAACGAAAACCTGCGATTTCCCGTAAATCCCGGGCTTGGCCCGTATAGTCAAAAGTATACAAAGAAAGTACCCAGGGTGTAAACTCATTTCTCGAACGATTTTTGAAATTATTTTTTCACCACTAAAACGCATGAGACTTGTAGTTTTGAAAAATGTTTTCATTTTTGATGAGACGCTGAATAAAAGAAGTTTAATCGCCGGCAAACGAAAACCTGCGATTTCCCGTAAATCCCCCACTCGGCCCGTATAGTCAAAAGTATACAAAGAAAGTACCCAGGGTGTAAACTCATTTCACGAACGATTTTTTAAATTATTTTTTCACCACTAAAACGCATGAGACTTGTAGTTTTCAAAAATGTTTTCATTTTTGATGAGACGCTGAATAAAAGATTTTTAATCGCCGGCAAACGAAAACCTGCTATTTCCCGTAAATCCCGGACTCGGCCCGTATAGTCAAAAGTAAACAAAGAAAGTACCCAGGGAGTAAACTCAATTCCCAAACGATTATTTAAATTATTATTTCACCACTAAAGCCCATGAGACTTTTAGTTTTTAAAAATGTTTTCATTTTTGATGAGACGCTGAATAAAAGAAGTTTAATCGCCGGCAAACGAAAACCTGCGATTTCCCGTAAATCCCCGACTCGGCTCGTATAGTCAAAAGTATCCAAAGAAAGTACCCAGGGTGTAAACTCATTTCCCGAACGATTTTTTAAATTATTTTTTCACCACTAAAACGCATGAGACTTGTAGTTTTCAAAAATGTTTTCATTTTTGATGAGACGCTGAATAAAAGAAGTTTAATCGCCGGCAAACGAAAACCTGCTATTTCCCGTAAATCCCGGACTCGGCCCGTACAGTCAAAAGTATACAAAGAAAGTACCCAGGGAGTAAACTCATTTCCCAAACGATTATTTAAATTATTATTTCACCACTAAAGCCCATGAGACTTGTAGTTTTTAAAAATGTTTTCATTTTTGATGAGACGCTGAATAAAAGAAGTTTAATTGCCGGCAAACGAAAACCCGCGACTTCCCGTAAATCCCGGACTCGGCCCGTATAGTCAAAAGTATACAAAGAAAGTACGCAGGGAGTAAACTCATTTCCCGAACGATTTTTTAAATTAATTTTCACAAATAAAACGCATGAGACTTGTAGTTTTCAGAAATGTTTTCATTTTTGATGAGACGCTTAATGAAAGTTGTTTAATCGCCGGCAAACGAAAACCCGCGATTTCCCGTAAATCCCGGGCTTGGCCCGTATAGTCGAATGTATACAAAGAAAGTACCCTGTGAGTAAACTCATTTCCGAAACGATTTTTTCAATTATCTTTTCACCACTAAAACGCATGAGACTTGTAGTTTTCAGAAATGTTTTCATTTTTGATGAGACGCTTAATGAAAGTTGTTTAATCGCCGGCAAACGAAAACCCGCGATTTCCCGTAAATCCCGGGCTTGGCCCGTATAGTTGAATGTATACAAAGAAAGTACCCTGTGAGTAAACTCATTTCCGAAACGATTTTTTCAATTATTTTTTCACCACTAAAACGCATGAGACTTGTAGTTTTCAAAAATGTTTTCATTTTTGATGAGACGCTGAATAAAAGAAGTTTAATCGCCGGCAAACGAAAACCTGCTATTTCCCATAAATCCCGGACTCGGCCCGAATAGTCAAAAGTATACAAAGAAAGTACCCAGGGAGTAAACTCATTTCCCAAACGATTATTTAAATTATTATTTCACCACTAAAGCCCATGAGACTTGTAGTTTTTAAAAATGTTTTCATTTTTGATGAGACGCTGAATAAAAGAAGTTTAATCGCCGGCAAACGAAAACCCGCGATTTCCCGTAAATCTCGGACTCGGCCCGCATAGTCAAAAGTATACAAGGAAAGTACCCAGTGAGTAAACTCATTTCCAAAACGATTTTTTAAATTATTTTTTCACCACTAAAACGCATGAGACTTGTAGTTTTCAAAAATGTTTTCATTTTTGATGAGACGCTGAATAAAGGACGTTTAATCGCCGGCGAACGATAACCTGCGATTTCCCGTAAATCCCGGACTCGGCCCGTATAGTCAAAAGTATACAAAGAAAGTACCCGGGGTGTAAACTCATTTCCCGAACGATTTTTTAAATTATTATTTCACCACTAAAACCCATGAGACTTGTAGTTTTTAAAAGTGTTTTCATTTTCGATGAGACGCTGAATAAAAGAAGTTTAATTGCCGGCAAACGAAAACCCGCGACTTCCCGTAAATCCCGGACTCGGCCAGTATAGTCAAAAGTATACAAAGAAAGTACCCAGGGAGTAAACTCATTTCCCGAACGATTTTTTAAATTAATTTTCACAAATAAAACGCATGAGACTTGTAGTTTTCAGAAATGTTTTCATTTTTGATGAGACGCTTAATGAAAGTTGTTTAAACGCCGGCAAACGAAAACCCGCGATTTCCCGTAAATCCCGGGCTTGGCCCGTATAGTCGAATGTATACAAAGAAAGTACCCTGTGAGTAAACTCATTTCCGAAACGATTTTTTCAATTATCTTTTCACCACTAAAACGCATGAGACTTGTAGTTTTCAGAAATGTTTTCATTTTTGATAAGACGCTTAATGAAAGTTGTTTAATCGCCGGCAAACGAAAACCCGCGATTTCCCGTAAATCCCGGGCTTGGCCCGTATAGTTGAATGTATACAAAGAAAGTACCCTGTGAGTAAACTCATTTCCGAAACGATTTTTTCAATTATCTTTTCACCACTAAAACGCATGAGACTTGCAGTTTTCAAAAATGTTTTCATTTTTGATGAGACGCTTAATAAAAGAGGTTTAATCACCGGCAAACAAAATCCCGCGATTTCCCGTAAATCCCGGGCTTGGTCCGTATAGTCGAATGTATACAAAGAAAGTACCCAGGGAGTAAACTCATTTCCCGAACGATTTTTTAATTTATTTTTTCACCACTAAAACGCATGAGACTTGTAGTTTTCAAAAATGTTTTCATTTTTGATGAGACGCTTAATGAAAGAGGTTTAATCGCCGGCAAACGAAAACCCGAGATTTCCCGTAAATCCCGGGCTTGGCCCGTATAGTCGAATGTATACAAAGAAAGTAGCCTGTAAGTAAACTCATTTCCAGAACGATTTTTTAATTTATTTTTTCACCACTAAAGCCCATCAGACTTGTAGTTTTTAAAAATGTTTTCATTTTTGATGAGACGCTGAATAAAAGAGGTTTAATCGCCGGCAAACGAAAACCCGCGATTTCCCGTAAATCCTGGGCTTGGCCCGTATAGTCGAATGTATACAAAGAAAGTACCCTGTGAGTAAACTCATTTCCAGAACGATTTTTTAATTTATTTTTTCACCGCTAAAACACATGAGACTTGTAGTTTTCAAAAATGTTTTCATTTTTGATGAGACGCTTAATGAAAGAGGTTTAATTGCCGGCAAACGAAAACCCGCGATTTCCCGTAAATCCCGGGCTTGGCCCGTATAGTCAAATGTATACAAAGAAAGTACCCTGTGAGTAAACTCATTTCCAGAACGATTTTTTAATTTATTTTTTCACCACTAAAACGCATGAGAGTTGTAGTTTTCAAAAATGTTTTCATTTTTGATGAGACGCTTAATGAAAGAGGTTTAATCGCCGGCAAACGAAAACCCGCGATTTCCCGTAAATCCTGGGCTTGGCCCGTATAGTCGAATGTATACAAAGAAAGTACCCTGTGAGTAAACTCATTTCCAGAACGATTTTTTAATTTATTTTTTCACCGCTAAAACACATGAGACTTGTAGTTTTCAAAAATGTTTTCATTTTTGATGAAACGCTTAATGAAAGAGGTTTAATTGCCGGCAAACGAAAACCCGAGATTTCCCGTAAATCCCAGGCTTGGCCCGTATAGTCGAATGTATACAAAGAAAGTACCCTGTGAGTAAACTCATTTCCGAAACGATTTTTTCAATTATCTTTTCACCACTTAAACGCACGAGACTTGCAGTTTTCAAAAATGTTTTCATTTCTGATGAGACGCTTAATGAAAGAGGTTTAATCGCCGGCAAACGAAAACCCGCGATTTCCCGTAAATCCCGGGCTTGGCCCGTATAGTCAAATGTATACAAAGAAAGTACCCTGTGAGTAAACTCATTTCCAGAACGATTTTTTAATTTATTTTTTCACCACTAAAACGCATGAGACTTGTAGTTTTCAAAAATGTTTTCATTTTTGATGAGACGCTTAATGAAAGAGGTTTAATCGCCGGCAAACGAAAACCCGAGATTTCCCGTAAATCCCGGGCTTGGCCCGTATAGTCGAATGTATACAAAGAAAGTAGCCTGTAAGTAAACTCATTTCCAGAACGATTTTTTAATTTATTTTTTCACCACTAAAGCCCATCAGACTTGTAGTTTTTAAAAATGTTTTCATTTTTGATGAGACGCTTAATGAAAGAGGTTTAATCGCCGGCAAACGAAAACCCGCGATTTCCCGTAAATCCCGGGCTTGGCCCGTATAGTCGAAGGTATACAAAGAAAGTACCCTGTGAGTAAACTCATTTCCAGAACGATTTTTTAATTTATTTTTTCACCGCTAAAACACATGAGACTTGTAGTTTTCAAAAATGTTTTCATTTTTGATGAGACGCCTAATGAAAGAGGTTTAATTGCCGGCAAACGAAAACCCGAGATTTCCCGTAAATCCCAGGCTTGGCCCGTATAGTCGAATGTATACAAAGAAAGTACCCTGTGAGTAAACTCATTTCCGAAACGATTTTTTCAATTATCTTTTCACCACTTAAACGCACGAGACTTGCAGTTTTCAAAAATGTTTTCATTTCTGATGAGACGCTTAATGAAAGAGGTTTAATCGCCGGCAAACGAAAACCCGCGATTTCCCGTAAATCCCGGGCTTGGCCCGTATAGTCAAATGTATACAAAGAAAGTACCCTGTGAGTAAACTCATTTCCAGAACGATTTTTTAATTTATTTTTTCACCACTAAAACGCATGAGACTTGTAGTTTTCAAAAATGTTTTCATTTTTGATGAGACGCTTAATGAAAGAGGTTTAATCGCCGGCAAACGAAAACCCGAGATTTCCCGTAAATCCCGGGCTTGGCCCGTATAGTCGAATGTATACAAAGAAAGTAGCTTGTAAGTAAACTCATTTCCAGAACGATTTTTTAATTTATTTTTTCACCACTAAAGCCCATCAGACTTGTAGTTTTCAAAAATGTTTTCATTTTTGATGAGACGCTGAATAAAAGAAGTTTAATCGCCGGCAAACGAAAACCCGCGATTTCCCGTAAATCCCGGACTTGGCCCGTATAGTTAAAAGTATACAAGGAAAGTACCCAGTGAGTAAACTCATTTGCAGAACGAATTTTTAAATTATTTTTTCACCACTAAAACCTATGAGACTTGTAGTTTTCAAAAATGTTTTCATTTTTGATGAGACGCTGAATAAAAGAAGTTTAATCGCCGGCAAACGAAAACCTGCGATTTCCCGTAAATCTTGGACTCGGCCCGTATAGTCAAAAGTATACAAAGAAAGTACCCAGGGTGTAAACTCATTTCCCGAACGATTTTTTAAATTATTCTTTCACCACTAAAACGCATGAGACTTGTAGTTTTCAAAAATGTTTTCATTTTTGATGAGACGCTTAATAAAAGAGGTTTAATCGCCGACAAACGAAATCCCGCGATTTCCCGTAAATCCCGGGCTTGGCCCGTATAGTCGAATGTATACAAAGAAAGTACCCAGGAAGTAAACTCATTTCCCGAACGATTTTTTAAATTTTTTTTTCACCACTAAAACGCATGAGACTTGTAGTTTTCAAAAATGTTTTCATTTTTGATGAGACGCTTAATGAAAGAGGTTTAATCGCCGGCAAACGAAAACCCGCGATTTCCCGTAAATCCCGGCCTTGTCCCGTATAGTCGAATGTATACAAAGAAAGTACCCTGTGAGTAAACTCATTTCCAGAACGATTTTTTAAATTATTTTTTCACCACTAAAACCTATGAGACTTGTAGTTTTCAAAAATGTTTTCATTTTTGATGAGACGCTGAATAAAAGAAGTTTATTCGCCGGCAAACGAAAACCTGCGATTTCCCGTAAATCTTGGACTCGGCCCGTATAGTCAAAAGTATACAAAGAAAGTACCCAGGGTGTAAACTCATTTCCCGAACGATTTTTTAAATTATTTTTTCACCACTAAAACGCATGAGACTTGTAGTTTTCAAAAATGTTTTCATTTTTGATGAGACGCTTAATAAAAGAGGTTTAATCGCCGACAAACGAAATCCCGCGATTTCCCGTAAATCCCGGGCTTGGCCCGTATAGTCGAATGTATACAAAGAAAGTAGCCTGTAAGTAAACTCATTTCCAGAACGATTTTTTAATTTATTTTTTCACCACTAAAGCCCATCAGACTTGTAGTTTTTAAAAATGTTTTCATTTTTGATGAGACGCTGAATAAAAGAAGTTTAATCGCCGGCAAACGAAAACCCGCGATTTCCCGTAAATCCCGGGCTTGGCCCGTATAGTTGAATGTATACAAAGAAAGTACCCTGTGAGTAAACTAATTTCCGAAACGATTTTTTCAATTATCTTTTCACCACTAAAACGCATGAGACTTGCAGTTTTCAAAAATGTTTTCATTTTTGATGAGACGCTTAATAAAAGAGGTTTAATCACCGGCAAACGAAATCCCGCGATTTCCCGTAAATCCCGGGCTTGGCCCGTATAGTCGAATGTATACAAAGAAAGTACCCAGGGAGTAAACTCATTTCCCAAACGATTTTTAAAATTTTTTTTTCACCACTAAAACGCATGAGACTTGTAGTTTTCAAAAATGTTTTCATTTTTGATGAGACGCTTAATGAAAGAGGTTTAATCGCCGGCAAACGAAAACCCGCGATTTCCCGTAAATCCCGGGCTTGGCCCGTATAGTCGAATGTGTACAAAGAAAGTACCCTGTGAGTAAACTCATTTCCAGAACGATTTTTTAATTTATTTTTTCACCGCTAAAACACATGAGACTTGTAGTTTTCAAAAATGTTTTCATTTTTGATGAGACGCTTAATGAAAGAGGTTTAATTGCCGGCAAACGAAAACCCGAGATTTCCCGTAAATCCCAGGCTTGGCCCGTATAGTCGAATGTATACAAAGAAAGTACCCTGTGAGTAAACTCATTTCCGAAACGATTTTTTCAATTATCTTTTCACCACTTAAACGCACGAGACTTGCAGTTTTCAAAAATGTTTTCATTTCTGATGAGACGCTTAATGAAAGAGGTTTAATCGCCGGCAAACGAAAACTCGCGATTTCCCGTAAATCCCAGGCTTGGCCCGTATAGTCAAATGTATACAAAGAAAGTACCCTGTGAGTAAACTCATTTCCAGAACGATTTTTTAATTTATTTTTTCACCACTAAAACGCATGAGACTTGTAGTTTTCAAAAATGTTTTCATTTTTGATGAGACGCTTACTGAAAGAGGTTTAATCGCCGGCAAACGAAAACCCGAGATTTCCCGTAAATCCCGGGCTTGGCCCGTATAGTCGAATGTATACAAAGAAAGTAGCCTGTAAGTAAACTCATTTCCAGAACGATTTTTTAATTTATTTTTTCACCACTAAAGCCCATCAGACTTGTAGTTTTTAAAAATGTTTTCATTTTTGATGAGACGCTGAATAAAAGAAGTTTAATCGCCGGCAAACGAAAACCCGCGATTTCCCGTAAATCCCGGACTTGGCCCGTATAGTTAAAAGTATACAAGGAAAGTACCCAGTGAGTAAACTCATTTCCAGAACGAATTTTTAAATTATTTTTTCACCACTAAAACCTATGAGACTTGTAGTTTTCAAAAATGTTTTCATTTTTGATGAGACGCTGAATAAAAGAAGTTTAATCGCCGGCAAACGAAAACCTGCGATTTCCCGTAAATCTTGGACTCGGCCCGTATAGTCAAAAGTATACAAAGAAAGTACCCAGGGTGTAAACTCATTTCCCGAACGATTTTTTAAATTATTTTTTCACCACTAAAACGCATGAGACTTGTAGTTTTCAAAAATGTTTTCATTTTTGATGAGACGCTTAATAAAAGGGGTTTAATCGCCGACAAACGAAATCCCGCGATTTCCCGTAAATCCCGGGCTTGGCCCGTATAGTCGAATGTATACAAAGAAAGTACCCAGGGAGTAAACTCATTTCCCGAACGATTTTTTAAATTTTTTTTTCACCACTAAAATGCATGAGAGTTGTAGTTTTCAAAAATGTTTTCATTTTTGATGAGACGCTGAGTAAAAGAAGTTTAATCGCCGGCAAACGAAAACCCGCGATTTCCCGTAAATCCCGGACTCGGCCCGTATAGTTAAAAGTATACAAGGAAAGTACCCAGTGAGTAAACTCATTTGCAGAACGAATTTTTAAATTATTTTTTCACCACTAAAACCTATGAGACTTGTAGTTTTCAAAAATGTTTTCATTTTTGATGAGACGCTGAATAAAAGAAGTTTAATCGCCGGCAAACGAAAACCTGCGATTTCCCGTAAATCTTGGACTCGGCCCGTATAGTCAAAAGTATACAAAGAAAGTACCCAGGGTGTAAACTCATTTCCCGAACGATTTTTTAAATTATTTTTTCACCACTAAAACGCATGAGACTTGTAGTTTTCAAAAATGTTTTCATTTTTGATGAGACGCTTAATAAAAGAGGTTTAATCGCCGACAAACGAAATCCCGCGATTTCCCGTAAATCCCGGGCTTGGCCCGTATAGTCGAATGTATACAAAGAAAGTAGCCTGTAAGTAAACTCATTTCCAGAACGATTTTTTAATTTATTTTTTCACCACTAAAGCCCATCAGACTTGTAGTTTTTAAAAATGTTTTCATTTTTGATGAGACGCTGAATAAAAGAAGTTTAATCGCCGGCAAACGAAAACCCGCGATTTCCCGTAAATCCCGGGCTTGGCCCGTATAGTTGAATGTATACAAAGAAAGTACCCTGTGAGTAAACTAATTTCCGAAACGATTTTTTCAATTATCTTTTCACCACTAAAACGCATGAGACTTGCAGTTTTCAAAAATGTTTTCATTTTTGATGAGACGCTTAATAAAAGAGGTTTAATCACCGGCAAACGAAATCCCGCGATTTCCCGTAAATCCCGGGCTTGGCCCGTATAGTCGAATGTATACAAAGAAAGTACCCAGGGAGTAAACTCATTTCCCAAACGATTTTTTAAATTTTTTTTTCACCACTAAAACGCATGAGACTTGTAGTTTTCAAAAATGTTTTCATTTTTGATGAGACGCTTAATGAAAGAGGTTTAATCGCCGGCAAACGAAAACCCGCGATTTCCCGTAAATCCCGGGCTTGGCCCGTATAGTCGAATGTATACAAAGAAAGTACCCTGTGAGTAAACTCATTTCCAGAACGATTTTTTAATTTATTTTTTCACCGCTAAAACACATGAGACTTGTAGTTTTCAAAAATGTTTTCATTTTTGATGAGACGCTTAATGAAAGAGGTTTAATTGCCGGCAAACGAAAACCCGAGATTTCCCGTAAATCCCAGGCTTGGCCCGTATAGTCGAATGTATACAAAGAAAGTACCCTGTGAGTAAACTCATTTCCGAAACGATTTTTTCAATTATCTTTTCACCACTTAAACGCACGAGACTTGCAGTTTTCAAAATAGTTTTCATTTCTGATGAGACGCTTAATGAAAGAGGTTTAATCGCCGGCAAACGAAAACCCGCGATTTCCCGTAAATCCCGGGCTTGGCCCGTATAGTCAAATGTATACAAAGAAAGTACCCTGTGAGTAAACTCATTTCCAGAACGATTTTTTAATTTATTTTTTCACCACTAAAACGCATGAGACTTGTAGTTTTCAAAAATGTTATCATTTTTGATGAGACGCTTACTGAAAGAGGTTTAATCACCGGCAAACGAAAACCCGAGATTTCCCGTAAATCCGGGGCTTGGCCCGTATAGTCAAATGTATACAAAGAAAGTAGCCTGTAAGTAAACTCATTTCCAGAACGATTTTTTAATTTATTTTTTCACCACTAAAGCCCATCAGACTTGTAGTTTTTAAAAATGTTTTCATTTTTGATGAGACGCTGAATAAAAGAAGTTTAATCGCCGGCAAACGAAAACCCGCGATTTCCCGTAAATCCCGGACTTGGCCCGTATAGTTAAAAGTATACAAGGAAAGTACCCAGTGAGTAAACTCATTTCCAGAACGAATTTTTAAATTATTTTTTCACCACTAAAACCTATGAGACTTGTAGTTTTCAAAAATGTTTTCATTTTTGATGAGACGCTGAATAAAAGAAGTTTAATCGCCGGCAAACGAAAACCTGCGATTTCCCGTAAATCTTGGACTCGGCCCGTATAGTCAAAAGTATACAAAGAAAGTACCCAGGGTGTAAACTCATTTCCCGAACGATTTTTTAAATTATTTTTTCACCACTAAAACGCATGAGACTTGTAGTTTTCAAAAATGTTTTCATTTTTGATGAGACGCTTAATAAAAGGGGTTTAATCGCCGACAAACGAAATCCCGCGATTTCCCGTAAATCCCGGGCTTGGCCCGTATAGTCGAATGTATACAAAGAAAGTACCCAGGGAGTAAACTCATTTCCCGAACGATTTTTTAAATTTTTTTTTCACCACTAAAACGCATGAGACTTGTAGTTTTCAAAAATGTTTTCATTTTTGATGAGACGCTTAATGAAAGAGGTTTAATCGCCGGCAAACGAAAACCCGCGATTTCCCGTAAATCCCGGGCTTGTCCCGTATAGTCGAATGTATACAAAGAAAGTACCCTGTGAGTAAACTCATTTCCAGAACGATTTTTTAATTTATTTTTTCACCACTAAAATGCATGAGACTTGTAGTTTTCAAAAATGTTTTCATTTTTGATGAGACGCTGAGTAAAAGAAGTTTAATCGCCGGCAAACGAAAACCCGCGATTTCCCGTAAATCCCGGACTCGGCCCGTATAGTTAAAAGTATACAAGGAAAGTACCCAGTGAGTAAACTCATTTGCAGAACGAATTTTTAAATTATTTTTTCACCACTAAAACCTATGAGACTTGTAGTTTTCAAAAATGTTTTCATTTTTGATGAGACGCTGAATAAAAGAAGTTTAATCGCCGGCAAACGAAAACCTGCGATTTCCCGTAAATCTTGGACTCGGCCCGTATAGTCAAAAGTATACAAAGAAAGTACCCAGGGTGTAAACTCATTTCCAGAACGATTTTTTAAATTATTTTTTCACCACTAAAACGCATGAGACTTGTAGTTTTCAAAAATGTTTTCATTTTTGATGAGACGCTTAATAAAAGAGGTTTAATCGCCGACAAACGAAATCCCGCGATTTCCCGTAAATCCCGGGCTTGGCCCGTATAGTCGAATGTATACAAAGAAAGTACCCAGGGAGTAAACTCATTTCCCGAACGATTTTTTAAATTTTTTTTTCACCACTAAAACGCATGAGACTTGTAGTTTTCAAAAATGTTTTCATTTTTGATGAGACGCTTAATGAAAGAGGTTTAATCGCCGGCAAACGAAAACCCGCGATTTCCCGTAAATCCCGGGCTTGTCCCGTATAGTCGAATGTATACAAAGAAAGTACCCTGTGAGTAAACTCATTTCCAGAACGATTTTTTAATTTATTTTTTCCCCACTAAAATGCATGAGACTTGTAGTTTTCAAAAATGTTTTCATTTTTGATGAGACGCTGCATAAAAGAAGTTTAATCGCCGGCAAACGAAAACCTGCGATTTCCCGTAAATCCCGTACTCGGCACGTATAGTCAAAAGTATACAAAGAAAGTACCCAGGGAGTAAACTCATTTCTCAAAAGATTTTTTAAATTATTATTTCACCACTAAAGCCCATGAGACTTGTAGTTTTTAAAAATGTTTTCATTTTTGATGAGACGCTGAATAAAAGAAGTTTAATCGCCGGCAAACGAAAACCCGCAATTTCCCGTAAATCCCGGTCTCGGCCCGTATAGTCAAAAGTATACAAGGAAAGTACCCAGTGAGTAAACTCATTTCCCTAACGAATTTTTAAATTATTTTTTCACCACTGAAACGCATGCGACTTGTAGTTTTCAAAAATCTTTTCATTTTTGATGAGACGCTGAATAAAAGAAGTTTAATCGCCGGCAAACGAAACCTGCGATTTCCCGTAAATCCCGGACTCGGCCCGTATAGTCAAAAGTATACAAGGAAAGTACCCAGTGAGTAAACTCATTTCCCTAACGAATTTTTAAATTATTTTTTCACCACTGAAACGCATGCGACTTGTAGTTTTCAAAAATCTTTTCATTTTTGATGAGACGCTTAATAAAAGGGGTTTAATCGCCGACAAACGAAATCCCGCGATTTCCCGTAAATCCCGGGCTTGGCCCGTATAGTCGAATGTATACAAAGAAAGTACCCAGGGAGTAAACTCATTTCCCGAACGATTTTTTAAATTTTTTTTTCACCACTAAAACGCATGAGACTTGTAGTTTTCAAAAATGTTTTCATTTTTGATGAGACGCTTAATGAAAGAGGTTTAATCGCCGGCAAACGAAAACCCGCGATTTCCCGTAAATCCCGGGCTTGTCCCGTATAGTCGAATGTATACAAAGAAAGTACCCTGTGAGTAAACTCATTTCCAGAACGATTTTTTAATTTATTTTTTCACCACTAAAATGCATGAGACTTGTAGTTTTCAAAAATGTTTTCATTTTTGATGAGACGCTGAGTAAAAGAAGTTTAATCGCCGGCAAACGAAAACCCGCGATTTCCCGTAAATCCCGGACTCGGCCCGTATAGTTAAAAGTATACAAGGAAAGTACCCAGTGAGTAAACTCATTTGCAGAACGAATTTTTAAATTATTTTTTCACCACTAAAACCTATGAGACTTGTAGTTTTCAAAAATGTTTTCATTTTTGATGAGACGCTGAATAAAAGAAGTTTAATCGCCGGCAAACGAAAACCTGCGATTTCCCGTAAATCTTGGACTCGGCCCGTATAGTCAAAAGTATACAAAGAAAGTACCCAGGGTGTAAACTCATTTCCAGAACGATTTTTTAAATTATTTTTTCACCACTAAAACGCATGAGACTTGTAGTTTTCAAAAATGTTTTCATTTTTGATGAGACGCTTAATAAAAGAGGTTTAATCGCCGACAAACGAAATCCCGCGATTTCCCGTAAATCCCGGGCTTGGCCCGTATAGTCGAATGTATACAAAGAAAGTACCCAGGGAGTAAACTCATTTCCCGAACGATTTTTTAAATTTTTTTTTCACCACTAAAACGCATGAGACTTGTAGTTTTCAAAAATGTTTTCATTTTTGATGAGACGCTTAATGAAAGAGGTTTAATCGCCGGCAAACGAAAACCCGCGATTTCCCGTAAATCCCGGGCTTGTCCCGTATAGTCGAATGTATACAAAGAAAGTACCCTGTGAGTAAACTCATTTCCAGAACGATTTTTTAATTTATTTTTTCCCCACTAAAATGCATGAGACTTGTAGTTTTCAAAAATGTTTTCATTTTTGATGAGACGCTGCATAAAAGAAGTTTAATCGCCGGCAAACGAAAACCTGCGATTTCCCGTAAATCCCGTACTCGGCACGTATAGTCAAAAGTATACAAAGAAAGTACCCAGGGAGTAAACTCATTTCTCAAAAGATTTTTTAAATTATTATTTCACCACTAAAGCCCATGAGACTTGTAGTTTTTAAAAATGTTTTCATTTTTGATGAGACGCTGAATAAAAGAAGTTTAATCGCCGGCAAACGAAAACCCGCAATTTCCCGTAAATCCCGGTCTCGGCCCGTATAGTCAAAAGTATACAAGGAAAGTACCCAGTGAGTAAACTCATTTCCCTAACGAATTTTTAAATTATTTTTTCACCACTGAAACGCATGCGACTTGTAGTTTTCAAAAATCTTTTCATTTTTGATGAGACGCTGAATAAAAGAAGTTTAATCGCCGGCAAACGAAACCTGCGATTTCCCGTAAATCCCGGACTCGGCCCGTATAGTCAAAAGTATACGAAGAGAGTACCCAGGGTGTAAACTCATTTCCCGAACGATTTTTTAAATTATTTTTTCACCACTAAAACGCATGAGACTTGTAGTTTTCAAAATGTTTTCATTTTTGATGAGACGCTGAATAAAAGAAGTTTAATCGCCGGCAAACAAAAACCTGCGATTTCCCGTAATTCCCGGACTCGGCCCGTATAGTCAAAAGTATACAAAGAGAGTACCCAGGGTGTAAACTCATTTCCCGAACGATTTTTTAAATTATTATTTTACCACTAAAGCCCATGAGACTTGTAGTTTTTAAAAATGTTTTCATTTTTGATGAGACGCTGAATAAAAGAAGTTTAATCGCCGGCAAACGAAAACCCGCAATTTCCCGTAAATCCCGGTCTCGGCCCGTATAGTCAAAAGTATACAAGGAAAGTACCCAGTGAGTAAACTCATTTCCCTAACGAATTTTTAAATTATTTTTTCACCACTGAAACGCATGCGACTTGTAGTTTTCAAAAATCTTTTCATTTTTGATGAGACGCTGAATAAAAGAAGTTTAATCGCCGGCAAACGAAACCTGCGATTTCCCGTAAATCCCGGACTCGGCCCGTATAGTCAAAAGTATACAAAGAGAGTACCCAGGGTGTAAACTCATTTCTCGAACGATTTTTTAAATTATTATTTTACCACTAAAGCCCATGAGACTTGTAGTTTTTAAAAATGGTTTCATTTTTGATGAGACGCTGAATAAAAGAAGTTTAATCGCCGGCAAACGAAAACCCGCGATTTCCCGTAAATCCCGGACTCGGCCCGTTTAGTCAAAAGTATGCAAGGAAAGTACCCAGTGAGTAAACTCATTTCCCGAACGAATTTTTAAATTATTTTTTCACCACTAAAACGCATGAGACTTGTAGTTTTTAGAAATGTTTTCATTTTTGATGAGACGCTTAATGAAAGCGGTGTAATTGCCGGCAAACGAAAACCCGCGATTTCCCGTAAATCCCGTGCTTGGCCCGTATAGTCGAATGTATACAAAGAAAGTACCCTGTGAGTAAACTCATTTCCAAAACGATTTTTTAAATTATCTTTTCACCACTAAAACGCATGAGACTTGTAGTTTTCAAAAATGTTTTCATTTATGATGAGACGCTAAATAAAAGAAGTTTAATCGGCGGCAAACGAAAACCCGCCATTTCCCGTAAACCCCGGACTCGGCCTGCATAGTCAAAAGTATACAAAGAAAGTACCCAGGGCGTAAACTCATTTCCCGAACGATTTTTTAAATTATTATTTCACCACTGAAGCCCATGAGACTTGTAGTATTTAAAAATATTTTCATTTTTGATGGGACGCTGAATAAAAGAAGTTTAATCGCCGGCAAACGAAAACCCGCGACTTCCCGTAAATCCCGGACTCGGCCCGTATAGTCAAAAGTATACAAAGAAAGTACCCTGTAAGTAAACTCATTTCCAGAACGATTTTTTAATTTATTTTTTCACCACTAAAGCCCATCAGACTTGTAGTTTTTAAAAATGTTTTCATTTTTGATGAGACGCTGAATAAAAGAAGTTTAATAGCCGGCAAACGAAAACCCGCGATTTCCCGTAAATCCCGGACTCGGCCCGTATAGTTAAAAGTATACAAGGAAAGTACCCAGTGAGTTAACTCATTTCCAGAACGAATTTTTAAATTATTTTTTCACCACTAAAACCTATGAGACTTGTAGTTTTCAAAAATGTTTTCATTTTTGATGAGACGCTGAATAAAAGAAGTTTAATCGCCGGCAAACGAAAACCTGCGATTTCCCGTAAATCTTGGACTCGGCCCGTATAGTCAAAAGTATACAAAGAAAGTACCCAGGGTGTAAACTCATTTCCCGAACGATTTTTTAAATTATTTTTTCACCACTAAAACGCATGAGACTTGTAGTTTTCAAAAATGTTTTCATTTTTGATGAGACGCTGAATAAAAGAAGTTTAATCGCCGGCAAACGAAACCTGCGATTTCCCGTAAATCCCGGACTCGGCCCGTATAGTCAAAAGTATACGAAGAGAGTACCCAGGGTGTAAACTCATTTCCCGAACGATTTTTTAAATTATTTTTTCACCACTAAAACGCATGAGACTTGTAGTTTTCAAAATGTTTTCATTTTTGATGAGACGCTGAATAAAAGAAGTTTAATCGCCGGCAAACAAAAACCTGCGATTTCCCGTAATTCCCGGACTCGGCCCGTATAGTCAAAAGTATACAAAGAGAGTACCCAGGGTGTAAACTCATTTCCCGAACGATTTTTTAAATTATTATTTTACCACTAAAGCCCATGAGACTTGTAGTTTTTAAAAATGGTTTCATTTTTGATGAGACGCTGAATAAAAGAAGTTTAATCGCCGGCAAACGAAAACCTGCGATTTCCCGTAAATCCCGGACTCGGCCCGTATAGTCAAAAGTATGCAAGGAAAGTACCCAGTGAGTAAACTCATTTCCCGAACGAATTTTTAAATTATTTTTTCACCACTAAAACGCATGAGACTTGTAGTTTTTAGAAATGTTTTCATTTTTGATGAGACGCTTAATGAAAGCGGTGTAATTGCCGGCAAACGAAAACCCGCGATTTCCCGTAAATCCCGGGCTTGGCCCGTATAGTCGAATGTATACAAAGAAAGTACCCTGTGAGTAAACTCATTTCCAAAACGATTTTTTAAATTATCTTTTCACCACTAAAACGCATGAGACTTGTAGTTTTCAAAAATGTTTTCATTTATGATGAGACGCTAAATAAAAGAAGTTTAATCGGCGGCAAACGAAAACCCGCCATTTCCCGTAAACCCCGGACTCGGCCTGCATAGTCAAAAGTATACAAAGAAAGTACCCAGGGTGTAAACTCATTTCCCGAACGATTTTTTAAATTATTTTTTCACCACTAAAACGCATGAGACTTGTAGTTTTTAAAAATGTTTTCATTTTTGATGAGACGCTTAATAAAAGAGGTTTATTCGCCGGCAAACGAAATCCCGCGATTTCCCGTAAATCCCGGCTTGGCCCGTATAGTCGAATGTATACAAAGAAAGTACCCAGGGAGTAAACTCATTTCCCGAACGATTTTTTCAATTTTTTTTTTACCACTAAAACGCATGAGACTTGTAGTTTTCAAAAATGTTTTCATTTTTGATGAGACGCTTAATGAAAGAGGTTTAATCGCCGGCAAACGAAAACCCGCGATTTCCCGTAAATCCCGGGCTTGGCCCGTATAGTCGAATGTATACAAAGGAAGTACCCTGTGAGTAAACTCATTTCCAGAACGATTTTTTAATTTATTTTTTCACCACTAAAACGCATGAGACTTGTAGTTTTCAAAAATGTTTTCATTTTTGATGAGACGCTGAATAAAAGAAGTTTAATCGCCGGCAAACGAAAACCCGCAATTTCCCGTAAATCCCGGTCTCGGCCCGTATAGTCAAAAGTATACAAGGAAAGTACCCAGTGAGTAAACTCATTTCCCTAACGAATTTTTAAATTATTTTTTCACCGCTGAAACGCATGAGACTTGTAGTTTTCAAAAATGTTTTCATTTTTGATGAGTCGCTGAATAAAAGAAGTTTAATCGCCGGCAAACGAAAACCTGCGATTTCCCGTAAATCCCGGACTCGGCCCGTATAGTCAAAAGTATACAAAGAGAGTACCCAGGGTGTAAACTCATTTCCCGAACGATTTTTTAAATTATTTTTTCACCACTAAAACGCATGAGACTTGTAGTTTTTAAAAATGTTTTCATTTTTGATGAGACGCTGAATAAAAGAAGTTTAATCGCCGGCAAACAAAAACATGCGATTTCCCGTAATTCCCGGACTCGGCCCGTATAGTCAAAAGTATACAAAGAGAGTACCCAGGGTGTAAACTCATTTCCCGAACGATTTTTTAAATTATTTTTTCACCACTAAAACGCATGAGACTTGTAGTTTTCAAAAATGTTTTCATTTTTGATGAGACGCTGAATAAAAGAAGTTTAATCGCCTATAAATGAAAACCTGCGACTTCCCGCAAATCCCGGACTCGGCCCGTATAGTCAAAAGTATACAAAGAAAGTACCCAGGAAGTAAACTCATTTCCCAAACGATTTTTTAAATTATTATTTTACCACTAAAGCCCATGAGACTTGTAGTTTTTAAAAATGGTTTCATTTTTAATGATACGCTGAATAAAAGAAGTTTAATCGCCGGCAAACGAAAACCCGCGATTTCCCGTAAATCCCGGGCTTGGCCCGTATAGTCGAATGTATACAAAGGAAGTACCCTGTGAGTAAACTCATTTCCAGAACGATTTTTTAATTTATTTTTTCACCACTAAAACGCATGAGACTTGTAGTTTTCAAAAATGTTTTCATTTTTGATGAGACGCTGAATAAAAGAAGTTTAATCGCCGGCAAACGAAAACCCGCAATTTCCCGTAAATCCCGGTCTCGGCCCGTATAGTCAAAAGTATACAAGGAAAGTACCCAGTGAGTAAACTCATTTCCCTAACGAATTTTTAAATTATTTTTTCACCGCTGAAACGCATGAGACTTGTAGTTTTCAAAAATGTTTTCATTTTTGATGAGTCGCTGAATAAAAGAAGTTTAATCGCCGGCAAACGAAAACCTGCGATTTCCCGTAAATCCCGGACTCGTCCCGTATAGTCAAAAGTATACAAAGAGAGTACCCAGGGTGTAAACTCATTTCCCGAACGATTTTTTAAATTATTTTTTCACCACTAAAACGCATGAGACTTGTAGTTTTCAAAAATGTTTTCATTTTTGATGAGACGCTGAATAAAAGAAGTTTAATCGCCGGCAAACAAAAACATGCGATTTCCCGTAATTCCCGGACTCGGCCCGTATAGTCAAAAGTATACAAAGAGAGTACCCAGGGTGTAAACTCATTTCCCGAACGATTTTTTAAATTATTTTTTCACCACTAAAACGCATGAGACTTGTAGTTTTCAAAAATGTTTTCATTTTTGATGAGACGTTGAATAAAAGAAGTTTAATCGCCTATAAATGAAAACCTGCGACTTCCCGCAAATCCCGGACTCGGCCCGTATAGTCAAAAGTATACAAAGAAAGTACCCAGGAAGTAAACTCATTTCCCAAACGATTTTTTAAATTATTATTTTACCACTAAAGCCCATGAGACTTGTAGTTTTTAAAAATGGTTTCATTTTTAATGATACGCTGAATAAAAGAAGTTTAATCGCCGGCAAACGAAAACCCGCGATTTCCCGTAAATCCCGGACTCGGCCCGTATAGTCAAAAGTATGCAAGGAAAGTACCCAGTGAGTAAACTCATTTCCCGAACGAATTTTTAAATTATTTTTTCACCACTAAAACGCATGAGACTTGTAGTTTTCAGAAATGTTTTCATTTTTGATGAGACGCTTAATGAAAGCGGTTTAATCGCCGGCAAACGAAAACTCGCGATTTCCCGTAAATCCCGGGCTTGGCCCGTATAGTCGAATGTATACAAAGAAAGTACCCTGTGAGTAAACTCATTTCCCGAACGGTTTTTTAAATTATTTCTTCACCACTAAAACGCATGAGACTTGTAGTTTTCAAAAATGTGTACATTTTTGATGAGACGCTGAATAAAAGAAGTTTAATCGCCGGCAAACGAAAACCTGCGATTTCCCGTAAATCCCGGACTCGGCCCGTATAGTCAAAAGTATACAAAGAGAGTACCCAGGGTGTAAACTCATTTCCCGAACGATTTTTTAAATTATTTTTTCACCACTAAAACGCATGAGACTTGTAGTTTTCAAAAATGTTTTCATTTTTGATGAGACGCTGAATAAAAGAAGTTTAATCGCCGGCAAACAAAAACATGCGATTTCCCGTAATTCCCGGACTCGGCCCGTATAGTCAAAAGTATACAAAGAGAGTACCCAGGGTGTAAACTCATTTCCCGAACGATTTTTTAAATTATTTTTTCACCACTAAAACGCATGAGACTTGTAGTTTTCAAAAATGTTTTCATTTTTGATGAGACGCTGAATAAAAGAAGTTTAATCGCCTATAAATGAAAACCTGCGACTTCCCGCAAATCCCGGACTCGGCCCGTATAGTCAAAAGTATACAAAGAAAGTACCCAGGAAGTAAACTCATTTCCCAAACGATTTTTTAAATTATTATTTTACCACTAAAGCCCATGAGACTTGTAGTTTTTAAAAATGGTTTCATTTTTAATGATACGCTGAATAAAAGAAGTTTAATCGCCGGCAAACGAAAACCCGCGATTTCCCGTAAATCCCGGGCTTGGCCCGTATAGTCGAATGTATACAAAGGAAGTACCCTGTGAGTAAACTCATTTCCAGAACGATTTTTTAATTTATTTTTTCACCACTAAAACGCATGAGACTTGTAGTTTTCAAAAATGTTTTCATTTTTGATGAGACGCTGAATAAAAGAAGTTTAATCGCCGGCAAACGAAAACCCGCAATTTCCCGTAAATCCCGGTCTCGGCCCGTATAGTCAAAAGTATACAAGGAAAGTACCCAGTGAGTAAACTCATTTCCCTAACGAATTTTTAAATTATTTTTTCACCGCTGAAACGCATGAGACTTGTAGTTTTCAAAAATGTTTTCATTTTTGATGAGTCGCTGAATAAAAGAAGTTTAATCGCCGGCAAACGAAAACCTGCGATTTCCCGTAAATCCCGGACTCGGCCCGTATAGTCAAAAGTATACAAAGAGAGTACCCAGGGTGTAAACTCATTTCCCGAACGATTTTTTAAATTATTTTTTCACCACTAAAACGCATGAGACTTGTAGTTTTCAAAAATGTTTTCATTTTTGATGAGACGCTGAATAAAAGAAGTTTAATCGCCGGCAAACAAAAACATGCGATTTCCCGTAATTCCCGGACTCGGCCCGTATAGTCAAAAGTATACAAAGAGAGTACCCAGGGTGTAAACTCATTTCCCGAACGATTTTTTAAATTATTTTTTCACCACTAAAACGCATGAGACTTGTAGTTTTCAAAAATGTTTTCATTTTTGATGAGACGTTGAATAAAAGAAGTTTAATCGCCTATAAATGAAAACCTGCGACTTTTCCGCAAATCCCGGACTCGGCCCGTATAGTCAAAAGTATACAAAGAAAGTACCCAGGAAGTAAACTCATTTCGCAAACGATTTTTTAAATTATTATTTTACCACTAAAGCCCATGAGACTTGTAGTTTTTAAAAATGGTTTCATTTTTAATGATACGCTGAATAAAAGAAGTTTAATCGCCGGCAAACGAAAACCCGCGATTTCCCGTAAATCCCGGACTCGGCCCGTATAGTCAAAAGTATGCAAGGAAAGTACCCAGTGAGTAAACTCATTTCCCGAACGAATTTTTAAATTATTTTTTCACCACTAAAACGCATGAGACTTGTAGTTTTCAGAAATGTTTTCATTTTTGATGAGACGCTTAATGAAAGCGGTTTAATCGCCGGCAAACGAAAACTCGCGATTTCCCGTAAATCCCGGGCTTGGCCCGTATAGTCGAATGTATACAAAGAAAGTACCCTGTGAGTAAACTCATTTCCCGAACGGTTTTTTAAATTATTTCTTCACCACTAAAACGCATGAGACTTGTAGTTTTCAAAAATGTGTACATTTTTGATGAGACGCTGAATAAAAGAAGTTTAATCGCCGGCAAACGAAAACCTGCGATTTCCCGTAAATCCCGGACTCGGCCCGTATAGTAAAAAGTATACAAAGAAAGTACCCAGGGTGTAAACTCATTTCCCGAACGATTTTTTAAATTATTATTTCACCACTAAAGCCCATGAGACTTGTAGTTTTCAAAAATGTTTTCATTTTTGATGAGACGCTTAATGAAAGAGGTTTAATCGCCGGCAAACGAAAACCCGCGATTTCCCGTAAATCCCGGGCTTGACCGTATAGTCGAATGTATACAAAGAAAGTGCCCTGCGAGTAAACTTATTTCCAGAACGATTTTTTAAATTATTTTTTCACCACTAAAGCCCATGAGACTTGTAGTTTTTAAAAATGGTTTCATTTTTAATGAGACGCTGAATAAAAGAAGTTTAATGGCCGGCAAACGAAAACCCGCGATTTCCCGTAAATCCCGGACTCGGCCCGTATAGTCAAAAGTATGCAAGGAAAGTACCCAGTGAGTAAACTCATTTCCCGAACGAATTTTTAAATTATTTTTTCACCACTAAAACGCATGAGACTGGTAGTTTTCAGAAATGTTTTCATTTTTGATGAGACGCTTAATGAAAGCGGTTTAATCGCCGGCAAACGAAAACTCGCGATTTCCCGTAAATCCCGGGCTTGGCTCGTATAGTCGAATGTATACAAAGAAAGTACCCTGTGAGTAAACTCATTTCCCGAACGGTTTTTTAAATTATTTCTTCACCACTAAAACGCATGAGACTTGTAGTTTTCAAAAATGTGTACATTTTTGATGAGACGCTGAATAAAAGAAGTTTAATCGCCGGCAAACGAAAACCTGCGATTTCCCGTAAATCCCGGACTCGGCCCGTATAGTAAAAAGTATACAAAGAAAGTACCCAGGGTGTAAACTCATTTCCCGAACGATTTTTTAAATTATTATTTCACCACTAAAGCCCATGAGACTTGTAGTTTTTAAAAATGTTTTCATTTTTGATGAGACGCTTAATGAAAGAGGTTTAATCGCCGGCAAACGAAAACCCGCGATTTCCCGTAAATCCCGGGCTTGACCGTATAGTCGAATGTATACAAAGAAAGTGCCCTGCGAGTAAACTTATTTCCAGAACGATTTTTTAAATTATTTTTTCACCACTAAAACGCATAAGACTTGTAGTTTTCAAAAATGTTTTCATTTCTGATGAGACGCTGAATAAAAGAAGTTTAATCTCCGGCAAACGAAAACCCGCGATTTCCCGTAAATCCCGGGCTTGGCCCGTATAGTCAAAAGTATACAAAGATAGTACCCAGGGAGTAAACTCATTTCCCGAACGATTTTTTAATTCATTTATTCACCACTAAAACGCATGAGACTTGTAGTTTTCAGAAATCTTTTTATTTTTGATGAGACGCTTAATGAAAGTGGTTTAATCACCGGCAAACGAAATTCTGCGACGCATGAGACTTGTAGTTTTCAAAAATGTTTTCATTTTTGATGAGACGCTTAATAAAAGAGGTTTATTCGGCGGCAAACGAAATCCCGCGATTTCCCGTAAATCCCGGGCTTGGCCCGTATAGTCGAATGTATACAAAGAAAGTACCCAGGGAGTAAACTCATTTCCCGAACGATTTTTTAAATTTTTTTTTCACCACTAAAACGCATGAGACTTGTAGTTTTCAAAAATGTTTTCATTTTTGATGAGACGCTTAATGAAAGAGGTTTAATCGCCGGCAAACGAAAACCCGCGATTTCCCGTAAATCCCGGGCTTGGCCCGTATAGTCAAAAGTATACAAAGAAAGTTCACAGGGAGTAAACTCATTTCCCACACGATTTTTTAAATTATTATTTTACCACTAAGGCCCATGAGAAATTATTTTTTCACCACTAAAACGCATGAGACTTGTAGTTTTCAGAAATGTTTTCATTTTTGATGAGACGCTGAATAAAAGAAGTTTAATCTCCGGCAAACGAAAACCCGCGATTTCCCGTAAATCCCGGACTCGGCCCGTATAGTCAAAAGTGTACAAAGAGAGTACCCAGGGTGTAAACTCATTTCCCGAACGATTTTTTAAATTATTTTTTCACCACTAAAACGCATGAGACTGGTAGTTTTCAAAAATGTTTTCATTTTTGATGAGACGCTGAATAAAAGAAGTTTAATCGCCTACAAACGAAAACCTGCGACTTCCCACAAATCCCGGACTCGGCCCGTATAGTCAAAAGTATACAAAGAAAGTACCCAGGGAGTAAACTCATTTCCCAAACGATTTTTTAAATTATTATTTTACCACTAAAGCCCATGAGACTTGTAGTTTTTAAAAATGGTTTCATTTTTAATGAGACGCTGAATAAAAGAAGTTTAATCTCCGGCAAACGAAAACCCGCGATTTCCCGTAAATCCCGGACTCGGCCCGTATAGTCAAAAGTGTACAAAGAGAGTACCCAGGGTGTAAACTCATTTCCCGAACGATTTTTTAAATTATTTTTTCACCACTAAAACGCATGAGACTGGTAGTTTTCAAAAATGTTTTCATTTTTGATGAGACGCTGAATAAAAGAAGTTTAATCGCCTACAAACGAAAACCTGCGACTTCCCACAAATCCCGGACTCGGCCCGTATAGTCAAAAGTATACAAAGAAAGTACCCAGGGAGTAAACTCATTTCCCAAACGATTTTTTAAATTATTATTTTACCACTAAAGCCCATGAGACTTGTAGTTTTTAAAAATGGTTTCATTTTTAATGAGACGCTGAATAAAAGAAGTTTAATCGCAGGCAAACGAAAACCCGCGATTTCCCGTAAATCCCGGACTCGGCCCGTATAGTCAAAAGTATGCAAGGAAAGTACCCAGTGAGTAAACTCATTTCCCGAACGAATTTTTAAATTATTTTTTCACCACTAAAACGCATGAGACTTGTAGTTTTCAGAAATGTTTTCATTTTTGATGAGACGCTTAATGAAAGCGGTTTAATCGCCGGCAAACGAAAACCCGCGATTTCCCGTAAATCCCGGGCTTGGCCCGTATAGTCGAATGTATACAAAGAAAGTACCCTGTGAGTAAAGTCATTTCCCGAACGGTTTTTTAAATTATTTCTTCACCACTAAAACGCATGAGACTTGTAGTTTTCAAAAATGTGTACATTTTTGATGAGACGCTGAATAAAAGAAGTTTAATCGCCGGCAAACGAAAACCTGCGATTTCCCGTAAATCCCGGACTCGGCCCGTATAGTAAAAAGTATACAAAGAAAGTACCCAGGGTGTAAACTCATTTCCCGAACGATTTTTTAAATTATTATTTCACCACTAAAGCCCATGAGACTTGTAGTTTTTAAAAATGTTTTCATTTTTGATGAGACGCTTAATGAAAGAGGTTTAATCGCCGGCAAACGAAAACCTGCGATTTCCCGTAAATTCCGGGCTTGACCGTATAGTTGAATGTATACAAAGAAAGTGCCCTGCGAGTAAACTTATTTCCAGAACGATTTTTTAAATTATTTTTTCACCACTAAAACGCATAAGACTTGTAGTTTTTAAAAATGTTTTCATTTCTGATGAGACGCTGAATAAAAGAAGTTTAATCTCCGGCAAACGAAAACCCGCGATTTCCCGTAAATCCCGGGCTTGGCCCGTATAGTCAAAAGTATACAAAGATAGTACCCAGGGAGTAAACTCATTTCCCGAACGATTTTTTAATTCATTTATTCACCACTAAAACGCATGAGACTTGTAGTTTTCAGAAATCTTTTTATTTTTGATGAGACGCTTAATGAAATTGGTTTAATCACCGGCAAACGAAAACCTGCGATTTCCCGTAAATCCCGGACTCGGCCCGTATAATCAAAAGTATACAAAGAAAGTACCCAGGGTGTAAACTCATTTCTCGAACGATTTTTTAAATTATTTTTTCCCCACTAAAACGCATGAGACTTGTAGTTTTCAAAAATGTTTTCATTTTTGATAAGACGCTGAATAAAAGAAGTTTAATCGCCTACAAACGAAAACCTGCGACTTCCCACAAATCCCGGACTCGGCCCGTATAGTCAAAAGTATACAAAGAAAGTTCCCAGGGAGTAAACTCATTTCCCACACGATTTTTTAAATTATTATTTTACCACTAAGGCCCATGAGAAATTATTTTTTCACCACTAAAACGCATGAGACTTGTAGTTTTCAGAAATGTTTTCATTTTTGATGAGACGCTTAATGAAAGTGGTTTAATCGCCGGCAAACGAAAACCCGCGATTTCCCGTAAATCCCGGGCTTGGCCCGTATAGTCGAATGTATACAAAGAAAGTACCCTGTGAGTAAACTCATTTCCCGAACGGTTTTTTAAATTATTTCTTCACCACTAAAACGCATGAGACTTGTAGTTTTCAAAAATGTGTACATTTTTGATGAGACGCTGAATAAAAGAAGTTTAATCGCCGGCAAACGAAAACCTGCGATTTCCCGTAAATCCCCGACTCGGCCCGTATAGTCAAAAGAATAAAAAGAAAGTACCCAGGGAGTAAACTCATTTCCCAAACGATTATTTAAATTATTTTTTCACCACTAAAACACATGAGACTTGTAGTTTTCAGAAATGTTTTCATTTTTGATGAGACGCTTAATGAAAGCGGTTTAATCGCCGGCAAACGAAAACCCGCGATATCCCGTTAAATCCCGGGCTTGGCCCGTATAGTCGAATGTATACAAAGAAAGTACCCTGTGAGTAAACTCATTTTCAAAACGATTTTTTAAATTATTTTTTCACCACTAAAACGCATGAGACTTGTAGTTTTCAAAAATTTTTTCATTTTTGATGAGACGCTGAATAAAAGAAGTTTAATCGCCGGCAAACGAAAACCTGCGATTTCCCGTAAATGCCGGACTCGGCCTGTATAGTCAAAAGTATACAAAGAAAGTACCCGGGGTGTAAACTCATTTCCCGAACGATTTTTTAAATTATTATTTCACCACTAAAGCCCATGAGACTTGTAGTTTTTAAAAATGTTTTCATTTTTGATGAGACGCTGAATAAAAGAAGTTTAATTGCCGGCAAACGAAAACCCGCGACTTCCCGTAAATCCCAGACTCGGCCCGTATAGTCAAAAGTATACAAAGAAAGTACCCAGGGAGTAAACTCATTTCCCGAACGATTTTTTAAATTAATTTTCACCAATAAAACACATGAGACTTGTAGTTTTCAGAAACGTTTTCATTTTGGATGAGACGCTTAATGAAAGTTGTTTAATCGCCGGCAAACAAAAACCCGCGATTTCCCGTAAATCCCGGGCTTGGCCCGTATAGTCGAATGTATACAAAGAAAGTACCCTGTGAGTAAACTCATTTCCCGAACGGTTTTTTAAATTATTTCTTCACCACTAAAACGCATGAGACTTGTAGTTTTCAAAAATGTGTACATTTTTGATGAGACGCTGAATAAAAGAAGTTTAATCGCCGGCAAACGAAAACCTGCGATTTCCCGTAAATCCCCGACTCGGCCCGTATAGTCAAAAGAATAAAAAGAAAGTACCCAGGGAGTAAACTCATTTCCCAAACGATTATTTAAATTATTTTTTCACCACTAAAACACATGAGACTTGTAGTTTTCAGAAATGTTTTCATTTTTGATGAGACGCTTAATGAAAGCGGTTTAATCGCCGGCAAACGAAAACCCGCGATATCCCGTTAAATCCCGGGCTTGGCCCGTATAGTCGAATGTATACAAAGAAAGTACCCTGTGAGTAAACTCATTTTCAAAACGATTTTTTAAATTATTTTTTCACCACTAAAACGCATGAGACTTGTAGTTTTCAAAAAATTTTTCATTTTTGATGAGACGCTGAATAAAAGAAGTTTAATCGCCGGCAAACGAAAACCTGCGATTTCCCGTAAATGCCGGACTCGGCCTGTATAGTCAAAAGTATACAAAGAAAGTACCCGGGGTGTAAACTCATTTCCCGAACGATTTTTTAAATTATTATTTCACCACTAAAGCCCATGAGACTTGTAGTTTTTAAAAATGTTTTCATTTTTGATGAGACGCTGAATAAAAGAAGTTTAATTGCCGGCAAACGAAAACCCGCGACTTCCCGTAAATCCCAGACTCGGCCCGTATAGTCAAAAGTATACAAAGAAAGTACCCAGGGAGTAAACTCATTTCCCGAACGATTTTTTAAATTAATTTTCACCAATAAAACACATGAGACTTGTAGTTTTCAGAAACGTTTTCATTTTGGATGAGACGCTTAATGAAAGTTGTTTAATCGCCGGCAAACAAAAACCCGCGATTTCCCGTAAATCCCGGGCTTGGCCCGTATAGTCGAAAGTATACAAAGAAAGTACCAAGGGAGTAAACTTATTTCCGAAACGATTTTTTCAATTATCTTTTCACCACTAAAACGCATGAGACTTGTAGTTTTCAAAAATGTTTTCATTTTTGATGAGACGCTGAATAAAAGAAGTTTATTTGCCGGCAAACGAAAACCCGCGACTTCCCGTAAATCCCGGACTCGGCCCGTATAGTCAAAAGTATACAAAGAAAGTACCTAGGGAGTAAACTCATTTCCCGAACGATTTTTTAAATTAATTTTCACCAATAAAACGCATGAGACTTGTAGTTTTCAGAAATGTTTTCATTTTTGATGAGACGCTTAATGAAAGTTGTTTAATCGCCTGCAAACGAAAACCCGCGATTTCCCGTAAATCCCGGGCTTGGCCCGTATAGTCGAATGTATACAAAGAAAGTACCCTGTGAGTAAACTCATTTCCGAAACGATTTTTTCAATTATTTTTTCACCGCTAAAACGCATGAGACTTGTAGTTTTCAGAAATGTTTTCATTTTTGATGAGACGCTTAATGAAAGTTGTTTAATCGCCGGCAAACGAAAACCCGCGATTTCCCGTAAATCCCGGGCTTGGCCCGTATAGTTGAATGTATACAAAGAAAGAACCCTGTGAGTAAACTCATTTCCGAAACGATTTTTTCAATTATCTTTTCACCACTAAAACGCTTGAGACTTGCAGTTTTCAAAAATGTTTTCATTTTTGATTAGACGCTTAATAAAAGAGGTTTAATCACCGGCAAACGAAATCCCGCGATTTCCCGTAAATCCCGGGCTTGGCCCGTATAGTCGAATGTATACAAAGAAAGTTCCCAGGGAGTAAACTCATTTCCCGAACGATTTTTTAAATTTTTTTTTCACCACTAAAACGCATGAGACTTGTAGTTTTCAAAAATGTTTTCATTTTTGATGAGACGCTTAATGAAAGAGGTTTAATCGCCGGCAAACGTAAACCCGCGATTTCCCGTAAATCCCGGGCTTGGCCCGTATAGTCGAATGTATACAAAGAAAGTACCCTGTGAGTAAACTCATTTCCAGAACGATTTTTTAATTTATTTTTTCACCACTAAAACGCACGAGACTTGCAGTTTTTAAAAATGTTTTCATTTTTGATGAGACGCTTAATGAAAGAGGTTTAATCGCCGGCAAACGAAAACCCGCGATTTCCCGTAAATCCCGGGCTTGGCCCGTATAGTCAAATGTATACAAAGAAAGTACCCTGTGAGTAAACTCATTTCCAGAACGATTTTTTAATTTATTTTTTCACCACTAAAACGCATGAGACTTGTAGTTTTCAAAAATGTTTTCATTTTTGATGAGACGCTGAATGAAAGAGGTTTAATCGCCGGCAAACGAAAAGCCGCGATTTCCCGTAAATCCCGGACTCGGCCCGTATAGTCAAAAGTATACAAAGAAAGTACCCAGGGAGTGAACTCATTTCCCGAACGATTTTTTAAATTAATTTTCACCAATAAAACGCATGAGACTTGTAGTTTTCAGAAATGTTTTCATTTTTGATGAGACGCTTAATAAAAGAGGTTTAATCACCGGCAAACGAGATCCCGCGATTTCCCGTAAATCCTGGGCTTGGCCCGTATAGTCGAATGTATACAAAGAAAGTTCCCAGGGAGTAAACTCATTTCCCGAACGATTTTTTAAATTTTTTTTTCACCACTAAAACGCATGAGACTTGTAGTTTTCAAAAATGTTTTCATTTTTGATGAGACGCTTAATGAAAGAGGTTTAATCGCCGGCAAACGTAAACCCGCGATTTCCCGTAAATCCCGGGCTTGGCCCGTATAGTCGAATGTATACAAAGAAAGTACCCTGTGAGTAAACTCATTTCCAGAACGATTTTTTAATTTATTTTTTCACCACTAAAACGCATGAGACTTGTTGCTTTCAAAAATGTTTTCATTTTTGATGAGACGCTTAATGAAAGAGGATTAATCGCGGGCAAACGAAAACCCGAGATTTCCCGTAAAACCCGGGCTTGGCCCGTATAGTCGAATGTATACAAAGAAAGTACCCTGTGAGTAAACTCATTTCCGAAACGATTTTTTCAATTATCTTTTCACCACTAAAACGCACGAGACTTGCAGTTTTAAAAAATGTTTTCATTTTTGATGAGACGCTTAATGAAAGAGGTTTAATCGCCGGCAAACGAAAACCCGCGATTTCCTGTAAATCCCGGGCTTGGCCCGTATAGTCAAATGTATACAAAGAAAGTACCCTGTGAGTAAACTCATTTCTAGAACGATTTTTTAATTTATTTTTTCACCACTAAAACGCATGAGACTTGTAGTTTTCAAAAATGTTTTCATTTTTGATGAGACGCTGAATGAAAGAGGTTTAATCGCCGGCAAACGAAAAGCCGCGATTTCCCGTAAATCCCGGACTCGGCCCGTATAGTCAAAAGTATACAAAGAAAGTACCCAGGGAGTAAACTCATTTCCCGAACGATTTTTTAAATTAATTTTCACCAATAAAACGCATGAGACTTGTAGTTTTCAGAAACGTTTTCATTTTTGATGAGACGCTTAATGAAAGTTGTTTAATCGCCGGCAAACAAAAACCCGCGATTTCCCGTAAATCCCGGGCTTGGCCCGTATAGTCGAATGTATACAAAGAAAGTACCGTGTGAGTAAACTCATTTCCAGAACGATTTTTTAATTTATTTTTTCACCACTAAAACGCATGAGACTTGTAGTTTTCAAAAATGTTTTCATTTTTGATGAGACGCTGAATGAAAGAGGTTTAAGCGCCGGCAAACGAAAAGCCGCGATTTCCCGTAAATCCCGGACTCGGCCCGTATAGTCAAAAGTATACAAAGAAAGTACCCAGGGAGTGAACTCATTTCCCGAACGATTTTTTAAATTAATTTTCACCAATAAAACGCATGAGACTTGTAGTTTTCAGAAATGTTTTCATTTTTGATGAGACGCTTAATAAAAGAGGTTTAATCACCGGCAAACGAAATCCCGCGATTTCCCGTAAATCCTGGGCTTGGCCCGTATAGTCGAATGTATACAAAGAAAGTTCCCAGGGAGTAAACTCATTTCCCGAACGATTTTTTAAATTTTTTTTTCACCACTAAAACGCATGAGACTTGTAGTTTTCAAAAATGTTTTCATTTTTGATGAGACGCTTAATGAAAGAGGTTTAATCGCCGGCAAACGTAAACCCGCGATTTCCCGTAAATCCCGGGCTTGGCCCGTATAGTCGAATGTATACAAAGAAAGTACCCTGTGAGTAAACTCATTTCCAGAACGATTTTTTAATTTATTTTTTCACCACTAAAACGCATGAGACTTGTTGTTTTCAAAAATGTTTTCATTTTTGATGAGACGCTTAATGAAAGAGGTTTAATCGCGGGCAAACGAAAACCCGAGATTTCCCGTAAAACCCGGGCTTGGCCCGTATAGTCGAATGTATACAAAGAAAGTACCCTGTGAGTAAACTCATTTCCGAAACGATTTTTTCAATTATCTTTTCACCACTAAAACGCACGAGACTTGCAGTTTTCAAAAATGTTTTCATTTTTGATGAGACGCTTAATGAAAGAGGTTTAATCGCCGGCAAACGAAAACCCGCGATTTCCTGTAAATCCCGGGCTTGGCCCGTATAGTCAAATGTATACAAAGAAAGTACCCTGTGAGTAAACT
Source organism: Hydractinia symbiolongicarpus (assembly GCF_029227915.1). Taxonomy (NCBI): domain Eukaryota; kingdom Metazoa; phylum Cnidaria; class Hydrozoa; order Anthoathecata; family Hydractiniidae; genus Hydractinia; species Hydractinia symbiolongicarpus. The sequence goes on along the minus strand of NC_079875.1, from coordinate 1,511,249 downwards.
CATTTCCAGAACGATTTTTTAATTTATTTTTTCACCACTAAAACGCATGAGACTTGTAGTTTTCAAAAATGTTTTCATTTTTGATGAGACGCTGAATGAAAGAGGTTTAATCGCCGGCAAACGAAAAGCCGCGATTTCCCGTAAATCCCGGACTCGGCCCGTATAGTCAAAAGTATACAAAGAAAGTACCCAGGGAGTAAACTCATTTCCCGAACGATTTTTTAAATTAATTTTCACCAATAAAACGCATGAGACTTGTAGTTTTCAGAAACGTTTTCATTTTTGATGAGACGCTTAATGAAAGTTGTTTAATCGCCGGCAAACAAAAACCCGCGATTTCCCGTAAATCCCGGGCTTGGCCCGTATAGTCGAATGTATACAAAGAAAGTACCGTGTGAGTAAACTCATTTCCGAAACGATATTTTCAATTATCTTTTCACCACTAAAACGCATGAGACTTGTAGTTTTCAAAAATGTTTTCATTTTTGATGAGACGCTGAATAAAAGAAGTTTATTTGCCGGCAAACGAAAACCCGCGACATCCCGTAAATCCCGGACTCGGCCCGTATAGTCAAAAGTATACAAAGAAAGTACCTAGGGAGTAAACTCATTTCCCGAACGATTTTTTAAATTAATTTTCACCAATAAAACGCATGAGACTTGTAGTTTTCAGAAATGTTTTCATTTTTGATGAGACGCTTAATGAAAGTTGTTTAATCGCCTGCAAACGAAAACCCGCGATTTCCCGTTAATCCCGGGCTTGGCCCGTATAGTCAAATGTATACAAAGAAAGTACCCTGTGAGTAAACTCATTTCCAGAACGATTTTTTAATTTATTTTTTCACCACTAAAACGCATGAGACTTGTAGTTTTCAAAAATGTTTTCATTTTTGATGAGACGCTGAATGAAAGAGGTTTAATCGCCGGCAAACGAAAAGCCGCGATTTCCCGTAAATCCCGGACTCGGCCCGTATAGTCAAAAGTATACAAAGAAAGTACCCAGGGAGTAAACTCATTTCCCGAACGATTTTTTAAATTAATTTTCACCAATAAAACGCATGAGACTTGTAGTTTTCAGAAACGTTTTCATTTTTGATGAGACGCTTAATGAAAGTTGTTTAATCGCCGGCAAACAAAAACCCGCGATTTCCCGTAAATCCCGGGCTTGGCCCGTATAGTCGAATGTATACAAAGAAAGTACCGTGTGAGTAAACTCATTTCCGAAACGATTTTTTCAATTATCTTTTCACCACTAAAACGCATGAGACTTGTAGTTTTCAAAAATGTTTTCATTTTTGATGAGACGCTGAATAAAAGAAGTTTATTTGCCCGCAAACGAAAACCCGCGACTTCCCGTAAATCCCGGACTCGGCCCGTATAGTCAAAAGTATACAAAGAAAGTACCTAGGGAGTAAACTCATTTCCCGAACGATTTTTTAATTTATTTTTTCACCACTAAAACGCATGAGACTTGTAGTTTTCAAAAATGTTTTCATTTTTGATGAGACGCTGAATGAAAGAGGTTTAATCGCCGGCAAACGAAAAGCCGCGATTTCCCGTAAATCCCGGACTCGGCCCGTATAGTCAAAAGTATACAAAGAAAGTACCCAGGGAGTAAACTCATTTCCCGAACGATTTTTTAAATTAATTTTCACCAATAAAACGCATGAGACTTGTAGTTTTCAGAAACGTTTTCATTTTTGATGAGACGCTTAATGAAAGTTGTTTAATCGCCGGCAAACAAAAACCCGCGATTTCCCGTAAATCCCGGGCTTGGCCCGTATAGTCGAATGTATACAAAGAAAGTACCGTGTGAGTAAACTCATTTCCGAAACGATTTTTTCAATTATCTTTTCACCACTAAAACGCATGAGACTTGTAGTTTTCAAAAATGTTTTCATTTTTGATGAGACGCTGAATAAAAGAAGTTTATTTGCCGGCAAACGAAAACCCGCGACTTCCCGTAAATCCCGGACTCGGCCCGTATAGTCAAAAGTATACAAAGAAAGTACCTAGGGAGTAAACTCATTTCCCGAACGATTTTTTAAATTAATTTTCACCAATAAAACGCATGAGACTTGTAGTTTTCAGAAATGTTTTCATTTTTGATGGGACGCTTAATGAAAGTTGTTTAATCGCCTGCAAACGAAAACCCGCGATTTCCCGTTAATCCCGGGCTTGGCCCGTATAGTCGAATGTATACAAAGAAAGTACCCTGTGAGTAAACTCATTTCCGAAACGATTTTTTCAATTATTTTTTCACCGCTAAAACGCATGAGACTTGTAGTTTTCAGAAATGTTTTCATTTTTGATGAGACGCTTAATGAAAGTTGTTTAATCGGCGGCAAACGAAAACCCGCGATTTCCCGTAAATCCCGGGCTTGGCCCGTATAGTTGAATGTATACAAAGAAAGTACCCTGTGAGTAAACTCATTTCCGAAACGATTTTTTCAATTATCTTTTCACCACTAAAACGCATGAGACTTGCAGTTTTCAAAAATGTTTTCATTTTTGATTAGACGATTAATAAAAGAGGTTTAATCACCGGCAAACGAAATCCCGCGATTTCCCGTAAATCCCGGGCTTGGCCCGTATAGTCGAATGTATACAAAGAAAGTTCCCAGGGAGTAAACTCATTTCCCGAACGATTTTTTAAATTTTTTTTTCACCACTAAAACGCATGAGACTTGTAGTTTTCAAAAATGTTTTCATTTTTGATGAGACGCTTAATGAAAGAGGTTTAATCGCCGGCAAACGTAAACCCGCGATTTCCCGTAAATCCCGGGCTTGGCCCGTATAGTCGAATGTATACAAAGAAAGTACCCTGTGAGTAAACTCATTTCCAGAACGATTTTTTAATTTATTTTTTCACCACTAAAACGCATGAGACTTGTTGTTTTCAAAAATGTTTTCATTTTTGATGAGACGCTTAATGAAAGAGGTTTAATCGCCGGCAAACGAAAACCCGAGATTTCCCGTAAAACCCGGGCTTGGCCCGTATAGTCGAATGTATACAAAGAAAGTACCCTGTGAGTAAACTCATTTCCGAAACGATTTTTTCAATTATCTTTTCACCACTAAAACGCACGAGACTTGCAGTTTTCAAAAATGTTTTCATTTTTGATGAGACGCTTAATGAAAGAGGTTTAATCGCCGGCAAACGAAAACCCGCGATTTCCCGTAAATCCCGGGCTTGGCCCGTATAGTTGAATGTATACAAAGAAAGTACCCTGTGAGTAAACTCATTTCCGAAACGATTTTTTCAATTATCTTTTCACCACTAAAACGCATGAGACTTGCAGTTTTCAAAAATGTTTTCATTTTTGATTAGACGCTTAATAAAAGAGGTTTAATCACCGGCAAACGAAATCCCGCGATTTCCCGTAAATCCCGGGCTTGGCCCGTATAGTCGAATGTATACAAAGAAAGTTCCCAGGGAGTAAACTCATTTCCCGAACGATTTTTTAAATTTTTTTTCACCACTAAAACGCATGAGACTTGTAGTTTTCAAAAATGTTTTCATTTTTGATGAGACGCTTAATGAAAGAGGTTTAATCGCCGGCAAACGTAAACCCGCGATTTCCCGTAAATCCCGGGCTTGGCCCGTATAGTCGAATGTATACAAAGAAAGTACCCTGTGAGTAAACTCATTTCCAGAACGATTTTTTAATTTATTTTTTCACCACTAAAACGCATGAGACTTGTTGTTTTCAAAAATGTTTTCATTTTTGATGAGACGCTTAATGAAAGAGGTTTAATCGCCGGCAAACGAAAACCCGAGATTTCCCGTAAAACCCGGGCTTGGCCCGTATAGTCGAATGTATACAAAGAAAGTACCCTGTGAGTAAACTCATTTCCGAAACGATTTTTTCAATTATCTTTTCACCATTAAAACGCACGAGACTTGCAGTTTTCAAAAATGTTTTCATTTTTGATGAGACGCTTAATGAAAGAGGTTTAATCGCCGGCAAACGAAAACCCGCGATTTCCTGTAAATCCCGGGCTCGGCCCGTATAGTTAAAAGTATACAAGGAAAGTACCCAGTGAGTAAACTCATTTCCAGAACGAATTTTTAAATTATTTTTTCACCACTAAAACGTATGAGACTTGTAGTTTTCAAAAATGTTTTAATTTTTGATGAGACGCTGAATAAAAGAAGTTTAATCGCCGTCAAACGAAAACCTGCGATTTCCCGTAAATCCCGGACTCGGCCCGCATATTTAAAAGTATACAAGGAAAGTACCCAGTGAGTAAACCCATTTCCAAAACGATTTTTTAAATTATCTTTTCACCACTAAAACGCTTGAGACTTGTAGTTTTCAAAAATGTTTTCATTTTTGATGAGACGCTGAATAAAAGAAGTTTAATCGCCGGCAAACGAAAACCCGCCATTTCCCGTAAACCCCGGACTCAGCCCGTATAGTCAAAAGTATACAAAGAAAGTACCCAGGGAGTAAACTCATTTCCCGAACGATTTTTTAAATTATTTTTTCACCACTAAAACGCATGAGACTTGTAGTTTTCAAAAATGTTTTCATTTTTGATGAGACGCTGAATAAAAGAAGTTTAATCGCCGGCAAACGAAAACCTGCGATTTCCCGTAAATCCCGGACTCGGCCCGTATAGTCAAAAGTATACAAAGATAGTACCCAGGGAGTAAACTCATTTCCCGAACGATTTTTTAATTCATTCATTCACCACTAAAACGCATGAGACTTGTAGTTTTCAGAAATCTTTTCATTTTTGATGAGAGGCTTAATGAAAGTGGTTTAATCGCCGGCAAACGAAAACCTGCGATTTCCCGTAAATCCCGGACTCGGCCCGTATAGTCAAAAGTATACAAAGAAAGTACCCAGGGTGTAAACTCATTTCTCGAACGATTTTTTAAATTATTTTTTCACCACTAAAACGCATGAGACTTGTAGTTTTCAAAAATGTTTTCATTTTTGATGAGACACTGAATAAAAGAAGTTTAATCGCCGGCAAACGAAAACCTGCGATTTCCCGTAAATCCCGGACTCGGCCCGTATAGTCAAAAGTATACAAAGAAAGTACCCAGGGTGTAAACTCATTTCCCGAACGATTTTTTAAATTATTTTTTCACCACTAAAACGCATGAGACTTGTAGTTTTCAATAATGTTTTCATTTTTAATGAGACGCTGAATAAAAGAGGTTTAATCGCCGGCAAACGAAAACCTGCTATTTCCCGTAAATCCCAGACTCGGCCCGTATAGTCAAAAGTATACAAAGAAAGTACCCAGGGAGTAAACTCATTTCCCAAACGATTATTTAAATTATTATTTCACCACTAAAACGTATGAGACTTGTAGTTTTCAAAAATGTTTTCATTTTTGATGAGACGCTGAATAAAAGACGTTTAATCGCCGGCAAACGAAAACCTGCGATTTCCCGTAAATCCCGGACTCGGCCCGTATAGTTAAAAGTATACAAGGAAAGTACCCAGTGAGTAAACTCATTTCCAAAACGATTTTTTAAATTATCTTTTCACCACTAAAACGCTTGAGACTTGTAGTTTTCAAAAATGTTTTCATTTTTGATGAGACGCTGAATAAAAGAAGTTTAATCGCCGGCAAACGAAAACCTGCTATTTCCCGTAAATCCCAGACTCGGCTCGTATAGTCAAAAGTATACAAAGAAAGTACCCAGGGAGTAAACTCATTTCCCGAACGATTTTTTAAATTACTTTTTCACCACTAAAACGCATGAGACTTGTAGTTTTTAGAAATGTTTTCATTTTTGATGAGACGCTGAATAAAAGAAGTTTAATCGCCGGCAAACGAAAACCTGCGATTTCCCGTAAATCCCCGACTCGGCCCGTATAGTCAAAAGTATACAAAGATAGTACCCAGGGAGTAAACTCATTTCCCGAACGATTTTTTAATTCATTCATTCACCACTAAAACGCATGAGACTTGTAGTTTTCAGAAATCTTTTCATTTTTGATGAGAGGCTTAATGAAAGTGGTTTAATCGCCGGCAAACGAAAACCTGCGATTTCCCGTAAATCCCGGACTCGGCCCGTATAGTCAAAAGTATACAAAGAAAGTACCCAGGGTGTAAACTCATTTCTCGAACGATTTTTTAAATTATTTTTTCACCACTAAAACGCATGAGACTTGTAGTTTTCAAAAATGTTTTCATTTTTGATGAGACGCTGAATAAAAGAAGTTTAATCGCCGGCAAACGAAAACCTGCGATTTCCCGTAAATCCCCGACTCGGCCCGTATAGTCAAAAGTATACAAAGAAAGTACCCAGGGTGTAAACTCATTTCCCGAACGATTTTTTAAATTATTTTTTCACCACTAAAGCGCATGAGACTTGTAGTTTTCAATAATGTTTTCATTTTTAATGAGACGATGAATAAAAGAAGTTTAATCGCCGGCAAACGAAAACCTGCTATTTCCCGTAAATCCCAGACTCGGCCCGTATAGTCAAAAGTATACAAAGAAAGTACCCAGGGTGTAAACTCATTTCCCGAACGATTTTTTAAATTATTATTTCACCACTTAAGCCCATGAGACTTGTAGTTTTTAAAAATGTTTTCATTTTTGATGAGACGCTGAATAAAAGACGTTTAATCGCCGGCAAACGAAAACCTGCGATTTCCCGTAAATCCCGGACTCGGCCCGTATAGTTAAAAGTATACAAGGAAAGTACCCAGTGAGTAAACTCATTTCCAAAACGATTTTTTAAATTATCTTTTCACCACTAAAACGCTTGAGACTTGTAGTTTTCAAAAATGTTTTCATTTTTGATGAGACGCTGAATAAAAGAAGTTTAATCGCCGGCAAACGAAAACCTGCTATTTCCCGTAAATCCCAGACTCGGCTCATATAGTCAAAAGTATACAAAGAAAGTACCCAGGGAGTAAACTCATTTCCCGAACGATTTTTTAAATTACTTTTTCACCACTAAAACGCATGAGACTTGTAGTTTTTAGAAATGTTTTCATTTTTGATGAGACGCTGAATAAAAGAAGTTTAATCGCCGGCAAACGAAAACCTGCGATTTCCCGTAAATCCCCGACTCGGCCCGTATAGTCAAAAGTATACAAAGATAGTACCCAGGGAGTAAACTCATTTCCCGAACGATTTTTTAATTCATTCATTCACCACTAAAACGCATGAGACTTGTAGTTTTCAGAAATCTTTTCATTTTTGATGAGAGGCTTAATGAAAGTGGTTTAATCGCCGGCAAACGAAAACCTGCGATTTCCCGTAAATCCCGGACTCGGCCCGTATAGTCAAAAGTATACAAAGAAAGTACCCAGGGTGTAAACTCATTTCTCGAACGATTTTTTAAATTATTTTTTCACCACTAAAACGCATGAGACTTGTAGTTTTCAAAAATGTTTTCATTTTTGATGAGACGCTGAATAAAAGAAGTTTAATCGCCGGCAAACGAAAACCTGCGATTTCCCGTAAATCCCCGACTCGGCCCGTATAGTCAAAATTATACAAAGAAAGTACCCAGGGTGTAAACTCATTTCCCGAACGATTTTTTAAATTTTTTTTTCACCACTAAAACTCATGAGACTTGTAGTTTTCAATAATGTTTTCATTTTTAATGAGACGCTGAATAAAAGAAGTTTAATCGCCGGCAAACGAAAACCTGCTATTTCCCGTAAATCCCAGACTCGGCCCGTATAGTCAAAAGTATACAAAGAAAGTACCCAGGGTGTAAACTCATTTCCCGAACGATTTTTTAAATTATTATTTCACCACTTAAGCCCATGAGACTTGTAGTTTTTAAAAATGTTTTCATTTTTGATGAGACGCTGAATAAAAGAAGTTTAATCGCCGGCAAACGAAAACCTGCGATTTCCCGTAAATCCCGGACTCGGCCCGTATAGTTAAAAGTATACAAGGAAAGTACCCAGTGAGTAAACTCATTTCCAGAACGAATTTTTAAATTATTTCTTCACCACTAAAACGTATGAGACTTGTAGTTTTCAAAAATGTTTTCATTTTTGATGAGACGCTGAATAAAAGAAGTTTAATCGCCGGCAAACGAAAACCTGCGATTTCCCGTAAATCCCGGACACGGCCCGTATAGTTAAAAGTATACAAGGAAAGTACCCAGTGAGTAAACTCATTTCCAAAACGATTTTTTAAATTATCTTTTCACCACTAAAACGCTTGAGACTTGTAGTTTTCAAAAATGTTTTCATTTTTGATGAGACGCTGAATAAAAGAAGTTTAATCGCCGGCAAACGAAAACCCGTCATTTCCCGTAAACCCCGGACTCGGCCCGTATAGTCAAAAGTATACAAAGATAGTACCCAGGGAGTAAACTCATTTCCCGAACGATTTTTTAAATTATTTTTTCACCACTAAAACGCATGAGACTTGTAGTTTTCAAAAATGTTTTCATTTTTGATGAGACGCTGAATAAAAGAAGTTTAATCGCCGGCAAACGAAAACCTGCTATTTCCCGTAAATCCCAGACTCGGCCCGTATAGTCAAAAGTATACAAAGAAAGTACCCAGGGAGTAAACTCATTTCCCGAACGATTTTTTAAATTACTTTTTCACCACTAAAACGCATGAGACTTGTAGTTTTTAGAAATGTTTTCATTTTTGATGAGACGCTGAATAAAAGAAGTTTAATCGCCGGCAAACGAAAACCTGCGATTTCCCGTAAATCACGGACTCGGCCCGTATAGTCAAAAGTATACAAAGATAGTACCCAGGAAGTAAACTCATTTCCCGAACGATTTTTTAATTCATTCATTCACCACTAAAACGCATGAGACTTGTAGTTTTCAGAAATCTTTTCATTTTTGATGAGAGGCTTAATGAAAGTGGTTTAATCGCCGGCAAACGAAAACCTGCGATTTCCCGTAAATCCCGGACTCGGCCCGTATAGTCAAAAGTATACAAAGAAAGTACCCAGGGTGTAAACTCATTTCTCGAACGATTTTTTAAATTATTTTTTCACCACTAAAACGCATGAGACTTGTAGTTTTCAAAAATGTTTTCATTTTTGATGAGACGCTGAATAAAAGAAGTTTAATCGCCGGCAAACGAAAACCTGCTATTTCCCGTAAATCCCAGACTCGGCCCGTATAGTCAAAAGTATACAAAGAAAGTACCCAGGGAGTAAACTCATTTCCCGAACGATTTTTTAAATTACTTTTTCACCACTAAAACGCATGAGACTTGTAGTTTTTAGAAATGTTTTCATTTTTGGTGAGACGCTGAATAAAAGAAGTTTAATCGCGGGCAAACGAAAACCTGCCATTTCCCGTAAATCCCCGACTCGGCCCGTATAGTGAAAAGTATACAAAGATAGTACCCAGGGAGTAAACTCATTTCCCGAACGATTTTTTAATTCATTCATTCACCACTAAAACGCATGAGACTTGTAGTTTTCAGAAATCTTTTCATTTTTGATGAGAGGCTGAATAAAAGAAGTTTAATCGCCGGCAAACGAAAACCTGCGATTTCCCGTAAATCACGGACTCGGCCCGTATAGTCAAAAGTATACAAAGATAGTACCCAGGAAGTAAACTCATTTCCCGAACGATTTTTTAATTCATTCATTCACCACTAAAACGCATGAGACTTGTAGTTTTCAGAAATCTTTTCATTTTTGATGAGAGGCTTAATGAAAGTGGTTTAATCGCCGGCAAACGAAAACCTGCGATTTTCCGTAAATCCCGGACTCGGCCCGTATAGTCAAAAGTATACAAAGAAAGTACCCAGGGTGTAAACTCATTTCTCGAACGATTTTTTAAATTATTTTTTCACCACTAAAACGCATGAGAATTGTAGTTTTCAAAAATGTTTTCATTTTTGATGAGACGCTGAATAAAAGAAGTTTAATCGCCGGCAAACGAAAACCTGCGATTTCCCGTAAATCCCCGACTCGGCCCGTATAGTCAAAAGTATACAAAGAAAGTACCCAGGGTGTAAACTCATTTCCCGAAGGATTTTTTAAATTATTTTTTCACCACTAAAACGCATGAGACTTGTAGTTTTCAATAATGTTTTCATTTTTAATGAGACGCTGAATAAAAGAAGTTTAATCGCCGGCAAACGAAAACCTGCTATTTCCCGTAAATCCCAGACTCGGCCCGTATAGTCAAAAGTATACAAAGAAAGTACCCAGGGAGTAAACTCATTTCCCGAACGATTTTTTAAATTATTTTTTCACCACTAAAACGCATGAGACTTGTAGTTTTCAAAAATGTTTTCATTTTTGATGAGACGCTGAATAAAAGAAGTTTAATCGCCGGCAAACGAAAACCTGCTATTTCCCGTAAATCCCAGACTCGGCCCGTATAGTCAAAAGTATACAAAGAAAGTACCCAGGGAGTAAACTCATTTCCCGAACGATTTTTTAAATTACTTTTTCACCACTAAAACGCATGAGACTTGTAGTTTTTAGAAATGTTTTCATTTTTGGTGAGACGCTGAATAAAAGAAGTTTAATCGCCGGCAAACGAAAACCTGCGATTTCCCGTAAATCCCCGACTCGGCCCGTATAGTGAAAAGTATACAAAGATAGTACCCAGGGAGTAAACTCATTTCCCGAACGATTTTTTAATTCATTCATTCACCACTAAAACGCATGAGACTTGTAGTTTTCAGAAATCTTTTCATTTTTGATGAGAGGCTTAATGAAAGTGGTTTAATCGCCGGCAAACGAAAACCTGCGATTTCCCGTAAATCCCGGACTTGGCCCGTATAGTCAAAAGTATACAAAGAAAGTACCCAGGGTGTAAACTCATTTCTCGAACGATTTTTTAAATTATTTTTTCACCACTAAAACGCATGAGACTTGTAGTTTTCAAAAATGTTTTCATTTTTGATGAGACGCTGAATAAAAGAAGTTTAATCGCCGGCAAACGAAAACCTGCGATTTCCCGTAAATCCCCGACTCGGCCCGTATAGTCAAAAGTATACAAAGAAAGTACCCAGGGTGTAAACTCATTTCCCGAACGATTTTTTAAATTATTTTTTCACCACTAAAACGCATGAGACTTGTAGTTTTCAATAATGTTTTCATTTTTAATGAGACGCTGAATAAAAGAAGTTTAATCGCCGGCAAACGAAAACCTGCTATTTCCCGTAAATCCCAGACTCGGCCCGTATAGTCAAAAGTATACAAAGAAAGTACCCAGGGAGTAAACTCATTTCCCAAACGATTATTTAAATTATTATTTCACCACTAAAGCCCATGAGACTTTTAGTTTTTAAAAATGTTTTCATTTTTGATGAGACGCTGAATAAAAGAAGTTTAATCGCCGGCAAACGAAAACCTGCGATTTCCCGTAAATCCCCGACTCGGCCCGTATAGTCAAAAGTATACAAAGAAAGTACCCAGGGTGTAAACTCATTTCCCGAACGATTTTTTAAATTATTTTTTCACCACTAAAACGCATGAGACTTGTAGTTTTCAAAAATGTTTTCATTTTTGATGAGACGCTGAATAAAAGAAGTTTAATCGCCGGCAAACGAAAACCTGCTATTTCCCGTAAATCCCGGACTCGGCCCGTATAGTCAAAAGTATACAAAGAAAGTACCCAGGGAGTAAACTCATTTCCCAAACGATTACTTGAATTATTATTTCACCACTAAAGCCCATGAGACTTGTAGTTTTCAAAAATGTTTTCATTTTTGATGAGACGCTGAATAAAAGAAGTTTAATCGCCGGCAAACGAAAACCCGCCATTTCCCGTAAACCCCGGACTCGGCCCGTATAGTAAAAAGTATACAAAGAAAGTACCCAGGGAGTAAACTCATTTCCCGAACTATTTTTTAAATTATTTTTTCACCACTAAAACGCATGAGACTTGTAGTTTTCAAAAATGTTTTCATTTTTGATGAGACGCTGAATAAAAGAAGTTTAATCACCGGCAAACGAAAACCTGCGATTTCCCGTAAATCCCAGACTCGGCCCGTATAGTCAAAAGTATACAAAGAAAGTACCCGGGGTGTAAACTCATTTCCCGAACGATTTTTTAAATTATTATTTCACCACTAAAGCCCATGAGACTTGTAGTTTTTAAAAATGTTTTCATTTTTGATGAGACGCTGAATAAAAGAAGTTTAATCGCCGGCAAACGAAAACCTGCGATTTCCCGTAAATCCCGGACTCGGCCCGTATAGTTAAAAGTATACAAGGAAAGTACCCAGTGAGTAAACTCATTTCCACAACGAATTTTTAAATTATTTCTTCACCACTAAAACGTATGAGACTTGTAGTTTTCAAAAATGTTTTCATTTTTGATGAGACGCTGAATAAAAGAAGTTTAATCGCCGGCAAACGAAAACCTGCGATTTCCCGTAAATCCCGGACTCGGCCCGTATAGGTAAAAGTATACAAGGAAAGTACCCAGTGAGTAAACTCATTTCCCGAACGATTTTTTAATTCATTCATTCACCACTAAAACGCATGAGACTTGTAGTTTTCAGAAATCTTTTCATTTTTGATGAGAGGCTTAATGAAAGTGGTTTAATCGCCGGCAAACGAAAACCTGCGATTTCCCGTAAATCCCGGACTCGGCCCGTATAGTCAAAAGTATACAAAGAAAGTACCCAGGGTGTAAACTCATTTCTCGAACGATTTTTTAAATTATTTTTTCACCACTAAAACGCATGAGACTTGTAGTTTTCAAAAATGTTTTCATTTTTGATGAGACGCTGAATAAAAGAAGTTTAATCGCCGGCAAACGAAAACCTGCGATTTCCCGTAAATCCCCGACTCGGCCCGTATAGTCAAAAGTATACAAAGAAAGTACCCAGGGTGTAAACTCATTTCCCGAACGATTTTTTAAATTATTTTTTCACCACTAAAACGCATGAGACTTGTTGTTTTCAATAATGTTTTCATTTTTAATGAGACGCTGCATAAAAGAAGTTTAATCGCCGGCAAACGAAAACCTGCTATTTCCCGTAAATCCCAGACTCGGCCCGTATAGTCAAAAGTATACAAAGAAAGTACCCAGGGAGTAAACTCATTTCCCGAACGATTTTTTAAATTATTTTTTCACCACTAAAACGCATGAGACTTGTAGTTTTCAAAAATGTTTTCATTTTTGATGAGACGCTGAATAAAAGAAGTTTAATCGCCGGCAAACGAAAACCTGCTATTTCCCGTAAATCCCAGACTCGGCCCGTATAGTCAAAAGTATACAAAGAAAGTACCCAGGGAGTAAACTCATTTCCCGAACGATTTTTTAAATTACTTTTTCACCACTAAAACGCATGAGACTTGTAGTTTTTAGAAATGTTTTCATTTTTGGTGAGACGCTGAATAAAAGAAGTTTAATCGCCGGCAAACGAAAACCTGCGATTTCCCGTAAATCCCCGACTCGGCCCGTATAGTGAAAAGTATACAAAGATAGTACCCAGGGAGTAAACTCATTTCCCGAACGATTTTTTAATTCATTCATTCACCACTAAAACGCATGAGACTTGTAGTTTTCAGAAATCTTTTCATTTTTGATGAGAGGCTTAATGAAAGTGGTTTAATCGCCGGCAAACGAAAACCTGCGATTTCCCGTAAATCCCGGACTTGGCCCGTATAGTCAAAAGTATACAAAGAAAGTACCCAGGGTGTAAACTCATTTCTCGAACGATTTTTTAAATTATTTTTTCACCACTAAAACGCATGAGACTTGTAGTTTTCAAAAATGTTTTCATTTTTGATGAGACGCTGAATAAAAGAAGTTTAATCGCCGGCAAACGAAAACCTGCTATTTCCCGTAAATCCCAGACTCGGCCCGTATAGTCAAAAGTATACAAAGAAAGTACCCAGGGAGTAAACTCATTTCCCAAACGATTATTTAAATTATTATTTCACCACTAAAGCCCATGAGACTTTTAGTTTTTAAAAATGTTTTCATTTTTGATGAGACGCTGAATAAAAGAAGTTTAATCGCCGGCAAACGAAAACCTGCGATTTCCCGTAAATCCCCGACTCGGCCCGTATAGTCAAAAGTATACAAAGAAAGTACCCAGGGTGTAAACTCATTTCCCGAACGATTTTTTAAATTATTTTTTCACCACTAAAACGCATGAGACTTGTAGTTTTCAAAAATGTTTTCATTTTTGATGAGACGCTGAATAAAAGAAGTTTAATCGCCGGCAAACGAAAACCTGCTATTTCCCGTAAATCCCGGACTCGGCCCGTATAGTCAAAAGTATACAAAGAAAGTACCCAGGGAGTAAACTCATTTCCCAAACGATTATTTAAATTATTATTTCACCACTAAAGCCCATGAGACTTGTAGTTTTCAAAAATGCTTTCATTTTTGATGAGACGCTGAATAAAAGAAGTTTAATCGCCGGCAAACGAAAACCCGCCATTTCCCGTAAACCCCGGACTCGGCCCGTATAGTAAAAAGTATACAAAGAAAGTACCCAGGGAGTAAACTCATTTCCCGAACTATTTTTTAAATTATTTTTTCACCACTAAAACGCATGAGACTTGTAGTTTTCAAAAATGTTTTCATTTTTGATGAGACGCTGAATAAAAGAAGTTTAATCACCGGCAAACGAAAACCTGCGATTTCCCGTAAATCCCGGACTCGGCCCGTATAGTCAAAAGTATACAAAGAAAGTACCCGGGGTGTAAACTCATTTCCCGAACGATTTTTTAAATTATTATTTCACCACTAAAGCCCATGAAACTTGTAGTTTTTAAAAATGTTTTCATTTTTGATGAGACGCTGAATAAAAGAAGTTTAATCGCCGGCAAACGAAAACCTGCGATTTCCCGTAAATCCCGGACTCGGCCCGTATAGTTAAAAGTATACAAGGAAAGTACCCAGTGAGTAAACTCATTTCCAGAACGAATTTTTAAATTATTTCTTCACCACTAAAACGTATGAGACTTGTAGTTTTCAAAAATGTTTTCATTTTTGATGAGACGCTGAATAAAAGAAGTTTAATCGCCGGCAAACGAAAACCTGCGATTTCCCGTAAATCCCGGACTCGGCCCGTATAGGTAAAAGTATACAAGGAAAGTACCCAGTGAGTAAACTCATTTCCCGAACGATTTTTTAATTCATTCATTCACCACTAAAACGCATGAGACTTGTAGTTTTCAGAAATCTTTTCATTTTTGATGAGAGGCTTAATGAAAGTGGTTTAATCGCCGGCAAACGAAAACCTGCGATTTCCCGTAAATCCCGGACTCGGCCCGTATAGTCAAAAGTATACAAAGAAAGTACCCAGGGTGTAAACTCATTTCTCGAACGATTTTTTAAATTATTTTTTCACCACTAAAACGCATGAGACTTGTAGTTTTCAAAAATGTTTTCATTTTTGATGAGACGCTGAATAAAAGAAGTTTAATCGCCGGCAAACGAAAACCTGCGATTTCCCGTAAATCCCCGACTCGGCCCGTATAGTCAAAAGTATACAAAGAAAGTACCCAGGGTGTAAACTCATTTCCCGAACGATTTTTTAAATTATTTTTTCACCACTAAAACGCATGAGACTTGTAGTTTTCAATAATGTTTTCATTTTTAATGAGACGCTGCATAAAAGAAGTTTAATCGCCGGCAAACGAAAACCTGCTATTTCCCGTAAATCCCAGACTCGGCCCGTATAGTCAAAAGTATACAAAGAAAGTACCCAGGGAGTAAACTCATTTCCCGAACGATTTTTTAAATTATTTTTTCACCACTAAAACGCATGAGACTTGTAGTTTTCAAAAATGTTTTCATTTTTGATGAGACGCTGAATAAAAGAAGTTTAATCGCCGGCAAACGAAAACCTGCTATTTCCCGTAAATCCCAGACTCGGCCCGTATAGTCAAAAGTATACAAAGAAAGTACCCAGGGAGTAAACTCATTTCCCGAACGATTTTTTAAATTACTTTTTCACCACTAAAACGCATGAGACTTGTAGTTTTTAGAAATGTTTTCATTTTTGGTGAGACGCTGAATAAAAGAAGTTTAATCGCCGGCAAACGAAAACCTGCGATTTCCCGTAAATCCCCGACTCGGCCCGTATAGTGAAAAGTATACAAAGATAGTACCCAGGGAGTAAACTCATTTCCCGAACGATTTTTTAATTCATTCATTCACCACTAAAACGCATGAGACTTGTAGTTTTCAGAAATCTTTTCATTTTTGATGAGAGGCTTAATGAAAGTGGTTTAATCGCCGGCAAACGAAAACCTGCGATTTCCCGTAAATCCCGGACTTGGCCCGTATAGTCAAAAGTATACAAAGAAAGTACCCAGGGTGTAAACTCATTTCTCGAACGATTTTTTAAATTATTTTTTCACCACTAAAACGCATGAGACTTGTAGTTTTCAAAAATGTTTTCATTTTTGATGAGACGCTGAATAAAAGAAGTTTAATCGCCGGCAAACGAAAACCTGCGATATCCCGTAAATCCCCGACTCGGCCCGTATAGTCAAAAGTATACAAAGAAAGTACCCAGGGTGTAAACTCATTTCCCGAACGATTTTTTAAATTATTTTTTCACCACTAAAACGCATGAGACTTGTAGTTTTCAATAATGTTTTCATTTTTAATGAGACGCTGAATAAAAGAAGTTTAATCGCCGGCAAACGAAAACCTGCTATTTCCCGTAAATCCCAGACTCGGCCCGTATAGTCAAAAGTATACAAAGAAAGTACCCAGGGAGTAAACTCATTTCCCAAACGATTATTTAAATTATTATTTCACCACTAAAGCCCATGAGACTTTTAGTTTTTAAAAATGTTTTCATTTTTGATGAGACGCTGAATAAAAGAAGTTTAATCGCCGGCAAACGAAAACCTGCGATTTCCCGTAAATCCCCGACTCGGCCCGTATAGTCAAAAGTATACAAAGAAAGTACCCAGGGTGTAAACTCATTTCCCGAACGATTTTTTAAATTATTTTTTCACCACTAAAACGCATGAGACTTGTAGTTTTCAAAAATGTTTTCATTTTTGATGAGACGCTGAATAAAAGAAGTTTAATCGCCGGCAAACGAAAACCTGCTATTTCCCGTAAATCCCGGACTCGGCCCGTATAGTCAAAAGTATACAAAGAAAGTACCCAGGGAGTAAACTCATTTCCCAAACGATTATTTAAATTATTAATTCACCACTAAAGCCCATGAGACTTGTAGTTTTCAAAAATGCTTTCATTTTTGATGAGACGCTGAATAAAAGAAGTTTAATCGCCGGCAAACGAAAACCCGCCATTTCCCGTAAACCCCGGACTCGGCCCGTATAGTAAAAAGTATACAAAGAAAGTACCCAGGGAGTAAACTCATTTCCCGAACTATTTTTTAAATTATTTTTTCACCACTAAAACGCATGAGACTTGTAGTTTTCAAAAATGTTTTCATTTTTGATGAGACGCTGAATAAAAGAAGTTTAATCACCGGCAAACGAAAACCTGCGATTTCCCGTAAATCCCGGACTCGGCCCGTATAGTCAAAAGTATACAAAGAAAGTACCCGGGGTGTAAACTCATTTCCCGAACGATTTTTTAAATTATTATTTCACCACTAAAGCCCATGAGACTTGTAGTTTTTAAAAATGTTTTCATTTTTGATGAGACGCTGAATAAAAGAAGTTTAATCGCCGGCAAACGAAAACCTGCGATTTCCCGTAAATCCCGGACTCGGCCCGTATAGTTAAAAGTATACAAGGAAAGTACCCAGTGAGTAAACTCATTTCCAGAACGAATTTTTAAATTATTTCTTCACCACTAAAACGTATGAGACTTGTAGTTTTCAAAAATGTTTTCATTTTTGATGAGACGCTGAATAAAAGAAGTTTAATCGCCGGCAAACGAAAACCTGCGATTTCCCGTAAATCCCGGACTCGGCCCGTATAGTTAAAAGTATACAAGGAAAGTACCCAGTGAGTAAACTCATTTCCAGAACGAATTTTTAAATTATTTCTTCACCACTAAAACGTATGAGACTTGTAGTTTTCAAAAATGTTTTCATTTTTGATGAGACGCTGAATAAAAGAAGTTTAATCGCCGGCAAACGAAAACCCGCCATTTCCCGTAAACCCCGGACTCGGCCCGTATAGTCAAAAGTATACAAAGATAGTACCCAGGGAGTAAACTCATTTCCCGAACGATTTTTTAAATTATTTTTTCACAACTAAAACGCATGAGACTTGTAGTTTTCAAAAATGTTTTCATTTTTGATGAGACGCTGAATAAAAGAAGTTTAATCGCCGGCAAACGAAAACCTGCTATTTCCCGTAAATCCCAGACTCGGCCCGTATAGTCAAAAGTATACAAAGAAAGTACCCAGGGAGTAAACTCATTTCCCGAACGATTTTTTAAATTACTTTTTCACCACTAAAACGCATGAGACTTGTAGTTTTTAGAAATGTTTTCATTTTTGATGAGACGCTGAATAAAAGAAGTTTAATCGCCGGCAAACGAAAACCTGCGATTTCCCGTAAATCCCCGACTCGGCCCGCATAGTCAAAAGTATACAAAGAAAGTACCCAGGGTGTAAACTCATTTCCCGAACGATTTTTTAAATTATTTTTTCACCACTAAAACGCATGAGACTTGTAGTTTTCAAAAATGTTTTCATTTTTGATGAGACGCTGAATAAAAGAAGTTTAATCGCCGGCAAACGAAAACCTGCTATTTCCCGTAAATCCCGGACTCGGCCCGTATAGTCAAAAGTATACAAAGAAAGTACCCAGGGAGTAAACTCATTTCCCAAACGATTATTTAAATTATTATTTCACCACTAAAGCCCATGAGACTTGTAGTTTTCAAAAATGTTCTCATTTTTGATGAGACGCTGAATAAAAGAAGTTTAATCGCCGGCAAACGAAAACCTGCTATTTCCCGTAAATCCCCGACTCGGCCCGTATAGTCAAAAGTATACAAAGAAAGTACCCAGGGAGTAAACGCATTGCACCGAACTATTTTTTAAATTATTTTTTCACCACTAAAACGCATGAGACTTGTAGTTTTCAAAAATGTTTTCATTTTTGATGAGACGCTGAATAAAAGAAGTTTAATCGCCGGCAAACGAAAACCTGCGATTTCCCGTAAATCCCCGACTCGGCCCGTATAGTCAAAAGTATACAAAGAAAGTACCCAGGGTGTAAACTCATTTCCCGAACGATTTTTTAAATTATTTTTTCACCACTAAAACGCATGAGACTTGTAGTTTTCAAAAATGTTTTCATTTATGATGAGACGCTGAATAAAAGAAGTTTAATCGCCGGCAAACGAAAACCTGCTATTTCCCGTAAATCCCGGACTCGGCCCGTATAGTCAAAAGTATACAAAGAAAGTACCCAGGGAGTAAACTCATTTCCCAAACGATTATTTAAATTATTATTTCACCACTAAAGCCCATGAGACTTGTAGTTTTCAAAAATGTTCTCATTTTTGATGAGACGCTGAATAAAAGAAGTTTAATCGCCGGCAAACGAAAACCTGCTATTTCCCGTAAATCCCGGACTCGGCCCGTATAGTCAAAAGTATACAAAGAAAGTACCCAGGGAGTAAACGCATTGCACCGAACTATTTTTTAAATTATTTTTTCACCACTAAAACGCATGAGACTTGTAGTTTTCAAAAATGTTTTCATTTTTGATGAGACGCTGAATAAAAGAAGTTTAATCGCCGGCAAACGAAAACCTGCGATTTCCCGTAAATCCCGGACTCGGCCCGTATAGTCAAAAGTATACAAAGAAAGTACCCGGGGTGTAAACTCATTTCCCGAACGATTTTTTAAATAATTATTTCACCACTAAAGCCCATGAGACTTGTAGTTTTTAAAAATGTTTTCATTTTTGATGAGACGCTGAATAAAAGAAGTTTAATCGCCGGCAAACGAAAACCTGCGATTTCCCGTAAATCCCGGACTCGGCCCGTATAGTTAAAAGTATACAAGGAAAGTACCCAGTGAGTAAACTCATTTCCAGAACGAATTTTTAAATTATTTTTTCACCACTAAAACGTAAGAGACTTGTAGTTTTCAAAAATGTTTTCATTTTTGATGAGACGCTGAATAAAAGAAGTTTAATCGCCGGCAAACGAAAACCTGCGATTTCCCGTAAATCCCGGACTCGGCCCGTATAGTTAAAAGTATACAAGGAAAGTACCCAGTGAGTAAACTCATTTCCAAAACGATTTTTTAAATTATCTTTTCACCACTAAAACGCTTGAGACTTGTAGTTTTCAAAAATGTTTTCATTTTTGATGAGACGCTGAATAAAAGAAGTTTAATCGCCGGCAAACGAAAACCCGCCATTTCCCGTAAACCCCGGACTCGGCCCGTATAGTCAAAAGTATACAAAGATAGTACCCAGGGAGTAAACTCATTTCCCGAACGATTTTTTAATTCATTTATTCACCACTAAAACGCATGAGACTTGTAGTTTTCAGAAATCTTTTCATTTTTGATGAGACGCTTAATGAAAGTGGTTTAATCGCCAAAAACGAAAACCTGCGATTTCCCGTAAATCCCGGACTCGGCCCGTATAGTCAAAAGTATACAAAGAAAGTACCCAGGGAGTAAACTCATTTCCCAAACGATTATTTAAATTATTATTTCACCACTAAAGCCCATGAGACTTGTAGTTTTCAAAAATGTTTTCATTTTTGATGAGACGCTGAATAAAAGAAGTTTAATCGCCGGCAAACGAAAACCCGCCATTTCCCGTAAACCCCGGACTCGGCCCGTATAGTCAAAAGTATACAAAGAAAGTACCCAGGGAGTAAACTCATTTCCCGAACTATTTTTTAAATTATTTTTTCACCACTAAAACGCATGAGACTTGTAGTTTTCAAAAATGTTTTCATTTTTGATGAGACGCTGAATAAAAGAAGTTTAATCGCCGGCAAACGAAAACCTGCGATTTCCCGTAAATCCCGGACTCGGCCCGTATAGTCAAAAGTATACAAAGAAAGTACCCAGGGAGTAAAATCATTTCCCAAACGATTATTTAAATTATTATTTCACCACTAAAGCCCATGAGACTTTTAGTTTTTAAAAATGTTTTCATTTTTGATGAGACGCTGAATAAAAGAAGTTTAATCGCCGGCAAACGAAAACCTGCGATTTCCCGTAAATCCCGGACTCGGCCCGTATAGTTAAAAGTATACAAGGAAAGTACCCAGTGAGTAAACTCCTTTCCAGAACGAATTTTTAAATTATTTTTTCACCACTAAAACGTATGAGACTTGTAGTTTTCAAAAATGTTTTCATTTTTGATGAGACGCTGAATAAAAGAAGTTTAATCGCCGGCAAACGAAAACCTGCGATTTCCCGTAAATCCCGGACTCGGCCCGTATAGTTAAAAGTATACAAGGAAAGTACCCAGTGAGTAAACTCATTTCCAAAACGATTTTTTAAATTATCTTTTCACCACTAAAACGCTTGAGACTTGTAGTTTTCAAAAATGTTTTCATTTTTGATGAGACGCTGAATAAAAGAAGTTTAATCGCCGGCAAACGAAAACCCGCCATTTCCCGTAAACCCCGGACTCGGCCCGTATAGTCAAAAGTATACAAAGATAGTACCCAGGGAGTAAACTCATTTCCCGAACGATTTTTAATTCATTTATTCACCACTAAAACGCATGAGACTTGTAGTTTTCAGAAATCTTTTTATTTTTGATGAGACGCTTAATGAAAGTGGTTTAATCGCCGGCAAACGAAAACCTGCGATTTCCCGTAAATCCCGGACTCGGCCCGTATAGTCAAAAGTATAGAAAGAAAGTACCCAGGGTGTAAACTCATTTCTCGAACAATTTTTTAAATTATTTTTTCACCACTAAAACGCATGAGACTTGTAGTTTTCAAAAATGTTTTCATTTTTGATGAGACGCTGCATAAAAGAAGTTTAATCGCCGGCAAACGAAAACCTGCTATTTCCCGTAAATCCCGGACTCGGCCCGTATAGTCAAAAGTATACAAAGGAAGTACCCAGGAAGTAAACTCATTTCCCGAACTATTTTTTAAATTATTTTTTCACCACTAAAACGCATGAGACTTGTAGTTTTCAAAAATGTTTTCATTTTTGATGAGACGCTGAATAAAAGAAGTTTAATCGCCGGCAAACGAAAACCTGCGATTTCCCGTAAATCCCGGACTCGGCCCGTATAGTCAAAAGTATACAAAGAAAGTACCCAGGGAGTAAAATCATTTCCCAAACGATTATTTAAATTATTATTTCACCACTAAAGCCCATGAGACTTTTAGTTTTTAAAAATGTTTTCATTTTTGATGAGACGCTGAATAAAAGAAGTTTAATCGCCGGCAAACGAAAACCTGCGATTTCCCGTAAATCCCGGACTCGGCCCGTATAGTTAAAAGTATACAAGGAAAGTACCCAGTGAGTAAACTCATTTCCAGAACGAATTTTTAAATTATTTTTTCACCACTAAAACGTATGAGACTTGTAGTTTTTAAAAATGTTTTCATTTTTGATGAGACGCTGAATAAAAGAAGTTTAATCGCCGGCAAACGAAAACCTGCGATTTCCCGTAAATCCCGGACTCGGCCCGTATAGTTAAAAGTATACAAGGAAAGTACCCAGTGAGTAAACTCATTTCCAAAACGATTTTTTAAATTATCTTTTCACCACTAAAACGCTTGAGACTTGTAGTTTTCAAAAATGTTTTCATTTTTGATGAGACGCTGAATAAAAGAAGTTTAATCGCCGGCAAACGAAAACCCGCCATTTCCCGTAAACCCCGGACTCGGCCCGTATAGTCAAAAGTATACAAAGAAAGTACCCAGGGAGTAAAATCATTTCCCAAACGATTATTTAAATTATTATTTCACCACTAAAGCCCATGAGACTTTTAGTTTTTAAAAATGTTTTCATTTTTGATGAGACGCTGAATAAAAGAAGTTTAATCGCCGGCAAACGAAAACCTGCGATTTCCCGTAAATCCCGGACTCGGCCCGTATAGTTAAAAGTATACAAGGAAAGTACCCAGTGAGTAAACTCATTTCCAGAACGAATTTTTAAATTATTTTTTCACCACTAAAACGTATGAGACTTGTAGTTTTCAAAAATGTTTTCATTTTTGATGAGACGCTGAATAAAAGAAGTTTAATCGCCGGCAAACGAAAACCTGCGATTTCCTGTAAATCCCGGACTCGGCCCGTATAGTTAAAAGTATACAAGGAAAGTACCCAGTGAGTAAACTCATTTCCAAAACGATTTTTTAAATTATCTTTTCACCACTAAAACGCTTGAGACTTGTAGTTTTCAAAAATGTTTTCATTTTTGATGAGACGCTGAATAAAAGAAGTTTAATCGCCGGCAAACGAAAACCCGCCATTTCCCGTAAACCCCGGACTCGGCCCGTATAGTCAAAAGTATACAAAGATAGTACCCAGGGAGTAAACTCATTTCCCGAACGATTTTTAATTCATTTATTCACCACTAAAACGCATGAGACTTGTAGTTTTCAGAAATCTTTTCATTTTTGATGAGACGCTTAATGAAAGTGGTTTAATCGCCGGCAAACGAAAACCTGCGATTTCCCGTAAATCCCGGACTCGGCCCGTATAGTCAAAAGTATACAAAGAAAGTACCCAGGGTGTAAACTGATTTCTCGAACAATTTTTTAAATTATTTTTTCACCACTAAAACGCATGAGACTTGTAGTTTTCAAAAATGTTTTCATTTTTGATGAGACGCTGAATAAAAGAAGTTTAATCGCCGGAAAACTAAAACCTGCTATTTCCCGTAAATCCCGGACTCGGCCCGTATAGTCAAAAGTATACAAAGAAAGTACCCAGGGAGTAAACTCATTTCCCAAACGATTATTTAAATTATTATTTCACCACTAAAGCCCATGAGACTTTTAGTTTTTAAAAATGTTTTCATTTTTGATGAGAGGCTTAATGAAAGTGGTTTAATCGCCGGCAAACGAAAACCTGCGATTTCCCGTAAATCCCGGACTCGGCCCGTATAGTCAAAAGTATACAAAGAAAGTACCCAGGGTGTAAACTCATTTCTCGAACGATTTTTTAAATTATTTTTTCACCACTAAAACGCATGAGACTTGTAGTTTTCAAAAATGTTTTCATTTTTGATGAGACGCTGAATAAAAGAAGTTTAATCGCCGGCAAACGAAAACCTGCGATTTCCCGTAAATCCCCGACTCGGCCCGTATAGTCAAAAGTATACAAAGAAAGTACCCAGGGTGTAAACTGATTTCCCGAACGATTTTTTAAATTATTTTTTCACCACTAAAACGCATGAGACTTGTAGTTTTCAATAATGTTTTCATTTTTAATGAGACGCTGAATAAAAGAAGTTTAATCTCCGGCAAACGAAAACCTGCTATTTCCCGTAAATCCCAGACTCGGCCCGTATAGTCAAAAGTATACAAAGAAAGTACCCAGGGAGTAAACTCATTTCCCAAACGATTATTTAAATTATTATTTCACCACTAAAGCCCATGAGACTTTTAGTTTTTAAAAATGTTTTCATTTTTGATGAGACGCTGAATAAAAGAAGTTTAATCGCCGGCAAACGAAAACCTGCGATTTCCCGTAAATCCCCGACTCGGCCCGTATAGTGAAAAGTATACAAAGAAAGTACCCAGGGTGTAAACTCATTTCCCGAACGATTTTTTAAATTTTTTTTTCACCACTAAAACGCATGAGACTTGTAGTTTTCAAAAATGTTTTCATTTTTGATGAGACGCTGAATAAAAGAAGTTTAATCGCCGGCAAACGAAAACCTGCTATTTCCCGTAAATCCCGGACTCAGCCCGTATAGTCAAAAGTATACAAAGAAAGTACCCAGGGAGTAAACTCATTTCCCAAACGATTATTTAAATTATTATTTCACCACTAAAGCCCATGAGACTTGTAGTTTTCAAAAATGTTTTAATTTTTGATGAGACGCTGAATAAAAGAAGTTTAATCGCCGGCAAACAAAAACCCGCCATTTCCCGTAAACCCCGGACTCGGCCCGTATAGTCAAAAGTATACAAAGAAAGTACCCAGGGAGTAAACTCATTTCCTGAACTATTTTTTAAATTATTTTTTCACCACTAAAACGCATGAGACTTGTAGTTTTCAAAAATGTTTTCATTTTTGATGAGACGCTGAATAAAAGAAGTTTAATCGCCGGCAAACGAAAACCTGCGATTTCCCGTAAATCCCGGACTCGGCCCGTATAGTCAAAAGTATACAAAGAAAGTACCCGGGGTGTAAACTCATTTTCCGAACGATTTTTTAAATTATTATTTCACCACTAAAGCCCATGAGACTTGTAGTTTTTAAAAATGTTTTCATTTTTGATGAGATGCTGAATAAAAGAAGTTTAATCGCCGGCAAACGAAAACCTGCGATTTCCCGTAAATCCCGGACTCGGCCCGTATAGTTAAAAGTATACAAGGAAAGTACCCAGTGAGTAAACTCATTTCCAGAACGAATTTTTAAATTATTTTTTCACCACTAAAACGTATGAGACTTGTAGTTTTCAAAAATGTTTTCATTTTTGATGAGACGCTGAATAAAAGAAGTTTAATCGCCGGCAAACGAAAACCTGCGATTTCCCGTAAATCCCCGACTCGGCCCGTATAGTCAAAAGTATACAAAGAAAGTACCCAGGGTGTAAACTCATTTCCCGAACGATTTTTTAAATTATTTTTTCACCACTAAAACGCATAAGACTTGTAGTTTTCAAAAATGTTTTCATTTTTGATGAGACGCTGAATAAAAGAAGTTTAATCGCCGGCAAACGAAAACCTGCGATTTCCCGTAAATCCCGGACTCGGCCCGTATAGTCAAAAGTATACAAAGATAGTACCCAGGGAGTAAACTCATTTCCCGAACGATTTTTTAATTCATTTATTCACCACTAAAACGCATGAGACTTGTAGTTTTTAGAAATCTTTTCATTTTTGATGAGAGGCTTAATGAAAGTGGTTTAATCGCCGGCAAACGAAAACCTGCGATTTCCCGTAAATCCCGGACTCGGCCCGTATAGTCAAAAGTATACAAAGAAAGTACCCAGGGTGTAAACTCATTTCTCGAACGATTTTTTAAATTATTTTTTCACCACTAAAACGCATGAGACTTGTAGTTTTCAAAAATGTTTTCATTTTTGATGAGACGCTGAATAAAAGAAGTTTAATCGCCGGCAAACGAAAACCTGCGATTTCCCGTAAATCCCCGACTCGGCCCGTATAGTCAAAAGTATACAAAGAAAGTACCCAGGGTGTAAACTGATTTCCCGAACGATTTTTTAAATTATTTTTTCACCACTAAAACGCATGAGACTTGTAGTTTTCAATAATGTTTTAATTTTTGATGAGACGCTGAATAAAAGAAGTTTAATCGCCGGCAAACAAAAACCCGCCATTTCCCGTAAACCCCGGACTCGGCCCGTATAGTCAAAAGTATACAAAGAAAGTACCCAGGGAGTAAACTCATTTCCTGAACTATTTTTTAAATTATTTTTTCACCACTAAAACGCATGAGACTTGTAGTTTTCAAAAATGTTTTCATTTTTGATGAGACGCTGAATAAAAGAAGTTTAATCGCCGGCAAACGAAAACCTGCGATTTCCCGTAAATCCCGGACTCGGCCCGTATAGTCAAAAGTATACAAAGAAAGTACCCGGGGTGTAAACTCATTTTCCGAACGATTTTTTAAATTATTATTTCACCACTAAAGCCCATGAGACTTGTAGTTTTTAAAAATGTTTTCATTTTTGATGAGATGCTGAATAAAAGAAGTTTAATCGCCGGCAAACGAAAACCTGCGATTTCCCGTAAATCCCGGACTCGGCCCGTATAGTTAAAAGTATACAAGGAAAGTACCCAGTGAGTAAACTCATTTCCAGAACGAATTTTTAAATTATTTTTTCACCACTAAAACGTATGAGACTTGTAGTTTTCAAAAATGTTTTCATTTTTGATGAGACGCTGAATAAAAGAAGTTTAATCGCCGGCAAACGAAAACCTGCGATTTCCCGTAAATCCCCGACTCGGCCCGTATAGTCAAAAGTATACAAAGAAAGTACCCAGGGTGTAAACTCATTTCCCGAACGATTTTTTAAATTATTTTTTCACCACTAAAACGCATAAGACTTGTAGTTTTCAAAAATGTTTTCATTTTTGATGAGACGCTGAATAAAAGAAGTTTAATCGCCGGCAAACGAAAACCTGCGATTTCCCGTAAATCCCGGACTCGGCCCGTATAGTCAAAAGTATACAAAGATAGTACCCAGGGAGTAAACTCATTTCCCGAACGATTTTTTAATTCATTTATTCACCACTAAAACGCATGAGACTTGTAGTTTTTAGAAATCTTTTCATTTTTGATGAGAGGCTTAATGAAAGTGGTTTAATCGCCGGCAAACGAAAACCTGCGATTTCCCGTAAATCCCGGACTCGGCCCGTATAGTCAAAAGTATACAAAGAAAGTACCCAGGGTGTAAACTCATTTCTCGAACGATTTTTTAAATTATTTTTTCACCACTAAAACGCATGAGACTTGTAGTTTTCAAAAATGTTTTCATTTTTGATGAGACGCTGAATAAAAGAAGTTTAATCGCCGGCAAACGAAAACCTGCGATTTCCCGTAAATCCCCGACTCGGCCCGTATAGTCAAAAGTATACAAAGAAAGTACCCAGGGTGTAAACTGATTTCCCGAACGATTTTTTAAATTATTTTTTCACCACTAAAACGCATGAGACTTGTAGTTTTCAATAATGTTTTCATTTTTAATGAGACGCTGAATAAAAGAAGTTTAATCGCCGGCAAACGAAAACCTGCTATTTCCCGTAAATCCCAGACTCGGCCCGTATAGTCAAAAGTATACAAAGAAAGTACCCAGGGAGTAAACTCATTTCCCAAACGATTATTTAAATTATTATTTCACCACTAAAGCCCATGAGACTTGTAGTTTTCAAAAATGTTTTAATTTTTGATGAGACGCTGAATAAAAGAAGTTTAATCGCCGGCAAACAAAAACCCGCCATTTCCCGTAAACCTCGGACTCGGCCCGTATAGTCAAAAGTATACAAAGAAAGTACCCAGGGAGTAAACTCATTTCCTGAACTATTTTTTAAATTATTTTTTCACCACTAAAACGCATGAGACTTGTAGTTTTCAAAAATGTTTTCATTTTTGATGAGACGCTGAATAAAAGAAGTTTAATCGCCGGCAAACGAAAACCTGCGATTTCCCGTAAATCCCGGACTCGGCCCGTATAGTCAAAAGTATACAAAGAAAGTACCCGGGGTGTAAACTCATTTTCCGAACGATTTTTTAAATTATTATTTCACCACTAAAGCCCATGAGACTTGTAGTTTTTAAAAATGTTTTCATTTTTGATGAGATGCTGAATAAAAGAAGTTTAATCGCCGGCAAACGAAAACCTGCGATTTCCCGTAAATCCCGGACTCGGCCCGTATAGTTAAAAGTATACAAGGAAAGTACCCAGTGAGTAAACTCATTTCCAGAACGAATTTTTAAATTATTTTTTCACCACTAAAACGTATGAGACTTGTAGTTTTCAAAAATGTTTTCATTTTTGATGAGACGCTGAGTAAAAGAAGTTTAATCGCCGGCAAACGAAAACCTGCGATTTCCCGTAAATCCCGGACTCGGCCCGTATAGTTAAAAGTATACAAGGAAAGTACCCAGTGAGTAAACTCATTTCCAAAACGATTTTTTAAATTATCTTTTCACCACTAAAACGCTTGAGACTTGTAGTTTTCAATAATGTTTTCATTTTTAATGAGACGCTGAATAAAAGAAGTTTAATCGCCGGCAAACGAAAACCTGCTATTTCCCGTAAATCCCAGACTCGGCCCGTATAGTCAAAAGTATACAAAGAAAGTACCCAGGGAGTAAACTCATTTCCCAAACGATTATTTAAATTATTATTTCACCACTAAAGCCCATGAGACTTTTAGTTTTTAAAAATGTTTTCATTTTTGATGAGACGCTGAATAAAAGAAGTTTAATCGCCGGCAAACGCAAACCTGCGATTTCCCGTAAATCCCCGACTCGGCCCGTATAGTCAAAAGTATACAAAGAAAGTACCCAGGGTGTAAACTCATTTCCCGAACGATTTTTTAAATTATTTTTTCACCACTAAAACGCATGAGACTTGTAGTTTTCAAAAATGTTTTCATTTTTGATGAGACGCTGAATAAAAGAAGTTTAATCGCCGGCAAACGAAAACCTGCTATTTCCCGTAAATCCCGGACTCAGCCCGTATAGTCAAAAGTATACAAAGAAAGTACCCAGGGAGTAAACTCATTTCCCAAACGATTATTTAAATTATTATTTCACCACTAAAGCCCATGAGACTTGTAGTTTTCAAAAATGTTTTCATTTTTGATGAGACGCTGAATAAAAGAAGTTTAATCGCCGGCAAACGAAAACCCGCCATTTCCCGTAAACCCCGGACTCGGCCCGTATAGTCAAAAGTATACAAAGAAAGTACCCAGGGAGTAAACTCATTTCCTGAACTATTTTTTAAATTATTTTTTAACCACTAAAACGCATGAGACTTGTAGTTTTCAAAAATGTTTTCATTTTTGATGAGACGCTGAATAAAAGAAGTTTAATCGCCGGCAAACGAAAACCTGCGATTTCCCGTAAATCCCGGACTCGGCCCGTATAGTCAAAAGTATACAAAGAAAGTACCCGGGGTGTAAACTCATTTTCCGAACGATTTTTTAAATTATTATTTCACCACTAAAGCCCATGAGACTTGTAGTTTTTAAAAATGTTTTCATTTTTGATGAGACGCTGAATAAAAGAAGTTTAATCGCCGGCAAACGAAAACCTGCGATTTCCCGTAAATCCCGGACTCGGCCCGTATAGTTAAAAGTATACAAGGAAAGTACCCAGTGAGTAAACTCATTTCCAGAACGAATTTTTAAATTATTTTTTCACCACTAAAACGTATGAGACTTGTAGTTTTCAAAAATGTTTTCATTTTTGATGAGACGCTGAATAAAAGAAGTTTAATCGCCGGCAAACGAAAACCTGCGATTTCCCGTAAATCCCGGACTCGGCCCGTATAGTTAAAAGTATACAAGGAAAGTACCCAGTGAGTAAACTCATTTCCAAAACGATTTTTTAAATTATCTTTTCACCACTAAAACGCTTGAGACTTGTAGTTTTCAAAAATGTTTTCATTTTTGATGAGACGCTGAATAAAAGAAGTTTAATCGCCGGCAAACGAAAACCCGCCATTTCCCGTAAACCCCGGACTCGGCCCGTATAGTCAAAAGTATACAAAGATAGTACCCAGGGATTAAACTCATTTCCCGAACGATTTTTTAATTCATTTATTCACCACTAAAACGCATGAGACTTGTAGTTTTCAGAAATCTTTTCATTTTTGATGAGACGCTGAATAAAAGAAGTTTAATCGCCGGCAAACGAAAACCTGCGATTTCCCGTAAATCCCGGACTCGGCCCGTATAGTTAAAAGTATACAAGGAAAGTACCCAGTGAGTAAACTCATTTCCAAAACGATTTTTTAAATTATCTTTTCACCACTAAAACGCTTGAGACTTGTAGTTTTCAATAATGTTTTCATTTTTAATGAGACGCTGAATAAAAGAAGTTTAATCGCCGGCAAACGAAAACCTGCTATTTCCCGTAAATCCCAGACTCGGCCCGTATAGTCAAAAGTATACAAAGAAAGTACCCAGGGAGTAAACTCATTTCCCAAACGATTATTTAAATTATTATTTCACCACTAAAGCCCATGAGACTTTTAGTTTTTAAAAATGTTTTCATTTTTGATGAGACGCTGAATAAAAGAAGTTTAATCGCCGGCAAACGCAAACCTGCGATTTCCCGTAAATCCCCGACTCGGCCCGTATAGTCAAAAGTATACAAAGAAAGTACCCAGGGTGTAAACTCATTTCCCGAACGATTTTTTAAATTATTTTTTCACCACTAAAACGCATGAGACTTGTAGTTTTCAAAAATGTTTTCATTTTTGATGAGACGCTGAATAAAAGAAGTTTAATCGCCGGCAAACGAAAACCTGCTATTTCCCGTAAATCCCGGACTCAGCCCGTATAGTCAAAAGTATACAAAGAAAGTACCCAGGGAGTAAACTCATTTCCCAAACGATTATTTAAATTATTATTTCACCACTAAAGCCCATGAGACTTGTAGTTTTCAAAAATGTTTTCATTTTTGATGAGACGCTGAATAAAAGAAGTTTAATCGCCGGCAAACGGAAACCCGCCATTTCCCGTAAACCCCGGACTCGGCCCGTATAGTCAAAAGTATACAAAGAAAGTACCCAGGGAGTAAACTCATTTCCTGAACTATTTTTTAAATTATTTTTTAACCACTAAAACGCATGAGACTTGTAGTTTTCAAAAATGTTTTCATTTTTGATGAGACGCTGAATAAAAGAAGTTTAATCGCCGGCAAACGAAAACCTGCGATTTCCCGTAAATCCCGGACTCGGCCCGTATAGTCAAAAGTATACAAAGAAAGTACCCGGGGTGTAAACTCATTTTCCGAACGATTTTTTAAATTATTATTTCACCACTAAAGCCCATGAGACTTGTAGTTTTTAAAAATGTTTTCATTTTTGATGAGACGCTGAATAAAAGAAGTTTAATCGCCGGCAAACGAAAACCTGCGATTTCCCGTAAATCCCGGACTCGGCCCGTATAGTTAAAAGTATACAAGGAAAGTACCCAGTGAGTAAACTCATTTCCAGAACGAATTTTTAAATTATTTTTTCACCACTAAAACGTATGAGACTTGTAGTTTTCAAAAATGTTTTCATTTTTGATGAGACGCTGAATAAAAGAAGTTTAATCGCCGGCAAACGAAAACCTGCGATTTCCCGTAAATCCCGGACTCGGCCTGTATAGTTAAAAGTATACAAGGAAAGTACCCAGTGAGTAAACTCATTTCCAAAACGATTTTTTAAATTATCTTTTCACCACTAAAACGCTTGAGACTTGTAGTTTTCAAAAATGTTTTCATTTTTGATGAGACGCTGAATAAAAGAAGTTTAATCGCCGGCAAACGAAAACCCGCCATTTCCCGTAAACCCCGGACTCGGCCCGTATAGTCAAAAGTATACAAAGATAGTACCCAGGGATTAAACTCATTTCCCGAACGATTTTTTAATTCATTTATTCACCACTAAAACGCATGAGACTTGTAGTTTTCAGAAATCTTTTCATTTTTGATGAGACGCTTAATGAAAGTGGTTTAATCGCCGGCAAACGAAAACCTGCGATTTCCCGTAAATCCCGGACTCGGCCCGTATAGTCAAAAGTATACAAAGAAAGTACCCAGGGAGTAAACTCATTTCCCAAACGATTATTTAAATTATTATTTCACCACTAAAGCCCATGAGACTTGTAGTTTTCAAAAATGTTTTCATTTTTGATGAGACGCTGAATAAAAGAAGTTTAATCGCCGGCAAACGAAAACCCGCCATTTCCCGTAAACCCCGGACTCGGCCCGTATAGTCAAAAGTATACAAAGAAAGTACCCAGGGAGTAAACTCATTTCCCGAACTTTTTTTTAAATTATTATTTCACCACTAAAGCCCATGAGACTTGTAGTTTTCAAAAATGTTTTCATTTTTGATGAGACGCTGAATAAAAGAAGTTTAATCACCGGCAAACGAAAACCCGCCATTTCCCGTAAACCCCGGACTCGGCCCGTATAGTCAAAAGTATACAAAGAAAGTACCCAGGGAGTAAACTCATTTCCCGAACTATTTTTTAAATTATTTTTTCACCACTAAAACGCATGAGACTTGTAGTTTTCAAAAATGTTTTCATTTTTGATGAGACGCTGAATAAAAGAAGTTTAATCGCCGGCAAACGAAAACCT
Source organism: Hydractinia symbiolongicarpus (assembly GCF_029227915.1). Lineage (NCBI taxonomy): Eukaryota > Metazoa > Cnidaria > Hydrozoa > Anthoathecata > Hydractiniidae > Hydractinia > Hydractinia symbiolongicarpus. The sequence goes on along the minus strand of NC_079875.1, from coordinate 1,478,443 downwards.
GCGATTTCCCGTTAATCCCGGACTCGGCCCGTATAGTCAAAAGTATACAAAGAAAGTACCCGGGGTGTAAACTCATTTCCCGAACGATTTTTTAAATTATTATTTCACCACTAAAGCCCATGAGACTTGTAGTTTTTAAAAATGTTTTCATTTTTGATGAGACGCTGAATAAAAGAAGTTTAATGGCCGGCAAACGTAAACCTGCGATTTCCCGTAAATCCCGGACTCGGCCCGTATAGTTAAAAGTATGCAAGGAAAGTACCCAGTGAGTAAACACATTTCCAAAACGATTTTTTAAATTATCTTTTCACCACTAAAACGCTTGAGACTTGTAGTTTTCAAAAATGTTTTCATTTTTGATGAGACGCTGAATAAAAGAAGTTTAATCGCCGGCAAACGAAAACCCGCCATTTCCCGTAAACCCCGGACTCGGCCCGTATAGTCAAAAGTATACAAAGATAGTACCCAGGGAGTAAACTCATTTCCCGAACGATTTTTTAATTCATTTATTCACCACTAAAACGCATGAGACTTGTAGTTTTCAGAAATCTTTTCATTTTTGATGAGACGCTTAATGAAAGTGGTTTAATCGCCGGCAAACGAAAACCTGCGATTTCCCGTAAATCCCGGACTCGGCCCGTATAGTCAAAAGTATACAAAGAAAGTACCCAGGGTGTAAACTCATTTCTCGAACGATTTTTTAAATTATTTTTTCACCACTAAAACGCATGAGACTTGTAGTTTTCAAAAATGTTTTCATTTTTGATGAGACGCTGAATAAAAGAAGTTTAATCGCCGGCAAACGAAAACCTGCTATTTCTGTAAATCCCGGACTCGGCCCGTATAGTCAAAAGTATACAAAGAAAGTACCCAGGGAGTAAACTCATTTCCCAAACGATTATTTAAATTATTATTTCACCACTAAAGCCCATGAGACTTTTAGTTTTTAAAAATGTTTTCATTTTTGATGAGACGCTGAATAAAAGAAGTTTAATCGCCGGCAAACGAAAACCTGCGATTTCCCGTAAATCCCCGACTCGGCCCGTATAGTCAAAAGTATACAAAGAAAGTACCCAGGGTGTAAACTCATTTCCCGAACGATTTTTTAAATTATTTTTTCACCACTAAAACGCATGAGACTTGTAGTTTCCAAAAATGTTTTCATTTTTGATGAGACGCTGAATAAAAGAAGTTTAATCGCCGGCAAACGAAAACCTGCGATTTCCCGTAAATCCCGGACTCGGCCCGTATAGTCAAAAGTATACAAAGATAGTACCCAGGGAGTAAACTCATTTCCCGAACGATTTTATTAATTCATTTATTCACCACTAAAACGCATGAGACTTGTAGTTTTCAGAAATCTTTTCATTTTTGATGAGAGGCTTAATGAAAGTGGTTTAATCGCCGGCAAACGAAAACCTGCGATTTCCCGTAAATCCCCGACTCGGCCCGTATAGTCAAAAGTATACAAAGAAAGTACCCAGGGTGTAAACTCATTTCCCGAACGATTTTTTAAATTATTTTTTCACCACTAAAACGCATGAGACTTGTAGTTTTCAAAAATGTTTTCATTTTTGATGAGACGCTGAATAAAAGAAGTTTAATCGCCGGCAAACGAAAACCTGCTATTTCCCGTAAATCCTGGACTCGGCCCGTATAGTCAAAAGTATACAAAGAAAGTACCCAGGGAGTAAACTCATTTCCCAAACGATTATTTAAATTATTATTTTTTTACCACTAAAGCCCATGAGACTTGTAGTTTTTAAAAATGTTTTCATTTTTGATGAGACGCTGAATAAAAGAAGTTTAATCGCCGGCAAACGAAAACCTGCGATTTCCCGTAAATCCCCGACTCGGCCCGTATAGTCAAAAGTATACAAAGAAAGTACCCAGGGTGTAAACTCATTTCCCGAACGATTTTTTAAATTATTTTTTCACCTCTAAAACGCATGAGACTTGTAGTTTTCAAAAATGTTTTCATTTTTGATGAGACGCTGAATAAAAGAAGTTTAATCGCCGGCAAACGAAAACCTGCGATTTCCCGTAAATCCCGGACTCGGCCCGTATAGTCAAAAGTATACAAAGATAGTACCCAGGGAGTAAACTCATTTCCCGAACGATTTTTTAATTCATTTATTCACCACTAAAACGCATGAGACTTGTAGTTTTCAGAAATCTTTTCATTTTTGATGAGAGGCTTAATGAAAGTGGTTTAATCGCCGGCAAACGAAAACCTGCGATTTCCCGTAAATCCCCGACTCGGCCCGTATAGTCAAAAGTAAACAAAGAAAGTACCCAGGGTGTAAACTCATTTCCCGAACGATTTTTTAAATTATTTTTTCACCACTAAAACGCATGAGACTTGTAGTTTTCAAAAATGTTTTCATTTTTGATGAGACGCTGAATAAAAGAAGTTTAATCGCTGGCAAACGAAAACCTGCTATTTCCCGTAAATCCTGGACTCGGCCCGTATAGTCAAAAGTATACAAAGAAAGTACCCAGGGAGTAAACTCATTTCCCAAACGATTATTTAAATTATTATTTTTTTACCACTAAAGCCCATGAGACTTGTAGTTTTTAAAAATGTTTTCATTTTTGATGAGACGCTGAATAAAAGAAGTTTAATCGCCGGCGAACGAAAACCCGCGATTTCCTGTAAATCTCGGATTCGGCCCGCAGAGTCAAAAGTATACAAGGAAAGTACCCAGTGAGTAAACTCATTTCCAAAACGATTTTTTAAATTATCTTTTCACCACTAAAACGCTTGAGACTTGTAGTTTTCAAAAATGTTTTCATTTTTGATGAGACGCTGAATAAAAGAAGTTTAATCGCCGGCAAACGAAAACCCGCCATTTCCCGTAAACCCCGGACTCGGCCCGTATAGTCAAAAGTATACAAAGAAAGTACCCAGGGAGTAAACTCATTTCCCGAACGATTTTTTAAATTATTTTTTCACCACTAAAACGCATGAGACTTGTAGTTTTCAAAAATGTTTTCATTTTTGATGAGAGGCTGATTAAAAGAAGTTTAATTGCCGGCAAACGAAAACCTGCGATTTCCCGTAAATCCCGGACTCGGCCCGTATAGTCAAAAGTATACAAAGAAAGTAACCGGGGTGTAAACTCATTTCCCGAACGATTTTTTAAATTATTATTTCACCACTAAAGCCCATGAGACTTGTAGTTTTTAAAAATGTTTTCATTTTTGATGAGACGCTGAATAAAAGAAGTTTAATTGCCGGCAAACGAAAACCCGCGACTTTCCGTAAATCCCGGACTCGGCCCGTATAGTCAAAAGTATACAAAGAAAGTACCCAGGGAGTAAACTCATTTCCCGAACGATTTTTTAAATTAATTTTCACCAATAAAACGCATGAGACTTGTAGTTTTCAGAAATGTTTTCATTTTTGATGAGACGCTTAATGAAAGTTGTTTAATCGCCGGCAAACGAAAACCCGCGATTTCCCGTAAATCCCGGGCTTGGCCCGTATAGTCGAATTTATACAAAGAAAGTACCCTGTGAGTAAACTCATTTCCGAAACGATTTTTTCAATTATCTTTTCACCACTAAAACGCATGAGACTTGTAGTTTTCAGAAATGTTTTCATTTTTGATGAGACGCCTAATGAATGTTGTTTAATCGCCGGCAAACGAAAACCTGCGATTTCCCGTAAATCCCGGGCTTGGCCCGTATAGTCGAATGTATACAAAGAAATTACCCTGTGAGTAAACTCATTTCCGAAACGATTTTTTCAATTATCTTTTCACCACTAAAACGCATTGGACTTGTAGTTTTCAGAAATGTTTTCATTTTTGATGAGACGCCTAATGAAAGTTGTTTAATCGCCGGCAAACGAAAACCTGCGATTTCCCGTAAATCCCGGGCTTGGCCCGTATAGTTGAATGTATACAAAGAAAATACCCTGTGAGTAAACTCATTTCCGAAACGATTTTTTCAATTATCTTTTCACCACTAAAACGCATGAGACTTGCAGTTTTCAAAAATGTTTTCATTTTTGATGAGACGCTTAATAAAAGAGGTTTAATCACCGGCAAGCCAAATCCCGCGATTTCCCGTAAATCCCGGGCTTGGCCCGTATAGTCGAATGTATACAAAGAAAGTACCCAGGGAGTAAACTCATTTCCCGAACGATTTTTTAAATTTTTTTTTCACCTCTAAAACGCATGAGACTTGTAGTTTTCAAAAATGTTTTCATTTTTGATGAGACGCTTAATGAAAGAGGTTTAATCGCCGGCAAACGAAAACCCGCGATTTCCCGTAAATCCCGGGCTTGGCCCGTATAGTCAAAAGTATACAAAGAAAGTACCCAGGGAGTAAACTCATTTCCCAAACGATTATTTAAATTATTATTTTTTTACCACTAAAGCCCATGAGACTTGTAGTTTTTAAAAATGTTTTCATTTTTGATGAGACGCTGAATAAAAGAAGTTTAATCGCCGGCGAACGAAAACCCGCGATTTCCTGTAAATCTCGGATTCGGCCCGCAGAGTCAAAAGTATACAAGGAAAGTACCCAGTGAGTAAACTCATTTCCAAAACGATTTTTTAAATTATCTTTTCACCACTAAAACGCTTGAGACTTGTAGTTTTCAAAAATGTTTTCATTTTTGATGAGACGCTGAATAAAAGAAGTTTAATCGCCGGCAAACGAAAACCCGCCATTTCCCGTAAACCCCGGACTCGGCCCGTATAGTCAAAAGTATACAAAGAAAGTACCCAGGGAGTAAACTCATTTCCCGAACGATTTTTTAAATTATTTTTTCACCACTAAAACGCATGAGACTTGTAGTTTTCAAAAATGTTTTCATTTTTGATGAGAGGCTGATTAAAAGAAGTTTAATTGCCGGCAAACGAAAACCTGCGATTTCCCGTAAATCCCGGACTCGGCCCGTATAGTCAAAAGTATACAAAGAAAGTACCCGGGGTGTAAACTCATTTCCCGAACGATTTTTTAAATTATTATTTCACCACTAAAGCCCATGAGACTTGTAGTTTTTAAAAATGTTTTCATTTTTGATGAGACGCTGAATAAAAGAAGTTTAATTGCCGGCAAACGAAAACCCGCGACTTCCCGTAAATCCCGGACTCGACCCGTATAGTCAAAAGTATACAAAGAAAGTACCCAGGGAGTAAACTCATTTCCCGAACGATTTTTTAAATTAATTTTCACCAATAAAACGCATGAGACTTGTAGTTTTCAGAAATGTTTTCATTTTTGATGAGACGCTTAATGAAAGTTGTTTAATCGCCGGCAAACGAAAACCCGCGATTTCCCGTAAATCCCGGGCTTGGCCCGTATAGTCGAATTTATACAAAGAAAGTACCCTGTGAGTAAACTCATTTCCGAAACGATTTTTTCAATTATCTTTTCACCACTAAAACGCATGAGACTTGTAGTTTTCAGAAATGTTTTCATTTTTGATGAGACGCCTAATGAATGTTGTTTAATCGCCGGCAAACGAAAACCTGCGATTTCCCGTAAATCCCGGGCTTGGCCCGTATAGTCGAATGTATACAAAGAAATTACCCTGTGAGTAAACTCATTTCCGAAACGATTTTTTCAATTATCTTTTCACCACTAAAACGCATTGGACTTGTAGTTTTCAGAAATGTTTTCATTTTTGATGAGACGCCTAATGAAAGTTGTTTAATCGCCGGCAAACGAAAACCCGCGATTTCCCGTAAATCCCGGGCTTGGCCCGTATAGTTGAATGTATACAAAGAAAATACACTGTGAGTAAACTCATTTCCGAAACGATTTTTTCAATTATCTTTTCACCACTAAAACGCATGAGACTTGCAGTTTTCAAAAATGTTTTCATTTTTGATGAGACGCTTAATAAAAGAGGTTTAATCACCGGCAAGCCAAATCCCGCGATTTCCCGTAAATCCCGGGCTTGGCCCGTATAGTCGAATGTATACAAAGAAAGTACCCAGGGAGTAAACTCATTTCCCGAACGATTTTTTAAATTTTTTTTTCACCTCTAAAACGCATGAGACTTGTAGTTTTCAAAAATGTTTTCATTTTTGATGAGACGCTTAATGAAAGAGGTTTAATCGCCGGCAAACGAAAACCCGCGATTTCCCGTAAATCCCGGGCTTGGCCCGTATAGTCGAATGTATACAAAGAAATTACCCTGTGAGTAAACTCATTTCCGAAACGATTTTTTCAATTATATTTTCACCACTAAAACGCACGAGACTTGCAGTTTTCAAAAATGTTTTCATTTTTCATGAGACGCTTAATAAAAGAGGTTTAATCGCCGACAAACGAAAACCCGCGATTTCCCGTAAATCCCGGGCTTGGCCCGTATAGTCGAATGTATACAAAGAAAGTACCCAGGGAGTAAACTCATTTCCCGAACGATTTTTTAAATTTTTTTTTCACCTCTAAAACGCATGAGACTTGTAGTTTTCAAAAATGTTTTCATTTTTGATGAGACGCTTAATGAAAGAGGTTTAATCACCGGCAAATGAAAACCCGCGATTTTCCGTAAATCCCGGGCTTGGCCCGTATAGTCGAATGTATACAAAGAAAGTACCCTCTGAGTAAACTCATTTCCAGAACGATTTTTTAATTTATTTTTTCACCACTAAAACGCATGAGACTTGTTGTTTTCAAAAATGTTTTCATTTTTGATGAGACGCTTAATAAAAGTACCCTGTGAGTAAACTCATTTCCAGAACGATTTTTTAATTTATTTTTTCACCACTAAAACGCATGAGACTTGTTGTTTTCAAAAATGTTTTCATTTTTGATGAGACGCTTAATGAAAGAGAAATAATCGCCGGCAAACGAAAACCCGAGATTTCCCGTTAATCCCGGGCTTGGCCCGTATAGTCGAATGTATACAAAGAAATTACCCTGTGAGTAAACTCATTTCCGAAACGATTTTTTCAATTATATTTTCACCACTAAAACGCACGAGACTTGCAGTTTTCAAAAATGTTTTCATTTTTCATGAGACGCTTAATAAAAGAGGTTTAATCGCCGACAAACGAAAACCCGCGATTTCCCGTAAATCCCGGGCTTGGCCCGTATAGTCGAATGTATACAAAGAAAGTACCCAGGGAGTAAACTCATTTCCCGAACGATTTTTTAAATTTTTTTTTCACCTCTAAAACGCATGAGACTTGTAGTTTTCAAAAATGTTTTCATTTTTGATGAGACGCTTAATGAAAGAGGTTTAATCACCGGCAAATGAAAACCCGCGATTTTCCGTAAATCCCGGGCTTGGCCCGTATAGTCGAATGTATACAAAGAAAGTACCCTCTGAGTAAACTCATTTCCAGAAAGATTTTTTAATTTATTTTTTCACCACTAAAACGCATGAGACTTGTTGTTTTCAAAAATGTTTTCATTTTTGATGAGACGCTTAATGAAAGAGAAATAATCGCCGGCAAACGAAAACTCGAGATTTCCCGTAAATCCCGGGCTTGGCCCGTATAGTCGAATGTATACAAAGAAATTACCCTGTGAGTAAACTCATTTCCGAAACGATTTTTTCAATTATATTTTCACCACTAAAACGCACGAGACTTGCAGTTTTCAAAAATGTTTTCATTTTTCATGAGACGCTTAATAAAAGAGGTTTAATCGCCGGCAAACGAAAACCCGCGATTTCCCGTAAATCCCGGGCTTGGCCCGTATAGTCAAATGTATACAAAGAAAGTACCCTGTCAGTAAACTCATTTCCCGAACGATTTCTTAAATTATTTTTTCACCACTAAAACGCATAAGACTTGTAGTTTTCAAAAATGTTTTCATTTTTGATGAGACGCTGAATAAAAGAAGTTTAATCGCCGGCAAACGAAAACCTGCGATTTCCCGTAAATCCCGGACTCGGCCCGTATAGTTAAAAGTATACAAAGAAAGTACCTGGGGTGTAAACTCATTTCCCGAACGATTTTTTAAATTATTATTTCACCACTAAAGCCCATGAGACTTGTAGTTTTTAAAAATGTTTTCATTTTTGATGAGACGCTGAATAAAAGAAGTTTAATTGCCGGCAAACGAAAACCCGCGACTTCCCGTAAATCCCGGACACGGCCCGTATAGTCAAAAGTATACAAAGAAAGTACCCAGGGAGTAAACTCATTTCCCGAACGATTTTTTAAATTAATTTTCACCAATAAAACGCATGAGACTTGTAGTTTTCAGAAATGTTTTCATTTTTGATGAGACGCTTAATGAAAGTTGTTTAATCGCCGGCAAACGAAAACCCACGATTTCCCGTAAATCCCGGGCTTGGCCCGTATAGTCGAATGTATACAAAGAAAGTACCCTGTGAGTAAACTCATTTCCGAAACGATTTTTTCGATTATCTTTTCACCACTAAAACGCATGAGACTTGTAGTTTTGAAAAAAATTTTTATTTTTGATGAGACGCTTAATGAAAGAGGTTTAATCGCCGGCAAACGAAAACCCACGATTTCCCGTAAATCCCGGGCTTGGCCCGTATAGTCGAATGTATACAAAGAAAGTACCCTGTGAGTAAACTCATTTCCGAAACGATTTTTTCGATTATCTTTTCACCACTAAAACGCATGAGACTTGTAGTTTTGAAAAAAATTTTTATTTTTGATGAGACGCTTAATGAAAGAGGTTTAATCGCCGGCAAACGAAAACCCGCGATTTCCCGTAAATTTCCGGCTTGGCCCGTATAGTTGAATGTATACAAAGAAAGTACCCTGTAAGTAAACTCATTTCCAGAACGATTTTTTAATTTATTTTTTCACCACTAAAACGCATGAGACTTGTAGTTTTCAAAAATGTTTTCATTTTGGATGAGACGCTGAATAAAAGAAGTTTAATCGCCGGCAAACGAAAACCCGCAATTTCCCGTAAATCCTGGACTCGGCCCGTATAATCAAAAGTATACAAAGAAAGTACCCAGGGAGTAAACTCATTTCCCAAACGATTTTTTAAATTATTATTACACCACTAAAGCCCATGAGACTTGTAGTTTTTAAAAATGTTTTCATTTTTGATGAGACGCTGAATAAAAGAAGTTTAATCGCCGGCAAACGAAAACCTGCGATTTCCCGTAAATCCCAGACTCGGCCCGTATAGTTAAAAGTATACAAGGAAAGTACCCAGTGAGTAAACTCATTTCCAAAACGAATTTTTAAATTATTTTTTCACCACTAAAACGTATGAGACTTGTAGTTTTCAAAAATGTTTTCATTTTTGATGAGACGCTGAATAAAAGAAGTTTAATCGCCGGCAAACGAAAACCTGCGATTTCCCGTAAATCCCGGACTCGGCCCGTATAGTTAAATGTATACAAGGAAAGTACCCAGTGAGTAAACTTATTTCCAGAACGAATTTTTAAATTATTTTTTCACTACTAAAACGTATGAGACTTGTAGTTTTCAAAAATGTTTTCATTTTTGATGAGACGCTGAATAAAAGAAGTTTAATCGCCGGCAAACGAAAACCTGCGATTTCCCGTAATTCCCGGACTCGGCCCGTATAGTCAAAAGTATACAAAGAGAGTACCCTGTGAGTAAACTCATTTCCCGAACGATTTTTTAAATTATTTTTTCACCACTAAAACGCATGAGACTTGTAGTTTTTAAAAATGTTTTCATTTTTGATGAGACGCTGAATAAAAGAAGTTTAATTGCCGGCAAACGAAAACCCGCGACTTCCCGTAAATCCCGGACACGGCCCGTATAGTCAAAAGTATACAAAGAAAGTACCCAGGGAGTAAACTCATTTCCCGAACGATTTTTTAAATTAATTTTCACCAATAAAACGCATGAGACTTGTAGTTTTCAGAAATGTTTTCATTTTTGATGAGACGCTTAATGAAAGTTGTTTAATCGCCGGCAAACGAAAACCCACGATTTCCCGTAAATCCCGGGCTTGGCCCGTATAGTCGAATGTATACAAAGAAAGTACCCTGTGAGTAAACTCATTTCCGAAACGATTTTTTCGATTATCTTTTCACCACTAAAACGCATGAGACTTGTAGTTTTGAAAAAAATTTTTATTTTTGATGAGACGCTTAATGAAAGAGGTTTAATCGCCGGCAAACGAAAACCCGCGATTTCCCGTAAATTCCCGGCTTGGCCCGTATAGTTGAATGTATACAAAGAAAGTACCCTGTGAGTAAACTCATTTCCAGAACGATTTTTTAATTTATTTTTTCACCACTAAAACGCATGAGACTTGTAGTTTTCAAAAATGTTTTCATTTTGGATGAGACGCTGAATAAAAGAAGTTTAATCGCCGGCAAACGAAAACCCGCAATTTCCCGTAAATCCTGGACTCGGCCCGTATAATCAAAAGTATACAAAGAAAGTACCCAGGGAGTAAACTCATTTCCCAAACGATTTTTTAAATTATTATTACACCACTAAAGCCCATGAGACTTGTAGTTTTTAAAAATGTTTTCATTTTTGATGAGACGCTGAATAAAAGAAGTTTAATCGCCGGCAAACGAAAACCTGCGATTTCCCGTAAATCCCAGACTCGGCCCGTATAGTTAAAAGTATACAAGGAAAGTACCCAGTGAGTAAACTCATTTCCAAAACGAATTTTTAAATTATTTTTTCACCACTAAAACGTATGAGACTTGTAGTTTTCAAAAATGTTTTCATTTTTGATGAGACGCTGAATAAAAGAAGTTTAATCGCCGGCAAACGAAAACCTGCGATTTCCCGTAAATCCCGGACTCGGCCCGTATAGTTAAATGTATACAAGGAAAGTACCCAGTGAGTAAACTTATTTCCAGAACGAATTTTTAAATTATTTTTTCACTACTAAAACGTATGAGACTTGTAGTTTTCAAAAATGTTTTCATTTTTGATGAGACGCTGAATAAAAGAAGTTTAATCGCCGGCAAACGAAAACCTGCGATTTCCCGTAATTCCCGGACTCGGCCCGTATAGTCAAAAGTATACAAAGAGAGTACCCTGTGAGTAAACTCATTTCCCGAACGATTTTTTAAATTATTTTTTCACCACTAAAACGCATGAGACTTGTAGTTTTCAAAAATGTTTTCATTTTTGATGAGACGCTGAATAAAAGAAGTTTAATCGCCGGCAAACGAAAACCTGCGATTTCCCGTAAATCCCGGGTTCGGCCAGTATAGTCAAAAGTATACAAAGAAAGTACCCGGGGTGTAAACTCATTTCCCGAACGATTTTTTAAATTATTATTTCACCACTAAAGCCCATGAGACTTGTAGTTTTTTAAAATGTTTTCATTTTTAATGAGACGCTGAATAAAAGAAGTTTAATTGCCGGCAAACGAAAACCCGCGACTTCCCGTAAATCCCGGACTCGGCCCGTATAGTCAAATGTATACAAAGAAAGTACCCAGGGAGTAAACTCATTTCCCGAACGATTTTTTAAATTAATTTTCACTAATAAAACGCATGAGACTTGTAGTTTTCAGAAATGTTTTAATTTTTGATGAGACGCTTAATGAAAGTTGTTTAATCGCCGGCAAACGAAAACCCACGATTTCCCGTAAATCCCGGGCTTGGCCCGTATAGTCGAATGTATACAAAGAAAGTACCCTGTGAGTAAACTCATTTCCAAAACGATTTTTTCGATTATCTTTTCACCACTAAAACGCATGAGACTTGTAGTTTTGAAAAAAAAATTTATTTTTGATGAGACGCTTAATGAAAGAGGTTTAATCGCCGGCAAACGAAAACCCGCGATTTCCCGTAAATTCCCGGCTTGGCCCGTATAGTTGAATGTATACAAAGAAAGTACCCTGTGAGTAAACTCATTTCCAGAACGATTTTTTAATTTATTTTTTCACCACTAAAACGCATGAGACTTGTAGTTTTCAAAAATGTTTTCATTTTTGATGAGACGCTGAATAAAAGAAGTTTAATCGCCGGCAAACGAAAACCCGCAATTTCCCGTAAATCCTGGACTCGGCCCGTATAGTCAAAAGTATACAAAGAAAGTACCCAGGGAGTAAACTCATTTCCCAAACGATTTTTTAAATTATTATTACACCACTAAAGCCCATGAGACTTGTAGTTTTTAAAAATGTTTTCATTTTTGATGAGACGCTGAATAAAAGAAGTTTAATCGCCGGCAAACGAAAACCTGCGATTTCCCGTAAATCCCAGACTCGGCCCGTATAGTTAAAAGTATACAAGGAAAGTACCCAGTGAGTAAACTCATTTCCAAAACGAATTTTTAAATTATTTTTTCACCACTAAAACGTATGAGACTTGTAGTTTTCAAAAATGTTTTCATTTTTGATGAGACGCTGAATAAAAGAAGTTTAATCGCCGGCAAACGAAAACCTGCGATTTCCCGTAAATCCCGGACTCGGCCCGTATAGTTAAATGTATACAAGGAAAGTACCCAGTGAGTAAACTTATTTCCAGAACGAATTTTTAAATTATTTTTTCACTACTAAAACGTATGAGACTTGTAGTTTTCAAAAATGTTTTCATTTTTGATGAGACGCTGAATAAAAGAAGTTTAATCGCCGGCAAACGAAAACCTGCGATTTCCCGTAATTCCCGGACTCGGCCCGTATAGTCAAAAGTATACAAAGAGAGTACCCTGTGAGTAAACTCATTTCCCGAACGATTTTTTAAATTATTTTTTCACCACTAAAACGCATGAGACTTGTAGTTTTCAAAAATGTTTTCATTTTTGATGAGACGCTGAATAAAAGAAGTTTAATCGCCGGCAAACGAAAACCTGCGATTTCCCGTAAATCCCGGGTTCGGCCAGTATAGTCAAAAGTATACAAAGAAAGTACCCGGGGTGTAAACTCATTTCCCGAACGATTTTTTAAATTATTATTTCACCACTAAAGCCCATGAGACTTGTAGTTTTTTAAAATGTTTTCATTTTTGATGAGACGCTGAATAAAAGAAGTTTAATTGCCGGCAAACGAAAACCCGCGACTTCCCGTAAATCCCGGACTCGGCCCGTATAGTCAAATGTATACAAAGAAAGTACCCAGGGAGTAAACTCATTTCCCGAACGACTTTTTAAATTAATTTTCACCAATAAAACGCATGAGACTTGTAGTTTTCAGAAATGTTTTAATTTTTGATGAGACGCTTAATGAAAGTTGTTTAATCGCCGGCAAACGAAAACCCGCGATTTCCCGTAAATCCCGGGCTTGGCCCGTATAGTCGAATGTATACAAAGAAAGTACCCTGTGAGTAAACTCATTTCCGAAACGATTTTTTCAATTATCTTTTTACCACTAAAACGCATGAGACTTGTAGTTTTCAAAAATTTTTTCATTTTTGATGAGACGCTTAATGAAAGAGGTTTAATCGCCGGCAAACGAAAACCCGCAATTTCCCGTAAATCCCGGGCTAGGCCCGTATAGTCGAATGTATACAAAGAAAGTACCCTGTAAGTAAACTCATTTCCAGAACGATTTTTTAATTTATTTTTTTACCACTAAAACGCATGAGACTTGTAGTTTTCAAAAATGTTTTCATTTTTGATGAGACGCTGAATAAAAGAAGTTTAATCGCCGGCAAACGAAAACCCGCAATTTCCCGTAAATCCTGGACTCGGCCCGTATAGTCAAAAGTATACAATGAAAGTACCCAGGGAGTAAACTCATTTCCCAAACGATTTTTTAAATTATTATTTCACGACTAAAGCCCATGAGACTTGTAGTTTTTAAAAATGTATTCATTTTTGATGAGACGCTGAATAAAAGAAGTTTAATCGCCGGCAAACGAAAACCTGCGATTTCCCGTAAATCCCGGACTCGGCCCGTATAGTTATAAGTATACAAGGAAAGTACCCAGTGAGTAAACTCATTTCCCTAACGAATTTTTAAATTATTTTTTCACCACTAAAACGCATGAGACTTGTAGTTTTCAAAAATGTTTTCATTTTTGATGAGACGCTGAATAAAAGAAGTTTAATCGCCGGCAAACGAAAACCTGCGATTTCCTGTAAATCCCGGACTCGGCCCGTATAGTCAAAAGTATACAAAGAGGGTACCCAGGGTGTAAACTCATTTCCCGAACGATTTTTTAAATTATTTTTTCACCACTAAAACGCATGAGACTTGTAGTTTTCAAAAATGTTTTCATTTTTGATGAGACGCTGAATAAAAGAAGTTTAATCGCCGGCAAACGAAAACCTGCGATTTCCCGTAATTCCCGGACTCGGCCCGTATAGTCAAAAGTATACAAAGAGAGTACCCAGGGTGTAAACTCATTTCCCGAACGATTTTTTAAATTATTTTTTCACCACTAAAGCGCATGAGACTTGTAGTTTTCAAAAATGTTTTCATTTTTGATGAGACGCTAAATAAAAGAAGTTTAATCGCCGGCAAACGAAAACCTGCGATTTCCCGTAATTCCCGGACTCGGCCCGTATAGTCAAAAGTATACAAACAGAGTACCCAGGGTGTAAACTCATTTCCCGAACGATTTTTTAAATTATTTTTTCACCACTAAAGCGCATGAGACTTGTAGTTTTCAAAAATGTTTTCATTTTTGATGAGACGCTGAATAAAAGAAGTTTAATCGCCTGCAAACGAAAACCTGCGACTTCCCGTAAATCCCGGACTCGACCCGTATAGTCAAAATTATACAAAGAAAGTACCCAGGGAGTAAACTCATTTCCCAAACGATTTTTTAAATTATTATTTTACCACTAAAGCCCATGAGACTTGTAGTTTTTAAAAATGGTTTCATTTTTGATGAGACACTGAATAAAAGAAGTTTAATCGCCGGCAAACGAAAACTCGCGATTTCCCGTAAATCCCGGACTCGGCCCGTATAGTCAAAAGTATGCAAGGAAAGTACCCAGTGAGTAAACTCATTTCCGGAACGAATTTTTAAATTATTTTTTCACCACTAAAACGCATGAGACTTGTAGTTTTCAGAAATGTTTTCATTTTTGATGAGACGCTTAATGAAAGAGGTTTAATCGCCGGCAAACGAAAACCCGCGATTTCCCGTAAATCCCGGGCTTGGCCCGTATAGTCGAATGTATACAAAGAAAGTACCCTGTAAGTAAACTCATTTCCAAAACGATTTTTTAAATTATCTTTTCACCACTAAAACGCTTGAGACTTGTAGTTTTCAAAAATGTTTTCATTTTTGATGAGACGCTAAATAAAAGAAGTTTAATCGCCGGCAAACGAAAACCCGCCTATTCCCGTAAACCCCGGACTCGGCCCGCATAGTCAAAAGTATACAAAAAAGTACCCAGGGTGTAAACTCATTTCCCGAACGATTTTTTAAATTATTATTTCACCACTAAATCCCATGAGACTTTTAGTTTTTAAAAATATTTTCATTTTTGATGAGACGCTGAATAAAAGAAGTTTAATCGCCGGCAAACGAAAACCCGCAATTTCCCGTAAATCCCGGTCTCGGCCCGTATAGTCAAAAGTATACAAGGAAAGTACCCAGTGAGTAAACTCATTTCCCTAACGAATTTTTAAATTATTTTTTCACCACTAAAACGCATGAGACTTGTAGTTTTCAAAAATGTTTTCATTTTTGATGAGACGCTGAATAAAAGAAGTTTAATCGCCGGCAAACGAAAACCTGCGATTTCCTGTAAATCCCGGACTCGGCCCGTATAGTCAAAAGTATACAAAGAGGGTACCCAGGGTGTAAACTCATTTCCCGAACGATTTTTTAAATTATTTTTTCACCACTAAAACGCATGAGACTTGTAGTTTTTCAAAAATGTTTTCATTTTTGATGAGACGCTGAATAAAAGAAGTTTAATCGCCGGCAAACGAAAACCTGCGATTTCCCGTAATTCCCGGACTCGGCCCGTATAGTCAAAAGTATACAAAGAGAGTACCCAGGGTGTAAACTCATTTCCCGAACGATTTTTTAAATTATTTTTTCACCACTAAAGCGCATGAGACTTGTAGTTTTCAAAAATGTTTTCATTTTTGATGAGACGCTGAATAAAAGAAGTTTAATCGCCTGCAAACGAAAACCTGCGACTTCCCGTAAATCCCGGACTCGACCCGTATAGTCAAAATTATACAAAGAAAGTACCCAGGGAGTAAACTCATTTCCCAAACGATTTTTTAATATATTATTTTACCACTAAAGCCCATGAGACTTGTAGTTTTTAAAAATGGTTTCATTTTTGATGAGACACTGAATAAAAGAAGTTTAATCGCCGGCAAACGAAAACTCGCGATTTCCCGTAAATCCCGGACTCGGCCCGTATAGTCAAAAGTATGCAAGGAAAGTACCCAGTGAGTAAACTCATTTCCGGAACGAATTTTTAAATTATTTTTTCACCACTAAAACGCATGAGACTTGTAGTTTTCAGAAATGTTTTCATTTTTGATGAGACGCTTAATGAAAGAGGTTTAATCGCCGGCAAACGAAAACCCGCGATTTCCCGTAAATCCCGGGCTTGGCCCGTATAGTCGAATGTATACAAAGAAAGTACCCTGTGAGTAAACTCATTTCCAAAACGATTTTTTAAATTATCTTTTCACCACTAAAACGCATGAGACTTGTAGTTTTCAAAAATGTTTTCATTTTTGATGAGACGCTGAATAAAAGAAGTTTAATCGCCGGCAAACGAAAACCTGCGATTTCCCGTAATTCCCGGACTCGGCCCGTATAGTCAAAAGTATACAAAGAGAGTACCCAGGGTGTAAACTCATTTCCCGAACGATTTTTTAAATTATTTTTTCACCACTAAAGCGCATGAGACTTGTAGTTTTCAAAAATGTTTTCATTTTTGATGAGACGCTAAATAAAAGAAGTTTAATCGCCGGCAAACGAAAACCTGCGATTTCCCGTAATTCCCGGACTCGGCCCGTATAGTCAAAAGTATACAAACAGAGTACCCAGGGTGTAAACTCATTTCCCGAACGATTTTTTAAATTATTTTTTCACCACTAAAGCGCATGAGACTTGTAGTTTTCAAAAATGTTTTCATTTTTGATGAGACGCTGAATAAAAGAAGTTTAATCGCCTGCAAACGAAAACCTGCGACTTCCCGTAAATCCCGGACTCGACCCGTATAGTCAAAATTATACAAAGAAAGTACCCAGGGAGTAAACTCATTTCCCAAACGATTTTTTAAATTATTATTTTACCACTAAAGCCCATGAGACTTGTAGTTTTTAAAAATGGTTTCATTTTTGATGAGACACTGAATAAAAGAAGTTTAATCGCCGGCAAACGAAAACTCGCGATTTCCCGTAAATCCCGGACTCGGCCCGTATAGTCAAAAGTATGCAAGGAAAGTACCCAGTGAGTAAACTCATTTCCGGAACGAATTTTTAAATTATTTTTTCACCACTAAAACGCATGAGACTTGTAGTTTTCAGAAATGTTTTCATTTTTGATGAGACGCTTAATGAAAGAGGTTTAATCGCCGGCAAACGAAAACCCGCGATTTCCCGTAAATCCCGGGCTTGGCCCGTATAGTCGAATGTATACAAAGAAAGTACCCTGTAAGTAAACTCATTTCCAAAACGATTTTTTAAATTATCTTTTCACCACTAAAACGCTTGAGACTTGTAGTTTTCAAAAATGTTTTCATTTTTGATGAGACGCTAAATAAAAGAAGTTTAATCGCCGGCAAACGAAAACCCGCCTATTCCCGTAAACCCCGGACTCGGCCCGCATAGTCAAAAGTATACAAAAAAGTACCCAGGGTGTAAACTCATTTCCCGAACGATTTTTTAAATTATTATTTCACCACTAAATCCCATGAGACTTTTAGTTTTTAAAAATGTTTTCATTTTTGATGAGACGCTGAATAAAAGAAGTTTAATCGCCGGCAAACGAAAACCCGCAATTTCCCGTAAATCCCGGACTCGGCCCGTATAGTCAAAAGTATACAAGGAAAGTACCCAGTGAGTAAACTCATTTCCCTAACGAATTTTTAAATTATTTTTTCACCACTAAAACGCATGAGACTTGTAGTTTTCAAAAATGTTTTCATTTTTGATGAGACGCTGAATAAAAGAAGTTTAATCGCCGGCAAACGAAAACCTGCGATTTCCTGTAAATCCCGGACTCGGCCCGTATAGTCAAAAGTATACAAAGAGGGTACCCAGGGTGTAAACTCATTTCCCGAACGATTTTTTAAATTATTTTTTCACCACTAAAACGCATGAGACTTGTAGTTTTTCAAAAATGTTTTCATTTTTGATGAGACGCTGAATAAAAGAAGTTTAATCGCCGGCAAACGAAAACCTGCGATTTCCCGTAATTCCCGGACTCGGCCCGTATAGTCAAAAGTATACAAAGAGAGTACCCAGGGTGTAAACTCATTTCCCGAACGATTTTTTAAATTATTTTTTCACCACTAAAGCGCATGAGACTTGTAGTTTTCAAAAATGTTTTCATTTTTGATGAGACGCTGAATAAAAGAAGTTTAATCGCCTGCAAACGAAAACCTGCGACTTCCCGTAAATCCCGGACTCGACCCGTATAGTCAAAATTATACAAAGAAAGTACCCAGGGAGTAAACTCATTTCCCAAACGATTTTTTAATATATTATTTTACCACTAAAGCCCATGAGACTTGTAGTTTTTAAAAATGGTTTCATTTTTGATGAGACACTGAATAAAAGAAGTTTAATCGCCGGCAAACGAAAACTCGCGATTTCCCGTAAATCCCGGACTCGGCCCGTATAGTCAAAAGTATGCAAGGAAAGTACCCAGTGAGTAAACTCATTTCCGGAACGAATTTTTAAATTATTTTTTCACCACTAAAACGCATGAGACTTGTAGTTTTCAGAAATGTTTTCATTTTTGATGAGACGCTTAATGAAAGAGGTTTAATCGCCGGCAAACGAAAACCCGCGATTTCCCGTAAATCCCGGGCTTGGCCCGTATAGTCGAATGTATACAAAGAAAGTACCCTGTGAGTAAACTCATTTCCAAAACGATTTTTTAAATTATCTTTTCACCACTAAAACGCTTGAGACTTGTAGTTTTCAAAAATGTTTTCATTTTTGATGAGACGCTAAATAAAAGAAGTTTAATCGCCGGCAAACGAAAACCCGCCTATTCCCGTAAACCCCGGACTCGGCCCGCATAGTCAAAAGTATACAAAAAAGTACCCAGGGTGTAAACTCATTTCCCGAACGATTTTTTAAATTATTATTTCACCACTAAATCCCATGAGACTTTTAGTTTTTAAAAATGTTTTCATTTTTGATGAGACGCTGAATAAAAGAAGTTTAATCGCCGGCAAACGAAAACCCGCAATTTCCCGTAAATCCCGGTCTCGGCCCGTATAGTCAAAAGTATACAAGGAAAGTACCCAGTGAGTAAACTCATTTCCCTAACGAATTTTTAAATTATTTTTTCACCACTAAAACGCATGAGACTTGTAGTTTTCAAAAATGTTTTCATTTTTGATGAGACGCTGAATAAAAGAAGTTTAATCGCCGGCAAACGAAAACCTGCGATTTCCTGTAAATCCCGGACTCGGCCCGTATAGTCAAAAGTATACAAAGAGGGTACCCAGGGTGTAAACTCATTTCCCGAACGATTTTTTAAATTATTTTTTCACCACTAAAACGCATGAGACTTGTAGTTTTCAAAAATGTTTTCATTTTTGATGAGACGCTGAATAAAAGAAGTTTAATCGCCGGCAAACGAAAACCTGCGATTTCCCGTAATTCCCGGACTCGGCCCGTATAGTCAAAAGTATACAAAGAGAGTACCCAGGGTGTAAACTCATTTCCCGAACGATTTTTTAAATTATTTTTTCACCACTAAAGCGCATGAGACTTGTAGTTTTCAAAAATGTTTTCATTTTTGATGAGACGCTGAATAAAAGAAGTTTAATCGCCGGCAAACGAAAACCTGCGATTTCCCGTAATTCCCGGACTCGGCCCGTATAGTCAAAAGTATACAAAGAGAGTACCCAGGGTGTAAACTCATTTCCCGAACGATTTTTTAAATTATTTTTTCACCACTAAAGCGCATGAGACTTGTAGTTTTCAAAAATGTTTTCATTTTTGATGAGACGCTGAATAAAAGAAGTTTAATCGCCTGCAAACGAAAACCTGCGACTTCCCGTAAATCCCGGACTCGGCCCGTATAGTCAAAATTATACAAAGAAAGTACCCAGGGAGTAAACTTATTTCCCAAACGATTTTTTAAATTATTATTTTACCACTAAAGCACATGAGACTTGTAGTTTTTAAAAATGGTTTCATTTTTGATGAGACACTGAATAAAAGAAGTTTAATCGCCGGCAAACGAAAACTCGCGATTTCCCGTAAATCCCGGACTCGGCCCGTATAGGCAAAAGTATGCAAGGAAAGTACCCAGTGAGTAAACTCATTTCCGGAACGAATTTTTAAATTATTTTTTCACCACTAAAACGCATGAGACTTGTAGTTTTCAGAAATGTTTTCATTTTTGATGAGACGCTTAATGAAAGCGGTTTAATCGCCGGCAAACGAAAACCCGCGATTTCCCGTAAATCCCGGGCTTGGCCCGTATAGTCGAATGTATACAAAGAAAGTACCCTGTGAGTAAACTCATTTCCAAAACGATTTTTTAAATTATCTTTTCACCACTAAAACGCTTGAGACTTGTAGTTTTCAAAAATGTTTTCATTTTTGATGAGACGCTAAATAAAAGAAGTTTAATCGCCGGCAAACGAAAACCTGCGATTTCCCGTAAATCCCCGACTCGGCCCGTATAGTCAAAAGTATACAAAAAAGTACCCAGGGTGTAAACTCATTTCCCGAACGATTTTTTAAATTATTATTTCACCACTAAATCCCATGAGACTTTTAGTTTTTAAAAATGTTTTCATTTTTGATGAGACGCTGAATAAAAGAAGTTTAATCGCCGGCAAACGAAAACCCGCAATTTCCCGTAAATCCCGGTCTCGGCCCGTATAGTCAAAAGTATACAAGGAAAGTACCCAGTGAGTAAACTCATTTCCCTAACGAATTTTTAAATTATTTTTTCACCACTAAAACGCATGAGACTTGTAGTTTTCAAAAATGTTTTCATTTTTGATGAGACGCTGAATAAAAGAAGTTTAATCGCCGGCAAACGAAAACTCGCGATTTCCCGTAAATCCCGGACTCGGCCCGTATAGTCAAAAGTATGCAAGGAAAGTACCCAGTGAGTAAACTCATTTCCCGAACGATGTTTTAAATTATTTTTTCACCACTAAAACGCATGAGACTTGTAGTTTTCAAAAATGTTTTCATTTTTGATGAGACGCTGAATAAAAGAAGTTTAATCGCCGGCAAACGAAAACCTGCGATTTCCCGTAAATCCCGGACTCGGCCCGTATAGTCAAAAGTATACAAAGAAAGTACCCGGGGTGTAAACTCATTTCCCGAACGATTTTTTAAATTATTATTTCACCACTAAAGCCCATGAGACTTGTAGTTTTTAAAAATGTTTTCATTTTTGATGAGACGCTGAATAAAAGAAGTTTAATTGCCGGCAAACAAAAACCCGCGATTTCCTGTAAATCCCGGACTCGGCCCGTATAGTCAAAAGTATACAAAGAGGGTACCCAGGGTGTAAACTCATTTCCCGAACGATTTTTTAAATTATTTTTTCACCACTAAAACGCATGAGACTTGTAGTTTTCAAAAATGTTTTCATTTTTGATGAGACGCTGAATAAAAGAAGTTTAATCGCCGGCAAACGAAAACCTGCGATTTCCCGTAATTCCCGGACTCGGCCCGTATAGTCAAAAGTATACAAAGAGAGTACCCAGGGTGTAAACTCATTTCCCGAACGATTTTTTAAATTATTTTTTCACCACTAAAGCGCATGAGACTTGTAGTTTTCAAAAATGTTTTCATTTTTGATGAGACGCTGAATAAAAGAAGTTTAATCGCCGGCAAACGAAAACCTGCGATTTCCCGTAATTCCCGGACTCGGCCCGTATAGTCAAAAGTATACAAAGAGAGTACCCAGGGTGTAAACTCATTTCCCGAACGATTTTTTAAATTATTTTTTCACCACTAAAGCGCATGAGACTTGTAGTTTTCAAAAATGTTTTCATTTTTGATGAGACGCTGAATAAAAGAAGTTTAATCGCCTGCAAACGAAAACCTGCGACTTCCCGTAAATCCCGGACTCGGCCCGTATAGTCAAAATTATACAAAGAAAGTACCCAGGGAGTAAACTCATTTCCCAAACGATTTTTTAAATTATTATTTTACCACTAAAGCCCATGAGACTTGTAGTTTTTAAAAATGGTTTCATTTTTGATGAGACACTGAATAAAAGAAGTTTAATCGCCGGCAAACGAAAACTCGCGATTTCCCGTAAATCCCGGACTCGGCCCGTATAGTCAAAAGTATGCAAGGAAAGTACCCAGTGAGTAAACTCATTTCCGGAACGAATTTTTAAATTATTTTTTCACCACTAAAACGCATGAGACTTGTAGTTTTCAGAAATGTTTTCATTTTTGATGAGACGCTTAATGAAAGCGGTTTAATCGCCGGCAAACGAAAACCCGCGATTTCCCGTAAATCCCGGGCTTGGCCCGTATAGTCGAATGTATACAAAGAAAGTACCCTGTGAGTAAACTCATTTCCAAAACGATTTTTTAAATTATCTTTTCACCACTAAAACGCTTGAGACTTGTAGTTTTCAAAAATGTTTTCATTTTTGATGAGACGCTAAATAAAAGAAGTTTAATCGCCGGCAAACGACAACCCGCCTATTCCCGTAAACCCCGGACTCGGCCCGCATAGTCAAAAGTATACAAAAAAGTACCCAGGGTGTAAACTCATTTCCCGAACGATTTTTTAAATTATTATTTCACCACTAAATCCCATGAGACTTTTAGTTTTTAAAAATGTTTTCATTTTTGATGAGACGCTGAATAAAAGAAGTTTAATCGCCGGCAAACGAAAACCCGCAATTTCCCGTAAATCCCGGTCTCGGCCCGTATAGTCAAAAGTATACAAGGAAAGTACCCAGTGAGTAAACTCATTTCCCTAACGAATTTTTAAATTATTTTTTCACCACTAAAACGCATGAGACTTGTAGTTTTCAAAAATGTTTTCATTTTTGATGAGACGCTGAATAAAAGAAGTTTAATCGCCGGCAAACGAAAACCTGCGATTTCCCGTAATTCCCGGACTCGGCCCGTATAGTCAAAAGTATACAAAGAGAGTACCCAGGGTGTAAACTCATTTCCCGAACGATGTTTTAAATTATTTTTTCACCACTAAAACGCATAAGACTTGTAGTTTTCAAAAATGTTTTCATTTTTGATGAGACGCTGAATAAAAGAAGTTTAATCGCCGGCAAACGAAAACCTGCGATTTCCCGTAAATCCCCGACTCGGCCCGTATAGTCAAAAGTATACAAAGAAAGTACCCAGGGTGTAAACTCATTTCCCGAACGATTTTTTAAATTATTTTTTCACCACTAAAACGCATGAGACTTGTAGTTTTCAGAAATGTTTTCATTTTTGATGAGACGCTGAATAAAAGAAGTTTAATCGCCGGCAAACGAAAACTCGCGATTTCCCGTAAATCCCGGACTCGGCCCGTATAGTCAAAAGTATGCAAGGAAAGTACCCAGTGAGTAAACTCATTTCCGGAACGAATTTTTAAATTATTTTTTCACCACTAAAACGTATGAGACTTGTAGTTTTCAAAAATGTTTTCATTTTTGATGAGACGCTGAATAAAAGAAGTTTAATCGCCGGCAAACGAAAACCTGCGATTTCCCGTAAATCCCGGACTCGGCCCGTATAGTCAAAAGTATACAAAGAAAGTACCCGGGGTGTAAACTCATTTCCCGAACGATTTTTTAAATTATTATTTCACCACTAAAGCCCATGAGACTTGTAGTTTTTAAAAATGTTTTCATTTTTGATGAGACGCTGAATAAAAGAAGTTTAATTGCCGGCAAACGAAAACCCGCGATTTCCCGTAAATCCCGGACTCGGCCCGTATAGTCAAAATTATACAAAGAAAGTACCCAGGGAGTAAACTCATTTCCCAAACGATTTTTTAAAGTATTATTTTACCACTAAAGCCCATGAGACTTGTAGTTTTTAAAAATGGTTTCATTTTTGATGAGACACTGAATAAAAGAAGTTTAATCGCCGGCAAACGAAAACTCGCGATTTCCCGTAAATCCCGGACTCGGCCCGTATAGTCAAAAGTATGCAAGGAAAGTACCCAGTGAGTAAACTCATTTCCGGAACGAATTTTTAAATTATTTTTTCACCACTAAAACGCATGAGACTTGTAGTTTTCAGAAATGTTTTCATTTTTGATGAGACGCTTAATGAAAGCGGTTTAATCGCCGGCAAACGAAAACCCGCGATTTCCCGTAAATCCCGGGCTTGGCCCGTATAGTCGAATGTATACAAAGAAAGTACCCTGTGAGTAAACTCATTTCCAAAACGATTTTTTAAATTATCTTTTCACCACTAAAACGCTTGAGACTTGTAGTTTTCAAAAATGTTTTCATTTTTGATGAGACGCTAAATAAAAGAAGTTTAATCGCCGGCAAACGACAACCCGCCTATTCCCGTAAACCCCGGACTCGGCCCGCATAGTCAAAAGTATACAAGGAAAGTACCCAGTGAGTAAACTCATTTCCCTAACGAATTTTTAAATTATTTTTTCACCACTAAAACGCATGAGACTTGTAGTTTTCAAAAACGTTTTCATTTTTGATGAGACGCTGAATAAAAGAAGTTTAATCGCCGGCAAACGAAAACCTGCGATTTCCCGTAATTCCCGGACTCGGCCCGTATAGTCAAAAGTATACAAAGAGAGTACCCAGGGTGTAAACTCATTTCCCGAACGATGTTTTAAATTATTTTTTCACCACTAAAACGCATGAGACTTGTAGTTTTCAAAAATGTTTTCATTTTTGATGAGACGCTGAATAAAAGAAGTTTAATCGCCGGCAAACGAAAACCTGCGATTTCCCGTAAATCCCCGACTCGGCCCGTATAGTCAAAAGTATACAAAGAAAGTACCCAGGGTGTAAACTCATTTCCCGAACGATTTTTTAAATTATTTTTTCACCACTAAAACGCATGAGACTTGTAGTTTTCAGAAATGTTTTCATTTTTGATGAGACGCTGAATAAAAGAAGTTTAATCGCCGGCAAACGAAAACTCGCGATTTCCCGTAAATCCCGGACTCGGCCCGTATAGTCAAAAGTATGCAAGGAAAGTACCCAGTGAGTAAACTCATTTCCGGAACGAATTTTTAAATTATTTTTTCACCACTAAAACGTATGAGACTTGTAGTTTTCAAAAATGTTTTCATTTTTGATGAGACGCTGAATAAAAGAAGTTTAATCGCCGGCAAACGAAAACCTGCGATTTCCCGTAAATCCCGGACTCGGCCCGTATAGTCAAAAGTATACAAAGAAAGTACCCGGGGTGTAAACTCATTTCCCGAACGATTTTTTAAATTATTATTTCACCACTAAAGCCCATGAGACTTGTAGTTTTTAAAAATGTTTTCATTTTTGATGAGACGCTGAATAAAAGAAGTTTAATTGCCGGCAAACGAAAACCCGCGATTTCCCGTAAATCCCGGACTCGGCCCGTATAGTCAAAAGTATACAAAGTAAGTACCCAGGGAGTAAACTCATTTCCCGAACTATTTTTTAAATTAATTTTCACCAATAAAACCCATGAGACTTGTAGTTTTCAGAAATGTTTTTATTTTTAATGAGACGCTTAATGAAAGTTGTTTAATCGCCGGCAAACGAAAACCCGCGATTTCCCGTAAATCCCGGGCTTGGCCCGTATAGTCGAATGTATACAAAGAAAGTACCCAGGGAGTAAACTCATTTCCGAAACGATTTTTTCAATTATCTTTTCACCACTAAAACGCATGAGACTTGTAGTTTTCAAAAAATTTTTCATTTTTGATGAGACGCTAAATGAAAGAGGTTTAATCGTCGGCAAACGAAAACCCGCGATTTCCCGTAAATCCCGGGCTTGGCCCGTATAGTCGAATGTATACAAAGAAAGTACCCTGTGAGTAAACTCATTTCCAGAACGATTTTTTAATTTATTTTCTCACCACTAAAACGCATGAGACTTGTAGTTTTCAAAAATGTTTTCATTTTTGATGAGACGCTGAATAAAAGAAGTTTAATCGCCGGCAAACGAAAACCCGCAATTTCACGTAAATCCTGGACTCGGCCCGTATAGTCAAAAGTATACAAAGAAAGTACCCAGGGAAACTCATTTCCCAAACGATTTTTTAAATTATTATTTCACCACTAAAGCCCATGAGACTTGTAGTTTTTAAAAATGTTTTCATTTTTGATGAGACGCTGAATAAAAGAAGTTTAATCGCCGGCAAACGAAAACCTGCGATTTCCCGTAAATCCCGGACTCGGCCCGTATAGTTAAAAGTATACAAGGAAAGTACCCAGTGAGTAAACTCATTTCCAGACCGGATTTTTAAATTATTTTTTCAGCACTAAAACGCATGAGACTTGTAGTTTTCAAAAATGTTTTCATTTTTGATGACACGCTGAATAAAAGAAGTTTAATCGCCGGCAAACGAAAACCTGCGATTTCCCGTAAATCCCGTACTCGGCACGTATAGTCAAAAGTATACAAAGAAAGTACCCAGGGAGTAAACTCATTTCCCAAAAGATTTTTTAAATTATTATTTCACCACTAAAGCCCATGAGACTTGTAGTTTTTAAAAATGTTTTCATTTTTGATGAGACGCTGAATAAAAGAAGTTTAATCGCCGGCAAACGAAAACCTGCGATTTCCCGTCAATCCCGGACTCGGCCCGTATAGTCAAAAGTATACAAAGAGGGTACCCAGGGTGTAAACTCATTTCCCGAACGATTTTTTAAATTATTTTTTCACCACTAAAACGCATGAGACTTGTAGTTTTCAAAAATGTTTTCATTTTTGAT
Organism: Hydractinia symbiolongicarpus; assembly: GCF_029227915.1. NCBI lineage: Eukaryota > Metazoa > Cnidaria > Hydrozoa > Anthoathecata > Hydractiniidae > Hydractinia > Hydractinia symbiolongicarpus. The sequence continues at coordinate 1,451,577 of NC_079875.1, read as the reverse complement.
GAGACGCTGAATAAAAGAAGTTTAATCGCCTGCAAACGAAAACCTGCGACTTCCCGTAAATCCCGGACTCGGCCCGTATAGTCAAAAGTATACAAAGAAAGTACCCGGGGTGTAAACTCATTTCCCGAACGATTTTTTAAATTATTATTTCACCACTAAAGCCCATGAGACTTGTAGTTTTTAAAAATGTTTTCATTTTTGATGAGACGCTGAATAAAAGAAGTTTAATTGCCGGCAAACGAAAACCCGCGATTTCCCGTAAATCCCGGACTCGGCCCGTATAGTCAAAAGTATACAAAGTAAGTACCCAGGGAGTAAACTCATTTCCCGAACTATTTTTTAAATTAATTTTCACCAATAAAACGCATGAGACTTGTAGTTTTCAGAAATGTTTTTATTTTTAATGAGACGCTTAATGAAAGTTGTTTAATCGCCGGCAAACGAAAACCCGCGATTTCCCGTAAATCCCGGGCTTGGCCCGTATAGTCGAATGTATACAAAGAAAGTACCCAGGGAGTAAACTCATTTCCGAAACGATTTTTTCAATTATCTTTTCACCACTAAAACGCATGAGACTTGTAGTTTTCAAAAAATTTTTCATTTTTGATGAGACGCTAAATGAAAGAGGTTTAATCCTCGGCAAACGAAAACCCGCGATTTCCCGTAAATCCCGGGCTTGGCCCGTATAGTCGAATGTATACAAAGAAAGTACCCTGTGAGTAAACTCATTTCCAGAACGATTTTTTAATTTATTTTCTCACCACTAAAACGCATGAGACTTGTAGTTTTCAAAAATGTTTTCATTTTTGATGAGACGCTGAATAAAAGAAGTTTAATCGCCGGCAAACGAAAACCCGCAATTTCACGTAAATCCTGGACTCGGCCCGTATAGTCAAAAGTATACAAAGAAAGTACCCAGGGAAACTCATTTCCCAAACGATTTTTTAAATTATTATTTCACCACTAAAGCCCATGAGACTTGTAGTTTTTAAAAATGTTTTCATTTTTGATGAGACGCTGAATAAAAGAAGTTTAATCGCCGGCAAACGAAAACCTGCGATTTCCCGTAAATCCCGGACTCGGCCCGTATAGTTAAAAGTATACAAGGAAAGTACCCAGTGAGTAAACTCATTTCCAGACCGGATTTTTAAATTATTTTTTCAGCACTAAAACGCATGAGACTTGTAGTTTTCAAAAATGTTTTCATTTTTGATGACACGCTGAATAAAAGAAGTTTAATCGCCGGCAAACGAAAACCTGCGATTTCCCGTAAATCCCGTACTCGGCACGTATAGTCAAAAGTATACAAAGAAAGTACCCAGGGAGTAAACTCATTTCCCAAAAGATTTTTTAAATTATTATTTCACCACTAAAGCCCATGAGACTTGTAGTTTTTAAAAATGTTTTCATTTTTGATGAGACGCTGAATAAAAGAAGTTTAATCGCCGGCAAACGAAAACCTGCGATTTCCCGTCAATCCCGGACTCGGCCCGTATAGTCAAAAGTATACAAAGAGGGTACCCAGGGTGTAAACTCATTTCCCGAACGATTTTTTAAATTATTTTTTCACCACTAAAACGCATGAGACTTGTAGTTTTCAAAAATGTTTTCATTTTTGATGAGACGCTGAATAAAAGAAGTTTAATCGCCGGCAAACGAAAACCTGCGATTTCCCGTAATTCCCGGACTCGGCCCGTATAGTCAAAAGTATACAAAGCGAGTACCCTGTGAGTAAACCCATTTCCCGAACGATTTTTTAAATTATTTTTTCACCACTAAAACGCATGAGGCTTGTAGTTTTCAAAAATGTTTTCATTTTTGATGAGACGCTGAATAAAAGAAGTTTAATCGCCGGCAAACGAAAACCTGCGATTTCCCGTAAATCCCGGACTCGGCTCGTATAGTCAAAAGTATACAAAGAAAGTACCCGGGGTGTAAACTCATTTCCCGAACGATTTTTTAAATTATTATTTCACCACTAAAGCCCATGAGACTTGTAGTTTTTAAAAATGTTTTCATTTTTGATGAGACGCTGAATAAAAGAAGTTTAATTGCCGGCACCCGAAAACCCGCGACTTCCCGTAAATCCCGGACTCGGCCCGTATAGTCAAAAGTATACAAAGAAAGTACCCAGGGAGTAAACTCATTTCCCGAACGATTTTTTAAATTAATTTTCACCAATAAAACGCATGAGACTTGTAGTTTTCAGAAATGTTTTCATTTTTGATGAGACGCTTAATGAAAGCGGTTTAATCGCCGGCAAACGAAAACCCGCGATTTCCCGTAAATCCCGGTCTCGGCCCGTATAGTCAAAAGTATACAAGGAAAGTACCCAGTGAGTAAACTCATTTCCCTAACGAATTTTTAAATTATTTTTTCTCCACTAAAACGCATGAGACTTGTAGTTTTCAAAAATGTTTTCATTTTTGATGAGACGCTGAATAAAAGAAGTTTAATCGCCGGCAAACGAAAACCTGCGATTTCCCGTAATTCCCGGACTCGGCCCGTATAGTCAAAAGTATACAAAGAAAGTACCCAGGGTGTAAACTCATTTCCCGAACGATGTTTTAAATTATTTTTTCACCACTAAAACGCATGAGACTTGTAGTTTTCAAAAATGTTTTCATTTTTGATGAGACGCTGAATAAAAGAAGTTTAATCGCCGGCAAACGAAAACCTGCGATTTCCCGTAAATCCCCGACTCGGCCCGTATAGTCAAAAGTATACAAAGAAAGTACCCAGGGTGTAAACTCATTTCCCGAACGATTTTTTTAATTATTTTTTCACCACTAAAACGCATGAGACTTGTAGTTTTCAGAAATGTTTTCATTTTTGATGAGACGCTGAATAAAAGAAGTTTAATCGCCGGCAAACGAAAACTCGCGATTTCCCGTAAATCCCGGACTCGGCCCGTATAGTCAAAAGTATGCAAGGAAAGTACCCAGTGAGTAAACTCATTTCCGGAACGAATTTTTAAATTATTTTTTCACCACTAAAACGTATGAGACTTGTAGTTTTCAAAAATGTTTTCATTTTTGATGAGACGCTGAATAAAAGAAGTTTAATCGCCGGCAAACGAAAACCTGCGATTTCCCGTAAATCCCGGACTCGGCCCGTATAGTCAAAAGTATACAAAGAAAGTACCCGGGGTGTAAACTCATTTCCCGAACGATTTTTTAAATTATTATTTCACCACTAAAGCCCATGAGACTTGTAGTTTTTAAAAATGTTTTCATTTTTGATGAGACGCTGAATAAAAGAAGTTTAATTGCCGGCAAACGAAAACGCGCGATTTCCCGTAAATCCCGGACTCGGCCCGTATAGTCAAAAGTATACAAAGTAAGTACCCAGGGAGTAAACTCATTTCCCGAACTATTTTTTAAATTAATTTTCACCAATAAAACGCATGAGACTTGTAGTTTTCAGAAATGTTTTTATTTTTAATGAGACGCTTAATGAAAGTTGTTTAATCGCCGGCAAACGAAAACCCGCGATTTCCCGTAAATCCCGGGCTTGGCCCGTATAGTCGAATGTATACAAAGAAAGTACCCAGGGAGTAAACTCATTTCCGAAACGATTTTTTCAATTATCTTTTCACCACTAAAACGCATGAGACTTGTAGTTTTCAAAAAATTTTTCATTTTTGATGAGACGCTAAATGAAAGAGGTTTAATCGTCGGCAAACGAAAACCCGCGATTTCCCGTAAATCCCGGGCTTGGCCCGTATAGTCGAATGTATACAAAGAAAGTACCCTGTGAGTAAACTCATTTCCAGAACGATTTTTTAATTTATTTTTTCACCACTAAAACGCATGAGACTTGTAGTTTTCAAAAATGTTTTCATTTTTGATGAGACGCTGAATAAAAGAAGTTTAATCGCCGGCAAACGAAAACCCGCAATTTCACGTAAATCCTGGACTCGGCCCGTATAGTCAAAAGTATACAAAGAAAGTACCCAGGGAGTAAACTCATTTCCCAAACGATTTTTTAAATTATTATTTCACCACTAAAGCCCATGAGACTTGTAGTTTTTAAAAATGTTTTCATTTTTGATGAGACGCTGAATAAAAGAAGTTTAATCGCCGGCAAACGAAAACCTGCGATTTCCCGTAAATCCCGGACTCGGCCCGTATAGTTAAAAGTATACAAGGAAAGTACCCAGTGAGTAAACTCATTTCCAGACCGGATTTTTAAATTATTTTTTCAGCACTAAAACGCATGAGACTTGTAGTTTTCAAAAATGTTTTCATTTTTGATGACACGCTGAATAAAAGAAGTTTAATCGCCGGCAAACGAAAACCTGCGATTTCCCGTAAATCCCGTACTCGGCACGTATAGTCAAAAGTATACAAAGAAAGTACCCAGGGAGTAAACTCATTTCCCAAAAGATTTTTTAAATTATTATTTCACCACTAAAGCCCATGAGACTTGTAGTTTTTAAAAATGTTTTCATTTTTGATGAGACGCTGAATAAAAGAAGTTTAATCGCCGGCAAACGAAAACCTGCGATTTCCCGTAAATCCCGGACTCGGCCCGTATAGTCAAAAGTATACAAAGAGGGTACCCAGGGTGTAAACTCATTTCCCGAACGATTTTTTAAATTATTTTTTCACCACTAAAACGCATGAGACTTGTAGTTTTCAAAAATGTTTTCATTTTTGATGAGACGCTGAATAAAAGAAGTTTAATCGCCGGCAAACGAAAACCTGCGATTTCCCGTAATTCCCGGACTCGGCCCGTATAGTCAAAAGTATACAAAGCGAGTACCCTGTGAGTAAACTCATTTCCCGAACGATTTTTTAAATTATTTTTTCACCACTAAAACGCATGAGACTTGTAGTTTTCAAAAATGTTTTTATTTTTGATGAGACGCTGAATAAAAGAAGTTTAATCGCCGGCAAACGAAAACCTGCGATTTCCCGTAAATCCCGGACTCGGCTCGTATAGTCAAAAGTATACAAAGAAAGTACCCGGGGTGTAAACTCATTTCCCGAACGATTTTTTAAATTATTATTTCACCACTAAAGCCCATGAGACTTGTAGTTTTTAAAAATGTTTTCATTTTTGATGAGACGCTGAATAAAAGAAGTTTAATTGCCGGCAAACGAAAACCCGCGACTTCCCGTAAATCCCGGACTCGGCCCGTATAGTCAAAAGTATACAAAGAAAGTACCCAGGGAGTAAACTCATTTCCCGAACGATTTTTTAAATTAATTTTCACCAATAAAACGCATGAGACTTGTAGTTTTCAGAAATGTTTTCATTTTTGATGAGACGCTTAATGAAAGTTGTTTAATCGCCGGCAAACGAAAACCCGCGATTTCCCGTAAATCCCGGGCTTGGCCCGTATAGTCGAATGTATACAAAGAAAGTACCCTGTGAGTAAACTCATTTCCGAAACGATTTTTTGAATTATTTTTTCACCACTAAAACGCATGAGACTTGTAGTTTTCAAAAAATATTTCATTTTTGATGAGACGCTAAATGAAAGAGGTTTAATCGTCGGCAAACGAAAACCCGCGATTTCCCGTAAATCCCGGCCTTGGCCCGTATAGTCGAATGTATACAAAGAAAGTACCCTGTGAGTAAACTCATTTCCAGAACGATTTTTTAATTTATTTTTTCACCACTAAAACGCATGAGACTTGTAGTTTTCAAAAATGTTTTCATTTTTGATGAGACGCTGAATAAAAGAAGTTTAATCGCCGGCAAACGAAAACCCGCAATTTCACGTAAATCCTGGACTCGGCCCGTATAGTCAAAAGTATACAAAGAAAGTACCCAGGGAGTAAACTCATTTCCCAAACGATTTTTTAAATTATTATTTCACCACTAAAGCCCATGAGACTTGTAGTTTTTAAAAATGTTTTCATTTTTGATGAGACGCTGAATAAAAGAAGTTTAATCGCCGGCAAACGAAAACCTGCGATTTCCCGTAAATCCCGGACTCGGCCCGTATAGTTAAAAGTATACAAGGAAAGTACCCAGTGAGTAAACTCATTTCCAGACCGGATTTTTAAATTATTTTTTCAGCACTAAAACGCATGAGACTTGTAGTTTTCAAAAATGTTTTCATTTTTGATGAGACGCTGAATAAAAGAAGTTTAATCGCCGGCAAACGAAAACCTGCGATTTCCCGTAAATCCCGTACTCGGCACGTATAGTCAAAAGTATACAAAGAAGGTACCCAGGGAGTAAACTCATTTCCCAAAAGATTTTTTAAATTATTATTTCACCACTAAAGCCCATGAGACTTGTAGTTTTTAAAAATGTTTTCATTTTTGATGAGACGCTGAATAAAAGAAGTTTAATCGCCGGCAAACGAAAACCTGCGATTTCCCGTAAATCCCGGACTCGGCCCGTATAGTCAAAAGTATACAAAGAGGGTACCCAGGGTGTAAACTCATTTCCCGAACGATTTTTTAAATTATTTTTTCACCACTAAAACGCATGAGACTTGTAGTTTTCAAAAATGTTTTCATTTTTGATGAGACGCTGAATAAAAGAAGTTTAATCGCCGGCAAACGAAAACCTGCGATTTCCCGTAATTCCCGGACTCGGCCCGTATAGTCAAAAGTATACAAAGCGAGTACCCTGTGAGTAAACTCATTTCCCGAAAGATTTTTTAAATTATTTTTTCACCACTAAAACGCATGAGACTTGTAGTTTTCAAAAATGTTTTCATTTTTGATGAGACGCTGAATAAAAGAAGTTTAATCGCCGGCAAACGAAAACCTGCGATTTCCCGTAAATCCCGGACTCGGCTCGTATAGTCAAAAGTATACAAAGAAAGTACCCGGGGTGTAAACTCATTTCCCGAACGATTTTTTAAATTATTATTTCACCACTAAAGCCCATGAGACTTGTAGTTTTTAAAAATGTTTTCATTTTTGATGAGACGCTGAATAAAAGAAGTTTAATTGCCGGCAAACGAAAACCCGCGACTTCCCGTAAATCCCGGACTCGGCCCGTATAGTCGAATGTATACAAAGAAAGTACCCTGTGAGTAAACTCATTTCCGAAACGATTTTTTCAATTATTTTTTCACCACTAAAACGCATGAGACTTGTAGTTTTCAAAAATTTTTTCATTTTTGATAAGACGCTTAATGAAAGAGGTTTAATCGCCGGCAAACGAAAACCCGCGATTTCCCGTAAATCCCGGGCTTGGCCCGTATAGTCGAATGTATACAAAGAAAGTACCCTGTGAGTAAAATCATTTCCAGAACGATTTTTTAATTTATTTTTTCACCACTAAAACGCATGAGACTTGTAGTTTTCAAAAATGTTTTCATTTTTGATGAGACGCTGAATAAAAGAAGTTTAATCGCCGGCAAACGAAAACCCGCAATTTCCCGTAAATCCTGGACTAAGCCCGTATAGTCAAAAGTATACAAAGAAAGTACCCAGGGAGTAAACTCATTTCCCAAACGATTTTTTAAATTATTATTTCACCACTAAAGCCCATGAGACTTGTAGTTTTTAAAAATGTTTGCATTTTTGATGAGACGCTGAATAAAAGAAGTTTAATCGCCGGCAAAGGAAAACCTGCGATTTCCCGTAATTCCCGGACTCGGCCCGTATAGTCAAAAGTATACAAAGAGAGTACCCAGGGTGTAAACTCATTTTCCGAACGATTTTTTAAATTATTTTTTCACCTCTAAAGAGCATGAGACTTGTAGTTTTCAAAAATGTTTTCATTTGTGATGAGACGCTGAATAAAAGAAGTTTAATCGCCGGCAAACGAAAACCTGCGATTTCCTGTAAATCCCGGACTCGGCCCGTATAGTCAAAAGTATACAAAGAGGTTACCCAGGTTGTAAACTCATTTCCCGAACGATTTTTTAAATTATTTTTTCACCACTAAAACGCATGAGACTTGTAGTTTTCAAAAATGTTTTCATTTTTGATGAGACGCTGAATAAAAGAAGTTTAATCGCCGGCAAACGAAAACCTGCGATTTCCCGTAATTCCCGGACTCGGCCCGTATAGTCAAAAGTATACAAAGAGAGTACCCAGGGTGTAAACTCATTTCCCGAACGATTTTTTAAATTATTTTTTCACCACTAAAGCGCATGAGACTTGTAGTTTTCAAAAATGTTTTCATTTTTGATGAGACGCTGAATAAAAGAAGTTTAATCGCCGGCAAACGAAAACTCGCGATTTCCCGTAAATCCCGGACTCGGCCCGTATAGTCAAAAGTATGCAAGGAAAGTACCCAGTGAGTAAACTCATTTCCGGAACGAATTTTTAAATTATTTTTTCACCACTAAAGCCCATGAGACTTGTAGTTTTCAAAAATGTTTTCATTTTTGATGAGACGCTGAATAAAAGAAGTTTAATCGCCGGCAAACGAAAACCCGCAATTTCCCGTAAATCCTGGACTAAGCCCGTATAGTCAAAAGTATACAAAGAAAGTACCCAGGGAGTAAACTCATTTCCCAAACGATTTTTTAAATTATTATTTCACCACTAAAGCCCATGAGACTTGTAGTTTTTAAAAATGTTTTCATTTTTGATGAGACGCTGAATAAAAGAAGTTTAATCGCCGGCAAACGAAAACCTGCGATTTCCTGTAAATCCCGGACTCGGCCCGTATAGTCAAAAGTATACAAAGAGGGTACCCAGGTTGTAAACTCATTTCCCGAACGATTTTTTAAATTATTTTTTCACCACTAAAACGCATGAGACTTGTAGTTTTTAAAAATGTTTTCATTTTTGATGAGACGCTTAATGAAAGTTGTTTAATCGCCGGCAAACGAAAACCCGCGATTTCCCGTAAATCCCGGGCTTGGCCCGTATAGTCGAATGTATACAAAGAAAGTACCCTGTGAGTAAACTCATTTCCGAAACGATTTTTTCAATTATCTTTTCACCACTAAAACGCATGAGACTTGTAGTTTTCAAAAAATTTTTCATTTTTGATAAGACGCTTAATGAAAGAGGTTTAATCGCCGGCAAACGAAAACCCGCGATTTCCCGTAAATCCCGGGCTTGGCCCGTATAGTCGAATGTATACAAAGAAAGTACCCTGTGAGTAAAATCATTTCCAGAACGATTTTTTAATTTATTTTTTCACCACTAAAACGCATGAGACTTGTAGTTTTCAAAAATGTTTTCATTTTTGATGAGACGCTGAATAAAAGAAGTTTAATCGCCGGCAAACGAAAACCCGCAATTTCCCGTAAATCCTGGACTAAGCCCGTATAGTCAAAAGTATACAAAGAAAGTACCCAGGGAGTAAACTCATTTCCCAAACGATTTTTTAAATTATTATTTCACCACTAAAGCCCATGAGACTCGTAGTTTTTAAAAATGTTTTCATTTTTGATGAGACGCTGAATAAAAGAAGTTTAATCGCCGGCAAACGAAAACCTGCGATTTCCCGTAATTCCCGGACTCGGCCCGTATAGTCAAAAGTATACAAAGAGAGTACCCAGGGTGTAAACTCATTTCCCGAACGATTTTTTAAATTATTTTTTCACCACTAAAGCGCATGAGACTTGTAGTTTTCAAAAATGTTTTCATTTTTGATGAGACGCTGAATAAAAGAAGTTTAATCGCCGGCAAACGAAAACCTGCGATTTCCTGTAAATCCCGGACTCGGCCCGTATAGTCAAAAGTATACAAAGAGGGTACCCAGGTTGTAAACTCATTTCCCGAACGATTTTTTAAATTATTTTTTCACCACTAAAACGCATGAGACTTGTAGTTTTCAAAAATGTTTTCATTTTTGATGAGACGCTGAATAAAAGAAGTTTAATCGCCGGCAAACGAAAACCTGCGATTTCCCGTAATTCCCAAACTCGGCCCGTATAGTCAAAAGTATACAAAGAGAGTACCCAGGGTGTAAACTCATTTCCCGAACGATTTTTTAAATTATTTTTTCACCACTAAAGCGCATGAGACTTGTAGTTTTCAAAAATGTTTTCATTTTTGATGAGACGCTGAATAAAAGAAGTTTAATCGCCGGCAAACGAAAACTCGCGATTTCCCGTAAATCCCGGACTCGGCCCGTATAGTCAAAAGTATGCAAGGAAAGTACCCAGTGAGTAAACTCATTTCCGGAACGAATTTTTAAATTATTTTTTCACCACTAAAGCCCATGAGACTTGTAGTTTTCAAAAATGTTTTCATTTTTGATGAGACGCTGAATAAAAGAAGTTTAATCGCCGGCAAACGAAAACCCGCAATTTCCCGTAAATCCTGGACTAAGCCCGTATAGTCAAAAGTATACAAAGAAAGTACCCAGGGAGTAAACTCATTTCCCAAACGATTTTTTAAATTATTATTTCACCACTAAAGCCCATGAGACTTGTAGTTTTTAAAAAGGTTTTCATTTTTGATGAGACGCTGAATAAAAGAAGTTTAATCGCCGGCAAACGAAAACCTGCGATTTCCTGAAAATCCCGGACTCGGCCCGTATAGTCAAAAGTATACAAAGAGGGTACCCAGGTTGTAAACTCATTTCCCGAACGATTTTTTAAATTATTTTTTCACCACTAAAACGCATGAGACTTGTAGTTTTCAAAAATGTTTTCATTTTTGATGAGACGCTGAATAAAAAAAGTTTAATCGCCGGCAAACGAAAACCTGCGATTTCCCGTAATTCCCGGACTCGGCCCGTATAGTCAAAAGTATACAAAGAGAGTACCCAGGGTGTAAACTCATTTCCCGAACGATTTTTTAAATTATTTTTTCACCACTAAAGCGCATGAGACTTGTAGTTTTCAAAAATGTTTTCATTTTTGATGAGACGCTGAATAAAAGAAGTTTAATCGCCTGCAAACGAAAACCTGCGACTTCCCGTAAATCCCGGACTCGGCCCGTATAGTCAAAATTATAGAAAGAAAGTACCCAGGGAGTAAACTCATTTCCCAAACGATTTTTTAAATTATTATTTTACCACTAAAGCCCATGAGACTTGTAGTTTTTAAAAATGGTTTCATTTTTGATGAGACACTGAATAAAAGAAGTTTAATCGCCGGCAAACGAAAACTCGCGATTTCCCGTAAATCCCGGACTCGGCCCGTATAGTCAAAAGTATGCAAGGAAAGTACCCAGTGAGTAAACTCATTTCCGGAACGAATTTTTAAATTATTTTTTCACCACTAAAACGCATGAGACTTGTAGTTTTCAGAAATGTTTTCATTTTTGATGAGACGCTTAATGAAAGCGGTTTAATCGCCGGCAAACGAAAACCCGCGATTTCCCGTAAATCCCGGGCTTGGCCCGTATAGTCGAATGTATACAAAGAAAGTACCCTGCTAGTAAACTCATTTCCAAAACGATTTTTTAAATTATCTTTTCACCACTAAAACGCTTGAGACTTGTAGTTTTCAAAAATGTTTTCATTTTTGATGAGACGCTAAATAAAAGAAGTTTAATCGCCGGCAAACGAAAACCCGCCTATTCCCGTAAACCCCGGACTCGGCCCGCATAGTCAAAAGTATACAAAAAAGTACCCAGGGTGTAAACTCATTTCCCGAACGATTTTTTAAATTATTATTTCACCACTAAATCCCATGAGACTTTTAGTTTTTAAAAATGTTTTCATTTTTGATGAGACGCTAAATAAAAGAAGTTTAATCGCCGGCAAACGAAAACCCGCAATTTCCCGTAAATCCCGGTCTCGGCCCGTATAGTCAAAAGTATACAAAGAAAGTACCCAGTGAGTAAACTCATTTCCCTAACGAATTTTTAAATTATTTTTTCACCACTAAAACGCATGAGACTTGTAGTTTTCAAAAATGTTTTCATTTTTGATGAGACGCTGAATAAAAGAAGTTTAATCGCCGGCAAACGAAAACCTGCGATTTCCCGTAATTCCCGGACTCGGCCCGTATAGTCAAAAGTTTTCAAAGAGAGTACCCAGAGTGTAAACTCATTTCCCGAACGATGTTTTAAATTATTTTTTCACCACTAAAACGCATGAGATTTGTTGTTTTCAAAAATGTTTTCATTTTTGATGAGACGCTGAATAAAAGAAGTTTAATCGCCTGCAAACGAAAACCTGCGATTTCCCGTAAATCCCCGACTCGGCCCGTATAGTCAAAAGTATACAAAGAAAGTACCCAGGGTGTAAACTCATTTCCCGAACGATTTTTTAAATTATTTTTTCACCACTGAAACGCATGAGACTTGTAGTTTTCAGAAATGTTTTCATTTTTGATGAGACGCTGAATAAAAGAAGTTTAATCGCCGGCAAACGAAAACTCGGGATTTCCCGTAAATCCCGGACTCGGCCCGTATAGTCAAAAGTATGCAAGGAAAGTACCCAGTGAGTAAACTCATTTCCGGAACGAATTTTTTAAATTATTTTTTCACCACTAAAACGTATGAGACTTGTAGTTTTCAAAAATGTTTTCATTTTTGATGAGACGCTGAATAAAAGAAGTTTAATAGCCGGCAAACGAAAACCTGCGACTTCCCGTAAATCCCGGACTCGGCCCGTATAGTCAAAAGTATACAAAGAAAGTACCCGGGGTGTAAACTCATTTCCCGAACGATTTTTTAAATTATTATTTCACCACTAAAGCCCATGAGACTTGTAGTTTTTAAAAATGTTTTCATTTTTGATGAGACGCTGAATAAAAGAAGTTTAATTGCCGGCTAACGAAAACCCGCGATTTCCCGTAAATCCCGGACTCGGCCCGTATAGTCAAAAGTATACAAAGAAAGTACCCAGGGAGTAAACTCATTTCCCGAACGATTTTTTAAATTAATTTTCACCAATAAAACGCATGAGACTTGTAGTTTTCAGAAATGTTTTCATTTTTGATGAGACGCTTAATGAAAGTTGTTTAATCGCCGGCAAACGAAAACCCGCGATTTCCCGTAAATCCCGGGCTTGGCCCTTATAGTCGAATGTATACAAAGAAAGTACCCTGTGAGTAAACTCATTTCCGAAACGATTTTTTCAATTATCTTTTCACCACTAAAACGCATGAGACTTGTAGTTTTCAAAAAATTTTTCATTTTTGATGAGACGCTAAATGAAAGAGGTTTAATCGTCGGCAAACGAAAACCCGCGATTTCCCGTAAATCCCGGGCTTGGCCCGTATAGTCGAATGTATACAAAGAAAGTACCCTGTGAGTAAACTCATTTCCAGAACGATTTTTTAATTTATTTTTTCACCACTAAAACGCATGAGACTTGTAGTTTTCAAAAATGTTTTCATTTTTGATGAGACGCTGAATAAAAAAAGTTTAATCGCCGGCAAACGAAAACCCGCAATTTCACGTAAATCCTGGACTCGGCCCGTATAGTCAAAAGTATACAAAGAAAGTACCCAGGGAGTAAACTCATTTCCCAAACGATTTTTTAAATTATTATTTCACCACTAAAGCCCATGAGACTTGTAGTTTTTAAAAATGTTTTCATTTTTGATGAGACGCTGAATAAAAGAAGTTTAATAGCCGGCAAACGAAAACCTGCGATTTCCCATAAATCCCGGACTCGGCCCGTATAGTTAAAAGTATACAAGGAAAGTACCCAGTGAGTAAACTCATTTCCAGAACGAATTTTTAAATTATTTTTTCTCCACTAAAACGCATGAGACTTGTAGTTTTCAAAAATGTTTTCATTTTTGATGACACGCTGAATAAAAGAAGTTTAATCGCCGGCAAACGAAAACCTGCGATTTCCCGTAAATCCCGTACTCGGCACGTATAGTCAAAAGTATACAAAGAAAGTACCCAGGGAGTAAACTCATTTCCCAAAAGATTTTTTAAATTATTATTTCACCACTAAAGCCCATGAGACTTGTAGTTTTTAAAAATGTTTTCATTTTTGATGAGACGCTGAATAAAAGAAGTTTAATCGCCGGCAAACGAAAACCTGCGATTTCCCGTAATTCCCGGACTCGGCCCGTATAGTCAAAAGTATACAAAGAGAGTACCCTGTGAGTAAACTCATTTCCTGAACGATTTTTTAAATTATTTTTTCACCACTAAAACGCATGAGACTTGTAGTTTTCAAAAATGTTTTCATTTTTGATGAGACGCTGAATAAAAGAAGTTTAATCGCCGGCAAACGAAAACCTGCGATTTCCCGTAAATCCCGGACTCGGCTCGTATAGTCAAAAGTATACAAAGAAAGTACCCGGGGTGTAAACTCATTTCCGAAACGATTTTTTCAATTATCTTTTCACCACTAAAACGCATGAGACTTGTAGTTTTCAAAAAATTTTTCATTTTTGATGAGACGCTAAATGAAAGAGGTTTAATCGTCGGCAAACGAAAACCCGCGATTTCCCGTAAATCCCGGGCTTGGCCCGTATAGTCGAATGTATACAAAGAAAGTACCCTGTGAGTAAACTCATTTCCAGAACGATTTTTTAATTTATTTTTTCACCACTAAAACGCATGAGACTTGTAGTTTTCAAAAATGTTTTCATTTTTGATTAGACGCTGAATAAAAAAAGTTTAATCGCCGGCAAACGAAAACCCGCAATTTCACGTAAATCCTGGACTCGGCCCGTATAGTCAAAAGTATACAAAGAAAGTACCCAGGGAGTAAACTCATTTCCCAAACGATTTTTTAAATTATTATTTCACCACTAAAGCCCATGAGACTTGTAGTTTTTAAAAATGTTTTCATTTTTGATGAGACGCTGAATAAAAGAAGTTTAATAGCCGGCAAACGAAAACCTGCGATTTCCCGTAAATCCCGGACTCGGCCCGTATAGTTAAAAGTATACAAGGAAAGTACCCAGTGAGTAAACTCATTTCCAGAACGAATTTTTAAATTATTTTTTCACCACTAAAACGCATGAGACTTGTAGTTTTCAAAAATGTTTTCATTTTTGATGACACGCTGAATAAAAGAAGTTTAATCGCCGGCAAACGAAAACCTGCGATTTCCCGTAAATCCCGTACTCGGCACGTATAGTCAAAAGTATACAAAGAAAGTACCCAGGGAGTAAACTCATTTCCCAAAAGATTTTTTAAATTATTATTTCACCACTAAAGCCCATGAGACTTGTAGTTTTTAAAAATGTTTTCATTTTTGATGAGACGCTGAATAAAAGAAGTTTAATCGCCGGCAAACGAAAACCTGCGATTTCCCGTAATTCCCGGACTCGGCCCGTATAGTCAAAAGTATACAAAGAGAGTACCCTGTGAGTAAACTCATTTCCCGAACGATTTTTTAAATTATTTTTTCACCACTAAAACGCATGAGACTTGTAGTTTTCAAAAATGTTTTCATTTTTGATGAGACGCTGAATAAAAGAAGTTTAATCGCCGGCAAACGAAAACCTGCGATTTCCCGTAAATCCCGGACTCGGCTCGTATAGTCAAAAGTATACAAAGAAAGTACCCGGGGTGTAAACTCATTTCCCGAACGATTTTTTAAATTATTATTTCACCACTAAAGCCCATGAGACTTGTAGTTTTTAAAAATGTTTTCATTTTTGATGAGACGCTGAATAAAAGAAGTTTAATTGCCGGCAAACGAAAACCCGCGACTTCCCGTAAATCCCGGACTCGGCCCGTATAGTCAAAAGTATACAAAGAAAGTACCCAGGGAGTAAACTCATTTCCCGAACGATTTTTTAAATTAATTTTCACCAATAAAACGCATGAGACTTGTAGTTTTCAGAAATGTTTTTATTTTTGATGAGACGCTTAATGAAAGTTGTTTAATCGCCGGCAAACGAAAACCCGCGATTTCCCGTAAATCCCGGGCTTGGCCCGTATAGTCGAATGTATACAAAGAAAGTACCCTGTGAGTAAACTCATTTCCGAAACGATTTTTTCAATTATCTTTTCACCACTAAAACGCATGAGACTTGTAGTTTTCAAAAATTTTTTCATTTTTGATGAGACGCTTAATGAAAGAGGTTTAATAAGCCGGCAAACGAAAACCCGCGATTTCCCGTAAATCCCGGGCTTGGCCCGTATAGTCGAATGTATACAAAGAAAGTACCCTGTGAGTAAACTCATTTCCAGAACGATTTTTTAATTTATTTTTTCACCACTAAAACGCATGAGACTTGTAGTTTTCAAAAATGTTTTCATTTTTGATGAGACGCTGAATAAAAGAAGTTTAATCGCCGGCAAACGAAAACCCGCAATTTCCCGTAAATCCTGGACTAAGCCCGTATAGTCAAAAGTATACAAAGAAAGTACCCAGGGAGTAAACTCATTTCCCAAACGATTTTTTAAATTATTATTTCACCACTAAAGCCCATGAGACTTGTAGTTTTTAAAAATGTTTTCATTTTTGATGAGACGCTGAATAAAAGAAGTTTAATCGCCGGCAAACGAAAACCTGCGATTTCCCGTAAATCCCGGACTCGGCCCGTATAGTTAAAAGTATACAAGGAATGTACCCAGTGAGTAAACTCATTTCCAGAACGAATTTTTAAATTATTTTTTCACCACTAAAACGTATGAGACTTGTGGTTTTCACAAATGTTTTCATTTTTGATGAGACGCTGAATAAAAGAAGTTTACTTGCCGGCAAACGAAAACCTGCGATTTCCCGTAAATCCCGGACTCGGCCCGTATAGTTAAAAGTATACAAGGAAAGTACCCAGTGAGTAAACTCATTTCCAGAACGAATTTTTAAATTATTTTTTCACCACTAAAACGTATGAGACTTGTAGTTTTCAAAAATGTTTTCATTTTTGATGAGACGCTGAATAAAAGAAGTTTAATCGCCGGCAAACGAAAACCTGCGATTTCCCGTAAATCTTGGACTCGGCCCGTATAGTCAAAAGTATACAAAGGAAGCACCCAGGGTGTAAACACATTTCCCGAACGATTTTTTAAATTATTTATTCACCACTAAAACGCATGAGACTTGTAGTTTTCACAAATGTTTTCATTTTTAATGAGACGCTGAATAAAAGAAGTTTACTCGCCGGCAAACGAAAACCTGCGATTTCCTGTAAATCCCGGACTCGGCCCGTATAGTTAAAAGTATACAAGGAAAGTACCCAGTGAGTAAACTCATTTCCAGAACGAATTTTTAAATTATTTTTTCACCACTAAAACGTATGAGACTTGTAGTTTTCAAAAATGTTTTCATTTTTGATGAGACGCTGAATAAAAGAAGTTTAATCGCCGGCAAACGAAAACCTGCGATTTCCCGTAAATCTTGGACTTGGCCCGTATAGTCAAAAGTATACAAAGGAAGCACCCAGGGTGTAAACACATTTCCCGAACGATTTTTTAAATTATTTTTTCACCACTAAAACGCATGAGACTTGTAGTTTTCGAAAATGTTTTCATTTTTGATGACACGCTGATTAAAAGAAGTTTAATCGCCGGCAAACGAAAACCCGCAATTTCCCGTAACCCCCGGTCTCGACCCGTATAGTCAAAAGTATACAAGGAAAGTACCCAGTGAGTAAACTCATTTCCCTAACAAATTTTTAAATTATTTTTTCACCACTAAAACGCATGAGACTTGTAGTTTTCAAAAATGTTTTCATTTTTGATGAGACGCTGAATAAAAGAAGTTTAATCGCCGGCAAACGAAAACCTGCGATTTCCCGTAAATCCCGGACTCGGCCCGTATAGTCAAAAGTACACAAAGAGGGTACCCAGGGTGTAAACTCATTTCCCGAACGATTTTTTAAATTATTTTTTCACCACTAAAACGCATGAGACTTGTAGTTTTCAAAAATGTTTTCATTTTTGATGAGACGCTGAATAAAAGAAGTTTAATCGCCGGCAAACGAAAACCTGCGATTTCCCGTAAATCCCGGACTCGGCCCGTATAGTCAAAAGTATACAAAGAAAGTACCCAGGGAGTAAACTCATTTCCCAAACGATTTTTTAAATTATTATTTCACCACTAAAGCCCATGAGACTTGTAGTTTTTAAAAATGTTTTCATTTTTGATGAGACGCTGAATAAAAGAAGTTTAATCGCCGGCAAACGAAAACCTGCGATTTCCCGTAAATCCCGGACTCGGCCCGTATAGTCAAAAGTATACAAAGAGGGTACCCAGGGTGTAAACTCATTTCCCGAACGATTTTTTAAATTATTTTTTCACCACTAAAACGCATGAGACTTGTAGTTTTCAAAAATGTTTTCATTTTTGATGAGACGCTGAATAAAAGAAGTTTAATCGCCGGCAAACGAAAACCTGCGATTTCCCGTAAATCCCGGACTCGGCCCGTATAGTCAAAAGTATACAAAGAAAGTACCCAGGGAGTAAACTCATTTCCCAAACGATTTTTTAAATTATTATTTCACCACTAAAGCCCATGAGACTTGTAGTTTTTAAAAATGTTTTCATTTTTGATGAGACGCTGAATAAAAGAAGTTTAATCGCCGGCAAACGAAAACCCGCAATTTCCCGTAAATCCCGGTCTCGACCCGTATAGTCAAAAGTATGCAAGGAAAGTACCCAGTGAGTAAACTCATTTCCGGAACGAATTTTCAAATTATTTTTTCACCACTAAAACGCATGAGACTTGTAGTTTTCAGAAATGTTTTCATTTTTGATGAGACGCTGAATAAAAGAAGTTTAATCGCCGGCAAACGAAAACTCGCGATTTCCCGTAAATCCCGGACTCGGCCCGTATAGTCAAAAGTATGCAAGGAAAGTACCCAGTGAGTAAACTCATTTCCGGAACGAATTTTTAAATTATTTTTTCACCACTAAAACGCATGAGACTTGTAGTTTTCAAAAATGTTTTCATTTTTGATGAGACGCTGAATAAAAGAAGTTTAATCGCCTGCAAACGAAAACCTGCGACTTCCCGTAAATCTCGGACTCGGCCCGTATAGTCAAAAGTATACAAAGAAAGTTCCCAGGGAGTAAACTCATTTCCCAAACGATTTTTTAAATTATTATTTTACCACTAAAGCTCATGAGACTTGTAGTTTTTAAAAATGGTTTCATTTTTGATGAGACGCTGAATAAAAGAAGTTTAATCGCCGGCAAACGAAAACTCGCGATTTCCCGTAAATCCCGGACTCGGCCCGTATAGTCAAAAGTATGCAAGGAAAGTACCCAGTGAGTAAACTCATTTCAGGAACGAATTTTTAAATTATTTTTTCACCACTAAAACGCATGAGACTTGTAGTTTTCAGAAATGTTTTCATTTTTGATGAGACGCTTAATGAAAGCGATTTAATCGCCGGCAAACGAAAACCCGCGATTTCCCGTAAATCCCGGGCTTGGCCAGTATAGTCGAATGTACACAAACAAAGTACCCTGTGAGTAAACTCATTTCCGGAACGAATTTTTAAATTATTTTTTCACCACTAAAACGCATGAGATTTGTAGTTTTCAGAAATGTTTTCATTTTTGATGAGACGCTGAATAAAAGAAGTTTAATCGCCGGCAAACGAAAACTCGCGATTTCCCGTAAATCCCGGACTTGGCCCGTATAGTCAAAAGTATGCAAGGAAAGTACCCAGTGAGTAAACTCATTTCCGGAACGAATTTTTAAATTATTTTTTCACCACTAAAACGCATGAGACTTGTAGTTTTCAAAAATGTTTTCATTTTTGATGAGACGCTGAATAAAAGAAGTTTAATCGCCTGCAAACGAAAACCTGCGACTTCCCGTAAATCCCGGACTCGGCCCGTATAGTCAAAAGTATACAAAGAAAGTACCCAGGGAGTAAACTCATTTCCCAAACGATTTTTTAAATTATTTCTTCACCACTAAAACGCATGAGACTTGTAGTTTTTAAAAATGGTTTCATTTTTGATGAGACGCTGAATAAAAGAAGTTTAATCGCCGGCAAACGAAAACTCGCGATTTCCCGTAAGTCCCGGACTTGGCCAGTATAGTCAAAAGTATGCAAGGAAAGTACCCAGTGAGTAAACTCATTTCCGGAACGAATTTTTAAATTATTTTTTAACCACTAAAACGCATGAGACTTGTAGACGAAAACTCGCGATTTCCCGTAAATCCCGGACTCGGCCCGTATAGTCAAAAGTATGCAAGGAAAGTACCCAGTGAGTAAACTCATTTCAGGAACGAATTTTGAAATTATTTTTTCACCACTAAAACGCATGAGACTTGTAGTTTTCAGAAATGTTTTCATTTTTGATGAGACGCTTAATGAAAGCGATTTAATCGCCGGCAAACGAAAACCCGCGATTTCCCGTAAATCCCGGGCTTGGCCAGTATAGTCGAATGTACACAAAGAAAGTACCCTGTGAGTAAACTCATTTCCGGAACGAATTTTTAAATTATTTTTTCACCACTAAAACGCATGAGACTTGTAGTTTTCAAAAATGTTTTCATTTTTGATGAGACGCTGAATAAAAGAAGTTTAATCGCCGGCAAACGAAAACTCGCGATTTCCCGTAAATCCCGGACTCGGCCCGTATAGTCAAAAGTATGCAAGGAAAGTACCCAGTGAGTAAACTCATTTCCGGAACGAATTTTTAAATTATTTTTTCACCACTAAAACGCATGAGACTTGTAGTTTTCAAAAATGTTTTCATTTTTGATGAGACGCTGAATAAAAGAAGTTTAATCGCCTGCAAACGAAAACCTGCGACTTCCCGTAAATCCCGGACTCGGCCCGTATAGTCAAAAGTATACAAAGAAAGTACCCAGGGAGTAAACTCATTTCCCAAACGATTTTTTAAATTATTTCTTCACCACTAAAACGCATGAGACTTGTAGTTTTTAAAAATGGTTTCATTTTTGATGAGACGCTGAATAAAAGAAGTTTAATCGCCGGCAAACGAAAACTCGCGATTTCCCGTAAGTCCCGGACTTGGCCAGTATAGTCAAAAGTATGCAAGGAAAGTACCCAGTGAGTAAACTCATTTCCGGAACGAATTTTTAAATTATTTTTTAACCACTAAAACGCATGAGACTTGTAGACGAAAACTCGCGATTTCCCGTAAATCCCGGACTCGGCCCGTATAGTCAAAAGTATGCAAGGAAAGTACCCAGTGAGTAAACTCATTTCAGGAACGAATTTTGAAATTATTTTTTCACCACTAAAACGCATGAGACTTGTAGTTTTCAGAAATGTTTTCATTTTTGATGAGACGCTTAATGAAAGCGATTTAATCGCCGGCAAACGAAAACCCGCGATTTCCCGTAAATCCCGGGCTTGGCCAGTATAGTCGAATGTACACAAAGAAAGTACCCTGTGAGTAAACTCATTTCCGGAACGAATTTTTAAATTATTTTTTCACCACTAAAACGCATGAGACTTGTAGTTTTCAAAAATGTTTTCATTTTTGATGAGACGCTGAATAAAAGAAGTTTAATCGCCGGCAAACGAAAACTCGCGATTTCCCGTAAATCCCGGACTCGGCCCGTATAGTCAAAAGTATGCAAGGAAAGTACCCAGTGAGTAAACTCATTTCCGGAACGAATTTTTAAATTATTTTTTCACCACTAAAACGCATGAGACTTGTAGTTTTCAAAAATGTTTTCATTTTTGATGAGACGCTGAATAAAAGAAGTTTAATCGCCTGCAAACGAAAACCTGCGACTTCCCGTAAATCCCGGACTCGGCCCGTATAGTCAAAAGTATACAAAGAAAGTACCCAGGGAGTAAACTCATTTCCCAAACGATTTTTTAAATTATTTCTTCACCACTAAAACGCATGAGACTTGTAGTTTTTAAAAATGGTTTCATTTTTGATGAGACGCTGAATAAAAGAAGTTTAATCGCCGGCAAACGAAAACTCGCGATTTCCCGTAAGTCCCGGACTTGGCCAGTATAGTCAAAAGTATGCAAGGAAAGTACCCAGTGAGTAAACTCATTTCCGGAACGAATTTTTAAATTATTTTTTCACCACTAAAACGCATGAGACTTGTAGTTTTCAGAAATGTTTTAATTTTTGATGAGACGCTGAATAAAAGAAGTTTAATCGCCGGCAAACGAAAACTCGCGATTTCCCGTAAATCCCGGACTCGGCCCGTATAGTCAAAAGTATGCAAGGAAAGTACCCAGTGAGTAAACTCATTTCCGGAACGAATTTTTAAATTATTTTTTCACCACTAAAACGCATGAGACTTGTAGTTTTCAAAAATGTTTTCATTTTTGATGAGACGCTGAATAAAAGAAGTTTAATCGCCTGCAAACGAAAACCTGCGACTTCCCGTAAATCTCGGACTCGGCCCGTTTAGTCAAAAGTATACAAAGAAAGTTCCCAGGAAGTAAACTCATTTCCCAAACGATTTTTTAAATTATTATTTTACCACTAAAGCCCATGAGACTTGTAGTTTTTAAAAATGGTTTCATTTTTGATGAGACGCTGAATAAAAGAAGTTTAATCGCCGGCAAACGAAAACTCGCGATTTCCCGTAAATCCCGGACTCGGCCCGTATAGTCAAAAGTATGCAAGGAAAGTACCCAGTGAGTAAACTCATTTCAGGAACGAATTTTTAAATTATTTTTTCACCACTAAAACGCATGAGACTTGTAGTTTTCAGAAATGTTTTCATTTTTGATGAGACGCTTAATGAAAGCGATTTAATCGCCGGCAAACGAAAACCCGCGATTTCCCGTAAATCCCGGGCTTGGCCAGTATAGTCGAATGTACACAAAGAAAGTACCCTGTGAGTAAACTCATTTCCAAAACGATTTTTTAAATTATCTTTTCACCACTAAAACGCTTGAGACTTGTAGTTTTCAAAAATGTTTTCATTTTTGAAGAGACACTAAATAAAAGAAGTTTAATCGTCGGCAAACGAAAACCTGCCATTTCCCGTAAACCCCGGACTCGGCCCGCATAGTCAAAAGTATACAAAGAAAGTACCCAGGGTGTAAACTCATTTCCCGAACGATTTTTTAAATTATTATTTCACCACTGAAGCCCATGAGACTTGTAGTTTTTAAAAATGTTTTGATTTTTGATGAGACGCTGAATAAAAGAAGTTTAATCGCCGGCAAACGAAAACCCGCAATTTCTCGTAAATCCCGGACTCGGCCCGTATAGTCAAAAGTATACAAAGAGAGTACCCAGGGTGTAAACTCATTTCCCGAACGATGTTTTAAATTATTTTTTCACCACTAAAACGCATGAGACTTGTAGTTTTCAAAAATGTTTTCATTTTTGATGAGACGCTGAATAAAAGAAGTTTAATCGCCTGCAAACGAAAACCTGCGACTTCCCGTAAATCCCGGACTCGGCCCGTATAGTCAAAAGTATACAAAGAAAGTACCCAGGGAGTAAACGCATTTCCCAAACGATTTTTTAAATTATTATTTTACCACTAAAGCCCATGAGACTTGTAGTTTTTAAAAATGGTTTCATTTTTGATGAGACGCTGAATAAAAGAAGTTTAATCGCCGGCAAACGAAAACTCGCGATTTCCCGTAAGTCCCGGACTTGGCCAGTATAGTCAAAAGTATGCAAGGAAAGTACCCAGTGAGTAAACTCATTTCCGGAACAAATTTTCAAATTATTTTTTCACCACTAAAACGCATGAGACTTGTAGTTTTTAGAAATGTTTTCATTTTTGATGAGACGCTGAATAAAAGAAGTTTAATCGCCGGCAAACGAAAACTCGCGATTTCCCGTAAATCCCGGACTCGGCCCGTATAGTCAAAAGTATGCAAGGAAAGTACCCAGTGAGTAAACTCATTTCGGGAACGAATTTTTAAATTATTTTTTCACCACTAAAACGCATGAGACTTGTAGTTTTCAGAAATGTTTTCATTTTTGATGAGACGCTTAATGAAAGCGGTTTAATCGCCGGCAAACGAAAACCCGCGATTTCCCGTAAATCCCGGGCTTGGCCCGTATAGTCGAATGTATACAAAGAAAGTACCCTGTGAGTAAACTCATTTCCAAAACGATTTTTTAAATTATCTTTTCACCACTAAAACGCTTGAGACTTGCAGTTTTCAAAAATGTTTTCATTTTTGATGAGACGCTAAATAAAAGAAGTTTAATCGCCGGCAAACGAAAACCCGCCATTTCCCGTAAACCCCGGACTCGGCCCGCATAGTCAAAAGTATACAAAGAAAGTACCCAGGGTGTAAACTCATTTCCCGAACGATTTTTTAAATTATTATTTCACCACTGAAGCCCATGAGACTTGTAGTTTTTAAAAATGTTTTCATTTTTGATGAGACGCTGAATAAAAGAAGTTTAATCGCCGGCAAACGAAAACCCGCAACTTCCCGTAAATCCCGGCATCGGCCCGTATAGTCAAAAGTATACAAGGAAAGTACCCAGTGAGTAAACTCATTTCCCTAACGAATTTTTAAATTATTTTTTCACCACTAAAACGCATGAGACTTGTAGTTTTCAAAAATGTTTTCATTTTTGATGAGACGCTGAATAAAAGAAGTTTAATCGCCGGCAAACGAAAACCTGCGATTTCCCGTAATTCCCGGACTCGGACCGTATAGTCAAAAGTATACAAAGAGAGTACCCAGGGTGTAAACTCATTTCCGGAACGAATTTTTAAATTATTTTTTCACCACTAAAACGCATGAGACTTGTAGTTTTCAGAAATGTTTTCATTTTTGATGAGACGCTGAATAAAAGAAGTTTAATCGCCGGCAAACGAAAACTCGCGATTTCCCGTAAATCCCGGACTCGGCCCGTATAGTCAAAAGTATGCAAGGAAAGTACCCAGTGAGTAAACTCATTTCCGGAACGAATTTTTAAGTTATTTTTTCACCACTAAAACGCATGAGACTTGTAGTTTTCAAAAATGTTTTCATTTTTGATGAGACGCTGAATAAAAGAAGTTTAATCGCCTGCAAACGAAAACCTGCGACTTCCCGTAAATCCCGGACTCGGCCCGTATAGTCAAAAGTATACAAAGAAAGTACCCAGGGAGTAAACTCATTTCCCAAACGATTTTTTAAATTATTTCTTCACCACTAAAACGCATGAGACTTGTAGTTTTTAAAAATGGTTTCATTTTTGATGAGACGCTGAATAAAAGAAGTTTAATCGCCGGCAAACGAAAACTCGCGATTTCCCGTAAGTCCCGGACTTGGCCAGTATAGTCAAAAGTATGCAAGGAAAGTACCCAGTGAGTAAACTCATTTCCGGAACGAATTTTTAAATTATTTTTTCACCACTAAAACGCATGAGACTTGTAGACGAAAACTCGCGATTTCCCGTAAATCCCGGACTCGGCCCGTATAGTCAAAAGTATGCAAGGAAAGTACCCAGTGAGTAAACTCATTTCAGGAACGAATTTTTAAATTATTTTTTCACCACTAAAACGCATGAGACTTGTAGTTTTCAGAAATGTTTTCATTTTTGATGAGACGCTTAATGAAAGCGATTTAATCGCCGGCAAACGAAAACCCGCGATTTCCCGTAAATCCCGGGCTTGGCCAGTATAGTCGAATGTACACAAAGAAAGTACCCTGTGAGTAAACTCATTTCCGGAACGAATTTTTAAATTATTTTTTCACCACTAAAACGCATGAGACTTGTAGTTTTCAGAAATGTTTTCATTTTTGATGAGACGCTGAATAAAAGAAATTTAATCGCCGGCAAACGAAAACTCGCGATTTCCCGTAAATCCCGGACTCGGCCCGTATAGTCAAAAGTATGCAAGGAAAGTACCCAGTGAGTAAACTCATTTCCGGAACGAATTTTTAAATTATTTTTTCACCACTAAAACGCATGAGAGTTGTAGTTTTCAAAAATGTTTTCATTTTTGATGAGACGCTGAATAAAAGAAGTTTAATCGCCTGCAAACGAAAACCTGCGACTTCCCGTAAATCCCGGACTCGGCCCGTATAGTCAAAAGTATACAAAGAAAGTACCCAGGAAGTAAACTCATTTCCCAAACGATTTTTTAAATTATTTCTTCACCACTAAAACGCATGAGACTTGTAGTTTTTAAAAATGGTTTCATTTTTGATGAGACGCTGAATAAAAGAAGTTTAATCGCCGGCAAACGAAAACTCGCGATTTCCCGTAAGTCCCGGACTTGGCCAGTATAGTCAAAAGTATGCAAGGAAAGTACCCAGTGAGTAAACTCATTTCCGGAACGAATTTTTAAATTATTTTTTCACCACTAAAACGCATGAGACTTGTAGTTTTCAGAAATGTTTTTATTTTTGATGAGACGCTGAATAAAAGAAGTTTAATCGCCGGCAAACGAAAACTCGCGATTTCCCGTAAATCCCGGACTCGGCCCGTATAGTCAAAAGTATGCAAGGAAAGTACCCAGTGAGTAAACTCATTTCCGGAACGAATTTTTAAATTATTTTTTCACCACTAAAACGCATGAGACTTGTAGTTTTCAAAAATGTTTTCATTTTTGATGAGACGCTGAATAAAAGAAGTTTAATCGCCTGCAAACGAAAACCTGCGACTTCCCGTAAATCTCGGACTCGGCCCGTATAGTCAAAAGTATACAAAGAAAGTTCCCAGGGAGTAAACTCATTTCCCAAACGATTTTTTAAATTATTATTTTACCACTAAAGCCCATGAGACTTGTAGTTTTTAAAAATGGTTTCATTTTTGATGAGACGCTGAATAAAAGAAGTTTAATCGCCGGCAAACGAAAACTCGCGATTTCCCGTAAATCCCGGACTCGGCCCGTATAGTCAAAAGTATGCAAGGAAAGTACCCAGTGAGTAAACTCATTTCAGGAACGAATTTTTAAATTATTTTTTCACCACTAAAACGCATGAGACTTGTAGTTTTCAGAAATGTTTTCATTTTTGATGAGACGCTTAATGAAAGCGATTTAATCGCCGGCAAACGAAAACCCGCGATTTCCCGTAAATCCCGGGCTTGGCCAGTATAGTCGAATGTACACAAAGAAAGTACCCTGTGAGTAAACTCATTTCCAAAACGATTTTTTAAATTATCTTTTCACCACTAAAACGCTTGAGACTTGTAGTTTTCAAAAATGTTTTCATTTTTGAAGAGACACTAAATAAAAGAAGTTTAATCGCCGGCAAACGAAAACCTGCCATTTCCCGTAAACCACGGACTCGGCCCGCATAGTCAAAAGTATACAAAGAAAGTACCCAGGGTGTAAACTCATTTCCCGAACGATTTTTTAAATTATTATTTCACCACTGAAGCCCATGAGACTTGTAGTTTTTAAAAATGTTTTGATTTTTGATGAGACGCTGAATAAAAGAAGTTTAATCGCCGGCAAACGAAAACCCGCAATTTCTCGTAAATCCCGGACTCGGCCCGTATAGTCAAAAGTATACAAAGAGAGTACCCAGGGTGTAAACTCATTTCCCGAACGATGTTTTAAATTATTTTTTCACCACTAAAACGCATGAGACTTGTAGTTTTCAAAAATGTTTTCATTTTTGATGAGACGCTGAATAAAAGAAGTTTAATCGCCTGCAAACGAAAACCTGCGACTTCCCGTAAATCCCGGACTCGGCCCGTATAGTCAAAAGTATACAAAGAAAGTACCCAGGGAGTAAACGCATTTCCCAAACGATTTTTTAAATTATTATTTTACCACTAAAGCCCATGAGACTTGTAGTTTTTAAAAATGGTTTCATTTTTGATGAGACGCTGAATAAAAGAAGTTTAATCGCCGGCAAACGAAAACTCGCGATTTCCCGTAAGTCCAGGACTTGGCCAGTATAGTCAAAAGTATGCAAGGAAAGTACCCAGTGAGTAAACTCATTTCCGGAACAAATTTTCAAATTATTTTTTCACCACTAAAACGCATGAGACTTGTAGTTTTTAGAAATGTTTTCATTTTTGATGAGACGCTGAATAAAAGAAGTTTAATCGCCGGCAAACGAAAACTCGCGATTTCCCGTAAATCCCGGACTCGGCCCGTATAGTCAAAAGTATGCAAGGAAAGTACCCAGTGAGTAAACTCATTTCGGGAACGAATTTTTAAATTATTTTTTCACCACTAAAACGCATGAGACTTGTAGTTTTCAGAAATGTTTTCATTTTTGATGAGACGCTTAATGAAAGCGGTTTAATCGCCGGCAAACGAAAACCCGCGATTTCCCGTAAATCCCGGGCTTGGCCCGTATAGTCGAATGTATACAAAGAAAGTACCCTGTGAGTAAACTCATTTCCAAAACGATTTTTTAAATTATCTTTTCACCACTAAAACGCTTGAGACTTGCAGTTTTCAAAAATGTTTTCATTTTTGATGAGACGCTAAATAAAAGAAGTTTAATCGCCGGCAAACGAAAACCCGCCATTTCCCGTAAACCCCGGACTCGGCCCGCATAGTCAAAAGTATACAAAGAAAGTACCCAGGGTGTAAACTCATTTCCCGAACGATTTTTTAAATTATTATTTCACCACTGAAGCCCATGAGACTTGTAGTTTTTAAAAATGTTTTCATTTTTGATGAGACGCTGAATAAAAGAAGTTTAATCGCCGGCAAACGAAAACCCGCAACTTCCCGTAAATCCCGGCATCGGCCCGTATAGTCAAAAGTATACAAGGAAAGTACCCAGTGAGTAAACTCATTTCCCTAACGAATTTTTAAATTATTTTTTCACCACTAAAACGCATGAGACTTGTAGTTTTCAAAAATGTTTTCATTTTTGATGAGACGCTGAATAAAAGAAGTTTAATCGCCGGCAAACGAAAACCTGCGATTTCCCGTAATTCCCGGACTCGGACCGTATAGTCAAAAGTATACAAAGAGAGTACCCAGGGTGTAAACTCATTTCCCAAACGATGTTTTAAATTATTTTTTCACCACTAAAACGCATGAGACTTGTAGTTTTCAAAAATGTTTTCATTTTTGATGAGACGCTGAATAAAAGAAGTTTAATCGCCTGCAAACGAAAACCTGCGACTTCCCGTAAATCCCGGACTCGGCCCATATAGTCAAAAGTATACAAAGAAAGTACCCATGAAGTAAACTCATTTCCCAAACGATTTTTTAAATTATTATTTTACCACTAAAGCCCATGAGACTTGTAGTTTTTAAAAATGGTTTCATTTTTGATGAGACACTGAATAAAAGAAGTTTAATCGCCGGCAAACGAAAACTCGCGATTTCCCGTAAATCCCGGACTCGGCCCGTATAGTCAAAAGTATGCAAGGAAAGTACCCAGTGAGTAAACTCATTTCCGGAACGAATTTTTAAATTATTTTTTCACCACTAAAACGCATGAGACTTGTAGTTTTCAGAAATGTTTTCATTTTTGATGAGACGCTTAATGAAAGTGGTTTAATCGCCGGCAAACGAAAACCCGCGATTTCCCGTAAATCCCGGCTTGGCCCGTATAGTCGAATGTATACAAA
Organism: Hydractinia symbiolongicarpus; assembly: GCF_029227915.1. NCBI lineage: Eukaryota > Metazoa > Cnidaria > Hydrozoa > Anthoathecata > Hydractiniidae > Hydractinia > Hydractinia symbiolongicarpus. Next base: position 1,422,441 of record NC_079875.1, on the reverse strand, counting down.
GAAAGTACCCTGTGAGTAAACTCATTTCCAAAACGATTTTTTAAATTATCTTTTCACCACTAAAACGCTTGAGACTTGTAGTTTTCAAAAATGTTTTCATTTTTGATGAGACGCTAAATAAAAGAAGTTTAATCGCCGGCAAACGAAAACCCGCCTATTCCCGTAAACCCCGGACTCGGCCCGCATAGTCAAAAGTATACAAAAAAGTACCCAGGGTGTAAACTCATTTCCCGAACGATTTTTTAAATTATTATTTCACCACTGAAGCCCATGAGACTTGTAGTTTTTAAAAATGTTTTCATTTTTGATGAGACGCTGAATAAAAGAAGTTTAATCGCCGGCAAACGAAAACCCGCAACTTCCCGTAAATCCCGGCATCGGCCCGTATAGTCAAAAGTATACAAGGAAAGTACCCAGTGAGTAAACTCATTTCCCTAACGAATTTTTAAATTATTTTTTCACCACTAAAACGCATGAGACTTGTAGTTTTCAAAAATGTTTTCATTTTTGATGAGACGCTGAATAAAAGAAGTTTAATCGCCTGCAAATGAAAACCTGCGACTTCCCGTAAATCCCGGACTCGGCCCGTATAGTCAAAAGTATGCAAGGAAAGTACCCAGTGAGTAAACTCATTTCCGGAACGAATTTTTAAATTATTTTTTCACCACTAAAACGCATGAGACTTGTAGTTTTCAGAAATGTTTTCATTTTTGATGAGACGCTTAATGAAAGCGGTTTAATCGCCGGCAAACGAAAACCCGCGATTTCCCGTAAATTCCGGGCTTGGCCCGTATAGTCGAATGTATACAAAGAAAGTACCCTGTGAGTAAACTCATTTCCAAAACGATTTTTTAAATTATCTTTTCACCACTAAAACGCTTGAGACTTGTAGTTTTCAAAAATGTTTTCATTTTTGATGAGACGCTGAATAAAAGAAGTTTAATCGCCTGCAAACGAAAACCTGCGACTTCCCGTAAATCCCGGACTCGGCCCATATAGTCAAAAGTATACAAAGAAATTACCCATGAAGTAAACTCATTTCCCAAACGATTTTTTAAATTATTATTTTACCACTAAAGCCCATGAGACTTGTAGTTTTTAAAAATGGTTTCATTTTTGATGAGACACTGAATAAAAGAAGTTTAATCGCCGGCAAACGAAAACTCGCGATTTCCCGTAAATCCCGGACTCGGCCCGTATAGTCAAAAGTATGCAAGGAAAGTACCCAGTGAGTAAACTCATTTCCGGAACGAATTTTTAAATTATTTTTTCACCACTAAAACGCATGAGACTTGTAGTTTTCAGAAATGTTTTCATTTTTGATGAGACGCTTAATGAAAGCGGTTTAATCGCCGGCAAACGAAAACCCGCGATTTCCCGTAAATCCCGGGCTTGGCCCGTATAGTCGAATGTATACAAAGAAAGTACCCTGTGAGTAAACTCATTTCCAAAACGATTTTTTAAATTATCTTTTCACCACTAAAACGCTTGAGACTTGTAGTTTTCAAAAATGTTTTCATTTTTGATGAGACGCTAAATAAAAGAAGTTTAATCGCCGGCAAACGAAAACCCGCCTATTCCCGTAAACCCCGGACTCGGCCCGCATTGTCAAAAGTATACAAAAAAGTACCCAGGGTGTAAACTCATTTCCCGAACGATTTTTTAAATTATTATTTCACCACTAAATCCCATGAGACTTTTAGTTTTTAAAAATGTTTTCATTTTTGATGAGACGCTAAATAAAAGAAGTTTAATCGCCGGCAAACGAAAACCCGCCATTTCCCGTAAACCCCGGACTCGGCCCGCATAGTCAAAAGTATACAAAGAAAGTACACAGGGTGTAAACTCATTTCCCGAACGATTTTTTAAATTATTATTTCACCACTGAAGCCGATGAGACTTGTAGTTTTTAAAAATGTTTTCATTTTTGATGAGACGCTGAATAAAAGAAGTTTAATCGCCGGCAAACGAAAACCCGCAACTTCCCGTAAATCCCGGCATCGGCCCGTATAGTCAAAAGTATACAAGGAAAGTACCCAGTGAGTAAACTCATTTCCCTAACGAATTTTTAAATTATTTTTTCACCACTAAAACGCATGAGACTTGTAGTTTTCAAAAATGTTTTCATTTTTGATGAGACGCTGAATAAAAGAAGTTTAATCGCCGGCAAACGAAAACCTGCGATTTCCCGTAATTCCCGGACTCGGCCCGTATAGTCAAAAGTATACAAAGAGAGTACCCAGGGTGTAAACTCATTTCCCGAACGATGTTTTAAATTATTTTTTCACCACTAAAACGCATGAGACTTGTAGTTTTCAAAAATGTTTTCATTTTTGATGAGACGCTGAATAAAAGAAGTTTAATCGCCTGCAAATGAAAACCTGCGACTTCCCGTAAATCCCGGACTCGGCCCATATAGTCAAAAGTATACAAACAAAGTACCCATGAAGTAAACTCATTTCCCAAACGATTTTTTAAATTATTATTTTACCACTAAAGCCCATGAGACTTGTAGTTTTTAAAAATGGTTTCATTTTTGATGAGACACTGAATAAAAGAAGTTTAATCGCCGGCAAACGAAAACTCGCGATTTCCCGTAAATCCCGGACTCGGCCCGTATAGTCAAAAGTATGCAAGGAAAGTACCCAGTGAGTAAACTCATTTCCGGAACGAATTTTTAAATTATTTTTTCACCACTAAAACGCATGAGACTTGTAGTTTTCAGAAATGTTTTCATTTTTGATGAGACGCTTAATGAAAGCGGTTTAATCGCCGGCAAACGAAAACCCGCGATTTCCCGTAAATTCCGGGCTTGGCCCGTATAGTCGAATGTATACAAAGAAAGTACCCTGTGAGTAAACTCATTTCCAAAACGATTTTTTAAATTATCTTTTCACCACTAAAACGCTTGAGACTTGTAGTTTTCAAAAATGTTTTCATTTTTGATGAGATGCTAAATAAAAGAAGTTTAATCGCCGGCAAACGAAAACCCGCCTATTCCCGTAAACCCCGGACTCGGCCCGCATAGTCAAAAGTATACAAAAAAGTACCCAGGGTGTAAACTCATTTCCCGAACGATTTTTTAAATTATTATTTCACCACTAAATCCCATGAGACTTTTAGTTTTTAAAAATGTTTTCATTTTTGATGAGACGCTGAATAAAAGAAGTTTAATCGCCGGCAAACGAAAACCCGCAATTTCCCGTAAATCCCGGTCTCGGCCCGTATAGTCAAAAGTATACAAAGAAAGTACCCAGTGAGTAAACTCATTTCCCCAACGAATTTTTAAATTATTTTTTCACCACTAAAACGCATGAGACTTGTAGTTTTCAAAAATGTTTTCATTTTTGATGAGACGCTGAATAAAAAAAGTTTAATCGCCGGCAAACGAAAACCTGCGATTTCCCGTAATTCCCGGACTCGGCCCGTATAGTCAAAAGTATACAAAGAGAGTACCCAGGGTGTAAACTCATTTCCCGAACGATGTTTTAAATTATTTTTTCACCACTAAAACGCATGAGACTTGTAGTTTTCAAAAATGTTTTCATTTTTGATGAGACGCTGAATAAAAGAAGTTTAATCGCCGGCAAACGAAAACCTGCGATTTCCCGTAAATCCCCGACTCGGCCCGTATAGTCAAAAGTATACAAAGAAAGTACCCAGGGTGTAAACTCATTTCCCGAACGATTTTTTAAATTATTTTTTCACCACTAAAACGCATGAGACTTGTAGTTTTCAGAAATGTTTTCATTTTTGATGAGACGCTGAATAAAAGAAGTTTAATCGCCGGCAAACGAAAACTCGCGATTTCCCGTAAATCCCGGACTCGGCCCGTATAGTCAAAAGTATGCAAGGAAAGTACCCAGTGAGTAAACTCATTTCTGGAACGAATTTTTTAAATTATTTTTTCACCACTAAAACGTATGAGACTTGTAGTTTTCAAAAATGTTTTCATTTTTGATGAGACGCTGAATAAAAGAAGTTTAATCGCCGGCAAACGAAAACCTGCGATTTCCAGTAAATCCCGGACTCGGCCCGTATAGTCAAAAGTATACAAAGAAAGTACCCGGGGTGTAAACTCATTTTCCGAACGATTTTTTAAATTATTATTTCACCACTAAAGCCCATGAGACTTGTAGTTTTCAGAAATGTTTTCATTTTTGATGAGACGCTTAATGAAAGTTGTTTAATCGCCGGCAAACGAAAACCAGCGATTTCCCGTAAATCCCAGGCTTGGCCCGTATAGTCGAATGTATACAAAGAAAGTACCCTGTGAGTAAACTCATTTCCGAAACGATTTTTTCAATTATCTTTTCACCACTAAAACGCATGAGACTTGTAGTTTTCAAAAAATTTTTCATTTTTGATGAGACGCTAAATGAAAGAGGTTTAATCGTCGGCAAACGAAAACCCGCGATTTCCCGTAAATCCCGGGCTTGGCCCGTATAGTCGAATGTATACAAAGAAAGTACCCTGTGAGTAAACTCATTTCCAGAACGATTTTTTAATTTATTTTTTCACCACTAAAACGTATGAGACTTGTAGTTTTCAAAAATGTTTTCATTTTTGATGAGACGCTGAATAAAAGAAGTTTAATCGCCGGCAAACGAAAACCTGCTATTTCCCGTAAATCCCGGACTCGGCCCGTATAGTCAAAAGTATACAAAGAAAGTACCCAGGGAGTAAACTCATTTCCCAAACGATTATTTAAATTATTATTTCACCACTAAAGCCCATGAGACTTGTAGTTTTTAAAAATGTTTTCATTTTTGATGAGACGCTGAATAAAAGAAGTTTAATCGCCGGCAAACGAAAACCCGCGATTTCCCGTAAATCTCGGACTCGGCCCGCATAGTCGAAAGTATACAAGGAAAGTACCCAGTGAGTAAACTCATTTCCAAAACGATTTTTTAAATTATCTTTTCACCACTAAAACGCTTGAGACTTGTAGTTTTCAAAAATATTTTCATTTTTGATGAGACGCTGAATAAAAGAAGTTTAATCGCCGGCAAACGAAAACCCGCGACTTCCCGTAAATCCCGGACTCGGCCCGTATAGTCAAAAGTATACAAAGAAAGTACCCAGGGAGTAAACTCATTTCCCGAACGGTTTTTTAAATTATTTCTTCACCACTAAAACGCATGAGACTTGTAGTTTTCAAAAATGTTTACATTTTTGATGAGACGCTGAATAAAAGAAGTCTAATCGCCGGCAAACGAAAACCTGCGATTTCCCGTAAATCCCGGACTCGGCCCGTATAGTAAAAAGTATACAAAGAAAGTACCCAGGGTGTAAACTCATTTCCCGAACGATTTCTTAAAATATTATTTCACCACTAAAGCCCATGAGATTTGTAGTTTTTAAAAATGGTTTCATTTTTGATGAGACACTGAATAAAAGAAGTTTAATCGCCGGCAAACGAAAACTCGCGATTTCCCGTAAATCCCGGACTCGGCCCGTATAGTCAAAAGTATGCAAGGAAAGTACCCAGTGAGTAAACTCATTTCCGGAACGAATTTTTAAATTATTTTTTCACCACTAAAACGCATGAGACTTGTAGTTTTCAGAAATGTTTTCATTTTTGATGAGACGCTTAATGAAAGCGGTTTAATCGCCGGCAAACGAAAACCCGCGATTTCCCGTAAATCCCGGGCTTGGCCCGTATAGTCGAATGTATACAAAGAAAGTACCCTGTGAGTAAACTCATTTCCAAAACGATTTTTTAAATTATCTTTTCACCACTAAAACGCTTGAGACTTGTAGTTTTCAAAAATGTTTTCATTTTTGATGAGACGCTAAATAAAAGAAGTTTAATCGCCGGCAAACGAAAACCCGCCTATTCCCGTAAACCCCGGACTCGGCCCGCATTGTCAAAAGTATACAAAAAAGTACCCAGGGTGTAAACTCATTTCCCGAACGATTTTTTAAATTATTATTTCACCACTAAATCCCATGAGACTTTTAGTTTTTAAAAATGTTTTCATTTTTGATGAGACGCTAAATAAAAGAAGTTTAATCGCCGGCAAACGAAAACCCGCCATTTCCCGTAAACCCCGGACTCGGCCCGCATAGTCAAAAGTATACAAAGAAAGTACCCAGGGTGTAAACTCATTTCCCGAACGATTTTTTAAATTATTATTTCACCACTGAAGCCGATGAGACTTGTAGTTTTTAAAAATGTTTTCATTTTTGATGAGACGCTGAATAAAAGAAGTTTAATCGCCGGCAAACGAAAACCCGCAACTTCCCGTAAATCCCGGCATCGGCCCGTATAGTCAAAAGTATACAAGGAAAGTACCCAGTGAGTAAACTCATTTCCCTAACGAATTTTTAAATTATTTTTTCACCACTAAAACGCATGAGACTTGTAGTTTTCAAAAATGTTTTCATTTTTGATGAGACGCTGAATAAAAGAAGTTTAATCGCCGGCAAACGAAAACCTGCGATTTCCCGTAATTCCCGGACTCGGCCCGTATAGTCAAAAGTATACAAAGAGAGTACCCAGGGTGTAAACTCATTTCCCGAACGATGTTTTAAATTATTTTTTCACCACTAAAACGCATGAGACTTGTAGTTTTCAAAAATGTTTTCATTTTTGATGAGACGCTGAATAAAAGAAGTTTAATCGCCTGCAAATGAAAACCTGCGACTTCCCGTAAATCCCGGACTCGGTCCATATAGTCAAAAGTATACAAAGAAAGTACCCATGAAGTAAACTCATTTCCCAAACGATTTTTTAAATTATTATTTTACCACTAAAGCCCATGAGACTTGTAGTTTTTAAAAATGGTTTCATTTTTGATGAGACACTGAATAAAAGAAGTTTAATCGCCGGCAAACGAAAACTCGCGATTTCCCGTAAATCCCGGACTCGGCCCGTATAGTCAAAAGTATGCAAGGAAAGTACCCAGTGAGTAAACTCATTTCCGGAACGAATTTTTAAATTATTTTTTCACCACTAAAACGCATGAGACTTGTAGTTTTCAGAAATGTTTTCATTTTTGATGAGACGCTTAATGAAAGCGGTTTAATCGCCGGCAAACGAAAACCCGCGATTTCCCGTAAATTCCGGGCTTGGCCCGTATAGTCGAATGTATACAAAGAAAGTACCCTGTGAGTAAACTCATTTCCAAAACGATTTTTTAAATTATCTTTTCACCACTAAAACGCTTGAGACTTGTAGTTTTCAAAAATGTTTTCATTTTTGATGAGATGCTAAATAAAAGAAGTTTAATCGCCGGCAAACGAAAACCCGCCTATTCCCGTAAACCCCGGACTCGGCCCGCATAGTCAAAAGTATACAAAAAAGTACCCAGGGTGTAAACTCATTTCCCGAACGATTTTTTAAATTATTATTTCACCACTAAATCCCATGAGACTTTTAGTTTTTAAAAATGTTTTCATTTTTGATGAGACGCTGAATAAAAGAAGTTTAATCGCCGGCAAACGAAAACCCGCAATTTCCCGTAAATCCCGGTCTCGGCCCGTATAGTCAAAAGTATACAAAGAAACTACCCAGTGAGTAAACTCATTTCCCCAACGAATTTTTAAATTATTTTTTCACCACTAAAACGCATGAGACTTGTAGTTTTCAAAAATGTTTTCATTTTTGATGAGACGCTGAATAAAAAAAGTTTAATCGCCGGCAAACGAAAACCTGCGATTTCCCGTAATTCCCGGACTCGGCCCGTATAGTCAAAAGTATACAAAGAGAGTACCCAGGGTGTAAACTCATTTCCCGAACGATGTTTTAAATTATTTTTTCACCACTAAAACGCATGAGACTTGTAGTTTTCAAAAATGTTTTCATTTTTGATGAGACGCTGAATAAAAGAAGTTTAATCGCCGGCAAACGAAAACCTGCGATTTCCCGTAAATCCCCGACTCGGCCCGTATAGTCAAAAGTATACAAAGAAAGTACCCAGGGTGTAAACTCATTTCCCGAACGATTTTTTAAATTATTTTTTCACCACTAAAACGCATGAGACTTGTAGTTTTCAGAAATGTTTTCATTTTTGATGAGACGCTGAATAAAAGAAGTTTAATCGCCGGCAAACGAAAACTCGCGATTTCCCGTAAATCCCGGACTCGGCCCGTATAGTCAAAAGTATGCAAGGAAAGTACCCAGTGAGTAAACTCATTTCTGGAACGAATTTTTTAAATTATTTTTTCACCACTAAAACGTATGAGACTTGTAGTTTTCAAAAATGTTTTCATTTTTGATGAGACGCTGAATAAAAGAAGTTTAATCGCCGGCAAACGAAAACCTGCGATTTCCCGTAAATCCCGGACTCGGCCCGTATAGTCAAAAGTATACAAAGAAAGTACCCGGGGTGTAAACTCATTTTCCGAACGATTTTTTAAATTATTATTTCACCACTAAAGCCCATGAGACTTGTAGTTTTCAGAAATGTTTTCATTTTTGATGAGACGCTTAATGAAAGTTGTTTAATCGCCGGCAAACGAAAACCAGCGATTTCCCGTAAATCCCGGGCTTGGCCCGTATAGTCGAATGTATACAAAGAAAGTACCCTGTGAGTAAACTCATTTCCGAAACGATTTTTTCAATTATCTTTTCACCACTAAAACGCATGAGACTTGTAGTTTTCAAAAAATTTTTCATTTTTGATGAGACGCTAAATGAAAGAGGTTTAATCGTCGGCAAACGAAAACCCGCGATTTCCCGTAAATCCCGGGCTTGGCCCGTATAGTCGAATGTATACAAAGAAAGTACCCTGTGAGTAAACTCATTTCCAGAACGATTTTTTAATTTATTTTTTCACCACTAAAACGTATGAGACTTGTAGTTTTCAAAAATGTTTTCATTTTTGATGAGACGCTGAATAAAAGAAGTTTAATCGCCGGCAAACGAAAACCTGCTATTTCCCGTAAATCCCGGACTCGGCCCGTATAGTCAAAAGTATACAAAGAAAGTACCCAGGGAGTAAACTCATTTCCCAAACGATTATTTAAATTATTATTTCACCACTAAAGGCCATGAGACTTGTAGTTTTTAAAAATGTTTTCATTTTTGATGAGACGCTGAATAAAAGAAGTTTAATCGCCGGCAAACGAAAACCCGCGATTTCCCGTAAATCTCGGACTCGGCCCGCATAGTCGAAAGTATACAAGGAAAGTACCCAGTGAGTAAACTCATTTCCAAAACGATTTTTTAAATTATCTTTTCACCACTAAAACGCTTGAGACTTGTAGTTTTCAAAAATATTTTCATTTTTGATGAGACGCTGAATAAAAGAAGTTTAATCGCCGGCAAACGAAAACCCGCGACTTCCCGTAAATCCCGGACTCGGCCCGTATAGTCAAAAGTATACAAAGAAAGTACCCAGGGAGTAAACTCATTTCCCGAACGGTTTTTTAAATTATTTCTTCACCACTAAAACGCATGAGACTTGTAGTTTTCAAAAATGTTTACATTTTTGATGAGACGCTGAATAAAAGAAGTCTAATCGCCGGCAAACGAAAACCTGCGATTTCCCGTAAATCCCGGACTCGGCCCGTATAGTAAAAAGTATACAAAGAAAGTACCCAGGGTGTAAACTCATTTCCCGAACGATTTCTTAAAATATTATTTCACCACTAAAGCCCATGAGATTTGTAGTTTTTAAAAATGTTTTCATTTTTGATGAGACGCTTAATGAAAGAGGTTTAATCACCGGCAAACGAAAACCCGCAATTTCCCGTAAATCCCGGGCTTGACCCGTATAGTCGAATGTATACAAAGAAAGTGCCCTGCGAGTAAACTTATTTTCAGAACGATTTTTTAAATTATTTTTTCACCACTAAAACGCATAAGACTTGTAGTTTTCAAAAATGTTTTCATTTCTGATGAGACGCTGAATAAAAGAAGTTTAATCTCCGGCAAACGAAAACCCGCGATTTCCCGTAAATCCCGGGCTTGGCCCGTATAGTCAAAAGTATACAAAGATAGTACCCAGGGTGTAAACTCATTTCCCGAACGATTTTTTAAATTATTATTTCACCACTAAAGCCCATGAGACTTGTAGTTTTTAAAAATGTTTTCATTTTTGATGAGACGCTTAATGAAAGAGGTTTAATCACCGGCAAACGAAAATCCGCGATTTCCCGTAAATCCCGGGCTTGACCCGTATAGTCGAATGTATACAAAGAAAGTGCCCTGCGAGTAAACTTATTTCCAGAACGATTTTTTAAATTATTTTTTCACCACTAAAACGCATAAGACTTGTAGTTTTCAAAAATGTTTTCATTTCTGATGAGACGCTGAATAAAAGAAGTTTAATCTCCGGCAAACGAAAACCCGCGATTTCCCGTAAATCCCGGGCTTGGCCCGTATAGTCAAAAGTATACAAAGATAGTACCCAGGGAGTAAACTCATTTCCCGAACAATTTTTTAATTCATTTATTCACCACTAAAACGCATGAGACTTGTAGTTTTCAGAAATCTTTTCATTTTTGATGAGACGCTTAATGAAAGTGGTTTAATCGCCGGCAAACGAAAACCTGCGATTTCCCGTAAATCCCGGACTCGGCCCGTATAGTCAAAAGTATACAAAGAAAGTACCCAGTGTGTAAACTCATTTCTCGAACGATTTTTTAAATTATTTTTTCACCACTAAAACGCATGAGACTTGTAGTTTTCAAAAATGTTTTCATTTTTGATGAGACGCTGAATAAAAGAAGTTTAATCGCCGGCAAACGAAAACCTGCGATTTCCCGTAAATCCTCGACTCGGCCCGTATAGTCGAAAGTATACAAAGAAAGTACCCAGGGTGTAAACTCTTTTCCCAAACGATTATTTAAATTATTATTTCACCACTAAAGCCCATGAGACTTTTAGTTTTTAAAAATGTTTTCATTTTTTATGAGACGCTGAATAAAAGAAGTTTAATCGCCGGCAAACGAAAACCTGCGATTTCCCGTAAATCCCCGACTCGGCCCGTATAGTCAAAAGTATACAAAGAAAGTACCCAGGGTGTAAACTCATTTCCCGAACGATTTTTTAAATTATTTCTCCACCACTAAAACGCATGAGACTTGTAGTTTTCAAAAATGTTTTCATTTTTGATGAGACGCTGAATAAAAGAAGTTTAATCGCCGGCAAACGAAAACCTGCTATTTCCCGTAAATCCCGGACTCGGCCCGTATAGTCAAAAGTATACAAAGAAAGTACCCAGGGAGTAAACTCATTTCCCAAACGATTATTTAAATTATTAATTCACCACTAAAGCCCATGAGACTTGAAGTTTTTAAAAATGTTTTCATTTTTGATGAGACGCTTAATGAAAGAGGTTTAATCACCGGCAAACGAAAACCCGCGATTTCCCGTAAATCCCGGGCTTGACCCGTATAGTCGAATGTATACAAAGAAAGTGCCCTGCGAGTAAACTTATTTCCAGAACGATTTTTTAAATTATTTTTTCACCACTAAAACGCATAAGACTTGTAGTTTTCAAAAATGTTTTCATTTCTGATGAGACGTGAATAAAAGAAGTTTAATCTCCGGCAAACGAAAACCCGCGATTTCCCGTAAATCCCGGGCTTGGCCCGTATAGTCAAAAGTATACAAAGATAGTACCCAGGGAGTAAACTCATTTCCCGAACAATTTTTTAATTAATTTATTCACCACTAAAACAAATGAGACTTGTAGTTTTCAGAAATCTTTTCATTTTTGATGAGACGCTTAATGAAAGTGGTTTAATCGCCGGCAAACGAAAACCCGCAATTTCCCGTAAATCCCGGGCTTGACCCGTATAGTCGAATGTATACAAAGAAAGTGCCCTGCGAGTAAACTTATTTTCAGAACGATTTTTTAAATTATTTTTTCACCACTAAAACGCATAAGACTTGTAGTTTTCAAAAATGTTTTCATTTCTGATGAGACGCTGAATAAAAGAAGTTTAATCTCCGGCAAACGAAAACCCGCGATTTCCCGTAAATCCCGGGCTTGGCCCGTATAGTCAAAAGTATACAAAGATAGTACCCAGGGTGTAAACTCATTTCCCGAACGATTTTTTAAATTATTATTTCACCACTAAAGCCCATGAGACTTGTAGTTTTTAAAAATGTTTTCATTTTTGATGAGACGCTTAATGAAAGAGGTTTAATCACCGGCAAACGAAAATCCGCGATTTCCCGTAAATCCCGGGCTTGACCCGCATAGTCGAATGTATACAAAGAAAGTGCCCTGCGAGTAAACTTATTTCCAGAACGATTTTTTAAATTATTTTTTCACCACTAAAACGCATAAGACTTGTAGTTTTCAAAAATGTTTTCATTTCTGATGAGACGCTGAATAAAAGAAGTTTAATCTCCGGCAAACGAAAACCCGCGATTTCCCGTAAATCCCGGGCTTGGCCCGTATAGTCAAAAGTATACAAAGATAGTACCCAGGGAGTAAACTCATTTCCCGAACAATTTTTTAATTCATTTATTCACCACTAAAACGCATGAGACTTGTAGTTTTCAGAAATCTTTTCATTTTTGATGAGACGCTTAATGAAAGTGGTTTAATCGCCGGCAAACGAAAACCTGCGATTTCCCGTAAATCCCGGACTCGGCCCGTATAGTCAAAAGTATACAAAGAAAGTACCCAGTGTGTAAAATCATTTCTCGAACGATTTTTTAAATTATTTTTTCACCACTAAAACGCATGAGACTTGTAGTTTTCAAAAATGTTTTCATTTTTGATGAGACGCTGAATAAAAGAAGTTTAATCGCCGGCAAACGAAAACCTGCGATTTCCCGTAAATCCTCGACTCGGCCCGTATAGTCGAAAGTATACAAAGAAAGTACCCAGGGTGTAAACTCTTTTCCCAAACGATTATTTAAATTATTATTTCACCACTAAAGCCCATGAGACTTTTAGTTTTTAAAAATGTTTTCATTTTTTATGAGACGCTGAATAAAAGAAGTTTAATCGCCGGCAAACGAAAACCTGCGATTTCCCGTAAATCCCCGACTCGGCCCGTATAGTCAAAAGTATACAAAGAAAGTACCCAGGGTGTAAACTCATTTCCCGAACGATTTTTTAAATTATTTCTCCACCACTAAAACGCATGAGACTTGTAGTTTTCAAAAATGTTTTCATTTTTGATGAGACGCTGAATAAAAGAAGTTTAATCGCCGGCAAACGAAAACCTGCTATTTCCCGTAAATCCCGGACTCGGCCCGTATAGTCAAAAGTATACAAAGAAAGTACCCAGGGAGTAAACTCATTTCCCAAACGATTATTTAAATTATTAATTCACCACTAAAGCCCATGAGACTTGAAGTTTTTAAAAATGTTTTCATTTTTGATGAGACGCTTAATGAAAGTGGTTTAATCACCGGCAAACGAAAACCCGCGATTTCCCGTAAATCCCGGGCTTGACCCGTATAGTCGAATGTATACAAAGAAAGTGCCCTGCGAGTAAACTTATTTCCAGAACGATTTTTTAAATTATTTTTTCACCACTAAAACGCATAAGACTTGTAGTTTTGAAAAATGTTTTCATTTCTGATGAGACGTGAATAAAAGAAGTTTAATCTCCGGCAAACGAAAACCCGCGATTTCCCGTAAATCCCGGGCTTGGCCCGTATAGTCAAAAGTATACAAAGATAGTACCCAGGGAGTAAACTCATTTCCCGAACAATTTTTTAATTAATTTATTCACCACTAAAACGCATGAGACTTGTAGTTTTCAGAAATCTTTTCATTTTTGATGAGACGCTTAATGAAAGTGGTTTAATCGCCGGCAAACGAAAACCTGCGATTTCCCGTAAATCCCGGACTCGGCCCGTATAGTCAAAAGTATACAAAGAAAGTACCCAGTGTGTAAACTCATTTCTCGAACGATTTTTTAAATTATTTTTTCACCACTAAAACGCATGAGACTTGTAGTTTTCAAAAATGTTTTCACTTTTGATGAGACGCTGAATAAAAGAAGTTTAATCGCCGGCAAACGAAAACCTGCGATTTCCCGTAAATCCTCGACTCGGCCCGTATAGTCAAAAGTATACAAAGAAAGTACCCAGGGTGTAAACTCATTTCCCAAACGATTATTTAAATTTTTATTTCACCACTATAGCCCATGAGACTTTTAGTTTTTAAAAATGTTTTCATTTTTGATGAGACGCTGAATAAAAGAAGTTTAATCGCCGGCAAACGAAAACCTGCGATTTCCCGTAAATCCCCAACTCGGCCCGTATAGTCAAAAGTATACAAAGAAAGTACCCAGGGTGTAAACTCATTTCCCGAACGATTTTTTAAATTATTTTTTCACCACTAAAACGCATGAGACTTGTAGTTTTCAAAAATGTTTTCATTTTTGATGAGACGCTGAATAAAAGAAGTTTAATCGCCGGCAAACGAAAACCTGCTATTTCCCGTAAATCCCGGACTCGGCCCGTATAGTCAAAAGTATACAAAGAAAGTACCCAGGGAGTAAACTCATTTCCCGAACGATTTTTTAAATTACTTTTTCACCACTAAAACGCATGAGACTTGTAGCTTTTAAAAATGTTTTCATTTTTGATGAGACGCTGAATAAAAGAAGTTTAATCGCCGGCAAACGAAAACCTGCGATTTCCCGTAAATCCCCAACTCGGCCCGTATAGTCAAAAGTATACAAAGAAAGTACCCAGGGTGTAAACTCATTTCCCGAACGATTTTTTAAATTATTTTTTCACCACTAAAACGCATGAGACTTGTAGTTTTCAAAAATGTTTTCATTTTTGATGAGACGCTGAATAAAAGAAGTTTAATCGCCGGCAAACGAAAACCTGCTATTTCCCGTAAATCCCGGACTCGGCCCGTATAGTCAAAAGTATACAAAGAAAGTACCCAGGGAGTAAACTCATTTCCCAAACGATTATTTAAATTATTATTTCACCACTAAAGCCCATGAGACTTGTAGTTTTTAAAAATGTTTTCATTTTTGATGAGACGCTGAATAAAAGAAGTTTAATCGCCGGCAAACGAAAACCCGCGATTTCCCGTAAATCTCGGACTCGGCCCGCATAGTCGAAAGTATACAAGGAAAGTACCCAGTGAGTAAACTCATTTCCAAAACGATTTTTTAAATTATCTTTTCACCACTAAAACGCTTGAGACTTTTAGTTTTCAAAAATGTTTTCATTTTTGATGAGACGCTGAATGAAAGAAGTTTAATCGCCGGCAAACGAAAACCTGCGATTTCCCGTAATTCCAGGACTCGGCCCGTATAGTCAAAAGTATACAAAGAGAGTACCCAGGGTGTACACTCATTTCCCGAACGATTTTTTAAATTATTTTTTCACCACTAAAACGCATGAGACTTGTAGTTTTCAAAAATGTTTTCATTTTTCATGAGACGCTGAATAAAAGAAGTTTAATCGCCTGCAAACGAAAACCTGCAACTTCCCGTAAATCCCGGACTCGGCCCGTATAGTCAAAAGTATACAAAGAAAGTACCCAGTGAGTAAACTCATTTCCCAAACGATTTTTTAAATTATTATTTTACCACTAAAGCCCATGAGACTTGTAGTTTTTAAAAATGGTTTCATTTTTGATGAGACGCTGAATAAAAGAAGTTTAATCGCCGGCACACGAAAACCTGCGATTTCCCGTAATTCCCGGACTCGGCCCGTATAGTCAAAAGTTTACAAAGAGAGTACCCAGGGTGTAAACTCATTTCCCGAACGATTTTTTAAATTATTTTTTCACCACTAAAACGCATGAGACTTGTAGTTTTCAAAAATGTTTTCATTTTTGATGAGACGCTGAATAAAAGAAGTTTAATCGCCTGCAAACGAAAACCTGCGACTTCCCGTAAATCCCGGACTCGGCCCGTATAGTCAAAAGTATACAAAGAAAGTACCCAGTGTGTAAACTCATTTCTCGAACGATTTTTTAAATTATTTTTTCACCACTAAAACGCATGAGACTTGTAGTTTTCAAAAATGTTTTCATTTTTGATGAGACGCTGAATAAAAGAAGTTTAATCGCCGGCAAACGAAAACCTGCGATTTCCCGTAAATCCTCGACTCGGCCTGTATAGTCAAAAGTATACAAAGAAAGTACCCAGGGTGTAAACTCTTTTCCCAAACGATTATTTAAATTATTATTTCACCACTAAAGCCCATGAGACTTTTAGTTTTTAAAAATGTTTTCATTTTTTATGAGACTCTGAATAAAAGATGTTTAATCGCCGGCAAACGAAAACCTGCGATTTCCCGTAAATCCCCGACTCGGCCCGTATAGTCAAAAGTATACAAAGAAAGTACCCAGGGTGTAAACTCATTTCCCGAACGATTTTTTAAATTATTTTTTCACCACTAAAACGCATGAGTCTTGTAGTTTTCAAAAATGTTTTCATTTTTGATGAGACGCTGAATAAAAGAAGTTTAATCGCCGGCAAACGAAAACCTGCTATTTCCCGTAAATCCCGGACTCGGCCCGTATAGTCAAAAGTATACAAAGAAAGTACCCAGGGAGTAAATTCATTTCCCAAACGATTATTTAAATTATTAATTCACCACTAAAGCCCATGAGACTTGAAGTTTTTACAAATGTTTTCATTTTTGATGAGACGCTTAATGAAAGAGGTTTAATCACCGGCAAACGAAAACCCGCGATTTCCCGTAAATCCCGGGCTTGACCCGTATAGTCGAATGTATACAAAGAAAGTGCCCTGCGAGTAAACTTATTTCCAGAACGATTTTTTAAATTATTTTTTCACCACTAAGACGCATAAGACTTGTAGTTTTCAAAAATGTTTTCATTTCTGATGAGACGTGAATAAAAGAAGTTTAATCTCCGGCAAACGAAAACCCGCGATTTCCCGTAAATCCCGGGCTTGGCCCGTATAGTCAAAAGTATACAAAGATAGTACCCAGGGAGTAAACTCATTTCCCGAACAATTTTTTAATTCATTTATTCACCACTAAAACGCATGAGACTTGTAGTTTTCAGAAATCTTTTCATTTTTGATGAGACGCTTAATGAAAGTGGTTTAATCGCCGGCAAACGAAAACCTGCGATTTCCCGTAAATCCCGGACTCGGCCCGTATAGTCAAAAGTATACAAAGAAAGTACCCAGTGTGTAAACTCATTTCTCGAACGATTTTTTAAATTATTTTTTCACCACTAAAACGCATGAGACTTGTAGTTTTCAAAAATGTTTTCATTTTTGATGAGACGCTGAATAAAAGAAGTTTAATCGCCGGCAAACGAAAACCTGCGATTTCCCGTAAATCCTCGACTCGGCCCGTATAGTCAAAAGTATACAAAGAAAGTACCCAGGGTGTAAACTCATTTCCCAAACGATTATTTAAATTTTTATTTCACCACTAAAGTCCATGAGACTTTTAGTTTTTAAAAATGTTTTCATTTTTGATGAGACGCTGAATAAAAGAAGTTTAATCGCCGGCAAACGAAAACCTGCGATTTCCCGTAAATCTCCGACTCGGCCCGTATAGTCAAAAGTATACAAAGAAAGTACCCAGGGTGTAAACTCATTTCCCGAACGATTTTTTAAATTATTTTTTCACCACTAAAACGCATGAGACTTGTAGTTTTCAAAAATGTTTTCATTTTTGATGAGACGCTGAATAAAAGAAGTTTAATCGCCGGCAAACGAAAACCTGCGATTTCCCGTAAATCTCCGACTCGGCCCGTATAGTCAAAAGTATACAAAGAAAGTACCCAGGGTGTAAACTCATTTCCCGAACGATTTTTTAAATTATTTTTTCACCACTAAAACGCATGAGACTTGTAGTTTTCAAAAATGTTTTCATTTTTGATGAGACGCTGAATAAAAGAAGTTTAATCGCCGGCAAACGAAAACCTGCTATTTCCCGTAAATCCCGGACTCGGCCCGTATAGTCAAAAGTATACAAAGAAAGTACCCAGGGAGTAAACTCATTTCCCAAACGATTATTTAAATTATTATTTCACCACTAAAGCCCATGAGACTTGTAGTTTTTAAAAATGTTTTCATTTTTGATGAGACGCTGAATAAAAGAAGTTTAATCGCCGGCAAACGAAAACCCGCGATTTCCCGTAAATCTCGGACTCGGCCCACATAGTCGAAAGTATACAAGGAAAGTACCCAGTGAGTAAACTCATTTCCTAAACGATTTTTTAAATTATCTTTTCACCACTAAAACGCTTGAGACTTGTAGTTTTCAAAAATGTTTTCATTTTTGATGAGACGCTGAATAAAAGAAGTTTAATCGCCGGCAAACGAAAACCTGCGATTTCCCGTAATTCCAGGACTCGGCCCGTATAGTCAAATGTATACAAAGAGAGTACCCAGGGTGTAAACTCATTTCCCGAACGATTTTTTAAATTATTTTTTCACCACTAAAACGCATGAGACTTGTAGTTTTCAAAAATGTTTTCATTTTTGATGAGACGCTGAATAAAAGAAGTTTAATCGCCTGCAAACGAAAACCTGCGACTTCCCGTAAATCCCAGACTCGGCCCGTATAGTCAAAAGTATACAAAGAAAGTACCCAGGGAGTAAACTCATTTCCCAAACGATTTTTTAAATTATTATTTTACCACTAAAGCCCATGAGACTTGTAGTTTTTAAAAATGGTTTCATTTTTGATGAGACGCTGAATAAAAGAAGTTTAATCGCCGGCACACGAAAACCTGCGATTTCCCGTAATTCCCGGACTCGGCCCGTATAGTCAAAAGTATACAAAGAGAGTACCCAGGGTGTAAACTCATTTCCCGAACGATTTTTTAAATTATTTTTTCACCACTAAAACGCATGAGACTTGTAGTTTTCAAAAATGTTTTCATTTTTGATGAGACGCTGAATAAAAGAAGTTTAATCGCCTGCAAACGAAAACCTGCGACTTCCCGTAAATCCCGGACTCGGCCCGTATAGTCAAAAGTATACAAAGAAAGTACCCAGGGAGTAAACTCATTTCCCAAACGATTTTTTAAATTATTATTTTACCACTAAAGCCCATGAGACTTGTAGTTTTTAAAAATGGTTTCATTTTTGATGAGACGCTGAATAAAAGAAGTTTAACCGCCGGCAAACGAAAACCCGCGATTTCCCGTAAATCCCGGACTCGGCCCGTATAGTCAAAAGTATGCAAGGAAAGTACCCAGTGAGTAAACTCATTTCCCGAACGAATTTTTAAATTATTTTTTCACCACTAAAACGCATGAGACTTGTAGTTTTCAGAAATGTTTTCATTTTTGATGAGACGCTTAATGAAAGCGGTTTAATCGCCGGCAAACGAAAACCCGCGATTTCCCGTAAATCCCGGGCTTGGCCCGTATAGTCAAAAGTATACAAAGAAAGTACCCAGGGAGTAAACTCTTTTCCCGAACGGTTTTTTAAATTATTTCTTCACCACTAAAACGCACGAGACTTGTAGTTTTCAAAAATGTTTACATTTTTGATGAGACGCTGAATAGAAGAAGTTTAATGGCCGGCAAACGAAAACCTGCGATTTCCCGTAAATCCCGGACTCGGCCCGTATAGTAAAAAGTATACAAAGAAAGTACCCAGGGTGTAAACTCATTTCCCGAACGATTTTTTAAATTATTATTTCACCACTAAAGCCCATAAGACTTGTAGTTTTTAAAAATGTTTTCATTTCTGATGAGACGCTTAATGAAAGAGGTTTAATCGCCGGCAAACGAAAACCCGCGATTTCCCGTAAATCCCGGGCTTGACCCGTATAGTGGAATGTATACAAAGAAAGTGCCCTGCGAGTAAACTTATTTCCAGAACGATTTTTTAAATTATTTTTTCACCACTAAAACGCATGAGACTTGTATTTTTCAGAAATCTTTTCATTTTTGATGAGACGCTTAATGAAAGTGGTTTAATCGCCGGCAAACGAAAACCTGCGATTTCCCGTAAATCCCGGACTCGGCCCGTATAGTCAAAAGTATACAAAGAAAGTACCCAGGGTGTAAACTCATTTCTCGAACGATTTTTTAAATTATTTTTTCACCACTAAAACGCATGAGACTTGTAGTTTTCAAAAATGTTTTCATTTTTGATGAGACGCTGAATAAAAGAAGTTTAATCGCCGGCAAAGGAAAACCTGCGATTTCCCGTAAATCCCCGACTCGGCCCGTATAGTCAAAAGTATACAAAGAAAGTACCCAGGGTGTAAACTCATTTCCCGAACGATTTTTTAAATTATTTTTTCACCACTAAAACGCATGAGACTTGTAGTTTTCAAAAATGTTTTCATTTTTGATGAGACGCTGAATAAAGGAAGTTTAATCGCAGGCAAACGAAAACCTGCTATTTCCCGTTAATCCCGGACTCGGCCCGTATAGTCAAAAGTAAACAAAGAAAGTACCCAGGGAGTAAACTCATTTCCCAAACGATTATTTAAATTATTATTTCACCACTAAAACGCATGAGACTTGTAGTTTTCAAATATGTTTTCATTTTTGATGAGACGGTTAATGAAAGAAGTTTAATCGCCGGCAAACGAAAACCCGCGATTTCCCGTAAATCCCGGGTTTGGCCCGTATAGGCGAATGTATACAAAGAAAGTACCCTGTGAGTAAACTCATTTCCCGAACGAATTTTTAAATTATTTTTTCATCACTAAAACGCATGAGACTTGTAGTTTTCAGAAATGTTTTCATTTTTGATGAGACGCTTAATGAAAGCGGTTTAATCGCTGGCAAACGAAAACCCGCGATTTCCCGTAAATCCCGGGCTTGGCCCGTATAGTCGAATGTATACAAAGAAAGTACCCTGTGAGTAAACTCATTTCCAAAACGATTTTTTAAATTATCTTTTCACCACTAAAACGCTTGAGACTTGTAGTTTTTAAAAATGTTTTCATTTTTGATGAGACGCTAAATAAAAGAAGTTTAATCGCCGGCAAACGAAAACCCGCCATTTCCCGTAAACCCCGGACTCGGCCTGCATAGTCAAAAGAATACAAAGAAAGTACCCAGGGTGTAAACTTATTTCCCGAACGATTTTTTAAATTATTATTTCACCACTGAAGCCCATGAGACTTGTAGCATTTAAAAATATTTTCATTTTTGATGAGACGCTGAATAAAAGAAGTTTAATCGCCGGCAAACGAAAACCCGCGACTTCCCGTAAATCCCGGACTCGGCCCGAATAGTCAAAAGTATACAAAGAAAGTACCCAGGGAGTAAACTCATTTCCCGAACGGTTTTTTAAATTATTTCTTCACCACTAAAACGCATGAGACTTGTAGTTTTCAAAAATGTTTACATTTTTGATGAGACGCTGAATAAAAGAAGTTTAATGGCCGGCAAACGAAAACCTGCGATTTCCCGTAAATCCCGGACTCGGCCCGTATAGTAAAAAGTATACAAAGAAAGTACCCAGGGTGTAAACTCATTTCCCGAACGCTTTTTTAAATTATTATTTCACCACTAAAGCCCATGAGACTTGTAGTTTTGAAAAATGTTTTCATTTTTGATGAGACGCTTAATGAAAGAGGTTTAATCGCCGGCAAACGAAAACCCGCGATTTTCCGTAAATCCCGGGCTTGACCCGTATAGTCGAATGTATACAAAGAAAGCGCCCTGCGAGTAAACTTATTTCCAGAACGATTTTTTAAATTATTTTTTCACCACTAAAACGCATAAGACTTGTAGTTTTCAAAAATGTTTTCATTTCTGATGTGACGCTGAATAAAAGAAGTTTAATCTCCGGCTAACGAAAACCCGCGATTTCCCGTAAATCCCGGGCTTGGCCCGTATAGTCAAAAGTATACAAAGATAGTACCCAGGGAGTAAACTCATTTCCCGAACGATTTTTTAATTCATTTATTCACCACTAAAACGCATGAGACTTGTAGTTTTCAGAAATCTTTTTATTTTTGATGAGACGCTTAATGAAAGTGGTTTAATCGCCGGCAAACGAAAAACTGCGACTTCCCGTAAATCCCGGCCTCGGCCCGTATAGTCAAAAGTATACAAAGAAAGTACCCAGTGAGTAAACTCATTTCCAAAACGATTTTTTAAATTATCTTTTCACCACTAAAACGCTTGAGACTTGTAGTTTTCAAAAATGTTTTCATTTTTGATGAGACGCTGAATAAAAGAAGTTTAATCGCCGGCAAACGAAAACCTGCTATTTCCCGTAAATCCCGGACTCTGCCCGTATAGTCAAAAGTAAACAAAGAAAGTACCCAGGGAGTAAACTCATTTCCCAAACGATTATTTAAATTATTATTTCACCACTAAAGCCCATGAGACTTTTAGTTTTTAAAAATGTTTTCATTTTTGCTGAGACGCTGAATAAAAGAAGTGTAATCGCCGGTTCTGATGAGACGCTGAATAAAAGAAGTTTAATCTCCGGCAAACGAAAACCCGCGATTTCCCGTAAATCCCGGGCTTGACCCGTATAGTCGAATGTATACAAAGAAAGTGCCCTGCGAGTAAACTTATTTCCAGAACGATTTTTTAAATTACTTTTTCACCACTAAAACGCATAAGACTTGTAGTTTTCAAAAATGTTTTCATTTCTGATGAGACGCTGAATAAAAGAAGTTTAATCTCCGGCAAACGAAAACCCGCGATTTCCCGTAAATCCCGGGCTTGGCCCGTATAGTCAAAAGTATACAAAGAAAGTACCCAGGGTGTAAACTCATTTCTCGAACGATTTTTGAAATTATTTTTTCACCACTAAAACGCATGAGACTTGTAGTTTTGAAAAATGTTTTTATTTTTGATGAGACGCTGAATAAAAGAAGTTTAATCGCCGGCAAACGAAAACCTGCGATTTCCCGTAAATCCCCCACTCGGCCCGTATAGTCAAAAGTATACAAAGAAAGTACCCAGGGTGTAAACTCATTTCACGAACGATTTTTTAAATTATTTTTTTACCACTAAAACGCATGAGACTTGTAGTTTTCAAAAATGTTTTCATTTTTGATGAGACGCTGAATAAAAGATTTTTAATCGCCGGCAAACGAAAACCTGCTATTTCCCGTAAATCCCGGACTCGGCCCGTATAGTCAAAAGTAAACAAAGAAAGTACCCAGGGAGTAAACTCAATTCCCAAACGATTATTTAAATTATTATTTCACCACTAAAGCCCATGAGACTTTTAGTTTTTAAAAATGTTTTCATTTTTGATGAGACGCTGAATAAAAGAAGTTTAATCGCCGGCAAACGAAAACCTGCGATTTCCCGTAAATCCCCGACTCGGCTCGTATAGTCAAAAGTATCCAAAGAAAGTACCCAGGGTGTAAACTCATTTCCCGAACGATTTTTTAAATTATTTTTTCACCACTAAAACGCATGAGACTTGTAGTTTTCAAAAATGTTTTCATTTTTGATGAGACGCTGAATAAAAGAAGTTTAATCGCCGGCAAACGAAAACCTGCTATTTCCCGTAAATCCCGGACTCGGCCCGTACAGTCAAAAGTATACAAAGAAAGTACCCAGGGAGTAAACTCATTTCCCAAACGATTATTTAAATTATTATTTCACCACTAAAGCCCATGAGACTTGTAGTTTTTAAAAATGTTTTCATTTTTGATGAGACGCTGAATAAAAGAAGTTTAATTGCCGGCAAACGAAAACCCGCGACTTCCCGTAAATCCCGGACTCGGCCCGTATAGTCAAAAGTATACAAAGAAAGTACCCAGGGAGTAAACTCATTTCCCGAACGATTTTTTAAATTAATTTTCACAAATAAAACGCATGAGACTTGTAGTTTTCAGAAATGTTTTCATTTTTGATGAGACGCTTAATGAAAGTTGTTTAATCGCCGGCAAACGAAAACCCGCGATTTCCCGTAAATCCCGGGCTTGGCCCGTATAGTCGAATGTATACAAAGAAAGTACCCTGTGAGTAAACTCATTTCCGAAACGATTTTTTCAATTATCTTTTCACCACTAAAACGCATGAGACTTGTAGTTTTCAGAAATGTTTTCATTTTTGATGAGACGCTTAATGAAAGTTGTTTAATCGCCGGCAAACGAAAACCCGCGATTTCCCGTAAATCCCGGGCTTGGCCCGTATAGTTGAATGTATACAAAGAAAGTACCCTGTGAGTAAACTCATTTCCGAAACGATTTTTTCAATTATTTTTTCACCACTAAAACGCATGAGACTTGTAGTTTTCAAAAATGTTTTCATTTTTGATGAGACGCTGAATAAAAGAAGTTTAATCGCCGGCAAACGAAAACCTGCTATTTCCCGTAAATCCCGGACTCGGCCCGTATAGTCAAAAGTATACAAAGAAAGTACCCAGGGAGTAAACTCATTTCCCAAACGATTATTTAAATTATTATTTCACCACTAAAGCCCATGAGACTTGTAGTTTTTAAAAATGTTTTCATTTTTGATGAGACGCTGAATAAAAGAAGTTTAATCGCCGGCAAACGAAAACCCGCGATTTCCCGTAAATCTCGGACTCGGCCCGCATAGTCAAAAGTATACAAGGAAAGTACCCAGTGAGTAAACTCATTTCCAAAACGATTTTTTAAATTATTTTTTCACCACTAAAACGCATGAGACTTGTAGTTTTCAAAAATGTTTTCATTTTTGATGAGACGCTGAATAAAGGACGTTTAATCGCCGGCGAACGATAACCTGCGATTTCCCGTAAATCCCGGACTCGGCCCGTATAGTCAAAAGTATACAAAGAAAGTACCCGGGGTGTAAACTCATTTCCCGAACGATTTTTTAAACTATTATTTCACCACTAAAACCCATGAGACTTGTAGTTTTTAAAAGTGTTTTCATTTTTGATGAGACGCTGAATAAAAGAAGTTTAATTGCCGGCAAACGAAAACCCGCGACTTCCCGTAAATCCCGGACTCGGCCCGTATAGTCAAAAGTATACAAAGAAAGTACCCAGGGAGTAAACTCATTTCCCGAACGATTTTTTAAATTAATTTTCACAAATAAAACGCATGAGACTTGTAGTTTTCAGAAATGTTTTCATTTTTGATGAGACGCTTAATGAAAGTTGTTTAAACGCCGGCAAACGAAAACCCGCGATTTCCCGTAAATCCCGGGCTTGGCCCGTATAGTCGAATGTATACAAAGAAAGTACCCTGTGAGTAAACTCATTTCCGAAACGATTTTTTCAATTATCTTTTCACCACTAAAACGCATGAGACTTGTAGTTTTCAGAAATGTTTTCATTTTTGATAAGACGCTTAATGAAAGTTGTTTAATCGCCGGCAAACGAAAACCCGCGATTTCCCGTAAATCCCGGGCTTGGCCCGTATAGTTGAATGTATACAAAGAAAGTACCCTGTGAGTAAACTCATTTCCGAAACGATTTTTTCAATTATCTTTTCACCACTAAAACGCATGAGACTTGCAGTTTTCAAAAATGTTTTCATTTTTGATGAGACGCTTAATAAAAGAGGTTTAATCACCGGCAAACAAAATCCCGCGATTTCCCGTAAATCCCGGGCTTGGTCCGTATAGTCGAATGTATACAAAGAAAGTACCCAGGGAGTAAACTCATTTCCCGAACGATTTTTTAAATTATTATTTCACCACTAAAGCCCATGAGACTTGTAGTTTTTAAAAATGTTTTCATTTTTGATGAGACGCTGAATAAAAGAAGTTTAATCGCCGGCAAACGAAAACCCGCGATTTCCCGTAAATCTCGGACTCGGCCCGCATAGTCAAAAGTATACAAGGAAAGTACCCAGTGAGTAAACTCATTTCCAAAACGATTTTTTAAATTATTTTTTCACCACTAAAACGCATGAGACTTGTAGTTTTCAAAAATGTTTTCATTTTTGATGAGACGCTGAATAAAGGACGTTTAATCGCCGGCGAACGATAACCTGCGATTTCCCGTAAATCCCGGACTCGGCCCGTATAGTCAAAAGTATACAAAGAAAGTACCCGGGGTGTAAACTCATTTCCCGAACGATTTTTTAAACTATTATTTCACCACTAAAACCCATGAGACTTGTAGTTTTTAAAAGTGTTTTCATTTTTGATGAGACGCTGAATAAAAGAAGTTTAATTGCCGGCAAACGAAAACCCGCGACTTCCCGTAAATCCCGGACTCGGCCCGTATAGTCAAAAGTATACAAAGAAAGTACCCAGGGAGTAAACTCATTTCCCGAACGATTTTTTAAATTAATTTTCACAAATAAAACGCATGAGACTTGTAGTTTTCAGAAATGTTTTCATTTTTGATGAGACGCTTAATGAAAGTTGTTTAAACGCCGGCAAACGAAAACCCGCGATTTCCCGTAAATCCCGGGCTTGGCCCGTATAGTCGAATGTATACAAAGAAAGTACCCTGTGAGTAAACTCATTTCCGAAACGATTTTTTCAATTATCTTTTCACCACTAAAACGCATGAGACTTGTAGTTTTCAGAAATGTTTTCATTTTTGATAAGACGCTTAATGAAAGTTGTTTAATCGCCGGCAAACGAAAACCCGCGATTTCCCGTAAATCCCGGGCTTGGCCCGTATAGTTGAATGTATACAAAGAAAGTACCCTGTGAGTAAACTCATTTCCGAAACGATTTTTTCAATTATCTTTTCACCACTAAAACGCATGAGACTTGCAGTTTTCAAAAATGTTTTCATTTTTGATGAGACGCTTAATAAAAGAGGTTTAATCACCGGCAAACAAAATCCCGCGATTTCCCGTAAATCCCGGGCTTGGTCCGTATAGTCGAATGTATACAAAGAAAGTACCCAGGGAGTAAACTCATTTCCCGAACGATTTTTTAATTTATTTTTTCACCACTAAAACGCATGAGACTTGTAGTTTTCAAAAATGTTTTCATTTTTGATGAGACGCTTAATGAAAGAGGTTTAATCGCCGGCAAACGAAAACCCGAGATTTCCCGTAAATCCCGGGCTTGGCCCGTATAGTCGAATGTATACAAAGAAAGTAGCCTGTAAGTAAACTCATTTCCAGAACGATTTTTTAATTTATTTTTTCACCACTAAAGCCCATCAGACTTGTAGTTTTTAAAAATGTTTTCATTTTTGATGAGACGCTGAATAAAAGAGGTTTAATCGCCGGCAAACGAAAACCCGCGATTTCCCGTAAATCCTGGGCTTGGCCCGTATAGTCGAATGTATACAAAGAAAGTACCCTGTGAGTAAACTCATTTCCAGAACGATTTTTTAATTTATTTTTTCACCGCTAAAACACATGAGACTTGTAGTTTTCAAAAATGTTTTCATTTTTGATGAGACGCTTAATGAAAGAGGTTTAATTGCCGGCAAACGAAAACCCGAGATTTCCCGTAAATCCCAGGCTTGGCCCGTATAGTCGAATGTATACAAAGAAAGTACCCTGTGAGTAAACTCATTTCCGAAACGATTTTTTCAATTATCTTTTCACCACTTAAACGCACGAGACTTGCAGTTTTCAAAAATGTTTTCATTTCTGATGAGACGCTTAATGAAAGAGGTTTAATCGCCGGCAAACGAAAACCCGCGATTTCCCGTAAATCCCGGGCTTGGCCCGTATAGTCAAATGTATACAAAGAAAGTACCCTGTGAGTAAACTCATTTCCAGAACGATTTTTTAATTTATTTTTTCACCACTAAAACGCATGAGAGTTGTAGTTTTCAAAAATGTTTTCATTTTTGATGAGACGCTTAATGAAAGATGTTTAATCGCCGGCAAACGAAAACCCGCGATTTCCCGTAAATCCTGGGCTTGGCCCGTATAGTCGAATGTATACAAAGAAAGTACCCTGTGAGTAAACTCATTTCCAGAACGATTTTTTAATTTATTTTTTCACCGCTAAAACACATGAGACTTGTAGTTTTCAAAAATGTTTTCATTTTTGATGAAACGCTTAATGAAAGAGGTTTAATTGCCGGCAAACGAAAACCCGAGATTTCCCGTAAATCCCAGGCTTGGCCCGTATAGTCGAATGTATACAAAGAAAGTACCCTGTGAGTAAACTCATTTCCGAAACGAATTTTTCAATTATCTTTTCACCACTTAAACGCACGAGACTTGCAGTTTTCAAAAATGTTTTCATTTCTGATGAGACGCTTAATGAAAGAGGTTTAATCGCCGGCAAACGAAAACCCGCGATTTCATGTAAATCCCGGGCTTGGCCCGTATAGTCAAATGTATACAAAGAAAGTACCCTGTGAGTAAACTCATTTCCAGAACGATTTTTTAATTTATTTTTTCACCACTAAAACGCATGAGACTTGTAGTTTTCAAAAATGTTTTCATTTTTGATGAGACGCTTAATGAAAGAGGTTTAATCGCCGGCAAACGAAAACCCGAGATTTCCCGTAAATCCCGGGCTTGGCCCGTATAGTCGAATGTATACAAAGAAAGTAGCCTGTAAGTAAACTCATTTCCAGAACGATTTTTTAATTTATTTTTTCACCACTAAAGCCCATCAGACTTGTAGTTTTTAAAAATGTTTTCATTTTTGATGAGACGCTTAATGAAAGAGGTTTAATCGCCGGCAAACGAAAACCCGCGATTTCCCGTAAATCCCGGGCTTGGCCCGTATAGTCGAATGTATACAAAGAAAGTACCCTGTGAGTAAACTCATTTCCAGAACGATTTTTTAATTTATTTTTTCACCGCTAAAACACATGAGACTTGTAGTTTTCAAAAATGTTTTCATTTTTGATGAGACGCCTAATGAAAGAGGTTTAATTGCCGGCAAACGAAAACCCGAGATTTCCCGTAAATCCCAGGCTTGGCCCGTATAGTCGAATGTATACAAAGAAAGTACCCTGTGAGTAAACTCATTTCCGAAACGATTTTTTCAATTACCTTTTCACCACTTAAACGCACGAGACTTGCAGTTTTCAAAAATGTTTTCATTTCTGATGAGACGCTTAATGAAAGAGGTTTAATCGCCGGCAAACGAAAACCCGCGATTTCCCGTAAATCCCGGGCTTGGCCCGTATAGTCAAATGTATACAAAGAAAGTACCCTGTGAGTAAACTCATTTCCAGAACGATTTTTTAATTTATTTTTTCACCACTAAAACGCATGAGACTTGTAGTTTTCAAAAATGTTTTCATTTTTGATGAGACGCTTAATGAAAGAGGTTTAATCGCCGGCAAACGAAAACCCGAGATTTCCCGTAAATCCCGGGCTTGGCCCGTATAGTCGAATGTATACAAAGAAAGTAGCCTGTAAGTAAACTCATTTCCAGAACGATTTTTTAATTTATTTTTTCACCACTAAAGCCCATCAGACTTGTAGTTTTCAAAAATGTTTTCATTTTTGATGAGACGCTGAATAAAAGAAGTTTAATCGCCGGCAAACGAAAACCCGCGATTTCCCATAAATCCCGGACTTGGCCCGTATAGTTAAAAGTATACAAGGAAAGTACCCAGTGAGTAAACTCATTTGCAGAACGAATTTTTAAAATATTTTTTCACCACTAAAACCTATGAGACTTGTAGTTTTCAAAAATGTTTTCATTTTTGATGAGACGCTGAATAAAAGAAGTTTAATCGCCGGCAAACGAAAACCTGCGATTTCCCGTAAATCTTGGACTCGGCCCGTATAGTCAAAAGTATACAAAGAAAGTACCCAGGGTGTAAACTCATTTCCCGAACGATTTTTTAAATTATTTTTTCACCACTAAAACGCATGAGACTTGTAGTTTTCAAAAATGTTTTCATTTTTGATGAGACGCTTAATAAAAGAGGTTTAATCGCCGACAAACGAAATCCCGCGATTTCCCGTAAATCCCGGGCTTGGCCCGTATAGTCGAATGTATACAAAGAAAGTACCCAGGAAGTAAACTCATTTCCCGAACGATTTTTTAAATTTTTTTTTCACCACTAAAACGCATGAGACTTGTAGTTTTCAAAAATGTTTTCATTTTTGATGAGACGCTTAATGAAAGAGGTTTAATCGCCGGCAAACGAAAACCCGCGATTTCCCGTAAATCCCGGCCTTGTCCCGTATAGTCGAATGTATACAAAGAAAGTACCCTGTGAGTAAACTCATTTCCAGAACGATTTTTTAAATTATTTTTTCACCACTAAAACCTATGAGACTTGTAGTTTTCAAAAATGTTTTCATTTTTGATGAGACGCTGAATAAAAGAAGTTTAATCGCCGGCAAACGAAAACCTGCGATTTCCCGTAAATCTTGGACTCGGCCCGTATAGTCAAAAGTATACAAAGAAAGTACCCAGGGTGTAAACTCATTTCCCGAACGATTTTTTAAATTATTTTTTCACCACTAAAACGCATGAGACTTGTAGTTTTCAAAAATGTTTTCATTTTTGATGAGACGCTTAATAAAAGAGGTTTAATCGCCGACAAACGAAATCCCGCGATTTCCCGTAAATCCCGGGCTTGGCCCGTATAGTCGAATGTATACAAAGAAAGTAGCCTGTAAGTAAACTCATTTCCAGAACGATTTTTTAATTTATTTTTTCACCACTAAAGCCCATCAGACTTGTAGTTTTTAAAAATGTTTTCATTTTTGATGAGACGCTGAATAAAAGAAGTTTAATCGCCGGCAAACGAAAACCCGCGATTTCCCGTAAATCCCGGGCTTGGCCCGTATAGTTGAATGTATACAAAGAAAGTACCCTGTGAGTAAACTAATTTCCGAAACGATTTTTTCAATTATCTTTTCACCACTAAAACGCATGAGACTTGCAGTTTTCAAAAATGTTTTCATTTTTGATGAGACGCTTAATAAAAGAGGTTTAATCACCGGCAAACGAAATCCCGCGATTTCCCGTAAATCCCGGGCTTGGCCCGTATAGTCGAATGTATACAAAGAAAGTACCCAGGGAGTAAACTCATTTCCCAAACGATTTTTAAAATTTTTTTTTCACCACTAAAACGCATGAGACTTGTAGTTTTCAAAAATGTTTTCATTTTTGATGAGACGCTTAATGAAAGAGGTTTAATCGCCGGCAAACGAAAACCCGCGATTTCCCGTAAATCCCGGGCTTGGCCCGTATAGTCGAATGTATACAAAGAAAGTACCCTGTGAGTAAACTCATTTCCAGAACGATTTTTTAATTTATTTTTTCACCGCTAAAACACATGAGACTTGTAGTTTTCAAAAATGTTTTCATTTTTGATGAGACGCTTAATGAAAGAGGTTTAATTGCCGGCAAACGAAAACCCGAGATTTCCCGTAAATCCCAGGCTTGGCCCGTATAGTCAAATGTATACAAAGAAAGTACCCTGTGAGTAAACTCATTTCCGAAACGATTTTTTCAATTATCTTTTCACCACTTAAACGCACGAGACTTGCAGTTTTCAAAAATGTTTTCATTTCTGATGAGACGCTTAATGAAAGAGGTTTAATCGCCGGCAAACGAAAACTCGCGATTTCCCGTAAATCCCAGGCTTGGCCCGTATAGTCAAATGTATACAAAGAAAGTACCCTGTGAGTAAACTCATTTCCAGAACGATTTTTTAATTTATTTTTTCACCACTAAAACGCATGAGACTTGTAGTTTTCAAAAATGTTTTCATTTTTGATGAGACGCTTACTGAAAGAGGTTTAATCGCCGGCAAACGAAAACCCGAGATTTCCCGTAAATCCCGGGCTTGGCCCGTATAGTCGAATGTATACAAAGAAAGTAGCCTGTAAGTAAACTCATTTCCAGAACGATTTTTTAATTTATTTTTTCACCACTAAAGCCCATCAGACTTGTAGTTTTTAAAAATGTTTTCATTTTTGATGAGACGCTGAATAAAAGAAGTTTAATCGCCGGCAAACGAAAACCCGCGATTTCCCGTAAATCCCGGACTTGGCCCGTATAGTTAAAAGTATACAAGGAAAGTACCCAGTGAGTAAACTCATTTCCAGAACGAATTTTTAAATTATTTTTTCACCACTAAAACCTATGAGACTTGTAGTTTTCAAAAATGTTTTCATTTTTGATGAGACGCTGAATAAAAGAAGTTTAATCGCCGGCAAACGAAAACCTGCGATTTCCCGTAAATCTTGGACTCGGCCCGTATAGTCAAAAGTATACAAAGAAAGTACCCAGGGTGTAAACTCATTTCCCGAACGATTTTTTAAATTATTTTTTCACCACTAAAACGCATGAGACTTGTAGTTTTCAAAAATGTTTTCATTTTTGATGAGACGCTTAATAAAAGGGGTTTAATCGCCGACAAACGAAATCCCGCGATTTCCCGTAAATCCCGGGCTTTGCCCGTATAGTCGAATGTATACAAAGAAAATACCCAGGGAGTAAACTCATTTCCCGAACGATTTTTTAAATTTTTTTTTCACCACTAAAATGCATGAGAGTTGTAGTTTTCAAAAATGTTTTCATTTTTGATGAGACGCTGAGTAAAAGAAGTTTAATCGCCGGCAAACGAAAACCCGCGATTTCCCGTAAATCCCGGACTCGGCCCGTATAGTTAAAAGTACACAAGGAAAGTACCCAGTGAGTAAACTCATTTGCAGAACGAATTTTTAAATTATTTTTTCACCACTAAAACCTATGAGACTTGTAGTTTTCAAAAATGTTTTCATTTTTGATGAGACGCTGAATAAAAGAAGTTTAATCGCCGGCAAACGAAAACCTGCGATTTCCCGTAAATCTTGGACTCGGCCCGTATAGTCAAAAGTATACAAAGAAAGTACCCAGGGTGTAAACTCATTTCCCGAACGATTTTTTAAATTATTTTTTCACCACTAAAACGCATGAGACTTGTAGTTTTCAAAAATGTTTTCATTTTTGATGAGACGCTTAATAAAAGAGGTTTAATCGCCGACAAACGAAAACCCGAGATTTCCCGTAAATCCCGGGCTTGGCCCGTATAGTCGAATGTATACAAAGAAAGTAGCCTGTAAGTAAACTCATTTCCAGAACGATTTTTTAATTTATTTTTTCACCACTAAAGCCCATCAGACTTGTAGTTTTTAAAAATGTTTTCATTTTTGATGAGACGCTGAATAAAAGAAGTTTAATCGCCGGCAAACGAAAACCCGCGATTTCCCGTAAATCCCGGACTTGGCCCGTATAGTTAAAAGTATACAAGGAAAGTACCCAGTGAGTAAACTCATTTCCAGAACGAATTTTTAAATTATTTTTTCACCACTAAAACCTATGAGACTTGTAGTTTTCAAAAATGTTTTCATTTTTGATGAGACGCTGAATAAAAGAAGTTTAATCGCCGGCAAACGAAAACCTGCGATTTCCCGTAAATCTTGGACTCGGCCCGTATAGTCAAAAGTATACAAAGAAAGTACCCAGGGTGTAAACTCATTTCCCGAACGATTTTTTAAATTATTTTTTCACCACTAAAACGCATGAGACTTGTAGTTTTCAAAAATGTTTTCATTTTTGATGAGACGCTTAATAAAAGGGGTTTAATCGCCGACAAACGAAATCCCGCGATTTCCCGTAAATCCCGGGCTTTGCCCGTATAGTCGAATGTATACAAAGAAAATACCCAGGGAGTAAACTCATTTCCCGAACGATTTTTTAAATTTTTTTTTCACCACTAAAATGCATGAGAGTTGTAGTTTTCAAAAATGTTTTCATTTTTGATGAGACGCTGAGTAAAAGAAGTTTAATCGCCGGCAAACGAAAACCCGCGATTTCCCGTAAATCCCGGACTCGGCCCGTATAGTTAAAAGTACACAAGGAAAGTACCCAGTGAGTAAACTCATTTGCAGAACGAATTTTTAAATTATTTTTTCACCACTAAAACCTATGAGACTTGTAGTTTTCAAAAATGTTTTCATTTTTGATGAGACGCTGAATAAAAGAAGTTTAATCGCCGGCAAACGAAAACCTGCGATTTCCCGTAAATCTTGGACTCGGCCCGTATAGTCAAAAGTATACAAAGAAAGTACCCAGGGTGTAAACTCATTTCCCGAACGATTTTTTAAATTATTTTTTCACCACTAAAACGCATGAGACTTGTAGTTTTCAAAAATGTTTTCATTTTTGATGAGACGCTTAATAAAAGAGGTTTAATCGCCGACAAACGAAATCCCGCGATTTCCCGTAAATCCCGGGCTTGGGCCGTATAGTCGAATGTATACAAAGAAAGTAGCCTGTAAGTAAACTCATTTCCAGAACGATATTTTAATTTATTTTTTCACCACTAAAGCCCATCAGACTTGTAGTTTTTAAAAATGTTTTCATTTTTGATGAGACGCTGAATAAAAGAAGTTTAATCGCCGGCAAACGAAAACCCGCGATTTCCCGTAAATCCCGGGCTTGGCCCGTATAGTTGAATGTATACAAAGAAAGTACCCTGTGAGTAAACTAATTTCCGAAACGATTTTTTCAATTATCTTTTCACCACTAAAACGCATGAGACTTGCAGTTTTCAAAAATGTTTTCATTTTTGATGAGACGCTTAATAAAAGAGGTTTAATCACCGGCAAGCGAAATCCCGCGATTTCCCGTAAATCCCGGGCTTGGCCCGTATAGTCGAATGTATACAAAGAAAGTACCCAGGGAGTAAACTCATTTCCCAAACGATTTTTTAAATTTTTTTTTCACCACTAAAACGCATGAGACTTGTAGTTTTCAAAAATGTTTTCATTTTTGATGAGACGCTTAATGAAAGAGGTTTAATCGCCGGCAAACGAAAACCCGCGATTTCCCGTAAATCCCGGGCTTGGCCCGTATAGTCGAATGTATACAAAGAAAGTACCCTGTGAGTAAACTCATTTCCAGAACGATTTTTTAATTTATTTTTTCACCGCTAAAACACATGAGACTTGTAGTTTTCAAAAATGTTTTCATTTTTGATGAGACGCTTAATGAAAGAGGTTTAATTGCCGGCAAACGAAAACCCGAGATTTCCCGTAAATCCCAGGCTTGGCCCGTATAGTCGAATGTATACAAAGAAAGTACCCTGTGAGTAAACTCATTTCCGAAACGATTTTTTCAATTATCTTTTCACCACTTAAACGCACGAGACTTGCAGTTTTCAAAATAGTTTTCATTTCTGATGAGACGCTTAATGAAAGAGGTTTAATCGCCGGCAAACGAAAACCCGCGATTTCCCGTAAATCCCGGGCTTGGCCCGTATAGTCAAATGTATACAAAGAAAGTACCCTGTGAGTAAACTCATTTCCAGAACGATTTTTTAATTTATTTTTTCACCACTAAAACGCATGAGACTTGTAGTTTTCAAAAATGTTATCATTTTTGATGAGACGCTTACTGAAAGAGGTTTAATCGCCGGCAAACGAAAACCCGAGATTTCCCGTAAATCCGGGGCTTGGCCCGTATAGTCAAATGTATACAAAGAAAGTAGCCTGTAAGTAAACTCATTTCCAGAACGATTTTTTAATTTATTTTTTCACCACTAAAGCCCATCAGACTTGTAGTTTTTAAAAATGTTTTCATTTTTGATGAGACGCTGAATAAAAGAAGTTTAATCGCCGGCAAACGAAAACCCGCGATTTCCCGTAAATCCCGGACTTGGCCCGTATAGTTAAAAGTATACAAGGAAAGTACCCAGTGAGTAAACTCATTTCCAGAACGAATTTTTAAATTATTTTTTCACCACTAAAACCTATGAGACTTGTAGTTTTCAAAAATGTTTTCATTTTTGATGAGACGCTGAATAAAAGAAGTTTAATCGCCGGCAAACGAAAACCTGCGATTTCCCGTAAATCTTGGACTCGGCCCGTATAGTCAAAAGTATACAAAGAAAGTACCCAGGGTGTAAACTCATTTCCCGAACGATTTTTTAAATTATTTTTTCACCACTAAAACGCATGAGACTTGTAGTTTTCAAAAATGTTTTCATTTTTGATGAGACGCTTAATAAAAGGGGTTTAATCGCCGACAAACGAAATCCCGCGATTTCCCGTAAATCCCGGGCTTGGCCCGTATAGTCGAATGTATACAAAGAAAGTACCCAGGGAGTAAACTCATTTCCCGAACGATTTTTTAAATTTTTTTTTCACCACTAAAACGCATGAGACTTGTAGTTTTCAAAAATGTTTTCATTTTTGATGAGACGCTTAATGAAAGAGGTTTAATCGCCGGCAAACGAAAACCCGCGATTTCCCGTAAATCCCGGGCTTGTCCCGTATAGTCGAATGTATACAAAGAAAGTACCCTGTGAGTAAACTCATTTCCAGAACGATTTTTTAATTTATTTTTTCACCACTAAAATGCATGAGACTTGTAGTTTTCAAAAATGTTTTCATTTTTGATGAGACGCTGAATAAAAGAAGTTTAATCGCCGGCAAACGAAAACCTGCGATTTCCCGTAAATCTTGGACTCGGCCCGTATAGTCAAAAGTATACAAAGAAAGTACCCAGGGTGTAAACTCATTTCCCGAACGATTTTTTAAATTATTTTTTCACCACTAAAACGCATGAGACTTGTAGTTTTCAAAAATGTTTTCATTTTTGATGAGACGCTTAATAAAAGAGGTTTAATCGCCGACAAACGAAATCCCGCGATTTCCCGTAAATCCCGGGCTTGGCCCGTATAGTCGAATGTATACAAAGAAAGTACCCTGTGAGTAAACTCATTTCCAGAACGATTTTTTAATTTATTTTTTCACCACTAAAATGCATGAGACTTGTAGTTTTCAAAAATGTTTTCATTTTTGATGAGACGCTGAATAAAAGAAGTTTAATCGCCGGCAAACGAAAACCTGCGATTTCCCGTAAATCTTGGACTCGGCCCGTATAGTCAAAAGTATACAAAGAAAGTACCCAGGGTGTAAACTCATTTCCCGAACGATTTTTTAAATTATTTTTTCACCACTAAAACGCATGAGACTTGTAGTTTTCAAAAATGTTTTCATTTTTGATGAGACGCTTAATAAAAGGGGTTTAATCGCCGACAAACGAAATCCCGCGATTTCCCGTAAATCCCGGGCTTGGCCCGTATAGTCGAATGTATACAAAGAAAGTACCCAGGGAGTAAACTCATTTCCCGAACGATTTTTTAAATTTTTTTTTCACCACTAAAACGCATGAGACTTGTAGTTTTCAAAAATGTTTTCATTTTTGATGAGACGCTTAATGAAAGAGGTTTAATCGCCGGCAAACGAAAACCCGCGATTTCCCGTAAATCCCGGGCTTGTCCCGTATAGTCGAATGTATACAAAGAAAGTACCCTGTGAGTAAACTCATTTCCAGAACGATTTTTTAATTTATTTTTTCACAACTAAAATGCATGAGACTTGTAGTTTTCAAAAATGTTTTCATTTTTGATGAGACGCTGAATAAAAGAAGTTTAATCGCCGGCAAACGAAAACCTGCGATTTCCCGTAAATCTTGGACTCGGCCCGTATAGTCAAAAGTATACAAAGAAAGTACCCAGGGTGTAAACTCATTTCCCGAACGATTTTTTAAATTTTTTTTTCACCACTAAAACGCATGAGACTTGTAGTTTTCAAAAATGTTTTCATTTTTGATGAGACGCTTAATGAAAGAGGTTTAATCGCCGGCAAACGAAAACCCGCGATTTCCCGTAAATCCCGGGCTTGTCCCGTATAGTCGAATGTATACAAAGAAAGTACCCTGTGAGTAAACTCATTTCCAGAACGATTTTTTAATTTATTTTTTCACCACTAAAATGCATGAGACTTGTAGTTTTCAAAAATGTTTTCATTTTTGATGAGACGCTGAATAAAAGAAGTTTAATCGCCGGCAAACGAAAACCTGCGATTTCCCGTAAATCTTGGACTCGGCCCGTATAGTCAAAAGTATACAAAGAAAGTACCCAGGGTGTAAACTCATTTCCCGAACGATTTTTTAAATTATTTTTTCACCACTAAAACGCATGAGACTTGTAGTTTTCAAAAATGTTTTCATTTTTGATGAGACGCTTAATAAAAGAGGTTTAATCGCCGACAAACGAAATCCCGCGATTTCCCGTAAATCCCGGGCTTGGCCCGTATAGTCGAATGTATACAAAGAAAGTAGCCTGTAAGTAAACTCATTTCCAGAACGATATTTTAATTTATTTTTTCACCACTAAAGCCCATCAGACTTGTAGTTTTTAAAAATGTTTTCATTTTTGATGAGACGCTGAATAAAAGAAGTTTAATCGCCGGCAAACGAAAACCCGCGATTTCCCGTAAATCCCGGGCTTGGCCCGTATAGTTGAATGTATACAAAGAAAGTACCCTGTGAGTAAACTAATTTCCGAAACGATTTTTTCAATTATCTTTTCACCACTAAAACGCATGAGACTTGCAGTTTTCAAAAATGTTTTCATTTTTGATGAGACGCTTAATAAAAGAGGTTTAATCACCGGCAAACGAAATCCCGCGATTTCCCGTAAATCCCGGGCTTGGCCCGTATAGTCGAATGTATACAAAGAAAGTACCCAGGGAGTAAACTCATTTCCCAAACGATTTTTTAAATTTTTTTTTCACCACTAAAACGCATGAGACTTGTAGTTTTCAAAAATGTTTTCATTTTTGATGAGACGCTTAATGAAAGAGGTTTAATCGCCGGCAAACGAAAACCCGCGATTTCCCGTAAATCCCGGGCTTGGCCCGTATAGTCGAATGTATACAAAGAAAGTACCCTGTGAGTAAACTCATTTCCAGAACGATTTTTTAATTTATTTTTTCACCGCTAAAACACATGAGACTTGTAGTTTTCAAAAATGTTTTCATTTTTGATGAGACGCTTAATGAAAGAGGTTTAATTGCCGGCAAACGAAAACCCGAGATTTCCCGTAAATCCCAGGCTTGGCCCGTATAGTCGAATGTATACAAAGAAAGTACCCTGTGAGTAAACTCATTTCCGAAACGATTTTTTCAATTATCTTTTCACCACTTAAACGCACGAGACTTGCAGTTTTCAAAATAGTTTTCATTTCTGATGAGACGCTTAATGAAAGAGGTTTAATCGCCGGCAAACGAAAACCCGCGATTTCCCGTAAATCCCGGGCTTGGCCCGTATAGTCAAATGTATACAAAGAAAGTACCCTGTGAGTAAACTCATTTCCAGAACGATTTTTTAATTTATTTTTTCACCACTAAAACGCATGAGACTTGTAGTTTTCAAAAATGTTATCATTTTTGATGAGACGCTTACTGAAAGAGGTTTAATCGCCGGCAAACGAAAACCCGAGATTTCCCGTAAATCCGGGGCTTGGCCCGTATAGTCAAATGTATACAAAGACAGTAGCCTGTAAGTAAACTCATTTCCAGAACGATTTTTTAATTTATTTTTTCACCACTAAAGCCCATCAGACTTGTAGTTTTTAAAAATGTTTTCATTTTTGATGAGACGCTGAATAAAAGAAGTTTAATCGCCGGCAAACGAAAACCCGCGATTTCCCGTAAATCCCGGACTTGGCCCGTATAGTTAAAAGTATACAAGGAAAGTACCCAGTGAGTAAACTCATTTCCAGAACGAATTTTTAAATTATTTTTTCACCACTAAAACCTATGAGACTTGTAGTTTTCAAAAATGTTTTCATTTTTGATGAGACGCTGAATAAAAGAAGTTTAATCGCCGGCAAACGAAAACCTGCGATTTCCCGTAAATCTTGGACTCGGCCCGTATAGTCAAAAGTATACAAAGAAAGTACCCAGGGTGTAAACTCATTTCCCGAACTATTTTTTAAATTAATTTTTCACCACTAAAACGCATGAGACTTGTAGTTTTCAAAAATGTTTTCATTTTTGATGAGACGCTTAATAAAAGGGGTTTAATCGCCGACAAACGAAATCCCGCGATTTCCCGTAAATCCCGGGCTTGGCCCGTATAGTCGAATGTATACAAAGAAAGTACCCAGGGAGTAAACTCATTTCCCGAACGATTTTTTAAATTTTTTTTTCACCACTAAAACGCATGAGACTTGTAGTTTTCAAAAATGTTTTCATTTTTGATGAGACGCTTAATGAAAGAGGTTTAATCGCCGGCAAACGAAAACCCGCGATTTCCCGTAAATCCCGGGCTTGTCCCGTATAGTCGAATGTATACAAAGAAAGTACCCTGTGAGTAAACTCATTTCCAGAACGATTTTTTAATTTATTTTTTCACCACTAAAATGCATGAGACTTGTAGTTTTCAAAAATGTTTTCATTTTTGATGAGACGCTGAGTAAAAGAAGTTTAATCGCCGGCAAACGAAAACCCGCGATTTCCCGTAAATCCCGGACTCGGCCCGTATAGTTAAAAGTATACAAGGAAAGTACCCAGTGAGTAAACTCATTTGCAGAACGAATTTTTAAATTATTTTTTCACCACTAAAACCTATGAGACTTGTAGTTTTCAAAAATGTTTTCATTTTTGATGAGACGCTGAATAAAAGAAGTTTAATCGCCGGCAAACGAAAACCTGCGATTTCCCGTAAATCTTGGACTCGGCCCGTATAGTCAAAAGTATACAAAGAAAGTACCCAGGGTGTAAACTCATTTCCAGAACGATTTTTTAAATTATTTTTTCACCACTAAAACGCATGAGACTTGTAGTTTTCAAAAATGTTTTCATTTTTGATGAGACGCTTAATAAAAGAGGTTTAATCGCCGACAAACGAAATCCCGCGATTTCCCGTAAATCCCGGGCTTGGCCCGTATAGTCGAATGTATACAAAGAAAGTACCCAGGGAGTAAACTCATTTCCCGAACGATTTTTTAAATTTTTTTTTCACCACTAAAACGCATGAGACTTGTAGTTTTCAAAAATGTTTTCATTTTTGATGAGACGCTTAATGAAAGAGGTTTAATCGCCGGCAAACGAAAACCCGCGATTTCCCGTAAATCCCGGGCTTGTCCCGTATAGTCGAATGTATACAAAGAAAGTACCCTGTGAGTAAACTCATTTCCAGAACGATTTTTTAATTTATTTTTTCCCCACTAAAATGCATGAGACTTGTAGTTTTCAAAAATGTTTTCATTTTTGATGAGACGCTGCATAAAAGAAGTTTAATCGCCGGCAAACGAAAACCTGCGATTTCCCGTAAATCCCGTACTCGGCACGTATAGTCAAAAGTATACAAAGAAAGTACCCAGGGAGTAAACTCATTTCTCAAAAGATTTTTTAAATTATTATTTCACCACTAAAGCCCATGAGACTTGTAGTTTTTAAAAATGTTTTCATTTTTGATGAGACGCTGAATAAAAGAAGTTTAATCGCCGGCAAACGAAAACCCGCAATTTCCCGTAAATCCCGGTCTCGGCCCGTATAGTCAAAAGTATACAAGGAAAGTACCCAGTGAGTAAACTCATTTCCCTAACGAATTTTTAAATTATTTTTTCACCACTGAAACGCATGCGACTTGTAGTTTTCAAAAATCTTTTCATTTTTGATGAGACGCTGAATAAAAGAAGTTTAATCGCCGGCAAACGAAACCTGCGATTTCCCGTAAATCCCGGACTCGGCCCGTATAGTCAAAAGTATACGAAGAGAGTACCCAGGGTGTAAACTCATTTCCCGAACGATTTTTTAAATTATTTTTTCACCACTAAAACGCATGAGACTTGTAGTTTTCAAAATGTTTTCATTTTTGATGAGACGCTGAATAAAAGAAGTTTAATCGCCGGCAAACAAAAACCTGCGATTTCCCGTAATTCCCGGACTCGGCCCGTATAGTCAAAAGTATACAAAGAGAGTACCCAGGGTGTAAACTCATTTCCCGAACGATTTTTTAAATTATTATTTTACCACTAAAGCCCATGAGACTTGTAGTTTTTAAAAATGTTTTCATTTTTGATGAGACGCTGAATAAAAGAAGTTTAATTGCCGGCAAACGAAAACCCGCAATTTCCCGTAAATCCCG
Source organism: Hydractinia symbiolongicarpus (assembly GCF_029227915.1). Taxonomy (NCBI): domain Eukaryota; kingdom Metazoa; phylum Cnidaria; class Hydrozoa; order Anthoathecata; family Hydractiniidae; genus Hydractinia; species Hydractinia symbiolongicarpus. The sequence continues at coordinate 1,380,829 of NC_079875.1, read as the reverse complement.
GTCTCGGCCCGTATAGTCAAAAGTATACAAGGAAAGTACCCAGTGAGTAAACTCATTTCCCTAACGAATTTTTAAATTATTTTTTCACCACTGAAACGCATGCGACTTGTAGTTTTCAAAAATCTTTTCATTTTTGATGAGACGCTGAATAAAAGAAGTTTAATCGCCGGCAAACGAAACCTGCGATTTCCCGTAAATCCCGGACTCGGCCCGTATAGTAAAAAGTATACGAAGAGAGTACCCAGGGTGTAAACTCATTTCCCGAACGATTTTTTAAATTATCTTTTCACCACTAAAACGCATGAGACTTGTAGTTTTCAAAAATGTTTTCATTTATGATGAGACGCTAAATAAAAGAAGTTTAATCGGCGGCAAACGAAAACCCGCCATTTCCCGTAAACCCCGGACTCGGCCTGCATAGTCAAAAGTATACAAAGAAAGTACCCAGGGCGTAAACTCATTTCCCGAACGATTTTTTAAATTATTATTTCACCACTGAAGCCCATGAGACTTGTAGTATTTAAAAATATTTTCATTTTTGATGGGACGCTGAATAAAAGAAGTTTAATCGCCGGCAAACGAAAACCCGCGACTTCCCGTAAATCCCGGACTCGGCCCGTATAGTCAAAAGTATACAAAGAAAGTACCCTGTAAGTAAACTCATTTCCAGAACGATTTTTTAATTTATTTTTTCACCACTAAAGCCCATCAGACTTGTAGTTTTTAAAAATGTTTTCATTTTTGATGAGACGCTGAATAAAAGAAGTTTAATAGCCGGCAAACGAAAACCCGCGATTTCCCGTAAATCCCGGACTCGGCCCGTATAGTTAAAAGTATACAAGGAAAGTACCCAGTGAGTAAACTCATTTCCAGAACGAATTTTTAAATTATTTTTTCACCACTAAAACCTATGAGACTTGTAGTTTTCAAAAATGTTTTCATTTTTGATGAGACGCTGAATAAAAGAAGTTTAATCGCCGGCAAACGAAAACCTGCGATTTCCCGTAAATCTTGGACTCGGCCCGTATAGTCAAAAGTATACAAAGAAAGTACCCAGGGTGTAAACTCATTTCCCGAACGATTTTTTAAATTATTTTTTCACCACTAAAACGCATGAGACTTGTAGTTTTCAAAAATGTTTTCATTTTTGATGAGACGCTGAATAAAAGAAGTTTAATCGCCGGCAAACGAAACCTGCGATTTCCCGTAAATCCCGGACTCGGCCCGTATAGTCAAAAGTATACGAAGAGAGTACCCAGGGTGTAAACTCATTTCCCGAACGATTTTTTAAATTATTTTTTCACCACTAAAACGCATGAGACTTGTAGTTTTCAAAATGTTTTCATTTTTGATGAGACGCTGAATAAAAGAAGTTTAATCGCCGGCAAACAAAAACCTGCGATTTCCCGTAATTCCCGGACTCGGCCCGTATAGTCAAAAGTATACAAAGAGAGTACCCAGGGTGTAAACTCATTTCCCGAACGATTTTTTAAATTATTATTTTACCACTAAAGCCCATGAGACTTGTAGTTTTTAAAAATGGTTTCATTTTTGATGAGACGCTGAATAAAAGAAGTTTAATCGCCGGCAAACGAAAACCCGCGATTTCCCGTAAATCCCGGACTCGGCCCGTATAGTCAAAAGTATGCAAGGAAAGTACCCAGTGAGTAAACTCATTTCCCGAACGAATTTTTAAATTATTTTTTCACCACTAAAACGCATGAGACTTGTAGTTTTTAGAAATGTTTTCATTTTTGATGAGACGCTTAATGAAAGCGGTGTAATTGCCGGCAAACGAAAACCCGCGATTTCCCGTAAATCCCGGGCTTGGCCCGTATAGTCGAATGTATACAAAGAAAGTACCCTGTGAGTAAACTCATTTCCAAAACGATTTTTTAAATTATCTTTTCACCACTAAAACGCATGAGACTTGTAGTTTTCAAAAATGTTTTCATTTATGATGAGACGCTAAATAAAAGAAGTTTAATCGGCGGCAAACGAAAACCCGCCATTTCCCGTAAACCCCGGACTCGGCCTGCATAGTCAAAAGTATACAAAGAAAGTACCCAGTGAGTAAACTCATTTCCAGAACGAATTTTTAAATTATTTTTTCACCACTAAAACCTATGAGACTTGTAGTTTTCAAAAATGTTTTCATTTTTGATGAGACGCTGAATAAAAGAAGTTTAATCGCCGGCAAACGAAAACCTGCGATTTCCCGTAAATCTTGGACTCGGCCCGTATAGTCAAAAGTATACAAAGAAAGTACCCAGGGTGTAAACTCATTTCCCGAACGATTTTTTAAATTATTTTTTCACCACTAAAACGCATGAGACTTGTAGTTTTCAAAAATGTTTTCATTTTTGATGAGACGCTTAATAAAAGAGGTTTATTCGCCGGCAAACGAAATCCCGCGATTTCCCGTAAATCCCGGCTTGGCCCGTATAGTCGAATGTATACAAAGAAAGTACCCAGGGAGTAAACTCATTTCCCGAACGATTTTTTAAATTTTTTTTTTACCACTAAAACGCATGAGACTTGTAGTTTTCAAAAATGTTTTCATTTTTGATGAGACGCTTAATGAAAGAGGTTTAATCGCCGGCAAACGAAAACCCGCGATTTCCCGTAAATCCCGGGCTTGGCCCGTATAGTCGAATGTATACAAAGGAAGTACCCTGTGAGTAAACTCATTTCCAGAACGATTTTTTAATTTATTTTTTCACCACTAAAACGCATGAGACTTGTAGTTTTCAAAAATGTTTTCATTTTTGATGAGACGCTGAATAAAAGAAGTTTAATCGCCGGCAAACGAAAACCCGCAATTTCCCGTAAATCCCGGTCTCGGCCCGTATAGTCAAAAGTATACAAGGAAAGTACCCAGTGAGTAAACTCATTTCCCTAACGAATTTTTAAATTATTTTTTCACCGCTGAAACGCATGAGACTTGTAGTTTTCAAAAATGTTTTCATTTTTGATGAGTCGCTGAATAAAAGAAGTTTAATCGCCGGCAAACGAAAACCTGCGATTTCCCGTAAATCCCGGACTCGGCCCGTATAGTCAAAAGTATACAAAGAGAGTACCCAGGGTGTAAACTCATTTCCCGAACGATTTTTTAAATTATTTTTTCACCACTAAAACGCATGAGACTTGTAGTTTTCAAAAATGTTTTCATTTTTGATGAGACGCTGAATAAAAGAAGTTTAATCGCCGGCAAACAAAAACATGCGATTTCCCGTAATTCCCGGACTCGGCCCGTATAGTCAAAAGTATACAAAGAGAGTACCCAGGGTGTAAACTCATTTCCCGAACGATTTTTTAAATTATTTTTTCACCACTAAAACGCATGAGACTTGTAGTTTTCAAAAATGTTTTCATTTTTGATGAGACGCTGAATAAAAGAAGTTTAATCGCCTATAAATGAAAACCTGCGACTTCCCGCAAATCCCGGACTCGGCCCGTATAGTCAAAAGTATACAAAGAAAGTACCCAGGAAGTAAACTCATTTCCCAAACGATTTTTTAAATTATTATTTTACCACTAAAGCCCATGAGACTTGTAGTTTTTAAAAATGGTTTCATTTTTAATGATACGCTGAATAAAAGAAGTTTAATCGCCGGCCAACGAAAACCCGCGATTTCCCGTAAATCCCGGGCTTGGCCCGTATAGTCGAATGTATACAAAGGAAGTACCCTGTGAGTAAACTCATTTCCAGAACGATTTTTTAATTTATTTTTTCACCACTAAAACGCATGAGACTTGTAGTTTTCAAAAATGTTTTCATTTTTGATGAGACGCTGAATAAAAGAAGTTTAATCGCCGGCAAACGAAAACCCGCAATTTCCCGTAAATCCCGGTCTCGGCCCGTATAGTCAAAAGTATACAAGGAAAGTACCCAGTGAGTAAACTCATTTCCCTAACGAATTTTTAAATTATTTTTTCACCGCTGAAACGCATGAGACTTGTAGTTTTCAAAAATGTTTTCATTTTTGATGAGTCGCTGAATAAAAGAAGTTTAATCGCCGGCAAACGAAAACCTGCGATTTCCCGTAAATCCTGGACTCGGCCCGTATAGTCAAAAGTATACAAAGAGAGTACCCAGGGTGTAAACTCATTTCCCGAACGATTTTTTAAATTATTTTTTCACCACTAAAACGCATGAGACTTGTAGTTTTCAAAAATGTTTTCATTTTTGATGAGACGCTGAATAAAAGAAGTTTAATCGCCGGCAAACAAAAACATGCGATTTCCCGTAATTCCCGGACTCGGCCCGTATAGTCAAAAGTATACAAAGAGAGTACCCAGGGTGTAAACTCATTTCCCGAACGATTTTTTAAATTATTTTTTCACCACTAAAACGCATGAGACTTGTAGTTTTCAAAAATGTTTTCATTTTTGATGAGACGTTGAATAAAAGAAGTTTAATCGCCTATAAATGAAAACCTGCGACTTCCCGCAAATCCCGGACTCGGCCCGTATAGTCAAAAGTATACAAAGAAAGTACCCAGGAAGTAAACTCATTTCCCAAACGATTTTTTAAATTATTATTTTACCACTAAAGCCCATGAGACTTGTAGTTTTTAAAAATGGTTTCATTTTTAATGATACGCTGAATAAAAGAAGTTTAATCGCCGGCAAACGAAAACCCGCGATTTCCCGTAAATCCCGGACTCGGCCCGTATAGTCAAAAGTATGCAAGGAAAGTACCCAGTGAGTAAACTCATTTCCCGAACGAATTTTTAAATTATTTTTTCACCACTAAAACGCATGAGACTTGTAGTTTTCAGAAATGTTTTCATTTTTGATGAGACGCTTAATGAAAGCGGTTTAATCGCCGGCAAACGAAAACTCGCGATTTCCCGTAAATCCCGGGCTTGGCCCGTATAGTCGAATGTATACAAAGAAAGTACCCTGTGAGTAAACTCATTTCCCGAACGGTTTTTTAAATTATTTCTTCACCACTAAAACGCATGAGACTTGTAGTTTTCAAAAATGTGTACATTTTTGATGAGACGCTGAATAAAAGAAGTTTAATCGCCGGCAAACGAAAACCTGCGATTTCCCGTAAATCCCGGACTCGGCCCGTATAGTAAAAAGTATACAAAGAAAGTACCCAGGGTGTAAACTCATTTCCCGAACGATTTTTTAAATTATTATTTCACCACTAAAGCCCATGAGACTTGTAGTTTTCAAAAATGTTTTCATTTTTGATGAGACGCTTAATGAAAGAGGTTTAATCGCCGGCAAACGAAAACCCGCGATTTCCCGTAAATCCCGGGCTTGACCGTATAGTCGAATGTATACAAAGAAAGTGCCCTGCGAGTAAACTTATTTCCAGAACGATTTTTTAAATTATTTTTTCACCACTAAAGCCCATGAGACTTGTAGTTTTTAAAAATGGTTTCATTTTTAATGAGACGCTGAATAAAAGAAGTTTAATGGCCGGCAAACGAAAACCCGCGATTTCCCGTAAATCCCGGACTCGGCCCGTATAGTCAAAAGTATGCAAGGAAAGTACCCAGTGAGTAAACTCATTTCCCGAACGAATTTTTAAATTATTTTTTCACCACTAAAACGCATGAGACTGGTAGTTTTCAGAAATGTTTTCATTTTTGATGAGACGCTTAATGAAAGCGGTTTAATCGCCGGCAAACGAAAACTCGCGATTTCCCGTAAATCCCGGGCTTGGCTCGTATAGTCGAATGTATACAAAGAAAGTACCCTGTGAGTAAACTCATTTCCCGAACGGTTTTTTAAATTATTTCTTCACCACTAAAACGCATGAGACTTGTAGTTTTCAAAAATGTGTACATTTTTGATGAGACGCTGAATAAAAGAAGTTTAATCGCCTATAAATGAAAACCTGCGACTTCCCGCAAATCCCGGACTCGGCCCGTATAGTCAAAAGTATACAAAGAAAGTACCCAGGAAGTAAACTCATTTCCCAAACGATTTTTTAAATTATTATTTTACCACTAAAGCCCATGAGACTTGTAGTTTTTAAAAATGGTTTCATTTTTAATGATACGCTGAATAAAAGAAGTTTAATCGCCGGCCAACGAAAACCCGCGATTTCCCGTAAATCCCGGGCTTGGCCCGTATAGTCGAATGTATACAAAGGAAGTACCCTGTGAGTAAACTCATTTCCAGAACGATTTTTTAATTTATTTTTTCACCACTAAAACGCATGAGACTTGTAGTTTTCAAAAATGTTTTCATTTTTGATGAGACGCTGAATAAAAGAAGTTTAATCGCCGGCAAACGAAAACCCGCAATTTCCCGTAAATCCCGGTCTCGGCCCGTATAGTCAAAAGTATACAAGGAAAGTACCCAGTGAGTAAACTCATTTCCCTAACGAATTTTTAAATTATTTTTTCACCGCTGAAACGCATGAGACTTGTAGTTTTCAAAAATGTTTTCATTTTTGATGAGTCGCTGAATAAAAGAAGTTTAATCGCCGGCAAACGAAAACCTGCGATTTCCCGTAAATCCTGGACTCGGCCCGTATAGTCAAAAGTATACAAAGAGAGTACCCAGGGTGTAAACTCATTTCCCGAACGATTTTTTAAATTATTTTTTCACCACTAAAACGCATGAGACTTGTAGTTTTCAAAAATGTTTTCATTTTTGATGAGACGCTGAATAAAAGAAGTTTAATCGCCGGCAAACAAAAACATGCGATTTCCCGTAATTCCCGGACTCGGCCCGTATAGTCAAAAGTATACAAAGAGAGTACCCAGGGTGTAAACTCATTTCCCGAACGATTTTTTAAATTATTTTTTCACCACTAAAACGCATGAGACTTGTAGTTTTCAAAAATGTTTTCATTTTTGATGAGACGTTGAATAAAAGAAGTTTAATCGCCTATAAATGAAAACCTGCGACTTCCCGCAAATCCCGGACTCGGCCCGTATAGTCAAAAGTATACAAAGAAAGTACCCAGGAAGTAAACTCATTTCCCAAACGATTTTTTAAATTATTATTTTACCACTAAAGCCCATGAGACTTGTAGTTTTTAAAAATGGTTTCATTTTTAATGATACGCTGAATAAAAGAAGTTTAATCGCCGGCAAACGAAAACCCGCGATTTCCCGTAAATCCCGGACTCGGCCCGTATAGTCAAAAGTATGCAAGGAAAGTACCCAGTGAGTAAACTCATTTCCCGAACGAATTTTTAAATTATTTTTTCACCACTAAAACGCATGAGACTTGTAGTTTTCAGAAATGTTTTCATTTTTGATGAGACGCTTAATGAAAGCGGTTTAATCGCCGGCAAACGAAAACTCGCGATTTCCCGTAAATCCCGGGCTTGGCCCGTATAGTCGAATGTATACAAAGAAAGTACCCTGTGAGTAAACTCATTTCCCGAACGGTTTTTTAAATTATTTCTTCACCACTAAAACGCATGAGACTTGTAGTTTTCAAAAATGTGTACATTTTTGATGAGACGCTGAATAAAAGAAGTTTAATCGCCGGCAAACGAAAACCTGCGATTTCCCGTAAATCCCGGACTCGGCCCGTATAGTAAAAAGTATACAAAGAAAGTACCCAGGGTGTAAACTCATTTCCCGAACGATTTTTTAAATTATTATTTCACCACTAAAGCCCATGAGACTTGTAGTTTTCAAAAATGTTTTCATTTTTGATGAGACGCTTAATGAAAGAGGTTTAATCGCCGGCAAACGAAAACCCGCGATTTCCCGTAAATCCCGGGCTTGACCGTATAGTCGAATGTATACAAAGAAAGTGCCCTGCGAGTAAACTTATTTCCAGAACGATTTTTTAAATTATTTTTTCACCACTAAAGCCCATGAGACTTGTAGTTTTTAAAAATGGTTTCATTTTTAATGAGACGCTGAATAAAAGAAGTTTAATGGCCGGCAAACGAAAACCCGCGATTTCCCGTAAATCCCGGACTCGGCCCGTATAGTCAAAAGTATGCAAGGAAAGTACCCAGTGAGTAAACTCATTTCCCGAACGAATTTTTAAATTATTTTTTCACCACTAAAACGCATGAGACTGGTAGTTTTCAGAAATGTTTTCATTTTTGATGAGACGCTTAATGAAAGCGGTTTAATCGCCAGCAAACGAAAACTCGCGATTTCCCGTAAATCCCGGGCTTGGCTCGTATAGTCGAATGTATACAAAGAAAGTACCCTGTGAGTAAACTCATTTCCCGAACGGTTTTTTAAATTATTTCTTCACCACTAAAACGCATGAGACTTGTAGTTTTCAAAAATGTGTACATTTTTGATGAGACGCTGAATAAAAGAAGTTTAATCGCCGGCAAACGAAAACCTGCGATTTCCCGTAAATCCCGGACTCGGCCCGTATAGTAAAAAGTATACAAAGAAAGTACCCAGGGTGTAAACTCATTTCCCGAACGATTTTTTAAATTATTATTTCACCACTAAAGCCCATGAGACTTGTAGTTTTTAAAAATGTTTTCATTTTTGATGAGACGCTTAATGAAAGAGGTTTAATCGCCGGCAAACGAAAACCCGCGATTTCCCGTAAATCCCGGGCTTGACCGTATAGTCGAATGTATACAAAGAAAGTGCCCTGCGAGTAAACTTATTTCCAGAACGATTTTTTAAATTATTTTTTCACCACTAAAACGCATAAGACTTGTAGTTTTCAAAAATGTTTTCATTTCTGATGAGACGCTGAATAAAAGAAGTTTAATCTCCGGCAAACGAAAACCCGCGATTTCCCGTAAATCCCGGGCTTGGCCCGTATAGTCAAAAGTATACAAAGATAGTACCCAGGGAGTAAACTCATTTCCCGAACGATTTTTTAATTCATTTATTCACCACTAAAACGCATGAGACTTGTAGTTTTCAGAAATCTTTTTATTTTTGATGAGACGCTTAATGAAAGTGGTTTAATCACCGGCAAACGAAAACCTGCGACGCATGAGACTTGTAGTTTTCAAAAATGTTTTCATTTTTGATGAGACGCTTAATAAAAGAGGTTTATTCGGCGGCAAACGAAATCCCGCGATTTCCCGTAAATCCCGGGCTTGGCCCGTATAGTCGAATGTATACAAAGAAAGTACCCAGGGAGTAAACTCATTTCCCGAACGATTTTTTAAATTTTTTTTTCACCACTAAAACGCATGAGACTTGTAGTTTTCAAAAATGTTTTCATTTTTGATGAGACGCTTAATGAAAGAGGTTTAATCGCCGGCAAACGAAAACCCGCGATTTCCCGTAAATCCCGGGCTTGGCCCGTATAGTCGAATGTATACAAAGAAAGTACCCTGTGAGTAAACTCATTTCCAGAACGATTTTTTAATTTATTTTTTCACCACTAAAACGCATGAGACTTGTAGTTTTCAAAAATGTTTTCACTTTTGATGAGACGCTGAATAAAAGAAGTTTCATCGCCGGCAAACGAAAACCTGCGATTTCCCGTAAATCCCGTACTCGGCACGTATAGTCAAAAGTATACAAAGAGAGTACCCAGGGTGTAAACTCATTTCCCGAACGATTTTTTAAATTATTTTTTCACCACTAAAACGCATGAGACTTGTAGTTTTCAAAAATGTTTTCATTTTTGATGAGACGCTGAATAAAAGAAGTTTAATCGCCGGCAAACAAAAACCTGCGATTTCCCGTAATTCCCGGACTCGGCCCGTATAGTCAAAAGTGTACAAAGAGAGTACCCAGGGTGTAAACTCATTTCCCGAACGATTTTTTAAATTATTTTTTCACTACTAAAACGCATGAGACTGGTAGTTTTCAAAAATGTTTTCATTTTTGATGAGACGCTGAATAAAAGAAGTTTAATCGCCTACAAACCAAAACCTGCGACTTCCCACAAATCCCGGACTCGGCCCGTATAGTCAAAAGTATACAAAGAAAGTACCCAGGGAGTAAACTCATTTCCCAAACGATTTTTTAAATTATTATTTTACCACTAAAGCCCATGAGACTTGTAGTTTTTAAAAATGGTTTCATTTTTAATGAGACGCTGAATAAAAGAAGTTTAATCGCAGGCAAACGAAAACCCGCGATTTCCCGTAAATCCCGGACTCGGCCCGTATAGTCAAAAGTATGCAAGGAAAGTACCCAGTGAGTAAACTCATTTCCCGAACGAATTTTTAAATTATTTTTTCACCACTAAAACGCATGAGACTTGTAGTTTTCAGAAATGTTTTCATTTTTGATGAGACGCTTAATGAAAGCGGTTTAATCGCCGGCAAACGAAAACCCGCGATTTCCCGTAAATCCCGGGCTTGGCCCGTATAGTCGAATGTATACAAAGAAAGTACCCTGTGAGTAAACTCATTTCCCGAACGGTTTTTTAAATTATTTCTTCACCACTAAAACGCATGAGACTTGTAGTTTTCAAAAATGTGTACATTTTTGATGAGACGCTGAATAAAAGAAGTTTAATCGCCGGCAAACGAAAACCTGCGATTTCCCGTAAATCCCGGACTCGGCCCGTATAGTAAAAAGTATACAAAGAAAGTACCCAGGGTGTAAACTCATTTCCCGAACGATTTTTTAAATTATTATTTCACCACTAAAGCCCATGAGACTTGTAGTTTTTAAAAATGTTTTCATTTTTGATGAGACGCTTAATGAAAGAGGTTTAATCGCCGGCAAACGAAAACCTGCGATTTCCCGTAAATTCCGGGCTTGACCGTATAGTTGAATGTATACAAAGAAAGTGCCCTGCGAGTAAACTTATTTCCAGAACGATTTTTTAAATTATTTTTTCACCACTAAAACGCATAAGACTTGTAGTTTTTAAAAATGTTTTCATTTCTGATGAGACGCTGAATAAAAGAAGTTTAATCTCCGGCAAACGAAAACCCGCGATTTCCCGTAAATCCCGGGCTTGGCCCGTATAGTCAAAAGTATACAAAGATAGTACCCAGGGAGTAAACTCATTTCCCGAACGATTTTTTAATTCATTTATTCACCACTAAAACGCATGAGACTTGTAGTTTTCAGAAATCTTTTTATTTTTGATGAGACGCTTAATGAAATTGGTTTAATCACCGGCAAACGAAAACCTGCGATTTCCCGTAAATCCCGGACTCGGCCCGTATAATCAAAAGTATACAAAGAAAGTACCCAGGGTGTAAACTCATTTCTCGAACGATTTTTTAAATTATTTTTTCCCCACTAAAACGCATGAGACTTGTAGTTTTCAAAAATGTTTTCATTTTTGATAAGACGCTAAATAAAAGAAGTTTAATCGCCTACAAACGAAAACCTGCGACTTCCCACAAATCCCGGACTCGGCCCGTATAGTCAAAAGTATACAAAGAAAGTTCCCAGGGAGTAAACTCATTTCCCACACGATTTTTTAAATTATTATTTTACCACTAAGGCCCATGAGAAATTATTTTTTCACCACTAAAACGCATGAGACTTGTAGTTTTCAGAAATGTTTTCATTTTTGATGAGACGCTTAATGAAAGTGGTTTAATCGCCGGCAAACGAAAACCCGCGATTTCCCGTAAATCCCGGGCTTGGCCCGTATAGTCGAATGTATACAAAGAAAGTACCCTGTGAGTAAACTTATTTCCAGAACGATTTTTTAAATTATTTTTTCACCACTAAAACGCATAAGACTTGTAGTTTTTAAAAATGTTTTCATTTCTGATGAGACGCTGAATAAAAGAAGTTTAATCTCCGGCAAACGAAAACCCGCGATTTCCCGTAAATCCCGGGCTTGGCCCGTATAGTCAAAAGTATACAAAGATAGTACCCAGGGAGTAAACTCATTTCCCGAACGATTTTTTAATTCATTTATTCACCACTAAAACGCATGAGACTTGTAGTTTTCAGAAATCTTTTTATTTTTGATGAGACGCTTAATGAAATTGGTTTAATCACCGGCAAACGAAAACCTGCGATTTCCCGTAAATCCCGGACTCGGCCCGTATAATCAAAAGTATACAAAGAAAGTACCCAGGGTGTAAACTCATTTCTCGAACGATTTTTTAAATTATTTTTTCCCCACTAAAACGCATGAGACTTGTAGTTTTCAAAAATGTTTTCATTTTTGATAAGACGCTGAATAAAAGAAGTTTAATCGCCTACAAACGAAAACCTGCGACTTCCCACAAATCCCGGACTCGGCCCGTATAGTCAAAAGTATACAAAGAAAGTTCCCAGGGAGTAAACTCATTTCCCACACGATTTTTTAAATTATTATTTTACCACTAAGGCCCATGAGAAATTATTTTTTCACCACTAAAACGCATGAGACTTGTAGTTTTCAGAAATGTTTTCATTTTTGATGAGACGCTTAATGAAAGTGGTTTAATCGCCGGCAAACGAAAACCCGCGATTTCCCGTAAATCCCGGGCTTGGCCCGTATAGTCGAATGTATACAAAGAAAGTACCCTGCGAGTAAACTCATTTCCCGAACGGTTTTTTAAATTATTTCTTCACCACTAAAACGCATGAGACTTGTAGTTTTCAAAAATGTGTACATTTTTGATGAGACGCTGAATAAAAGAAGTTTAATCGCCGGCAAACGAAAACCTGCGATTTCCCGTAAATCCCCGACTCGGCCCGTATAGTCAAAAGAATAAAAAAAAAGTACCCAGGGAGTAAACTCATTTCCCAAACGATTATTTAAATTATTTTTTCACCACTAAAACACATGAGACTTGTAGTTTTCAGAAATCTTTTTATTTTTGATGAGACGCTTAATGAAAGTGGTTTAATCACCGGCAAACGAAAACCTGCGATTTCCCGTAAATCCCGGACTCGGCCCGTATAATCAAAAGTATACAAAGAAAGTACCCAGGGTGTAAACTCATTTCTCGAACGATTTTTTAAATTATTTTTTCCCCACTAAAACGCATGAGACTTGTAGTTTTCAAAAATGTTTTCATTTTTGATAAGACGCTGAATAAAAGAAGTTTAATCGCCTACAAACGAAAACCTGCGACTTCCCACAAATCCCGGACTCGGCCCGTATAGTCAAAAGTATACAAAGAAAGTTCCCAGGGAGTAAACTCATTTCCCACACGATTTTTTAAATTATTATTTTACCACTAAGGCCCATGAGAAATTATTTTTTCACCACTAAAACGCATGAGACTTGTAGTTTTCAGAAATGTTTTCATTTTTGATGAGACGCTTAATGAAAGTGGTTTAATCGCCGGCAAACGAAAACCCGCGATTTCCCGTAAATCCCGGGCTTGGCCCGTATAGTCGAATGTATACAAAGAAAGTACCCTGTGAGTAAACTCATTTCCCGAACGGTTTTTTAAATTATTTCTTCACCACTAAAACGCATGAGACTTGTAGTTTTCAAAAATGTGTACATTTTTGATGAGACGCTGAATAAAAGAAGTTTAATCGCCGGCAAACGAAAACCTGCGATTTCCCGTAAATCCCCGACTCGGCCCGTATAGTCAAAAGAATAAAAAGAAAGTACCCAGGGAGTAAACTCATTTCCCAAACGATTATTTAAATTATTTTTTCACCACTAAAACACATGAGACTTGTAGTTTTCAGAAATGTTTTCATTTTTGATGAGACGCTTAATGAAAGCGGTTTAATCGCCGGCAAACGAAAACCCGCGATATCCCGTTAAATCCCGGGCTTGGCCCGTATAGTCGAATGTATACAAAGAAAGTACCCTGTGAGTAAACTCATTTTCAAAACGATTTTTTAAATTATTTTTTCACCACTAAAACGCATGAGACTTGTAGTTTTCAAAAAATTTTTCATTTTTGATGAGACGCTGAATAAAAGAAGTTTAATCGCCGGCAAACGAAAACCTGCGATTTCCCGTAAATGCCGGACTCGGCCTGTATAGTCAAAAGTATACAAAGAAAGTACCCGGGGTGTAAACTCATTTCCCGAACGATTTTTTAAATTATTATTTCACCACTAAAGCCTATGAGACTTGTAGTTTTTAAAAATGTTTTCATTTTTGATGAGACGCTGAATAAAAGAAGTTTAATTGCCGGCAAACGAAAACCCGCGACTTCCCGTAAATCCCAGACTCGGCCCGTATAGTCAAAAGTATACAAAGAAAGTACCCAGGGAGTAAACTCATTTCCCGAACGATTTTTTAAATTAATTTTCACCAATAAAACACATGAGACTTGTAGTTTTCAGAAACGTTTTCATTTTGGATGAGACGCTTAATGAAAGTTGTTTAATCGCCGGCAAACAAAAACCCGCGATTTCCCGTAAATCCCGGGCTTGGCCCGTATAGTCGAATGTATACAAAGAAAGTACCCTGTGAGTAAACTCATTTCCCGAACGGTTTTTTAAATTATTTCTTCACCACTAAAACGCATGAGACTTGTAGTTTTCAAAAATGTGTACATTTTTGATGAGACGCTGAATAAAAGAAGTTTAATCGCCGGCAAACGAAAACCTGCGATTTCCCGTAAATCCCCGACTCGGCCCGTATAGTCAAAAGAATAAAAAGAAAGTACCCAGGGAGTAAACTCATTTCCCAAACGATTATTTAAATTATTTTTTCACCACTAAAACACATGAGACTTGTAGTTTTCAGAAATGTTTTCATTTTTGATGAGACGCTTAATGAAAGCGCTTTAATCGCCGGCAAACGAAAACCCGCGATATCCCGTTAAATCCCGGGCTTGGCCCGTATAGTCGAATGTATACAAAGAAAGTACCCTGTGAGTAAACTCATTTTCAAAACGATTTTTTAAATTATTTTTTCACCACTAAAACGCATGAGACTTGTAGTTTTCAAAAATTTTTTCATTTTTGATGAGACGCTGAATAAAAGAAGTTTAATCGCCGGCAAACGAAAACCTGCGATTTCCCGTAAATGCCGGACTCGGCCTGTATAGTCAAAAGTATACAAAGAAAGTACCCGGGGTGTAAACTCATTTCCCGAACGATTTTTTAAATTATTATTTCACCACTAAAGCCCATGAGACTTGTAGTTTTTAAAAATGTTTTCATTTTTGATGAGACGCTGAATAAAAGAAGTTTAATTGCCGGCAAACGAAAACCCGCGACTTCCCGTAAATCCCAGACTCGGCCCGTATAGTCAAAAGTATACAAAGAAAGTACCCAGGGAGTAAACTCATTTCCCGAACGATTTTTTAAATTAATTTTCACCAATAAAACACATGAGACTTGTAGTTTTCAGAAACGTTTTCATTTTGGATGAGACGCTTAATGAAAGTTGTTTAATCGCCGGCAAACAAAAACCCGCGATTTCCCGTAAATCCCGGGCTTGGCCCGTATAGTCGAATGTATACAAAGAAAGTACCGTGTGAGTAAACTTATTTCCGAAACGATTTTTTCAATTATCTTTTCACCACTAAAACGCATGAGACTTGTAGTTTTCAAAAATGTTTTCATTTTTGATGAGACGCTGAATAAAAGAAGTTTATTTGCCGGCAAACGAAAACCCGCGACTTCCCGTAAATCCCGGACTCGGCCCGTATAGTCAAAAGTATACAAAGAAAGTACCTAGGGAGTAAACTCATTTCCCGAACGATTTTTTAAATTAATTTTCACCAATAAAACGCATGAGACTTGTAGTTTTCAGAAATGTTTTCATTTTTGATGAGACGCTTAATGAAAGTTGTTTAATCGCCTGCAAACGAAAACCCGCGATTTCCCGTAAATCCCGGGCTTGGCCCGTATAGTCGAATGTATACAAAGAAAGTACCCTGTGAGTAAACTCATTTCCGAAACGATTTTTTCAATTATTTTTTCACCGCTAAAACGCATGAGACTTGTAGTTTTCAGAAATGTTTTCATTTTTGATGAGACGCTTAATGAAAGTTGTTTAATCGCCGGCAAACGAAAACCCGCGATTTCCCGTAAATCCCGGGCTTGGCCCGTATAGTTGAATGTATACAAAGAAAGAACCCTGTGAGTAAACTCATTTCCGAAACGATTTTTTCAATTATCTTTTCACCACTAAAACGCATGAGACTTGCAGTTTTCAAAAATGTTTTCATTTTTGATTAGACGCTTAATAAAAGAGGTTTAATCACCGGCAAACGAAATCCCGCGATTTCCCGTAAATCCCGGGCTTGGCCCGTATAGTCGAATGTATACAAAGAAAGTTCCCAGGGAGTAAACTCATTTCCCGAACGATTTTTTAAATTTTTTTTTCACCACTAAAACGCATGAGACTTGTAGTTTTCAAAAATGTTTTCATTTTTGATGAGACGCTTAATGAAAGAGGTTTAATCGCCGGCAAACGTAAACCCGCGATTTCCCGTAAATCCCGGGCTTGGCCCGTATAGTCGAATGTATACAAAGAAAGTACCCTGTGAGTAAACTCATTTCCAGAACGATTTTTTAATTTATTTTTTCACCACTAAAACGCATGAGACTTGTTGTTTTCAAAAATGTTTTCATTTTTTATGAGACGCTTAATGAAAGAGGTTTAATCGCGGGCAAACGAAAACCCGAGATTTCCCGTAAAACCCGGGCTTGGCCCGTATAGTCGAATGTATACAAAGAAAGTACCCTGTGAGTAAACTCATTTCCGAAACGATTTTTTCAATTATCTTTTCACCACTAAAACGCACGAGACTTGCAGTTTTTAAAAATGTTTTCATTTTTGATGAGACGCTTAATGAAAGAGGTTTAATCGCCGGCAAACGAAAACCCGCGATTTCCTGTAAATCCCGGGCTTGGCCCGTATAGTCAAATGTATACAAAGAAAGTACCCTGTGAGTAAACTCATTTCCAGAACGATTTTTTAATTTATTTTTTCACCACTAAAACGCATGAGACTTGTAGTTTTCAAAAATGTTTTCATTTTTGATGAGACGCTGAATGAAAGAGGTTTAATCGCCGGCAAACGAAAAGCCGCGATTTCCCGTAAATCCCGGACTCGGCCCGTATAGTCAAAAGTATACAAAGAAAGTACCCAGGGAGTGAACTCATTTCCCGAACGATTTTTTAAATTAATTTTCACCAATAAAACGCATGAGACTTGTAGTTTTCAGAAATGTTTTCATTTTTGATGAGACGCTTAATAAAAGAGGTTTAATCACCGGCAAACGAAATCCCGCGATTTCCCGTAAATCCTGGGCTTGGCCCGTATAGTCGAATGTATACAAAGAAAGTTCCCAGGGAGTAAACTCATTTCCCGAACGATTTTTTAAATTTTTTTTTCACCACTAAAACGCATGAGACTTGTAGTTTTCAAAAATGTTTTCATTTTTGATGAGACGCTTAATGAAAGAGGTTTAATCGCCGGCAAACGTAAACCCGCGATTTCCCGTAAATCCCGGGCTTGGCCCGTATAGTCGAATGTATACAAAGAAAGTACCCTGTGAGTAAACTCATTTCCAGAACGATTTTTTAATTTATTTTTTCACCACTAAAACGCATGAGACTTGTTGCTTTCAAAAATGTTTTCATTTTTGATGAGACGCTTAATGAAAGAGGATTAATCGCGGGCAAACGAAAACCCGAGATTTCCCGTAAAACCCGGGCTTGGCCCGTATAGTCGAATGTATACAAAGAAAGTACCCTGTGAGTAAACTCATTTCCGAAACGATTTTTTCAATTATCTTTTCACCACTAAAACGCACGAGACTTGCAGTTTTCAAAAATGTTTTCATTTTTGATGAGACGCTTAATGAAAGAGGTTTAATCGCCGGCAAACGAAAACCCGCGATTTCCTGTAAATCCCGGGCTTGGCCCGTATAGTCAAATGTATACAAAGAAAGTACCCTGTGAGTAAACTCATTTCCAGAACGATTTTTTAATTTATTTTTTCACCACTAAAACGCATGAGACTTGTAGTTTTCAAAAATGTTTTCATTTTTGATGAGACGCTGAATGAAAGAGGTTTAATCGCCGGCAAACGAAAAGCCGCGATTTCCCGTAAATCCCGGACTCGGCCCGTATAGTCAAAAGTATACAAAGAAAGTACCCAGGGAGTAAACTCATTTCCCGAACGATTTTTTAAATTAATTTTCACCAATAAAACGCATGAGACTTGTAGTTTTCAGAAACGTTTTCATTTTTGATGAGACGCTTAATGAAAGTTGTTTAATCGCCGGCAAACAAAAACCCGCGATTTCCCGTAAATCCCGGGCTTGGCCCGTATAGTCGAATGTATACAAAGAAAGTACCGTGTGAGTAAACTCATTTCCAGAACGATTGTTTAATTTATTTTTTCACCACTAAAACGCATGAGACTTGTAGTTTTCAAAAATGTTTTCATTTTTGATGAGACGCTGAATGAAAGAGGTTTAAGCGCCGGCAAACGAAAAGCCGCGATTTCCCGTAAATCCCGGACTCGGCCCGTATAGTCAAAAGTATACAAAGAAAGTACCCAGGGAGTGAACTCATTTCCCGAACGATTTTTTAAATTAATTTTCACCAATAAAACGCATGAGACTTGTAGTTTTCAGAAATGTTTTCATTTTTGATGAGACGCTTAATAAAAGAGGTTTAATCACCGGCAAACGAAATCCCGCGATTTCCCGTAAATCCTGGGCTTGGCCCGTATAGTCGAATGTATACAAAGAAAGTTCCCAGGGAGTAAACTCATTTCCCGAACGATTTTTTAAATTTTTTTTTCACCACTAAAACGCATGAGACTTGTAGTTTTCAAAAATGTTTTCATTTTTGATGAGACGCTTAATGAAAGAGGTTTAATCGCCGGCAAACGTAAACCCGCGATTTCCCGTAAATCCCGGGCTTGGCCCGTATAGTCGAATGTATACAAAGAAAGTACCCTGTGAGTAAACTCATTTCCAGAACGATTTTTTAATTTATTTTTTCACCACTAAAACGCATGAGACTTGTTGTTTTCAAAAATGTTTTCATTTTTGATGAGACGCTTAATGAAAGAGGTTTAATCGCGGGCAAACGAAAACCCGAGATTTCCCGTAAAACCCGGGCTTGGCCCGTATAGTCGAATGTATACAAAGAAAGTACCCTGTGAGTAAACTCATTTCCGAAACGATTTTTTCAATTATCTTTTCACCACTAAAACGCACGAGACTTGCAGTTTTCAAAAATGTTTTCATTTTTGATGAGACGCTTAATGAAAGAGGTTTAATCGCCGGCAAACGAAAACCCGCGATTTCCTGTAAATCCCGGGCTTGGCCCGGATAGTCAAATGTATACAAAGAAAGTACCCTGTGAGTAAACTCATTTCCAGAACGATTTTTTAATTTATTTTTTCACCACTAAAACGCATGAGACTTGTAGTTTTCAAAAATGTTTTCATTTTTGATGAGACGCTGAATGAAAGAGGTTTAATCGCCGGCAAACGAAAAGCCGCGATTTCCCGTAAATCCCGGACTCGGCCCGTATAGTCAAAAGTATACAAAGAAAGTACCCAGGGAGTAAACTCATTTCCCGAACGATTTTTTAAATTAATTTTCACCAATAAAACGCATGAGACTTGTAGTTTTCAGAAACGTTTTCATTTTTGATGAGACGCTTAATGAAAGTTGTTTAATCGCCGGCAAACAAAAACCCGCGATTTCCCGTAAATCCCGGGCTTGGCCCGTATAGTCGAATGTATACAAAGAAAGTACCGTGTGAGTAAACTCATTTCCGAAACGATATTTTCAATTATCTTTTCACCACTAAAACGCATGAGACTTGTAGTTTTCAAAAATGTTTTCATTTTTGATGAGACGCTGAATAAAAGAAGTTTATTTGCCGGCAAACGAAAACCCGCGACTTCCCGTAAATCCGGACTCGGCCCGTATAGTCAAAAGTATACAAAGAAAGTACCTAGGGAGTAAACTCATTTCCCGAACGATTTTTTAAATTAATTTTCACCAATAAAACGCATGAGACTTGTAGTTTTCAGAAATGTTTTCATTTTTGATGAGACGCTTAATGAAAGTTGTTTAATCGCCTGCAAACGAAAACCCGCGATTTCCCGTTAATCCCGGGCTTGGCCCGTATAGTCAAATGTATACAAAGAAAGTACCCTGTGAGTAAACTCATTTCCAGAACGATTTTTTAATTTATTTTTTCACCACTAAAACGCATGAGACTTGTAGTTTTCAAAAATGTTTTCATTTTAGATGAGACGCTGAATGAAAGAGGTTTAATCGCCGGCAAACGAAAAGCCGCGATTTCCCGTAAATCCCGGACTCGGCCCGTATAGTCAAAAGTATACAAAGAAAGTACCCAGGGAGTAAACTCATTTCCCGAACGATTTTTTAAATTAATTTTCACCAATAAAACGCATGAGACTTGTAGTTTTCAGAAACGTTTTCATTTTTGATGAGACGCTTAATGAAAGTTGTTTAATCGCCGGCAAACAAAAACCCGCGATTTCCCGTAAATCCCGGGCTTGGCCCGTATAGTCGAATGTATACAAAGAAAGTACCGTGTGAGTAAACTCATTTCCGAAACGATTTTTTCAATTATCTTTTCACCACTAAAACGCATGAGACTTGTAGTTTTCAAAAATGTTTTCATTTTTGATGAGACGCTGAATAAAAGAAGTTTATTTGCCGGCAAACGAAAACCCGCGACTTCCCGTAAATCCCGGACTCGGCCCGTATAGTCAAAAGTATACAAAGAAAGTACCTAGGGAGTAAACTCATTTCCCGAACGATTTTTTAAATTAATTTTCACCAATAAAACGCATGAGACTTGTAGTTTTCAGAAATGTTTTCATTTTTGATGGGACGCTTAATGAAAGTTGTTTAATCGCCTGCAAACGAAAACCCGCGATTTCCCGTTAATCCCGGGCTTGGCCCGTATAGTCGAATGTATACAAAGAAAGTACCCTGTGAGTAAACTCATTTCCGAAACGATTTTTTCAATTATTTTTTCACCGCTAAAACGCACGAGACTTGTAGTTTTCAGAAATGTTTTCATTTTTGATGAGACGCTTAATGAAAGTTGTTTAATCGCCGGCAAACGAAAACCCGCGATTTCCCGTAAATCCCGGGCTTGGCCCGTATAGTTGAATGTATACAAAGAAAGTACCCTGTGAGTAAACTCATTTCCGAAACGATTTTTTCAATTATCTTTTCACCACTAAAACGCATGAGACTTGCAGTTTTCAAAAATGTTTTCATTTTTGATTAGACGATTAATAAAAGAGGTTTAATCACCGGCAAACGAAATCCCGCGATTTCCCGTAAATCCCGGGCTTGGCCCGTATAGTCAAAAGTATACAAAGAAAGTACCCAGGGAGTAAACTCATTTCCCGAACGATTTTTTAAATTAATTTTCACCAATAAAACGCATGAGACTTGTAGTTTTCAGAAACGTTTTCATTTTTGATGAGACGCTTAATGAAAGTTGTTTAATCGCCGGCAAACAAAAACCCGCGATTTCCCGTAAATCCCGGGCTTGGCCCGTATAGTCGAATGTATACAAAGAAAGTACCGTGTGAGTAAACTCATTTCCGAAACGATTTTTTCAATTATCTTTTCACCACTAAAACGCATGAGACTTGTAGTTTTCAAAAATGTTTTCATTTTTGATGAGACGCTGAATAAAAGAAGTTTATTTGCCGGCAAACGAAAACCCGCGACTTCCCGTAAATCCCGGACTCGGCCCGTATAGTCAAAAGTATACAAAGAAAGTACCTAGGGAGTAAACTCATTTCCCGAACGATTTTTTAAATTAATTTTCACCAATAAAACGCATGAGACTTGTAGTTTTCAGAAATGTTTTCATTTTTGATGGGACGCTTAATGAAAGTTGTTTAATCGCCTGCAAACGAAAACCCGCGATTTCCCGTTAATCCCGGGCTTGGCCCGTATAGTCGAATGTATACAAAGAAAGTACCCTGTGAGTAAACTCATTTCCGAAACGATTTTTTCAATTATTTTTTCACCGCTAAAACGCATGAGACTTGTAGTTTTCAGAAATGTTTTCATTTTTGATGAGACGCTTAATGAAAGTTGTTTAATTGCCGGCAAACGAAAACCCGCGATTTCCCGTAAATCCCGGGCTTGGCCCGTATAGTTGAATGTATACAAAGAAAGTACCCTGTGAGTAAACTCATTTCCGAAACGATTTTTTCAATTATCTTTTCACCACTAAAACGCATGAGACTTGCAGTTTTCAAAAATGTTTTCATTTTTGATGAGACGCTGAATAAAAGAAGTTTATTTGCCTGCAAAGGAAAACCCGCGACTTCCCGTAAATCCCGGACTCGGCCCGTATAGTCAAAAGTATACAAAGAAAGTACCTAGGGAGTAAACTCATTTCCCGAACGATTTTTTAAATTAATTTTCACCAATAAAACGCATGAGACTTGTAGTTTTCAGAAATGTTTTCATTTTTGATGGGACGCTTAATGAAAGTTGTTTAATCGCCTGCAAACGAAAACCCGCGATTTCCCGTTAATCCCGGGCTTGGCCCGTATAGTCGAATGTATACAAAGAAAGTACCCTGTGAGTAAACTCATTTCCGAAACGATTTTTTCAATTATTTTTTCACCGCTAAAACGCATGAGACTTGTAGTTTTCAGAAATGTTTTCATTTTTGATGAGACGCTTAATGAAAGTTGTTTAATCGCCGGCAAACGAAAACCCGCGATTTCCCGTAAATCCCGGGCTTGGCCCGTATAGTTGAATGTATACAAAGAAAGTACCCTGTGAGTAAACTCATTTCCGAAACGATTTTTTCAATTATCTTTTCACCACTAAAACGCATGAGACTTGCAGTTTTCAAAAATGTTTTCATTTTTGATTAGACGATTAATAAAAGAGGTTTAATCACCGGCAAACGAAATCCCGCGATTTCCCGTAAATCCCGGGCTTGGCCCGTATAGTCGAATGTATACAAAGAAAGTTCCCAGGGAGTAAACTCATTTCCCGAACGATTTTTTAAATTTTTTTTTCACCACTAAAACGCATGAGACTTGTAGTTTTCAAAAATGTTTT
This sequence comes from Hydractinia symbiolongicarpus, assembly GCF_029227915.1. Taxonomy (NCBI): domain Eukaryota; kingdom Metazoa; phylum Cnidaria; class Hydrozoa; order Anthoathecata; family Hydractiniidae; genus Hydractinia; species Hydractinia symbiolongicarpus. The sequence continues at coordinate 1,358,004 of NC_079875.1, read as the reverse complement.
CATTTTTGATGAGACGCTTAATGAAAGAGGTTTAATCGCCGGCAAACGTAAACCCGCGATTTCCCGTAAATCCCGGGCTTGGCCCGTATATTCGAATGTATACAAAGAAAGTACCCTGTGAGTAAACTCATTTCCAGAACGATTTTTTAATTTATTTTTTCACCACTAAAACGCATGAGACTTGTTGTTTTCAAAAATGTTTTCATTTTTGATGAGACGCTTAATGAAAGAGGTTTAATCGCCGGCAAACGAAAACCCGAGATTTCCCGTAAAACCCGGGCTTGGCCCGTATAGTCGAATGTATACAAAGAAAGTACCCTGTGAGTAAACTCATTTCCGAAACGATTTTTTCAATTATCTTTTCACCACTAAAACGCACGAGACTTGCAGTTTTCAAAAATGTTTTCATTTTTGATGAGACGCTTAATGAAAGAGGTTTAATCGCCGGCAAACGAAAACCCGCGATTTCCCGTAAATCCCGGGCTTGGCCCGTATAGTTGAATGTATACAAAGAAAGTACCCTGTGAGTAAACTCATTTCCGAAACGATTTTTTCAATTATCTTTTCACCACTAAAACGCATGAGACTTGCAGTTTTCAAAAATGTTTTCATTTTTGATTAGACGCTTAATAAAAGAGGTTTAATCACCGGCAAACGAAATCCCGCGATTTCCCGTAAATCCCGGGCTTGGCCCGTATAGTCGAATGTATACAAAGAAAGTTCCCAGGGAGTAAACTCATTTCCCGAACGATTTTTTAAATTTTTTTTCACCACTAAAACGCATGAGACTTGTAGTTTTCAAAAATGTTTTCATTTTTGATGAGACGCTTAATGAAAGAGGTTTAATCGCCGGCAAACGTAAACCCGCGATTTCCCGTAAATCCCGGGCTTGGCCCGTATAGTCGAATGTATACAAAGAAAGTACCCTGTGAGTAAACTCATTTCCAGAACGATTTTTTAATTTATTTTTTCACCACTAAAACGCATGAGACTTGTTGTTTTCAAAAATGTTTTCATTTTTGATGAGACGCTTAATGAAAGAGGTTTAATCGCCGGCAAACGAAAACCCGAGATTTCCCGTAAAACCCGGGCTTAGCCCGTATAGTCGAATGTATACAAAGAAAGTACCCTGTGAGTAAACTCATTTCCGAAACGATTTTTTCAATTATCTTTTCACCACTAAAACGCACGAGACTTGCAGTTTTCAAAAATGTTTTCATTTTTGATGAGACGCTTAATGAAAGAGGTTTAATCGCCGGCAAACGAAAACCCGCGATTTCCTGTAAATCCCGGGCTCGGCCCGTATAGTTAAAAGTATACAAGGAAAGTACCCAGTGAGTAAACTCATTTCCAGAACGAATTTTTAAATTATTTTTTCACCACTAAAACGTATGAGACTTGTAGTTTTCAAAAATGTTTTAATTTTTGATGAGACGCTGAATAAAAGAAATTTAATCGCCGTCAAACGAAAACCTGCGATTTCCCGTAAATCCCGGACTCGGCCCGCATATTTAAAAGTATACAAGGAAAGTACCCAGTGAGTAAACCCATTTCCAAAACGATTTTTTAAATTATCTTTTCAACACTAAAACGCTTGAGACTTGTAGTTTTCAAAAATGTTTTCATTTTTGATGAGACGCTGAATAAAAGAAGTTTAATCGCCGGCAAACGAAAACCCGCCATTTCCCGTAAACCCCGGACTCAGCCCGTATAGTCAAAAGTATACAAAGAAAGTACCCAGGGAGTAAACTCATTTCCCGAACGATTTTTTAAATTATTTTTTCACCACTAAAACGCATGAGACTTGTAGTTTTCAAAAATGTTTTCATTTTTGATGAGACGCTGAATAAAAGAAGTTTAATCGCCGGCAAACGAAAACCTGCGATTTCCCGTAAATCCCGGACTCGGCCCGTATAGTCAAAAGTATACAAAGATAGTACCCAGGGAGTAAACTCATTTCCCGAACGATTTTTTAATTCATTCATTCACCACTAAAACGCATGAGACTTGTAGTTTTCAGAAATCTTTTCATTTTTGATGAGAGGCTTAATGAAAGTGGTTTAATCGCCGGCAAACGAAAACCTGCGATTTCCCGTAAATCCCGGACTCGGCCCGTATAGTCAAAAGTATACAAAGAAAGTACCCAGGGTGTAAACTCATTTCTCGAACGATTTTTTAAATTATTTTTTCACCACTAAAACGCATGAGACTTGTAGTTTTCAAAAATGTTTTCATTTTTGATGAGACACTGAATAAAAGAAGTTTAATCGCCGGCAAACGAAAACCTGCGATTTCCCGTAAATCCCGGACTCGGCCCGTATAGTCAAAAGTATACAAAGAAAGTACCCAGGGTGTAAACTCATTTCCCGAACGATTTTTTAAATTATTTTTTCACCACTAAAACGCATGAGACTTGTAGTTTTCAATAATGTTTTCATTTTTAATGAGACGCTGAATAAAAGAGGTTTAATCGCCGGCAAACGAAAACCTGCTATTTCCCGTAAATCCCAGACTCGGCCCGTATAGTCAAAAGTATACAAAGAAAGTACCCAGGGAGTAAACTCATTTCCCAAACGATTATTTAAATTATTATTTCACCACTAAAACGTATGAGACTTGTAGTTTTCAAAAATGTTTTCATTTTTGATGAGACGCTGAATAAAAGACGTTTAATCGCCGGCAAACGAAAACCTGCGATTTCCCGTAAATCCCGGACTCGGCCCGTATAGTTAAAAGTATACAAGGAAAGTACCCAGTGAGTAAACTCATTTCCAAAACGATTTTTTAAATTATCTTTTCATCACTAAAACGCTTGAGACTTGTAGTTTTCAAAAATGTTTTCATTTTTGATGAGACGCTGAATAAAAGAAGTTTAATCGCCGGCAAACGAAAACCTGCTATTTCCCGTAAATCCCAGACTCGGCTCGTATAGTCAAAAGTATACAAAGAAAGTACCCAGGGAGTAAACTCATTTCCCGAACGATTTTTTAAATTACTTTTTCACCACTAAAACGCATGAGACTTGTAGTTTTTAGAAATGTTTTCATTTTTGATGAGACGCTGAATAAAAGAAGTTTAATCGCCGGCAAACGAAAACCTGCGATTTCCCGTAAATCCCCGACTCGGCCCATATAGTCAAAAGTATACAAAGATAGTACCCAGGGAGTAAACTCATTTCCCGAACGATTTTTTAATTCATTCATTCACCACTAAAACGCATGAGACTTGTAGTTTTCAGAAATCTTTTCATTTTTGATGAGAGGCTTAATGAAAGTGGTTTAATCGCCGGCAAACGAAAACCTGCGATTTCCCGTAAATCCCGGACTCGGCCCGTATAGTCAAAAGTATACAAAGAAAGTACCCAGGGTGTAAACTCATTTCTCGAACGATTTTTTAAATTATTTTTTCACCACTAAAACGCATGAGACTTGTAGTTTTCAAAAATGTTTTCATTTTTGATGAGACGCTGAATAAAAGAAGTTTAATCGCCGGCAAACGAAAACCTGCGATTTCCCGTAAATCCCCGACTCGGCCCGTATAGTCAAAATTATACAAAGAAAGTACCCAGGGTGTAAACTCATTTCCCGAACGATTTTTTAAATTTTTTTTTCACCACTAAAACTCATGAGACTTGTAGTTTTCAATAATGTTTTCATTTTTAATGAGACGCTGAATAAAAGAAGTTTAATCGCCGGCAAACGAAAACCTGCTATTTCCCGTAAATCCCAGACTCGGCCCGTATAGTCAAAAGTATACAAAGAAAGTACCCAGGGTGTAAACTCATTTCCCGAACGATTTTTTAAATTATTATTTCACCACTTAAGCCCATGAGACTTGTAGTTTTTAAAAATGTTTTCATTTTTGATGAGACGCTGAATAAAAGAAGTTTAATCGCCGGCAAACGAAAACCTGCGATTTCCCGTAAATCCCGGACTCGGCCCGTATAGTTAAAAGTATACAAGGAAAGTACCCAGTGAGTAAACTCATTTCCAGAACGAATTTTTAAATTATTTCTTCACCACTAAAACGTATGAGACTTGTAGTTTTCAAAAATGTTTTCATTTTTGATGAGACGCTGAATAAAAGAAGTTTAATCGCCGGCAAACGAAAACCTGCGATTTCCCGAAAATCCCGGACACGGCCCGTATAGTTAAAAGTATACAAGGAAAGTACCCAGTGAGTAAACTCATTTCCAAAACGATTTTTTAAACTATCTTTTCACCACTAAAACGCTTGAGACTTGTAGTTTTCAAAAATGTTTTCATTTTTGATGAGACGCTGAATAAAAGAAGTTTAATCGCCGGCAAACGAAAACCCGTCATTTCCCGTAAACCCCGGACTCGGCCCGTATAGTCAAAAGTATACAAAGATAGTACCCAGGGAGTAAACTCATTTCCCGAACGATTTTTTAAATTATTTTTTCACCACTAAAACGCATGAGACTTGTAGTTTTCAAAAATGTTTTCATTTTTGATGAGACGCTGAATAAAAGAAGTTTAATCGCCGGCAAACGAAAACCTGCTATTTCCCGTAAATCCCAGACTCGGCCCGTATAGTCAAAAGTATACAAAGAAAGTACCCAGGGAGTAAACTCATTTCCCGAACGATTTTTTAAATTACTTTTTCACCACTAAAACGCATGAGACTTGTAGTTTTTAGAAATGTTTTCATTTTTGATGAGACGCTGAATAAAAGAAGTTTAATCGCCGGCAAACGAAAACCTGCGATTTCCCGTAAATCACGGACTCGGCCCGTATAGTCAAAAGTATACAAAGATAGTACCCAGGAAGTAAACTCATTTCCCGAACGATTTTTTAATTCATTCATTCACCACTAAAACGCATGAGACTTGTAGTTTTCAGAAATCTTTTCATTTTTGATGAGAGGCTTAATGAAAGTGGTTTAATCGCCGGCAAACGAAAACCTGCGATTTCCCGTAAATCCCGGACTCGGCCCGTATAGTCAAAAGTATACAAAGAAAGTACCCAGGGTGTAAACTCATTTCTCGAACGATTTTTTAAATTATTTTTTCACCACTAAAACGCATGAGACTTGTAGTTTTCAAAAATGTTTTCATTTTTGATGAGACGCTGAATAAAAGAAGTTTAATCGCCGGCAAACGAAAACCTGCTATTTCCCGTAAATCCCAGACTCGGCCCGTATAGTCAAAAGTATACAAAGAAAGTAGCCAGGGAGTAAACTCATTTCCCGAACGATTTTTTAAATTACTTTTTCAACACTAAAACGCATGAGACTTGTAGTTTTTAGAAATGTTTTCATTTTTGGTGAGACGCTGAATAAAAGAAGTTTAATCGCGGGCAAACGAAAACCTGCGATTTCCCGTAAATCCCCGACTCGGCCCGTATAGTGAAAAGTATACAAAGATAGTACCCAGGGAGTAAACTCATTTCCCGAACGATTTTTTAATTCATTCATTCACCACTAAAACGCATGAGACTTGTAGTTTTCAGAAATCTTTTCATTTTTGATGAGAGGCTGAATAAAAGAAGTTTAATCGCCGGCAAACGAAAACCTGCGATTTCCCGTAAATCACGGACTCGGCCCGTATAGTCAAAAGTATACAAAGATAGTACCCAGGAAGTAAACTCATTTCCCGAACGATTTTTTAATTCATTCATTCACCACTAAAACGCATGAGACTTGTAGTTTTCAGAAATCTTTTCATTTTTGATGAGAGGCTTAATGAAAGTGGTTTAATCGCCGGCAAACGAAAACCTGCGATTTCCCGTAAATCCCGGACTCGGCCCGTATAGTCAAAAGTATACAAAGAAAGTACCCAGGGTGTAAACTCATTTCTCGAACGATTTTTTAAATTATTTTTTCACCACTAAAACGCATGAGACTTGTAGTTTTCAAAAATGTTTTCATTTTTGATGAGACGCTGAATAAAAGAAGTTTAATCGCCGGCAAACGAAAACCTGCGATTTCCCGTAAATCCCCGACTCGGCCCGTATAGTCAAAAGTATACAAAGAAAGTACCCAGGGTGTAAACTCATTTCCCGAAGGATTTTTTAAATTATTTTTTCACCACTAAAACGCATGAGACTTGTAGTTTTCAATAATGTTTTCATTTTTAATGAGACGCTGAATAAAAGAAGTTTAATCGCCGGCAAACGAAAACCTGCTATTTCCCGTAAATCCCAGACTCGGCCCGTATAGTCAAAAGTATACAAAGAAAGTACCCAGGGAGTAAACTCATTTCCCGAACGATTTTTTAAATTATTTTTTCACCACTAAAACGCATGAGACTTGTAGTTTTCAAAAATGTTTTCATTTTTGATGAGACGCTGAATAAAAGAAGTTTAATCGCCGGCAAACGAAAACCTGCTATTTCCCGTAAATCCCAGACTCGGCCCGTATAGTCAAAAGTATACAAAGAAAGTACCCAGGGAGTAAACTCATTTCCCGAACGATTTTTTAAATTACTTTTTCACCACTAAAACGCATGAGACTTGTAGTTTTTAGAAATGTTTTCATTTTTGGTGAGACGCTGAATAAAAGAAGTTTAATCGCCGGCAAACGAAAACCTGCGATTTCCCGTAAATCCCCGACTCGGCCCGTATAGTGAAAAGTATACAAAGATAGTACCCAGGGAGTAAACTCATTTCCCGAACGATTTTTTAATTCATTCATTCACCACTAAAACGCATGAGACTTGTAGTTTTCAGAAATCTTTTCATTTTTGATGAGAGGCTTAATGAAAGTGGTTTAATCGCCGGCAAACGAAAACCTGCGATTTCCCGTAAATCCCGGACTTGGCCCGTATAGTCAAAAGTATACAAAGAAAGTACCCAGGGTGTAAACTCATTTCTCGAACGATTTTTTAAATTATTTTTTCACCACTAAAACGCATGAGACTTGTAGTTTTCAAAAATGTTTTCATTTTTGATGAGACGCTGAATAAAAGAAGTTTAATCGCCGGCAAACGAAAACCTGCGATTTCCCGTAAATCCCCGACTCGGCCCGTATAGTCAAAAGTATACAAAGAAAGTACCCAGGGTGTAAACTCATTTCCCGAACGATTTTTTAAATTATTTTTTCACCACTAAAACGCATGAGACTTGTAGTTTTCAATAATGTTTTCATTTTTAATGAGACGCTGAATAAAAGAAGTTTAATCGCCGGCAAACGAAAACCTGCTATTTCCCGTAAATCCCAGACTCGGCCCGTATAGTCAAAAGTATACAAAGAAAGTACCCAGGGAGTAAACTCATTTCCCAAACGATTATTTAAATTATTATTTCACCACTAAAGCCCATGAGACTTTTAGTTTTTAAAAATGTTTTCATTTTTGATGAGACGCTGAATAAAAGAAGTTTAATCGCCGGCAAACGAAAACCTGCGATTTCCCGTAAATCCCCGACTCGGCCCGTATAGTCAAAAGTATACAAAGAAAGTACCCAGGGTGTAAACTCATTTCCCGAACGATTTTTTAAATTATTTTTTCACCACTAAAACGCATGAGACTTGTAGTTTTCAAAAATGTTTTCATTTTTGATGAGACGCTGAATAAAAGAAGTTTAATCGCCGGCAAACGAAAACCTGCTATTTCCCGTAAATCCCGGACTCGGCCCGTATAGTCAAAAGTATACAAAGAAAGTACCCAGGGAGTAAACTCATTTCCCAAACGATTATTTAAATTATTATTTCACCACTAAAGCCCATGAGACTTGTAGTTTTCAAAAATGTTTTCATTTTTGATGAGACGCTGAATAAAAGAAGTTTAATCGCCGGCAAACGAAAACCCGCCATTTCCCGTAAACCCCGGACTCGGCCCGTATAGTAAAAAGTATACAAAGAAAGTACCCAGGGAGTAAACTCATTTCCCGAACTATTTTTTAAATTATTTTTTCACCACTAAAACGCATGAGACTTGTAGTTTTCAAAAATGTTTTCATTTTTGATGAGACGCTGAATAAAAGAAGTTTAATCACCGGCAAACGAAAACCTGCGATTTCCCGTAAATCCCGGACTCGGCCCGTATAGTCAAAAGTATACAAAGAAAGTACCCGGGGTGTAAACTCATTTCCCGAACGATTTTTTAAATTATTATTTCACCACTAAAGCCCATGAGACTTGTAGTTTTTAAAAATGTTTTCATTTTTGATGAGACGCTGAATAAAAGAAGTTTAATCGCCGGCAAACGAAAACCTGCGATTTCCCGTAAATCCCGGACTCGGCCCGTATAGTTAAAAGTATACAAGGAAAGTACCCAGTGAGTAAACTCATTTCCACAACGAATTTTTAAATTATTTCTTCACCACTAAAACGCATGAGACTTGTAGTTTTCAGAAATCTTTTCATTTTTGATGAGAGGCTTAATGAAAGTGGTTTAATCGCCGGCAAACGAAAACCTGCGATTTCCCGTAAATCCCGGACTCGGCCCGTATAGTCAAAAGTATACAAAGAAAGTACCCAGGGTGTAAACTCATTTCTCATACGATTTTTTAAATTATTTTTTCACCACTAAAACGCATGAGACTTGTAGTTTTCAAAAATGTTTTCATTTTTGATGAGACGCTGAATAAAAGAAGTTTAATCGCCGGCAAACGAAAACCTGCGATTTCCCGTAAATCCCCGACTCGGCCCGTATAGTCAAAAGTATACAAAGAAAGTACCCAGGGTGTAAACTCATTTCCCGAACGATTTTTTAAATTATTTTTTCACCACTAAAACGCATGAGACTTGTAGTTTTCAATAATGTTTTCATTTTTAATGAGACGCTGCATAAAAGAAGTTTAATCGCCGGCAAACGAAAACCTGCTATTTCCCGTAAATCCCAGACTCGGCCCGTATAGTCAAAAGTATACAAAGAAAGTACCCAGGGAGTAAACTCATTTCCCGAACGATTTTTTAAATTATTTTTTCACCACTAAAACGCATGAGACTTGTAGTTTTCAAAAATGTTTTCATTTTTGATGAGACGCTGAATAAAAGAAGTTTAATCGCCGGCAAACGAAAACCTGCTATTTCCCGTAAATCCCAGACTCGGCCCGTATAGTCAAAAGTATACAAAGAAAGTACCCAGGGAGTAAACTCATTTCCCGAACGATTTTTTAAATTACTTTTTCACCACTAAAACGCATGAGACTTGTAGTTTTTAGAAATGTTTTCATTTTTGGTGAGACGCTGAATAAAAGAAGTTTAATCGCCGGCAAACGAAAACCTGCGATTTCCCGTAAATCCCCGACTCGGCCCGTATAGTGAAAAGTATACAAAGATAGTACCCAGGGAGTAAACTCATTTCCCGAACGATTTTTTAATTCATTCATTCACCACTAAAACGCATGAGACTTGTAGTTTTCAGAAATCTTTTCATTTTTGATGAGAGGCTTAATGAAAGTGGTTTAATCGCCGGCAAACGAAAACCTGCGATTTCCCGTAAATCCCGGACTTGGCCCGTATAGTCAAAAGTATACAAAGAAAGTACCCAGGGTGTAAACTCATTTCTCGAACGATTTTTTAAATTATTTTTTCACCACTAAAACGCATGAGACTTGTAGTTTTCAAAAATGTTTTCCTTTTTGATGAGACGCTGAATAAAAGAAGTTTAATCGCCGGCAAACGAAAACCTGCTATTTCCCGTAAATCCCAGACTCGGCCCGTATAGTCAAAAGTATACAAAGAAAGTACCCAGGGAGTAAACTCATTTCCCAAACGATTATTTAAATTATTATTTCACCACTAAAGCCCATGAGACTTTTAGTTTTTAAAAATGTTTTCATTTTTGATGAGACGCTGAATAAAAGAAGTTTAATCGCCGGCAAACGAAAACCTGCGATTTCCCGTAAATCCCCGACTCGGCCCGTATAGTCAAAAGTATACAAAGAAAGTACCCAGGGTGTAAACTCATTTCCCGAACGATTTTTTAAATTATTTTTTCACCACTAAAACGCATGAGACTTGTAGTTTTCAAAAATGTTTTCATTTTTGATGAGACGCTGAATAAAAGAAGTTTAATCGCCGGCAAACGAAAACCTGCTATTTCCCGTAAATCCCGGACTCGGCCCGTATAGTCAAAAGTATACAAAGAAAGTACCCAGGGAGTAAACTCATTTCCCAAACGATTATTTAAATTATTATTTCACCACTAAAGCCCATGAGACTTGTAGTTTTCAAAAATGCTTTCATTTTTGATGAGACGCTGAATAAAAGAAGTTTAATCGCCGGCAAACGAAAACCCGCCATTTCCCGTAAACCCCGGACTCGGCCCGTATAGTAAAAAGTATACAAAGAAAGTACCCAGGGAGTAAACTCATTTCCCGAACTATTTTTTAAATTATTTTTTCACCACTAAAACGCATGAGACTTGTAGTTTTCAAAAATGTTTTCATTTTTGATGAGACGCTGAATAAAAGAAGTTTAATCACCGGCAAACGAAAACCTGCGATTTCCCGTAAATCCCGGACTCGGCCCGTATAGTCAAAAGTATACAAAGAAAGTACCCGGGGTGTAAACTCATTTCCCGAACGATTTTTTAAATTATTATTTCACCACTAAAGCCCATGAAACTTGTAGTTTTTAAAAATGTTTTCATTTTTGATGAGACGCTGAATAAAAGAAGTTTAATCGCCGGCAAACGAAAACCTGCGATTTCCCGTAAATCCCGGACTCGGCCCGTATAGTTAAAAGTATACAAGGAAAGTACCCAGTGAGTAAACTCATTTCCAGAACGAATTTTTAAATTATTTCTTCACCACTAAAACGTATGAGACTTGTAGTTTTCAAAAATGTTTTCATTTTTGATGAGACGCTGAATAAAAGAAGTTTAATCGCCGGCAAACGAAAACCTGCGATTTCCCGTAAATCCCGGACTCGGCCCGTATAGGTAAAAGTATACAAGGAAAGTACCCAGTGAGTAAACTCATTTCCCGAACGATTTTTTAATTCATTCATTCACCACTAAAACGCATGAGACTTGTAGTTTTCAGAAATCTTTTCATTTTTGATGAGAGGCTTAATGAAAGTGGTTTAATCGCCGGCAAACGAAAACCTGCGATTTCCCGTAAATCCCGGACTCGGCCCGTATAGTCAAAAGTATACAAAGAAAGTACCCAGGGTGTAAACTCATTTCTCGAACGATTTTTTAAATTATTTTTTCACCACTAAAACGCATGAGACTTGTAGTTTTCAAAAATGTTTTCATTTTTGATGAGACGCTGAATAAAAGAAGTTTAATCGCCGGCAAACGAAAACCTGCGATTTCCCGTAAATCCCCGACTCGGCCCGTATTGTCAAAAGTATACAAAGAAAGTACCCAGGGTGTAAACTCATTTCCCGAACGATTTTTTAAATTATTTTTTCACCACTAAAACGCATGAGACTTGTAGTTTTCAATAGTGTTTTCATTTTTAATGAGACGCTGCATAAAAGAAGTTTAATCGCCGGCAAACGAAAACCTGCTATTTCCCGTAAATCCCAGACTCGGCCCGTATAGTCAAAAGTATACAAAGAAAGTACCCAGGGAGTAAACTCATTTCCCGAACGATTTTTTAAATTATTTTTTCACCACTAAAACGCATGAGACTTGTAGTTTTCAAAAATGTTTTCATTTTTGATGAGACGCTGAATAAAAGAAGTTTAATCGCCGGCAAACGAAAACCTGCTATTTCCCGTAAATCCCGGACTCGGCCCGTATAGTCAAAAGTATACAAAGAAAGTACCCAGGGAGTAAACTCATTTCCCAAACGATTATTTAAATTATTATTTCACCACTAAAGCCCATGAGACTTGTAGTTTTCAAAAATGTTTTCATTTTTGATGAGACGCTGAATAAAAGAAGTTTAATCGCCGGCAAACGAAAACCCGCCATTTCCCGTGAACCCCGGACTCGGCCCGTATAGTAAAAAGTATACAAAGAAAGTACCCAGGGAGTAAACTCATTTCCCGAACTATTTTTTAAATTATTTTTTCACCACTAAAACGCATGAGACTTGTAGTTTTCAAAAATGTTTTCATTTTTGATGAGACGCTGAATAAAAGAAGTTTAATCACCGGCAAACGAAAACCTGCGATTTCCCGTAAATCCCGGACTCGGCCCGTATAGTCAAAAGTATACAAAGAAAGTACCCGGGGTGTAAACTCATTTCCCGAACGATTTTTTAAATTATTATTTCACCACTAAAGCCCATGAGACTTGTAGTTTTTAAAAATGTTTTCATTTTTGATGAGACGCTGAATAAAAGAAGTTTAATCGCCGGCAAACGAAAACCTGCGATTTCCCGTAAATCCCGGACTCGGCCCGTATAGTTAAAAGTATACAAGGAAAGTACCCAGTGAGTAAACTCATTTCCACAACGAATTTTTAAATTATTTCTTCACCACTAAAACGCATGAGACTTGTAGTTTTCAGAAATCTTTTCATTTTTGATGAGAGGCTTAATGAAAGTGGTTTAATCGCCGGCAAACGAAAACCTGCGATTTCCCGTAAATCCCGGACTCGGCCCGTATAGTCAAAAGTATACAAAGAAAGTACCCAGGGTGTAAACTCATTTCTCGAACGATTTTTTAAATTATTTTTTCACCACTAAAACGCATGAGACTTGTAGTTTTCAAAAATGTTTTCATTTTTGATGAGACGCTGAATAAAAGAAGTTTAATCGCCGGCAAACGAAAACCTGCGATTTCCCGTAAATCCCCGACTCGGCCCGTATAGTCAAAAGTATACAAAGAAAGTACCCAGGGTGTAAACTCATTTCCCGAACGATTTTTTAAATTATTTTTTCACCACTAAAACGCATGAGACTTGTAGTTTTCAATAATGTTTTCATTTTTAATGAGACGCTGCATAAAAGAAGTTTAATCGCCGGCAAACGAAAACCTGCTATTTCCCGTAAATCCCAGACTCGGCCCGTATAGTCAAAAGTATACAAAGAAAGTACCCAGGGAGTAAACTCATTTCCCGAACGATTTTTTAAATTATTTTTTCACCACTAAAACGCATGAGACTTGTAGTTTTCAAAAATGTTTTCATTTTTGATGAGACGCTGAATAAAAGAAGTTTAATCGCCGGCAAACGAAAACCTGCTATTTCACGTAAATCCCAGACTCGGCCCGTATAGTCAAAAGTATACAAAGAAAGTACCCAGGGAGTAAACTCATTTCCCGAACGATTTTTTAAATTACTTTTTCACCACTAAAACGCATGAGACTTGTAGTTTTTAGAAATGTTTTCATTTTTGGTGAGACGCTGAATAAAAGAAGTTTAATCGCCGGCAAACGAAAACCTGCGATTTCCCGTAAATCCCCGACTCGGCCCGTATAGTGAAAAGTATACAAAGATAGTACCCAGGGAGTAAACTCATTTCCCGAACGATTTTTTAATTCATTCATTCACCACTAAAACGCATGAGACTTGTAGTTTTCAGAAATCTTTTCATTTTTGATGAGAGGCTTAATGAAAGTGGTTTAATCGCCGGCAAACGAAAACCTGCGATTTCCCGTAAATCCCGGACTTGGCCCGTATAGTCAAAAGTATACAAAGAAAGTACCCAGGGTGTAAACTCATTTCTCGAACGATTTTTTAAATTATTTTTTCACCACTAAAACGCATGAGACTTGTAGTTTTCAAAAATGTTTTCATTTTTGATGAGACGCTGAATAAAAGAAGTTTAATCGCCGGCAAACGAAAACCTGCTATTTCCCGTAAATCCCAGACTCGGCCCGTATAGTCAAAAGTATACAAAGAAAGTACCCAGGGAGTAAACTCATTTCCCAAACGATTATTTAAATTATTATTTCACCACTAAAGCCCATGAGACTTTTAGTTTTTAAAAATGTTTTCATTTTTGATGAGACGCTGAATAAAAGAAGTTTAATCGCCGGCAAACGAAAACCTGCGATTTCCCGTAAATCCCCGACTCGGCCCGTATAGTCAAAAGTATACAAAGAAAGTACCCAGGGTGTAAACTCATTTCCCGAACGATTTTTTAAATTATTTTTTCACCACTAAAACGCATGAGACTTGTAGTTTTCAAAAATGTTTTCATTTTTGATGAGACGCTGAATAAAAGAAGTTTAATCGCCGGCAAACGAAAACCTGCTATTTCCCGTAAATCCCGGACTCGGCCCGTATAGCCAAAAGTATACAAAGAAAGTACCCAGGGAGTAAACTCATTTCCCAAACGATTATTTAAATTATTATTTCACCACTAAAGCCCATGAGACTTGTAGTTTTCAAAAATGCTTTCATTTTTGATGAGACGCTGAATAAAAGAAGTTTAATCGCCGGCAAACGAAAACCCGCCATTTCCCGTAAACCCCGGACTCGGCCCGTATAGTAAAAAGTATACAAAGAAAGTACCCAGGGAGTAAACTCATTTCCCGAACTATTTTTTAAATTATTTTTTCACCACTAAAACGCATGAGACTTGTAGTTTTCAAAAATGTTTTCATTTTTGATGAGACGCTGAATAAAAGAAGTTTAATCACCGGCAAACGAAAACCTGCGATTTCCCGTAAATCCCGGACTCGGCCCGTATAGTCAAAAGTATACAAAGAAAGTACCCGGGGTGTAAACTCATTTCCCGAACGATTTTTTAAATTATTATTTCACCACTAAAGCCCATGAAACTTGTAGTTTTTAAAAATGTTTTCATTTTTGATGAGACGCTGAATAAAAGAAGTTTAATCGCCGGCAAACGAAAACCTGCGATTTCCCGTAAATCCCGGACTCGGCCCGTATAGTTAAAAGTATACAAGGAAAGTACCCAGTGAGTAAACTCATTTCCAGAACGAATTTTTAAATTATTTCTTCACCACTAAAACGTATGAGACTTGTAGTTTTCAAAAATGTTTTCATTTTTGATGAGACGCTGAATAAAAGAAGTTTAATCGCCGGCAAACGAAAACCTGCGATTTCCCGTAAATCCCGGACTCGGCCCGTATAGGTAAAAGTATACAAGGAAAGTACCCAGTGAGTAAACTCATTTCCCGAACGATTTTTTAATTCATTCATTCACCACTAAAACGCATGAGACTTGTAGTTTTCAGAAATCTTTTCATTTTTGATGAGAGGCTTAATGAAAGTGGTTTAATCGCCGGCAAACGAAAACCTGCGATTTCCCGTAAATCCCGGACTCGGCCCGTATAGTCAAAAGTATACAAAGAAAGTACCCAGGGTGTAAACTCATTTCTCGAACGATTTTTTAAATTATTTTTTCACCACTAAAACGCATGAGACTTGTAGTTTTCAAAAATGTTTTCATTTTTGATGAGACGCTGAATAAAAGAAGTTTAATCGCCGGCAAACGAAAACCTGCGATTTCCCGTAAATCCCCGACTCGGCCCGTATTGTCAAAAGTATACAAAGAAAGTACCCAGGGTGTAAACTCATTTCCCGAACGATTTTTTAAATTATTTTTTCACCACTAAAACGCATGAGACTTGTAGTTTTCAATAATGTTTTCATTTTTAATGAGACGCTGCATAAAAGAAGTTTAATCGCCGGCAAACGAAAACCTGCTATTTCCCGTAAATCCCAGACTCGGCCCGTATAGTCAAAAGTATACAAAGAAAGTACCCAGGGAGTAAACTCATTTCCCGAACGATTTTTTAAATTATTTTTTCACCACTAAAACGCATGAGACTTGTAGTTTTCAAAAATGTTTTTATTTTTGATGAGACGCTGAATAAAAGAAGTTTAATCGCCGGCAAACGAAAACCTGCTATTTCCCGTAAATCCCAGACTCGGCCCGTATAGTCAAAAGTATACAAAGAAAGTACCCAGGGAGTAAACTCATTTCCCGAACGATTTTTTAAATTACTTTTTCACCACTAAAACGCATGAGACTTGTAGTTTTTAGAAATGTTTTCATTTTTGGTGAGACGCTGAATAAAAGAAGTTTAATCGCCGGCAAACGAAAACCTGCGATTTCCCGTAAATCCCCGACTCGGCCCGTATAGTGAAAAGTATACAAAGATAGTACCCAGGGAGTAAACTCATTTCCCGAACGATTTTTTAATTCATTCATTCACCACTAAAACGCATGAGACTTGTAGTTTTCAGAAATCTTTTCATTTTTGATGAGAGGCTTAATGAAAGTGGTTTAATCGCCGGCAAACGAAAACCTGCGATTTCCCGTAAATCCCGGACTTGGCCCGTATAGTCAAAAGTATACAAAGAAAGTACCCAGGGTGTAAACTCATTTCTCGAACGATTTTTTAAATTATTTTTTCACCACTAAAACGCATGAGACTTGTAGTTTTCAAAAATGTTTTCATTTTTGATGAGACGCTGAATAAAAGAAGTTTAATCGCCGGCAAACGAAAACCTGCGATATCCCGTAAATCCCCGACTCGGCCCGTATAGTCAAAAGTATACAAAGAAAGTACCCAGGGTGTAAACTCATTTCCCGAACGATTTTTTAAATTATTTTTTCACCACTAAAACGCATGAGACTTGTAGTTTTCAATAATGTTTTCATTTTTAATGAGACGCTGAATAAAAGAAGTTTAATCGCCGGCAAACGAAAACCTGCTATTTCCCGTAAATCCCAGACTCGGCCCGTATAGTCAAAAGTATACAAAGAAAGTACCCAGGGAGTAAACTCATTTCCCAAACGATTATTTAAATTATTATTTCACCACTAAAGCCCATGAGACTTTTAGTTTTTAAAAATGTTTTCATTTTTGATGAGACGCTGAATAAAAGAAGTTTAATCGCCGGCAAACGAAAACCTGCGATTTCCCGTAAATCCCCGACTCGGCCCGTATAGTCAAAAGTATACAAAGAAAGTACCCAGGGTGTAAACTCATTTCCCGAACGATTTTTTAAATTATTTTTTCACCACTAAAACGCATGAGACTTGTAGTTTTCAAAAATGTTTTCATTTTTGATGAGACGCTGAATAAAAGAAGTTTAATCGCCGGCAAACGAAAACCTGCTATTTCCCGTAAATCCCGGACTCGGCCCGTATAGTCAAAAGTATACAAAGAAAGTACCCAGGGAGTAAACTCATTTCCCAAACGATTATTTAAATTATTATTTCACCACTAAAGCCCATGAGACTTGTAGTTTTCAAAAATGCTTTCATTTTTGATGAGACGCTGAATAAAAGAAGTTTAATCGCCGGCAAACGAAAACCCGCCATTTCCCGTAAACCCCGGACTCGGCCCGTATAGTAAAAAGTATACAAAGAAAGTACCCAGGGAGTAAACTCATTTCCCGAACTATTTTTTAAATTATTTTTTCACCACTAAAACGCATGAGACTTGTAGTTTTCAAAAATGTTTTCATTTTTGATGAGACGCTGAATAAAAGAAGTTTAATCACCGGCAAACGAAAACCTGCGATTTCCCGTAAATCCCGGACTCGGCCCGTATAGTCAAAAGTATACAAAGAAAGTACCCAGGGTGTAAACTCATTTCCCGAACGATTTTTTAAATTATTTTTTCACCACTAAAACGCATGAGACTTGTAGTTTTCAATAATGTTTTCATTTTTAATGAGACGCTGAATAAAAGAAGTTTAATCGCCGGCAAACGAAAACCTGCTATTTCCCGTAAATCCCAGACTCGGCCCGTATAGTCAAAAGTATACAAAGAAAGTACCCAGGGAGTAAACTCATTTCCCAAACGATTATTTAAATTATTATTTCACCACTAAAGCCCATGAGACTTTTAGTTTTTAAAAATGTTTTCATTTTTGATGAGACGCTGAATAAAAGAAGTTTAATCGCCGGCAAACGAAAACCTGCGATTTCCCGTAAATCCCCGACTCGGCCCGTATAGTCAAAAGTATACAAAGAAAGTACCCAGGGTGTAAACTCATTTCCCGAACGATTTTTTAAATTATTTTTTCACCACTAAAACGCATGAGACTTGTAGTTTTCAAAAATGTTTTCATTTTTGATGAGACGCTGAATAAAAGAAGTTTAATCGCCGGCAAACGAAAACCTGCTATTTCCCGTAAATCCCGGACTCGGCCCGTATAGTCAAAAGTATACAAAGAAAGTACCCAGGGAGTAAACTCATTTCCCAAACGATTATTTAAATTATTATTTCACCACTAAAGCCCATGAGACTTGTAGTTTTCAAAAATGCTTTCATTTTTGATGAGACGCTGAATAAAAGAAGTTTAATCGCCGGCAAACGAAAACCCGCCATTTCCCGTAAACCCCGGACTCGGCCCGTATAGTAAAAAGTATACAAAGAAAGTACCCAGGGAGTAAACTCATTTCCCGAACTATTTTTTAAATTATTTTTTCACCACTAAAACGCATGAGACTTGTAGTTTTCAAAAATGTTTTCATTTTTGATGAGACGCTGAATAAAAGAAGTTTAATCACCGGCAAACGAAAACCTGCGATTTCCCGTAAATCCCGGACTCGGCCCGTATAGTCAAAAGTATACAAAGAAAGTACCCGGGGTGTAAACTCATTTCCCGAACGATTTTTTAAATTATTATTTCACCACTAAAGCCCATGAGACTTGTAGTTTTTAAAAATGTTTTCATTTTTGATGAGACGCTGAATAAAAGAAGTTTAATCGCCGGCAAACGAAAACCTGCGATTTCCCGTAAATCCCGGACTCGGCCCGTATAGTTAAAAGTATACAAGGAAAGTACCCAGTGAGTAAACTCATTTCCAGAACGAATTTGTAAATTATTTCTTCACCACTAAAACGTATGAGACTTGTAGTTTTCAAAAATGTTTTCATTTTTGATGAGACGCTGAATAAAAGAAGTTTAATCGCCGGCAAACGAAAACCTGCGATTTCCCGTAAATCCCGGACTCGGCCCGTATAGTTAAAAGTATACAAGGAAAGTACCCAGTGAGTAAACTCATTTCCAGAACGAATTTTTAAATTATTTCTTCACCACTAAAACGTATGAGACTTGTAGTTTTCAAAAATGTTTTCATTTTTGATGAGACGCTGAATAAAAGAAGTTTAATCGCCGGCAAACGAAAACCCGCCATTTCCCGTAAACCCCGGACTCGGCCCGTATAGTCAAAAGTATACAAAGATAGTACCCAGGGAGTAAACTCATTTCCCGAACGATTTTTTAAATTATTTTTTCACAACTAAAACGCATGAGACTTGTAGTTTTCAAAAATGTTTTCATTTTTGATGAGACGCTGAATAAAAGAAGTTTAATCGCCGGCAAACAAAAACCTGCTATTTCCCGTAAATCCCAGACTCGGCCCGTATAGTCAAAAGTATACAAAGAAAGTACCCAGGGAGTAAACTCATTTCCCGAACGATTTTTTAAATTACTTTTTCACCACTAAAACGCATGAGACTTGTAGTTTTTAGAAATGTTTTCATTTTTGATGAGACGCTGAATAAAAGAAGTTTAATCGCCGGCAAACGAAAACCTGCGATTTCCCGTAAATCCCCGACTCGGCCCGCATAGTCAAAAGTATCCAAAGAAAGTACCCAGGGTGTAAACTCATTTCCCGAACGATTTTTTAAATTATTTTTTCACCACTAAAACGCATGAGACTTGTAGTTTTCAAAAATGTTTTCATTTTTGATGAGACGCTGAATAAAAGAAGTTTAATCGCCGGCAAACGAAAACCTGCTATTTCCCGTAAATCCCGGACTCGGCCCGTATAGTCAAAAGTATACAAAGAAAGTACCCAGGGAGTAAACTCATTTCCCAAACGATTATTTAAATTATTATTTCACCACTAAAGCCCATGAGACTTGTAGTTTTCAAAAATGTTCTCATTTTTGATGAGACGCTGAATAAAAGAAGTTTAATCGCCGGCAAACGAAAACCTGCTATTTCCCGTAAATCCCCGACTCGGCCCGTATAGTCAAAAGTATACAAAAAAGTACCCAGGGAGTAAACGCATTGCACCGAACTATTTTTTAAATTATTTTTTCACCACTAAAACGCATGAGACTTGTAGTTTTCAAAAATGTTTTCATTTTTGATGAGACGCTGAATAAAAGAAGTTTAATCGCCGGCAAACGAAAACCTGCGATTTCCCGTAAATCCCCGACTCGGCCCGTATAGTCAAAAGTATACAAAGAAAGTACCCAGGGTGTAAACTCATTTCCCGAACGATTTTTTAAATTATTTTTTCACCACTAAAACGCATGAGACTTGTAGTTTTCAAAAATGTTTTCATTTATGATGAGACGCTGAATAAAAGAAGTTTAATCGCCGGCAAACGAAAACCTGCTATTTCCCGTAAATCCCGGACTCGGCCCGTATAGTCAAAAGTATACAAAGAAAGTACCCAGGGAGTAAACTCATTTCCCAAACGATTATTTAAATTATTATTTCACCACTAAAGCCCATGAGACTTGTAGTTTTCAAAAATGTTCTCATTTTTGATGAGACGCTGAATAAAAGAAGTTTAATCGCCGGCAAACGAAAACCTGCTATTTCCCGTAAATCCCGGACTCGGCCCGTATAGTCAAAAGTATACAAAGAAAGTACCCAGGGAGTAAACGCATTGCACCGAACTATTTTTTAAATTATTTTTTCACCACTAAAACGCATGAGACTTGTAGTTTTCAAAAATGTTTTCATTTTTGATGAGACGCTGAATAAAAGAAGTTTAATCGCCGGCAAACGAAAACCTGCGATTTCCCGTAAATCCCGGACTCGGCCCGTATAGTCAAAAGTATACAAAGAAAGTACCCGGGGTGTAAACTCATTTCCCGAACGATTTTTTAAATAATTATTTCACCACTAAAGCCCATGAGACTTGTAGTTTTTAAAAATGTTTTCATTTTTGATGAGACGCTGAATAAAAGAAGTTTAATCGCCGGCAAACGAAAACCTGCGATTTCCCGTAAATCCCGGACTCGGCCCGTATAGTTAAAAGTATACAAGGAAAGTACCCAGTGAGTAAACTCATTTCCAGAACGAATTTTTAAATTATTTTTTCACCACTAAAACGTAAGAGACTTGTAGTTTTCAAAAATGTTTTCATTTTTGATGAGACGCTGAATAAAAGAAGTTTAATCGCCGGCAAACTAAAACCTGCTATTTCCCGTAAATCCCGGACTCGGCCCGTATAGTCAAAAGTATACAAAGAAAGTACCCAGGGAGTAAACTCATTTCCCAAACGATTATTTAAATTATTATTTCACCACTAAAGCCCATGAGACTTTTAGTTTTTAAAAATGTTTTCATTTTTGATGAGACGCTGAATAAAAGAAGTTTAATCGCCGGCAAACGAAAACCTGCGATTTCCCGTAAATCCCCGACTCGGCCCGTATAGTCAAAAGTATACAAAGAAAGTACCCAGGGTGTAAACTCATTTCCCGAACGATTTTTTAAATTATTTTTTCACCACTAAAACGCATAAGACTTGTAGTTTTCAAAAATGTTTTCATTTTTGATGAGACGCTGAATAAAAGAAGTTTAATCGCCGGCAAACGAAAACCTGCGATTTCCCGTAAATCCCGGACTCGGCCCGTATAGTCAAAAGTATACAAAGATAGTACCCAGGGAGTAAACTCATTTCCCGAACGATTTTTTAATTCATTTATTCACCACTAAAACGCATGAGACTTGTAGTTTTTAGAAATCTTTTCATTTTTGATGAGAGGCTTAATGAAAGTGGTTTAATCGCCGGCAAACGAAAACCTGCGATTTCCCGTAAATCCCGTACTCGGCCCGTATAGTCAAAAGTATACAAAGAAAGTACCCAGGGTGTAAACTCATTTCTCGAACGATTTTTTAAATTATTTTTTCACCACTAAAACGCATGAGACTTGTAGTTTTCAAAAATGTTTTCATTTTTGATGAGACGCTGAATAAAAGAAGTTTAATCGCCGGCAAACGAAAACCTGCGATTTCCCGTAAATCCCCGACTCGGCCCGTATAGTCAAAAGTATACAAAGAAAGTACCCAGGGTGTAAACTGATTTCCCGAACGATTTTTTAAATTATTTTTTCACCACTAAAACGCATGAGACTTGTAGTTTTCAATAATGTTTTCATTTTTAATGAGACGCTGAATAAAAGAAGTTTAATCTCCGGCAAACGAAAACCTGCTATTTCCCGTAAATCCCAGACTCGGCCCGTATAGTCAAAAGTATACAAAGAAAGTACCCAGGGAGTAAACTCATTTCCCAAACGATTATTTAAATTATTATTTCACCACTAAAGCCCATGAGACTTTTAGTTTTTAAAAATGTTTTCATTTTTGATGAGACGCTGAATAAAAGAAGTTTAATCGCCGGCAAACGAAAACCTGCGATTTCCCGTAAATCCCCGACTCGGCCCGTATAGTCAAAAGTATACAAAGAAAGTACCCAGGGTGTAAACTCATTTCCCGAACGATTTTTTAAATTTTTTTTTCACCACTAAAACGCATGAGACTTGTAGTTTTCAAAAATGTTTTCATTTTTGATGAGACGCTGAATAAAAGAAGTTTAATCGCCGGCAAACGAAAACCTGCTATTTCCCGTAAATCCCGGACTCAGCCCGTATAGTCAAAAGTATACAAAGAAAGTACCCAGGGAGTAAACTCATTTCCCAAACGATTATTTAAATTATTATTTCACCACTAAAGCCCATGAGACTTGTAGTTTTCAAAAATGTTTTAATTTTTGATGAGACGCTGAATAAAAGAAGTTTAATCGCCGGCAAACAAAAACCCGCCATTTCCCGTAAACCCCGGACTCGGCCCGTATAGTCAAAAGTATACAAAGATAGTACCCAGGGAGTAAACTCATTTCCCGAACGATTTTTTAATTCATTTATTCACCACTAAAACGCATGAGACTTGTAGTTTTTAGAAATCTTTTCATTTTTGATGAGAGGCTTAATGAAAGTGGTTTAATCGCCGGCAAACGAAAACCTGCGATTTCCCGTAAATCCCGGACTCGGCCCGTATAGTCAAAAGTATACAAAGAAAGTACCCAGGGTGTAAACTCATTTCTCGAACGATTTTTTAAATTATTTTTTCACCACTAAAACGCATGAGACTTGTAGTTTTCAAAAATGTTTTCATTTTTGATGAGACGCTGAATAAAAGAAGTTTAATCGCCGGCAAACGAAAACCTGCGATTTCCCGTAAATCCCCGACTCGGCCCGTATAGTCAAAAGTATACAAAGAAAGTACCCAGGGTGTAAACTGATTTCCCGAACGATTTTTTAAATTATTTTTTCACCACTAAAACGCATGAGACTTGTAGTTTTCAATAATGTTTTCATTTTTAATGAGACGCTGAATAAAAGAAGTTTAATCGCCGGCAAACGAAAACCTGCTATTTCCCGTAAATCCCAGACTCGGCCCGTATAGTCAAAAGTATACAAAGAAAGTACCCAGGGAGTAAACTCATTTCCCAAACGATTATTTAAATTATTATTTCACCACTAAAGCCCATGAGACTTTTAGTTTTTAAAAATGTTTTCATTTTTGATGAGACGCTGAATAAAAGAAGTTTAATCGCCGGCAAAAGAAAACCTGCGATTTCCCGTAAATCCCCGACTCGGCCCGTATAGTCAAAAGTATACAAAGAAAGTACCCAGGGTGTAAACTCATTTCCCGAACGATTTTTTAAATTATTTTTTCACCACTAAAACGCATGAGACTTGTAGTTTTCAAAAATGTTTTCATTTTTGATGAGACGCTGAATAAAAGAAGTTTAATCGCCGGCAAACGAAAACCTGCTATTTCCCGTAAATCCCGGACTCAGCCCGTATAGTCAAAAGTATACAAAGAAAGTACCCAGGGAGTAAACTCATTTCCCAAACGATTATTTAAATTATTATTTCACCACTAAAGCCCATGAGACTTGTAGTTTTCAAAAATGTTTTAATTTTTGATGAGACGCTGAATAAAAGAAGTTTAATCGCCGGCAAACAAAAACCCGCCATTTCCCGTAAACCCCGGACTCGGCCCGTATAGTCAAAAGTATACAAAGAAAGTACCCAGGGAGTAAACTCATTTCCTGAACTATTTTTTAAATTATTTTTTCACCACTAAAACGCATGAGACTTGTAGTTTTCAAAAATGTTTTCATTTTTGATGAGACGCTGAATAAAAGAAGTTTAATCGCCGGCAAACGAAAACCTGCGATTTCCCGTAAATCCCGGACTCGGCCCGTATAGTCAAAAGTATACAAAGAAAGTACCCAGGGTGTAAACTCATTTCCCGAACGATTTTTTAAATTATTTTTTCACCACTAAAACGCATAAGACTTGTAGTTTTCAAAAATGTTTTCATTTTTGATGAGACGCTGAATAAAAGAAGTTTAATCGCCGGCAAACGAAAACCTGCGATTTCCCGTAAATCCCGGACTCGGCCCGTATAGTCAAAAGTATACAAAGATAGTACCCAGGGAGTAAACTCATTTCCCGAACGATTTTTTAATTCATTTATTCACCACTAAAACGCATGAGACTTGTAGTTTTTAGAAATCTTTTCATTTTTGATGAGAGGCTTAATGAAAGTGGTTTAATCGCCGGCAAACGAAAACCTGCGATTTCCCGTAAATCCCGGACTCGGCCCGTATAGTCAAAAGTATACAAAGAAAGTACCCAGGGTGTAAACTCATTTCTCGAACGATTTTTTAAATTATTTTTTCACCACTAAAACGCATGAGACTTGTAGTTTTCAAAAATGTTTTCATTTTTGATGAGACGCTGAATAAAAGAAGTTTAATCGCCGGCAAACGAAAACCTGCGATTTCCCGTAAATCCCCGACTCGGCCCGTATAGTCAAAAGTATACAAAGAAAGTACCCAGGGTGTAAACTGATTTCCCGAACGATTTTTTAAATTATTTTTTCACCACTAAAACGCATGAGACTTGTAGTTTTCAATAATGTTTTCATTTTTAATGAGACGCTGAATAAAAGAAGTTTAATCGCCGGCAAACGAAAACCTGCTATTTCCCGTAAATCCCAGACTCGGCCCGTATAGTCAAAAGTATACAAAGAAAGTACCCAGGGAGTAAACTCATTTCCCAAACGATTATTTAAATTATTATTTCACCACTAAAGCCCATGAGACTTTTAGTTTTTAAAAATGTTTTCATTTTTGATGAGACGCTGAATAAAAGAAGTTTAATCGCCGGCAAAAGAAAACCTGCGATTTCCCGTAAATCCCCGACTCGGCCCGTATAGTCAAAAGTATACAAAGAAAGTACCCAGGGTGTAAACTCATTTCCCGAACGATTTTTTAAATTATTTTTTCACCACTAAAACGCATGAGACTTGTAGTTTTCAAAAATGTTTTCATTTTTGATGAGACGCTGAATAAAAGAAGTTTAATCGCCGGCAAACGAAAACCTGCTATTTCCCGTAAATCCCGGACTCAGCCCGTATAGTCAAAAGTATACAAAGAAAGTACCCAGGGAGTAAACTCATTTCCCAAACGATTATTTAAATTATTATTTCACCACTAAAGCCCATGAGACTTGTAGTTTTCAAAAATGTTTTAATTTTTGATGAGACGCTGAATAAAAGAAGTTTAATCGCCGGCAAACAAAAACCCGCCATTTCCCGTAAACCCCGGACTCGGCCCGTATAGTCAAAAGTATACAAAGAAAGTACCCAGGGAGTAAACTCATTTCCTGAACTATTTTTTAAATTATTTTTTCACCACTAAAACGCATGAGACTTGTAGTTTTCAAAAATGTTTTCATTTTTGATGAGACGCTGAATAAAAGAAGTTTAATCGCCGGCAAACGAAAACCTGCGATTTCCCGTAAATCCCGGACTCGGCCCGTATAGTCAAAAGTATACAAAGAAAGTACCCGGGGTGTAAACTCATTTTCCGAACGATTTTTTAAATTATTATTTCACCACTAAGGCCCATGAGACTTGTAGTTTTTAAAAATGTTTTCATTTTTGATGAGATGCTGAATAAAAGAAGTTTAATCGCCGGCAAACGAAAACCTGCGATTTCCCGTAAATCCCGGACTCGGCCCGTATAGTTAAAAGTATACAAGGAAAGTACCCAGTGAGTAAACTCATTTCCAGAACGAATTTTTAAATTATTTTTTCACCACTAAAACGTATGAGACTTGTAGTTTTCAAAAATGTTTTCATTTTTGATGAGACGCTGAATAAAAGAAGTTTAATCGCCGGCAAACGAAAACCTGCGATTTCCCGTAAATCCCGGACTCGGCCCGTATAGTTAAAAGTATACAAGGAAAGTACCCAGTGAGTAAACTCATTTCCAAAACGATTTTTTAAATTATCTTTTCACCACTAAAACGCTTGAGACTTGTAGTTTTCAATAATGTTTTCATTTTTAATGAGACGCTGAATAAAAGAAGTTTAATCGCCGGCAAACGAAAACCTGCTATTTCCCGTAAATCCCAGACTCGGCCCGTATAGTCAAAAGTATACAAAGAAAGTACCCAGGGAGTAAACTCATTTCCCAAACGATTATTTAAATTATTATTTCACCACTAAAGCCCATGAGACTTTTAGTTTTTAAAAATGTTTTCATTTTTGATGAGACGCTGAATAAAAGAAGTTTAATCGCCGGCAAACGCAAACCTGCGATTTCCCGTAAATCCCCGACTCGGCCCGTATAGTCAAAAGTATACAAAGAAAGTACCCAGGGTGTAAACTCATTTCCCGAACGATTTTTTAAATTAGTTTTTCACCACTAAAACGCATGAGACTTGTAGTTTTCAAAAATGTTTTCATTTTTGATGAGACGCTGAATAAAAGAAGTTTAATCGCCGGCAAACGAAAACCTGCTATTTCCCGTAAATCCCGGACTCAGCCCGTATAGTCAAAAGTATACAAAGAAAGTACCCAGGGAGTAAACTCATTTCCCAAACGATTATTTAAATTATTATTTCACCACTAAAGCCCATGAGACTTGTAGTTTTCAAAAATGTTTTCATTTTTGATGAGACGCTGAATAAAAGAAGTTTAATCGCCGGCAAACGAAAACCCGCCATTTCCCGTAAACCCCGGACTCGGCCCGTATAGTCAAAAGTATACAAAGAAAGTACCCAGGGAGTAAACTCATTTCCTGAACTATTTTTTAAATTATTTTTTAACCACTAAAACGCATGAGACTTGTAGTTTTCAAAAATGTTTTCATTTTTGATGAGACGCTGAATAAAAGAAGTTTAATCGCCGGCAAACGAAAACCTGCGATTTCCCGTAAATCCCGGACTCGGCCCGTATAGTCAAAAGTATACAAAGAAAGTACCCGGGGTGTAAACTCATTTTCCGAACGATTTTTTAAATTATTATTTCACCACTAAAGCCCATGAGACTTGTAGTTTTTAAAAATGTTTTCATTTTTGATGAGACGCTGAATAAAAGAAGTTTAATCGCCGGCAAACGAAAACCTGCGATTTCCCGTAAATCCCGGACTCGGCCCGTATAGTTAAAAGTATACAAGGAAAGTACCCAGTGAGTAAACTCATTTCCAGAACGAATTTTTAAATTATTTTTTCACCACTAAAACGTATGAGACTTGTAGTTTTCAAAAATGTTTTCATTTTTGATGAGACGCTGAATAAAAGAAGTTTAATCGCCGGCAAACGAAAACCTGCGATTTCCCGTAAATCCCGGACTCGGCCCGTATAGTTAAAAGTATACAAGGAAAGTACCCAGTGAGTAAACTCATTTCCAAAACGATTTTTTAAATTATCTTTTCACCACTAAAACGCTTGAGACTTGTAGTTTTCAAAAATGTTTTCATTTTTGATGAGACGCTGAATAAAAGAAGTTTAATCGCCGGCAAACGAAAACCCGCCATTTCCCGTAAACCCCGGACTCGGCCCGTATAGTCAAAAGTATACAAAGATAGTACCCAGGGATTAAACTCATTTCCCGAACGATTTTTTAATTCATTTATTCACCACTAAAACGCATGAGACTTGTAGTTTTCAGAAATCTTTTCATTTTTGATGAGACGCTGAATAAAAGAAGTTTAATCGCCGGCAAACGAAAACCTGCGATTTCCCGTAAATCCCGGACTCGGCCCGTATAGTTAAAAGTATACAAGGAAAGTACCCAGTGAGTAAACTCATTTCCAAAACGATTTTTTAAATTATCTTTTCACCACTAAAACGCTTGAGACTTGTAGTTTTCAATAATGTTTTCATTTTTAATGAGACGCTGAATAAAAGAAGTTTAATCGCCGGCAAACGAAAACCTGCTATTTCCCGTAAATCCCAGACTCGGCCCGTATAGTCAAAAGTATACAAAGAAAGTACCCAGGGAGTAAACTCATTTCCCAAACGATTATTTAAATTATTATTTCACCACTAAAGCCCATGAGACTTTTAGTTTTTAAAAATGTTTTCATTTTTGATGAGACGCTGAATAAAAGAAGTTTAATCGCCGGCAAACGCAAACCTGCGATTTCCCGTAAATCCCCGACTCGGCCCGTATAGTCAAAAGTATACAAAGAAAGTACCCAGGGTGTAAACTCATTTCCCGAACGATTTTTTAAATTATTTTTTCACCACTAAAACGCATGAGACTTGTAGTTTTCAAAAATGTTTTCATTTTTGATGAGACGCTGAATAAAAGAAGTTTAATCGCCGGCAAACGAAAACCTGCTATTTCCCGTAAATCCCGGACTCAGCCCGTATAGTCAAAAGTATACAAAGAAAGTACCCAGGGAGTAAACTCATTTCCCAAACGATTATTTAAATTATTATTTCACCACTAAAGCCCATGAGACTTGTAGTTTTCAAAAATGTTTTCATTTTTGATGAGACGCTGAATAAAAGAAGTTTAATCGCCGGCAAACGGAAACCCGCCATTTCCCGTAAACCCCGGACTCGGCCCGTATAGTCAAAAGTATACAAAGAAAGTACCCAGGGAGTAAACTCATTTCCTGAACTATTTTTTAAATTATTTTTTAACCACTAAAACGCATGAGACTTGTAGTTTTCAAAAATGTTTTCATTTTTGATGAGACGCTGAATAAAAGAAGTTTAATCGCCGGCAAACGAAAACCTGCGATTTCCCGTAAATCCCGGACTCGGCCCGTATAGTCAAAAGTATACAAAGAAAGTACCCGGGGTGTAAACTCATTTTCCGAACGATTTTTTAAATTATTATTTCACCACTAAAGCCCATGAGACTTGTAGTTTTTAAAAATGTTTTCATTTTTGATGAGACGCTGAATAAAAGAAGTTTAATCGCCGGCAAACGAAAACCTGCGATTTCCCGTAAATCCCGGACTCGGCCCGTATAGTTAAAAGTATACAAGGAAAGTACCCAGTGAGTAAACTCATTTCCAGAACGAATTTTTAAATTATTTTTTCACCACTAAAACGTATGAGACTTGTAGTTTTCAAAAATGTTTTCATTTTTGATGAGACGCTGAATAAAAGAAGTTTAATCGCCGGCAAACGAAAACCTGCGATTTCCCGTAAATCCCGGACTCGGCCTGTATAGTTAAAAGTATACAAGGAAAGTACCCAGTGAGTAAACTCATTTCCAAAACGATTTTTTAAATTATCTTTTCACCACTAAAACGCTTGAGACTTGTAGTTTTCAAAAATGTTTTCATTTTTGATGAGACGCTGAATAAAAGAAGTTTAATCGCCGGCAAACGAAAACCCGCCATTTCCCGTAAACCCCGGACTCGGCCCGTATAGTCAAAAGTATACAAAGATAGTACCCAGGGATTAAACTCATTTCCCGAACGATTTTTTAATTCATTTATTCACCACTAAAACGCATGAGACTTGTAGTTTTCAGAAATCTTTTCATTTTTGATGAGACGCTTAATGAAAGTGGTTTAATCGCCGGCAAACGAAAACCTGCGATTTCCCGTAAATCCCGGACTCGGCCCGTATAGTCAAAAGTATACAAAGAAAGTACCCAGGGAGTAAACTCATTTCCCAAACGATTATTTAAATTATTATTTCACCACTAAAGCCCATGAGACTTGTAGTTTTCAAAAATGTTTTCATTTTTGATGAGACGCTGAATAAAAGAAGTTTAATCGCCGGCAAACGAAAACCCGCCATTTCCCGTAAACCCCGGACTCGGCCCGTATAGTCAAAAGTATACAAAGAAAGTACCCAGGGAGTAAACTCATTTCCCGAACTATTTTTTAAATTATTTTTTCACCACTAAAACGCATGAGACTTGTAGTTTTCAAAAATGTTTTCATTTTTGATGAGACGCTGAATAAAAGAAGTTTAATCGCCGGCAAACGAAAACCTGCGATTTCCCGTTAATCCCGGACTCGGCCCGTATAGTCAAAAGTATACAAAGAAAGTACCCGGGGTGTAAACTCATTTCCCGAACGATTTTTTAAATTATTATTTCACCACTAAAGCCCATGAGACTTGTAGTTTTTAAAAATGTTTTCATTTTTGATGAGACGCTGAATAAAAGAAGTTTAATGGCCGGCAAACGTAAACCTGCGATTTCCCGTAAATCCCGGACTCGGCCCGTATAGTTAAAAGTATGCAAGGAAAGTACCCAGTGAGTAAACACATTTCCAAAACGATTTTTTAAATTATCTTTTCACCACTAAAACGCTTGAGACTTGTAGTTTTCAAAAATGTTTTCATTTTTGATGAGACGCTGAATAAAAGAAGTTTAATCGCCGGCAAACGAAAACCCGCCATTTCCCGTAAACCCCGGACTCGGCCCGTATAGTCAAAAGTATACAAAGATAGTACCCAGGGAGTAAACTCATTTCCCGAACGATTTTTTAATTCATTTATTCACCACTAAAACGCATGAGACTTGTAGTTTTCAGAAATCTTTTCATTTTTGATGAGACGCTTAATGAAAGTGGTTTAATCGCCGGCAAACGAAAACCTGCGATTTCCCGTAAATCCCGGACTCGGCCCGTATAGTCAAAAGTATACAAAGAAAGTACCCAGGGTGTAAACTCATTTCTCGAACGATTTTTTAAATTATTTTTTCACCACTAAAACGCATGAGACTTGTAGTTTTCAAAAATGTTTTCATTTTTGATGAGACGCTGAATAAAAGAAGTTTAATCGCCGGCAAACGAAAACCTGCTATTTCCCGTAAATCCCGGACTCGGCCCGTATAGTCAAAAGTATACAAAGAAAGTACCCAGGGAGTAAACTCATTTCCCAAACGATTATTTAAATTATTATTTCACCACTAAAGCCCATGAGACTTTTAGTTTTTAAAAATGTTTTCATTTTTGATGAGACGCTGAATAAAAGAAGTTTAATCGCCGGCAAACGAAAACCTGCGATTTCCCGTAAATCCCCGACTCGGCCCGTATAGTCAAAAGTATACAAAGAAAGTACCCAGGGTGTAAACTCATTTCCCGAACGATTTTTTAAATTATTTTTTCACCACTAAAACGCATGAGACTTGTAGTTTCCAAAAATGTTTTCATTTTTGATGAGACGCTGAATAAAAGAAGTTTAATCGCCGGCAAACGAAAACCTGCGATTTCCCGTAAATCCCGGACTCGGCCCGTATAGTCAAAAGTATACAAAGATAGTACCCAGGGAGTAAACTCATTTCCCGAACGATTTTATTAATTCATTTATTCACCACTAAAACGCATGAGACTTGTAGTTTTCAGAAATCTTTTCATTTTTGATGAGAGGCTTAATGAAAGTGGTTTAATCGCCGGCAAACGAAAACCTGCGATTTCCCGTAAATCCCCGACTCGGCCCGTATAGTCAAAAGTATACAAAGAAAGTACCCAGGGTGTAAACTCATTTCCCGAACGATTTTTTAAATTATTTTTTCACCACTAAAACGCATGAGACTTGTAGTTTTCAAAAATGTTTTCATTTTTGATGAGACGCTGAATAAAAGAAGTTTAATCGCCGGCAAACGAAAACCTGCTATTTCCCGTAAATCCTGGACTCGGCCCGTATAGTCAAAAGTATACAAAGAAAGTACCCAGGGAGTAAACTCATTTCCCAAACGATTATTTAAATTATTATTTTTTTACCACTAAAGCCCATGAGACTTGTAGTTTTTAAAAATGTTTTCATTTTTGATGAGACGCTGAATAAAAGAAGTTTAATCGCCGGCAAACGAAAACCTGCGATTTCCCGTAAATCCCCGACTCGGCCCGTATAGTCAAAAGTATACAAAGAAAGTACCCAGGGTGTAAACTCATTTCCCGAACGATTTTTTAAATTATTTTTTCACCTCTAAAACGCATGAGACTTGTAGTTTTCAAAAATGTTTTCATTTTTGATGAGACGCTGAATAAAAGAAGTTTAATCGCCGGCAAACGAAAACCTGCGATTTCCCGTAAATCCCGGACTCGGCCCGTATAGTCAAAAGTATACAAAGATAGTACCCAGGGAGTAAACTCATTTCCCGAACGATTTTTTAATTCATTTATTCACCACTAAAACGCATGAGACTTGTAGTTTTCAGAAATCTTTTCATTTTTGATGAGAGGCTTAATGAAAGTGGTTTAATCGCCGGCAAACGAAAACCTGCGATTTCCCGTAAATCCCCGACTCGGCCCGTATAGTCAAAAGTAAACAAAGAAAGTACCCAGGGTGTAAACTCATTTCCCGAACGATTTTTTAAATTATTTTTTCACCACTAAAACGCATGAGACTTGTAGTTTTCAAAAATGTTTTCATTTTTGATGAGACGCTGAATAAAAGAAGTTTAATCGCTGGCAAACGAAAACCTGCTATTTCCCGTAAATCCTGGACTCGGCCCGTATAGTCAAAAGTATACAAAGAAAGTACCCAGGGAGTAAACTCATTTCCCAAACGATTATTTAAATTATTATTTTTTTACCACTAAAGCCCATGAGACTTGTAGTTTTTAAAAATGTTTTCATTTTTGATGAGACGCTGAATAAAAGAAGTTTAATCGCCGGCGAACGAAAACCCGCGATTTCCTGTAAATCTCGGATTCGGCCCGCAGAGTCAAAAGTATACAAGGAAAGTACCCAGTGAGTAAACTCATTTCCAAAACGATTTTTTAAATTATCTTTTCACCACTAAAACGCTTGAGACTTGTAGTTTTCAAAAATGTTTTCATTTTTGATGAGACGCTGAATAAAAGAAGTTTAATCGCCGGCAAACGAAAACCCGCCATTTCCCGTAAACCCCGGACTCGGCCCGTATAGTCAAAAGTATACAAAGAAAGTACCCAGGGAGTAAACTCATTTCCCGAACGATTTTTTAAATTATTTTTTCACCACTAAAACGCATGAGACTTGTAGTTTTCAAAAATGTTTTCATTTTTGATGAGAGGCTGATTAAAAGAAGTTTAATTGCCGGCAAACGAAAACCTGCGATTTCCCGTAAATCCCGGACTCGGCCCGTATAGTCAAAAGTATACAAAGAAAGTACCCGGGGTGTAAACTCATTTCCCGAACGATTTTTTAAATTATTATTTCACCACTAAAGCCCATGAGACTTGTAGTTTTTAAAAATGTTTTCATTTTTGATGAGACGCTGAATAAAAGAAGTTTAATTGCCGGCAAACGAAAACCCGCGACTTCCCGTAAATCCCGGACTCGGCCCGTATAGTCAAAAGTATACAAAGAAAGTACCCAGGGAGTAAACTCATTTCCCGAACGATTTTTTAAATTAATTTTCACCAATAAAACGCATGAGACTTGTAGTTTTCAGAAATGTTTTCATTTTTGATGAGACGCTTAATGAAAGTTGTTTAATCGCCGGCAAACGAAAACCCGCGATTTCCCGTAAATCCCGGGCTTGGCCCGTATAGTCGAATTTATACAAAGAAAGTACCCTGTGAGTAAACTCATTTCCGAAACGATTTTTTCAATTATCTTTTCACCACTAAAACGCATGAGACTTGTAGTTTTCAGAAATGTTTTCATTTTTGATGAGACGCCTAATGAATGTTGTTTAATCGCCGGCAAACGAAAACCTGCGATTTCCCGTAAATCCCGGGCTTGGCCCGTATAGTCGAATGTATACAAAGAAATTACCCTGTGAGTAAACTCATTTCCGAAACGATTTTTTCAATTATCTTTTCACCACTAAAACGCATGAGACTTGTAGTTTTCAGAAATGTTTTCATTTTTGATGAGACGCCTAATGAAAGTTGTTTAATCGCCGGCAAACGAAAACCCGCGATTTCCCGTAAATCCCGGGCTTGGCCCGTATAGTTGAATGTATACAAAGAAAGTACCCTGTGAGTAAACTCATTTCCGAAACGATTTTTTCAATTATCTTTTCACCACTAAAACGCATGAGACTTGCAGTTTTCAAAAATGTTTTCATTTTTGATGAGACGCTTAATAAAAGAGGTTTAATCACCGGCAAACCAAATCCCGCGATTTCCCGTAAATCCCGGGCTTGGCCCGTATAGTCGAATGTATACAAAGAAAGTACCCAGGGAGTAAACTCATTTCCCGAACGATTTTTTAAATTTTTTTTTCACCTCTAAAACGCATGAGACTTGTAGTTTTCAAAAATGTTTTCATTTTTGATGAGACGCTTAATGAAAGAGGTTTAATCGCCGGCAAACGAAAACCCGCGATTTCCCGTAAATCCCGGGCTTGGCCCGTATAGTCGAATGTATACAAAGAAATTACCCTGTGAGTAAACTCATTTCCGAAACGATTTTTTCAATTATATTTTCACCACTAAAACGCACGAGACTTGCAGTTTTCAAAAATGTTTTCATTTTTCATGAGACGCTTAATAAAAGAGGTTTAATCGCCGACAAACGAAAACCCGCGATTTCCCGTAAATCCCGGGCTTGGCCCGTATAGTCGAATGTATACAAAGAAAGTACCCAGGGAGTAAACTCATTTCCCGAACGATTTTTTAAATTTTTTTTTCACCTCTAAAACGCATGAGACTTGTAGTTTTCAAAAATGTTTTCATTTTTGATGAGACGCTTAATGAAAGAGGTTTAATCACCGGCAAATGAAAACCCGCGATTTTCCGTAAATCCCGGGCTTGGCCCGTATAGTCGAATGTATACAAAGAAAGTACCCTCTGAGTAAACTCATTTCCAGAACGATTTTTTAATTTATTTTTTCACCACTAAAACGCATGAGACTTGTTGTTTTCAAAAATGTTTTCATTTTTGATGAGACGCTTAATAAAAGTACCCTGTGAGTAAACTCATTTCCAGAACGATTTTTTAATTTATTTTTTCACCACTAAAACGCATGAGACTTGTTGTTTTCAAAAATGTTTTCATTTTTGATGAGACGCTTAATGAAAGAGAAATAATCGCCGGCAAACGAAAACCCGAGATTTCCCGTTAATCCCGGGCTTGGCCCGTATAGTCGAATGTATACAAAGAAATTACCCTGTGAGTAAACTCATTTCCGAAACGATTTTTTCAATTATATTTTCACCACTAAAACGCACGAGACTTGCAGTTTTCAAAAATGTTTTCATTTTTCATGAGACGCTTAATAAAAGAGGTTTAATCGCCGACAAACGAAAACCCGCGATTTCCCGTAAATCCCGGGCTTGGCCCGTATAGTCGAATGTATACAAAGAAAGTACCCAGGGAGTAAACTCATTTCCCGAACGATTTTTTAAATTTTTTTTTCACCTCTAAAACGCATGAGACTTGTACTTTTCAAAAATGTTTTCATTTTTGATGAGACGCTTAATGAAAGAGGTTTAATCACCGGCAAATGAAAACCCGCGATTTTCCGTAAATCCCGGGCTTGGCCCGTATAGTCGAATGTATACAAAGAAAGTACCCTCTGAGTAAACTCATTTCCAGAAAGATTTTTTAATTTATTTTTTCACCACTAAAACGCATGAGACTTGTTGTTTTCAAAAATGTTTTCATTTTTGATGAGACGCTTAATGAAAGAGAAATAATCGCCGGCAAACGAAAACCCGAGATTTCCCGTAAATCCCGGGCTTGGCCCGTATAGTCGAATGTATACAAAGAAATTACCCTGTGAGTAAACTCATTTCCGAAACGATTTTTTCAATTATATTTTCACCACTAAAACGCACGAGACTTGCAGTTTTCAAAAATGTTTTCATTTTTCATGAGACGCTTAATAAAAGAGGTTTAATCGCCGGCAAACGAAAACCCGCGATTTCCCGTAAATCCCGGGCTTGGCCCGTATAGTCAAATGTATACAAAGAAAGTACCCTGTCAGTAAACTCATTTCCCGAACGATTTCTTAAATTATTTTTTCACCACTAAAACGCATAAGACTTGTAGTTTTTAAAAATGTTTTCATTTTTGATGAGACGCTGAATAAAAGAAGTTTAATCGCCGGCAAACGAAAACCTGCGATTTCCCGTAAATCCCGGACTCGGCCCGTATAGTCAAAAGTATACAAAGAAAGTACCTGGGGTGTAAACTCATTTCCCGAACGATTTTTTAAATTATTATTTCACCACTAAAGCCCATGAGACTTGTAGTTTTTAAAAATGTTTTCATTTTTGATGAGACGCTGAATAAAAGAAGTTTAATTGCCGGCAAACGAAAACCCGCGACTTCCCGTAAATCCCGGACACGGCCCGTATAGTCAAAAGTATACAAAGAAAGTACCCAGGGAGTAAACTCATTTCCCGAACGATTTTTTAAATTAATTTTCACCAATAAAACGCATGAGACTTGTAGTTTTCAGAAATGTTTTCATTTTTGATGAGACGCTTAATGAAAGTTGTTTAATCGCCGGCAAACGAAAACCCACGATTTCCCGTAAATCCCGGGCTTGGCCCGTATAGTCGAATGTATACAAAGAAAGTACCCTGTGAGTAAACTCATTTCCGAAACGATTTTTTCGATTATCTTTTCACCACTAAAACGCATGAGACTTGTAGTTTTGAAAAAAATTTTTATTTTTGATGAGACGCTTAATGAAAGAGGTTTAATCGCCGGCAAACGAAAACCCGCGATTTCCCGTAAATTCCCGGCTTGGCCCGTATAGTTGAATGTATACAAAGAAAGTACCCTGTGAGTAAACTCATTTCCAGAACGATTTTTTAATTTATTCTTTCACCACTAAAACGCATGAGACTTATAGTTTTCAAAAATGTTTTCATTTTGGATGAGACGCTGAATAAAAGAAGTTTAATCCCCGGCAAACGAAAACCCGCAATTTCCCGTAAATCCTGGACTCGGCCCGTATAATCAAAAGTATACAAAGAAAGTACCCAGGGAGTAAACTCATTTCCCAAACGATTTTTTAAATTATTATTACACCACTAAAGCCCATGAGACTTGTAGTTTTTAAAAATGTTTTCATTTTTGATGAGACGCTGAATAAAAGAAGTTTAATCGCCGGCAAACGAAAACCTGCGATTTCCCGTAAATCCCAGTCTCGGTCCGTATAGTTAAAAGTATACAAGGAAAGTACCCAGTGAGTAAACTCATTTCCAAAACGAATTTTTAAATTATTTTTTCACCACTAAAACGTATGAGACTTGTAGTTTTCAAAAATGTTTTCATTTTTGATGAGACGCTGAATAAAAGAAGTTTAATCGCCGGCAAACGAAAACCTGCGATTTCCCGTAAATCCCGGACTCGGCCCGTATAGTTAAATGTATACAAGGAAAGTACCCAGTGAGTAAACTTATTTCCAGAACGAATTTTTAAATTATTTTTTCACTACTAAAACGTATGAGACTTGTAGTTTTCAAAAATGTTTTCATTTTTGATGAGACGCTGAATAAAAGAAGTTTAATCGCCGGCAAACGAAAACCTGCGATTTCCCGTAATTCCCGGACTCGGCCCGTATAGTCAAAAGTATACAAAGAGAGTACCCTGTGAGTAAACTCATTTCCCGAACGATTTTTTAAATTATTTTTTCACCACTAAAACGCATGATACTTGTAGTTTTCAAAAATGTTTTCATTTTTGATGAGACGCTGAATAAAAGAAGTTTAATCGCCGGCAAACGAAAACCTGCGATTTCCCGTAAATCCCGGGTTCGGCCAGTATAGTCAAAAGTATACAAAGAAAGTACCCGGGGTGTAAACTCATTTCCCGAACGATTTTTTAAATTATTATTTCACCACTAAAGCCCATGAGACTTGTAGTTTTTTAAAATGTTTTCATTTTTGATGAGACGCTGAATAAAAGAAGTTTAATTGCCGGCAAACGAAAACCCGCGACTTCCCGTAAATCCCGGACTCGGCCCGTATAGTCAAATGTATACAAAGAAAGTACCCAGGGAGTAAACTCATTTCCCGAACGATTTTTTAAATTAATTTTCACCAATAAAACGCATGAGACTTGTAGTTTTCAGAAATGTTTTAATTTTTGATGAGACGCTTAATGAAAGTTGTTTAATCGCCGGCAAACGAAAACCCACGATTTCCCGTAAATCCCGGGCTTGGCCCGTATAGTCGAATGTATACAAAGAAAGTACCCTGTGAGTAAACTCATTTCCAAAACGATTTTTTCGATTATCTTTTCACCACTAAAACGCATGAGACTTGTAGTTTTGAAAAAAATTTTTATTTTTGATGAGACGCTTAATGAAAGAGGTTTAATCGCCGGCAAACGAAAACCCGCGATTTCCCGTAAATTCCCGGCTTGGCCCGTATAGTTGAATGTATACAAAGAAAGTACCCTGTGAGTAAACTCATTTCCAGAACGATTTTTTAATTTATTTTTTCACCACTAAAACGCATGAGACTTGTAGTTTTCAAAAATGTTTTCATTTTTGATGAGACGCTGAATAAAAGAAGTTTAATCGCCGGCAAACGAAAACCCGCAATTTCCCGTAAATCCTGGACTCGGCCCGTATAGTCAAAAGTATACAAAGAAAGTACCCAGGGAGTAAACTCATTTCCCAAACGATTTTTTAAATTATTATTACACCACTAAAGCCCATGAGACTTGTAGTTTTTAAAAATGTTTTCATTTTTGATGAGACGCTGAATAAAAGAAGTTTAATCGCCGGCAAACGAAAACCTGCGATTTCCCGTAAATCCCAGACTCGGCCCGTATAGTTAAAAGTATACAAGGAAAGTACCCAGTGAGTAAACTCATTTCCAAAACGAATTTTTAAATTATTTTTTCACCACTAAAACGTATGAGACTTGTAGTTTTCAAAAATGTTTTCATTTTTGATGAGACGCTGAATAAAAGAAGTTTAATCGCCGGCAAACGAAAACCTGCGATTTCCCGTAAATCCCGGACTCGGTTCGTATAGTTAAATGTATACAAGGAAAGTACCCAGTGAGTAAACTTATTTCCAGAACGAATTTTTAAATTATTTTTTCACTACTAAAACGTATGAGACTTGTAGTTTTCAAAAATGTTTCCATTTTTGATGAGACGCTGAATAAAAGAAGTTTAATCGCCGGCAAACGAAAACCTGCGATTTCCCGTAATTCCCGGACTCGGCCCGTATAGTCAAAAGTATACAAAGAGAGTACCCTGTGAGTAAACTCATTTCCCGAACGATTTTTTAAATTATTTTTTCACCACTAAAACGCATGAGACTTGTAGTTTTCAAAAATGTTTTCATTTTTGATGAGACGCTGAATAAAAGAAGTTTAATCGCCGGCAAACGAAAACCTGCGATTTCCCGTAAATCCCGGGTTCGGCCAGTATAGTCAAAAGTATACAAAGAAAGTACCCGGGGTGTAAACTCATTTCCCGAACGATTTTTTAAATTATTATTTCACCACTAAAGCCCATGAGACTTGTAGTTTTTTAAAATGTTTTCATTTTTGATGAGACGCTGAATAAAAGAAGTTTAATTGCCGGCAAACGAAAACCCGCGACTTCCCGTAAATCCCGGACTCGGCCCGTATAGTCAAATGTATACAAAGAAAGTACCCAGGGAGTAAACTCATTTCCCGAACGACTTTTTAAATTAATTTTCACCAATAAAACGCATGAGACTTGTAGTTTTCAGAAATGTTTTAATTTTTGATGAGACGCTTAATGAAAGTTGTTTAATCGCCGGCAAACGAAAACCCGCGATTTCCCGTAAATCCCGGGCTTGGCCCGTATAGTCGAATGTATACAAAGAAAGTACCCTGTGAGTAAACTCATTTCCGAAACGATTTTTTCAATTATCTTTTTACCACTAAAACGCATGAGACTTGTAGTTTTCAAAAATTTTTTCATTTTTGATGAGACGCTTAATGAAAGAGGTTTAATCGCCGGCAAACGAAAACCCGCAATTTCCCGTAAATCCCGGGCTAGGCCCGTATAGTCGAATGTATACAAAGAAAGTACCCTGTAAGTAAACTCATTTCCAGAACGATTTTTTAATTTATTTTTTTACCACTAAAACGCATGAGACTTGTAGTTTTCAAAAATGTTTTCATTTTTGATGAGACGCTGAATAAAAGAAGTTTAATCGCCGGCAAACGAAAACCCGCAATTTCCCGTAAATCCTGGACTCGGCCCGTATAGTCAAAAGTATACAATGAAAGTACCCAGGGAGTAAACTCATTTCCCAAACGATTTTTTAAATTATTATTTCACCACTAAAGCCCATGAGACTTGTAGTTTTTAAAAATGTATTCATTTTTGATGAGACGCTGAATAAAAGAAGTTTAATCGCCGGCAAACGAAAACCTGCGATTTCCCGTAAATCCCGGACTCGGCCCGTATAGTTAAAAGTATACAAGGAAAGTACCCAGTGAGTAAACTCATTTCCCTAACGAATTTTTAAATTATTTTTTCACCACTAAAACGCATGAGACTTGTAGTTTTCAAAAATGTTTTCATTTTTGATGAGACGCTGAATAAAAGAAGTTTAATCGCCGGCAAACGAAAACCTGCGATTTCCTGTAAATCCCGGACTCGGCCCGTATAGTCAAAAGTATACAAAGAGGGTACCCAGGGTGTAAACTCATTTCCCGAACGATTTTTTAAATTATTTTTTCACCACTAAAACGCATGAGACTTGTAGTTTTCAAAAATGTTTTCATTTTTGATGAGACGCTGAATAAAAGAAGTTTAATCGCCGGCAAACGAAAACCTGCGATTTCCCGTAATTCCCGGACTCGGCCCGTATAGTCAAAAGTATACAAAGAGAGTACCCAGGGTGTAAACTCATTTCCCGAACGATTTTTTAAATTATTTTTTCACCACTAAAGCGCATGAGACTTGTAGTTTTCAAAAATGTTTTCATTTTTGATGAGACGCTAAATAAAAGAAGTTTAATCGCCGGCAAACGAAAACCTGCGATTTCCCGTAATTCCCGGACTCGGCCCGTATAGTCAAAAGTATACAAACAGAGTACCCAGGGTGTAAACTCATTTCCCGAACGATTTTTTAAATTATTTTTTCACCACTAAAGCGCATGAGACTTGTAGTTTTCAAAAATGTTTTCATTTTTGATGAGACGCTGAATAAAAGAAGTTTAATCGCCTGCAAACGAAAACCTGCGACTTCCCGTAAATCCCGGACTCGACCCGTATAGTCAAAATTATACAAAGAAAGTACCCAGGGAGTAAACTCATTTCCCAAACGATTTTTTAAATTATTATTTTACCACTAAAGCCCATGAGACTTGTAGTTTTTAAAAATGGTTTCATTTTTGATGAGACACTGAATAAAAGAAGTTTAATCGCCGGCAAACGAAAACTCGCGATTTCCCGTAAATCCCGGACTCGGCCCGTATAGTCAAAAGTATGCAAGGAAAGTACCCAGTGAGTAAACTCATTTCCGGAACGAATTTTTAAATTATTTTTTCACCACTAAAACGCATGAGACTTGTAGTTTTCAGAAATGTTTTCATTTTTGATGAGACGCTTAATAAAAGAGGTTTAATCGCCGGCAAACGAAAACCCGCGATTTCCCGTAAATCCCGGGCTTGGCCCGTATAGTCGAATGTATACAAAGAAAGTACCCAGTGAGTAAACTCATTTCCGGAACGAATTTTTAAATTATTTTTTCACCACTAAAACGCATGAGACTTGTAGTTTTCAGAAATGTTTTCATTTTTGATGAGACGCTTAATGAAAGAGGTTTAATCGCCGGCAAACGAAAACCCGCGATTTCCCGTAAATCCCGGGCTTGGCCCGTATAGTCGAATGTATACAAAGAAAGTACCCTGTGAGTAAACTCATTTCCAAA
The DNA here is from genome assembly GCF_029227915.1 of Hydractinia symbiolongicarpus. Lineage (NCBI taxonomy): Eukaryota > Metazoa > Cnidaria > Hydrozoa > Anthoathecata > Hydractiniidae > Hydractinia > Hydractinia symbiolongicarpus. The sequence continues at coordinate 1,316,129 of NC_079875.1, read as the reverse complement.
ACGATTTTTTAAATTATCTTTTCACCACTAAAACGCTTGAGACTTGTAGTTTTCAAAAATGTTTTCATTTTTGATGAGACGCTAAATAAAAGAAGTTTAATCGCCGGCAAACGAAAACCCGCCTATTCCCGTAAACCCCGGACTCGGCCCGCATAGTCAAAAGTATACAAAAAAGTACCCAGGGTGTAAACTCATTTCCCGAACGATTTTTTAAATTATTATTTCACCACTAAATCCCATGAGACTTTTAGTTTTTAAAAATGTTTTCATTTTTGATGAGACGCTGAATAAAAGAAGTTTAATCGCCGGCAAACGAAAACCCGCAATTTCCCGTAAATCCCGGTCTCGGCCCGTATAGTCAAAAGTATACAAGGAAAGTACCCAGTGAGTAAACTCATTTCCCTAACGAATTTTTAAATTATTTTTTCACCACTAAAACGCATGAGACTTGTAGTTTTCAAAAATGTTTTCATTTTTGATGAGACGCTGAATAAAAGAAGTTTAATCGCCGGCAAACGAAAACCTGCGATTTCCTGTAAATCCCGGACTCGGCCCGTATAGTCAAAAGTATACAAAGAGGGTACCCAGGGTGTAAACTCATTTCCCGAACGATTTTTTAAATTATTTTTTCACCACTAAAACGCATGAGACTTGTAGTTTTCAAAAATGTTTTCATTTTTGATGAGACGCTGAATAAAAGAAGTTTAATCGCCGGCAAACGAAAACCTGCGATTTCCCGTAATTCCCGGACTCGGCCCGTATAGTCAAAAGTATACAAAGAGAGTACCCAGGGTGTAAACTCATTTCCCGAACGATTTTTTAAATTATTTTTTCACCACTAAAGCGCATGAGACTTGTAGTTTTCAAAAATGTTTTCATTTTTGATGAGACGCTGAATAAAAGAAGTTTAATCGCCTGCAAACGAAAACCTGCGACTTCCCGTAAATCCCGGACTCGACCCGTATAGTCAAAATTATACAAAGAAAGTACCCAGGGAGTAAACTCATTTCCCAAACGATTTTTTAATATATTATTTTACCACTAAAACCCATGAGACTTGTAGTTTTTAAAAATGGTTTCATTTTTGATGAGACACTGAATAAAAGAAGTTTAATCGCCGGCAAACGAAAACTCGCGATTTCCCGTAAATCCCGGACTCGGCCCGTATAGTCAAAAGTATGCAAGGAAAGTACCCAGTGAGTAAACTCATTTCCGGAACGAATTTTTAAATTATTTTTTCACCACTAAAACGCATGAGACTTGTAGTTTTCAGAAATGTTTTCATTTTTGATGAGACGCTTAATGAAAGAGGTTTAATCGCCGGCAAACGAAAACCCGCGATTTCCCGTAAATCCCGGGCTTGGCCCGTATAGTCGAATGTATACAAAGAAAGTACCCTGTGAGTAAACTCATTTCCAAAACGATTTTTTAAATTATCTTTTCACCACTAAAACGCTTGAGACTTGTAGTTTTCAAAAATGTTTTCATTTTTGATGAGACGCTAAATAAAAGAAGTTTAATCGCCGGCAAACGAAAACCCGCCTATTCCCGTAAACCCCGGACTCGGCCCGCATAGTCAAAAGTATACAAAAAAGTACCCAGGGTGTAAACTCATTTCCCGAACGATTTTTTAAATTATTATTTCACCACTAAATCCCATGAGACTTTTAGTTTTTAAAAATGTTTTCATTTTTGATGAGACGCTGAATAAAAGAAGTTTAATCGCCGGCAAACGAAAACCCGCAATTTCCCGTAAATCCCGGTCTCGGCCCGTATAGTCAAAAGTATACAAGGAAAGTACCCAGTGAGTAAACTCATTTCCCTAACGAATTTTTAAATTATTTTTTCACCACTAAAACGCATGAGACTTGTAGTTTTCAAAAATGTTTTCATTTTTGATGAGACGCTGAATAAAAGAAGTTTAATCGCCGGCAAACGAAAACCTGCGATTTCCTGTAAATCCCGGACTCGGCCCGTATAGTCAAAAGTATACAAAGAGGGTACCCAGGGTGTAAACTCATTTCCCGAACGATTTTTTAAATTATTTTTTCACCACTAAAACGCATGAGACTTGTAGTTTTCAAAAATGTTTTCATTTTTGATGAGACGCTGAATAAAAGAAGTTTAATCGCCGGCAAACGAAAACCTGCGATTTCCCGTAATTCCCGGACTCGGCCCGTATAGTCAAAAGTATACAAAGAGAGTACCCAGGGTGTAAACTCATTTCCCGAACGATTTTTTAAATTATTTTTTCACCACTAAAGCGCATGAGACTTGTAGTTTTCAAAAATGTTTTCATTTTTGATGAGACGCTGAATAAAAGAAGTTTAATCGCCGGCAAACGAAAACCTGCGATTTCCCGTAATTCCCGGACTCGGCCCGTATAGTCAAAAGTATACAAAGAGAGTACCCAGGGTGTAAACTCATTTCCCGAACGATTTTTTAAATTATTTTTTCACCACTAAAGCGCATGAGACTTGTAGTTTTCAAAAATGTTTTCATTTTTGATGAGACGCTGAATAAAAGAAGTTTAATCGCCTGCAAACGAAAACCTGCGACTTCCCGTAAATCCCGGACTCGGCCCGTATAGTCAAAATTATACAAAGAAAGTACCCAGGGAGTAAACTTATTTCCCAAACGATTTTTTAAATTATTATTTTACCACTAAAGCACATGAGACTTGTAGTTTTTAAAAATGGTTTCATTTTTGATGAGACACTGAATAAAAGAAGTTTAATCGCCGGCAAACGAAAACTCGCGATTTCCCGTAAATCCCGGACTCGGCCCGTATAGTCAAAAGTATGCAAGGAAAGTACCCAGTGAGTAAACTCATTTCCGGAACGAATTTTTAAATTATTTTTTCACCACTAAAACGCATGAGACTTGTAGTTTTCAGAAATGTTTTCATTTTTGATGAGACGCTTAATGAAAGCGGTTTAATCGCCGGCAAACGAAAACCCGCGATTTCCCGTAAATCCCGGGCTTGGCCCGTATAGTCGAATGTATACAAAGAAAGTACCCTGTGAGTAAACTCATTTCCAAAACGATTTTTTAAATTATCTTTTCACCACTAAAACGCTTGAGACTTGTAGTTTTCAAAAATGTTTTCATTTTTGATGAGACGCTAAATAAAAGAAGTTTAATCGCCGGCAAACGAAAACCTGCGATTTCCCGTAAATCCCCGACTCGGCCCGTATAGTCAAAAGTATACAAAAAAGTACCCAGGGTGTAAACTCATTTCCCGAACGATTTTTTAAATTATTATTTCACCACTAAATCCCATGAGACTTTTAGTTTTTAAAAATGTTTTCATTTTTGATGAGACGCTGAATAAAAGAAGTTTAATCGCCGGCAAACGAAAACCCGCAATTTCCCGTAAATCCCGGTCTCGGCCCGTATAGTCAAAAGTATACAAGGAAAGTACCCAGTGAGTAAACTCATTTCCCTAACGAATTTTTAAATTATTTTTTCACCACTAAAACGCATGAGACTTGTAGTTTTCAAAAATGTTTTCATTTTTGATGAGACGCTGAATAAAAGAAGTTTAATCGCCGGCAAACGAAAACCTGCGATTTCCTGTAAATCCCGGACTCGGCCCGTATAGTCAAAAGTATACAAAGAGGGTACCCAGGGTGTAAACTCATTTCCCGAACGATTTTTTAAATTATTTTTTCACCACTAAAACGCATGAGACTTGTAGTTTTCAAAAATGTTTTCATTTTTGATGAGACGCTGAATAAAAGAAGTTTAATCGCCGGCAAACGAAAACCTGCGATTTCCCGTAATTCCCGGACTCGGCCCGTATAGTCAAAAGTATACAAAGAGAGTACCCAGGGTGTAAACTCATTTCCCGAACGATTTTTTAAATTATTTTTTCACCACTAAAGCGCATGAGACTTGTAGTTTTCAAAAATGTTTTCATTTTTGATGAGACGCTGAATAAAAGAAGTTTAATCGCCGGCAAACGAAAACCTGCGATTTCCCGTAATTCCCGGACTCGGCCCGTATAGTCAAAAGTATACAAAGAGAGTACCCAGGGTGTAAACTCATTTCCCGAACGATTTTTTAAATTATTTTTTCACCACTAAAGCGCATGAGACTTGTAGTTTTCAAAAATGTTTTCATTTTTGATGAGACGCTGAATAAAAGAAGTTTAATCGCCTGCAAACGAAAACCTGCGACTTCCCGTAAATCCCGGACTCGGCCCGTATAGTCAAAATTATACAAAGAAAGTACCCAGGGAGTAAACTTATTTCCCAAACGATTTTTTAAATTATTATTTTACCACTAAAGCACATGAGACTTGTAGTTTTTAAAAATGGTTTCATTTTTGATGAGACACTGAATAAAAGAAGTTTAATCGCCGGCAAACGAAAACTCGCGATTTCCCGTAAATCCCGGACTCGGCCCGTATAGTCAAAAGTATGCAAGGAAAGTACCCAGTGAGTAAACTCATTTCCGGAACGAATTTTTAAATTATTTTTTCACCACTAAAACGCATGAGACTTGTAGTTTTCAGAAATGTTTTCATTTTTGATGAGACGCTTAATGAAAGCGGTTTAATCGCCGGCAAACGAAAACCCGCGATTTCCCGTAAATCCCGGGCTTGGCCCGTATAGTCGAATGTATACAAAGAAAGTACCCTGTGAGTAAACTCATTTCCAAAACGATTTTTTAAATTATCTTTTCACCACTAAAACGCTTGAGACTTGTAGTTTTCAAAAATGTTTTCATTTTTGATGAGACGCTAAATAAAAGAAGTTTAATCGCCGGCAAACGAAAACCTGCGATTTCCCGTAAATCCCCGACTCGGCCCGTATAGTCAAAAGTATACAAAAAAGTACCCAGGGTGTAAACTCATTTCCCGAACGATTTTTTAAATTATTATTTCACCACTAAATCCCATGAGACTTTTAGTTTTTAAAAATGTTTTCATTTTTGATGAGACGCTGAATAAAAGAAGTTTAATCGCCGGCAAACGAAAACCCGCAATTTCCCGTAAATCCCGGTCTCGGCCCGTATAGTCAAAAGTATACAAGGAAAGTACCCAGTGAGTAAACTCATTTCCCTAACGAATTTTTAAATTATTTTTTCACCACTAAAACGCATGAGACTTGTAGTTTTCAAAAATGTTTTCATTTTTGATGAGACGCTGAATAAAAGAAGTTTAATCGCCGGCAAACGAAAACTCGCGATTTCCCGTAAATCCCGGACTCGGCCCGTATAGTCAAAAGTATGCAAGGAAAGTACCCAGTGAGTAAACTCATTTCCCGAACGATGTTTTAAATTATTTTTTCACCACTAAAACGCATGAGACTTGTAGTTTTCAAAAATGTTTTCATTTTTGATGAGACGCTGAATAAAAGAAGTTTAATCGCCGGCAAACGAAAACCTGCGATTTCCCGTAAATCCCGGACTCGGCCCGTATAGTCAAAAGTATACAAAGAAAGTACCCGGGGTGTAAACTCATTTCCCGAACGATTTTTTAAATTATTATTTCACCACTAAAGCCCATGAGACTTGTAGTTTTTAAAAATGTTTTCATTTTTGATGAGACGCTGAATAAAAGAAGTTTAATTGCCGGCAAACGAAAACCCGCGATTTCCTGTAAATCCCGGACTCGGCCCGTATAGTCAAAAGTATACAAAGAGGGTACCCAGGGTGTAAACTCATTTCCCGAACGATTTTGTAAATTATTTTTTCACCACTAAAACGCATGAGACTTGTAGTTTTCAAAAATGTTTTCATTTTTGATGAGACGCTGAATAAAAGAAGTTTAATCGCCGGCAAACGAAAACCTGCGATTTCCCGTAATTCCCGGACTCGGCCCGTATAGTCAAAAGTATACAAAGAGAGTACCCAGGGTGTAAACTCATTTCCCGAACGATTTTTTAAATTATTTTTTCACCACTAAAGCGCATGAGACTTGTAGTTTTCAAAAATGTTTTCATTTTTGATGAGACGCTGAATAAAAGAAGTTTAATCGCCGGCAAACGAAAACCTGCGATTTCCCGTAATTCCCGGACTCGGCCCGTATAGTCAAAAGTATACAAAGAGAGTACCCAGGGTGTAAACTCATTTCCCGAACGATTTTTTAAATTATTTTTTCACCACTAAAGCGCATGAGACTTGTAGTTTTCAAAAATGTTTTCATTTTTGATGAGACGCTGAATAAAAGAAGTTTAATCGCCTGCAAACGAAAACCTGCGACTTCCCGTAAATCCCGGACTCGGCCCGTATAGTCAAAATTATACAAAGAAAGTACCCAGGGAGTAAACTCATTTCCCAAACGATTTTTTAAATTATTATTTTACCACTAAAGCCCATGAGACTTGTAGTTTTTAAAAATGGTTTCATTTTTGATGAGACACTGAATAAAAGAAGTTTAATCGCCGGCAAACGAAAACTCGCGATTTCCCGTAAATCCCGGACTCGGCCCGTATAGTCAAAAGTATGCAAGGAAAGTACCCAGTGAGTAAACTCATTTCCGGAACGAATTTTTAAATTATTTTTTCACCACTAAAACGCATGAGACTTGTAGTTTTCAGAAATGTTTTCATTTTTGATGAGACGCTTAATGAAAGCGGTTTAATCGCCGGCAAACGAAAACCCGCGATTTCCCGTAAATCCCGGGCTTGGCCCGTATAGTCGAATGTATACAAAGAAAGTACCCTGTGAGTAAACTCATTTCCAAAACGATTTTTTAAATTATCTTTTCACCACTAAAACGCTTGAGACTTGTAGTTTTCAAAAATGTTTTCATTTTTGATGAGACGCTAAATAAAAGAAGTTTAATCGCCGGCAAACGACAACCCGCCTATTCCCGTAAACCCCGGACTCGGCCCGCATAGTCAAAAGTATACAAAAAAGTACCCAGGGTGTAAACTCATTTCCCGAACGATTTTTTAAATTATTATTTCACCACTAAATCCCATGAGACTTTTAGTTTTTAAAAATGTTTTCATTTTTGATGAGACGCTGAATAAAAGAAGTTTAATCGCCGGCAAACGAAAACCCGCAATTTCCCGTAAATCCCGGTCTCGGCCCGTATAGTCAAAAGTATACAAGGAAAGTACCCAGTGAGTAAACTCATTTCCCTAACGAATTTTTAAATTATTTTTTCACCACTAAAACGCATGAGACTTGTAGTTTTCAAAAATGTTTTCATTTTTGATGAGACGCTGAATAAAAGAAGTTTAATCGCCGGCAAACGAAAACCTGCGATTTCCCGTAATTCCCGGACTCGGCCCGTATAGTCAAAAGTATACAAAGAGAGTACCCAGGGTGTAAACTAATTTCCCGAACGATGTTTTAAATTATTTTTTCACCACTAAAACGCATGAGACTTGTAGTTTTCAAAAATGTTTTCATTTTTGATGAGACGCTGAATAAAAGAAGTTTAATCGCCGGCAAACGAAAACCTGCGATTTCCCGTAAATCCCCGACTCGGCCCGTATAGTCAAAAGTATACAAAGAAAGTACCCAGGGTGTAAACTCATTTCCCGAACGATTTTTTAAATTATTTTTTCACCACTAAAACGCATGAGACTTGTAGTTTTCAGAAATGTTTTCATTTTTGATGAGACGCTGAATAAAAGAAGTTTAATCGCCGGCAAACGAAAACTCGCGATTTCCCGTAAATCCCGGACTCGGCCCGTATAGTCAAAAGTATGCAAGGAAAGTACCCAGTGAGTAAACTCATTTCCGGAACGAATTTTTAAATTATTTTTTCACCACTAAAACGTATGAGACTTGTAGTTTTCAAAAATGTTTTCATTTTTGATGAGACGCTGAATAAAAGAAGTTTAATCGCCGGCAAACGAAAACCTGCGATTTCCCGTAAATCCCGGACTCGGCCCGTATAGTCAAAAGTATACAAAGAAAGTACCCGGGGTGTAAACTCATTTCCCGAACGATTTTTTAAATTATTATTTCACCACTAAAGCCCATGAGACTTGTAGTTTTTAAAAATGTTTTCATTTTTGATGAGACGCTGAATAAAAGAAGTTTAATTGCCGGCAAACGAAAACCCGCGATTTCCCGTAAATCCCGGACTCGGCCCGTATAGTCAAAATTATACAAAGAAAGTACCCAGGGAGTAAACTCATTTCCCAAACGATTTTTTAAATTATTATTTTACCACTAAAGCCCATGAGACTTGTAGTTTTTAAAAATGGTTTCATTTTTGATGAGACACTGAATAAAAGAAGTTTAATCGCCGGCAAACGAAAACTCGCGATTTCCCGTAAATCCCGGACTCGGCCCGTATAGTCAAAAGTATGCAAGGAAAGTACCCAGTGAGTAAACTCATTTCCGGAACGAATTTTTAAATTATTTTTTCACCACTAAAACGCATGAGACTTGTAGTTTTCAGAAATGTTTTCATTTTTGATGAGACGCTTAATGAAAGCGGTTTAATCGCCGGCAAACGAAAACCCGCGATTTCCCGTAAATCCCGGGCTTGGCCCGTATAGTCGAATGTATACAAAGAAAGTACCCTGTGAGTAAACTCATTTCCAAAACGATTTTTTAAATTATCTTTTCACCACTAAAACGCTTGAGACTTGTAGTTTTCAAAAATGTTTTCATTTTTGATGAGACGCTAAATAAAAGAAGTTTAATCGCCGGCAAACGACAACCCGCCTATTCCCGTAAACCCCGGACTCGGCCCGCATAGTCAAAAGTATACAAAAAAGTACCCAGGGTGTAAACTCATTTCCCGAACGATTTTTTAAATTATTATTTCACCACTAAATCCCATGAGACTTTTAGTTTTTAAAAATGTTTTCATTTTTGATGAGACGCTGAATAAAAGAAGTTTAATCGCCGGCAAACGAAAACCCGCAATTTCCCGTAAATCCCGGTCTCGGCCCGTATAGTCAAAAGTATACAAGGAAAGTACCCAGTGAGTAAACTCATTTCCCTAACGAATTTTTAAATTATTTTTTCACCACTAAAACGCATGAGACTTGTAGTTTTCAAAAATGTTTTCATTTTTGATGAGACGCTGAATAAAAGAAGTTTAATCGCCGGCAAACGAAAACCTGCGATTTCCCGTAATTCCCGGACTCGGCCCGTATAGTCAAAAGTATACAAAGAGAGTACCCAGGGTGTAAAGTCATTTCCCGAACGATGTTTTAAATTATTTTTTCACCACTAAAACGCATGAGACTTGTAGTTTTCAAAAATGTTTTCATTTTTGATGAGACGCTGAATAAAAGAAGTTTAATCGCCGGCAAACGAAAACCTGCGATTTCCCGTAAATCCCCGACTCGGCCCGTATAGTCAAAAGTATACAAAGAAAGTACCCAGGGTGTAAACTCATTTCCCGAACGATTTTTTAAATTATTTTTTCACCACTAAAACGCATGAGACTTGTAGTTTTCAGAAATGTTTTCATTTTTGATGAGACGCTGAATAAAAGAAGTTTAATCGCCGGCAAACGAAAACTCGCGATTTCCCGTAAATCCCGGACTCGGCCCGTATAGTCAAAAGTATGCAAGGAAAGTACCCAGTGAGTAAACTCATTTCCGGAACGAATTTTTAAATTATTTTTTCACCACTAAAACGTATGAGACTTGTAGTTTTCAAAAATGTTTTCATTTTTGATGAGACGCTGAATAAAAGAAGTTTAATCGCCGGCAAACGAAAACCTGCGATTTCCCGTAAATCCCGGACTCGGCCCGTATAGTCAAAAGTATACAAAGAAAGTACCCGGGGTGTAAACTCATTTCCCGAACGATTTTTTAAATTATTATTTCACCACTAAAGCCCATGAGACTTGTAGTTTTTAAAAATGTTTTCATTTTTGATGAGACGCTGAATAAAAGAAGTTTAATTGCCGGCAAACGAAAACCCGCGATTTCCCGTAAATCCCGGACTCGGCCCGTATAGTCAAAAGTATACAAAGTAAGTACCCAGGGAGTAAACTCATTTCCCGAACTATTTTTTAAATTAATTTTCACCAATAAAACGCATGAGACTTGTAGTTTTCAGAAATGTTTTTATTTTTAATGAGACGCTTAATGAAAGTTGTTTAATCGCCGGCAAACGAAAACCCGCGATTTCCCGTAAATCCCGGGCTTGGCCCGTATAGTCGAATGTATACAAAGAAAGTACCCAGGGAGTAAACTCATTTCCGAAACGATTTTTTCAATTATCTTTTCACCACTAAAACGCATGAGACTTGTAGTTTTCAAAAAATTTTTCATTTTTGATGAGACGCTAAATGAAAGAGGTTTAATTGTCGGCAAACGAAAACCCGCGATTTCCCGTAAATCCCGGGCTTGGCCCGTATAGTCGAATGTATACAAAGAAAGTACCCTGTGAGTAAACTCATTTCCAGAACGATTTTTTAATTTATTTTCTCACCACTAAAACGCATGAGACTTGTAGTTTTCAAAAATGTTTTCATTTTTGATGAGACGCTGAATAAAAGAAGTTTAATCGCCGGCAAACGAAAACCCGCAATTTCCCGTAAATCCCGGTCTCGGCCCGTATAGTCAAAAGTATACAAGGAAAGTACCCAGTGAGTAAACTCATTTCCCTAACGAATTTTTAAATTATTTTTTCACCACTAAAACGCATGAGACTTGTAGTTTTCAAAAATGTTTTCATTTTTGATGAGACGCTGAATAAAAGAAGTTTAATCGCCGGCAAACGAAAACCTGCGATTTCCCGTAATTCCCGGACTCGGCCCGTATAGTCAAAAGTATACAAAGAGAGTACCCAGGGTGTAAAGTCATTTCCCGAACGATGTTTTAAATTATTTTTTCACCACTAAAACGCATGAGACTTGTAGTTTTCAAAAATGTTTTCATTTTTGATGAGACGCTGAATAAAAGAAGTTTAATCGCCGGCAAACGAAAACCTGCGATTTCCCGTAAATCCCCGACTCGGCCCGTATAGTCAAAAGTATACAAAGAAAGTACCCAGGGTGTAAACTCATTTCCCGAACGATTTTTTAAATTATTTTTTCACCACTAAAACGCATGAGACTTGTAGTTTTCAGAAATGTTTTCATTTTTGATGAGACGCTGAATAAAAGAAGTTTAATCGCCGGCAAACGAAAACTCGCGATTTCCCGTAAATCCCGGACTCGGCCCGTATAGTCAAAAGTATGCAAGGAAAGTACCCAGTGAGTAAACTCATTTCCGGAACGAATTTTTAAATTATTTTTTCACCACTAAAACGTATGAGACTTGTAGTTTTCAAAAATGTTTTCATTTTTGATGAGACGCTGAATAAAAGAAGTTTAATCGCCGGCAAACGAAAACCTGCGATTTCCCGTAAATCCCGGACTCGGCCCGTATAGTCAAAAGTATACAAAGAAAGTACCCGGGGTGTAAACTCATTTCCCGAACGATTTTTTAAATTATTATTTCACCACTAAAGCCCATGAGACTTGTAGTTTTTAAAAATGTTTTCATTTTTGATGAGACGCTGAATAAAAGAAGTTTAATTGCCGGCAAACGAAAACCCGCGATTTCCCGTAAATCCCGGACTCGGCCCGTATAGTCAAAAGTATACAAAGTAAGTACCCAGGGAGTAAACTCATTTCCCGAACTATTTTTTAAATTAATTTTCACCAATAAAACGCATGAGACTTGTAGTTTTCAGAAATGTTTTTATTTTTAATGAGACGCTTAATGAAAGTTGTTTAATCGCCGGCAAACGAAAACCCGCGATTTCCCGTAAATCCCGGGCTTGGCCCGTATAGTCGAATGTATACAAAGAAAGTACCCAGGGAGTAAACTCATTTCCGAAACGATTTTTTCAATTATCTTTTCACCACTAAAACGCATGAGACTTGTAGTTTTCAAAAAATTTTTCATTTTTGATGAGACGCTAAATGAAAGAGGTTTAATCGTCGGCAAACGAAAACCCGCGATTTCCCGTAAATCCCGGGCTTGGCCCGTATAGTCGAATGTATACAAAGAAAGTACCCTGTGAGTAAACTCATTTCCAGAACGATTTTTTAATTTATTTTCTCACCACTAAAACGCATGAGACTTGTAGTTTTCAAAAATGTTTTCATTTTTGATGAGACGCTGAATAAAAGAAGTTTAATCGCCGGCAAACGAAAACCCGCAATTTCACGTAAATCCGGGACTCGGCCCGTATAGTCAAAAGTATACAAAGAAAGTACCCAGGGAAACTCATTTCCCAAACGATTTTTTAAATTATTATTTCACCACTAAAGCCCATGAGACTTGTAGTTTTTAAAAATGTTTTCATTTTTGATGAGACGCTGAATAAATGAAGTTTAATCGCCGGCAAACGAAAACCTGCGATTTCCCGTAAATCCCGGACTCGGCCCGTATAGTTAAAAGTATACAAGGAAAGTACCCAGTGAGTAAACTCATTTCCAGACCGGATTTTTAAATTATTTTTTCAGCACTAAAACGCATGAGACTTGTAGTTTTCAAAAATGTTTTCATTTTTGATGACACGCTGAATAAAAGAAGTTTAATCGCCGGCAAACGAAAACCTGCGATTTCCCGTAAATCCCGTACTCGGCACGTATAGTCAAAAGTATACAAAGAAAGTACCCAGGGAGTAAACTCATTTCCCAAAAGATTTTTTAAATTATTATTTCACCACTAAAGCCCATGAGACTTGTAGTTTTTAAAAATGTTTTCATTTTTGATGAGACGCTGAATAAAAGAAGTTTAATCGCCGGCAAACGAAAACCTGCGATTTCCCGTCAATCCCGGACTCGGCCCGTATAGTCAAAAGTATACAAAGAGGGTACCCAGGGTGTAAACTCATTTCCCGAACGATTTTTTAAATTATTTTTTCACCACTAAAACGCATGAGACTTGTAGTTTTCAAAAATGTTTTCATTTTTGATGAGACGCTGAATAAAAGAAGTTTAATCGCCGGCAAACGAAAACCTGCGATTTCCCGTAATTCCCGGACTCGGCCCGTATAGTCAAAAGTATACAAAGCGAGTACCCTGTGAGTAAACCCATTTCCCGAACGATTTTTTAAATTATTTTTTCACCACTAAAACGCATGAGACTTGTAGTTTTCAAAAATGTTTTCATTTTTGATGAGACGCTGAATAAAAGAAGTTTAATCGCCGGCAAACGAAAACCTGCGATTTCCCGTAAATCCCGGACTCGGCTCGTATAGTCAAAAGTATACAAAGAAAGTACCCGGGGTGTAAACTCATTTCCCGAACGATTTTTTAAATTATTATTTCACCACTAAAGCCCATGAGACTTGTAGTTTTTAAAAATGTTTTCATTTTTGATGAGACGCTGAATAAAAGAAGTTTAATTGCCGGCACCCGAAAACCCGCGACTTCCCGTAAATCCCGGACTCGGCCCGTATAGTCAAAAGTATACAAAGAAAGTACCCAGGGAGTAAACTCATTTCCCGAACGATTTTTTAAATTAATTTTCACCAATAAAACGCATGAGACTTGTAGTTTTCAGAAATGTTTTCATTTTTGATGAGACGCTTAATGAAAGCGGTTTAATCGCCGGCAAACGAAAACCCGCGATTTCCCGGAAATCCCGGTCTCGGCCCGTATAGTCAAAAGTATACAAGGAAAGTACCCAGTGAGTAAACTCATTTCCCTAACGAATTTTTAAATTATTTTTTCTCCACTAAAACGCATGAGACTTGTAGTTTTCAAAAATGTTTTCATTTTTGATGAGACGCTGAATAAAAGAAGTTTAATCGCCGGCAAACGAAAACCTGCGATTTCCCGTAATTCCCGGACTCGGCCCGTATAGTCAAAAGTATACAAAGAAAGTACCCAGGGTGTAAACTCATTTCCCGAACGATGTTTTAAATTATTTTTTCACCACTAAAACGCATGAGACTTGTAGTTTTCAAAAATGTTTTCATTTTTGATGAGACGCTGAATAAAAGAAGTTTAATCGCCGGCAAACGAAAACCTGCGATTTCCCGTAAATCCCCGACTCGGCCCGTATAGTCAAAAGTATACAAAGAAAGTACCCAGGGTGTAAACTCATTTCCCGAACGATTTTTTAAATTATTTTTTCACCACTAAAACGCATGAGACTTGTAGTTTTCAGAAATGTTTTCATTTTTGATGAGACGCTGAATAAAAGAAGTTTAATCGCCGGCAAACGAAAACTCGCGATTTCCCGTAAATCCCGGACTCGGCCCGTATAGTCAAAAGTATGCAAGGAAAGTACCCAGTGAGTAAACTCATTTCCGGAACGAATTTTTAAATTATTTTTTCACCACTAAAACGTATGAGACTTGTAGTTTTCAAAAATGTTTTCATTTTTGATGAGACGCTGAATAAAAGAAGTTTAATCGCCGGCAAACGAAAACCTGCGATTTCCCGTAAATCCCGGACTCGGCCCGTATAGTCAAAAGTATACAAAGAAAGTACCCGGGGTGTAAACTCATTTCCCGAACGATTTTTTAAATTATTATTTCACCACTAAAGCCCATGAGACTTGTAGTTTTTAAAAATGTTTTCATTTTTGATGAGACGCTGAATAAAAGAAGTTTAATTGCCGGCAAACGAAAACGCGCGATTTCCCGTAAATCCCGGACTCGGCCCGTATAGTCAAAAGTATACAAAGTAAGTACCCAGGGAGTAAACTCATTTCCCGAACTATTTTTTAAATTAATTTTCACCAATAAAACGCATGAGACTTGTAGTTTTCAGAAATGTTTTTATTTTTAATGAGACGCTTAATGAAAGTTGTTTAATCGCCGGCAAACGAAAACCCGCGATTTCCCGTAAATCCCGGGCTTGGCCCGTATAGTCGAATGTATACAAAGAAAGTACCCAGGGAGTAAACTCATTTCCGAAACGATTTTTTCAATTATCTTTTCACCACTAAAACGCATGAGACTTGTAGTTTTCAAAAAATTTTTCATTTTTGATGAGACGCTAAATGAAAGAGGTTTAATCGTCGGCAAACGAAAACCCGCGATTTCCCGTAAATCCCGGGCTTGGCCCGTATAGTCGAATGTATACAAAGAAAGTACCCTGTGAGTAAACTCATTTCCAGAACGATTTTTTAATTTATTTTTTCACCACTAAAACGCATGAGACTTGTAGTTTTCAAAAATGTTTTCATTTTTGATGAGACGCTGAATAAAAGAAGTTTAATCGCCGGCAAACGAAAACCCGCAATTTCACGTAAATCCTGGACTCGGCCCGTATAGTCAAAAGTATACAAAGAAAGTACCCAGGGAGTAAACTCATTTCCCAAACGATTTTTTAAATTATTATTTCACCACTAAAGCCCATGAGACTTGTAGTTTTTAAAAATGTTTTCATTTTTGATGAGACGCTGAATAAAAGAAGTTTAATCGCCGGCAAACGAAAACCTGCGATTTCCCGTAAATCCCGGACTCGGCCCGTATAGTTAAAAGTATACAAGGAAAGTACCCAGTGAGTAAACTCATTTCCAGACCGGATTTTTAAATTATTTTTTCAGCACTAAAACGCATGAGACTTGTAGTTTTCAAAAATGTTTTCATTTTTGATGACACGCTGAATAAAAGAAGTTTAATCGCCGGCAAACGAAAACCTGCGATTTCCCGTAAATCCCGTACTCGGCACGTATAGTCAAAAGTATACAAAGAAAGTACCCAGGGAGTAAACTCATTTCCCAAAAGATTTTTTAAATTATTATTTCACCACTAAAGCCCATGAGACTTGTAGTTTTTAAAAATGTTTTCATTTTTGATGAGACGCTGAATAAAAGAAGTTTAATCGCCGGCAAACGAAAACCTGCGATTTCCCGTAAATCCCGGACTCGGCCCGTATAGTCAAAAGTATACAAAGAGGGTACCCAGGGTGTAAACTCATTTCCCGAACGATTTTTTAAATTATTTTTTCACCACTAAAACGCATGAGACTTGTAGTTTTCAAAAATGTTTTCATTTTTGATGAGACGCTGAATAAAAGAAGTTTAATCGCCGGCAAACGAAAACCTGCGATTTCCCGTAATTCCCGGACTCGGCCCGTATAGTCAAAAGTATACAAAGCGAGTACCCTGTGAGTAAACTCATTTCCCGAACGATTTTTTAAATTATTTTTTCACCACTAAAACGCATGAGACTTGTAGTTTTCAAAAATGTTTTTATTTTTGATGAGACGCTGAATAAAAGAAGTTTAATCGCCGGCAAACGAAAACCTGCGATTTCCCGTAAATCCCGGACTCGGCTCGTATAGTCAAAAGTATACAAAGAAAGTACCCGGGGTGTAAACTCATTTCCCGAACGATTTTTTAAATTATTATTTCACCACTAAAGCCCATGAGACTTGTAGTTTTTAAAAATGTTTTCATTTTTGATGAGACGCTGAATAAAAGAAGTTTAATTGCCGGCAAACGAAAACCCGCGACTTCCCGTAAATCCCGGACTCGGCCCGTATAGTCAAAAGTATACAAAGAAAGTACCCAGGGAGTAAACTCATTTCCCGAACGATTTTTTAAATTAATTTTCACCAATAAAACGCATGAGACTTGTAGTTTTCAGAAATGTTTTCATTTTTGATGAGACGCTTAATGAAAGTTGTTTAATCGCCGGCAAACGAAAACCCGCGATTTCCCGTAAATCCCGGGCTTGGCCCGTATAGTCGAATGTTTACAAAGAAAGTACCCTGTGAGTAAACTCATTTCCGAAACGATTTTTTGAATTATTTTTTCACCACTAAAACGCATGAGACTTGTAGTTTTCAAAAAAATATTTCATTTTTGATGAGACGCTAAATGAAAGAGGTTTAATCGTCGGCAAACGAAAACCCGCGATTTCCCGTAAATCCCGGGCTTGGCCCGTATAGTCGAATGTATACAAAGAAAGTACCCTGTGAGTAAACTCATTTCCAGAACGATTTTTTAATTTATTTTTTCACCACTAAAGCCCATGAGACTTGTAGTTTTTAAAAATGTTTTCATTTTTGATGAGACGCTGAATAAAAGAAGTTTAATCGCCGGCAAACGAAAACCTGCGATTTCCCGTAAATCCCGGACTCGGCCCGTATAGTTAAAAGTATACAAGGAAAGTACCCAGTGAGTAAACTCATTTCCAGACCGGATTTTTAAATTATTTTTTCAGCACTAAAACGCATGAGACTTGTAGTTTTCAAAAATGTTTTCATTTTTGATGACACGCTGAATAAAAGAAGTTTAATCGCCGGCAAACGAAAACCTGCGATTTCCCGTAAATCCCGTACTCGGCACGTATAGTCAAAAGTATACAAAGAAAGTACCCAGGGAGTAAACTCATTTCCCAAAAGATTTTTTAAATTATTATTTCACCACTAAAGCCCATGAGACTTGTAGTTTTTAAAAATGTTTTCATTTTTGATGAGACGCTGAATAAAAGAAGTTTAATCGCCGGCAAACGAAAACCTGCGATTTCCCGTAAATCCCGGACTCGGCCCGTATAGTCAAAAGTATACAAAGAGGGTACCCAGGGTGTAAACTCATTTCCCGAACGATTTTTTAAATTATTTTTTCACCACTAAAACGCATGAGACTTGTAGTTTTCAAAAATGTTTTCATTTTTGATGAGACGCTGAATAAAAGAAGTTTAATCGCCGGCAAACGAAAACCTGCGATTTCCCGTAATTCCCGGACTCGGCCCGTATAGTCAAAAGTATACAAAGCGAGTACCCTGTGAGTAAACTCATTTCCCGAAAGATTTTTTAAATTATTTTTTCACCACTAAAACGCATGAGACTTGTAGTTTTCAAAAATGTTTTCATTTTTGATGAGACGCTGAATAAAAGAAGTTTAATCGCCGGCAAACGAAAACCTGCGATTTCCCGTAAATCCCGGACTCGGCTCGTATAGTCAAAAGTATACAAAGAAAGTACCCGGGGTGTAAACTCATTTCCCGAACGATTTTTTAAATTATTATTTCACCACTAAAGCCCATGAGACTTGTAGTTTTTAAAAATGTTTTCATTTTTGATGAGACGCTGAATAAAAGAAGTTTAATTGCCGGCAAACGAAAACCCGCGACTTCCCGTAAATCCCGGACTCGGCCCGTATAGTCGAATGTATACAAAGAAAGTACCCTGTGAGTAAACTCATTTCCGAAACGATTTTTTCAATTATTTTTTCACCACTAAAACGCATGAGACTTGTAGTTTTCAAAAATTTTTTCATTTTTGATAAGACGCTTAATGAAAGAGGTTTAATCGCCGGCAAACGAAAACCCGCGATTTCCCGTAAATCCCGGGCTTGGCCCGTATAGTCGAATGTATACAAAGAAAGTACCCTGTGAGTAAAATCATTTCCAGAACGATTTTTTAATTTATTTTTTCACCACTAAAACGCATGAGACTTGTAGTTTTCAAAAATGTTTTCATTTTTGATGAGACGCTGAATAAAAGAAGTTTAATCGCCGGCAAACGAAAACCCGCAATTTCCCGTAAATCCTGGACTAAGCCCGTATAGTCAAAAGTATACAAAGAAAGTACCCAGGGAGTAAACTCATTTCCCAAACGATTTTTTAAATTATTATTTCACCACTAAAGCCCATGAGACTTGTAGTTTTTAAAAATGTTTGCATTTTTGATGAGACGCTGAATAAAAGAAGTTTAATCGCCGGCAAAGGAAAACCTGCGATTTCCCGTAATTCCCGGACTCGGCCCGTATAGTCAAAAGTATACAAAGAGAGTACCCAGGGTGTAAACTCATTTCCCGAACGATTTTTTAAATTATTTTTTCACCTCTAAAGAGCATGAGACTTGTAGTTTTCAAAAATGTTTTCATTTGTGATGAGACGCTGAATAAAAGAAGTTTAATCGCCGGCAAACGAAAACCTGCGATTTCCTGTAAATCCCGGACTCGGCCCGTATAGTCAAAAGTATACAAAGAGGGTACCCAGGTTGTAAACTCATTTCCCGAACGATTTTTTAAATTATTTTTTCACCACTAAAACGCATGAGACTTGTAGTTTTCAAAAATGTTTTCATTTTTGATGAGACGCTGAATAAAAGAAGTTTAATCGCCGGCAAACGAAAACCTGCGATTTCCCGTAATTCCCGGACTCGGCCCGTATAGTCAAAAGTATACAAAGAGAGTACCCAGGGTGTAAACTCATTTCCCGAACGATTTTTTAAATTATTTTTTCACCACTAAAGCGCATGAGACTTGTAGTTTTCAAAAATGTTTTCATTTTTGATGAGACGCTGAATAAAAGAAGTTTAATCGCCGGCAAACGAAAACTCGCGATTTCCCGTAAATCCCGGACTCGGCCCGTATAGTCAAAAGTATGCAAGGAAAGTACCCAGTGAGTAAACTCATTTCCGGAACGAATTTTTAAATTATTTTTTCACCACTAAAGCCCATGAGACTTGTAGTTTTCAAAAATGTTTTCATTTTTGATGAGACGCTGAATAAAAGAAGTTTAATCGCCGGCAAACGAAAACCCGCAATTTCCCGTAAATCCTGGACTAAGCCCGTATAGTCAAAAGTATACAAAGAAAGTACCCAGGGAGTAAACTCATTTCCCAAACGATTTTTTAAATTATTATTTCACCACTAAAGCCCATGAGACTTGTAGTTTTTAAAAATGTTTTCATTTTTGATGAGACGCTGAATAAAAGAAGTTTAATCGCCGGCAAACGAAAACCTGCGATTTCCTGTAAATCCCGGACTCGGCCCGTATAGTCAAAAGTATACAAAGAGGGTACCCAGGTTGTAAACTCATTTCCCGAACGATTTTTTAAATTATTTTTTCACCACTAAAACGCATGAGACTTGTAGTTTTTAAAAATGTTTTCATTTTTGATGAGACGCTGAATAAAAGAAGTTTAATTGCCGGCAAACGAAAACCCGCGACTTCCCGTAAATCCCGGACTCGGCCCGTATAGTCAAAAGTATACAAAGAAAGTACCCAGGGAGTAAACTCATTTCCCGAACGATTTTTTAAATTAATTTTCACCAATAAAACGCATGAGACTTGTAGTTTTCAGAAATGTTTTCATTTTTGATGAGACGCTTAATGAAAGTTGTTTAATCGCCGGCAAACGAAAACCCGCGATTTCCCGTAAATCCCGGGCTTGGCCCGTATAGTCGAATGTATACAAAGAAAGTACCCTGTGAGTAAACTCATTTCCGAAACGATTTTTTCAATTATCTTTTCACCACTAAAACGCATGAGACTTGTAGTTTTCAAAAATTTTTTCATTTTTGATAAGACGCTTAATGAAAGAGGTTTAATCGCCGGCAAACGAAAACCCGCGATTTCCCGTAAATCCCGGGCTTGGCCCGTATAGTCGAATGTATACAAAGAAAGTACCCTGTGAGTAAAATCATTTCCAGAACGATTTTTTAATTTATTTTTTCACCACTAAAACGCATGAGACTTGTAGTTTTCAAAAATGTTTTCATTTTTGATGAGACGCTGAATAAAAGAAGTTTAATCGCCGGCAAACGAAAACCCGCAATTTCCCGTAAATCCTGGACTAAGCCCGTATAGTCAAAAGTATACAAAGAAAGTACCCAGGGAGTAAACTCATTTCCCAAACGATTTTTTAAATTATTATTTCACCACTAAAGCCCATGAGACTTGTAGTTTTTAAAAATGTTTTCATTTTTGATGAGACGCTGAATAAAAGAAGTTTAATCGCCGGCAAACGAAAACCTGCGATTTCCCGTAATTCCCGGACTCGGCCCGTATAGTCAAAAGTATACAAAGAGAGTACCCAGGGTGTAAACTCATTTCCCGAACGATTTTTTAAATTATTTTTTCACCACTAAAGCGCATGAGACTTGTAGTTTTCAAAAATGTTTTCATTTTTGATGAGACGCTGAATAAAAGAAGTTTATTCGCCGGCAAACGAAAACCTGCGATTTCCTGTAAATCCCGGACTCGGCCCGTATAGTCAAAAGTATACAAAGAGGGTACCCAGGTTGTAAACTCATTTCCCGAACGATTTTTTAAATTATTTTTTCACCACTAAAACGCATGAGACTTGTAGTTTTCAAAAATGTTTTCATTTTTGATGAGACGCTGAATAAAAGAAGTTTAATCGCCGGCAAACGAAAACCTGCGATTTCCCGTAATTCCCAAACTCGGCCCGTATAGTCAAAAGTATACAAAGAGAGTACCCAGGGTGTAAACTCATTTCCCGAACGATTTTTTAAATTATTTTTTCACCACTAAAGCGCATGAGACTTGTAGTTTTCAAAAATGTTTTCATTTTTGATGAGACGCTGAATAAAAGAAGTTTAATCGCCGGCAAACGAAAACTCGCGATTTCCCGTAAATCCCGGACTCGGCCCGTATAGTCAAAAGTATGCAAGGAAAGTACCCAGTGAGTAAACTCATTTCCGGAACGAATTTTTAAATTATTTTTTCACCACTAAAGCCCATGAGACTTGTAGTTTTCAAAAATGTTTTCATTTTTGATGAGACGCTGAATAAAAGAAGTTTAATCGCCGGCAAACGAAAACCCGCAATTTCCCGTAAATCCTGGACTAAGCCCGTATAGTCAAAAGTATACAAAGAAAGTACCCAGGGAGTAAACTCATTTCCCAAACGATTTTTTAAATTATTATTTCACCACTAAAGCCCATGAGACTTGTAGTTTTTAAAAAGGTTTTCATTTTTGATGAGACGCTGAATAAAAGAAGTTTAATCGCCGGCAAACGAAAACCTGCGATTTCCTGAAAATCCCGGACTCGGCCCGTATAGTCAAAAGTATACAAAGAGGGTACCCAGGTTGTAAACTCATTTCCCGAACGATTTTTTAAATTATTTTTTCACCACTAAAACGCATGAGACTTGTAGTTTTCAAAAATGTTTTCATTTTTGATGAGACGCTGAATAAAAGAAGTTTAATCGCCGGCAAACGAAAACCTGCGATTTCCCGTAATTCCCGGACTCGGCCCGTATAGCCAAAAGTATACAAAGAGAGTACCCAGGGTGTAAACTCATTTCCCGAACGATTTTTTAAATTATTTTTTCACCACTAAAGCGCATGAGACTTGTAGTTTTCAAAAATGTTTTCATTTTTGATGAGACGCTGAATAAAAGAAGTTTAATCGCCTGCAAACGAAAACCTGCGACTTCCCGTAAATCCCGGACTCGGCCCGTATAGTCAAAATTATAGAAAGAAAGTACCCAGGGAGTAAACTCATTTCCCAAACGATTTTTTAAATTATTATTTTACCACTAAAGCCCATGAGACTTGTAGTTTTTAAAAATGGTTTCATTTTTGATGAGACACTGAATAAAAGAAGTTTAATCGCCGGCAACCGAAAACTCGCGATTTCCCGTAAATCCCGGACTCGGCCCGTATAGTCAAAAGTATGCAAGGAAAGTACCCAGTGAGTAAACTCATTTCCGGAACGAATTTTTAAATTATTTTTTCACCACTAAAACGCATGAGACTTGTAGTTTTCAGAAATGTTTTCATTTTTGATGAGACGCTTAATGAAAGCGGTTTAATCGCCGGCAAACGAAAACCCGCGATTTCCCGTAAATCCCGGGCTTGGCCCGTATAGTCGAATGTATACAAAGAAAGTACCCTGCTAGTAAACTCATTTCCAAAACGATTTTTTAAATTATCTTTTCACCACTAAAACGCTTGAGACTTGTAGTTTTCAAAAATGTTTTCATTTTTGATGAGACGCTAAATAAAAGAAGTTTAATCGCCGGCAAACGAAAACCCGCCTATTCCCGTAAACCCCGGACTCGGCCCGCATAGTCAAAAGTATACAAAGTAAGTACCCAGGGAGTAAACTCATTTCCCGAACTATTTTTTAAATTAATTTTCACCAATAAAACGCATGAGACTTGTAGTTTTCAGAAATGTTTTTATTTTTAATGAGACGCTTAATGAAAGTTGTTTAATCGCCGGCAAACGAAAACCCGCGATTTCCCGTAAATCCCGGGCTTGGCCCGTATAGTCGAATGTATACAAAGAAAGTACCCAGGGAGTAAACTCATTTCCGAAACGATTTTTTCAATTATCTTTTCACCACTAAAACGCATGAGACTTGTAGTTTTCAAAAAATTTTTCATTTTTGATGAGACGCTAAATGAAAGAGGTTTAATCGTCGGCAAACGAAAACCCGCGATTTCCCGTAAATCCCGGGCTTGGCCCGTATAGTCGAATGTATACAAAGAAAGTACCCTGTGAGTAAACTCATTTCCAGAACGATTTTTTAATTTATTTTTTCACCACTAAAACGCATGAGACTTGTAGTTTTCAAAAATGTTTTCATTTTTGATGAGACGCTGAATAAAAGAAGTTTAATCGCCGGCAAACGAAAACCCGCAATTTCACGTAAATCCTGGACTCGGCCCGTATAGTCAAAAGTATACAAAGAAAGTACCCAGGGAGTAAACTCATTTCCCAAACGATTTTTTAAATTATTATTTCACCACTAAAGCCCATGAGACTTGTAGTTTTTAAAAATGTTTTCATTTTTGATGAGACGCTGAATAAAAGAAGTTTAATCGCCGGCAAACGAAAACCTGCGATTTCCCGTAAATCCCGGACTCGGCCCGTATAGTTAAAAGTATACAAGGAAAGTACCCAGTGAGTAAACTCATTTCCAGACCGGATTTTTAAATTGTTTTTTCAGCACTAAAACGCATGAGACTTGTAGTTTTCAAAAATGTTTTCATTTTTGATGACACGCTGAATAAAAGAAGTTTAATCGCCGGCAAACGAAAACCTGCGATTTCCCGTAAATCCCGTACTCGGCACGTATAGTCAAAAGTATACAAAGAAAGTACCCAGGGAGTAAACTCATTTCCCAAAAGATTTTTTAAATTATTATTTCACCACTAAAGCCCATGAGACTTGTAGTTTTTAAAAATGTTTTCATTTTTGATGAGACGCTGAATAAAAGAAGTTTAATCGCCGGCAAACGAAAACCTGCGATTTCCCGTAAATCCCGGACTCGGCCCGTATAGTCAAAAGTATACAAAGAGGGTACCCAGAGTGTAAACTCATTTCCCGAACGATTTTTTAAATTATTTTTTCACCACTAAAACGCATGAGACTTGTAGTTTTCAAAAATGTTTTCATTTTTGATGAGACGCTGAATAAAAGAAGTTTAATCGCCGGCAAACGAAAACCTGCGATTTCCCGTAATTCCCGGACTCGGCCCGTATAGTCAAAAGTATACAAAGCGAGTACCCTGTGAGTAAACTCATTTCCCGAACGATTTTTTAAATTATTTTTTCACCACTAAAACGCATGAGACTTGTAGTTTTCAAAAATGTTTTTATTTTTGATGAGACGCTGAATAAAAGAAGTTTAATCGCCGGCAAACGAAAACCTGCGATTTCCCGTAAATCCCGGACTCGGCTCGTATAGTCAAAAGTATACAAAGAAAGTACCCGGGGTGTAAACTCATTTCCCGAACGATTTTTTAAATTATTATTTCACCACTAAAGCCCATGAGACTTGTAGTTTTTAAAAATGTTTTCATTTTTGATGAGACGCTGAATAAAAGAAGTTTAATTGCCGGCAAACGAAAACCCGCGACTTCCCGTAAATCCCGGACTCGGCCCGTATAGTCAAAAGTATACAAAGAAAGTACCCAGGGAGTAAACTCATTTCCCGAACGATTTTTTAAATTAATTTTCACCAATAAAACGCATGAGACTTGTAGTTTTCAGAAATGTTTTCATTTTTGATGAGACGCTTAATGAAAGTTGTTTAATCGCCGGCAAACGAAAACCCGCGATTTCCCGTAAATCCCGGGCTTGGCCCGTATAGTCGAATGTTTACAAAGAAAGTACCCTGTGAGTAAACTCATTTCCGAAACGATTTTTTGAATTATTTTTTCACCACTAAAACGCATGAGACTTGTAGTTTTCAAAAAAATATTTCATTTTTGATGAGACGCTAAATGAAAGAGGTTTAATCGTCGGCAAACGAAAACCCGCGATTTCCCGTAAATCCCGGGCTTGGCCCGTATAGTCGAATGTATACAAAGAAAGTACCCTGTGAGTAAACTCATTTCCAGAACGATTTTTTAATTTATTTTTTCACCACTAAAGCCCATGAGACTTGTAGTTTTTAAAAATGTTTTCATTTTTGATGAGACGCTGAATAAAAGAAGTTTAATCGCCGGCAAACGAAAACCTGCGATTTCCCGTAAATCCCGGACTCGGCCCGTATAGTTAAAAGTATACAAGGAAAGTACCCAGTGAGTAAACTCATTTCCAGACCGGATTTTTAAATTATTTTTTCAGCACTAAAACGCATGAGACTTGTAGTTTTCAAAAATGTTTTCATTTTTGATGACACGCTGAATAAAAGAAGTTTAATCGCCGGCAAACGAAAACCTGCGATTTCCCGTAAATCCCGTACTCGGCACGTATAGTCAAAAGTATACAAAGAAAGTACCCAGGGAGTAAACTCATTTCCCAAAAGATTTTTTAAATTATTATTTCACCACTAAAGCCCATGAGACTTGTAGTTTTTAAAAATGTTTTCATTTTTGATGAGACGCTGAATAAAAGAAGTTTAATCGCCGGCAAACGAAAACCTGCGATTTCCCGTAAATCCCGGACTCGGCCCGTATAGTCAAAAGTATACAAAGAGGGTACCCAGGGTGTAAACTCATTTCCCGAACGATTTTTTAAATTATTTTTTCACCACTAAAACGCATGAGACTTGTAGTTTTCAAAAATGTTTTCATTTTTGATGAGACGCTGAATAAAAGAAGTTTAATCGCCGGCAAACGAAAACCTGCGATTTCCCGTAATTCCCGGACTCGGCCCGTATAGTCAAAAGTATACAAAGCGAGTACCCTGTGAGTAAACTCATTTCCCGAAAGATTTTTTAAATTATTTTTTCACCACTAAAACGCATGAGACTTGTAGTTTTCAAAAATGTTTTCATTTTTGATGAGACGCTGAATAAAAGAAGTTTAATCGCCGGCAAACGAAAACCTGCGATTTCCCGTAAATCCCGGACTCGGCTCGTATAGTCAAAAGTATACAAAGAAAGTACCCGGGGTGTAAACTCATTTCCCGAACGATTTTTTAAATTATTATTTCACCACTAAAGCCCATGAGACTTGTAGTTTTTAAAAATGTTTTCATTTTTGATGAGACGCTGAATAAAAGAAGTTTAATTGCCGGCAAACGAAAACCCGCGACTTCCCGTAAATCCCGGACTCGGCCCGTATAGTCGAATGTATACAAAGAAAGTACCCTGTGAGTAAACTCATTTCCGAAACGATTTTTTCAATTATTTTTTCACCACTAAAACGCATGAGACTTGTAGTTTTCAAAAATTTTTTCATTTTTGATAAGACGCTTAATGAAAGAGGTTTAATCGCCGGCAAACGAAAACCCGCGATTTCCCGTAAATCCCGGGCTTGGCCCGTATAGTCGAATGTATACAAAGAAAGTACCCTGTGAGTAAAATCATTTCCAGAACGATTTTTTAATTTATTTTTTCACCACTAAAACGCATGAGACTTGTAGTTTTCAAAAATGTTTTCATTTTTGATGAGACGCTGAATAAAAGAAGTTTAATCGCCGGCAAACGAAAACCCGCAATTTCCCGTAAATCCTGGACTAAGCCCGTATAGTCAAAAGTATACAAAGAAAGTACCCAGGGAGTAAACTCATTTCCCAAACGATTTTTTAAATTATTATTTCACCACTAAAGCCCATGAGACTTGTAGTTTTTAAAAATGTTTGCATTTTTGATGAGACGCTGAATAAAAGAAGTTTAATCGCCGGCAAAGGAAAACCTGCGATTTCCCGTAATTCCCGGACTCGGCCCGTATAGTCAAAAGTATACAAAGAGAGTACCCAGGGTGTAAACTCATTTCCCGAACGATTTTTTAAATTATTTTTTCACCTCTAAAGAGCATGAGACTTGTAGTTTTCAAAAATGTTTTCATTTGTGATGAGACGCTGAATAAAAGAAGTTTAATCGCCGGCAAACGAAAACCTGCGATTTCCTGTAAATCCCGGACTCGGCCCGTATAGTCAAAAGTATACAAAGAGGGTACCCAGGTTGTAAACTCATTTCCCGAACGATTTTTTAAATTATTTTTTCACCACTAAAACGCATGAGACTTGTAGTTTTCAAAAATGTTTTCATTTTTGATGAGACGCTGAATAAAAGAAGTTTAATCGCCGGCAAACGAAAACCTGCGATTTCCCGTAATTCCCGGACTCGGCCCGTATAGTCAAAAGTATACAAAGAGAGTACCCAGGGTGTAAACTCATTTCCCGAACGATTTTTTAAATTATTTTTTCACCACTAAAGCGCATGAGACTTGTAGTTTTCAAAAATGTTTTCATTTTTGATGAGACGCTGAATAAAAGAAGTTTAATCGCCGGCAAACGAAAACTCGCGATTTCCCGTAAATCCCGGACTCGGCCCGTATAGTCAAAAGTATGCAAGGAAAGTACCCAGTGAGTAAACTCATTTCCGGAACGAATTTTTAAATTATTTTTTCACCACTAAAGCCCATGAGACTTGTAGTTTTCAAAAATGTTTTCATTTTTGATGAGACGCTGAATAAAAGAAGTTTAATCGCCGGCAAACGAAAACCCGCAATTTCCCGTAAATCCTGGACTAAGCCCGTATAGTCAAAAGTATACAAAGAAAGTACCCAGGGAGTAAACTCATTTCCCAAACGATTTTTTAAATTATTATTTCACCACTAAAACGCATGAGACTTGTAGTTTTCAAAAATGTTTTCATTTTTGATGAGACGCTGAATAAAAGAAGTTTAATCGCCGGCAAACGAAAACCTGCGATTTCCCGTAATTCCCGGACTCGGCCCGTATAGTCAAAAGTATACAAAGAGAGTACCCAGGGTGTAAACTCATTTCCCGAACGATTTTTTAAATTATTTTTTCACCACTAAAGCGCATGAGACTTGTAGTTTTCAAAAATGTTTTCATTTTTGATGAGACGCTGAATAAAAGAAGTTTAATCGCCGGCAAACGAAAACTCGCGATTTCCCGTAAATCCCGGACTCGGCCCGTATAGTCAAAAGTATGCAAGGAAAGTACCCAGTGAGTAAACTCATTTCCGGAACGAATTTTTAAATTATTTTTTCACCACTAAAGCCCATGAGACTTGTAGTTTTCAAAAATGTTTTCATTTTTGATGAGACGCTGAATAAAAGAAGTTTAATCGCCGGCAAACGAAAACCCGCAATTTCCCGTAAATCCTGGACTAAGCCCGTATAGTCAAAAGTATACAAAGAAAGTACCCAGGGAGTAAACTCATTTCCCAAACGATTTTTTAAATTATTATTTCACCACTAAAGCCCATGAGACTTGTAGTTTTTAAAAATGTTTTCATTTTTGATGAGACGCTGAATAAAAGAAGTTTAATCGCCGGCAAACGAAAACCTGCGATTTCCTGTAAATCCCGGACTCGGCCCGTATAGTCAAAAGTATACAAAGAGGGTACCCAGGTTGTAAACTCATTTCCCGAACGATTTTTTAAATTATTTTTTCACCACTAAAACGCATGAGACTTGTAGTTTTTAAAAATGTTTTCATTTTTGATGAGACGCTGAATAAAAGAAGTTTAATTGCCGGCAAACGAAAACCCGCGACTTCCCGTAAATCCCGGACTCGGCCCGTATAGTCAAAAGTATACAAAGAAAGTACCCAGGGAGTAAACTCATTTCCCGAACGATTTTTTAAATTAATTTTCACCAATAAAACGCATGAGACTTGTAGTTTTCAGAAATGTTTTCATTTTTGATGAGACGCTTAATGAAAGTTGTTTAATCGCCGGCAAACGAAAACCCGCGATTTCCCGTAAATCCCGGGCTTGGCCCGTATAGTCGAATGTATACAAAGAAAGTACCCTGTGAGTAAACTCATTTCCGAAACGATTTTTTCAATTATCTTTTCACCACTAAAACGCATGAGACTTGTAGTTTTCAAAAATTTTTTCATTTTTGATAAGACGCTTAATGAAAGAGGTTTAATCGCCGGCAAACGAAAACCCGCGATTTCCCGTAAATCCCGGGCTTGGCCCGTATAGTCGAATGTATACAAAGAAAGTACCCTGTGAGTAAAATCATTTCCAGAACGATTTTTTAATTTATTTTTTCACCACTAAAACGCATGAGACTTGTAGTTTTCAAAAATGTTTTCATTTTTGATGAGACGCTGAATAAAAGAAGTTTAATCGCCGGCAAACGAAAACCCGCAATTTCCCGTAAATCCTGGACTAAGCCCGTATAGTCAAAAGTATACAAAGAAAGTACCCAGGGAGTAAACTCATTTCCCAAACGATTTTTTAAATTATTATTTCACCACTAAAGCCCATGAGACTTGTAGTTTTTAAAAATGTTTTCATTTTTGATGAGACGCTGAATAAAAGAAGTTTAATCGCCGGCAAACGAAAACCTGCGATTTCCCGTAATTCCCGGACTCGGCCCGTATAGTCAAAAGTATACAAAGAGAGTACCCAGGGTGTAAACTCATTTCCCGAACGATTTTTTAAATTATTTTTTCACCACTAAAGCGCATGAGACTTGTAGTTTTCAAAAATGTTTTCATTTTTGATGAGACGCTGAATAAAAGAAGTTTATTCGCCGGCAAACGAAAACCTGCGATTTCCTGTAAATCCCGGACTCGGCCCGTATAGTCAAAAGTATACAAAGAGGGTACCCAGGTTGTAAACTCATTTCCCGAACGATTTTTTAAATTATTTTTTCACCACTAAAACGCATGAGACTTGTAGTTTTCAAAAATGTTTTCATTTTTGATGAGACGCTGAATAAAAGAAGTTTAATCGCCGGCAAACGAAAACCTGCGATTTCCCGTAATTCCCAAACTCGGCCCGTATAGTCAAAAGTATACAAAGAGAGTACCCAGGGTGTAAACTCATTTCCCGAACGATTTTTTAAATTATTTTTTCACCACTAAAGCGCATGAGACTTGTAGTTTTCAAAAATGTTTTCATTTTTGATGAGACGCTGAATAAAAGAAGTTTAATCGCCGGCAAACGAAAACTCGCGATTTCCCGTAAATCCCGGACTCGGCCCGTATAGTCAAAAGTATGCAAGGAAAGTACCCAGTGAGTAAACTCATTTCCGGAACGAATTTTTAAATTATTTTTTCACCACTAAAGCCCATGAGACTTGTAGTTTTCAAAAATGTTTTCATTTTTGATGAGACGCTGAATAAAAGAAGTTTAATCGCCGGCAAACGAAAACCCGCAATTTCCCGTAAATCCTGGACTAAGCCCGTATAGTCAAAAGTATACAAAGAAAGTACCCAGGGAGTAAACTCATTTCCCAAACGATTTTTTAAATTATTATTTCACCACTAAAGCCCATGAGACTTGTAGTTTTTAAAAAGGTTTTCATTTTTGATGAGACGCTGAATAAAAGAAGTTTAATCGCCGGCAAACGAAAACCTGCGATTTCCTGAAAATCCCGGACTCGGCCCGTATAGTCAAAAGTATACAAAGAGGGTACCCAGGTTGTAAACTCATTTCCCGAACGATTTTTTAAATTATTTTTTCACCACTAAAACGCATGAGACTTGTAGTTTTCAAAAATGTTTTCATTTTTGATGAGACGCTGAATAAAAGAAGTTTAATCGCCGGCAAACGAAAACCTGCGATTTCCCGTAATTCCCGGACTCGGCCCGTATAGCCAAAAGTATACAAAGAGAGTACCCAGGGTGTAAACTCATTTCCCGAACGATTTTTTAAATTATTTTTTCACCACTAAAGCGCATGAGACTTGTAGTTTTCAAAAATGTTTTCATTTTTGATGAGACGCTGAATAAAAGAAGTTTAATCGCCTGCAAACGAAAACCTGCGACTTCCCGTAAATCCCGGACTCGGCCCGTATAGTCAAAATTATAGAAAGAAAGTACCCAGGGAGTAAACTCATTTCCCAAACGATTTTTTAAATTATTATTTTACCACTAAAGCCCATGAGACTTGTAGTTTTTAAAAATGGTTTCATTTTTGATGAGACACTGAATAAAAGAAGTTTAATCGCCGGCAAACGAAAACTCGCGATTTCCCGTAAATCCCGGACTCGGCCCGTATAGTCAAAAGTATGCAAGGAAAGTACCCAGTGAGTAAACTCATTTCCGGAACGAATTTTTAAATTATTTTTTCACCACTAAAACGCATGAGACTTGTAGTTTTCAGAAATGTTTTCATTTTTGATGAGACGCTTAATGAAAGCGGTTTAATCGCCGGCAAACGAAAACCCGCGATTTCCCGTAAATCCCGGGCTTGGCCCGTATAGTCGAATGTTTACAAAGAAAGTACCCTGCTAGTAAACTCATTTCCAAAACGATTTTTTAAATTATCTTTTCACCACTAAAACGCTTGAGACTTGTAGTTTTCAAAAATGTTTTCATTTTTGATGAGACGCTAAATAAAAGAAGTTTAATCGCCGGCAAACGAAAACCCGCCTATTCCCGTAAACCCCGGACTCGGCCCGCATAGTCAAAAGTATACAAAAAAGTACCCAGGGTGTAAACTCATTTCCCGAACGATTTTTTAAATTATTATTTCACCACTAAATCCCATGAGACTTTTAGTTTTTAAAAATGTTTTCATTTTTGATGAGACGCTGAATAAAAGAAGTTTAATCGCCGGCAAACGAAAACCCGCAATTTCCCGTAAATCCCGGTCTCGGCCCGTATAGTCAAAAGTATACAAAGAAAGTACCCAGTGAGTAAACTCATTTCCCTAACGAATTTTTAAATTATTTTTTCACCACTAAAACGCATGAGACTTGTAGTTTTCAAAAATGTTTTCATTTTTGATGAGACGCTGAATAAAAGAAGTTTAATCGCCGGCAAACGAAAACCTGCGATTTCCCGTAATTCCCGGACTCGGCCCGTATAGTCAAAAGTTTTCAAAGAGAGTACCCAGGGTGTAAACTCATTTCCCGAACGATGTTTTAAATTATTTTTTCACCACTAAAACGCATGAGATTTGTTGTTTTCAAAAATGTTTTCATTTTTGATGAGACGCTGAATAAAAGAAGTTTAATCGCCTGCAAACGAAAACCTGCGATTTCCCGTAAATCCCCGACTCGGCCCGTATAGTCAAAAGTATACAAAGAAAGTACCCAGGGTGTAAACTCATTTCCCGAACGATTTTTTAAATTATTTTTTCACCACTGAAACGCATGAGACTTGTAGTTTTCAAAAATGTTTTCATTTTTGATGAGACGCTAAATAAAAGAAGTTTAATCGCCGGCAAACGAAAACCCGCCTATTCCCGTAAACCCCGGACTCGGCCCGCATAGTCAAAAGTATACAAAAAAGTACCCAGGGTGTAAACTCATTTCCCGAACGATTTTTTAAATTATTATTTCACCACTAAATCCCATGAGACTTTTAGTTTTTAAAAATGTTTTCATTTTTGATGAGACGCTGAATAAAAGAAGTTTAATCGCCGGCAAACGAAAACCCGCAATTTCCCGTAAATCCCGGTCTCGGCCCGTATAGTCAAAAGTATACAAAGAAAGTACCCAGTGAGTAAACTCATTTCCCTAACGAATTTTTAAATTATTTTTTCACCACTAAAACGCATGAGACTTGTAGTTTTCAAAAATGTTTTCATTTTTGATGAGACGCTGAATAAAAGAAGTTTAATCGCCGGCAAACGAAAACCTGCGATTTCCCGTAATTCCCGGACTCGGCCCGTATAGTCAAAAGTTTTCAAAGAGAGTACCCAGGGTGTAAACTCATTTCCCGAACGATGTTTTAAATTATTTTTTCACCACTAAAACGCATGAGATTTGTTGTTTTCAAAAATGTTTTCATTTTTGATGAGACGCTGAATAAAAGAAGTTTAATCGCCTGCAAACGAAAACCTGCGATTTCCCGTAAATCCCCGACTCGGCCCGTATAGTCAAAAGTATACAAAGAAAGTACCCAGGGTGTAAACTCATTTCCCGAACGATTTTTTAAATTATTTTTTCACCACTGAAACGCATGAGACTTGTAGTTTTCAGAAATGTTTTCATTTTTGATGAGACGCTGAATAAAAGAAGTTTAATCGCCGGCAAACGAAAACTCGGGATTTCCCGTAAATCCCGGACTCGGCCCGTATAGTCAAAAGTATGCAAGGAAAGTACCCAGTGAGTAAACTCATTTCCGGAACGAATTTTTTAAATTATTTTTTCACCACTAAAACGTATGAGACTTGTAGTTTTCAAAAATGTTTTCATTTTTGATGAGACGCTGAATAAAAGAAGTTTAATAGCCGGCAAACGAAAACCTGCGATTTCCCGTAAATCCCGGACTCGGCCCGTATAGTCAAAAGTATACAAAGAAAGTACCCGGGGTGTAAACTCATTTCCCGAACGATTTTTTAAATTATTATTTCACCACTAAAGCCCATGAGACTTGTAGTTTTTAAAAATGTTTTCATTTTTGATGAGACGCTGAATAAAAGAAGTTTAATTGCCGGCAAACGAAAACCCGCGATTTCCCGTAAATCCCGGACTCGGCCCGTATAGTCAAAAGTATACAAAGAAAGTACCCAGGGAGTAAACTCATTTCCCGAACGATTTTTTAAATTAATTTTCACCAATAAAACGCATGAGACTTGTAGTTTTCAGAAATGTTTTCATTTTTGATGAGACGCTTAATGAAAGTTGTTTAATCGCCGGCAAACGAAAACCCGCGATTTCCCGTAAATCCCGGGCTTGGCCCGTATAGTCGAATGTATACAAAGAAAGTACCCTGTGAGTAAACTCATTTCCGAAACGATTTTTTCAATTATCTTTTCACCACTAAAACGCATGAGACTTGTAGTTTTCAAAAAATTTTTCATTTTTGATGAGACGCTAAATGAAAGAGGTTTAATCGTCGGCAAACGAAAACCCGCGATTTCCCGTAAATCCCGGGCTTGGCCCGTATAGTCGAATGTATACAAAGAAAGTACCCTGTGAGTAAACTCATTTCCAGAACGATTTTTTAATTTATTTTTTCACCACTAAAACGCATGAGACTTGTAGTTTTCAAAAATGTTTTCATTTTTGATGAGACGCTGAATAAAAAAAGTTTAATCGCCGGCAAACGAAAACCCGCAATTTCACGTAAATCCTGGACTCGGCCCGTATAGTCAAAAGTATACAAAGAAAGTACCCAGGGAGTAAACTCATTTCCCAAACGATTTTTTAAATTATTATTTCACCACTAAAGCCCATGAGACTTGTAGTTTTTAAAAAAATGTTTTCATTTTTGATGAGACGCTGAATAAAAGAAGTTTAATAGCCGGCAAACGAAAACCTGCGATTTCCCGTAAATCCCGGACTCGGCCCGTATAGTTAAAAGTATACAAGGAAAGTACCCAGTGAGTAAACTCATTTCCAGAACGAATTTTTAAATTATTTTTTCACCACTAAAACGCATGAGACTTGTAGTTTTCAAAAATGTTTTCATTTTTGATGACACGCTGAATAAAAGAAGTTTAATCGCCGGCAAACGAAAACCTGCGATTTCCCGTAAATCCCGTACTCGGCACGTATAGTCAAAAGTATACAAAGAAAGTACCCAGGGAGTAAACTCATTTCCCAAAAGATTTTTTAAATTATTATTTCACCACTAAAGCCCATGAGACTTGTAGTTTTTAAAAATGTTTTCATTTTTGATGAGACGCTGAATAAAAGAAGTTTAATCGCCGGCAAACGAAAACCTGCGATTTCCCGTAATTCCCGGACTCGGCCCGTATAGTCAAAAGTATACAAAGAGAGTACCCTGTGAGTAAACTCATTTCCCGAACGATTTTTTAAATTATTTTTTCACCACTAAAACGCATGAGACTTGTAGTTTTCAAAAATGTTTTCATTTTTGATGAGACGCTGAATAAAAGAAGTTTAATCGCCGGCAAACGAAAACCTGCGATTTCCCGTAAATCCCGGACTCGGCTCGTATAGTCAAAAGTATACAAAGAAAGTACCCGGGGTGTAAACTCATTTCCGAAACGATTTTTTCAATTATCTTTTCACCACTAAAACGCATGAGACTTGTAGTTTTCAAAAAATTTTTCATTTTTGATGAGACGCTAAATGAAAGAGGTTTAATCGTCGGCAAACGAAAACCCGCGATTTCCCGTAAATCCCGGGCTTGGCCCGTATAGTCGAATGTATACAAAGAAAGTACCCTGTGAGTAAACTCATTTCCAGAACGATTTTTTAATTTATTTTTTCACCACTAAAACGCATGAGACTTGTAGTTTTCAAAAATGTTTTCATTTTTGATGAGACGCTGAATAAAAAAAGTTTAATCGCCGGCAAACGAAAACCCGCAATTTCACGTAAATCCTGGACTCGGCCCGTATAGTCAAAAGTATACAAAGAAAGTACCCAGGGAGTAAACTCATTTCCCAAACGATTTTTTAAATTATTATTTCACCACTAAAGCCCATGAGACTTGTAGTTTTTAAAAATGTTTTCATTTTTGATGAGACGCTGAATAAAAGAAGTTTAATAGCCGGCAAACGAAAACCTGCGATTTCCCGTAAATCCCGGACTCGGCCCGTATAGTTAAAAGTATACAAGGAAAGTACCCAGTGAGTAAACTCATTTCCAGAACGAATTTTTAAATTATTTTTTCACCACTAAAACGCATGAGACTTGTAGTTTTCAAAAATGTTTTCATTTTTGATGACACGCTGAATAAAAGAAGTTTAATCGCCGGCAAACGAAAACCTGCGATTTCCCGTAAATCCCGTACTCGGCACGTATAGTCAAAAGTATACAAAGAAAGTACCCAGGGAGTAAACTCATTTCCCAAAAGATTTTTTAAATTATTATTTCACCACTAAAGCCCATGAGACTTGTAGTTTTTAAAAATGTTTTCATTTTTGATGAGACGCTGAATAAAAGAAGTTTAATCGCCGGCAAACGAAAACCTGCGATTTCCCCTAATTCCCGGACTCGGCCCGTATAGTCAAAAGTATACAAAGAGAGTACCCTGTGAGTAAACTCATTTCCCGAACGATTTTTTAAATTATTTTTTCACCACTAAAACGCATGAGACTTGTAGTTTTCAAAAATGTTTTCATTTTTGATGAGACGCTGAATAAAAGAAGTTTAATCGCCGGCAAACGAAAACCTGCGATTTCCCGTAAATCCCGGACTCGGCTCGTATAGTCAAAAGTATACAAAGAAAGTACCCGGGGTGTAAACTCATTTCCCGAACGATTTTTTAAATTATTATTTCACCACTAAAGCCCATGAGACTTGTAGTTTTTAAAAATGTTTTCATTTTTGATGAGACGCTGAATAAAAGAAGTTTAATTGCCGGCAAACGAAAACCCGCGACTTCCCGTAAATCCCGGACTCGGCCCGTATAGTCAAAAGTATACAAAGAAAGTACCCAGGGAGTAAACTCATTTCCCGAACGATTTTTTAAATTAATTTTCACCAATAAAACGCATGAGACTTGTAGTTTTCAGAAATGTTTTCATTTTTGATGAGACGCTTAATGAAAGTTGTTTAATCGCCGGCAAACGAAAACCCGCGATTTCCCGTAAATCCCGGGCTTGGCCCGTATAGTCGAATGTATACAAAGAAAGTACCCTGTGAGTAAACTCATTTCCGAAACGATTTTTTCAATTATCTTTTCACCACTAAAACGCATGAGACTTGTAGTTTTCAAAAATTTTTTCATTTTTGATGAGACGCTTAATGAAAGAGGTTTAATAAGCCGGCAAACGAAAACCCGCGATTTCCCGTAAATCCCGGGCTTGGCCGTATAGTCGAATGTATACAAAGAAAGTACCCTGTGAGTAAACTCATTTCCAGAACGATTTTTTAATTTATTTTTTCACCACTAAAACGCATGAGACTTGTAGTTTTCAAAAATGTTTTCATTTTTGATGAGACGCTGAATAAAAGAAGTTTAATCGCCGGCAAACGAAAACCCGCAATTTCCCGTAAATCCTGGACTAAGCCCGTATAGTCAAAAGTATACAAAGAAAGTACCCAGGGAGTAAACTCATTTCCCAAACGATTTTTTAAATTATTATTTCACCACTAAAGCCCATGAGACTTGTAGTTTTTAAAAATGTTTTCATTTTTGATGAGACGCTGAATAAAAGAAGTTTAATCGCCGGCAAACGAAAACCTGCGATTTCCCGTAAATCCCGGACTCGGCCCGTATAGTTAAAAGTATACAAGGAATGTACCCAGTGAGTAAACTCATTTCCAGAACGAATTTTTAAATTATTTTTTCACCACTAAAACGTATGAGACTTGTGGTTTTCACAAATGTTTTCATTTTTGATGAGACGCTGAATAAAAGAAGTTTACTTGCCGGCAAACGAAAACCTGCGATTTCCCGTAAATCCCGGACTCGGCCCGTATAGTTAAAAGTATACAAGGAAAGTACCCAGTGAGTAAACTCATTTCCAGAACGAATTTTTAAATTATTTTTTCACCACTAAAACGTATGAGACTTGTAGTTTTCAAAAATGTTTTCATTTTTGATGAGACGCTGAATAAAAGAAGTTTAATCGCCGGCAAACGAAAACCTGCGATTTCCCGTAAATCTTGGACTCGGCCCGTATAGTCAAAAGTATACAAAGGAAGCACCCAGGGTGTAAACACATTTCCCGAACGATTTTTTAAATTATTTATTCACCACTAAAACGCATGAGACTTGTAGTTTTCACAAATGTTTTCATTTTTAATGAGACGCTGAATAAAAGAAGTTTACTCGCCGGCAAACGAAAACCTGCGATTTCCTGTAAATCCCGGACTCGGCCCGTATAGTTAAAAGTATACAAGGAAAGTACCCAGTGAGTAAACTCATTTCCAGAACGAATTTTTAAATTATTTTTTCACCACTAAAACGTATGAGACTTGTAGTTTTCAAAAATATTTTCATTTTTGATGAGACGCTGAATAAAAGAAGTTTAATCGCCGGCAAACGAAAACCTGCGATTTCCCGTAAATCTTGGACTTGGCCCGTATAGTCAAAAGTATACAAAGGAAGCACCCAGGGTGTAAACACATTTCCCGAACGATTTTTTAAATTATTTTTTCACCACTAAAACGCATGAGACTTGTAGTTTTCGAAAATGTTTTCATTTTTGATGACACGCTGATTAAAAGAAGTTTAATCGCCGGCAAACGAAAACCCGCAATTTCCCGTAACCCCCGGTCTCGACCCGTATAGTCAAAAGTATACAAGGAAAGTACCCAGTGAGTAAACTCATTTCCCTAACGAATTTTTAAATTATTTTTTCACCACTAAAACGCATGAGACTTGTAGTTTTCAAAAATGTTTTCATTTTTGATGAGACGCTGAATAAAAGAAGTTTAATC
The DNA here is from genome assembly GCF_029227915.1 of Hydractinia symbiolongicarpus. Classification (NCBI taxonomy): domain Eukaryota; kingdom Metazoa; phylum Cnidaria; class Hydrozoa; order Anthoathecata; family Hydractiniidae; genus Hydractinia; species Hydractinia symbiolongicarpus. The sequence goes on along the minus strand of NC_079875.1, from coordinate 1,277,880 downwards.
GCCGGCAAACGAAAACCTGCGATTTCCCGTAAATCCCGGACTCGGCCCGTATAGTCAAAAGTATACAAAGAGGGTACCCAGGGTGTAAACTCATTTCCCGAATGATTTTTTAAATTATTTTTTCACCACTAAAACGCATGAGACTTGTAGTTTTCAAAAATGTTTTCATTTTTGATGAGACGCTGAATAAAAGAAGTTTAATCGCCGGCAAACGAAAACCTGCGATTTCCCGTAAATCCCGGACTCGGCCCGTATAGTCAAAAGTATACAAAGAAAGTACCCAGGGAGTAAACTCATTTCCCAAACGATTTTTTAAATTATTATTTCACCACTAAAGCCCATGAGACTTGTAGTTTTTAAAAATGTTTTCATTTTTGATGAGACGCTGAATAAAAGAAGTTTAATCGCCGGCAAACGAAAACCTGCGATTTCCCGTAAATCCCGGACTCGGCCCGTATAGTCAAAAGTATACAAAGAGGGTACCCAGGGTGTAAACTCATTTCCCGAACGATTTTTTAAATTATTTTTTCACCACTAAAACGCATGAGACTTGTAGTTTTCAAAAATGTTTTCATTTTTGATGAGACGCTGAATAAAAGAAGTTTAATCGCCGGCAAACGAAAACCTGCGATTTCCCGTAAATCCCGGACTCGGCCCGTATAGTCAAAAGTATACAAAGAAAGTACCCAGGGAGTAAACTCATTTCCCAAACGATTTTTTAAATTATTATTTCACCACTAAAGCCCATGAGACTTGTAGTTTTTAAAAATGTTTTCATTTTTGATGAGACGCTGAATAAAAGAAGTTTAATCGCCGGCAAACGAAAACCCGCAATTTCCCGTAAATCCCGGTCTCGACCCGTATAGTCAAAAGTATGCAAGGAAAGTACCCAGTGAGTAAACTCATTTCAGGAACGAATTTTCAAATTATTTTTTCACCACTAAAACGCATGAGACTTGTAGTTTTCAGAAATGTTTTCATTTTTGATGAGACGCTGAATAAAAGAAGTTTAATCGCCGGCAAACGAAAACTCGCGATTTCCCGTAAATCCCGTACTCGGCCCGTATAGTCAAAAGTATGCAAGGAAAGTACCCAGTGAGTAAACTCATTTCCGGAACGAATTTTTAAATTATTTTTTCACCACTAAAACGCATGAGACTTGTAGTTTTCAAAAATGTTTTCATTTTTGATGAGACGCTGAATAAAAGAAGTTTAATCGCCTGCAAACGAAAACCTGCCACTTCCCGTAAATCTCGGACTCGGCCCGTATAGTCAAAAGTATACAAAGAAAGTTCCCAGGGAGTAAACTCATTTCCCAAACGATTTTTTAAATTATTATTTTACCACTAAAGCTCATGAGACTTGTAGTTTTTAAAAATGGTTTCATTTTTGATGAGACGCTGAATAAAAGAAGTTTAATCGCCGGCAAACGAAAACTCGCGATTTCCCGTAAATCCCGGACTCGGCCCGTATAGTCAAAAGTATGCAAGGAAAGTACCCAGTGAGTAAACTCATTTCAGGAACGAATTTTTAAATTATTTTTTCACCACTAAAACGCATGAGACTTGTAGTTTTCAGAAATGTTTTCATTTTTGATGAGACGCTTAATGAAAGCGATTTAATCGCCGGCAAACGAAAACCCGCGATTTCCCGTAAATCCCGGGCTTGGCCAGTATAGTCGAATGTACACAAACAAAGTACCCTGTGAGTAAACTCATTTCCGGAACGAATTTTTAAATTATTTTTTCACCACTAAAACGCATGAGATTTGTAGTTTTCAGAAATGTTTTCATTTTTGATGAGACGCTGAATAAAAGAAGTTTAATCGCCGGCAAACGAAAACTCGCGATTTCCCGTAAATCCCGGACTTGGCCCGTATAGTCAAAAGTATGCAAGGAAAGTACCCAGTGAGTAAACTCATTTCCGGAACGAATTTTTAAATTATTTTTTCACCACTAAAACGCATGAGACTTGTAGTTTTCAAAAATGTTTTCATTTTTGATGAGACGCTGAATAAAAGAAGTTTAATCGCCTGCAAACGAAAACCTGCGACTTCCCGTAAATCCCGGACTCGGCCCGTATAGTCAAAAGTATACAAAGAAAGTACCCAGGGAGTAAACTCATTTCCCAAACGATTTTTTAAATTATTTCTTCACCACTAAAACGCATGAGACTTGTAGTTTTTAAAAATGGTTTCATTTTTGATGAGACGCTGAATAAAAGAAGTTTAATCGCCGGCAAACGAAAACTCGCGATTTCCCGTAAGTCCCGGACTTGGCCAGTATAGTCAAAAGTATGCAAGGAAAGTACCCAGTGAGTAAACTCATTTCCGGAACGAATTTTTAAATTATTTTTTCACCACTAAAACGCATGAGACTTGTAGACGAAAACTCGCGATTTCCCGTAAATCCCGGACTCGGCCCGTATAGTCAAAAGTATGCAAGGAAAGTACCCAGTGAGTAAACTCATTTCAGGAACGAATTTTTAAATTATTTTTTCACCACTAAAACGCATGAGACTTGTAGTTTTCAGAAATGTTTTCATTTTTGATGAGACGCTTAATGAAAGCGATTTAATCGCCGGCAAACGAAAACCCGCGATTTCCCGTAAATCCCGGGCTTGGCCAGTATAGTCGAATGTACACAAAGAAAGTACCCTGTGAGTAAACTCATTTCCGGAACGAATTTTTAAATTATTTTTTCACCACTAAAACGCATGAGACTTGTAGTTTTCAGAAATGTTTTCATTTTTGATGAGACGCTGAATAAAAGAAGTTTAATCGCCGGCAAACGAAAACTCGCGATTTCCCGTAAATCCCGGACTCGGCCCGTATAGTCAAAAGTATGCAAGGAAAGTACCCAGTGAGTAAACTCATTTCCGGAACGAATTTTTAAATTATTTTTTCACCACTAAAACGCATGAGACTTGTAGTTTTCAAAAATGTTTTCATTTTTGATGAGACGCTGAATAAAAGAAGTTTAATCGCCTGCAAACGAAAACCTGCGACTTCCCGTAAATCCCGGACTCGGCCCGTATAGTCAAAAGTATACAAAGAAAGTACCCAGGGAGTAAACTCATTTCCCAAACGATTTTTTAAATTATTTCTTCACCACTAAAACGCATGAGACTTGTAGTTTTTAAAAATGGTTTCATTTTTGATGAGACGCTGAATAAAAGAAGTTTAATCGCCGGCAAACGAAAACTCGCGATTTCCCGTAAGTCCCGGACTTGGCCAGTATAGTCAAAAGTATGCAAGGAAAGTACCCAGTGAGTAAACTCATTTCCGGAACGAATTTTTAAATTATTTTTTCACCACTAAAACGCATGAGACTTGTAGTTTTCAGAAATGTTTTTATTTTTGATGAGACGCTGAATAAAAGAAGTTTAATCGCCGGCAAACGAAAACTCGCGATTTCCCGTAAATCCCGGACTCGGCCCGTATAGTCAAAAGTATGCAAGGAAAGTACCCAGTGAGTAAACTCATTTCCGGAACGAATTTTTAAATTATTTTTTCACCACTAAAACGCATGAGACTTGTAGTTTTCAAAAATGTTTTCATTTTTGATGAGACGCTGAATAAAAGAAGTTTAATCGCCTGCAAACGAAAACCTGCGACTTCCCGTAAATCTCGGACTCGGCCCGTATAGTCAAAAGTATACAAAGAAAGTTCCCAGGAAGTAAACTCATTTCCCAAACGATTTTTTAAATTATTATTTTACCACTAAAGCCCATGAGACTTGTAGTTTTTAAAAATGGTTTCATTTTTGATGAGACGCTGAATAAAAGAATTTTAATCGCCGGCAAACGAAAACTCGCGATTTCCCGTAAATCCCGGACTCGGCCCGTATAGTCAAAAGTATGCAAGGAAAGTACCCAGTGAGTAAACTCATTTCAGGAACGAATTTTTAAATTATTTTTTCACCACTAAAACGCATGAGACTTGTAGTTTTCAGAAATGTTTTCATTTTTGATGAGACGCTTAATGAAAGCGATTTAATCGCCGGCAAACGAAAACCCGCGATTTCCCGTAAATCCCGGGCTTGGCCAGTATAGTCGAATGTACACAAAGAAAGTACCCTGTGAGTAAACTCATTTCCAAAACGATTTTTTAAATTATCTTTTCACCACTAAAACGCTTGAGACTTGTAGTTTTCAAAAATGTTTTCATTTTTGAAGAGACACTAAATAAAAGAAGTTTAATCGTCGGCAAACGAAAACCTGCCATTTCCCGTAAACCCCGGACTCGGCCCGCATAGTCAAAAGTATACAAAGAAAGTACCCAGGGTGTAAACTCATTTCCCGAACGATTTTTTAAATTATTATTTCACCACTGAAGCCCATGAGACTTGTAGTTTTTAAAAATGTTTTCATTTTTGATGAGACGCTGAATAAAAGAAGTTTAATCGCCGGCAAACGAAAACCCGCAATTTCTCGTAAATCCCGGACTCGGCCCGTATAGTCAAAAGTATACAAAGAGAGTACCCAGGGTGTAAACTCATTTCCCGAACGATGTTTTAAATTATTTTTTCACCACTAAAACGCATGAGACTTGTAGTTTTCAAAAATGTTTTCATTTTTGATGAGACGCTGAATAAAAGAAGTTTAATCGCCTGCAAACGAAAACCTGCGACTTCCCGTAAATCCCGGACTCGGCCCGTATAGTCAAAAGTATACAAAGAAAGTACCCAGGGAGTAAACGCATTTCCCAAACGATTTTTTAAATTATTATTTTACCACTAAAGCCCATGAGACTTGTAGTTTTTAAAAATTGTTTCATTTTTGATGAGACGCTGAATAAAAGAAGTTTAATCGCCGGCAAACGAAAACTCGCGATTTCCCGTAAGTCCCGGACTTGGCCAGTATAGTCAAAAGTATGCAAGGAAAGTACCCAGTGAGTAAACTCATTTCCGGAACAAATTTTCAAATTATTTTTTCACCACTAAAACGCATGAGACTTGTAGTTTTTAGAAATGTTTTCATTTTTGATGAGACGCTGAATAAAAGAAGTTTAATCGCCGGCAAACGAAAACTCGCGATTTCCCGTAAATCCCGGACTCGGCCCGTATAGTCAAAAGTATGCAAGGAAAGTACCCAGTGAGTAAACTCATTTCGGGAACGAATTTTTAAATTATTTTTTCACCACTAAAACGCATGAGACTTGTAGTTTTCAGAAATGTTTTCATTTTTGATGAGACGCTTAATGAAAGCGGTTTAATCGCCGGCAAACGAAAACCCGCGATTTCCCGTAAATCCCGGGCTTGGCCCGTATAGTCGAATGTATACAAAGAAAGTACCCTGTGAGTAAACTCATTTCCAAAACGATTTTTTAAATTATCTTTTCACCACTAAAACGCTTGAGACTTGCAGTTTTCAAAAATGTTTTCATTTTTGATGAGACGCTAAATAAAAGAAGTTTAATCGCCGGCAAACGAAAACCCGCCATTTCCCGTAAACCCCGGACTCGGCCCGCATAGTCAAAAGTATACAAAGAAAGTACCCAGGGTGTAAACTCATTTCCCGAACGATTTTTTAAATTATTATTTCACCACTGAAGCCCATGAGACTTGTAGTTTTTAAAAATGTTTTCATTTTTGATGAGACGCTGAATAAAAGAAGTTTAATCGCCGGCAAACGAAAACCCGCAACTTCCCGTAAATCCCGGCATCGGCCCGTATAGTCAAAAGTATACAAGGAAAGTACCCAGTGAGTAAACTCATTTCCCTAACGAATTTTTAAATTATTTTTTCACCACTAAAACGCATGAGACTTGTAGTTTTCAAAAATGTTTTCATTTTTGATGAGACGCTGAATAAAAGAAGTTTAATCGCCGGCAAACGAAAACCTGCGATTTCCCGTAATTCCCGGACTCGGACCGTATAGTCAAAAGTATACAAAGAGAGTACCCAGGGTGTAAACTCATTTCCGGAACGAATTTTTAAATTATTTTTTCACCACTAAAACGCATGAGACTTGTAGTTTTCAGAAATGTTTTCATTTTTGATGAGACGCTGAATAAAAGAAGTTTAATCGCCGGCAAACGAAAACTCGCGATTTCCCGTAAATCCCGGACTCGGCCCGTATAGTCAAAAGTATGCAAGGAAAGTACCCAGTGAGTAAACTCATTTCCGGAACGAATTTTTAAGTTATTTTTTCACCACTAAAACGCATGAGACTTGTAGTTTTCAAAAATGTTTTCATTTTTGATGAGACGCTGAATAAAAGAAGTTTAATCGCCTGCAAACGAAAACCTGCGACTTCCCGTAAATCCCGGACTCGGCCCGTATAGTCAAAAGTATACAAAGAAAGTACCCAGGGAGTAAACTCATTTCCCAAACGATTTTTTAAATTATTTCTTCACCACTAAAACGCATGAGACTTGTAGTTTTTAAAAATGGTTTCATTTTTGATGAGACGCTGAATAAAAGAAGTTTAATCGCCGGCAAACGAAAACTCGCGATTTCCCGTAAGTCCCGGACTTGGCCAGTATAGTCAAAAGTATGCAATGAAAGTACCCAGTGAGTAAACTCATTTCCGGAACGAATTTTTAAATTATTTTTTCACCACTAAAACGCATGAGACTTGTAGACGAAAACTCGCGATTTCCCGTAAATCCCGGACTCGGCCCGTATAGTCAAAAGTATGCAAGGAAAGTACCCAGTGAGTAAACTCATTTCAGGAACGAATTTTTAAATTATTTTTTCACCACTAAAACGCATGAGACTTGTAGTTTTCAGAAATGTTTTCATTTTTGATGAGACGCTTAATGAAAGCGATTTAATCGCCGGCAAACGAAAACCCGCGATTTCCCGTAAATCCCGGGCTTGGCCAGTATAGTCGAATGTACACAAAGAAAGTACCCTGTGAGTAAACTCATTTCCGGAACGAATTTTTAAATTATTTTTTCACCACTAAAACGCATGAGACTTGTAGTTTTCAGAAATGTTTTCATTTTTGATGAGACGCTGAATAAAAGAAGTTTAATCGCCGGCAAACGAAAACTCGCGATTTCCCGTAAATCCCGGACTCGGCCCGTATAGTCAAAAGTATGCAAGGAAAGTACCCAGTGAGTAAACTCATTTCCGGAACGAATTTTTAAATTATTTTTTCACCACTAAAACGCATGAGAGTTGTAGTTTTCAAAAATGTTTTCATTTTTGATGAGACGCTGAATAAAAGAAGTTTAATCGCCTGCAAACGAAAACCTGCGACTTCCCGTAAATCCCGGACTCGGCCCGTATAGTCAAAAGTATACAAAGAAAGTACCCAGGAAGTAAACTCATTTCCCAAACGATTTTTTAAATTATTTCTTCACCACTAAAACGCACGAGACTTGTAGTTTTTAAAAATGGTTTCATTTTTGATGAGACGCTGAATAAAAGAAGTTTAATCGCCGGCAAACGAAAACTCGCGATTTCCCGTAAGTCCCGGACTTGGCCAGTATAGTCAAAAGTATGCAAGGAAAGTACCTAGTGAGTAAACTCATTTCCGGAACGAATTTTTAAATTATTTTTTCACCACTAAAACGCATGAGACTTGTAGTTTTCAGAAATGTTTTTATTTTTGATGAGACGCTGAATAAAAGAAGTTTAATCGCCGGCAAACGAAAACTCGCGATTTCCCGTAAATCCCGGACTCGGCCCGTATAGTCAAAAGTATGCAAGGAAAGTACCCAGTGAGTAAACTCATTTCCGGAACGAATTTTTAAATTATTTTTTCACCACTAAAACGCATGAGACTTGTAGTTTTCAAAAATGTTTTCATTTTTGATGAGACGCTGAATAAAAGAAGTTTAATCGCCTGCAAACGAAAACCTGCGACTTCCCGTAAATCTCGGACTCGGCCCGTATAGTTAAAAGTATACAAAGAAAGTTCCCAGGGAGTAAACTCATTTCCCAAACGATTTTTTAAATTATTATTTTACCACTAAAGCCCATGAGACTTGTAGTTTTTAAAAATGGTTTCATTTTTGATGAGACGCTGAATAAAAGAAGTTTAATCGCCGGCAAACGAAAACTCGCGATTTCCCGTAAATCCCGGACTCGGCCCGTATAGTCAAAAGTATTCAAGGAAAGTACCCAGTGAGTAAACTCATTTCAGGAACGAATTTTTAAATTATTTTTTCACCACTAAAACGCATGAGACTTGTAGTTTTCAGAAATGTTTTCATTTTTGATGAGACGCTTAATGAAAGCGATTTAATCGCCGGCAAACGAAAACCCGCGATTTCCCGTAACTCCCGGGCTTGGCCAGTATAGTCGAATGTACACAAAGAAAGTACCCTGTGAGTAAACTCATTTCCAAAACGATTTTTTAAATTATCTTTTCACCACTAAAACGCTTGAGACTTGTAGTTTTCAAAAATGTTTTCATTTTTGAAGAGACACTAAATAAAAGAAGTTTAATCGCCGGCAAACGAAAACCTGCCATTTCCCGTAAACCACGGACTCGGCCCGCATAGTCAAAAGTATACAAAGAAAGTACCCAGGGTGTAAACTCATTTCCCGAACGATTTTTTAAATTATTATTTCACCACTGAAGCCCATGAGACTTGTAGTTTTTAAAAATGTTTTCATTTTTGATGAGACGCTGAATAAAAGAAGTTTAATCGCCGGCAAACGAAAACCCGCAATTTCTCGTAAATCCCGGACTCGGCCCGTATAGTCAAAAGTATACAAAGAGAGTACCCAGGGTGTAAACTCATTTCCCGAACGATGTTTTAAATTATTTTTTCACCACTAAAACGCATGAGACTTGTAGTTTTCAAAAATGTTTTCATTTTTGATGAGACGCTGAATAAAAGAAGTTTAATCGCCTGCAAACGAAAACCTGCGACTTCCCGTAAATCCCGGACTCGGCCCGTATAGTCAAAAGTATACAAAGAAAGTACCCAGGGAGTAAACGCATTTCCCAACCGATTTTTTAAATTATTATTTTACCACTAAAGCCCATGAGACTTGTAGTTTTTAAAAATGGTTTCATTTTTGATGAGACGCTGAATAAAAGAAGTTTAATCGCCGGCAAACGAAAACTCGCGATTTCCCGTAAGTCCAGGACTTGGCCAGTATAGTCAAAAGTATGCAAGGAAAGTACCCAGTGAGTAAACTCATTTCCGGAACAAATTTTCAAATTATTTTTTCACCACTAAAACGCATGAGACTTGTAGTTTTTAGAAATGTTTTCATTTTTGATGAGACGCTGAATAAAAGAAGTTTAATCGCCGGCAAACGAAAACTCGCGATTTCCCGTAAATCCCGGACTCGGCCCGTATAGTCAAAAGTATGCAAGGAAAGTACCCAGTGAGTAAACTCATTTCGGGAACGAATTTTTAAATTATTTTTTCACCACTAAAACGCATGAGACTTGTAGTTTTCAGAAATGTTTTCATTTTTGATGAGACGCTTAATGAAAGCGGTTTAATCGCCGGCAAACGAAAACCCGCGATTTCCCGTAAATCCCGGGCTTGGCCCGTATAGTCGAATGTATACAAAGAAAGTACCCTGTAAGTAAACTCATTTCCAAAACGATTTTTTAAATTATCTTTTCACCACTAAAACGCTTGAGACTTGCAGTTTTCAAAAATGTTTTCATTTTTGATGAGACGCTAAATAAAAGAAGTTTAATCGCCGGCAAACGAAAACCCGCCATTTCCCGTAAACCCCGGACTCGGCCCGCATAGTCAAAAGTATACAAAGAAAGTACCCAGGGTGTAAACTCATTTCCCGAACGATTTTTTAAATTATTATTTCACCACTGAAGCCCATGAGACTTGTAGTTTTTAAAAATGTTTTCATTTTTGATGAGACGCTGAATAAAAGAAGTTTAATCGCCGGCAAACGAAAACCCGCAACTTCCCGTAAATCCCGGCATCGGCCCGTATAGTCAAAAGTATACAAGGAAAGTACCCAGTGAGTAAACTCATTTCCCTAACGAATTTTTAAATTATTTTTTCACCACTAAAACGCATGAGACTTGTAGTTTTCAAAAATGTTTTCATTTTTGATGAGACGCTGAATAAAAGAAGTTTAATCGCCGGCAAACGAAAACCTGCGACTTCCCGTAAATCCCGGACTCGGCCCGTATAGTCAAAAGTATACAAAGAAAGTACCCAGGGAGTAAACGCATTTCCCAACCGATTTTTTAAATTATTATTTTACCACTAAAGCCCATGAGACTTGTAGTTTTTAAAAATGGTTTCATTTTTGATGAGACGCTGAATAAAAGAAGTTTAATCGCCGGCAAACGAAAACTCGCGATTTCCCGTAAGTCCAGGACTTGGCCAGTATAGTCAAAAGTATGCAAGGAAAGTACCCAGTGAGTAAACTCATTTCCGGAACAAATTTTCAAATTATTTTTTCACCACTAAAACGCATGAGACTTGTAGTTTTTAGAAATGTTTTCATTTTTGATGAGACGCTGAATAAAAGAAGTTTAATCGCCGGCAAACGAAAACTCGCGATTTCCCGTAAATCCCGGACTCGGCCCGTATAGTCAAAAGTATGCAAGGAAAGTACCCAGTGAGTAAACTCATTTCGGGAACGAATTTTTAAATTATTTTTTCACCACTAAAACGCATGAGACTTGTAGTTTTCAGAAATGTTTTCATTTTTGATGAGACGCTTAATGAAAGCGGTTTAATCGCCGGCAAACGAAAACCCGCGATTTCCCGTAAATCCCGGGCTTGGCCCGTATAGTCGAATGTATACAAAGAAAGTACCCTGTAAGTAAACTCATTTCCAAAACGATTTTTTAAATTATCTTTTCACCACTAAAACGCTTGAGACTTGCAGTTTTCAAAAATGTTTTCATTTTTGATGAGACGCTAAATAAAAGAAGTTTAATCGCCGGCAAACGAAAACCCGCCATTTCCCGTAAACCCCGGACTCGGCCCGCATAGTCAAAAGTATACAAAGAAAGTACCCAGGGTGTAAACTCATTTCCCGAACGATTTTTTAAATTATTATTTCACCACTGAAGCCCATGAGACTTGTAGTTTTTAAAAATGTTTTCATTTTTGATGAGACGCTGAATAAAAGAAGTTTAATCGCCGGCAAACGAAAACCCGCAACTTCCCGTAAATCCCGGCATCGGCCCGTATAGTCAAAAGTATACAAGGAAAGTACCCAGTGAGTAAACTCATTTCCCTAACGAATTTTTAAATTATTTTTTCACCACTAAAACGCATGAGACTTGTAGTTTTCAAAAATGTTTTCATTTTTGATGAGACGCTGAATAAAAGAAGTTTAATCGCCGGCAAACGAAAACCTGCGATTTCCCGTAATTCCCGGACTCGGACCGTATAGTCAAAAGTATACAAAGAGAGTACCCAGGGTGTAAACTCATTTCCCAAACGATGTTTTAAATTATTTTTTCACCACTAAAACGCATGAGACTTGTAGTTTTCAAAAATGTTTTCATTTTTGATGAGACGCTGAATAAAAGAAGTTTAATCGCCTGCAAACGAAAACCTGCGACTTCCCGTAAATCCCGGACTCGGCCCATATAGTCAAAAGTATACAAAGAAAGTACCCATGAAGTAAACTCATTTCCCAAACGATTTTTTAAATTATTATTTTACCACTAAAGCCCATGAGACTTGTAGTTTTTAAAAATGGTTTCATTTTTGATGAGACACTGAATAAAAGAAGTTTAATCGCCGGCAAACGAAAACTCGCGATTTCCCGTAAATCCCGGACTCGGCCCGTATAGTCAAAAGTATGCAAGGAAAGTACCCAGTGAGTAAACTCATTTCCGGAACGAATTTTTAAATTATTTTTTCACCACTAAAACGCATGAGACTTGTAGTTTTCAGAAATGTTTTCATTTTTGATGAGACGCTTAATGAAAGTGGTTTAATCGCCGGCAAACGAAAACCCGCGATTTCCCGTAAATCCCGGCTTGGCCCGTATAGTCGAATGTATACAAAGAAAGTACCCTGTGAGTAAACTCATTTCCAAAACGATTTTTTAAATTATCTTTTCACCACTAAAACGCTTGAGACTTGTAGTTTTCAAAAATGTTTTCATTTTTGATGAGACGCTAAATAAAAGAAGTTTAATCGCCGGCAAACGAAAACCCGCCTATTCCCGTAAACCCCGGACTCGGCCCGCATAGTCAAAAGTAAACAAAAAAGTACCCAGGGTGTAAACTCATTTCCCGAACGATTTTTTAAATTATTATTTCACCACTGAAGCCCATGAGACTTGTAGTTTTTAAAAATGTTTTCATTTTTGATGAGACGCTGAATAAAAGAAGTTTAATCGCCGGCAAACGAAAACCCGCAACTTCCCGTAAATCCCGGCATCGGCCCGTATAGTCAAAAGTATACAAGGAAAGTACCCAGTGAGTAAACTCATTTCCCTAACGAATTTTTAAATTATTTTTTCACCACTAAAACGCATGAGACTTGTAGTTTTCAAAAATGTTTTCATTTTTGATGAGACGCTGAATAAAAGAAGTTTAATCGCCTGCAAATGAAAACCTGCGACTTCCCGTAAATCCCGGACTCGGCCCGTATAGTCAAAAGTATGCAAGGAAAGTACCCAGTGAGTAAACTCATTTCCGGAACGAATTTTTAAATTATTTTTTCACCACTAAAACGCATGAGACTTGTAGTTTTCAGAAATGTTTTCATTTTTGATGAGACGCTTAATGAAAGCGGTTTAATCGCCGGCAAACGAAAACCCGCGATTTCCCGTAAATTCCGGGCTTGGCCCGTATAGTCGAATGTATACAAAGAAAGTACCCTGTGAGTAAACTCATTTCCAAAACGATTTTTTAAATTATCTTTTCACCACTAAAACGCTTGAGACTTGTAGTTTTCAAAAATGTTTTCATTTTTGATGAGACGCTGAATAAAAGAAGTTTAATCGCCTGCAAACGAAAACCTGCGACTTCCCGTAAATCCCGGACTCGGCCCATATAGTCAAAAGTATACAAAGAAATTACCCATGAAGTAAACTCATTTCCCAAACGATTTTTTAAATTATTATTTTACCACTAAAGCCCATGAGACTTGTAGTTTTTAAAAATGGTTTCATTTTTGATGAGACACTGAATAAAAGAAGTTTAATCGCCGGCAAACGAAAACTCGCGATTTCCCGTAAATTCCGGGCTTGGCCCGTATAGTCGAATGTATACAAAGAAAGTACCCTGTGAGTAAACTCATTTCCAAAACGATTTTTTAAATTATCTTTTCACCACTAAAACGCTTGAGACTTGTAGTTTTCAAAAATGTTTTCATTTTTGATGAGACGCTGAATAAAAGAAGTTTAATCGCCTGCAAACGAAAACCTGCGACTTCCCGTAAATCCCGGACTCGGCCCATATAGTCAAAAGTATACAAAGAAATTACCCATGAAGTAAACTCATTTCCCAAACGATTTTTTAAATTATTATTTTACCACTAAAGCCCATGAGACTTGTAGTTTTTAAAAATGGTTTCATTTTTGATGAGACACTGAATAAAAGAAGTTTAATCGCCGGCAAACGAAAACTCGCGATTTCCCGTAAATCCCGGACTCGGCCCGTATAGTCAAAAGTATGCAAGGAAAGTACCCAGTGAGTAAACTCATTTCCGGAACGAATTTTTAAATTATTTTTTCACCACTAAAACGCATGAGACTTGTAGTTTTCAGAAATGTTTTCATTTTTGATGAGACGCTTAATGAAAGAAGTTTAATCGCCTGCAAATGAAAACCTGCGACTTCCCGTAAATCCCGGACTCGGCCCGTATAGTCAAAAGTATGCAAGGAAAGTACCCAGTGAGTAAACTCATTTCCGGAACGAATTTTTAAATTATTTTTTCACCACTAAAACGCATGAGACTTGTAGTTTTCAGAAATGTTTTCATTTTTGATGAGACGCTTAATGAAAGCGGTTTAATCGCCGGCAAACGAAAACCCGCGATTTCCCGTAAATTCCGGGCTTGGCCCGTATAGTCGAATGTATACAAAGAAAGTACCCTGTGAGTAAACTCATTTCCAAAACGATTTTTTAAATTATCTTTTCACCACTAAAACGCTTGAGACTTGTAGTTTTCAAAAATGTTTTCATTTTTGATGAGACGCTGAATAAAAGAAGTTTAATCGCCTGCAAACGAAAACCTGCGACTTCCCGTAAATCCCGGACTCGGCCCATATAGTCAAAAGTATACAAAGAAATTACCCATGAAGTAAACTCATTTCCCAAACGATTTTTTAAATTATTATTTTACCACTAAAGCCCATGAGACTTGTAGTTTTTAAAAATGGTTTCATTTTTGATGAGACACTGAATAAAAGAAGTTTAATCGCCGGCAAACGAAAACTCGCGATTTCCCGTAAATTCCGGGCTTGGCCCGTATAGTCGAATGTATACAAAGAAAGTACCCTGTGAGTAAACTCATTTCCAAAACGATTTTTTAAATTATCTTTTCACCACTAAAACGCTTGAGACTTGTAGTTTTCAAAAATGTTTTCATTTTTGATGAGACGCTGAATAAAAGAAGTTTAATCGCCTGCAAACGAAAACCTGCGACTTCCCGCAAATCCCGGACTCGGCCCATATAGTCAAAAGTATACAAAGAAATTACCCATGAAGTAAACTCATTTCCCAAACGATTTTTTAAATTATTATTTTACCACTAAAGCCCATGAGACTTGTAGTTTTTAAAAATGGTTTCATTTTTGATGAGACACTGAATAAAAGAAGTTTAATCGCCGGCAAACGAAAACTCGCGATTTCCCGTAAATCCCGGACTCGGCCCGTATAGTCAAAAGTATGCAAGGAAAGTACCCAGTGAGTAAACTCATTTCCGGAACGAATTTTTAAATTATTTTTTCACCACTAAAACGCATGAGACTTGTAGTTTTCAGAAATGTTTTCATTTTTGATGAGACGCTTAATGAAAGCGGTTTAATCGCCGGCAAACGAAAACTCGCGATTTCCCGTAAATCCCGGGCTTGGCCCGTATAGTCGAATGTATACAAAGAAAGTACCCTGTGAGTAAACTCATTTCCAAAACGATTTTTTAAATTATCTTTTCACCACTAAAACGCTTGAGACTTGTAGTTTTCAAAAATGTTTTCATTTTTGATGAGACGCTAAATAAAAGAAGTTTAATCGCCGGCAAACGAAAACCCGCCTATTCCCGTAAACCCCGGACTCGGCCCGCATAGTCAAAAGTATACAAAAAAGTACCCAGGGTGTAAACTCATTTCCCGAACGATTTTTTAAATTATTATTTCACCACTAAATCCCATGAGACTTTTAGTTTTTAAAAATGTTTTCATTTTTGATAAGACGCTAAATAAAAGAAGTTTAATCGCCGGCAAACGAAAACCCGCCATTTCCCGTAAACCCCGGACTCGGCCCGCATAGTCAAAAGTATACAAAAAAGTACCCAGGGTGTAAACTCATTTCCCGAACGATTTTTTAAATTATTATTTCACCACTGAAGCCCATGAGACTTGTAGTTTTTAAAAATGTTTTCATTTTTGATGAGACGCTGAATAAAAGAAGTTTAATCGCCGGCAAACGAAAACCCGCAACTTCCCGTAAATCCCGGCATCGGCCCGTATAGTCAAAAGTATACAAGGAAAGTACCCAGTGAGTAAACTCATTTCCCTAACGAATTTTTAAATTATTTTTTCACCACTAAAACGCATGAGACTTGTAGTTTTCAAAAATGTTTTCATTTTTGATGAGACGCTGAATAAAAGAAGTTTAATCGCCGGCAAACGAAAACCTGCGATTTCCCGTAATTCCCGGACTCGGCCCGTATAGTCAAAAGTATACAAAGAGAGTACCCAGGGTGTAAACTCATTTCCCGAACGATGTTTTAAATTATTTTTTCACCACTAAAACGCATGAGACTTGTAGTTTTCAAAAATGTTTTCATTTTTGATGAGACGCTGAATAAAAGAAGTTTAATCGCCTGCAAATGAAAACCTGCGACTTCCCGTAAATCCCGGACTCGGCCCATATAGTCAAAAGTATACAAAGAAAGTACCCATGAAGTAAACTCATTTCCCAAACGATTTTTTAAATTATTATTTTACCACTAAAGCCCATGAGACTTGTAGTTTTTAAAAATGGTTTCATTTTTGATGAGACACTGAATAAAAGAAGTTTAATCGCCGGCAAACGAAAACTCGCGATTTCCCGTAAATCCCGGACTCGGCCCGTATAGTCAAAAGTATGCAAGGAAAGTACCCAGTGAGTAAACTCATTTCCGGAACGAATTTTTAAATTATTTTTTCACCACTAAAACGCATGAGACTTGTAGTTTTCAGAAATGTTTTCATTTTTGATGAGACGCTTAATGAAAGCGGTTTAATCGCCGGCAAACGAAAACCCGCGATTTCCCGTAAATTCCGGGCTTGGCCCGTATAGTCGAATGTATACAAAGAAAGTACCCTGTGAGTAAACTCATTTCCAAAACGATTTTTTAAATTATCTTTTCACCACTAAAACGCATGAGACTTGTAGTTTTCAAAAATGTTTTCATTTTTGATGAGACGCTGAATAAAAGAAGTTTAATCGCCTGCAAATGAAAACCTGCGACTTCCCGTAAATCCCGGACTCGGCCCATATAGTCAAAAGTATACAAAGAAAGTACCCATGAAGTAAACTCATTTCCCAAACGATTTTTTAAATTATTATTTTACCACTAAAGCCCATGAGACTTGTAGTTTTTAAAAATGGTTTCATTTTTGATGAGACACTGAATAAAAGAAGTTTAATCGCCGGCAAACGAAAACTCGCGATTTCCCGTAAATCCCGGACTCGGCCCGTATAGTCAAAAGTATGCAAGGAAAGTACCCAGTGAGTAAACTCATTTCCGGAACGAATTTTTAAATTATTTTTTCACCACTAAAACGCATGAGACTTGTAGTTTTCAGAAATGTTTTCATTTTTGATGAGACGCTTAATGAAAGCGGTTTAATCGCCGGCAAACGAAAACCCGCGATTTCCCGTAAATTCCGGGCTTGGCCCGTATAGTCGAATGTATACAAAGAAAGTACCCTGTGAGTAAACTCATTTCCAAAACGATTTTTTAAATTATCTTTTCACCACTAAAACGCTTGAGACTTGTAGTTTTCAAAAATGTTTTCATTTTTGATGAGATGCTAAATAAAAGAAGTTTAATCGCCGGCAAACGAAAACCCGCCTATTCCCGTAAACCCCGGACTCGGCCCGCATAGTCAAAATTATACAAAAAAGTACCCAGGGTGTAAACTCATTTCCCGAACGATTTTTTAAATTATTATTTCACCACTAAATCCCATGAGACTTTTAGTTTTTAAAAATGTTTTCATTTTTGATGAGACGCTGAATAAAAGAAGTTTAATCGCCGGCAAACGAAAACCCGCAATTTCCCGTAAATCCCGGTCTCGGCCCGTATAGTCAAAAGTATACAAAGAAAGTACCCAGTGAGTAAACTCATTTCCCCAACGAATTTTTAAATTATTTTTTCACCACTAAAACGCATGAGACTTGTAGTTTTCAAAAATGTTTTCATTTTTGATGAGACGCTGAATAAAAAAAGTTTAATCGCCGGCAAACGAAAACCTGCGATTTCCCGTAATTCCCGGACTCGGCCCGTATAGTCAAAAGTATACAAAGAGAGTACCCAGGGTGTAAACTCATTTCCCGAACGATGTTTTAAATTATTTTTTCACCACTAAAACGCATGAGACTTGTAGTTTTCAAAAATGTTTTCATTTTTGATGAGACGCTGAATAAAAGAAGTTTAATCGCCGGCAAACGAAAACCTGCGATTTCCCGTAAATCCCCGACTCGGCCCGTATAGTCAAAAGTATACAAAGAAAGTACCCAGGGTGTAAACTCATTTCCCGAACGATTTTTTAAATTATTTTTTCACCACTAAAACGCATGAGACTTGTAGTTTTCAGAAATGTTTTCATTTTTGATGAGACGCTGAATAAAAGAAGTTTAATCGCCGGCAAACGAAAACTCGCGATTTCCCGTAAATCCCGGACTCGGCCCGTATAGTCAAAAGTATGCAAGGAAAGTACCCAGTGAGTAAACTCATTTCTGGAACGAATTTTTTAAATTATTTTTTCACCACTAAAACGTATGAGACTTGTAGTTTTCAAAAATGTTTTCATTTTTGATGAGACGCTGAATAAAAGAAGTTTAATCGCCGGCAAACGAAAACCTGCGATTTCCCGTAAATCCCGGACTCGGCCCGTATAGTCAAAAGTATACAAAGAAAGTACCCGGGGTGTAAACTCATTTTCCGAACGATTTTTTAAATTATTATTTCACCACTAAACCCCATGAGACTTGTAGTTTTCAGAAATGTTTTCATTTTTGATGAGACGCTTAATGAAAGTTGTTTAATCGCCGGCAAACGAAAACCCGCGATTTCCCGTAAATCCCGGGCTTGGCCCGTATAGTCGAATGTATACAAAGAAAGTACCCTGTGAGTAAACTCATTTCCGAAACGATTTTTTCAATTATCTTTTCACCACTAAAACGCATGAGACTTGTAGTTTTCAAAAAATTTTTCATTTTTGATGAGACGCTAAATGAAAGAGGTTTAATCGTCGGCAAACGAAAACCCGCGATTTCCCGTAAATCCCGGGCTTGGCCCGTATAGTCGAATGTATACAAAGAAAGTACCCTGTGAGTAAACTCATTTCCAGAACGATTTTTTAATTTATTTTTTCACCACTAAAACGCATGAGACTTGTAGTTTTCAAAAATGTTTTCATTTTTGATGAGACGCTGAATAAAAGAAGTTTAATCGCCGGCAAACGAAAACCCGCAATTTCACGTAAATCCTGGACTCGGCCCGTATAGTCAAAAGTATACAAAGAAAGTACCCAGGGAGTAAACTCATTTCCCAAACGATTTTTTAAATTATTATTTCACCACTAAAGCCCATGAGACTTGTAGTTTTTAAAAATGTTTTCATTTTTGATGAGACGCTGAATAAAAGAAGTTTAATAGCCGGCAAACGAAAACCTGCGATTTCCCGTGAATCCCGGACTCGGCCCGTATAGTTAAAAGTATACAAGGAAAGTACCCAGTGAGTAAACTCATTTCCAGAACGAATTTTTAAATTATTTTTTCACCACTAAAACGCATGAGACTTGTAGTTTTCAAAAATGTTTTCATTTTTGATGACACGCTGAATAAAAGAAGTTTAATCGCCGGCAAACGAAAACCTGCGATTTCCCGTAAATCCCGTACTCGGCACGTATAGTCAAAAGTATACAAAGAAAGTACCCAGGGAGTAAACTCATTTCCCAAAAGATTTTTTAAATTATTATTTCACCACTAAAGCCCATGAGACTTGTAGTTTTTAAAAATGTTTTCATTTTTGATGAGACGCTGAATAAAAGAAGTTTAATCGCCGGCAAACGAAAACCCGCAACTTCCCGTCAATCCCGGTGTCGACCCGTATAGTCAAAAGTATACAAGGAAAGTACCCAGTGAGTAAACTCATTTCCCTAACGAATTTTTAAACTATTTTTTCACCACTAAAACGCATGAGACTTGTAGTTTTCAAAAATGTTTTCATTTTTGATGAGACGCTGAATAAAAGAACTTTAATCGCCGGCAAACGAAAACCTGCGATTTCCCGTAAATCCCGGACTCGGCCCGTATAGTCAAAAGTATACAAAGAGGGTACCCAGGGTGTAAACTCATTTCCCGAACGATTTTTTAAATTATTTTTTCACCACTAAAACGCATGAGACTTGTAGTTTTCAAAAATGTTTTCATTTTTGATGAGACGCTGAATAAAAGAAGTTTAATCGCCGGCAAACGAAAACCTGCGATTTCCCGTAATTCCCGGACTCGGCCCGTATAGTCAAAAGTATACAAAGAGAGTACCCTGTGAGTAAACTCATTTCCCGAACGATTTTTTAAATTATTTTTTCACCACTAAAACGCATGAGACTTGTAGTTTTCAAAAATGTTTTCATTTTTGATGAGACGCTGAATAAAAGAAGTTTAATCGCCGGCAAACGAAAACCTGCGATTTCCCGTAAATCCCGGACTCGGCTCGTATAGTCAAAAGTATACAAAGAAAGTACCCGGGGTGTAAACTCATTTCCCGAACGATTTTTTAAATTATTATTTCACCACTAAAGCCCATGAGACTTGTAGTTTTCAAAAATGTTTTCATTTTTGATGAGACGCTGAATAAAAGAAGTTTAATTGCCGGCAAACGAAAACCCGCGACTTCCCGTAAATCCCGGATTCGGCCCGTATAGTCAAAAGTATACAAAGAAAGTACCCAGGGAGTAAACTCATTTCCCGAACGATTTTTTAAATTAATTTTCACCAATAAAACGCATGAGACTTGTAGTTTTCAGAAATGTTTTCATTTTTGATGAGACGCTTAATGAAAGTTGTTTAATCGCCGGCAAACGAAATCCCACGATTTCCCGTAAATCCCGTGCTTGGCCCGTATAGTCGAATGTATACAAAGAAAGTACCCTGTGAGTAAACTCATTTCCGAAACGATTTTTTCAATTATCTTTTCACCACTAAAACGCATGAGACTTGTAGTTTTCAAAAATTTTTTCATTTTTGATGAGACGCTGAATAAAAGAAGTTTAATTGCCGGCAAACGAAAACCCGCGACTTCCCGTAAATCCCGGATTCGGCCCGTATAGTCGATTGTATACAAAGAAAGTACCCTGTGAGTAAACTCATTTCCAGAACGATTTTTTAATTTATTTTTTCACCACTAAAACGCATGAGACTTGTAGTTTTCAAAAATGTTTTCATTTTTGATGAGACGCTGAATAAAAGAAGTTTAATCGCCGGCAAACGAAAACCCGCAATTTCCCGTAAATCCTGGACTAAGCCCGTATAGTCAAAAGTATACAAAGAAAGTACCCAGGGAGTACACTCATTTCCCAAACGATTTTTTAAATTATTATTTCACCACTAAAGCCCATGAGACTTGTAGTTTTTAAAAATGTTTTCATTTTTGATGAGACGCTGAATAAAAGAAGTTTAATCGCCGGCAAACGAAAACCTGCGATTTCCCGTAAATCCCGGACTCGGCCCGTATAGTTAAAAGTATACAAGGAATGTACCCAGTGAGTAAACTCATTTCCAGAACGAATTTTTAAATTATTTTTTCACCACTAAAACGTATGAGACTTGTGGTTTTCACAAATGTTTTCATTTTTGATGAGACGATGAATAAAAGAAGTTTACTTGCCGGCAAACGAAAACCTGCGATTTCCCGTAAATCCCGGACTCGGCCCGTATAGTTAAAAGTATACAAGGAAAGTACCCAGTGAGTAAACTCATTTCCAGAACGAATTTTTAAATTATTTTTTCACCACTAAAACGTATGAGACTTGTAGTTTTCAAAAATGTTTTCATTTTTGATGAGACGCTGAATAAAAGAAGTTTAATCGCCGGCAAACGAAAACCTGCGATTTCCCGTAAATCTTGGACTCGGCCCGTATAGTCAAAAGTATACAAAGGAAGCACCCAGGGTGTAAACACATTTCCCGAACAATTTTTTAAATTATTTATTCACCACTAAAACGCATGAGACTTGTAGTTTTCACAAATGTTTTCATTTTTGATGAGACGCTGAATAAAAGAAGTTTACTCGCCGGCAAACGAAAACCTGCGATTTCCCGTAAATCCCGGACTCGGCCCGTATAGTTAAAAGTATACAAGGAAAGTACCCAGTGAGTAAACTCATTTCCAGAACGAATTTTTAAATTATTTATTCACCACTAAAACGCATGAGACTTGTAGTTTTCACAAATGTTTTCATTTTTGATGAGACGCTAAATAAAAGAAGTTTACTCGCCGGCAAACGAAAACCTGCGATTTCCCGTAAATCCCGGACTCGGCCCGTATAGTCAAAAGTATACAAAGGAAGCACCCAGGGTGTAAACACATTTCCCGAACGATTTTTTAAATTATTTTTTCACCACTAAAACGCATGAGACTTGTAGTTTTCAAAAATGTTTTCATTTTTGATGACACGCTGATTAAAAGAAGTTTAATCGCCGGCAAACGAAAACCTGCGATTTCCCGTAAATCCCGTACTCGGCACGTATAGTCAAAAGTATACAAAGAAAGTACCCAGGGAGTAAACTCATTTCCCAAAAGATTTTTTAAATTATTATTTCACCACTAAAGCCCATGAGACTTGTAGTTTTTAAAAATGTTTTCATTTTTGATGAGACGCTGAATAAAAGAAGTTTAATCGCCGGCAAACGAAAACCCGCAATTTCCCGTAACCCCCGGTCTCGACCCGTATAGTCAAAAGTATACAAGGAAAGTACCCAGTGAGTAAACTCATTTCCCTTACGAATTTTTAAATTATTTTTTCACCACTAAAACGCATGAGACTTGTAGTTTTCAAAAATGTTTTCATTTTTGATGAGACCCTGAATAAAAGAAGTTTAATCGCCGGCAAACGAAAACCTGCGATTTCCCGTAAATCCCGGACTCGGCCCGTATAGTCAAAAGTATACAAAGAGGGTACCCAGGGTGTAAACTCATTTCCCGAACGATTTTTTAAATTATTTTTTCACCACTAAAACGCATGAGACTTATAGTTTTCAAAAATGTTTTCATTTTTGATGAGACGCTGAATAAAAGAAGTTTAATCGCCGGCAAACGAAAACCTGCGATTTCCCGTAAATCCCGGACTCGGCCCGTATAGTCAAAAGTATACAAAGAAAGTACCCAGGGAGTAAACTTATTTCCCAAACGATTTTTTAAATTATTATTTCACCACTAAAGCCCATGAGACTTGTAGTTTTTAAAAATGTTTTCATTTTTGATGAGACGCTGAATAAAAGAAGTTTAATCGCCGGCAAACGAAAACCCGCAAATTCCCGTAAATCCCGGTCTCGACCCGTATAGTCAAAAGTATACAAGGAAAGTACCCAGTGAGTAAACTCATTTCCCTAACGAATTTTTAAATTATTTTTTCACCACTAAAACGCATGAAACTTGTAGTTTTCAAAAATGTTTTCATTTTTGATGAGACGCTGAATAAAAGAAGTTTAATCGCCGGCAAACGAAAACCTGCGATTTCCCGTAAATCCCGGACTCGGCCCGTATAGTCAAAAGTATACAAAGAGGGTACCCAGGGTGTAAACTCATTTCCCGAACGATTTTTTAAATTATTTTTTCACCACTAAAACGCATGAGACTTGTAGTTTTCAAAAATGTTTTCATTTTTGATGAGACGCTGAATAAAAGAAGTTTAATCGCCGGCAAACTAAAACCTGCGATTTCCCGTAATTCCCGGACTCGGCCCGTATAGGCAAAAGTATACAAAGAGAGTACCCAGGGTGTAAACTCATTTCCCGAACGATTTTTTAAATTATTTTTTCACCACTAAAACGCATGAGACTTGTAGTTTTCAAAAATGTTTTCATTTTTGATGAGACGCTGAATAAAAGAAGTTTAATCGCCTGCAAACGAAAACCTGCGACTTCCCGTAAATCTCAGACTCGGCCCGTATAGTCAAAAGTATACAAAAAAAGTACCCAGGGAGTAAACTCATTTCCCAAACGATTTTTTAAATTATTATTTTACCACTAAAGCCCATGAGACTTGTAGTTTTTAAAAATGGTTTCATTTTTGATGAGACGCTGAATAAAAGAAGTTTAATCGCCGGCAAACGAAAACTCGCGATTTCCCGTAAATCCCGGACTCGGCCCGTATAGTCAAAAATATGCAAGGAAAGTACCCAGTGAGTAAACTCATTTCAGGAACGAATTTTTAAATTATTTTTTCACCACTAAAACGCATGAGACTTGTAGTTTTCAGAAATGTTTTCATTTTTGATGAGACGCTTAATGAAAGCGATTTAATCGCCGGCAAACGAAAACCCGCAATTTCCCGTAAATCCCGGGCTTGGCCAGTATAGTCGAATGTACACAAAGAAAGTACCCTGTGAGTAAACTCATTTCCAAAACGATTTTTTAAATTATCTTTTCACCACTAAAACGCTTGAGACTTGTAGTTTTCAAAAATGTTTTCATTTTTGATGAGACACTAAATAAAAGAAGTTTAATCGCCGGCAAACGAAAACCTGCCATTTCCGGTAAACCCCGGACTCGGCCCGCATAGTCAAAAGTATACAAAGAAAGTACCCAGGGTGTAAACTCATTTCCCGCACGATTTTTTAAATTATTATTTCACCACTGAAGCCCATGAGACTTGTAGTTTTTAAAAATGTTTTCATTTTTGATGAGACGCTGAATAAAAGAAGTTTAATCGCCGGCAAACGAAAACCCGCAATTTCCCGTAAATCCCGGACTCGGCCCGTATAGTCAAAAGTATACAAAGAGAGTACCCAGGGTGTAAACTCATTTCCCGAACGATGTTTTAAATTATTTTTTCACCACTAAAACGCATGAGACTTGTAGTTTTCAAAAATGTTTTCATTTTTGATGAGACGCTGAATAAAAGAAGTTTAATCGCCTGCAAACGAAAACCTGCGACTTCCCGTAAATCCCGGACTCGGCCCGTATAGTCAAAAGTATACAAAGAAAGTACCCAGGGAGTAAACTCATTTCCCAAACGATTTTTTAAATTATTATTTTACCACAAAAGCCCATGAGACTTGAAGTTTTTAAAAATGGTTTCATTTTTGATGAGACGCTGAATAAAAGAAGTTTAATCGCCGGCAAACGAAAACTCGCGATTTCCCGTAAGTCCCGGACTTGGCCAGTATAGTCAAAAGTATGCAAGGAAAGTACACAGTGAGTAAACTCATTTCCGGAACGAATTTTCAAATTATTTTTCACCACTAAAACGCATGAGACTTGTAGTTTTCAGAAATGTTTTCATTTTTGATGAGACGCTGAATAAAAGAAGTTTAATCGCCGGCAAACGAAAACTCGCGATTTCCCGTAAATCCCGGACTCGGCCCGTATAGTCAAAAGTATGCAAGGAAAGTACCCAGTGAGTAAACTCATTTCCGGAACGAATTTTTAAATTATTTTTTCACCACTAAAACGCATGAGACTTGTAGTTTTCAAAATTGTTTTCATTTTTGATGAGACGCTGAATAAAAGAAGTTTAATCGCCTGCAAACGAAAACCTGCGACTTCCCGTAAATCCCGGACTCGGCCCGTATAGTCAAAAGTATACAAAGAAAGTACCCAGGGAGTAAACTCATTTCCCAAACGATTTTTTAAATTATTTCTTCACCACTAAAACGCATGAGACTTGTAGTTTTTAAAAATGGTTTCATTTTTGATGAGACGCTGAATAAAAGAAGTTTAATCGCCGGCAAACGAAAACTCGCGATTTCCCGTAAGTCCCGGACTTGGCCAGTATAGTCAAAAGTATGCAAGGAAAGTACCCAGTGAGTAAACTCATTTCCGAAACGAATTTTCAAATTATTTTTTCACCACTAAAACGCATGAGACTTGTAGTTTTCAGAAATGTTTTCATTTTTGATGAGACGCTGAATAAAAGAAGTTTAATCGCCGGCAAACGAAAACTCGCGATTTCCCGTAAATCCCGGACTCGGCCCGTATAGTCAAAAGTATGCAAGGAAAGTACCCAGTGAGTAAACTCATTTCCGGAACGAATTTTTAAATTATTTTTTCACCACTAAAACGCATGAGACTTGTAGTTTTCAAAAATGTTTTCATTTTTGATGAGACGCTGAATAAAAGAAGTTTAATCACCTGCAAACGAAAACCTGCGACTTCCCGTAAATCTCGGACTCGGCCCGTATAGTCAAAAGTATACAAAGAAAGTTCCCAGGGAGTAAACTCATTTCCCAAACGATTTTTTAAATTATTATTTTACCACTAAAGCCCATGAGACTTGTAGTTTTTAAAAATGGTTTCATTTTTGATGAGACGCTGAATAAAAGAAGTTTAATCGCCGGCAAACGAAAACTCGCGATTTCCCGTAAATCCCGGACTCGGCCCGTATAGTCAAAAGTATGCAAGGAAAGTACCCAGTGAGTAAACTCATTTCAGGAACGAATTTTTAAATTATTTTTTCACCACTAAAACGCATGAGACTTGTAGTTTTCAGAAATGTTTTCATTTTTGATGAGACGCTTAATGAAAGCGATTTAATCGCCGGCAAACGAAAACCCGCAATTTCCCGTAAATCCCAACCTTGGCCAGTATAGTCGAATGTACACAAAGAAAGTACCCTGTGAGTAAACTCATTTCCGGAACGAATTTTTAAATTATTTTTTCACCACTAAAACGCATGAGACTTGTAGTTTTCAGAAATGTTTTCATTTTTGATGAGACGCTGAATAAAAGAAGTTTAATCGCCGGCAAACGAAAACTCGCGATTTCCCTTAAATCCCGGACTCGGCCCGTATAGTCAAAAGTATGCAAGGAAAGTACCCAGTGAGTAAACTCATTTCCGGAACGAATTTTTAAATTATTTTTTCACCACTAAAACGCATGAGACTTGTAGTTTTCAAAAATGTTTTCATTTTTGATGAGACGCTGAATAAAAGAAGTTTAATCGCCTGCAAACGAAAACCTGCGACTTCCCGTAAATCCCGGACTCGGCCCGTATAGTCAAAAGTATACAAAGAAAGTACCCAGGGAGTAAACTCATTTCCCAAACGATTTTTTAAATTATTTCTTCACCATTAAAACGCATGAGACTTGTAGTTTTTAAAAATGGTTTCATTTTTGATGAGACGCTGAATAAAAGAAGTTTAATCGCCGGCAAACGAAAACTCGCGATTTCCCGTAAGTCCCGGACTTGGCCAGTATAGTCAAAAGTATGCAAGGAAAGTACCCAGTGAGTAAACTCATTTCCGAACGAATTTTCAAATTATTTTTTCACCACTAAGACGCATGAGACTTGTAGTTTTTAGAAATGTTTTCATTTTTGATGAGACGCTGAATAAAAGAAGTTTAATCGCCGGCAAACGAAAACTCGCGATTTCCCGTAAATCCCGGACTCGGCCCGTATAGTCAAAAGTATGCAAGGAAAGTACCCAGTGAGTAAACTCATTTCAGGAACGAATTTTTAAATTATTTTTTCACCACTAAAACGCATGAGACTTGTAGTTTTTAGAAATGTTTTCATTTTTGATGAGACGCTTAATGAAAGCGATTTAATCGCCGGCAAACGAAAACCCGCGATTTCCCGTAAATCCCGGGCTTGGCCAGTATAGTGGAATGTACACAAAGAAAGTACCCTGTGAGTAAACTCATTTCCAAAACGATTTTTTAAATTATCTTTTCACCACTAAAACGCTTGAGACTTGTAGTTTTCAAAAATGTTTTCATTTTTGAAGAGACACTAAATAAAAGAAGTTTAATCGCCGGCAAACGAAAACCTGCCATTTCCCGTAAACCCCGGACTCGGCCCGCATAGTCAAAAGTATACAAAGAAAGTACCCAGGGTGTAAACTCATTTCCCGAACGATTTTTTAAATTATTATTTCACCACTAAAGCCCATGAGACTTGTAGTTTTTAAAAATGGTTTCATTTTTGATGAGACGCTGAATAAAAGAAGTTTAATCGCCGGCAAACGAAAACTCGCGATTTCCCGTAAGTCCCGGACTTGGCCAGTATAGTCAAAAGTATGCAAGGAAAGTACCCAGTGAGTAAACTCATTTCCGGAACGAATTTTCAAATTATTTTTTCACCACTAAAACGCATGAGACTTGTAGTTTTCAGAAATGTTTTCATTTTTGATGAGACGCTGAATAAAAGAAGTTTAATCGCCGGCAAACGAAAACTCGCGATTTCCCGTAAATCCCGGACTCGGCCCGTATAGTCAAAAGTATGCAAGGAAAGTACCCAGTGAGTAAACTCATTTCGGGAACGAATTTTTAAATTATTTTTTCACCACTAAAACGCATGAGACTTGTAGTTTTCAGAAATGTTTTCATTTTTGATGAGACGCTTAATGAAAGCGGTTTAATCGCCGGCAAACGAAAACCCGCGATTTCTTGTAAATCCCGGGCTTGGCCCGTATAGTCGAATGTATACAAAGAAAGTACCCTGTGAGTAAACTCATTTCCAAAACGATTTTTTAAATTATCTTTTCACCACTAAAACGCTTGAGACTTGCAGTTTTCAAAAATGTTTTCATTTTTGATGAGACGCTAAATAAAAGAAGTTTAATCGCCGGCAAACGAAAACCCGCCATTTCCCGTAAACCCCGGACTCGGCCCGCATAGTCAAAAGTATACAAAGAAAGTACCCAGGGTGTAAACTCATTTCCCGAACGATTTTTTAAATTATTATTTCACCACTGAAGCCCATGAGACTTGTAGTTTTAAAAAATGTTTTCATTTTTGATGAGACGCTGAATAAAAGAAGTTTAATCGCCGGCAAACGAAAACCCGCAATTTCCCGTAAATCCCGGCATCGGCCCGTATAGTCAAAACTATACAAGGAAAGTACCCAGTGAGTAAACTCATTTCCCTAACGAATTTTTAAATTATTTTTTCACCACTAAAACGCATGAGACTTGTAGTTTTCAAAAATGTTTTCATTTTTGATGAGACGCTGAATAAAAGAAGTTTAATCGCCGGCAAACGAAAACCTGCGATTTCCCGTAATTCCCGGACTCGGCCCGTATAGTCAAAAGTATACAAAGAGAGTACCCAGGGTGTAAACTCATTTCCCGAACGATGTTTTAAATTATTTTTTCACCACTAAAACGCATGAGACTTGTAGTTTTCAAAAATGTTTTCATTTTTGATGAGACGCTGAATAATAGAAGTTTAATCGCCTGCAAACGAAAACCTGCGACTTCCCGTAAATCCCGGACTCGGCCCGTATAGTCAAAAGTATACAAAGAAACTACCCAGGGTGTAAACTCATTTCCCGAACGATTTTTTAAATTATTATTTCACCACTGAAGCCCATGAGACTTGTAGTATTTAAAAATATTTTCATTTTTGATGAGACGCTGAATAAAAGAAGTTTAATCGCCGGCAAACGAAAACCCGCGACTTCCCGTAAATCCCGGACTCGGCCCATATAGTCAAAAGTATACAAAGAAAGTACCCAGGGAGTAAACTCATTTCCCAAACGGTTTTTTAAATTATTTCTTCACCACTAAAACGCATGAGACTTGTAGTTTTTAAAAATGGTTTCATTTTTGATGAGACGCTGAATAAAAGAAGTTTAATCGCCGGCAAACGAAAACTCGCGATTTCCCGTAAGTCCCGGACTTGGCCAGTATAGTCAAAAGTATGCAAGGAAAGTACCCAGTGAGTAAACTCATTTCCGAAACGAATTTTCAAATTATTTTTTCACCACTAAAACGCATGAGACTTGTAGTTTTCAGAAATGTTTTCATTTTTGATGAGACGCTGAATAAAAGAAGTTTAATCGCCGGCAAACGAAAACTCGCGATTTCCCGTAAATCCCGGACTCGGCCCGTATAGTCAAAAGTATGCAAGGAAAGTACCCAGTGAGTAAACTCATTTCCGGAACGAATTTTTAAATTATTTTTTCACCACTAAAACGCATGAGACTTGTAGTTTTCAAAAATGTTTTCATTTTTGATGAGACGCTGAATAAAAGAAGTTTAATCGCCTGCAAACGAAAACCTGCGACTTCCCGTAAATCTCGGACTCGGCCCGTATAGTCAAAAGTATACAAAGAAAGTTCCCAGGGAGTAAACTCATTTCCCAAACGATTTTTTAAATTATTATTTTACCACTAAAGCCCATGAGACTTGTAGTTTTTAAAAATGGTTTCATTTTTGATGAGACGCTGAATAAAAGAAGTTTAATCGCCGGCAAACGAAAACTCGCGATTTCCCGTAAATCCCGGACTCGGCCCGTATAGTCAAAAGTATGCAAGGAAGGTACCCAGTGAGTAAACTCATTTCAGGAACGAATTTTTAAATTATTTTTTCACCACTAAAACGCATGAGACTTGTAGTTTTCAGAAATGTTTTCATTTTTGATGAGACGCTTAATGAAAGCGATTTAATCGCCGGCAAACGAAAACCCGCAATTTCCCGTAAATCCCGGGCTTGGCCAGTATAGTCGAATGTACACAAAGAAAGTACCCTGTGAGTAAACTCATTTCCGGAACGAATTTTTAAATTATTTTTTCACCACTAAAACGCATGAGACTTGTAGTTTTCAGAAATGTTTTCATTTTTGATGAGACGCTGAATAAAAGAAGTTTAATCGCCGGCAAACGAAAACTCGCGATTTCCCGTAAATCCCGGACTCGGCCCGTATAGTCAAAAGTATGCAAGGAAAGTACCCAGTGAGTAAACTCATTTCCGGAACGAATTTTTAAATTATTTTTTCACCACTAAAACGCATGAGACTTGTAGTTTTCAAAAATGTTTTCATTTTTGATGAGACGCTGAATGAAAGAAGTTTAATCGCCTGCAAACGAAAACCTGCGACTTCCCGTAAATCCCGGACTCGGCCCGTATAGTCAAAAGTATACAAAGAAAGTACCCAGGGAGTAAACTCATTTCCCAAACGATTTTTTAAATTATTTCTTCACCATTAAAACGCATGAGACTTGTAGTTTTTAAAAATGGTTTCATTTTTGATGAGACGCTGAATAAAAGAAGTTTAATCGCCGGCAAACGAAAACTCGCGATTTCCCGTAAGTCCCGGACTTGGCCAGTATAGTCAAAAGTATGCAAGGAAAGTACCCAGTAAGTAAACTCATTTCCGAACGAATTTTCAAATTATTTTTTCACCACTAAGACGCATGAGACTTGTAGTTTTTAGAAATGTTTTCATTTTTGATGAGACGCTGAATAAAAGAAGTTTAATCGCCGGCAAACGAAAACTCGCGATTTCCCGTAAATCCCGGACTCGGCCCGTATAGTCAAAAGTATGCAAGGAAAGTACCCAGTGAGTAAACTCATTTCAGGAACGAATTTTTAAATTATTTTTTCACCACTAAAACGCATGAGACTTGTAGTTTTCAGAAATGTTTTCATTTTTGATGAGACGCTTAATGAAAGCGATTTAATCGCCGGCAAACGAAAACCCGCGATTTCCCGTAAATCCCGGGCTTGGCCAGTATAGTGGAATGTACACAAAGAAAGTACCCTGTGAGTAAACTCATTTCCAAAACGATTTTTTAATTTATCTTTTCACCTCTAAAACGCTTGAGACTTGTAGTTTTCAAAAATGTTTTCATTTTTGAAGAGACACTAAATAAAAGAAGTTTAATCGCCGGCAAACGAAAACCTGCCATTTCCCGTAAACCTCGGACTCGGCCCGCATAGTCAAAAGTATACAAAGAAAGTACCCAGGGTGTAAACTCATTTCCCGAACGATTTTTTAAATTATTATTTCACCACTGAAGCCCATGAGACTTGTAGTTTTTAAAAATGTTTTCATTTTTGATGAGACGCTGAATAAAAGAAGTTTAATCGCCGGCAAACGAAAACCCGCAATTTCCCGTAAATCCCGGACTCGGCCCGTATAGTCAAAAGTATACAAAGAGAGTACCCAGGGTGTAAACTCATTTCCCGAACGATGTTTTAAATTATTTTTTCACCACTAAAACGCATGAGACTTGTAGTTTTCAAAAATGTTTTCATTTTTGATGAGACGCTGAATAAAAGAAGTTTAATCGCCTGCAAACGAAAACCTGCGACTTCCCGTAAATCCCGGACTCGGCCCGTATAGTCAAAAGTATACAAAGAAAGTACCCAGGGAGTGAACGCATTTCCCAAACGATTTTTTAAATTATTATTTTACCACTAAAGCCCATGAGACTTGTAGTTTTTAAAAATGGTTTCATTTTTGATGAGACGCTGAATAAAAGAAGTTTAATCGCCGGCAAACGGAAACTCGCGATTTCCCGTAAGTCCCGGACTTGGCCAGTATAGTCAAAAGTATGCAAGGAAAGTACCCAGTGAGTAAACTCATTTCCGGAACGAATTTTCAAATTATTTTTTCACCACTAAAACGCATGAGACTTGTAGTTTTCAAAAATGTTTTCATTTTTGATGAGACGCTGAATAAAAGAAGTTTAATCGCCGGCAAACGAAAACTCGCGATTTCCCGTAAATCCCGGACTCGGCCCGTATAGTCAAAAGTATGCAAGGAAAGTACCCAGTGAGTAAACTCATTTCGGGAACGAATTTTTAAATTATTTTTTCACCACTAAAACGCATGAGACTTGTAGTTTTCAGAAATGTTTTCATTTTTGATGAGACGCTTAATGAAAGCGGTTTAATCGCCGGCAAACGAAAACCCGCGATTTCCCGTAAATCCCGGGCTTGGCCCGTATAGTCGAATGTATACAAAGAAAGTACCCTGTGAGTAAACTCATTTCCAAAACGATTTTTTAAATTATCTTTTCACCACTAAAACGCTTGAGACTTGCAGTTTTCAAAAATGTTTTCATTTTTGATGAGACGCTAAATAAAAGAAGTTTAATCGCCGGCAAACGAAAACCCGCCATTTCCCGTAAACCCCGGACTCGGCCCGCATAGTCAAAAGTATACAAAGAAAGTACCCAGGGTGTAAACTCATTTCCCGAACGATTTTTTAAATTATTATTTCACCACTGAAGCCCATGAGACTTGTAGTTTTTAAAAATGTTTTCATTTTTGATGAGACGCTGAATAAAAGAAGTTTAATCGCCGGCAAATGAAAACCCGCAATTTCCCGTAAATCCCGGCATCGGCCCGTATATTCAAAAGTATACAAGGAAAGTACCCAGTGAGTAAACTCATTTCCCTAACGAATTTTTAAATTATTTTTTCACCACTAAAACGCATGAGACTTGTAGTTTTCAAAAATGTTTTCATTTTTGATGAGACGCTGAATAAAAGAAATTTAATCGCCGACAAACGAAAACCTGCGATTTCCCGTAATTCCCGGACTCGGCCCGTATAGTCAAAAGTATTCAAAGAGAGTACCCAGGGTGTAAACTCATTTCCCGAACGATGTTTTAAATTATTTTTTCACCACTAAAACGCATGAGACTTGTAGTTTTCAAAAATGTTTTCATCTTTGATGAGACGCTGAATAAAAGAAGTTTAATCGCCTGCAAACGAAAACCTGCGACTTCCCGTAAATCCCGGACTCGGCCCGTATAGTCAAAAGTATACAAAGAAAGTACCCATGAAGTAAACTCATTTCCCAAACGATTTTTTAAATTATTATTTTACCACTAAAGCCCATGAGACTTGTAGTTTTTAAAAATGGTTTCATTTTTGATGAGACGCTGCATAAAAGGAGTTTAATCGCCGGCAAACGAAAACTCGCGATTTCCCGTATGTCCCGGACTCGGCCCGTATAGTCAAAAGTATGCAAGGAAAGTACCAAGTGAGTAAACTCATTTCCGGAACGAATTTTTAAATTATTTTTTCACCACAAAAACGCATAAGACTTGTAGTTTTCAAAAATGTTTTCATTTCTGATGAGACGCTGAATAAAAGAAGTTTAATCGCCGGCAAACGAAAACTCGCGATTTCCCGTAAATCCCGGACTCGGCCCGTATACTCAAAAGTATGCAAGGAATGTACCCAGTGAGTAAACTCATTTCCCGAACGAATTTTTAAATTATTTTTTCACCACTAAAACGCATGAGACTTGTAGTTTTCAGAAATGTTTTCATTTTTGATGAGACGCTTAATGAAAGCGGTTTAATCGCCGGCAAACGAAAACCCGCGATTTCCCGTAAATCCCGGGCTTGGCCCGTATAGTCGAATGTACACAAAGAAAGTACCCTGTGAGTAAAGTCATTTCCAAAACGATTTTTTAAATTATCTTTTCACCACTAAAACGCTTGAGACTTGTAGATTTCAAAAATATTTTCATTTTTGATGAGACGCTGAATAAAAGAAGTTTAATCGCCGGCAAACGAAAACCCGCGACTTCCCGTAAATCCCGGACTCGGCCCATATAGTCAAAAGTATACAAAGAAAGTACCCAGGGAGTAAACTCATTTCCCAAACGGTTTTTTAAATTATTTCTTCACCACTAAAACGCATGAGACTTGTAGATTTCAAAAATGTTTACATTTTTGATGAGACACTGAATAAAAGAAGTTTAATCGCCGGCAAACGAAAACCTGCGATTTCCCGTAAATCCCGGGCTCGGCCCGTGTAGTAAAAATTATACAAAGAAAGTACCCAGGGTGTAAACTCATTTCCCGAACGATTTTCTAAATTATTATTTCACCACTAAAGCCCATGAGACTTGTAGTTTTTAAAAATGTTTTCATTTTTGATAAGACGCTTAATGAAAGAGGTTTAATCGCCGGCAAACGAAAACCCGCGATTTCCCGTAAATCCCGGGCTTGACACGTATAGTCGAATGTATACAAAGAAAGTGCCCTGCGAGTAAACTTATTTCCAGAACGATTTTTTAAATTATTTTTTCACCACAAAAACGCATAAGACTTGTAGTTTTCAAAAATGTTTTCATTTCTGATGAGACGCTAAATTAAAGAAGTTTAATCTCCGGCAAACGAAAACCCGCGATTTCCCGTAAATCCCGGGCTTGGCCCGTAAAGTCGAATGTATACAAAGAAAGTACCCTGTGAGTAAACTCATTTCCGAAACGATTTTTTCAATTATCTTTTCACCACTAAAACGCATGAGACTTGCAGTTTTCAAAAATGTTTTCATTTTTGATGAGACGCTTAATAAAAGAAGTTTAATCACCGGCAAACGAAATCCCGCGATTTCCCGTAAATCCCGGACTCGGCCCATATAGTCAAAAGTATGCAAGGAAAGTACCCAGTGAGTAAACTCATTTCCGGAACGAATTTTTAAATTATTTTATCACCATTAAAACGCATGAGACTTTTAGTTTTCAGAAATATTTTCATTTTTGATGAGACGCTTAATGAAAGCGGTTTAATCGCCGGCAAACGAAAACCCGCGATTTCCCGTAAATCTCGGGCTTGGCCCGTATAGTCGAATGTATACAAAGAAAGTACCCTGTGAGTAAACTCATTTCCAGAACGATTTTTTAATTTATTTTTTCACCACTAAAACGCATGAGACTTGTAGTTTTCAAAAATGTTTTCATTTTTGATGAGACGCTTAATGAAAGAGGTTTAATCGCCGGCAAACGAAAACCCGAGATTTCCCGTAAATCCCGGGCTTGGCCCGTATAGTCAAAAGTATACAAAGATAGTAGCCAGGGAGTAAACTCATTTCCCGAACGATTTTTTAAATAATTATTTCACCACTAAAACGCATGAGACTTGTAGTTTTTAAAAATGTTTTCATTTTTGATGAGACGCTGAATAAAAGAAGTTTAATCGCCGGCAAACGAAAACCTGCGATTTCCCGTAAATCCCGGACTCGGCCTGTATAGTAAAAAGTATACAAAGAAAGTACCCGGGTGTAAACTCATTTCCCGAACGATTTTTTAAATTTTTATTTCACCACTAAAGCCCATGAGACTTGTAGTTTTTAAAAATGTTTTCAATTTTGATGAGACGCTTAATGAAAGAGGTTTAATCGCCGGCAAACGAAAACCCGCGATTTCCCGTAAATCCCATGCTTGACCCGTATAGTCGAATGTATACAAAGAAAGTGCCCTGCGAGTAAACTTATGTCCAGAACGATTTTTTAAATTATTTTTTCACCACTACAACGCATAAGACTTGTAGTTTTCAAAAATGTTTTCATTTCTGATGAGACGCTGATTGAAAGATGTTTAATCTCTGGCAAACGAAAACCCGCGATTTCCCGTAAATCCCGGGCTTGGCCCGTATAGTCGAATGTATACAAAGAAAGTACCCTGTGAGTAAACTCATTTCCGAAACGATTTTTTCAAATATCTTTTCACCACTAAAACGCATGAGACTTGCAGTTTTCAAAAATGTTTTCATTTTTGATGAGACGCTTAATAAAAGAGGTTTAATCACCGGCAAACGAAATCCCGCGATTTCCCGTAAATCCCGGGCTTGGCCCGTATAGTCGAATGTACACAAAGAAAGTACCCAGGGAGTAAACTCATTTCCCGAACGATTTTTTAATTTATTTTTTCACCACTAAAACGCATGAGACTTGTAGTTTTCAAAAATGTTTTCATTTTTGATGAGACGCTTAATGAAAGAGGTTTAATCGCCGGCAAACGAAAACCCGAGATTTCCCGTAAATCCCGGGCTTGGCCCGTATAGTCAAAAGTATACAAAGATAGTAGCCAGGGAGTAAACTCATTTCCCGAACGATTTTTTAAATTATTATTTCACCACTAAAACGCATGAGAGTTGTAGTTTTTAAAAATGTTTTCATTTTTGATGAGACGCTGAATAAAAGAAGTTTAATCGCCGGCAAACGAAAACATGCGATTTCCCGTAAATCCCGGACTCGGCCCGTATAGTCAAAAGTATACAAAGAAAGTATCCAGGGAGTAAACAAATTTTCCAAACGATTTTTTAAATTATTATTTCACCACTAAAGCCCATGAGACTTGTAGTTTTTAAAAATGTTTTCATTTTTGATGAGACGCTGAATAAAAGAAGTTTAATCGCCGGCAAACGAAAACCCGCGATTTCCCGTAAATCCCGGACTCGGCCCGTATAGTCAAAAGTATACAAAGAAAGTACCCAGGGAGTAAACTCATTTCCCGAACGATTTTTTAAATTATTTTTTCACCACTAAAACGCATGAGACTTGTAGTTTTCAGAAATGTTTTCATTTTTGATGAGACGCTTAATGAAAGTGGTTTAATCGCCGGCAAACGAAAACCCGCGATTTCCCGAAAATTCCGGGCTTGGCCGGTATAGTCGAATGTATACAAAGAAAGTACCCTGTGAGTAAACTCATTTCCAAAACGATTTTTTAAATTATCTTTTCACCACTAAAACGCATGAGACTTGTAGTTTTCAAAAATGTTTTCATTTTTGATGAGACGCTGAATAAAAGAAGTTTAATCGCCGGCAAACGAAAGCCCGCCATTTCCCGTAAACCCCGGACTCGGTCCGTATAATCAAAAGTATACAAAGAAAGTACCCAGGGAGTAAACTCATTTCCCGAACGATTTTTTAAATTATTTTTTCACCACTAAAACGCATGAGACTTGTAGTTTTCAAAAATGTTTTCATTTTTAATGAGACGCTGAATAAAAGCAGTTTAATCGCCGGCAAACGAAAACCCGCGATTTCCCGTAAATCCCGGGCTTGGCCCGTATAGTCGAATGTATACAAGGAAAATACACAGGGAGTAAACAAATTTCCCAAACGATTTTTTAAATTATTATTTCACCACTAAAGCCCATGAGACTTGTAGTTTTTAAAAATGTTTTCATTTTTGATGAGACGCTGAATAAAAGAAGTTTAATCGCCGGCAAACGAAAACCCGCGATTTCCCGTAAATCCCGGACTCGGCCCGTATAGTCAAAAGTATACAAAGAAAGTACCCAGGGAGTAAACTCATTTCCCGAACGATTTTTTAAATTATTTTTTCACCACTAAAACGCATGAGATTTGTAGTTTTCAGAAATGTTTTCATTTTTGATGAGACGCTTAATGAAAGTGGTTTAATCGCCGGCAAACGAAAACCCGCGATTTCCCGAAAATCCCGGGCTTGGCCGGTATAGTCGAATGTATACAAAGAAAGTACCCTGTGAGTAAACTCATTTCCAAAACGATTTTTTAAATTATCTTTTCACCACTAAAACGCATGAGACTTGTAGTTTTCAAAAATGTTTTCATTTTTGATGAGACGCTGAATAAAAGAAGTTTAATCGCCGGTAAACGAAAACCCACCATTTCCTGTAAACCCCGGACTCGGTCCGTATAATCAAAAGTATACAAAGAAAGTACCCAGGGAGTAAACTCATTTCCCGAACGATTTTTTAAATTATTTTTTCAGCACTAAAACGCATGAGACTTGTAGTTTTCAAAAATGTTTTCATTTTTGATGAGACGCTGAATAAAAGCAGTTTAATCGCCGGCAAACGAAAACACGCGATTTCCCGTAAATCCCGGACTTGGCCCGTATAGTCAAAAGTATACAAAGGAAGTACCCAGGGAGTAAACTCATTTCCCGAACAATTTTTTAAATTATTTTTTCACCACTAAAACGCATGAGACTTGTAGTTTTCAGAAATGTTTTCATTTTTGATGAGACGCTTAATGAAAGTGGTTTAATCGCCGGTAAACGAAAACCCGCGATTTCCCGAAAATCCCGGGCTTGGACGGTATAGTCGAATGTATACAAAGAAAGTACCCTGTGAGTAAACTCATTTCCAAAACGATTTTTCAAATTATCTTTTCACCACTAAAACGCATGAGACTTGTAGTTTTCAAAAATGTTTTCATTTTTGATGAGACGCTGAATAAAAGAAGTTTAATCGCCGGCAAACGAAAACCTGCGATTTCCCGTAAATCCCCGACTCGGCCCGTATAGTCAAAAGTATACAAAGAAAGTACCCAGGGTGTAAACTCATTTCCCGAAGGATTTTTTAAATTATTATTTCACCACTAAAACGCATGAGATTTGTAGTTTTCAGAAATGTTTTCATTTTTGATGAGACGCTTAATGAAAGTGGTTTAATCGCCGGCAAACGAAAACCCGCGATTTCCCGAAAATCCCGGGCTTGGCCGGTATAGTCGAATGTATACAAAGAAAGTACCCTGTGAGTAAACTCATTTCCAAAACGATTTTTTAAATTATCTTTTCACCACTAAAACGCATGAGACTTGTAGTTTTCAAAAATGTTTTCATTTTTGATGAGACGCTGAATAAAAGAAGTTTAATCGCCGGTAAACGAAAACCCACCATTTCCCGTAAACCCCGGACTCGGTCCGTATAATCAAAAGTATACAAAGAAAGTACCCAGGGAGTAAACTCATTTCCCGAACGATTTTTTAAATTATTTTTTCACCACTAAAACGCATGAGACTTGTAGTTTTCAAAAATGTTTTCATTTTTGATGAGACGCTGAATAAAAGAAGTTTAATCGCCGGCAAACGAAAACCTGCGATTTCCCGTAAATCCCCGACTCGGCCCGTATAGTCAAAAGTATACAAAGAAAGTACCCAGGGTGTAAACTCATTTCCCGAAGGATTTTTTAAATTATTATTTCACCACTAAAGCCCATGAGACTTGTAGTTTTTAAAAATGTTTTCATTTTAAATGAGACGCTGAATAAAAGAAGTTTAAACGCCGGCAAACGAAAACCCGCGACTTCCCGTAAATCCGTGACTCGGCCCGTATAGTAAAGAAAGTACCCAGGGAGTAAACTCATTTCCCGAACGATTTTTTAAATTATTTTTTCACCACTAAAACGCATGAGACTTGTAGTTTTCAGAAATGTTTTCATTTTTGATGAGACGCTTAATGAAAGCGGTTTAATCGCCGGCAAACGAAAACCCGCGATTTCCCGTAAATCCCGGGCTTGGCCCGTATAGTCGAATGTATACAAAGAAAGTACCCTGTGAGTAAACTCATTTCCAAAACGATTTTTTAAATTATCTTTTCACCACTAAAACGCATGAGACTTGTAGTTTTCAAAAATGTTTTCATTTTTGATGAGACGCTGAATAAAAGAAGTTTAATCGCCGGTAAACGAAAACCCACCATTTCCCGTAAACCCCGGACTCGGTCCGTATAATCAAAAGTATACAAAGAAAGTACCCAGGGAGTAAACTCATTTCCCGAACGATTTTTTAAATTATTTTTTCACCACTAAAACGCATGAGACTTGTAGTTTTCAAAAATGTTTTCATTTTTGATGAGACGCTGAATAAAAGAAGTTTAATCGCCGGCAAACGAAAACCTGCGATTTCCCGTAAATCCCCGACTCGGCCCGTATAGTCAAAAGTATACAAAGAAAGTACCCAGGGTGTAAACTCATTTCCCGAAGGATTTTTTAAATTATTATTTCACCACTAAAGCCCATGAGACTTGTAGTTTTTAAAAATGTTTTCATTTTAAATGAGACGCTGAATAAAAGAAGTTTAAACGCCGGCAAACGAAAACCCGCGACTTCCCGTAAATCCGTGACTCGGCCCGTATAGTAAAGAAAGTACCCAGGGAGTAAACTCATTTCCCGAACGATTTTTTAAATTATTTTTTCACCACTAAAACGCATGAGACTTGTAGTTTTCAGAAATGTTTTCATTTTTGATGAGACGCTTAATGAAAGCGGTTTAATCGCCGGCAAACGAAAACCCGCGATTTCCCGTAAATCCCGGGCTTGGCCCGTATAGTCGAATGTATACAAAGAAAGTACCCCGTGAGTAAACTCATTTCCAAAACGATTTTTTAAATTATCTTTTCACCACTAAAACGCTTGAGACTTGTAGTTTCAAAAATGTTTTTATTTTTGATGAGACGCTAAATAAAAGAAGTTTAATCGCCGGCAAACGAAAACCCGCCATTTCCCGTAAACCCCGGACTCGGCCCGCATAGTCAAAAGTATACAAAGAAAGTACCCAGGGTGTAAACTCATTTCCCGAACGATTTTTTAAATTATTATTTCACCACTGAAGCCCATGAGACTTGTAGTATTTGAAAATATTTTCATTTTTGATGAGACGCTGAATAAAAGAAGTTTAATCGCCGGCAAACGAAAACCCGCGACTTCCCGTAAATCCCGGACTCGGCTCGTATAGTCAAAAGTATACAAAGAAAGTACCCAGGGAGTAAACTCAGTTCCCGAACGGTTTTTTAAATTATTTCTTCACCACTAAAACGCATGAGACTTGTAGTTTTCAAAAATGTTTACATTTTTGATGAGACGCTGAAGAAAAGAAGTTTAATCGCCGGCAAACGAAAACCCGCCATTTCCCGTAAACCCCGGACTCGGTCCGTATAATCAAAAGTATACTAAGAAAGTACCCAGGGAGTAAACTCATTCCCCGAACGATTTTTTAAATTATTTTTTCACCACTAAAACGCATGAGACTTGTAGTTTTCAAAAATGTTTTCATTTTTGATGAGACGCTGAATGAAAGAAGTTTAATCGCCGGCAAACGAAAACCTGCGATTTCCCGTAAATCCCGGACTCGGCCCG
The DNA here is from genome assembly GCF_029227915.1 of Hydractinia symbiolongicarpus. Lineage (NCBI taxonomy): Eukaryota > Metazoa > Cnidaria > Hydrozoa > Anthoathecata > Hydractiniidae > Hydractinia > Hydractinia symbiolongicarpus. The sequence continues at coordinate 1,236,979 of NC_079875.1, read as the reverse complement.
TATAGTCAAAAGTATACAAAGAAAGTATCCAGGGTGTAAACTCATTTCCCGAACGATTTTTTAAATTATTTTTTCACCACTAAAACGCATGAGACTTGTAGTTTTTAAAAATGTTTTCATTTTTGATGAGACGCTGAATAAAAGAAGGTTAATCGCCGGCAAACGAAAACCCGCGACTTCCCGTAAATCCCGGACTCGGTCTGTATAGTCAAAAGTATACAAAGAAAGTACCCAGGGAGTAAACTCATTTCCCGAACGATTTTCTAAATTATATTTTCACCACTAAAACGCATGAGACTTGTAGTTTTCAAAAATGTTTTCATTTTTGATGAGACGCTGAATGAAAGAAGTTCAATCGCCGGCAAACGAAAACCTGCGAATTCCCGTAAATCCCGGACTCGGCCCGTATAGTCAAAAGTATACAAAGAGAGTACTCAGGGTGTAAACTCATTTCCCGAACGATTTTTAAATTATTATTTCACCACTAAAACGCATGAGACTTGTAGTTTTCAAAAATGTTTTCATTTTTGATGAGACGCTGAATAAAAGAAGTTTAATCGCCGGCAAACGAAAACCTGCGATTTCCCGTAAATCCCCGACTCGGCCCGTATAGTCAAAAGTATACAAAGAAAGTACCCAGGGTGTAAACTCATTTCCCGAAGGATTTTTTAAATTATTATTTCACCACTAAAGCCCATGAGACTTGTAGTTTTTAAAAATGTTTTCATTTTAAATGAGACGCTGAATAAAAGAAGTTTAAACGCCGGCAAACGAAAACCCGCGACTTCCCGTAAATCCGTGACTCGGCCCGTATAGTAAAGAAAGTACCCAGGGAGTAAACTCATTTCCCGAACGATTTTTTAAATTATTTTTTCACCACTAAAACGCATGAGACTTGTAGTTTTCAGAAATGTTTTCATTTTTGATGAGACGCTTAATGAAAGCGGTTTAATCGCCGGCAAACGAAAACCCGCGATTTCCCGTAAATCCCGGGCTTGGCCCGTATAGTCGAATGTATACAAAGAAAGTACCCCGTGAGTAAACTCATTTCCAAAACGATTTTTTAAATTATCTTTTCACCACTAAAACGCTTGAGACTTGTAGTTTCAAAAATGTTTTCATTTTTGATGAGACGCTAAATAAAAGAAGTTTAATCGCCGGCAAACGAAAACCCGCCATTTCCCGTAAACCCCGGACTCGGCCCGCATAGTCAAAAGTATACAAAGAAAGTACCCAGGGTGTAAACTCATTTCCCGAACGATTTTTTAAATTATTATTTCACCACTGAAGCCCATGAGACTTGTAGTATTTGAAAATATTTTCATTTTTGATGAGACGCTGAATAAAAGAAGTTTAATCGCCGGCAAACGAAAACCCGCGACTTCCCGTAAATCCCGGACTCGGCTCGTATAGTCAAAAGTATACAAAGAAAGTACCCAGGGAGTAAACTCAGTTCCCGAACGGTTTTTTAAATTATTTCTTCACCACTAAAACGCATGAGACTTGTAGTTTTCAAAAATGTTTACATTTTTGATGAGACGCTGAAGAAAAGAAGTTTAATCGCCGGCAAATGAAAACCCGCCATTTCCCGTAAACCCCGGACTCGGTCCGTATAATCAAAAGTATACTAAGAAAGTACCCAGGGAGTAAACTCATTCCCCGAACGATTTTTTAAATTATTTTTTCACCACTAAAACGCATGAGACTTGTAGTTTTCAAAAATGTTTTCATTTTTGATGAGACGCTGAATGAAAGAAGTTTAATCGCCGGCAAACGAAAACCTGCGATTTCCCGTAAATCCCGGACTCGGCCCGTATAGTCAAAAGTATACAAAGAAAGTATCCAGGGTGTAAACTCATTTCCCGAACGATTTTTTAAATTATTTTTTCACCACTAAAACGCATGAGACTTGTAGTTTTTAAAAATGTTTTCATTTTTGATGAGACGCTGAATAAAAGAAGGTTAATCGCCGGCAAACGAAAACCCGCGACTTCCCGTAAATCCCGGACTCGGTCTGTATAGTCAAAAGTATACAAAGAAAGTACCCAGGGAGTAAACTCATTTCCCGAACGATTTTCTAAATTATATTTTCACCACTAAAACGCATGAGACTTGTAGTTTTCAAAAATGTTTTCATTTTTGATGAGACGCTGAATGAAAGAAGTTCAATCGCCGGCAAACGAAAACTTGCGAATTCCCGTAAATCCCGGACTCGGCCCGTATAGTCAAAAGTATACAAAGAGAGTACTCAGGGTGTAAACTCATTTCCCGAACGATTTTTAAATTATTATTTCACCACTAAGGCCCATGAGACTTGTAGTTTTTAAAAATGTTTTCATTTTTGGTGAGAAGCTGAGTAAAAGAAGTTTAATCGCCGGCAAACGAAAACCTGACATTTCCCGTAAACCCTGGACTCGGCCAGTATAATCAAAAGTATACAAAGAAAGTACCCATGGAGTAAACTCATTTCCCGAACGATTTTTTAAATTATTTTTTCACCACTAAAACGCATGAGACTTGTAGTTTTCAAAAATCTTTTCATTTTTGATGAGACGCTGAATAAAAGAAGTTTAATTGCCGGCAAACGAAAACCCGCCATTTCCCGTAAACCCCGGACTCGGCCCGCATAGTCAAAAGTATACAAAAAAAGTACCCAGGGAGTAAACTCATTTCCCGAACGATTTTTTAAATTATTTTTTCACCACTAAAACGCATGAGACTTGTACTTTTCAAAAATGTTTTCATTTTTGATGAGACGCTGAATAAAAGAAGTTTAATCGCCGGCAAACGAAAACCTGCGATTTCCCGTAAATCCCCGACTCTGCCCGTATAGTCAAAAGTATACAAAGAAAGTACCCAGGGTGTAAACTCATTTCCCGAACGATTTTTTAAATTATTATTTCACCACTAAAGCCAATGAGACTTGTAGTTTTTAAAAATGTTTTCATTTTTATTGAGACGCTGAATAAAAGAAGTTTAAACGCCGGCAAACGAAAACCCGCGACTTCCCGTAAATCCCGGACTCGGCCCGTATAGTAAAGAAAGTACCCGGGATGTAAACTCATTTCCCGAACGATTTTTTAAATTATTATTTCGCCACTAAAACCCATGAGACTTATAGTTTTTAAAAATGTTTTCATTTTTGATGGGACGCTGAATAAAAGAAGTTAAATCGCCGGCAAACGAAAACCCGCCATTTCCCGTAAACCCCGGACTCGGCCCGTATAGTCAAAAGTATACAAAGAGATTAACCAGGGAGTAAACTCATTTTCCGAACTATTTTTTAAATTATTATTTCACAACTAAAGCCCTTGAGACTTGTAGTTTTTAAAAATGTTTTCATTTTTAATGAGACGGTGAATAAAAGAAGTTTAAACGCCGGCAAACGAAAACCCGCGACTTCCCGTAAATCCCGGACTCGGCCCGTATAGTAAAGAAAGTACCCGGGATGTAAACTCATTTCCCGAACGATTTTTTAAATTATTATTTCGCCACTAAAACCCATGAGACTTATAGATTTTAAAAATGTTTTCATTTTTGATGAGACGCTGAAAAAAAGAAGTTAAATCGCCGGCAAACGAAAACCCGCCATTTCCCGTAAACCCCGGACTCGGCCCGTATAGTCAAAAGTATACAAAGAAATTACCCAGGGAGTAAACTCATTTTCCGAACTATTTTTTAAATTATTTTTTCACCACTACAACGCATGAGACTTGCAGTTTTAAAAAATGTTTTCATTTTTGATGAGACGCTGAATAAAAGAAGTTTAATCGCCGGCAAACGAAAACCCGCCATTTTCCGTAAACCCCGGACTCGGCCCGTATAGTCAAAAGTATACAAAGAAAGTACCCAGGGAGTAAACTCATTTTCCAAAGGATTTTTTAAATTATTTTTTCACCACTACAACGCATGAGACTTGTAGTTTTCAAAAATGTTTTCATTTTTGATGAGACGCTGAATAAAAGAAGTTTAATCGCCCTCAAACGAAAATCCGCGATTTCCCGTAAATCCCGGACTCGGCCCGTATAGTCCAAAGTATACAAAGAAAGTACCCAGGGAGTAAACTCATTTCCCGAACGATTTTTTAAATTATTTTTTCACCACTAAAACGCATGAGACTTGTAGTTTTCAGAAATGTTTTCATTTTTGATGAGACGCTTAATGAAAGCGGTTTAATCGCCGGCAAACGAAAACCCGCGATTTTCCGTAAATCCCGGGCTTGGCCCGTATAGTCGAATGTATACAAAGAAAGTACCCTGTGAGTAAACTCATTTCCAAAACGATTTTTTAAATTATCTTTTCACCACTAAAACGCTTGAGACTTGTAGTTTTCAAAAATGTTTTCATTTTTGATGAGACGCTAAATAAAAGAAGTTTAATCGCCGGCAAACGAAAACCCGCCATTTCCCGTAAACCCGGACTCGGCCCGCATAGTCAAAAGTATACAAAGAAAGTACCCAGGGTGTAAACTCATTTCCCGAACGATTTTTTAAATTATTATTTCACCACTGAAGCCCATGAGACTTGTAGTATTTAAAAATATTTTCATTTTTGATGAGACGCTGAATAAAAGAAGTTTAATCGCCGGCAAACGAAAACCCGCGACTTTCCGTAAATCCCGGACTCGGCCCGTATAGTCAAAAGTATACAAAGAAAGTACCCAGGGAGTAAACTCATTTCCCGAACGGTTTTTTAAATTATTTCTTCACCACTAAAACGCATGAGACTTGTAGTTTTCAAAAATGTTTACATTTTTGATGAGACGCTGAATAAAAGAAGTTTAATAGCCGGCAAACGAAAACCTGCGATTTCCCGTAAATCCCGGACTCGGCCCGTATAGTAAAAAGTATACAAAGAAAGTACCCAGGGTGTAAACTCATTTCCCGAACGATTTTTTAAATTATTATTTCACCACTAAAGCCCATGAGACTTGTAGTTTTTAAAAATGTTTTCATTTTTGATGAGACGCTTAATGAAAGAGGTTTAATCGCCGGCAAACGAAAACCCGCGATTTCCCGTAAATCCCGGACTCGGCCCGTATAGTCAAAAGTATACAAAGAAAGTACCCGGGAGTAAACTCATTTCCCAAACGATTATTTAAATTATTATTTCACCACTAAAGCCCATGAGACTTTTAGTTTTTAAAAATGTTTTCATTTTTGATGAGACGCTGAATAAAAGAAGTTTAATCTCCGGCAAACGAAAACCCGCGATTTCCCGTAAATCCCGGGCTTGGCCCGTATAGTCAAAAGTATACAAAGATAGTACCCAGGGAGTAAACTCATTTCCCGAACGGTTTTTTAAATTATTTCTTCACCACTAAAACGCATGAGACTTGTAGTTTTCAAAAATGTTTACATTTTTGATGAGACGCTGAATAAAAGAAGTTTAATCGCCGGCAAACGAAAACCCACCATTTCCCGTAAACCCCGGACTCGGTCCGTATAATCAAAAGTATACAAAGAAAGTACCCAGGGAGTAAACTCATTTCCCGAACGATTTTTTAAATTATTTTTTCACCATTAAAACGCATGAGACTTGTAGTTTTCAAAAATGTTTTCATTTTTGATGAGACGCTGAATGAAAGAAGTTTAATCGCCGACAAACGAAAACCTGCGATTTCCCGTAAATCCCTGACTCGGCCCGTATAGTCAAAAGTATACAAAGAAAGTATCCAGGGTGTAAACTCATTTCCCGAACGATTTTTTAAATTATTATTTCACCACTAAAGCCCATGAGACTTGTAGTTTTTAAAAATGTTTTCATTTTTGATGAGACGCTGAATAAAAGAAGGTTAATCGCCGGCAAACGAAAACCCGCGACTTTCCGTAAATCCCGGACTCGGTCTGTATAGTCAAAAGTATACAAAGAAAGTACCCAGGGAGTAAACTCATTTCCCGAACGATTTTCTAAATTATATTTTCACCACTAAAACGCGTGAGACTTGTAGTTTTCAAAAATGTTTTCATTTTTGATGAGACGCTGAATGAAAGAAGTTCAATCGCCGGCAAACGAAAACCTGCGAATTCCCGTAAATCCCGGACTCCGTCCGTATAGTCAAAAGTATACAAAGAGAGTACCCAGGGTGTAAACTCATTTCCCGAACGATTTTTTAAATTATTATTTCACCACTAAGGCCCATGAGACTTGTAGTTTTTAAAAATGTTTTCATTTTTGGTGAGAAGCTGAGTAAAAGAAGTTTAATCGCCGGCAAACGAAAACCTGCCATTTCCCGTAAACCCTGGACTCGGCCCGTATAATCAAAAGTATACAAAGAAAGTACCCATGGAGTAAACTCATTTCCCGAACGATTTTTTAAATTATTTTTTCACCACTAAAACGCAGGAGACTTGTAGTTTTCAAAAATGTTTTCATTTTTGATGAGACGCTGAATAAAAGAAGTTTAATCTCCGGCAAACGAAAACCCGCGATTTCCCGTAAATCCCGGGCTTGGCCCGTATAGTCAAAAGTATACAAAGATAGTACCCAGGGAGTAAACTCATTTCCCGAACGGTTTTTTAAATTATTTCTTCACCACTAAAACGCATGAGACTTGTAGTTTTCAAAAATGTTTACATTTTTGATGAGACGCTGAATAAAAGAAGTTTAATCGCCGGCAAACGAAAACCCACCATTTCCCGTAAACCCCGGACTCGGTCCGTATAATCAAAAGTATACAAAGAAAGTACCCAGGGAGTAAACTCATTTCCCGAACGATTTTTTAAATTATTTTTTCACCATTAAAACGCATGAGACTTGTAGTTTTCAAAAATGTTTTCATTTTTGATGAGACGCTGAATGAAAGAAGTTTAATCGCCGACAAACGAAAACCTGCGATTTCCCGTAAATCCCTGACTCGGCCCGTATAGTCAAAAGTATACAAAGAAAGTATCCAGGGTGTAAACTCATTTCCCGAACGATTTTTTAAATTATTATTTCACCACTAAAGCCCATGAGACTTGTAGTTTTTAAAAATGTTTTCATTTTTGATGAGACGCTGAATAAAAGAAGGTTAATCGCCGGCAAACGAAAACCCGCGACTTTCCGTAAATCCCGGACTCGGTCTGTATAGTCAAAAGTATACAAAGAAAGTACCCAGGGAGTAAACTCATTTCCCGAACGATTTTCTAAATTATATTTTCACCACTAAAACGCGTGAGACTTGTAGTTTTCAAAAATGTTTTCATTTTTGATGAGACGCTGAATGAAAGAAGTTCAATCGCCGGCAAACGAAAACCTGCGAATTCCCGTAAATCCCGGACTCCGTCCGTATAGTCAAAAGTATACAAAGAGAGTACCCAGGGTGTAAACTCATTTCCCGAACGATTTTTTAAATTATTATTTCACCACTAAGGCCCATGAGACTTGTAGTTTTTAAAAATGTTTTCATTTTTGGTGAGAAGCTGAGTAAAAGAAGTTTAATCGCCGGCAAACGAAAACCTGCCATTTCCCGTAAACCCTGGACTCGGCCCGTATAATCAAAAGTATACAAAGAAAGTACCCATGGAGTAAACTCATTTCCCGAACGATTTTTTAAATTATTTTTTCACCACTAAAACGCAGGAGACTTGTAGTTTTCAAAAATCTTTTCATTTTTGATGAGACGCTGAATAAAAGAAGTTTAATCGCCGGCAAACGAAAACCCGCCATTTCCCGTAAACCCCGGACTCGGCCCGCATAGTCAAAAGTATACAAAGAAAGTACCCAGGGAGTAAACTCATTTCCCGAACGATTTTTTAAATTATTTTTTCACCACTAAAACGCATGAGACTTGTACTTTTCAAAAATGTTTTCATTTTTGATGAGACGCTGAATAAAAGAAGTTTAATCGCCGGCAAACGAAAACCTGCGATTTCCCGTAAATCCCCGACTCTGCCCGTATAGTCAAAAGTATACAAAGAAAGTACCCAGGGTGTAAACTCATTTCCCGAACGATTTTTTAAATTATTATTTCACCACTAAAGCCCATGAGACTTGTAGTTTTTAAAAATGTTTTCATTTTTATTGAGACGCTGAATAAAAGAAGTTTAAACGCCGGCAAACGAAAACCCGCGACTTCCCGTAAATCCCGGACTCGGCCCGTATAGTAAAGAAAGTACCCGGGATGTAAACTCATTTCCCGAACGATTTTTTAAATTATTATTTTGCCACTAAAACCCATGAGACTTATAGTTTTTAAAAATGTTTTCATTTTTGATGGGACGCTGAATAAAAGAAGTTAAATCGCCGGCAAACGAAATCCCGCCATTTCCCGTAAACCCCGGACTCGGCCCGTATAGTCAAAAGTATACAAAGAAATTAACCAGGGAGTAAACTCATTTTCCGAACTATTTTTTAAATTATTATTTCACAACTAAAGCCCTTTGGACTTGTAGTTTTTAAAAATGTTTTCATTTTTAATGAGACGCTGAATAAAAGAAGTTTAAACGCCGGCAAACGAAAACCCGCGACTTCCCGTAAATCCCGGACTCGGCCCGTATAGTAAAGAAAGTACCCGGGATGTAAACTCATTTCCCGAACGATTTTTTAAATTATTATTTCGCCACTAAAACCCATGAGACTTATAGTTTTTAAAAATGTTTTCATTTTTGATGAGACGCTGAATAAAAGAAGTTAAATCGCCGGCAAACGAAAACCCGCCATTTCCCGTAAACCCCGGACTCGGCCCGTATAGTCAAAAGTATACAAAGAAATTACCCAGGGAGTAAACTCATTTTCCGAACTATTTTTTAAATTATTTTTTCACCACTACAACGCATGAGACTTGTAGTTTTCAAAAATGTTTTCATTTTTGATGAGACGCTGAATAAAAGAAGTTTAATCGCCCTCAAACGAAAATCCGCGATTTCCCGTAAATCCCGGACTCGGCCCGTATAGTCCAAAGTATACAAAGAAAGTACCCAGGGAGTAAACTCATTTCCAAAACGATTTTTTAAATTATCTTTTCACCACTAAAACGCTTGAGACTTGTAGTTTTCAAAAATGTTTTCATTTTTGATGAGACGCTAAATAAAAGAAGTTTAATCGCCGGCAAACGAAAACCCGCCATTTCCCGTAAACCCGGACTCGGCCCGCATAGTCAAAAGTATACAAAGAAAGTACCCAGGGTGTAAACTCATTTCCCGAACGATTTTTTAAATTATTATTTCACCACTGAAGCCCATGAGACTTGTAGTATTTAAAAATATTTTCATTTTTGATGAGACGCTGAATAAAAGAAGTTTAATCGCCGGCAAACGAAAACCCGCGACTTCCCGTAAATCCCGGACTCGGCCCGTATAGTCAAAAGTATACAAAGAAAGTACCCAGGGAGTAAACTCATTTCCCGAACGGTTTTTTAAATTATTTCTTCACCACTAAAACGCATGAGACTTGTAGTTTTCAAAAATGTTTACATTTTTGATGAGACGCTGAATAAAAGAAGTTTAATAGCCGGCAAACGAAAACCTGCGATTTCCCGCAAATCCCGGACTCGGCCCGTATAGTAAAAAGTATACAAAGAAAGTACCCAGGGAGTAAACTCATTTCCCGAACGATTTTTTAAATTATTTTTTCACCACTAAAACGCATGAGACTTGTACTTTTCAAAAATGTTTTCATTTTTGATGAGACGCTGAATAAAAGAAGTTTAATCGCCGGCAAACGAAAACCTGCGATTTCCCGTAAATCCCCGACTCTGCCCGTATAGTCAAAAGTATACAAAGAAAGTACCCAGGGTGTAAACTCATTTCCCGAACGATTTTTTAAATTATTATTTCACCACTAAAGCCCATGAGACTTGTAGTTTTTAAAAATGTTTTCATTTTTATTGAGACGCTGAATAAAAGAAGTTTAAACGCCGGCAAACGAAAACCCGCGACTTCCCGTAAATCCCGGACTCGGCCCGTATAGTAAAGAAAGTACCCGGGATGTAAACTCATTTCCCGAACGATTTTTTAAATTATTATTTTGCCACTAAAACCCATGAGACTTATAGTTTTTAAAAATGTTTTCATTTTTGATGGGACGCTGAATAAAAGAAGTTAAATCGCCGGCAAACGAAATCCCGCCATTTCCCGTAAACCCCGGACTCGGCCCGTATAGTCAAAAGTATACAAAGAAATTAACCAGGGAGTAAACTCATTTTCCGAACTATTTTTTAAATTATTATTTCACAACTAAAGCCCTTGAGACTTGTAGTTTTTAAAAATGTTTTCATTTTTAATGAGACGCTGAATAAAAGAAGTTTAAACGCCGGCAAACGAAAACCCGCGACTTCCCGTAAATCCCGGACTCGGCCCGTATAGTAAAGAAAGTACCCGGGATGTAAACTCATTTCCCGAACGATTTTTTAAATTATTATTTCGCCACTAAAACCCATGAGACTTATAGTTTTTAAAAATGTTTTCATTTTTGATGAGACGCTGAATAAAAGAAGTTAAATCGCCGGCAAACGAAAACCCGCCATTTCCCGTAAACCCTGGACTCGGCCCGTATAGTCAAAAGTATACAAAGAAATTACCCAGGGAGTAAACTCATTTTCCGAACTATTTTTTAAATTATTTTTTCACCACTACAACGCATGAGACTTGCAGTTTTAAAAAATGTTTTCATTTTTGATGAGACGCTGAATAAAAGAAGTTTAATCGCCGGCAAACGAAAACCCGCCATTTTCCGTAAACCCCGGACTCGGCCCGTATAGTCAAAAGTATACAAAGAAAGTACCCAGGGAGTAAACTCATTTTCCAAAGGATTTTTTAAATTATTTTTTCACCACTACAACGCATGAGACTTGTAGTTTTCAAAAATGTTTTCATTTTTCATGAGACGCTGAATAAAAGAAGTTTAATCGCCCTCAAACGAAAATCCGCGATTTCCCGTAAATCCCGGACTCGGCCCGTATAGTCCAAAGTATACAAAGAAAGTAGCCAGGGAGTAAACTCATTTCCAAAACGATTTTTTAAATTATCTTTTCACCACTAAAACGCTTGAGACTTGTAGTTTTCAAAAATGTTTTCATTTTTGATGAGACGCTAAATAAAAGAAGTTTAATCGCCGGCAAACGAAAACCCGCCATTTCCCGTAAACCCGGACTCGGCCCGCATAGTCAAAAGTATACAAAGAAAGTACCCAGGGTGTAAACTCATTTCCCGAACGATTTTTTAAATTATTATTTCACCACTGAAGCCCATGAGACTTGTAGTATTTAAAAATATTTTCATTTTTGATGAGACGCTGAATAAAAGAAGTTTAATCGCCGGCAAACGAAAACCCGCGACTTCCCGTAAATCCCGGACTCGGCCCGTATAGTCAAAAGTATACAAAGAAAGTACCCAGGGAGTAAACTCATTTCCCGAACGGTTTTTTAAATTATTTCTTCACCACTAAAACGCATGAGACTTGTAGTTTTCAAAAATGTTTACATTTTTGATGAGACGCTGAATAAAAGAAGTTTAATAGCCGGCAAACGAAATCCTGCGATTTCCCGCAAATCCCGGACTCGGCCCGTATAGTAAAAAGTATACAAAGAAAGTACCCAGGGTGTAAACTCATTTCCCGAACGATTTTTTAAATTATTATTTCACCACTAAAGCCCATGAGACTTGTAGTTTTTAAAAATGTTTTCATTTTTGATGAGACGCTTAATGAAAGAGGTTTAATCGCCGGCAAACGAAAACCCGCGATTTCCCGTAAATCCCGGACTCGGCCCGTATAGTCAAAAGTATACAAAGAAAGTACCCAGGGAGTAAACTCATTTCCCAAACGATTATTTAAATTATTATTTCACCACTAAAGCCCATGAGACTTTTAGTTTTTAAAAATGTTTTCATTTTTGATGAGACGCTGAATAAAAGAAGTTTAATCTCCGGCAAACGAAAACCCGCGATTTCCCGTAAATCCCGGGCTTGGCCCGTATAGTCAAAAGTATACAAAGATAGTACCCAGGGAGTAAACTCATTTCCCGAACGGTTTTTTAAATTATTTCTTCACCACTAAAACGCATGAGACTTGTAGTTTTCAAAAATGTTTACATTTTTGATGAGACGCTGAATAAAAGAAGTTTAATCGCCGGCAAACGAAAGCCCGCCATTTCCCGTAAACCCCGGACTCGGTCCGTATAATCAAAAGTATACAAAGAAAGTACGCAGGTAGTAAACTCATTACCCGAACGATTTTTTAAATTATTTTTTCACCACTAAAACGCATGAGACTTGTAGTTTTCAAAAATGTTTTCATTTTTGATGAGACGCTGAATGAAAGAAGTTTAATCGCCGACAAACGAAAACCTGCGATTTCCCGTAAATCCCGGACTCGGCCCGTATAGTCAATAGTATACAAAGAAAGTATCCAGGGTGTAAACTCATTTCCCGAACGATTTTTTAAATTATTATTTCACCACTAAAGCCCATGAGACTTGTAGTTTTTAAAAATGTTTTCATTTTTGATGAGACGCTGAATAAAAGAAGGTTAATCGCCGGCAAACGAAAACCAGCGACTTCCCGTAAATCCCGGACTCGGTCTGTATAGTCAAAAGTATACAAAGAAAGTACCCAGGGAGTAAACTCATTTCCCGAACGATTTTCTAAATTATATTTTCACCACTAAAACGCATGAGACTTGTAGTTTTCAAAAATGTTTTCATTTTTGATGAGACGCTGAATGAAAGAAGTTCAATCGCCGGCAAACGAAAACCTGCGAATTCCCGTAAATCCCGGACTCCGCCCGTATAGTCAAAAGTATACAAAGAGAGTACCCAGGGTGTAAACTCATTTCCCGAACGATTTTTTAAATTATTATTTCACCACTAAGGCCCATGAGACTTGTAGTTTTTAAAAATGTTTACATTTTTGGTGAGAAGCTGAGTAAAAGAAGTTTAATCGCCGGCAAACGAAAACCTGCCATTTCCCGTAAACCCTGGACTCGGCCCGTTTAATCAAAAGTATACAAAGAAAGTACCCATGGAGTAAACTCATTTCCCGAACGATTTTTTTAATTATTTTTTCACCACTAAAACGCATGAGACTTGTAGTTTTCAAAAATCTTTTCATTTTTGATGAGACGCTGAATAAAAGAAGTTTAATCGCCGGCAAACGAAAACCCGCAATTTCCCGTAAACCCCGGACTCGGCCCGCATAGTGAAAAGTATCCAAAGAAAGTACCCAGGGAGTAAACTCATTTCCCGAACGATTTTTTAAATTTTTTTTTCACCACTAAAACGCATGAGACTTGTACTTTTCAAAAATGTTTTCATTTTTGATGAGACGCTGAATAAAAGAAGTTTAATCGCCGGCAAACGAAAACCTGCGATTTCCCGTAAATCCGCGACTCTGCCCGTATAGTCAAAAGTATACAAAGAAAGTACCCAGGGTGTAAACTCATTTCCCGAACGATTTTTTAAATTATTATTTCACCACTAAAGCCCATGAGACTTGTAGTTTTTGAAAATGTTTTCATTTTTATTGAGACGCTGAATAAAAGAAGTTTAAACGCCGGCAAACGAAAACCCGCGACTTCCCGTAAATCCCGGACTCGGCCCGTATAGTAAAGAAAGTACCCGGGATGTAAACTCATTTCCCGAACGATTTTTTAAATTATTATTTCGCCACTAAAACCCATGAGACTTATAGTTTTTAAAAATGTTTTCATTTTTGATGGGACGCTGAATAAAAGAAGTTAAATCGCCGGCAAACGAAATCCCGCCATTTCCCGTAAACCCCGGACTCGGCCCGTATAGTCAAAAGTATACAAAGAAATTAACCAGGGAGTAAACTCATTTTCCGAACTATTTTTTAAATTATTATTTCACAACTAAAGCCCTTGAGACTTGTAGTTTTTAAAAATGTTTTCATTTTTAATGAGACGCTGAATAAAAGAAGTTTAAACGCCGGCAAACGAAAACCCGCGACTTCCCGTAAATCCCGGACTCGGCCCGTATAGTAAAGAAAGTACCCGGGATGTAAACTCATTTCCCGAACGATTTTTTAAATTATTATTTCGCCACTAAAACCCATGAGACTTATAGTTTTTAAAAATGTTTTCATTTTTGATGAGACGCTGAATAAAAGAAGTTAAATCGCCGGCAAACGAAAACCCGCCATTTCCCGTAAACCCCGGACTCGGCCCGTATAGTCAAAAGTATACAAAGAAATTACCCAGGGAGTAAACTCATTTTCCGAACTATTTTTTAAATTATTTTTTCACCACTACAACGCATGAGACTTGCAGTTTTAAAAAATGTTTTCATTTTTGATGAGACGCTGAATAAAAGAAGTTTAATCGCCGGCAAACGAAAACCCGCCATTTTCCGTAAACCCCGGACTCGGCCCGTATAGTCAAAAGTATACAAAGAAAGTACCCAGGGAGTAAACTCATTTTCCAAAGGATTTTTTAAATTATTTTTTCACCACTACAACGCATGAGACTTGTAGTTTTCAAAAATGTTTTCATTTTTGATGAGACGCTGAATAAAAGAAGTTTAATCGCCCTCAAACGAAAATCCGCGATTTCCCGTAAATCCCGGACTCGGCCCGTATAGTCCAAAGTATACAAAGAAAGTACCCAGGAAGTAAACTCATTTCCCGAACGATTTTTTAAATTATTTTTTCACCACTAAAACGCATGAGACTTGTAGTTTTCAGAAATGTTTTCATTTTTGATGAGACGCTTAATGAAAGCGGTTTAATCGCCGGCAAACGAAAACCCGCGATTTTCCGTAAATCCCGGGCTTGGCCCGTATAGTCGAATGTATACAAAGAAAGTACCCTGTGAGTAAACTCATTTCCAAAACGATTTTTTAAATTATCTTTTCACCACTAAAACGCTTGAGACTTGTAGTTTTCAAAAATCTTTTCATTTTTGATGAGACGCTAAATAAAAGAAGTTTAATCGCCGGCAAACGAAAACCCGCCATTTTCCGTAAACCCCGGACTCGGCCCGTATAGTCAAAAGTATACAAAGAAAGTACCCAGGGAGTAAACTCATTTTCCAAAGGATTTTTTAAATTATTTTTTCACCACTACAACGCATGAGACTTGTAGTTTTCAAAAATGTTTTCATTTTTGATGAGACGCTGAATAAAAGAAGTTTAATCGCCCTCAAACGAAAATCCGCGATTTCCCGTAAAACCCGGACTCGGCCCGTATAGTCCAAAGTATACAAAGAAAGTACCCAGGAAGTAAACTCATTTCCCGAACGATTTTTTAAATTATTTTTTCACCACTAAAACGCATGAGACTTGTAGTTTTCAGAAATGTTTTCATTTTTGATGAGACGCTTAATGAAAGCGGTTTAATCGCCGGCAAACGAAAACCCGCGATTTTCCGTAAATCCCGGGCTTGGCCCGTATAGTCGAATGTATACAAAGAAAGTACCCTGTGAGTAAACTCATTTCCAAAACGATTTTTTAAATTATCTTTTCACCACTAAAACGCTTGAGACTTGTAGTTTTCAAAAATCTTTTCATTTTTGATGAGACGCTAAATAAAAGAAGTTTAATCGCCGGCAAACGAAAACCCGCCATTTCCCGTAAACCCGGACTCGGCCCGCATAGTCAAAAGTATAAAAAGAAAGTACCCAGGGTGTAAACTCATTTCCCGAACGATTTTTTAAATTATTATTTCACCACTGAAGCCCATGAGACTTGTAGTATTTAAAAATATTTTCATTTTTGATGAGACGCTGAATAAAAGAAGTTTAATCGCCGGCAAACGAAAACCCGCGACTTCCCGTAAATCCGGGACTCGGCCCGTATAGTCAAAAGTATACAAAGAAAGTACCCAGGGAGTAAACTCATTTCCCGAACGTTTTTTTAAATTATTTCTTCACCACTAAAACGCATGAGACTTGTAGTTTTCAAAAATGTTTACATTTTTGATGAGACGCTGAATAAAAGAAGTTTAATAGCCGGCAAACGAAAACCTGCGATTTCCCGTAAATCCCGGACTCGGCCCGTATAGTAAAAAGTATACAAAGAAAGTACCCAGGGTGTAAACTCATTTCCCGAACGATTTTTTAAATTATTATTTCACCACTAAAGCCCATGAGACTTGTAGTTTTTAAAAATGTTTTCATTTTTGATGAGACGCTTAATGAAAGAGGTTTAATCGCCGGCAAACGAAAACCCGCGATTTCCCGTAAATCCCGGACTCGGCCCGTATAGTCAAAAGTATATAAAGAAAGTACCCAGGGAGTAAACTCATTTCCCAAACGATTATTTAAATTATTATTTCACCACTAAAGCCCATGAGACTTTTAGTTTTTAAAAATGTTTTCATTTTTGATGAGACGCTGAATAAAAGAAGTTTAATCTCCGGCAAACGAAAACCCGCGATTTCCCGTAAATCCCGGGCTTGGCCCGTATAGTCAAAAGTATACAAAGATAGTACCCAGGGAGTAAACTCATTTCCCGAACGATTTTTTAAATTATTTTTTCACCACTAAAACGCATGAGACTTGTAGTTTTCAGAAATGTTTTCATTTTTGATGAGACGCTTAATGAAAGCGGTTTAATCGCCGGCAAACGAAAACCCGCGATTTCCCGTAAATCCAGGGCTTGGCCCGTATAGTCGAATGTATACAAAGAAAGTACCCTGTGAGTAAACTCATTTCCAAAACGATTTTTTAAATTATCTTTTCACCACTAAAACGCTTGAGACTTGTAGTTTTCAAAAATGTTTTCATTTTTGATGAGACGCTAAATAAAAGAAGTTTAATCGCCGGCAAACGAAAACCCGCCATTTCCCGTAAACCCGGACTCGGCCCGCATATTTAAAAGTATACAAAGAAAGTACCCAGGGTGTAAACTCATTTCCCGAACGATTTTTTAAATTATTATTTCACCACTGAAGCCCATGAGACTTGTAGTATTTAAAAATATTTTCATTTTTGATGAGACGCTGAATAAAAGGAGTTTAATCGCCGGCAAACGAAAACCCGCGACTTCCCGTAAATCCCGGACTCGGCCCGTATAGTCAAAAGTATACAAAGAAAGTACCCAGGGAGTAAACCCATTTCCCGAACGGTTTTTAAAATTATTTCTTCACCACTAAAACGCATGAGACTTGTAGTTTTCAAAAATGTTTACATTTTTGATGAGACGCTGAATAAAAGAAGTTTAATAGCCGGCAAACGAAAACCTGCGATTTCCCGTAAATCCCGGACTCGGCCCGTATAGTAAAAAGTATACAAAGAAAGTACCCAGGGTGTAAACTCATTTCCCGAACAATTTTTTAAATTATTATTTCACCACTAAAGCCCATGAGACTTGTAGTTTTTAAAAATGTTTTCATTTTTGATGAGACGCTTAATGAAAGAGGTTTAATCGCCGGCAAACGAAAACCCGCGATTTCCCGTAAATCCCGGACTCGGCCCGTATAGTCAAAAGTATACAAAGAAAGTACCCAGTGAGTAAACTCATTTCCCAAACGATTATTTAAATTATTATTTCACCACTAAAGCCCATGAGACTTTTAGTTTTTAAAAACGTTTTCATTTTTGATGAGACGCTGAATAAAAGAAGTTTAATCTCCGGCAAACGAAAACCCGCGATTTCCCGTAAATCCCGGGCTTAGCCCGTATAGTCAAAAGTATACAAAGATAGTACCCAGGGAGTAAACTCATTTCCCAAACGATTTTTTAATTCATTTATTCACCACTAAAACGCATGAGACTTGTAGTTTTCAGAAATCTTTTCATTTTTGATGAGACGCTTAATAAAAGTGGTTTAATCGCCGGCGAACGAAAACCTGCGATTTCCCGTAAATCCCGGACTCGGCCCGTATAGTCGAATGTATACAAAGAAAGTACCCTGTGAGTAAACTCATTTCCAAAACGATTTTTTAAATTATCTTTTCACCACTAAAACGCTTGAGACTTGTAGTTTTCAAAAATGTTTTCATTTTTGATGAGACGCTAAATAAAAGAAGTTTAATCGCCGGCAAACGAAAACCGGCCATTTCCCGTAAACCCGGACTCGGCCCGCATATTTAAAAGTATACAAAGAAAGTACCCAGGGTGTAAACTCATTTCCCGAACGATTTTTTAAATTATTATTTCACCACTGAAGCCCATGAGACTTGTAGTATTTAAAAATATTTTCATTTTTGATGAGACGCTGAATAAAAGGAGTTTAATCGCCGGCAAACGAAAACCCGCGACTTCCCGTAAATCCCGGACTCGGCCCGTATAGTCAAAAGTATACAAAGAAAGTACCCAGGGAGTAAACTCATCTCCCGAACGGTTTTTAAAATTATTTCTTCACCACTAAAACGCATGAGACTTGTAGTTTTCAAAAATGTTTACATTTTTGATGAGACGCTGAATAAAAGAAGTTTAATAGCCGGCAAACGAAAACCTGCGATTTCCCGTAAATCCCGGACTCGGCCCGTATAGTAAAAAGTATACAAAGAAAGTACCCAGGGTGTAAACTCATTTCCCGAACGATTTTTTAAATTATTATTTCACCACTAAAGCCCACGAGACTTGTAGTTTTTAAAAATGTTTTCATTTTTGATGAGACGCTTAATGAAAGAGGTTTAATCGCCGGCAAACGAAAACCCGCGATTTCCCGTAAATCCCGGACTCGGCCCGTATAGTCAAAAGTATACAAAGAAAGTACCCAGGGAGTAAACTCATTTCCCAAACGATTTTTTAAATTATTTTTTCACCACTAAAGCCCATGAGACTTTTAGTTTTTAAAAATGTTTTCATTTTTGATGAGACGCTGAATAAAAGAAGTTTAATCGCCGGCAAACGAAAACCTGCGATTTCCCGTAAATCGCCGACACGGCCCGTATAGTCAAAAGTATACAAAGAAAGTACCCAGGGTGTAAACTCATTTCCCAAACGATTTTTTAAATTATTTTTTCACCACTAAAACGCATGAGACTTGTAGTTTTCAAAAATGTTTTCATTTTTGATGAGACGCTGAATAAAAGAAGTTTAATCGCCGGCAAACGAAAACCCGCCATTTCCCGTAAACCCCGGACCCTGCCCGTATAGTCAAAAGTATACAAAGAAAGTACCCGGGGTGTAAACTCATTTCCCGAACGATTTTTTAAATTATTATTTCACCACTAAAGCCCATGAGACTTGTAGTTTACAAAAATGTTTACATTTTTGATGAGACTCTGAATAAAAGAAGTTTAATAGCCGGCAAACGAAAACCTGCGATTTCCCGTAAATCCCGGACTCGGCCCGTATAGTAAAAAGTATACAAAGAAAGTACCCAGGGTGTAAACTCATTTCCCGAACGATTTTTTAAATTATTATTTCACCACTAAAACGCATGAGACTTGTAGTTTTCAAAAATGTTTTCATTTTTGATGAGACGCTTAATGAAAGAGGTTTAATCGCCGGCAAACGAAAACCCGCGATTTCCCGTAAATCCCGGACTCGGCCCGTATAGTCAAAAGTATACAAAGAAAGTACCCAGGGAGTAAACTCATTTCCCAAACGATTATTTAAATTATTATTTCACCACTAAAGCCCATGAGACTTTTAGTTTTTAAAAATGTTTTCATTTTTGATGAGACGCTGAATAAAAGAAGTTTAATCGCCGGCAAACGAAAACCCGCGATTTCCCGTAAATCCCGGACTCGGCCCGTATAGTCAAAAGTATACAAAGAAAGTACCCAGGGATTAAACTCATTTCCCAAACGATTATTTAAATTATTATTTCACCACTAAAGCCCATGAGACTTGTAGTTTTCAAAAATGTTTTCATTTTTGATGAGACGCTGAATAAAAGAAGTTTAATCGCCGGCAAACGAAAACCCGCCATTTCCCGTAAACCCCGGACCCTGCCCGTATAGTCAAAAGTATACAAAGAAAGTACCCGGGGTGTAAACTCATTTCCCGAACGATTTTTTAAATTATTATTTCACCACTAAAGCCCATGAGACTTGTAGTTTACAAAAATGTTTACATTTTTGATGAGACTCTGAATAAAAGAAGTTTAATAGCCGGCAAACGAAAACCTGCGATTTCCCGTAAATCCCGGACTCGGCCCGTATAGTAAAAAGTATACAAAGAAAGTACCCAGGGTGTAAACTCATTTCCCGAACGATTTTTTAAATTATTATTTCACCACTAAAGCCCATGAGACTTGTAGTTTTTAAAAATGTTTTCATTTTTGATGAGACGCTTAATGAAAGAGGTTTAATCGCCGGCAAACGAAAACCCGCGATTTCCCGTAAATCCCGGACTCGGCCCGTATAGTCAAAAGTATACAAAGAAAGTACCCAGGGAGTAAACTCATTTCCCAAACGATTATTTAAATTATTATTTCACCACTAAAGCCCATGAGACTTTTAGTTTTTAAAAATGTTTTCATTTTTGATGAGACGCTGAATAAAAGAAGTTTAATAGCCGGCAAACGAAAACATGCGATTTCCCGTAAATCCCGGACTCGGCCCGTATAGTAAAAAGTATACAAAGAAAGTACCCAGGGTGTAAACTCATTTCCCGAACGATTTTTTAAATTATTATTTCACCACTAAAGCCCATGAGACTTGTAGTTTTTAAAAATGTTTTCATTTTTGATGAGACGCTTAATGAAAGAGGTTTAATCGCCGGCAAACGAAAACCCGCGATTTCCCGTAAATCCCGGACTCAGCCCGTATAGTCAAAAGTATACAAAGAAAGTACCCAGGGAGTAAACTCATTTCCCAAACGATTATTTAAATTATTATTTCACCACTAAAGCCCATGAGACTTTTAGTTTTTAAAAATGTTTTCATTTTTGATGAGACGCTGAATAAAAGAAGTTTAATCTCCGGCAAACGAAAACCCGCTATTTCCCGTAAATCCCGGGCTTAGGACGTATAGTCAAAAGTATACAAAGATAGTACCCAGGGAGTAAACTCATTTCCCGAACGATTTTTTAATTCATTTATTCACCACTAAAACGCATGAGACTTGTAGTTTTCAGAAATCTTTTCATTTTTGATGAGACGCTTAATAAAAGTGGTTTAATCGCCGGCGAACGAAAACCTGCGATTTCCCGTAAATCCCGGACTCGGCCCGTATTGTCAAAAGTATACAAAGAAAGTACCCAGGGTGTAAACTCATTTCTCGAACGATTTTTTAAATTATTTTTTCACCACTAAAACGCATGAGACTTGTAGTTTTCAAAAATGTTTTCATTTTTGATGAGACGCTGAATAAAAGAAGTTTAATCGCCGGCAAACGAAAACCTGCGATTTCCCGTAAATCCCCGACTCGGCCCGTATAGTCAAAAGTATACAAAGAAAGTACCCAGGGTGTAAACTTATTTCCCGAACGATTATTTAAATTATTATTTCACCACTAAAGCCCATGAGACTTTTAGTTTTTAAAAATGTTTTCATTTTTGATGAGACGCTGAATAAAAGAAGTTTAATCGCCGGCAAACGAAAACCTGCGATTTCCCGTAAATCCCCGACACGGCCCGTATAGTCAAAAGTATACAAAGAAAGTACCCAGGGTGTAAACTCATTTCCCGAACGATTTTTTAAATTATTTTTTCACCACTAAAACGCATGAGACTTCTAGTTTTCAAAAATGTTTTCATTTTTGATGAGACGCTGAATAAAAGAAATTTAATCGCCGGCAAACGAAAACCCGCCATTTCCCGTAAATCTCGGACTCGGCCCGCATAGTCAAAAGTATACAAGGAAAGTACCCAGTGATTAAACTCATTTCCAAAACGATTTTTTAAATTATCTTTTCACCACTAAAACGCTTGAGACTTGTAGTTTTCAAAAATGTTTTCATTTTTGATGAGACGCTGAATAAAAGAAGTTTAATCGCCGGCAAACGAAAACCCGCCATTTCCCGTAAACCCCGGACCCTGCCCGTATAGTCAAAAGTATACAAAGAAAGTACCCGGGGTGTAAACTCATTTCCCGAACGATTTTTTAAATTATTATTTCACCACTAAAGCCCATGAGACTTGTAGTTTTCAAAAATGTTTACATTTTTGATGAGACGCTGAATAAAAGAAGTTTAATAGCCGGCAAACGAAAACCTGCGATTTCCCGTAAATCCCGGACTCGGCCCGTATAGTAAAAAGTATACAAAGAAAGTACCCAGGGTGTAAACTCATTTCCCGAACGATTTTTTAAATTATTATTTCACCACTAAAGCCCATGAGACTTGTAGTTTTTAAAAATGTTTTCATTTTTGATGAGACGCTTAATGAAAGAGGTTTAATCGCCGGCAAACGAAAACCCGCGATTTCCCGTAAATCCCGGACTCGGCCCGTATAGTCAAAAGTATACAAAGAAAGTACCCAGGGAGTAAACTCATTTCCCAAACGATTATTTAAATTATTATTTCACCACTAAAGCCCATGAGACTTTTAGTTTTCAGAAATGTTTTCATTTTTGATGAGACGCTTAATGAAAGTGGTTTAATCGCCGGCGAACGAAAACCTGCGATTTCCCGTAAATCCCGGACTCGGCCCGTATTGTCAAAAGTATACAAAGAAAGTACCCAGGGTGTAAACTCATTTCTCCAACGATTTTTTAAATTATTTTTTCACCACTAAAACGCATGAGACTTGTAGTTTTCAAAAATGTTTTTATTTTTGATGAGACGCTGAATGAAAGCGGTTTAATCGCCGGCAAACGAAAACCCGCGATTTCCCGTAAATCCCGGGCTTGGCCCGTATAGTCGATTGTATACAAAGAAAGTACCCTGTGAGTAAACTCATTTCCAAAACGATTTTTTAAATTATCTTTTCACCACTAAAACGCTTGAGACTTGTAGTTTTCAAAAATGTTTTCATTTTTGATGAGACGCTAAATAAAAGAAGTTTAATTGCCGGCAAACGAAAACCCGCCATTTCCCGTAAACCCGGACTCGGCCCGCATAGTCAAAAGTATACAAAGAAAGTACTCAGGGTGTAAACTCATTTCCCGAACGATTTTTTAATTCATTTATTCACCACTAAAACGCACGAGACTTGTAGTTTTCAGAAATCTTTTCATTTTTGATGAGACGCTTAATGAAAGTGGTTTAATCGCCGGCGAACGAAAACCTGCGATTTCCCGTAAATCCCGGACTCGGCCCGTATTGTCAAAAGTATACAAAGAAAGTACCCAGGGTGTAAACTCATTTCTCGAACGATTTTTTAAATTATTATTTCACCACTAAAACGCATGAGACTTGTAGTTTTCAAAAATGTTTTTATTTTTGATGAGACGCTGAATAAAAGAAGTTTAATCGCCGGCAAACGAAAACCTGCGATTTCCCGTAAATCCCCGACTCGGCCCGTATAGTCAAAAGTATACAAAGAAAGTACCCAGGGTGTAAACTTATTTCCCGAACGATTTTTTAAATTATTTTTTCACCACTAAAACGCATGAGACTTGTAGTTTTCAAAAATGTTTTCATTTTTGATGAGACGCTGAATAAAAGAAGTTTAATCGCCGGCAAACGAAAACCTGCTATTTCCCGTAAATCCCGGACTCGGCCCGTTTAGTCAAAAGTATACAAAGAAAGTACCCAGGGAGTAAACTCATTTCCCAAACGATTATTTAAATTATTATTTCACCACTAAAGCCCATGAGACTTTTAGTTTTTAAAAATGTTTTCATTTTTGATGAGACGCTGAATAAAAGAAGTTTAATCGCCGGCAAACGAAAACCTGCGATTTCCCGTAAATCCCCGACACGGCCCGTATAGTCAAAAGTATACAAAGAAAGTACCCAGGGTGTAAACTCATTTCCCGAACGATTTTTTAAATTATTTTTTCACCACTAAAACGCATGAGACTTGTAGTTTTCAAAAATGTTTTCATTTTTGATGAGACGCTGAATAAAAGAAGTTTAATCGCCGGCAAACGAAAACCTGCGAGTTCCCGTAAATCCCGGACTCGGCCCGTATAGTCAAAAGTATACAAAGAAAGTACCCAGGGAGTAAACTCATTTCCCAAACGATTATTTAAATTATTATTTCACCACTAAAGCCCATGAGACTTGTAGTTTTTAAAAATGTTTTCATTTTTGATGAGACGCTGAATAAAAGAAGTTTAATCGCCGGCAAACGAAAACCCGCGATTTCCCGTAAATCTCGGACTCGGCCCGCATAGTCAAAAGTATACAAGGAAAGTACCCAGTGAGTAAACTCATTTCCAAAACGATTTTTTAAATTATCTTTTCACCACTAAAACGCTTGAGACTTGTAGTTTTCAAAAATGTTTTCATTTTTGATGAGACGCTGAATAAAAGAAGTTTAATCGCCGGCAAACGAAAACCCGCCATTTCCGGTAAACCCCGGACCCTGCCCGTATAGTCAAAAGTATACAAAGAAAGTACCCGGGGTGTAAACTCATTTCCCGAACGATTTTTTAAATTATTATTTCACCACTAAAGCCCATGAGACTTGTAGTTTTTAAAAATGTTTTCATTTTTGATGAGACGCTAAATAAAAGAAGTTTAATTGCCGGCAAACGGAAACCCGCGACTTCCCGTAAATCCCGAACTCGGCCCGTATAGTCAAAAGTATACAAAGAAAGTACCCAGGGAGTAAACTCATTTCCCGAACGATTTTTTAAATTAATTTTCACCAATAAAACGCATGAGACTTGTAGTTTTCAGAAATGTTTTCATTTTTGATGAGACGCTGAATAAAAGAAGTTTAATCGCCGGCAAACGAAAACCCGCCATTTCCCGTAAACCCGGACTCGGCCCGCATAGTCAAAAGTATACAAAGAAAGTACTCAGGGTGTAAACTCATTTCCCGAACGATTTTTTAATTCATTTATTCACCACTAAAACGCATGAGACTTGTAGTTTTCAGAAATCTTTTCATTTTTGATGAGACGCTTAATGAAAGTGGTTTAATCGCCGGCGAACGAAAACCTGCGATTTCCCGTAAATCCCGGACTCGGCCCGTATTGTCAAAAGTATACAAAGAAAGTACCCAGGGTGTAAACTCATTTCTCGAACGATTTTTTAAATTATTTTTTCACCACTAAAACGCATGAGACTTGTAGTTTTCAAAAATGTTTTTATTTTTGATGAGACGCTGAATAAAAGAAGTTTAATCGCCGGCAAACGAAAACCTGCGATTTCCCGTAAATCCCCGACTCGGCCCGTATAGTCAAAAGTATACAAAGAAAGTACCCAGGGTGTAAACTTATTTCCCGAACGATTTTTTAAATTATTTTTTCACCACTAAAACGCATGAGACTTGTAGTTTTCAAAAATGTTTTCATTTTTGATGAGACGCTGAATAAAAGAAGTTTAATTGCCGGCAAACGAAAACCTGCTATTTCCCGTAAATCCCGGACTCGGCCCGTTTAGTCAAAAGTATACAAAGAAAGTACCCAGGGAGTAAACTCATTTCCCAAACGATTATTTAAATTATTATTTCACCACTAAAGCCCATGAGACTTTTAGTTTTTAAAAATGTTTTCATTTTTGATGAGACGCTGAATAAAAGAAGTTTAATCGCCGGCAAACGAAAACCTGCGATTTCCCGTAAATCCCCGACACGGCCCGTATAGTCAAAAGTATACAAAGAAAGTACCCAGGGTGTAAACTCATTTCCCGAACGATTTTTTAAATTATTTTTTCACCACTAAAACGCATGAGACTTGTAGTTTTCAGAAATGTTTTCATTTTTTATGAGACGCTGAATAAAAGAAGTTTAATCGCCGGCAAACGAAAACCTGCTATTTCCCGTAAATCCCGGGCTTGGCCCGTATAGTCGAATGTATACAAAGAAAGTACCCAGTGAGTAAACTCATTTCCGAAACGATTTTTTCAATTATCTTTTCACCACTAAAACGCATGAGACTTGTAGTTTTCAAAAATGTTTTCATTTTTGATGAGACGCTGAATAAAAGAAGTTTAATCGCCGGCAAACGAAAACCTGCGATTTCCCGTAAATCCCGGACTCGGCCCGTATAGTCAAAAGTATACAAAGAAAGTACCCGGAGTGTAAACTCATTTCCCGAACGATTTTTTAAATTATTATTTCACCACTAAAACGCTTGAGACTTGTAGTATTTAAAAATGTTTTCATTTTTGATGAGACGCTGAATAAAAGAAGTTTAATTGCCGGCAAACGAAAACCCGCGACTTCCCGTAAATCCCGGACCCTGCGCGTATAGTCAAAAGTATACAAAGAAAGTACCCAGGGAGAAAACTCATTTCCCGAACGATTTTTTAAATTAATTTTCACCAATAAAACGCATGAGACTTGTACTTTTCAGAAATGTTTTCATTTTTGATGAGACGCTTAATGAAAGTTGTTTAATCGCCGGCAAACGAAAACCCGCGATCTCCCGTAAATCCCGGGCTTGGCCCGTATAGTCAAAAGTATACAAAGAAAGTACCCAGGGTGTAAACTCATTTCCCGAACGATTTTTTAAATTATTTTTTCACCACTAAAACGCATGAGACTTGTAGTTTTCAAAAATGTTTTCATTTTTGATGAGACGCTTAATGAAAGTTGTTTAATCGCCGGCAAACGAAAACCCGCGATCTCCCGTAAATCCCGGGCTTGGCCCGTATAGTCGAATGTATACAAAGAAAGTACCCTGTGAGTAAACTCATTTCCGAAACGATTTTTTCAATTATCTTTTCACCACTAAAACGCATGAGACTTGTAGTTTTCAAAAATGTTTTCATTTTTGATGAGACGCTGAATAAAAGAAGTTTAATCGCCGGCAAACGAAAACCTGCGATTTCCCGTAAATCCCGGACTCGGCCCGTATAGTCAAAAGTATACAAAGAAAGTACCCGGAGTGTAAACTCATTTCCCGAACGATTTTTTAAATTATCTTTTCACCACTAAAACGCATGAGACTTGCAGTTTTCAAAAATGTTTTCATTTTTGATGAGACGCTTAATAAAAGAGGTTTAATCACCGGCAAAGGAAATCCCGCGATTTCCCGTAAATCCCGGGCTTGGCCCGTATAGTCGAATGTATACAAAGAAAGTACCCAGGGAGTAAACTCATTTCCTGAACGATTTTTTAAATTTTTTTTTCACCACTAAAACGCATGAGACTTGTAGTTTTCAAAAATGTTGTCATTTTTGATGAGACGCTTAATGAAAGAGGTTTAATCGCCGGCAAACTAAAACCCGCGATTTCCCGTAAATCCCGGGCTTGGCCCGTATAGTCGAATGTAACAAAGAAAGTACCCTGTGAGTAAACTCATTTCCAGAACGATTTTTTAAATTATTTTTTCACCACTAAAACGCATGAGACTTGTAGTTTTCAAAAATGTTTTCATTTTTGATGAGACGCTTAATGAAAGTTGTTTAATCGCCGGCAAACGAAAACCAGCGATCTCCCGTAAATCCCGGGCTTGGCCCGTATAGTCGAATGTATACAAAGAAAGTACCCTGTGAGTAAACTCATTTCCGAAACGATTTTTTCAATTATCTTTTCACCACTAAAACGCATGAGACTTGTAGTTTTCAGAAATGTTTTCATTTTTGATGAGACGCTTAATGAAAGTTGTTTAATCGCCGGCAAACGAAAACCTGCGATTTCCCGTAAATCCCGGGCTTGGCCCGTATAATTGAATGTATACAAAGAAAGTACCCTGTGAGTAAACTTATTTCCGAAACAATTTTTTCAATTATCTTTTCACCACTAAAACGCATGAGACTTGCAGTTTTCAAAAATGTTTTCATTTTTGATGAGACGCTTAATAAAAGAGGTTTAATCACCGGCAAAGGAAATCCCGCGATTTCCCGTAAATCCCGGGCTTGGCCCGTATAGTCAAAAGTATACAAAGAAAGTACCCAGGGTGTAAACTCATTTCCCGAACGATTTTTTAAATTATTTTTTCACCACTAAAACGCATGAGACTTGTAGTTTTCAAAAATGTTTTCATTTTTGATGAGACGCTTAATGAAAGTTGTTTAATCGCCGGCAAACGAAAACCCGCGATCTCCCGTAAATCCCGGGCTTGGCCCGTATAGTCGAATGTATACAAAGAAAGTACCCTGTGAGTAAACTCATTTCCGAAACGATTTTTTCAATTATCTTTTCACCACTAAAACGCATGAGACTTGTAGTTTTCAGAAATGTTTTCATTTTTGATGAGACGCTTAATGAAAGTTGTTTAATCGCCGGCAAACGAAAACCCGCGATTTCCCGTAAATCCCGGGCTTGGCCCGTATAATTGAATGTATACAAAGAAAGTACCCTGTGAGTAAACTTATTTCCGAAACAATTTTTTCAATTATCTTTTCACCACTAAAACGCATGAGACTTGCAGTTTTCAAAAATGTTTTCATTTTTGATGAGACGCTTAATAAAAGAGGTTTAATCACCGGCAAAGGAAATCCCGCGATTTCCCGTAAATCCCGGGCTTGGCCCGTATAGTCGAATGTATACAAAGAAAGTACCCAGGGAGTAAACTCATTTCCTGAACGATTTTTTAAATTTTTTTTTCACCACTAAAACGCATGAGACTTGTAGTTTTCAAAAATGTTTTCATTTTTGATGAGACGCTTAATGAAAGAGGTTTAATCGCCGGCAAACTAAAACCCGCGATTTCCCGTAAATCCCGGGCTTGGCCCGTATAGTCGAATGTAACAAAGAAAGTACCCTGTGAGTAAACTCATTTCCAGAACGATTTTTTAAATTATTTTTCACCACTAAAACGCATGAGACTTGTAGTTTTCAAAAATGTTTTCATTTTTGATGAGACGCTTAATGAAAGTTGTTTAATCGCCGGCAAACGAAAACCAGCGATCTCCCGTAAATCCCGGGCTTGGCCCGTATAGTCGAATGTATACAAAGAAAGTACCCTGTGAGTAAACTCATTTCCGAAACGATTTTTTCAATTATCTTTTCACCACTAAAACGCATGAGACTTGTAGTTTTCAGAAATGTTTTCATTTTTGATGAGACGCTTAATGAAAGTTGTTTAATCGCCGGCAAACGAAAACCTGCGATTTCCCGTAAATCCCGGGCTTGGCCCGTATAATTGAATGTATACAAAGAAAGTACCCTGTGAGTAAACTTATTTCCGAAACAATTTTTTCAATTATCTTTTCACCACTAAAACGCATGAGACTTGCAGTTTTCAAAAATGTTTTCATTTTTGATGAGACGCTTAATAAAAGAGGTTTAATCACCGGCAAAGGAAATCCCGCGATTTCCCGTAAATCCCGGGCTTGGCCCGTATAGTCGAATGTATACAAAGAAAGTACCCAGGGAGTAAACTCATTTCCTGAACGATTTTTTAAATTTTTTTTTCACCACTAAAACGCATGAGACTTGTAGTTTTCAAAAATGTTTTCATTTTTGATGAGACGCTTAATGAAAGAGGTTTAATCGCCGGCAAACGAAAACCCGCGATTTCCCGTAAATCCCGGGCTTGGCCCGTATAGTCGAATGCAACAAAGAAAGTACCCTGTGAGTAAACTCATTTCCAGAACGATTTTTTAATTTATTTTTTCACCACTAAAACGCATGAGACTTGTAGTTTTCAAAAATGTTTCCATTTTTGATGAGACGCTTAATGAAAGAGGTTTAATCGCCGGCAAACGAAAACCCGCGACTTCCCTTAAATCCCGGGCTTGGCCCGTATAGTCAAATGTATACAAAGAAAGTACCCTGTGAGTAAACTCATTTCCAGAACGATTTTTTAATTTATTTTTTCACCACTAAAACGCATGAGACTTGTAGTTTTCAAAAATGTTTTCATTTTTGATGAGACGCTTAATGAAAGAGGTTTAATCGCCGGCAAACGAAAACCCGAGATTTCCCGTAAATCCTGGGCTTGGCCCGTATAGTCGAATGTATACAAAGAAAGTACCCTGTAAGTAAACTCATTTCCAGAACGATTTTTTAATTTATTTTTTCACCACTAAAGCCCATCAGACTTGTATTTTTTAAAAATGTTTTCATTTTTGATGAGACGCTGAATAAAAGAAGTTTAATCGCCGGCAAACGAAAACCCGCGATTTCCCGTAAATCCCGGACTCGGCCCGTATAGTTAAAAGTATGCAAGGAAAGTACCCAGTGAGTAAACTCATTTCCAGAACGAATTTTTAAATTATTTTTTTCACCACTAAAACCTATGAGACTTGTAGTTTTCAAAAATGTTTTCATTTTTGATGAGACGCTGAATAAAAGAAGTTTAATCGCCGGCAAACGAAAACCTGCGATTTCCCGTAAATCTTGGACTCGGCAAGTATAGTCAAAAGTATACAAAGAAAGTATCCAGGGTGTAAACTCATTTCCCGAACGATTTTTTAAATTATTTTTTCACCACTAAAACGCATGAGACTTGTAGCTTTTAAAAATGTTTTCATTTTTGATGAGAGGCTTAATGAAAGAGGTTTAATCGCCGGCAAACGAAAACCCGCGATTTCCCGTAAATCCCGGCTTGGCCCGTATAGTCGAATGTATACAAAGAAAGTACCCTGTGAGTAAACTCATTTCCAGAACGATTTTTTAATTTATTTTTTCACCACTAAAACGCATGAGACTTGTAGTTTTCAAAAATGTTTTCATTTTTGATGAGACGCTGAATAAAAGAAGTTTAATCGCCGGCAAACGAAAACCCGCAATTTCCCGTAAATCCTGGACTCGGCCCGTATAGTCAAAAGTATACAAAGAAAGTACCCAGGGAGTAAACTCATTTCCCAAACGATTTTTTAAATTATTATTTCACCACTAAAGCCCATGAGACTTGTAGTTTTTAAAAATGTTTTCATTTTTGATGAGACGCTGAATAAAAGAAGTTTAATCGCCGGCAAACGAAAACCTGCGATTTCCCGTAAATCCCGGACTCGGCCCGTATAGTTAAAAGTATACAAGGAAAGTACCCAGTGAGTAAACTCATTTCCAGAACGAATTTTTAAATTATTTTTTCACCACTAAAACGTATGAGACTTGTAGTTTTCAAAAATGTTTTCATGTTTGATGAGACGCTGAATAAAAGAAGTTTAATCGCCGGCAAACGAAAACCCGCAATTTCCCGTAAATCCTGGACTCGGCCCGTATAGTCAAAAGTATACAAAGAAAGTACCCAGGGAGTAAACTCATTTCCCAAACGATTTTTTAAATTATTTTTTCACCACTAAAACGTATGAGACTTGTAGTTTTCAAAAATGTTTTCATTTTTGATGAGACGCTGAATAAAAGAAGTTTAATCGCCGGCAAACGAAAACCTGCGATTTCCCGTAAACCTTGGACTCGGCCCGTATAGTCAAAAGTATACAAAGGAAGTACCCTGTGAGTAAACTCATTTCCCGAACGATTTTTTAATTTATTTTTTCACCACTAAAACGCATGAGACTTGTAGTTTTTAAAAATGTTTTCATTTTTGATGAGACGCTGAATAAAAGAAGTTTAATCGCCGGCAAACGAAAACCCGCAATTTCCCGTAAATCCTGGACTCGGCCCGTATAGTCAAAAGTATACAAAGAAAGTACCCAGGGCGTAAACTCATTTCCCAAACGATTTTTTAAATTATTATTTCACCACTAAAACGTATGAGACTTGTAGTTTTCAAAAATGTTTTCATTTTTGATGAGACGCTGAATAAAAGAAGTTTAATCGCCGGCAAACGAAAACCTGCGATTTCCCGTAAATCTTGGACTCGGCCCGTATAGTCAAAAGTATACAAAGGAAGTACCCAGCGTGTAAACTCATTTCCCAAACAATTTTTTAAATTATTTTTTCACCACTAAAACGCATGAGACTTGTAGTTTTCAAAAATGTTTTCATTTTTGATGATACGCTGAATAAAAGAAGTTTAATCGCCGGCAAACGAAAACCTGCTATTTCCCGTAAATCCCGGACTCGGCCCGTTTAGTCAAAAGTATACAAAGAAAGTACCCAGGGAGTAAACTCATTTCCCAAACGATTATTTAAATTATTATTTCACCACTAAAGCCCATGAGACTTTTAGTTTTTAAAAATGTTTTCATTTTTGATGAGACGCTGAATAAAAGAAGTTTAATCGCCGGCAAACGAAAACCTGCGATTTCCCGTAAATCCCCGACACGGCCCGTATAGTCAAAAGTATACAAAGAAAGTACCCAGGGTGTAAACTCATTTCCCGAACGATTTTTTAAATTATTTTTTCACCACTAAAACGCATGAGACTTGTAGTTTTCAAAAATGTTTTCATTTTTGATGAGACGCTGAATAAAAGAAGTTTAATCGCCGGCAAACGAAAACCTGCGAGTTCCCGTAAATCCCGGACTCGGCCCGTATAGTCAAAAGTATACAAAGAAAGTACCCAGGGAGTAAACTCATTTCCCAAACGATTATTTAAATTATTATTTCACCACTAAAGCCCATGAGACTTGTAGTTTTTAAAAATGTTTTCATTTTTGATGAGACGCTGAATAAAAGAAGTTTAATCGCCGGCAAACGAAAACCCGCGATTTCCCGTAAATCTCGGACTCGGCCCGCATAGTCAAAAGTATACAAGGAAAGTACCCAGTGAGTAAACTCATTTCCAAAACGATTTTTTAAATTATCTTTTCACCACTAAAACGCTTGAGACTTGTAGTTTTCAAAAATGTTTTCATTTTTGATGAGACGCTGAATAAAAGAAGTTTAATCGCCGGCAAACGAAAACCCGCCATTTCCGGTAAACCCCGGACCCTGCCCGTATAGTCAAAAGTATACAAAGAAAGTACCCGGGGTGTAAACTCATTTCCCGAACGATTTTTTAAATTATTATTTCACCACTAAAGCCCATGAGACTTGTAGTTTTTAAAAATGTTTTCATTTTTGATGAGACGCTAAATAAAAGAAGTTTAATTGCCGGCAAACGGAAACCCGCGACTTCCCGTAAATCCAGAACTCGGCCCGTATAGTCAAAAGTATACAAAGAAAGTACCCAGGGAGTAAACTCATTTCCCGAACGATTTTTTAAATTAATTTTCACCAATAAAACGCATGAGACTTGTAGTTTTCAGAAATGTTTTCATTTTTGATGAGACGCTGAATAAAAGAAGTTTAATCGCCGGCAAACGAAAACCCGCCATTTCCCGTAAACCCGGACTCGGCCCGCATAGTCAAAAGTATACAAAGAAAGTACTCAGGGTGTAAACTCATTTCCCGAACGATTTTTTAATTCATTTATTCACCACTAAAACGCATGAGACTTGTAGTTTTCAGAAATCTTTTCATTTTTGATGAGACGCTTAATGAAAGTGGTTTAATCGCCGGCGAACGAAAACCTGCGATTTCCCGTAAATCCCGGACTCGGCCCGTATTGTCAAAAGTATACAAAGAAAGTACCCAGGGTGTAAACTCATTTCTCGAACGATTTTTTAAATTATTTTTTCACCACTAAAACGCATGAGACTTGTAGTTTTCAAAAATGTTTTTATTTTTGATGAGACGCTGAATAAAAGAAGTTTAATCGCCGGCAAACGAAAACCTGCGATTTCCCGTAAATCCCCGACTCGGCCCGTATAGTCAAAAGTATACAAAGAAAGTACCCAGGGTGTAAACTTATTTCCCGAACGATTTTTTAAATTATTTTTTCACCACTAAAACGCATGAGACTTGTAGTTTTCAAAAATGTTTTCATTTTTGATGAGACGCTGAATAAAAGAAGTTTAATTGCCGGCAAACGAAAACCTGCTATTTCCCGTAAATCCCGGACTCGGCCCGTTTAGTCAAAAGTATACAAAGAAAGTACCCAGGGAGTAAACTCATTTCCCAAACGATTATTTAAATTATTATTTCACCACTAAAGCCCATGAGACTTTTAGTTTTTAAAAATGTTTTCATTTTTGATGAGACGCTGAATAAAAGAAGTTTAATCGCCGGCAAACGAAAACCTGCGATTTCCCGTAAATCCCCGACACGGCCCGTATAGTCAAAAGTATACAAAGAAAGTACCCAGGGTGTAAACTCATTTCCCGAACGATTTTTTAAATTATTTTTTCACCACTAAAACGCATGAGACTTGTAGTTTTCAGAAATGTTTTCATTTTTTATGAGACGCTGAATAAAAGAAGTTTAATCGCCGGCAAACGAAAACCTGCTATTTCCCGTAAATCCCGGGCTTGGCCCGTATAGTCGAATGTATACAAAGAAAGTACCCAGTGAGTAAACTCATTTCCGAAACGATTTTTTCAATTATCTTTTCACCACTAAAACGCATGAGACTTGTAGTTTTCAAAAATGTTTTCATTTTTGATGAGACGCTGAATAAAAGAAGTTTAATCGCCGGCAAACGAAAACCTGCGATTTCCCGTAAATCCCGGACTCGGCCCGTATAGTCAAAAGTATACAAAGAAAGTACCCGGAGTGTAAACTCATTTCCCGAACGATTTTTTAAATTATTATTTCACCACTAAAACGCTTGAGACTTGTAGTATTTAAAAATGTTTTCATTTTGATGAGACGCTGAATAAAAGAAGTTTAATTGCCGGCAAACGAAAACCCGCGACTTCCCGTAAATCCCGGACCCTGCGCGTATAGTCAAAAGTATACAAAGAAAGTACCCAGGGAGAAAACTCATTTCCCGAACGATTTTTTAAATTAATTTTCACCAATAAAACGCATGAGACTTGTACTTTTCAGAAATGTTTTCATTTTTGATGAGACGCTTAATGAAAGTTGTTTAATCGCCGGCAAACGAAAACCCGCGATCTCCCGTAAATCCCGGGCTTGGCCCGTATAGTCAAAAGTATACAAAGAAAGTACCCAGGGTGTAAACTCATTTCCCGAACGATTTTTTAAATTATTTTTTCACCACTAAAACGCATGAGACTTGTAGTTTTCAAAAATGTTTTCATTTTTGATGAGACGCTTAATGAAAGTTGTTTAATCGCCGGCAAACGAAAACCCGCGATCTCCCGTAAATCCCGGGCTTGGCCCGTATAGTCGAATGTATACAAAGAAAGTACCCTGTGAGTAAACTCATTTCCGAAACGATTTTTTCAATTATCTTTTCACCACTAAAACGCATGAGACTTGTAGTTTTCAGAAATGTTTTCATTTTTGATGAGACGCTTAATGAAAGTTGTTTAATCGCCGGCAAACGAAAACCCGCGATTTCCCGTAAATCCCGGGCTTGGCCCGTATAATTGAATGTATACAAAGAAAGTACCCTGTGAGTAAACTTATTTCCGAAACAATTTTTTCAATTATCTTTTCACCACTAAAACGCATGAGACTTGCAGTTTTCAAAAATGTTTTCATTTTTGATGAGACGCTTAATAAAAGAGGTTTAATCACCGGCAAAGGAAATCCCGCGATTTCCCGTAAATCCCGGGCTTGGCCCGTATAGTCGAATGTATACAAAGAAAGTACCCAGGGAGTAAACTCATTTCCTGAACGATTTTTTAAATTTTTTTTTCACCACTAAAACGCATGAGACTTGTAGTTTTCAAAAATGTTTTCATTTTTGATGAGACGCTTAATGAAAGAGGTTTAATCGCCGGCAAACTAAAACCCGCGATTTCCCGTAAATCCCGGGCTTGGCCCGTATAGTCGAATGTAACAAAGAAAGTACCCTGTGAGTAAACTCATTTCCAGAACGATTTTTTAAATTATTTTTTCACCACTAAAACGCATGAGACTTGTAGTTTTCAAAAATGTTTTCATTTTTGATGAGACGCTTAATGAAAGTTGTTTAATCGCCGGCAAACGAAAACCAGCGATCTCCCGTAAATCCCGGGCTTGGCCCGTATAGTCGAATGTATACAAAGAAAGTACCCTGTGAGTAAACTCATTTCCGAAACGATTTTTTCAATTATCTTTTCACCACTAAAACGCATGAGACTTGTAGTTTTCAGAAATGTTTTCATTTTTGATGAGACGCTTAATGAAAGTTGTTTAATCGCCGGCAAACGAAAACCTGCGATTTCCCGTAAATCCCGGGCTTGGCCCGTATAATTGAATGTATACAAAGAAAGTACCCTGTGAGTAAACTTATTTCCGAAACAATTTTTTCAATTATCTTTTCACCACTAAAACGCATGAGACTTGCAGTTTTCAAAAATGTTTTCATTTTTGATGAGACGCTTAATAAAAGAGGTTTAATCACCGGCAAAGGAAATCCCGCGATTTCCCGTAAATCCCGGGCTTGGCCCGTATAGTCAAAAGTATACAAAGAAAGTACCCAGGGTGTAAACTCATTTCCCGAACGATTTTTTAAATTATTTTTTCACCACTAAAACGCATGAGACTTGTAGTTTTCAAAAATGTTTTCATTTTTGATGAGACGCTTAATGAAAGTTGTTTAATCGCCGGCAAACGAAAACCCGCGATCTCCCGTAAATCCCGGGCTTGGCCCGTATAGTCGAATGTATACAAAGAAAGTACCCTGTGAGTAAACTCATTTCCGAAACGATTTTTTCAATTATCTTTTCACCACTAAAACGCATGAGACTTGTAGTTTTCAGAAATGTTTTCATTTTTGATGAGACGCTTAATGAAAGTTGTTTAATCGCCGGCAAACGAAAACCCGCGATTTCCCGTAAATCCCGGGCTTGGCCCGTATAATTGAATGTATACAAAGAAAGTACCCTGTGAGTAAACTTATTTCCGAAACAATTTTTTCAATTATCTTTTCACCACTAAAACGCATGAGACTTGCAGTTTTCAAAAATGTTTTCATTTTTGATGAGACGCTTAATAAAAGAGGTTTAATCACCGGCAAAGGAAATCCCGCGATTTCCCGTAAATCCCGGGCTTGGCCCGTATAGTCGAATGTATACAAAGAAAGTACCCAGGGAGTAAACTCATTTCCTGAACGATTTTTTAAATTTTTTTTTCACCACTAAAACGCATGAGACTTGTAGTTTTCAAAAATGTTTTCATTTTTGATGAGACGCTTAATGAAAGAGGTTTAATCGCCGGCAAACTAAAACCCGCGATTTCCCGTAAATCCCGGGCTTGGCCCGTATAGTCGAATGTAACAAAGAAAGTACCCTGTGAGTAAACTCATTTCCAGAACGATTTTTTAAATTATTTTTCACCACTAAAACGCATGAGACTTGTAGTTTTCAAAAATGTTTTCATTTTTGATGAGACGCTTAATGAAAGTTGTTTAATCGCCGGCAAACGAAAACCAGCGATCTCCCGTAAATCCCGGGCTTGGCCCGTATAGTCGAATGTATACAAAGAAAGTACCCTGTGAGTAAACTCATTTCCGAAACGATTTTTTCAATTATCTTTTCACCACTAAAACGCATGAGACTTGTAGTTTTCAGAAATGTTTTCATTTTTGATGAGACGCTTAATGAAAGTTGTTTAATCGCCGGCAAACGAAAACCTGCGATTTCCCGTAAATCCCGGGCTTGGCCCGTATAATTGAATGTATACAAAGAAAGTACCCTGTGAGTAAACTTATTTCCGAAACAATTTTTTCAATTATCTTTTCACCACTAAAACGCATGAGACTTGCAGTTTTCAAAAATGTTTTCATTTTTGATGAGACGCTTAATAAAAGAGGTTTAATCACCGGCAAAGGAAATCCCGCGATTTCCCGTAAATCCCGGGCTTGGCCCGTATAGTCGAATGTATACAAAGAAAGTACCCAGGGAGTAAACTCATTTCCTGAACGATTTTTTAAATTTTTTTTTCACCACTAAAACGCATGAGACTTGTAGTTTTCAAAAATGTTTTCATTTTTGATGAGACGCTTAATGAAAGAGGTTTAATCGCCGGCAAACGAAAACCCGCGATTTCCCGTAAATCCCGGGCTTGGCCCGTATAGTCGAATGCAACAAAGAAAGTACCCTGTGAGTAAACTCATTTCCAGAACGATTTTTTAATTTATTTTTTCACCACTAAAACGCATGAGACTTGTAGTTTTCAAAAATGTTTCCATTTTTGATGAGACGCTTAATGAAAGAGGTTTAATCGCCGGCAAACGAAAACCCGCGACTTCCCTTAAATCCCGGGCTTGGCCCGTATAGTCAAATGTATACAAAGAAAGTACCCTGTGAGTAAACTCATTTCCAGAACGATTTTTTAATTTATTTTTTCACCACTAAAACGCATGAGACTTGTAGTTTTCAAAAATGTTTTCATTTTTGATGAGACGCTTAATGAAAGAGGTTTAATCGCCGGCAAACGAAAACCCGAGATTTCCCGTAAATCCTGGGCTTGGCCCGTATAGTCGAATGTATACAAAGAAAGTACCCTGTAAGTAAACTCATTTCCAGAACGATTTTTTAATTTATTTTTTCACCACTAAAGCCCATCAGACTTGTATTTTTTAAAAATGTTTTCATTTTTGATGAGACGCTGAATAAAAGAAGTTTAATCGCCGGCAAACGAAAACCCGCGATTTCCCGTAAATCCCGGACTCGGCCCGTATAGTTAAAAGTATGCAAGGAAAGTACCCAGTGAGTACACTCATTTCCAGAACGAATTTTTAAATTATTTTTTTCACCACTAAAACCTATGAGACTTGTAGTTTTCAAAAATGTTTTCATTTTTGATGAGACGCTGAATAAAAGAAGTTTAATCGCCGGCAAACGAAAACCTGCGATTTCCCGTAAATCTTGGACTCGGCAAGTATAGTCAAAAGTATACAAAGAAAGTATCCAGGGTGTAAACTCATTTCCCGAACGATTTTTTAAATTATTTTTTCACCACTAAAACGCATGAGACTTGTAGCTTTTAAAAATGTTTTCATTTTTGATGAGAGGCTTAATGAAAGAGGTTTAATCGCCGGCAAACGAAAACCCGCGATTTCCCGTAAATCCCGGCTTGGCCCGTATAGTCGAATGTATACAAAGAAAGTACCCTGTGAGTAAACTCATTTCCAGAACGATTTTTTAATTTATTTTTTCACCACTAAAACGCATGAGACTTGTAGTTTTCAAAAATGTTTTCATTTTTGATGAGACGCTGAATAAAAGAAGTTTAATCGCCGGCAAACGAAAACCCGCAATTTCCCGTAAATCCTGGACTCGGCCCGTATAGTCAAAAGTATACAAAGAAAGTACCCAGGGAGTAAACTCATTTCCCAAACGATTTTTTAAATTATTATTTCACCACTAAAGCCCATGAGACTTGTAGTTTTTAAAAATGTTTTCATTTTTGATGAGACGCTGAATAAAAGAAGTTTAATCGCCGGCAAACGAAAACCTGCGATTTCCCGTAAATCCCGGACTCGGCCCGTATAGTTAAAAGTATACAAGGAAAGTACCCAGTGAGTAAACTCATTTCCAGAACGAATTTTTAAATTATTTTTTCACCACTAAAACGTATGAGACTTGTAGTTTTCAAAAATGTTTTCATGTTTGATGAGACGCTGAATAAAAGAAGTTTAATCGCCGGCAAACGAAAACCCGCAATTTCCCGTAAATCCTGGACTCGGCCCGTATAGTCAAAAGTATACAAAGAAAGTACCCAGGGAGTAAACTCATTTCCCAAACGATTTTTTAAATTATTTTTTCACCACTAAAACGTATGAGACTTGTAGTTTTCAAAAATGTTTTCATTTTTGATGAGACGCTGAATAAAAGAAGTTTAATCGCCGGCAAACGAAAACCTGCGATTTCCCGTAAACCTTGGACTCGGCCCGTATAGTCAAAAGTATACAAAGGAAGTACCCTGTGAGTAAACTCATTTCCCGAACGATTTTTTAATTTATTTTTTCACCACTAAAACGCATGAGACTTGTAGTTTTTAAAAATGTTTTCATTTTTGATGAGACGCTGAATAAAAGAAGTTTAATCGCCGGCAAACGAAAACCCGCAATTTCCCGTAAATCCTGGACTCGGCCCGTATAGTCAAAAGTATACAAAGAAAGTACCCAGGGCGTAAACTCATTTCCCAAACGATTTTTTAAATTATTATTTCACCACTAAAACGTATGAGACTTGTAGTTTTCAAAAATGTTTTCATTTTTGATGAGACGCTGAATAAAAGAAGTTTAATCGCCGGCAAACGAAAACCTGCGATTTCCCGTAAATCTTGGACTCGGCCCGTATAGTCAAAAGTATACAAAGGAAGTACCCAGCGTGTAAACTCATTTCCCAAACAATTTTTTAAATTATTTTTTCACCACTAAAACGCATGAGACTTGTAGTTTTCAAAAATGTTTTCATTTTTGATGATACGCTGAATAAAAGAAGTTTAATCGCCGGCAAACGAAAACCCGCGATTTCCCGTAAATCCCGGGCTTGGCCCGTATAGTCAAATGTATACAAAGAAAGTACCCTGTGAGTAAACTCATTTCCAGAACGATATTTTAATTTATTTTTTCACCACTAAAACGCATGAGACTTGTAGTTTTCAAAAATATTTTCATTTTTGATGAGACGCTTAATGAAAGAGGTTTAATCGCCGGCAAACGAAAACCCGAGATTTCCCGTAAATCCCGGGCTTGGCCCGTATAGTCGAATGTATACAAAGAAAGTACCCTGTAAGTAAACTCTATTCCAGAACGATTTTTTAATTTATTTTTTCACCACTAAAGCCCATCAGACTTGTATTTTTTAAAAATGTTTTCATTTTTGATGAGACGCTGAATAAAAGAAGTTTAATCGCCGGCAAACGAAAACCCGCGATTTCCCGTAAATCCCGGACTCGGCCCGTATAGTTAAAAGTATACAAGGAAAGTACCCAGTGAGTAAACTCATTTCCAGAACGAATTTTTAAATTATTTTTTCACCACTAAAGCCCATCAGACTTGTATTTTTTAAAAATGTTTTCATTTTTGATGAGACGCTGAATAAAAGAAGTTTAATCGCCGGAAAACGAAAACCCGCGATTTCCCGTAAATCCGGGACTCGGCCCGTATAGTTAAAAGTATACAAGGAAAGTACCCAGTGAGTAAACTCATTTCCAGAACGAATTTTTAAATTATTTTTTTCACCACTAAAACCTATGAGACTTGTAGTTTTCAAAAATGTTTTCATTTTTGATGAGACGCTGAATAAAAGAAGTTTAATCGCCGGCAAACGAAAACCCGCAATTTCCCGTAAATCCTGGACTCGGCCCGTATAGTCAAAAGTATACAAAGAAAGTACCCAGGGAGTAAACTCATTTCCCAAACGATTTTTTAAATTATTATTTCACCACTAAAGCCCATGAGACTTGTAGTTTTTAAAAATGTTTTCATTTTTGATGAGACGCTGAATAAAAGAAGTTTAATCGCCGGCAAACGAAAACCTGCGATTTCCCGTAAATCCCGGACTCGGCCCGTATAGTTAAAAGTATACAAGGAAAGTACCCAGTGAGTAAACTCATTTCCAGAACGAATTTTTAAATTATTTTTTCACCACTAAAACGTATGAGACTTGTTGTTTTCAAAAATGTTTTCATGTTTGATGAGACGCTGAATAAAAGAAGTTTAATCGCCGGCAAACGAAAACCCGCAATTTCCCGTAAATCCTGGACTCGGCCCGTATAGTCAAAAGTATACAAAGAAAGTACCCAGGGAGTAAACTCATTTCCCAAACGATTTTTTAAATTATTTTTTCACCACTAAAACGTATGAGACTTGTAGTTTTCAAAAATGTTTTCATTTTTGATGAGACGCTGAATAAAAGAAGTTTAATCGCCGGCAAACGAAAACCTGCGATTTCCCGTAAATCTTGGACTCGGCCCGTATAGTCAAAAGTATACAAAGGAAGTACCCTGTGAGTAAACTCATTTCCCGAACGATTTTTTAATTTATTTTTTCACCACTAAAACGCATGAGACTTGTAGTTTTTAAAAATGTTTTCATTTTTGATGAGACGCTGAATAAAAGAAGTTTAATCGCCGGCAAACGAATCCCGCAATTTCCCGTAAATCCTGGACTCGGCCCGTATAGTCAAAAGTATACAAAGAAAGTACCCAGGGCGTAAACTCATTTCCCAAACGATTTTTTAAATTATTATTTCACCACTAAAACGTATGAGACTTGTAGTTTTCAAAAATGTTTTCATTTCTGATGAGACGCTGAATAAAAGAAGTTTAATCGCCGGCAAACGAAAACCTGCGATTTCCCGTAAATCTTGGACTCGGCCCGTATAGTCAAAAGTATACAAAGGAAGTACCCAGCGTGTAAACTCATTTCCCGAACAATTTTTTAAATTATTTTTTTACCACTAAAACGCATGAGACTTGTAGTTTTCAAAAATGTTTTCATTTTTGATGATACGCTGAATAAAAGAGGTTTAATCGCCGGCAAACGAAAACCCGAGATTTCCCGTAAATCCCGGGCTTGGCCCGTATAGTCGAATGTATACAAAGAAAGTAC
Source organism: Hydractinia symbiolongicarpus (assembly GCF_029227915.1). Lineage (NCBI taxonomy): Eukaryota > Metazoa > Cnidaria > Hydrozoa > Anthoathecata > Hydractiniidae > Hydractinia > Hydractinia symbiolongicarpus. The sequence continues at coordinate 1,194,852 of NC_079875.1, read as the reverse complement.
CCTGTAAGTAAACTCTATTCCAGAACGATTTTTTAATTTATTTTTTCACCACTAAAGCCCATCAGACTTGTATTTTTTAAAAATGTTTTCATTTTTGATGAGACGCTGAATAAAAGAAGTTTAATCGCCGGCAAACGAAAACCCGCGATTTCCCGTAAATCCCGGACTCGGCCCGTATAGTTAAAAGTATACAAGGAAAGTACCCAGTGAGTAAACTCATTTCCAGAACGAATTTTTAAATTATTTTTTCACCACTAAAGCCCATCAGACTTTTATTTTTTAAAAATGTTTTCATTTTTGATGAGACGCTGAATAAAAGAAGTTTAATCGCCGGAAAACGAAAACCCGCGATTTCCCGTAAATCCGGGACTCGGCCCGTATAGTTAAAAGTATACAAGGAAAGTACCCAGTGAGTAAACTCATTTCCAGAACGAATTTTTAAATTATTTTTTTCACCACTAAAACCTATGAGACTTGTAGTTTTCAAAAATGTTTTCATTTTTGATGAGACGCTGAATAAAAGAAGTTTAATCGCCGGCAAACGAAAACCCGCAATTTCCCGTAAATCCTGGACTCGGCCCGTATAGTCAAAAGTATACAAAGAAAGTACCCAGGGAGTAAACTCATTTCCCAAACGATTTTTTAAATTATTATTTCACCACTAAAGCCCATGAGACTTGTAGTTTTTAAAAATGTTTTCATTTTTGATGAGACGCTGAATAAAAGAAGTTTAATCGCCGGCAAACGAAAACCTGCGATTTCCCGTAAATCCCGGACTCGGCCCGTATAGTTAAAAGTATACAAGGAAAGTACCCAGTGAGTAAACTCATTTCCAGAACGAATTTTTAAATTATTTTTTCACCACTAAAACGTATGAGACTTGTAGTTTTCAAAAATGTTTTCATTTTTGATGATACGCTGAATAAAAGAGGTTTAATCGCCGGCAAACGAAAACCCGAGATTTCCCGTAAATCCCGGGCTTGGCCCGTATAGTCGAATGTATACAAAGAAAGTACCCTGTAAGTAAACTCTATTCCAGAACGATTTTTTAATTTATTTTTTCACCACTAAAGCCCATCAGACTTGTATTTTTTAAAAATGTTTTCATTTTTGATGAGACGCTGAATAAAAGAAGTTTAATCGCCGGCAAACGAAAACCCGCGATTTCCCGTAAATCCCGGACTCGGCCCGTATAGTTAAAAGTATACAAGGAAAGTACCCAGTGAGTAAACTCATTTCCAGAACGAATTTTTAAATTATTTTTTCACCACTAAAGCCCATCAGACTTTTATTTTTTAAAAATGTTTTCATTTTTGATGAGACGCTGAATAAAAGAAGTTTAATCGCCGGAAAACGAAAACCCGCGATTTCCCGTAAATCCGGGACTCGGCCCGTATAGTTAAAAGTATACAAGGAAAGTACCCAGTGAGTAAACTCATTTCCAGAACGAATTTTTAAATTATTTTTTTCACCACTAAAACCTATGAGACTTGTAGTTTTCAAAAATGTTTTCATTTTTGATGAGACGCTGAATAAAAGAAGTTTAATCGCCGGCAAACGAAAACCCGCAATTTCCCGTAAATCCTGGACTCGGCCCGTATAGTCAAAAGTATACAAAGAAAGTACCCAGGGAGTAAACTCATTTCCCAAACGATTTTTTAAATTATTATTTCACCACTAAAGCCCATGAGACTTGTAGTTTTTAAAAATGTTTTCATTTTTGATGAGACGCTGAATAAAAGAAGTTTAATCGCCGGCAAACGAAAACCTGCGATTTCCCGTAAATCCCGGACTCGGCCCGTATAGTTAAAAGTATACAAGGAAAGTACCCAGTGAGTAAACTCATTTCCAGAACGAATTTTTAAATTATTTTTTCACCACTAAAACGTATGAGACTTGTAGTTTTCAAAAATGTTTTCATGTTTGATGAGACGCTGAATAAAAGAAGTTTAATCGCCGGCAAACGAAAACCCGCAATTTCCCGTAAATCCTGGACTCGGCCCGTATAGTCAAAAGTATACAAAGAAAGTACCCAGGGAGTAAACTCATTTCCCAAACGATTTTTTAAATTATTTTTTCACCACTAAAACGTATGAGACTTGTAGTTTTCAAAAATGTTTTCATTTTTGATGAGACGCTGAATAAAAGAAGTTTAATCGCCGGCAAACGAAAACCTGCGATTTCCCGTAAATCTTGGACTCGGCCCGTATAGTCAAAAGTATACAAAGGAAGTACCCTGTGAGTAAACTCATTTCCCGAACGATTTTTTAATTTATTTTTTCACCACTAAAACGCATGAGACTTGTAGTTTTTAAAAATGTTTTCATTTTTGATGAGACGCTGAATAAAAGAAGTTTAATCGCCGGCAAACGAATCCCGCAATTTCCCGTAAATCCTGGACTCGGCCCGTATAGTCAAAAGTATACAAAGAAAGTACCCAGGGCGTAAACTCATTTCCCAAACGATTTTTTAAATTATTATTTCACCACTAAAACGTATGAGACTTGTAGTTTTCAAAAATGTTTTCATTTCTGATGAGACGCTGAATAAAAGAAGTTTAATCGCCGGCAAACGAAAACCTGCGATTTCCCGTAAATCTTGGACTCGGCCCGTATAGTCAAAAGTATACAAAGGAAGTACCCAGCGTGTAAACTCATTTCCCGAACAATTTTTTAAATTATTTTTTCACCACTAAAACGCATGAGACTTGTAGTTTTCAAAAATGTTTTCATTTTTGATGATACGCTGAATAAAAGAAGTTTAATCGCCGGCAAACGAAAACCCGCGATTTCCCGTAAATCCCGGGCTTGGCCCGTATAGTCAAATGTATACAAAGAAAGTACCCTGTGAGTAAACTCATTTCCCAAACGATTTTTTAAATTATTATTTCACCACTAAAACGTATGAGACTTGTAGTTTTCAAAAATGTTTTCATTTCTGATGAGACGCTGAATAAAAGAAGTTTAATCGCCGGCAAACGAAAACCTGCGATTTCCCGTAAATCTTGGACTCGGCCCGTATAGTCAAAAGTATACAAAGGAAGTACCCAGCGTGTAAACTCATTTCCCGAACAATTTTTTAAATTATTTTTTCACCACTAAAACGCATGAGACTTGTAGTTTTCAAAAATGTTTTCATTTTTGATGATACGCTGAATAAAAGAAGTTTAATCGCCGGCAAACGAAAACCCGCGATTTCCCGTAAATCCCGGGCTTGGCCCGTATAGTCAAATGTATACAAAGAAAGTACCCTGTGAGTAAACTCATTTCCAGAACGATATTTTAATTTATTTTTTCACCACTAAAACGCATGAGACTTGTAGTTTTCAAAAATGTTTTCATTTTTGATGAGACGCTTAATGAAAGAGGTTTAATCGCCGGCAAACGAAAACCCGAGATTTCCCGTAAATCCCGGGCTTGGCCCGTATAGTCGAATGTATACAAAGAAAGTATCCTGTAAGTAAACTCAATTCCAGAACGATTTTTTAATTTATTTTTTCACCACTAAAGCCCATCAGACTTGTATTTTTTAAAAATGTTTTCATTTTTGATGAGACGCTGAATAAAAGAAGTTTAATCGCCGGCAAACGAAAACCCGCAATTTCCCGTAAATCCCGGACTCGGCCCGTATAGTTAAAAGTATACAAGGAAAGTAGCCAGTGAGTAAACTCATTTCCAGAACGAATTTTTAAAGTATTTTTTCACCACTAAAACCTATGAGACTTGTAGTTTTCAAAAATGTTTTCATTTTTGATGAGACGCTGAATAAAAGAAGTTTAATCGCCGGCAAACGAAAACCTGCGATTTCCCGTAAATCTTGGACTCGGCAAGTATAGTCAAAAGTATACAAAGAAAGTATCCAGGGTGTAAACTCATTTCCCGAACGATTTTTTAAATTATTTTTTCACCACTAAAACGCATGAGACTTGTAGTTTTCAAAAATGTTTTCATTTTTGATGAGACGCTTAATAAAAGAGGTTTAATCGCCGAAAAACGAAATCCCGCGATTTCCCGTAAATCCCGGGCTTGGCCCGTATAGTCGAATGTATACAAAGAAAGTACCCAGGGAGTAAACTCATTTCCCGAACGATTTTTTAAATTATTATTTCACCACTAAAACGTATGAGACTTGTAGTTTTCAAAAATGTTTTCATTTTTGATGAGACGCTGAATAAAAGAAGTTTAATCGCCGGCAAACGAAAACCTGCGATTTCCCGTAAATCTTGGACTCGGCCCGTATAGTCAAAAGTATACAAAGGAAGTACCCAGCGTTTAAACTCATTTCCCGCACAATTTTTTAAATTATTTTTTCACCACTAAAACGCATGAGACTTGTAGTTTTCAAAAATGTTTTCATGTTTGATGAGACGCTGAATAAAAGAAGTTTAATCGCCGGCAAACGAAAACCCGCAATTTCCCGTAAATCCTGGACTCGGCCCGTATAGTCAAAAGTATACAAAGAAAGTACCCAGGGAGTAAACTCATTTCCCAAACGATTTTTTAAATTATTTTTTCACCACTAAAACGTATGAGACTTGTAGTTTTCAAAAATGTTTTCATTTTTGATGAGACGCTGAATAAAAGAAGTTTAATCGCCGGCAAACGAAAACCTGCGATTTCCCGTAAATCTTGGACTCGGCCCGTATAGTCAAAAGTATACAAAGGAAGTACCCTGTGAGTAAACTCATTTCCCGAACGATTTTTTAATTTATTTTTTCACCACTAAAACGCATGAGACTTGTAGTTTTTAAAAATGTTTTCATTTTTGATGAGACGCTGAATAAAAGAAGTTTAATCGCCGGCAAACGAATCCCGCAATTTCCCGTAAATCCTGGACTCGGCCCGTATAGTCAAAAGTATACAAAGAAAGTACCCAGGGCGTAAACTCATTTCCCAAACGATTTTTTAAATTATTATTTCACCACTAAAACGTATGAGACTTGTAGTTTTCAAAAATGTTTTCATTTCTGATGAGACGCTGAATAAAAGAAGTTTAATCGCCGGCAAACGAAAACCTGCGATTTCCCGTAAATCTTGGACTCGGCCCGTATAGTCAAAAGTATACAAAGGAAGTACCCAGCGTGTAAACTCATTTCCCGAACAATTTTTTAAATTATTTTTTCACCACTAAAACGCATGAGACTTGTAGTTTTCAAAAATGTTTTCATTTTTGATGATACGCTGAATAAAAGAAGTTTAATCGCCGGCAAACGAAAACCCGCGATTTCCCGTAAATCCCGGGCTTGGCCCGTATAGTCAAATGTATACAAAGAAAGTACCCTGTGAGTAAACTCATTTCCAGAACGATATTTTAATTTATTTTTTCACCACTAAAACGCATGAGACTTGTAGTTTTCAAAAATGTTTTCATTTTTGATGAGACGCTTAATGAAAGAGGTTTAATCGCCGGCAAACGAAAACCCGAGATTTCCCGTAAATCCCGGGCTTGGCCCGTATAGTCGAATGTATACAAAGAAAGTACCCTGTAAGTAAACTCAATTCCAGAACGATTTTTTAATTTATTTTTTCACCACTAAAGCCCATCAGACTTGTATTTTTTAAAAATGTTTTCATTTTTGATGAGACGCTGAATAAAAGAAGTTTAATCGCCGGCAAACGAAAACCCGCAATTTCCCGTAAATCCCGGACTCGGCCCGTATAGTTAAAAGTATACAAGGAAAGTAGCCAGTGAGTAAACTCATTTCCAGAACGAATTTTTAAAGTATTTTTTCACCACTAAAACCTATGAGACTTGTAGTTTTCAAAAATGTTTTCATTTTTGATGAGACGCTGAATAAAAGAAGTTTAATCGCCGGCAAACGAAAACCTGCGATTTCCCGTAAATCTTGGACTCGGCAAGTATAGTCAAAAGTATACAAAGAAAGTATCCAGGGTGTAAACTCATTTCCCGAACGATTTTTTAAATTATTTTTTCACCACTAAAACGCATGAGACTTGTAGTTTTCAAAAATGTTTTCATTTTTGATGAGACGCTTAATAAAAGAGGTTTAATCGCCGAAAAACGAAATCCCGCGATTTCCCGTAAATCCCGGGCTTGGCCCGTATAGTCGAATGTATACAAAGAAAGTACCCAGGGAGTAAACTCATTTCCCGAACGATTTTTTAAATTATTATTTCACCACTAAAACGTATGAGACTTGTAGTTTTCAAAAATGTTTTCATTTTTGATGAGACGCTGAATAAAAGAAGTTTAATCGCCGGCAAACGAAAACCTGCGATTTCCCGTAAATCTTGGACTCGGCCCGTATAGTCAAAAGTATACAAAGGAAGTACCCAGCGTTTAAACTCATTTCCCGAACAATTTTTTAAATTATTTTTTCACCACTAAAACGCATGAGACTTGTAGTTTTCAAAAATGTTTTCATTTTTGATGATACGCTGAATAAAAGAAGTTTAATCGCCGGCAAACGAAAACCCGCGATTTCCCGTAAATCCCGGGCTTGGCCCGTATAGTCAAATGTATACAAAGAAAGTACCCTGTGAGTAAACTCATTTCCAGAACGTTTTTTTAATTTATTTTTTCACCACTAAAACGCATGAGACTTGTAGTTTTCAAAAATGTTTTCATTTTTGATGAGACGCTTAATGAAAGAGGTTTAATCGCCGGCAAACGAAAACCCGAGATTTCCCGTAAATCCCGGGCTTGGCCCGTATAGTCGAATGTATACAAAGAAAGTACCCTGTAAGTAAACTCATTTCCAGAACGATTTTTTAATTTATTTTTTCACCACTAAAGCCCATCAGACTTGTATTTTTTAAAAATGTTTTCATTTTTGATGAGACGCTGAATAAAAGAAGTTTAATCGCCGGCAAACGAAAACCCGCGATTTCCCGTAAATCCCGGACTCGGTCCGTATAGTTAAAAGTATACAAGGAAAGTACCCAGTGAGTAAACTCATTTCCAGAACGAATTTTTAAATTATTTTTTCACCACTAAAACCTATGAGACTTGTAGTTTTCAAAAATGTTTTCATTTTTGATGAGACGCTAAATAAAAGAAGTTTAATCGCCGGCAAACGAAAACCTGCGATTTCCCGTACATCTTGGACTCGGCAAGTATAGTCAAAAGTATACAAAGAAAGTATCCAGGGTGTAAACTCATTTCCCGAACGATTTTTTAAATTATTTTTTCACCACTAAAACGCATGAGACTTGTAGTTTTCAAAAATGTTTTCATTTTTGATGAGACGCTTAATAAAAGAGGTTTAATCGCCGGGAAACGAAATCCCGCGATTTCCCGTAAATCCCGGGCTTGGCCCGTATAGTCGAATGTATACAAAGAAAGTACCCAGGGAGTAAACTCATTTCCCGAACGATTTTTTAATTTTTTTTTTCACCACTAAAACGCATGAGAATTGTAGCTTTTAAAAATGTTTTCATTTTTGATGAGAGGCTTAATGAAAGAGGTTTAATCGCCGGCAAACGAAAACCCGCGATTTCCCGTAAATCTCGGCTTGGCCCGTATAGTCGAATGTATACAAAGAAAGTACCCTGTGAGTAAACTCATTTCCAGAACGATTTTTTAATTTATTTTTTCACCACTAAAACGCATGAGACTTGTAGTTTTCAAAAATGTTTTCATTTTTGATGAGACGCTGAATAAAAGAAGTTTAATCGCCGGCAAACGAAAACCCGCAATTTCCCGTAAATCCTTGACTCGGCCCGTATAGTCAAAAGTATACAAAGAAAGTACCCAGGGAGTAAACTCATTTCCCAAACGATTTTTTAAATTATTATTTCACCACTAAAGCCCATGAGACTTGTAGTTTTTAAAAATGTTTTCATTTTTGATGAGACGCTGAATAAAAGAAGTTTAATCGCAGGCAAAGGAAAACCTGCGATTTCCCGTAAATCCCGGACTCGGCCCGTATAGTTAAAAGTATACAAGGAAAGTACCCAGTGAGTAAACTCATTTCAAGAACGAATTTTTAAATTATTTTTTCACCACTAAAACGTATGAGACTTGTAGTTTTCAAAAATGTTTTCATTTTTGATGAGACGCTTAATGAAAGAGGTTTAATCGCCGGCAAACGAAAACCCGAGATTTCCCGTAAATCCCGGGCTTGGCCCGTATAGTCGAATGTATACAAAGAAAGTACCCTGTAAGTAAACTCATTTCCAGAACGATTTTTTAATTTATTTTTTCACCACTAAAGCCCATCAGACTTGTATTTTTTAAAAATGTTTTCATTTTTGATGAGACGCTGAATAAAAGAAGTTTAATCGCCGGCAAACGAAAACCCGCGATTTCCCGTAAATCCCGGACTCGGTCCGTATAGTTAAAAGTATACAAGGAAAGTACCCAGTGAGTAAACTCATTTCAAGAACGAATTTTTAAATTATTTTTTCACCACTAAAACGTATGAGACTTGTAGTTTTCAAAAATGTTTTCATTTTTGATGAGACGCTTAATGAAAGAGGTTTAATCGCCGGCAAACGAAAACCCGAGATTTCCCGTAAATCCCGGGCTTGGCCCGTATAGTCGAATGTATACAAAGAAAGTACCCTGTAAGTAAACTCATTTCCAGAACGATTTTTTAATTTATTTTTTCACCACTAAAGCCCATCAGACTTGTATTTTTTAAAAATGTTTTCATTTTTGATGAGACGCTGAATAAAAGAAGTTTAATCGCCGGCAAACGAAAACCCGCGATTTCCCGTAAATCCCGGACTCGGTCCGTATAGTTAAAAGTATACAAGGAAAGTACCCAGTGAGTAAACTCATTTCCAGAACGAATTTTTAAATTATTTTTTCACCACTAAAACCTATGAGACTTGTAGTTTTCAAAAATGTTTTCATTTTTGATGAGACGCTGAATAAAAGAAGTTTAATCGCCGGCAAACGAAAACCTGCGATTTCCCGTACATCTTGGACTCGGCAAGTATAGTCAAAAGTATACAAAGAAAGTATCCAGGGTGTAAACTCATTTCCCGAACGATTTTTTAAATTATTTTTTCACCACTAAAACGCATGAGACTTGTAGTTTTCAAAAATGTTTTCATTTTTGATGAGACGCTTAATAAAAGAGGTTTAATCGCCGGGAAACGAAATCCCGCGATTTCCCGTAAATCCCGGGCTTGGCCCGTATAGTCGAATGTATACAAAGAAAGTACCCAGGGAGTAAACTCATTTCCCGAACGATTTTTTAATTTTTTTTTTCACCACTAAAACGCATGAGACTTGTAGCTTTTAAAAATGTTTTCATTTTTGATGAGAGGCTTAATGAAAGAGGTTTAATCGCCGGCAAACGAAAACCCGCGATTTCCCGTAAATCTCGGCTTGGCCCGTATAGTCGAATGTATACAAAGAAAGTACCCTGTGAGTAAACTCATTTCCAGAACGATTTTTTAATTTATTTTTTCACCACTAAAACGCATGAGACTTGTAGTTTTCAAAAATGTTTTCATTTTTGATGAGACGCTGAATAAAAGAAGTTTAATCGCCGGCAAACGAAAACCCGCAATTTCCCGTAAATCCTTGACTCGGCCCGTATAGTCAAAAGTATACAAAGAAAGTACCCAGGGAGTAAACTCATTTCCCAAACGATTTTTTAAATTATTATTTCACCACTAAAGCCCATGAGACTTGTAGTTTTTAAAAATGTTTTCATTTTTGATGAGACGCTGAATAAAAGAAGTTTAATCGCAGGCAAACGAAAACCTGCGATTTCCCGTAAATCCCGGACTCGGCCCGTATAGTTAAAAGTATACAAGGAAAGTACCCAGTGAGTAAACTCATTTCAAGAACGAATTTTTAAATTATTTTTTCACCACTAAAACGTATGAGACTTGTAGTTTTCAAAAATGTTTTCATTTTTGATGAGACGCTGAATAAAAGAAGTTTAATCGCCGGCAAACGAAAACCCGCAATTTCCCGTAAATCCTGGACTCGGCCCGTATAGTCAAAAGTATACAAAGAAAGTACCCAGGGAGTAAACTCATTTCCCAAACGATTTTTTAAATTATTATTTCACCACTAAAGCCCATGAGACTTGTAGTTTTTAAAAAAGTTTTCATTTTTGATGAGACGCTGAATAAAAGAAGTTTAATCGCCGGCAAACGAAAACCTGCGATTTCCCGTAAATCCCGGACTCGGCCCGTATAGTTAAAAGTATACAAGGAAAGTACCCAGTGAGTAAACTCATTTCCACAACGAATTTTTAAATTATTTTTTCACCACTAAAACGTATGAGACTTGTAGTTTTCAAAAATGTTTTCATTATTGATGAGACGCTGAATAAAAGACGTTTAATCGCCGGCAAACGAAAACCTGCGATTTCCCGTAAATCCTGGACTCGGCCCGTATAGTCAAAAGTATACAAAGAAAGTACCCAGGGAGTAAACTCATTTCCCAAACGATTTTTTAAATTATTATTTCACCACTAAAGCCCATGAGACTTGTAGTTTTTAAAAAAGTTTTCATTTTTGATGAGACGCTGAATAAAAGAAGTTTAATCGCCGGCAAACGAAAACCTGCGATTTCCCGTAAATCCCGGACTCGGCCCGTATAGTTAAAAGTATACAAGGAAAGTACCCAGTGAGTAAACTCATTTCCACAACGAATTTTTAAATTATTTTTTCACCACTAAAACGTATGAGACTTGTAGTTTTCAAAAATGTTTTCATTATTGATGAGACGCTGAATAAAAGACGTTTAATCGCCGGCAAACGAAAACCTGCGATTTCCCGTAAATCCTGGACTCGGCCCGTATAGTCAAAAGTATACAAAGAAAGTACCCAGGGAGTAAACTCATTTCCCAAACGATTTTTTAAATTATTATTTCACCACTAAAGCCCATGAGACTTGTAGTTTTTAAAAAAGTTTTCATTTTTGATGAGACGCTGAATAAAAGAAGTTTAATCGCCGGCAAACGAAAACCTGCGATTTCCCGTAAATCCCGGACTCGGCCCGTATAGTTAAAAGTATACAAGGAAAGTACCCAGTGAGTAAACTCATTTCCACAACGAATTTTTAAATTATTTTTTCACCACTAAAACGTATGAGACTTGTAGTTTTCAAAAATGTTTTCATTATTGATGAGACGCTGAATAAAAGACGTTTAATCGCCGGCAAACGAAAACCTGCGATTTCCCGTAAACCTTGGACTCGGCCCGTATAGTCAAAAGTATGCAAAGGAAGTACCCAGGGTGTAAACTCATTTCTCGAACGATTTTTTAATTTATTTTTTCACCACTAAAACGCATGAGACTTGTAGTTTTCAAAAATGTTTTCAATTTTGATGAGACGCTGAATAAAAGAAGTTTAATCGCCGGCAAACGAAAACCCGCAATTTCCCGTAAATCCTGGACTCGGCCCGTATAGTCAAAAGTATACAAAGAAAGTACCCAGGGCGTAAACTCATTTCCCAAACGATTTTTTAAATTATTATTTCACCACTAAAACGTATGAGACTTGTAGTTTTCAAAAATGTTTTCATTTTTGATGAGACGCTGAATAAAAGAAGTTTAATTGCCGGCAAACGAAATCCCGCGATTTCCCGTAAATCCCGGGCTTGGCCCGTATAGTCGAATGTATACAAAGAAAGTACCCAGGGAGTAAACTCATTTCCCGAACGATTTTTTAAATTATTATTTCACCACTAAAACGTATGAGACTTGTAGTTTTCAAAAATGTTTTCATTTTTGATGAGACGCTGAATAAAAGAAGTTTAATCGCCGGCAAACGAAAACCTGCGATTTCCCGTAAATCTTGGACTCGGCCGTATAGTCAAAAGTATACAAAGGAAGTACCCAGCGTGTAAACTCATTTCCCGAACTATTTTTTAAATTATTTTTTCACCACTAAAACGCATGAGACTTGTAGTTTTCAAAAATGTTTTCATTTTTGATGAGACGCTTAATGAAAGAGGTTTAATCGCCGGCAAACGAAAACCCGAGATTTCCCGTAAATCCCGGGCTTGACCCGTATAGTCGAATGTATACAAAGAAAGTACCCTGTAAGTAAACTCATTTCCAGAACGATTTTTTAATTTATTTTTTCACCACTAAAGCCCATCAGACTTGTATTTTTTAAAAATGTTTTCATTTTTGATGAGACGCTGAATAAAAGAAGTTTAATCGCCGGCAAACGAAAACCCGCGATTTCCCGTAAATCCCGGACTCGGCCCGTATAGTTAAAAGTATACAAGGAAAGTACCCAGTGAGTAAACTCATTTGCAGAACGAATTTTTAAATTATTTTTTCACCACTAAAACCTATGAGACTTGTAGTTTTCAAAAATGTTTTCATTTTTGATGAGACGCTGAATAAAAGAAGTTTAATCGCCGGCAAACGAAAACCTGCGATTTCCCGTAAATCTTGGACTCGGCAAGTATAGTTAAAAGTATACAAAGAAAGTATCCAGGGTGTAAACTCATTTCCCGAACGATTTTTTAAATTATTTTTTCACCACTAAAACGCATGAGACTTGTAGTTTTCAAAAATGTTTTCATTTTTGATGAGACGCTTAATAAAAGAGGTTTAATCGCCGGGAAACGAAATCCCGCGATTTCCCGTAAATCCCGGGCTTGGCCCGTATAGTCGAATGTATACAAAGAAAGTACCCAGGGAGTAAACTCACTTCCCGAACGATTTTTTAAATTTTTTTTTCACCACTAAAACGCATGAGACTTGTAGCTTTTAAAAATGTTTTCATTTTTGATGAGAGGCTTAATGAAAGAGGTTTAATCGCCGGCAAACGAAAACCCGCGATTTCCCGTAAATCTCGGCTTGGCCCGTATAGTCGAATGTATACAAAGAAAGTACCCTGTGAGTAAACTCATTTCCAGAACGATTTTTTAATTTATTTTTTCACCACTAAAACGCATGAGACTTGTAGTTTTCAAAAATGTTTTCATTTTTGATGAGACGCTGAATAAAAGAAGTTTAATCGCCGGCAAACGAAAACCCGCAATTTCCCGTAAATCCTGGACTCGGCCCGTATAGTCAAAAGTATACAAAGAAAGTACCCAGGGAGTAAACTCATTTCCCAAACGATTTTTTAAATTATTATTTCACCACTAAAGCCCATGAGACTTGTAGTTTTTAAAAATGTTTTCATTTTTGATGAGACGCTGAATAAAAGAAGTTTAATCGCAGGCAAACGAAAACCTGCGATTTCCCGTAAATCCCGGACTCGGCCCGTATAGTTAAAAGTATACAAGGAAAGTACCCAGTGAGTAAACTCATTTCCAGAACGAATTTTTAAATTATTTTTTCACCACTAAAACGTATGAGTCTTGTAGTTTTCAAAACTGTTTTCATTTTTGATGAGACGCTGAATAAAAGAAGTTTAATCGCCGGCAAACGAAAACCCGCAATTTCCCGTAAATCCTGGACTTGGCCCGTATAGTCAAAAGTATACAAAGAAAGTACCCAGGGAGTAAACTCATTTCCCAAACGATTTTTTAAATTATTATTTCACCACTAAAGCCCATGAGACTTGTAGTTTTTAAAAATGTTTTCATTTTTGATGAGACGCTGAATAAAAGAAGTTTAATCGCCGGCAAACGAAAACCTGCGATTTCCCGTTAATCCCGGACTCGGCCCGTATAGTTAAAAGTATACAAGGAAAGTACCCAGTGAGTAAACTCATTTCCAGAACGAATTTTTAAATTATTTCTTCACCACTAAAACGTATGAGACTTGTAGTTTTCAAAAATGTTTTCATTTTTGATGAGACGCTGAATAAAAGAAGTTTAATCGCCGGCAAACGAAAACCTGCGATTTCCCGTAAACCTTGGACTCGGCCCGTATAGTCAAAAGTATACAAAGGAAGTACCCTGTGAGTAAACTCATTTCCCGAACGATTTTTTAATTTATTTTTTCACCACTAAAACGCATGAGACTTGTAGTTTTCAAAAATGTTTTCATTTTTGATGAGACGCTGATTAAAAGAAGTTTAATCGCCGGCAAACGAAAACCCGCAATTTCCCGTAAATCCTGGACTCGGCCCGTATAGTCAAAAGTATACAAAGAAAGTACCCAGGGCGTAAACTCATTTCCCAAACGATTTTTTAAATTATTATTTCACCACTAAAACGTATGAGACTTGTAGTTTTCAAAAATGTTTTCATTTTTGATGAGACGCTGAATAAAAGAAGTTTAATCGCCGGCAAACGAAAACCTGCGATTTCCCGTAAGTCTTGGACTCGGCCCGTATAGTCAAAAGTATACAAAGGAAGTACCCAGCGTGTAAACTCATTTCCCGAACGATTTTTTAAATTATTTTTTCACCACTAAAACGCATGAGACTTGTAGTTTTCAAAAATGTTTTCATTTTTGATGATACGCTGAATAAAAGAAGTTTAATTGCCGGCAAACGAAATCCTGCGATTTCCCGTAAATCCCGTACTCGGCACGTATAGTCAAAAGTATACAAAGAAAGTACCCAAGGAGTAAACTCATTTCCCAAAAGATTTTTTAAATTATTATTTCACCACTAAAGCCCATGAGACTTGTAGTTTTAAAAAAATTTTTCATTTTTGATGACACGCTGAATAAAAGAAGTTTAATCGCCGGCAAACGAAAACCGGCAATTTCCCGTAAATCCCGGTCTCGGCCCGTATAGTCAAAAGTATACAAGGAAAGTACCCAGTGAGTAAACTCATTTCCCTAACGAATTTTTAAATTATTTTTTCACCACTAAAACGCATGAGACTTGTAGTTTTCAAAAATGTTTTCAATTTTGATGAGACGCTGAATAAAAGAAGTTTAATCGCCGGCAAACGAAAACCTGCGATTTCCCGTAAATCCCGGACTCGGTCCGTATAGTCAAAAGTATACAAAGAGGGTACCCAGGGTGTAAACTCATTTCCCGAACGATTTTTTAAATTATTTTTTCACCACTAAAACGCATGAGACTTGTAGTTTTCAAAAATGTTTTCATTTTTGATGAGACTCTGAATAAAAGAAGTTTAATCGGCGGCAAACGAAAACCTGCGATTTCCCGTAATTCCCGGACTCGGCCCGTATAGTCAAAAGTATACAAAGAAAGTACCCAGGGCGTAAACTCATTTTCCGAACGATTTTTTAAATTATTTTTTCACCACTAAAACGCATGAGACTTGTAGTTTTCAAAAATGTTTTCATTTTTGATGAGACGCTGAATAAAAGAAGTTTAATCGCCGGCAAACGAAAACCCGCAATTTCCCGTAAATCCTGGACTCGGCCCGTATAGTCAAAAGTATACAAAGAAAGTACCCAGGGCGTAAACTCATTTCCCAAACGATTTTTTAAATTATTATTTCACCACTAAAACGTATGAGACTTGTAGTTTTCAAAAATGTTTTCATTTTTGATGAGACGCTGAATAAAAGAAGTTTAATCGCCGGCAAACGAAAACCTGCGATTTCCCGTAAATCTTGGACTCGGCCCGTATAGTCAAAAGTATACAAAGGAAGTACCCAGCGTGTAAACTCATTTCCCGAACGATTTTTTAAATTATTTTTTCACCACTAAAACGCATGAGACTTGTAGTTTTCAAAAATGTTTTCAATTTTGATGAGACGCTGAATAAAAGAAGTTTAATCGCGGGCAAACGAAAACCTGCGATTTCCCGTAAATCCCGGACTCGGCCCGTATAGTCAAAAGTATACAAAGAGGGTACCCAGGGTGTAAACTCATTTCCCGAACGATTTTTTAAATTATTTTTTCACCACTAAAACGCATGAGACTTGTAGTTTTCAAAAATGTTTTCATTTTTGATGAGACTCTGAATAAAAGAAGTTTAATCGGCGGCAAACGAAAACCTGCGATTTCCCGTAATTCCTGGACTCGGCCCGTATAGTTAAAAGTATACAAAGAAAGTACCCAGGGTGTAAACTCATTTCCCAAACGATTTTTTAAATTATTATTTTACCACTAAAAACCATGAGACTTGTAGTTTTTAAAAATTTTTTCATTTTTGATGACACGCTGAATAAAAGAAGTTTAATCGCCGGCAAACAAAAACCCGCAATTTCCCGTAAATCCCGGTCTCGGCCCGTATAGTCAAAAGTATACAAGGAAAGTACCCAGTGAGTAAACTCATTTCCCTAACGAATTTTTAAATTATTTTTTCACCACTAAAACGCATGAGACTTGTAGTTTTCAAAAATGTTTTCTATTTTGATGAGACGCTGAATAAAAGAAGTTTAATCGCCGGCAAACGAAAACCTGCGATTTCCCGTAAATCCCGGACTCGGCCCGTATAGTCAAAAGTATACAAAGAGGGTACCCAGGGTGTAAACTCATTTCCCGAACGATTTTTTAAATTATTTTTTCACCACTAAAACGCATGAGACTTGTAGTTTTCAAAAATGTTTTCATTTTTGATGAGACTCTGAATAAAAGAAGTTTAATCGGCGGCAAACGAAAACCTGCGATTTCCCGTAATTCCCGGACTCGGCCCGTATAGTTAAAAGTATACAAAGAAAGTAACCAGGGTTTAAACTCATTTCCCAAACGATTTTTTAAATTATTATTTTACCACTAAAAACCATGAGACTTGTAGTTTTTAAAAATTTTTTCATTTTTGATGACACGCTGAATAAAAGAAGTTTAATCGCCGGCAAACAAAAACCCGCGATTTCCCGTAAATCCCGGACTCGGCCCGTATAGTCAAAAGTATGCAAGGAAAGTACCCAGTGAGTAAAGTCATTTCCCGAACGAATTTTTAAATTATATTTTCACCACTACAACGCATGAGACTTGTAGTTTTCAGAAATGTTTTCATTTTTTATGAGACGCTTAATGAAAGCGGTTTAATGGCCGGCAAACGAAAACCCGCGATTTCCCGTAAATCCCGGGCTTGGCCCGTATAGTCGAATGTATACAAAGAAAGTACCCTGTGAGTAAACTCATTTCCAAAACGATTTTTTAAATTATCTTTTCACCACTAAAACGCTTGAGACTTGTAGTTTTCAAAAATGTTTTCATTTTTGAAGAGACGCTAAGTAAAAGAAGTTTAATCGCCGGCAAACGAAAACCCGCCATTTCCCGTAAACCCCGGACTCGGCCCGCATAGTCAAAAGTATACAAAGAAAGTACCCAGGGTGTAAACTCATTTCCCGAACGATTTTTTAAATTTTATTTCACCACTGAAGCCCATGAGACTTGTAGTATTTAAAAATATTTTCATTTTTGATGAGACGCTGAATAAAAGAAGTTTAATCGCCGGCAAACGAAAACCTGCTATTTCCCGTAAATCCCGGACTCGGCCCGTATAGTCAAAAGTATACAAAGACACTACCCAGGCAGTAAACTCATATCCCAAACGATTATTTAAATTAATATTTCACCACCAAAGCCCATGAGACTTGTAGTTTTTAAAAATGTTTTTATTTTTGATGAGACGCTGAATAAAAGAAGTTTAATCGCCGGCAAACGAAAACCTGCGATTTCCCGTAAATCCTCGACTCGGCCCGTATAGTCAAAAGTATACAAAGAAAGTACCCAGGGTGTAAACTCATTTCCCGAACGATTTTTTAAATTATTTTTTCACCACTAAAACGCATGAGACTTGTAGTTTTCAAAAATGTTTTCATTTTTGATGAGACGCTGAATAAAAGAAATTTAATCGCCGGCAAACGAAAACCCGGCTTTTCCCGTAAACCCCGGACTCGGTCCGTATAATCAAAAGTATACAAAAAAAGTACCCAGGGAGTAAACTCATTTCCCGAACGATTTTTTAAATTATTTTTTCACCACTAAAACGCATGAGACTTGTAGTTTTCAAAGATGTTTTCACTTTTGATGAGACGCTGAATGACAGAAGGTTAATCGCCGGCAAACGAAAACCTGCGATTTCCCGTAAATCCCGGACTCGGCCCGTATAGTCAAAAGTATACAAAGAAAGTACCCAGGGAGTAAACTCATTTCCCGAACGATTTTCTAAATTATATTTTCATCACTAAAACGCATGAGACTTGTAGTTTTCAAAAATGTTTTTATTTTTGATGAGACGCTGAATGAAAGAAGTTTAATCGCCGGCAAACGAAAACCTGCGATTTCCCGTAAATCCCGGACTCGGCCCGTATAGTCAAAAGTATACAAAGAGAGTACCCAGGGTGTAAACTCATTTCCTGAACGATTTTTTAAATTATTATTTCACCACTAAGGCCCATGAGACTTGTAGTTTTTAAAAATGTTTTCATTTTTGATGAGACGCTGAGTAAAAGAAGTTTAATCGCCGGCAAACGAAAACCCGCCATTTCCCGTAAACCCTGGACTCGGCCCGTATAATCAAAAGTATACAAAGAAAGTACCCAGGGAGTAAACTCATTTCCCGAACGATTTTTTAAATTATTTTTTCACCACTAAAACGCATGAGACTTGTAGTTTTCAAAAATGTTTTCATTTTTGCTGAGACGCTGAATAAAAGACGTTTAATCGCCGGCAAACGAAAACCCGCCATTTCCCGTAAACCCCGGACTCGGCCCGCATAGTCAAAAGTATACAAAGAAAGTACCCAAGGAGAAAACTCATTTCCCGAACGATTTTTTAAATTATTTTTTCACCACTAAAACGCATGAGACTTGTAGTTTTCAAAAATGTTTTCATTTTTGATGAGACGCTGAATAAAATAAGTTTAATCGTTGGCAAACGAAAACCTGCGATTTCCCGTAAATCCCAGACTCGGCCCGTATAGTCAAAAGTATACAAAGAAAGTACCCAGGGTGTAAACTTATTTCCCGAACGATTTTTTAAATTATTATTTCACCACTAAAGCCCATGAGACTTGTAGTTTTTAAAAATGTTTTCATTTTTAATGAGACGCTGAATAAAAGAAGTTTAAACGCCGCAAAACGAAAACCCGCAACTTCCCGTAAATCCCGGACTCGGCCCGTATAGTAAAGAAAGTACCCGGGATGTAAACTCATTTCCCGAACGATTTTTTAAATTATTATTTCGCCACTAAAACCCATGAGACTTATAGTTTTTAAAAATGTTTTCATTTTTGATGAGACACTGAATAAAAGAAGGTAAATTGCCGGCAAACAAAAACCCGCCATTTCCCGTAAACCCCGGACTCGGCCCGTATTGTCAAAAGTATACAAAGAAATTACCCAGGGAGTAAACTCATTTTCCGAACGATTTTTTAAATTATTTTTTCACCACTAAAACGCATGAGACTTGTAGTTTTCAAAAATGTTTTCATTTTTGATGAGACGCTGAATAAAAGAAATTTAATCGCCGGCAAACGAAAACCCGCCTTTTCCCGTAAACCCCGGACTCGGTCCGTATAATCAAAAGTATACAAAAAAAGTACCCAGGGAGTAAACTCATTTCCCGAACGATTTTTTAAATTATTTTTTCACCACTAAAACGCATGAGACTTGTAGTTTTCAAAGATGTTTTCACTTTTGATGAGACGCTGAATGACAGAAGGTTAATCGCCGGCAAACGAAAACCTGCGATTTCCCGTAAATCCCGGACTCGGCCCGTATAGTCAAAAGTATACAAAGAAAGTACCCAGGGAGTAAACTCATTTCCCGAACGATTTTCTAAATTATATTTTCATCACTAAAACGCATGAGACTTGTAGTTTTCAAAAATGTTTTTATTTTTGATGAGACGCTGAATGAAAGAAGTTTAATCGCCGGCAAACGAAAACCTGCGATTTCCCGTAAATCCCGGACTCGGCCCGTATAGTCAAAAGTATACAAAGAGAGTACCCAGGGTGTAAACTCATTTCCTGAACGATTTTTTAAATTATTATTTCACCACTAAGGCCCATGAGACTTGTAGTTTTTAAAAATGTTTTCATTTTTGATGAGACGCTGAGTAAAAGAAGTTTAATCGCCGGCAAACGAAAACCCGCCATTTCCCGTAAACCCTGGACTCGGCCCGTATAATCAAAAGTATACAAAGAAAGTACCCAGGGAGTAAACTCACTTCCCGAACGATTTTTTAAATTATTTTTTCACCACTAAAACGCATGAGACTTGTAGTTTTCAAAAATGTTTTCATTTTTGCTGAGACGCTGAATAAAAGAAGTTTAATCGCCGGCAAACGAAAACCCGCCATTTCCCGTAAACCCCGGACTCGGCCCGCATAGTCAAAAGTATACAAAGAAAGTACCCAAGGAGAAAACTCATTTCCCGAACGATTTTTTAAATTATTTTTTCACCACTAAAACGCATGAGACTTGTAGTTTTCAAAAATGTTTTCATTTTTGATGAGACGCTGAATAAAATAAGTTTAATCGTTGGCAAACGAAAACCTGCGATTTCCCGTAAATCCCAGACTCGGCCCGTATAGTCAAAAGTATACAAAGAAAGTACCCAGGGTGTAAACTTATTTCCCGAACGATTTTTAAAATTATTATTTCACCACTAAAGCCCATGAGACTTGTAGTTTTTAAAAATGTTTTCATTTTTAATGAGACGCTGAATAAAAGAAGTTTAAACGCCGCAAAACGAAAACCCGCGACTTCCCGTAAATCCCGGACTCGGCCCGTATAGTAAAGAAAGTACCCGGGATGTAAACTCATTTCCCGAACGATTTTTTAAATTATTATTTCGCCACTAAAACCCATGAGACTTATAGTTTTTAAAAATGTTTTCATTTTTGATGAGACACTGAATAAAAGAAGGTAAATTGCCGGCAAACAAAAACCCGCCATTTCCCGTAAACCCCGGACTCGGCCCGTATTGTCAAAAGTATACAAAGAAATTACCCAGGGAGTAAACTCATTTTCCGAACTATTTTTTAAATTATTTTTTCACCACTACAACGCATGAGACTTGTAGTTTTTAAAAATGTTTTCATTTTTGATGAGACGCTGAATAAAAGAAGTTTAATCGCCGGCAAACGAAAACCCGCCATTTCCCGTAAACCCCGGACTCGGCCCGCATAGTCAAAAGTATACAAAGAAAGTACCCAGGGTGTAAACTCATTTCCCGAACGATTTTTTAAATTTTATTTCACCACTGAAGCCCATGAGACTTGTAGTATTTAAAAATATTTTCATTTTTGATGAGACGCTGAATAAAAGAAGTTTAATCGCCGGCAAACGAAAACCTGCTATTTCCCGTAAATCCCGGACTCGACCCGTATAGTCAAAAGTATACAAAGAAACTACCCAGGGAGTAAACTCATATCCCAAACGATTATTTAAATTATTATTTCACCACCAAAGCCCATGAGACTTGTAGTTTTTAAAAATGTTTTTATTTTTGATGAGACGCTGAATAAAAGAAGTTTAATCGCCGGCAAACGAAAACCTGCGATTTCCCGTAAATCCTCGACTCGGCCCGTATAGTCAAAAGTATACAAAGAAAGTACCCAGGGTGTAAACTCATTTCCCGAACGATTTTTTAAATTATTTTTTCACCACTAAAACGCATGAGACTTGTAGTTTTCAAAAATGTTTTTATTTTTGATGAGACGCTGAATAAAAGAAATTTAATCGCCGGCAAACGAAAACCCGCCTTTTCCCGTAAACCCCGGACTCGGTCCGTATAATCAAAAGTATACAAAAAAAGTACCCAGGGAGTAAACTCATTTCCCGAACGATTTTTTAAATTATTTTTTCACCACTAAAACGCATGAGACTTGTAGTTTTCAAAGATGTTTTCACTTTTGATGAGACGCTGAATGACAGAAGGTTAATCGCCGGCAAACGAAAACCTGCGATTTCCCGTAAATCCCGGACTCGGCCCGTATAGTCAAAAGTATACAAAGAAAGTACCCAGGGAGTAAACTCATTTCCCGAACGATTTTCTAAATTATATTTTCATCACTAAAACGCATGAGACTTGTAGTTTTCAAAAATGTTTTTATTTTTGATGAGACGCTGAATGAAAGAAGTTTAATCGCCGGCAAACAAAAACCTGCGATTTCCCGTAAATCCCGGACTCGGCCCGTATAGTCAAAAGTATACAAAGAGAGTACCCAGGGTGTAAACTCATTTCCTGAACGATTTTTTAAATTATTATTTCACCACTAAGGCCCATGAGACTTGTAGTTTTTAAAAATGTTTTCATTTTTGATGAGACGCTGAGTAAAAGAAGTTTAATCGCCGGCAAACGAAAACCCGCCATTTCCCGTAAACCCTGGACTCGGCCCGTATAATCAAAAGTATACAAAGAAAGTACCCAGGGAGTAAACTCATTTCCCGAACGATTTTTTAAATTATTTTTTCACCACTAAAACGCATGAGACTTGTAGTTTTCAAAAATGTTTTCATTTTTGCTGAGACGCTGAATAAAAGAAGTTTAATCGCCGGCAAACGAAAACCCGCCATTTCCCGTAAACCCCGGACTCGGCCCGCATAGGCAAAAGTATACAAAGAAAGTACCCAAGGAGAAAACTCATTTCCCGAACGATTTTTTAAATTATTTTTTCACCACTAAAACGCATGAGACTTGTAGTTTTCAAAAATGTTTTCATTTTTGATGAGACGCTGAATAAAAGAAGTTTAATCGTTGGCAAACGAAAACCTGCGATTTCCCGTAAATCCCAGACTCGGCCCGTATAGTCAAAAGTATACAAAGAAAGTACCCAGGGTGTAAACTTATTTCCCGAACGATTTTTTAAATTATTATTTCACCACTAAAGCCCATGAGACTTGTAGTTTTTAAAAATGTTTTCATTTTTAATGAGACGCTGAATAAAAGAAGTTTAAACGCCGCAAAACGAAAACCCGCGACTTCCCGTAAATCCCGGACTCGGCCCGTATAGTAAAGAAAGTACCCGGGATGTAAACTCATTTCCCGAACGATTTTTTAAATTATTATTTCGCCACTAAAACCCATGAGACTTATAGTTTTTAAAAATGTTTTCATTTTTGATGAGACACTGAATAAAAGAAGGTAAATTGCCGGCAAACAAAAACCCGCCATTTCCCGTAAACCCCGGACTCGGCCCGTATTGTCAAAAGTATACAAAGAAATTACCCAGGGAGTAAACTCATTTTCCGAACTATTTTTTAAATTATTTTTTCACCACTACAACGCATGAGACTTGTAGTTTTTAAAAATGTTTTCATTTTTGATGAGACGCTGAATAAAAGAAGTTTAATCGCCGGCAAACGAAAACCCGCCATTTCCCGTAAACCCCGGACTCGGCCCGTATAGTCCAAAGTATACAAAGAGAGTACCCAGGGAGTAAACTCATTTCCCGAACGATTTTTTAAATTATTTTTTCACCACTAAAACGCATGAGACTTGTAGTTTTGAAAAATGTTTTCATTTTTGATGAGACGGTTAATGAAAGAAGTTTAATTGCCGGCAAACGGAAACCTGCGATTTCCCGTAAATCCCGGGCTTGGCTCGTATAGTCGAATGTATACAAAGAAAGTACCCTGTGAGTAAACTCATTTCCAAAACGATTTTTTAAATTATCTTTTCACCACTAAAACGCATGAGACTTGTAGTTTTCAAAAATGTTTTCATTTTTAATGAGACGCTTAATAAAAGAGGTTTAATCGCCGGCAAACGAAAACCCGCCATTTCCCGTAAACCCCGGACTCGACCCGTATAGTCAAAAGTATACAAAGTAAGTACCCAGGGAGTAAACTCATTTCCCGAACGATTTTTTATATTATTTTTTTACCACTAAACGCATGAGACTTGTAGTTTTCAAAAATATTTTCATATTTGATGGGACGCTGAATAAAAGAAGTTTAATCGCAGGCAAACGAAAATCCGCGATTTTCCGTAAATCCCGGACTCGGCCCGTATAGTCAAAAGTATACAAAGAAAGTACCCAGGGAGTAAACTCATTTCCCGAACGATTTTTTAAATTATTTTTTCACCACTAAAACGCATGAGACTTGTAGTTTTCAAAAATGTTTTCATTTTTAATGAGACGCTTAATGAAAGAGGTTTAATCGCTGGCAAACGAAATCCCGCGTTTTCCCGTAAATCCGGGGTTTGGCCCGTATAGTCGAATGTATACAAAGAAAGTACCCAGGGAGTAAACTCATTTCCCGAACGATTTTTTAAATTATTTTTTCACCACTAAATCGCATAAGACTGGTAGTTTTTAAAAAATGTTTTCATTTTTGATGAAACGCTGAATAAAAGAAGTTTAATCGCCGGCAAACGAAAACCCGCGATTTCCCGTAAATCCCGGCTTGGCCCGTATAGTCAAAAGTATACAAAGAAAGTACCCAGGGAGTAAACTCATTTTCCGAACGATTTTTTAAATTATTTTTTCACCACTAAAACGCATGAGACTTGTAGTTTTCAAAAATGTTTTCATTTTTGATGAGACGCTGAATAAAAGCAGTTTAATCGCCGGCAAACGAAAACCTGCGATTTCCCGTAAATCCCGGACTCGGCCCGTATAGTCAAAAGTAAACAAAGAAAGTACCCAGGGAGTAAACTCATTTCCAGAACGATTTTTTAAATTATTTTTTCACCACTAAAACGCATAAAACTTGTAGTTTTTTAAAATGTTTTTATTTTTGATGAGACGCTGATTAAAAGAGGTTTAATCGCCGGCAAACGAAAACCCGCCATTTCCCGTAAACCCCGGACTCGACCCGTATAGTCAAAAGTATACAAAGTAAGTACCCAGGGAGTAAACTCATTTCCCGAACGATTTTTTATATTATTTTTTTACCACTAAACGCATGAGACTTGTAGTTTTCAAAAATATTTTCATATTTGATGGGACGCTGAATAAAAGAAGTTTAATCGCCGGCAAACGAAAATCCGCGATTTTCCGTAAATCCCGGACTCGGCCCGTATAGTCAAAAGTATACAAAGAAAGTACCCAGGCAGTAAACTCATTTCCCGAACGATGTTTTAAATTATTTTTTCACCACTAAAACGCATGAGACTTGTAGTTTTCAAAAATGTTTTCATTTTTAATGAGACGCTTAATGAAAGAGGTTTAATCGCTGGCAAACGAAATCCCGCGTTTTCCCGTAAATCCGGGGTTTGGCCCGTATAGTCGAATGTATACAAAGAAAGTACCCAGGGAGTAAACTCATTTCCCGAACGATTTTTTAAATTTTTGTTTCACCACTAAAACGCATGAGACTTGTAGTTTTCAAAAATGTTTTCATTTTTGATGAGACGCTTAATGAAAGAGGTTTAATCGCCGGAAAACGAAAACCCGCGATTTCCCGTAAATCCCGGGCTTGGCCGGTATAGTCGAATGTATACAAAGAAAGTACCCTGTGAGTAAACTCATTTCCAGAACGATTTTTTAAATTATTTTTTCACCACTAAAACGCATGAGACTTGTAGTTTTCAAAAATGTTTTCATTTTTGATGAGACGCTGAATAAAAGCAGTTTAATCGCCGGCAAACGAAAACCTGCGATTTCCCGTAAATCCCGGACTCGGCCCGTATAGTCAAAAGTAAACAAAGAAAGTACCCAGGGAGTAAACTCATTTCCAGAACGATTTTTTAAATTATTTTTTCACCACTAAAACGCATAAGACTTGTAGTTTTTTAAAATGTTTTTATTTTTGATGAGACGCTGATTAAAAGAAGTTTAATCGCCGGCAAACGAAAACCCGCGATTTCCCGTAAATCCCGGGCTTGGCCCGTGTAGTCAAAAGTATAGAAAGAAAGTACCCAGGGAGTAAACTCATTTCCCGAACGATTTTTTAAATTACTTTTTCACCACTAAAACGCATGAGACTTGTAGTTTTTAAAAATGTTTTCATTCTTGATGAGACGCTGAATAAAAGAAGTTTAATCGCCGGCAAACGAAATCCCGCGTTTTCCCGTAAATCCGGGGTTTGGCCCGTATAGTCGAATGTATACAAAGAAAGTACCCAGGGAGTAAACTCATTTCCCGAACGATTTTTCAATTTTTTTTTTCACCACTAAAACGCATGAGACTTGTAGTTTTCAAAAATGTTTTCATTTTTGATGAGACGCTTAATGAAAGAGGTTTAATCGCCGGAAAACGAAAACCCGCGATTTCCCGTAAATCCCGGGCTTGGCCCGTATAGTCGAATGTATACAAAGAAAGTACCCAGGGAGTAAACTCATTTCCCGAACGATTTTTTAAATTATTTTTCACCACTAAAACGCATGAGACTTGTAGATTTCAAAAATGTTTTCATTTTTGATGAGACGCTGAATAAAAGCAGTTTAATCGCCGGAAAACGAAAACCTGCGATTTCCCGTAAATCCCGGACTCGGCCCGTATAGTCAAAAGTAAACAAAGAAAGTACCCAGGGAGTAAACTCATTTCCAGAACGATTTTTTAAATTATTTTTTCACCACTAAAACGCATGAGACTTGTAGTTTTTAAAAATGTTGTCATTTTTGATGAGACGCTGAATAAAAGAAGTTTAATCGCCGGCAAACGAAAACCTGCGATTTCCCGTAAATCCTGGACTCGGCCCGTATAGTTAAAAGTATACAAGGAAAGTACCCAGTGAATAAACTCATTTCCCGAACGATTTTTTAAATTATTATTTCACCACTAAAACCCATGGGACTTATAGTTTTTAAAAATGTTTTCATTTTTGATGAGACGCTGAATAAAAGAAGTTAAATCGCCGGCAAACGAAAACCCGCCATTTCCCGTAAACCCCGGACTCGGCCCGTATAGTCAAAAGTATACAAAGAAAGTACCCAGGGAGTAAACTCATTTCCCGAACGATTTTTTAAATTATTTTTTCACCACTAAAACGCATGAGACTTGTAGTTTTCAAAAATGTTTTCATTTTTGATGAGACGCTTAATGAAAGAGGTTTAATCGCCGGCAAACGAAATCCTGCGATTTCCCGTAAATCCCGGGCTTGGCCCGTATAGTCGAATGTATACAAAGAAAGTACCCCGGGAGTAAACTCATTTCCCGAACGATTTTTTAATTATTTTTTTTCACCACTAAAACGCATGAGACTTGTAATTTTCAAAAATGTTTTTATTTTTGATGAGACGGTTAATGAAAGAAGTTTAATCGCCGGCAAACGAAAACCCGCGATTTCCCGTAAATCCCGGGCTTGGCCCGTATAGTCGAATGTATACAAAGAAAGTACCCTGTGAGTAAACTCATTTCCAAAACGATTTTTTAAATTATCTTTTCACCACTAAAACGCATGAGACTTGTAGTTTTCAAAAATGTTTTCATTTTTGATGAGACGCTGAATAAAAGAAGTTTAATCGCCGGCAAACGAAAACCCGCCATTTCCCGTAAACCCCGGTCTCGACCCGTATAGTCAAAAGTATACAAAGAAAGTACCCAGGGAGTAAACCCATTTCCCGAACGATGTTCTATATTATTTTTTTACCACCAAACGCATGAGACTTGTAGTTTTTAAAAATGTTTTCATTTTTGATGAAACGCTGAATAAAAGAAGTTTAATCGCCGGCAAACGAAAACCCGCGATTTCCCGCAATTCCCTGCTTGGCCCGTATAGTCAAAAGTACACAAAGAAAGTACCCAGGGAGTAAACTCATTTCCCGAACGATTTTTTAAATTATTTTTTCACCACTACAACGCATGAGACTTGTAGTTTTTAAAAGTGTTTTCATTTTTGATGAGACGCTGAATAAAAGAAGTTTAATCGCCGGCAAACGAAAACCCGCCATTTCCCGTAAACCCCGGACGCGGCCCGTATAGTCAAAAGTATACAAAGAAATTACCCAGGGAGTAAACTCATTTTCCGAACGATTTTGTAAATTATTTTTTCACCACTACAACGCATGAGACTTGTAGTTTTCAAAAATGTTTTCATTTTTGATAAGACGCTGAATAAAAGAAGTTTAATCGCCCTCAAACGAAAATCCGCGATTTCCCGTAAATCCCGGACTCGGCCCGTATAGTCCAAAGTATACAAAGAAAGTACCCAGGGAGTAAACTTATTTCATGAACGATTTTTTAAATTATTTTTTCACCACTAAAACGCATGAGACTTGTAGTTTTCAAAAATGTTTTCATTTTTGATGAGACGGTTAATGAAAGAAGTTTAATCGCCGGCAAACGAAATCCCGCGTTTTCCCGTAAATCCCGGGTTGGCCCGTATAGTCGAATGTATACAAAGAAAGTACCCTGTGAGTAAACTCATTTCCCGAACGATTTTTTAAATTATTTTTTCACTAATAAAACGCATGAGACTTGTAGTTTTCAGAAATGTTTTCATTTTTGATGAGACGCTTAAGGAAAGTGGTTTAATCGCCAGCAAACCAAAACCCGCGATTTCCCGTAAATCCCGGGCTTGGCCCGTATAGTCGAATGTATACAAAGAAAGTACCCTGTGAGTAAACTCATTTCCAAAACGATTTTTTAAATTATCTTTTCACCACTAAAACGCATGAGACTTGTAGTTTTTAAAAATGTTTTCATTTTTGATGAAACGCTGAATAAAAGAAGTTTAATCGCCGGCAAACGAAAACCCGCGATTTCCCGCAAATCCCGGCTTGGCCGGTATAGTCAAAAGTATACAAAGAAAGTACCCAGGGAGTAAACTCATTTCCCGAACGATTTTTTAAATTATTTTTTCACCACTAAAACGCATGAGACTTGTAGTTTTCAAAAATGTTTTCATTTTTGATGAGACGCTGAATAAAAGCAGTTTAATCGCCGGCAAACGAAAACCTGCGATTTCCCGTAAATCCCGGACTCGGCCCGTATCGTCAAAAGTATACAAAGAAAGTACCCAGGGAGTAAACTCATTTTCCGAACGATTTTTTAAATTATTTTTTCACCACTACAACGCATGAGACTTGTAGTTTTCAAAAATGTTTTCATTTTTGATGAGACGCTGAATAAAAGAAGTTTAATCGCCCTCAAAGGAAAATCCGCGATTTCCCGTAAATCCCGGACTCGGCCCGTATAGTCCAAAGTATACAAAGTAAGTACCCAGGGAGTAAACTTATTTCATGAACGATTTTTTAAATTATTTTTTCACCACTAAAACGCATGAGACTTGTAGTTTTCAAAAATGTTTTCATTTTTGATGAGACGCTTAATGAAAGAGGTTTAATCGCCGGCAAACTAAATCCTGCGATTTCCCGTAAATCCCGGGCTTGGCCCGTATAGTCCAATATGTATACAAAGAAAGTACCCCGGGAGTAAACTCATTTCCCGAACGATTTTTTAATTATTTTTTTTCACCACCAAAACGCATGAGACTTGTAGTTTTCAAAAATGTTTTCATTTTTGATGAGACGGTTAATGAAAGAAGTTTAATCGCCGGCAAACGAAATCCCGCGATTTCCCGTAAATCCCGGGTTGGCCCGTATAGTCGAATGTATACAAAGAAAGTACCCTGTGAGTAAACTCATTTCCCGAACGATTTTTTAAATTATTTTTTCACCAATAAAACGCATGAGACTTGTAGTTTTCAGAAATGTTTTCATTTTTGATGAGACGCTTAAGGAAAGTGGTTTAATCGCCAGCAAACCAAAACCCGCGATTTCCCGTAAATCCCGGGCTTGGCCCGTATAGTCGAATGTATACAAAGAAAGTACCCTGTGAGTAAACTCATTTCCAAAACGATTTTTTAAATTATCTTTTCACCACTAAAACGCATGAGACTTGTAGTTTTCAAAAATGTTTTCATTTTTGATGAGACGCTGAATAAAAGCAGTTTAATCGCCGGCAAACGAAAACCTGCGATTTCCCGTAAACCCCGGACTCGGCCCGTATAGTCAAAAGTATACAAAGAAAGTACCCAGGGAGTAAACTCATTTTCCGAACGATTTTTTAAATTACTTTTTCACCACTACAACGCATGAGACTTGTAGTTTTCAAAAATGTTTTCATTTTTGATGAGACGCTTAATGAAAGAGGTTTAATCGCCGGCAAACTAAATCCTGCGATTTCCCGTAAATCCCGGGCTTGGCCCGTATAGTCGAATGTATACAAAGAAAGTACCCCGGGAGTAAACTCATTTCCCGAACGATTTTTTAATTATTTTTTTTCACCACTAAAACGCATGAGACTTGTAGTTTTTAAAAATGTTTTCATTTTTGATGAGACGGTTAATGAAAGAAGTTTAATCGCCGGCAAACGAAATCCCGCGATTTCCCGTAAATCCCGGGTTGGCCCGTATAGTCGAATGTATACAAAGAAAGTACCCTGTGAGTAAACTCATTTCCCGAACGATTTTTTAAATTATTTTTTCACCAATAAAACGCATGAGACTTGTAGTTTTCAGAAATGTTTTCATTTTTGATGAGACGCTTAAGGAAAGTGGTTTAATCGCCAGCAAACCAAAACCCGCGATTTCCCGTAAATCCCGGGCTTGGCCCGTATAGTCGAATGTATACAAAGAAAGTACCCTGTGAGTAAACTCATTTCCAAAACGATTTTTTAAATTATCTTTTCACCACTAAAACGCATGAGACTTGTAGTTTTTAAAAATGTTTTCATTTTTGATGAAACGCTGAATAAAAGAAGTTTAATCGCCGGCAAACGAAAACCCGCGATTTCCCGCAAATCCCGGCTTGGCCCGTATAGTCAAAAGTATACAAAGAAAGTACCCAGGGAGTAAACTCATTTCCCGAACGATTTTTTAAATTATTTTTTCACCACTAAAACGCATGAGACTTGTAGTTTTCAAAAATGTTTTCATTTTTGATGAGACGCTGAATAAAAGCAGTTTAATCGCCGGCAAACGAAATCCTGCGATTTCCCGTAAATCCCGGGCTTGGCCCGTATAGTCCAATATGTATACAAAGAAAGTACCCCGGGAGTAAACTCATTTCCCGAACGATTTTTTAATTATTTTTTTTTCACCACCAAAACGCATGAGACTTGTAGTTTTCAAAAATGTTTTCATTTTTGATGAGACGGTTAATGAAAGAAGTTTAATCGCCGGCAAACGAAATCCCGCGATTTCCCGTAAATCCCGGGTTGGCCCGTATAGTCGAATGTATACAAAGAAAGTACCCTGTGAGTAAACTCATTTCCCGAACGATTTTTTAAATTATTTTTTCACCAATAAAACGCATGAGACTTGTAGTTTTCAGAAATGTTTTCATTTTTGATGAGACGCTTAAGGAAAGTGGTTTAATCGCCAGCAAACCAAAACCCGCGATTTCCCGTAAATCCCGGGCTTGGCCCGTATAGTCGAATGTATACAAAGAAAGTACCCTGTGAGTAAACTCATTTCCAAAACGATTTTTTAAATTATCTTTTCACCACTAAAACGCATGAGACTTGTAGTTTTTAAAAATGTTTTCATTTTTGATGAACCGCTGAATAAAAGAAGTTTAATCGCCGGCAAACGAAAACCCGCGATTTCCCGCAAATCCCGGCTTGGCCCGTATAGTCAAAAGTATACAAAGAAAGTACCCAGGGAGTAAACCCATTTCCCGAACGATTTTTTAAATTATTTTTTCACCACTAAAACGCATGAGACTTGTAGTTTTCAAAAATGTTTTCATTTTTGATGAGACGCTGAATAAAAGCAGTTTAATCGCCGGCAAACGAAAACCTGCGATTTCCCGTAAACCCCGGACTCGGCCCGTATAGTCAAAAGTATACAAAGAAAGTACCCAGGGAGTAAACTCATTTTCCGAACGATTTTTTAAATTACTTTTTCACCACTACAACGCATGAGACTTGTAGTTTTCAAAAATGTTTTCATTTTTGATGAGACGCTGAATAAAAGAAGTTTAATCGCCCTCAAACGAAAATCCGCGATTTTCCGTAAATCCCGGACTCGGCCCGTATAGTCCAAAGTATACAAAGAAAGTACCCAGGGAGTAAACTTATTTCATGAACGATTTTTTAAATTATTTTTTCACCACTAAAACGCATGAGACTTGTAGTTTTCAAAAATGTTTTCATTTTTGATGAGACGCTTTATGAAAGAGGTTTAATCGCCGGCAAACTAAATCCTGCGATTTCCCGTAAATCCCGGGCTTGGCCCGTATAGTCGAATGTATACAAAGAAAGTACCCCGGGAGTAAACTCATTTCCCGAACGATTTTTTAATTATTTTTTTTCACCACTAAAACGCATGAGACTTGTAGTTTTCAAAAATGTTTTCATTTTTGATGAGACGGTTAATGAAAGAAGTTTAATCGCCGGCAAACGAAATCCCACGATTTCCCGTAAATCCCGGGTTGGCCCGTATAGTCGAATGTATACAAAGAAAGTACCCTGTGAGTAAACTCATTTCCCGAACGATTTTTTAAATTATTTTTTCACCAATAAAACGCATGAGACTTGTAGTTTTCAGAAATGTTTTCATTTTTGATGAGACGCTTAAGGAAAGTGGTTTAATCGCCAGCAAACCAAAACCCGCGATTTCCCGTAAATCCCGGGCTTGGCCCGTATAGTCGAATGTATACAAAGAAAGTACCCTGTGAGTAAACTCATTTCCAAAACGATTTTTTAAATTATCTTTTCACCACTAAAACGCATGAGACTTGTAGTTTTTAAAAATGTTTTCATTTTTGATGAAACGCTGAATAAAAGAAGTTCAATCGCCGGCAAACGAAAACCCGCTATTTCCCGCAAATCACGGCTTGGCCCGTATAGTCAAAAGTATACAAAGAAAGTACCCAGGGAGTAAACTCATTTCCCGAACGATTTTTTAAATTATTTTTTCACCACTAAAACGCATGAGACTTGTAGTTTTCAAAAATGTTTTCATTTTTGATGAGACGCTGAATAAAAGCAGTTTAATCGCCGGCAAACGAAAACCTGCCATTTTCCGTAAATCCCGGGCTTGGCCCGTATAGTCGAATGTATACAAAGAAAGTACCCTGTGAGTAAACTCATTTCCAAAACGATTTTTTAAATTATCTTTTCACCACTAAAACGCATGAGACTTGTAGTTTTTAAAAATGTTTTCATTTTTGATGAAACGCTGAATAGAAGAAGTTTAATCGCCGGCAAACGAAAACCCGCGATTTCCCGCAAATCCCAGCTTGGCCCGTATAGTCAAAAGTATACAAAGAAAGTACCCAGGGAGTAAACTCATTTCCCGAACGAATTTTTAAATTATTTTTTCACCACTAAAACGCATGAGACTTGTAGTTTTCAAAAATGTTTTCATTTTTGATGAGACGTTGAATAAAAGCAGTTTAATCGCCGGCAAACGAAAACCTGCGATTTCCCGTAAATCCCGGACTCGGCCCGTATAGTCGAATGTATACAAAGAAAGTACCCAGGGAGTAACCTCGTTTCCAGAACGATTTTTTAAATTATTTTTTCACCACTACAACGCATGAGACTTGTAGTTTTTAAAAATGTTTTCATTTTTGATGAGACGCTGAATAAAAGAAGTTTAATCGCCGGCAAACGAAAACCCGCCATTTCCCGTAAACCCCGAACTCGGCCCGTATAGTCAAAAGTATACAAAGAAAGTACCCAGGGAGTAAACTCATTTTCCGAACGATTTTTTAAATTATTTTTTCACCACTAAAACGCATGAGACTTGTAGTTTTCAAAAATGTTTTCATTTTTGATGAGACGCTGAATAAAAGCAGTTTAATCGCCGGCAAACGAAAACCTGCGATTTCCCGTAAATCCCGGGCTTGGCCCGTATAGTCGAATGTATACAAAGAAAGTACCCTGTGAGTAAACTCATTTCCAAAACGATTTTTTAAATTATCTTTTCACCACTAAAACGCATGAGACTTGTAGTTTTTAAAAATGTTTTCATTTTTGATGAAACGCTGAATAGAAGAAGTTTAATCGCCGGCAAACGAAAACCCGCGATTTCCCGCAAATCCCAGCTTGGCCCGTATAGTCAAAAGTATACAAAGAAAGTACCCAGGGAGTAAACTCATTTCCAAAACGATTTTTTAAATTATCTTTTCACCACTAAAACGCATGAGACTTGTAGTTTTTAAAAATGTTTTCATTTTTGATGAAACGCTGAATAAAAGAAGTTCAATCGCCGGCAAACGAAAACCTGCGATTTCCCGCAAATCACGGCTTGGCCCGTATAGTCAAAAGTATACAAAGAAAGTACCCAGGGAGTAAACTCATTTCCCGAACGATTTTTTAAATTATTTTTTCACCACTAAAACGCATGAGACTTGTAGTTTTCAAAAATGTTTTCATTTTTGATGAGACGCTGAATAAAAGCAGTTTAATCGCCGGCAAACGAAAACCTGCCATTTTCCGTAAATCCCGGGCTTGGCCCGTATAGTCGAATGTATACAAAGAAAGTACCCTGTGAGTAAACTCATTTCCAAAACGATTTTTTAAATTATCTTTTCACCACTAAAACGCATGAGACTTGTAGTTTTTAAAAATGTTTTCATTTTTGATGAAACGCTGAATAGAAGAAGTTTAATCGCCGGCAAACGAAAACCCGCGATTTCCCGCAAATCCCAGCTTGGCCCGTATAGTCAAAAGTATACAAAGAAAGTACCCAGGGAGTAAACTCATTTCCCGAACGAATTTTTAAATTATTTTTTCACCACTAAAACGCATGAGACTTGTAGTTTTCAAAAATGTTTTCATTTTTGATGAGACGTTGAATAAAAGCAGTTTAATCGCCGGCAAACGAAAACCTGCGATTTCCCGTAAATCCCGGACTCGGCCCGTATAGTCGAATGTATACAAAGAAAGTACCCAGGGAGTAACCTCGTTTCCAGAACGATTTTTTAAATTATTTTTTCACCACTACAACGCATGAGACTTGTAGTTTTTAAAAATGTTTTCATTTTTGATGAGACGCTGAATAAAAGAAGTTTAATCGCCGGCAAACGAAAACCCGCCATTTCCCGTAAACCCCGAACTCGGCCCGTATAGTCAAAAGTATACAAAGAAAGTACCCAGGGAGTAACCTCGTTTCCAGAACGATTTTTTAAATTATTTTTTCACCACTACAACGCATGAGACTTGTAGTTTTTAAAAATGTTTTCATTTTTGATGAGACGCTGAATAAAAGAAGTTTAATCGCCGGCAAACGAAAACCCGCCATTTCCCGTAAACCCCGAACTCGGCCCGTATAGTCAAAAGTATACAAAGAAAGTACCCAGGGAGTAAACTCATTTTCCGAACGATTTTTTAAATTATTTTTTCACCACTAAAACGCATGAGACTTGTAGTTTTCAAAAATGTTTTCATTTTTGATGAGACGCTGAATAAAAGCAGTTTAATCGCCGGCAAACGAAAACCTGCGATTTCCCGTAAATCCCGGGCTTGGCCCGTATAGTCGAATGTATACAAAGAAAGTACCCTGTGAGTAAACTCATTTCCAAAACGATTTTTTAAATTATCTTTTCACCACTAAAACGCATGAGACTTGTAGTTTTTAAAAATGTTTTCATTTTTGATGAAACGCTGAATAGAAGAAGTTTAATCGCCGGCAAACGAAAACCCGCGATTTCCCGCAAATCCCAGCTTGGCCCGTATAGTCAAAAGTATACAAAGAAAGTACCCAGGGAGTAAACTCATTTCCCGAACGAATTTTTAAATTATTTTTTCACCACTAAAACGCATGAGACTTGTAGTTTTCAAAAATGTTTTCATTTTTGATGAGACGCTGAATAAAAGCAGTTTAATCGCCGGCAAACGAAAACCTGCGATTTCCCGTAAATCCCGGGCTTGGCCCGTATAGTCGAATGTATACAAAGAAAGTACCCTGTGAGTAAACTCATTTCCAAAACGATTTTTTAAATTATCTTTTCACCACTAAAACGCATGAGACTTGTAGTTTTTAAAAATGTTTTCATTTTTGATGAAACGCTGAATAAAAGAAGTTTAATCGCCGGCAAACGAAAACCCGCGATTTCCCGCAAATCCCAGCTTGGCCCGTATAGTCAAAAGTAAACAAAGAAAGTACCCAGGGAGTAAAGTCATTTCCCGAACGATTTTTTAAATTATTTTTTCACCACTAAAACGCATGAGACTTGTAGTTTTCAAAAATGTTTTCATTTTTGATGAGACGCTGAATAAAAGCAGTTTAATCGCCGGCAAACGAAAACCTGCGATTTCCCGTAAATCCCGGGCTTGGCCCGTATAGTCGAATGTATACAAAGAAAGTACCCTGTGAGTAAACTCATTTCCAAAACGATTTTTTAAATTATCTTTTCACCACTAAAACGCATGAGACTTGTAGTTTTTAAAAATGATTTCATTTTTGATGAAACGCTGAATAAAAGAAGTTTAATCGCCGGCAAACGAAAACCCGCGATTTCCCGCAAATCCCAGCTTGGCCCGTATAGTCAAAAGTAAACAAAGAAAGTACCCAGGGAGTAAAGTCATTTCCCGAACGATTTTTTAAATTATTTTTTCACCACTAAAACGCATGAGACTTGTAGTTTTCAAAAATGTTTTCATTTTTGATGAGACGTTGAATAAAAGCAGTTTAATCGCCGGCAAACGAAAACCTGCGATTTCCCGTAAATCCCGGACTCGGCCCGTATAGTCAAAAGTAAACAAAGAAAGTACTCAGGGAGTAACGTCGTTTCCATAACGATTTTTTAAATTATTTTTTCACCACTACAACGCATGAGACTTGTAGTTTTTAAAAATGTTTTCATTTTTGATGAGACGCTGAATAAAAGAAGTTTAATCGCCGGCAAACGAAAACCCGCCATTTCCCGTAAACCCCGAACTCGGCCCGTATAGTCAAAAGTATACAAAGAAAGTACCCAGGGAGTAAACTCATTTTCCTAACGATTTTTTAAATTATTTTTTCTCCACTCCAACGCATGAGACTTGTAGTTTTCAAAAATGTTTTCATTTTTGATGAGACGCTGAATAAAAGAAGTTTATTCGCCCTCAAACGAAAATCCGCGATTTCCCGTAAATCCCGGACTCGGCCCGTATAGTCCAAAGTATACAAAGAAAGTACCCAGGGAGTAAACTCATTTCCTGAACGATTTTTTAATTTTTTTTTTCACCACTAAAACGCATGAGACTTGTAGTTTTCAATATGTTTTCATTTTTGTTGAGACGGTTAATGAAAGAAGTTTAATCGCCGGCAAACGAAAACCCGCGATTTCCCGTAAACCCTGGACTCGACCCGTTTAGTCAAAAGTACACAAAGAAAGTACCCAGGGAGTAAACTCATTTCCCGAACGATTTTTTATATTATTTTTTTACCACTAAACGCATGACACTTGTAGTTTTCAAAAATATTTTCATATTTGATGGGACGCTGAATAAAAGAAGTTTAATCGCCGGCAAACGAAAAGTCCGCGATTTTCCGTAAATCCCGGACTCGGCCCGTATAGTCAAAAGTATACAAAGAAAGTACCCAGGGAGTAAACTCATTTCCCGAACGATTTTTTAAATTACTTTTTCACCACTAAAACGCATGAGACTTGTAGCTTTTAAAAATGTTTTCATTTTTGATGAGACGCTGAATAAAAGAAGTTTAATCGCCGGCAAACGAAAACCTGCGATTTCCCGTAAATCCTGGACTCGGCCCGTATAGTCAAAAGTATACAAAGAAAGTACCCAGGGAGTAAACTCATTTCCCAAACGATTTTTTAAATTATTATTTCACCACTAAAGCCCATGAGACTTGTTGTTTTCAAATATGTTTTCCTTTTTGATGAGACGCTGAATAAAAGAAGTTTAATCGCCGGCAAACGAAAACCTGCGATTTCCCGTAAATCCCGTACTCGGCCCGTATAGTCAAAAGTATACAAAGAAAGTACCCAGGGAGTAAACTCATTTCTCAAACGATTTTTTAAATTATTATTTCACCACTAAAGCCCAAGAGACTTGTAGTTTTTAAAAATGTTTTCATTTTTGATGAGACGCTGAATAAAAGAAGTTTAATCGCCGGCAAACGAAAACCCGCAATTTCCCGTAAATCCCGGCCTCGGCCCGTATAGTCAAAAGTATACAAGGAAAGTACCCAGTCAGTAAACTCATTTCCCTAACGAATTTTTAAATTATTATTTCACCACAAAACGCATGACACTTGTAGTTTTTAAAAATGTTTTCATTTTTGATGAGACGCTTAATGAAAGAGGTTTAATCGCCGGCAAACGAAATCCCGCGTTTTCCCGTAAATCCGGGGCTTGGCCCTTATAGTCGAATGTATACAAAGAAAGTACTCAGGGAGTAAACTCATTTCCAGAACGATTTTTTAAATTATTTTTTCACCACTAAAACGCATGAGACTTGTTGTTTTCAAATATGTTTTCCTTTTTGATGAGACGCTGAATAAAAGAAGTTTAATCGCCGGCAAACGAAAACCTGCGATTTCCCGTAAATCCCGTACTCGGCCCGTATAGTCAAAAGTATACAAAGAAAGTACCCAGGGAGTAAACTCATTTCCCAAACGATTTTTTAAATTATTATTTCACCACTAAAGCCCAAGAGACTTGTAGTTTTTAAAAATGTTTTCATTTTTGATGAGACGCTGAATAAAAGAAGTTTAATCGCCGGCAAACAAAAACCCGCAATTTCCCGTAAATCCCGGCCTCGGCCCGTATAGTCAAAAGTATACAAGGAAAGTACCCAGTCAGTAAACTCATTTCCCTAACGAATTTTTAAATTATTATTTCACCACTAAAGCCCATGAGACTTGTAGTTTTTAAAAATGTTTTCATTTTTGATGAGACGCTGAATAAAAGAAGTTTAATCGCCGGCAAACGAAAACCCGCGATTTCCCGTACATCCCGGACTCGGCCCGTATAGTCAAAAGTATACAAAGAAAGTACCCAGGGAGTAAACTCATTTCCCGAACGATTTTTTAAATTATTTTTTCACCACTAAAACGCATGAGACTTGTAGTTTTCAAAAATGTTTTTATTGTTGATGAGACGCTTAATGAAAGAGGTTTAATCGCCGGCAAACGAAATCCCGCGTTTTCCCGTAAATCCGGGGCTTGGCCCGTATAGTCTAATGTATACAAAGAAAGTACCCAGGGAGTAAACTCATTTCCCGAACGATTTTTTAAATTACTTTTTCACCACTAAAACGCATGAGACTTGTAGTTTTTAAAAATGTTTTCATTTTTGATGAGACGCTGAATAAAAGAAGTTTAATCGCCGGCAAACGAAAACCTGCGATTTCCCGTAAATCCTGGACTCGGCCCGTATAGTCAAAAGTATACAAAGAAAGTACCCAGGGAGTAAACTCATTTCCCAAACGATTTTTTAAATTATTATTTCACCACTAAAGCCCATGAGACTTGTAGTTTTTAAAAATGTTTTCATTTTTGATGAGACGCTGAATAAAAGAAGTTTAATCGCCGGGAAACGAAAACCCGCGATTTCCCGTAAATCCGGGACTCGGCCCGTATAGTCAAAAGTATACAAGGAAAGTACCCAGTCAGTAAACTCATTTCCCTAACGAATTTTTAAATTATTATTTCACCACAAAACGCATGACACTTGTAGTTTTCAAAAATGTTTTCATTTTTGATGAGACGCTTAATGAAAGAGGTTTAATCGCCGGCAAACGAAATCCCGCGTTTTCCCGTAAATCCGGGGCTTGGCCCTTATAGTCGAATGTATACAAAAAAAGTACTCAGGGAGTAAACTCATTTCCAGAACGATTTTTTAAATTATTTTTTCACCACTAAAACGCATGAGACTTGTTGTTTTCAAATATGTTTTCCTTTTTGATGAGACGCTGAATAAAAGAAGTTTAATCGCCGGCAAACGAAAACCTGCGATTTCCCGTAAATCCCGTACTCGGCCCGTATAGTCAAAAGTATACAAAGAAAGTACCCAGGAAGTAAACTCATTTCCCAAACGATTTTTTAAATTATTATTTCACCACTAAAGCCCAAGAGACTTGTAGTTTTTAAAAATGTTTTCATTTTTGATGAGACGCTGAATAAAAGAAGTTTAATCGCCGGCAAACGAAAACCCGCGATTTCCCGTACATCCCGGACTCGGCCCGTATAGTCAAAAGTATACAAAGAAAGTACCCAGGGAGTAAACTCATTTCCCGAACGATTTTTTAAATTATTTTTTCACCACTAAAACGCATGAGACTTGTAGTTTTCAAAAATGTTTTTATTGTTGATGAGACGCTTAATGAAAGAGGTTTAATCGCCGGCAAACGAAATCCCGCGTTTTCCCGTAAATCCGGGGCTTGGCCCGTATAGTCTAATGTATACAAAGAAAGTACCCAGGGAGTAAACTCATTTCCCGAACGATTTTTTAAATTACTTTTTCACCACTAAAACGCATGAGACTTGTAGTTTTTAAAAATGTTTTCATTTTTGATGAGACGCTGAATAAAAGAAGTTTAATC
Source organism: Hydractinia symbiolongicarpus (assembly GCF_029227915.1). Classification (NCBI taxonomy): domain Eukaryota; kingdom Metazoa; phylum Cnidaria; class Hydrozoa; order Anthoathecata; family Hydractiniidae; genus Hydractinia; species Hydractinia symbiolongicarpus. The sequence continues at coordinate 1,154,788 of NC_079875.1, read as the reverse complement.
GCCGGCAAACGAAAACCTGCGATTTCCCGTAAATCCTGGACTCGGCCCGTATAGTCAAAAGTATACAAAGAAAGTACCCAGGGAGTAAACTCATTTCCCAAACGATTTTTTAAATTATTATTTCACCACTAAAGCCCATGAGACTTGTAGTTTTTAAAAATGTTTTCATTTTTGATGAGACGCTGAATAAAAGAAGTTTAATCGCCGGGAAACGAAAACCCGCGATTTCCCGTAAATCCGGGACTCGGCCCGTATAGTCAAAAGTATACAAGGAAAGTACCCAGTCAGTAAACTCATTTCCCTAACGAATTTTTAAATTATTATTTCACCACAAAACGCATGACACTTGTAGTTTTCAAAAATGTTTTCATTTTTGATGAGACGCTTAATGAAAGAGGTTTAATCGCCGGCAAACGAAATCCCGCGTTTTCCCGTAAATCCGGGGCTTGGCCCTTATAGTCGAATGTATACAAAAAAAGTACTCAGGGAGTAAACTCATTTCCAGAACGATTTTTTAAATTATTTTTTCACCACTAAAACGCATGAGACTTGTTGTTTTCAAATATGTTTTCCTTTTTGATGAGACGCTGAATAAAAGAAGTTTAATCGCCGGCAAACGAAAACCTGCGATTTCCCGTAAATCCCGTACTCGGCCCGTATAGTCAAAAGTATACAAAGAAAGTACCCAGGCAGTAAACTCATTTCCCAAACGATTTTTTAAATTATTATTTCACCACTAAAGCCCAAGAGACTTGTAGTTTTTAAAAATGTTTTCATTTTTGATGAGACGCTGAATAAAAGAAGTTTAATCGCCGGCAAACGAAAACCTGCGATTTCCCGTAAATCCCGTACTCGGCCCGTATAGTCAAAAGTATACAAAGAAAGTACCCAGGAAGTAAACTCATTTCCCAAACGATTTTTTAAATTATTATTTCACCACTAAAGCCCAAGAGACTTGTAGTTTTTAAAAATGTTTTCATTTTTGATGAGACGCTGAATAAAAGAAGTTTAATCGCCGGCAAACGAAAACCCGCAATTTCCCGTAAATCCCGGCCTCGGCCCGTATAGTCAAAAGTATACAAGGAAAGTACCCAGTCAGTAAACTCATTTCCCTAACGAATTTTTAAATTATTATTTCACCACTAAAGCCCATGAGACTTGTAGTTTTTAAAAATGTTTTCATTTTTGATGAGACGCTGAATAAAAGAGGTTTAATCGCCGGCAAACGAAATCCCGCGTTTTCCCGTAAATCCGGGGCTTGGCCCGTATAGTCTAATGTATACAAAGAAAGTACCCAGGGAGTAAACTCATTTCCCGAACGATTTTTTAAATTACTTTTTCACCACTAAAACGCATGAGACTTGTAGTTTTTAAAAATGTTTTCATTTTTGATGAGACGCTGAATAAAAGAAGTTTAATCGCCCTCAAACGAAAATCCGCGATTTCCTGTAAATCCCGGACTCGGCCCGTATAGTCCAAAGTATACAAAGAAAGTACCCAGGGAGTAAACTCATTTCCTGAACGATTTTTTAATTTTTTTTTTCACCATTAAAACGCATGAGACTTGCAGTTTTCAAAAATGTTTTCATTTTTGATGAGACGGTTAATGAAAGAAGTTTAATCGCCGGCAAACGAAAACCTGCGATTTTCCGTAAATCCCGGAGTCGGTCCGTATGGTCAAAAGTATACAAAGAAAGTACCCAGGGAGTAAACTCATTTTCCGAACGATTTTTTAAATTATTTTTTCACCACTACAACGCATGAGACTTGTAGTTTTCAAAAATGTTTTCATTTTTGATGAGACGCTGAATAAAAGAAGTTTAATCGCCCTCAAACGAAAATCCGCGATTTCCTGTAAATCCCGGACTCGGCCTGTATAGTCCAAAGTATACAAAGAAAGTACCCAGGGAGTAAACTCATTTCCTGAACGATTTTTTAATTTTTTTTTTCACCACTAAAACGCATGAGACTTGTAGTTTTCAAAAATGTTTTCATTTTTGATGAGACGGTTAATGAAAGAAGTTTAATCGCCGGCAAACGAAAACCCGCGATTTCCCGTAAATCCCGGGCTTGGCCCGTATAGTCGAATGTATACAAAGAAAGTACCCTGTGAGTAAACTCATTTCCAAAACAATTTTTTAAATTATCTTTTCACCACTAAAACGCATGAAACTTGTGGTTTTCAAAAATGTTTTCATTTTTGATGAGACGGGTAATGAAAGAAGTTTAATCGCCGGCAAACGAAAACCCGCCATTTCCCGTAAACCCCGGACTCGACCCGTATAGTCAAAAGTACACAAAGAAAGTACCCAGGGAGTAAACTCATTTCCCGAACGATTTTTTATATTATTTTTTTACCACTAAACGCATGACACTTGTAGTTTTCGAAAATATTTTCATATTTGATGGGACGCTGAATAAAAGAAGCTTAATCGCCGGCAAACGAAAATCCGCGATTTTCCGTAAATCCCGGACTCGGCCCGTATAGTCAAAAGTATACAAAGAAAGTACCCAGGGAGTAAACTCATTTCCCGAACGATTTTTTAAATTATTTTTTCACCACTAAAACGCATGAGACTTTTAGTTTTCAAGAATGTTTTCATTTTTGATGAGACGCTTAATGAAAGAGGTTTAATCGCCGGCAAACAAAATCCCGCGTTTTCCCGTAAATCCGGGGCTTGGCCCGTATAGTCGAATGTATACAAAGAAAGTACCCAGGGAGTAAACTCATTTCCCGAACGATTTTTTAAGTTACTTTTTCACCACTAAAACGCATGAGATTTGTAGTTTTTAAAAATGTTTTCATTTTTGATGAGACGCTGAATAAAAGAAGTTTAATCGCCGGCAAACGAAAACCTGCGATTTCCCGTAAATCCTGGACTCGACCCGTATAGTCAAAAGTATACAAAGAAAGTACCCAGGGAGTAAACTCATTTCCCAAACGATTTTTTAAATTATTATTTCACCACTAAAGCCCATGAGACTTGTAGTTTTTAAAAATGTTTTCATTTTTGATGAGACGCTGAATAAAAGAAGTTTAATCTCCGGCAAACGAAAACCCGCGATTTTCCGTAAATCCCGGACTCGGCCCGTATAGTCAAAAGTATACAAAGAAAGTACCCAGGGAGTAAACTCATTTCCCGAACGATTTTTTAAATTATTTTTTCACCACTAAAACGCATGAGACTTTTAGTTTTCAAGAATGTTTTCCTTTTTGATGAGACGCTTAATGAAAGAGGTTTAATCGCCGGCAAACGAAATCCCGCGTTTTCCCGTAAATCCGGGGCTTGGCCCGTATAGTCGAATGTATACAAAGAAAGTACCCAGGGAGTAAACTCATTTCCCAAACGATTTTTTAAGTTACTTTTTCACCACTAAAACGCATGAGATTTGTAGTTTTTAAAAATGTTTTCATTTTTGATGAGACGCTGAATAAAAGAAGTTTAATCGCCGGCAAACGAAAACCTGCGATTTCCCGTAAATCCTGGAATCGGCCCGTATAGTCAAAAGTATACAAAGAAAGTACCCAGGGAGTAAACTCATTTCCCAAACGATTTTTTAAATTATTATTTCACCACTAAAGCCCATGAGACTTGTAGTTTTTAAAAATGTTTTCATTTTTGATGAGACGCTGAATAAAAGAAGTTTAATCTCCGGCAAACGAAAACCCGCGATTTCCCGTAAATCCCGGACTCGGCCCGTATAGTTAAAAGTATACAAGGAAAGTACCCAGTGAGTAAACTCATTTCCCGAACGAATTTTTAAATTATTTTTTCACCACTAAAACGTATGAGACTTGTAGTTTTCAAAAATGTTTTCATTTTTGATGAGACGCTGAATAAAAGAAGTTTAATCGCCGGCAAACAAAAACCTGCGATTTCCCGTAAATCCCGGACTCGGCCCGTATAGTCAAAAGTATACAAAGAAAGTACCCAGGGAGTAAACTCATTTCCCAAACGATTTTTTAAATTATTATTTCACCACTAAAGCCCATGAGACTTGTAGTTTTTAAAAATGTTTTCATTTTTGATGAGACGCTGAATAAAAGAAGTTTAATCTCCGGCAAACGAAAACCCGCGATTTCCCGTAAATCCCGGACTCGGCCCGTATAGTTAAAAGTATACAAGGAAAGTACCCAGTGAGTAAACTCATTTCCCGAACGAATTTTTAAATTATTTTTTCACCACTAAAACGTATGAGACTTGTAGTTTTCAAAAATGTTTTCATTTTTGATGAGACGCTGAATAAAAGAAGTTTAATCGCCGGCAAACAAAAACCTGCGATTTCCCGTAAATCCCGGACTCGGCCCGTATAGTCAAAAGTATACAAAGAAAGTACGCAGGGAGTAAACTCATTTCCCGAACGATTTTTTAAATTATTTTTTCACCACTAAAACGCATGAGACTTTTATTTTTCAAGAATGTTTTCATTTTTGATGAGACGCTTAATGAAAGAGGTTTAATCGCCGGCAAACGAAATCCCGCGTTTTCCCGTAAATCCGGGGCTTGGCCCGTATAGTCGAATGTATACAAAGAAAGTACCCAGGGAGTAAACTCATTTCCCAAACGTTTTTTTAAGTTACTTTTTCACCACTAAAACGCATGAGATTTGTAGTTTTTAAAAATGTTTTCATTTTTGATGAGACGCTGAATAAAAGAAGTTTAATCGCCGGCAAACGAAAACCTGCGATTTCCCGTAAATCCTGGAATCGGCCCGTATAGTCAAAAGTATACAAAGAAAGTACCCAGGGAGTAAACTCATTTCCCAAACGATTTTTTAAATTATTATTTCACCACTAAAGCCCATGAGACTTGTAGTTTTTAAAAATGTTTTCATTTTTGATGAGACGCTGAATAAAAGAAGTTTAATCTCCGGCAAACGAAAACCCGCGATTTCCCGTAAATCCCGGACTCGGCCCGTATAGTTAAAAGTATACAAGGAAAGTACCCAGTGAGTAAACTCATTTCCCGAACGAATTTTTAAATTATTTTTTCACCACTAAAACGTATGAGACTTGTAGTTTTCAAAAATGTTTTCATTTTTGATGAGACGCTGAATAAAAGAAGTTTAATCGCCGGCAAACAAAAACCTGCGATTTCCCGTAAATCCCGGACTCGGCCCGTATAGTCAAAAGTATACAAAGAAAGTACCCAGGGTGTAAACTCATTTCCCGAACGATTTTTTAAATTATTTTTTCACCACTAAAACGCATGAGACTTGTTGTTTTCAAAAATGTTTTCCTTTTTGATGAGACGCTGAATAAAAGAAGTTTAATCGCCGGCAAACGAAAACCTGCGAATTCCCGTAAATCCCGTACTCGGCCCGTATAGTCAAAAGTATACAAAGAAAGTACCCAGGGAGTAAACTCATTTCCCAAACGATTTTTTAAATTATTATTTCACCACTAAAGCCCAAGAGACTTGTAGTTTTTAAAAATGTTTTCATTTTTGATGAGACGCTGAATAAAAGAAGTTTAATCGCCGGCAAACGAAAATCCGCGATTTCCTGTAAATCCCGGACTCGGCCTGTATAGTTCAAAGTATACAAAGAAAGTACCCAGGGAGTAAACTCATTTCCTGAACGATTTTTTAATTTTTTTTTTCACCACTAAAACGCATGAGACTTGTAGTTTTCAAAAATGTTTTCATTTTTGATGAGACGGTTAATGAAAGAAGTTTAATCGCCGGCAAACGAAAACCCGCGATTTCCCGTAAATCCCGGGCTTGGCCCGTATAGTCGAATGTATACAAAGAAAGTACCCTGTGAGTAAACTCATTTCCAAAACGATTTTTTAAATTATCTTTTCACCACTAAAACGGATGAAACTTGTGGTTTTCAAAAATGTTTTCATTTTTGATGAGACGGGTAATGAAAGAAGTTTAATCGCCGGCAAACGAAAACCCGCCATTTCCCGTAAACCCCGGACTCGACCCGTATAGTCAAAAGTACACAAAGAAAGTACCCAGGGAGTAAACTCATTTCCCGAACGATTTTTTATATTATTTTTTTACCACTAAACGCATGACACTTGTAGTTTTCGAAAATATTTTCATATTTGATGGGACGCTGAATAAAAGAAGTTTAATCGCCGGCAAACGAACATCCGCGATTTTCCGTAAATCCCGGACTCGGCCCGTATAGTCAAAAGTATACAAAGAAAGTACCCAGGGAGTAAACTCATTTCCCAAACGATTTTTTAAATTATTATTTCACCACTAAAGCCCATGAGACTTGTAGTTTTTAAAAATGTTTTCATTTTTGATGAGACGCTGAATAAAAGAAGTTTAATCTCCGGCAAACGAAAACCCGCGATTTCCCGTAAATCCCGGACTCGGCCCGTATAGTTAAAAGTATACAAGGAAAGTACCCAGTGAGTAAACTCATTTCCCGAACGAATTTTTAAATTATTTTTTCACCACTAAAACGTATGAGACTTGTAGTTTTCAAAAATGTTTTCATTTTTGATGAGACGCTGAATAAAAGAAGTTTAATCGCCGGCAAACAAAAACCTGCGATTTCCCGTAAATCCCGGACTCGGCCCGTATACTCAAAAGTATACAAAGAAAGTACCCAGGGAGTAAACTCATTTCCCGAACGATTTTTTAAATTATTTTTTCACCACTAAAACGCATGAGACTTTTAGTTTTCAAGAATGTTTTCATTTTTGATGAGACGCTTAATGATAGAGGTTTAATCGCCGGCAAACGAAATCCCGCGTTTTCCCGTAAATCCGGGGCTTGGCCCGTATAGTCGAATGTATACAAAGAAAGTACCCAGGAAGTAAACTCATTTCCCAAACGATTTTTTAAGTTACTTTTTCACCACTAAAACGCATGAGATTTGTAGTTTTTAAAAATGTTTTCATTTTTGATGAGACGCTGAATAAAAGAAGTTTAATCGCCGGCAAACGAAAACCTGCGATTTCCCGTAAATCCTGGAATCGGCCCGTATAGTCAAAAGTATACAAAGAAAGTACCCAGGGAGTAAACTCATTTCCCAAACGATTTTTTAAATTATTATTTCACCACTAAAGCCCATGAGACTTGTAGTTTTTAAAAATGTTTTCATTTTTGATGAAACGCTGAATAAAAGAAGTTTAATCGCCGGCAAACAAAAACCTGCGATTTCCCGTAAATCCCGGACTCGGCCCGTATAGTCAAAAGTATACAAAGAAAGTACCCAGGGTGTAAACTCATTTCCCGAACGATTTTTTAAATTATTTTTTCACCACTAAAACGCATGAGACTTGTTGTTTTCAAAAATGTTTTCCTTTTTGATGAGACGCTGAATAAAAGAAGTTTAATCGCCGGCAAACGAAAACCTGCGATTTCCCGTAAATCCCGTACTCGGCCCGTATAGTCAAAAGTATACAAAGAAAGTACCCAGGGAGTAAACTCATTTCCCAAACGATTTTTTAAATTATTATTTCACCACTAAAGCCCAAGAGACTTGTAGTTTTTAAAAATGTTTTCATTTTTGATGAGACGCTGAATAAAAGAAGTTTAATCGCCGGCAAACGAAAATCCGCGATTTCCTGTAAATCCCGGACTCGGCCTGTATAGTTCAAAGTATACAAAGAAAGTACCCAGGGAGTAAACTCATTTCCTGAACGATTTTTTAATTTTTTTTTTCACCACTAAAACGCATGAGACTTGTAGTTTTCAAAAATGTTTTCATTTTTGATGAGACGGTTAATGAAAGAAGTTTAATCGCCGGCAAACGAAAACCCGCGATTTCCCGTAAATCCCGGGCTTGGCCCGTATAGTCGAATGTATACAAAGAAAGTACCCTGTGAGTAAACTCATTTCCAAAACGATTTTTTAAATTATCTTTTCACCACTAAAACGGATGAAACTTGTGGTTTTCAAAAATGTTTTCATTTTTGATGAGACGGGTAATGAAAGAAGTTTAATCGCCGGCAAACGAAAACCCGCCATTTCCCGTAAACCCCGGACTCGACCCGTATAGTCAAAAATACACAAAGAAAGTACCCAGGGAGTAAACTCATTTCCCGAACGATTTTTTATATTATTTTTTTACCACTAAACGCATGACACTTGTAGTTTTCGAAAATATTTTCATATTTGATGGGACGCTGAATAAAAGAAGTTTAATCGCCGGCAAACGAACATCCGCGATTTTCCGTAAATCCCGGACTCGGCCCGTATAGTCAAAAGTATACAAAGAAAGTACCCAGGGAGTAAACTCATTTCCCGAACGATTTTTTAAATTATTTTTTCACCACTAAAACGCATGAGACTTGTAGTTTTCAAAAATGTTTTCATTTTTGATGAGACGCTTAATGAAAGAGGTTTAATCGCCGGCAAACGAAATCCCGCGTTTTCCCGTAAATCCGGGGCTTGGCCCGTATAGTCGAATGTATACAAAGAAAGTACCCAGGGAGTAAACTCATTTCCCGAACGATTTTTTAAGTTACTTTTTCACCACTAAAACGCATGAGATTTTTAGTTTTTAAAAATGTTTTCATTTTTGATGAGACGCTGAATAAAAGAAGTTTAATCGCCGGCAAACGAAAACCTGCGATTTCCCGTAAATCCTGGACTCGGCCCGTATAGTCAAAAGTATACAAAGAAAGTACCCAGGGAGTAAACTCATTTCCCAAACGATTTTTTAAATTATTATTTCACCGCTAAAGCCCATGAGACTTGTAGTTTTTAAAAATGTTTTCATTTTTGATGAGACGCTGAATAAAAGAAGTTTAATCTCCGGCAAACGAACACCCGCGATTTCCCGTAAATCCCGGACTCGGCCCGTATAGTTAAAAGTATACAAGGAAAGTACCCAGTGAGTAAACTCATTTCCCGAACGAATTTTTAAATTATTTCTTCACCACTAAAACGTATGAGACTTGTAGTTTTCAAAAATGTTTTCATTTTTGATGAGACGCTGAATAAAAGAAGTTTAATCGCCGGCAAACGAAAACCTGCGATTTCCCGTAATTCCCGGACTCGGCCCGTATAGTCAAAAGTATACAAAGAAAGTACCCAGGGTGTAAACTCATTTCCCGAACGATTTTTTAAATTATTTTTTCACCACTAAAACGCATGAGACTTGTTCTTTTCAAAAATGTTTTCCTTTTTGATGAGACGCTGAATAAAAGAAGTTTAATCGCCGGCAAACGAAAACCTGCGATTTCCCGTAAATCCCGTACTCGGCCCGTATAGTCAAAAGTTTACAAAGAAAGTACCCAGGGAGTAAACTCATTTCCCAAACGATTTTTTAAATTATTATTTCACCACTAAAGCCCAAGAGACTTGTAGTTTTTAAAAATGTTTTCATTTTTGATGAGACGCTGAATAAAAGAAGTTTAATCGCCGGCAAACGAAAACCCGCAATTTCCCGTAAATCCCGGCCTCGGCCTGTATAGTCAAAAGTATACAAGGAAAGTACCCAGTCAGTAAACTCATTTCCCTAACGAATTTTTAAATTATTATTTCACCACTAAACGCATGACACTTGTAGTTTTCAAAAATGTTTTCATTTTTGATGAGACGCTTAATAAAAGAGGTTTAATCGCCGGCAAACGAAATCCCGCCTTTTCCCGTAAATCCGGGGCTTGGCCCGTATAGTCGAATGTATACAAAGAAAGTATCCAGGGAGTAAACTCATTTCCCGAACGATTTTTTAAATTTTTTTTTCACCACTAAAACGCATGAGACTTGTAGTTTTCAAAAATGTTTACATTTTTGATGAGACGCTTAATGAAAGACGTTTAATCGCCGGAAAACGAAAACCTGCGATTTCCCGTAAATCCCGGGCTTGGCCCGTATAGTCGAATGTATACAAAGAAAGTACCCTGTGAGTAAACTCATTTCCAGAACGATTTTTTAAATTATTTTTTCACCACTAAATCGCATAAGACTTGTAGTTTTTAAAAATGTTTTCATTTTTGATGAAACGCTGAATAAAAGAAGTTTAATCGCCGGCAAACGAAAACCCGCGATTTCCCGTAAATCCCGGGTTGGCCCGTATAGTCAAAAGTATACAAAGAAAGTACCCAGGGAGTAAACTCATTTCCCGAACGATTTTTTAAATTATTTTTTCACCACTAAAACGCATGAGACTTGTAGTTTTCAAAAATGTTTTCATTTTTGATGAGACGCTGAATAAAAGCAGTTTAATCGCCGGCAAACGAAAACCTGCGATTTCCCGTAAATCCCGGACTCAGTCCGTATAGTCAAAAGTATACAAAGAAAGTACCCAGGGAGTAAACTCATTTCCCGAACGATTTTTTAAATTACTTTTTCACCACTAAAACGCATGAGACTTGTAGTTTTCAAAAATGTTTTCATTTCTGATGAGACGCTGAATAAAAGAAGTTTAATCGCCCGCAAACGAAAACCCGCGATTTCCCGTAAATCCCGGACTCGGCCCGTATAGTTAAAAGTATACAAGGAAAGTACCCAGTGAGTAAACTCATTTCCAGAACGAATTTTTAAATTATTTTTTCACCACTAAAACGTATGAGACTTGTAGTTTTCAAAAATGTTTTCATTTTTGATGAGACGCTGAATAAAAAAAGTTTAATCGCCGGCAAACGAAAACCTGCGATTTCCCGTAAATCCCGGACTCGGTCCGTATAGTCAAAAGTATACAAAGAAAGTACCCAGGGTGTAAACTCATTTCCCGAACGATTTTTTAAATTATTTTTTCACCACTAAAACGCATGAGACTTGTAGTTTTCAAAAATGTTTTCCTTTTTGATGAGACGCTTAATGAAAAAGGTTTAATCGCCGGCAAACAAAATCCCTCGATTTCCCATAAATCCCGGGCTTGGCCCGTATAGTCGAATGTATACAAAGAAAGTACCCAGGGAGTAAACTCATTTCCCGAACGATTTTTTAATTTTTTTTTCACCACTAAAACGCATGAGACTTGTAGTTTTCAAAAATTTTTTCATTTTTGATGAGACGGTTAATGAAAGAAGTTTAATCGCCGGCAAACGAAAACCCGCGATTTCCCGTAAATCCCGGGCTTGGCCCGTATAGTCGAATGTATACAAAGAAAGTACCCTGTGAGTAAACTCATTTCCCGAACGATTTTTTAAATTATTTTTTCACCAATAAAACGCATGAGACTTGTAGTTTTCGGAAATGTTTTCATTTTTGATGAGACGCTTAATGAAAGTGGTTTAATCGCCAGCAAACGAAAACCCGCGATTTCCCGTAAATCCCGGGCTTGGCCCGTATAGTCGAATGTACACAAAGAAAGTACCCTGTGAGTAAACTCATTTCCAAAACAATTTTTTAAATTATCTTTTCACTACTAAAACGCATGAGACTTGTAGTTTTCAAAAATGTTTTCATTTTTGATGAGACGCTGAATAAAAGAAGTTTAACCGCCGGCAAACGAAAACCCGCCATTTCCCGTAAACCCCGGACTTGACCCGTGTATTCAAAAGTATGCAAAGAAAGTACCCAGGGAGTAAACTCATTTCCCAAACGATTTTTTATATTATTCTTTTACCACTAAACGCATGAGACTTGTAGTTTTCAAAAATATTTTCATAATTGATGGGACGCTGAATAAAAGAAGTTTAATCGCCGGCAAACGAAAACCCGCGATTTTCCGTAAATCCCGGACTCGGCCCGTAAAGTCAAAAGTATACAAAGAAAGTACCCAGTGAGTAAACTCATTTCCCAAACGATTTTTTAAATTATTATTTCACCACTAAAGCCCATGAGACTTGTAGTTTTTAAAAATGTTTTCATTTTTGATGAGACGCTGAATAAAGGAAGTTTAATCGCCCTCAAACGAAAATCCGCGATTTCCCGTAAATCCCGGACTCGGCCCGTATAGTCCAAAGTATACAAGAGAGTACCCAGGGAGTAAACTCATTTTCCGAACGATTTTTTAAATTATTTTTTCACCACTAAAACGCATGAGACTTGTAGTTTTCAAAAATGTTTTCATTTTTGATGAGACGCTTAATCAAAGAGGTTTAATCGCGGGCAAACGAAATCCCTCGATTTCCCGTAAATCCCGGGCTTGGCCCGTATAGTCGAATGTATACAAAGAAAGTACCCAGGGAGTAAACTCATTTCCCGAACGATTTTTTAATTTTTTTTTCACCACTAAAACGCATGAGACTTGTAGTTTTCAAAAATTTTTCATTTTTGATGAGACGGTTAATGAAAGAAGTTTAATCGCCGGCAAACGAAAACCCGCGATTTCCCGTAAATCCCGGGTTTGGCCCGTATAGTCGAATGTATACAAAGAAAGTACCCTGTGAGTAAACTCATTTTCCGAACGATTTTTTAAAATATTTTTTCACCAATAAAACGCATGAGACTTGTAGTTTTCAAAAATGTTTTCATTTTTGATAAGACGCTGAATAAAAGATGTTTAATCGCCGGCAAACAAAAACCCGCCATTTCCCGTAAACCCCGGACTTGACCCGTATATTCAAAAGTATACGAAGAAAGTACCCAGGGAGTAAACTCATTTCCCGAACGATTTTTTATATTATTTTTTTACCACTAAACGCATGAGACTTGTAGTTTTCAAAAATATTTTCATATTTGATGGGACGCTGAATAAAAGAAGTTTAATCGCCGGCAAACGAAAATCCGCGATTTTCCGTAAATCCCGGACTCGGCCCGTAAAGTCAAAAGTATACAAAGAAAGTACTCAGGGAGTAAACTCATTTCCCGAACGATTTTTTAAATTATTTTTTCACCACTAAAACGCATGAGACTTGTAGTTTTCAAAAATGTTTTCATTTTTGATGAGACGCTGAATAAAAGAAGTTTAATCGCCGGCAAACGAAAACCCGCCATTTCCCGTAAACCCCGGACTTGACCCGTATATTCAAAAGTATACAAAGAAAGTACCCAGGGAGTAAACTCATTTCCCGAACGATTTTTTATATTATTTTTTTACCACTAAACGCATGAGACTTGTAGTTTTCAAAAATATTTTCATATTTGATGGGACGCTGAATAAAAGAAGTTTAATCGCCGGCAAACGAAAATCCGCGATTTTCCGTAAATCCCGTACTCGGCCCGTAAAGTCAAAAGTATACAAAGAAAGTATCCAGGGAGTAAACTCATTTCCCGAACGATTTTTTAAATTTTTTTTTCACCACTAAAACGCATGAGACTTGTAGTTTTCAAAAATGTTTACATTTTTGATGAGACGCTTAATGAAAGAGGTTTAATCGCCGGAAAACGAAAACCCGCGATTTCCCGTAAATCCCGGGCTTGGCCCGTATAGTCGAATGTATACAAAGAAAGTACCCTGTGAGTAAACTCATTTCCAGAACGATTTTTTAAATTATTTTTTCACCACTAAATCGCATAAGGCTTGTAGTTTTTAAAAAAGTTTTCATTTTTGATGAAACGCTGAATAAAAGAAGTTTAATCGCCGGCAAACGAAAACCCGCGATTTCCCGTAAATCCCGGCTTGGCCCGTATAGTCAAAAGTATACAAAGAAAGTACCCAGGGAGTAAACTCATTTCCCGAACGATTTTTTATATTATTTTTTTACCACTAAACGCATGAGACTTGTAGTTTTCAAAAATATTTTCATATTTGATGGGACGCTGAATAAAAGAAGTTTAATCGCCGGCAAACGAAAATCCGCGATTTTCCGTAAATCCCGTACTCGGCCCGTAAAGTCAAAAGTATACAAAGAAAGTATCCAGGGAGTAAACTCATTTCCCGAACGATTTTTTAAATTTTTTTTTCACCACTAAAACGCATGAGACTTGTAGTTTTCAAAAATGTTTACATTTTTGATGAGACGCTTAATGAAAGAGGTTTAATCGCCGGAAAACGAAAACCCGCGATTTTCCGTAAATCCCGGACTCGGCCCGTAAAGTCAAAAGTATACAAAGAAAGTACCCAGGGAGTAAACTCATTTCCAGAACGATTTTTTAAATTATTTTTTCACCACTAAAACGCATGAGACTTGTAGTTTTTAAAAATGTTTTCATTTTTGATGAGACGCTGAATAAAAGAAGTTTAATCGCCGGCAAACGAAAATCCGCGATTTTCCGTAAATCCTGTACACGGCCCGTAAAGTCAAAAGTATACAAAGAAAGTATCCAGGGAGTAAACTCATTTCCCGAACGATTTTTTAAATTTTTTTTTCACCACTAAAACGCATGAGACTTGTAGTTTTCAAAAATGTTTACATTTTTGATGAGACGCTTAATGAAAGAGGTTTAATCGCCGGAAAACAAAAACCCGCGATTTCCCGTAAATCCCGGGCTTGGCCCGTATAGTCGAATGTATACAAAGAAAGTACCCTGTGAGTAAACTCATTTCCAGAACGATTTTTTAAATTATTTTTTCACCACTAAATCGCATAAGACTTGTAGTTTTTAAAAAAGTTTTCATTTTTGATGAAACGCTGAATAAAAGAAGTTTAATCGCCGGCAAACGAAAACCCGCGATTTCCCGTAAATCCCGGCTTGGCCCGTATAGTCAAAAGTATACAAAGAAAGTACCCAGGGAGTAAACTCATTTCCCGAACGATTTTTTAAATTATTTTTTCACCACTAAAACGCATGAGACTTGTAGTTTTCAAAAATGTTTTCATTTTTGATGAGACGCTGAATAAAAGAAGTTTAATCGCCGGCAAACGAAAACCCGCCATTTCCCGTAAACCCCGGGCTTGACCCGTATATTCAAAAGTATACAAAGAAAGTACCCAGGGAGTAAACTCATTTCCCGAACGATTTTTTATATTATTTTTTTACCACTAAACGCATGAGACTTGTAGTTTTCAAAAATATTTTCATATTTGATGGGACGCTGAATAAAAGAAGTTTAATCGCCGGAAAACGAAAATCCGCGATTTTCCGTAAATCCCGTACTCGGCCCGTAAAGTCAAAAGTATACAAAGAAAGTATCCAGGGAGTAAACTCATTTCCAGAACGATTTTTTAAATTATTTTTTCACCACTAAATCGCATAAGACTTGTAGTTTTTAAAAATGTTTTCATTTTTGATGAAACGCTGAATAAAAGAAGTTTAATCGCCGGCAAACGAAAACCCGCGATTTCCCGTAAATCCCGGCTTGGCCCGTATAGTCACAAGTATACAAAGAAAGTACCCAGGGAGTAAACTCATTTCCCAAACGATTTTTTAAATTATTATTTCACCACTAAAACGCATAAGACTTGTAGTTTTCAAAAATGTTTTCATTTCTGATGAGACGCTGAATAAAAGAAGTTTATTCGCCCGCAAACGAAAACCCGCGATTTCCCGTAAATCCCGGACTCGGCCCGTATAGTTAAAAGTATACAAGGAAAGTACCCAGTGAGTAAACTCATTTCCAGAACGAATTTTTAAATTTTTTTTTCACCACTAAAACGCATGAGACTTGTAGTTTTCAAAAATGTTTACATTTTTGATGAGACGCTTAATGAAAGAGGTTTAATCGCCGGAAAACGAAAACCCGCGATTTCCCGTAAATCCCGGGCTTGGCCCGTATAGTCGAATGTATACAAAGAAAGTACCCTGTGAGTAAACTCATTTCCAGAACGATTTTTTAAATTACTTTTTCACCACTAAAACGCATGAGACTTATAGTTTTTAAAAATGTTTTCATTTTTGATGAGACGCTGAATAAAAGAAGTTTAATCGCCGGCAAACGAAAACCTGCGATTTCCCGTAAATCCTGGACTCGGCCCGTATAGTCAAAAGTATACAAAGAAAGTACCCAGGGAGTAAACTCATTTCCCAAACGATTTTTTAAATTATTATTTCACCACTAAAACGCATAAGACTTGTAGTTTTCAAAAATGTTTTCATTTCTGATGAGACGCTGAATAAAAGAAGTTTAATCGCCCGCAAACGAAAACCCGCGATTTCCCGTAAATCCCGGACTCGGCCCGTATAGTTAAAAGTATACAAGGAAAGTACCCAGTGAGTAAACTCATTTCCAGAACGAATTTTTAAATTTTTTTTTCACCACTAAAACGCATGAGACTTGTAGTTTTCAAAAATGTTTACATTTTTGATGAGACGCTTAATGAAAGAGGTTTAATCGCCGGAAAACGAAAACCCGCGATTTCCCGTAAATCCCGGGCTTGGCCCGTATAGTCGAATGTATACAAAGAAAGTACCCTGTGAGTAAACTCATTTCCAGAACGATTTTTTAAATTATTTTTTCACCACTAAATCGCATAAGACTTGTAGTTTTTAAAAATGTTTTCATTTTTGATGAAACGCTGAATAAAAGAAGTTTAATCGCCGGCAAACGAAAACCCGCGATTTCCCGTAAATCCCGGACTCGGCCCGTATAGTTAAAAGTATACAAGGAAAGTACCCAGTGAGTAAACTCATTTCCAGAACGAATTTTTAAATTTTTTTTTCACCACTAAAACGCATGAGACTTGTAGTTTTCAAAAATGTTTACATTTTCGATGAGACGCTTAATGAAAGAGGTTTAATCGCCGGAAAACGAAAACCCGCGATTTCCCGTAAATCCCGGGCTTGGCCCGTATAGTCGAATGTATACAAAGAAAGTACCCTGTGAGTAAACTCATTTCCAGAACGATTTTTTAAATTATTTTTTCACCACTAAATCGCATAAGACTTGTAGTTTTTAAAAATGTTTTCATTTTTGATGAAACGCGGAATAAAAGAAGTTTAATCGCCGGCAAACGAAAACCCGCGATTTCCCGTAAATCCCGGACTCGGCCCGTATAGTTAAAAGTATACAAGGAAAGTACCCAGTGAGTAAACTCATTTCCAGAACGAAATTTTAAATTTTTTTTTCACCACTAAAACGCATGAGACTTGTAGTTTTCAAAAATGTTTACATTTTTGATGAGACGCTTAATGAAAGAGGTTTAATCGCCGGAAAACGAAAACCCGCGATTTCCCGTAAATCCCGGGCTTGGCCCGTATAGTCGAATGTATACAAAGAAAGTACCCTGTGAGTAAACTCATTTCCAGAACGATTTTTTAAATTATTTTTTCACCACTAAATCGCATAAGACTTGTAGTTTTTAAAAATGTTTTCATTTTTGATGAAACGCTGAATAAAAGAAGTTTAATCGCCGGCAAACGAAAACCCGCGATTTCCCGTAAATCCCGGCTTGGCCCGTATAGTCACAAGTATACAAAGAAAGTACCCAGGGAGTAAACTCATTTCCCGAACGATTTTTTAAATTATTTTTTCACCACTATAACGCATGAGACTTGTAGTTTTCAAAAATGTTTTCATTTTTGATGAGACGCTGAATAAAAGCAGTTTAATCGCCGGCAAACGAAAACCTGCGATTTCCCGTAAATCCCGGACTCAGTCCGTATAGTCAAAAGTATACAAAGAAAGTACCCAGGGAGTAAACTCATTTCCCGAACGATTTTTTAAATTACTTTTTCACCACTAAAACGCATGA
This sequence comes from Hydractinia symbiolongicarpus, assembly GCF_029227915.1. Classification (NCBI taxonomy): domain Eukaryota; kingdom Metazoa; phylum Cnidaria; class Hydrozoa; order Anthoathecata; family Hydractiniidae; genus Hydractinia; species Hydractinia symbiolongicarpus. The sequence goes on along the minus strand of NC_079875.1, from coordinate 1,137,411 downwards.
GACTTATAGTTTTTAAAAATGTTTTCATTTTTGATGAGACGCTGAATAAAAGAAGTTTAATCGCCGGCAAACGAAAACCTGCGATTTCCCGTAAATCCTGGACTCGGCCCGTATAGTCAAAAGTATACAAAGAAAGTACCCAGGGAGTAAACTCATTTCCCAAACGATTTTTTAAATTATTATTTCACCACTAAAACGCATAAGACTTGTAGTTTTCAAAAATGTTTTCATTTCTGATGAGACGCTGAATAAAAGAAGTTTATTCGCCCGCAAACGGAAACCCGCGATTTCCCGTAAATCCCGGACTCGGCCCGTATAGTTAAAAGTATACAAGGAAAGTACCCAGGGAGTAAACTCATTTCCAGAACGAATTTTTAAATTTTTTTTTCACCACTAAAACGCATGAGACTTGTAGTTTTCAAAAATGTTTACATTTTTGATGAGACGCTTAATGAAAGAGGTTTAATCGCCGGAAAACGAAAACCCGCGATTTCCCGTAAATCCCGGGCTTGGCCCGTATAGTCGAATGTATACAAAGAAAGTACCCTGTGAGTAAACTCATTTCCAGAACGATTTTTTAAATTATTTTTTCACCACTAAATCGCATAAGACTTGTAGTTTTTAAAAATGTTTTCATTTTTGATGAAACGCTGAATAAAAGAAGTTTAATCGCCGGCAAACGAAATCCCTCGATTTCCCGTAAATCCCGGGCTTGGCCCGTATAGTCGAATGTATACAAAGAAAGTACCCAGGGAGTAAACTCATTTCCCGAACGATTTTTTAATTTTTTTTTCACCACTAAAACGCATGAGACTTGTAGTTTTCAAAAATTTTTTCATTTTTGATGAGACGGTTAATGAAAGAAGTTTAATCGCCGGCAAACGAAAACCCGCGATTTCCCGTAAATCCCGGGTTTGGCCCGTATAGTCGAAGGTATACAAAGAAAGTACCCTGTGAGTAAACTCATTTCCCGAACGATTTTTTAAATTATTTTTTCACCAATAAAACGCATGAGACTTGTAGTTTTCAGAAATGTTTTCATTTTTGATGAGACGCTTAATGAAAGTGGTTTAATCGCCAGCAAACGAAAACCCGCGATTTCCCGTAAATCCCGGGCTTGGCCCGTATAGTCGAATGTATACAAAGAAAGTACCCTGTGAGTAAACTCATTTCCAAAACGAATTTTTAGATTATCTTTTCACTACTAAAACGCATGAGACTTGTAGTTTTTAAAAATGTTTTCATTTTTGATAAGACGCTGAATAAAAGAAGTTTAATAGCCGGCAAACGAAAACCCGCCATTTCCCGTAAACCCCGGACTTGACCCGTATATTCAAAAGTATACGAAGAAAGTACCCAGGGAGTAAACTCATTTCCCGAACGATTTTTTATATTATTTTTTTACCACTAAACGCATGAGACTTGTAGTTTTCAAAAATATTTTCATATTTGATGGGACGCTGAATAAAAGAAGTTTAATCGCCGGCAAACGAAAATCCGCGATTTTCCGTAAATCCCGGACTCGGCCCGTAAAGTCAAAAGTATACAAAGAAAGTACCCAGGGAGTAAACTCATTTCCCAAACAATTTTTTAAGTTATTTTTTCACCACTAAAACGCATGAGACTTGTAGTTTTCAAAAATGTTTTTATTTTTGATAAGACGCTGAATAAAAGAAGTTTAATCGCCGGCAAACGAAAACCCGCCATTTCCCGTAAACCCCGGACTTGACCCGTATATTCAAAAGTATACAAAGAAAGTACCCAGGGAGTAAACTCATTTCCCGAACGATTTTTTATATTATTTTTTTACCACTAAACGCATGAGACTTGTAGTTTTCAAAAATATTTTTATATTTGATGGGACGCTGAATAAAAGAAGTTTAATTGCCGGCAAATAAAAATCCGCAATTTTCCGTAAATCCCGGACTCGGCCCGTAAAGTCAAAAGTATACAAAGAAAGTACCCAGGGAGTAAACTCATTTCCCGAACGATTTTTTAAATTATTTTTTCACCACTAAAACGCATGAGACTTGTAGTTTTCAAAAATGTTTTCATTTTTGATGAGACGCTTAATGAAAGAGGTTTAATCGCCGGAAAACTATAACCCACGATTTCCCGTAAATCCCGGGCTTGGCCCGTATAGTCGAATGTATACAAAGAAAGTACCCAGGGAGTAAACTCATTTCCCGAACGATTTTTTATTTTTTTTTTCACCACTAAAACGCATGAGACTTGTAGTTTTCAAAAATGTTTTCATTTTTGATAAGACGCTGAATAAAAGATGTTTAATCGCCGGCAAACGAAAACCCGCCATTTCCCGTAAACCCCGGACTTGACCCGTATATTCAAAAGTATACGAAGAAAGTACCCAGGGAGTAAACTCATTTCCCGAACGATTTTTTATATTATTTTTTTACCACTAAACGCATGAGACTTGTAGTTTTCAAAAATATTTTCATATTTGATGGGACGCTGAATAAAAGAAGTTTAATCGCCGGCAAACGAAAATCCGCGATTTTCCGTAAATCCCGGACTCGGCCCGTAAAGTCAAAAGTATACAAAGAAAGTACCCAGGGAGTAAACTCATTTCCCGAACGATTTTTTAAATTATTTTTTCACCACTAAAACGCATGAGACTTGTAGTTTTCAAAAATGTTTTCATTTTTGATGAGACGCTGAATAAAAGAAGTTTAATCGCCGGCAAACGAAAACCCGCCATTTCCCGTAAACCCCGGACTTGACCCGTATATTCAAAAGTATACAAAGAAAGTACCCAGGGAGTAAACTCATTTTCCGAACGATTTTTTATATTATTTTTTTACCACTAAACGCATGAGACTTGTAGTTTTCAAAAATATTTTCATATTTGATGGGACGCTGAATAAAAGAAGTTTAATCGCCGGCAAATAAAAATCCGCAATTTTCCGTAAATCCCGGACTCGGCCCGTAAAGTCAAAAGTATACAAAGAAAGTACCCAGGGAGTAAACTCATTTCCCGAACGATTTTTTAAATTATTTTTTCACCACTAAAACGCATGAGACTTGTAGTTTTCAAAAATGTTTTCATTTTTGATGAGACGCTTAATGAAAGAGGTTTAATCGCCGGAAAACTATAACCCACGATTTCCCGTAAATCCCGGGCTTGGCCCGTATAGTCGAATGTATACAAAGAAAGTACCCAGGGAGTAAACTCATTTCCCGAACGATTTTTTATTTTTTTTTCACCACTAAAACGCATGAGACTTGTAGTTTTCAAAAATGTTTTCATTTTTGATAAGACGCTGAATAAAAGATGTTTAATCGCCGGCAAACGAAAACCCGCCATTTCCCGTAAACCCCGGACTTGACCCGTATATTCAAAAGTATACGAAGAAAGTACCCAGGGAGTAAACTCATTTCCCGAACGATTTTTTATATTATTTTTTTACCACTAAACGCATGAGACTTGTAGTTTTCAAAAATATTTTCATATTTGATGGGACGCTGAATAAAAGAAGTTTAATCGCCGGCAAACGAAAATCCGCGATTTTCCGTAAATCCCGGACTCGGCCCGTAAAGTCAAAAGTATACAAAGAAAGTACCCAGGGAGTAAACTCATTTCCCGAACGATTTTTTAAATTACTTTTTCACCACTAAAACGCATGAGACTTATAGTTTTTAAAAATGTTTTCATTTTTGATGAGACGCTGAATAAAAGAAGTTTAATCGCCGGCAAACGAAAACCTGCGATTTCCCGTAAATCCTGGACTCGGCCCGTATAGTCAAAAGTATACAAAGAAAGTACCCAGGGAGTAAACTCATTTCCCAAACGATTTTTTAAATTATTATTTCACCACTAAAACGCATAAGACTTGTAGTTTTCAAAAATGTTTTCATTTCTGATGAGACGCTGAATAAAAGAAGTTTAATCGCCCGCAAACGAAAACCCGCGATTTCCCGTAAATCCCGGACTCGGCCCGTATAGTTAAAAGTATACAAGGAAAGTACCCAGTGAGTAAACTCATTTCCAGAACGAATTTTTAAATTATTTTTTCACCACTAAAACGTATGAGACTTGTAGTTTTCAAAAATATTTTCATTTTTGATAAGACGCTGAATAAAAGATGTTTAATCGCCGGCAAACGAAAACCCGCCATTTCCCGTAAACCCCGGACTTGACCCGTATATTCAAAAGTATACGAAGAAAGTACCCAGGGAGTAAACTCATTTCCCGAACGATTTTTTATATTATTTTTTTACCACTAAACGCATGAGACTTGTAGTTTTCAAAAATATTTTCATATTTGATGGGACGCTGAATAAAAGAAGTTTAATCGCCGGCAAACGAAAATCCGCGATTTTCCGTAAATCCCGGACTCGGCCCGTAAAGTCAAAAGTATACAAAGAAAGTACCCAGGGAGTAAACTCATTTCCCGAACGATTTTTTAAATTATTTTTTCACCACTAAAACGCATGAGACTTGTAGTTTTCAAAAATGTTTTCATTTTTGATGAGACGCTGAATAAAAGAAGTTTAATCGCCGGCAAACGAAAACCCGCCATTTCCCGTAAACCCCGGACTTGACCCGTATATTCAAAAGTATACAAAGAAAGTACCCAGGGAGTAAACTCATTTTCCGAACGATTTTTTATATTATTTTTTTACCACTAAACGCATGAGACTTGTAGTTTTCAAAAATATTTTCATATTTGATGGGACGCTGAATAAAAGAAGTTTAATCGCCGGCAAACGAAAATCCGCGATTTTGCGTAAATCCCGGGCTTGGCCCGTATAGTCGAATGTATACAAAGAAAGTACCCTGTGAGTAAACTCATTTCCAGAACGATTTTTTAAATTATTTTTTCACCACTAAATCGCATAAGACTTGTAGTTTTTAAATATGTTTTCATTTTTGATGAAACGCTGAATAAAAGAAGTTTAATCGCCGGCAAACGAAAACCCGCGATTTCCCGTAAATCCCGGCTTGGCCCGTATAGTCAAAAGTATACAAAGAAAGTACCCAGGGAGTAAACTCATTTCCCGAACGATTTTTTAAATTACTTTTTCACCACTAAAACGCATGAGACTTATAGTTTTTAAAAATGTTTTCATTTTTGATGAGACGCTGAATAAAAGAAGTTTAATCGCCGGCAAACGAAAACCTGCGATTTCCCGTAAATCCTGGACTCGGCCCGTATAGTCAAAAGTATACAAAGAAAGTACCCAGGGAGTAAACTCATTTCCCAAACGATTTTTTAAATTATTATTTCACCACTAAAACGCATAAGACTTGTAGTTTTCAAAAATGTTTTCATTTCTGATGAGACGCTGAATAAAAGAAGTTTAATCGCCCGCAAACGAAAACCCGCGATTTCCCGTAAATCCCGGACTCGGCCCGTATAGTTAAAAGTATACAAGGAAAGTACCCAGTGAGTAAACTCATTTCCAGAACGAATTTTTAAATTATTTTTTCACCACTAAAACGTATGAGACTTGTAGTTTTCAAAAATGTTTTCATTTTTGATGAGACGCTGAATAAAAGAAGTTTAATCGCCGGCAAACGAAAACCTGCGATTTCCCGTAAATCCCGGACTCGGTCCGTATTGTCAAAAGTATACAAAGAAAGTACCCAGGGTGTAAACTCATTTCCCGAACGATTTTTTAAATTATTTTTTCACCACTAAAACGCATGAGACTTGTAGTTTTCAAAAATGTTTTCCTTTTTGATGAGACGCTTAATGAAAGAGGTTTAATCGCCGGCAAACGAAATCCCTCGATTTCCCATAAATCCCGGGCTTGGCCCGTATAGTCGAATGTATACAAAGAAAGTACCCAGGGAGTAAACTCATTTCCCGAACGATTTTTTAATTTTTTTTTCACCACTAAAACGCATGAGACTTGTAGTTTTCAAAACTTTTTTCATTTTTGATGAGACGGTTAATGAAAGAAGTTTAATCGCCGGCAAACGAAAACCTGCGATTTCCCGTAAATCCCGGGCTTGGCCCGTATAGTCGAATGTATACAAAGAAAGTACCCTGTGAGTAAACTCATTTCCCGAACGATTTTTTAAATTATTTTTTCACCAATAAAACGCATGAGACTTGTAGTTTTCGGAAATGTTTTCATTTTTGATGAGACGCTTAATGAAAGTGGTTTAATCGCCAGCAAACGAAAACCCGCGATTTCCCGTAAATCCCGGGCTTGGCCCGTATAGTCGAATGTACACAAAGAAAGTACCCTGTGAGTAAACTCATTTCCAAAACGATTTTTTAAATTATCTTTTCACTACTAAAACGCATGAGACTTGTAGTTTTCAAAAATGTTTTCATTTTTGATGAGACGCTGAATAAAAGAAGTTTAATCGCCGGCAAACGAAAACCCGCCATTTCCCGTAAACCCCGGACTTGACCCGTATATTCAAAAGTATGCAAAGAAAGTACTCAGGGAGTAAACTCATTTCCCAAACGATTTTTTATATTATTTTTTTACCACTAAAGGCATGAGACTTGTAGTTTTCAAAAATATTTTCATATTTGATGGGACGCTGAATAAAAGAAGTTTAATCGCCGGCAAACGAAAATCCGCGATTTTCCGTAAATCCCGGACTCGGCCCGTAAAGTCAAAAGTATACAAAGAAAGTACCCAGGGAGTAAACTCATTTCCCAAACGATTTTTTAAATTATTATTTCACCACTAAAGCCCATGAGACTTGTAGTTTTTAAAAATGTTTTCATTTTTGATGAGACGCTGATTAAAGGAAGTTTAATCGCCCTCAAACGAAAATCCGCGATTTCCCGTAAATCCCGGACTCGGCCCGTATAGTCCAAAGTATACAAGAGAGTACCCAGGGAGTAAACTCATTTTCCGAACGATTTTTTAAATTATTTTTTCACCACTAAATCGCATGAGACTTGTAGTTTTCAAAAATGTTTTCATTTTTGATGAGACGCTTAATGAAAGAGGTTTAATCGCGGGCAAACGAAATCCCTCGATTTCCCGTAAATCCCGGGCTTGGCCCGTATAGTCGAATGTATACAAAGAAAGTACCCAGGGAGTAAACTCATTTCCCGAACGATTTTTTAATTTTTTTTTCCCCACTAAAACGCATGAGACTTGTAGTTTTCAAAAATGTTTTCATTTCTGATGAGACGCTGAATAAAAGAAGTTTAATCGCCCGCAAACGAAAACCCGCGATTTCCCGTAAATCCCGGACTCGGCCCGTATAGTTAAAAGTATACAAGGAAAGTACCCAGTGAGTAAACTCATTTCCAGAACGAATTTTTAAATTATTTTTTCACCACTAAAACGTATGAGACTTGTAGTTTTCAAAAATGTTTTCATTTTTGATGAGACGCTGAATAAAAGAAGTTTAATCGCCGGCAAACGAAAACCTGCGATTTCCCGTAAATCCCGGACTCGGTCCGTATAGTCAAAAGTATACAAAGAAAGTACCCAGGGTGTAAACTCATTTCCCGAACGATTTTTTAAATTATTTTTTCACCACTAAAACGCATGAGACTTGTAGTTTTCAAAAATGTTTTCCTTTTTCATGAGACGCTTAATGAAAGAGGTTTAATCGCCGGCAAACGAAATCCCTCGATTTCCCATAAATCCCGGGCTTGGCCCGTATAGTCGAATGTATACAAAGAAAGTACCCAGGGAGTAAACTCATTTCCCGAACGATTTTTTAATTTTTTTTTCACCACTAAAACGCATGAGACTTGTAGTTTTCAAAACTTTTTTCATTTTTGATGAGACGGTTAATGAAAGAAGTTTAATCGCCGGCAAACGAAAACCTGCGATTTCCCGTAAATCCCGGGCTTGGCCCGTATAGTCGAATGTATACAAAGAAAGTACCCTGTGAGTAAACTCATTTCCCGAACGATTTTTTAAATTATTTTTTCACCAATAAAACGCATGAGACTTGTAGTTTTCGGAAATGTTTTCATTTTTGATGAGACGCTTAATGAAAGTGGTTTAATCGCCAGCAAACGAAAACCCGCGATTTCCCGTAAATCCCGGGCTTGGCCCGTATAGTCGAATGTACACAAAGAAAGTACCCTGTGAGTAAACTCATTTCCAAAACGATTTTTTAAATTATCTTTTCACTACTAAAACGCATGAGACTTGTAGTTTTCAAAAATGTTTTCATTTTTGATGAGACGCTGAATAAAAGAAGTTTAATCGCCGGCAAACGAAAACCCGCCATTTCCCGTAAACCCCGGACTTGACCCGTATATTCAAAAGTATGCAAAGAAAGTACCCAGGGAGTAAACTCATTTCCCAAACGATTTTTTATATTATTTTTTTACCACTAAAGGCATGAGACTTGTAGTTTTCAAAAATATTTTCATATTTGATGGGACGCTGAATAAAAGAAGTTTAATCGCCGGCAAACGAAAATCCGCGATTTTCCGTAAATCCCGGACTCGGCCCGTAAAGTCAAAAGTATACAAAGAAAGTACCCAGGGAGTAAACTCATTTCCCAAACGATTTTTTAAATTATTATTTCACCACTAAAGCCCATGAGACTTGTAGTTTTTAAAAATGTTTTCATTTTTGATGAGACGCTGATTAAAGGAAGTTTAATCGCCCTCAAACGAAAATCCGCGATTTCCCGTAAATCCCGGACTCGGCCCGTATAGTCCAAAGTATACAAGAGAGTACCCAGGGAGTAAACTCATTTTCCGAACGATTTTTTAAATTATTTTTTCACCACTAAATCGCATGAGACTTGTAGTTTTCAAAAATGTTTTCATTTTTGATGAGACGCTTAATGAAAGAGGTTTAACCGCGGGCAAACGAAATCCCTCGATTTCCCGTAAATCCCGGGCTTGGCCCGTATAGTCGAATGTATACAAAGAAAGTACCCAGGGAGTAAACTCATTTCCCGAACGATTTTTTAATTTTTTTTTCCCCACTAAAACGCATGAGACTTGTAGTTTTCAAAAAATTTTTCATTTTTGATGAGACGGTTAATGAAAGAAGTTTAATCGACGGCAAACGAAAACCCGCGATTTCCCGTAAATCCCGGGTTTGGCCCGTATAGTCGAATGTATACAAAGAAAGTACCCTGTGAGTAAACTCATTTCCCGAACGATTTTTTAAATTATTTTTTCACCAATAAAACTCATGAGACTTGTAGTTTTCAGAAATGTTTTCATTTTTGATGAGACGCTTAATGAAAGTGGTTTAATCGCCAGCAAACGAAAACCCGCGATTTCCCGTAAATCCCGGGCTTGGCCCGTATAGTCGAATGTATACAAAGAAAGTACCCTGTGAGTAAACTCATTTCCAAAACGATTTTTTAAATTATCTTTTCACTACTAAAACGCATGAGACTTGTAGTTTTCAAAAATGTTTTCATTTTTGATGAGACGCTGAATAAAAGAAGTTTAATCGCCGGGAAACGAAAACCCGCCATTTCCCGTAAACCCCGGACTTGACCCGTAAATTCAAAAGTATACAAAGAAAGTACCCTGTGAGTAAACTCATTTCCAAAACGATTTTTTAAATTATCTTTTCACCACTAAAACGCATGAGACTTGTAGTTTTCAAAAATGTTTTCATTTTTGATGAGACGGTTAATGAAAGAAGTTTAATCGCTGGTAAACGAAAACCCGCCCTTTCCCGTAAACCCCGGACTCGACCCGTATAGTCAAAAGTATACAAAGAAAGTACCCAGGGAGTAAACTCATTTCCCGAACGATTTTTTATATTATTTTTTTACCACTAAACGCATGACACTTGTAGTTTTCAAAAATATTTTCATATTTGATGGGACGCTGAATAAAAGAAGTTTAATCGCCGGCAAACGAAAATCCGCGATTTTCCGTAAATCCCGGACTCGGCCCGTATAGTCAAAAGTATACAAAGAAAGTACCCAGGGAGTAAACTCATTTCCCGAACGATTTTTTAAATTATTTTTTCACCACTAAAACGCATGAGACTTGTAGTTTTCAAAAATGTTTTCATTTTTGATGAGACGCTTAATGAAAGAGGTTTAATCGCCGGCAAACGAAATCCCGCGTTTTCCCGTAAATCCGGGGCTTGGCCCGTATAGTCGAATGTATACAAAGAAAGTACCCAGAGAGTAAACTCATTTCCCGAACGATTTTTTAAATTACTTTTTTACCACTAAAACGCATGAGACTTGTAGTTTTTAAAAATGTTTTCATTTTTGATGAGACGCTGAATAAAAGAAGTTTAATCGCCGGCAAACGAAAACCTGCGATTTCCCGTAAATCCTGGACTCGGCCCGTATAGTCAAAAGTATACAAAGAAAGTACCCAGGGAGTAAACTCATTTCCCAAACGATTTTTTAAATTATTATTTCACCACTAAAGCCCATGAGACTTGTAGTTTTTAAAAATGTTTTCATTTTTGATGAGACGCTGAATAAAAGAAGTTTAATCGCCGGCAAACGAAAACCCTCGATTTCCCGTAAATCCCGGTCTCGGCCCGTATAGTTAAAAGTATACAAGGAAAGTACCCAGTCAGTAAACTCATTTCCCGAACGAATTTTTAAATTATTTTTTCACCACTAAAACGTATGAGACATGTAGTTTTCAAAAATGTTTTCATTTTTGATGAGACGCTGAATAAAAGTAGTTAAATCGCCGGCAAACGAAAACCCGCCATTTCCCGTAAACCCCGGACTCGGCCCGTATAGTCAAAAGTATACAAAGAAATTACAAAGGGAGTAAACTCATTTTCCGAACTATTTTTTAAATTATTTTTTCACCACTAGAACGCATGAGACTTGTAGTTTTCAAAAATGTTTTCATTTCTGATGAGACGGTTAATGAAAGAAGTTTAATCGCCGGCAAACGAAAACCCGCGATTTCCCATAAATGCCGGGCTTGGCCCGTATAGTCGAATGTATACAAAGAAAGTACCCTGTGAGTAAACTCATTTCCCGAACGATTTTTTAAATTACTTTTTTACCACTCAAACGCATGAGACTTGTAGTTTTTAAAAATGTTTTCATTTTTGATGAGACGCTGAATAAAAGAAGTTTAATCGCCGGCAAACGAAAACCTGCGATTTCCCGTAAATCCTGGACTCGGCCCGTATAGTCAAAAGTATACAAAGAAAGTAACCAGGGAGTAAACTCATTTCCCAAACGATTTTTTAAATTATTATTTCACCACTAAAGCCCATGAGACTTGTAGTTTTTAAAAATGTTTTCATTTTTGATGAGACGCTGAATAAAAGAAGTTTAATCGCCGGCAAACGAAAACCCTCGATTTCCCGTAAATCCCGGTCTCGGCCCGTATAGTTAAAAGTATACAAGGAAAGTACCCAGTGAGTAAACTCATTTCCCGAACGAATTTTTAAATTATTTTTTCACCACTAAAACGTATGAGACTTGTAGTTTTCAAAAATGTTTTCATTTTTGATGAGACGCTGAATAAAAGTAGTTAAATCGCCGGCAAACGAAAACCCGCCATTTCCCGTAAACCCCGGACTCGGCCCGTATAGTCAAAAGTATACAAAGAAATTACCCAGGGAGTAAACTCATTTTCCGAACTATTTTTTAAATTATTTTTTCACCACTAAAACGCATGAGACTTGTAGTTTTCAAAAATGTTTTCATTTTTGATGAGACGGTTAATGAAAGAAGTTTAATCGCCGGCAAACGAAAACCCGCGATTTCCCATAAATCCCGGGCTTGGCCCGTATAGTCGAATGTATACAAAGAAAGTACCCTGTGAGTAAACTCATTTCCAAAACGATTTTTTAAATTATCTTTTCACCACTAAAACGCATGAGACTTGTAGTTTTCAAAAATGTTTTCATTTTTGATGAGACGGTTAATGAAAGAAGTTTAATCGCCGGCAAACGAAAACTCGCCATTTGCCGTAAACCCCGGACTCGACCCGTATAGTCAAAAGTATACAAAGAAAGTACCCAGGGAGTAAACTCATTTCCCGAACGATTTTTTATATTATTTTTTTACCACTAAACGCATGACACTTGTAGTTTTCAAAAATATTTTCATATTTGATGGGACGCTGAATAAAAGAAGTTTAATCGCCGGCAAACGAAAATCCGCGATTTTCCGTAAATCCCGGACTCGGCCCGTATAGTCAAAAGTATACAAAGAAAGTACCCAGGGAGTAATCTCATTTCCCGAACGATTTTTTAAATTATTTTTTCACCACTAAAACGCATGAGACTTGTAGTTTTCAAAAATGTTTTCATTTTTGATGAGACGCTTAATGAAAGAGGTTTAATCGCCGGCAAACGAAATCCCGCGTTTTCCCGTAAATCCTGGGCTTGGCCCGTATAGTCGAATGTATACAAAGAAAGTACCCAGGGAGTAAACTCTTTTCCCGAACGGTTTTTTAAATTATTTCTTCACCACTACAACGCATGAGACTTGTAGTTTTTAAAAATGTTTTCATTTTTGATGAGACGCTGAATAAAAGAAGTTTAATCGCCGGCAAACGAAAACCCGCCATTTCCCGTAAACCCCGAACTCGGCCCGTATAGTCAAAAGTATACAAAGAAAGTACCCAGGGAGTAAACTCATTTTCCGAACGATTTTTTAAATTATTTTTTCACCACTAAAACACATGAGACTTGTAGTTTTTAAAAATGTTTTCATTTTTGATGAGACGGTTAATGAAAGAAGTTTAATCGCCGGCAAACGAAAACCCGCGATTTCCCATAAACCCCGGGCTTGGCCCGTATAGTCGAATGTATACAAAGAAAGTACCCTGTGAGTAAACTCATTTCCAAAACGATTTTTTAAATTATCTTTTCACCACTAAAACGCATGAGACTTGTAGTTTTCAAAATTGTTTTCATTTTTGATGAGACGGCTAATGAAAGAAGTTTAATCGCCGGCAAACGAAAACCCGCCATTTGCTGTAAACCCCGGACTCGACCCGTATAGTCAAAAGTATACAAAGAAAGTACCCAGGGAGTAAACTCATTTCCCGAACGATTTTTTATATTATTTTTTTACCACTAAACGCATGACACTTGTAGTTTTCAAAAATATTTTCATATTTGATGGGACGCTGAATAAAAGAAGTTTAATCGCCGGCAAACGAAAATCCGCGATTTTCCGTAAATCCCGGACTCGGCCCGTATAGTCAAAAGTATACAAAGAAAGTACCCAGGGAGTAAACTCATTTCCCGAACGATTTTTTAAATTATTTTTTCACCACTAAAACGCATGAGACTTGTAGTTTTCAAAAATGTTTTCATTTTTGATGAGACGCTTAATGAAAGAGGTTTAATCGCCGGCAAACGAAAACCCGCGATTTCCCGTAAATTCCGGACTCGGCCCGTATAGTCAAAAGTATACAAAGAAAGTACCCAGGGAGTAAACTCATTTTCCGAACGATTTTTTAAATTATTTTTTCACCACTAAAACGCATGAGACTTGTAGTTTTCAAAAATGTTTTCATTTTTGATGAGACGCTGAATAAAAGAAGTTTAATCGCCCTCAAACGAAAATCCGCGATTTCCCGTAAATCCCGGACTCGGCCCGTATAGTCCAAAGTTTACAAAGAAAGTACTCAGGGAGTAAACTCATTTCCTGAACGATTTTTTAATTTCTTTTTTCACCACTAAAACGCATGAGACTTGTAGTTTTCACAAATGTTTTCATTTTTGATGAGACGGTTAATGAAAGAAGTTTAATCGCCGGCAAACGAAAACCTGCGATTTCCCGTAAATCCCGGGCTTGGCCCGTATAGTCGAATGTATACAAAGAAAGTACCCTGTGAGTAAACTCATTTCCAAAACGATTTTTTAAATTATCTTTTCACCACTAAAACGCATGAGACTTGTAGTTTTCAAAAATGTTTTCATTTTTGATGGGACGGTTAATGAAAGAAGTTTAATCGCCGGCAAACGAAAACCCGCCATTTCCCGTAAACCCCGGACTCGACCCGTATAGTCAAAAGTACACAAAGAAAGTACCCAGGGAGTAAACTCATTTCCCGAACGATTTTTTATATTATTTTTTTACCACTAAACGCATGACACTTGTAGTTTTCAAAAATATTTTCATATTTGATGGGACGCTGAATAAAAGAAGTTTAATCGCCGGCAAACGAAAATCCGCGATTTTCCGTAAATCCCGGACTCGGCCCGTATAGTCAAAAGTATACAAAGAAAGTACCCAGGGAGTAAACTCATTTCCCGAACGATTTTTTAAATTATTTTTTCACCACTAAAACGCATGAGACTTGTAGTTTTCAAAAATGTTTTCATTTTTGATGAGACGCTTAATGAAAGAGGTTTAATCGCCGGCAAACGAAATCCCGCGTTTTCCCGTAAATCTGGGGCTTGGCCCGTATAGTCGAATGTATACAAAGAAATTACCCAGGGAGTAAACTCATTTTCCGAACGATTTTTAGAATTACTTTTTCACCACTAAAACGCATGAGACTTGTAGTTTTTAAAAATGTTTTCATTTTTGATGAGACGCTGAATAAAAGAAGTTTAATCGCCGGCAAACGAAAACCCGCCATTTCCCGTAAACCCCGAACTCGGCCCGTATAGTCAAAAGTATACAAAGAAAGTACCCAGGGAGTAAACTCATTTTCCGAACGATTTTTTAAATTATTTTTTCACCACTAAAACACATGAGACTTGTAGTTTTCAAAAATGTTTTCATTTTTGATGAGACGGTTAATGAAAGAAGTTTAATCGCCGGCAAACGAAAACCCGCGATTTCCCATAAACCCCGGGCTTGGCCCGTATAGTCGAATGTATACAAAGAAAGTACCCTGTGAGTAAACTCATTTCCAAAACGATTTTTTAAATTATCTTTTCACCACTAAAACGCATGAGACTTGTAGTTTTCAAAATTGTTTTCATTTTTGATGAGACGGCTAATGAAAGAAGTTTAATCGCCGGCAAACGAAAACCCGCCATTTGCCGTAAACCCCGGACTCGACCCGTATAGTCAAAAGTATACAAAGAAAGTACCCAGGGAGTACACTCATTTCCCGAACGATTTTTTATATTATTTTTTTACCACTAAACGCATGACACTTGTAGTTTTCAAAAATATTTTCATATTTGATGGGACGCTGAATAAAAGAAGTTTAATCGCCGGCAAACGAAAATCCGCGATTTTCCGTAAATCCCGGACTCGGCCCGTATAGTCAAAAGTATACAAAGAAAGTACCCAGGGAGTAAACTCATTTCCCGAACGATTTTTTAAATTATTTTTTCACCACTAAAACGCATGAGACTTGTAGTTTTCAAAAATGTTTTCATTTTTGATGAGACGCTTAATGAAAGAGGTTTAATCGCCGGCAAACGAAATCCCGCGTTTTCCCGTAAATCCGGGGCTTGGCCCGTATAGTCGAATGTATACAAAGAAAGTACCCAGGGAGTAAACTCATTTTCCGAACAATTTTTAGAATTACTTTTTCACCACTAAAACGCATGAGACTTGTAGTTTTTAAAAATGTTTTCATTTTTGATGAGACGCTGAATAAAAGAAGTTTAATCGCCGGCAAACGAAAACCCGCCATTTCCCGTAAACCCCGAACTCGGCCCGTATAGTCAAAAGTATACAAAGAAAGTACCCAGGGAGTAAACTCATTTTCCGAACGATTTTTTAAATTATTTTTTCACCACTAAAACACATGAGACTTGTAGTTTTCAAAAATGTTTTCATTTTTGATGAGACGGTTAATGAAAGAAGTTTAATCGCCGGCAAACGAAAACCCGCGATTTCCCATAAACCCCGGGCTTGGCCCGTATAGTCGAATGTATACAAAGAAAGTACCCTGTGAGTAAACTCATTTCCAAAACGATTTTTTAAATTATCTTTTCACCACTAAAACGCATGAGACTTGTAGTTTTCAAAATTGTTTTCATTTTTGATGAGACGGCTAATGAAAGAAGTTTAATCGCCGGCAAACGAAAACCCGCCATTTGCCGTAAACCCCGGACTCGACCCGTATAGTCAAAAGTATACAAAGAAAGTACCCAGGGAGTAAACTCATTTCCCGAACGATTTTTTATATTATTTTTTTACCACTAAACGCATGACACTTGTAGTTTTCAAAAATATTTTCATATTTGATGGGACGCTGAATAAAAGAAGTTTAATCGCCGGCAAACGAAAACCTGCGATTTCCCGTAAATCCTGGACTCGGCCCGTATAGTCAAAAGTATACAAAGAAAGTACCCAGGGAGTAAACTCATTTCCCAAACGATTTTTTAAATTATTATTTCACCACTAAAGCCCATGAGACTTGTAGTTTTTGAAAATGTTTTCATTTTTGATGAGACGCTGAATAAAAGAAGTTTATTCGCCGGCAAACGAAAACCCTCGATTTTCCGTAAATCCCGGACTCGGCCCGTATAGTTAAAAGTATACAAGGAAAGTACCCAGTGAGTAAACTCATTTCCCGAACGAATTTTTAAATTATTTTTTCACCACTAAAACGTATGAGACTTGTAGTTTTTAAAAATGTTTTCATTTTTGATGAGACGCTGAATAAAAGAAGTTAAATCGCCGGCAAACGAAAACCCGCCATTTCCCGTAAACCCCGGACTCGGCCCGTATAGTCAAAAGTATACAAAGAAATTACCCAGGGAGTAAACTCATTTTCCGAACTATTTTTTAAATTATTTTTTCAACACTACAACGCATGAAACTTGTAGTTTTTAAAAATGTTTTCATTTTTGATGAGACGCTGAATAAAAGAATTTTAATCGCCGGCAAACGAAAACCCGCCATTTCCCGTAAACCCCGAACGCGGCCCGTATAGTCAAAAGTATACAAAGAAAGTACCCAGGGAGTAAACTCATTTCCCGAACGATTTTTTAAATTATTTTTTCACCACTAAAACGCATGAGACTTGTAGTTTTCAAAAATGTTTTCATTTTTGATGAGACGCTTAATGAAAGAGGTTTAATCGCCGGCAAACGAAATCCCGCGTTTTCCCGTAAATCCGGGGCTTGGCCCGTATAGTCGAATGTATACAAAGAAAGTACCCAGGGAGTAAACTCATTTTCCGAACGATTTTTAGAATTACTTTTTCACCACTAAAACGCATGAGACTTGTAGTTTTTAAAAATGTTTTCATTTTTGATGAGACGCTGAATAAAAGAAGTTTAATCGCCGGCAAACGAAAACCCGCCATTTCCCGTAAACCCCGAACTCGGCCCGTATAGTCAAAAGTATACAAAGAAAGTACCCAGGGAGTAAACTCATTTTCCGAACGATTTTTTAAATTATTTTTTCACCACTAAAACACATGAGACTTGTAGTTTTCAAAAATGTTTTCATTTTTGATGAGACGGTTAATGAAAGCAGTTTAATCGCCGGCAAACGAAAACCCGCGATTTCCCATAAACCCCGGGCTTGGCCCGTATAGTCGAATGTATACAAAGAAAGTACCCTGTGAGTAAACTCATTTCCAAAACGATTTTTTAAATTATCTTTTCACCACTAAAACGCATGAGACTTGTAGTTTTCAAAATTGTTTTCATTTTTGATGAGACGGCTAATGAAAGAAGTTTAATCGCCGGCAAACGAAAACCCGCCATTTGCCGTAAACCCCGGACTCGACCCGTATAGTCAAAAGTATACAAAGAAAGTACCCAGGGAGTACACTCATTTCCCGAACGATTTTTTATATTATTTTTTTACCACTAAACGCATGACACTTGTAGTTTTCAAAAATATTTTCATATTTGATGGGACGCTGAATAAAAGAAGTTTAATCGCCGGCAAACGAAAATCCGCGATTTTCCGTAAATCCCGGACTCGGCCCGTATAGTCAAAAGTATACAAAGAAAGTACCCAGGGAGTAAACTCATTTCCCGAACGATTTTTTAAATTATTTTTTCACCACTAAAACGCATGAGACTTGTAGTTTTCAAAAATGTTTTCATTTTTGATGAGACGCTTAATGAAAGAGGTTTAATCGCCGGCAAACGAAATCCCGCGTTTTCCCGTAAATCCGGGGCTTGGCCCGTATAGTCGAATGTATACAAAGAAAGTACCCAGGGAGTAAACTCATTTTCCGAACAATTTTTAGAATTACTTTTTCACCACTAAAACGCATGAGACTTGTAGTTTTTAAAAATGTTTTCATTTTTGATGAGACGCTGAATAAAAGAAGTTTAATCGCCGGCAAACGAAAACCCGCCATTTCCCGTAAACCCCGAACTCGGCCCGTATAGTCAAAAGTATACAAAGAAAGTACCCAGGGAGTAAACTCATTTTCCGAACGATTTTTTAAATTATTTTTTCACCACTAAAACACATGAGACTTGTAGTTTTCAAAAATGTTTTCATTTTTGATGAGACGGTTAATGAAAGAAGTTTAATCGCCGGCAAACGAAAACCCGCGATTTCCCATAAACCCCGGGCTTGGCCCGTATAGTCGAATGTATACAAAGAAAGTACCCTGTGAGTAAACTCATTTCCAAAACGATTTTTTAAATTATCTTTTCACCACTAAAACGCATGAGACTTGTAGTTTTCAAAATTGTTTTCATTTTTGATGAGACGGCTAATGAAAGAAGTTTAATCGCCGGCAAACGAAAACCCGCCATTTGCCGTAAACCCCGGACTCGACCCGTATAGTCAAAAGTATACAAAGAAAGTACCCAGGGAGTAAACTCATTTCCCGAACGATTTTTTATATTATTTTTTTACCACTAAACGCATGACACTTGTAGTTTTCAAAAATATTTTCATATTTGATGGGACGCTGAATAAAAGAAGTTTAATCGCCGGCAAACGAAAATCCGCCATTTTCCGTAAATCCCGGACTCGGCCCGTATAGTCAAAAGTATACAAAGAAAGTACCCAGGGAGTAAACTCATTTCCCGAACGATTTTTTAAATTATTTTTTCACCACTAAAACGCATGAGACTTGTAGTTTTCAAAAATGTTTTCATTTTTGATGAGACGCTTAATGAAAGAGGTTTAATCGCCGGCAAACGAAATCCCGCGTTTTCCCGTAAATCCGGGGCTTGGCCCGTATAGTCGAATGTATACAAAGAAAGTACCCAGGGAGTAAACTCATTTTCCAAACGATTTTTAGAATTACTTTTTCACCATTAAAACGCATGAGACTTGTAGTTTTAAAAAATGTTTTCATTTTTGATGAGACGCTGAATAAAAGAAGTTTAATCGCCGGCAAACGAAAACCTGCGATTTCCCGTAAATCCTGGACTCGGCCCGTATAGTCAAAAGTATACAAAGAAAGTACCCAGGGAGTAAACTCATTTCCCAAACGATTTTTTAAATTATTATTTCACCACTAAAGCCCATGAGACTTGTAGTTTTTGAAAATGTTTTCATTTTTGATGAGACGCTGAATAAAAGAAGTTTATTCGCCGGCAAACGAAAACCCTCGATTTCCCGTAAATCCCGGACTCGGCCCGTATAGTTAAAAGTATACAAGGAAAGTACCCAGTGAGTAAACTCATTTCCCGAACGAATTTTCAAATTATTTTTTCACCACTAAAACGTATGAGACTTGTAGTTTTTAAAAATGTTTTCATTTTTGATGAGACGCTGAATAAAAGAAGTTAAATCGCCGGCAAACGAAAACCCGCCATTTCCCGTAAACCCCGGACTCGGCCCGTATAGTCAAAAGTATACAAAGAAATTACCCAGGGAGTAAACTCATTTTCCGAACTATTTTTTAAATTATTTTTTCACCACTACAACGCATGAAACTTGTAGTTTTTAAAAATGTTTTCATTTTTGATGAGACGCTGAATAAAAGAATTTTAATCGCCGGCAAACGAAAACCCGCCATTTCCCGTAAACCCCGAACGCGGCCCGTATAGTCAAAAGTATACAAAGAAAGTACCCAGGGAGTAAACTCATTTTCTGAACGATTTTTTAAATTATTTTTTCACCACTACAACGCATGAGACTTGTAGTTTTCAAAAATGTTTTCATTTTTGATGAGACGCTGAATAAAAGAAGTTTAATCGCCCTCAAACGAAAATCCGCGATTTCCCGTAAATCCCGGACTCGGCCCGTATAGTCCAAAGTATACAAAGAAAGTACCCAGGGAGTAAACTCATTTCCTGAACGATTTTTTAATTTTTTTTTTCACCACTAAAACGCATGAGACTTGTAGTTTTCACAAATGTTTTCATTTTTGATGAGACGGTTAATGAAAGAAGTTTAATCGCCGGCAAACGAAAACCTGCGATTTCCCGTAAATCCCGGGCTTGGCCCGTATAGTCGAATGTATACAAAGAAAGTACCATGTGAGTAAACTCATTTCCAAAACGATTTTTTAAATTATCTTTTCACCACTAAAACGCATGAGACTTGTAGTTTTCAAAAATGTTTTCATTTTTGATGAGACGGTTAATGAAAGAAGTTTAATCGCCGGCAAACGAAAACCCGCCATTTCCCGTAAACCCCGGACTCGACCCGTATAGTCAAAAGTACACAAAGAAAGTACCCAGGGAGTAAACTCATTTCCCGAACGATTTTTTATATTATTTTTTTACCACTAAACGCATGACACTTGTAGTTTTCAAAAATATTTTCATATTTGATGGGACGCTGAATAAAAGAAGTTTAATCGCCGGCAAACGAAAATCCGCGATTTTCCGTAAATCCCGGACTCGGCCCGTATAGTCAAAAGTATACAAAGAAAGTACCCAGGGAGTAAACTCATTTCCCGAACGATTTTTTAAATTATTTTTTCACCACTACAACGCATGAAATTTGTAGTTTTTAAAAATGTTTTCATTTTTGATGAGACGCTGAATAAAAGAATTTTAATCGCCGGCAAACGAAAACCCGCCATTTCCCGTAAACCCCGAACGCGGCCCGTATAGTCGAAAGTATACAAAGAAAGTACCCAGGGAGTAAACTCATTTTCCGAACGATTTTTTAAATTATTTTTTCACCACTACAACGCATGAGACTTGTAGTTTTCAAAAATGTTTTCATTTTTGATGAGACGCTGAATAAAAGAAGTTTAATCGCCCTCAAACGAAAATCCGCGATTTCCCGTAAATCCCGGACTCGGCCCGTATAGTCCAAAGTATACAAAGAAAGTACCCAGGGAGTAAACTCATTTCCTGAACGATTTTTTAATTTTTTTTTTCACCACTAAAACGCATGAGACTTGTAGTTTTCACAAATGTTTTCATTTTTGATGAGACGGTTAATGAAAGAAGTTTAATCGCCGGCAAACGAAAACCTGCGATTTCCCGTAAATCCCGGGCTTGGCCCGTATAGTCGAATGTATACAAAGAAAGTACCATGTGAGTAAACTCATTTCCAAAACGATTTTTTAAATTATCTTTTCACCACTAAAACGCATGAGACTTGTAGTTTTCAAAAATGTTTTCATTTTTGATGAGACGGTTAATGAAAGAAGTTTAATCGCCGGCAAACGAAAACCCGCCATTTCCCGTAAACCCCGGACTCGACCCGTATAGTCAAAAGTACACAAAGAAAGTACCCAGGGAGTAAACTCATTTCCCGAACGATTTTTTATATTATTTTTTTACCACTAAACGCATGACACTTGTAGTTTTCAAAAATATTTTCATATTTGATGGGACGCTGAATAAAAGAAGTTTAATCGCCGGCAGACGAAAATCCGCGATTTTCCGTAAATCCCGGACTCGGCCCGTATAGTCAAAAGTATACAAAGAAAGTACCCAGGGAGTAAACTCATTTCCCGAACGATTTTTTAAATTATCTTTTCACCACTAAAACGCATGGGACTTGTAGTTTTCAAAAATGTTTTCATTTTTGATAAGACGCTTAATGAAAGAGGTTTAATCGCCGGCAAACGAAATCCCGCGTTTTCCCGTAAATCCGGGGCTTGACCCGTATAGTCGAATGTATACAAAGAAATTACCCAGGGAGTAAACTCATTTCCCGAACGATTTTTTAAATTACTTTTTCACCACTAAAACGCATGAGACTTGTAGTTTTTAAAAATGTTTTCATTTTTGATGAGACGCTGAATAAAAGAAGTTTAATCGCCTGCGATTTCCCGTAAATCCTGGACTCGGCCCGTATAGTCAAAAGTATACAAAGAAAGCACCCAGGGAGTAAACTCGTTTCCCAAACGATTTTTTAAATTATTATTTCACCACTAAAGCCCATGAGACTTGTAGTTTTTAAAAATGTTTTCATTTTTGATGAGACGCTGAATAAAAGACGTTTAATCGCCGGCAAACGAAAACCCGCGATTTCCCGTAAATCCCGGACTCGGCCCGTATAGTCAAAAGTATACAAAGAAAGTACCCAGGGAGTTAACTCATTTTCCGAACGATTTTTTAAATTATTTTTTCACCACTACAACGCATGAGACTTGTAGTTTTCAAAAATGTTTTTATTTTTGATGAGACGCTGAATAAAAGAAGTTTAATCGCCCTCAAACGAAAATCCGCGATTTCCCGTAAATCCCGGACTCGGCCCGTATAGTCCAAAGTTTACAAAGAAAGTACTCAGGGAGTAAACTCATTTCCTGAACGATTTTTTAATTTCTTTTTTCACCACTAAAACGCATGAGACTTGTAGTTTTCACAAATGTTTTCATTTTTGATGAGACGGTTAATGAAAGAAGTTTAATCGCCGGCAAACGAAAACCTGCGATTTCCCGTAAATCCCGGGCTTGGCCCGTATAGTCGAATGTATACAAAGAAAGTACCCTGTGAGTAAACTCATTTCCAAAACGATTTTTTAAATTATCTTTTCACCACTAAAACGCATGAGACTTGTAGTTTTCAAAAATGTTTTCATTTTTGATGGGACGGTTAATGAAAGAAGTTTAATCGCCGGCAAACGAAAACCCGCCATTTCCCGTAAACCCCGGACTCGACCCGTATAGTCAAAAGTACACAAAGAAAGTACCCAGGGAGTAAACTCATTTCCCGAACGATTTTTTATATTATTTTTTTACCACTAAACGCATGACACTTGTAGTTTTCAAAAATATTTTCATATTTGATGGGACGCTGAATAAAAGAAGTTTAATCGCCGGCAAACGAAAATCCGCGATTTTCCGTAAATCCCGGACTCGGCCCGTATAGTCAAAAGTATACAAAGAAAGTACCCAGGGAGTAAACTCATTTCCCGAACGATTTTTTAAATTATTTTTTCACCACTAAAACGCATGAGACTTGTAGTTTTCAAAAATGTTTTCATTTTTGATGAGACGCTTAATGAAAGAGGTTTAATCGCCGGCAAACGAAATCCCGCGTTTTCCCGTAAATCCGGGGCTTGGCCCGTATAGTCGAATGTATACAATGAAAGTACCCAGGGAGTAAACTCATTTCCCGAACGATTTTTTAAATTACTTTTTCACCACTAAAACGCATGAGACTTGTAGTTTTTAAAAATGTTTTCATTTTTGATGAGACGCTGAATAAAAGAAGTTTAATCGCCGGCAAACGAAAACCTGCGATTTCCCGTAAATCCTGGACTCGGCCCGTATAGTCAAAAGTATACAAAGAGAGCACCCAGGGAGTAAACTCATTTCCCAAACGATTTTTTAAATTATTATTTCACCACTAAAGCCCATGAAACTTGTAGTTTTTAAAAATGTTTTCATTTTTGATGAGACGCTGAATAAAAGACGTTTAATCGCCGGCAAACGAAAACCCGCGATTTCCCGTAAATCCCGGACTCGGCCCGTATAGTTAAAAGTATACAAGGAAAGTACCCAGTGAGTAAACTCATTTCCCGAACAAATTTTTAAATTATTTTTTCACCACTAAAACGTATGAGACTTGTAGTTTTCAAAAATGTTTTCATTTTTGATGAGACGCTGAATAAAAGAAGTTTAATCGCCCTCAAACGAAAATCCGCGATTTCCCGTAAATCCCGGACTCGGCCCGTATAGTCCAAAGTTTACAAAGAAAGTACTCAGGGAGTAAACTCATTTCCTGAACGATTTTTTAATTTCTTTTTTCACCACTAAAACGCATGAGACTTGTAGTTTTCACAAATGTTTTCATTTTTGATGAGACGGTTAATGAAAGAAGTTTAATCGCCGGCAAACGAAAACCTGCGATTTCCCGTAAATCCCGGGCTTGGCCCGTATAGTCGAATGTATACAAAGAAAGTACCCTGTGAGTAAACTCATTTCCAAAACGATTTTTTAAATTATCTTTTCACCACTAAAACGCATGAGACTTGTAGTTTTCAAAAATGTTTTCATTTTTGATGGGACGGTTAATGAAAGAAGTTTAATCGCCGGCAAACGAAAACCCGCCATTTCCCGTAAACCCCGGACTCGACCCGTATAGTCAAAAGTACACAAAGAAAGTACCCAGGGAGTAAACTCATTTCCCGAACGATTTTTTATATTATTTTTTTACCACTAAACGCATGACACTTGTAGTTTTCAAAAATATTTTCATATTTGATGGGACGCTGAATAAAAGAAGTTTAATCGCCGGCAAACGAAAATCCGCGATTTTCCGTAAATCCCGGACTCGGCCCGTATAGTCAAAAGTATACAAAGAAAGTACCCAGGGAGTAAACTCATTTCCCGAACGATTTTTTAAATTATTTTTTCACCACTAAAACGCATGAGACTTGTAGTTTTCAAAAATGTTTTCATTTTTGATGAGACGCTTAATGAAAGAGGTTTAATCGCCGGCAAACGATCTCCCGCGTTTTCCCGTAAATCCGGGGCTTGGCCCGTATAGTCGAATGTATACAATGAAAGTACCCAGGGAGTAAACTCATTTCCCGAACGATTTTTTAAATTACTTTTTCACCACTAAAACGCATGAGACTTGTAGTTTTTAAAAATGTTTTCATTTTTGATGAGACGCTGAATAAAAGAAGTTTAATCGCCGGCAAACGAAAACCTGCGATTTCCCGTAAATCCTGGACTCGGCCCGTATAGTCAAAAGTATACAAAGAAAGCACCCAGGGAGTAAACTCATTTCCCAAACGATTTTTTAAATTATTATTTCACCACTAAAGCCCATGAGACTTGTAGTTTTTAAAAATGTTTTCATTTTTGATGAGACGCTGAATAAAAGACGTTTAATCGCCGGAAAACGAAAACCCGCGATTTCCCGTAAATCCCGGACTCGGCCCGTATAGTTAAAAGTATACAAGGAAAGTACCCAGTGAGTAAACTCATTTCCCGAACAAATTTTTAAATTATTTTTTCACCACTAAAACGTATGAGACTTGTAGTTTTCAAAAATGTTTTCATTTTTGATGAGACGCTGAATAAAAGAAGTTTAATCGCCCTCAAACGAAAATCCGCGATTTCCCGTAAATCCCGGACTCGGCCCGTATAGTCCAAAGTTTACAAAGAAAGTACTCAGGGAGTAAACTCATTTCCTGAACGATTTTTTAATTTCTTTTTTCACCACTAAAACGCATGAGACTTGTAGTTTTCACAAATGTTTTCATTTTTGATGAGACGGTTAATGAAAGAAGTTTAATCGCCGGCAAACGAAAACCTGCGATTTCCCGTAAATCCCGGGCTTGGCCCGTATAGTCGAATGTATACAAAGAAAGTACCCTGTGAGTAAACTCATTTCCAAAACGATTTTTTAAATTATCTTTTCACCACTAAAACGCATGAGACTTGTAGTTTTCAAAAATGTTTTCATTTTTGATGGGACGGTTAATGAAAGAAGTTTAATCGCCGGCAAACGAAAACCCGCCATTTCCCGTAAACCCCGGACTCGACCCGTATAGTCAAAAGTACACAAAGAAAGTACCCAGGGAGTAAACTCATTTCCCGAACGATTTTTTATATTATTTTTTTACCACTAAACGCATGACACTTGTAGTTTTCAAAAATATTTTCATATTTGATGGGACGCTGAATAAAAGAAGTTTAATCGCCGGCAAACGAAAATCCGCGATTTTCCGTAAATCCCGGACTCGGCCCGTATAGTCAAAAGTATACAAAGAAAGTACCCAGGGAGTAAACTCATTTCCCGAACGATTTTTTAAAATATTTTTTCACCACTAAAACGCATGAGACTTGTAGTTTTCAAAAATGTTTTCATTTTTGATGAGACGCTTAATCAAAGAGGTTTAATCGCCGGCAAACGAAATCCAGCGTTTTCCCGTAAATCCGGGGCTTGGCCCGTATAGTCGAATGTATACAATGAAAGTACCCAGGGAGTAAACTCATTTCCCGAACGATTTTTTAAATTACTTTTTCACCACTAAAACGCATGAGACTTGTAGTTTTTAAAAATGTTTTCATTTTTGATGAGACGCTGAATAAAAGAAGTTTAATCGCCGGCAAACGAAAACCTGCGATTTCCCGTAAATCCTGGACTTGGCCCGTATAGTCAAAAGTATACAAAGAAAGCACCCAGGGAGTAAACTCATTTCCCAAACGATTTTTTAAATTATTATTTCACCACTAAAGCCCATGAGACTTGTAGTTTTTAAAAATGTTTTCATTTTTGATGAGACGCTGAATAAAAGACGTTTAATCGCCGGCAAACGAAAACCCGCGATTTCCCGTAAATCCCGGACTCGGCCCGTATAGTTAAAAGTATACAAGGAAAGTACCCAGTGAGTAAACTCATTTCCCGAACAAATTTTTAAATTATTTTTTCACCACTAAAACGTATGAAACTTGTAGTTTTTAAAAATTTTTTCATTTTTGATGAGACGCTGAATAAAAGAAGTTTAATCGCCGGCAAACGAAAACCTGCAATTTCCCGTAAATCCCAGACTCGGCCCGTATAGTCAAAAGTATACAAAGAAAGTACCCAGAGAGTAAACTCATTTCCCAAACGATTTTTTAAATTATTATTTCACCACTAAAGCCCAAGAGACTTGTAGTTTTTAAAAATGTTTTCATTTTTGATGAGACGCTGAATAAAAGAAGTTTAATCGCCTGCGATTTCCCGTAAATCCTGGACTCGGCCCGTATAGTCAAAAGTATACAAAGAAAGCACCCAGGGAGTAAACTCGTTTCCCAAACGATTTTTTAAATTATTATTTCACCACTAAAGCCCATAAGACTTGTAGTTTTTAAAAATGTTTTCATTTTTGATGAGACGCTGAATAAAAGACGTTTAATCGCCGGCAAACGAAAACCCGCGATTTCCCGTAAATCCCGGACTCGGCCCGTATAGTCAAAAGTATACAAAGAAAGTACCCAGTGAGTAAACTCATTTTCCGAACGATTTTTTAAATTATTTTTTCACCACTACAACGCATGAGACTTGTAGTTTTCAAAAATGTTTTCATTTTTGATGAGACGCTGAATAAAAGAAGTTTAATCGCCCTCAAACGAAAATCCGCGATTTCCCGTAAATCCCGGACTCGGCCCGTATAGTCCAAAGTTTACAAAGAAAGTACTCAGGGAGTAAACTCATTTCCTGAACGATTTTTTAATTTCTTTTTTCACCACTAAAACGCATGAGACTTGTAGTTTTCACAAATGTTTTCATTTTTGATGAGACGGTTAATGAAAGAAGTTTAATCGCCGGCAAACGAAAACCTGCGATTTCCCGTAAATCCCGGGCTTGGCCCGTATAGTCGAATGTATACAAAGAAAGTACCCTGTGAGTAAACTCATCTCCAAAACGATTTTTTAAATTATCTTTTCACCACTAAAACGCATGAGACTTGTAGTTTTCAAAAATGTTTTCATTTTTGATGGGACGGTTAATGAAAGAAGTTTAATCGCCGGCAAACGAAAACCCGCCATTTCCCGTAAACCCCGGACTCGACCCGTATAGTCAAAAGTACACAAAGAAAGTACCCAGGGAGTAAACTCATTTCCCGAACGATTTTTTATATTATTTTTTTACCACTAAACGCATGACACTTGTAGTTTTCAAAAATATTTTCATATTTGATGGGACGCTGAATAAAAGAAGTTTAATCGCCGGCAAACGAAAATCCGCGATTTTCCGTAAATCCCGGACTCGGCCCGTATAGTCAAAAGTATACAAAGAAAGTACCCAGGGAGTAAACTCATTTCCCGAACGATTTTTTAAATTATTTTTTCACCACTAAAACGCATGAGACTTGTAGTTTTCAAAAATGTTTTCATTTTTGATGAGACGCTTAATGAAAGAGGTTTAATCGCCGGCAAACGAAATCCCGCGTTTTCCCGTAAATCCGGGGCTTGGCCCGTATAGTCGAATGTATACAATGAAAGTACCCAGGGAGTAAACTCATTTCCCGAACGATTTTTTAAATTACTTTTTCACCACTAAAACGCATGAGACTTGTAGTTTTTAAAAATGTTTTCATTTTTGATGAGACGCTGAATAAAAGACGTTTAATCGCCGGCAAACGAAAACCCGCGATTTCCCGTAAATCCCGGACTCGGCCCGTATAGTTAAAAGTATACAAGGAAAGTACCCAGTGAGTAAACTCATTTCCCGAACAAATTTTTAAGTTATTTTTTCACCACTAAAACGTATGAGACTTGTAGTTTTCAAAAATTTTTTCATTTTTGATGAGACGCTGAATAAAAGAAGTTTAATCGCCGGCAAACGAAAACCTGCAATTTCCCGTAAATCCTAGACTCGTCCCGTATAGTCAAAAGTATACAAAGAAAGTACCCAGAGAGTAAACTCATTTCCCAAACGATTTTTTAAATTATTATTTCACCACTAAAGCCCAAGAGACTTGTAGTTTTTAAAAATGTTTTCATTTTTAATGAGACGCTTAATGAAAGAGGTTTAATCGCCGGCAAACGAAATCCCGCGTTTTCCCGTAAATCCGGGGCTTGGCCCGTATAGTCGAATGTATACAATGAAAGTACCCAGGGAGTAAACTCATTTCCCGAACGATTTTTTAAATTACTTTTTCACCACTAAAACGCATGAGACTTGTAGTTTTTAAAAATGTTTTCATTTTTGATGAGACGCTGAATAAAAGACGTTTAATCGCCGGCAAACGAAAACCCGCGATTTCCCGTAAATCCCGGACTCGGCCCGTATAGTTAAAAGTATACAAGGAAAGTACCCAGTGAGTAAACTCATTTCCCGAACAAATTTTTAAATTATTTTTTCACCACTAAAACGTATGAGACTTGTAGTTTTCAAAAATTTTTTCATTTTTGATGAGACGCTGAATAAAAGAAGTTTAATCGCCGGCAAACGAAAACCTGCAATTTCCCGTAAATCCCAGACTCGGCCCGTATAGTCAAAAGTATACAAAGAAAGTACCCAGAGAGTAAACTCATTTCCCAAACGATTTTTTAAATTATTATTTCACCACTAAAGCCCAAGAGACTTGTAGTTTTTAAAAATGTTTTCATTTTTGATGAGACGCTGAATAAAAGAAGTTTAATCGCCGGCAAACGAAAACCCGTAATTTCCCGTAAATCCCGGCCTCGGCCCGTATAGTCAAAAGTATACAAGGAAAGTACCCAGTCAGTAAACTCATTTCCCTAACGAATTTTTAAATTATTATTTCACCACTAAACGCATGACACTTGTAGTTTTCAAAAATGTTTTCATTTTTGATGAGACGCTTAATGAAAGAGGTTTAATCGCCGGCAAACGAAATCCCGCGTTTTCCCGTAAATCCCGGGCTTGGCCCGTATAGTCGAATGTATACAAAGAAAGTACCCAGGGAG
The DNA here is from genome assembly GCF_029227915.1 of Hydractinia symbiolongicarpus. NCBI lineage: Eukaryota > Metazoa > Cnidaria > Hydrozoa > Anthoathecata > Hydractiniidae > Hydractinia > Hydractinia symbiolongicarpus. The sequence continues at coordinate 1,107,892 of NC_079875.1, read as the reverse complement.
TAAACTTATTTCCCGAACGATTTTTTAAATTTTTTTTTCACCACTAAAACGCATGAGACTTGTAGTTTTCAAAAATGTTTTCATTTTTGATGAGACGCTTAATGAAAGAGGTGTAATCGCCGGAAAACGAAAACCCGCGATTTCCCGTAAATCCCGGGCTTGGCCCGTATAGTCGAATGTATACAAAGAAAGTACCCAGGGAGTAAACTCATTTCCCAAACGATTTTTTAAGTTACTTTTTCACCACTAAAACGCATGAGATTTGTAGTTTTTAAAAATGTTTTCATTTTTGATGAGACGCTGAATAAAAGAAGTTTAATCGCCGGCAAACGAAAACCTGCGATTTCCCGTAAATCCTGGAATCGGCCCGTATAGTCAAAAGTATACAAAGAAAGTACCCAGGGAGTAAACTCATTTCCCAAACGATTTTTTAAATTATTATTTCACCACTAAAGCCCATGAGACTTGTAGTTTTTAAAAATGTTTTCATTTTTGATGAGACGCTGAATAAAAGAAGTTTAATCTCCGGCAAACGAAAACCCGCGATTTCCCGTAAATCCCGGACTCGGCCCGTATAGTTAAAAGTATACAAGGAAAGTACCCAGTGAGTAAACTCATTTCCCGAATGAATTTTTAAATTATTTTTTCACCACTAAAACGTATGAGACTTGTAGTTTTCAAAAATGTTTTCATTTTTGATGAGACGCTGAATAAAAGAAGTTTAATCGCCGGCAAACAAAAACCTGCGATTTCCCGTAAATCCCGGACTCGGCCCGTATAGTCAAAAGTATACAAAGAAAGTACCCAGGGTGTAAACTCATTTCCCGAACGATTTTTTAAATTATTTTTTCACCACTAAAACGCATGAGACTTGTTGTTTTCAAAAATGTTTTCCTTTTTGATGAGACGCTGAATAAAAGAAGTTTAATCGCCGGCAAACGAAAACCTGCGATTTCCCGTAAATCCCGTACTCGGCCCGTATAGTCAAAAGTATACAAAGAAAGTACCCAGGGAGTAAACTCATTTCCCAAACGATTTTTTAAATTATTATTTCACCACTAAAGCCCAAGAGACTTGTAGTTTTTAAAAATGTTTTCATTTTTGATGAGACGCTGAATAAAAGAAGTTTAATCGCCGGCAAACGAAAATCCGCGATTTCCTGTAAATCCCGGACTCGGCCTGTATAGTTCAAAGTATACAAAGAAAGTACCCAGGGAGTAAACTCATTTCCTGAACGATTTTTTAATTTTTTTTTTCACCACTAAAACGCATGAGACTTGTAGTTTTCAAAAATGTTTTCATTTTTGATGAGACGGTTAATGAAAGAAGTTTAATCGCCGGCAAACGAAAACCCGCGATTTCCCGTAAATCCCGGGCTTGGCCCGTATAGTCGAATGTATACAAAGAAAGTACCCTGTGAGTAAACTCATTTCCAAAACGATTTTTTAAATTATCTTTTCACCACTAAAACGGATGAAACTTGTGGTTTTCAAAAATGTTTTCATTTTTGATGAGACGGGTAATGAAAGAAGTTTAATCGCCGGCAAACGAAAACCCGCCATTTCCCGTAAACCCCGGACTCGACCCGTATAGTCAAAAGTACACAAAGAAAGTACCCAGGGAGTAAACTCATTTCCCGAACGATTTTTTATATTATTTTTTTACCACTAAACGCATGACACTTGTAGTTTTCGAAAATATTTTCATATTTGATGGGACGCTGAATAAAAGAAGTTTAATCGCCGGCAAACGAACATCCGCGATTTTCCGTAAATCCCGGACTCGGCCCGTATAGTCAAAAGTATACAAAGAAAGTACCCAGGGAGTAAACTCATTTCCCGAACGATTTTTTAAATTATTTTTTCACCACTAAAACGCATGAGACTTGTAGTTTTCAAAAATGTTTTCATTTTTGATGAGACGCTTAATGAAAGAGGTTTAATCGCCGGCAAACGAAATCCCGCGTTTTCCCGTAAATCCGGGGCTTGGCCCGTATAGTCGAATGTATACAAAGAAAGTACCCAGGGAGTAAACTCATTTCCCGAACGATTTTTTAAGTTACTTTTTCACCACTAAAACGCATGAGATTTGTAGTTTTTAAAAATGTTTTCATTTTTGATGAGACGCTGAATAAAAGAAGTTTAATCGCCGGCAAACGAAAACCTGCGATTTCCCGTAAATCCTGGACTCGGCCCGTATAGTCAAAAGTATACAAAGAAAGTACCCAGGGAGTAAACTCATTTCCCAAACGATTTTTTAAATTATTATTTCACCGCTAAAGCCCATGAGACTTGTAGTTTTTAAAAATGTTTTCATTTTTGATGAGACGCTGAATAAAAGAAGTTTAATCTCCGGCAAACGAACACCCGCGATTTCCCGTAAATCCCGGACTCGGCCCGTATAGTTAAAAGTATACAAGGAAAGTACCCAGTGAGTAAACTCATTTCCCGAACGAATTTTTAAATTATTTCTTCACCACTAAAACGTATGAGACTTGTAGTTTTCAAAAATGTTTTCATTTTTGATGAGACGCTGAATAAAAGAAGTTTAATCGCCGGCAAACGAAAACCTGCGATTTCCCGTAATTCCCGGACTCGGCCCGTATAGTCAAAAGTATACAAAGAAAGTACCCAGGGTGTAAACTCATTTCCCGAACGATTTTTTAAATTATTTTTTCACCACTAAAACGCATGAGACTTGTTGTTTTCAAAAATGTTTTCCTTTTTGATGAGACGCTGAATAAAAGAAGTTTAATCGCCGGCAAACGAAAACCTGCGATTTCCCGTAAATCCCGTACTCGGCCCGTATAGTCAAAAGTATACAAAGAAAGTACCCAGGGAGTAAACTCATTTCCCAAACGATTTTTTAAATTATTATTTCACCACTAAAGCCCAAGAGACTTGTAGTTTTTAAAAATGTTTTCATTTTTGATGAGACGCTGAATAAAAGAAGTTTAATCGCCGGCAAACGAAAACCCGCAATTTCCCGTAAATCCCGGCCTCGGCCTGTATAGTCAAAAGTATACAAGGAAAGTACCCAGTCAGTAAACTCATTTCCCTAACGAATTTTTAAATTATTATTTCACCACTAAAAGCATGACACTTGTAGTTTTCAAAAATGTTTTCATTTTTGATGAGACGCTTAATAAAAGAGGTTTAATCGCCGGCAAACGAAATCCCGCCTTTTCCCGTAAATCCGGGGCTTGGCCCGTATAGTCGAATGTATACAAAGAAAGTATCCAGGGAGTAAACTCATTTCCCGAACGATTTTTTAAATTTTTTTTTCACCACTAAAACGCATGAGACTTGTAGTTTTCAAAAATGTTTACATTTTTGATGAGACGCTTAATGAAAGACGTTTAATCGCCGGAAAACGAAAACCTGCGATTTCCCGTAAATCCCGGGCTTGGCCCGTATAGTCGAATGTATACAAAGAAAGTACCCTGTGAGTAAACTCATTTCCAGAACGATTTTTTAAATTATTTTTTCACCACTAAATCGCATAAGACTTGTAGTTTTTAAAAATGTTTTCATTTTTGATGAAACGCTGAATAAAAGAAGTTTAATCGCCAGCAAACGAAAACCCGCGATTTCCCGTAAATCCCGGGTTGGCCCGTATAGTCAAAAGTATACAAAGAAAGTACCCAGGGAGTAAACTCATTTCCCGAACGATTTTTTAAATTATTTTTTCACCACTAAAACGCATGAGACTTGTAGTTTTCAAAAATGTTTTCATTTTTGATGAGACGCTGAATAAAAGCAGTTTAATCGCCGGCAAACGAAAACCTGCGATTTCCCGTAAATCCCGGACTCAGTCCGTATAGTCAAAAGTATACAAAGAAAGTACCCAGGGAGTAAACTCATTTCCCGAACGATTTTTTAAATTACTTTTTCACCACTAAAACGCATGAGACTTGTAGTTTTCAAAAATGTTTTCATTTCTGATGAGACGCTGAATAAAAGAAGTTTAATCGCCCGCAAACGAAAACCCGCGATTTCCCGTAAATCCCGGACTCGGCCCGTATAGTTAAAAGTATACAAGGAAAGTACCCAGTGAGTAAACTCATTTCCAGAACGAATTTTTAAATTATTTTTTCACCACTAAAACGTATGAGACTTGTAGTTTTCAAAAATGTTTTCATTTTTGATGAGACGCTGAATAAAAAAAGTTTAATCGCCGGCAAACGAAAACCTGCGATTTCCCGTAAATCCCGGACTCGGTCCGTATAGTCAAAAGTATACAAAGAAAGTACCCAGGGTGTAAACTCATTTCCCGAACGATTTTTTAAATTATTTTTTCACCACTAAAACGCATGAGACTTGTAGTTTTCAAAAATGTTTTCCTTTTTGATGAGACGCTTAATGAAAAAGGTTTAATCGCCGGCAAACAAAATCCCTCGATTTCCCATAAATCCCGGGCTTGGCCCGTATAGTCGAATGTATACAAAGAAAGTACCCAAGGAGTAAACTCATTTCCCGAACGATTTTTTAATTTTTTTTTCACCACTAAAACGCATGAGACTTGTAGTTTTCAAAAATTTTTTCATTTTTGATGAGACGGTTAATGAAAGAAGTTTAATCGCCGGCAAACGAAAACCCGCGATTTCCCGTAAATCCCGGGCTTGGCCCGTATAGTCGAATGTATACAAAGAAAGTACCCTGTGAGTAAACTCATTTCCCGAACGATTTTTTAAATTATTTTTTCACCAATAAAACGCATGAGACTTGTAGTTTTCGGAAATGTTTTCATTTTTGATGAGACGCTTAATGAAAGTGGTTTAATCGCCAGCAAACGAAAACCCGCGATTTCCCGTAAATCCCGGGCTTGGCCCGTATAGTCGAATGTACACAAAGAAAGTACCCTGTGAGTAAACTCATTTCCAAAACAATTTTTTAAATTATCTTTTCACTACTAAAACGCATGAGACTTGTAGTTTTCAAAAATGTTTTCATTTTTGATGAGACGCTGAATAAAAGAAGTTTAATCGCCGGCAAACGAAAACCCGCCATTTCCCGTAAACCCCGGACTTGACCCGTGTATTCAAAAGTATGCAAAGAAAGTACCCAGGGAGTAAACTCATTTCCCAAACGATTTTTTATATTATTCTTTTACCACTAAACGCATGAGACTTGTAGTTTTCAAAAATATTTTCATAATTGATGGGACGCTGAATAAAAGAAGTTTAATCGCCGGCAAACGAAAATCCGCGATTTTCCGTAAATCCCGGATTCGGCCCGTAAAGTCAAAAGTATACAAAGAAAGTACCCAGTGAGTAAACTCATTTCCCAAACGATTTTTTAAATTATTATTTCACCACTAAAGCCCATGAGACTTGTAGTTTTTAAAAATGTTTTCATTTTTGATGAGACGCTGAATAAAGGAAGTTTAATCGCCCTCAAACGAAAATCCGCGATTTCCCGTAAATCCCGGACTCGGCCCGTATAGTCCAAAGTATACAAGAGAGTACCCAGGGAGTAAACTCATTTTCCGAACGATTTTTTAAATTATTTTTTCACCACTAAAACGCATGAGACTTGTAGTTTTCAAAAATGTTTTCATTTTTGATGAGACGCTTAATGAAAGAGGTTTAATCGCGGGCAAACGAAATCCCTCGATTTCCCGTAAATCCCGGGCTTGGCCCGTATAGTCGAATGTATACAAAGAAAGTACCCAGGGAGTAAACTCATTTCCCGAACGATTTTTTAATTTTTTTTTCACCACTAAAACGCATGAGACTTGTAGTTTTCAAAAATTTTTCATTTTTGATGAGACGGTTAATGAAAGAAGTTTAATCGCCGGCAAACGAAAACCCGCGATTTCCCGTAAATCCCGGGTTTGGCCCGTATAGTCGAATGTATACAAAGAAAGTACCCTGTGAGTAAACTCATTTTCCGAACGATTTTTTAAAATATTTTTTCACCAATAAAACGCATGAGACTTGTAGTTTTCAGAAATGTTTTCATTTTTGATGAGACGCTTAATGAAAGTGGTTTAATCGCCAGCAAACGAAAACCCGCGATTTCCCGTAAATCCCGGGCTTGGCCCGTATAGTCGAATGTATACAAAGAAAGTACCCTGTGAGTAAACTCATTTCCAAAACGATTTTTTAAATTATCTTTTCACTACTAAAACGCACGAGACTTGTAGTTTTCAAAAATGTTTTCATTTTTGATAAGACGCTGAATAAAAGATGTTTAATCGCCGGCAAACGAAAACCCGCCATTTCCCGTAAACCCCGGACTTGACCCGTATATTCAAAAGTATACGAAGAAAGTACCCAGGGAGTAAACTCATTTCCCGAACGATTTTTTATATTATTTTTTTACCACTAAACGCATGAGACTTGTAGTTTTCAAAAATATTTTCATATTTGATGGGACGCTGAATAAAAGAAGTTTAATCGCCGGCAAACGAAAATCCGCGATTTTCCGTAAATCCCGGACTCGGCCCGTAAAGTCAAAAGTATACAAAGAAAGTACTCAGGGAGTAAACTCATTTCCCGAACGATTTTTTAAATTATTTTTTCACCACTAAAACGCATGAGACTTGTAGTTTTCAAAAATGTTTTCATTTTTGATGAGACGCTGAATAAAAGAAGTTTAATCGCCGGCAAACGAAAACCCGCCATTTCCCGTAAACCCCGGACTTGACCCGTATATTCAAAAGTATACAAAGAAAGTACCCAGGGAGTAAACTCATTTCCCGAACGATTTTTTATATTATTTTTTTACCACTAAACGCATGAGACTTGTAGTTTTCAAAAATATTTTCATATTTGATGGGACGCTGAATAAAAGAAGTTTAATCGCCGGCAAACGAAAATCCGCGATTTTCCGTAAATCCCGTACTCGGCCTGTAAAGTCAAAAGTATACAAAGAAAGTATCCAGGAAGTAAACTCATTTCCCGAACGATTTTTTAAATTTTTTTTTCACCACTAAAACGCATGAGACTTGTAGTTTTCAAAAATGTTTACATTTTTGATGAGACGCTTAATGAAAGAGGTTTAATCGCCGGAAAACGAAAACCCGCGATTTCCCGTAAATCCCGGGCTTGGCCCGTATAGTCGAATGTATACAAAGAAAGTACCCTGTGAGTAAACTCATTTCCAGAACGATTTTTTAAATTATTTTTTCACCACTAAATCGCATAAGGCTTGTAGTTTTTAAAAAAGTTTTCATTTTTGATGAAACGCTGAATAAAAGAAGTTTAATCGCCGGCAAACGAAAACCCGCGATTTCCCGTAAATCCCGGCTTGGCCCGTATAGTCAAAAGTATACAAAGAAAGTACCCAGGGAGTAAACTCATTTCCCGAACGATTTTTTATATTATTTTTTTACCACTAAACGCATGAGACTTGTAGTTTTCAAAAATATTTTCATATTTGATGGGACGCTGAATAAAAGAAGTTTAATCGCCGGCAAACGAAAATCCGCGATTTTCCGTAAATCCCGTACTCGGCCCGTAAAGTCAAAAGTATACAAAGAAAGTATCCAGGGAGTAAACTCATTTCCCGAACGATTTTTTAAATTTTTTTTTCACCACTAAAACGCATGAGACTTGTAGTTTTCAAAAATGTTTACATTTTTGATGAGACGCTTAATGAAAGAGGTTTAATCGCCGGAAAACGAAAACCCGCGATTTTCCGTAAATCCCGGACTCGGCCCGTAAAGTCAAAAGTATACAAAGAAAGTACCCAGGGAGTAAACTCATTTCCCGAACGATTTTTTAAATTATTTTTTCACCACTAAAACGCATGAGACTTGTAGTTTTTAAAAATGTTTTCATTTTTGATGAGACGCTGAATAAAAGAAGTTTAATCGCCGGCAAACAAAAATCCGCGATTTTCCGTAAATCCCGTACTCGGCCCGTAAAGTCAAAAGTATACAAAGAAAGTATCCAGGGAGTAAACTCATTTCCCGAACGATTTTTTAAATTTTTTTTTCACCACTAAAACGCATGAGACTTGTAGTTTTCAAAAATGTTTACATTTTTGATGAGACGCTTAATGAAAGAGGTTTAATCGCCGGAAAACGAAAACCCGCGATTTCCCGTAAATCCCGGGCTTGGCCCGTATAGTCGAATGTATACAAAGAAAGTACCCTGTGAGTAAACTCATTTCCAGAGCGATTTTTTAAATTATTTTTTCACCACTAAATCGCATAAGACTTGTAGTTTTTAAAAAAGTTTTCATTTTTGATGAAACGCTGAATAAAAGAAGTTTAATCGCCGGCAAACGAAAACCCGCGATTTCCCGTAAATCCCGGCTTGGCCCGTATAGTCAAAAGTATACAAAGAAAGTACCCAGGGAGTAAACTCATTTCCCGAACGATTTTTTAAATTATTTTTTCACCACTAAAACGCATGAGACTTGTAGTTTTCAAAAATGTTTTCATTTTTGATGAGACGCTGAATAAAAGAAGTTTAATCGCCGGCAAACGAAAACCCGCCATTTCCCGTAAACCCCGGACTTGACCCGTATATTCAAAAGTATACAAAGAAAGTACCCAGGGAGTAAACTCATTTCCCGAACGATTTTTTATATTATTTTTTTACCACTAAACGCATGAGACTTGTAGTTTTCAAAAATATTTTCATATTTGATGGGACGCTGAATAAAAGAAGTTTAATCGCCGGCAAACGAAAATCCGCGATTTTCCGTAAATCCCGTACTCGGCCCGTAAAGTCAAAAGTATACAAAGAAAGTATCCAGGGAGTAAACTCATTTCCAGAACGATTTTTTAAATTATTTTTTCACCACTAAATCGCATAAGACTTGTAGTTTTTAAAAATGTTTTCATTTTTGATGAAACGCTGAATAAAAGAAGTTTAATCGCCGGCAAACGAAAACCCGCGATTTCCCGTAAATCCCGGCTTGGCCCGTATAGTCACAAGTATACAAAGAAAGTACCCAGGGAGTAAACTCATTTCCCAAACGATTTTTTAAATTATTATTTCACCACTAAAACGCATAAGACTTGTAGTTTTCAAAAATGTTTTCATTTCTGATGAGACGCTGAATAAAAGAAGTTTATTCGCCCGCAAACGAAAACCCGCGATTTCCCGTAAATCCCGGACTCGGCCCGTATAGTTAAAAGTATACAAGGAAAGTACCCAGTGAGTAAACTCATTTCCAGAACGAATTTTTAAATTTTTTTTTCACCACTAAAACGCATGAGACTTGTAGTTTTCAAAAATGTTTACATTTTTGATGAGACGCTTAATGAAAGAGGTTTAATCGCCGGAAAACGAAAACCCGCGATTTCCCGTAAATCCCGGGCTTGGCCCGTATAGTCGAATGTATACAAAGAAAGTACCCTGTGAGTAAACTCATTTCCAGAACGATTTTTTAAATTACTTTTTCACCACTAAAACGCATGAGACTTATAGTTTTTAAAAATGTTTTCATTTTTGATGAGACGCTGAATAAAAGAAGTTTAATCGCCGGCAAACGAACACCTGCGATTTCCCGTAAATCCTGGACTCGGCCCGTATAGTCAAAAGTATACAAAGAAAGTACCCAGGGAGTAAACTCATTTCCCAAACGATTTTTTAAATTATTATTTCACCACTAAAACGCATAAGACTTGTAGTTTTCAAAAATGTTTTCATTTCTGATGAGACGCTGAATAAAAGAAGTTTAATCGCCCGCAAACGAAAACCCGCGATTTCCCGTAAATCCCGGACTCGGCCCGTATAGTTAAAAGTATACAAGGAAAGTACCCAGTGAGTAAACTCATTTCCAGAACGAATTTTTAAATTTTTTTTTCACCACTAAAACGCATGAGACTTGTAGTTTTCAAAAATGTTTACATTTTTGATGAGACGCTTAATGAAAGAGGTTTAATCGCCGGAAAACGAAAACCCGCGATTTCCCGTAAATCCCGGGCTTGGCCCGTATAGTCGAATGTATACAAAGAAAGTACCCTGTGAGTAAACTCATTTCCAGAACGATTTTTTAAATTATTTTTTCACCACTAAATCGCATAAGACTTGTAGTTTTTAAAAATGTTTTCATTTTTGATGAAACGCTGAATAAAAGAAGTTTAATCGCCGGCAAACGAAAACCCGCGATTTCCCGTAAATCCCGGACTCGGCCCGTATAGTTAAAAGTATACAAGGAAAGTACCCAGTGAGTAAACTCATTTCCAGAACGAATTTTTAAATTTTTTTTTCACCACTAAAACGCATGAGACTTGTAGTTTTCAAAAATGTTTACATTTTTGATGAGACGCTTAATGAAAGAGGTTTAATCGCCGGAAAACGAAAACCCGCGATTTCCCGTAAATCCCGGGCTTGGCCCGTATAGTCGAATGTATACAAAGAAAGTACCCTGTGAGTAAACTCATTTCCAGAACGATTTTTTAAATTATTTTTTCACCACTAAATCGCATAAGACTTGTAGTTTTTAAAAATGTTTTCATTTTTGATGAAACGCTGAATAAAAGAAGTTTAATCGCCGGCAAACGAAAACCCGCGATTTCCCGTAAATCCCGGCTTGGCCCGTATAGTCACAAGTATACAAAGAAAGTACCCAGGGAGTAAACTCATTTCCCGAACGATTTTTTAAATTATTTTTTCACCACTATAACGCATGAGACTTGTAGTTTTCAAAAATGTTTTCATTTTTGATGAGACGCTGAATAAAAGCAGTTTAATCGCCGGCAAACGAAAACCTGCGATTTCCCGTAAATCCCGGACTCAGTCCGTATAGTCAAAAGTATACAAAGAAAGTACCCAGGGAGTAAACTCATTTCCCGAACGATTTTTTAAATTACTTTTTCACCACTAAAACGCATGAGACTTATAGTTTTTAAAAATGTTTTCATTTTTGATGAGACGCTGAATAAAAGAAGTTTAATCGCCGGCAAACGAAAACCTGCGATTTCCCGTAAATCCTGGACTCGGCCCGTATAGTCAAAAGTATACAAAGAAAGTACCCAGGGAGTAAACTCATTTCCCAAACGATTTTTTAAATTATTATTTCACCACTAAAACGCATAAGACTTGTAGTTTTCAAAAATGTTTTCATTTCTGATGAGACGCTGAATAAAAGAAGTTTATTCGCCCGCAAACGAAAACCCGCGATTTCCCGTAAATCCCGGACTCGGCCCGTATAGTCAAAAGTATACAAAGAAAGTACCCAGGGAGTAAACTCATTTCCCAAACGATTTTTTAAATTATTATTTCACCACTAAAACGCATAAGACTTGTAGTTTTCAAAAATGTTTTCATTTCTGATGAGACGCTGAATAAAAGAAGTTTAATCGCCCGCAAACGAAAACCCGCGATTTCCCGTAAATCCCGGACTCGGCCCGTATAGTTAAAAGTATACAAGGAAAGTACCCAGTGAGTAAACTCATTTCCAGAACGAATTTTTAAATTTTTTTTTCACCACTAAAACGCATGAGACTTGTAGTTTTCAAAAATGTTTACATTTTTGATGAGACGCTTAATGAAAGAGGTTTAATCGCCGGAAAACGAAAACCCGCGATTTCCCGTAAATCCCGGGCTTGGCCCGTATAGTCGAATGTATACAAAGAAAGTACCCTGTGAGTAAACTCATTTCCAGAACGATTTTTTAAATTATTTTTTCACCACTAAATCGCATAAGACTTGTAGTTTTTAAAAATGTTTTCATTTTTGATGAAACGCTGAATAAAAGAAGTTTAATCGCCGGCAAACGAAAACCCGCGATTTCCCGTAAATCCCGGCTTGGCCCGTATAGTCACAAGTATACAAAGAAAGTACCCAGGGAGTAAACTCATTTCCCGAACAATTTTTTAAATTATTTTTTCACCACTATAACGCATGAGACTTGTAGTTTTCAAAAATGTTTTCATTTTTGATGAGACGCTGAATAAAAGCAGTTTAATCGCCGGCAAACGAAAACCCGCGATTTCCCGTAAATCCCGGACTCGGCCCGTATAGTTAAAAGTATACAAGGAAAGTACCCAGTGAGTAAACTCATTTCCAGAACGAATTTTTAAATTTTTTTTTCACCACTAAAACGCATGAGACTTGTAGTTTTCAAAAATGTTTACATTTTTGATGAGACGCTTAATGAAAGAGGTTTAATCGCCGGAAAACGAAAACCCGCGATTTCCCGTAAATCCCGGGCTTGGCCCGTATAGTCGAATGTATACAAAGAAAGTACCCTGTGAGTAAACTCATTTCCAGAACGATTTTTTAAATTATTTTTTCACCACTAAATCGCATAAGACTTGTAGTTTTTAAAAATGTTTTCATTTTTGATGAAACGCTGAATAAAAAAAGTTTAATCGCCGGCAAACGAAATCCCTCGATTTCCCGTAAATCCCGGGCTTGGCCCGTATAGTCGAATGTATACAAAGAAAGTACCCAGGGAGTAAACTCATTTCCCGAACGATTTTTTAATTTTTTTTTCACCACTAAAACGCATGAGACTTGTAGTTTTCAAAAATTTTTTCATTTTTGATGAGACGGTTAATGAAAGAAGTTTAATCGCCGGCAAACGAAAACCTGCGATTTCCCGTAAATCCCGGGTTTGGCCCGTATAGTCGAAGGTATACAAAGAAAGTACCCTGTGAGTAAACTCATTTCCCGAACGATTTTTTAAATTATTTTTTCACCAATAAAACGCATGAGACTTGTAGTTTTCAGAAATGTTTTCATTTTTGATGAGACGCTTAATGAAAGTGGTTTAATCGCCAGCAAACGAAAACCCGCGATTTCCCGTAAATCCCGGGCTTGGCCCGTATAGTCGAATGTATACAAAGAAAGTACCCTGTGAGTAAACTCATTTCCAAAACGAATTTTTAAATTATCTTTTCACTACTAAAACGCATGAGACTTGTAGTTTTTAAAAATGTTTTCATTTTTGATAAGACGCTGAATAAAAGAAGTTTAATCGCCGGCAAACGAAAACCCGCCATTTCCCGTAAACCCCGGACTTGACCCGTATATTCAAAAGTATACGAAGAAAGTACCCAGGGAGTAAACTCATTTCCCGAACGATTTTTTATATTATTTTTTTACCACTAAACGCATGAGACTTGTAGTTTTCAAAAATATTTTCATATTTGATGGGACGCTGAATAAAAGAAGTTTAATCGCCGGCAAACGAAAATCCGCGATTTTCCGTAAATCCCGGACTCGGCCCGTAAAGTCAAAAGTATACAAAGAAAGTACCCAGGGAGTAAACTCATTTCCCAAACAATTTTTTAAGTTATTTTTTCACCACTAAAACGCATGAGACTTGTAGTTTTCAAAAATGTTTTCATTTTTGATGAGACGCTGAATAAAAGAAGTTTAATCGCCGGCAAACGAAAACCCGCCATTTCCCGTAAACCCCGGACTTGACCCGTATATTCAAAAGTATACAAAGAAAGTACCCAGGGAGTAAACTCATTTCCCGAATGATTTTTTATATTATTTTTTTACCACTAAACGCATGAGACTTGTAGTTTTCAAAAATATTTTCATATTTGATGGGACGCTGAATAAAAGAAGTTTAATCGCCGGCAAATAAAAATCCGCAATTTTCCGTAAATCCCGGACTCGGCCCGTAAAGTCAAAAGTATACAAAGAAAGTACCCAGGGAGTAAACTCATTTCCCGAACGATTTTTTAAATTATTTTTTCACCACTAAAACGCATGAGACTTGTAGTTTTCAAAAATGTTTTCATTTTTGATGAGACGCTTAATGAAAGAGGTTTAATCGCCGGAAAACTATAACCCACGATTTCCCGTAAATCCCGGGCTTGGCCCGTATAGTCGAATGTATACAAAGAAAGTACCCAGGGAGTAAACTCATTTCCCGAACGATTTTTTATTTTTTTTTTCACCACTAAAACGCATGAGACTTGTAGTTTTCAAAAATGTTTTCATTTTTGATAAGACGCTGAATAAAAGATGTTTAATCGCCGGCAAACGAAAACCCGCCATTTCCCGTAAACCCCGGACTTGACCCGTATATTCAAAAGTATACGAAGAAAGTACCCAGGGAGTAAACTCATTTCCCGAACGATTTTTTATATTATTTTTTTACCACTAAACGCATGAGACTTGTAGTTTTCAAAAATATTTTCATATTTGATGGGACGCTGAATAAAAGAAGTTTAATCGCCGGCAAACGAAAATCCGCGATTTTCCGTAAATCCCGGACTCGGCCCGTAAAGTCAAAAGTATACAAAGAAAGTACCCAGGGAGTAAACTCATTTCCCGAACGATTTTTTAAATTATTTTTTCACCACTAAAACGCATGAGACTTGTAGTTTTCAAAAATGTTTTCATTTTTGATGAGACGCTGAATAAAAGAAGTTTAATCGTCGGCAAACGAAAACCCGCCATTTCCCGTAAACCCCGGACTTGACCCGTATATTCAAAAGTATACAAAGAAAGTACCCAGGGAGTAAACTCATTTTCCGAACGATTTTTTATATTATTTTTTTACCACTAAACGCATGAGACTTGTAGTTTTCAAAAATATTTTCATATTTGATGGGACGCTGAATAAAAGAAGTTTAATCGCCGGCAAATAAAAATCCGCAATTTTCCGTAAATCCCGGACTCGGCCCGTAAAGTCAAAAGTATACAAAGAAAGTACCCAGGGAGTAAACTCATTTCCCGAACGATTTTTTAAATTATTTTTTCACCACTAAAACGCATGAGACTTGTAGTTTTCAAAAATGTTTTCATTTTTGATGAGACGCTTAATGAAAGAGGTTTAATCGCCGGAAAACTATAACCCACGATTTCCCGTAAATCCCGGGCTTGGCCCGTATAGTCGAATGTATACAAAGAAAGTACCCAGGGAGTAAACTCATTTCCCGAACGATTTTTTATTTTTTTTTCACCACTAAAACGCATGAGACTTGTAGTTTTCAAAAATGTTTTCATTTTTGATAAGACGCTGAATAAAAGATGTTTAATCGCCGGCAAACGAAAACCCGCCATTTCCCGTAAACCCCGGACTTGACCCGTATATTCAAAAGTATACGAAGAAAGTACCCAGGGAGTAAACTCATTTCCCGAACGATTTTTTATATTATTTTTTTACCACTAAACGCATGAGACTTGTAGTTTTCAAAAATATTTTCATATTTGATGGGACGCTGAATAAAAGAAGTTTAATCGCCGGCAAACGAAAATCCGCGATTTTCCGTAAATCCCGGACTCGGCCCGTAAAGTCAAAAGTATACAAAGAAAGTACCCAGGGAGTAAACTCATTTCCCGAACGATTTTTTAAATTATTTTTTCACCACTAAAACGCATGAGACTTGTAGTTTTCAAAAATGTTTTCATTTTTGATGAGACGCTGAATAAAAGAAGTTTAATCGCCGGCAAACGAAAACCCGCCATTTCCCGTAAACCCCGGACTTGACCCGTATATTCAAAAGTATACAAAGAAAGTACCCAGGGAGTAAACTCATTTTCCGAACGATTTTTTATATTATTTTTTTACCACTAAACGCATGAGACTTGTAGTTTTCAAAAATATTTTCATATTTGATGGGACGCTGAATAAAAGAAGTTTAATCGCCGGCAAACGAAAATCCGCGATTTTCCGTAAATCCCGGGCTTGGCCCGTATAGTCGAATGTATACAAAGAAAGTACCCTGTGAGTAAACTCATTTCCAGAACGATTTTTTAAATTATTTTTTCACCACTAAATCGCATAAGACTTGTAGTTTTTAAATATGTTTTCATTTTTGATGAAACGCTGAATAAAAGAAGTTTAATCGCCGGCAAACGAAAACCCGCGATTTCCCGTAAATCCCGGCTTGGCCCGTATAGTCAAAAGTATACAAAGAAAGTACCCAGGGAGTAAACTCATTTCCCGAACAATTTTTTAAATTACTTTTTCACCACTAAAACGCATGAGACTTATAGTTTTTAAAAATGTTTTCATTTTTGATGAGACGCTGAATAAAAGAAGTTTAATCGCCGGCAAACGAAAACCTGCGATTTCCCGTAAATCCTGGACTCGGCCCGTATAGTCAAAAGTATACAAAGAAAGTACCCAGGGAGTAAACTCATTTCCCAAACGATTTTTTAAATTATTATTTCACCACTAAAACGCATAAGACTTGTAGTTTTCAAAAATGTTTTCATTTCTGATGAGACGCTGAATAAAAGAAGTTTAATCGCCCGCAAACGAAAACCCGCGATTTCCCGTAAATCCCGGACTCGGCCCGTATAGTTAAAAGTATACAAGGAAAGTACCCAGTGAGTAAACTCATTTCCAGAACGAATTTTTAAATTATTTTTTCACCACTAAAACGTATGAGACTTGTAGTTTTCAAAAATATTTTCATTTTTGATAAGACGCTGAATAAAAGATGTTTAATCGCCGGCAAACGAAAATCCGCGATTTTCCGTAAATCCCGGACTCGGCCCGTAAAGTCAAAAGTATACAAAGAAAGTACCCAGGGAGTAAACTCATTTCCCGAACGATTTTTTAAATTATTTTTTCACCACTAAAACGCATGAGACTTGTAGTTTTCAAAAATGTTTTCATTTTTGATGAGACGCTGAATAAAAGAAGTTTAATCGCCGGCAAACGAAAACCCGCCATTTCCCGTAAACCCCGGACTTGACCCGTATATTCAAAAGTATACAAAGAAAGTACCCAGGGAGTAAACTCATTTTCCGAACGATTTTTTATATTATTTTTTTACCACTAAACGCATGAGACTTGTAGTTTTCAAAAATATTTTCATATTTGATGGGACGCTGAATAAAAGAAGTTTAATCGCCGGCAAACGAAAATCCGCGATTTTCCGTAAATCCCGGGCTTGGCCCGTATAGTCGAATGTATACAAAGAAAGTACCCTGTGAGTAAACTCATTTCCAGAACGATTTTTTAAATTATTTTTTCACCACTAAATCGCATAAGACTTGTAGTTTTTAAATATGTTTTCATTTTTGATGAAACGCTGAATAAAAGAAGTTTAATCGCCGGCAAACGAAAACCCGCGATTTCCCGTAAATCCCGGCTTGGCCCGTATAGTCAAAAGTATACAAAGAAAGTACCCAGGGAGTAAACTCATTTCCCGAACGATTTTTTAAATTACTTTTTCACCACTAAAACGCATGAGACTTATAGTTTTTAAAAATGTTTTCATTTTTGATGAGACGCTGAATAAAAGAAGTTTAATCGCCGGCAAACGAAAATCCGCGATTTTCCGTAAATCCCGGACTCGGCCCGTAAAGTCAAAAGTATACAAAGAAAGTACCCAGGGAGTAAACTCATTTCCCGAACGATTTTTTAAATTATTTTTTCACCACTAAAACGCATGAGACTTGTAGTTTTCAAAAATGTTTTCATTTTTGATGAGACGCTGAATAAAAGAAGTTTAATCGCCGGCAAACGAAAACCCGCCATTTCCCGTAAACCCCGGACTTGACCCGTATATTCAAAAGTATACAAAGAAAGTACCCAGGGAGTAAACTCATTTTCCGAACGATTTTTTATATTATTTTTTTACCACTAAACGCATGAGACTTGTAGTTTTCAAAAATATTTTCATATTTGATGGGACGCTGAATAAAAGAAGTTTAATCGCCGGCAAACGAAAATCCGCGATTTTCCGTAAATCCCGGGCTTGGCCCGTATAGTCGAATGTATACAAAGAAAGTACCCTGTGAGTAAACTCATTTCCAGAACGATTTTTTAAATTATTTTTTCACCACTAAATCGCATAAGACTTGTAGTTTTTAAATATGTTTTCATTTTTGATGAAACGCTGAATAAAAGAAGTTTAATCGCCGGCAAACGAAAACCCGCGATTTCCCGTAAATCCCGGCTTGGCCCGTATAGTCAAAAGTATACAAAGAAAGTACCCAGGGAGTAAACTCATTTCCCGAACGATTTTTTAAATTACTTTTTCACCACTAAAACGCATGAGACTTATAGTTTTTAAAAATGTTTTCATTTTTGATGAGACGCTGAATAAAAGAAGTTTAATCGCCGGCAAACGAAAACCTGCGATTTCCCGTAAATCCTGGACTCGGCCCGTATAGTCAAAAGTATACAAAGAAAGTACCCAGGGAGTAAACTCATTTCCCAAACGATTTTTTAAATTATTATTTCACCACTAAAACGTATGAGACTTGTAGTTTTCAAAAATATTTTCATTTTTGATAACACGCTGAATAAAAGATGTTTAATCGCCGGCAAACGAAAACCCGCCATTTCCCGTAAACCCCGGACTTGACCCGTATATTCAAAAGTATACGAAGAAAGTACCCAGGGAGTAAACTCATTTCCCGAACGATTTTTTATATTATTTTTTTACCACTAAACGCATGAGACTTGTAGTTTTCAAAAATATTTTCATATTTGATGGGACGCTGAATAAAAGAAGTTTAATCGCCGGCAAACGAAAATCCGCGATTTTCCGTAAATCCCGGACTCGGCCCGTAAAGTAAAAAGTATACAAAGAAAGTACCCAGGGAGTAAACTCATTTCCCGAACGATTTTTTAAATTATTTTTTCACCACTAAAACGCATGAGACTTGTAGTTTTCAAAAATGTTTTCATTTTTGATGAGACGCTGAATAAAAGAAGTTTAATCGCCGGCAAACGAAAACCCGCCATTTCCCGTAAACCCCGGACTTGACCCGTATATTCAAAAGTATACAAAGAAAGTACCCAGGGAGTAAACTCATTTTCCGAACGATTTTTTATATTATTTTTTTACCACTAAACGCATGAGACTTGTAGTTTTCAAAAATATTTTCATATTTGATGGGACGCTGAATAAAAGAAGTTTAATCGCCGGCAAACGAAAATCCGCGATTTTCCGTAAATCCCGGGCTTGGCCCGTATAGTCGAATGTATACAAAGAAAGTACCCTGTGAGTAAACTCATTTCCAGAACGATTTTTTAAATTATTTTTTCACCACTAAATCGCATAAGACTTGTAGTTTTTAAATATGTTTTCATTTTTGATGAAACGCTGAATAAAAGAAGTTTAATCGCCGGCAAACGAAAACCCGCGATTTCCCGTAAATCCCGGCTTGGCCCGTATAGTCAAAAGTATACAAAGAAAGTACCCAGGGAGTAAACTCATTTCCCGAACGATTTTTTAAATTACTTTTTCACCACTAAAACGCATGAGACTTATAGTTTTTAAAAATGTTTTCATTTTTGATGAGACGCTGAATAAAAGAAGTTTAATCGCCGGCAAACGAAAACCTGCGATTTCCCGTAAATCCTGGACTCGGCCCGTATAGTCAAAAGTATACAAAGAAAGTACCCAGGGAGTAAACTCATTTCCCAAACGATTTTTTAAATTATTATTTCACCACTAAAACGCATAAGACTTGTAGTTTTCAAAAATGTTTTCATTTCTGATGAGACGCTGAATAAAAGAAGTTTAATCGCCCGCAAACGAAAACCCGCGATTTCCCGTAAATCCCGGACTCGGCCCGTATACTTAAAAGTATACAAGGAAAGTACCCAGTGAGTAAACTCATTTCCAGAACGAATTTTTAAATTATTTTTTCACCACTAAAACGTATGAGACTTGTAGTTTTCAAAAATGTTTTCATTTTTGATGAGACGCTGAATAAAAGAAGTTTAATCGCCGGCAAACGAAAACCTGCGATTTCCCGTAAATCCCGGGCTTGGCCCGTATAGTCGAATGTATACAAAGAAAGTACCCAGGGAGTAAACTCATTTCCCGAACGATTTTTTAATTTTTTTTTCACCACTAAAACGCATGAGACTTGTAGTTTTCAAAACTTTTTTCATTTTTGATGAGACGGTTAATGAAAGAAGTTTAATCGCCGGCAAACGAAAACCTGCGATTTCCCGTAAATCCCGGGCTTGGCCCGTATAGTCGAATGTATACAAAGAAAGTACCCTGTGAGTAAACTCATTTCCCGAACGATTTTTTAAATTATTTTTTCACCAATAAAACGCATGAGACTTGTAGTTTTCGGAAATGTTTTCATTTTTGATGAGACGCTTAATGAAAGTGGTTTAATCGCCAGCAAACGAAAACCCGCGATTTCCCGTAAATCCCGGGCTTGGCCCGTATAGTCGAATGTACACAAAGAAAGTACCCAGGGAGTAAACTCATTTTCCGAACGATTTTTTATATTATTTTTTTACCACTAAACGCATGAGACTTGTAGTTTTCAAAAATATTTTCATATTTGATGGGACGCTGAATAAAAGAAGTTTAATCGCCGGCAAACGAAAATCCGCGATTTTCCGTAAATCCCGGGCTTGGCCCGTATAGTCGAATGTATACAAAGAAAGTACCCTGTGAGTAAACTCATTTCCAGAACGATTTTTTAAATTATTTTTTCACCACTAAATCGCATAAGACTTGTAGTTTTTAAATATGTTTTCATTTTTGATGAAACGCTGAATAAAAGAAGTTTAATCGCCGGCAAACGAAAACCCGCGATTTCCCGTAAATCCCGGCTTGGCCCGTATAGTCAAAAGTATACAAAGAAAGTACCCAGGGAGTAAACTCATTTCCCGAACGATTTTTTAAATTACTTTTTCACCACTAAAACGCATGAGACTTATAGTTTTTAAAAATGTTTTCATTTTTGATGAGACGCTGAATAAAAGAAGTTTAATCGCCGGCAAACGAAAACCTGCGATTTCCCGTAAATCCTGGACTCGGCCCGTATAGTCAAAAGTATACAAAGAAAGTACCCAGGGAGTAAACTCATTTCCCAAACGATTTTTTAAATTATTATTTCACCACTAAAACGCATAAGACTTGTAGTTTTCAAAAATGTTTTCATTTCTGATGAGACGCTGAATAAAAGAAGTTTAATCGCCCGCAAACGAAAACCCGCGATTTCCCGTAAATCCCGGACTCGGCCCGTATAGTTAAAAGTATACAAGGAAAGTACCCAGTGAGTAAACTCATTTCCAGAACGAATTTTTAAATTATTTTTTCACCACTAAAACGTATGAGACTTGTAGTTTTCAAAAATGTTTTCATTTTTGATGAGACGCTGAATAAAAGAAGTTTAATCGCCGGCAAACGAAAACCTGCGATTTCCCGTAAATCCCGGACTCGGTCCGTATAGTCAAAAGTATACAAAGAAAGTACCCAGGGTGTAAACTCATTTCCCGAACGATTTTTTAAATTATTTTTTCACCACTAAAACGCATGAGACTTGTAGTTTTCAAAAATGTTTTCCTTTTTGATGAGACGCTTAATGAAAGAGGTTTAATCGCCGGCAAACGAAATCCCTCGATTTCCCATAAATCCCGGGCTTGGCCCGTATAGTCGAATGTATACAAAGAAAGTACCCAGGGAGTAAACTCATTTCCCGAACGATTTTTTAATTTTTTTTTCACCACTAAAACGCATGAGACTTGTAGTTTTCAAAACTTTTTTCATTTTTGATGAGACGGTTAATGAAAGAAGTTTAATCGCCGGCAAACGAAAACCTGCGATTTCCCGTAAATCCCGGGCTTGGCCCGTATAGTCGAATGTATACAAAGAAAGTACCCTGTGAGTAAACTCATTTCCCGAACGATTTTTTAAATTATTTTTTCACCAATAAAACGCATGAGACTTGTAGTTTTCGGAAATGTTTTCATTTTTGATGAGACGCTTAATGAAAGTGGTTTAATCGCCAGCAAACGAAAACCCGCGATTTCCCGTAAATCCCGGGCTTGGCCCGTATAGTCGAATGTACACAAAGAAAGTACCCTGTGAGTAAACTCATTTCCAAAACGATTTTTTAAATTATCTTTTCACTACTAAAACGCATGAGACTTGTAGTTTTCAAAAATGTTTTCATTTTTGATGAGACGCTGAATAAAAGAAGTTTAATCGCCGGCAAACGAAAACCCGCCATTTCCCGTAAACCCCGGACTTGACCCGTATATTCAAAAGTATGCAAAGAAAGTACCCAGGGAGTAAACTCATTTCCCAAACGATTTTTTATATTATTTTTTTACCACTAAAGGCATGAGACTTGTAGTTTTCAAATATATTTTCATATTTGATGGGACGCTGAATAAAAGAAGTTTAATCGCCGGCAAACGAAAATCCGCGATTTTCCGTAAATCCCGGACTCGGCCCGTAAAGTCAAAAGTATACAAAGAAAGTACCCAGGGAGTAAACTCATTTCCCAAACGATTTTTTAAATTATTATTTCACCACTAAAGCCCATGAGACTTGTAGTTTTTAAAAATGTTTTCATTTTTGATGAGACGCTGATTAAAGGAAGTTTAATCGCCCTCAAACGAAAATCCGCGATTTCCCGTAAATCCCGGACTCGGCCCGTATAGTCCAAAGTATACAAGAGAGTACCCAGGGAGTAAACTCATTTTCCGAACGATTTTTTAAATTATTTTTTCACCACTAAATCGCATGAGACTTGTAGTTTTCAAAAATGTTTTCATTTTTGATGAGACGCTTAATGAAAGAGGTTTAATCGCGGGCAAACGAAATCCCTCGATTTCCCGTAAATCCCGGGCTTGGCCCGTATAGTCGAATGTATACAAAGAAAGTACCCAGGGAGTAAACTCATTTCCCGAACGATTTTTTAATTTTTTTTTCCCCACTAAAACGCATGAGACTTGTAGTTTTCAAAAATGTTTTCATTTCTGATGAGACGCTGAATAAAAGAAGTTTAATCGCCCGCAAACGAAAACCCGCGATTTCCCGTAAATCCCGGACTCGGCCCGTATAGTTAAAAGTATACAAGGAAAGTACCCAGTGAGTAAACTCATTTCCAGAACGAATTTTTAAATTATTTTTTCACCACTAAAACGTATGAGACTTGTAGTTTTCAAAAATGTTTTCATTTTTGATGAGACGCTGAATAAAAGAAGTTTAATCGCCGGCAAACGAAAACCTGCGATTTCCCGTAAATCCCGGACTCGGTCCGTATAGTCAAAAGTATACAAAGAAAGTACCCAGGGTGTAAACTCATTTCCCGAACGATTTTTTAAATTATTTTTTCACCACTAAAACGCATGAGACTTGTAGTTTTCAAAAATGTTTTCCTTTTTGATGAGACGCTTAATGAAAGAGGTTTAATCGCCGGCAAACGAAATCCCTCGATTTCCCATAAATCCCGGGCTTGGCCCGTATAGTCGAATGTATACAAAGAAAGTACCCAGGGAGTAAACTCATTTCCCGAACGATTTTTTAATTTTTTTTTCACCACTAAAACGCATGAGACTTGTAGTTTTCAAAACTTTTTTCATTTTTGATGAGACGGTTAATGAAAGAAGTTTAATCGCCGGCAAACGAAAACCTGCGATTTCCCGTAAATCCCGGGCTTGGCCCGTATAGTCGAATGTATACAAAGAAAGTACCCTGTGAGTAAACTCATTTCCCGAACGATTTTTTAAATTATTTTTTCACCAATAAAACGCATGAGACTTGTAGTTTTCGGAAATGTTTTCATTTTTGATGAGACGCCTAATGAAAGTGGTTTAATCGCCAGCAAACGAAAACCCGCGATTTCCCGTAAATCCCGGGCTTGGCCCGTATAGTCGAATGTACACAAAGAAAGTACCCTGTGAGTAAACTCATTTCCAAAACGATTTTTTAAATTATCTTTTCACTACTAAAACGCATGAGACTTGTAGTTTTCAAAAATGTTTTCATTTTTGATGAGACGCTGAATAAAAGAAGTTTAATCGCCGGCAAACGAAAACCCGCCATTTCCCGTAAACCCCGGACTTGACCCGTATATTCAAAAGTATGCAAAGAAAGTACCCAGGGAGTAAACTCATTTCCCAAACGATTTTTTATATTATTTTTTTACCACTAAAGGCATGAGACTTGTAGTTTTCAAAAATATTTTCATATTTGATGGGACGCTGAATAAAAGAAGTTTAATCGCCGGCAAACGAAAATCCGCGATTTTCCGTAAATCCCGGACTCGGCCCGTAAAGTCAAAAGTATACAAAGAAAGTACCCAGGGAGTAAACTCATTTCCCAAACGATTTTTTAAATTATTATTTCACCACTAAAGCCCATGAGACTTGTAGTTCTTAAAAATGTTTTCATTTTTGATGAGACGCTGATTAAAGGAAGTTTAATCGCCCTCAAACGAAAATCCGCGATTTCCCGTAAATCCCGGACTCGGCCCGTATAGTCCAAAGTATACAAGAGAGTACCCAGGGAGTAAACTCATTTTCCGAACGATTTTTTAAATTATTTTTTCACCACTAAATCGCATGAGACTTGTAGTTTTCAAAAATGTTTTCATTTTTGATGAGACGCTTAATGAAAGAGGTTTAATCGCGGGCAAACGAAATCCCTCGATTTCCCGTAAATCCCGGGCTTGGCCCGTATAGTCGAATGTATACAAAGAAAGTACCCAGGGAGTAAACTCATTTCCCGAACGATTTTTTAATTTTTTTTTCCCCACTAAAACGCATGAGACTTGTAGTTTTCAAAAATGTTTTCATTTCTGATGAGACGCTGAATAAAAGAAGTTTAATCGCCCGCAAACGAAAACCCGCGATTTCCCGTAAATCCCGGACTCGGCCCGTATAGTTAAAAGTATACAAGGAAAGTACCCAGTGAGTAAACTCATTTCCAGAACGAATTTTTAAATTATTTTTTCACCACTAAAACGTATGAGACTTGTAGTTTTCAAAAATGTTTTCATTTTTGATGAGACGCTGAATAAAAGAAGTTTAATCGCCGGCAAACGAAAACCTGCGATTTCCTGTAAATCCCGGACTCGGTCCGTATAGTCAAAAGTATACAAAGAAAGTACCCAGGGTGTAAACTCATTTCCCGAACGATTTTTTAAATTATTTTTTCACCACTAAAACGCATGAGACTTGTAGTTTTCAAAAATGTTTTCCTTTTTGATGAGACGCTTAATGAAAGAGGTTTAATCGCCGGCAAACGAAATCCCTCGATTTCCCATAAATCCCGGGCTTGGCCCGTATAGTCGAATGTATACAAAGAAAGTACCCAGGGAGTAAACTCATTTCCCGAACGATTTTTTAATTTTTTTTTCACCACTAAAACGCATGAGACTTGTAGTTTTCAAAACTTTTTTCATTTTTGATGAGACGGTTAATGAAAGAAGTTTAATCGCCGGCAAACGAAAACCCGCCATTTCCCGTAAACCCCGGACTTGACCCGTATATTCAAAAGTATGCAAAGAAAGTACCCAGGGAGTAAACTCATTTCCCAAACGATTTTTTATATTATTTTTTTACCACTAAAGGCATGAGACTTGTAGTTTTCAAAAATATTTTCATATTTGATGGGACGCTGAATAAAAGAAGTTTAATCGCCGGCAAACGAAAATCCGCGATTTTCCGTAAATCCCGGACTCGGCCCGTAAAGTCAAAAGTATACAAAGAAAGTACCCAGGGAGTAAACTCATTTCCCAAACGATTTTTTAAATTATTATTTCACCACTAAAGCCCATGAGACTTGTAGTTTTTAAAAATGTTTTCATTTTTGATGAGACGCTGATTAAAGGAAGTTTAATCGCCCTCAAACGAAAATCCGCGATTTCCCGTAAATCCCGGACTCGGCCCGTATAGTCCAAAGTATACAAGAGAGTACCCAGGGAGTAAACTCATTTCCCGAACGATTTTTTAAATTATTTTTTCACCAATAAAACGCATGAGACTTGTAGTTTTCGGAAATGTTTTCATTTTTGATGAGACGCTTAATGAAAGTGGTTTAATCGCCAGCAAACGAAAACCCGCGATTTCCCGTAAATCCCGGGCTTGGCCCGTATAGTCGAATGTATACAAAGAAAGTACCCAGGGAGTAAACTCATTTCCCGAACGATTTTTTAATTTTTTTTTCCCCACTAAAACGCATGAGACTTGTAGTTTTCAAAAAATTTTTCATTTTTGATGAGACGGTTAATGAAAGAAGTTTAATCGACGGCAAACGAAAACCCGCGATTTCCCGTAAATCCCGGGTTTGGCCCGTATAGTCGAATGTATACAAAGAAAGTACCCTGTGAGTAAACTCATTTCCCGAACGATTTTTTAAATTATTTTTTCACCAATAAAACGCATGAGACTTGTAGTTTTCAGAAATGTTTTCATTTTTGATGAGACGCTTAATGAAAGTGGTTTAATCGCCAGCAAACGAAAACCCGCGATTTCCCGTAAATCCCGGGCTTGGCCCGTATAGTCGAATGTATACAAAGAAAGTACCCTGTGAGTAAACTCATTTCCAAAACGATTTTTTAAATTATCTTTTCACTACTAAAACGCATGAGACTTGTAGTTTTCAAAAATGTTTTCATTTTTGATGAGACGCTGAATAAAAGAAGTTTAATCGCCGGGAAACGAAAACCCGCCATTTCCCGTAAACCCCGGACTTGACCCGTAAATTCAAAAGTATACAAAGAAAGTACCCTGTGAGTAAACTCATTTCCAAAACGATTTTTTAAATTATCTTTTCACCACTAAAACGCATGAGACTTGTAGTTTTCAAAAATGTTTTCATTTTTGATGAGACGGTTAATGAAAGAAGTTTAATCGCTGGTAAACGAAAACCCGCCCTTTCATGTAAACCCCGGACTCGACCCGTATAGTCAAAAGTATACAAAGAAAGTACCCAGGGAGTAAACTCATTTCCCGAACGATTTTTTATATTATTTTTTTACCACTAAACGCATGACACTTGTAGTTTTCAAAAATATTTTCATATTTGATGGGACGCTGAATAAAAGAAGTTTAATCGCCGGCAAACGAAAATCCGCGATTTTCCGTAAATCCCGGACTCGGCCCGTATAGTCAAAAGTATACAAAGAAAGTACCCAGGGAGTAAACTCATTTCCCGAACGATTTTTTAAATTATTTTTTCACCACTAAAACGCATGAGACTTGTAGTTTTCAAAAATGTTTTCATTTTTGATGAGACGCTTAATGAAAGAGGTTTAATCGCCGGCAAACGAAATCCCGCGTTTTCCCGTAAATCCGGGGCTTGGCCCGTATAGTCGAATGTATACAAAGAAAGTACCCAGAGAGTAAACTCATTTCCCGAACGATTTTTTAAATTACTTTTTTACCACTAAAACGCATGAGACTTGTAGTTTTTAAAAATGTTTTCATTTTTGATGAGACGCTGAATAAAAGAAGTTTAATCGCCGGCAAACGAAAACCTGCGATTTCCCGTAAATCCTGGACTCGGCCCGTATAGTCAAAAGTATACAAAGAAAGTACCCAGGGAGTAAACTCATTTCCCAAACGATTTTTTAAATTATTATTTCACCACTAAAGCCCATGAGACTTGTAGTTTTTAAAAATGTTTTCATTTTTGATGAGACGCTGAATAAAAGAAGTTTAATCGCCGGCAAACGAAAACCCTCGATTTCCCGTAAATCCCGGTCTCGGCCCGTATAGTTAAAAGTATACAAGGAAAGTACCCAGTCAGTAAACTCATTTCCCGAACGAATTTTTAAATTATTTTTTCACCACTAAAACGTATGAGACATGTAGTTTTCAAAAATGTTTTCATTTTTGATGAGACGCTGAATAAAAGTAGTTAAATCGCCGGCAAACGAAAACCCGCCATTTCCCGTAAACCCCGGACTTGGCCCGTATAGTCAAAAGTATACAAAGAAATTACAAAGGGAGTAAACTCATTTTCCGAACTATTTTTTAAATTATTTTTTCACCACTAGAACGCATGAGACTTGTAGTTTTCAAAAATGTTTTCATTTTTGATGAGACGGTTAATGAAAGAAGTTTAATCGCCGGCAAACGAAAACCTGCGATTTCCCGTAAATCCTGGACTCGGCCCGTATAGTCGAATGTATACAAAGAAAGTACCCAGGGAGTAAACTCATTTCCCAAACGATTTTTTAAATTATTATTTCACCACTAAAGCCCATGAGACTTGTAGTTTTTAAAAATGTTTTCATTTTTGATGAGACGCTGAATAAAAGAAGTTTAATCGCCGGCAAACGAAAACCCTCGATTTCCCGTAAATCCCGGTCTCGGCCCGTATAGTTAAAAGTATACAAGGAAAGTACCCAGTGAGTAAACTCATTTCCCGAACGAATTTTTAAATTATTTTTTCACCACTAAAACGTATGAGACTTGTAGCTTTCAAAAATGTTTTCATTTTTGATGAGACGCTGAATAAAAGTAGTTAAATCGCCGGCAAACGAAAACCCGCCATTTCCCGTAAACCCCGGACTCGGCCCGTATAGTCAAAAGTATACAAAGAAATTACCCAGGGAGTAAACTCATTTTCCGAACTATTTTTTAAATTATTTTTTCACCACTAAAACGCATGAGACTTGTAGTTTTCAAAAATGTTTTCATTTTTGATGAGACGGTTAATGAAAGAAGTTTAATCGCCGGCAAACGAAAACCCGCGATTTCCCATAAATCCCGGGCTTGGCCCGTATAGTCGAATGTATACAAAGAAAGTACCCTGTGAGTAAACTCATTTCCAAAACGATTTTTTAAATTATCTTTTCACCACTAAAACGCATGAGATTGTAGTTTTCAAAAATGTTTTCATTTTTGATGAGACGGTTAATGAAAGAAGTTTAATCGCCGGCAAACGAAAACCCGCCATTTGCCGTAAACCCCGGACTCGACCCGTATAGTCAAAAGTATACAAAGAAAGTACCCAGGGAGTAAACTCATTTCCCGAACGATTTTTTATATTATTTTTTTACCACTAAACGCATGACACTTGTAGTTTTCAAAAATATTTTCATATTTGATGGGACGCTGAATAAAAGAAGTTTAATCGCCGGCAAACGAAAATCCGCGATTTTCCGTAAATCCCGGACTCGGCCCGTATAGTCAAAAGTATACAAAGAAAGTACCCAGGGAGTAATCTCATTTCCCGAACGATTTTTTAAATTATTTTTTCACCACTAAAACGCATGAGACTTGTAGTTTTCAAAAATGTTTTCATTTTTGATGAGACGCTTAATGAAAGAGGTTTAATCGCCGGCAAACGAAATCCCGCGTTTTCCCGTAAATCCGGGGCTTGGCCCGTATAGTCGAATGTATACAAAGAAAGTACCCAGGGAGTAAACTCTTTTCCCGAACGGTTTTTTAAATTATTTCTTCACCACTACAACGCATGAGACTTGTAGTTTTTAAAAATGTTTTCATTTTTGATGAGACGCTGAATAAAAGAAGTTTAATCGCCGGCAAACGAAAACCCGCCATTTCCCGTAAACCCCGAACTCGGCCCGTATAGTCAAAAGTATACAAAGATAGTACCCAGGGAGTAAACTCATTTTCCGAACGATTTTTTAAATTATTTTTTCACCACTAAAACACATGAGACTTGTAGTTTTCAAAAATGTTTTCATTTTTGATGAGACGGTTAATGAAAGAAGTTTAATCGCCGGCAAACGAAAACCCGCGATTTCCCATAAACCCCGGGCTTGGCCCGTATAGTCGAATGTATACAAAGAAAGTACCCTGTGAGTAAACTCATTTCCAAAACGATTTTTTAAATTATCTTTTCACCACTAAAACGCATGAGACTTGTAGTTTTCAAAATTGTTTTCATTTTTGATGAGACGGCTAATGAAAGAAGTTTAATCGCCGGCAAACGAAAACCCGCCATTTGCTGTAAACCCCGGACTCGACCCGTATAGTCAAAAGTATACAAAGAAAGTACCCAGGGAGTAAACTCATTTCCCGAACGATTTTTTATATTATTTTTTTACCACTAAACGCATGACACTTGTAGTTTTCAAAAATATTTTCATATTTGATGGGACGCTGAATAAAAGAAGTTTAATCGCCGGCAAACGAAAATCCGCGATTTTCCGTAAATCCCGGACTCGGCCCGTATAGTCAAAAGTATACAAAGAAAGTACCCAGGGAGTAAACTCATTTCCCGAACGATTTTTTAAATTATTTTTTCACCACTAAAACGCATGAGACTTGTAGTTTTCAAAAATGTTTTCATTTTTGATGAGACGCTTAATGAAAGAGGTTTAATCGCCGGCAAACGAAAACCCGCGATTTCCCGTAAATTCCGGACTCGGCCCGTATAGTCAAAAGTATACAAAGAAAGTACCCAGGGAGTAAACTCATTTTCCGAACGATTTTTTAAATTATTTTTTCACCACTAAAACGCATGAGACTTGTATTTTTCAAAAATGTTTTCATTTTTGATGAGACGCTGAATAAAAGAAGTTTAATCGCCCTCAAACGAAAATCCGCGATTTCCCGTAAATCCCGGACTCGGCCCGTATAGTCCAAAGTTTACAAAGAAAGTACTCAGGGAGTAAACTCATTTCCTGAACGATTTTTTAATTTCTTTTTTCACCACTAAAACGCATGAGACTTGTAGTTTTCACAAATGTTTTCATTTTTGATGAGACGGTTAATGAAAGAAGTTTAATCGCCGGCAAACGAAAACCTGCGATTTCCCGTAAATCCCGGGCTTGGCCCGTATAGTCGAATGTATACAAAGAAAGTACCCTGTGAGTAAACTCATTTCCAAAACGATTTTTTAAATTATCTTTTCACCACTAAAACGCATGAGACTTGTAGTTTTCAAAAATGTTTTCATTTTTGATGGGACAGTTAATGAAAGAAGTTTAATCGCCGGCAAACGAAAACCCGCCATTTCCCGTAAACCCCGGACTCGACCCGTATAGTCAAAAGTACACAAAGAAAGTACCCAGGGAGTAAACTCATTTCCCGAACGATTTTTTATATTATTTTTTTACCACTAAACGCATGACACTTGTAGTTTTCAAAAATATTTTCATATTTGATGGGACGCTGAATAAAAGAAGTTTAATCGCCGGCAAACGAAAATCCGCGATTTTCCGTAAATCCCGGACTCGGCCCGTATAGTCAAAAGTATACAAAGAAAGTACCCAGGGAGTAAACTCATTTCCCGAACGATTTTTTAAATTATTTTTTCACCACTAAAACGCATGAGACTTGTAGTTTTCAAAAATGTTTTCATTTTTGATGAGACGCTTAATGAAAGAGGTTTAATCGCCGGCAAACGAAATCCCGCGTTTTCCCGTAAATCCGGGGCTTGGCCCGTATAGTCGAATGTATACAAAGAAAGTACCCAGGGAGTAAACTCATTTTCCGAATGATTTTTAGAATTACTTTTTCACCACTAAAACGCATGAGACTTGTAGTTTTTAAAAATGTTTTCATTTTTGATGAGACGCTGAATAAAAGAAGTTTAATCGCCGGCAAACGAAAACCCGCCATTTCCTGTAAACCCCGAACTCGGCCCGTATAGTCAAAAGTATACAAAGAAAGTACCCAGGGAGTAAACTCATTTTCCGAACGATTTTTTAAATTATTTTTTCACCACTAAAACACATGAGACTTGTAGTTTTCAAAAATGTTTTCATTTTTGATGAGACGGTTAATGAAAGAAGTTTAATCGCCGGCAAACGAAAACCCGCGATTTCCCATAAACCCCGGGCTTGGCCCGTATAGTCGAATGTATACAAAGAAAGTACCCTGTGAGTAAACTCATTTCCAAAACGATTTTTTAAATTATCTTTTCACCACTAAAACGCATGAGACTTGTAGTTTTCAAAATTGTTTTCATTTTTGATGAGACGGCTAATGAAAGAAGTTTAATCGCCGGCAAACGAAAACCCGCCATTTGCCGTAAACCCCGGACTCGACCCGTATAGTCAAAAGTATACAAAGAAAGTACCCAGGGAGTACACTCATTTCCCGAACGATTTTTTATATTATTTTTTTACCACTAAACGCATGACACTTGTAGTTTTCAAAAATATTTTCATATTTGATGGGACGCTGAATAAAAGAAGTTTAATCGCCGGCAAACGAAAATCCGCGATTTTCCGTAAATCCCGGACTCGGCCCGTATAGTCAAAAGTATACAAAGAAAGTACCCAGGGAGTAAACTCATTTCCCGAACGATTTTTTAAATTATTTTTTCACCACTAAGACGCATGAGACTTGTAGTTTTCAAAAATGTTTTCATTTTTGATGAGACGCTTAATGAAAGAGGTTTAATCGCCGGCAAACGAAATCCCGCGTTTTCCCGTAAATCCGGGGCTTGGCCCGTATAGTCGAATGTATACAAAGAAAGTACCCAGGGAGTAAACTCATTTTCCGAATGATTTTTAGAATTACTTTTTCACCACTAAAACGCATGAGACTTGTAGTTTTTAAAAATGTTTTCATTTTTGATGAGACGCTGAATAAAAGAAGTTTAATCGCCGGCAAACGAAAACCCGCCATTTCCTGTAAACCCCGAACTCGGCCCGTATAGTCAAAAGTATACAAAGAAAGTACCCAGGGAGTAAACTCATTTTCCGAACGATTTTTTAAATTATTTTTTCACCACTAAAACACATGAGACTTGTAGTTTTCAAAAATGTTTTCATTTTTGATGAGACGGTTAATGAAAGAAGTTTAATCGCCGGCAAACGAAAACCCGCGATTTCCCATAAACCCCGGGCTTGGCCCGTATAGTCGAATGTATACAAAGAAAGTACCCTGTGAGTAAACTCATTTCCAAAACGATTTTTTAAATTATCTTTTCACCACTAAAACGCATGAGACTTGTAGTTTTCAAAATTGTTTTCATTTTTGATGAGACGGCTAATGAAAGAAGTTTAATCGCCGGCAAACGAAAACCCGCCATTTGCCGTAAACCCCGGACTCGACCCGTATAGTCAAAAGTATACAAAGAAAGTACCCAGGGAGTACACTCATTTCCCGAACGATTTTTTATATTATTTTTTTACCACTAAACGCATGACACTTGTAGTTTTCAAAAATATTTTCATATTTGATGGGACGCTGAATAAAAGAAGTTTAATCGCCGGCAAACGAAAATCCGCGATTTTCCGTAAATCCCGGACTCGGCCCGTATAGTCAAAAGTATACAAAGAAAGTACCCAGGGAGTAAACTCATTTCCCGAACGATTTTTTAAATTATTTTTTCACCACTAAAACGCATGAGACTTGTAGTTTTTAAAAATGTTTTCATTTTTGATGAGACGCTGAATAAAAGAAGTTTAATCGCCGGCAAACGAAAACCCGCCATTTCCCGTAAACCCCGAACTCGGCCCGTATAGTCAAAAGTATACAAAGAAAGTACCCAGGGAGTAAACTCATTTTCCGAACGATTTTTTAAATTATTTTTTCACCACTAAAACACATGAGACTTGTAGTTTTCAAAAATGTTTTCATTTTTGATGAGACGGTTAATGAAAGAAGTTTAATCGCCGGCAAACGAAAACCCGCGATTTCCCATAAACCCCGGGCTTGGCCCGTATAGTCGAATGTATACAAAGAAAGTACCCTGTGAGTAAACTCATTTCCAAAACGATTTTTTAAATTATCTTTTCACCACTAAAACGCATGAGACTTGTAGTTTTCAAAATTGTTTTCATTTTTGATGAGACGGCTAATGAAAGAAGTTTAATCGCCGGCAAACGAAAACCCGCCATTTGCCGTAAACCCCGGACTCGACCCGTATAGTCAAAAGTATACAAAGAAAGTACCCAGGGAGTAAACTCATTTCCCGAACGATTTTTTATATTATTTTTTTACCACTAAACGCATGACACTTGTAGTTTTCAAAAATATTTTCATATTTGATGGGACGCTGAATAAAAGAAGTTTAATCGCCGGCAAACGAAAATCCGCCATTTTCCGTAAATCCTGGACTCGGCCCGTATAGTCAAAAGTATACAAAGAAAGTACCCAGGGAGTAAACTCATTTCCCAAACGATTTTTTAAATTATTATTTCACCACTAAAGCCCATGAGACTTGTAGTTTTTGAAAATGTTTTCATTTTTGATGAGACGCTGAATAAAAGAAGTTTATTCGCCGGCAAACGAAAACCCTCGATTTCCCGTAAATCCCGGACTCGGCCCGTATAGTTAAAAGTATACAAGGAAAGTACCCAGTGAGTAAACTCATTTCCCGAACGAATTTTTAAATTATTTTTTCACCACTAAAACGTATGAGACTTGTAGTTTTTAAAAATGTTTTCATTTTTGATGAGACGCTGAATAAAAGAAGTTAAATCGCCGGCAAACGAAAACCCGCCATTTCCCGTAAACCCCGGACTCGGCCCGTATAGTCAAAAGTATACAAAGAAATTACCCAGGGAGTAAACTCATTTTCCGAACTATTTTTTAAATTATTTTTTCACCACTACAACGCATGAAACTTGTAGTTTTTAAAAATGTTTTCATTTTTGATGAGACGCTGAATAAAAGAATTTTAATCGCCGGCAAACGAAAACCCGCCATTTCCCGTAAACCCCGAACGCGGCCCGTATAGTCAAAAGTATACAAAGAAAGTACCCAGGGAGTAAACTCATTTCCCGAACGATTTTTTAAATTATTTTTTCACCACTAAAACGCATGAGACTTGTAGTTTTCAAAAATGTTTTCATTTTTGATGAGACGCTTAATGAAAGAGGTTTAATCGCCGGCAAACGAAATCCCGCGTTTTCCCGTAAATCCGGGGCTTGGCCCGTATAGTCGAATGTATACAAAGAAAGTACCCAGGGAGTAAACTCATTTTCCGAACGATTTTTAGAATTACTTTTTCACCACTAAAACGCATGAGACTTGTAGTTTTTAAAAATGTTTTCATTTTTGATGAGACGCTGAATAAAAGAAGTTTAATCGCCGGCAAACGAAAACCCGCCATTTCCCGTAAACCCCGAACTCGGCCCGTATAGTCAAAAGTATACAAAGAAAGTACCCAGGGAGTAAACTCATTTTCCGAACGATTTTTTAAATTATTTTTTCACCACTAAAACACATGAGACTTGTAGTTTTCAAAAATGTTTTCATTTTTGATGAGACGGTTAATGAAAGCAGTTTAATCGCCGGCAAACGAAAACCCGCGATTTCCCATAAACCCCGGGCTTGGCCCGTATAGTCGAATGTATACAAAGAAAGTACCCTGTGAGTAAACTCATTTCCAAAACGATTTTTTAAATTATCTTTTCACCACTAAAACGCATGAGACTTGTAGTTTTCAAAATTGTTTTCATTTTTGATGAGACGGCTAATGAAAGAAGTTTAATCGCCGGCAAACGAAAACCCGCCATTTGCCGTAAACCCCGGACTCGACCCGTATAGTCAAAAGTATACAAAGAAAGTACCCAGGGAGTACACTCATTTCCCGAACGATTTTTTATATTTTTTTTTTACCACTAAACGCATGACACTTGTAGTTTTCAAAAATATTTTCATATTTGATGGGACGCTGAATAAAAGAAGTTTAATCGCCGGCAAACGAAAATCCGCGATTTTCCGTAAATCCCGGACTCGGCCCGTATAGTCAAAAGTATACAAAGAAAGTACCCAGGGAGTAAACTCATTTCCCGAACGATTTTTTAAATTATTTTTTCACCACTAAAACGCATGAGACTTGTAGTTTTCAAAAATGTTTTCATTTTTGATGAGACGCTTAATGAAAGAGGTTTAATCGCCGGCAAACGAAATCCCGCGTTTTCCCGTAAATCCGGGGCTTGGCCCGTATAGTCGAATGTATACAAAGAAAGTACCCAGGGAGTAAACTCATTTTCCGAACAATTTTTAGAATTACTTTTTCACCACTAAAACGCATGAGACTTGTAGTTTTTAAAAATGTTTTCATTTTTGATGAGACGCTGAATAAAAGAAGTTTAATCGCCGGCAAACGAAAACCCGCCATTTCCCGTAAACCCCGAACTCGGCCCGTATAGTCAAAAGTATACAAAGAAAGTACCCAGGGAGTACACTCATTTCCCGAACGATTTTTTATATTTTTTTTTTACCACTAAACGCATGACACTTGTAGTTTTCAAAAATATTTTCATATTTGATGGGACGCTGAATAAAAGAAGTTTAATCGCCGGCAAACGAAAATCCGCGATTTTCCGTAAATCCCGGACTCGGCCCGTATAGTCAAAAGTATACAAAGAAAGTACCCAGGGAGTAAACTCATTTCCCGAACGATTTTTTAAATTATTTTTTCACCACTAAAACGCATGAGACTTGTAGTTTTCAAAAATGTTTTCATTTTTGATGAGACGCTTAATGAAAGAGGTTTAATCGCCGGCAAACGAAATCCCGCGTTTTCCCGTAAATCCGGGGCTTGGCCCGTATAGTCGAATGTATACAAAGAAAGTACCCAGGGAGTAAACTCATTTTCCGAACAATTTTTAGAATTACTTTTTCACCACTAAAACGCATGAGACTTGTAGTTTTTAAAAATGTTTTCATTTTTGATGAGACGCTGAATAAAAGAAGTTTAATCGCCGGCAAACGAAAACCCGCCATTTCCCGTAAACCCCGAACTCGGCCCGTATAGTCAAAAGTATACAAAGAAAGTACCCAGGGAGTAAACTCATTTTCCGAACGATTTTTTAAATTGTTTTTTCACCACTAAAACACATGAGACTTGTAGTTTTCAAAAATGTTTTCATTTTTGATGAGACGGTTAATGAAAGAAGTTTAATCGCCGGCAAACGAAAACCCGCGATTTCCCATAAACCCCGGGCTTGGCCCGTATAGTCGAATGTATACAAAGAAAGTACCCTGTGAGTAAACTCATTTCCAAAACGATTTTTTAAATTATCTTTTCACCACTAAAACGCATGAGACTTGTAGTTTTCAAAATTGTTTTCATTTTTGATGAGACGGCTAATGAAACAAGTTTAATCGCCGGCAAACGAAAACCCGCCATTTGCCGTAAACCCCGGACTCGACCCGTATAGTCAAAAGTATACAAAGAAAGTACCCAGGGAGTAAACTCATTTCCCGAACGATTTTTTATATTATTTTTTTACCACTAAACGCATGACACTTGTAGTTTTCAAAAATATTTTCATATTTGATGGGACGCTGAATAAAAGAAGTTTAATCGCCGGCAAACGAAAATCCGCCATTTTCCGTAAATCCCGGACTCGGCCCGTATAGTCAAAAGTATACAAAGAAAGTACCCAGGGAGTAAACTCATTTCCCGAACGATTTTTTAAATTATTTTTTCACCACTAAAACGCATGAGACTTGTAGTTTTCAAAAATGTTTTCATTTTTGATGAGACGCTTAATGAAAGAGGTTTAATCGCCGGCAAACGAAATCCCGCGTTTTCCCGTAAATCCGGGGCTTGGCCCGTATAGTCGAATGTATACAAAGAAAGTACCCAGGGAGTAAACTCATTTTCCGAACGATTTTTAGAATTACTTTTTCACCATTAAAACGCATGAGACTTGTAGTTTTCAAAAATGTTTTCATTTTTGATGAGACGCTGAATAAAAGAAGTTTAATCGCCGGCAAACGAAAACCTGCGATTTCCCGTAAATCCTGGACTCGGCCCGTATAGTCAAAAGTATACAAAGAAAGTACCCAGGGAGTAAACTCATTTCCCAAACGATTTTTTAAATTATTATTTCACCACTAAAGCCCATGAGACTTGTAGTTTTTGAAAATGTTTTCATTTTTGATGAGACGCTGAATAAAAGAAGTTTATTCGCCGGCAAACGAAAACCCTCGATTTCCCGTAAATCCCGGACTCGGCCCGTATAGTTAAAAGTATACAAGGAAAGTACCCAGTGAGTAAACTCATTTCCCGAACGAATTTTTAAATTATTTTTTCACCACTAAAACGTATGAGACTTGTAGTTTTTAAAAATGTTTTCATTTTTGATGAGACGCTGAATAAAAGAAGTTAAATCGCCGGCAAACGAAAACCCGCCATTTCCCGTAAACCCCGGACTCGGCCCGTATAGTCAAAAGTATACAAAGAAATTACCCAGGGAGTAAACTCATTTTCCGAACTATTTTTTAAATTATTTTTTCACCACTACAACGCATGAAACTTGTAGTTTTTAAAAATGTTTTCATTTTTGATGAGACGCTGAATAAAAGAATTTTAATCGCCGGCAAACGAAAACCCGCCATTTCCCGTAAACCCCGAACGCGGCCCGTATAGTCAAAAGTATACAAAGAAAGTACCCAGGGAGTAAACTCATTTTCCGAACGATTTTTTAAATTATTTTTTCACCACTACAACGCATGAGACTTGTAGTTTTCAAAAATGTTTTCATTTTTGATGAGACGCTGAATAAAAGAAGTTTAATCGCCCTCAAACGAAAATCCGCGATTTCCCGTAAATCCCGGACTCGGCACGTATAGTCCAAAGTATACAAAGAAAGTACCCAGGGAGTAAACTCATTTCCTGAACGATTTTTTAATTTTTTTTTTCACCACTAAAACGCATGAGACTTGTAGTTTTCACAAATGTTTTCATTTTTGATGAGACGGTTAATGAAAGAAGTTTAATCGCCGGCAAACGAAAACCTGCGATTTCCCGTAAATCCCGGGCTTGGCCCGTATAGTCGAATGTATACAAAGAAAGTACCATGTGAGTAAACTCATTTCCAAAACGATTTTTTAAATTATCTTTTCACCACTAAAACGCATGAGACTTGTAGTTTTCAAAAATGTTTTCATTTTTGATGAGACGGTTAATGAAAGAAGTTTAATCGCCGGCAAACGAAAACCCGCCATTTCCCGTAAACCCCGGACTCGACCCGTATAGTCAAAAGTACACAAAGAAAGTACCCAGGGAGTAAACTCATTTCCCGAACGATTTTTTATATTATTTTTTTACCACTAAACGCATGACACTTGTAGTTTTCAAAAATATTTTCATATTTGATGGGACGCTGAATAAAAGAAGTTTAATCGCCGGCAAACGAAAATCCGCGATTTTCCGTAAATCCCGGACTCGGCCCGTATAGTCAAAAGTATACAAAGAAAGTACCCAGGGAGTAAACTCATTTCCCGAACGATTTTTTAAATTATTTCTTCACCACTACAACGCATGAAATTTGTAGTTTTTAAAAATGTTTTCATTTTTGATGAGACGCTGAATAAAAGAATTTTAATCGCCGGCAAACGAAAACCCGCCATTTCCCGTAAACCCCGAACGCGGCCCGTATAGTCGAAAGTATACAAAGAAAGTACCCAGGGAGTAAACTCATTTTCCGAACGATTTTTTAAATTATTTTTTCACCACTACAACGCATGAGACTTGTAGTTTTCAAAAATGTTTTCATTTTTGATGAGACGCTGAATAAAAGAAGTTTAATCGCCCTCAAACGAAAATCCGCGATTTCCCGTAAATCCCGGACTCGGCCCGTATAGTCCAAAGTATACAAAGAAAGTACCCAGGGAGTAAACTCATTTCCTGAACGATTTTTTAATTTTTTTTTTCACCACTAAAACGCATGAGACTTGTAGTTTTCACAAATGTTTTCATTTTTGATGAGACGGTTAATGAAAGAAGTTTAATCGCCGGCAAACGAAAACCTGCGATTTCCCGTAAATCCCGGGCTTGGCCCGTATAGTCGAATGTATACAAAGAAAGTACCATGTGAGTAAACTCATTTCCAAAACGATTTTTTAAATTATCTTTTCACCACTAAAACGCATGAGACTTGTAGTTTTCAAAAATGTTTTCATTTTTGATGAGACGGTTAATGAAAGAAGTTTAATCGCCGGCAAACGAAAACCCGCCATTTCCCGTAAACCCCGGACTCGACCCGTATAGTCAAAAGTACACAAAGAAAGTACCCAGGGAGTAAACTCATTTCCCGAACGATTTTTTATATTATTTTTTTACCACTAAACGCATGACACTTGTAGTTTTCAAAAATATTTTCATATTTGATGGGACGCTGAATAAAAGAAGTTTAATCGCCGGCAGACGAAAATCCGCGATTTTCCGTAAATCCCGGACTCGGCCCGTATAGTCAAAAGTATACAAAGAAAGTACCCAGGGAGTAAACTCATTTCCCGAACGATTTTTTAAATTATCTTTTCACCACTAAAACGCATGGGACTTGTAGTTTTCAAAAATGTTTTCATTTTTGATAAGACGCTTAATGAAAGAGGTTTAATCGCCGGCAAACGAAATCCCGCGTTTTCCCGTAAATCCGGGGCTTGACCCGTATAGTCGAATGTATACAAAGAAATTACCCAGGGAGTAAACTCATTTCCCGAACGATTTTTTAAATTACTTTTTCACCACTAAAACGCATGAGACTTGTAGTTTTTAAAAATGTTTTCATTTTTGATGAGACGCTGAATAAAAGAAGTTTAATCGCCTGCGATTTCCCGTAAATCCTGGACTCGGCCCGTATAGTCAAAAGTATACAAAGAGAGCACCCAGGGAGTAAACTCATTTCCCAAACGATTTTTTAAATTATTATTTCACCACTAAAGCCCATGAAACTTGTAGTTTTTAAAAATGTTTTCATTTTTGATGAGACGCTGAATAAAAGACGTTTAATCGCCGGCAAACGAAAACCCGCGATTTCCCGTAAATCCCGGACTCGGCCCGTATAGTTAAAAGTATACAAGGAAAGTACCCAGTGAGTAAACTCATTTCCCGAACAAATTTTTAAATTATTTTTTCACCACTAAAACGTATGAGACTTGTAGTTTTCAAAAATGTTTTCATTTTTGATGAGACGCTGAATAAAAGAAGTTTAATCGCCCTCAAACGAAAATCCGCGATTTCCCGTAAATCCCGGACTCGGCCCGTATAGTCCAAAGTTTACAAAG
This sequence comes from Hydractinia symbiolongicarpus, assembly GCF_029227915.1. Classification (NCBI taxonomy): domain Eukaryota; kingdom Metazoa; phylum Cnidaria; class Hydrozoa; order Anthoathecata; family Hydractiniidae; genus Hydractinia; species Hydractinia symbiolongicarpus. Next base: position 1,067,384 of record NC_079875.1, on the reverse strand, counting down.
AAAGTACTCAGGGAGTAAACTCATTTCCTGAACGATTTTTTAATTTCTTTTTTCACCACTAAAACGCATGAGACTTGTAGTTTTCACAAATGTTTTCATTTTTGATGAGACGGTTAATGAAAGAAGTTTAATCGCCGGCAAACGAAAACCTGCGATTTCCCGTAAATCCCGGGCTTGGCCCGTATAGTCGAATGTATACAAAGAAAGTACCCTGTGAGTAAACTCATTTCCAAAACGATTTTTTAAATTATCTTTTCACCACTAAAACGCATGAGACTTGTAGTTTTCAAAAATGTTTTCATTTTTGATGGGACGGTTAATGAAAGAAGTTTAATCGCCGGCAAACGAAAACCCGCCATTTCCCGTAAACCCCGGACTCGACCCGTATAGTCAAAAGTACACAAAGAAAGTACCCAGGGAGTAAACTCATTTCCCGAACGATTTTTTATATTATTTTTTTACCACTAAACGCATGACACTTGTAGTTTTCAAAAATATTTTCATATTTGATGGGACGCTGAATAAAAGAAGTTTAATCGCCGGCAAACGAAAATCCGCGATTTTCCGTAAATCCCGGACTCGGCCCGTATAGTCAAAAGTATACAAAGAAAGTACCCAGGGAGTAAACTCATTTCCCGAACGATTTTTTAAATTATTTTTTCACCACTAAAACGCATGAGACTTGTAGTTTTCAAAAATGTTTTCATTTTTAATGAGACGCTTAATGAAAGAGGTTTAATCGCCGGCAAACGAAATCCCGCGTTTTCCCGTAAATCCGGGGCTTGGCCCGTATAGTCGAATGTATACAATGAAAGTACCCAGGGAGTAAACTCATTTCCCGAACGATTTTTTAAATTACTTTTTCACCACTAAAACGCATGAGACTTGTAGTTTTTAAAAATGTTTTCATTTTTGATGAGACGCTGAATAAAAGAAGTTTAATCGCCGGCAAACGAAAACCTGCGATTTCCCGTAAATCCTGGACTCGGCCCGTATAGTCAAAAGTATACAAAGAAAGCACCCAGGGAGTAAACTCATTTCCCAAACGATTTTTTAAATTATTATTTCACCACTAAAGCCCATGAGACTTGTAGTTTTTAAAAATGTTTTCATTTTTGATGAGACGCTGAATAAAAGACGTTTAATCGCCGGCAAACGAAAACCCGCGATTTCCCGTAAATCCCGGACTCGGCCCGTATAGTTAAAAGTATACAAGGAAAGTACCCAGTGAGTAAACTCATTTCCCGAACAAATTTTTAAATTATTTTTTCACCACTAAAACGTATGAGACTTGTAGTTTTCAAAAATGTTTTCATTTTTGATGAGACGCTGAATAAAAGAAGTTTAATCGCCCTCAAACGAAAATCCGCGATTTCCCGTAAATCCCGGACTCGGCCCGTATAGTCCAAAGTTTACAAAGAAAGTACTCAGGGAGTAAACTCATTTCCTGAACGATTTTTTAATTTCTTTTTTCACCACTAAAACGCATGAGACTTGTAGTTTTCACAAATGTTTTCATTTTTGATGAGACGGTTAATGAAAGAAGTTTAATCGCCGGCAAACGAAAACCTGCGATTTCCCGTAAATCCCGGGCTTGGCCCGTATAGTCGAATGTATACAAAGAAAGTACCCTGTGAGTAAACTCATTTCCAAAACGATTTTTTAAATTATCTTTTCACCACTAAAACGCATGAGACTTGTAGTTTTCAAAAATGTTTTCATTTTTGATGGGACGATTAATGAAAGAAGTTTAATCGCCGGCAAACGAAAACCCGCCATTTCCCGTAAACCCCGGACTCGACCCGTATAGTCAAAAGTACACAAAGAAAGTACCCAGGGAGTAAACTCATTTCCCGAACGATTTTTTATATTATTTTTTTACCACTAAACGCATGACACTTGTAGTTTTCAAAAATATTTTCATATTTGATGGGACGCTGAATAAAAGAAGTTTAATCGCCGGCAAACGAAAATCCGCGATTTTCCGTAAATCCCGGACTCGGCCCGTATAGTCAAAAGTATACAAAGAAAGTACCCAGGGAGTAAACTCATTTCCCGAACGATTTTTTAAAATATTTTTTCACCACTAAAACGCATGAGACTTGTAGTTTTCAAAAATGTTTTCATTTTTGATGAGACGCTTAATCAAAGAGGTTTAATCGCCGGCAAACGAAATCCAGCGTTTTCCCGTAAATCCGGGGCTTGGCCCGTATAGTCGAATGTATACAATGAAAGTACCCAGGGAGTAAACTCATTTCCCGAACGATTTTTTAAATTACTTTTTCACCACTAAAACGCATGAGACTTGTAGTTTTTAAAAATGTTTTCATTTTTGATGAGACGCTGAATAAAAGAAGTTTAATCGCCGCAAACGAAAACCTGCGATTTCCCGTAAATCCTGGACTTGGCCCGTATAGTCAAAAGTATACAAAGAAAGCACCCAGGGAGTAAACTCATTTCCCAAACGATTTTTTAAATTATTATTTCACCACTAAAGCCCATGAGACTTGTAGTTTTTAAAAATGTTTTCATTTTTGATGAGACGCTGAATAAAAGACGTTTAATCGCCGGCAAACGAAAACCCGCGATTTCCCGTAAATCCCGGACTCGGCCCGTATAGTTAAAAGTATACAAGGAAAGTACCCAGTGAGTAAACTCATTTCCCGAACAAATTTTTAAATTATTTTTTCACCACTAAAACGTATGAGACTTGTAGTTTTTAAAAATTTTTTCATTTTTGATGAGACGCTGAATAAAAGAAGTTTAATCGCCGGCAAACGAAAACCTGCAATTTCCCGTAAATCCCAGACTCGGCCCGTATAGTCAAAAGTATACAAAGAAAGTACCCAGAGAGTAAACTCATTTCCCAAACGATTTTTTAAATTATTATTTCACCACTAAAGCCCAAGAGACTTGTAGTTTTTAAAAATGTTTTCATTTTTGATGAGACGCTGAATAAAAGAAGTTTAATCGCCTGCGATTTCCCGTAAATCCTGGACTCGGCCCGTATAGTCAAAAGTATACAAAGAAAGCACCCAGGGAGTAAACTCGTTTCCCGAACGATTTTTTAAATTATTATTTCACCACTAAAGCCCATAAGACTTGTAGTTTTTAAAAATGTTTTCATTTTTGATGAGACCCTGAATAAAAGACGTTTAATCGCCGGCAAACGAAAACCCGCGATTTCCCGTAAATCCCGGACTCGGCCCGTATAGTCAAAAGTATACAAAGAAAGTACTCAGGGAGTAAACTCATTTCCTGAACGATTTTTTAATTTCTTTTTTCACCACTAAAACGCATGAGACTTGTAGTTTTCACAAATGTTTTCATTTTTGATGAGACGGTTAATGAAAGAAGTTTAATCGCCGGCAAACGAAAACCTGCGATTTCCCGTAAATCCCGGGCTTGGCCCGTATAGTCGAATGTATACAAAGAAAGTACCCTGTGAGTAAACTCATCTCCAAAACGATTTTTTAAATTATCTTTTCACCACTAAAACGCATGAGACTTGTAGTTTTCAAAAATGTTTTCATTTTTGATGGGACGGTTAATGAAAGAAGTTTAATCGCCGGCAAACGAAAACCCGCCATTTCCCGTAAACCCCGGACTCGACCCGTATAGTCAAAAGTACACAAAGAAAGTACCCAGGGAGTAAACTCATTTCCCGAACGATTTTTTATATTATTTTTTTACCACTAAACGCATGACACTTGTAGTTTTCAAAAATATTTTCATATTTGATGGGACGCTGAATAAAAGAAGTTTAATCGCCGGCAAACGAAAATCCGCGATTTTCCGTAAATCCCGGACTCGGCCCGTATAGTCAAAAGTATACAAAGAAAGTATCCAGGGAGTAAACTCATTTCCCGAACGATTTTTTAAATTATTTTTTCACCACTAAAACGCATGAGACTTGTAGTTTTCAAAAATGTTTTCATTTTTGATGAGACGCTTAATGAAAGAGGTTTAATCGCCGGCAAACGAAATCCCGCGTTTTCCCGTAAATCCGGGGCTTGGCCCGTATAGTCGAATGTATACAATGAAAGTACCCAGGGAGTAAACTCATTTCCCGAACGATTTTTTAAATTACTTTTTCACCACTAAAACGCATGAGACTTGTAGTTTTTAAAAATGTTTTCATTTTTGATGAGACGCTGAATAAAAGACGTTTAATCGCCGGCAAACGAAAACCCGCGATTTCCCGTAAATCCCGGACTCGGCCCGTATAGTTAAAAGTATACAAGGAAAGTACCCAGTGAGTAAACTCATTTCCCGAACAAATTTTTAAGTTATTTTTTCACCACTAAAACGTATGAGACTTGTAGTTTTCAAAAATTTTTTCATTTTTGATGAGACGCTGAATAAAAGAAGTTTAATCGCCGGCAAACGAAAACCTGCAATTTCCCGTAAATCCCAGACTCGTCCCGTATAGTCAAAAGTATACAAAGAAAGTACCCAGAGAGTAAACTCATTTCCCAAACGATTTTTTAAATTATTATTTCACCACTAAAGCCCAAGAGACTTGTAGTTTTTAAAAATGTTTTCATTTTTGATGAGACGCTTAATGAAAGAGGTTTAATCGCCGGCAAACGAAATCCCGCGTTTTCCCGTAAATCCGGGGCTTGGCCCGTATAGTCAAAAGTATACAAGGAAAGTACCCAGTCAGTAAACTCATTTCCCTAACGAATTTTTAAATTATTATTTCACCACTAAACGCATGACACTTGTAGTTTTCAAAAATGTTTTCATTTTTGATGAGACGCTTAATGAAAGAGGTTTAATCGCCGGCAAACGAAATCCCGCGTTTTCCCGTAAATCCCGGGCTTGGCCCGTATAGTCGAATGTATACAAAGAAAGTACCCAGGGAGTAAACTTATTTCCCGAACGATTTTTTAAATTTTTTTTTCACCACTAAAACGCATGAGACTTGTAGTTTTCAAAAATGTTTTCATTTTTGATGAGACGCTTAATGAAAGAGGTGTAATCGCCGGAAAACGAAAACCCGCGATTTCCCGTAAATCCCGGGCTTGGCCCGTATAGTCGAATGTATACAAAGAAAGTACCCTGTGAGTAAACTCATTTCCAGAACGATTTTTTAAATTATTTTTTCACCACTAAATCGCATAAGACTTGTAGTTTTTAAAAAAATTTTCATTTTTGATGAAACGCTGAATAAATAAAGTTTAATCGCCGGCAAACGAAAACCCGCGATTTCCCGTAAATCCCGGCTTGGCCCGTATAGTCAAAAGTATACAAAGAAAGTACCCAGGCAGTAAACTCATTTTCCGAACGATTTTTTAAATTATTTTTTCACCACTGGAACGCATGAGACTTTTAGTTTTCAAAAATGTTTTCATTTTTGATGAGACGCTGAATAAAAGCAGTTTAATCGCCGGCAAACGAAAACGTGCGATTTCCCGTAAATCCCGGACTCGGCCCGTATAGTCAAAAGTATACAAAGAAAGTACCCAGGGAGTAAACTCATTTCCCGAACGATTTTTTAAATTACTTTTTCACCACTAAAACGCATGAAACTTGTAGTTTTTAAAAATGTTTTCATTTTTGATGAGACGCTGAATAAAAGAAGTTTAATCGCCGGCAAACGAAAACCTGCGATTTCCCGTAAATCCTGGAATCGGCCCGTATAGTCAAAAGTATACAAAGAAAGTACCCAGGGAGTAAACTCATTTCCCAAACGATTTTTTAAATTATTATTTCACCACTAAAGCCCATGAGACTTGTAGTTTTTAAAAATGTTTTCATTTTTGATGAGACGCTGAATAAAAGAAGTTTAATCGCCGGCAAACGAAAACCCGCGATTTCCCGTAAATCCCGGACTCGGCCCGTATAGTTAAAAGTATACAAGGAAAGTACCCAGTGAGTAAACTCATTTCCCGAACGAATTTTTAAATTATTTTTTCACCACTAAAACGTATGAGACTTGTAGTTTTCAAAAATGTTATCATTTTTGATGAGACGCTGAATAAAAGAAGTTTAATCGCCCGCAAACGAAAACCTGCGATTTCCCGTAAATCCCGGACTCGGTCCGTATAGTCAAAAGTATACAAAGAAAGTACCCAGGGTGTAAACTCATTTCCCGAACGATTTTTTAAATTATTTTTTCACCACTAAAACGCATGAGACTTGTAGTTTTCAAAAATGTTTTCCTTTTTGATGAGACGCTGAATAAAAGAAGTTTAATCGCCGGCAAAAGATAACCTGCGATTTCCCGTAAATCCCGTACTCGGCCCGTATAGTCAAAAGTATATAAAGAAAGTACCCAGGGAGTAAACTCATTTTCCGAACGATTTTTTAAATTATTTTTTCACCACTAAAACGCATGAGACTTGTAGTTTTCAAAAATGTTTTTATTTTTGATGAGACGCTTAATGAAAGAGGTTTAATCGCCGGCAAACGAAATACCTCGATTTCCCGTAAATCCCGGGCTTGGCCCGTATAGTCGAATGTATACAAAGAAAGTACCCAGGGAGTAAACTCATTTCCCGAACGATTTTTTAATTTTTTTTTCACCACTAAAACGCATGAGACTTGTAGTTTTCAAAAATTTTTTCATTTTTGATGAGACGCTTAATGAAAGAAGTTTAATCGCCGGCAAACGAAAACCCGCGATTTCCCGTAAATCCCGGGCTTGGCCCGTATAGTCGAATGTATTCAAAGAAAGTACCCTGTGAGTAAACTCATTTCCCGAACGATTTTTTAAATTATTTTTTCACCAATAAAACGCATGAGACTTGTAGTTTTTAGAAATGTTTTCATTTTTGATGAGACGCTTAATGAAAGTGGTTTAATCGCCAGCAAACGAAAACCCGCGATTTCCCGTAAATCCCTGGCTTGTCCCGTATAGTCGAATGTATACAAAGAAAGTACCCGGTGAGTAAACTCATTTCCAAAACGATTTTTAAAATTATCTTTTCACTACTAAAACGCATGAGACTTGTAGTTTTCAAAAATGTTTTCATTTTTGATGAGACGCTGAATAAAAGAAGTTTAATCGCCGGCAAACGAAAACCCGCCATTTCCCGTAAACCCCGGACTTGACCCGTATATTCAAAAGTATACAAAGAAAGTACCCAGGGAGTAAACTCATTTTCCAAACGATTTTTTATATTATTTTTTTACCACTAAACGCATGAGACTTGTAGTTTTCAAAAATATTTTCATATTTGATGGGACGCTGAATAAAAGAAGTTTAATCGCCGGCAAACGAAAATCCGCGATTTTCCGTAAATCCCGGACTCGGCCCGTAAAGTCAAAAGTATACATAGAAAGTACCCAGGGAGTAAACTCATTTCCCAAACGATTTTTTAAATTATTATTTCACCACTAAAGCCCATGAGACTTGTAGTTTTTAAAAATGTTTTCATTTTTGATGAGACGCTGAATAAAAGAAGTTTAATCGCCGGCAAACGAAAACCCGCAATTTCCCGTAAATCCCGGTCTCGGCCCGTATAGTCAAAAGTATACAAGGAAAGTACCCAGTCAGTAAACTCATTTCCCTAACGAATTTTTAAATTATTATTTCACCACTAAAGCCCATGAGACTTGTAGTTTTTAAAAATGTTTTCATTTTTGATGAGACGCTGATTAAAAGAAGTTTAATCGCCCTCAAACGAAAATCCGCGATTTCCCGTAAATCCCGGACTCGGCCCGTATAGTCCAAAGTATACAAGAGAGTACCCAGGGAGTAAACTCATTTTCCGAACGATTTTTTAAATTATTTTTCCACCACTAAAACGCATGAGACTTGTAGTTTTCAAAAATGTTTTCATTTTTGATGAGACGCTTAATGAAAGAGGTTTAATCGCCGGCAAACGAAATCCCTCGATTTCCCGTAAATCCCGGGCTTGGCCCGTATAGTCGAATGTATACAAAGAAAGTACCCAGGGAGTAAACTCATTTCCCGAACGATTTTTTAATTTTTTTTTCACCACTAAAACGCATGAGACTTGTAGTTTTCAAAAATATTTTCATATTTGATGGGACGCTGAATAAAAGAAGTTTAATCGCCGGCAAACGAAAACCCGCAATTTCCCGTAAATCCCGGTCTCGGCCCGTATAATCAAAAGTATACAAGGAAAGTACCCAGTCAGTAAACTCATTTCCCTAACGAATTTTTAAATTATTATTTCACCACTAAAGCCCATGAGACTTGTAGTTTTCAAAAATGTTTTCATTTTTGATGAGACGCTTAATGAAAGAGGTTTAATCGCCGGCAAACAAAATCCCTCGATTTCCCGTAAATCCCGGGCTTGGCCCGTATAGTCGAATGTATACAAAGAAAGTACCCAGGGAGTAAACTCATTTCCCGAACGATTTTTTAATTTTTTTTTCACCACTAAAACGCATGAGACTTGTAGTTTTCAAAAATTTTTTCATTTTTGATGAGACGGTTAATGAAAGAAGTTTAATTGCCGGCAAACGAAAACCCGCGATTTCCCGTAAATCCCGGGCTTGGCCCGTATAGTCGAATGTATACAAAGAAAGTACCCTGTGAGTAAACTCATTTCCCGAACGATTTTTTAAATTATTTTTTCACCAATAAAAGGCATGAGACTTGTAGTTTTCCGAAATGTTTTCATTTTTCATGAGACGCTTAATGAAAGTGGTTTAATCGCCAGCAAACGAAAACCCGCGATTTCCCGTAAATTCCGGGCTTGGCCCGTATAGTCGAATGTATACAAAGAAAGTACCCTGTGAGTAAACTCATTTCCCGAACGATTTTTTAAATTATTTTTTCACCACTAAAACGCATGAGACTTGTAGTTTTCAAAAATGTTTTCATTTTTGATGAGACGCTTAATGAAAGAGGTTTAATCGCCGGCAAACGAAATCCCGCGTTTTCCCGTAAATCCGGGGCTTGGCCCGTATAGTCTAATGTATACAAAGAAAGTACCCAGGGAGTAAACTCATTTCCCGAACGATTTTTTAAATTACTTTTTCACCACTAAAACGCATGAGACTTGTAGTTTTTAAAAATGTTTTCATTTTTGATGAGACGCTGAATAAAAGAAGTTTAATCGCCGGCAAACGAAAACCTGCAATTTCCCGTAAATCCTGGACTCGGCCCGTATAGTCAAAAGTATACAAAGAAAGTACCCAGGGAGTAAACTCATTTCCCAAACGATTTTTTAAATTATTATTTCACCACTAAAGCCCATGAGACTTGTAGTTTTCAAAAATGTTTTCATTTTTGATGAGACGCTGAATAAAAAAAGTTTAATCGCCGGCAAACGAAAACCCGCGATTTCCCGTAAATCCCGGACTCGGCCCGTATAGTTAAAAGTATACAAGGAAAGTACCCAGTGAGTAAACTCATTTCCCGAACGAATTTTTAAATTATTTTTTCACCACTAAAACGTATGAGACTTGTAGTTTTCAAAAATGTTTTCATTTTTGATGAGACGCTGAATAAAAGAAGTTTAATCGCCGGCAAACGAAAACCTGCGATTTCCCGTAAATCCCGGACTCGGCCCGTATAGTCAAAAGTATACAAAGAAAGTACCCAGGGTGTAAACTCATTTCCCGAACGATTTTTTAAATTATTTTTTCACCACTAAAACGCATGAGACTTGTTGTTTTCAAAAATGTTTTCATTTTTGAGGAGACGCTTAATGAAAGAAATTTAATCGCCGGCAAACGAAAACCCGCAATTTCCCGTAAATCCCAGCCTCGGCCCGTATAGTCAAAAGTATACAAGGAAAGTACCCAGTCAGTAAACTCATTTCCCTAACGAATTTTTAAATTATTATTTCACCACTAAACGCATGACACTTGTAGTTTTCAAAAATGTTTTCATTTTTGATGAGACGCTTAATGAAAGAGGTTTAATCGCCGGCAAACGAAATCCCGCGTTTTCCCGTAAATCCGGGGCTTGGTCCTTATAGTCGAATGTATACAAAGAAAGTACTCAGGGAGTAAACTCATTTCCCGAACGATTTTTAAAATTTTTTTTTTACCACTAAAACGCATGAGACTTGTAGTTTTCAAAAATGTTTTCATTTTTGATGAGACGCTTAATGAAAGAGGTTTAATCGCCGGAAAACGAAAACCCGCGATTTCCCGTAAATCCCGGGCTTGGCCCGTATAGTCGAATGTATACAAAGAAAGTACCCTGTGAGTAAACTCATTTCCAGAACGATTTTTTAAATTATTTTTTCACCACTAAAGCCCATGAGACTTGTAGTTTTTAAAAATGTTTTTATTTTTGATGAGACGCTGAATAAAAGAAGTTTAATCGCCGGCAAACGAAAACCCGCGATTTTCCGTAAATCCCGGACTCGGCCCGTATAGTCAAAAGTATACAAAGAAAGTACCCAGGGAGTAAACTCATTTCCCGAACGATTTTTTAAATTATTTTTTCACCACTAAAACGCATGAGACTTGTAGTTTTCAAAAATGTTTTCATTTTTGATGAGACGCTTAATGAAAGAGGTTTAATCGCCGGCAAACGAAATCCCGCGTTTTCCCGTAAATCCGGGGCTTGGCCCGTATAGTCGAATGTATACAAAGAAAGTACCCAGGGAGTAAACTCATTTCCCGAACGATTTTTTAAATTACTTTTTCACCACTAAAACGCATGAGACTTGTAGTTTTTAAAAATGTTTTCATTTTTGATGAGACGCTGAATAAAAGAAGTTTAATCGCCGGCAAACGAAAACCTGCGATTTCCCGTAAATCCTGGACTCGGCCCGTATAGTCAAAAGTATACAAAGAAAGTACCCAGGGAGTAAACTCATTTCCCAAACGATTTTTTAAATTATTATTTCACCACTAAAGCCCATGAGACTTGTAGTTTTTAAAAACGTTTTCATTTTTGTTGAGACGCTGAATAAAAGAAGTTTAATCTCCGGCAAACGAAAACCCGCGATTTCCCGTAAATCCCGGACTCGGCCCGTATAGTTAAAAGTATACAAGGAAAGTACCCAGTGAGTAAACTCATTTCCCGAACGAATTTTTAAATTATTTTTTCACCACTAAAACGTATGAGACTTGTAGTTTTTAGAAATGTTTTCATTTTTGATGAGACGCTTAATGGAAGTGGTATAATCGCCAGCAAACGAAAACCCGCGATTTCCCGTAAATCCCTGGCTTGTCCCGTATAGTCGAATGTATACAAAGAAAGTACCCGGTGAGTAAACTCATTTCCAAAACGATTTTTAAAATTATCTTTTCACTACTAAAACGCATGAGACTTGTAGTTTTCAAAAATGTTTTCATTTTTGATGAGACGCTGAATAAAAGAAGTTTAATCGCCGGCAAACGAAAACCCGCCATTTCCCGTAAACCCCGGACTTGACCCGTATATTCAAAAGTATACAAAGAAAGTACCCAGGGAGTAAACTCATTTCCCAAACGATTTTTTATATTATTTTTTTACCACTAAACGCATGAGACTTGTAGTTTTCAAAAATATTTTCATATTTGATGGGACGCTGAATAAAAGAAGTTTAATCGCCGGCAAACGAAAATCCGCGATTTTCCGTAAATCCCGGACTCGGCCAGTAAAGTCAAAAGTATACATAGAAAGTACCCAGGGAGTAAACTCATTTCCCAAACGATTTTTTAAATTATTATTTCACCACTAAAGCCCATGAGACTTGTAGTTTTTAAAAATGTTTTCATTTTTGATGAGACGCTGAATAAAAGAAGTTTAATCGCCGGCAAACGAAAACCCGCAATTTCCCGTAAATCCCGGTCTCGGCCCGTATAGTCAAAAGTATACAAGGAAAGTACCCAGTCAGTAAACTCATTTCCCTAACGAATTTTTAAATTATTATTTCACCACTAAAGCCCATGAGACTTGTAGTTTTTAAAAATGTTTTCATTTTTGATGAGACGCTGATTAAAAGAAGTTTAATCGCCCTCAAAGGAAAATCCGCGATTTCCCGTAAATCCCGGACTCGGCCCGTATAGTCAAATGTATACAAAGAAAGTACCCAGGGAGTAAACTCATTTCCCGAACGATTTTTTAATTTTTTTTTCACCACTAAAACGCATGAGACTTGTAGTTTTCAAAAATATTTTCATATTTGATGGGACGCTGAATAAAAGAAGTTTAATCGCCGGCAAACGAAAACCCGCAATTTCCCGTAAATCCCGGTCTCGGCCCGTATAATCAAAAGTATACAAGGAAAGTACCCAGTCAGTAAACTCATTTCCCTAACGAATTTTTAAATTATTATTTCACCACTAAAGCCCATGAGACTTGTAGTTTTCAAAAATGTTTTCATTTTTGATGAGACGCTTAATGAAAGAGGTTTAATCGCCGGCAAACAAAATCCCTCGATTTCCCGTAAATCCCGGGCTTGGCCCGTATAGTCGAATGTATACAAAGAAAGTACCCAGGGAGTAAACTCATTTCCCGAACGATTTTTTAATTTTTTTTTCACCACTAAAACGCATGAGACTTGTAGTTTTCAAAAATTTTTTCATTTTTGATGAGACGGTTAATGAAAGAAGTTTAATTGCCGGCAAACGAAAACCCGCGATTTCCCGTAAATCCCGGGCTTGGCCCGTATAGTCGAATGTATACAAAGAAAGTACCCTGTGAGTAAACTTATTTCCCGAACGATTTTTCAAATTATTTTTTCACCAATAAAAGGCATGAGACTTGTAGTTTTCAGAAATGTTTTCATTTTTCATGAGACGCTTAATGAAAGTGGTTTAATCGCCAGCAAACGAAAACCCACGATTTCCCGTAAATTCCGGGCTTGGCCCGTATAGTCGAATGTATACAAAGAAAGTACCCTGTGAGTAAACTCATTTCCCGAACGATTTTTTAAATTATTTTTTCACCACTAAAACGCATGAGACTTGTAGTTTTCAAAAATGTTTTCATTTTTGATGAGACGCTTAATGAAAGAGGTTTAATCGCCGGCAAACGAAATCCCGCGTTTTCCCGTAAATCCGGGGCTTGGCCCGTATAGTCTAATGTATACAAAGAAAGTACCCAGGGAGTAAACTCATTTCCCGAACGATTTTTTAAATTACTTTTTCACCACTAAAACGCATGAGACTTGTAGTTTTTAAAAATGTTTTCATTTTTGATGAGACGCTGAATAAAAGAAGTTTAATCGCCGGCAAACGAAAACCTGCAATTTCCCGTAAATCCTGGACTCGGCCCGTATAGTCAAAAGTACACAAAGAAAGTACCCAGGGAGTAAACTCATTTCCCGAACGATTTTTAAAATTTTTTTTTTACCACTAAAACGCATGAGACTTGTAGTTTTCAAAAATGTTTTCATTTTTGATGAGACGCTGAATAAAAGAAGTTTAATCGCCGGCAAACGAAAACCCGCGATTTTCCGTAAATCCCGGACTCGGCCCGTATAGTCAAAAGTATACAAAGAAAGTACCCAGGGAGTAAACTCATTTCCCGAACGATTTTTTAAATTATTTTTTCACCACTAAAACGCATGAGACTTGTAGTTTTCAAAAATGTTTTCATTTTTGATGAGACGCTTAATGAAAGAGGTTTAATCGCCGGCAAACGAAATCCCGCGTTTTCCCGTAAATCCGGGGCTTGGCCCGTATAGTCGAATGTATACAAAGAAAGTACCCAGGGAGTAAACTCATTTCCCGAACGATTTTTTAAATTACTTTTTCACCACTAAAACGCATGAGACTTGTAGTTTTTAAAAATGTTTTCATTTTTGATGAGACGCTGAATAAAAGAAGTTTAATCGCCGGCAAACGAAAACCTGCGATTTCCCGTAAATCCTGGACTCGGCCCGTATAGTCAAAAGTATACAAAGAAAGTACCCAGGGAGTAAACTCATTTCCCAAACGATTTTTTAAATTATTATTTCACCACTAAAGCCCATGAGACTTGTAGTTTTTAAAAACGTTTTCATTTTTGTTGAGACGCTGAATAAAAGAAGTTTAATCTCCGGCAAACGAAAACCCGCGATTTCCCGTAAATCCCGGACTCGGCCCGTATAGTTAAAAGTATACAAGGAAAGTACCCAGTGAGTAAACTCATTTCCCGAACGAATTTTTAAATTATTTTTTCACCACTAAAACGTATGAGACTTGTAGTTTTTAGAAATGTTTTCATTTTTGATGAGACGCTTAATGGAAGTGGTATAATCGCCAGCAAACGAAAACCCGCGATTTCCCGTAAATCCCTGGCTTGTCCCGTATAGTCGAATGTATACAAAGAAAGTACCCGGTGAGTAAACTCATTTCCAAAACGATTTTTAAAATTATCTTTTCACTACTAAAACGCATGAGACTTGTAGTTTTCAAAAATGTTTTCATTTTTGATGAGACGCTGAATAAAAGAAGTTTAATCGCCGGCAAACGAAAACCCGCCATTTCCCGTAAACCCCGGACTTGACCCGTATATTCAAAAGTATACAAAGAAAGTACCCAGGGAGTAAACTCATTTCCCAAACGATTTTTTATATTATTTTTTTACCACTAAACGCATGAGACTTGTAGTTTTCAAAAATATTTTCATATTTGATGGGACGCTGAATAAAAGAAGTTTAATCGCCGGCAAACGAAAATCCGCGATTTTCCGTAAATCCCGGACTCGGCCAGTAAAGTCAAAAGTATACATAGAAAGTACCCAGGGAGTAAACTCATTTCCCAAACGATTTTTTAAATTATTATTTCACCACTAAAGCCCATGAGACTTGTAGTTTTTAAAAATGTTTTCATTTTTGATGAGACGCTGAATAAAAGAAGTTTAATCGCCGGCAAACGAAAACCCGCAATTTCCCGTAAATCCCGGTCTCGGCCCGTATAGTCAAAAGTATACAAGGAAAGTACCCAGTCAGTAAACTCATTTCCCTAACGAATTTTTAAATTATTATTTCACCACTAAAGCCCATGAGACTTGTAGTTTTTAAAAATGTTTTCATTTTTGATGAGACGCTGATTAAAAGAAGTTTAATCGCCCTCAAAGGAAAATCCGCGATTTCCCGTAAATCCCGGACTCGGCCCGTATAGTCAAATGTATAGAAAGAAAGTACCCAGGGAGTAAACTCATTTCCCGAACGATTTTTTAATTTTTTTTTCACCACTAAAACGCATGAGACTTGTAGTTTTCAAAAATATTTTCATATTTGATGGGACGCTGAATAAAAGAAGTTTAATCGCCGGCAAACGAAAACCCGCAATTTCCCGTAAATCCCGGTCTCGGCCCGTATAATCAAAAGTATACAAGGAAAGTACCCAGTCAGTAAACTCATTTCCCTAACGAATTTTTAAATTATTATTTCACCACTAAAGCCCATGAGACTTGTAGTTTTCAAAAATGTTTTCATTTTTGATGAGACGCTTAATGAAAGAGGTTTAATCGCCGGCAAACAAAATCCCTCGATTTCCCGTAAATCCCGGGCTTGGCCCGTATAGTCGAATGTATACAAAGAAAGTACCCAGGGAGTAAACTCATTTCCCGAACGATTTTTTAATTTTTTTTTCACCACTAAAACGCATGAGACTTGTAGTTTTCAAAAATTTTTTCATTTTTGATGAGACGGTTAATGAAAGAAGTTTAATTGCCGGCAAACGAAAACCCGCGATTTCCCGTAAATCCCGGGCTTGGCCCGTATAGTCGAATGTATACAAAGAAAGTACCCTGTGAGTAAACTTATTTCCCGAACGATTTTTTAAATTATTTTTTCACCAATAAAAGGCATGAGACTTGTAGTTTTCAGAAATGTTTTCATTTTTCATGAGACGCTTAATGAAAGTGGTTTAATCGCCAGCAAACGAAAACCCACGATTTCCCGTAAATTCCGGGCTTGGCCCGTATAGTCGAATGTATACAAAGAAAGTACCCTGTGAGTAAACTCATTTCCCGAACGATTTTTTAAATTATTTTTTCACCACTAAAACGCATGAGACTTGTAGTTTTCAAAAATGTTTTCATTTTTGATGAGACGCTTAATGAAAGAGGTTTAATCGCCGGCAAACGAAATCCCGCGTTTTCCCGTAAATCCGGGGCTTGGCCCGTATAGTCTAATGTATACAAAGAAAGTACCCAGGGAGTAAACTCATTTCCCGAACGATTTTTTAAATTACTTTTTCACCACTAAAACGCATGAGACTTGTAGTTTTTAAAAATGTTTTCATTTTTGATGAGACGCTGAATAAAAGAAGTTTAATCGCCGGCAAACGAAAACCTGCAATTTCCCGTAAATCCTGGACTCGGCCCGTATAGTCAAAAGTATACAAAGAAAGTACCCAGGGAGTAAACTCATTTCCCAAACGATTTTTTAAATTATTATTTCACCACTAAAGCCCATGAGACTTGTAGTTTTCAAAAATGTTTTCATTTTTGATGAGACGCTGAATAAAAAAAGTTTAATCGCCGGCAAACGAAAACCCGCGATTTCCCGTAAATCCCGGACTCGGCCCGTATAGTTAAAAGTATACAAGGAAAGTACCCAGTGAGTAAACTCATTTCCCGAACGAATTTTTAAATTATTTTTTCACCACTAAAACGTATGAGACTTGTAGTTTTCAAAAATGTTTTCATTTTTGATGAGACGCTGAATAAAAGAAGTTTAATCGCCGGCAAACGAAAACCTGCGATTTCCCGTAAATCCCGGACTCGGCCCGTATAGTCAAAAGTATACAAAGAAAGTACCCAGGGTGTAAACTCATTTCCCGAACGATTTTTTAAATTATTTTTTCACCACTAAAACGCATGAGACTTGTTGTTTTCAAAAATGTTTTCATTTTTGAGGAGACGCTTAATGAAAGAAATTTAATCGCCGGCAAACGAAAACCCGCAATTTCCCGTAAATCCCAGCCTCGGCCCGTATAGTCAAAAGTATACAAGGAAAGTACCCAGTCAGTAAACTCATTTCCCTAACGAATTTTTAAATTATTATTTCACCACTAAACGCATGACACTTGTAGTTTTCAAAAATGTTTTCATTTTTGATGAGACGCTTAATGAAAGAGGTTTAATCGCCGGCAAACGAAATCCCGCGTTTTCCCGTAAATCCGGGGCTTGGTCCTTATAGTCGAATGTATACAAAGAAAGTACTCAGGGAGTAAACTCATTTCCCGAACGATTTTTTAAATTTTTTTTTTACCACTAAAACGCATGAGACTTGTAGTTTTCAAAAATGTTTTCATTTTTGATGAGACGCTTAATGAAAGAGGTTTAATCGCCGGAAAACGAAAACCCGCGATTTCCCGTAAATCCCGGGCTTGGCCCGTATAGTCGAATGTATACAAAGAAAGTACCCTGTGAGTAAACTCATTTCCAGAACGATTTTTTAAATTATTTTTTCACCACTAAAGCCCATGAGACTTGTAGTTTTTAAAAATGTTTTTATTTTTGATGAGACGCTGAATAAAAGAAGTTTAATCGCCGGCAAACGAAAACCCGCGATTTTCCGTAAATCCCGGACTCGGCCCGTATAGTCAAAAGTATACAAAGAAAGTACCCAGGGAGTAAACTCATTTCCCGAACGATTTTTTAAATTATTTTTTCACCACTAAAACGCATGAGACTTGTAGTTTTCAAAAATGTTTTCATTTTTCATGAGACGCTTAATGAAAGAGGTTTAATCGCCGGCAAACGAAATCCCGCGTTTTCCCGTAAATCCGGGGCTTGGCCCGTATAGTCGAATGTATACAAAGAAAGTACCCAGGGAGTAAACTCATTTCCCGAACGATTTTTTAAATTACTTTTTCACCACTAAAACGCATGAGACTTGTAGTTTTTAAAAATGTTTTCATTTTTGATGAGACGCTGAATAAAAGAAGTTTAATCGCCGGCAAACGAAAACCTGCGATTTCCCGTAAATCCTGGACTCGGCCCGTATAGTCAAAAGTATACAAAGAAAGTACCCAGTGAGTAAGCTCATTTCCCAAACGATTTTTTAAATTATTATTTCACCACTAAAGCCCATGAGACTTGTAGTTTTTAAAAATGTTTTCATTTTTGTTGAGACGCTGAATAAAAGAAGTTTAATCTCCGGCAAACGAAAACCCGCGATTTCCCGTAAATCCCGGACTCGGCCCGTATAGTTAAAAGTATACAAGGAAAGTACCCAGTGAGTAAACTCATTTCCCGAACGAATTTTTAAATTATTTTTTCACCACTAAAACGTATGAGACTTGTAGTTTTTAAAAATGTTTTCATTTTTGATGAGACGCTGAATAAAAGAAGTTTAATCGCCGGCAAACGAAAACCTGCGATTTCCCGTAAATCCCGGACTCGGCTCGTATAGTCAAAAGTATACAAAGAAAGTACCCAAGGTGTAAACTCATTTCCCGAACGATTTTTTAAATTATTTTTTCACCACTAAAACGCATGAGACTTGTTGTTTTCAAAAATGTTTTCCTTTTTGATGAGACGCTGAATAAAAGAAGTTTAATCGCTGGCAAACGAAAACCTGCGATTTCCCGTAAATCCCGTACTCGGCCCGTATAGTCAAAAGTATACAAAGAAAGTACCCAGTCAGTAAACTCATTTCCCTAACGAATTTTTAAATTATTATTTCACCACTAAACGCATGACACTTGTAGTTTTCAAAAATGTTTTCATTTTTGATGAGACGCTTAATGAAAGAGGTTTAATCGCCGGCAAACGAAATCCCGCGTTTTCCCGTAAATCCGGGGCTTGGCCCGTATAGTCGAATGTATACAAAGAAAGTATCCAGGGAGTAAACTCATTTCCCGAACGATTTTTTAAATTTTTTTTTCACCACTAAAACGCATGAGACTTGTAGTTTTCAAAAATGTTTACATTTTTGATGAGACGCTTAATGAAAGAGGTTTAATCGCCGGCAAACGAAATCCCGCGTTTTCCCGTAAATCCGGGGCTTGGCCCGTATAGTCGAATGTATACAAAGAAAGTACCCTGTGAGTAAACTCATTTCCAGAACGATTTTTTAAATTATTTTTTCACCACTAAATCGCATAAGACTTGTAGTTTTTAAAAATGTTTTCATTTTTGATGAAACGCTGAATAAAAAAAGTTTAATCGCCGGCAAACGAAAACCCGCGATTTCCCGTAAATCCCGGCTTGGCCCGTATAGTCAAAAGTATACAAAGAAAGTACCCAGGGAGTAAACTCATTTCCCGAACGATTTTTTAAATTATTTTTTCACCACTAAAACGCATGAGACTTGTAGTTTTCAAAAATGTTTTCATTTTTGATGAGACGCTGAATAAAAGCAGTTTAATCGCCGGCAAACGAAAACCTGCGATTTCCCGTAAATCCCGGACTCGGCCCGTATAGTCAAAAGTATACAAAGAAAGTAACCAGGGAGTAAACTCATTTCCCGAACGATTTTTTAAATTACTTTTTCACCACTAAAACGCATGAGACTTGTAGTTTTTAAAAATGTTTTCATTTTTGATGAGACGCTGAATAAAAGAAGTTTAATCGCCGGCAAACGAAAACCTGCGATTTCCCGTAAATCCTGGACTCGGCCCGTATAGTCAAAAGTATACAAAGAAAGTAACCAGGGAGTAAACTCATTTCCCAAACGATTTTTTAAATTATTATTTCACCACTAAAACGCATAAGACTTGTAGTTTTTAAAAATGTTTTCATTTCTTATGAGACGCTGAATAAAAGAAGTTTAATCGCCCGCAAACGAAAACCCGCGATTTCCCGTAAATCCCGGACTCGGCCCGTATAGTCAAAAGTATACAAAGAAAGTACCCAGGGAGTAAACTCATTTCCCGAACGATTTTTTAAATTACTTTTTCACCACTAAAACGCATGAGACTTGTAGTTTTTAAAAATGTTTTCATTTTTGATGAGACGCTGAATAAAAGAAGTTTAATCGCCGGCAAACGAAAACCTGCGATTTCCCGTAAATCCTGGACTCGGCCCGTATAGTCAAAAGTATACAAAGAAAGTACCCAGGGAGTAAACTCATTTCCCAAACGATTTTTTAAATTATTATTTCACCACTAAAGCCCATGAGACTTGTAGTTTTTAAAAATGTTTTCATTTTTGTTGAGACGCTGAATAAAAGAAGTTTAATCTCCGGCAAACGAAAACCCGCGATTTCCCGTAAATCCCGGACTCGGCCCGTATAGTTAAAAGTATACAAGGAAAGTACCCAGTGAGTAAACTCATTTCCCGAACGAATTTTTAAATTATTTTTTCACCACTAAAACGTATGAGACTTGTAGTTTTTAAAAATGTTTTCATTTTTGATGAGACGCTGAATAAAAGAAGTTTAATCGCCGGCAAACGAAAACCTGCGATTTCCCGTAAATCCCGGACTCGGCCCGTATAGTCAAAAGTATACAAAGAAAGTACCCAAGGTGTAAACTCATTTCCCGAACGATTTTTTAAATTATTTTTTCACCACTAAAACGCATGAGACTTGTTGTTTTCAAAAATGTTTTCCTTTTTGATGAGACGCTGAATAAAAGAAGTTTAATCGCCGGCAAACGAAAACCTGCGATTTCCCGTAAATCCCGTACTCGGCCCGTATAGTCAAAAGTATACAAAGAAAGTACCCAGGGAGTAAACTCATTTCCCAAACGATTTTTTAAATTATTATTTCACCACTAAAGCCCAAGAGACTTGTAGTTTTTAAAAATGTTTTCATTTTTGATGAGACGCTGAATAAAAGAAGTTTAATCGCCGGCAAACGAAAACCCGCAATTTACCGTAAATCCCGGCCTCGGCCCGTATAGTCAAAAGTATACAAGGAAAGTACCCAGTCAGTAAACTCATTTCCCTAACGAATTTTTAAATTATTATTTCACCACTAAACGCATGACACTTGTAGTTTTCAAAAATGTTTTCCTTTTTGATGAGACGCTGAATAAAAGAAGTTTAATCGCCGGCAAACGAAAACCTGCGATTTCCCGTAAATCCCGTACTCGGCCCGTATAGTCAAAAGTATACAAAGAAAGTACCCAGGGAGTAAACTCATTTCCCAAACGATTTTTTAAATTATTATTTCACCACTAAAGCCCAAGAGACTTGTAGTTTTTAAAAATGTTTTCATTTTTGATGAGACGCTGAATAAAAGAAGTTTAATCGCCGGCAAACGAAAACCCGCAATTTCCCGTAAATCCCGGCCTCGGCCCGTATAGTCAAAAGTATACAAGGAAAGTACCCAGTCAGTAAACTCATTTCCCTAACGAATTTTTAAATTATTATTTCACCACTAAACGCATGACACTTGTAGTTTTCAAAAATGTTTTCATTTTTGATGAGACGCTTAATGAAAGAGGTTTAATCGCCGGCAAACGAAATCCCGCGTTTTCCCGTAAATCCGGGCCTTGGCCCGTATAGTCGAATGTATACAAAGAAAGTATCCAGGGAGTAAACTCATTTCCCGAACGATTTTTTAAATTTTTTTTTTCACCACTAAAACGCATGAGACTTGTAGTTTTCAAAAATGTTTACATTTTTGATGAGACGCTTAATGAAAGAGGTTTAATCGCCGGCAAACGAAATCCCGCGTTTTCCCGTAAATCCGGGGCTTGGCCCGTATAGTCGAATGTATACAAAGAAAGTACCCTGTGAGTAAACTCATTTCCAGAACGATTTTTTAAATTATTTTTTCACCACTAAAACGCATGAGACTTGTAGTTTTCAAAAATGTTTTCATTTTCGATGAGACGCTGAATAAAAGCAGTTTAATCGCCGGCAAACGAAAACCTGCGATTTCCCGTAAATCCCGGACTCGGCCCGTATAGTCAAAAGTATACAAAGAAAGTACCCAGGGAGTAAACTCATTTCCCGAACGATTTTTTAAATTACTTTTTCACCACTAAAACGCATGAGACTTGTAGTTTTTAAAAATGTTTTCATTTTTGATGAGACGCTGAATAAAAGAAGTTTAATCGCCGGCAAACGAAAACCTGCGATTTCCCGTAAATCCTGGACTCGGCCCGTATAGTCAAAAGTATACAAAGAAAGTACCCAGGGAGTAAACTCATTTCCCAAACGATTTTTTAAATTATTATTTCACCACTAAAACGCATAAGACTTGTAGTTTTCAAAAATGTTTTCATTTCTTATGAGACGCTGAATAAAAGAAGTTTAATCGCCCGCAAACGAAAACCCGCGATTTCCCGTAAATCCCGGACTCGGCCCGTATAGTTAAAAGTATACAAGGAAAGTACCCAGTGAGTAAACTCATTTCCAGAACGAATTTTTAAATTATTTTTTCACCACTAAAACGTATGAGACTTGTAGTTTTCAAAAACGTTTTCATTTTTGATGAGACGCTGAATAAAAGAGGTTTCATCGCCGGCAAACGAAAACCTGCGATTTCCCGTAAATCCCGGACTCGGTCCGTATAGTCAAAAGTATACAAAGAAAGTACCCAGGGTGTAAACTCATTTCCCGAACGATTTTTTAAATTATTTTTTCACCACTAAAACGCATGAGACTTGTAGTTTTCAAAAATGTTTTCCTTTTTGATGAGACGCTTAATGAAAGAGGTTTAATCGCCGGCAAACGAAATCCCTCGATTTCCCATAAATCCCGGGCTTGGCCCGTATAGTCGAATGTATACAAAGAAAGTACCCAGGTAGTAAACTTATTTCCCGAACGATTTTTTAATTTTTTTTTCACCACTAAAACGCATGAGACTTGTAGTTTTCAAAAATTTTTTCATTTTTGATGAGACGGTTAATGAAAGAAGTTTAATCGCCGGCAAACGAAAACCCGCGATTTCCAGTAAATCCCGGGCTTGGCCCGTATAGTCGAATGTATACAAAGAAAGTACCCTGTGCGTAAACTCATTTCCCGAACGATTTTTTAAATTATTTTTTCACCAATAAAACGCATGAGACTTGTAGTTTTCAGAAATGTTTTCATTTTTGATGAGACGCTTAATGAAAGTGGTTTAATCGCCAGCAAACGAAAACCCGCGATTTCCCGTAAATCCCGGGCTTGGCCCGTATAGTCGAATGTATACAAAGAAAGTACCCTGTGCGTAAACTCATTTCCCGAACGATTTTTTAAATTACTTTTTCACCACTAAAACGCATAAGACTTGTAGTTTTTAAAAATGTTTTCATTTCTTATGAGACGCTGAATAAAAGAAGTTTAATCGCCTGCAAACGAAAACCCGCGATTTCCCGTAAATCCCGGACTCGGCCCGTATAGTCAAAAGTATACAAAGAAAGTACCCAGGGAGTAAACTCATTTCCCGAACGATTTTTTAAATTACTTTTTCACCACTAAAACGCATGAGACTTGTAGTTTTTAAAAATGTTTTCATTTTTGATGAGACGCTGAATAAAAGAAGTTTAATCGCCGGCAAACGAAAACCTGCGATTTCCCGTAAATCCTGGACTCGGCCCGTATAGTCAAAAGTATACAAAGAAAGTACCCAGGGAGTAAACTCATTTCCCAAACGATTTTTTAAATTATTATTTCACCACTAAAGCCCATGAGACTTGTAGTTTTTAAAAATGTTTTCATTTTTGTTGAGACGCTGAATAAAAGAAGTTTAATCTCCGGCAAACGAAAACCCGCGATTTCCCGTAAATCCCGGACTCGGCCCGTATAGTTAAAAGTATACAAGGAAAGTACCCAGTGAGTAAACTCATTTCCCGAACGAATTTTTAAATTATTTTTTCACCACTAAAACGTATGAGACTTGTAGTTTTTAAAAATGTTTTCATTTTTGATGAGACGCTGAATAAAAGAAGTTTAATCGCCGGCAAACGAAAACCTGCGATTTCCCGTAAATCCCGGACTCGGCCCGTATAGTCAAAAGTATACAAAGAAAGTACCCAAGGTGTAAACTCATTTCCCGAACGATTTTTTAAATTATTTTTTCACCACTAAAACGCATGAGACTTGTTGTTTTCAAAAATGTTTTCCTTTTTGATGAGACGCTGAATAAAAGAAGTTTAATCGCCGGCAAACGAAAACCTGCGATTTCCCGTAAATCCCGTACTCGGCCGGTATAGTCAAAAGTATACAAAGAAAGTACCCAGGGAGTAAACTCATTTCCCAAACGATTTTTTAAATTATTATTTCACCACTAAAGCCCAAGAGACTTGTAGTTTTTAAAAATGTTTTCATTTTTGATGAGACGCTGAATAAAAGAAGTTTAATCGCCGGCAAACGAAAACCCGCAATTTCCCGTAAATCCCGGCCTCGGCCCGTATAGTCAAAAGTATACAAGGAAAGTACCCAGTCAGTAAACTCATTTCCCTAACGAATTTTTAAATTATTATTTCACCACTAAACGCATGACACTTGTAGTTTTCAAAAATGTTTTCATTTTTGATGAGACGCTTAATGAAAGAGGTTTAATCGCCGGCAAACGAAATCCCGCGTTTTCCCGTAAATCCGGGGCTTGGCCCGTATAGTCGAATGTATACAAAGAAAGTATCCAGGGAGTAAACTCATTTCCCGAACGATTTTTTAAATTTTTTTTTCACCACTAAAACGCATGAGACTTGTAGTTTTCAAAAATGTTTACATTTTTGATGAGACGCTTAATGAAAGAGGTTTAATCGCCGGCAAACGAAATCCCGCGTTTTCCCGTAAATCCGGGGCTTGGCCCGTATAGTCGAATGTATACAAAGAAAGTACCCTGTGAGTAAACTCATTTCCAGAACGATTTTTTAAATTATTTTTTCACCACTAAAACGCATGAGACTTGTAGTTTTCAAAAATGTTTTCATTTTCGATGAGACGCTGAATAAAAGCAGTTTAATCGCCGGCAAACGAAAACCTGCGATTTCCCGTAAATCCCGGACTCGGCCCGTATAGTCAAAAGTATACAAAGAAAGTACCCAGGGAGTAAACTCATTTCCCGAACGATTTTTTAAATTACTTTTTCACCACTAAAACGCATGAGACTTGTAGTTTTTAAAAATGTTTTCATTTTTGATGAGACGCTGAATAAAAGAAGTTTAATCGCCGGCAAACGAAAACCTGCGATTTCCCGTAAATCCTGGACTCGGCCCGTATAGTCAAAAGTATACAAAGAAAGTACCCAGGGAGTAAACTCATTTCCCAAACGATTTTTTAAATTATTATTTCACCACTAAAACGCATAAGACTTGTAGTTTTCAAAAATGTTTTCATTTCTTATGAGACGCTGAATAAAAGAAGTTTAATCGCCCGCAAACGAAAACCCGCGATTTCCCGTAAATCCCGGACTCGGCCCGTATAGTTAAAAGTATACAAGGAAAGTACCCAGTGAGTAAACTCATTTCCAGAACGAATTTTTAAATTATTTTTTCACCACTAAAACGTATGAGACTTGTAGTTTTCAAAAACGTTTTCATTTTTGATGAGACGCTGAATAAAAGAGGTTTCATCGCCGGCAAACGAAAACCTGCGATTTCCCGTAAATCCCGGACTCGGTCCGTATAGTCAAAAGTATACAAAGAAAGTACCCAGGGTGTAAACTCATTTCCCGAACGATTTTTTAAATTATTTTTTCACCACTAAAACGCATGAGACTTGTAGTTTTCAAAAATGTTTTCCTTTTTGATGAGACGCTTAATGAAAGAGGTTTAATCGCCGGCAAACGAAATCCCTCGATTTCCCATAAATCCCGGGCTTGGCCCGTATAGTCGAATGTATACAAAGAAAGTACCCAGGGAGTAAACTTATTTCCCGAACGATTTTTTAATTTTTTTTTCACCACTAAAACGCATGAGACTTGTAGTTTTCAAAAATTTTTTCATTTTTGATGAGACGGTTAATGAAAGAAGTTTAATCGCCGGCAAACGAAAACCCGCGATTTCCAGTAAATCCCGGGCTTGGCCCGTATAGTCGAATGTATACAAAGAAAGTACCCTGTGCGTAAACTCATTTCCCGAACGATTTTTTAAATTATTTTTTCACCAATAAAACGCATGAGACTTGTAGTTTTCAGAAATGTTTTCATTTTTGATGAGACGCTTAATGAAAGTGGTTTAATCGCCAGCAAACGAAAACCCGCGATTTCCCGTAAATCCCGGGCTTGGCCCGTATAGTCGAATGTATACAAAGAAAGTACCCTGTGAGTAAACTCATTTCCAAAACGATTTTTTAAATTATCTTTTCACTACTAAAACGCATGAGACTTGTAGTTTTCAAAAATGTTTTCATTTTTGATGAGACGCTGAATAAAAGAAGTTTAATCGCCGGCAAACGAACACCTGCGATTTCCCGTAAATCCTGGACTCGGCCCGTATAGTCAAAAGTATACAAAGAAAGTACCCAGGGAGTAAACTCATTTCCCAAACGATTTTTTAAATTATTATTTCACCACTAAAACGCATAAGACTTGTAGTTTTCAAAAATGTTTTCATTTCTGATGAGACGCTGAATAAAAGAAGTTTAATCGCCCGCAAACGAAAACCCGCGATTTCCCGTAAATCCCGGACTCGGCCCGTATAGTTAAAAGTATACAAGGAAAATACCCAGTCAGTAAACTCATTTCCAGAACGAATTTTTAAATTATTTTTTCACCACTAAAACGTATGAGACTTGTAGTTTTCAAAAATGTTTTCATTTTTGATGAGACGCTGAATAAAAGAGGTTTCATCGCCGGCAAACGAAAACCTGCGATTTCCCGTAAATCCCGGACTCGGTCCGTATAGTCAAAAGTATACAAAGAAAGTACCCAGGGTGTAAACTCATTTCCCGAACGATTTTTTAAATTATTTTTTCACCACTAAAACGCATGAGACTTGTAGTTTTCAAAAATGTTTTCCTTTTTGATGAGACGCTTAATGAAAGAGGTTTAATCGCCGGCAAACGAAATCCCTCGATTTCCCATAAATCCCGGGCTTGGCCCGTATAGTCGAATGTATACAAAGAAAGTACCCAGGGAGTAAACTTATTTCCCGAACGATTTTTTAATTTTTTTTTCACCACTAAAACGCATGAGACTTGTAGTTTTCAAAAATTTTTTTCATTTTTGATGAGACGGTTAATGAAAGAAGTTTAATCGCCGGCAAACGAAAACCCGCGATTTCCCGTAAATCCCGGGCTTGACCCGTATAGTCGAATGTATACAAAGAAAGTACCCTGTGAGTAAACTTATTTCCTGAACGATTTTTTAATTTATTTTTTCACCAATAAAACGCATGAGACTTGCAGTTTTCAGAAATGTTTTCATTTTTGATGAGACGCTTAATGAAAGTGATTTAATCGCCAGCAAACGAAAACCCGCAATTTCCCGTAAAACCCGGGCTTGGCCCGTATAGTCGAATGTATACAAAGAAAGTACCCTGTGAGTAAACTCATTTCCAAAACGATTTTTTAAATTATCTTTTCACTACTAAAACGCATGAGACTTGTAGTTTTCAAAAATGTTTTCATTTTTGATGAGACGCTGAATAAAAGAAGTTTAATCGCCGGCAAACGAAAACCCGCCATTTCCCGTAAACCCCGGACTTGACCCGTATATTCAAAAGTATACAAAGAAAGTACCCAGGGAGTAAACTCATTTCCCAAACGATTTTTTATATTATTTTTTTACCACTAAACGCATGAGACTTGTAGTTTTCAAAAATATTTTCATATTTGATGGGACGCTGAATAAAAGAAGTTTAATCGCCGGCAAACGAAAATCCGCGATTTTCCGTTAATCCCGGACTCGGCCCGTAAAGTCAAAAGTATTCAAAGAAAGTACCCAGGGAGTAAACTCATTTCCCAAACGATTTTTTAAATTATTATTTCACCACTAAAGCCCATGAGACTTGTAGTTTTTAAAAATGTTTTCATTTTTGATGAGACGCTGAATAAAAGAAGTTTAATCGCCGGCAAACGAAAACCCGCAATTTCCCGTAAATCCCGGTCTCGGCCCGTATAGTCAAAAGTATACAAGGAAAGTACCCAGTCAGTAAACTCATTTCCCTAACGAATTTTTAAATTATTATTTCACCACTAAAGCCCATGAGACTTGTAGTTTTTAAAAATGTTTTCATTTTTGATGAGACGCTGAATAAAGGAAGTTTAATCGCCCTCAAACGAAAATCCGCGATTTCCCGTAAATCCCGGACTCGGCCCGTACAGTCCAAAGTATACAAGAGAGTACCCAGGGAGTAAACTCATTTTCCGAACGATTTTTTAAGTTATTTTTTCACCACTAAAACGCATGAGACTTGTAGTTTTCAAAAATGTTTTCCTTTTTGATGAGACGCTTAATGAAAGAGGTTTAATCGCCGGCAAACGAAATCCCTCGATTTCCCATAAATCCCGGGCTTGGCCCGTATAGTCGAATGTATACAAAGAAAGTACCCAGGGAGTAAACTTATTTCCCGAACGATTTTTTAATTTTTTTTTCACCACTAAAACGCATGAGACTTGTAGTTTTCAAAAATTTTTTTCATTTTTGATGAGACGGTTAATGAAAGAAGTTTAATCGCCGGCAAACGAAAACCCGCGATTTCCCGTAAATCCCGGGCTTGACCCGTATAGTCGAATGTATACAAAGAAAGTACCCTGCGAGTAAACTTATTTCCTGAACGATTTTTTAATTTATTTTTTCACCAATAAAACGCATGAGACTTGCAGTTTTCAGAAATGTTTTCATTTTTGATGAGACGCTTAATGAAAGTGATTTAATCGCCAGCAAACGAAAACCCGCGATTTCTCGTAAAACCCGGGCTTGGCCCGTATAGTCGAATGTATACAAAGAAAGTACCCTGTGAGTAAACTCATTTCCAAAACGATTTTTTAAATTATCTTTTCACTACTAAAACGCATGAGACTTGTAGTTTTCAAAAATGTTTTCATTTTTGATGAGACGCTGAATAAAAGAAGTTTAATCGCCGGCAAACGAAAACCCGCCATTTCCCGTAAACCCCGGACTTGACCCGTATATTCAAAAGTATACAAAGAAAGTACCCAGGGAGTAAACTCATTTCCCAAACGATTTTTTATATTATTTTTTTACCACTAAACGCATGAGACTTGTAGTTTTCAAAAATATTTTCATATTTGATGGGACGCTGAATAAAAGAAGTTTAATCGCCGGCAAACGAAAATCCGCGATTTTCCGTTAATCCCGGACTCGGCCCGTAAAGTCAAAAGTATACAAAGAAAGTACCCAGGGAGTAAACTCATTTCCCAAACGATTTTTTAAATTATTATTTCACCACTAAAGCCCATGAGACTTGTAGTTTTTAAAAATGTTTTCATTTTTGATGAGACGCTGAATAAAAGAAGTTTAATCGCCGGCAAACGAAAACCCGCAATTTCCCGTAAATCCCGGTCTCGGCCCGTATAGTCAAAAGTATACAAGGAAAGTACCCAGTCAGTAAACTCATTTCCCTAACGAATTTTTAAATTATTATTTCACCACTAAAGCCCATGAGACTTGTAGTTTTTAAAAATGTTTTCATTTTTGATGAGACGCTGAATAAAGGAAGTTTAATCGCCCTCAAACGAAAATCCGCGATTTCCCGTAAATCCCGGACTCGGCCCGTACAGTCCAAAGTATACAAGAGAGTACCCAGGGAGTAAACTCATTTTCCGAACGATTTTTTAAATTATTTTTTCACCACTAAAACGCATGAGACTTGTAGTTTTCAAAAATGTTTTCATTTTTGATGAGACGCTTAATGAAAGAGGTTTAATCGCGGGCAAACGAAATCCCTCGATTTCCCGTAAATCCCGGACTTGACCCGTATATTCAAAAGTATACAAAGAAAGTACCCAGGGAGTAAACTCATTTCCCAAACGATTTTTTATATTATTTTTTTACCACTAAACGCATGAGACTTGTAGTTTTCAAAAATATTTTCATATTTGATGGGACGCTGAATAAAAGAAGTTTAATCGCCGGCAAACGAAAATCCGCGATTTTCCGTAAATCCCGGACTCGGCCCGTAAAGTCAAAAGTATACAAAGAAAGTACCCAGGGAGTAAACTCATTTCCCAAACGATTTTTTAAATTATTATTTCACCACTAAAGCCCATGAGACTTGTAGTTTTTAAAAATGTTTTCATTTTTAATGAGACGCTGAATAAAAGAAGTTTAATCGCCGGCAAACGAAAATCCGCGATTTTCCGTAAATCCCGGACTCGGCCCGTAAAGTCAAAAGTATACAAAGAAAGTACCCAGGGAGTAAACTCATTTCCCAAACGATTTTTTAAATTATTATTTCACCACTAAAGCCCATGAGACTTGTAGTTTTTAAAAATGTTTTCATTTTTGATGAGACGCTGAATAAAAGAAGTTTAATCGCCCTCAAACGAAAATCCGCGATTTCCCGTAAATCCCGGACTCGGCCCGTACAGTCCAAAGTATACAAGAGAGTACCCAGGGAGTAAACTCATTTTCCGAACGATTTTTTAAATTATTTTTTCACCACTAAAACGCATGAGACTTGTAGTTTTCAAAAATGTTTTCATTTTTGATGAGACGCTTAATGAAAGAGGTTTAATCGCGGGCAAACGAAATCCCTCGATTTCCCGTAAATCCCGGGCTTGGCCCGTATAGTCGAATGTATACAAAGAAAGTACCCAGGGAGTAAACTCATTTCCCGAACGATTTTTTAATTTTTTTTTCACCACTAAAACGCATGAGACTTGTAGTTTTCAAAAAATTTTTCATTTTTGATGAGATGGTTAATGAAAGAAGTTTAATCGCCGGCAAACGAAAACCCGCGATTTCCCGTAAATCCCGGGTTTGGCCCGTATAGTCGAATGTATACAAAGAAAGTACCCTGTGAGTAAACTCATTTCCCGAACGATTTTTTAAATTATTTTTTCACCAATAAAACGCATGAGACTTGTAGTTTTCAGAAATGTTTTCATTTTTGATGAGACGCTTAATGAAAGTGGTTTAATCGCCAGCAAACGAAAATCCGCGATTTTCCGTAAATCCCGGACTCGCCCCGTAAAGTCAAAAGTATACAAAGAAAGTACCCAGGGAGTAAACTCATTTCCCAAACGATTTTTTAATTATTATTTCACCACTAAAGCCCATGAGACTTGTAGTTTTTAAAAATGTTTTTATTTTTGATGAGACGCTGAATAAAAGAAGTTTAATCGCCGGCAAACGAAAACCCGCAATTTCCCGTAAATCCCGGTCTCGGCCCGTATAGTCAAAAGTATACAAGGAAAGTACCCAGTCAGTAAACTCATTTCCCTAACGACTTTTTAAATTATTATTTCACCACTAAAGCCCATGAGACTTGTAGTTTTTAAAAATGTTTTCATTTTTGATGAGACGCTGAATAAAGGAAGTTTAATCGCCCTCAAACGAAAATCCGCGATTTCCCGTAAATCCCGGACTCGGCCCGTACAGTCCAAAGTATACAAGAGAGTACCCAGGGAGTAAACTCATTTTCCGAACGATTTTTTAAATTATTTTTTCACCACTAAAACGCATGAGACTTGTAGTTTTCAAAAATGTTTTCATTTTTGATGAGACGCTTAATGAAAGAGGTTTAATCGCGGGCAAACGAAATCCCTCGATTTCCCGTAAATCCCGGGCTTGGCCCGTATAGTCGAATGTATACAAAGAAAGTACCCAGGGAGTAAACTCATTTCCCGAACGATTTTTTAATTTTTTTTTCACCACTAAAACGCATGAGACTTGTAGTTTTCAAAAATTTTTTCATTTTTGATGAGATGGTTAATGAAAGAAGTTTAATCGCCGGCAAACGAAAACCCGCGATTTCCCGTAAATCCCGGGTTTGGCCCGTATAGTCGAATGTATACAAAGAAAGTACCCTGTGAGTAAACTCATTTCCCGAACGACTTTTTAAATTATTTTTTCACCAATAAAACGCATGAGACTTGTAGTTTTCAGAAATGTTTTCATTTTTGATGAGACGCTTAATGAAAGTGGTTTAATCGCCAGCAAACGAAAACCCGCGATTTCCCGTAAATCCCGGGCTTGGCCCGTATATTTAAAAGTATACGAAGAAAGTACCCAGGGAGTAAAGTCATTTCCCGAACGATTTTTTATATTATTTTTTTACCACTAAACGCATGAGACTTGTGGTTTTCAAAAATATTTTCATATTTGATGGGACGCTGAATAAAAGAAGTTTAATCGCCGGCAAACGAAAATCCGCGATTTTCCGTAAATCCCGGACTCGGCCCGTAAAGTCAAAAGTATACAAAGAAAGTACCCAGGGAGTAAACTCATTTCCCGAACGATTTTTTAAATTATTTTTTCACCACTAAAACGCATGAGACTTGTGGTTTTCAAAAATGTTTTCATTTTTGATGAGACGCTGAATAAAAGAAGTTTAATTGCCGGCAAACGAAAACCCGCCATTTCCCGTAAACCCCGGACTTGACCCGTATATTCAAAAGTATACAAAGAAAGTACCCAGGGAGTAAACTCATTTCCCGAACGATTTTTTATATTATTTTTTTACCACTAAACGCATGAGACTTGTAGTTTTCAAAAATACTTTCATATTTGATGGGACGCTGAATAAAAGAATTTTAATCGCCGGCAAACGAAAATCCGCGATTTTCCGTAAATCCCGGACTCGGCCCGTAAAGTCAAAAGTATACAAAGAAAGTACCCAGGGAGTAAACTCATTTCCCGAACGATTTTTTAAATTATTTTTTCACCACTAAAACGCATGAGACTTGTAGTTTTTAAAAATGTTTTTATTTTTGATGAGACGCTTAATGAAAGAGGTTTAATCGCCGGCAAACGAAATCCCGCGTTTTCCCGTAAATCCGGGGCTTGGCCCGTATAGTCGAATGTATACAAAGAAAGTACCCAGGGAGTAAACTCATTTCCCGAACGATTTTTTAAATTTTATTTTCACCACTAAAACGCATGAGACTTGTAGTTTTCAAAAATGTTTTCATTTTTGATGAGACGCTTAATGAAAGAGGTTTAATCGCCGGAAAACTATAACCCACGATTTCCCGTAAATCCCGGGCTTGGACCGTATAGTCGAATGTATACAAAGAAAGTACCCAGGGAGTAAACTCATTTCCCGAACGATTTTTTAATTTTTTTTTTGCCACTAAAACGCATGAGACTTGTAGTTTTCAAAAATGTTTTCATTTTTGATGAGACGCTTAATGAAAGAGGTTTAATCGCCGGAAAACTATAACCCGCGATTTCCCGTAAATCCCGGGCTTGGCCCGTATATTCAAAAGTATACGAAGAAAGTACCCAGGGAGTAAAGTCATTTCCCGAACGATTTTTTATATTATTTTTTTACCACTAAACGCATGAGACTTGTGGTTTTCAAAAATATTTTCATATTTGATGGGACGCTGAATAAAAGAAGTTTAATCGCCGGCAAACGAAAATCCGCGATTTTCCGTAAATCGCCGACTCGGCCCGTAAAGTCAAAAGTATACAAAGAAAGTACCCAGGGAGTAAACTCATTTCCCGAACGATTTTTTAAATTATTTTTTCACCACTAAAACGCATGAGACTTGTAGTTTTCAAAAATGTTTTCATTTTTGATGAGACGCTGAATAAAAGAAGTTTAATTGCCGGCAAAAGAAAACCCGCCATTTCCCGTAAACCCCGGACTTGACCCGTATATTCAAAAGTATACAAAGAAAGTACCCAGGGAGTAAACTCATTTCCCAAACGATTTTTTAAATTATTATTTCACCACTAAAGCCCATGAGACTTGTAGTTTTTAAAAATGTTTTCATTTTTGATGAGACGCTGAATAAAAGAAGTTTAATCGCCGGCAAACGAAAACCCGCAATTTCCCGTAAATCCCGGTCTCGGCCCGTATAGTCAAAAGTATACAAGGAAAGTACCCAGTCAGTAAACTCATTTCCCTAACGAATTTTTAAATTATTATTTCACCACTAAAGCCCATGAGACTTGTAGTTTTTAAAAATGTTTTCATTTTTGATGAGACGCTGAATAAAGGAAGTTTAATCGCCCTCAAACGAAAATCCGCGATTTCCCGTAAATCCCGGACTCGGCCCGTACAGTCCAAAGTATACAAGAGAGTACCCAGGGAGTAAACTCATTTTCCGAACGATTTTTTAAATTATTTTTTCACCACTAAAACGCATGAGACTTGTAGTTTTCAAAAATGTTTTCATTTTTGATGAGACGCTTAATGAAAGAGGTTTAATCGCGGGCAAACGAAATCCCTCGATTTCCCGTAAATCCCGGACTTGACCCGTATATTCAAAAGTATACAAAGAAAGTACCCAGGGAGTAAACTCATTTCCCAAACGATTTTTTATATTATTTTTTTACCACTAAACGCATGAGACTTGTAGTTTTCAAAAATATTTTCATATTTGATGGGACGCTGAATAAAAGAAGTTTAATCGCCGGCAAACGAAAATCCGCGATTTTCCGTAAATCCCGGACTCGGCCCGTAAAGTCAAAAGTATACAAAGAAAGTACCCAGGGAGTAAACTCATTTCCCAAACGATTTTTTAAATTATTATTTCACCACTAAAGCCCATGAGACTTGTAGTTTTTAAAAATGTTTTCATTTTTAATGAGACGCTGAATAAAAGAAGTTTAATCGCCGGCAAACGAAAATCCGCGATTTTCCGTAAATCCCGGACTCGGCCCGTAAAGTCAAAAGTATACAAAGAAAGTACCCAGGGAGTAAACTCATTTCCCAAACGATTTTTTAAATTATTATTTCACCACTAAAGCCCATGAGACTTGTAGTTTTTAAAAATGTTTTCATTTTTGATGAGACGCTGAATAAAAGAAGTTTAATCGCCCTCAAACGAAAATCCGCGATTTCCCGTAAATCCCGGACTCGGCCCGTACAGTCCAAAGTATACAAGAGAGTACCCAGGGAGTAAACTCATTTTCCGAACGATTTTTTAAATTATTTTTTCACCACTAAAACGCATGAGACTTGTAGTTTTCAAAAATGTTTTCATTTTTGATGAGACGCTTAATGAAAGAGGTTTAATCGCGGGCAAACGAAATCCCTCGATTTCCCGTAAATCCCGGGCTTGGCCCGTATAGTCGAATGTATACAAAGAAAGTACCCAGGGAGTAAACTCATTTCCCGAACGATTTTTTAATTTTTTTTTCACCACTAAAACGCATGAGACTTGTAGTTTTCAAAAATTTTTTCATTTTTGATGAGATGGTTAATGAAAGAAGTTTAATCGCCGGCAAACGAAAACCCGCGATTTCCCGTAAATCCCGGGTTTGGCCCGTATAGTCGAATGTATACAAAGAAAGTACCCTGTGAGTAAACTCATTTCCCGAACGATTTTTTAAATTATTTTTTCACCAATAAAACGCATGAGACTTGTAGTTTTCAGAAATGTTTTCATTTTTGATGAGACGCTTAATGAAAGTGGTTTAATCGCCAGCAAACGAAAATCCGCGATTTTCCGTAAATCCCGGACTCGCCCCGTAAAGTCAAAAGTATACAAAGAAAGTACCCAGGGAGTAAACTCATTTCCCAAACGATTTTTTAATTATTATTTCACCACTAAAGCCCATGAGACTTGTAGTTTTTAAAAATGTTTTTATTTTTGATGAGACGCTGAATAAAAGAAGTTTAATCGCCGGCAAACGAAAACCCGCAATTTCCCGTAAATCCCGGTCTCGGCCCGTATAGTCAAAAGTATACAAGGAAAGTACCCAGTCAGTAAACTCATTTCCCTAACGACTTTTTAAATTATTATTTCACCACTAAAGCCCATGAGACTTGTAGTTTTTAAAAATGTTTTCATTTTTGATGAGACGCTGAATAAAGGAAGTTTAATCGCCCTCAAACGAAAATCCGCGATTTCCCGTAAATCCCGGACTCGGCCCGTACAGTCCAAAGTATACAAGAGAGTACCCAGGGAGTAAACTCATTTTCCGAACGATTTTTTAAATTATTTTTTCACCACTAAAACGCATGAGACTTGTAGTTTTCAAAAATGTTTTCATTTTTGATGAGACGCTTAATGAAAGAGGTTTAATCGCGGGCAAACGAAATCCCTCGATTTCCCGTAAATCCCGGGCTTGGCCCGTATAGTCGAATGTATACAAAGAAAGTACCCAGGGAGTAAACTCATTTCCCGAACGATTTTTTAATTTTTTTTTCACCACTAAAACGCATGAGACTTGTAGTTTTCAAAAATTTTTTCATTTTTGATGAGATGGTTAATGAAAGAAGTTTAATCGCCGGCAAACGAAAACCCGCGATTTCCCGTAAATCCCGGGTTTGGCCCGTATAGTCGAATGTATACAAAGAAAGTACCCTGTGAGTAAACTCATTTCCCGAACGACTTTTTAAATTATTTTTTCACCAATAAAACGCATGAGACTTGTAGTTTTCAGAAATGTTTTCATTTTTGATGAGACGCTTAATGAAAGTGGTTTAATCGCCAGCAAACGAAAACCCGCGATTTCCCGTAAATCCCGGGCTTGGCCCGTATATTTAAAAGTATACGAAGAAAGTACCCAGGGAGTAAAGTCATTTCCCGAACGATTTTTTATATTATTTTTTTACCACTAAACGCATGAGACTTGTGGTTTTCAAAAATATTTTCATATTTGATGGGACGCTGAATAAAAGAAGTTTAATCGCCGGCAAACGAAAATCCGCGATTTTCCGTAAATCCCGGACTCGGCCCGTAAAGTCAAAAGTATACAAAGAAAGTACCCAGGGAGTAAACTCATTTCCCGAACGATTTTTTAAATTATTTTTTCACCACTAAAACGCATGAGACTTGTAGTTTTCAAAAATGTTTTCATTTTTGATGAGACGCTGAATAAAAGAAGTTTAATTGCCGGCAAACGAAAACCCGCCATTTCCCGTAAACCCCGGACTTGACCCGTATATTCAAAAGTATACAAAGAAAGTACCCAGGGAGTAAACTCATTTCCCGAACGATTTTTTATATTATTTTTTTACCACTAAACGCATGAGACTTGTAGTTTTCAAAAATACTTTCATATTTGATGGGACGCTGAATAAAAGAATTTTAATCGCCGGCAAACGAAAATCCGCGATTTTCCGTAAATCCCGGACTCGGCCCGTAAAGTCAAAAGTATACAAAGAAAGTACCCAGGGAGTAAACTCATTTCCCGAACGATTTTTTAAATTATTTTTTCACCACTAAAACGCATGAGACTTGTAGTTTTTAAAAATGTTTTTATTTTTGATGAGACGCTTAATGAAAGAGGTTTAATCGCCGGCAAACGAAATCCCGCGTTTTCCCGTAAATCCGGGGCTTGGCCCGTATAGTCGAATGTATACAAAGAAAGTACCCAGGGAGTAAACTCATTTCCCGAACGATTTTTTAAATTTTATTTTCACCACTAAAACGCATGAGACTTGTAGTTTTCAAAAATGTTTTCATTTTTGATGAGACGCTTAATGAAAGAGGTTTAATCGCCGGAAAACTATAACCCACGATTTCCCGTAAATCCCGGGCTTGGCCCGTATAGTCGAATGTATACAAAGAAAGTACCCAGGGAGTAAACTCATTTCCCGAACGATTTTTTAATTTTTTTTTTGCCACTAAAACGCATGAGACTTGTAGTTTTCAAAAATGTTTTCATTTTTGATGAGACGCTTAATGAAAGAGGTTTAATCGCCGGAAAACTATAACCCGCGATTTCCCGTAAATCCCGGGCTTGGCCCGTATATTCAAAAGTATACGAAGAAAGTACCCAGGGAGTAAAGTCATTTCCCGAACGATTTTTTATATTATTTTTTTACCACTAAACGCATGAGACTTGTGGTTTTCAAAAATATTTTCATATTTGATGGGACGCTGAATAAAAGAAGTTTAATCGCCGGCAAACGAAAATCCGCGATTTTCCGTAAATCCCCGACTCGGCCCGTAAAGTCAAAAGTATACAAAGAAAGTACCCAGGGAGTAAACTCATTTCCCGAACGATTTTTTAAATTATTTTTTCACCACTAAAACGCATGAGACTTGTAGTTTTCAAAAATGTTTTCATTTTTGATGAGACGCTGAATAAAAGAAGTTTAATTGCCGGCAAAAGAAAACCCGCCATTTCCCGTAAACCCCGGACTTGACCCGTATATTCAAAAGTATACAAAGAAAGTACCCAGGGAGTAAACTCATTTCCCGAACGATTTTTTATATTATTTTTTTTACCACTAAACGCATGAGACTTGTAGTTTTCAAAAATGTTTTCATTTTTGATGAGACGCTTAATGAAAGAGGTTTAATCGCCGGAAAACTATAACCCACGATTTCCCGTAAATCCCGGGCTTGGCCCGTATAGTCGAATGTATACAAAGAAAGTACCCAGGGAGTAAACTCATTTCCCGAACGATTTTTTAATTTTTTTTTCACCACTAAAACGCATGAGACTTGTAGTTTTCAAAAATGTTTTCATTTTTGATGAGACGCTTAATGAAAGAGGTTTAATCGCCGGAAAACTATAACCCGCGATTTCCCGTAAATCCCGGGCTTGGCCCGTATATTCAAAAGTATACGAAGAAAGTACCCAGGGAGTAAAGTCATTTCCCGAACGATTTTTTATATTATTTTTTTACCACTAAACGCATGAGACTTGTGGTTTTCAAAAATATTTTCATATTTGATGGGACGCTGAATAAAAGAAGTTTAATCGCCGGCAAACGAAAATCCGCGATTTTCCGTAAATCCCGGACTCGGCCCGTAAAGTCAAAAGTATACAAAGAAAGTACCCAGGGAGTAAACTCATTTCCCGAACGATTTTTTAAATTATTTTTTCACCACTAAAACGCATGAGACTTGTAGTTTTCAAAAATGTTTTCATTTTTGATGAGACGCTGAATAAAAGAAGTTTAATTGCCGGCAAAAGAAAACCCGCCATTTCCCGTAAACCCCGGACTTGACCCGTATATTCAAAAGTATACAAAGAAAGTACCCAGGGAGTAAACTCATTTCCCGAACGATTTTTTATATTATTTTTTTACCACTAAACGCATGAGACTTGTAGTTTTCAAAAATACTTTCATATTTGATGGGACGCTGAATAAAAGAAGTTTAATCGCCGGCAAACGAAAATCCGCGATTTTCCGTAAATCCCGGACTCGGCCCGTAAAGTCAAAAGTATACAAAGAAAGTACCCAGGGAGTAAACTCATTTCCCGAACGATTTTTTAAATTATTTTTTCACCACTAAAACGCATGAGACTTGTAGTTTTCAAAAATGTTTTTATTTTTGATGAGACGCTTAATGAAAGAGGTTTAATCGCCGGCAAACGAAATCCCGCGTTTTCCCGTAAATCCGGGGCTTGGCCCGTATAGTCGAATGTATACAAAGAAAGTACCCAGGGAGTAAACTCATTTCCCGAACGATTTTTTAAATTTTATTTTCACCACTAAAACGCATGAGACTTGTAGTTTTCAAAAATGTTTTCATTTTTGATGAGACGCTTAATGAAAGAGGTTTAATCGCCGGAAAACTATAACCCACGATTTCCCGTAAATCCCGGGCTTGGCCCGTATAGTCGAATGTATACAAAGAAAGTACCCAGGGAGTAAACTCATTTCCCGAACGATTTTTTAATTTTTTTTTCACCACTAAAACGCATGAGACTTGTAGTTTTCAAAAATGTTTTCATTTTTGATGAGACGCTTAATGAAAGAGGTTTAATCGCCGGAAAATTATAACCCGCGATTTCCCGTAAATCCCGGGCTTGGCCCGTATATTCAAAAGTATACGAAGAAAGTACCCAGGGAGTAAAGTCATTTCCCGAACGATTTTTTATATTATTTTTTTACCACTAAACGCATGAGACTTGTGGTTTTCAAAAATATTTTCATATTTGATGGGACGCTGAATAAAAGAAGTTTAATCGCCGGCAAACGAAAATCCGCGATTTTCCGTAAATCCCGGACTCGGCCCGTAAAGTCAAAAGTATACAAAGAAAGTACCCAGGGAGTAAACTCATTTCCCGAACGATTTTTTAAATTATTTTTTCACCACTAAAACGCATGAGACTTGTAGTTTTCAAAAATGTTTTCATTTTTGATGAGACGCTGAATAAAAGAAGTTTAATTGCCGGCAAAAGAAAACCCGCCATTTCCCGTAAACCCCGGACTTGACCCGTATATTCAAAAGTATACAAAGAAAGTACCCAGGGAGTAAACTCATTTCCCGAACGATTTTTTATATTATTTTTTTACCACTAAACGCATGAGACTTGTAGTTTTCAAAAATACTTTCATATTTGATGGGACGCTGAATAAAAGAAGTTTAATCGCCGGCAAACGAAAATCCGCGATTTTCCGTAAATCCCGGACTCGGCCCGTAAAGTCAAAAGTATACAAAGAAAGTACCCAGGGAGTAAACTCATTTCCCGAACGATTTTTTAAATTATTTTTTCACCACTAAAACGCATGAGACTTGTAGTTTTCAAAAATGTTTTTATTTTTGATGAGACGCTTAATGAAAGAGGTTTAATCGCCGGCAAACGAAATCCCGCGTTTTCCCGTAAATCCGGGGCTTGGCCCGTATAGTCGAATGTATACAAAGAAAGTACCCAGGGAGTAAACTCATTTCCCGAACGATTTTTTAAATTTTATTTTCACCACTAAAACGCATGAGACTTGTAGTTTTCAAAAATGTTTTCATTTTTGATGAGACGCTTAATGAAAGAGGTTTAATCGCCGGAAAACTATAACCCACGATTTCCCGTAAATCCCGGGCTTGGCCCGTATAGTCGAATGTATACAAAGAAAGTACCCAGGGAGTAAACTCATTTCCCGAACGATTTTTTAATTTTTTTTTCACCACTAAAACGCATGAGACTTGTAGTTTTCAAAAATGTTTTCATTTTTGATGAGACGCTTAATGAAAGAGGTTTAATCGCCGGAAAACTATAACCCGCGATTTCCCGTAAATCCCGGGCTTGGCCCGTATAGTCGAATGTATACAAAGAAAGTACCCAGGGAGTAAACTCATTTTCCGAACGATTTTTTAAATTATTTTTTCACCACTAAAACGCATGAGACTTGTAGTTTTCAAAAATGTTTTCATTTTTGCGGAGAGTAGCGGAGGGCGCGTCAGCGCCCGGAGCGTAGCGGAGCCCATTTCCTCATTAAATTAGCCAAATATGAAAG
The DNA here is from genome assembly GCF_029227915.1 of Hydractinia symbiolongicarpus. Classification (NCBI taxonomy): domain Eukaryota; kingdom Metazoa; phylum Cnidaria; class Hydrozoa; order Anthoathecata; family Hydractiniidae; genus Hydractinia; species Hydractinia symbiolongicarpus. Next base: position 1,026,470 of record NC_079875.1, on the reverse strand, counting down.
AAAAAGTAAGCACGGTGGAAAGTATATAGGATTTCTATACGATTTCCGCGCCCCGTCCCCCTATACATCAAAAATATCAAAAATCTTTCGTTTTGGGGCCCAGTCTCCCAGTGATTTCATATGGTCATTCTTAAGTACATTTTCCTAGTGAGCGAGACAACATGTTTTTAGCACGGCGATGGAGTTTTTGTTGTTTTTTAAATATGGTACCAAGCGTAAATGGTGCCGTTTCCAGTTTAGGTTAAATCTGCCTACACTTTTTAGCCACGTGATACATAAATCACTTTTACTAACATCACATGACATTTTTTCGGACACATAGCGCCTCAAACTCAATCTAAGCCATATCGCAATTGACGAAAGGGCTTGTTATGTTCAAGAAAGCGAAGAAAGAAAGGGTATGTAATGAACCCTTTCTTATTCTCACTCACACCTAAGGCTAGCTAGCATAAAACTACTGACTGAGCTGGAATAATAATAGAACTTAAATAGCTAGCTAGAGCTACTTGAATTGAAGAGCTAGCTAGCTAATAGCATAAAAAAGATCAAGCAATATCATAATGGCTAGTATAAAACTAGCTAGCTACAAAGAAATAGATTTTCTGGCTATAGCTAGCTATAGCTCTACATATACTACACAGTGAGTGAGATAATACACTCAATCATAGTGCCGTGTTTAATTTTTAATCTTTAACAGAAACTTTTTCCATTAAATATTGCAGGGTTTTTTTGCTTAGAGAAGGTAAAAACAGGTTATAAACTGTATTTTTATTTTTAAATCTTACAAAATTTTCCACAAAGTATATAAAATTGTTTTAGCTGCGTAGGATAAGAACAGGTTGTTAACTGTCTGTTTGTTTGAACTAAAGTTAGGATAGTTTTTTAGAAATGGGTATTGTGCCGAAACGTATGTGCGAAACAGTATAGCGTATGATCCGCCAACTCCGTGAAAAAAACACATTTAACGTTCTTATATCCATATCGTCAACATATCAGTTATTTCAAACTTTTATTATCGTAGCGCTATCTGTCGCGGACCGTTCGGGGGGTATGACAAGAAAAAAAAACATTTATTTGTGGACAAATAAGCCGGATACGACATATACTATCATCCGATAATGCGGTGATGGATCCTTCAACTCCGTCAAATTTGAAAAACACGTTTGCTTTCTGATGACTAGCAAAAATATTTTAAAAATTAAAATATTCATTAGAAAACATTCTCAAATCATTGGACCCTCAGAAAAGTTATATATAACATGACCATAATTATAATCAATTAACTGAGATAACAATATATATCAAAAATGACCACCGTCGCGCTTGACTTGAAAATCACAAAAAGGTGTAGCCAGCTGAACTTACCGCCAAATTTTTGTCATGCGGGAGTTCCGACACCCCTAAAATGATTAAGTGGTAGTATCAAACCCCCTGAATCGAATTCATTCATTAAAAATGGTAGACAGAGCTGTGGTAAGTTGTTGTAGGCTTCGAAAGCAGTTTCACAGAGTTATCGGATTCACGGAGTTGGCGGATCATACGCTACCTGTACAAATCACTCAGCCCTGTGTTAACAACAAGCTGTTACCTGTGTTTTTATTTAACAGAAGTTTAAGCTAATCTGGTTTAGTCACAAGTAACTATAACACCTGGCGCGATTTATACGTTTTGTAAACTGTGCCACATTGAATGTTGATTATGTCTGGTTTGAAATGGTATTAAACCTATATGGATGTGCAACATACCTGTTTTATTATTTAATTTTTTAACATCTGCATTTGTTATTACCCAGGCATTTTAAATTCTAACTTTAACATCAACGTCTACGTTTTCTGTTAAGAGGCTTTTTAAATTCTGACAAGCTGTTCTCGTGCAATCATCAACATGTATTGAAACATGTATTTCTTATTTAATTTCTCAATAGTCTAATTAATTGCTATTATTTTAAAGTTTCTGCTCAGTTGGAAATAAGAATTTTTTATTGTCATGCAGGGTAACCGAAGTTGCAGTAAAGTTTTTTGGAAAAATGTATTATGGCTATCCGATTTCACGATTAATGTTTTATCTTGCACAAGAACTTTTCCCATAAACTATTGCAGGATTCTTTTTGCTTTAGGAGTGTAATAACAGGTTTTAAACTGTGTTTTTATTTTTAAATGTTACAAAAACTTTTCCACAAAATAAAATTGCTGAATGACTGTTTTAGCTGTGTAGGATAACAACAGGGTGTTTACTGTCTGTTTATTTGAACCAAAGTTAGGATATTTTTCGGAAAGGGATATTATGTTGAAACGTATATGTGCGCCACAGTATATCTGTACTAATCACTCAGCCTAGTGTTAACGACAAGCTATTACCTGTGTTTCTATTTAACAGAAGTTGTGCTAAAGTTTTTTGAAAGGGTTTTTTTACCTATACTAATGACGCACCACAGATTAAAGTACATATATTTTAAGTTTTACCGGGAACATTTTGTGAAAAATAAAAAAGGTTTGCTGACTGTTTTTGCTATGACATGGCACAATATGTAAATTGTGTTTTTATTCAAGCTAAAGGATAAATATAATTACATCCGAAACACCTTAAATGTTGTGTGTTTCACTCGATTTACGATATACTGCACATCTGTACTAAGGCGCTCCACCTGAATGTGTGGTACAGTTTTCAATTTGTAATAACTGTTCTACCAAGCGTTTTACGCCAGGTAACACAGTTACTTGTGGCTTAATCAGCATTTCTCAAAAGGTTAATTAACTAGGCTGTGTGCTGTAAATTCTTAAGTGTATATAATGTTCACCTGTAAAGTTTTGTATATATATATATATTTATGCCCTGCTGGTCTAATGGCTATGACACTCATGCAAATGAGAAATCCAGGTTCGAATCCTGGACAGGGCTAGGAAAAACATAATTATCTTGCACCTACAACAACCAGGCTTTCATATAATAGGTAATCTTTGAGTTGTAGAGGGGGGGGAGTTGCATACATTTATCACTTTCATTTATAGAGCCCAAAAGTGCTTTGTTTTTTGTAATAGATTTATCACTTTATGGTAAAAAGTTTTGTGTTGAAATACCTGGTAGGCACAAGAAACTAAAAAAGACGTTTTTTAAATTTTTTTTGCCTTTCTCGTGGACTTCTCTGATTATTTCCATATCTTGACTTTTTAATGTTGTTGTCATTGGAATCAAGTTAATCTCAGATTTATCAAAAAATCATATGGCGTTATGACCGATTGTTTAAATACTTGTAATGGCACATAATTCTGCTAACATGATTCACTGTATATTGACCTGAGATAAATTTGAGACTTTTTTTGAGATATTGAATTTGAAATATTTGCACCTCAATACTTTCTATACTCCTGGACTAATATGATACTTATCTTAGATATATTGAGTATACACAATCTTTGAGTTGTAAGGTGGATATTTTCTATTAAAGTCATGCACCCCCGCCTTGCTGTTCCATTTCCTTGCCAGCACTGACCGTGCCTTTCTTTGCCTACCCTTCCTATGCCTTTTCTGGTGCCTGCCTACTATGTTCTTGCCTGTGCCTCCCATGCCTGTGCCTACCATGCCTTACCCACCCCTGCCTTCCTGATTCCTCTTCCTGTTTCCTTGCCTGCCTTTGCCCTTTCCTTGCCGTGCTTAATGCCTTTGCCTTGGCAACCTCTCCGCAACTCTTTCTATATTGATTGCTGAGACGCTTAATGAAAGAGGTTTAATCGCCGGCAAACGAAATCCCGCGAATTCCCGTAAATCCCGAGCTTGGCCCGTATAGTCGAATGTATACAAAGAAAGTACCCAGGGAGTAAGCTCATTTCCCGAACGATTTTTTATTTTTTTTTTCACCACTAAAACGCATGAGACTTGTAGTTTTCAAAAATGTTTTCATTTTTGATGAGACGGTTAATGAAAGAAGTTTAATCGCCGGCAAACGAAAACCCGCGATTTCCCGTAAATCCCGGGCTTGGCTCGTATAGTCTAATGTATACAAAGAAAGTACCCTGTGAGTAAACTCATTTCCCGAACGATTTTTTAAATTATTTTTTCACCAATAAAACGCATGAGACTTGTAGTTTTCAGAAATGTTTTCATTTTTGATGAGACGTTTAATGAAAGTGGTTTAATCGCCAGCAAACGAAAACCCGCGATTTCCCGTAAATCCAGGGCTTGGCCCGTATAGTCGAATGTATACAAAGAAAGTACCCTGTGAGTAAACTCATTTCCAAAACGATTTTTTAAATTATCTTTTCACCACTAAAACGCATGAGACTTGTAGTTTTCAAAAATGTTTTCATTTTTGATGAGACGCTGAATAAAAGAAGTTTAATCGCCGGCAAACGAAAACCCGCCATTTCCCGTAAACCCCGGACTCGACCCGTATAGTCAAAAGTATACAAAGAAAGTACCCAGGGAGTAAACTAATTTCCCGAGCGATTTTTTAAATTATTTTTTCACCACTAAATCGCATAAGACTTGTAGTTTTTAAAAATGTTTTCATTTTTGATGAGACGCTGAATAAAAGAAGTTAAATCGCCGGCAAACGAAAACCCGCCATTTCCCGTAAACCCCGGACTCGGCCCGTATAGTCAAAAGTATACAAAAAATTACCCAGGGAGTAAACTCATTTTCCGAACTATTTTTTAAATTATTTTTTTACCACTACAACGCATGAGACTTGTAGTTTTTAAAAATGTTTTCATTTTTGATGAGACGCTAAATAAAAGAAGTTTAATCGCCGGCAAACGAAAACTCGCCATTTCCCGTAAACCCCGAACTCGGCCCGTATAGTCAAAAGTATTCAAAGAAAGTACCCAGGGAGTAAACTCATTTTCCGAACGATTTTTTAAATTATTTTTTCTCCACTCCAACGCATGAGACTTGTAGTTTTCAAAAATGTTTTCATTTTTGATGAGACGCTGAATAAAAGAAGTTTAATCGCCCTCAAACGAAAATCCGCGATTTCCCGTAAATCCCGGACTCGGCCCGTATAGTCCAAAGTATACAAAGAAAGTACCCAGGGAGTAAACTCATTTCCTGAACGATTTTTTAATTTTTTTTTTCACCACTAAAACGCATGAGACTTGTAGTTTTCAAAAATGTTTTCATTTTTGATGAGACGGTTAATGAAAGAAGTTTAATCGCCGGCAAACGAAAACCCGCGATTTCCCGTAAATCCCGGGCTTGGCCCGTATAGTCGAATGTATACAAAGAAAGTACCCTGTGAGTAAACTCATTTCCAAAACGATTTTTTAAATTATCTTTTCACCACTAAAACGCATGAGACTTGTAGTTTTCAAAAATGTTTTCATTTTTGATGAGACGGTTAATGAAAGAAGTATAATCGCTGGCAAACGAAAACCCGCCATTTCCCGTAAACCCCGGACTCGACCCGTATAGTCAAAAGTATACAAAGAAAGTACCCAGGGTGTAAACTCATTTCCCGAACGATTTTTTATATTATTTTTTTACCACTAAACGCATGACACTTGTAGTTTTCAAAAATATTTTCATATTTGATGGGACGCTGAATAAAAGAAGTTTAATTGCCGGCAAACGAAAATCCGCGATTTTCCGTAAATCCCGGACTCGGCCCGTATAGTCAAAAGTATACAAAGAAAGTACCCAGGGAGTAAACTCATTTCCCGAACGATTTTTTAAATTATTTTTTCACCACTAAAACGCATGAGACTTGTAGTTTTCAAAAATGTTTTCATTTTTGATGAGACGCTTAATGAAAGAGGTTTAATCGCCGGCAAACGAAATCCCGCGTTTTCCCGTAAATCCGGGGCTTGGCCCGTATAGTCGAATGTATACAAAGAAAGTACCCAGGGAGTAAACTCATTTCCCGAACGATTTTTTAAATTACTTTTTTACCACTAAAACGCATGAGACTTGTAGTTTTTAAAAATGTTTTCATTTTTGATGAGACGCTGAATAAAAGAAGTTTAATCGCCGGCAAACGAAAACCTGCGATTTCCCGTAAATCCTGGACTCGGCCCGTATAGTCAAAAGTATACAAAGAAAGTAACCAGGGAGTAAACTCATTTCCCAAACGATTTTTTAAATTATTATTTCACCACTAAAGCCCATGAGACTTGTAGTTTTTGAAAATGTTTTCATTTTTGATGAGACGCTGAATAAAAGAAGTTTAATCGCCGGCAAACGAAAACCCGCGATTTCCCGTAAATCCAGGGCTTGGCCCGTATAGTCGAATGTATACAAAGAAAGTACCCTGTGAGTAAACTCATTTCCAAAACGATTTTTTAAATTATCTTTTCACCACTAAGACGCATGAGACTTGTAGTTTTCAAAAATGTTTTCATTTTTGATGAGACGCTGAATAAAAGAAGTTTAATCGCCGGCAAACAAAAACCCGCCATTTCCCGTAAACCGCGGACTCGACCCGTATAGTCAAAAGTATACAAAGAAAGTACCCAGGGAGTAAACTAATTTCCCGAGCGATTTTTTAAATTATTTTTTCACCACTAAATCGCATAAGACTTGTAGTTTTTAAAAATGTTTTCAATTTTGATGAAACGCTGAATAAAAGAAGTTTAATCGCCGGCAAACAAAAACCCGCGATTTCCCGTAAATTCCGGCTTGGCCCGTATAGTCAAAAGTATACAAAGAAAGTACCCAGGGAGTAAACTCGTTTCCCGAACGATTTTTTAAATTATTTTTTCACCACTAAAACGCATAAGACTTGTAGTTTTTAAAAATGTTTTCATTTTCGATGAGACGCTGAATAAAAGAAGTTTAATCGCCGGCAAACGAAAACCTGCGATTTCCCGTAAATCCTGGACTCGGCCCGTATAGTGAAAATATACAAAGAAAGTACCCAGTGAGTAAACTCATTTCCCGAACGATTTTTTAAATTATTATTTCACCACTAAAACCCATGAGACTTATAGTTTTTAAAAATGTTTTCATTTTTGATGAGACGCTGAATAAAAGAAGTTAAATCGCCGGCAAACGAAAACCAGCCATTTCCCGTAAACCCCGGATTCGGCCCGTATAGTCAAAAGTATACAAAAAATTACCCAGGGAGTAAACTCATTTTCCGAACAATTTTTTAAATTATTTTTTCACCACTACAACGCATGAGACTTGTATTTTTTAAAAATGTTTTCATTTTTGATGAGACGCTAAATAAAAGAAGTTTAATCACCGGCAAACGAAAACCCGCCATTTCCCGTAAACCCCGAACTCGGCCCGTATAGTCAAAAGTATACAAAGAAAGTACCCAGGGAGTAAACTCATTTTCCGAACGATTTTTTAAATTATTTTTTCTCCACTCCAACGCATGAGACTTGTAGTTTTCAAAAATGTTTTCATTTTTGATGAGACGCTGAATAAAAGAAGTTTAATCGCCCTCAAACGAAAATCCGCGATTTCCCGTAAATCCTGGACTCGGCCCGTATAGTCAAAAGTATACAAAGAAAGTACCCAGGGAGTAAACTCATTTCCTGAACGATTTTTTAATTTTTTTTTTCACCACTAAAACGCATGAGACTTGTAGTTTTCAAAAATGTTTTCATTTTTGATGAGACGCTTAATGAAAGAGGTTTAATCGCCGGCAAACGAAATCCCGCGATTTCCCGTAAATCCCGGGCTTGGCCCGTATAGTCAAATGTATACAAAGAAAGTACCCAGGGAGTAAACTCATTTCCCGAACGATTTTTTAAATTACTTTTTTACCACTAAAACGCATGAGACTTGTAGTTTTTAAAAATGTTTTCATTTTTGATGAGACGCTGAATAAAAGAAGTTTAATCGCCGGCAAACGAAAACCTGCGATTTCCCGTAAATCCTGGACTCGGCCCGTATAGTCAAAAGTATACAAAGAAAGTACCCAGGGAGTAAACTCATTTCCCAAACGATTTTTTAAATTATTATTTCACTACTAAAGCCCATGAGACTTGTAGTTTTTAAAAACGTTTTCATTTTTGATGAGACGCTGAATAAAAGAAGTTTAATCGCCGGCAAACGAAAACCCTCGATTTTCCGTAAATCCCGGTCTCGGCCCGTATAGTTAAAAGTATACAAGGAAAGTACCCAGTGAGTAAACTCATTTCCCGAACGAATTTTTAAATTATTTTTTCACCACTAAAACGTATGAGACTTGTAGTTTTTAAAAATGTTTTCATTTTTGATGAGACGCTGAATAAAAGTAGTTAAATCGCCGGCAAACGAAAACCCGCCATTTCCCGTAAACCCCGGACTCGGCCCGCATAGTCAAAAGTATACAAAGAAATTACCCAGGGAGTAAACTCATTTTCCGAACTATTTTTTAAATTATTTTTTACCACTAAAACGCATGAGACTTGTAGTTTTTAAAAATGTTTTCATTTTTGATGAGACGCTGAATAAAAGAAGTTTAATCGCCGGCAAACGAAAACCTGTGATTTCCCGTAAATCCTGGACTCGGCCCGTATAGTCAAAAGTATACAAAGAAAGTACCCAGGGAGTAAACTCATTTTCCGAACTATTTTTTAAATTATTATTTCACCACTAAAGCCCATGAGACTTGTAGTTTTTAAAAATGTTTTCATTTTTGATGAGACGCTGATTAAAAGAAGTTTAATCGCCGGCAAACGAAAACCCTCGATTTCCCGTAAATCCCGGTCTCGGCCCGTATAGTTAAAAGTATACAAGGCAAGTACCCAAGGAGTAAACTCATTTCCCGAACGAATTTTTAAATTATTTTTTCACCACTAAAACGTATGAGACTTGTAGTTTTCAAAAATGTTTTCATTTTTGATGAGACGCTGAATAAAAGTAGTTAAATCGCCGGCAAACGAAAACCCGCCATTTCCCGTAAACCCCGGACTCGGCCCGTATAGTCAAAAGTATACAAAAAAATTACCCAGGGAGTAAACTCATTTTCCGAACTATTTTTTAAATTATTTTTTCACCACTAAAACGCATGAGACTTGTAGTTTTCAAAAATGTTTTCATTTTTGATGAGACGGTTAATGAAAGAAGTTTAATCGCCGGCAAACGAAAACCCGCGATTTCCCATAAATCCCGGGCTTGGCCCGTATAGTCGAATGTATACAAAGAAAGTACCCTGTGAGTAAACTCATTTCCAAAACGATTTTTTAAATTATCTTTTCACCACTAAAACGCATAAGACTTGTAGTTTTCAAAAATGTTTTCATTTTTGATGAGACGGTTAATGAAAGAAGTTTAATCGCCGGCAAACGAAAACCCGCCATTTCCCGTAAACCCCGGACTCGACCCGTAAAGTCAAAAGTATACAAAGAAAGTACCCAGGCAGTAAACTCATTTCCCGAACGATTTTTTATATTATTTTTTTACCACTAAACGCATGACTCTTGTAGTTTTCAAAAATATTTTCATATTTGATGGGACGCTGAATAAAAGAAGTTTAATCGCCGGCAAACGAAAATCCGCGATTTTCCGTAAATCCCGGACTCGGCCCGTATAGTCAAAAGTATACAAAGAAAGTACCCAGGGAGTAAACTCATTTCCCGAACGATTTTTTAAATTATTTTTTCACCACTAAAACGCATGAGACTTGTAGTTTTCAAAAATGTTTTCATTTTTGATGAGACGCTTAATGAAAGAGGTTTAATCGCCGGCAAACGAAATCCCGCGTTTTCCCGTAAATCCGGGGCTTGGCCGGTATAGTCGAATGTATACAAAGAAAGTACCCAGGAAGTAAACTCATTTTCCGAACGATTTTTTAAATTACTTTTTCACCACTAAAACGCATGAGACTTGTAGTTTTCAAAAATGTTTTCATTGTTGATGAGACGCTGAATAAAAGAAGTTTAATCGCCGGCAAACGAAAACCTGCGATTTCCCGTAATTCCTGGACTCGGCCCGTATAGTCAAAAGTATACAAAGAAAGTACCCAGGGAGTAAACTCATTTCCCAAACGATTTTTTAAATTATTATTTCACCACTAAAGCCCATGAGACTTGTAGTTTTTAAAAATGTTTTCATTTTTGATGAGACGCTGAATAAAAGAAGTTTAATCGCCGGCAAACGAAAACCCTCGATTTCCCGTAAATCCCGGACTCGGCCCGTATAGTTAAAAGTATACAAGGAAAGTACCCAGTGAGTAAACTCATTTCCCGAACGAATTTTTAAATTATTTTTTCACCACTAAAACGTATGAAACTTGTAGTTTTAAAAAATGTTTTCATTTTTGATGAGACGCTGAATAAAAGAAGTTAAATCGCCGGCAAACGAAAACCCGCCATTTCCCGTAAACCCCGGACTCGGCCCGTATAGTCAAAAGTATACAAAGAAATTACCCAGGGAGTAAACTGATTTTCCAAACTATTTTTTAAACTATTTTTTCACCACTACAACGCATGAAACTTGTAGTTTTTAAAAATGTTTTCATTTTTGATGAGACGCTGAATAAAAGAAGTTTAATCGCTGGCAAACGAAAACCCGCCATTTCCCGTAAACCCCGAACTCGGCCCGTATAGTCAAAAGTATACAAAGAAAGTACCCAGGGAGTAAACTCATTTTCCGAACGATTTTTTAAATTATTTTTTCACCACTACAACGCATGAGACTTGTAGTTTTCAAAAATGTTTTCATTTTTGATGAGACGCTGAATAAAAGAAGTTTAATCGCCCTCAAACGAAAATCCGCGATTTCCCGTAAATCCCGGACTCGGCCCGTATAGTCCAAAGTATACAAAGAAAGTACCCAGGGAGTAAACTCATTTCCTGAACGATTTTTTAATTTTTTTTTTCACCACTAAAACGCATGAGACTTGTAGTTTTCAAAAATGTTTTCATTTTTGATGAGACGGTTAATGAAAGAAGTTTAATCGCCGGCAAACGAAAACCTGCGATTTCCCGTAAATCCCGGGCTTGGCCCGTATAGTCGAATGTATACAAAGAAAGTACCCTGTGAGTAAACTCATTTCCAAAACGATTTTTTAAATTATCTTTTCACCACTAAAACGCATGAGACTTGTAGTTTTCAAAAATGTTTTCATTTTTGATGAGACGGTTAATGAAAGAAGTTTAATCGCCGGCAAACGAAAACCCGCCATTTCCCGTAAACCCCGGACTCGACCCGTATAGTCAAAAGTACACAAAGAAAGTACCCAGGGAGTAAACTCATTTCCCGAACGATTTTTTATATTATTTTTTTACCACTAAACGCATGACACTTGTAGTTTTCAAAAATATTTTCATATTTGATGGGACGCTGAATAAAAGAAGTTTAATCGCCGGCAAACGAAAATCCCGATTTTCCGTAAATCCCGGACTCGGCCCGTATAGTCAAAAGTATACAAAGAAAGTACCCAGGGAGTAAACTCATTTCCCGAACGATTTTTTAAATTATTTTTTCACCACTAAAACGCATGAGACTTGTAGTTTTCAAAAATGTTTTCATTTTTGATGAGACGCTTAATGAAAGAGGTTTAATCGCCGGCAAACGAAAACCTGCGATTTCCCGTAAATCCTGGACTCGGCCCGTATAGTCAAAAGTATACAAAGAAAGCACCCAGGGAGTAAACTCATTTCCCAAACGATTTTTTAAATTATTATTTCACCACTAAAGCCCATGAGACTTGTAGTTTTTAAAAATGTTTTCATTTTTGATGAGACGCTGAATAAAAGACGTTTAATCGCCGGCAAACGAAAACCCGCGATTTCCCGTAAATCCCGGACTCGGCCCGTATAGTTAAAAGTATACAAGGAAAGTACCCAGTGAGTAAACTCATTTCCCGAACAAATTTTTAAATTATTTTTTCACCACTAAAACGTATGAGACTTGTAGTTTTCAAAAATCTTTTCATTTTTGATGAGACGCTGAATAAAAGAAGTTTAATCGCCGGCAAACGAAAACCTGCAATTTCCCGTAAATCCCGGACTCGGCCCGTATAGTCAAAAGTATACAAAGAAAGTACCCAGGGTGTAAACTCATTTCCCGAACGATTTTTTAAATTATTTTTTCACCACTAAAACGCATGAGACTTGTAGTTTTCAAATATGTTTTCCTTTTTGATGAGACGCTGAATAAAAGAAGTTTAATCGCCGGCAAACGAAAACCTGCGATTTCCCGTAAATCCCGTACTCGGCCCGTATAGTCAAAAGTATACAAAGAAAGTACCCAGAGAGTAAACTCATTTCCCAAACGATTTTTTAAATTATTATTTCACCACTAAAGCCCAAGAGACTTGTAGTTTTTAAAAATGTTTTCATTTTTGATGAGACGCTGAATAAAAGAAGTTTAATCGCCGGCAAACGAAAATCCGCGATTTTCCGTAAATCCCGGACTCGGCCCGTATAGTCAAAAGTATACAAAGAAAGTACCCAGGGAGTAAACTCATTTCCCGAACGATTTTTTAAATTATTTTTTCACCACTAAAACGCATGAGACTTATAGTTTTCAAAAATGTTTTCATTTTTGATGAGACGCTTAATGAAAGAGGTTTAATCGCCGGCAAACGAAATCCCGCGTTTTCCCGTAAATCCGGGGCTTGGCCGGTATAGTCGAATGTATACAAAGAAAGTACCCAGGAAGTAAACTCATTTTCCGAACGATTTTTTAAATTACTTTTTCACCACTAAAACGCATGAGACTTGTAGTTTTCAAAAATGTTTTCATTTTTGATGAGACGCTGAATAAAAGAAGTTTAATCGCCGGCAAACGAAAACCTGCGATTTCCCGTAATTCCTGGACTCGGCCCGTATAGTCAAAAGTATACAAAGAAAGTACCCAGGGAGTAAACTCATTTCCCAAACGATTTTTTAAATTATTATTTCACCACTAAAGCCCATGAGACTTGTAGTTTTTAAAAATGTTTTCATTTTTGATGAGACGCTGAATAAAAGAAGTTTAATCGCCGGCAAACGAAAACCCTCGATTTCCCGTAAATCCCGGACTCGGCCCGTATAGTTAAAAGTATACAAGGAAAGTACCCAGTGAGTAAACTCATTTCCCGAACGAATTTTTAAATTATTTTTTCACCACTAAAACGTATGAGACTTGTAGTTTTAAAAAATGTTTTCATTTTTGATGAGACGCTGAATAAAAGAAGTTAAATCGCCGGCAAACAAAAACCCGCCATTTCCCGTAAACCCCGGACTCGGCCCGTATAGTCAAAAGTATACAAAGAAATTACCCAGGGAGTAAACTGATTTTCCGAACTATTTTTTAAATTATTTTTTCACAACTACAACGCATGAAACTTGTAGTTTTTAAAAATGTTTTCATTTTTGATGAGACGCTGAATAAAGGAAGTTTAATCGCTGGCAAACGAAAACCCGCCATTTCCCGTAAACCCCGAACTCGGCCCGTATAGTCAAAAGTATACAAAGAAAGTACCCAGGGAGTAAACTCATTTTCCGAACGATTTTTTAAATTATTTTTTCACCACTACAACGCATGAGACTTGTAGTTTTCAAAAATGTTTTCATTTTTGATGAGACGCTGAATAAAAGAAGTTTAATCGCCCTCAAACGAAAATCCGCGATTTCCCGTAAATCCCGGACTCGGCCCGTATAGTCCAAAGTATACAAAGAAAGTACCCAGGGAGTAAACTCATTTCCTGAACGATTTTTTAATTTTTTTTTTCACCACTAAAACGCATGAGACTTGTAGTTTTCAAAAATGTTTTCATTTTTGATGAGACGGTTAATGAAAGAAGTTTAATCGCCGGCAAACGAAAACCTGCGATTTCCCGTAAATCCCGGGCTTGGCCCGTATAGTCGAATGTATACAAAGAAAGTACCCTGTGAGTAAACTCATTTCCAAAACGATTTTTTAAATTATCTTTTCACCACTAAAACGCATGAGACTTGTAGTTTTCAAAAATGTTTTCATTTTTGATGAGACGGTTAATGAAAGAAGTTTAATCGCCGGCAAACGAAAACCCGCCATTTCCCGTAAACCCCGGACTCGACCCGTATAGTCAAAAGTACACAAAGAAAGTACCCAGGGAGTAAACTCATTTCCCGAACGATTTTTTATATTATTTTTTTACCACTAAACGCATGACACTTGTAGTTTTCAAAAATATTTTCATATTTGATGGGACGCTGAATAAAAGAAGTTTAATCGCCGGCAAACGAAAATCCCGATTTTCCGTAAATCCCGGACTCGGCCCGTATAGTCAAAAGTATACAAAGAAAGTACCCAGGGAGTAAACTCATTTCCCGAACGATTTTTTAAATTATTTTTTCACCACTAAAACGCATGAGACTTGTAGTTTTCAAAAATGTTTTCATTTTTGATGAGACGCTTAATGAAAGAGGTTTAATCGCCGGCAAACGAAAACCTGCGATTTCCCGTAAATCCTGGACTCGGCCCGTATAGTCAAAAGTATACAAAGAAAGCACCCAGGGCGTAAACTCATTTCCCAAACGATTTTTTAAATTATTATTTCACCACTAAAGCCCATGAGACTTGTAGTTTTCAAAAATGTTTTCATTTTTGATGAGACGGTTAATGAAAGAAGTTTAATCGCCGGCAAACGAAAACCCGCCATTTCCCGTAAACCCCGGACTCGACCCGTATAGTCAAAAGTACACAAAGAAAGTACCCAGGGAGTAAACTCATTTCCCGAACGATTTTTTATATTATTTTTTTACCACTAAACGCATGACACTTGTAGTTTTCAAAAATATTTTCATATTTGATGGGACGCTGAATAAAAGAAGTTTAATCGCCGGCAAACGAAAATCCCGATTTTCCGTAAATCCCGGACTCGGCCCGTATAGTCAAAAGTATACAAAGAAAGTACCCAGGGAGTAAACTCATTTCCCGAACGATTTTTTAAATTATTTTTTCACCACTAAAACGCATGAGACTTGTAGTTTTCAAAAATGTTTTCATTTTTGATGAGACGCTTAATGAAAGAGGTTTAATCGCCGGCAAACGAAAACCTGCGATTTCCCGTAAATCCTGGACTCGGCCCGTATAGTCAAAAGTATACAAAGAAAGCACCCAGGGCGTAAACTCATTTCCCAAACGATTTTTTAAATTATTATTTCACCACTAAAGCCCATGAGACTTGTAGTTTTTAAAAATGTTTTCATTTTTGATGAGACGCTGAATAAAAGACGTTTAATCACCGGCAAACGAAAACCCGCGATTTCCCGTGAATCCCGGACTCGGCCCGTATAGTTAAAAGTATACAAGGAAAGTACCCAGTGAGTAAACTCATTTCCCGAACAAATTTTTAAATTATTTTTTCACCACTAAAGCGTATGAGACTTGTAGTTTTCAAAAATGTTTTCATTTTTGATGAGACGCTGAATAAAAGAAGTTTAATCGCCGGCAAACGAAAACCTGCAATTTCCCGTAAATCCCGGACTCGGCCCGTATAGTCAAAAGTATACAAAGAAAGTACCCAGGGTGTAAACTCATTTCCCGAACGATTTTTTAAATTATTTTTTCACCACTAAAACGCATGAGACTTGTAGTTTTCAAATATGTTTTCCTTTTTGATGAGACGCTGAATAAAAGAAGTTTAATCGCCGGCAAACGAAAACCTGCGATTTCCCGTAAATCCCGTACTCGGCCCGTATAGTCAAAAGTATACAAAGAAAGTACCCAGAGAGTAAACTCATTTCCCAAACGATTTTTTAAATTATTATTTCACCACTAAAGCCCAAGAGACTTGTAGTTTTTAAAAATGTTTTCATTTTTGATGAGACGCTGAATAAAAGAAGTTTAATCGCCGGCAAACGAAAACCCGCAATTTCCCGTAAATCCCGGCCTCGGCCCGTATAGTCAAAAGTATACAAGGAAAGTACCCAGTCAGTAAACTCATTTCCCTAACGAATTTTTAAATTATTATTTCACCACTAAACGCATGACACTTGTAGTTTTCAAAAATGTTTTCATTTTTGATGAGACGCTTAATGAAAGAGGTTTAATCGCCGGCAAACGAAATCCCGCGTTTTCCCGTAAATCCGGGGCTTGGCCCGTATAGTCGAATGTATACAAAGAAAGTACCCAGGGATTAAACTCATTTCCCGAACGATTTTTTAAATTTTTTTTTCACCACTAAAACGCATGAAACTTGTAGTTTTCAAAAATGTTTTCATTTTTGATGAGACGCTTAATGAAAGAGGTTTACGCCGGAAAACGAAAACCCGCGATTTCCCGTAAATCCCGGTCTTGGCCCGTATAGTCGAATGTATACAAAGAAAGTACCCTGTGAGTAAACTCATTTCCAGAACGATTTTTTAAATTATTTTTTCACCACTAAATCGCATAAGACTTGTAGTTTTTAAAAATGTTTTCATTTTTGATGAAACGCTGAATAAATAAAGTTTAATCGCCGGCAAACGAAAAACCCGCGATTTCCCGTAAATCCCGGCTTGGCCCGTATAGTCAAAAGTATACAAAGAAAGTACCCAGGGAGTAAACTCATTTTCCGAACGATTTTTTAAATTATTTTTTCACCACTAAAACGCATGAGACTTGTAGTTTTCAAAAATGTTTTCATTTTTGATGAGACGCTGAATAAAAGAAGTTTAATCGCCGGCAAACGAAAACCTGCGATTTCCCGTAATTCCTGGACTCGGCCCATATAGTCAAAAGTATACAAAGAAAGTACCCAGGGAGTAAACTCATTTCCCAAACGATTTTTTAAATTATTATTTCACCACTAAAGCCCATGAGACTTGTAGTTTTTAAAAATGTTTTCATTTTTGATGAGACGCTGAATAAAAGAAGTTTAATCGCCGGCAAACGAAAACCCTCGATTTCCCGTAAATCCCGGACTCGGCCCGTATAGTTAAAAGTATACAAGGAAAGTACCCAGTGAGTAAACTCATTTCCCGAACGAATTTTTAAATTATTTTTTCACCACTAAAACGTATGAGACTTGTAGTTTTAAAAAATGTTTTCATTTTTGATGAGACGCTGAATAAAAGAAGGTAAATCGCCGGCAAACGAAAACCCGCCATTTCCCGTAAACCCCGGACTCGGCCCGTATAGTCAAAAGTATACAAAGAAATTACCCAGGGAGTAAACTGATTTTCCGAACTATTTTTTAAATTATTTTTTCACCACTACAACGCATGAAACTTGTAGTTTTTAAAAATGTTTTCATTTTTGATGAGACGCTGAATAAAAGAAGTTTAATCGCCGGCAAACGAAAACCCGCCATTTCCCGTAAACCCCGAACTCGGCCCGTATAGTCAAAAGTATACAAAGAAAGTACCCAGGGAGTAAACTCATTTTCCGAACGATTTTTTAAATTATTTTTTCACCACTACAACGCATGAGACTTGTAGTTTTCAAAAATGTTTTCATTTTTGATGAGACGCTGAATAAAAGAAGTTTAATCGCCCTCAAACGAAAATCCGCGATTTCCCGTAAATCCCGGACTCGGCCCGTATAGTCCAAAGTATACAAAGAAAGTACCCAGGGAGTAAACTCATTTCCTGAACGATTTTTTAATTTTTTTTTTCACGACTAAAACGCATGAGACTTGTAGTTTTCAAAAATGTTTTCATTTTTGATGAGACGGTTAATGAAAGAAGTTTAATCGCCGGCAAACGAAAACCTGCGATTTCCCGTAAATCCCGGGCTTGGCCCGTATAGTCGAATGTATACAAAGAAAGTACCCTGTGAGTAAACTCATTTCCAAAACGATTTTTTAAATTATCTTTTCACCACTAAAACGCATGAGACTTGTAGTTTTCAAAAATGTTTTCATTTTTGATGAGACGGTTAATGAAAGAAGTTTAATCGCCGGCAAACGAAAACCCGCCATTTCCCGTAAACCCCGGACTCGACCCGTATAGTCAAAAGTACACAAAGAAAGTACCCAGGGAGTAAACTCATTTCCCGAACGATTTTTTATATTATTTTTTTACCACTAAACGCATGACACTTGTAGTTTTCAAAAATATTTTCATATTTGATGGGACGCTGAATAAAAGAAGTTTAATCGACGGCAAACGAAAATCCCGATTTTCCGTAAATCCCGGACTCGGCCCGTATATTCAAAAGTATACAAAGAAAGTACCCAGGGAGTAAACTCATTTCCCGAACGATTTTTAAATTATTTTTTCACCACTAAAACGCATGAGACTTGTAGTTTTCAAAAATGTTTTCATTTTTGATGAGACGCTTAATGAAAGAGGTTTAATCGCCGGCAAACGAAAACCTGCGATTTCCCGTAAATCCTGGACTCGGCCCGTATAGTCAAAAGTATACAAAGAAAGTACCCAGAGAGTAAACTCATTTCCCAAACGATTTTTTAAATTATTATTTCACCACTAAAGCCCAAGAGACTTGTAGTTTTTAAAAATGTTTTCATTTTTGATGAGACGCTGAATAAAAGAAGTTTAATCGCCGGCAAACGAAAACCCGCAATTTCCCGTAAATCCCGGCCTCGGCCCGTATAGTCAAAAGTATACAAGGAAAGTACCCAGTCAGTAAACTCATTTCCCTAACGAATTTTTAAATTATTATTTCACCACTAAACGCATGACACTTGTAGTTTTCAAAAATGTTTTCATTTTTGATGAGACGCTTAATGAAAGAGGTTTAATCGCCGGCAAACGAAATCCCGCGTTTTCCCGTAAATCCGGGGCTCGGCCCGTATAGTCGAATGTATACAAAGAAAGTACCCAGGGAGTAAACTCATTTCCCGAACGATTTTTTAAATTTTTTTTTCACCACTAAAACGCATGAGACTTGTAGTTTTCAAAAATGTTTTCATTTTTGATGAGACGCTTAATGAAAGAGGTTTACGCCGGAAAACGAAAACCCGCAATTTCCCGTAAATTCCGGGCTTGGCCCGTATAGTCAAAAGTATACAAAGAAAGTACCCAGGGAGTAAACTCATTTTCCGAACGATTTTTTAAATTATTTTTTCACCACTACAACGCATGAGACTTGTAGTTTTCAAAAATGTTTTCATTTTTGATGAGACGCTGAATAAAAGAAGTTTAATCGCCCTCAAACGAAAATCCGCGATTTCCCGTAAATCCCGGACTCGGCCCGTATAGTCCAAAGTATACAAAGAAATTACCCAGGGAGTAAACTCATTTCCTGAACGATTTTTTAATTTTTTTTTTCACCACTAAAACGCATGAGACTTGTAGTTTTCAAAAATGTTTTCATTTTTGATGAGACGGTTAATGAAAGAAGTTTAATCGCCGGCAAACGAAAACCTGCGATTTCCCGTAAATCCCGGGCTTGGCCCGTATAGTCGAATGTATACAAAGAAAGTACCCTGTGAGTAAACTCATTTCCAAAACGATTTTTTAAATTATCTTTTCACCACTAAAACGCATGAGACTTGTAGTTTTCAAAAATGTTTTCATTTTTGATGAGACGGTTAATGAAAGAAGTTTAATCGCCGGCAAACGAAAACCCGCCATTTCTCGTAAACCCCGGACTCGACCCGTATAGTCAAAAGTACACAAAGAAAGTACCCAGGGAGTAAACTCATTTCCCGAACGATTTTTTATATTATTTTTTTACCACTAAACGCATGACACTTGTAGTTTTCAAAAATATTTTCATATTTGATGGGACGCTGAATAAAAGAAGTTTAATCGCCGGCAAACGAAAATCCCGATTTTCCGTAAATCCCGGACTCGGCCCGTATAGTCAAAAGTATACAAAGAAAGTACCCAGGGAGTAAACTCATTTCCCGAACGATTTTTTAAATTATTTTTTCACCACTAAAACGCATGAGACTTGTAGTTTTCAAAAATGTTTTCATTTTTGATGAGACGCTTAATGAAAGAGGTTTAATCGCCGGCAAACGAAAACCTGCGATTTCCCGTAAATCCTGGACTCGGCCCGTATAGTCAAAAGTATACAAAGAAAGCACCCAGGGAGTAAACTCATTTCCCAAACGATTTTTTAAATTATTATTTCACCACTAAAGCCCATGAGACTTGTAGTTTTTAAAAATGTTTTCATTTTTGATGAGACGCTGAATAAAAGACGTTTAATCGCCGGCAAACGAAAACTCGCGATTTCCCGTAAATCCCGGACTCGGCCCGTATAGTTAAAAGTATACAAGGAAAGTACCCAGTGAGTAAACTCATTTCCCGAACAAATTTTTAAATTATTTTTTCACCACTAAAACGTATGAGACTTGTAGTTTTCAAAAATGTTTTCATTTTTGATGAGACGCTGAATAAAAGAAGTTTAATCGCCGGCAAACGAAAACCTGCAATTTCCCGTAAATCCCGGACTCGGCCCGTATAGTCAAAAGTATACAAAGAAAGTACCCAGGGTGTAAACTCATTTCCCGAACGATTTTTTAAATTATTTTTTCACCACTAAAACGCATGAGACTTGTAGTTTTCAAATATGTTTTCCTTTTTGATGAGACGCTGAATAAAAGAAGTTTAATCGCCGGCAAACGAAAACCTGCGATTTCCCGTAAATCCCGTACTCGGCCCGTATAGTCAAAAGTATACAAAGAAAGTACCCAGAGAGTAAACTCATTTCCCAAACGATTTTTTATATTATTTTTTTACCACTAAACGCATGACACTTGTAGTTTTCAAAAATATTTTCATATTTGATGGGACGCTGAATAAAAGAAGTTTAATCGCCGGCAAACGAAAATCCCGATTTTCCGTAAATCCCGGACTCGGCCCGTATAGTCAAAAGTATACAAAGAAAGTACCCAGGGAGTAAACTCATTTCCCGAACGATTTTTTAAATTATTTTTTCACCACTAAAACGCATGAGACTTGTAGTTTTCAAAAATGTTTTCATTTTTGATGAGACGCTTAATGAAAGAGGTTTAATCGCCGGCAAACGAAAACCTGCGATTTCCCGTAAATCCTGGACTCGGCCCGTATAGTCAAAAGTATACAAAGAAAGCACCCAGGGAGTAAACTCATTTCCCAAACGATTTTTTAAATTATTATTTCACCACTAAAGCCCATGAGACTTGTAGTTTTTAAAAATGTTTTCATTTTTGATGAGACGCTGAATAAAAGACGTTTAATCGCCTGCAAACGAAAACTCGCGATTTCCCGTAAATCCCGGACTCGGCCCGTATAGTTAAAAGTATACAAGGAAAGTACCCAGTGAGTAAACTCATTTCCCGAACAAATTTTTAAATTATTTTTTCACCACTAAAACGTATGAGACTTGTAGTTTTCAAAAATGTTTTCATTTTTGATGAGACGCTGAATAAAAGAAGTTTAATCGCCGGCAAACGAAAACCTGCAATTTCCCGTAAATCCCGGACTCGGCCCGTATAGTCAAAAGTATACAAAGAAAGTACCCAGGGTGTAAACTCATTTCCCGAACGATTTTTTAAATTATTTTTTCACCACTAAAACGCATGAGACTTGTAGTTTTCAAATATGTTTTCCTTTTTGATGAGACGCTGAATAAAAGAAGTTTAATCGCCGGCAAACGAAAACCTGCGATTTCCCGTAAATCCCGTACTCGGCCCGTATAGTCAAAAGTATACAAAGAAAGTACCCAGAGAGTAAACTCATTTCCCAAACGATTTTTTAAATTATTATTTCACCACTAAAGCCCAAGAGACTTGTAGTTTTTAAAAATGTTTTCATTTTTGATGAGACGCTGAATAAAAGAAGTTTAATCGCCGGCAAACGAAAATCCGCGATTTTCCGTAAATCCCGGACTCGGCCCGTATAGTCAAAAGTATACAAAGAAAGTACCCAGGGAGTAAACTCATTTCCCGAACGATTTTTTAAATTATTTTTTCACCACTAAAACGCATGAGACTTGTAGTTTTCAAAAATGTTTTCATTTTTGATGAGACGCTTAATGAAAGAGGTTTAATCGCCGGCAAACGAAATCCCGCGTTTTCCCGTAAATCCGGGGCTTGGCCGGTATAGTCGAATGTATACAAAGAAAGTACCCAGGAAGTAAACTCATTTTCCGAACGATTTTTTAAATTACTTTTTCACCACTAAAACGCATGAGACTTGTAGTTTTCAAAAATGTTTTCATTTTTGATGAGACGCTGAATAAAAGAAGTTTAATCGCCGGCAAACGAAAACCTGCGATTTCCCGTAATTCCTGGACTCGGCCCGTATAGTCAAAAGTATACAAAGAAAGTACCCAGGGAGTAAACTCATTTCCCAAACGATTTTTTAAATTATTATTTCACCACTAAAGCCCATGAGACTTGTAGTTTTTAAAAATGTTTTCATTTTTGATGAGACGCTGAATAAAAGAAGTTTAATCGCCGGCAAACGAAAACCCTCGATTTCCCGTAAATCCCGGACTCGGCCCGTATAGTTAAAAGTATACAAGGAAAGTACCCAGTGAGTAAACTCATTTCCCGAACAAATTTTTAAATTATTTTTTCACCACTAAAACGTATGAGACTTGTAGTTTTAAAAAATGTTTTCATTTTTGATGAGACGCTGAATAAAAGAAGTTTAATCGCCGGCAAACGAAAACCTGCAATTTCCCGTAAATCCCGGACTCGGCCCGTATAGTCAAAAGTATACAAAGAAAGTACCCAGGGTGTAAACTCATTTCCCGAACGATTTTTTAAATTATTTTTTCACCACTAAAACGCATGAGACTTGTAGTTTTCAAATATGTTTTCCTTTTTGATGAGACGCTGAATAAAAGAAGTTTAATCGCCGGCAAACGAAAACCTGCGATTTCCCGTAAATCCCGTACTCGGCCCGTATAGTCAAAAGTATACAAAGAAAGTACCCAGAGAGTAAACTCATTTCCCAAACGATTTTTTAAATTATTATTTCACCACTAAAGCCCAAGAGACTTGTAGTTTTTAAAAATGTTTTCATTTTTGATGAGACGCTGAATAAAAGAAGTTTAATCGCCGGCAAACGAAAATCCGCGATTTTCCGTAAATCCCGGACTCGGCCCGTATAGTCAAAAGTATACAAAGAAAGTACCCAGGGAGTAAACTCATTTCCCGAACGATTTTTTAAATTATTTTTTCACCACTAAAACGCATGAGACTTGTAGTTTTCAAAAATGTTTTCATTTTTGATGAGACGCTTAATGAAAGAGGTTTAATCGCCGGCAAACGAAATCCCGCGTTTTCCCGTAAATCCGGGGCTTGGCCGGTATAGTCGAATGTATACAAAGAAAGTACCCAGGAAGTAAACTCATTTTCCGAACGATTTTTTAAATTACTTTTTCACCACTAAAACGCATGAGACTTGTAGTTTTCAAAAATGTTTTCATTTTTGATGAGACGCTGAATAAAAGAAGTTTAATCGCCGGCAAACGAAAACCTGCGATTTCCCGTAATTCCTGGACTCGGCCCGTATAGTCAAAAGTATACAAAGAAAGTACCCAGGGAGTAAACTCATTTCCCAAACGATTTTTTAAATTATTATTTCACCACTAAAGCCCATGAGACTTGTAGTTTTTAAAAATGTTTTCATTTTTGATGAGACGCTGAATAAAAGAAGTTTAATCGCCGGCAAACGAAAACCCTCGATTTCCCGTAAATCCCGGACTCGGCCCGTATAGTTAAAAGTATACAAGGAAAGTACCCAGTGAGTAAACTCATTTCCCGAACGAATTTTTAAATTATTTTTTCACCACTAAAACGTATGAGACTTGTAGTTTTAAAAAATGTTTTCATTTTTAATGAGACGCTGAATAAAAGAAGTTAAATCGCCGGCAAACAAAAACCCGCCATTTCCCGTAAACCCCGGACTCGGCCCGTATAGTCAAAAGTATACAAAGAAATTACCCAGGGAGTAAACTGATTTTCCGAACTATTTTTTAAATTATTTTTTCACAACTACAACGCATGAAACTTGTAGTTTTTAAAAATGTTTTCATTTTTGATGAGACGCTGAATAAAAGAAGTTTAATCGCTGGCAAACGAAAACCCGCCATTTCCCGTAAACCCCGAACTCGGCCCGTATAGTCAAAAGTATACAAAGAAAGTACCCAGGGAGTAAACTCATTTTCCGAACGATTTTTTAAATTATTTTTTCACCACTACAACGCATGAGACTTGTAGTTTTCAAAAATGTTTTCATTTTTGATGAGACGCTGAATAAAAGAAGTTTAATCGCCCTCAAACGAAAATCCGCGATTTCCCGTAAATCCCGGACTCGGCCCGTATAGTCCAAAGTATACAAAGAAAGTACCCAGGGAGTAAACTCATTTCCTGAACGATTTTTTAATTTTTTTTTTCACCACTAAAACGCATGAGACTTGTAGTTTTCAAAAATGTTTTCATTTTTGATGAGACGGTTAATGAAAGAAGTTTAATCGCCGGCAAACGAAAACCTGCGATTTCCCGTAAATCCCGGGCTTGGCCCGTATAGTCGAATGTATACAAAGAAAGTACCCTGTGAGTAAACTCATTTCCAAAACGATTTTTTAAATTATCTTTTCACCACTAAAACGCATGAGACTTGTAGTTTTCAAAAATGTTTTCATTTTTGATGAGACGGTTAATGAAAGAAGTTTAATCGCCGGCAAACGAAAACCCGCCATTTCCCGTAAACCCCGGACTCGACCCGTATAGTCAAAAGTACACAAAGAAAGTACCCAGGGAGTAAACTCATTTCCCGAACGATTTTTTATATTATTTTTTTACCACTAAACGCATGACACTTGTAGTTTTCAAAAATATTTTCATATTTGATGGGACGCTGAATAAAAGAAGTTTAATCGCCGGCAAACGAAAATCCCGATTTTCCGTAAATCCCGGACTCGGCCCGTATAGTCAAAAGTATACAAAGAAAGTACCCAGGGAGTAAACTCATTTCCCGAACGATTTTATAAATTATTTTTTCACCACTAAAACGCATGAGACTTGTAGTTTTCAAAAATGTTTTCATTTTTGATGAGACGCTTAATGAAAGAGGTTTAATCGCCGGCAAACGAAAACCTGCGATTTCCCGTAAATCCTGGACTCGGCCCGTATAGTCAAAAGTATACAAAGAAAGCACCCAGGGCGTAAACTCATTTCCCAAACGATTTTTTAAATTATTATTTCACCACTAAAGCCCATGAGACTTGTAGTTTTTAAAAATGTTTTCATTTTTGATGAGACGCTGAATAAAAGACGTTTAATCGCCGGCAAACGAAAACCCGCGATTTCCCGTGAATCCCGGACTCGGCCCGTATAGTTAAAAGTATACAAGGAAAGTACCCAGTGAGTAAACTCATTTCCCGAACAAATTTTTAAATTATTTTTTCACCACTAAAACGTATGAGACTTGTAGTTTTCAAAAATGTTTTCATTTTTGATGAGACGCTGAATAAAAGAAGTTTAATCGCCGGCAAACGAAAACCTGCAATTTCCCGTAAATCCCGGACTCGGCCCGTATAGTCAAAAGTATACAAAGAAAGTACCCAGGGTGTAAACTCATTTCCCGAACGATTTTTTAAATTATTTTTTCACCACTAAAACGCATGAGACTTGTAGTTTTCAAATATGTTTTCCTTTTTGATGAGACGCTGAATAAAAGAAGTTTAATCGCCGGCAAACGAAAACCTACGATTTCCCGTAAATCCCGTACTCGGCCCGTATACTCAAAAGTATACAAAGAAAGTACCCAGAGAGTAAACTCATTTCCCAAACGATTTTTTAAATTATTATTTCACCACTAAAGCCCAAGAGACTTGTAGTTTTTAAAAATGTTTTCATTTTTGATGAGACGCTGAATAAAAGAAGTTTAATCGCCGGCAAACGAAAACCCGCAATTTCCCGTAAATCCCGGCCTCGGCCTGTATAGTCAAAAGTATACAAGGAAAGCACCCAGTCAGTAAACTCATTTCCCTAACGAATTTTTAAATTATTATTTCACCACTAAACGCATGACACTTGTAGTTTTCAAAAATGTTTTCATTTTTGATGAGACGCTTAATGAAAGAGGTTTAATCGCCGGCAAACGAAATCCCGCGTTTTCCCGTAAATCCGGGGCTTGGCCCGTATAGTCGAATGTATACAAAGAAAGTACCCAGGGATTAAACTCATTTCCCGAACGATTTTTTAAATTTTTTTTTCACCACTAAAACGCATGAGACTTGTAGTTTTCAAAAATGTTTTCATTTTTGATGAGACGCTTAATGAAAGAGGTTTACGCCGGAAAACGAAAACCCGCGATTTCCCGTAAATCCCGGTCTTGGCCCGTATAGTCGAACGTATACAAAGAAAGTACCCTGTGAGTAAACTCATTTCCAGAACGATTTTTTAAATTATTTTTTCACCACTAAATCGCATAAGACTTGTAGTTTTTAAAAATGTTTTCATTTTTGATGAAACGCTGAATAAATAAAGTTTAATCGCCGGCAAACGAAAAACCCGCGATTTCCCGTAAATCCCGGCTTGGCCCGTATAGTCAAAAGTATACAAAGAAAGTACCCAGGGAGTAAACTCATTTTCCGAACGATTTTTTAAATTATTTTTTCACCACTAAAACGCATGAGACTTGTAGTTTTCAAAAATGTTTTCATTTTTGATGAGACGCTGAATAAAAGAAGTTTAATCGCCGGCAAACGAAAACCTGCGATTTCCCGTAATTCCTGGACTCGGCCCATATAGTCAAAAGAATACAAAGAAAGTACCCAGGGAGTAAACTCATTTCCCAAACGATTTTTTAAATTATTATTTCACCACTAAAGCCCATGAGACTTGTAGTTTTTAAAAATGTTTTCATTTTTGATGAGACGCTGAATAAAAGAAGTTTAATCGCCGGCAAACGAAAACCCTCGATTTCCCGTAAATCCCGGACTCGGCCCGTATAGTTAAAAGTATACAAGGAAAGTACCCAGTGAGTAAACTCATTTCCCGAACGAATTTTTAAATTATTTTTTCACCACTAAAACGTATGAGACTTGTAGTTTTAAAAAATGTTTTCATTTTTGATGAGACGCTGAATAAAAGAAGGTAAATCGCCGGCAAACGAAAACCCGCCATTTCCCGTAAACCCCGGACTCGGCCCGTATAGTCAAAAGTATACAAAGAAATTACCCAGGGAGTAAACTGATTTTCCGAACTATTTTTTAAATTATTTTTTCACCACTACAACGCATGAAACTTGTAGTTTTTAAAAATGTTTTCATTTTTGATGAGACGCTGAATAAAAGAAGTTTAATCGCCGGCAAACGAAAACCCGCCATTTCCCGTAAACCCCGAACTCGGCCCGTATAGTCAAAAGTATACAAAGAAAGTACCCAGGGAGTAAACTCATTTTCCGAACGATTTTTTAAATTATTTTTTCACCACTACAACGCATGAGACTTGTAGTTTTCAAAAATGTTTTCATTTTTGATGAGACGCTGAATAAAAGAAGTTTAATCGCCCTCAAACGAAAATCCGCGATTTCCCGTAAATCCCGGACTCGGCCCGTATAGTCCAAAGTATACAAAGAAAGTACCCAGGGAGTAAACTCATTTCCTGAACGATTTTTTAATTTTTTTTTTCACGACTAAAACGCATGAGACTTGTAGTTTTCAAAAATGTTTTCATTTTTGATGAGACGGTTAATGAAAGAAGTTTAATCGCCGGCAAACGAAAACCTGCGATTTCCCGTAAATCCCGGGCTTGGCCCGTATAGTCGAATGTATACAAAGAAAGTACCCTGTGAGTAAACTCATTTCCAAAACGATTTTTTAAATTATCTTTTCACCACTAAAACGCATGAGACTTGTAGTTTTCAAAAATGTTTTCATTTTTGATGAGACGGTTAATGAAAGAAGTTTAATCGCCGGCAAACGAAAACCCGCCATTTCCCGTAAACCCCGGACTCGACCCGTATAGTCAAAAGTACACAAAGAAAGTACCCAGGGAGTAAACTCATTTCCCGAACGATTTTTTATATTATTTTTTTACCACTAAACGCATGACACTTGTAGTTTTCAAAAATATTTTCATATTTGATGGGACGCTGAATAAAAGAAGTTTAATCGACGGCAAACGAAAATCCCGATTTTCCGTAAATCCCGGACTCGGCCCGTATATTCAAAAGTATACAAAGAAAGTACCCAGGGAGTAAACTCATTTCCCTAACGATTTTTAAATTATTTTTTCACCACTAAAACGCCTGAGACTTGTAGTTTTCAAAAATGTTTTCATTTTTGATGAGACGCTTAATGAAAGAGGTTTAATCGCCGGCAAACGAAAACCTGCGATTTCCCGTAAATCCTGGACTCGGCCCGTATAGTCAAAAGTATACAAAGAAAGTACCCAGTGAGTAAACTCATTTCCCAAACGATTTTTTAAATTATTATTTCACCACTAAAGCCCAAGAGACTTGTAGTTTTTAAAAATGTTTTCATTTTTGATGAGACGCTGAATAAAAGAAGTTTAATCGCCGGCAAACGAAAACCCGCAATTTCCCGTAAATCCCGGCCTCGGCCCGTATAGTCAAAAGTATACAAGGAAAGTACCCAGTCAGTAAACTCATTTCCCTAACGAATTTTTAAATTATTATTTCACCACTAAACGCATGACACTTGTAGTTTTCAAAAATATTTTCATTTTTGATGAGACGCTTAATGAAAGAGGTTTAATCGCCGGCAAACGAAATCCCGCGTTTTCCCGTAAATCCGGGGCTCGGCCCGTATAGTCGAATGTATACAAAGAAAGTACCCAGGGAGTAAACTCATTTCCCGAACGATTTTTTAAATTTTTTTTTCACCACTAAAACGCATGAGACTTGTAGTTTTCAAAAATGTTTTCATTTTTGATGAGACGCTTAATGAAAGAGGTTTACGCCGGAAAACGAAAACCCGCAATTTCCCGTAAATCCCGGGCTTGGCCCGTATAGTCGAATGTATACAAAGAAAGTTACCTGTGAGTAAACTCATTTCCAGAACGATTTTTTAAATTATTTTTTCACCACTAAATCGCATAAGACTTGTAGTTTTTAAAAATGTTTTCATTTTTGATGAAACGCTGAATAAATAAAGTTTAATCGCCGGCAAACGAAAAACCCGCGATTTCCCGTAAATCCCGGCTTGGCCCGTATAGTCAAAAGTATACAAAGAAAGTACCCAGGGAGTAAACTCATTTTCCGAACGATTTTTTAAATTATTTTTTCACCACTAAAACGCATGAGACTTGTAGTTTTCAAAAATGTTTTCATTTTTGATGAGACGCTGAATAAAAGCAGTTTAATCGCCGGCAAACGAAAACGTGCGATTTCCCGTAAATCCCGGACTAGGCCCGTATAGTCAAAAGTATACAAAGAAAGTACCCAGGGAGTAAACTCATTTCCCGAACGATTTTTTAAATTACTTTTTCACCACTAAAACGCATGAGACTTGTAGTTTTTAAAAATGTTTTCATTTTTGATGAGACGCTGAATAAAAGAAGTTTAATCGCCGGCAAACGAAAACCTGCGATTTCCCGTAAATCCTGGACTCGGCCCGTATAGTCAAAAGTATACAAAGAAAGTACCCAGGGAGTAAACTCATTTCCCAAACGATTTTTTAAATTATTATTTCACCACTAAAGCCCATGAGACTTGTAGTTTTTAAAAATGTTTTCATTTTTGATAAGACGCTGAATAAAAGAAGTTTAATCGCCGGCAAACGAAAACCCGCGATTTCCCGTAAATCCCGGAATCGGCCCGTATAGTTAAAAGTATACAAGGAAAGTACCCAGTGAGTAAACTCATTTCCCGAACGAATTTTTAAAATATTTTTTCATCACTAAAACGTATGAGACTTGTAGTTTTCAAAAATGTTTTCATTTTTGATGAGACGCTGAATATAAGAAGTTTAATCGCCAGCAAACGAAAACCTGCGATTTCCCGTAAATCCCGTACTCGGCCCGTATAGTCAAAAGTATATAAAGAAAGTACCCAGGGAGTAAACTCATTTTCCGAACGATTTTTTAAATTATTTTTTCACCACTAAAACGCATGAGACTTGTAGTTTTCAAAAATGTTTTCATTTTTGATGAGACGCTTAATGAAAGAGGTTTAATCGCCGGCAAACGAAATCCCTCGATTTCCCGTAAATCCAGGGCTTGGCCCGTATAGTCGAATGTATACAAAGAAAGTGCCCAGGGAGTTAACTCATTTCCCGAACGATTTTTTAATTTTTTTTTCACCACTAAAACGCATGAGACTTGTAGTTTTCAAAAATTTTTTCATTTTTGATGAGACGGTTAATGAAAGAAGTTTAATCGCCGGCAAACGAAAACCCGCGATTTCCCGTAAATCCCGGGCTTGGCCCGTATAGTCGAATGTATACAAAGAAAGTACCCTGTGAGTAAACTCATTTCCCGAACGATTTTTTAAATTATTTTTTCACCAATAAAACGCATGAGACTTGTAGTTTTCAGAAATGTTTTCATTTTTGATGAGACGCTTAATGAAAGTGGTTTAATCGCCAGCAAACGAAAACCCGCGATTTCCCGTAAATCCCGGGCTTGGCCCGTATAGTCGAATGTATACAAATAAAGTACCCTGTGAGTAAACTCATTTCCAAAACGATTTTTAAAATTATCTTTTCACTACTAAAACGCATGAGACTTGTAGTTTTCAAAAATGTTTTCATTTTTGATGAGACGCTGAATAAAAGAAGTTTAATCGCCGGCAAACGAAAACCCGCCATTTTCCGTAAACCCCGGACTTGACCCGTATATTCAAAAGTATACAAAGAAAGTACCCAGGGAGTAAACTCATTTCCCAAACGATTTTTTATATTATTTTTTTACCACTAAACGCATGAGACTTGTAGTTTTCAAAAATATTTTCATATTTAATGGGACGCTGAATAAAAGAAGTTTAATCGCCGGCAAACGAAAATCCGCGATTTTCCGTAAATCCCGGACTCGGCCCGTAAAGTCAAAAGTATACAAAGAAAGTACCCAGGGAGTAAACTCATTTCCCAAACGATTTTTTAAATTATTATTTCACCACTAAAGCCCATGAGACTTGTAGTTTTTAAAAATGTTTTCATTTTTGATGAGACGCTGAATAAAAGAAGTTTAATCGCCGGCAAACGAAAACCCGCAATTTCCCGTAAATCACGGTCTCGGCCCGTATAGTCAAAAGTATACAAGGAAAGTACCCAGTCAGTAAACTCATTTCCCTAACGAATTTTTAAATTATTATTTCACCACTAAAGCCCATGAGACTTGTAGTTTTTAAAAATGTTTTCATTTTTGATGAGACGCTGAATAAAAGAAGTTTAATCGCCCTCAAACGAAAATCCGCGATTTCCCGTAAATCCCGGACTCGGCCCGTATAGTCCAAAGTATACAAGAGAGTACCCAGGGAGTAAACTCATTTTCCGAACGATTTTTTAAATTATTTTTTCACCACTAAAACGCATGAGACTTGTAGTTTTCAAAAAAGTTTTCATTTTTGATGAGACGCTTAATGAAAGAGGTTTAATCGCCGGCAAACGAAATCCCTCGATTTCCCGTAAATCCCGGGCTTGGCCCGTATAGTCGAATGTATACAAAGGAAGTACCCAGGGAGTAAACTCATTTCCCGAACGATTTTTTAATTTTTTTTTCACCACTAAAACGCATGAGACTTGTAGTTTTCAAAAATTTTTTCATTTTTGATGAGACGGTTAATGAAAGAAGTTTAATCGCCGGCAAAGGAAAACCTGCGATTTCCCGTAAATCCCGGGCTTGGCCCGTATAGTCGAATGTATACAAAGAAAGTACCCTGTGAGTAAACTCATTTCCCGAACGATTTTTTAAATTATTTTTTCACCAATAAAACGCATGAGACTTGTAGTTTTCAAAAATTTTTTCATTTTTGATGAGACGGTTAATGAAAGAAGTTTAATCGCCGGCAAACGAAAACCCGCGATTTCCCGTAAATCCCGGGCTTGGCCCGTATAGTCGAATGTATACAGAGAAAGTACCCTGTGAGTAAACTCATTTCCCGAACGATTTTTTAAATTATTTTTTCACCAATAAAACGCATAAGACTTGTAGTTTTCAGAAATGTTTTCATTTTTGATGAGACGCTTAATGAAAGTGGTTTAATCGCCAGCAAACGAAAACCCGCGATTTCCCGTAAATCCCGGGCTTGGCCCGTATAGTCGAATGTATACAGAGAAAGTACCCTGTGAGTAAACTCATTTCCCGAACGATTTTTTAAATTATTTTTTCACCAATAAAACGCATGAGACTTGTAGTTTTCAGAAATGTTTTCATTTTTGATGAGACGCTTAATGAAAGTGGTTTAATCGCCAGCAAACGAAAACCCGCGATTTCCCGTAAATCCCGGGCTTGGCCCGTATAGTCGAATGTATACAAAGAAAGTACCCTGTGAGTAAACTCATTTCCAAAACGATTTTTAAAATTATCTTTTCACTACTAAAACGCATGAGACTTGTAGTTTTCAAAATTGTTTTCATTTTTGATGAGACGCTGAATAAAAAAGTTTAATCGCCGGCAAACGAAAACCCGCCATTTCCCGTAAACCCCGGACTTGACCCGTATATTCAAAAGTATACAAAGAAAGTACCCAGGGAGTAAACTCATTTCCCAAACGATTTTTTATATTATTTTTTTACCACCACAACGCATGAGACTTGTAGTTTTCAGAAATGTTTTCATTTTTGATGAGACGCTTAATGAAAGTGGTTTAATCGCCAGCAAACGAAAACCCGCGATTTCCCGTAAATCCCGGGCTTGGCCCGTATAGTCGAATGTATACAAAGAAAGTACCCTGTGAGTAAACTCATTTCCAAAACGATTTTTAAAATTATCTTTTCACTACTAAAACGCATGAGACTTGTAGTTTTCAAAATTATTTTCATTTTTGATGAGACGCTGAATAAAAGAAGTTTAATCGCCGGCAAACGAAAACCCGCCATTTCCCGTAAACCCCGGACTTGACCCGTATATTCAAAAGTATACAAAGAAAGTACCCAGGGAGTAAACTCATTTCCCAAACGATTTTTTAAATTATTATTTCACCACTAAAGCCCATGAGACTTGTAGTTTTTAAAAATGTTTTCATTTTTGATAAGACGCTGAATAACAGAAGTTTAATCGCCGGCAAACGAAAACCCGCAATTTCCCGTAAATCCCGGACTCGGCCCGTATAGTCCAAAGTATACAAGAGAGTACCCAGGGAGTAAACTCATTTACCGAACGATTTTTTAAATTATTTTTTCACCACTAAAACGCATGAGACTTGTAGTTTTCAAAAATGTTTTCATTTTTGATGAGACGCTTAATGAAAGAGGTTTAATCGCCGGCAAACGAAATCCCTCGATTTCCCGTAAATCCCGGGCTTGGCCCGTATAGTCGAATGTATACAAAGAAAGTACCCAGGGAGTAAACTCATTTCCCGAACGATTTTTTAATTTTTTTTTTACCACTGAAACGCATGAGACTTGTAGTTTTCAAAAAATTTTTCATTTTTGATGAGACGGTTAATGAAAGAAGTTTAATCGCCGGCAAAGGAAAACCCGCGATTTCCCGTAAATCCCGGGCTTGGCCAGTATAGTCGAATGTATACAAAGAAAGTACCCTGTGAGTAAACTCATTTCCCGAACGATTTTTTAAATTATTTTTTCACCAATAAAACGCATGAGACTTGTAGTTTTCAGAAATGTTTTCATTTTTGATGAGACGCTTAATGAAAGTGGTTTAATCGCCAGCAAACGAAAACCCGCGATTTCCCGTAAATCCCGGGCTTGGCCCGTATAGTCGAATGTATACAAAGAAAGTGCCCTGTGAGTAAACTCATTTCCAAAACGATTTTTAAAATTATCTTTTCACTACTAAAACGCATGAGACTTGTAGTTTTCAATAATGTTTTCATTTTTGATGAGACGCTGAATAAAAGAAGTTTAATCGCCGGCAAACGAAAACCCGCCATTTCCCATAAACCCCGGACTTGACCCGTATATTCAAAAGTATACAAAGAAAGTACCCAGGGAGTAAACTCATTTCCCAAACGATTTTTTATATTATTTTTTTACCACTAAACGCATGAGACTTGTAGTTTTCAAAAATATTTTCATATTTGATGGGACGCTGAATAAAAGAAGTTTAATCGCCGGCAAACGAAAATCCGCGATTTTCCGTAAATCCCGGACTCGGCCCGTAACGTCAAAAGTATACAAAGAAAGTACCCAGGGAGTAAACTCATTTCCCAAACGATTTTTTAAATTATTATTTCACCACTAAAGCCCATGAGACTTGTAGTTTTTAAAAATGTTTTCATTTTTGATGAGACGCTGAATAAAAGAAGTTTAATCGCCGGCAAACGAAAACCCGCAATTTCCCGTGAATCCCGGTCTCGGCCCGTATAGTCAAAAGTATACAAGGAAAGTACCCAGTCAGTAAACTCATTTCCCTAACGAATTTTTAAATTATTATTTCACCACTAAAGCCCATGAGACTTGTAGTTTTTAAAAATGTTTTCATTTTTGATGAGACGCTGAATAAAAGAAGTTTAATCGCCCTCAAACGAAATCCCTCGATTTCCCGTAAATCCCAGGCTTGGCCCGTATAGTCGAATGTATAGAAAGAAAGTACCCAGGGAGTAAACTCATTTCCCGAACGATTTTTTAATTTTTTTTTCACCACTAAAACGCATGAGACTTGTAGTTTTCAGAAATGTTTTCATTTTGGATGAGACGCTTAATGAAAGTGGTTTAATCGCCAGCAAACGAAAACCCGCGATTTCCCGTAAATCCCGGGCTTGGCCCGTATAGTCGAATGTATACAAAGAAAGTACCCTGTGAGTAAACTCATTTCCAAAACGATTTTTTAAATTATCTTTTCACTACTAAAACGCATGAGACTTGTAGTTTTCAAAAATGTTTTCATTTTGATGAGACGCTGAATAAAAGAAGTTTAATCGCCGGCAAACGAAAACCCGCCATTTCCCGTAAACCCCGGACTTGACCCGTATATTCAAAAGTATACAAAGAAAGTACCCAGGGAGTAAACTCATTTTCCGAACGATTTTTTATATTATTTTTTTACCACTAAACGCATGAGACTTGTAGTTTTCAAAAATATTTTCATATTTGATGAGACGCTGAATAAAAGAAGTTTAATCGCCGGCAAACGAAAATCCGCGATTTTCCGTAAATCCCGGACTCGGCCCGTAAAGTCAAAAGTATACAAAGAAAGTACCCAGGGAGTAAACTCATTTCCCGAACGATTTTTTAAATTATTTTTTCACCACTAAAACGCATGAGACTTGTAGTTTTCAAAAATGTTTTCATTTTTGATGAGACGCTTAATGAAAGAGGTTTAATCGCCGGCAAACGAAATCCCGCGTTTTCCCGTAAATCCGGGGCTTGGCCCGTATAGTCGAATGTATACAAAGAAAGTACCCAGGGAGTAAACTCATTTCCCGAACGATTTTTTAATTTTTATTTTCACCACTAAAACGCATGAGACTTGTAGTTTTCAAAAATGTTTTCATTTTTGATGAGACGCTTAATGAAAGAGGTTTAATCGCCGGAAAACTATAACCCACGATTTCCCGTAATTCCCGGGCTTGGCCCGTATAGTTGAATGTATACAAAGAAAGTACCCTGTGAGTAAACTCATTTCCCGAACGATTTTTTAAATTATTTTTTCACCAATAAAACGCATGAGACTTGTAGTTTTCAGAAATGTTTTCATTTTTGATGAGACGCTTAATGAAAGTGGTTTAATCGCCAGCAAACGAAAACCCGCGATTTCCCGTAAATCCCGGGCTTGGCCCGTATAGTCGAATGTATACAAAGAAAGTACCCTGTGAGTAAACTCATTTCCAAAACGATTTTTAAAATTATCTTTTCACTACTAAAACGCATGAGACTTGTAGTTTTCAAAAATGTTTTCATTTTTGATGAGACGCTGAATAAAAGAAGTTTAATCGCCGGCAAACGAAAACCCGCCATTTCCCATAAACCCCGGACTTGACCCGTATATTCAAAAGTATACAAAGAAAGTACCCAGGGAGTAAACTCATTTCCCAAACGATTTTTTAAATTATTATTTCACCACTAAAGCCCATGAGACTTGTAGTTTTTAAAAATGTTTTCATTTTTGATGAGACGCTGAATAAAAGAAGTTTAATCGCCGGCAAACGAAAACCCGCAATTTCCCGTAAATCCCGGTCTCGGCCCGTATAGTCAAAAGTATACAAAGAAAGTACCCAGGGAGTAAACTCATTTCCCGAACGATTTTTTATATTATTTTTTTACCACTAAACGCATGAGACTTGTAGTTTTCAAAAATATTTTCATATTTGATGGGACGCTGAATAAAAGAAGTTTAATCGCCGGCAAACGAAAATCCGCGATTTTCCGTAAATCCCAGACTCGGCCCGTAAAGTCAAAAGTATACAAAGAAAGTACCCAGGGAGTAAACTCATTTCCCGAACGATTTTTTAAATTATTTTTTCACCACTAAAACGCATGAGACTTGTAGTTTTCAAAAATGTTTTCATTTTTGATGAGACGCTTAATGAAAGAGGTTTAATCGCCGGCAAACGAAATCCCGCGTTTTCCCGTAAATCCGGGGCTTGGCCCGTATAGTCGAATGTATACAAAGAAAGTACCCAGGGAGTAAACTCACTTCCCGAACGATTTTTTAAATTTTATTTTCACCACTAAACGCATGAGACTTGTAGTTTTCAAAAATGTTTTCATTTTTGATGAGACGCTTAATAAAAGAAGTTTAATCGCCGGCAAACGAAAATCCGCGATTTTCCGTAAATCCCGGACTCGGCCCGTAAAGTCAAAAGTATACAAAGAAAGTACCCAGGGAGTAAACTTAATTTTTATTTTCACCACTAAAACGCATGAGACTTGTAGTTTTCAAAAATGTTTTCATTTTTGATGAGACGCTTAATGAAAGAGGTTTAATCGCCGGAAAACTATAACCCACGATTTCCCGTAATTCCCGGGCTTGGCCCGTATAGTTGAATGTATACAAAGAAAGTACCCTGTGAGTAAACTCATTTCCCGAACGATTTTTTAAATTATTTTTTCACCAATAAAACGCATGAGACTTGTAGTTTTCAGAAATGTTTTCATTTTAGATGAGACGCTTAATGAAAGTGGTTTAATCGCCAGCAAACGAAAACCCGCGATTTCCCGTAAATCCCGGGCTTGGCCCGTATAGTCGAATGTATACAAAGAAAGTACCCAGGGAGTAAACTCACTTCCCGAACGATTTTTTAAATTTTATTTTCACCACTAAACGCATGAGACTTGTAGTTTTCAAAAATGTTTTCATTTTTGATGAGACACTTAATAAAAGAAGTTTAATCGCCGGCAAACGAAAATCCGCGATTTTCCGTAAATCCCGGACTCGGCCCGTAAAGTCAAAAGTATACAAAGAAAGTACCCAGGGAGTAAACTTAATTTTTATTTTCACCACTAAAACGCATGAGACTTGTAGTTTTCAAAAATGTTTTCATTTTTGATGAGACGCTTAATGAAAGAGGTTTAATCGCCGGAAAACTATAACCCACGATTTCCCGTAATTCCCGGGCTTGGCCCGTATAGTTGAATGTATACAAAGAAAGTACCCTGTGAGTAAACTCATTTCCCGAACGATTTTTTAAATTATTTTTTCACCAATAAAACGCATGAGACTTGTAGTTTTCAGAAATGTTTTCATTTTTGATGAGACGCTTAATGAAAGTGGTTTAATCGCCAGCAAACGAAAACCCGCGATTTCCCGTAAATCCCGGGCTTGGCCCGTATAGTCGAATGTATACAAAGAAAGTACCCTGTGAGTAAACTCATTTCCAAAACGATTTTTAAAATTATCTTTTCACTACTAAAACGCATGAGACTTGTAGTTTTCAAAAATGTTTTCATTTTTGATGAGACGCTGAATAAAAGAAGTTTAATCGCCGGCAAACGAAAACCCGCCATTTCCCATAAACCCCGGACTTGACCCGTATATTCAAAAGTATACAAAGAAAGTACCCAGGGAGTAAACTCATTTCCCAAACGATTTTTTATATTATTTTTTTACCACTAAACGCATGAGACTTGTAGTTTTCAAAAATATTTTCATATTTGATGGGACGCTGAATAAAAGAAGTTTAATCGCCGGCAAACGAAAATCCGCGATTTTCCGTAAATCCCGGACTCGGCCCGTAAAGTCAAAAGTATACAAAGAAAGTACCCAGGGAGTAAACTCATTTCCCAAACGATTTTTTAAATTATTATTTCACCACTAAAGCCCATGAGACTTGTAGTTTTTAAAAATGTTTTCATTTTTGATGAGACGCTGAATAAAAGAAGTTTAATCGCCGGCAAACGAAAACCCGCAATTTCCCGTAAATCCCGGTCTCGGCCCGTATAGTCAAAAGTATACAAGGAAAGTACCCAGGGAGTAAACTCATTTCCCGAACGATTTTTTAAATTATTTTTTCACCACTAAAACGCATGAGACTTGTAGTTTTAAAAAATGTTTTCATTTTTGATGAGACGCTTAATGAAAGAGGTTTAATCGCCGGCAAACGAAATCCCGCGTTTTCCCGTAAATCCGGGGCTTGGCCCGTATAGTCGAATGTATACAAAGAAAGTACCCAGGGAGCAAACTCACTTCCCGAACGATTTTTTAAATTTTATTTTCACCACTAAACGCATGAGACTTGTAGTTTTCGAAAATGTTTTCATTTTTGATGAGACGCTTAATAAAAGAAGTTTAATCGCCGGCAAACGAAAATCCGCGATTTTCCGTAAATCCCGGACTCGGCCCGTAAAGTCAAAAGTATACAAAGAAAGTACCCAGGGAGTAAACTTAATTTTTATTTTCACCACTAAAACGCATGAGACTTGTAGTTTTCAAAAATGTTTTCATTTTTGATGAGACGCTTAATGAAAGAGGTTTAATCGCCGGAAAACTATAACCCACGATTTCCCGTAATTCCCGGGCTTGGCCCGTATAGTTGAATGTATACAAAGAAAGTACCCTGTGAGTAAACTCATTTCCCGAACGATTTTTTAAATTATTTTTTCACCAATAAAACGCATGAGACTTGTAGTTTTCAGAAATGTTTTCATTTTTGATGAGACGCTTAATGAAATTGGTTTAATCGCCAGCAAACGAAAACCCGCGATTTCCCGTAAATCCCGGGCTTGGCCCGTATAGTCGAATGTATACAAAGAAAGTACCCTGTGAGTAAACTCATTTCCAAAACGATTTTTAAAATTATCTTTTCACTACTAAAACGCATGAGACTTGTAGTTTTCAAAAATGTTTTCATTTTTGATGAGACGCTGAATAAAAGAAGTTTAATCACCGGCAAACGAAAACCCGCCATTTCCCATAAACCCCGGACTTGACCCGTATATTCAAAAGTATACAAAGAAAGTACCCAGGGAGTAAACTCATTTCCCAAACGATTTTTTATATTATTTTTTTACCACTAAACGCATGAGACTTGTAGTTTTCAGAAATATTTTCATATTTGATGGGACGCTGAATAAAAGAAGTTTAATCGCCGGCAAACGAAAATCCGCGATTTTCCGTAAATCCCGGACTCGGCCCGTAAAGTCAAAAGTATACAAAGAAAGTACCCAGGGAGTAAACTCATTTCCCAAACGATTTTTTAAATTATTATTTCACCACTAAAGCCCATGAGACTTGTAGTTTTTAAAAATGTTTTCATTTTTGATGAGACGCTGAATAAAAGAAGTTTAATCGCCGGCAAACGAAAACCCGCAATTTCCCGTAAATCCCGGTCTCGGCCCGTATAGTCAAAAGTATACAAGGAAAGTACCCAGTCAGTAAACTCATTTCCCTAACGAATTTTTAAATTATTATTTCACCACTAAAGCCCATGAGACTTGTAGTTTTTAAAAATGTTTTCATTTTTGATGAGACGCTGAATAAAAGAAGTTTAATCGCCCTCAAACGAAAATCCGCGATTTCCCGTAAATCCCGGACTCGGCCCGTATAGTCCAAAGTATACAAGAGAGTACCCAGGGAGTAAACTCATTTTCCGAACGATTTTTTAAATTATTTTTTCACCACTAAAACGCATGAGACTTGTAGTTTTCAAAAATGTTTTCATTTTTGATGAGACGCTTAATGAAAGAGGTTTAATCGCCGGCAAACGAAATCCCTCGATTTCCCGTAAATCCCGGGCTTGGCCCGTATAGTCGAATGTATACAAAGAAAGTACCCAGGGAGTAAACTCATTTCCCGAACGATTTTTTAATTTTTTTTTCACCACTAAAACGCATGAGACTTGTAGTTTTCAAAAATGTTTTCATTTTTGATGAGACGCTGAATAAAAGAAGTTTAATCGCCGGCAAACGAAAACCCGCCATTTCCCGTAAACCCCGGACTTGACCCGTATATTCAAAAGTATACAAAGAAAGTACCCAGGGAGTAAAGTCATTTCCCGAACGATTTTTTATATTATTATTTCACCACTAAAGCCCATGAGACTTGTAGTTTTTAAAAATGTTTTCATTTTTGATGAGACGCTGAATAAAAGAAGTTTAATCGCCGGCAAACGAAAACCCGCAATTTCCCGTAAATCCCGGTCTCGGCCCGTATAGTCAAAAGTATACAAGGAAAGTACCCAGTCAGTAAACTCATTTCCCTAACGAATTTTTAAATTATTATTTCACCACTAAAGCCCATGAGACTTGTAGTTTTTAAAAATGTTTTCATTTTTGATGAGACGCTGAATAAAAGAAGTTTAATCGCCCTCAAACGAAAATCCGCGATTTCCCGTAAATCCCGGACTCGGCCCGTATAGTCCAAAGTATACAAGAGAGTACCCAGGGAGTAAACTCATTTTCCGAACGATTTTTTAAATTATTTTTTCACCACTAAAACGCATGAGACTTGTAGTTTTCAAAAATGTTTTCATTTTTGATGAGACGCTTAATGAAAGAGGTTTAATCGCCGGCAAACGAAATCCCTCGATTTCCCGTAAATCCCGGGCTTGGCCCGTATAGTCGAATGTATACACAGAAAGTACCCAGGCAGTAAACTCATTTCCCGAACGATTTTTTAATTTTTTTTTCACCACTAAAACGCATGAGACTTGTAGTTTTCAAAAATGTTTTCATTTTTGATGAGACGCTGAATAAAAGAAGTTTAATCGCCGGCAAACGAAAACCCGCCATTTCCCGTAAACCCCGGACTTGACCCGTATATTCAAAAGTATACAAAGAAAGTACCCAGGGAGTAAACTCATTTCCCGAACGATTTTTTATATTATTATTTCACCACTAAATCCCATGAGACTTGTAGTTTTTAAAAATGTTTTCATTTTTGATGAGACGCTGAATAAAAGAAGTTTAATCGCCGGCAAACGAAAACCCGCAATTTCCCGTAAATCCCGGTCTCGGCCCGTATAGTCAAAAGTATACAAGGAAAGTACCCAGTCAGTAAACTCATTTCCCTAACGAATTTTTAAATTATTATTTCACCACTAAAGCCCATGAGACTTGTAGTTTTTAAAAATGTTTTCATTTTTGATGAGACGCTGAATAAAAGAAGTTTAATCGCCCTCAAACGAAAATCCGCGATTTCCCGTAAATCCCGGACTCGGCCCGTATAGTCCAAAGTATACAAGAGAGTACCCAGGGAGTAAACTCATTTTCCGAACGATTTTTTAAATTATTTTTTCACCACTAAAACGCATGAGACTTGTAGTTTTCAAAAATGTTTTCATTTTTGATGAGACGCTTAATGAAAGAGGTTTAATCGCCGGCAAACGAAATCCCTCGATTTTCCGTAAATCCCGGGCTTGGCCCGTATAGTCGAATGTATACAAAGAAAGTACCCAGGGAGTAAACTCATTTCCCGAACGATTTTTTAATTTTTTTTTCACCACTAAAACGCATGAGACTTGTAGTTTTCAAAAATGTTTTCATTTTTGATGAGACGCTGAATAAAAGAAGTTTAATCGCCGGGAAACGAAAACCCGCCATTTCCCGTAAACCCCGGACTTGACCCGTATATTCAAAAGTATACAAAGAAAGTACCCAGGGAGTAAACTCATTTCCCGAACGATTTTTTATATTATTTTTTTACCACTAAACGCATGAGACTTGTAGTTTTCAAAAATATTTTCATATTTGATGGGACGCTGAATAAAAGAAGTTTAATCGCCGGCAAACGAAAATCCGCGATTTTCCGTAAATCCCGGACTCGGCCCGTAAAGTCAAAAGTATACAAAGAAAGTACCCAGGGAGTAAACTCATTTCCCGAACGATTTTTTAAATTATTTTTTCACCACTAAAACGCATGAAACTTGTAGTTTTCAAAAATGTTTTCATTTTTGATGAGACGCTTAATGAAAGAGGTTTAATCGCCGGCAAACGAAATCCCGCGTTTTCCCGTAAATCCGGTGCTTGGCCCGTATAGTCGAATGTATACAAAGAAAGTACCCAGGGAGTAAACTCATTTCCCGAACGATTTTTTAAATTTTATTTTCACCACTAAAACGCATGAGACTTGTAGTTTTCAAAGATGTTTTCATTTTTGATGAGACGCTTAATGAAAGAGGTTTAATCGCCGGAAAACTATAACCCACGATTTCCCGTAAATCCCGGGCTTGGCCCGTATAGTTGAATGTATACAAAGAAAGTACCCTGTGAGTAAACTCATTTCCAGAACGATTTTTTAAATTATTTTTTCACCACTAAAACGCATGAGACTTGTAGTTTTCAAAAACGTTTTCATTTTTGATGAGACGCTTAATGAAAGAGGTTTAATCGCCGGAAAACTATAACCCGCGATTTCCCGTAAATCCCGGGCTTGGCCCGTGTAGTCGAATGTAGACAAAAAAAGTACCCTGTGAGTAAACTCATTTCCAAAACGATTTTTTAAATTTTTTTTTCACTACTAAATCGCATAAGACGTGTAGTTTTTAAAAATGTTTTCATTTTTGATGAAACGCTGAATAAAAGAAGTTTAATCGCCGGCAAACGAAAACCCGCGATTTCCTGTAAATCCCGGCTTGGCCCGTATAGTCAAAAGTAAACAAAGAAAGTACCAAGGAAGTAAACTCATTTCCCGAACGATTTTTTAAATTATTTTTTCACCACTAACACGCATGAGACTTGTAGTTTTCAAAAATGTTTTCATTTTTGATGAGACGCTGAATAAAAGCAGTTTAATCGCCGGCAAACGAAAACCTGCGATTTCCCGTAAATCCCGGACTCGGCCCGTATAGTCAAAAGTATACAAAGAAAGTACCCAGGGAGTAAACTCATTTCCAGAACGATTTTTTAAATTATTTTTTCGCCACTAAAACGCATAAGACTTGTAGTTTTTGAAAATGTTTTCATTTTTGATGAGACGCTGAATAAAAGAAGTTTAATCGCCGGCAAACGAAAACCCGCGATTTCCCGTAAATCCCGGGCTTGGCCCGTATAGTCGAATGTATACAAAGAAAGTACCCTGTGAGTAAACTCATTTCCAAAACGATTTTTTAAATTATCTTTTCACTACTAAAACGCATGAGACTTGTAGTTTTCAAAAATGTTTTCATTTTTGATGAGACGCTGAATAAAAGAAGTTTAATCGCCGGCAAACGAAAACCCGCCATTTCCCGTAAACCCCGGACTTGACCCGTATATTCAAAAGTATACAAAGAAAGTACCCAGGGAGTAAACTCATTTCCCGAACGATTTTTTAAATTATTTTTTCACCACTAAAACGCATGAGACTTGTAGTTTTTAAAAATGTTTTCATTTTTGATGAGACGCT
This sequence comes from Hydractinia symbiolongicarpus, assembly GCF_029227915.1. NCBI lineage: Eukaryota > Metazoa > Cnidaria > Hydrozoa > Anthoathecata > Hydractiniidae > Hydractinia > Hydractinia symbiolongicarpus. The sequence continues at coordinate 982,888 of NC_079875.1, read as the reverse complement.
TAATGAAAGAGGTTTAATCGCCGGAAAACTATAACCCACGATTTCCCGTAAATCCCGGGCTTGGCCCGTATAGTTGAATGTATACAAAGAAAGTACCCTGTGAGTAAACTCATTTCCAGAACGATTTTTTAAATTATTTTTTCACCACTAAAACGCATGAGACTTGTAGTTTTCAAACATGTTTTCATTTTTGATGAGACGCTTAATGAAAGAGGTTTAATCGCCGGAAAACTATAACCCGCGATTTCCCCTAAATCCCGGGCTTGGCCCGTATAGTCGAATGTATACAAAGAAAGTACCCTGTGAGTAAACTCATTTCCAGAACGATTTTTTAAATTATTTTTTCACCACTAAATCGCATAAGACTTGTAGTTTTTAAAAATGTTTTCATTTTTGATGAAACGCTGAATAAAAGCAGTTTAATCGCCGGCAAACGAAAACCTGCGATTTCCCGTAAATCCCGGACTCGACCCGTATAGTCAAAAGTATACAAAGAAAGTACCCAGGGAGTAAGCTCATTTCCAGAACGATTTTTTAAATTATTTTTTCACCACTAAAACGCATAAGACTTGTAGTTTTTAAAAATGTTTTCATTTTTGATGAGACGCTGAATAAAAGAAGTTTAATCGCCGGCAAACGAAAACCCGCGATTTCCCGTAAATCCCGGGCTTGGCCCGTATAGTCAAAAGTATACAAAGAAAGTACCCAGGGAGTAAACTCATTTCCCGAACAATTTTTTAAATTACTTTTTCACCACTAAAACGCATGAGACTTGTAGTTTTTAAAAATGTTTTCATTTTTGATGAGATGCTGAATAAAAGAAGTTTAATCGCCGGCAAACGAAAACCTGCGATTTCTCGTAAATCCTGGACTCGGCCCGTATAGTCAGAAGTATACAAAGAAAGTACCCAGGGAGTAAACTCATTTCCCAAACGATTTTTTAAATTATTATTTCACCACTAAAGCCCATGAGACTTGTAGTTTTTAAAAATGTTTTCATTTTTGATGAGACGCTGAATAAAAGAAGTTTAATCGCCGGCAAACTAAAACCTGCGATTTCCCGTAAATCCCGGACTCGGCCCGTATAGTCAAAAGTATACAAAGAAAGTACCCAGGGTGTAAACTCATTTCCCGAACGATTTTTTTAAATTATTTTTTCACCACTAAAACGCATGAGACTTGTAGTTTTCAAAAATGTTTTCCTTTTTGATGAGACGCTGAACAAAAGAAGTTTAATCGCCGGCAAACGAAAACCTGCGATTTCCCGTAAATCCCGTACTCGGCCCGTATAGTCAAAATTATACAAAGAAAGTACCCAGGGAGTAAACTCATTTCCCAAACGATTTTTTAAATTATTATTTCACCACTAAAACCCATGAGACTTGCAGTTTTTAAAAATGTTTTCATTTTTGATGAAACGCTGAATAAAAGAAGTTTAATCGCCGGCAAACGAAAACCCGCAATTTCCCGTAAATCCCGGTCTCGGCCCGTATAGTCAAAAGTATACAAGGAAAGTACCCAGTGAGTAAACTCATTTCCCTAACGAATTTTTAAATTATTTTTTCGCCACTAAAACGCATGAGACTTGCAGTTTTCAAAAATGTTTTCATTTTTGATGAGACGCTGAATAAAAGAAGTTTAATCGCCGGCAAACGAAAACTTGCGATTTCCCGTAAATTCCGGACTCGACCCGCATAGTCAAAAGTATACAAAGAGAGTACCCATGGTGTTAACTCATTTCCCGAACGATTTTTTAAATTATTTTTCCACCACTAAAACGCATGAGACTTGTAGTTTTCAAAAATGTTTTCAATTTTGATGAGACGCTGAATAAAAGAAGTTTAATCGCCGGCAAACGAAAACCTGCGATTTCCCGTAAATCCTGGACTCGGCCCGTATAGTCAAAAGTATACAAAGAAAGTACCCAGGGAGTAAACTCATTTCCCAAACGATTTTTTAGATTATTATTTCACCACTAAAGCCCATGAGACTTGTAGTTTTTAAAAATGTTTTCATTTTTGATGAGACGCTGAATAAAAGAAGTTTAATCGCCGGCAAACGAAAACCTGCGATTTCCCGTAAATCCCGTACTCGGCCCGTATAGTCAAAATTATACAAAGAAAGTACCCAGGGAGTAAACTCATTTCCCAAACGATTTTTTAAATTATTATTTCACCACTAAAACCCATGAGACTTGCAGTTTTTAAAAATGTTTTCATTTTTGATGAAACGCTGAATAAAAGAAGTTTAATCGCCGGCAAACGAAAACCCGCAATTTCCCGTAAATCCCGGTCTCGGCCCGTATAGTCAAAAGTATACAAGGAAAGTACCCAGTGAGTAAACTCATTTCCCTAACGAATTTTTAAATTATTTTTTCGCCACTAAAACGCATGAGACTTGCAGTTTTCAAAAATGTTTTCATTTTTGATGAGACGCTGAATAAAAGAAGTTTAATCGCCGGCAAACGAAAACTTGCGATTTTCCGTAAATTCCGGACTCGACCCGCATAGTCAAAAGTATACAAAGAGAGTACCCATGGTGTTAACTCATTTCCCGAACGATTTTTTAAATTATTTTTCCACCACTAAAACGCATGAGACTTGTAGTTTTCAAAAATGTTTTCAATTTTGATGAGACGCTGAATAAAAGAAGTTTAATCGCCGGCAAACGAAAACCTGCGATTTCCCGTAAATCCTGGACTCGGCCCGTATAGTCAAAAGTATACAAAGAAAGTACCCAGGGAGTAAACTCATTTCCCAAACGATTTTTTAGATTATTATTTCACCACTAAAGCCCATGAGACTTGTAGTTTTTAAAAATGTTTTCATTTTTGATGAGACGCTGAATAAAAGAAGTTTAATCGCCGGCAAACGAAAACCTGCGATTTCCCGTAAATCCCGTACTCGGCCCGTATAGTCAAAAGTATACAAAGAAAGTACCCAGGGAGTAAACTCATTTCCCAAACGATTTTTTAAATTATTATTTCACCACTAAAGCCCATGAGACTTGTAGTTTTTAAAAATGTTTTCATTTTTGATGAGACGCTTAATGAAAGAGGTTTAATCGCCGGAAAACTATAACCCGCGATTTCCCGTAAATCCCGGCTTGGCCCGAATAGTCAAAAGTATATAAAGAAAGTACCCAGGGAGTAAACTCATTTCCCAAACAATTTTTTAAATTACTTTTTCACCACTAAAACGCATGAGACTTGTAGTTTTTAAAAATGTTTTCATTTTTGATGAGATGCTGAATAAAAGAAGTTTAATCGCCGGCAAACGAAAACCTGCGATTTCTTGTAAATCCTGGACTCGGCCCGTATAGTCAGAAGTATACAAAGAAAGTACCCAGGGAGTAAACTCATTTCCCAAACGATTTTTTAAATTATTATTTCACCACTAAAGCCCATGAGACTTGTAGTTTTTAAAAATGTTTTCATTTTTGATGAGACGCTGAATAAAAGAAGTTTAATCGCCGGCAAACTAAAACCTGCGATTTCCCGTAAATCCCGGACTCGGCCCGTATAGTCAAAAGTATACAAAGAAAGTACCCAGGGTGTAAACTCATTTCCCGAACGATTTTTTTAAATTATTTTTTCACCACTAAAACGCATGAGACTTGTAGTTTTCAAAAATGTTTTCCTTTTTGATGAGACGCTGAACAAAAGAAGTTTAATCGCTGGCAAACGAAAACCTGCGATTTCCCGTAAATCCCGTACTCGGCCCGTATAGTCAAAATTATACAAAGAAAGTACCCAGGGAGTAAACTCATTTCCCAAACGATTTTTTAAATTATTATTTCACCACTAAAACCCATGAGACTTGCAGTTTTTAAAAATGTTTTCATTTTTGATGAAACGCTGATTAAAAGAAGTTTAATCGCCGGCAAACGAAAACCCGCAATTTCCCGTAAATCCCGGTCTCGGCCCGTATAGTCAAAAGTATACAAGGAAAGTACCCAGTGAGTAAACTCATTTCCCTAACGAATTTTTAAATTATTTTTTCGCCACTAAAACGCATGAGACTTGCAGTTTTCAAAAATGTTTTCATTTTTGATGAGACGCTGAATAAAAGAAGTTTAATCGCCGGCAAACGAAAACTTGCGATTTCCCGTAAATTCCGGACTCGACCCGCATAGTCAAAAGTATACAAAGAGAGTACCCATGGTGTTAACTCATTTCCCGAACGATTTTTTAAATTATTTTTCCACCACTAAAACGCATGAGACTTGTAGTTTTCAAAAATGTTTTCAATTTTGATGAGACGCTGAATAAAAGAAGTTTAATCGCCGGCAAACGAAAACCTGCGATTTCCCGTAAATCCTGGACTCGGCCCGTATAGTCAAAAGTATACAAAGAAAGTACCCAGGGAGTAAACTCATTTCCCAAACGATTTTTTAGATTATTATTTCACCACTAAAGCCCATGAGACTTGTAGTTTTTAAAAATGTTTTCATTTTTGATGAGACGCTGAATAAAAGAAGTTTAATCGCCGGCAAACGAAAACCTGCGATTTCCCGTAAATCCCGTACTCGGCCCGTATAGTCAAAAGTATACAAAGAAAGTACCCAGGGAGTAAACTCATTTCCCAAACGATTTTTTAAATTATTATTTCACCACTAAAGCCCATGAGACTTGTAGTTTTTAAAAATGTTTTCATTTTTGATGAGACGCTTAATGAAAGAGGTTTAATCGCCGGAAAACTATAACCCGCGATTTCCCGTAAATCCCGGGCTTGGCCCGTGTAGTCGAATGTATACAAAGAAAGTACCCTGTGAGTAAACTCATTTCCAGAACGATTTTTTAAATTTTTTTTTCACTACTAAATCGCATAAGACGTGTAGTTTTTAAAAATGTTTTCATTTTTGATGAAACGCTGAATAAAAGAAGTTTAATCGCCGGCAAACGAAAACCCGCGATTTCCTGTAAATCCCGGCTTGGCCCGTATAGTCAAAAGTAAACAAAGAAAGTACCAAGGAAGTAAACTCATTTCCCGAACGATTTTTTAAATTATTTTTTCACCACTAACACGCATGAGACTTGTAGTTTTCAAAAATGTTTTCATTTTTGATGAGACGCTGAATAAAAGCAGTTTAATCGCCGGCAAACGAAAACCTGCGATTTCCCGTAAATCCCGGACTCGGCCCGTATAGTCAAAAGTATACAAAGAAAGTACCCAGGGAGTAAACTCATTTCCAGAACGATTTTTTAAATTATTTTTTCACCAGTAAAACGCATAAGACTTGTAGTTTTTGAAAATGTTTTCATTTTTGATGAGACGCTGAATAAAAGAAGTTTAATCGCCGGCAAACGAAAACCCGCGATTTCCCGTAAATCCCGGGCTTGGCCCGTATAGTCGAATGTATACAAAGAAAGTACCCTGTGAGTAAACTCATTTCCAAAACGATTTTTTAAATTATCTTTTCACTACTAAAACGCATGAGACTTGTAGTTTTCAAAAATGTTTTCATTTTTGATGAGACGCTGAATAAAAGAAGTTTAATCGTCGGCAAACGAAAACCCGCCATTTCCAGTAAACCCCGGACTTGACCCGTATATTCAAAAGTATACAAAGAAAGTACCCAGGGAGTAAACTCATTTCCCGAACGATTTTTTAAATTATTTTTTCACCACTAAAACGCATGAGACTTGTAGTTTTCAAAAATGTTTTTATTTTTGATGAGACGCTTAATGAAAGAGGTTTAATCGCCGGCAAACGAAATCCCGCGTTTTCCCGTAAATCCGGGGCTTGGCCCGTATAGTCGAATGTATACAAAGAAAGTACCCAGGGAGTAAACTCATTTCCCGAACGATTTTTTAAATTTTATTTTCACCACTAAAACGCATGAGACTTGTAGTTTTCAAAAATGTTTTCATTTTTGATGAGACGCTTAATGAAAGAGGTTTAATCGCCGGAAAACTATAACCCACGATTTCCCGTAAATCCCGGGCTTGGCCCGTATAGTTGAATGTATACAAAGAAAGTACCCTGTGAGTAAACTCATTTCCAGAACGATTTTTTAAATTATTTTTTCACCACTAAAACGCATGAGACTTGTAGTTTTCAAACATGTTTTCATTTTTAATGAGACGCTTAATGAAAGAGGTTTAATCGCCGGAAAACTATAACCCGCGATTTCCCGTAAATCCCGGGCTTGGCCCGTATAGTCAAATGTATACAAAGAAAGTACCCTGTGAGTAAACTCATTTCCAGAACGATTTTTTAAATTATTTTTTCACCACTAAATCGCATAAGACTTGTAGTTTTTAAAAATGTTTTCATTTTTGATGAAACGCTGAATAAAAGCAGTTTAATCGCCGGCAAACGAAAACCTGCGATTTCCCGTAAATCCCGGACTCGACCCGTATAGTCAAAAGTATACAAAGAAAGTACCCAGGGAGTAAACTCATTTCCAGAACGATTTTTTAAATTATTTTTTCACCACTAAAACGCATAAGACTTGTAGTTTTTAAAAATGTTTTCATTTTTGATGAGACGCTGAATAAAAGAAGTTTAATCGCCGGCAAACGAAAACCCGCGATTTCCCGTAAATCCTGGGCTTGGCCCGTATAGTCAAAATGTATACAAAGAAAGTACCCAGGGAGTAAACTCATTTCCCGAACAATTTTTTAAATTACTTTTTCACCACTAAAACGCATGAGACTTGTAGTTTTCAAAAATGTTTTCAATTTTGATGAGACGCTGAATAAAAGAAGTTTAATCGCCGGCAAACGAAAACCTGCGATTTCCCGTAAATCCTGGACTCGGCCCGTATAGTCAAAAGTATACAAAGAAAGTACCCAGGGAGTAAACTCATTTCCCAAACGATTTTTTAGATTATTATTTCACCACTAAAGCCCATGAGACTTGTAGTTTTTAAAAATGTTTTCATTTTTGAAGAGACGCTGAATAAAAGAAGTTTAATCGCCGGCAAACGAAAACCTGCGATTTCCCGTAAATCCCGTACTCGGCCCGTATAGTCAAAAGTATACAAAGAAAGTACCCAGGGAGTAAACTCATTTCCCAAACGATTTTTTAAATTATTATTTCACCACTAAAGCCCATGAGACTTGTAGTTTTTAAAAATGTTTTCATTTTTGATGAGACGCTTAATGAAAGAGGTTTAATCGCCGGAAAACTATAACCCGCGATTTCCCGTAAATCCCGGGCTTGGCCCGTGTAGTCGAATGTATACAAAGAAAGTACCCTGTGAGTAAACTCATTTCCAGAACGATTTTTTAAATTTTTTTTTCACTACTAAATCGCATAAGACGTGTAGTTTTTAAAAATGTTTTCATTTTTGATGAAACGCTGAATAAAAGAAGTTTAATCGCCGGCAAACGAAAACCCGCGATTTCCTGTAAATCCCGGCTTGGCCCGTATAGTCAAAAGTAAACAAAGAAAGTACCAAGGAAGTAAACTCATTTCCCGAACGATTTGTTAAATTATTTTTTCACCACTAACACGCATGAGACTTGTAGTTTTCAAAAATGTTTTCATTTTTGATGAGACGCTGAATAAAAGCAGTTTAATCGCCGGCAAACGAAAACCTGCGATTTCCCGTAAATCCCGGACTCGGCCCGTATAGTCAAAAGTATACAAAGAAAGTACCCAGGGAGTAAACTCATTTCCAGAACGATTTTTTAAATTATTTTTTCACCACTAAAACGCATAAGACTTGTAGTTTTTGAAAATGTTTTCATTTTTGATGAGACGCTGAATAAAAGAAGTTTAATCGCCGGCAAACGAAAACCCGCGATTTCCCGTAAATCCCGGGCTTGGCCCGTATAGTCGAATGTATACAAAGAAAGTACCCTGTGAGTAAACTCATTTCCAAAACGATTTTTTAAATTATCTTTTCACTACTAAAACGCATGAGACTTGTAGTTTTCAAAAATGTTTTCATTTTTGATGAGACGCTGAATAAAAGAAGTTTAATCGCCGGCAAACGAAAACCCGCCATTTCCCGTAAACCCCGGACTTGACCCGTATATTCAAAAGTATACAAAGAAAGTACCCAGGGAGTAAACTTATTTCCCGAACGATTTTTTAAATTATTTTTTCACCACTAAAACGCATGAGACTTGTAGTTTTCAAAAATGTTTTCATTTTTGATGAGACGCTTAATGAAAGAGGTTTAATCGCCGGCAAACGAAATCCCGCGTTTTCCCGTAAATCCGGGGCTTGGCCCGTATAGTCGAATGTATACAAAGAAAGTACCCAGGGAGTAAACTCATTTCCCGAACGATTTTTTAAATTTTATTTTCACCACTAAAACGCATGAGACTTGTAGTTTTCAAAAATGTTTTCATTTTTGATGAGACGCTTAATGAAAGAGGTTTAATCGCCGGAAAACTATAACCCACGATTTCCCGTAAATCCCGGGCTTGGCCCGTATAGTTGAATGTATACAAAGAAAGTACCCTGTGAGTAAACTCATTTCCAGAACGATTTTTTAAATTATTTTTTCACCACTAAAACGCATGAGACTTGTAGTTTTCAAACATGTTTTCATTTTTGATGAGACGCTTAATGAAAGAGGTTTAATCGCCGGAAAACTATAACCCGCGATTTCCCGTAAATCCCGGGCTTGGCCCGTATAGTCGAATGTATACAAAGAAAGTACCCTGTGAGTAAACTCATTTCCAGAACGATTTTTTAAATTATTTTTTCACCACTAAATCGCATAAGACTTGTAGTTTTTAAAAATGTTTTCATTTTTGATGAAACGCTGAATAAAAGCAGTTTAATCGCCGGCAAACGAAAACCTGCGATTTCCCGTAAATCCAGGACTCGACCCGTATAGTCAAAAGTATACAAAGAAAGTACCCAGGGAGTAAACTCATTTCCAGAACGATTTTTTAAATTATTTTTTCACCACTAAAACGCATAAGACTTGTAGTTTTTAAAAATGTTTTCATTTTTGATGAGACGCTGAATAAAAGAAGTTTAATCGCCGGCAAACGAAAACCCGCGATTTCCCGTAAATCCCGGGCTTGGCCCGTATAGTCAAAAGTATACAAAGAAAGTACCCAGGGAGTAAACTCATTTCCCGAACAATTTTTTAAATTACTTTTTCACCACTAAAACGCATGAGACTTGTAGTTTTTAAAAATGTTTTCATTTTTGATGAGATGCTGAATAAAAGAAGTTTAATCGCCGGCAAACGAAAACCTGCGATTTCTCGTAAATCCTGGACTCGGCCTGTATAGTCAGAAGTATACAAAGAAAGTACCCAGGGAGTAAACTCATTTCCCAAACGATTTTTTAAATTATTATTTCACCACTAAAGCCCATGAGACTTGTAGTTTTTAAAAATGTTTTCATTTTTGATGAGACGCTGAATAAAAGAAGTTTAATCGCCGGCAAACTAAAACCTGCGATTTCCCGTAAATCCCGTACTCGGCCCGTATAGTCAAAAGTATACAAAGAAAGTACCCAGGGTGTAAACTCATTTCCCGAACGATTTTTTTAAATTATTTTTTCACCACTAAAACGCATGAGACTTGTAGTTTTCAAAAATGTTTTCCTTTTTGATGAGACGCTGAACAAAAGAAGTTTAATCGCCGGCAAACGAAAACCTGCGATTTCCCGTAAATCCCGTACTCGGCCCGTATAGTCAAAAGTATACAAAGAAAGTACCCAGGGAGTAAACTCATTTCCCAAACGATTTTTTAAATTATTATTTCACCACTAAAACCCATGAGACTTGCAGTTTTTAAAAATGTTTTCATTTTTGATGAAACGCTGAATAAAAGAAGTTTAATCGCCGGCAAACGAAAACCCGCAATTTCCCGTAAATCCCGGTCTCGGCCCGTATAGTCAAAAGTATACAAGGAAAGTACCCAGTGAGTAAACTCATTTCCCTAACGAATTTTTAAATTATTTTTTCGCCACTAAAACGCATGAGACTTGCAGTTTTCAAAAATGTTTTCATTTTTGATGAGACGCTGAATAAAAGAAGTTTAATCGCCGGCAAACGAAAACTTGCGATTTCCCGTAAATTCCGGACTCGACCCGCATAGTCAAAAGTATACAAAGAGAGTGCCCATGGTGTTAACTCATTTCCCGAACGATTTTTTAAATTATTTTTCCACCACTAAAACGCATGAGACTTGTAGTTTTCAAAAATGTTTTCAATTTTGATGAGACGCTGAATAAAAGAAGTTTAATCGCCGGCAAACGAAAACCTGCGATTTCCCGTAAATCCTGGACTCGGCCCGTATAGTCAAAAGTATACAAAGAAAGTACCCAGGGAGTAAACTCATTTCCCAAACGATTTTTTAGATTATTATTTCACCACTAAAGCCCATGAGACTTGTAGTTTTTAAAAATGTTTTCATTTTTGATGAGACGCTGAATAAAAGAAGTTTAATCGCCGGCAAACGAAAACCTGCGATTTCCCGTAAATCCCGTACTCGGCCCGTATAGTCAAAAGTATACAAGGAAAGTACCCAGTGAGTAAACTCATTTCCCTAACGAATTTTTAAATTATTTTTTCGCCACTAAAACGCATGAGACTTGCAGTTTTCCAAAATGTTTTCATTTTTGATAAGACGCTGAATAAAAGAAGTTTAATCGCCGGCAAACGAAAACTTGCGATTTCCCGTAAATCGCGGACTCGACCCGTATAGTCAAAAGTATACAAAGAGAGTACCCATGGTGTTAACTCATTTCCCGAACGATTTTTTAAAATATTTTACCACCACTAAAACGCATGAGACTTGTAGTTTTCAAACATGTTTTCATTTTTGATGAGACGCTTAATGAAAGAGGTTTAATCGCCGGAAAACTATAACCCGCGATTTCCCGTAAATCCCGGGCTTGGCCCGTATAGTCGAATGTATACAAAGAAAGTACCCTGTGAGTAAACTCATTTCCAGAACGATTTTTTAAATTATTTTTTCACCACTAAATCGCATAAGACTTGTAGTTTTTAAAAATGTTTTCATTTTTGATGAAACGCTGAATAAAAGCAGTTTAATCGCCGGCAAACGAAAACCTGCGATTTCCCGTAAATCCCGGACTCGACCCGTATAGTCAAAAGTATACAAAGAAAGTACCCAGGGAGTAAACTCATTTCCAGAACGATTTTTTAAATTATTTTTTCACCACTAAAACGCATAAGACTTGTAGTTTTTAAAAATGTTTTCATTTTTGATGAGACGCTGAATAAAAGAAGTTTAATCGCCGGCAAACGAAAACCCGCGATTTCCCGTAAATCCCGGGCTTGGCCCGTATAGTCAAAAGTATACAAAGAAAGTACCCAGGGAGTAAACTCATTTCCCGAACAATTTTTTAAATTACTTTTTCACCACTAAAACGCATGAGACTTGTAGTTTTTAAAAATGTTTTCATTTTTGATGAGATGCTGAATAAAAGAAGTTTAATCGCCGGCAAACGAAAACCTGCGATTTCTCGTAAATCCTGGACTCGGCCTGTATAGTCAGAAGTATACAAAGAAAGTACCCAGGGAGTAAACTCATTTCCCAAACGATTTTTTAAATTATTATTTCACCACTAAAGCCCATGAGACTTGTAGTTTTTAAAAATGTTTTCATTTTTGATGAGACGCTGAATAAAAGAAGTTTAATCGCCGGCAAACTAAAACCTGCGATTTCCCGTAAATCCCGGACTCGGCCCGTATAGTCAAAAGTATACAAAGAAAGTACCCAGGGTGTAAACTCATTTCCCGAACGATTTTTTTAAATTATTTTTTCACCACTAAAACGCATGAGACTTGTAGTTTTCAAAAATGTTTTCCTTTTTGATGAGACGCTGAACAAAAGAAGTTTAATCGCCGGCAAACGAAAACCTGCGATTTCCCGTAAATCCCGTACTCGGCCCGTATAGTCAAAAGTATACAAAGAAAGTACCCAGGGAGTAAACTCATTTCCCAAACGATTTTTTAAATTATTATTTCACCACTAAAACCCATGAGACTTGCAGTTTTTAAAAATGTTTTCATTTTTGATGAAACGCTGAATAAAAGAAGTTTAATCGCCGGCAAACGAAAACCCGCAATTTCCCGTAAATCCCGGTCTCGGCCCGTATAGTCAAAAGTATACAAGGAAAGTACCCAGTGAGTAAACTCATTTCCCTAACGAATTTTTAAATTATTTTTTCGCCACTAAAACGCATGAGACTTGCAGTTTTCAAAAATGTTTTCATTTTTGATGAGACGCTGAATAAAAGAAGTTTAATCGCCGGCAAACGAAAACTTGCGATTTCCCGTAAATTCCGGACTCGACCCGCATAGTCAAAAGTATACAAAGAGAGTGCCCATGGTGTTAACTCATTTCCCGAACGATTTTTTAAATTATTTTTCCACCACTAAAACGCATGAGACTTGTAGTTTTCAAAAATGTTTTCAATTTTGATGAGACGCTGAATAAAAGAAGTTTAATCGCCGGCAAACGAAAACCTGCGATTTCCCGTAAATCCTGGACTCGGCCCGTATAGTCAAAAGTATACAAAGAAAGTACCCAGGGAGTAAACTCATTTCCCAAACGATTTTTTAGATTATTATTTCACCACTAAAGCCCATGAGACTTGTAGTTTTTAAAAATGTTTTCATTTTTGATGAGACGCTGAATAAAAGAAGTTTAATCGCCGGCAAACGAAAACCTGCGATTTCCCGTAAATCCCGTACTCGGCCCGTATAGTCAAAAGTATACAAAGAAAGTACCCAGGGAGTAAACTCATTTCCCAAACGATTTTTTAAATTATTATTTCACCACTAAAACCCATGAGACTTGCAGTTTTTAAAAATGTTTTCATTTTTGATGAAACGCTGAATAAAAGAAGTTTAATCGCCGGCAAACGAAAACCCGCAATTTCCCGTAAATCCCGGTCTCGGCCCGTATAGTCAAAAGTATACAAGGAAAGTACCCAGTGAGTAAACTCATTTCCCTAACGAATTTTTAAATTATTTTTTCGCCACTAAAACGCATGAGACTTGCAGTTTTCAAAAATGTTTTCATTTTTGATGAGACGCTGAATAAAAGAAGTTTAATCGCCGGCAAACGAAAACTTGCGATTTCCCGTAAATTCCGGACTCGACCCGCATAGTCAAAAGTATACAAAGAGAGTGCCCATGGTGTTAACTCATTTCCCGAACGATTTTTTAAATTATTTTTCCACCACTAAAACGCATGAGACTTGTAGTTTTCAAAAATGTTTTCAATTTTGATGAGACGCTGAATAAAAGAAGTTTAATCGCCGGCAAACGAAAACCTGCGATTTCCCGTAAATCCTGGACTCGGCCCGTATAGTCAAAAGTATACAAAGAAAGTACCCAGGGAGTAAACTCATTTCCCAAACGATTTTTTAGATTATTATTTCACCACTAAAGCCCATGAGACTTGTAGTTTTTAAAAATGTTTTCATTTTTGATGAGACGCTGAATAAAAGAAGTTTAATCGCCGGCAAACGAAAACCTGCGATTTCCCGTAAATCCCGTACTCGGCCCGTATAGTCAAAAGTATACAAGGAAAGTACCCAGTGAGTAAACTCATTTCCCTAACGAATTTTTAAATTATTTTTTCGCCACTAAAACGCATGAGACTTGCAGTTTTCCAAAATGTTTTCATTTTTGATAAGACGCTGAATAAAAGAAGTTTAATCGCCGGCAAACGAAAACTTGCGATTTCCCGTAAATCGCGGACTCGACCCGTATAGTCAAAAGTATACAAAGAGAGTACCCATGGTGTTAACTCATTTCCCGAACGATTTTTTAAAATATTTTACCACCACTAAAACGCATGAGACTTGTAGTTTTCAAACATGTTTTCATTTTTGATGAGACGCTTAATGAAAGAGGTTTAATCGCCGGAAAACTATAACCCGCGATTTCCCGTAAATCCCGGGCTTGGCCCGTATAGTCGAATGTATACAAAGAAAGTACCCTGTGAGTAAACTCATTTCCAGAACGATTTTTTAAATTATTTTTTCACCACTAAATCGCATAAGACTTGTAGTTTTTAAAAATGTTTTCATTTTTGATGAAACGCTGAATAAAAGCAGTTTAATCGCCGGCAAACGAAAACCTGCGATTTCCCGTAAATCCCGGACTCGACCCGTATAGTCAAAAGTATACAAAGAAAGTACCCAGGGAGTAAACTCATTTCCAGAACGATTTTTTAAATTATTTTTTCACCACTAAAACGCATAAGACTTGTAGTTTTTAAAAATGTTTTCATTTTTGATGAGACGCTGAATAAAAGAAGTTTAATCGCCGGCAAACGAAAACCCGCGATTTCCCGTAAATCCCGGGCTTGGCCCGTATAGTCAAAAGTATACAAAGAAAGTACCCAGGGAGTAAACTCATTTCCCGAACAATTTTTTAAATTACTTTTTCACCACTAAAACGCATGAGACTTGTAGTTTTTAAAAATGTTTTCATTTTTGATGAGATGCTGAATAAAAGAAGTTTAATCGCCGGCAAACGAAAACCTGCGATTTCTCGTAAATCCTGGACTCGGCCTGTATAGTCAGAAGTATACAAAGAAAGTACCCAGGGAGTAAACTCATTTCCCAAACGATTTTTTAAATTATTATTTCACCACTAAAGCCCATGAGACTTGTAGTTTTTAAAAATGTTTTCATTTTTGATGAGACGCTGAATAAAAGAAGTTTAATCGCCGGCAAACTAAAACCTGCGATTTCCCGTAAATCCCGGACTCGGCCCGTATAGTCAAAAGTATACAAAGAAAGTACCCAGGGTGTAAACTCATTTCCCGAACGATTTTTTTAAATTATTTTTTCACCACTAAAACGCATGAGACTTGTAGTTTTCAAAAATGTTTTCCTTTTTGATGAGACGCTGAACAAAAGAAGTTTAATCGCCGGCAAACGAAAACCTGCGATTTCCCGTAAATCCCGTACTCGGCCCGTATAGTCAAAAGTATACAAAGAAAGTACCCAGGGAGTAAACTCATTTCCCAAACGATTTTTTAAATTATTATTTCACCACTAAAACCCATGAGACTTGCAGTTTTTAAAAATGTTTTCATTTTTGATGAAACGCTGAATAAAAGAAGTTTAATCGCCGGCAAACGAAAACCCGCAATTTCCCGTAAATCCCGGTCTCGGCCCGTATAGTCAAAAGTATACAAGGAAAGTACCCAGTGAGTAAACTCATTTCCCTAACGAATTTTTAAATTATTTTTTCGCCACTAAAACGCATGAGACTTGCAGTTTTCAAAAATGTTTTCATTTTTGATGAGACGCTGAATAAAAGAAGTTTAATCGCCGGCAAACGAAAACTTGCGATTTCCCGTAAATTCCGGACTCGACCCGCATAGTCAAAAGTATACAAAGAGAGTGCCCATGGTGTTAACTCATTTCCCGAACGATTTTTTAAATTATTTTTCCACCACTAAAACGCATGAGACTTGTAGTTTTCAAAAATGTTTTCAATTTTGATGAGACGCTGAATAAAAGAAGTTTAATCGCCGGCAAACGAAAACCTGCGATTTCCCGTAAATCCTGGACTCGGCCCGTATAGTCAAAAGTATACAAAGAAAGTACCCAGGGAGTAAACTCATTTCCCAAACGATTTTTTAGATTATTATTTCACCACTAAAGCCCATGAGACTTGTAGTTTTTAAAAATGTTTTCATTTTTGATGAGACGCTGAATAAAAGAAGTTTAATCGCCGGCAAACGAAAACCTGCGATTTCCCGTAAATCCCGTACTCGGCCCGTATAGTCAAAAGTATACAAGGAAAGTACCCAGTGAGTAAACTCATTTCCCTAACGAATTTTTAAATTATTTTTTCGCCACTAAAACGCATGAGACTTGCAGTTTTCAAAAATGTTTTCATTTTTGATAAGACGCTGAATAAAAGAAGTTTAATCGCCGGCAAACGAAAACTTGCGATTTCCCGTAAATCGCGGACTCGATCCGTATAGTCAAAAGTATACAAAGAGAGTACCCATGGTGTTAACTCATTTCCCGAACGATTTTTTAAAATATTTTACCACCACTAAAACGCATGAGACTTGTAGTTTTCAAAAATGTTTTCATTTTTGATAAGACGCTGAATAAAAGAAGTTTAATCGCCGGCAAACGAAAACCTGCGATTTCCCGTAAGTCCCGGACTCGGCCCGTATAGTCAAAAGTATACAAAGAAAGTACCGAGGGAGTAAACTCATTTCCCAAACGATTTTTTAAATTATTATTTCACCACTAAAGCCCATGAGACTTGTATTTTTTAAAAATGTTTTCATTTTTGATGAGACGCTGACTAAAAGAAGTTTAATCGCCGGCAAACGAAAACCCGCGATTTCCCGTAAATCCCGGACTCGGCCCGTATAGTCCAAAGTATACAAAGAAAGTACCCAGGGAGTAAACTCATTTCCCGAACGATTTTTTAAATTATTTTTTCACCACTAAAACGCATGAGACTTGTAGTTTTCAGAAATGTTTTCATTTTTGATGAGACGCTTAATGAAAGTGGTTTAATCGCCGGCAAACGAAAACCTGCGATTTCCCGTAAATCCCGGACTCGGCCTGTATAGTCAAAAGTATACAAAGAAAGTACCGAGGGAGTAAACTCATTTCCCAAACGATTTTTTAAATTATTATTTCACCACTAAAGCCCATGAGACTTGTATTTTTTAAAAATGTTTTCCTTTTTGATGAGACGCTGACTAAAAGAAGTTTAATCGCCGGCAAACGAAAACCTGCGATTTCCCGTAAATCCCGGACTCGGCCCGTATAGTCCAAAGTATACAAAGAAAGTACCCAGGGAGTAAACTCATTTTCCGAACGATTTTTTAAATTATTTTTTCACCACTAAAACGCATGAGACTTGTAGTTTTCAAAAATGTTTTCCTTTTTGATGAGACGCTGAACAAAAGAAGTTTAATCGCCGGCAAACGAAAACCTGCAATTTTCCGCAAATCCCGTACTCGGCCCGTATAGTCAAAAGTATACAAAGAAAGTACCCAGGGAGTAAACTCATTTCCCAAACGATTTTTTAAATTATTATTTCACCACTAAAGCCCATGAGACTTGCAGTTTTTAAAAATGTTTTCATTTTTGATGAGACGCTGAATAAAAGAAGTTTAATCGCCGGCAAACGAAAACCCGCAATTTCCCGTAAATCCCGGTCTCGGCCCGTATAGTCAAAAGTATACAAGGAAAGTACCCAGTGAGTAAACTCATTTCCCTAACGAATTTTTAAATTATTTTTTCGCCACTAAAACGCATGAGACTTGCAGTTTTTAAAAATGTTTTCATTTTTGATGAGACGCTGAATAAAAGAAGTTTAATCGCCGGCAAACGAAAACTTGCGATTTCCCGTAAATCCCGGACTCGACCCGTATAGTCAAAAGTATACAAAGAGAGTACCCATGTTGTTAACTCATTTCCCGAACGATTTTTTAAATTATTTTTCCACCACTAAAACGCATGAGACTTGTAGTTTTGAAAAATGTTTTCATTTTTGATGAGACGCTGAATAAAAGAAGTTTAATCGCCGGCAAACCAAAACCTGCCATTTCCCGTAAGTCCCGGACTCTGCCCGTATAGTCAAAAGTATACAAAGAAAGTACCGAGGGAGTAAACTCATTTCCCAAACGATTTTTTAAATTATTATTTCACCACTAAAGCCCATGAGACTTGTATTTTTTAAAAATGTTTTCATTTTTGATGAGACGCTGACTAAAAGAAGTTTAATCGCCGGCAAACGAAAACCCGCGATTTCCCGTAAATCCCAGACTCGGCCCGTATAGTCCAAAGTATACAAAGAAAGTACCCAGGAAGTAAACTCATTTCCCGAACGATTTTTTAAATTATTTTTTCACCACTAAAACGCATGAGACTTGTAGTTTTCAGAAATGTTTTCATTTTTGATGAGACGCTTAATGAAAGTGGTTTAATCGCCGGCAAACGAAAACCTGCGATTTCCCGTAAATCCCGGACTCGGCCTGTATAGTCAAAAGTATACAAAGAAAGTACCGAGGGAGTAAACTCATTTCCCAAACGATTTTTTAAATTATTATTTCACCACTAAAGCCCATGAGACTTGTATTTTTTAAAAATGTTTTCCTTTTTGATGAGACGCTGACTAAAAGAAGTTTAATCGCCGGCAAACGAAAACCTGCGATTTCCCGTAAATCCCGGACTCGGCCCGTATAGTCCAAAGTATACAAAGAAAGTACCCAGGGAGTAAACTCATTTTCCGAACGATTTTTTAAATTATTTTTTCACCACTAAAACGCATGAGACTTGTAGTTTTCAAAAATGTTTTCCTTTTTGATGAGACGCTGAACAAAAGAAGTTTAATCGCCGGCAAACGAAAACCTGCAATTTTCCGCAAATCCCGTACTCGGCCCGTATAGTCAAAAGTATACAAAGAAAGTACCCAGGGAGTAAACTCATTTCCCAAACGATTTTTTAAATTATTATTTCACCACTAAAGCCCATGAGACTTGCAGTTTTTAAAAATGTTTTCATTTTTGATGAGACGCTGAATAAAAGAAGTTTAATCGCCGGCAAACGAAAACCCGCAATTTCCCGTAAATCCCGGTCTCGGCCCGTATAGTCAAAAGTATACAAGGAAAGTACCCAGTGAGTAAACTCATTTCCCTAACGAATTTTTAAATTATTTTTTCGCCACTAAAACGCATGAGACTTGCAGTTTTTAAAAATGTTTTCATTTTTGATGAGACGCTGAATAAAAGAAGTTTAATCGCCGGCAAACGAAAACTTGCGATTTCCCGTAAATCCCGGACTCGACCCGTATAGTCAAAAGTATACAAAGAGAGTACCCATGTTGTTAACTCATTTCCCGAACGATTTTTTAAATTATTTTTCCACCACTAAAACGCATGAGACTTGTAGTTTTGAAAAATGTTTTCATTTTTGATGAGACGCTGAATAAAAGAAGTTTAATCGCCGGCAAACCAAAACCTGCCATTTCCCGTAAGTCCCGGACTCTGCCCGTATAGTCAAAAGTATACAAAGAAAGTACCGAGGGAGTAAACTCATTTCCCAAACGATTTTTTAAATTATTATTTCACCACTAAAGCCCATGAGACTTGTATTTTTTAAAAATGTTTTCATTTTTGATGAGACGCTGACTAAAAGAAGTTTAATCGCCGGCAAACGAAAACCCGCGATTTCCCGTAAATCCCAGACTCGGCCCGTATAGTCCAAAGTATACAAAGAAAGTACCCAGGAAGTAAACTCATTTCCCGAACGATTTTTTAAATTATTTTTTCACCACTAAAACGCATGAGACTTGTAGTTTTCAGAAATGTTTTCATTTTTGATGAGACGCTTAATGAAAGTGGTTTAATCGCCGGCAAACGAAAACCTGCGATTTCCCGTAAATCCCGGACTCGGCCCGTATAGTCAAAAGTATACAAAGAAAGTACCGAGGAAGTAAACTCATTTCCCAAACGATTTTTTAAATTATTATTTCACCACTAAAGCCCATGAGACTTGTATTTTTTAAAAATGTTTTCATTTTTGATGGGACGCTGACTAAAAGAAGTTTAATCGCCGGCAAACGAAAACCCGCGATTTCCCGTAAATCCCGGACTCGGCCCGTATAGTCCAAAGTATACAAAGAAAGTACCCAGGGAGTAAACTTATTTCCCGAACGATTTTTTAAATTATTTTTTCACCACTAAAACGCATGAGACTTTTAGTTTTCAGAAATGTTTTCATTTTTGATGAGACGCTTAATGAAAGTGGTTTAATCGCCGGCAAACGAAAACCTGCGATTTCCCGTAAATCCCGGACTCGGCCTGTATAGTCCAAAGTATACAAAGAAAGTACCGAGGAAGTAAACTCATTTCCCAAACGATTTTTTAAATTATTATTTCACCACTAAAGCCCATGAGACTTGTATTTTTTAAAAATGTTTTCATTTTTGATGGGACGCTGACTAAAAGAAGTTTAATCGCCGGCAAACGAAAACCCGCGATTTCCCGTAAATCCCGGACTCGGCCCGTATAGTCCAAAGTATACAAAGAAAGTACCCAGGGAGTAAACTCATTTTCCGAACGATTTTTTAAATTATTTTTTCACCACTAAAACGCATGAGACTTTTAGTTTTCAGAAATGTTTTCATTTTTGATGAGACGCTTAATGAAAGTGGTTTAATCGCCGGCAAACGAAAACCTGCGATTTCCCGTAAATCCCGGACTCGGCCTGTATAGTCCAAAGTATACAAAGAAAGTACCCAGGGAGTAAACTCATTTTCCGAACGATTTTTTAAATTATTTTTTCACCACTAAAACGCATGAGACTTGTATTTTTTAAAAATGTTTTCCTTTTTGATGAGACGCTGAACAAAAGAAGTTTAATCGCCGGCAAACGAAAACCTGCGATTTCCCGTAAATCCCGTACTCGGCCCGTATAGTCAAAAGTATACAAAGAAAGTACCCAGGGAGTAAACTCATTTCCCAAACGATTTTTTAAATTATTATTTCACCACTAAAGCCCATGAGACTTGCAGTTTTTAAAAATGTTTTCATTTTTGATGAGACGCTGAATAAAAGAAGTTTAATCGCCGGCAAACGAAAACCCGCAATTTCCCGTAAATCCCGGTCTCGGCCCGTATAGTCAAAAGTATACAAGGAAAGTACCCAGTGAGTAAACTCATTTCCCTAACGATTTTTTAAATTATTTTTCCACCACTAAAACGCATGAGACTTGTAGTTTTCAAAAATGTTTTCATTTTTGATGAGACGCTGAATAAAAGAAGTTTAATCGCCGGCAAACCAAAACCTGCGATTTCCCGTAAGTCCCGGACTCGGCCCGTATAGTCAAAAGTATACAAAGAAAGTACCGAGGGAGTAAACTCATTTCCCAAACGATTTTTTAAATTATTATTTCACCACTAAAGCCCATGAGACTTGTATTTTTTAAAAATGTTTTCATTTTTGATGAGACGCTGACTAAAAGAAGTTTAATCGCCGGCAAACGAAAACCCGCGATTTCCCGTAAATCCCGGTCTCGGCCCGTATAGTCAAAAGTATACAAGGAAAGTACCCAGTGAGTAAACTCATTTCCCTAACGAATTTTTAAATTATTTTTTCGCCACTAAAACGCATGAGACTTGCAGTTTTTAAAAATGTTTTCATTTTTGATGAGACGCTGAATAAAAGAAGTTTAATCGCCGGCAAACGAAAACCCGCAATTTCCCGTAAATCCCGGTCTCGGCCCGTATAGTCAAAAGTATACAAGGAAAGTACCCAGTGAGTAAACTCATTTCCCTAACGATTTTTTAAATTATTTTTCCACCACTAAAACGCATGAGACTTGTAGTTTTCAAAAATGTTTTCATTTTTGATGAGACGCTGAATAAAAGAAGTTTAATCGCCGGCAAACCAAAACCTGCGATTTCCCGTAAGTCCCGGACTCGGCCCGTATAGTCAAAAGTATACAAAGAAAGTACCGAGGGAGTAAACTCATTTCCCAAACGATTTTTTAAATTATTATTTCACCACTAAAGCCCATGAGACTTGTATTTTTTAAAAATGTTTTCATTTTTGATGAGACGCTGACTAAAAGAAGTTTAATCGCCGGCAAACGAAAACCCGCGATTTCCCGTAAATCCCGGTCTCGGCCCGTATAGTCAAAAGTATACAAGGAAAGTACCCAGTGAGTAAACTCATTTCCCTAACGAATTTTTAAATTATTTTTTCGCCACTAAAACGCATGAGACTTGCAGTTTTTAAAAATGTTTTCATTTTTGATGAGACGCTGAATAAAAGAAGTTTAATCGCCGGCAAACGAAAACTTGCGATTTCCCGTAAATCCCGGACTCGACCCGTATAGTCAAAAGTATACAAAGAGAGTACCCATGGTGTTAACTCATTTCCCGAACGATTTTTTAAATTATTTTTCCACCACTAAAACGCATGAGACTTGTAGTTTTGAAAAATGTTTTCATTTTTGATGAGACGCTGAATAAAAGAAGTTTAATCGCCGGCAAACCAAAACCTGCGATTTCCCGTAAGTCCCGGACTCGGCCCGTATAGTCAAAAGTATACAAAGAAAGTACCGAGGGAGTAAACTCATTTCCCAAACGATTTTTTAAATTATTATTTCACCACTAAAGCCCATGAGACTTGTATTTTTTAAAAATGTTTTCATTTTTGATGAGACGCTGACTAAAAGAAGTTTAATCGCCGGCAAACGAAAACCCGCGATTTCCCGTAAATCCCAGACTCGGCCCGTATAGTCCAAAGTATACAAAGAAAGTACCCAGGGAGTAAACTCATTTCCCGAACGATTTTTTAAATTATTTTTTCACCACTAAAACGCATGAGACTTGTAGTTTTCAGAAATGTTTTCATTTTTGATGAGACGCTTAATGAAAGTGGTTTAATCGCCGGCAAACGAAAACCTGCGATTTCCCGTAAATCCCGGACTCGGCCCGTGTAGTCAAAAGTATACAAAGAAAGTACCGAGGAAGTAAACTCATTTCCCAAACGATTTTTTAAATTATTATTTCACCACTAAAGCCCATGAGACTTGTATTTTTTAAAAATGTTTTCATTTTTGATGAGACGCTGACTAAAAGAAGTTTAATCGCCGGCAAACGAAAACCCGCGATTTCCCGTAAATCCCGGACTCGGCCCGTATAGTCCAAAGTATACAAAGAAAGTACCCAGGGAGTAAACTCATTTCCCGAACGATTTTTTAAATTATTTTTTCACCACTAAAACGCATGAGACTTGTAGTTTTTAGAAATGTTTTCATTTTTGATGAGACGCTTAATGAAAGTGGTTTAATCGCCGGCAAACGAAAACCTGCGATTTCCCGTAAATCCCGGACCCGGCCTGTATAGTCAAGAGTATACAAAGAAAGTACCGAGGGAGTAAACTCATTTCTCAAACGATTTTTTAAATTATTATTTCACCACTAAAGCCCATGAGACTTGTATTTTTTAAAAATGTTTTCCTTTTTGATGAGACGCTGACTAAAAGAAGTTTAATCGCCGGCAAACGAAAACCTGCGATTTCCCGTAAATCCCGGACTCGGCCCGTATAGTCCAAAGTATACAAAGAAAGTACCCAGGGAGTAAACTCATTTTCCGAACGATTTTTTAAATTATTTTTTCACCACTAAAACGCATGAGACTTGTAGTTTTCAAAAATGTTTTCCTTTTTGATAAGACGCTGAACAAAAGAAGTTTAATCGCCGGCAAACGAAAACCTGCGATTTCCCGTAAATCCCGTACTCGGCCCGTATAGTCAAAAGTATACAAAGAAAGTACCCAGGGAGTAAACTCATTTCCCAAACGATTTTTTAAATTATTATTTCACCACTAAAGCCCATGAGACTTGCAGTTTTTAAAAATGTTTTCATTTTTGATGAGACGCTGAATAAAAGAAGTTTAATCGCCGGCAAACGAAAACCCGCAATTTCCCGTAAATCCCGGTCTCGGCCCGTATAGTCAAAAGTATACAAGGAAAGTACCCAGTGAGTAAACTCATTTCCCTAACGATTTTTTAAATTATTTTTCCACCACTAAAACGCATGAGACTTGTAGTTTTCAAAAATGTTTTCATTTTTGATGAGACGCTGAATAAAAGAAGTTTAATCGCCGGCAAACCAAAACCTGCGATTTCCCGTAAGTCCCGGACTCGGCCCGTATAGTCAAAAGTATACAAAGAAAGTACCGAGGGAGTAAACTCATTTCCCAAACGATTTTTTAAATTATTATTTCACCACTAAAGCCCATGAGACTTGTATTTTTTAAAAATGTTTTCATTTTTGATGAGACGCTGACTAAAAGAACTTTAATCGCCGGCTAACGAAAACCCGCGATTTCCCGTAAATCCCGGACTCGGCCCGTATAGTCCAAAGTATACAAAGAAAGTACCCAGGGAGTAAACTCATTTCCCGAACGATTTTTTAAATTATTTTTTCACCACTAAAACGCATGAGACTTGTAGTTTTCAGAAATGTTTTCATTTTTGATGAGACGCTTAATGAAAGTGGTTTAATCGCCGGCAAACGAAAACCTGCGATTTCCCGTAAATCCCGGACTCGGCCCGTATAGTCAAAAGTATACAAAGAAAGTACCGAGGAAGTAAACTCATTTCCCAAACGATTTTTTAAATTATTATTTCACCACTAAAGCCCATGAGACTTGTATTTTTTATAAATGTTTTCATTTTTGATGAGACGCTGATTAAAAGAAGTTTAATCGCCGGCAAACGAAAACCTGCGATTTCCCGTAAATCCTGGACTCGGCCCGTATAGTCCAAAGTATACAAAGAAAGTACCCAGGGAGTAAACTCATTTCCCGAACGATTTTTTAAATTATTTTTTCACCACTAAAACGCATGAGACTTGTAGTTTTCAAAAATGTTTTCATTTTTGATGAGACGCTTAATGAAAGAGGTTTAATTGCCGGCAAACGAAATCCAGCGATTTCCCGTAAATCCCGGGCTTAGCCCGTATAGACGAATGTATACAAAGAAAGTACCCAGGGAGTAAACTCATTTCCCGAACGATTTTTTAATTTTTTTTTCACCACTAAAACGCATGAGACTTGTAGTTTTCAAATATGTTTTCATTTTTGATGAGACGGTTAATGAAAGAAGTTTAATCGCCGGCAAACGAAAACCCGCGATTTCCCGTAAATCCCGGGTTTGGCCCGTATAGTCGAATGTATACAAAGAAAGTACCCTGTGAGTAAACTCATTTCCCGAACGATTTTTTAAAATATTTTTTCACCACTAAAACGCATAAGACTTGTAGTTTTCAGAAATGTTTTCATTTTTGATGAGACGCTTAATGAAAGTGGTTTAATCCTCAGCAAACGAAAACCCGCGATTTCCCGTAAATCCCGGGCTTGGCCCGTATAGTCGAATGTATACAAAGAAAGTACCCTGTGAGTAAACTCATTTCCAAAACGATTTTTTAAATTATCTTTTCACTACTAAAACGCATGAGACTTGTAGTTTTCAAAAATGTTTTCATTTTTGATGAGACGCTGAATAAAAGAAGTTTAATCGCCGGCAAACGAAAACCCGCCATTTCCCGTAAACCCCGGACTTGACCCGTATATTCAAAAGTATACAAAGAAAGTACCGAGGGAGTAAACTCATTTCCCGAACGATTTTTT
Organism: Hydractinia symbiolongicarpus; assembly: GCF_029227915.1. Taxonomy (NCBI): domain Eukaryota; kingdom Metazoa; phylum Cnidaria; class Hydrozoa; order Anthoathecata; family Hydractiniidae; genus Hydractinia; species Hydractinia symbiolongicarpus. Next base: position 957,787 of record NC_079875.1, on the reverse strand, counting down.
ATATTATTTTTTTACCACTAAACGCATGAGACTTGTAGTTTTCAAAAATATTTTCATATTTGATGGGACGCTGAATAAAAGTAGTTTAATCGCCGGCAAACGAAAATCTGCGATTTTCCGTAAATCCCGGACTCGGCCCGTAAAGTCAAAAGTATACAAAGAAAGTACCCAGGGAGTAAACTCATTTCCCGAACGATTTTTTAAATTATTTTTTCACCACTAAAGCCCATGATACTTGTATTTTTTAAAAATGTTTTCATTTTTGATGAGACGCTGACTAAAAGAAGTTTAATCGCCGGCAAACGAAAACCCGCGATTTCCCGTAAACCCCGGACTCGGCCCGTATAGTCCAAAGTATACAAAGAAAGTACCCAGGGAGTAAACTCATTTCCCGAACGATTTTTTAAATTATTTTTTCACCACTAAAACGCATGAGACTTGTAGTTTTCAGAAATGTTTTTATTTTTGATGAGACGCTTAATGAAAGTGGTTTAATCGCCGGCAAACGAAAACCTGCGATTTCCCGTAAATCCCGGACTCGGCCCGTATAGACAAAAGTATACAAAGAAAGTACCGAGGGAGTAAACTCATTTCCCAAACGATTTTTAAATTATTATTACACCACTAAAGCCCATGAGACTTGTATTTTTTAAAAATGTTTTCATTTTTGATGAGACGCTGACTAAAAGAAGTTTAATCGCCGGCAAACGAAAACCCGCGATTTCCCGTAAATCCCGGACTCGGCCCGTATAGTCCAAAGTATACAAAGAAAGTACCCAGGGAATAAACTCATTTCCCGAACGATTTTTTAAATTATTTTTTCACCACTAAAACGCATGAGACTTGTAGTTTTCAAAAATGTTTTCATTTTTGATGAGACGCTTAATGAAAGAGGTTTAATCGCCGGCAAACGAAATCCCGCGATTTCCCGTAAATCACGGGCTTGGCCCGTATAGACGAATGTATACAAAGAAAGTACCCAGGGAGTAAACTTATTTCCCGAACGATTTTTTAATTTTTTTTTCACCACTAAAACGCATGAGACTTGTAGTTTTCAAATATGTTTTCATTTTTGATGAGACGGTTAATGAAAGAAGCTTAATCGCCGGCAAACGAAAACCCGCGATTTCCCGTAAATCCCGGGTTTGGCCCGTATAGTCGAATGTATACAAAGAAAGTACCCTGTGAGTAAACTCATTTCCCGAACGATCTTTTAAAATATTTTTTCACCACTAAAACGCATGAGACTTGTAGTTTTCAGAAATGTTTTCATTTTTAATGAGACGCTCAATGAAAGTGGTTTAATCCTCAGCAAACGAAAACCCGCGATTTCCCGTAAATCCCGGGCTTGGCCCGTATAGTCGAATGTATACAAAGAAAGTACCCTGTGAGTAAACTCATTTCCAAAACGATTTTTTAAATTATCTTTTCACTACTAAGACGCATGAGACTTGTAGTTTTCAAAAATGTTTTCATTTTTGATGAGACGCTGAATAAAAGAAGTTTAATCCCCGGCAAACGAAAACCCGCCATTTCCCGTAAACCCCGGACTTGACCCGTATATTCAAAAGTATACAAAGAAAGTACCCAGGGAGTAAACTCATTTCCCGAACGATTTTTTATATTATTTTTTTACCACTAAACGCATGAGACTTGTAGTTTTCAAAAATATTTTCATATTTGATGGGACGCTGAATAAAAGAAGTTTAATCGCCGGCAAACGAAAATCCGCGATTTTCCGTAAATCCCGGACTCGGCCCTTAAAGTCAAAAGTATACAAAGAAAGTACCCCGGCAGTAAACTCATTTCCCGAACGATTTTTTAAATTATTTTTTCACCAATAAAACGCATGAGACTTGTAGTTTTCAAAAATGTTTTCATTTTTGATGAGACGCTTAATGAAAGAGGTTTAATCGCCGGCAAACGAAATCCCGCGTTTTCCCGTAAATCCGGGGCTTGGCCCGTATAGTCGAATGTATACAAAGAAAGTACCCAGGGAGTAAACTCATTTCCAAAACGATTTTTTAAATTATCTTTTCACTACTAAAACGCATGAGACTTGTAGTTTTCAAAAATGTTTTCATTTTTGATGAGACGCTGAATAAAAGAAGTTTAATCGCCGGCAAACGAAAACCCGCCATTTCCCGTAAACCCCGGACTTGACCCGTATATTTAAAAGTATACAAAGAAAGTACCCAGGGAGTAAACTCATTTCCCGAACGATTTTTTATATTATTTTTTTACCACTAAACGCATGAGACTTGTAGTTTTCAAAAATATTTTCATATTTGATGGGACGCTGAATAAAAGAAGTTTAATCGCCGGCAAACGAAAATCCGCGATTTTCCGTAAATCCCGGACTCGGCCCGTAAAGTCAAAAGTATACAAAGAAAGTACGCAGGGAGTAAACTCATTTCCCGAACGATTTTTTAAATTATTTTTTCACTAATAAAACGCATGAGACTTGTAGTTTTCAAAAATGTTTTCATTTTTGATGAGACGCTTAATGAAAGAGGTTTAATCGCCGGCAAACGAAATCCCGCGTTTTCCCGTAAATCCGGGTCTTGGCCCGTATAGTCGAATGTTTACAAAGAAAGTACCCAGGGAGTAAACTCATTTCCCGAACGATTTTTTAAATTTTATTTTCACCACTAAAACGCATGAGACTTGTAGTTTTCAAAAATGTTTTCATTTTTGATGAGACGCTGAATAAAAGAAGTTTAATCGCCGGCAAACGAAAACCTGCGATTTCCCGTAAGTCCCGGACTGGGCCCGTATAGTCAAAAGTATACAAAGAAAGTACCGAGGGAGTAAACTCATTTCCCAAACGATTTTTTAAATTATTATTTCACCACTAAAGCCCATGAGACTTGTATTTTTTAAAAATGTTTTCATTTTTGATGAGACGCTGACTAAAAGAAGTTTCATCGCCGGCAAACGAAAACCCGCGATTTCCCGTAAATCCCGGACTCGGCCCGTATAGTCCAAAGTATACAAAGAAAGTACCCTGTGAGTAAACTCATTTCCCGAACGATTTTTTAAAATATTTTTTCACCACTAAAACGCATGAGACTTGTAGTTTTCAGAAATGTTTTCATTTTTGATGAGACGCTTAATGAAAGTGTTTTAATCCTCAGCAAACGAAAACCCGCGATTTCCCGTAACACCCGGGCTTGGACCGTATAGTCGAATGTATACAAAGAAAGTACCCTGTGAGTAAACTCAATTCCAAAACGATTTTTTAAATTATCTTTTCACTACTAAAACGCATGAGACTTGTAGTTTTCAAAAATGTTTTCATTTTTGATGAGACACTGAATAAAAGAAGTTTAATCCCCGGCAAACGAAAACCCGCCATTTCCCGTAAACCCCGGACTTGACCCGTATATTCAAAAGTATACAAAGAAAGTACCCAGGGAGTAAACTCATTTCCCGAACGATTTTTTATATTATTTTTTTACCACTAAACGCATGAGACTTGTAGTTTTCAAAAATGTTTTCATTTTTGATGAGACGCTTAATGAAAGAGGTTTAATCGCCGGCAAACGAAATCCCGCGTTTTCCCGTAAATCAGGGGCTTGGCCCGTATAGTCGAATGTATACAAAGAAAGTACCCAGGGAGTAAACTCATTTCCAAAACGATTTTTTAAATTATCTTTTCACTACTAAAAGGCATGAGACTTGTAGTTTTCAAAAATGTTTTCATTTTTGATGAGACGCTGAATAAAAGAAGTTTAATCGCCGGCAAACAAAAACCCGCCATTTCCCGTAAACCCCGGACTTGACCCGTATATTCAAAAGTATACAAAGAAAGTACCCAGGGAGTAAACTCATTTCCCGAACGATTTTTTATATTATTTTTTTACCACTAAACGCATGAGACTTGTAGTTTTCAAAAATATTTTCATATTTGATGGGACGCTGAATAAAAGAAGTTTAATCGCCGGCAAACGAAAATCCGCGATTTTCCGTAAATCCCGGACTCGGCCCGTAAAGTCAAAAGTATACAAAGAAAGTACCCAGGGAGTAAACTCATTTCCCGAACGATTTTTTAAATTATTTTTTCACTAATAAAACGCATGAGACTTGTAGTTTTCAAAAATGTTTTCATTTTTGATGAGACGCTTAATGAAAGAGGTTTAATCGCCGGCAAACGAAATCCCGCGTTTTCCCGTAAATCCGGGTCTTGGCCCGTATAGTCGAATGTTTACAAAGAAAGTACCCAGGGAGTAAACTCATTTCCCGAACGATTTTTTAAATTATTTTTTCACTAATAAAACGCATGAGACTTGTAGTTTTCAAAAATGTTTTCATTTCTGATGAGACGCTGAATAAAAGAAGTTTAATCGCCGGCAAACGAAAACCTGCGATTTCCCGTAAGTCCCGGACTCGGCCCGTAAAGTCAAAAGTATACAAAGAAAGTACCGAGGGAGTAAACTCATTTCCCAAACGATTTTTTAAATTATTATTTCACCACTAAAGACCATGAGACTTGTATTTTTTAAAAATGTTTTCATTTTTGATGAGACGCTGACTAAAAGAAGTTTAATCGCCGGCAAACGAAAACCCGCGATTTCCCGTAAATCCCGCACTCGGCCCGTATAGTCCAAAGTATACAAAGAAAGTACCCAGGGAGTAAACTCATTTCCCGAACGATTTTTTAATTTTTTTTTCACCACTAAAACGCATGAGACTTGTAGTTTTCAAATATGTTTTCATTTTTGATGAAACGGTTAATGAAAGAAGTTTAATCGCCGGCAAACGAAAACCCGCGATTTCCCGTAAATCCCGGGTTTGGCCCGTATAGTCGAATGTATACAAAGAAAGTACCCTGTGAGTAAACTCATTTTCCGAACGATTTTTTAAAATATTTTTTCTTCACTAAAACGCATGAGACTTGTAGTTTTCAGAAATGTTTTCATTTTTGATGAGACGCTTAATGAAAGTGGTTTAATCCTCAGCAAACGAAAACCTGCGATTTCCCGTAAATCCCGGGCTTGGCCCGTATAGTCGAATGTATACAAAGAAAGTACCCTGTGAGTAAACTCATTTCCAAAACGATTTTTTAAATTATCTTTTCACTACTAAAACGCATGAGACTTGTAGTTTTCAAAAATGTTTTCATTTTTGATGAGACGCTGAATAAAAGAAGTTTAATCGCCGGCAAACGAAAACCCGCCATTTCCCGTAAACCCCGGACTTGACCCGTATATTCAAAAGTATACAAAGAAAGTACCCAGGGAGTAAACTTATTTCCCGAACGATTTTTTATATTATTTTTTTACCACTAAACGCATGAGACTTGTAGTTCTCAAAAATATTTTCATATTTGATGGGGCGCTGAATAAAAGAAGTTTAATCGCCGGCAAACGAAAATCCGCGATTTTCCGTAAATCCCGGACTCGGCCCGTATAGTCCAAAGTACACAAAGAAAGTACCCAGGGAGTAAACTCATTTCCCGAACGATTTTTTAAATTATTTTTTCACCACTAAAACGCATGAGACTTGTAGTTTTCAGAAATGTTTTCATTTTTGATGAGACGCTTAATGAAAGTGGTTTAATCGCCGGCAAACGAAAACCTGCGATTTCCCGTAAATCCCGGACTCGGCCCGTATAGTCAAAAGTATACAAAGAAAGTACCGAGGGAGTAAACTCATTTCCCGAACGATTTTTTAAATTATTATGTCACCACTAAAGCCCATGAGATTTGTATTTTTTAAAAATGTTTTCATTTTTGATGAGACGCTGACTAAAAGAAGTTAAATCGCCGGCAAACGAAAACCCGCGATTTCCCGTAAATCCCGGACTCGGCCCGTATAGTCCAAAGTATACAAAGAAAGTACCCAGGGAGTAAACTCAATTCCCGAACGATTTTTTAAATTAATTTTTCACCACTAAAACGCATGAGACTTGTAGTTTTCAAAAATGTTTTCATTTTTGATGAGACGCTTAATGAAAGAGGTTTAATCGCCGGCAAACGAAATTCCGCGATTTCCCGTAAATCCCGGGCTTGGCTCGTATAGACGAATGTATATAAAGAAAGTACCCAGGGAGTAAACTCATTTCCCGAACAATTTTTTAATTTTTTTTTCACCACTAAAGCGCATGAGACTTGTAGTTTTCAAATATGTTTTCATTTTTGATGAGACGGTTAATGAAAGAAGTTTAATCGCCGGCAAACGAAAACCCGCGATTTCCCGTAAATCCCGGGTTTGGCCCGTATAGTCGAATGTATACAAAGAAAGTACCCTGTGAGTAAACTCATTTCTTGAACGATTTTTTAAAATATTTTTTCACCACTAAAACGCATGAGACTTGTAGTTTTCAGAAATGTTTTCATTTTTGATGAGACGCTTAATGAAAGTGGTTTAATCCTCAGCAAACGATAACCCGCAATTTCCCGTAAATCCCGGGCTTGGCCCGTATAGTCGAATGTATACAAAGAAAGTACCCTGTGAGTAAACTCATTTCCAGAACGATTTTTTAAATTATTTTTTCACCACTAAATCGCATAAGACTTGTAGTTTTAAAAAATGTTTTTATTTTTGATGAAACGCTGAATAAAAGAAGTTTAATCGCCGGCAAACGAAAACCCGCGATTTCCCGTAAATCCCGGCTTGGCCCGTATAGTCAAAAGTATACAAAGAAAGTACCAAGGAAGTAAACTCATTTCCCGAACGATTTTTTAAATTATTTTTTCACCACTAAAACGCATGAGACTTGTAGTTTTCAAAAATGTTTTCATTTTTGATGAGACGCTGAATAAAAGAAGTTTAATCGCCGGCAAACGAAAACCCGCCATTTCCCGTAAACCCCGGACTTGACCCGTATATTCAAAAGTATACAAAGAAAGTACCCAGGGAGTAAACTCATTTCCCGAACGATTTTTTATATTATTTTTTTACCACTAAACGCATGAGACTTGTAGTTCTCAAAAATATTTTCATATTTGATGGGGCGCTGAATAAAAGAAGTTTAATCGCCGGCAAACGAAAATCCGCGATTTTCCGTAAATCCCGGACTCGGCCCGTATAGTCCAAAGTACACAAAGAAAGTACCCAGGGAGTAAACTCATTTCCCGAACGATTTTTTAAATTATTTTTTCACCACTAAAACGCATGAGACTTGTAGTTTTCAGAAATGTTTTCATTTTTGATGAGACGCTTAATGAAAGTGGTTTAATCGCCGGCAAACGAAAACCTGCGATTTCCCGTAAATCCCGGACTCGGCCCGTATAGTCAAAAGTATACAAAGAAAGTACCGAGGGAGTAAACTCATTTCCCGAACGATTTTTTAAATTATTATGTCACCACTAAAGCCCATGAGATTTGTATTTTTTAAAAATGTTTTCATTTTTGATGAGACGCTGACTAAAAGAAGTTAAATCGCCGGCAAACGAAAACCCGCGATTTCCCGTAAATCCCGGACTCGGCCCGTATAGTCCAAAGTATACAAAGAAAGTACCCAGGGAGTAAACTCAATTCCCGAACGATTTTTTAAATTAATTTTTCACCACTAAAACGCATGAGACTTGTAGTTTTCAGAAATGTTTTCATTTTTGATGAGACGCTTAATGAAAGTGGTTTAATCCTCAGCAAACGATAACCCGCAATTTCCCGTAAATCCCGGGCTTGGCCCGTATAGTCGAATGTATACAAAGAAAGTACCCTGTGAGTAAACTCATTTCCAGAACGATTTTTTAAATTATTTTTTCACCACTAAATCGAATAAGACTTGTAGTTTTAAAAAATGTTTTTATTTTTGATGAAACGCTGAATAAAAGAAGTTTAATCGCCGGCAAACGAAAACCCGCGATTTCCCGTAAATCCCGGCTTGGCCCGTATAGTCAAAAGTATACAAAGAAAGTACCAAGGAAGTAAACTCATTTCCCGCACGATTTTTTAAATTATTTTTTCACCACTAAAACGCATGAGACTTGTAGTTTTCAAAAATGTTTTCATTTTTGATGAGACGCTGAATAAAAGAAGTTTAATCGCCGGCAAACGAAAACCCGCCATTTCCCGTAAACCCCGGACTTGACCCGTATATTCAAAAGTATACAAAGAAAGTACCCAGGGAGTAAACTCATTTCCCGAACGATTTTTTATATTATTTTTTTACCACTAAACGCATGAGACTTGTAGTTCTCAAAAATATTTTCATATTTGATGGGGCGCTGAATAAAAGAAGTTTAATCGCCGGCAAACGAAAATCCGCGATTTTCCGTAAATCCCAGGCTCGGCCCGTATAGTCCAAAGTACACAAAGAAAGTACCCAGGGAGTAAACTCATTTCCCGAACGATTTTTTAAATTATTTTTTCACCACTAAAACGCATGAGACTTGTAGTTTTCAGAAATGTTTTCATTTTTGATGAGACGCTTAATGAAAGTGGTTTAATCGCCGGCAAACGAAAACCTGCGATTTCCCGTAAATCCCGGACTCGGCCCGTATAGTCAAAAGTATACAAAGAAAGTACCGAGGGAGTAAACTCATTTCCCGAACGATTTTTTAAATTATTATGTCACCACTAAAGCCCATGAGATTTGTATTTTTTAAAAATGTTTTCATTTTTGATGAGACGCTGACTAAAAGAAGTTAAATCGCCGGCAAACGAAAACCCGCGATTTCCCGTAAATCCCGGACTCGGCCCGTATAGTCCAAAGTATACAAAGAAAGTACCCAGGGAGTAAACTCAATTCCCGAACGATTTTTTAAATTAATTTTTCACCACTAAAACGCATGAGACTTGTAGTTTTCAAAAATGTTTTCATTTTTGATGAGACGCTTAATGAAAGAGGTTTAATCGCCGGCAAACGAAATTCCGCGATTTCCCGTAAATCCCGGGCTTGGCTCGTATAGACGAATGTATACAAAGAAAGTACCCAGGGAGTAAACTCATTTCCCGAACAATTTTTTAATTTTTTTTTCACCACTAAAGCGCATGAGACTTGTAGTTTTCAAATATGTTTTCATTTTTGATGAGACGGTTAATGAAATAAGTTTAATCGCCGGCAAACGAAAACCCGCGATTTCCCGTAAATCCCGGGTTTTGCCCGTATAGTCGAATGTATACAAAGAAAGTACCCTGTGAGTAAACTCATTTCTTGAACGATTTTTTAAAATATTTTTTCACCACTAAAACGCATGAGACTTGTAGTTTTCAGAAATGTTTTCATTTTTGATGAGACGCTTAATGAAAGTGGTTTAATCCTCAGCAAACGATAACCCGCAATTTCCCGTAAATCCCGGGCTTGGCCCGTATAGTCGAATGTATACAAAGAAAGTACCCTGTGAGTAAACTCATTTCCAGAACGATTTTTTAAATTATTTTTTCACCACTAAATCGCATAAGACTTGTAGTTTTAAAAAATGTTTTTATTTTTGATGAAACGCTGAATAAAAGAAGTTTAATCGCCGGCAAACGAAAACCCGCGATTTCCCGTAAATCCCGGCTTGGCCCGTATAGTCAAAAGTATACAAAGAAAGTACCAAGGAAGTAAACTCATTTCCCGAACGATTTTTTAAATTATTTTTTCACCACTAAAACGCATGAGACTTGTAGTTTTCAAAAATGTTTTCATTGTTGATGAGACGCTGAATAAAAGCAGTTTAATCGCCGGCAAACGAAAACCTGCGATTTCCCGTAAATCCCGGACTCGGCCCGTATAGTCAAAAGTATACAAAGAAAGTACCCAGGGAGTAAACTCATTTCCAGAACGATTTTTTATATTATTTTTTCACCACTAAAACGCATAAGACTTGTAGTTTTTAAAAATGTTTTCATTTTTGATGAGACGCTGAATAAAAGAAGTTTAATCGCCGGCAAACGAAAACCCGCGATTTCCCGTAAATCCCGGGCTTGGCCCGTATAGTCAAAAGTATACAAAGAAAGTACCCAGGGAGTAAACTAATTTCCCGAACAATTTTTTAAATTACTTTTTCACCACTAAAACGCATGAGACTTGTAGTTTTTAAAAATGTTTTCATTTTTGATGAGACGCTGAATAAAAGAAGTTTAATCGCCGGCAAACGAAAACCTGCAATTTCCCGTAAATCCTGGACTCGGCCCGTATAGTCAAAAGTATACAAAGAAAGTACCCAGGGAGTAAACTCATTTCCCGAACAATTTTTTAATTTTTTTTTCACCACTAAAGCGCATGAGACTTGTAGTTTTCAAATATGTTTTCATTTTTGATGAGACGGTTAATGAAAGAAGTTTAATCGCCGGCAAACGAAAACCCGCGATTTCCCGTAAATCCCGGGTTTGGCCCGTATAGTCGAATGTATACAAAGAAAGTACCCTGTGAGTAAACTCATTTCTTGAACGATTTTTTAAAATATTTTTTCACCACTAAAACGCATGAGACTTGTAGTTTTCAGAAATGTTTTCATTTTTGATGAGACGCTTAATGAAAGTGGTTTAATCCTCAGCAAACGATAACCCGCAATTTCCCGTAAATCCCGGGCTTGGCCCGTATAGTCGAATGTATACAAAGAAAGTACCCTGTGAGTAAACTCATTTCCAGAACGATTTTTTAAATTATTTTTTCACCACTAAATCGCATAAGACTTGTAGTTTTAAAAAATGTTTTTATTTTTGATGAAACGCTGAATAAAAGAAGTTTAATCGCCGGCAAACGAAAACCCGCGATTTCCCGTAAATCCCGGCTTGGCCCGTATAGTCAAAAGTATACAAAGAAAGTACCAAGGAAGTAAACTCATTTCCCGAACGATTTTTTAAATTATTTTTTCACCACTAAAACGCATGAGACTTGTAGTTTTCAAAAATGTTTTCATTGTTGATGAGACGCTGAATAAAAGCAGTTTAATCGCCGGCAAACGAAAACCTGCGATTTCCCGTAAATCCCGGACTCGGCCCGTATAGTCAAAAGTATACAAAGAAAGTACCCAGGGAGTAAACTCATTTCCAGAACGATTTTTTATATTATTTTTTCACCACTAAAACGCATAAGACTTGTAGTTTTTAAAAATGTTTTCATTTTTGATGAGACGCTGAATAAAAGAAGTTTAATCGCCGGCAAACGAAAACCCGCGATTTCCCGTAAATCCCGGGCTTGGCCCGTATAGTCAAAAGTATACAAAGAAAGTACCCAGGGAGTAAACTAATTTCCCGAACAATTTTTTAAATTACTTTTTCACCACTAAAACGCATGAGACTTGTAGTTTTTAAAAATGTTTTCATTTTTGATGAGACGCTGAATAAAAGAAGTTTAATCGCCGGCAAACGAAAACCTGCAATTTCCCGTAAATCCTGGACTCGGCCCGTATAGTCAAAAGTATACAAAGAAAGTACCCAGGGAGTAAACTCATTTCCCAAACGATTTTTTAAATTATTATTTCACCACTAAAGCCCATGAGACTTGTAGTTTTTAAAAATGTTTTCATTTTTGATGAGACGCTGAATAAAAGAAGTTTAATCGCCGGCAAACGAAAACCTGCGAGTTCCCGTAAATCCCGGACTCGGCCCGTATAGTCAAAAGTATACAAAGAAAGTACCCAGGGTGTAAACTCATTTCCCGAACGATTTTTTAAATTATTTTTTCACCACTAAAACGCATGAGACTTGTAGTTTTCAAAAATGTTTTCCTTTTTGATGAGACGCCGAACAAAAGAAGTTTAATTGCCGGCAAACGAAAACCTGCGATTTCCCGTAAATCCCGTACTCGGCCCGTATAGTCAAAAGTATACAAAGAAAGTACCCAGGAAGTAAACTCATTTCCCAAACGATTTTTTAAATTATTATTTCACCACTAAAGCCCATGAGACTTGTAGTTTTTAAAAATGTTTTCATTTTTGATGAGACGCTGAATAAAAGAAGTTTAATCGCCGGCAACCGAAAACCCGCAATTTCCCGTAAATCCCGGTCTCGGCCCATATAGTCAAAAGTATACAAGGAAAGTACCCAGTGAGTAAACTCATTTCCCTAACGAATTTTTAAGTTATTTTTTCGCCACTAAAACGCATGAGACTTGCAGTTTTCAAAAATGTTTTCATTTTTGATGAGACGCTGAATAAAAGAAGTTTAATCGCCGGCAAACGAAAACTTGCGATTTCCCGTAAATCCCGGACTCGACCCGTATAGTCAAAAGTATACAAAGAGAGTACCCATGGTGTTAACTCATTTCCCGAACGATTTTTTAAATTATTTTTCCACCACTAAAACGCATGAGACTTGTAGTTTTCAAAAATGTTTTCATTTTTGATGAGACGCTGAATAAAAGAAGTTTAATCGCCGGCAAACGAAAACCTGCGATTTCCCGTAAATCCTGGACTCGGCCAGTATAGTCAAAAGTATACAAAGAAAGTACCCAGGGAGTAAACTCATTTCCCAAACGATTTTTTAAATTATTATTTCACCACTAAAGCCCATGAGCCTTGTAGTTTTTAAAAATGTTTTCATTTTTGATGAGACGCTGAATAAAAGAAGTTTAATCGCCAGAAAACGAAAACCTGCGATTTCCCGTAAATCCCGGACTCGGCCCGTATAGTCAAAAGTTTACAAAGAAAGTACTCAGGGTGTAAACTCATTTCTCGAACGATTTTTTAAATTATTTTTTCACCACTAAAACGCATGAGACTTGTAGTTTTCAAAAATGTTTTCCTTTTTGATGAGACGCTGAACAAAAGAAGTTTAATCGCCGGCAAACGAAAACCTGCGATTTCCCGTAAATCCCGTACTCGGCCCGTATAGTCAAAAGTATACAAAGAAAGTACCCAGGGAGTAAACTCATTTCCCAAACGATTTTTTAAATTAATATTTCACCACTAAAGCCCATGAGACTTGTAGTTTTTAAAAATGTTTTCATTTTTGATGAGACGCTGAATAAAAGAAGTTTAATCGCCGGCAAACGAAAACCCGCAATTTCCCGTAAATCCCGGTCTCGGCCCGTATAGTCAAAAGTATACAAGGAAAGTACCCAGTGAGTAAACTCATTTCCCTAACGAATTTTTAAATTATTTTTTCGCCACTAAAACGCATGAGACTTGCAGTTTTTAAAAATGTTTTCATTTTTGATGAGACGCTGAATAAAAGAAGTTTAATCGCCGGCAAACGAAAACTTGCGATTTCCCGTAAATCCCGGACTTGACCCGTATAGTCAAAAGTATACAAGGAAAGTACCCAGTGAGTAAACTCATTTCCCAAACGATTTTTTAAATTATTTTTTCACCACTAAAACGCATGAGACTTGTAGTTTTCAAAAATGTTTTCATTTTTGATGAGACGCTGAATAAAAGAAGTTTAATCGCCGGCAAACGAAAACTTGCGATTTCCTGTAAATCCCGGACTCGACCCGTATAGTCAAAAGTATACAAAGAGAGTACCCTAGGTGTTAACTCATTTTCCGAACGATTTTTTAAATTATTTTTCCACCACTAAAAGGCATGAGACTTGTAGTTTTCAAAAATGTTTTCATTTTTGATGAGACGCTGAATAAAAGAAGTTTAATCGCCGGCAAACGAAAACTTGCAATTTCCCGTAAATCCCGGACTCGACCCGTATAGTCAAAAGTATACAAAGAGAGTACCCATGGTGTTAACTCATTTTCCGAACGATTTTTTAAATTATTTTTCCACCACTAAAACGCATGAGACTTGTAGTTTTCAAAAATGTTTTCATTTTTGATGAGAGGCTGAATAAAAGAAGTTTAATCGCCGGCAAACGAAAACCTGCGATTTCCCGTAAATCCTAGACTCGGCCAGTATAGTCAAAAGTATACAAAGAAAGTACCCAGGGAGTAAACTCATTTCCCAAACGATTTTTTAAATTATTATTTCACCACTAAAGCCCATGAGCCTTGTAGTTTTTAAAAATGTTTTCATTTTTGATGAGACGCTGAATAAAAGAAGTTTAATCGCCGGCAAACGAAAACCTGCGATTCCCCGTAAATCCCGGACTCGGCCCGTATAGTCAAAAGTATACAAAGAAAGTACTCAGGGTGTAAACTCATTTCCCGAACGATTTTTTAAATTATTTTTTCACCACTAAAACGCATGAGACTTGTAGTTTTCAAAAATGTTTTCCTTTTTGATGAGACGCTGAACAAAAGAAGTTTAATCGCCGGCAAACGAAAACCTGCGATTTCCCGTAAATCCCGTACTCGGCCCGTATAGTCAAAAGTATACAAAGAAAGTACCCAGGGAGTAAACTCATTTCCCAAACGATTTTTTAAATTATTATTTCACCACTAAAGCCCATGAGACTTGTAGTTTTTAAAAATGTTTTCATTTTTGATAAGACGCTGAATAAAAGAAGTTTAATCGCCGGCAAACGAAAACCCGCAATTTCCCGTAAATCCCGGTCTCGGCCCGTATAGTCAAAAGTATACAAGGAAAGTACCCAGTGAGTAAACTCATTTCCCTAACGAATTTTTAAATTATTTTTTCGCCACTAAAACGCATGAGACTTGCAGTTTTTAAAAATGTTTTCATTTTTGATGAGACGCTGAATAAAAGAAGTTTAATCGCCGGCAAACGAAAACTTGCCATTTCCCGTAAATCCCGGACTCGACCCGTATAGTCAAAAGTATACAAAGAGACTAGCCATGGTGTTAACTCATTTTCCGAACGATTTTTTAAATTATTTTTCCACCACTAAAACGCATGAGACTTGTAGTTTTCAAAAATGTTTTCATTTTTGATGAGACGCTGAATAAAAGAAGTTTAATCGCCGGCAAACGAAAACCTGCGATTTCCCGTAAGTCCCGGACTCGGCCCGTATAGTCAAAAGTATACAAAGAAAGTGCCGAGGGAGTAAACTCATTTCCCAAACGATTTTTTAAATTATTATTTCACCACTAAAGCCCATGAGACTTGTATTTTTTAAAAATGTTTTCATTTTTGATGAGACCCTGACTAAAAGAAGTTTAATCGCCGGCAAACGAAAACCCGCGATTTCCCGTAAATCCCGGTCTCGGCCCGTATAGTCAAAAGTATACAAGGAAAGTACCCAGTGAGTAAACTCATTTCCCAAACGATTTTTTAAATTATTTTTTCACCACTAAAACGCATGAGACTTGTAGTTTTCAAAAATGTTTTCATTTTTGATGAGACGCTGAATAAAAGAAGTTTAATCGCCGGCAAACGAAAACTTGCGATTTCCCGTAAATCCCGGACTCGACCCGTATAGTCAAAAGTATACAAAGAGAGTACCCATGGTGTTAACTCATTTTCCGAACGATTTTTTAAATTATTTTTCCACCACTAAAACGCATGAGACTTGTAGTTTTCAAAAATGTTTTCATTTTTGATGAGACGCTGAATAAAAGAAGTTTAATCGCCGGCAAACGAAAACTTGCGATTTCCCGTAAATCCCGGACTCGACCCGTATAGTCAAAAGTATACAAAGAGAGTTTCCATGGTGTTAACTCATTTTCCGAACGATTTTTTAAATTATTTTTCCACCACTAAAACGCATGAGACTTATAGTTTTCAAAAATGTTTTCATTTTTGATGAGACGCTGAATAAAAGAAGTTTAATCGCCGGCAAACGAAAACCTGCGATTTCCCGTAAGTCCCAGACTCGGCCCGTATAGTCAAAAGTATACAAAGAAAGTACCGAGGGAGTAAACTCATTTCCCAAACGATTTTTTAAATTATTATTTCACCACTAAAGCCCATGAGACTTGTATTTTTTAAAAATGTTTTCATTTTTGATGAGACGCTGACTAAAAGAAGTTTAGTCGCCGGCAAACGAAAACCCACGATTTCCCGTAAATCCCGGACTCGGCCCGTATAGTCCAAAGTATACAAAAAAAGTACCCAGGGAGTAAACTCATTTCCCAAACGATTTTTTAAATTATTTTTTCACCACTAAAACGCATGAGACTTGTAGTTTTCAAAAATGTTTTCATTTTTGATGAGACGCTAAATAAAAGAAGTTTAATCGCCGGCAAACGAAAACCTGCGATTTCCCGTAAGTCCCGGACTCGGCCCGTATAGTCAAAAGTATACAAAGAAAGTACCGAGGGAGTAAACTCATTTCCCAAACGATTTTTTAAATTATTATTTCACCACTAAAGCCCATGAGACTTGTATTTTTTAAAAATGTTTTCATTTTTGATGAGACGCTGACTAAAAGAAGTTTAATCGCCGGCAAACGAAAACCCGCGATTTCCCGTAAATCCTGGACTCGGCCCGTATAGTCCAAAGTATACAAAGAAAGTACCCAGGGAGTAAACTCATTTCCCAAACGAGTTTTTAAATTATTTTTTCACCACTAAAACGCATGAGACTTGTAGTTTTCAAAAATGTTTTCATTTTTGATGAGACGCTGAATAAAAGAAGTTTAATCGCCGGCAAACGAAAACCTGCGATTTCCCGTAAGACCCGGACTCGGCCCGTATAGTCAAAAGTATACAAAGAAAGTACCGAGGGAGTAAACTCATTTCCCAAACGATTTTTTAAATTATTATTTCACCACTAAAGCCCATGAGACTTGTATTTTTTAAAAATGTTTTCATTTTTGATGAGACGCTGACTAAAAGAAGTTTAATCGCCGGCAAACGAAAACCCGCGATTTCCCGTAAATCCCGGACTCGGCCCGTATAGTCCAAAGTATACAAAGAAAGTACCCAGGGAGTAAACTCATTTCCCGAACGATTTTTTAAATTATTTTTTCACCACTAAAACGCATGAGACTTGTAGTTTTCAAAAATGTTTTCATTTTTGATGAGACGCTTAATGAAACAGGTTTAATCGCCGGCAAACGAAATCCCGCGATTTCCCGTAAATCCCGGGCTTGGCCCGTATAGAAGAATGTATACAAAGAAAGTACCCAGGGAGTAAACTTATTTCCCGAACGATTTTTTAATTTTATTTTCACCAGTAAAACGCATGAGACTTGTAGTTTTCAAATATGTTTTCATTTTTGATGAGACGGTTAATGAAAGAAGTTTAATCGCCGGCAAACGAAAATCCGCGATTTCCCGTAAATCCCGGGCTTGGCCCGTATAGTCGAATGTATACAAAGAAAGTACCCTGTGAGTAAACTCATTTTCAAAACGATTTTTTAAATTATCTTTTCACCACTAAAACGCATGAGACTTGTAGTTTTCAAAAATGTTTTCATTTTTGATGAGACGCTGAATAAAAGAAGTTTTATCGCCGGCAAACGAAAACCCGCCATTTCCCGTAAACCCCGGACTTGACCCGTATAGTCAAAAGTATACAAAGAAAGTACCCAGGGAGTAAACTCATTTCCCGAACGATTTTTTATATTATTTTTTTACCACTAAACGCATGAGACTTGTAGTTTTCAAAAATATTTTCATATTTGATGGGACGCTGAATAAAAGAAGTTTAATCGCCGGCAAACGAAAATCCGCGATTTTCCGTAAATCCCGGACTCGGCCCGTAAAGTCAAAAGTATACAAAGAAAGTACCCAGGGAGTAAACTCATTTCCCGAACGATTTTTTAAATTACTTTTTCACCACTAAAACGCATGAGACTTGTAGTTTTTAGAAATGTTTTCATTTTTGATGAGACGCTGAATAAAAGAAGTTTAATCGCCGGCAAACAAAAACCTGCGATTTCCCGTAAATCCTGGACTCGGCCCGTATAGTCAAAAGTATACAAAGAAAGTACCCCGGCAGTAAACTCATTTCCCAAACGATTTTTTAAATTATTATTTCACCACTAAAGCCCATGAGACTTGTAGTTTATAAAAATGTTTTCATTTTTGATGAGACGCTGAATCAAAGAAGTTTAATCGCAGGCACACGAAAACCCGCGATTTCCCGTAAATCCCGGACTCGGCCCGTATAGTTAAAAGTATACAAGGAAAGTACCCAGTGAGTAAACTCATTTCCCGAACGAATTTTTAAATTATTTTTTCACCACTAAAACGTATGAGACTTGCAGTTTTCAAAAATGTTTTCATTTTTGATGAGACGCTGAATAAAAGAAGTTTAATCGCCGGCAAACGAAAACCTGCGATTTCCCGTAAATCCCGGACTCGGCCCGTATAGTCAAAAGTATACAAAGAAAGTACCCAGGGTGTAAACACATTTCCCGAACGATTTTTTAAATTATTTTTTCACCACCACAACGCATGAGACTTGTAGTTTTCAAAAATGTTTTCCTTTTTGATGAGACGCTGAATAAAAGAAGTTTAAACGCCGGCAAACGAAAACCTGCGATTTCCCGTAAGTCCCGGACTCGGCCCGTATAGTCAAAAGTATACAAAGAAAGTACTGAGGGAGTAAACTCATTTCCCAAACGATTTTTTAAATTATTATTTCACCACTAAAGCCCATGAGACTTGTAGTTTTTAAAAATGTTTTCATTTTTGATGAGACGCTGAATAAAAGAAGTTTAATCGCCGGCAAACGAAAACCCGCAATTTTCCGTAAATCCCGGACTCGGCCCGTATAGTCCAAAGTATACAAAGAAAGTACCCAGGGAGTAAACTCATTTCCGGAACGATTTTTTAAATTATTTTTTCACCACTAAAACGCATGAGACTTGTAGTTTTCAAATATGTTTTCATTTTTGATGAGACGGTTAATGAAAGAAGTTTAATCGCCGGCAAACGAAAACTCGCGATTTCCCGTAAATCCCGGGTTTGGCCCGTATAGTCGAATGTATACAAAGACAGTACCCTGTGAGTAAACTCATTTCCCGAACGATTTTTTAAAATATTTTTTCACCACTAAAACGCATGAGACTTGTAGTTTTCAGAAATGTTTTCATTTTTGATGAGACGCTTAATGAAAGTGGTTTAATCGCCAGCAAACGAAAACCCGCGATTTCCCGTAAATCCCGGGCTTGGTCCGTATAGTCGAATGTATACAAAGAAAGTACCCTGTGAGTAAACTCATTTTCAAAACGATTTTTTTAATTATCTTTTCACCACTAAAACGCATGAGACTTGTAGTTTTCAAAAATGTTTTCATTTTTGATGAGACGCTGAATAAAAGAAGTTTAATCGCAGGCAAACGAAAACCCCACATTTCCTGTAAACCCCGGACTTGACCCGTATAGTCAAAAGTATACAAAGAAAGTACCCAGGGAGTAAACTCATTTCCAGAACGATTTTTTAAATTATTTTTTTACCACTAAAACGCATAAGACTTGTAGTTTTTAAAAATGTTTTCATTTTTGATAAGACGCTGAATAAAAGAAGTTTAATCGCCGGCAAACGAAAACCCGCGATTTCCCTTAAATCCCGGGCTTGGCCTTTATAGTCAAAAGTATACAAAGAAAGTACCCAGGGAGTAAACTCATTTCCCGAACGATTTTTTAAATTACTTTTTCACCACTAAAACGCACGAGACTTGTAGTTTTTAGAAATGTTTTCATTTTTGATGAGACGCTGAATAAAAGAAGTTTAATCGCCGGCAAACGAAAACCTGCGATTTCCCGTAAATCCTGGACTCGGCCCGTATAGTCAAAAGTATACAAAGAAAGTACCCAGGCAGTAAACTCATTTCCCAAACGATTTTTTAAATTAATATTTCACCACTAAAGCCCATGAGACTTGTAGTTTTTAAAAATGTTTTCATTTTTGATGAGACGCTGAATAAAAGAAGTTTAATCGCCGGAAAACGAAAACCCGCGATTTCCCGTAAATCCTGGACTCGGCCCGTATAGTTAAAAGTATAAAAAGAAAGTACCCAGGGTGTAAACTCATTTCCCGAACGATTTTTTAAATTATTTTTTCACCACCACAACGCATGAGACTTGTAGTTTTCAAAAATGTTTTCCTTTTTGATGAGACGCTGAATAAAAGAAGTTTAATCGCCGGCAAACGAAAACCTGCGATTTCCCGTAAATCCCGGACTCGGCCCGTATAGTCAAAAGTATACAAAGAAAGTACCGAGGGAGTAAACTCATTTCCCAAACGATTTTTTAAATTATTATTTCACCACTAAAGCCCATGAGACTTGTAGTTTTTAAAAATGTTTTCATTTTTGATGAGACGCTGAATAAAAGAAGTTTAATCGCCGGCAAACGAAAACCCGCAATTTCCCGTAAATCCCGGTCTCGGCCCGTATAGTCAAAAGTATACAAGGAAAGTACCCAGTGAGTAAACTCATTTCCCTAACGAATTTTTAAATTATTTTTTCACCACTAGAACGCACGAGACTTGTAGTTTTCAAAAATGTTTTCATTTTTGATGAGACGCTAAATAAAAGAAGTTTAATCGCCGGCAAACGAAAACCTGCGATTTTCCGTAAGTCCCGGACTCGGCCCGTATAGTCAAAAGTATACAAAGAAAGTACCGAGGGAGTAAACTCATTTCCCAAACGATTTTTTAAATTATTATTTCACCACTAAAGCCCATGAGACTTGTACTTATTAAAAATGTTTTCATTTTTGATGAGACGCTGAAAAAAGAAGTTTAATCGCCGGCAAACGAAAACCCGCGATTTCCCTTAAATCCCGGGCTTGGCCCGTATAGTCAAAAGTATACAAAGAAAGTACCCAGGGAGTAAACTCATTTCCCGAACGATTTTTTAAATTACTTTTTCACCACTAAAACGCATGAGACTTGTATTTTTTAGAAATGTTTTCATTTTTGATGAGACGCTGAATAAAAGAAGTTTAATCGCCGGCAAACGAAAACCTGCGATTTCCCGTAAATCCTGGACTCGGCCGTATAGTCAAAAGTATACAAAGAAAGTACCCAGGCAGTAAACTCATTTCCCAAACGATTTTTTAAATTATTATTTCACCACTAAAGCCCATGAGACTTGTAGTTTTTAAAAATGTTTTCATTTTTGATGAGACGCTGAATAAAAGAAGTTTAATCGCCGGCAAACGAAAACCTGCGATTTCCCGTAAATCCCGGACTCGGCCCGTATAGTCAAAAGTATACAAAGAAAGTACCCAGGGCGTAAACTCATTTCCCGAACGATTTTATAAATTATTTTTTCACCACCACAACGCATGAGACTTGTAGTTTTCAAAAATGTTTTCCTTTTTGATGAGACGCTGAATAAAAGAAGTTTAATCGCCGGCAAACGAAAACCTGCGATTTCCCGTAAGTCCTGGACTCGGCCCGTATAGTCAAAAGTATACAAAGAAAGTACCCAGGCAGTAAACTCATTTCCCAAACGATTTTTTAAATTATTATTTCACCACTAAAGCCCATGAGACTTGTAGTCTTTAAAAATGTTTTCATTTTTGATGAGACGCTGAATAAAAGAAGTTTAATCGCCGGCAAACGAAAACCTGCGATTTCCCGTAAATCCCGGACTCGGCCCGTATAGTCAAAAGTATACAAAGAAAGTACCCAGGGCTTAAACTCATTTTCCGAACGATTTTTTAAATTATTTTTTCACCACCACAACGCATGAGACTTGTAGTTTTCAAAAATGTTTTCCTTTTTGATGAGACGCTGAATAAAAGAAGTTTAATCGCCGGCAAACGAAAACCTGCGATTTCCCGTAAGTCCCGGACTCGGCCCGTATAGTCAAAAGTATACAAAGAAAGTACCGAGGGAGTAAACTCATTTCCCAAACGATTTTTTAAATTATTATTTCACCACTAAATCCCATGAGACTTGTAGTTTTTAAAAATGTTTTCATTTTTGATGAGACGCTGAATAAAAGAAGTTTAATCGCCGGCAAACGAAAACCCGCAATTTCCCGTAAATCCCGGTCTCGGCCCGTATAGTCAAAAGTATACAAGGAAAGTACCCAGTGAGTAAACTCATTTCCCTAACGAATTTTTAAATTATTTTTTCACCATTAAAACGCATGAGACTTGTAGTTTTCAAAAATGTTTTCATTTTTGATGAGACGCTGAATAAAAGAAGTTTAATCGCCGGCAAACGAAAACCTGCGATTTTCCGTAAGTTCCGGACTCGGCCCGTATAGTCAAAAGTATACAAAGAAAGTACCGAGGGAGTAAACTCATTTCCCAAACGATTTTTTAAATTATTATTTCACCACTAAAGCCCATGAGACTTGTACTTTTTAAAAATGTTTTCATTTTTGATGAGACGCTGAATAAAAGAAGTTTAATCGCCGGCAAACGAAAACCTGCGATTTCCCGTAAATCCCGGACTCGGCCCGTATAGTCAAAAGTATACAAAGAAAGTACCCAGGGCTTAAACTCATTTTCCGAACGATTTTTTAAATTATTTTTTCACCACCACAACGCATGAGACTTGTAGTTTTCAAAAATGTTTTCCTTTTTGATGAGACGCTGAATAAAAGAAGTTTAATCGCCGGCAAACGAAAACCTGCGATTTCCCGTAAGTCCCGGACTCGGCCCGTATAGTCAAAAGTATACAAAGAAAGTACCGAGGGAGTAAACTCATTTCCCAAACGATTTTTTAAATTATTATTTCACCACTAAATCCCATGAGACTTGTAGTTTTTAAAAATGTTTTCATTTTTGATGAGACGCTGAATAAAAGAAGTTTAATCGCCGGCAAACGAAAACCCGCAATTTCCCGTAAATCCCGGGCTCGGCCCGTATAGTCAAAAGTATACAAGGAAAGTACCCAGTGAGTAAACTCATTTCCCTAACGAATTTTTAAATTATTTTTTCACCAGTAAAACGCATGAGACTTGTAGTTTTCAAATATGTTTTCATTTTTGATGAGACGGTTAATGAAAGAAGTTTAATCGCCGGCAAACGAAAATCCGCGATTTCCCGTAAATCCCGGGCTTGGCCCGTATAGTCGAATGTATACAAAGAAAGTACCCTGTGAGTAAACTCATTTTCAAAACGATTTTTTAAATTATCTTTTCACCACTAAAACGCATGAGACTTGTAGTTTTCAAAAATGTTTTCATTTTTGATGAGACGCTGAATAAAAGAAGTTTTATCGCCGGCAAACGAAAACCCGCCATTTCCCGTAAACCCCGGACTTGACCCGTATAGTCAAAAGTATACAAAGAAAGTACCCAGGGAGTAAACTCATTTCCCGAACGATTTTTTATATTATTTTTTTACCACTAAACGCATGAGACTTGTAGTTTTCAAAAATATTTTCATATTTGATGGGACGCTGAATAAAAGAAGTTTAATCGCCGGCAAACGAAAATCCGCGATTTTCCGTAAATCCCGGACTCGGCCCGTAAAGTCAAAAGTATACAAAGAAAGTACCCAGGGAGTAAACTCATTTCCCGAACGATTTTTTAAATTACTTTTTCACCACTAAAACGCATGAGACTTGTAGTTTTTAGAAATGTTTTCATTTTTGATGAGACGCTGAATAAAAGAAGTTTAATCGCCGGCAAACAAAAACCTGCGATTTCCCGTAAATCCTGGACTCGGCCCGTATAGTCAAAAGTATACAAAGAAAGTACCCCGGCAGTAAACTCATTTCCCAAACGATTTTTTAAATTATTATTTCACCACTAAAGCCCATGAGACTTGTAGTTTATAAAAATGTTTTCATTTTTGATGAGACGCTGAATCAAAGAAGTTTAATCGCAGGCACACGAAAACCCGCGATTTCCCGTAAATCCCGGACTCGGCCCGTATAGTTAAAAGTATACAAGGAAAGTACCCAGTGAGTAAACTCATTTCCCGAACGAATTTTTAAATTATTTTTTCACCACTAAAACGTATGAGACTTGCAGTTTTCAAAAATGTTTTCATTTTTGATGAGACGCTGAATAAAAGAAGTTTAATCGCCGGCAAACGAAAACCTGCGATTTCCCGTAAATCCCGGACTCGGCCCGTATAGTCAAAAGTATACAAAGAAAGTACCCAGGGTGTAAACACATTTCCCGAACGATTTTTTAAATTATTTTTTCACCACCACAACGCATGAGACTTGTAGTTTTCAAAAATGTTTTCCTTTTTGATGAGACGCTGAATAAAAGAAGTTTAAACGCCGGCAAACGAAAACCTGCGATTTCCCGTAAGTCCCGGACTCGGCCCGTATAGTCAAAAGTATACAAAGAAAGTACCGAGGGAGTAAACTCATTTCCCAAACGATTTTTTAAATTATTATTTCACCACTAAAGCCCATGAGACTTGTAGTTTTTAAAAATGTTTTCATTTTTGATGAGACGCTGAATAAAAGAAGTTTAATCGCCGGCAAACGAAAACCCGCAATTTTCCGTAAATCCCGGACTCGGCCCGTATAGTCCAAAGTATACAAAGAAAGTACCCAGGGAGTAAACTCATTTCCGGAACGATTTTTTAAATTATTTTTTCACCACTAAAACGCATGAGACTTGTAGTTTTCAAATATGTTTTCATTTTTGATGAGACGGTTAATGAAAGAAGTTTAATCGCCGGCAAACGAAAACTCGCGATTTCCCGTAAATCCCGGGTTTGGCCCGTATAGTCGAATGTATACAAAGACAGTACCCTGTGAGTAAACTCATTTCCCGAACGATTTTTTAAAATATTTTTTCACCACTAAAACGCATGAGACTTGTAGTTTTCAGAAATGTTTTCATTTTTGATGAGACGCTTAATGAAAGTGGTTTAATCGCCAGCAAACGAAAACCCGCGATTTCCCGTAAATCCCGGGCTTGGCCCGTATAGTCGAATGTATACAAAGAAAGTACCCTGTGAGTAAACTCATTTTCAAAACGATTTTTTTAATTATCTTTTCACCACTAAAACGCATGAGACTTGTAGTTTTCAAAAATGTTTTCATTTTTGATGAGACGCTGAATAAAAGAAGTTTAATCGCAGGCAAACGAAAACCCCACATTTCCTGTAAACCCCGGACTTGACCCGTATAGTCAAAAGTATACAAAGAAAGTACCCAGGGAGTAAACTCATTTCCAGAACGATTTTTTAAATTATTTTTTTACCACTAAAACGCATAAGACTTGTAGTTTTTAAAAATGTTTTCATTTTTGATAAGACGCTGAATAAAAGAAGTTTAATCGCCGGCAAACGAAAACCCGCGATTTCCCTTAAATCCCGGGCTTGGCCTTTATAGTCAAAAGTATACAAAGAAAGTACCCAGGGAGTAAACTCATTTCCCGAACGATTTTTTAAATTACTTTTTCACCACTAAAACGCACGAGACTTGTAGTTTTTAGAAATGTTTTCATTTTTGATGAGACGCTGAATAAAAGAAGTTTAATCGCCGGCAAACGAAAACCTGCGATTTCCCGTAAATCCTGGACTCGGCCCGTATAGTCAAAAGTATACAAAGAAAGTACCCAGGCAGTAAACTCATTTCCCAAACGATTTTTTAAATTAATATTTCACCACTAAAGCCCATGAGACTTGTAGTTTTTAAAAATGTTTTCATTTTTGATGAGACGCTGAATAAAAGAAGTTTAATCGCCGGAAAACGAAAACCCGCGATTTCCCGTAAATCCTGGACTCGGCCCGTATAGTTAAAAGTATAAAAAGAAAGTACCCAGGGTGTAAACTCATTTCCCGAACGATTTTTTAAATTATTTTTTCACCACCACAACGCATGAGACTTGTAGTTTTCAAAAATGTTTTCCTTTTTGATGAGACGCTGAATAAAAGAAGTTTAATCGCCGGCAAACGAAAACCTGCGATTTCCCGTAAATCCCGGACTCGGCCCGTATAGTCAAAAGTATACAAAGAAAGTACCGAGGGAGTAAACTCATTTCCCAAACGATTTTTTAAATTATTATTTCACCACTAAAGCCCATGAGACTTGTAGTTTTTAAAAATGTTTTCATTTTTGATGAGACGCTGAATAAAAGAAGTTTAATCGCCGGAAAACGAAAACCCGCGATTTCCCGTAAATCCTGGACTCGGCCCGTATAGTTAAAAGTATAAAAAGAAAGTACCCAGGGTGTAAACTCATTTCCCGAACGATTTTTTAAATTATTTTTTCACCACCACAACGCATGAGACTTGTAGTTTTCAAAAATGTTTTCCTTTTTGATGAGACGCTGAATAAAAGAAGTTTAATCGCCGGCAAACGAAAACCTGCGATTTCCCGTAAATCCCGGACTCGGCCCGTATAGTCAAAAGTATACAAAGAAAGTACCGAGGGAGTAAACTCATTTCCCAAACGATTTTTTAAATTATTATTTCACCACTAAAGCCCATGAGACTTGTAGTTTTTAAAAATGTTTTCATTTTTGATGAGACGCTGAATAAAAGAAGTTTAATCGCCGGCAAACGAAAACCCGCAATTTCCCGTAAATCCCGGTCTCGGCCCGTATAGTCAAAAGTATACAAGGAAAGTACCCAGTGAGTAAACTCATTTCCCTAACGAATTTTTAAATTATTTTTTCACCACTAGAACGCATGAGACTTGTAGTTTTCAAAAATGTTTTCATTTTTGATGAGACGCTAAATAAAAGAAGTTTAATCGCCGGCAAACGAAAACCTGCGATTTTCCGTAAGTCCCGGACTCGGCCCGTATAGTCAAAAGTATACAAAGAAAGTACCGAGGGAGTAAACTCATTTCCCAAACGATTTTTTAAATTATTATTTCACCACTAAAGCCCATGAGACTTGTACTTATTAAAAATGTTTTCATTTTTGATGAGACGCTGAAAAAAGAAGTTTAATCGCCGGCAAACGAAAACCCGCGATTTCCCTTAAATCCCGGGCTTGGCCCGTATAGTCAAAAGTATACAAAGAAAGTACCCAGGGAGTAAACTCATTTCCCGAACGATTTTTTAAATTACTTTTTCACCACTAAAACGCATGAGACTTGTATTTTTTAGAAATGTTTTCATTTTTGATGAGACGCTGAATAAAAGAAGTTTAATCGCCGGCAAACGAAAACCTGCGATTTCCCGTAAATCCTGGACTCGGCCCGTATAGTCAAAAGTATACAAAGAAAGTACCCAGGCAGTAAACTCATTTCCCAAACGATTTTTTAAATTATTATTTCACCACTAAAGCCCATGAGACTTGTAGTTTTTAAAAATGTTTTCATTTTTGATGAGACGCTGAATAAAAGAAGTTTAATCGCCGGCAAACGAAAACCTGCGATTTCCCGTAAATCCCGGACTCGGCCCGTATAGTCAAAAGTATACAAAGAAAGTACCCAGGGCGTAAACTCATTTCCCGAACGATTTTATAAATTATTTTTTCACCACCACAACGCATGAGACTTGTAGTTTTCAAAAATGTTTTCCTTTTTGATGAGACGCTGAATAAAAGAAGTTTAATCGCCGGCAAACGAAAACCTGCGATTTCCCGTAAGTCCTGGACTCGGCCCGTATAGTCAAAAGTATACAAAGAAAGTACCCAGGCAGTAAACTCATTTCCCAAACGATTTTTTAAATTATTATTTCACCACTAAAGCCCATGAGACTTGTAGTTTTTAAAAATGTTTTCATTTTTGATGAGACGCTGAATAAAAGAAGTTTAATCGCCGGCAAACGAAAACCTGCGATTTCCCGTAAATCCCGGACTCGGCCCGTATAGTCAAAAGTATACAAAGAAAGTACCCAGGGCTTAAACTCATTTTCCGAACGATTTTTTAAATTATTTTTTCACCACCACAACGCATGAGACTTGTAGTTTTCAAAAATGTTTTCCTTTTTGATGAGACGCTGAATAAAAGAAGTTTAATCGCCGGCAAACGAAAACCTGCGATTTCCCGTAAGTCCCGGACTCGGCCCGTATAGTCAAAAGTATACAAAGAAAGTACCGAGGGAGTAAACTCATTTCCCAAACGATTTTTTAAATTATTATTTCACCACTAAATCCCATGAGACTTGTAGTTTTTAAAAATGTTTTCATTTTTGATGAGACGCTGAATAAAAGAAGTTTAATCGCCGGCAAACGAAAACCCGCAATTTCCCGTAAATCCCGGTCTCGGCCCGTATAGTCAAAAGTATACAAGGAAAGTACCCAGTGAGTAAACTCATTTCCCTAACGAATTTTTAAATTATTTTTTCACCATTAAAACGCATGAGACTTGTAGTTTTCAAAAATGTTTTCATTTTTGATGAGACGCTGAATAAAAGAAGTTTAATCGCCGGCAAACGAAAACCTGCGATTTTCCGTAAGTTCCGGACTCGGCCCGTATAGTCAAAAGTATACAAAGAAAGTACCGAGGGAGTAAACTCATTTCCCAAACGATTTTTTAAATTATTATTTCACCACTAAAGCCCATGAGACTTGTACTTTTTAAAAATGTTTTCATTTTTGATGAGACGCTGAATAAAAGAAGTTTAATCGCCGGCAAACGAAAACCTGCGATTTCCCGTAAATCCCGGACTCGGCCCGTATAGTCAAAAGTATACAAAGAAAGTACCCAGGGCTTAAACTCATTTTCCGAACGATTTTTTAAATTATTTTTTCACCACCACAACGCATGAGACTTGTAGTTTTCAAAAATGTTTTCCTTTTTGATGAGACGCTGAATAAAAGAAGTTTAATCGCCGGCAAACGAAAACCTGCGATTTCCCGTAAGTCCCGGACTCGGCCCGTATAGTCAAAAGTATACAAAGAAAGTACCCAGGGGGTAAACACATTTCCCGAACGATTTTTTAAATTATTTTTTCACCACCACAACGCATGAGACTTGTAGTTTTCAAAAATGTTTTCCTTTTTGATGAGACGCTGAATAAAAGAAGTTTAAACGCCGGCAAACGAAAACCTGCGATTTCCCGTAAGTCCCGGACTCGGCCCGTATAGTCAAAAGTATACAAAGAAAGTACCGAGGGAGTAAACTCATTTCCCAAACGATTTTTTAAATTATTATTTCACCACTAAAGCCCATGAGACTTGTAGTTTTTAAAAATGTTTTCATTTTTGATGAGACGCTGAATAAAAGAAGTTTAATCGCCGGCAAACGAAAACCCGCAATTTTCCGTAAATCCCGGACTCGGCCCGTATAGTCCAAAGTATACAAAGAAAGTACCCAGGGAGTAAACTCATTTCCGGAACGATTTTTTAAATTATTTTTTCACCACTAAAACGCATGAGACTTGTAGTTTTCAAATATGTTTTCATTTTTGATGAGACGGTTAATGAAAGAAGTTTAATCGCCGGCAAACGAAAACTCGCGATTTCCCGTAAATCCCGGGTTTGGCCCGTATAGTCGAATGTATACAAAGACAGTACCCTGTGAGTAAACTCATTTCCCGAACGATTTTTTAAAATATTTTTTCACCACTAAAACGCATGAGACTTGTAGTTTTCAGAAATGTTTTCATTTTTGATGAGACGCTTAATGAAAGTGGTTTAATCGCCAGCAAACGAAAACCCGCGATTTCCCGTAAATCCCGGGCTTGGCCCGTATAGTCGAATGTATACAAAGAAAGTACCCTGTGAGTAAACTCATTTTCAAAACGATTTTTTTAATTATCTTTTCACCACTAAAACGCATGAGACTTGTAGTTTTCAAAAATGTTTTCATTTTTGATGAGACGCTGAATAAAAGAAGTTTAATCGCAGGCAAACGAAAACCCCACATTTCCTGTAAACCCCGGACTTGACCCGTATAGTCAAAAGTATACAAAGAAAGTACCCAGGGAGTAAACTCATTTCCAGAACGATTTTTTAAATTATTTTTTTACCACTAAAACGCATAAGACTTGTAGTTTTTAAAAATGTTTTCATTTTTGATAAGACGCTGAATAAAAGAAGTTTAATCGCCGGCAAACGAAAACCCGCGATTTCCCTTAAATCCCGGGCTTGGCCTTTATAGTCAAAAGTATACAAAGAAAGTACCCAGGGAGTAAACTCATTTCCCGAACGATTTTTTAAATTACTTTTTCACCACTAAAACGCACGAGACTTGTAGTTTTTAGAAATGTTTTCATTTTTGATGAGACGCTGAATAAAAGAAGTTTAATCGCCGGCAAACGAAAACCTGCGATTTCCCGTAAATCCTGGACTCGGCCCGTATAGTCAAAAGTATACAAAGAAAGTACCCAGGCAGTAAACTCATTTCCCAAACGATTTTTTAAATTAATATTTCACCACTAAAGCCCATGAGACTTGTAGTTTTTAAAAATGTTTTCATTTTTGATGAGACGCTGAATAAAAGAAGTTTAATCGCCGGAAAACGAAAACCCGCGATTTCCCGTAAATCCTGGACTCGGCCCGTATAGTTAAAAGTATAAAAAGAAAGTACCCAGGGTGTAAACTCATTTCCCGAACGATTTTTTAAATTATTTTTTCACCACCACAACGCATGAGACTTGTAGTTTTCAAAAATGTTTTCCTTTTTGATGAGACGCTGAATAAAAGAAGTTTAATCGCCGGCAAACGAAAACCTGCGATTTCCCGTAAATCCCGGACTCGGCCCGTATAGTCAAAAGTATACAAAGAAAGTACCGAGGGAGTAAACTCATTTCCCAAACGATTTTTTAAATTATTATTTCACCACTAAAGCCCATGAGACTTGTAGTTTTTAAAAATGTTTTCATTTTTGATGAGACGCTGAATAAAAGAAGTTTAATCGCCGGAAAACGAAAACCCGCGATTTCCCGTAAATCCTGGACTCTGCCCGTATAGTTAAAAGTATAAAAAGAAAGTACCCAGGGTGTAAACTCATTTCCCGAACGATTTTTTAAATTATTTTTTCACCACCACAACGCATGAGACTTGTAGTTTTCAAAAATGTTTTCCTTTTTGATGAGACGCTGAATAAAAGAAGTTTAATCGCCGGCAAACGAAAACCTGCGATTTCCCGTAAATCCCGGACTCGGCCCGTATAGTCAAAAGTATACAAAGAAAGTACCGAGGGAGTAAACTCATTTCCCAAACGATTTTTTAAATTATTATTTCACCACTAAAGCCCATGAGACTTGTAGTTTTTAAAAATGTTTTCATTTTTGATGAGACGCTGAATAAAAGAAGTTTAATCGCCGGCAAACGAAAACCCGCAATTTCCCGTAAATCCCGGTCTCGGCCCGTATAGTCAAAAGTATACAAGGAAAGTACCCAGTGAGTAAACTCATTTCCCTAACGAATTTTTAAATTATTTTTTCACCACTAGAACGCATGAGACTTGTAGTTTTCAAAAATGTTTTCATTTTTGATGAGACGCTAAATAAAAGAAGTTTAATCGCCGGCAAACGAAAACCTGCGATTTTCCGTAAGTCCCGGACTCGGCCCGTATAGTCAAAAGTATACAAAGAAAGTACCGAGGGAGTAAACTCATTTCCCAAACGATTTTTTAAATTATTATTTCACCACTAAAGCCCATGAGACTTGTACTTATTAAAAATGTTTTCATTTTTGATGAGACGCTGAAAAAAGAAGTTTAATCGCCGGCAAACGAAAACCCGCGATTTCCCTTAAATCCCGGGCTTGGCCCGTATAGTCAAAAGTATACAAAGAAAGTACCCAGGGAGTAAACTCATTTCCCGAACGATTTTTTAAATTACTTTTTCACCACTAAAACGCATGAGACTTGTATTTTTTAGAAATGTTTTCATTTTTGATGAGACGCTGAATAAAAGAAGTTTAATCGCCGGCAAACGAAAACCTGCGATTTCCCGTAAATCCTGGACTCGGCCCGTATAGTCAAAAGTATACAAAGAAAGTACCCAGGCAGTAAACTCATTTCCCAAACGATTTTTTAAATTATTATTTCACCACTAAAGCCCATGAGACTTGTAGTTTTTAAAAATGTTTTCATTTTTGATGAGACGCTGAATAAAAGAAGTTTAATCGCCGGCAAACGAAAACCTGCGATTTCCCGTAAATCCCGGACTCGGCCCGTATAGTCAAAAGTATACAAAGAAAGTACCCAGGGCGTAAACTCATTTCCCGAACGATTTTATAAATTATTTTTTCACCACCACAACGCATGAGACTTGTAGTTTTCAAAAATGTTTTCCTTTTTGATGAGACGCTGAATAAAAGAAGTTTAATCGCCGGCAAACGAAAACCTGCGATTTCCCGTAAGTCCTGGACTCGGCCCGTATAGTCAAAAGTATACAAAGAAAGTACCCAGGCAGTAAACTCATTTCCCAAACGATTTTTTAAATTATTATTTCACCACTAAAGCCCATGAGACTTGTAGTTTTTAAAAATGTTTTCATTTTTGATGAGACGCTGAATAAAAGAAGTTTAATCGCCGGCAAACGAAAACCTGCGATTTCCCGTAAATCCCGGACTCGGCCCGTATAGTCAAAAGTATACAAAGAAAGTACCCAGGGCTTAAACTCATTTTCCGAACGATTTTTTAAATTATTTTTTCACCACCACAACGCATGAGACTTGTAGTTTTCAAAAATGTTTTCCTTTTTGATGAGACGCTGAATAAAAGAAGTTTAATCGCCGGCAAACGAAAACCTGCGATTTCCCGTAAGTCCCGGACTCGGCCCGTATAGTCAAAAGTATACAAAGAAAGTACCGAGGGAGTAAACTCATTTCCCAAACGATTTTTTAAATTATTATTTCACCACTAAATCCCATGAGACTTGTAGTTTTTAAAAATGTTTTCATTTTTGATGAGACGCTGAATAAAAGAAGTTTAATCGCCGGCAAACGAAAACCCGCAATTTCCCGTAAATCCCGGTCTCGGCCCGTATAGTCAAAAGTATACAAGGAAAGTACCCAGTGAGTAAACTCATTTCCCTAACGAATTTTTAAATTATTTTTTCACCATTAAAACGCATGAGACTTGTAGTTTTCAAAAATGTTTTCATTTTTGATGAGACGCTGAATAAAAGAAGTTTAATCGCCGGCAAACGAAAACCTGCGATTTTCCGTAAGTTCCGGACTCGGCCCGTATAGTCAAAAGTATACAAAGAAAGTACCGAGGGAGTAAACTCATTTCCCAAACGATTTTTTAAATTATTATTTCACCACTAAAGCCCATGAGACTTGTACTTTTTAAAAATGTTTTCATTTTTGATGAGACGCTGAATAAAAGAAGTTTAATCGCCGGCAAACGAAAACCTGCGATTTCCCGTAAATCCCGGACTCGGCCCGTATAGTCAAAAGTATACAAAGAAAGTACCCAGGGCTTAAACTCATTTTCCGAACGATTTTTTAAATTATTTTTTCACCACCACAACGCATGAGACTTGTAGTTTTCAAAAATGTTTTCCTTTTTGATGAGACGCTGAATAAAAGAAGTTTAATCGCCGGCAAACGAAAACCTGCGATTTCCCGTAAGTCCCGGACTCGGCCCGTATAGTCAAAAGTATACAAAGAAAGTACCGAGGGAGTAAACTCATTTCCCAAACGATTTTTTAAATTATTATTTCACCACTAAATCCCATGAGACTTGTAGTTTTTAAAAATGTTTTCATTTTTGATGAGACGCTGAATAAAAGAAGTTTAATCGCCGGCAAACGAAAACCCGCAATTTCCCGTAAATCCCGGGCTCGGCCCGTATAGTCAAAAGTATACAAGGAAAGTACCCAGTGAGTAAACTCATTTCCCTAACGAATTTTTAAATTATTTTTTCACCATTAAAACGCATGAGACTTGTAGTTTTCAAAAATGTTTTCATTTTTGATGAGACGCTGAATAAAAGAAGTTTAATCGCCGGCAAACGAAAACCTGCGATTTTCCGTAAGTTCCGGACTCGGCCCGTATAGTCAAAAGTATACAAAGAAAGTACCGAGGGAGTAAACTCATTTCCCAAACGATTTTTTAAATTATTATTTCACCACTAAAGCCCATGAGACTTGTACTTTTTAAAAATGTTTTCATTTTTGATGAGACGCTGAATAAAAGAAGTTTAATCGCCGGCAAACGAAAACCCGCGATTTCCCGTAAATCCCGGACTCGGCCCGTATAGTCAAAAGTATACAAGGAAAGTACCCAGTGAGTAAACTCATTTCCCGAACGAATTTTTAAATTATTTCTTCACCACTAAAACGCATGAGACTAGTAGTTTTCAGAAATGTTTTCATTTTTGATGAGACGCTGACTAAAAGAAGTTTAATCGCCGGCAAACGAAAACCCGCGATTTCCTGTAAATCCCGGACTCGGCCCGTATAGTCCAAAGTATACAAAGAAAGTACCCAGGGAGTAAACTCATTTCCCGAACGATTTTTTAAATTATTTTTTCACCACTAAAACGCATGAGACTTGTAGTTTTCAAAAATGTTTTCATTCTTGATGAGACGCTTAATGAAAGAGGTTTAATCGCGGGCAAACGAAATCCCGCTATTTCCCGTAAATCCCGGGCTTGGCCCGTATAGACGAATGTATACAAAGAAAGTACCCAGGGAGTAAACTCATTTCCCGAACGATTTTTTAATTTTTTTTTCACCACTAAAACGCATGAGACTTGTAGTTTTCAAATATGTTTTCATTTTTGATGAGACGGTTAATGAAAGAAGTTTAATCGCCGGCAAACGAAAACCCGCGATTTCCCGTAAATCCCGGGTTTGGCCCGTATAGTCTAATGTATACAAAGAAAGTACCCTGCGAGTAAACTCATTTCCCGAACGATTTTTTAAAATATTTTTTCACCACTAAAACGCATGAGACTTGTAGTTTTCAAAAATGTCTTCATTTTTGATGAGACGCTGAATAAAAGAAGTTTAATCGCCGGCAAACGAAAACCCGCCATTTCCCGTAAACCCCGGACTTGACCCGTATAGTCAAAAGTATACAAAGAAAGTACCCAGGGAGTAAACTCATTTCCCGAACGATTTTTTATATTATTTTTTTACCACTAAACGCATGAGACTTGTAGTTTTCAAAAATGTTTTCATTTTTGATGAGACGCTGAATAAAAGAAGTTTAATCGCCGGGAAAAGAAAACCCGCAATTTCCCGTAAATCCCGGTCTCGGCCCGTATAGTCAAAAGTATACAAGGAAAGTACCCAGTGAGTAAACTCATTTCCCTAACGAATTTTTAAATTATTTTTTCACCACTAGAACGCATGAGACTTGTAGTTTTTAAAAATGTTTTCATTTTTGATGAGACGCTAAATAAAAGAAGTTTAATCGCCGGCAAACGAAAACCTGCGATTTTCCGTAAGTCCCGGACTCGGCCCGTATAGTCAAAAGTATACAAAGAAAGTACCGAGGGAGTAAACTCATTTCCCAAACGATTTTTTAAATTATTATTTCACCACTAAAGCCCATGAGACTTGTACTTATTAAACATGTTTTCATTTTTGATGAGACGCTGAATAAAAGAAGTTTAATCGCCGGCAAACGAAAACCCGCGATTTCCCGTAAATCCCGGACTCGGCCCGTATAGTCAAAAGTATACAAGGAAAGTACCCAGTGAGTAAACTCATTTCCCGAACGAATTTTTAAATTATTTCTTCACCACTAAAACGCTTGAGACTTGTAGTTTTCAGAAATGTTTTCATTTTTGATGAGACGCTTAATGAAAGTGGTTTAATCGCCGGCAAACGAAAACCCGCGATTTCCCGTAAATCCCGGGTTTGGCCCGTATAGTCTAATGTATACAAAGAAAGTACCCTGCGAGTAAACTCATTTCCCGAACGATTTTTTAAAATATTTTTTCACCACTAAAACGCATGAGACTTGTAGTTTTCAAAAATGTCTTCATTTTTAATGAGACGCTGAATAAAAGAAGTTTAATCGCCGGCAAACGAAAACCCGCCATTTCCCGTAAACCCCGGACTTGACCCGTATAGTCAAAAGTATACAAAGAAAGTACCCAGGGAGTAAACTCATTTCCCGAACGATTTTTTATATTATTTTTTTACCACTAAACGCATGAGACTTGTAGTTTTCAAAAATGTTTTCATTTTTGATGAGACGCTGAATAAAAGAAGTTTAATCGCCGGGAAAAGAAAACCCGCAATTTCCCGTAAATCCCGGTCTCGGCCCGTATAGTCAAAAGTATACAAGGAAAGTACCCAGTGAGTAAACTCATTTCCCTAACGAATTTTTAAATTATTTTTTCACCACTAGAACGCATGAGACTTGTAGTTTTTAAAAATGTTTTCATTTTTGATGAGACGCTAAATAAAAGAAGTTTAATCGCCGGCAAACGAAAACCTGCGATTTTCCGTAAGTCCCGGACTCGGCCCGTATAGTCAAAAGTATACAAAGAAAGTACCGAGGGAGTAAACTCATTTCCCAAACGATTTTTTAAATTATTATTTCACCACTAAAGCCCATGAGACTTGTACTTATTAAACATGTTTTCATTTTTGATGAGACGCTGAATAAAAGAAGTTTAATCGCCGGCAAACGAAAACCCGCGATTTCCCGTAAATCCCGGACTCGGCCCGTATAGTCAAAAGTATACAAGGAAAGTACCCAGTGAGTAAACTCATTTCCCGAACGAATTTTTAAATTATTTCTTCACCACTAAAACGCTTGAGACTTGTAGTTTTCAGAAATGTTTTCATTTTTTATGAGACGCTTAATGAAAGTGGTTTAATCGCCGGCAAACGAAAACCTGCGATTTCCCATAAATCCCGGACTCGGCCCGTATAGTCAAAAGTATACAAAGAAAGTACCCAGGAAGTAAACTCATTTCCCAAACGATTTTTTAAATTATTATTTCACCACGAAAGCCCATGAGACTTGTATTTTTTAAAAATGTTTTCATTTTTGATGAGACGCTGACTAAAAGAAGTTTAATCGCCGGCAAACGAAAACCCGCCATTTCCCGTAAATCCCGGACTCGGCCCGTATAGTCCAAAGTATACAAAGAAAGTACCCAGGGAGTAAACTCATTTCCCGAACGATTTTTTAAATTATTTTTTCACCACTAAAACGCATGAGACTTGTAGTTTTCAAAAATGTTTTCATTTTTGATGAGACGCTTAATGAAAGAGGTTTAATCGCGGGCAAACGAAATCCCGCGATTTCCCGTAAATCCCGGGCTTGGCCCGTATAGACGAATGTATACAAAGAAAGTACCCAGGGAGTAAACTCATTTCCCGAACGATTTTTTAATTTTTTTTTTACCACTAAAACGCATGAGACTTGTAGTTTTTAAATATGTTTTCATTTTTGATGAGTCGCTGACTAAAAGAAGTTTAATCGCCGGCAAACGAAAACCCGCGATTTCCCGTAAATCCCGGACTCGGCCCGTATAGTCCAAAGTATACAAAGAAAGTACCCAGGGACTAAACTCATTTCCCGAACGATTTTTTAAATTACTTTTTCACCACTAAAACGCATGAGACTTGTATTTTTTAGAAATGTTTTCATTTTTGATGAGACGCTGAATAAAAGAAGTTTAATCGCCGGCAAACGAAAACCTGCGATTTCCCGTAAATCCTGGACTCGGCCCGTATAGTCAAAAGTATACAAAGAAAGTACCCAGGCAGTAAACTCATTTCCCAAACGATTTTTTAAATTATTATTTCACCACTAAAGCCCATGAGACTTGTAGTTTTTAAAAATGTTTTCATTTTTGATGAGACGCTGAATAAAAGAAGTTTAATCGCCGGCAAACGAAAACCTGCGATTTCCCGTAAATCCCGGACTCGGCCCGTATAGTCAAAAGTATACAAAGAAAGTACCGAGGGAGTAAACTCATTTCCCAAACGATTTTTTAAATTATTATTTCACCACTAAAGCCCATGAGACTTGTAGTTTTTAAAAATGTTTTCATTTTTGATGAGACGCTGAATAAAAGAAGTTTAATCGCCGGCAAACGAAAACCCGCAATTTCCCGTAAATCCCGGTCTCGGCCCGTATAGTCAAAAGTATACAAGGAAAGTACCCAGTGAGTAAACTCATTTCCCTAACGAATTTTTAAATTATTTTTTCACCATTAAAACGC
Organism: Hydractinia symbiolongicarpus; assembly: GCF_029227915.1. Classification (NCBI taxonomy): domain Eukaryota; kingdom Metazoa; phylum Cnidaria; class Hydrozoa; order Anthoathecata; family Hydractiniidae; genus Hydractinia; species Hydractinia symbiolongicarpus. The sequence continues at coordinate 920,235 of NC_079875.1, read as the reverse complement.
ATGAGACTTGTAGTTTTTAAAAATGTTTTCATTTTTGATGAGACGCTGAATAAAAGAAGTTTAATCGCCGGCAAACGAAAACCTGCGATTTTCCGTAAGTTCCGGACTCGGCCCGTATAGTCAAAAGTATACAAAGAAAGTACCGAGGGAGTAAACTCATTTCTCAAACGATTTTTTAAATTATTATTTCACCACTAAAGCCCATGAGACTTGTACTTTTTAAAAATGTTTTCATTTTTGATGAGACGCTGAATAAAAGAAGTTTAATCGCCGGCAAACGAAAACCCGCGATTTCCCGTAAATCCCGGACTCGGCCCGTATAGTCAAAAGTATACAAGGAAAGTACCCAGTGGGTAAACTCATTTCCCGAACGAATTTTTAAATTATTTCTTCACCACTAAAACGCATGAGACTAGTAGTTTTCAGAAATGTTTTCATTTTTGATGAGACGCTGACTAAAAGAAGTTTAATCGCCGGCAAACGAAAACCCGCGATTTCCCGTAAATCCCGGACTCGGCCCGTATAGTCCAAAGTATACAAAGAAAGTACCCAGGGAGTAAACTCATTTCCCGAACGATTTTTTAAATCATTTTTTCACCACTAAAACGCATGAGACTTGTAGTTTTCAAAAATGTTTTCATTCTTGATGAGACGCTTAATGAAAGAGGTTTAATCGCGGGCAAACGAAATCCCGCGATTTCCCGTAAATCCCGGGCTTGGCCCGTATAGACGAATGTATACAAAGAAAGTACCCAGGGAGTAAACTCATTTCCCGAACGATTTTTTAATTTTTTTTTCACCACTAAAACGCATGAGACTTGTAGTTTTCAAATATGTTTTCATTTTTGATGAGACGGTTAATGAAAGAAGTTTAATCGCCGGCAAACGAAAACCCGCGATTTCCCGTAAATCCCGGGTTTTGCCCGTATAGTCTAATGTATACAAAGAAAGTACCCTGTGAGTAAACTCATTTCCCGAACGATTTTTTAAAATATTTTTTCACCACTAAAACGCATGAGACTTGTAGTTTTCAAAAATGTCTTCATTTTTGATGAGACGCTGAATAAAAGAAGTTTAATCGCCGGCAAACGAAAACCCGCCATTTCCCGTAAACCCCGGACTTGATCCGTATAGTCAAAAGTATACAAAGAAAGTACCCAGGGAGTAAACTCATTTCCCGAACGATTTTTTAATTTTTTTTTCACCACTAAAACGCATGAGACTTGTAGTTTTTAAATATGTTTTCATTTTTGATGAGTCGCTGACTAAAAGAAGTTTAATCGCCGGCAAACGAAAACCCGCGATTTCCCGTAAATCCCGGACTCGGCCCGTATAGTCCAAAGTATACAAAGAAAGTACCCAGGGACTAAACTCATTTCCCGAACGATTTTTTAAATTACTTTTTCACCACTAAAACGCATGAGACTTGTATTTTTTAGAAATGTTTTCATTTTTGATGAGACGCTGAATAAAAGAAGTTTAATCGCCGGCAAACGAAAACCTGCGATTTCCCGTAAATCCTGGACTCGGCCCGTATAGTCAAAAGTATACAAAGAAAGTACCCAGGCAGTAAACTCATTTCCCAAACGATTTTTTAAATTATTATTTCACCACTAAAGCCCATGAGACTTGTAGTTTTTAAAAATGTTTTCATTTTTGATGAGACGCTGAATAAAAGAAGTTTAATCGCCGGCAAACGAAAACCTGCGATTTCCCGTAAATCCCGGACTCGGCCCGTATAGTCAAAAGTATACAAAGAAAGTACCCAGGGCGTAAACTCATTTCCCGAACGATTTTTTAAATTATTTTTTCACCACCACAACGCATGAGACTTGTAGTTTTCAAAAATGTTTTCCTTTTTGAGGAGACGCTTAATAAAAGAAGTTTAATCGCCGGCAAACGAAAACCTGCGATTTCCCGTAAGTCCCGGACTCGGCCCGTATAGTCAAAAGTATACAAAGAAAGTACCGAGGGAGTAAACTCACTTCCCAAACGATTTTTTAAATTATTATTTCACCACTAAAGCCCATGAGACTTGTAGTTTTTAAAAATGTTTTCATTTTTGATGAGACGCTGAATAAAAGAAGTTTAATCGCCGGCAAACGAAAACCCGCAATTTCCCGTAAATCCCGGTCTCGGCCCGTATAGTCAAAAGTATACAAGGAAAGTACCCAGTGAGTAAACTCATTTCCCTAACGAATTTTTAAATTATTTTTTCACCATTAAAACGCATGAGACTTGTAGTTTTTAAAAATGTTTTCATTTTTGATGAGACGCTGAATAAAAGAAGTTTAATCGCCGGCAAACGAAAAACCGCCATTTCCCGTAAATCCCGGACTCGGCCCGTATAGTCAAAAGTATACAAGGAAAGTACCCAGTGAGTAAACTCATTTCCCGAACGAATTTTTAAATTATTTCTTCACCACTAAAACGCATGAGACTAGTAGTTTTCAGAAATGTTTTCATTTTTGATGAGACGCTGACTAAAAGAAGTTTAATCGCCGGCAAACGAAAACCCGCGATTTCCCGTAAATCCCGGACTCGGCCCGTATAGTCCAAAGTATACAAAGAAAGTACCCAGGGAGTAAACTCATTTCCCGAACGATTTTTTAAATTATTTTTTCACCACTAAAACGCATGAGACTTGTAGTTTTCAAAAATGTTTTCATTCTTGATGAGACGCTTAATGAAAGAGGTTTAATCGCGGGCAAACGAAATCCCGCGATTTCCCGTAAATCCCGGGCTTGGCCCGTATAGACGAATGTATACAAAGAAAGTACCCAGGGAGTAAACTCATTTCCCGAACGATTTTTTAATTTTTTTTTCACCACTAAAACGCATGAGACTTGTAGTTTTCAAATATGTTTTCATTTTTGATGAGACGGTTAATGAAAGAAGTTTAATCGCCGGCAAACGAAAACCCGCGATTTCCCGTAAATCCCGGGTTTGGCCCGTATAGTCTAATGTATACAAAGAAAGTACCCTGTGAGTAAACTCATTTCCCGAACGATTTTTTAAAATATTTTTTCACCACTAAAACGCATGAGACTTGTAGTTTTCAAAAATGTCTTCATTTTTGATGAGACGCTGAATAAAAGAAGTTTAATCGCCGGCAAACGAAAACCCGCCATTTCCCGTAAACCCCGGACTTGACCCGTATAGTCAAAAGTATACAAAGAAAGTACCCAGGGAGTAAACTCATTTCCCGAACGATTTTTTATATTATTTTTTTACCACTAAACGCATGAGACTTGTAGTTTTCAAAAATATTTTCATATTTGATGGGACGCTGAATAAAAGAAGTTTAATCGCCGGCAAACGAAAATCCGCGATTTTCCGTAAATCCCGGACTCGGCCCGTAAAGTCAAAAGTATACAAAGAAAGTACCCAGGGAGTAAACTCATTTCCAGAACGATTTTTTAAATTATTTTTTCACCACTAAAACGCATAAGACTTGTACTTTTTAAAAATGTTTTCATTTTTGATAAGACGCTGAATAAAAGAAGTTTAATCGCCGGCAAACGAAAACCCGGAATTTCCCTTACATCCCGGGCTTGGCCCGTATAGTCAAAAGTATACAAAGAAAGTACCCAGGGAGTAAACTCAATTCCCGAACGATTTTTTAAATTACTTTTTCACTACTAAAACACATGAGACTTGTAGTTTTTAGAAATGTTTTCATTTTTGATGAGACGCTGAATAAAAGAAGTTTAATCGCCGGCAAACGAAAATCTGCGATTTCCGTAAATCCTGGACTCGGCCCGTATAGTCAAAAGTATACAAAGAAAGTATCCAGGCAGTAAACTCATTTCCCAAACGATTTTTTAAATTATTATTTCACCACTAAAGCCCATGAGACTTGTAGTTTTTAAAAATGTTTTCATTTTTGATGAGACGCTGAATAAAAGAAGTTTAATCGCCGGCAAACGAAAACCTGCGATTTCCCGTAAATCCCGGACTCGGCCCGTATAGTCAAAAGTATACAAAGAAAGTACCCAGGGTGTAAACTCATTTCCCGAACGATTTTTTAAATTATTTTTTCACCACCACAACGCATGAGACTTGTAGTTTTCAAAAATGTTTTCCTTTTTGAGGAGACGCTTAATAAAAGAAGTTTAATCGCCGGCAAACGAAAACCTGCGATTTCCCGTAAGTCCCGGACTCGGCCCGTATAGTCAAAAGTATACAAAGAAAGTACCGAGGGAGTAAACTCACTTCCCAAACGATTTTTTAAATAATTATTTCACCACTAAAGCCCATGAGACTTGTAGTTTTTAAAAATGTTTTCATTTTTGATGAGACGCTGAATAAAAGAAGTTTAATCGCCGGCAAACGAAAACCCGCAATTTCCCGTAAATCCCGGTCTCGGCCCGTATAGTCAAAAGTATACAAGGAAAGTACCCAGTGAGTAAACTCATTTCCCTAACGAATTTTTAAATTATTTTTTCACCATTAAAACGCATGAGACTTGTAGTTTTTAAAAATGTTTTCATTTTTGATGAGACGCTGAATAAAAGAAGTTTAATCGCCGGCAAACGAAAAACCGCCATTTCCCGTAAATCCCGGACTCGGCCCGTATAGTCAAAAGTATACAAGGAAAGTACCCAGTGAGTAAACTCATTTCCCGAACGAATTTTTAAATTATTTCTTCACCACTAAAACGCATGAGACTAGTAGTTTTCAGAAATGTTTTCATTTTTGATGAGACGCTGACTAAAAGAAGTTTAATCGCCGGCAAACGAAAACCCGCGATTTCCCGTAAATCCCGGACTCGGCCCGTATAGTCCAAAGTATACAAAGAAAGTACCCAGGGAGTAAACTCATTTCCCGAACGATTTTTTAAATTATTTTTTCACCACTAAAACGCATGAGACTTGTAGTTTTCAAAAATGTTTTCATTCTTGATGAGACGCTTAATGAAAGAGGTTTAATCGCGGGCAAACGAAATCCCGCGATTTCCCGTAAATCCCGGGCTTGGCCCGTATAGACGAATGTATACAAAGAAAGTACCCAGGGAGTAAACTCATTTCCCGAACGATTTTTTAATTTTTTTTTCACCACTAAAACGCATGAGACTTGTAGTTTTCAAATATGTTTTCATTTTTGATGAGACGGTTAATGAAAGAAGTTTAATCGCCGGCAAACGAAAACCCGCGATTTCCCGTAAATCCCGGGTTTGGCCCGTATAGTCTAATGTATACAAAGAAAGTACCCTGTGAGTAAACTCATTTCCCGAACGATTTTTTAAAATATTTTTTCACCACTAAAACGCATGAGACTTGTAGTTTTCAAAAATGTCTTCATTTTTGATGAGACGCTGAATAAAAGAAGTTTAATCGCCGGCAAACGAAAACCCGCCATTTCCCGTAAACCCCGGACTTGACCCGTATAGTCAAAAGTATACAAAGAAAGTACCCAGGGAGTAAACTCATTTCCCGAACGATTTTTTATATTATTTTTTTACCACTAAACGCATGAGACTTGTAGTTTTCAAAAATATTTTCATATTTGATGGGACGCTGAATAAAAGAAGTTTAATCGCCGGCAAACGAAAATCCGCGATTTTCCGTAAATCCCGGACTCGGCCCGTAAAGTCAAAAGTATACAAAGAAAGTACCCAGGGAGTAAACTCATTCCAAGAACGATTTTTTAAATTATTTTTTCACCACTAAAACGCATAAGACTTGTACTTTTTAAAAATGTTTTCATTTTTGATAAGACGCTGAATAAAAGAAGTTTAATCGCCGGCAAACGAAAACCCGGAATTTCCCTTACATCCCGGGCTTGGCCCGTATAGTCAAAAGTATACAAAGAAAGTACCCAGGGAGTAAACTCAATTCCCGAACGATTTTTTAAATTACTTTTTCACTACTAAAACACATGAGACTTGTAGTTTTTAGAAATGTTTTCATTTTTGATGAGACGCTGAATAAAAGAAGTTTAATCGCCGGCAAACGAAAATCTGCGATTTCCGTAAATCCTGGACTCGGCCCGTATAGTCAAAAGTATACAAAGAAAGTATCCAGGCAGTAAACTCATTTCCCAAACGATTTTTTAAATTATTATTTCACCACTAAAGCCCATGAGACTTGTAGTTTTTAAAAATGTTTTCATTTTTGATGAGACGCTGAATAAAAGAAGTTTAATCGCCGGCAAACGAAAACCTGCGATTTCCCGTAAATCCCGGACTCGGCCCGTATAGTCAAAAGTATACAAAGAAAGTACCCAGGGTGTAAACTCATTTCCCGAACGATTTTTTAAATTATTTTTTCACCACCACAACGCATGAGACTTGTAGTTTTCAAAAATGTTTTCCTTTTTGATGAGACGCTGAATAAAAGAAGTTTAATCGCCGGCAAACGAAAACCTGCGATTTCCCGTAAATCCCGTACTCGGCCCGTATAGTCAAAAGTATACAAAGAAAGTACCCAGGGAGTAAACTCATTTCCCAAACGATTTTTTAAATTATTATTTCACCACTAAAGCCCATGAGACTTGTAGATTTTAAAAATGTTTTCATTTTTGATGAAACGCTGAGTAAAAGAAGTTTAATCGCCGGCAAACGAAAACCCGCAATTTCCCGTAAATCCCGTACTCGGCCCGTATAGTCAAAAGTATACAAGGAAAGTACCCAGTGAGTAAACTCATTTCCCTAACGAATTTTTAAATTATTTTTTCACCACTAAAACGCATGAGACTTGTAGTTTTCAAAAATGTTTTCATTTTTGATGAGACGCTGAATAAAAGAAGTTTAATCGCCGGCAAACGAAAAGCTGCGATTTTCCGTAAGTCCCGGACTCGGCCCGTATAGTCAAAAGTATACAAAGAAAGTACCAAGGGAGTAAACTCATTTCCCAAACGATTTTTTAAATTATTATTTCACCACTAAAGCCCATGAGACTTGTACTTTTTAAAAATGTTTTCATTTTTGATGAGACGCTGAATAAAAGAAGTTTAATCGCCGGCAAACGAAAACCCGCGATTTCCTGTAAATCGCGGACTCGGCCCGTATAGTCAAAAGTATACAAGGAAAGTACCCAGTGAGTAAACTCATTTCCCGAACGAATTTTTAAATTATTTCTTCACCACTAAAACGCATGAGACTTGTAGTTTTCAGAAATGTTTTCATTTTTGATGAGACGCTTAATGAAAGTGGTTTAATCGCCGTCAAACGAAAACCTGCGATTTCCCGTAAATCCCGGACTCGGCCCGTATAGTCAAAAGTATACAAAGAAAGTACCCAGGGAGTAAACTCATTTCCAGAACGATTTTTTAAATTATTTTTTCACCACTAAAACGCATAAGACTTGTAGTTTTTAAAAATGTTTTCATTTTTGATGAGACGCTGAATAAAAGAAGTTTAATCGCCGGCAAACAAAAACCCGCGATTTCCCGTAAATCACGGGCTTGCCCCGTATAGTCAAAAGTATACAAAGAAAGTACCCAGGCAGTAAACTCATTTCCCAAACGATTTTTTAAATTATTATTTCACCACTAAAGCCCATGAGACTTGTAGTTTTTAAAAATGTTTTCATTTTTGATGAGACGCTGAATAAAAGAAGTTTAATCGCCGGCAAACGAAAACCCGCGATTTCCCGTAAATCCCGGACTCGGCCCGTATAGTTAAAAGTATACAAGGAAAGTACCCAGGGAGTAAACTCATTTCCAGAACGATTTTTTAAATTATTTTTTCACCACTAAAACGCATAAGACTTGTAGTTTTTAAAAATATTTTCATTTTTGATGAGTCGCTGAATAAAAGAAGTTTAATCGCCGGCAAACAAAAACCCGCGATTTCCCGTAAATCCCGGGCTTGGCCCGTATAGTCAAAAGTATACAAAGAAAGTACCCAGGCAGTAAACTCATTTCCCAAACGATTTTTTAAATTATTATTTCACCACTAAAGCCCATGAGACTTGTAGTTTTTAAAAATGTTTTCATTTTTGATGAGACGCCGAATAAAAGAAGTTTAATCGCCGGCAAACGAAAACCCGCGATTTCCCGTAAATCCCGGACTCGGCCCGTATAGTTAAAAGTATACAAGGAAAGTACCCAGTGAGTAAACTCATTTCCCGAACGAATTTTTAAATTATTTTTTCACCACTAAAACGTATAAGACTTGCAGTTTTCAAAAATGTTTTCATTTTTGATGAGACGCTGAATAAAAGAAGTTTAATCGCCGGCAAACGAAAACCTGCGATTTTCCGTAAATCCCGGACTCGGCCTGTATAGTCAAAAGTATACAAAGAAAGTACCCAGGGTGTAAACTCATTTCCTGGACGATTTTTTAAATTATTTTTTCACCAACACAACGCATGAGACTTGTAGTTTTCAAAAATGTTTTCCTTTTTGATGAGACGCTAAATAAAAGAACTTTAATCGCCGGCAAACGAAAACCTGCGATTTCCCGTAAATCCGTACTCGGCCCGTATAGTCAAAAGTGTACAAAGAAAGTACCCAGGGAGTAAACTCATTTCCCAAACGATTTTTTAAATTATTATTTCACCACTGAAGCCCATGAGACTTGTAGTTTTTAAAAATGTTTTCATTTTTAATGAGACGCTGAATAAAAGAAGTTTAATCGCCGGCAAACGAAAACCCGCAATTTCCCGAAAATCCCGGTATCGGCCCGTATAGTCAAAAGTAAACAAGGAAAGTACCCAGTGAGTAAACTCATTTCCCTAACGAATTTTTAAATTATTTTTTCACCACTAAAACCCACGAGACTTGTAGTTTTCAAAAATGTTTTCATTTTTGATGAGACGCTGAATAAAAGAAGTTTAATCGCCGGCAAACGAAAACCTGCGATTTTCCGTAAGTCCCGGACTCGGCCCGTATAGTCAAAAGTATACAAAGAAAGTACCCAGGGAGTAAACTCATTTCCAGAACGATTTTTTAAATTATTTTTTCACCACTAAAACGCATAAGACTTGTAGTTTTTAAAAATGTTTTCATTTTTGATGAGACGCTGAATAAAAGAAGTTTAATCGCCGGCAAACAAAAACCCGCGATTTCCCGTAAATCCCGGGCTTGGCCCGTATAGTCAAAAGTATACAAAGAAAGTACCCAGGGAGTAAACTCATTTCCCGAACGATTTTTTAAATTACTTTTTCACCACTAAAACGCATGAGATTTGTAGTTTTTAAAAATGTTCTCATTTTTGATGAGACGCTGAATAAAAGAAGTTTAATCGCCGGCAAACGAAAACCCGCGATTTCCCGTAAATCCCAGACTCGGCCCGTATAGTTAAAAGTATACAAGGAAAGTACCCAGTAAGTAAACTCATTTCCCGAACGAATTTTTAAATTATTTTTTCACCACTAAAACGTAAGAGACTTGCAGTTTTCAAAAATGTTTTCATTTTTGATGAGACGCTGAATAAAAGAAGTTTAACCGCCGGCAAACGAAAACCTGCGATTTCCCGTAAATCCCGGTCTCGGCCCGTATAGTCAAAAGTATACAAGGAAAGTACCCAGTGAGTAAACTCATTTCCCTAACGAATTTTTAAATTATTTTTTCGCCACTAAAACGCATGAGACTTGCAGTTTTCAAAAATGTTTTCATTTTTGATGAGACGCTGAATAAAAGAAGTTTAATCGCCGGCAAACGAAAACTTGCGATTTTCCGTAAATCCCGGACTCGGCCCGTATAGTCAAAAGTATACAAAGAGAGTACCCATGGTGTTAACTCATTTCCCGAACGATTTTTTAAATTATTTTTTCACCACTAAAACGCATGAGACTTGTAGTTTTCAAAAATGTTTTCATTTTTGATGAGACGCTGACTAAAAGAAGTTTAACCGCCGGCAAACGAAAACCTGCGATTTTCCGTAAGTCCCGGACTCGGCCCGTATAGTCAAAAGTATACAAAGAGAGTACCCATGGTGTTAACTCATTTCCCGAACGATTTTTTAAATTATTTTTTCACCACTAAAACGCATGAGACTTGTAGTTTTCAAAAATGTTTTCATTTTTGATGAGACGCTGACTAAAAGAAGTTTAACCGCCGGCAAACGAAAACCTGCGATTTTCCGTAAGTCCCGGACTCGGCCCGTTTAGTCAAAAGTATACAAAGAAAGTACCGAGGAAGTAAACTCATTTCCCAAACGATTTTTTAAATTATTATTTCACCACTAAAGCCCATGAGACTTGTACTTTTTAAAAATGTTTTCATTTTTGATGAGACGCTGAATAAAAGAAGTTTAATCGCCGGCAAACGAAAACCCGCGATTTCCCGTAAATCCCGGACTCGGCCCGTATAGTCAAAAGTATACAAGGAAAGTACCCAGTGAGTAAACTCATTTCCCGAAGGAATTTTTAAATTATTTCTTCACCACTAAAACGCATGAGACTTGTAGTTTTCAGAAATGTTTTCATTTTTGATGAGACGCTTAATGAAAGTGGTTTAATCGCCGGCAAACGAAAACCTGCGATTTCCCGTAAATCCCGGACTCGGCCCGTATAGTCAAAAGAATACAAAAAGAGTACCCAGGGAGTAAACTCATTTCCAGAACGATTTTTTAAATTATTTTTTCACCACTAAAACGCATAAGACTTGTAGTTTTTAAAAATGTTTTCATTTTTGATGAGACGCTGAATAAAAGAAGTTTAATCGCCGGCAAACAAAAACCCGCGATTTCCCGTAAATCCCTGGCTTGGCCCGTATAGTCAAAAGTATACAAAGAAAGTACCCAGGGAGTAAACTCATTTCCCGAACGATTTTTTAAATTACTTTTTCACCACTAAAACGCATGAGATTTGTAGTTTTTAAAAATGTTTTCATTTTTGATGAGACGCTGAATAAAAGAAGTTTAATCGCCGCCAAACGAAAACCCGCGATTTCCCGTAAATCCCAGACTCGGCCCGTATAGTTAAAAGTATACAAGGAAAGTACCCAGTGAGTAAACTCATTTCCCGAACGAATTTTTAAATTATTTTTTCACCACTAAAACGTAAGAGACTTGCAGTTTTCAAAAATGTTTTCATTTTTGATGAGACGCTGAATAAAAAAAGTTTAATCGCCGGCAAACGAAAACCTGCGATTTCACGTAAATCCCGGTCTCGGCCCGTATAGTGAAAAGTATACAAGGAAAGTACCCAGTGAGTAAACTCATTTCCCTAACGAATTTTTAAATTATTTTTTCGCCACTAAAACGCATGAGACTTGCAGTTTTCAAAAATGTTTTCATTTTTGATGAGACGCTGAATAAAAGAAGTTTAATCGCCGGCAAACGAAAACTTGCGATTTCCCGTAAATCCCGGACTCGGCCCGTATAGTCAAAAGTATACAAAGAGAGTACCCATGGTGTTAACTCATTTCCCGAACGATTTTTTAAATTATTTTTTCACCACTAAAACGCATGAGACTTGTAGTTTTCAAAAATGTTTTCATTTTTGATTAGACGCTGACTAAAAGAAGTTTAATCGCCGGCAAACGAAAACCTGCGATTTCCCGTAAGTCCCGGACTCGGCCCGTATAGTCAAAAGTATACAAAGAAAGTACCGAGGAAGTAAACTCATTTCCCAAACGATTTTTTAAATTATTATTTCACCACTAAAGCCCATGAGACTTGTACTTTTTAAAAATGTTTTCATTTTTGATGAGACGCTGAATAAAAGAAGTTTAATCGCCGGCAAACGAAAACCCGCGATTTCCCGTAAATCCCGGACTCGGCCCGTATAGTCAAAAGTATACAAGGAAAGTACCCAGTGAGTAAACTCATTTCCCGAAGGAATTTTTAAATTATTTCTTCACCACTAAAACGCATGAGACTTGTAGTTTTCAGAAATGTTTTCATTTTTGATGAGACGCTTAATGAAAGTGGTTTAATCGCCGGCAAACGAAAACCTGCGATTTCCCGTAAATCCCGGACTCGGCCCGTATAGTCAAAAGAATACAAAAAGAGTACCCAGGGAGTAAACTCATTTCCAGAACGATTTTTTAAATTATTTTTTCACCACTAAAACGCATAAGACTTGTAGTTTTTAAAAATGTTTTCATTTTTGATGAGACGCTGAATAAAAGAAGTTTAATCGCCGGCAAACAAAAACCCGCGATTTCCCGTAAATCCCTGGCTTGGCCCGTATAGTCAAAAGTATACAAAGAAAGTACCCAGGGAGTAAACTCATTTCCCGAACGATTTTTTAAATTACTTTTTCACCACTAAAACGCATGAGATTTGTAGTTTTTAAAAATGTTTTCATTTTTGATGAGACGCTGAATAAAAGAAGTTTAATCGCCGCCAAACGAAAACCCGCGATTTCCCGTAAATCCCAGACTCGGCCCGTATAGTTAAAAGTATACAAGGAAAGTACCCAGTGAGTAAACTCATTTCCCGAACGAATTTTTAAATTATTTTTTCACCACTAAAACGTAAGAGACTTGCAGTTTTCAAAAATGTTTTCATTTTTGATGAGACGCTGAATAAAAAAAGTTTAATCGCCGGCAAACGAAAACCTGCGATTTCACGTAAATCCCGGTCTCGGCCCGTATAGTGAAAAGTATACAAGGAAAGTACCCAGTGAGTAAACTCATTTCCCTAACGAATTTTTAAATTATTTTTTCGCCACTAAAACGCATGAGACTTGCAGTTTTCAAAAATGTTTTCATTTTTGATGAGACGCTGAATAAAAGAAGTTTAATCGCCGGCAAACGAAAACTTGCGATTTCCCGTAAATCCCGGACTCGGCCCGTATAGTCAAAAGTATACAAAGAGAGTACCCATGGTGTTAACTCATTTCCCGAACGATTTTTTAAATTATTTTTTCACCACTAAAACGCATGAGACTTGTAGTTTTCAAAAATGTTTTCATTTTTGATTAGACGCTGACTAAAAGAAGTTTAATCGCCGGCAAACGAAAACCTGCGATTTCCCGTAAGTCCCGGACTCGGCCCGTATAGTCAAAAGTATACAAAGAAAGTACCGAGGGAGTAAACTCATTTCCCAAACGATTTTTTAAATGATTATTTCACCACTAAAGCCCATGAGACTTGTATTTTTTAAAAATGTTTTCATTTTTGATGAGACGCTGACTAAAAGAAGTTTAATCGCCGGCAAACAAAAACCCGCGATTTCCCGTAAATCCCGGACTCGGCCCGTATAGTCCAAAGTATACAAAGAAAGTACCCAGGGAGTAAACTCATTTCCCGAACGATTTTTCAAATTATTTTTTCACCACTAAAACGCATGAGACTTGCAGTTTTCAAAAATGTTTTCATTCTTGATGAGACGCTGATTAAAAGAAGTTTAATCGCGGCAAACGAAAACCTGCGATTTCCCGTAAATCCCGGTCTCGGCCCGTATAGTCAAAAGTATACAAGGAAAGTACCCAGTGAGTAAACTCATTTCCCTAACGAATTTTTAAATTATTTTTTCGCCACTAAAACGCATGAGACTTGCAGTTTTCAAAAATGTTTTCATTTTTGATGAGACGCTGAATAAAAGAAGTTTAATCGCCGGCAAACGAAAACTTGCGATTTCCCGTAAATCCCGGACTCGGCCCGTATAGTCAAAAGTATACAAAGAGAGTACCCATGGTGTTAACTCATTTCCCGAACGATTTTTTAAATTATTTTTTCACCACTAAAACGCATGAGACTTGTAGTTTTCAAAAATGTTTTTATTTTTGATGAGACCCTGACTAAAAGAAGTTTAATCGCCGGCAAACGAAAACCTGCGATTTCCCATAAGTCCCGGACTCGGCCCGTATAGTCAAAAGTATACAAAGAAAGTACCGAGGGAGTAAACTCATTTCCCAAACGATTTTTTAAATTATTATTTCACCACTAAAGCCCATGAGACTTGTATTTTTTAAAAAAGTTTTCATTTTTGATGAGACGCTGACTAAAAGAAGTTTAATCGCCGGCAAACGAAAACCCGCGATTTCCCGTAAATCCCGGACTCGGCCCGTATAGTCCAAAGTATACAAAGAAAGTACCCAGGGAGTAAACTCATTTCCCGAACGATTTTTCAAATTATTTTTTCACCACTAAAACGCATGAGACTTGTAGTTTTCAAATATGTTTTCATTTTTGATGAGACGCTGATTAAAAGAAGTTTAATCGCTGGCAAACGAAAACCTGCGATTTCCCGTAAATCCCGGTCTCGGCCCGTATAGTCAAAAGTATACAAGGAAAGTACCCAGTGAGTAAACTCATTTCCCTAACGAATTTTTAAATTATTTTTTCGCCACTAAAACGCATGAGACTTGCAGTTTTCAAAAATGTTTTCATTTTTGATGAGACGCTGAATAAAAGAAGTTTAATCGCCGGCAAACGAAAACTTGCGATTTCCCGTAAATCCCGGACTCGGCCCGTATAGTCAAAAGTATACAAAGAGAGTACCCATGGTGTTAACTCATTTCCCGAACGATTTTTTAAATTATTTTTTCACCACTAAAACGCATGAGACTTGTAGTTTTTAAAAATGTTTTCATTTTTGATGAGACGCTGACTAAAAGAAGTTTAATCGCCGGCAAACGAAAACCTGCGATTTCCTGTAAGTCCCGGACTCGGCCCGTATAGTCAAAAGTATACAAAGAAAGTACCGAGGGAGTAAACTCATTTCCCAAACGATTTTTTAAATTATTATTTCACCACTAAAGCCCATGAGACTTGTATTTTTTTAAAATGTTTTCATTTTTGATGAGACGCTGACTAAAAGAAGTTTAATCGCCGGCAAACAAAAACCCGCGATTTCCCGTAAATCCCGGACTCGGCACGTATAGTCCAAAGTATACAAAGAAAGTACCCAGGGAGTAAACTCATTTCCCGAACGATTTTTCAAATTATTTTTTCACCACTAAAACGCATGAGACTTGCAGTTTTCAAAAATGTTTTCATTTTTGATGAGACGCTGATTAAAAGAAGTTTAATCGCTGGCAAACGAAAACCTGCGATTTCCCGTAAATCCCGGTCTCGGCCCGTATAGTCAAAAGTATACAAGGAAAGTACCCAGTGAGTAAACTCATTTCCCTAACGAATTTTTAAATTATTTTTTCGCCACTAAAACGCATGAGACTTGCAGTTTTCAAAAATGTTTTCATTTTTGATGAGACGCTGAATAAAAGAAGTTTAATCGCCGGCAAACGAAAACTTGCGATTTCCCGTAAATCCCGGACTCGGCCCGTATAGTCAAAAGTATACAAAGAGAGTACCCATGGTGTTAACTCATTTCCCGAACGATTTTTTAAATTATTTTTTCACCACTAAAACGCATGAGACTTGTAGTTTTCAAAAATGTTTTCATTTTTGATGAGACGCTGACTAAAAGAAGTTTAATCGCCGGCAAACGAAAACCTGCGATTTCCCGTAAGTCCCGGACTCGGCCCGTATAGTCAAAAGTATACAAAGAAAGTACCGAGGGAGTAAACTCATTTCCCAAACGATTTTTTAAATTATTATTTCACCACTAAAGCCCATGAGACTTGTATTTTTTAAAAATGTTTTCATTTTTGATGAGACGCTGACTAAAAGAAGTTTAATCGCCGGCAAACAAAAACCCGCGATTTCCCGTAAATCCCGGACTCGGCCCGTATAGTCCAAAGTATACAAAGAAAGTACCCAGGGAGTAAACTCATTTCCCGAACGATTTTTCAAATTATTTTTTCACCACTAAAACGCATGAGACTTGCAGTTTTCAAAAATGTTTTCATTTTTGATGAGACGCTGATTAAAAGAAGTTTAATCGCGGCAAACGAAAACCTGCGATTTCCCGTAAATCCCGGTCTCGGCCCGTATAGTCAAAAGTATACAAGGAAAGTACCCAGTGAGTAAACTCATTTCCCTAACGAATTTTTAAATTATTTTTTCGCCACTAAAACGCATGAGACTTGCAGTTTTCAAAAATGTTTTCATTTTTGATGAGACGCTGAATAAAAGAAGTTTAATCGCCGGCAAACGAAAACTTGCGATTTCCCGTAAATCCCGGACTCGGCCCGTATAGTCAAAAGTATACAAAGAGAGTACCCATGGTGTTAACTCATTTCCCGAACGATTTTTTAAATTATTTTTTCACCACTAAAACGCATGAGACTTGTAGTTTTCAAAAATGTTTTCATATTTGATGAGACGCTGACTAAAAGAAGTTTAATCGCCGGCAAACGAAAACATGCGATTTCCCGTAAGTCCCGGACTCGGCCCGTATAGTCAAAAGTATACAAAGAAAGTACCGAGGGAGTAAACTCATTTCCCAAACGATTTTTTAAATTATTATTTCACCACTAAAGCCCATGAGACTTGTATTTTTTAAAAAAGTTTTCATTTTTGATGAGACGCTGACTAAAAGAAGTTTAATCGCCGGCAAACGAAAACCCGCGATTTCCCGTAAATCCCGGACTCGGCCCGTATAGTCCAAAGTATACAAAGAAAGTACCCAGGGAGTAAACTCATTTCCCTAACGAATTTTTAAATTATTTTTTCGCCACTAAAACGCATGAGACTTGCAGTTTTCAAAAATGTTTTCATTTTTGATGAGACGCTGAATAAAAGAAGTTTAATCGCCGGCAAACGAAAACTTGCGATTTCCCGTAAATCCCGGACTCGGCCCGTATAGTCAAAAGTATACAAAGAGAGTACCCATGGTGTTAACTCATTTCCCGAACGATTTTTTAAATTATTTTTTCACCACTAAAACGCATGAGACTTGCAGTTTTCAAAAATGTTTTCATTTTTGATGAGACGCTGATTAAAAGAAGTTTAATCGCGGCAAACGAAAACCTGCGATTTCCCGTAAATCCCGGTCTCGGCCCGTATAGTCAAAAGTATACAAGGAAAGTACCCAGTGAGTAAACTCATTTCCCTAACGAATTTTTAAATTATTTTTTCGCCACTAAAACGCATGAGACTTGCAGTTTTCAAAAATGTTTTCATTTTTGATGAGACGCTGAATAAAAGAAGTTTAATCGCCGGCAAACGAAAACTTGCGATTTCCCGTAAATCCCGGACTCGGCCCGTATAGTCAAAAGTATACAAAGAGAGTACCCATGGTGTTAACTCATTTCCCGAACGATTTTTTAAATTATTTTTTCACCACTAAAACGCATGAGACTTGTAGTTTTCAAAAATGTTTTCATATTTGATGAGACGCTGACTAAAAGAAGTTTAATCGCCGGCAAACGAAAACATGCGATTTCCCGTAAGTCCCGGACTCGGCCCGTATAGTCAAAAGTATACAAAGAAAGTACCGAGGGAGTAAACTCATTTCCCAAACGATTTTTTAAATTATTATTTCACCACTAAAGCCCATGAGACTTGTATTTTTTAAAAAAGTTTTCATTTTTGATGAGACGCTGACTAAAAGAAGTTTAATCGCCGGCAAACGAAAACCCGCGATTTCCCGTAAATCCCGGACTCGGCCCGTATAGTCCAAAGTATACAAAGAAAGTACCCAGGGAGTAAACTCATTTCCCTAACGAATTTTTAAATTATTTTTTCGCCACTAAAACGCATGAGACTTGCAGTTTTCAAAAATGTTTTCATTTTTGATGAGACGCTGAATAAAAGAAGTTTAATCGCCGGCAAACGAAAACTTGCGATTTCCCGTAAATCCCGGACTCGGCCCGTATAGTCAAAAGTATACAAAGAGAGTACCCATGGTGTTAACTCATTTCCCGAACGATTTTTTAAATTATTTTTTCACCACTAAAACGCATGAGACTTGTAGTTTTTAAAAATGTTTTCATTTTTGATGAGACGCTGACTAAAAGAAGTTTAATCGCCGGCAAACGAAAACCTGCGATTTCCCGTAAGTCCCGGACTCGGCCCGTATAGTCAAAAGTATACAAAGAAAGTACCGAGGGAGTAAACTCATTTCCCAAACGATTTTTTAAATTATTATTTCACCACTAAAGCCCATGAGACTTGTATTTTTTTAAAATGTTTTAATTTTTGATGAGACGCTGACTAAAAGAAGTTTAATCGCCGGCAAACAAAAACCCGCGATTTCCCGTAAATCCCGGACTCGGCCCGTATAGTCCAAAGTATACAAAGAAAGTACCCAGGGAGTAAACTCATTTCCCGAACGATTTTTCAAATTATTTTTTCACCACTAAAACGCATGAGACTTGCAGTTTTCAAAAATGTTTTCATTTTTGATGAGACGCTGATTAAAAGAAGTTTAATCGCTGGCAAACGAAAACCTGCGATTTCCCGTAAATCCCGGTCTCGGCCCGTATAGTCAAAAGTATAAAAGGAAAGTACCCAGTGAGTAAACTCATTTCCCTAACGAATTTTTAAATTATTTTTTCGCCACTAAAACGCATGAGACTTGCAGTTTTCAAAAATGTTTTCATTTTTGATGAGACGCTGAATAAAAGAAGTTTAATCGCCGGCAAACGAAAACTTGCGATTTCCCGTAAATCCCGGACTCGGCCCGTATAGTCAAAAGTATACAAAGAGAGTACCCATGGTGTTAACTCATTTCCCGAACGATTTTTTAAATTATTTTTTCACCACTAAAACGCATGAGACTTGTAGTTTTCAAAAATGTTTTCATTTTTGATGAGACGCTGACTAAAAGAAGTTTAATCGCCGGCAAACGAAAACCTGCGATTTCCCGTAAGTCCCGGACTCGGCCCGTATAGTCAAAAGTATACAAAGAAAGTACCGAGGGAGTAAACTCATTTCCCAAACGATTTTTTAAATTATTATTTCACCACTAAAGCCCATGAGACTTGTATTTTTTAAAAATGTTTTCATTTTTGATGAGACGCTGACTAAAAGAAGTTTAATCGCCGGCAAACAAAAACCCGCGATTTCCCGTAAATCCCGGTCTCGGCCCGTATAGTCAAAAGTATACAAGGAAAGTACCCAGTGAGTAAACTCATTTCCCTAACGAATTTTTAAATTATTTTTTCGCCACTAAAACGCATGAGACTTGCAGTTTTCAAAAATGTTTTCATTTTTGATGAGACGCTGAATAAAAGAAGTTTAATCGCCGGCAAACGAAAACTTGCGATTTCCCGTAAATCCCGGACTCGGCCCGTATAGTCAAAAGTATACAAAGAGAGTACCCATGGTGTTAACTCATTTCCCGAACGATTTTTTAAATTATTTTTTCACCACTAAAACGCATGAGACTTGCAGTTTTCAAAAATGTTTTCATTTTTGATGAGACGCTGATTAAAAGAAGTTTAATCGCTGGCAAACGAAAACCTGCGATTTCCCGTAAATCCCGGTCTCGGCCCGTATAGTCAAAAGTATACAAGGAAAGTACCCAGTGAGTAAACTCATTTCCCTAACGAATTTTTAAATTATTTTTTCGCCACTAAAACGCATGAGACTTGCAGTTTTCAAAAATGTTTTCATTTTTGATGAGACGCTGAATAAAAGAAGTTTAATCGCCGGCAAACGAAAACTTGCGATTTCCCGTAAATCCCGGACTCGGCCCGTATAGTCAAAAGTATACAAAGAGAGTACCCATGGTGTTAACTCATTTCCCGAACGATTTTTTAAATTATTTTTTCACCACTAAAACGCATGAGACTTGTAGTTTTCAAAAATGTTTTCATTTTTGATGAGACGCTGACTAAAAGAAGTTTAATCGCCGGCAAACGAAAACCTGCGATTTCCCGTAAGTCCCGGACTCGGCCCGTATAGTCAAAAGTATACAAAGAAAGTACCGAGGGAGTAAACTCATTTCCCAAACGATTTTTTAAATTATTATTTCACCACTAAAGCCCATGAGACTTGTATTTTTTAAAAATGTTTTCATTTTTGATGAGACGCTGACTAAAAGAAGTTTAATCGCCGGCAAACAAAAACCCGCGATTTCCCGTAAATCCCGGACTCGGCCCGTATAGTCCAAAGTATACAAAGAAAGTACCCAGGGAGTAAACTCATTTCCCGAACGATTTTTCAAATTATTTTTTCACCACTAAAACGCATGAGACTTGCAGTTTTCAAAAATGTTTTCATTTTTGATGAGACGCTGATTAAAAGAAGTTTAATCGCGGCAAACGAAAACCTGCGATTTCCCGTAAATCCCGGTCTCGGCCCGTATAGTCAAAAGTATACAAGGAAAGTACCCAGTGAGTAAACTCATTTCCCTAACGAATTTTTAAATTATTTTTTCGCCACTAAAACGCATGAGACTTGCAGTTTTCAAAAATGTTTTCATTTTTGATGAGACGCTGAATAAAAGAAGTTTAATCGCCGGCAAACGAAAACTTGCGATTTCCCGTAAATCCCGGACTCGGCCCGTATAGTCAAAAGTATACAAAGAGAGTACCCATGGTGTTAACTCATTTCCCGAACGATTTTTTAAATTATTTTTTCACCACTAAAACGCATGAGACTTGTAGTTTTCAAAAATGTTTTCATATTTGATGAGACGCTGACTAAAAGAAGTTTAATCGCCGGCAAACGAAAACATGCGATTTCCCGTAAGTCCCGGACTCGGCCCGTATAGTCAAAAGTATACAAAGAAAGTACCGAGGGAGTAAACTCATTTCCCAAACGATTTTTTAAATTATTATTTCACCACTAAAGCCCATGAGACTTGTATTTTTTAAAAAAGTTTTCATTTTTGATGAGACGCTGACTAAAAGAAGTTTAATCGCCGGCAAACGAAAACCCGCGATTTCCCGTAAATCCCGGACTCGGCCCGTATAGTCCAAAGTATACAAAGAAAGTACCCAGGGAGTAAACTCATTTCCCGAACGATTTTTCAAATTATTTTTTCACCACTAAAACGCATGAGACTTGTAGTTTTCAAATATGTTTTCATTTTTGATGAGACGGTTAATGAAAGAAGTTTAATCGCCGGCAAACGAAAACCCGCGATTTCCCGTAAATCCCGGGTTTGGCCCGTATAGTCGAATGTATACAAAGAAAGTACCCTGTGAGTAAACTCATTTCCCTAACGAATTTTTAAATTATTTTTTCGCCACTAAAACGCATGAGACTTGCAGTTTTCAAAAATGTTTTCATTTTTGTGAGACGCTGAATAAAAGAAGTTTAATCGCCGGCAAACGAAAACTTGCGATTTCCCGTAAATCCCGGACTCGGCCCGTATAGTCAAAAGTATACAAAGAGAGTACCCATGGTGTTAACTCATTTCCCGAACGATTTTTTAAATTATTTTTTCACCACTAAAACGCATGAGACTTGTAGTTTTTAAAAATGTTTTCATTTTTGATGAGACGCTGACTAAAAGAAGTTTAATCGCCGGCAAACGAAAACCTGCGATTTCCCGTAAGTCCCGGACTCGGCCCGTATAGTCAAAAGTATACAAAGAAAGTACCGAGGGAGTAAACTCATTTCCCAAACGATTTTTTAAATTATTATTTCACTACTAAAGCCCATGAGACTTGTATTTTTTAAAAATGTTTTCATTTTTGATGAGACGCTGACTAAAAGAAGTTTAATCGCCGGCAAACAAAAACCCGCGATTTCCCGTAAATCCCGGACTCGGCCCGTATAGTCCAAAGTATACAAAGAAAGTACCCAGGGAGTAAACTCATTTCCCGAACGATTTTTCAAATTATTTTTTCACCACTAAAACGCATGAGACTTGCAGTTTTCAAAAATGTTTTCATTTTTGACGAGACGCTGATTAAAAGAAGTTTAATCGCCGGCAAACGAAAACCAGCGATTTCCCGTAAATCCCGGTCTCGGCCCGTATAGTCAAAAGTATACAAGGAAAGTACCCAGTGAGTAAACTCATTTCCCTAACGAATTTTTAAATTATTTTTTCGCCACTAAAACGCATGAGACTTGCAGTTTTCAAAAATGTTTTCATTTTTGATGAGACGCTGAATAAAAGAAGTTTAATCGCCGGCAAACGAAAACTTGCGATTTCCCGTAAATCCCAGACTCGGCCCGTATAGTCAAAAGTATACAAAGAGAGTACCCATGGTGTTAACTCATTTCCCGAACGATTTTTTAAATTATTTTTTCACCACTAAAACGCATGAGACTTGTAGTTTTCAAAAATGTTTTCATTTTTGATGAGACGCTGACTAAAAGAAGTTTAATCGCCGGCAAACGAAAACCTGCGATTTCCCGTAAGTCCCGGACTCGGCCCGTATAGTCAAAAGTATACAAAGAAAGTACCGAGGGAGTAAACTCATTTCCCAAACGATTTTTTAAATTATTATTTCACCACTAAAGCCCATGAGACTTGTATTTTTTAAAAAAGTTTTCATTTTTGATGAGACGCTGACTAAAAGAAGTTTAATCGCCGGCAAACAAAAACCCGCGATTTCCCGTAAATCCCGGACTCGGCCCGTATAGTCCAAAGTATACAAAGAAAGTACCCAGGGAGTAAACTCATTTCCCGAACGATTTTTCAAATTATTTTTTCACCACTAAAACGCATGAGACTTGTAGTTTTCAAATATGTTTTCATTTTTGATGAGACGGTTAATGAAAGAAGTTTAATCGCCGGCAAACGAAAACCCGTGATTTCCCGTAAATCCTGGGTTTGGCCCGTATAGTCGAATGTATACAAAGAAAGTACCCTGTGAGTAAACTCATTTCCCTAACGAATTTTTAAATTATTTTTTCGCCACTAAAACGCATGAGACTTGCAGTTTTCAAAAATGTTTTCATTTTTGATGAGACGCTGAATAAAAGAAGTTTAATCGCCGGCAAACGAAAACTTGCGATTTCCCGTAAATCCCGGACTCGGCCCGTATAGTCAAAAGTATACAAAGAGAGTACCCATGGTGTCAACTCATTTCCCGAACGATTTTTTAAATTATTTTTTCACCACTAAAACGCATGAGACTTGTAGTTTTCAAAAATGTTTTCATTTTTGATGAGACGCTGACTAAAAGAAGTTTAATCGCCGGCAAACGAAATCCTGCGATTTCCCGTAAGTCCCGGACTCGGCCCGTATAGTCAAAAGTATACAAAGAAAGTACCGAGGGAGTAAACTCATTTCCCAAACGATTTTTTAAATTATTATTTCACCACTAAAGCCCATGAGACTTTTATTTTTTAAAATTGTTTTTATTTTTGATGAGACGCTGACTAAAAGAAGTTTAATCGCCGGCAAACGAAAACCCGCGATTTCCCGTAAATCCCGGACTCGGCCCGTATAGTCCAAAGTATACAAAGAAAGTACCCAGGGAGTAAACTCATTTCCCGAACGATTTTTCAAATTATTTTTTCACCACTAAAACGCATGAGACTTGCAGTTTTCAAAAATGTTTTCATTTTTGACGAGACGCTGATTAAAAGAAGTTTAATCGCCGGCAAACGAAAACCAGCGATTTCCCGTAAATCCCGGTCTCGGCCCGTATAGTCAAAAGTATACAAGGAAAGTACCCAGTGAGTAAACTCATTTCCCTAACGAATTTTTAAATTATTTTTTCGCCACTAAAACGCATGAGACTTGCAGTTTTCAAAAATGTTTTCATTTTTGATGAGACGCTGAATAAAAGAAGTTTAATCGCCGGCAAACGAAAACTTGCGATTTCCCGTAAATCCCAGACTCGGCCCGTATAGTCAAAAGTATACAAAGAGAGTACCCATGGTGTTAACTCATTTCCCGAACGATTTTTTAAATTATTTTTTCACCACTAAAACGCATGAGACTTGTAGTTTTCAAAAATGTTTTCATTTTTGATGAGACGCTGACTAAAAGAAGTTTAATCGCCGGCAAACGAAAACCTGCGATTTCCCGTAAGTCCCGGACTCGGCCCGTATAGTCAAAAGTATACAAAGAAAGTACCGAGGGAGTAAACTCATTTCCCAAACGATTTTTTAAATTATTATTTCACCACTAAAGCCCATGAGACTTGTATTTTTTAAAAAAGTTTTCATTTTTGATGAGACGCTGACTAAAAGAAGTTTAATCGCCGGCAAACGAAAACCCGCGATTTCCCGTAAATCCCGGACTCGGCCCGTATAGTCCAAAGTATACAAAGAAAGTACCCAGGGAGTAAACTCATTTCCCGAACGATTTTTCAAATTATTTTTTCACCACTAAAACGCATGAGACTTGTAGTTTTCAAATATGTTTTCATTTTTGATGAGACGGTTAATGAAAGAAGTTTAATCGCCGGCAAACGAAAACCCGTGATTTCCCGTAAATCCTGGGTTTGGCCCGTATAGTCGAATGTATACAAAGAAAGTACCCTGTGAGTAAACTCATTTCCCTAACGAATTTTTAAATTATTTTTTCGCCACTAAAACGCATGAGACTTGCAGTTTTCAAAAATGTTTTCATTTTTGATGAGACGCTGAATAAAAGAAGTTTAATCGCCGGCAAACGAAAACTTGCGATTTCCCGTAAATCCCGGACTCGGCCCGTATAGTCAAAAGTATACAAAGAGAGTACCCATGGTGTCAACTCATTTCCCGAACGATTTTTTAAATTATTTTTTCACCACTAAAACGCATGAGACTTGTAGTTTTCAAAAATGTTTTCATTTTTGATGAGACGCTGACTAAAAGAAGTTTAATCGCCGGCAAACGAAATCCTGCGATTTCCCGTAAGTCCCGGACTCGGCCCGTATAGTCAAAAGTATACAAAGAAAGTACCGAGGGAGTAAACTCATTTCCCAAACGATTTTTTAAATTATTATTTCACCACTAAAGCCCATGAGACTTTTATTTTTTAAAATTGTTTTTATTTTTGATGAGACGCTGACTAAAAGAAGTTTAATCGCCGGCAAACGAAAACCCGCGATTTCCCGTAAATCCCGGACTCGGCCCGTATAGTCCAAAGTATACAAAGAAAGTACCCAGGGAGTAAACTCATTTCCCGAACGATTTTTCAAATTATTTTTTCACCACTAAAACGCATGAGACTTGTAGTTTTCAAATATGTTTTCATTTTTGATGAGACGGTTAATGAAAGAAGTGTAATCGCCGGCAAACGAAAACCCGTGATTTCCCGTAAATCCCGGGTTTGGCCCGTATAGTCGAATGTATACAAAGAAAGTACCCTGTGAGTAAACTCATTTCCCGAACGATTTTTTAAACTATTTTTTCACCACTAAAACGCATGAGACTTGTAGTTTTCAGAAATATTTTCATTTTTGATGAGACGCTTAATGAAGGTTGTTTAATCGCCAGCAAACGAAAACCCGCGATTTCCCGTAAATCCCAGAATCGGCCCGTATAGTCCAAAGTATACAAAGAAAGTACCCTGTGAGTAAACTCATTTCCCGAACGATTTTTTAAATTATTTTTTCACCACTAAAACGCATGAGACTTGTAGTTTTCAGAAATATTTTCATTTTTGATGAGACGCTTAATGAAAGTGGTTTAATCGCCAGCAAACGAAAACCCGCGATTTCCCGTAAATCCCGGGCTTGGCCCGTATAGTCAAAAGTATACAAAGAAAGTACCCTGTGAGTAAACTCATTCTCAAAACGATTTTTTAAATTATCTTTTCACCACTAAAACGCATGAGACTTGTAGTTTTCAAAAATGTTTTCATTTTTGATGAGACGCTGAATAAAAGAAGTTTAATCGCCGGCAAACGAAAACCCGCCATTTCCCGTAAACCCCGGACTTGACCCGTATAGTCAAAAGTATACAAAGAAAGTACCCAGGGAGTAAACTCATTTCCCGAACGATTTTTTATATTATTTTTTTACCACTAAACGCATGAGACTTGTAGTTTTCAAAAATATTTTCATATTTGATGGGACGCTGAATAAAAGAAGTTTAATCGCCGGCAAACGAAAATCCGCGATTTTCCGTAAATCCCGGACTCGGCCCGTAAAGTCAAAAGTATACAAAGAAAGTACCCAGGGAGTAAACTCATTTCCCGAACGATTTTTTAAATTATTTTTTCACCACTAAAAGCATGAGACTTGTAGTTTTCAAAAATGTTTTCATTTTTGATGAGACGCTGACTAAAAGAAGTTTAATCGCCGGCAAACGAAATCCTGCGATTTCCCGTAAGTCCCGGACTCGGCCCGTATAGTCAAAAGTATACAAAGAAAGTACCGAGGGAGTAAACTCATTTCCCAAACGATTTTTTAAATTATTATTTCACCACTAAAGCCCATGAGACTTGTATTTTTTAAAATTGTTTTTATTTTTGATGAGACGCTGACTAAAAGAAGTTTAATCGCCGGCAAACGAAAACCCGCGATTTCCCGTAAATCCCGGACTCGGCCCGTATAGTCCAAAGTATACAAAGAAAGTACCCAGGGAGTAAACTCATTTCCCGAACGATTTTTCAAATTATTTTTTCACCACTAAAACGCATGAGACTTGTAGTTTTCAAATATGTTTTCATTTTTGATGAGACGGTTAATGAAAGAAGTGTAATCGCCGGCAAACGAAAACCCGTGATTTCCCGTAAATCCCGGGTTTGGCCCGTATAGTCGAATGTATACAAAGAAAGTACCCTGTGAGTAAACTCATTTCCCGAACGATTTTTTAAACTATTTTTTCACCACTAAAACGCATGAGACTTGTAGTTTTCAGAAATATTTTCATTTTTGATGAGACGCTTAATGAAGGTGGTTTAATCGCCAGCAAACGAAAACCCGCGATTTCCCGTAAATCCCAGACTCGGCCCGTATAGTCCAAAGTATACAAAGAAAGTACCCTGTGAGTAAACTCATTTCCCGAACGATTTTTTAAATTATTTTTTCACCACTAAAACGCATGAGACTTGTAGTTTTCAGAAATATTTTCATTTTTGATGAGACGCTTAATGAAAGTGGTTTAATCGCCAGCAAACGAAAACCCGCGATTTCCCGTAAATCCCGTCCTTGGCCCGTATAGTCGAATGTATACAAAGAAAGTACCCTGTGAGTAAACTCATTCTCAAAACGATTTTTTAAATTATCTTTTCACCACTAAAACGCATGAGACTTGTAGTTTTCAAAAATGTTTTCATTTTTGATGAGACGCTGAATAAAAGAAGTTTAATCGCCGGCAAACGAAAACCCGCCATTTCCCGTAAACCCCGGACTTGACCCGTATAGTCAAAAGTATACAAAGAAAGTACCCAGGGAGTAAACTCATTTCCCGAACGATTTTTTATATTATTTTTTTACCACTAAACGCATGAGACTTGTAGTTTTCAAAAATATTTTCATATTTGATGGGACGCTGAATAAAAGAAGTTTAATCGCCGGCAAACGAAAATCCGCGATTTTCCGTAAATCCCGGACTCGGCCCGTAAAGTCAAAAGTATACAAAGAAAGTACCCAGGGAGTAAACTCATTTCCCGAACGATTTTTTAAATTATTTTTTCACCACTAAAACGCATGAGACTTGTAGTTTTCAAAATGTTTTCATTTTTGATGAGACGCTTAATGAAAGAGGTTTAATCGCCGGCAAACGAAATCCCGTGTTTTCCCGAAAATCCGGGGCTTGGCCCGTATAGTCGAATGTATACAAAGAAAGTACCCAGGGAGTAAACTCATTTCCAGAACGATTTTTTAAATTATTTTTTCACCACTAAAACGCATAAGACTTGTAGTTTTTAAAAATGTTTTCATTTTTGATGAGACGCTGAATAAAAGAAGTTTAATCGCCGGCAAACGAAAACCCGCAATTTCCCGTAAATCCCGGGCTTGGCCCGTATAGTCAAAAGTATACAAAGAAAGTACCCTGTGAGTAAACTCATTCTCAAAACGATTTTTTAAATTATCTTTTCACCACTAAAACGCATGAGACTTGTAGTTTTCAAAAATGTTTTCATTTTTGATGAGACGCTGAATAAAAGAAGTTTAATCGCCGGCAAACGAAAACCCGCCATTTCCCGTAAACCCCGGACTTGACCCGTATAGTCAAAAGTATACAAAGGAAGTACCCAGGGAGTAAACTCATTTCCCGAACGATTTTTTATATTATTTTTTTACCACTAAACGCATGAGACTTGTAGTTTTCAAAAATATTTTCATATTTGATGGGACGCTGAATAAAAGAAGTTTAATCGCCGGCAAACGAAAATCCGCGATTTTCCGTAAATCCCGGACTCGGCCCGTAAAGTCAAAAGTATACAAAGAAAGTACCCAGGGAGTAAACTCATTTCCCGAACGATTTTTTAAATTATTTTTTCACCACTAAAACGCATGAGACTTGTAGTTTTCAAAAATGTTTTCATTTTTGATGAGACGCTTAATGAAAGAGGTTTAATCGCCGGCAAACGAAATCCCGTGTTTTCCCGAAAATCCGGGGCTTGGCCCGTATAGTCGAATGTATACAAAGAAAGTACCCAGGGAGTAAACTCATTTCCAGAACGATTTTTTAAATTATTTTTTCACCACTAAAACGCATAAGACTTGTAGTTTTTAAAAATATTTTCATATTTGATGGGACGCTGAATAAAAGAAGTTTAATCGCCGGCAAACGAAAATCCGCGATTTTCCGTAAATCCCGGACTCGGCCCGTAAAGTCAAAAGTATACAAAGAAAGTACCCAGGGAGTAAACTCATTTCCCGAACGATTTTTTAAATTATTTTTTCACCACTAAAACGCGTGAGACTTGTAGTTTTCAAAAATGTTTTCATTTTTGATGAGACGCTTAATGAAAGAGGTTTAATCGCCGGCAAACGAAATCCCGTGTTTTCCCGAAAATCCGGGGCTTGGCCCGTATAGTCGAATGTATACAAAGAAAGTACCCAGGGAGTAAACTCATTTCCAGAACGATTTTTTAAATTATTTTTTCACCACTTAAACGCATGAGACTTGTAGTTTTTAGAAATGTTTTCATTTTTGATGAGACGCTGAATAAAAGAAGTTTAATCGCCGGCAAACGAAAACCTGCAATTTCCCGTAAATCCTGGACTCGGCCCGTATTGTCAAAAGTATACAAAGAAAGTACCCAGGCAGTAAACTCATTTCCCAAACGATTTTTTAAATTATTATTTCACCACTAAAGCCCATGAGACTTGTAGTTTTTAAAAATGTTTTCATTTTTGATGAGACGCTGAATAAAAGAAGTTTAATCGCCGGCAAGCGAAAACCCGCGATTTCCCGTAAATCCCGAAATCGGCCCGTATAGTTAAAAGTATACAAGGAAAGTACCCAGTGAGTAAACTCATTTCCCGAACGAATTTTTAAAATATTTTTTCACCACTAAAACGTATGAGACTTGCAGTTTTCAAAAATGTTTTCATTTTTGATGAGACGCTGAATAAAAGAAGTTTAATCGCCGGCAAACGAAAACCTGCGATTTCCCGTAAATCCCGGACTCGGCCCGTATAGTCAAAAGTATACAAAAAAAGTACCCAGGGTGTAAACTCATTTCCCGAACGATTTTTTAAATTATTTTTTCACCACCACAACGCATGAGACTTGTAGTTTTCAAAAATGTTTTCCTTTTTGATGAGACGCTGAATAAAAGAAGTTTAATCGCCGGCAAACGAAAACCTGCGATTTTTCGTAAATCCCGTACTCGGCCCGTATAGTCAAAAGTATACAAAGAAAGTAACCAGGGAGTAAACTCATTTCCCAAACGATTTTTTAAATTATTATTTCACCACTAAAGCCCATGAGACTTGTAGTTTTTAAAAATGTTTTCATTTTTGATGAGACGCTGAATAAAAGAAGTTTAATCGCCGGCAAACGAAAACCCGCAATTTCCCGTAAATCCCGGTCTCGGCCCGAATAGTCAAAAGTATACAAGGAAAGTACCCAGTGAGTAAACTCATTTCCTTAACGAATTTTTAAATTATTTTTTCACCACTAAAACGCATGAGACTTGTAGTTTTCAAAAATGTTTTCATTTTTGATGAGACGCTGAATAAAAGAAGTTTAATTGCCGGCAAACGAAAACCTGCGATTTCCCGTAAATCCCGGCTTGGCCCGTATAGTCAAAAGTATACAAGGAAAGTACCCAGTGAGTAAACTCATTTCCCTAACGAATTTTTAAATTATTTTTTCACCACTAAAACGCATGAGACTTGTAGTTTTCAAAAATGTTTTCATTTTTGATGAGACGCTGAATAAAAGAAGTTTAATCGCCGGCAAACGAAAACCTGCGATTTTCCGTAAGTCCCGGACTCGGCCCGTATAGTCAAAGGTATACAAAGAAAGTACCGAGGGAGTAAACTCATTTCCCAAACGATTTTTTAAATTATTATTTCACCACTAAAGCCCATGAGACTTGTATTTTTTAAAAATGTTTTCATTTTTGATGAGACGCTGAATAAAAGAAGTTTAATCGCCGGCAAACGAAAACCCGCGATTTCCCGTAAATCCCGGACTCGGCCCGTATAGTCAAAAGTATACAAGGAAAGTACCCAGTGAGTAAAATCATTTCCCGAACGAATTTTTAAATTATTTCTTCACCACTAAAACGCATGAGACTTGTAGTTTTCAGAAATGTTTTCATTTTTGATGAGACGCTTAATGAAATTGGTTTAATTGCCGGCAAACGAAAACCTGCGATTTCCCGTAAATCCCGGACTCGGCCCGTATAGTCAAAGGTATACAAAGAAAGTACCGAGGGAGTAAACTCATTTCCCAAACGATTTTTTAAATTATTATTTCACCACTAAAGCCCATGAGACTTGTATTTTTTAAAAATGTTTTCATTTTTGATGAGATGCTGAATAAAAGAAGTTTAATCGCCGGCAAACGAAAACCCGCGATTTCCCGTAAATCCCGGACTCGGCCCGTATAGTCAAAAGTATACAAGGAAAGTACCCAGTGAGTAAACTCATTTCCCGAACGAATTTTTAAATTATTTCTTCACCACTAAAACGCATGAGACTTGTAGTTTTCAGAAACGTTTTCATTTTTGATGAGACGCTTAATGAAAGTGGTTTAATCGCCGGCAAACGAAAACCTGCGATTTTCCGTAAATCCCGGACTCGGCCCGTATAGTCAAAAGTATACAAAGATAGTACCCAGGGAGTAAACTCATTTCCAGAACGATTTTTTAAATTATTTTTTCACCACTAAAACGCATAAGACTTGTAGTTTTTAAAAATGTTTTCATTTTTGATGAGACGCTGAATAAAAGAAGTTTAATCGCCGGCAAACGAAAACCCGCGATTTCCCGTAAATCCCGGGCTTGGCCCGTATAGTCAAAAGTATATAAACAAAATACCCAGGGAGTAAACTCATTTCTCGAACGATTTTTTAAATTACTTTTTCACCACTAAAACGCATGAGACTTGTAGTTTTTAAAAATGTTTTCATTTTTGATGAGACGCTGAATAAAAGAAGTTTAATCGCCGGCAAACGAAAACCTGCGATTTCCCGTAAATCCTGGACTCGGCCCGTATAGTCAAAAGTATACAAAGAAAGTACCGAGGGAGTAAACTCATTTCCCAAACGATTTTTTAAATTATTATTTCACCACTAAAGCCCATGAGACTTGTATTTTTTAAAAATGTTTTCATTTTTGATGAGACGCTGAATAAAAGAAGTTTAATCGCCGGCAAACGAAAACCCGCGATTTCCCGTAAATCCCGGACTCGGCCCGTATAGTCAAAAGTATACAAGGAAAGTACCCAGGGAGTAAACTCATTTCCCGAACGAATTTTTAAATTATTTCTTCACCACTTAAACGCATGAGACTTGTAGTTTTTAGAATTGTTTTCATTTTTGATGAGACGCTTAATGAAAGTGGTTTAATCGCCGGCAAACGAAAACCTGCGATTTCCCGTAAATCCCGGACTCGGCCCGTATAGTCAAAAGTATACAAAGAAAGTACCCAGGGAGTAAACTCATTTCCAGAACGATTTTTTAAATTATTTTTTCACCACTAAAACGCATAAGACTTGTATTTTTTAAAAATGTTTTCATTTTTGATGAGACGCTGAATAAAAGAAGTTTAATCGCCGGCAAACGAAAACCCGCGATTTCCCGTAAATCCCGGCCTTGGCCCGTATAGTCAAAAGTATATAAAGAAAGTACCCAGGGAGTAAACTCATTTCCCGAACGATTTTTTAAATTACTTTTTCACCACTAAAACGCATGAGACTTGTAGTTTTTAAAAATGTTTTCATTCTTGATGAGACGTTGAATAAAAGAAGTGTAATCGCCGGCAAACGAAAACCCGCGATTTCCCGTAAATCCCGGGTTTGGCCCGTATAGTCGAATGTATACAAAGAAAGTACCCTGTGAGTAAACTCATTTCCCGAACGATTTTTTAAACTATTTTTTCACCACTAAAACGCATGAGACTTGTAGTTTTCAGAAATATTTTCATTTTTGATGAGACGCTTAATGAAGGTGGTTTAATCGCCAGCAAACGAAAAGCCGCGATTTCCCGTAAATCCCAGACTCGGCCCGTATAGTCCAAAGTATACAAAGAAAGTACCCTGTGAGTAAACTCATTCTCAAAACGATTTTTTAAATTATCTTTTCACCACTAAAACGCATGAGACTTGTAGTTTTCAAAAATGTTTTCATTTTTGATGAGACGCTGAATAAAAGAAGTTTAATCGCCGGCAAACGAAAACCCGCCATTTCCCGTAAACCCCGGACTTGACCCGTATAGTCAAAAGTATACAAAGAAAGTACCCAGGGAGTAAACTCATTTCCCGAACGATTTTTTATATTATTTTTTTACCACTAAACGCATGAGACTTGTAGTTTTCAAAAATATTTTCATATTTGATGGGACGCTGAATAAAAGAAGTTTAATCGCCGGCAAACGAAAATCCGCGATTTTCCGTAAATCCCGGACTCGGCCCGTAAAGTCAAAAGTATACAAAGAAAGTACCCAGGGAGTAAACTCATTTCCCGAACGATTTTTTAAATTATTTTTTCACCACTAAAACGCATGACACTTGTAATTTTCAAAAATGTTTTCATTTTTGATGAGACGCTTAATGAAAGAGGTTTAATCGCCGGCAAACGAAATCCCGTGTTTTCCCGAAAATCCGGGGCTTGGCCCGTATAGTCGAATGTATACAAAGAAAGTACCCAGGGAGTAAACTCATTTCCAGAACGATTTTTTAAATTACTTTTTCACCACTAAAACGCATAAGACTTGTAGTTTTTAAAAATGTTTTCATTTTTGATGAGACGCTGAATAAAAGAAGTTTAATGGCCGGCAAACGAAAACCCGCAATTTCCCGTAAATCCCGGGCTTGGCCCGTATAGTCAAAAGTATACAAAGAAAGTACCCAGGGAGTAAACTCATTTCCCCAACGATTTTTTAAATTACTTTTTCACCACTTAAACGCATGAGACTTGTAGTTTTTAGAAATGTTTTCATTTTTGATGAGACGCTGAATAAAAGAAGTTTAATCGCCGGCAAACGAAAACCTGCGATTTCCCGTAAATCCTGGACTCGGCCCGTATTGTCAAAAGTATACAAAGAAAGTACCCAGGCAGTAAACTCATTTCCCAAACGATTTTTTAAATTATTATTTCACCACTAAAGCCCATGAGACTTGTAGTTTTTAAAAATGTTTTCATTTTTGATGAGACGCTGAATAAAAGAAGTTTAATCGCCGGCAAACGAAAACCCGCGATTTCCCGTAAATCCCGGACTCGGCCCGTATAGTTAAAAGTATACAAGGAAAGTACCCAGTGAGTAAACTCATTTCCCGAACGAATTTTTAAAATATTTTTTCACCACTAAAACGTATGAGACTTGCAGTTTTCAAAAATGTTTTCATTTTTGATGAGACGCTGAATAAAAGAAGTTTAATCACCGGCAAACGAAAACCTGCGATTTCCCGTAAATCCCGGACTCGGCCCGTATAGTCAAAAGTATACAAAGAAAGTACCCAGGGTGTAAACTCATTTCCCGAACGATTTTTTAAATTATTTTTTCACCACCACAACGCATGAGACTTGTAGTTTTCAAAAATGTTTTCCTTTTTGATGAGACGCTGAATAAAAGAAGTTTAATCGCCGGCAAACGAAAACCTGCGATTTTCCGTAAATCCCGTACTCGGCCCGTATAGTCAAAAGTATACAAAGAAAGTACCCAGGGAGTAAACTCATTTCCCAAACGATTTTTTAAATTATTATTTCACCACTAAAGCCCATGAGACTTGTAGTTTTTAAAAATGTTTTCATTTTTGATGAGACGCTGAATAAAAGAAGTTTAATCGCCGGCAAACGAAAACCCGCAATTTCCCGTAAATCCCGGTCTCGGCCCGAATAGTCAAAAGTATACAAGGAAAGTACCCAGTGAGTAAACTCATTTCCTTAACGAATTTTTAAATTATTTTTTCACCACTAAAACGCATGAGACTTGTAGTTTTCAAAAATGTTTTCATTTTTGATGAGACGCTGAATAAAAGAAGTTTAATCGCCGGCAAACGAAAACCTGCGATTTCCCGTAAATCCCGGCTTGGCCCGTATAGTCAAAAGTATACAAGGAAAGTACCCAGTGAGTAAACTCATTTCCCTAACGAATTTTTAAATTATTTTTTCACCACTAAAACGCATGAGACTTGTAGTTTTCAAAAATGTTTTCATTTTTGATGAGACGCTGAATAAAAGAAGTTTAATCGCCGGCAAACGAAAACCTGCGATTTTCCGTAAGTCCCGGACTCGGCCCGTATAGTCAAAGGTATACAAAGAAAGTACCGAGGGAGTAAACTCATTTCCCAAACGATTTTTTAAATTATTATTTCACCACTAAAGCCCATGAGACTTGTATTTTTTAAAAATGTTTTCATTTTTGATGAGACGCTGAATAAAAGAAGTTTAATCGCCGGCAAACGAAAACCCGCGATTTCCCGTAAATCCCGGACTCGGCCCGTATAGTCAAAAGTATACAAGGAAAGTACCCAGTGAGTAAACTCATTTCCCGAACGAATTTTTAAATTATTTCTTCACCACTAAAACGCATGAGACTTGTAGTTTTCAGAAATGTTTTCATTTTTGATGAGACGCTTAATGAAAGTGGTTTAATCGCCGGCAAACGAAAACCTGCGATTTCCCGTAAATCCCGGACTCGGCCCGTATAGTCAAAAGTATACAAAGAAAGTACCCAGGGAGTAAACTCATTTCCAGAACGATTTTTTAAATTATTTTTTCACCACTAAAACGCATAAGACTTGTAGTTTTTAAAAATGTTTTCATTTTTGATGAGACGCTGAATAAAAGAAGTTTAATCGCCGGCAAACGAAAACCTGCGATTTCCCGTAAATCCTGGACTCGGCCCGTATAGTCAAAAGTATACAAAGAAAGTACCGAGGGAGTAAACTCATTTCCCAAACGATTTTTTAAATTATTATTTCACCACTAAAGCCCATGAGACTTGTATTTTTTAAAAATGTTTTCATTTTTGATGAGACGCTGAATAAAAGAAGTTTAATCGCCGGCAAACGAAAACCCGCGATTTCCCGTAAATCCCGGACTCGGCCCGTATAGTCAAAAGTATACAAAGAAAGTACCCAGGGAGTAAACTCATTTCCAGAACGATTTTTTAAATTATTTTTTCACCACTAAAACGCATGAGACTTGTAGTTTTTAAAAATGTTTTCATTCTTGATGAGACGTTGAATAAAAGAAGTTTAATCGCCGGCAAACGAAAACCTGCGATTTCCCGTAAATCCTGGACTCGGCCCGTATAGTCAAAAGTATACAAAGAAAGTACCCAGGGAGTAAACTCATTTCCCAAACGATTTTTTAAATTGTTATTTCACTACTAAAGCCCATGAGACTTGTAGTTTTTAAAAATGTTTTCATTTTTGATGAGACGCTGAATAAAAGAAGTTTAATCGCCGGCAAACGAAAACCCGCAATTTCCCGTAAATCCCGGTCTCGGCCCGAATAGTCAAAAGTATACAAGGAAAGTACCCAGTGAGTAAACTCATTTCCTTAACGAATTTTTAAATTATTTTTTCACCACTAAAACGCATGAGACTTGTAGTTTTCAAAAATGTTTTCATTTTTGATGAGACGCTGAATAAAAGAAGTTTAATCGCCGGCAAACGAAAACCTGCGATTTACCGTAAATCCCGGCTTGGCCCGTATAGTCAAAAGTATACAAGGAAAGTACCCAGTGAGTAAACTCATTTCCCTAACGAATTTTTAAATTATTTTTTCACCACTAAAACGCATGAGAATTGTAGTTTTTAAAAATGTTTTCATTTTTGATGAGACGCTGAATAAAAGAAGTTTAATCGCCGGCAAACGAAAACCTGCGATTTTCCGTAAGTCCCGGACTCGGCCCGTATAGTCAAAGGTATACAAAGAAAGTACCGAGGGAGTAAACTCATTTCCCAAACGATTTTTTAAATTATTATTTCACCACTAAAGCCCATGAGACTTGTATTTTTTAAAAATGTTTTCATTTTTGATGAGACGCTGAATAAAAGAAGTTTAATCGCCGGCAAACGAAAACCCGCGATTTCCCGTAAATCCCGGACTCGGCCCGTATAGTCAAAAGTATACAAGGAAAGTACCCAGTGAGTAAACTCATTTCCCGAACGAATTTTTAAATTATTTCTTCACCACTAAAACGCATGAGAGTTGTAGTTTTCAGAAATGTTTTCATTTTTGATGAAACGCTTAATGAAAGTGGTTTAATCGCCGGCAAACGAAAACCTGCGATTTCCCGTAAATCCCGGACTCGGCCCGTATAGTCAAAAGTATACAAAGAAAGTACCCAGGGAGTAAACTTATTTCCAGAACGATTTT
This sequence comes from Hydractinia symbiolongicarpus, assembly GCF_029227915.1. Taxonomy (NCBI): domain Eukaryota; kingdom Metazoa; phylum Cnidaria; class Hydrozoa; order Anthoathecata; family Hydractiniidae; genus Hydractinia; species Hydractinia symbiolongicarpus. The sequence continues at coordinate 883,746 of NC_079875.1, read as the reverse complement.
TTAAATTATTTTTTCATCACTAAAACGCATAAGACTTGTAGTTTTTAAAAATGTTTTCATTTTTGATGAGACGCTGAATAAAAGAAGTTTAATCGCCGGCAAACGAAAACCCGCGATTTCCCGTAAATCCCGGGCTTGGCCCGTATAGTCAAAAGTATATAAAGAAAGTACCCAGGGAGTAAATTCATTTCCCGAACGATTTTTTAAATTATTTCTTCACCACTAAAACGCATGAGACTTGTAGTTTTTAGAATTGTTTTCATTTTTGATGAGACGCTTAATGAAAGTGGTTTAATCGCCGGCAAACGAAAACCTGCGATTTCCCGTAAATCCCGGACTCGGCCCGTATAGTCAAAAGTATACAAAGAAAGTACCCAGGGAGTAAACTCATTTTCAGAACGATTTTTTAAATTATTTTTTCACCACTAAAACGCATAAGACTTGTAGTTTTTAAAAATGTTTTCATTTTTGATGAGACGCTGAATAAAAGAAGTTTAATCGCCGGCAAACGAAAACCCGCGATTTCCCGTAAATCCCGGGCTTGGCCCGTATAGTCAAAAGTATATAAAGAAAGTACCCAGGGAGTAAACTCATTTCCCGAACGATTTTTTAAATTACTTTTTCACCACTAAAACGCATGAGACTTGTAGTTTTTAAAAATGTTTTCATTCTTGATGAGACGTTGAATAAAAGAAGTTTAATCGCCGGCAAACGAAAACCTGCGATTTCCCGTAAATCCTGGACTCGGCCCGTATAGTCAAAAGTATACAAAGAAAGTACCCAGGGAGTAAACTCATTTCCCAAACGATTTTTTAAATTATTATTTCACTACTAAAGCCCATGAGACTTGCAGTTTTTGAAAATGTTTTTATTTTTGATGAGACGCTGAATAAAAGAAGTTTAATCGCCGGCAAACGAAAACCCGCGATTTCCCGTAAATCCCAGACTCGGTCCGTATAGTTAAAAGTATACAAGGAAAGTACCCAGTGAGTAAACTCATTTCCTGAACGAATTTTTAAATTATTTTTTCACCACTAAAACGTAAGAGACTTGTAGTTTTTAAAAATGTTTTCATTTTTGATGAAACGCTGAATAAAAGAAGTTTAATCGCCGGCAAACGAAAACCCGCGATTTCCCGTAAATCCCGGGCTTGGCCCGTATAGTCAAAAGTATATAAAGAAAGTACCCAGGGAGTAAACTCATTTCCCGAACGATTTTTTAAATTACTTTTTCACCACTAAAGCGCATGAGACTTGTAGATTTTAAAAATGTTTTCATTTTTGATGAGACGCTTAATGAAAGAGGTTTAATCGCCGGCAAACGAAATCCCGCGATTTCCCGTAAATCCCGGGCTTGGCCCGTATAGACGAATGAATACAAAGAAAGTACCCAGGGAGTAAACTCATTTCCCGAACGATTTTTTAATTTTTTTTTCACCACTAAAACGCATGAGACTTGTAGTTTTCAAATATGTTTTCATTTTTGATGAGACGGTTAATGAAAGAAATTTAATCGCCGGCAAACGAAAACCCGCGATTTCCCGTAAATCCCGGGTTTGGCCCGTATAGTCCAAAGTATACAAAGAAAGTACCGAGGGAGTAAACTCATTTCCCGAACGATTTTTTAAATTATTTTTTCACCACTAAAACGCATGAGACTTGTAGTTTTTAAAAATGTTTTCATTTTTGATGAGACGCTTAATGAAAGAGGTTTAATCGCCGGCAAACGAAATCCCGCGATTTCCCGTAAATCCCGGGCTTGGCCCGTATAGACGAATGTATACAAAGAAAGTACCCAGGGAGTAAACTCATTTCCCGAACGATTTTTTAAATTATTTTTTCGCCACTAAAACGCATGAGACTTGCAGTTTCCAAAAATGTTTTCATTTTTGATGAGACGCTGAATAAAAGAAGTTTAATCGCCGGCAAACGAAAACCCGCGATTTCCCGTAAATCCCGGACTCGGCCCGTATAGTCAAAAGTATACAAGGAAAGTACCCAGTGAGTAAACTCATTTCCCGAACGAATTTTTAAATTATTTCTTCACCACTAAAACGCATGAGACTTGTAGTTTTCAGAAATGTTTTCATTTTTGATGAGACGCTTAATGAAAGTGGTTTAATCGCCGGCAAACGAAAACCTGCGATTTCCCGTAAATCCCGGACTCGGCCCGTATAGTCAAAAGTATACAAAGAAAGTACCCAGGGAGTAAACTTATTTCCAGAACGATTTTTTAAATTATTTTTTCATCACTAAAACGCATAAGACTTGTAGTTTTTAAAAATGTTTTCATTTTTGATGAGACGCTGAATAAAAGAAGTTTAATCGCCGGCAAACGAAAACCCGCGATTTCCCGTAAATCCCGGGCTTGGCCCGTATAGTCAAAAGTATATAAAGAAAGTACCCAGGGAGTAAATTCATTTCCCGAACGATTTTTTAAATTATTTCTTCACCACTAAAACGCATGAGACTTGTAGTTTTTAGAATTGCTTTCATTTTTGATGAGACGCTTAATGAAAGTGGTTTAATCGCCGGCAAACGAAAACCTGCGATTTCCCGTAAATCCCGGACTCGGCCCGTATAGTCAAAAGTATACAAAGAAAGTACCCAGGGAGTAAACTCATTTTCAGAACGATTTTTTAAATTATTTTTTCACCACTAAAACGCATAAGACTTGTAGTTTTTAAAAATGTTTTCATTTTTGATGAGACGCTGAATAAAAGAAGTTTAATCGCCGGCAAACGAAAACCCGCGATTTCCCGTAAATCCCGGGCTTGGCCCGTATAGTCAAAAGTATATAAAGAAAGTACCCAGGGAGTAAACTCATTTCCCGAACGATTTTTTAAATTACTTTTTCACCACTAAAACGCATGAGACTTGTAGTTTTTAAAAATGTTTTCATTCTTGATGAGACGTTGAATAGAAGAAGTTTAATCGCCGGCAAACGAAAACCTGCGATTTCCCGTAAATCCTGGACTCGGCCCGTATAGTCAAAAGTATACAAAGAAAGTACCCAGGGAGTAAACTCATTTCCCAAACGATTTTTTAAATTATTATTTCACTACTAAAGCCCATGAGACTTGTAGTTTTTGAAAATGTTTTTATTTTTGATGAGACGCTGAATAAAAGAAGTTTAATCGCCGGCAAACGAAAACCCGCGATTTCCCGTAAATCCCGGGCTTGGCCCGTATAGTCAAAAGTATATAAAGAAAGTACCCAGGGAGTAAACTCATTTCCCGAACGATTTTTTAAATTACTTTTTCACCACTAAAGCGCATGAGACTTGTAGATTTTAAAAATGTTTTCATTTTTGATGAGACGCTGAATAAAAGAAGTTTAATCGCCGGCAAACGAAAACCTGCGATTTCCCGTAAATCCTGGACTCGGCCCGTATAGTCAAAAGTATACAAAGAAAGTACCGAGGGAGTAAACTCATTACCCAAACGATTTTTTACAATATTATTTCACCACTAAAGCCCATGAGACTTGTATTTTTTAAAAATGTTTTCATTTTTGATGAGACGCTGAATAAAAGAAGTTTAATCGCCGGCAAACGAAAACCCGCAATTTCCCGTAAATCCCGAACTCGGCCCGTATAGTCCAAAGTATACAAAGAAAGTACCCAGGGAGTAAACTCATTTCCCGAACGATTTTTTAAATTATTTTTTCACCACTAAAACGCATGAGAATTGTAGTTTTCAAAAATGTTTTCATTTTTGATGAGACGCTTAATGAAAGAGGTTTAATCGCCGGCAAACGAAATCCCGCGATTTCCCGTAAATCCCGGGCTTGGCCCGTATAGACGAATGAATACAAAGAAAGTACCCAGGGAGTAAACTCATTTCCCGAACGATTTTTTAATTTTTTTTTTCACCACTAAAACGCATGAGACTTGTAGTTTTCAAATATGTTTTCATTTTTGATGAGACGGTTAATGAAAGAAATTTAATCGCCGGCAAACGAAAACCCGCGATTTCCCGTAAATCCCGGGTTTGGCCCGTATAGTCCAAAGTATACAAAGAAAGTACCGAGGGAGTAAACTCATTTCCCGAACGATTTTTTAAATTATTTTTTCACCACTAAAACGCATGAGACTTGTAGTTTTTAAAAATGTTTTCATTTTTGATGAGACGCTTAATGAAAGAGGTTTAATCGCCGGCAAACGAAATCCCGCGATTTCCCGTAAATCCCGGGCTTGGCCCGTATAGACGAATGTATACAAAGAAAGTACCCAGGGAGTAAACTCATTTCCCGAACGATTTTTTAAATTATTTTTTCGCCACTAAAACGCATGAGACTTGCAGTTTCCAAAAATGTTTTCATTTTTGATGAGACGCTGAATAAAAGAAGTTTAATCGCCGGCAAACGAAAACTTGCGATTTCCCGTAAATCTCGGACTCGGCCCGTATAGTCAAAAGTATACAAAGAGAGTACCCATGGTGTTAACTCATTTTCCGAACGATTTTTTAAATTATTTTTTCACCACTAAAATGCAGGAGACTTGTAGTTTTCAAAAATGTTTTCATTTTTGATGAGACGCTGAATAAAAGAAGTTTAATCGCCGGCAAACGAAAACCTGCGATTTCCCGTAAGTCCCAGACTCGGCCCGTATAGTCAAAAGTATACAAAGAAAGTACCGAGGGAGTAAACTCATTACCCAAACGATTTTTTAAAATGTTATTTCACCACTAAAGCCCATGAGACTTGTATTTTTTAAAAATGTTTTCATTTTTGATGAGACGCTGACTAAAAGAAGTTTAATCGCCGGCAAACGAAAGCCCGCGATTTTCCGTAAATCCCGAACTCGGCCTGTATAGTCCAAAGTATACAAAGAAAGTACCCAGGGAGTAAACTCATTTCCCGAACGATTTTTTAAATTATTTTTTCACCACTAAAACGCATGAGACTTGTAGTTTTCAAAAATGTTTTCATTTTTGATGAGACGCTTAATGAAAGAGGTTTAATCGCCGGCAAACGAAATCCCGCGATTTCCCGTAAATCCCGGGCTTGGCCCGTATAGACAAATGTATACAAAGAAAGTACCGAGGGAGTAAACTCATTTCCCAAACGATTTTTTAAATTATTATTTCACCACTAAAGCCCATGAGACTTGTATTTTTTAAAAATGTTTTCATTTTTGATGAGACGCTGAATAAAAGAAGTTTAATCGCCGGCAAACGAAAACCCGCGATTTCCCGTAAATCCCGGACTCGGCCCGTATAGTCAAAAGTATACAAGGAAAGTACCCAGTGAGTAAACTCATTTCCCGAACGAATTTTTAAATTATTTCTTCACCACTAAAACGCATGAGACTTGTAGTTTTCAGAAATGTTTTCATTTTTGATGAGACGCTTAATGAAAGTGGTTTAATCGCCGGCAAACGAAAACCTGCGATTTCCCGTAAATCCCGGACTCGGCCCGTATAGTCAAAAGTATACAAAGAAAGTACCCAGGGAGTAAACTTATTTCCAGAACGATTTTTTAAATTATTTTTTCACCACTAAAACGCATAAGACTTGTAGTTTTTAAAAATGTTTTCATTTTTGATGAGACGCTGAATAAAAGAAGTTTAATCGCCGGCAAACGAAAACCCGCGATTTCCCGTAAATCCCGGGCTTGGCCCGTATAGTCAAAAGTATATAAAGAAAGTACCCAGGGAGTAAATTCATTTCCCGAACGATTTTTTAAATTACTTTTTCACCACTAAAACACATGAGACTTGTAGTTTTTAAAAATGTTTTCATTTTTGATGAGACGCTGAATAAAAGAAGTTTAATCGCCGGCAAACGAAAACCTGCGATTTCCCGTAAATCCTGGACTCGGCCCGTATAGTCAAAAGTATACAAAGAAAGTACCGAGGGAGTAAACTCATTTCCCAAACGATTTTTTAAATTATTATTTCACCACTAAAGCCCATGAGACTTGTATTTTTTAAAAATGTTTTCATTTTTGATGAGACGCTGAATAAAAGAAGTTTAATCGCCGGCAAACGAAAACCCGCGATTTCCCGTAAATCCCGGACTCGGCCCGTATAGTCAAAAGTATACAAGGAAAGTACCCAGTGAGTAAACTCATTTCCCGAACGAATTTTTAAATTATTTCTTCACCACTAAAACGCATGAGACTTGTAGTTTTTAGAATTGTTTTCATTTTTGATGAGACGCTTAATGAAAGTGGTTTAATCGCCGGCAAACGAAAACCTGCGATTTCCCGTAAATCCCGGACTCGGCCCGTATAGTCAAAAGTATACAAAGAAAGTACCCAGGGAGTAAACTCATTTCCAGAACGATTTTTTAAATTATTTTTTCACCACTAAAACGCATAAGACTTGTAGTTTTTAAAAATGTTTTCATTTTTGATGAGACGCTGAATAAAAGAAGTTTAATCGCCGGCAAACGAAAACCCGCGATTTCCCGTAAATCCCGGGCTTGGCCCATATAGTCAAAAGTATATAAAGAAAGTACCCAGGGAGTAAACTCATTTCCCGAACGATTTTTTAAATTACTTTTTCACCACTAAAACGCATGAGACTTGTAGTTTTTAAAAATGTTTTCATTCTTGATGAGACGTTGAATAAAAGAAGTTTAATCGCCGGCAAACGAAAACATGCGATTTCCCGTAAATCCTGGACTCGGCCCGTATAGTCAAAAGTATACAAAGAAAGTACCCAGGGAGTAAACTCATTTCCCAAACGATTTTTTAAATTATTACTTCACTACTAAAGCCCATGAGACTTGTAGTTTTTGAAAATGTTTTTATTTTTGATGAGACGCTGAATAAAAGAAGTTTAATCGCCGGCAAACGAAAACCCGCGATTTCCCGTAAATCCCAGACTCGGTCCGTATAGTTAAAAGTATACAAGGAAAGTACCCAGTGAGTAAACTCATTTCCCGAACGAATTTTTAAATTATTTTTTCACCACTAAAACGTAAGAGACTTGTAGTTTTTAAAAATGTTTTCATTTTTGATGAAACGCTGAATAAAAGAAGTTTAATCGCCGGCAAACGAAAACCCGCGATTTCCCGTAAATCCCGGGCTTGGCCCGTATAGTCAAAAGTATATAAAGAAAGTACCCAGGGAGTAAACTCATTTCCCGAACGATTTTTTAAATTACTTTTTCACCACTAAAGCGCATGAGACTTGTAGATTTTAAAAATGTTTTCATTTTTGATGAGACGCTGAATAAAAGAAGTTTAATCGCCGGCAAACGAAAACCTGCGATTTCCCGTAAATCCTGGACTCGGCCCGTATAGTCAAAAGTATACAAAGAAAGTACCCAGGGAGTAAACTCATTTCCCAAACGATTTTTTAAATTATTATTTCACTACTAAAGCCCATGAGACTTGTAGTTTTTAAAAATGTTTTTATTTTTGATGAGACGCTGAATAAAAGAAGTTTAATCGCCGGCAAACGAAAACCCGCGATTTCCCGTAAATCCCAGACTCGGTCCGTATAGTTAAAAGTATACAAGGAAAGTACCCAGTGAGTAAACTCATTTCCCGAACGAATTTTTAAATTATTTTTTCACCACTAAAACGTAAGAGACTTGCAGTTTTCAAAAATGTTTTCATTTTTGATGAGACGCTGAATAAAAGAAGTTTAATCGCCGCCAAACGAAAACCTGCGATTTCCCGTTAATCCCGGACTCGGCCCGTATAGTCAAAATTATACAAAGAAAGTACCCAGGGTGTAAACTCATTTCCCGAACGATTTTTTAAATTATTTTTTCACCACTAAAACGCATGAGACTTGTAGTTTTCAAAAATGTTTTCCTTTTTGATGAGACGCTGAATAAAAGAAGTTTAATCGCCGGCAAACGAAAACCTGCGATTTCCCGTAAATCCCGTACTCGGCCCGTATAGTCAAAAGAATACAAAGAAATTACCCAGCGAGTAAACTCATTTCCCAAACGATTTTTTAAATTATTATTTCACCACTAAAGCCCATGAGACTTGTAGTTTTTAAAAATGTTTTCATTTTTGATGAGACGCTGAATAAAAGAAGTTTAATCGCCGGCAAACGAAAACTTCCGATTTCCCGTAAATCTCGGACTCGGCCCGTATAGTCAAAAGTATACAAAGAGAGTACCCATGGTGTTAACTCATTTTCCGAACGATTTTTTAAATTATTTTTTCACCACTAAAACGCATGAGACTTGTAGTTTTCAAAAATGTTTTCATTTTTGATGAGACGCTGAATAAAAGAAGTTTAATCGCCGGCAAACGAAAACCTGCGATTTCCCGTAAGTCCCGGACTCGGCCCGTATAGTCAAAAGTATACAAAGAAAGTACCGAGGGAGTAAACTCATTACCCAAACGATTTTTTAAAATATTATTTCACCACTAAAGCCCATGAGACTTGTATTTTTTAAAAATGTTTTCATTTTTGATGAGACGCTGACTAAAAGAAGTTTAATCGCCGGCAAACGAAAACCCGCAATTTCCCGTAAATCCCGAACTCGGCCCGTATAGTCCAAAGTATACAAAGAAAGTACCCAGGGAGTAAACTCATTTCCCGAACGATTTTATAAATTATTTTTTCACCACTAAAACGCATGAGAATTGTAGTTTTCAAAAATGTTTTCATTTTTGATGAGACGCTTAATGAAAGAGGTTTAATCGCCGGCAAACGAAATCCCGCGATTTCCCGTAAATCCCGGGCTTGGCCCGTATAGACGAATGAATACAAAGAAAGTACCCAGGGAGTAAACTCATTTCCCGAACGATTTTTTATTTTTTTTTTCACCACTAAAACGCATGAGACTTGTAGTTTTCAAATATGTTTTTATTTTTGATGAGACGGTTAATGAAAGAAATTTAATCGCCGGCAAACGAAAACCCGCGATTTCCCGTAAATCCCAGGTTTGGCCCGTATAGACGAATGTATACAAAGAAAGTACCCAGGGAGTAAACTCATTTCCCGAACGATTTTTTAAATTATTTTTTCGCCACTAAAACGCATGAGACTTGCAGTTTCCAAAAATGTTTTCATTTTTGATGAGACGCTGAATAAAAGAAGTTTAATCGCCGGCAAACGAAAACTTGCGATTTCCCGTAAATCTCGGACTTGGCCCGTATAGTCAAAAGTATACAAAGAGAGTACCCATGGTGTTAACTCATTTTCCGAACGATTTTTTAAATTATTTTTTCACCACTAAAACGCATGAGACTTGTAGTTTTCAAAAATGTTTTCATTTTTGATGAGACGCTGAATAAAAGAAGTTTAATCGCCGGCAAACGAAAACCTGCGATTTCCCGTAAGTCCCGGACTCGGCCCGTATAGTCAAAAGTATATAAAGAAAGTACCCAGGGAGTAAACTCATTTCCCGAACGATTTTTTAAATTACTTTTTCACCACTAAAGCGCATGAGACTTGTAGATTTTAAAAATGTTTTCATTTTTGATGAGACGCTGAATAAAAGAAGTTTAATCGCCGGCAAACGAAAACCTGCGATTTCCCGTAAATCCTGGACTCGGCCCGTATAGTCAAAAGTATACAAAGAAAGTACCCAGGGAGTAAACTCATTTCCCAAACGATTTTTTAAATTATTATTTCACTACTAAAGGACATGAGACTTGTAGTTTTTAAAAATGTTTTTATTTTTGATGAGACGCTGAATAAAAGAAGTTTAATCGCCGGCAAACGAAAACCCGCGATTTCCCGTAAATCCCAGACTCGGTCCGTATAGTTAAAAGTATACAAGGAAAGTACCCAGTGAGTAAACTCATTTCCCGAACGAATTTTTAAATTATTTTTTCACCACTAAAACGTAAGAGACTTGCAGTTTTCAAAAATGTTTTCATTTTTGATGAGACGCTGAATAAAAGAAGTTTAATCGCCGCCAAACGAAAACCTGCGATTTCCCGTTAATCCCGGACTCGGCCCGTATAGTCAAAATTATACAAAGAAAGTACCCAGGGTGTAAACTCATTTCCCGAACGATTTTTTAAATTATTTTTTCACCACTAAAACGCATGAGACTTGTAGTTTTCAAAAATGTTTTCCTTTTTGATGAGACGCTGAATAAAAGAAGTTTAATCGCCGGCAAACGAAAACCTGCGATTTCCCGTAAATCCCGTACTCGGCCCGTATAGTCAAAAGAATACAAAGAAATTACCCAGCGAGTAAACTCATTTCCCAAACGATTTTTTAAATTATTATTTCACCACTAAAGCCCATGAGACTTGTAGTTTTTAAAAATGTTTTCATTTTTGATGAGACGCTGAATAAAAGAAGTTTAATCGCCGGCAAACGAAAACTTCCGATTTCCCGTAAATCTCGGACTCGGCCCGTATAGTCAAAAGTATACAAAGAGAGTACCCATGGTGTTAACTCATTTTCCGAACGATTTTTTAAATTATTTTTTCACCACTAAAACGCATGAGACTTGTAGTTTTCAAAAATGTTTTCATTTTTGATGAGACGCTGAATAAAAGAAGTTTAATCGCCGGCAAACGAAAACCTGCGATTTCCCGTAAGTCCCGGACTCGGCCCGTATAGTCAAAAGTATACAAAGAAAGTACCGAGGGAGTAAACTCATTACCCAAACGATTTTTTAAAATATTATTTCACCACTAAAGCCCATGAGACTTGTATTTTTTAAAAATGTTTTCATTTTTGATGAGACGCTGACTAAAAGAAGTTTAATCGCCGGCAAACGAAAACCCGCAATTTCCCGTAAATCCCGAACTCGGCCCGTATAGTCCAAAGTATACAAAGAAAGTACCCAGGGAGTAAACTCATTTCCCGAACGATTTTTTAAATTATTTTTTCACCACTAAAACGCATGAGAATTGTAGTTTTCAAAAATGTTTTCATTTTTGATGAGACGCTTAATGAAAGAGGTTTAATCGCCGGCAAACGAAATCCCGCGATTTCCCGTAAATCCCGGGCTTGGCCCGTATAGACGAATGAATACAAAGAAAGTACCCAGGGAGTAAACTCATTTCCCGAACGATTTTTTATTTTTTTTTTCACCACTAAAACGCATGAGACTTGTAGTTTTCAAATATGTTTTTATTTTTGATGAGACGGTTAATGAAAGAAATTTAATCGCCGGCAAACGAAAACCCGCGATTTCCCGTAAATCCCAGGTTTGGCCCGTATAGTCCAAAGTATACAAAGAAAGTACCGAGGGAGTAAACTCATTTCCCGAACGATTTTTTAAATTATTTTTTCACCACTAAAACGCATGAGACTTGTAGTTTTTAAAAATGTTTTCATTTTTGATGAGACGCTTAATGAAAGAGGTTTAATCGCCGGCAAACGAAATCCCGCGATTTCCCGTAAATCCCGGGCTTGGCCCGTATAGACGAATGTATACAAAGAAAGTACCCAGGGAGTAAACTCATTTCCCGAACGATTTTTTAAATTATTTTTTCGCCACTAAAACGCATGAGACTTGCAGTTTCCAAAAATGTTTTCATTTTTGATGAGACGCTGAATAAAAGAAGTTTAATCGCCGGCAAACGAAAACTTGCGATTTCCCGTAAATCTCGGACTCGGCCCGTATAGTCAAAAGTATACAAAGAGAGTACCCATGGTGTTAACTCATTTTCCGAACGATTTTTTAAATTATTTTTTCACCACTAAAACGCATGAGACTTGTAGTTTTCAAAAATGTTTTCATTTTTGATGAGACGCTGAATAAAAGAAGTTTAATCGCCGGCAAACGAAAACCTGCGATTTCCCGTAAGTCCCGGACTCGGCCCGTATAGTCAAAAGTATACAAAGAAAGTACCGAGGGAGTAAACTCATTACCCAAACGATTTTTTAAAATGTTATTTCACCACTAAAGCCCATGAGACTTGTATTTTTTAAAAATGTTTTCATTTTTGATGAGACGCTGACTAAAAGAAGTTTAATCGCCGGCAAACGAAAACCCGCGATTTCCCGTAAATCCCGAACTCGGCCTGTATAGTCCAAAGTATACAAAGAAAGTACCCAGGGAGTGAACTCATTTCCCGAACGATTTTATAAATTATTTTTTTACCACTAAAACGCATGAGACTTGTAGTTTTCAAAAATGTTTTCATTTTTGATGAGACGCTTAATGAAAGAGGTTTAATCGCCGGCAAACGAAATCCCGCGATTTCCCGTAAATCCCGGGCTTGGCCCGTATAGACAAATGTATACAAAGAAAGTACCCAGGGAGTAAACTCATTTCCCGAACAATTTTTTAAATTATTTTTTCACCACTAAAACGCATGAGACTTGTAGTTTTCAAAAATGTTCTCATTTTTGATGAGACGCTTAATGAAAGAGGTTTAATCGCCGGCAAACGAAATCCCGCGATTTCCCGTAAATCCCCGGCTTGGCCTGTATAGACGAATGTATACAAAGAAAGTACCCAGGGAGTAAACTCATTTCCCGAACGATTTTTTAATTTTTTTTTCACCACTAAAACGCATGAGACTTGTAGTTTTCAAATATGTTTTCATTTTTGATGAGACGGTTAATGAAAGAAGTTTAATCGCCGGCAAACGAAAACCCGCGATTTCACGTAAATCCCGGGTTTGGCCCGTATAGTCGAATGTATACAAAGAAAGTACCCTGTGAGTAAACTCATTTCCCGAACGATTTTTTAAATTATTTTTTCACCACTAAAACGCATGAGACTTGTAGTTTTCAAAAATGTTTTCCTTTTTGATGAGACGCTGAATAAAAGAAGTTTAATCGCCGGCAAACGAAAACCTGCGATTTCCCGTAAATCCCGTACTCGGCCCGTATAGTCAAAAGTATACAAAGAAAGTACCCAGGGAGTAAACTCATTTCCCAGACGATTTTTTAAATTATTATTTCACCACTAAAGCCCATGAGACTTGTAGTTTTTAAAAATGTTTTCATTTTTCATGAGACGCTGAATAAAAGAAGTTTAATCGCCGGCAAACGAAAACCCGCAATTTCCCGTAAATCCCGGTCTCGGCCCGTATAGTCAAAAGTATACAAGGAAAGTACCCAGTGAGTAAACTCATTTCCCTAACGAATTTTTAAATTATTTTTTTCGCCACTAAAACGCATGAGACTTGCAGTTTTCAAAAATGTTTTCATTTTTGATGAGACGCTGAATAAAAGAAGTTTAATCGCCGGCAAACGAAAACTTGCGATTTCCCGTAAATCCCGGACTCAGCCCGTATAGTCAAAAGTATACAAAGAGAGTACCCATGGTGTTAACTCATTTTCCGAACGATTTTTTAAATTATTTTTTCACCACTAAAACGCATGAGACTTGTAGTTTTTAAAAATGTTTTCATTTTTGATGAGACGCTGAATAAAAGAAGTTTAATCGCCGGCAAACGAAAACCTGCGATTTCCCGTAAGTCCCGGACTCGGCCCGTATAGTCAAAAGTATACAAAGAAAGTACCGAGGGAGTAAACTCATTTCCCAAACGATTTTTTAAATTATTATTTCACCACTAAAGCCCATGAGACTTGTATTTTTTAAAAATGTTTTCATTTTTGATGAGACGCTGACTAAAAGAAGTTTAATCGCCGGCAAACGAAAACCCGCGATTTCCCGTAAATCCCGGACTCGGCCCGTATAGTCCAAAGTATACAAAGAAAGTACCCAGGGAGTAAACTCATTTCCCAAACGATATTTTAAATTATTTTTTCACCACTAAAACGCATGAGACTTGTAGTTTTCAAAAATGTTTTCATTTTTGATGAGACGCTTAATGAAAGAGGTTTAATCGCCGGCAAACGAAATCCCGCGATTTCCCGTAAATCCCGGGCTTGGCCCGTATAGACGAATGTATACAAAGAAAGTACCCAGGGAGTTAACTCATTTCCCGAACGATTTTTTAATTTTTTTTTCACCACTAAAACGCATGAGACTTGTAGTTTTCAAATATGTTTTCATTTTTGATGAGACGGTTAATGAAAGAAGTTTAATCGCCGGCAAACGAAAACCCGCGATTTCCCGTAAATTCCGGGTTTGGCCCGTATAATCGAATGTATACAAAGAAAGTACCCTGTGAGTAAACTCATTTCCCGAACAATTTTTTAAATTATTTTTTCACCACTAAAACGCATGAGACTTGTAGTTTTCAGAAATGTTTTCATTTTTGATGAGACGCTTAATGAAAGTGGTTTAATCGCCAGCAAACGAAAACCCGCGATTTCCCGTAAATCCCGGGCTTGGCCCGTATAGTCGAATGTATACAAAGAAAGTACCCTGTGAGTAAACTCATTTTCAAAACGATTTTTTAAATAATTTTTTCACCACTAAAACGCATAAGACTTGTAGTTTTTAAAAATGTTTTTATTTTTGATGAGACGCTGAATAAAAGAAGTTTAATCGCCGGCAAACGAAAACCTGCGATTTCCCGTAAATCGCGGGCTTGGCCCGTATAGTCAAAAGTATACAAAGAAAGTACCCAGGCAGTAAACTCATTTCCCAAACGATTTTTTAAATTATTATTTCACCACTAAAGCCCATGAGACTTGTAGTTTTTGAAAATGTTTTCATTTTTGATGAGACGCTGAAGAAAAGAAGTTTAATCGCCGGCAAACGAAAACCTGCGATTTCCCGTAAATCCTGGACTCGGCCCGTATAGTCAAAAGTATACAAAGAAAGTACCCAGGCAGTAAACTCATTTCCCAAACGATTTTTTAAATTATTATTTCACCACTAAAGCCCATGAGACTTGTAGTTTTTAAAAATATTTTCATTTTTGATGAGACGCTGAATAAAAGAAGTTTAATCGCCGGCAAACGAAAACCTGCGATTTCCCGTAAATCCTGGACTCGGCCCGTATAGTCAAAAGTATACAAAGAAAGTACCCAGGCAGTAAACTCATTTCCCAAACGATTTTTTAAATTATTATTTCACCACTAAAGCCCATGAGACTTGTAGTTTTTAAAAATGTTTTCATTTTTGATGAGACGCTGAATAAAAGAAGTTTAATCGCCGGCAAACGAAAACCCGCGATTTCCCGTAAATCCCGGACTCGGCCCGTATAGTTAAAAGTATACAAGGAAAGTACCCAGTAAGTAAACACATTTCCCGAACGAATTTTTAAATTATTTTTTCACCACTAAAACGCATGAGACTTGTATTTTTTAAAAATGTTTTCATTTTTGATGAGACGCTGACTAAAAGAAGTTTAATCGCCGGCAAACGAAAACCCGCGATTTCCCGTAAATCCCGGACTCGGCCCGTATAGTCCAAAGTATACAGAGAAAGTACCCAGGGAGTAAACTCATTTCCCGAACAATTTTTTAAATTATTTTTTCACCACTAAAACGCACGAGACTTGTAGTTTTCAAAAATGTTCTCATTTTTGATGAGACGCTTAATGAAAGAGGTTTAATCGCCGGCAAACGAAATCCCGCGATTTCCCGTAAATCCCCGGCTTGGCCTGTATAGACGAATGTATACAAAGAAAGTACCCAGGGAGTAAACTCATTTCCCGAACGATTTTTTAATTTTTTTTTCACCACTAAAACGCATGAGACTTGTAGTTTTCAAATATGTTTTCATTTTTGATGAGACGGTTAATGAAAGAAGTTTAATCGCCGGCAAACGAAAACCCGCGATTTCACGTAAATCCCGGGTTTGGCCCGTATAGTCGAATGTATACAAAGAAAGTACCCTGTGAGTAAACTCATTTCCCGAACGATTTTTTAAGTTATTTTTTCACCACTAAAACGCATGAGACTTGTAGTTTTCAAAAATGTTTTCCTTTTTGATGAGACGCTGAATAAAAGAAGTTTAATCGCCGGCAAACGAAAACCTGCGATTTCCCGTAAATCCCGTACTCGGCCCGTATAGTCAAAAGTATACAAAGAAAGTACCCAGGGAGTAAACTCATTTCCCAGACGATTTTTTAATGTATTATTTCACCACTAAAGCCCATGAGACTTGTAGTTTTTAAAAATGTTTTCATTTTTCATGAGACGCTGAATAAAAGAAGTTTAATCGCCGGCAAACGAAAACCCGCAATTTCCCGTAAATCCCGGTCTCGGCCCGTATAGTCAAAAGTATACAAGGAAAGTACCCAGTGAGTAAACTCATTTCCCTAACGAATTTTTAAATTATTTTTTTCGCCACTAAAACGCATGAGACTTGCAGTTTTCAAAAATGTTTTCATTTTTGATGGGACGCTGAATAAAAGAAGTTTAATCGCCGGCAAACGAAAACTTGCGATTTCCCGTAAATCCCGGACTCGGCCCGTATAGTCAAAAGTATACAAAGAGAGTACCCATGGTGTTAACTCATTTTCCGAACGATTTTTTAAATTATTTTTTCACCACTAAAACGCATGAGACTTGTAGTTTTTAAAAATGTTTTCATTTTTGATGAGACGCTGAATAAAAGAAGTTTAATCGCCGGCAAACGAAAACCTGCGATTTCCCGTAAGTCCCGGACTCGGCCCGTATAGTCAAAAGTATACAAAGAAAGTACCGAGGGAGTAAACTCATTTCCCAAACGATTTTTTAAATTATTATTTCACCACTAAAGCCCATGAGACTTGTATTTTTTAAAAATGTTTTCATTTTTGATGAGACGCTGACTAAAAGAAGTTTAATCGCCGGCAAACGAAAAACCGCGATTTCCCGTAAATCCCGGGCTTGGCCCGTATAGACGAATGTATACAAAGAAAGTACCCAGGGAGTTAACTCATTTCCCGAACGATTTTTTAATTTTTTTTTCACCACTAAAACGCATGAGACTTGTAGTTTTCAAATATGTTTTCATTTTTGATGAGACGGTTAATGAAAGAAGTTTAATCGCCGGCAAACGAAAACCCGCGATTTCCCGTAAATTCCGGGTTTGGCCCGTAGAGTCGAATGTATACAAAGAAAGTACCCTGTGAGTAAACTCATTTCCCGAACAATTTTTTAAATTATTTTTTCACCACTAAAACGCATGGGACTTGTAGTTTTCAGAAATGTTTTCATTTTTGATGAGACGCTTAATGAAAGTGGTTTAATCGCCAGCAAACGAAAACCCGCGATTTCCCGTAAATCCCGGCCTTGGCCCGTATAGTCGAATGTATACAAAGAAAGTACCCTGTGAGTAAACTCATTTTCAAAACGATTTTTTAAATTATTTTTTCACCACTAAAACGCATAAGACTTGTAGTTTTTAAAAATGTTTTCATTTTTGATGAGACGCTGAATAAAAGAAGTTTAATCGCCGGCAAACGAAAACCTGCGATTTCCCGTAAATCGCGGGCTTGGCCCGTATAGTCAAAAGTATACAAAGAAAGTACCCAGGCAGTAAACTCATTTTCCAAACGATTTTTTAAATTATTATTTCACCACTATAGCCCATGAGACTTGTAGTTTTTGAAAATGTTTTCATTTTTGATGAGACGCTGAAGAAAAGAAGTTTAATCGCCGGCAAACGAAAACCTGCGATTTCCCGTAAATCCTGGACTCGGCCCGTATAGTCAAAAGTATACAAAGAAAGTACCCAGGCAGTAAACTCATTTCCCAAACGATTTTTTAAATTATTATTTCACCACTAAAGCCCATGAGACTTGTAGTTTTTAAAAATGTTTTCATTTTTGATGAGACGCTGAATAAAAGAAGTTTAATCGCCGGCAAACGAAATCCCGCGATTTCCCGTAAATCCCCGGCTTGGCCTGTATAGACGAATGTATACAAAGAAAGTACCCAGGGAGTAAACTCATTTCCCGAACGATTTTTTAATTTTTTTTTCACCACTAAAACGCATGAGACTTGTAGTTTTCAAATATGTTTTCATTTTTGATGAGACGGTTAATGAAAGAAGTTTAATCGCCGGCAAACGAAAACCCGCGATTTCACGTAAATCCCGGGTTTGGCCCGTATAGTCGAATGTATACAAAGAAAGTACCCTGTGAGTAAACTCATTTCCCGAACGATTTTTTAAGTTATTTTTTCACCACTAAAACGCATGAGACTTGTAGTTTTCAAAAATGTTTTCCTTTTTGATGAGACGCTGAATAAAAGAAGTTTAATCGCCGGCAAACGAAAACCTGCGATTTCCCGTAAATCCCGTACTCGGCCCGTATAGTCAAAAGTATACAAAGAAAGTACCCAGGGAGTAAACTCATTTCCCAGACGATTTTTTAATGTATTATTTCACCACTAAAGCCCATGAGACTTGTAGTTTTTAAAAATGTTTTCATTTTTCATGAGACGCTGAATAAAAGAAGTTTAATCGCCGGCAAACGAAAACCCGCAATTTCCCGTAAATCCCGGTCTCGGCCCGTATAGTCAAAAGTATACAAGGAAAGTACCCAGTGAGTAAACTCATTTCCCTAACGAATTTTTAAATTATTTTTTTCGCCACTAAAACGCATGAGACTTGCAGTTTTCAAAAATGTTTTCATTTTTGATGGGACGCTGAATAAAAGAAGTTTAATCGCCGGCAAACGAAAACTTGCGATTTCCCGTAAATCCCGGACTCGGCCCGTATAGTCAAAAGTATACAAAGAGAGTACCCATGGTGTTAACTCATTTTCCGAACGATTTTTTAAATTATTTTTTCACCACTAAAACGCATGAGACTTGTAGTTTTTAAAAATGTTTTCATTTTTGATGAGACGCTGAATAAAAGAAGTTTAATCGCCGGCAAACGAAAACCTGCGATTTCCCGTAAGTCCCGGACTCGGCCCGTATAGTCAAAAGTATACAAAGAAAGTACCGAGGGAGTAAACTCATTTCCCAAACGATTTTTTAAATTATTATTTCACCACTAAAGCCCATGAGACTTGTATTTTTTAAAAATGTTTTCATTTTTGATGAGACGCTGACTAAAAGAAGTTTAATCGCCGGCAAACGAAAACCCGCGATTTCCCGTAAATCCCGGACTCGGCCCGTATAGTCCAAAGTATACAAAGAAAGTACCCAGGGAGTAAACTCATTTCCCAAACGATATTTTAAATTATTTTTTCACCACTAAAACGCAAGAGACTTGTAGTTTTCAAAAATGTTTTCATTTTTGATGAGACGCTTAATGAAAGAGGTTTAATCGCCAGCAAACGAAATCCCGCGATTTCCCGTAAATCCCGGGCTTGGCCCGTATAGACGAATGTATACAAAGAAAGTACCCAGGGAGTTAACTCATTTCCCGAACGATTTTTTAAGTTATTTTTTCACCACTAAAACGCATGAGACTTGTAGTTTTCAAAAATGTTTTCCTTTTTGATGAGACGCTGAATAAAAGAAGTTTAATCGCCGGCAAACGAAAACCTGCGATTTCCCGTAAATCCCGTACTCGGCCCGTATAGTCAAAAGTATACAAAGAAAGTACCCAGGGAGTAAACTCATTTCCCAGACGATTTTTTAATGTATTATTTCACCACTAAAGCCCATGAGACTTGTAGTTTTTAAAAATGTTTTCATTTTTCATGAGACGCTGAATAAAAGAAGTTTAATCGCCGGCAAACGAAAACCCGCAATTTCCCGTAAATCCCGGTCTCGGCCCGTATAGTCAAAAGTATACAAGGAAAGTACCCAGTGAGTAAACTCATTTCCCTAACGAATTTTTAAATTATTTTTTTCGCCACTAAAACGCATGAGACTTGCAGTTTTCAAAAATGTTTTCATTTTTGATGGGACGCTGAATAAAAGAAGTTTAATCGCCGGCAAACGAAAACTTGCGATTTCCCGTAAATCCCGGACTCGGCCCGTATAGTCAAAAGTATACAAAGAGAGTACCCATGGTGTTAACTCATTTTCCGAACGATTTTTTAAATTATTTTTTCACCACTAAAACGCATGAGACTTGTAGTTTTTAAAAATGTTTTCATTTTTGATGAGACGCTGAATAAAAGAAGTTTAATCGCCGGCAAACGAAAACCTGCGATTTCCCGTAAGTCCCGGACTCGGCCCGTATAGTCAAAAGTATACAAAGAAAGTACCGAGGGAGTAAACTCATTTCCCAAACGATTTTTTAAATTATTATTTCACCACTAAAGCCCATGAGACTTGTATTTTTTAAAAATGTTTTCATTTTTGATGAGACGCTGACTAAAAGAAGTTTAATCGCCGGCAAACGAAAACCCGCGATTTCCCGTAAATCCCGGACTCGGCCCGTATAGTCCAAAGTATACAAAGAAAGTACCCAGGGAGTAAACTCATTTCCCAAACGATATTTTAAATTATTTTTTCACCACTAAAACGCAAGAGACTTGTAGTTTTCAAAAATGTTTTCATTTTTGATGAGACGCTTAATGAAAGAGGTTTAATCGCCAGCAAACGAAATCCCGCGATTTCCCGTAAATCCCTGGCTTGGCCCGTATAGACGAATGTATACAAAGAAAGTACCCAGGGAGTTAACTCATTTCCCGAACGATTTTTTAATTTTTTTTTCACCACTAAAACGCATGAGACTTGTAGTTTTCAAATATGTTTTCATTTTTGATGAGACGGTTAATGAAAGAAGTTTAATCGCCGGCAAACGAAAACCCGCGATTTCCCGTAAATTCCGGGTTTGGCCCGTAGAGTCGAATGTATACAAAGAAAGTACCCTGTGAGTAAACTCATTTCCCGAACAATTTTTTAAATTATTTTTTCACCACTAAAACGCATGGGACTTGTAGTTTTCAGAAATGTTTTCATTTTTGATGAGACGCTTAATGAAAGTGGTTTAATCGCCAGCAAACGAAAACCCGCGATTTCCCGTAAATCCCGGCCTTGGCCCGTATAGTCGAATGTATACAAAGAAAGTACCCTGTGAGTAAACTCATTTTCAAAACGATTTTTTAAATTATTTTTTCACCACTAAAACGCATAAGACTTGTAGTTTTTAAAAATGTTTTCATTTTTGATGAGACGCTGAATAAAAGAAGTTTAATCGCCGGCAAACGAAAACCTGCGATTTCCCGTAAATCGCGGGCTTGGCCCGTATAGTCAAAAGTATACAAAGAAAGTACCCAGGCAGTAAACTCATTTTCCAAACGATTTTTTAAATTATTATTTCACCACTAAAGCCCATGAGACTTGTAGTTTTTGAAAATGTTTTCATTTTTGATGAGACGCTGAAGAAAAGAAGTTTAATCGCCGGCAAACGAAAACCTGCGATTTCCCGTAAATCCTGGACTCGGCCCGTATAGTCAAAAGTATACAAAGAAAGTACCCAGGCAGTAAACTCATTTCCCAAACGATTTTTTAAATTATTATTTCACCACTAAAGCCCATGAGACTTGTAGTTTTTAAAAATGTTTTCATTTTTGATGAGACGCTGAATAAAAGAAGTTTAATCGCCGGCAAACGAAAACCTGCGATTTCCCGTAAATCCTGGACTCGGCCCGTATAGTCAAAAGTATACAAAGAAAGTACCCAGGCAGTAAACTCATTTCCCAAACGATTTTTTAAATTATTATTTCACCACTAAAGCCCATGAGACTTGTAGTTTTTAAAAATGTTTTCATTTTTGATGAGACGCTGAATAAAAGAAGTTTAATCGCCGGCAAACGAAAACCCGCGATTTCCCGTAAATCCCGGACTCGGCCCGTATAGTTATAAGTATACAAGGAAAGTACCCAGTAAGTAAACACATTTCCCGAACGAATTTTTAAATTATTTTTTCACCACTAAAACGCATGAGACTTGTAGTTTTCAAAAATGTTTTCATTTTTGATGAGACGGTTAATGAAAGAAATTTAATCGCCGGCAAACGAAAACCCGCGATTTCCCGTAAATCCCGGGTTTGGCCCGTATAGTCAAAAGTATACAAAGAAAGTACCGAGGGAGTAAACTCATTTCCCAAACGATTTTTTAAATTATTATTTCACCACTAAAGCCCATGAGACTTGTATTTTTTAAAAATGTTTTCATTTTTGATGAGACGCTGACTAAAAGAAGTTTAATCGCCGGCAAACGAAAACCCGCGATTTCCCGTAAATCCCGGACTCGGCCCGTATAGTCCAAAGTATACAAAGAAAGTACCCAGGGAGTAAACTCATTTCCCGAACGATTTTTTAAATTATTTTTTCACCACTAAAACGCATGAGACTTGTAGTTTTCAAAAATGTTTTCATTTTTGATGAGACGCTTAATGAAAGAGGTTTAATCGCCGGCAAACGAAATCCCGCGATTTCCCGTAAATCCCGGGCTTGGCCCGTATAGACGAATGTATACAAAGAAAGCACCCAGGGAGTAAACTCATTTCCCGAACGATTTTTTAAATTATTTTTTCGCCACTAAAACGCATGAGACTTGCAGTTTCCAAAAATGTTTTCATTTTTGATGAGACGCTGAATAAAAGAAGTTTAATCGCCGGCAAACGAAAACTTGCGATTTCCCGTAAATCTCGGACTCGGCCCGTATAGTCAAAAGTATACAAAGAGAGTACCCATGGTGTTAACTCATTTTCCGAACGATTTTTTAAATTATTTTTTCACCACTAAAACGCATGAGACTTGTAGTTTTCAAAAATGTTTTCATTTTTGATGAGACGCTGAATAAAAGAAGTTTAATCGCCGGCAAACGAAAACCTGCGATTTCCCGTAAGTCCCGGACTCGGCCCGTATAGTCAAAAGTATACAAAGAAAGTACCGAGGGAGTAAACTCATTACCCAAATGATTTTTTAAAATATTATTTCACCACTAAAGCCCATGAGACTTGTATTTTTTAAAAATGTTTTCATTTTTGATGAGACGCTGACTAAAAGAAGTTTAATCGCCGGCAAACGAAAACCTGCGATTTCCCGTAAATCCCGAACTCGGCCTGTATAGTCCAAAGTATACAAAGAAAGTACCCAGGGAGTAAACTCATTTCCCGAACGATTTTTTAAATTATTTTTTCACCACTAAAACGCATGAGACTTGTAGTTTTTAAAAATGTTTTCATTTTTGATGAGACGCTTAATGAAAGAGGTTTAATCGCCGGCAAACGAAATCCCGCGATTTCCCGTAAATCCCGGGCTTGGCCCGTATAGACGAATGTATACAAAGAAAGTACCGAGGGAGTAAACTCATTTCCCAAACGATTTTTTAAATTATTATTTCACCACTAAAGCCCATGAGACTTGTATTTTTTAAAAATGTTTTCATTTTTGATGAGACGCTGACTAAAAGAAGTTTAATCGCCGGCAAACGAAAACCCGCGATTTCCCGTAAATCCCGGACTCGGCCCGTATAGTCCAAAGTATACAGAGAAAGTACCCAGGGAGTAAACTCATTTCCCGAACGATTTTTTAAATTATTTTTTCACCACTAAAACGCATGAGACTTGTAGTTTTCAAAAATGTTTTCATTTTTGATGAGACGCTTAATGAAAGAGGTTTAATCGCCGGCAAACGAAATCCCGCGATTTCGCGTAAATCCCGGGCTTGGCCCGTATAGACGAATGTATACAAAGAAAGTACCCAGGGAGTAAACTCATTTCCCGAACGATTTTTTAATTTTTTTTTCACCACTAAAACGCATGAGACTTGTAGTTTTCAAATATGTTTTCATTTTTGATGAGACGGTTAATGAAGGAAGTTTAATCGCCGGCAAACGAAAACCCGCGATTTCCCGTAAATCCCGGGTTTGGCCCGTATAGTCGAATGTATACAAAGAAAGTACCCTGTGAGTAAACTCATTTCCCGAACGATTTTTTAAATTATTTTTTCACCACTAAAACGCATGAGACTTGTAGTTTTCAAAAATGTTTTCATTTTTGATGAGACGCTTAATAAAAGAGGTTTAATCGCCGGCAAACGAAATCCCGCGATTTCCCGTAAATCACTGGCTTGGCCCGTATAGACGAATGTATACAAAGAAAGTACCCAGGGAGTAAACTCATTTCCCGAACGATTTTTTAATTTTTTTTCACCACTAAAACGCATGAGACTTGTAGTTTTCAAATATGTTTTCATTTTTGATGAGACGGTTAATGAAGGAAGTTTAATCGCCGGCAAACGAAAACCCGCGATTTCCCGTAAATCCCGGGTTTGGCCCGTATAGTCGAATGTATACAAAGAAAGTACCCTGTGAGTAAACTCATTTCCCGAACGATTTTTTAAATTATTTTTTCACCACTAAAACGCATGAGACTTGTAGTTTTCAAAAATGTTTTCCTTTTTGATGAGACGCTGAATAAAAGAAGTTTAATCGCCGGCAAACGAAAACCTGCGATTTCCCGTAAATCCCGTACTCGGCCCGTATAGTCAAAAGTATACAAAGAAAGTACCCAGGGAGTAAACTCATTTCCCAAACGATTTTTTAAATTATTATTTCACCACTAAAGCCCATGAGACTTGTATTTTTTAAAAATGTTTTCATTTTTGATGAGACGCTGACTAAAAGAAGTTTAATCGCCGGCAAACGAAAACCCGCGATTTCCCGTAAATCCCGGACTCGGCCCGTATAGTCCAAAGTATACAAAGAAAGTACCCAGGGAGTAAACTCATTTCCCGAACAATTTTTTAAATTATTTTTTCACCACTAAAACGCATGAGACTTGTAGTTTTCAAAAATGTTCTCATTTTTGATGAGACGCTTAATGAAAGAGGTTTAATCGCCGGCAAAGGAAATCCCGCGATTTCCCGTAAATCCCCGGCTTGGCCCGTATAGACGAATGTATACAAAGAAAGTACCCAGGGAGTAAACTCATTTCCCGAACGATTTTTTAAATTATTTGTTCACCACTAAAACGCATGAGACTTGTAGTTTTCAAAAATGTTTTCCTTTTTGATGAGACGCTGAATAAAAGAAGTTTAATCGCCGGCAAACGAAAACCTGCGATTTCCCGTAAGTCCCGGACTCGGCCCGTATAGTCAAAAGTATACAAAGAAAGTACCGAGGGAGTAAACTCATTACCCAAACAATTTTTTAAAATATTATTTCACCACTAAAGCCCATGAGATTTGTATTTTTTAAAAATGTTTTCATTTTTGATGAGACGCTGACTAAAAGAAGTTTAATCGCCGGCAAACGAAAACCCGCGATTTCCCGTAAATCCCGAACTCGGCCTGTATAGTCCAAAGTATACAAAGAAAGTACCCAGGGAGTAAACTCATTTCCCGAACGATTTTTTAAATTATTTTTTCACCACTAAAACGCATGAGACTTGTAGTTTTCAAAAATGTTTTCATTTTTGATGAGACGCTTAATGAAAGAGGTTTAATCGCCGGCAAACGAAATCCCGCGATTTCCCGTACATCCCGGGCTTGGCCCGTATAGACGAATGTATACAAAGAAAGTACCGAGGGAGTAAACTCATTTCCCAAACGATTTTTTAAATTATTATTTCACCACTAAAGCCCATGAGACTTGTATTTCTTAAAAATGTTTTCATTTTTGATGAGACGCTGACTAAAAGAAGTTTAATCGCCGGCAAACGAAAACCCGCGATTTCCCGTAAATCCCGGACTCGGCCCGTATAGTCCAAAGTATACAAAGAAAGTACCCAGGGAGTAAACTCATTTCCCGAACAATTTTTTAAATTATTTTTTCACCACTAAAACGCATGAGACTTGTAGTTTTCAAAAATGTTCTCATTTTTGATGAGACGCTTAATGAAAGAGGTTTAATCGCCGGCAAAGGAAATCCCGCGATTTCCCGTAAATCCCCGGCTTGGCCCGTATAGACGAATGTATACAAAGAAAGTACCCAGGGAGTAAACTCATTTCCCGAACGATTTTTTAAATTATTTTTTCACCACTAAAACGCATGAGACTTGTAGTTTTCAAAAATGTTTTCCTTTTTGATGAGACGCTGAATAAAAGAAGTTTAATCGCCGGCAAACGAAAACCTGCGATTTCCCGTAAGTCCCGGACTCGGCCCGTATAGTCAAAAGTATACAAAGAAAGTACCGAGGGAGTAAACTCATTACCCAAACAATTTTTTAAAATATTATTTCACCACTAAAGCCCATGAGATTTGTATTTTTTAAAAATGTTTTCATTTTTGATGAGACGCTGACTAAAAGAAGTTTAATCGCCGGCAAACGAAAACCCGCGATTTCCCGTAAATCCCGAACTCGGCCTGTATAGTCCAAAGTATACAAAGAAAGTACCCAGGGAGTAAACTCATTTCCCGAACGATTTTTTAAATTATTTTTTCACCACTAAAACGCATGAGACTTGTAGTTTTCAAAAATGTTTTCATTTTTGATGAGACGCTTAATGAAAGAGGTTTAATCGCCGGCAAACGAAATCCCGCGATTTCCCGTACATCCCGGGCTTGGCCCGTATAGACGAATGTATACAAAGAAAGTACCGAGGGAGTAAACTCATTTCCCAAACGATTTTTTAAATTATTATTTCACCACTAAAGCCCATGAGACTTGTATTTCTTAAAAATGTTTTCATTTTTGATGAGACGCTGACTAAAAGAAGTTTAATCGCCGGCAAACGAAAACCCGCGATTTCCCGTAAATCCCGGACTCGGCCCGTATAGTCCAAAGTATACAAAGAAAGTACCCAGGGAGTAAACTCATTTCCCGAACGATTTTTTAAATTATTTTTTCACCACTAAAACGCATGAGACTTGTAGTTTTCAAAAATGTTTTCATTTTTGATGAGACGCTTAATGAAAGAGGTTTAATCGCCGGCAAACGAAATCCCGCGATTTCCCGTAAATCACGGGCTTGGCCCGTATAGACGAATGTATACAAAGAAAGTACCCAGGGAGTAAACTCATTTCCCGAACGATTTTTTAATTTTTTTTTACCACTAAAACGCATGAGACTTGTAGTTTTCAAATATGTTTTCATTTTTGATGAGACGCTGAATAAAAGAAGTTTAATCGCCGGCAAACAAAAACCTGCGATTTCCCGTAAATCCCGTACTCGGCCCGTATAGTCAAAAGTATACAAAGAAAGTACCCAGGGAGTAAACTCATTTCCCAAACGATTTTTTAAATTATTATTTCACCACTAAAGCCCATGAGACTTGTATTTTTTAAAAATGTTTTCATTTTTGATGAGACGCTGACTAAAAGAAGTTTAATCGCCGGCAAACGAAAACCCGCGATTTCCCGTAAATCCCGGACTCGGCCCGTATAGTCCAAAGTATACAAAGAAAGTACCCAGGGAGTAAACTCATTTCCCGAACAATTTTTTAAATTATTTTTTCACCACTAAAACGCATGAGACTTGTAGTTTTCAAAAATGTTCCCATTTTTGATGAGACGCTTAATGAAAGAGGTTTAATCGCTGGCAAACGAAATCCCGCGATTTCCCGTAAATCCCCGGCTTGGCCCGTATAGACGAATGTATACAAAGAAAGTACCCAGGGAGTAAACTCATTTCCCGAACGATTTTTTAAATTATTTTTTCACCACTAAAACGCATGAGACTTGTAGTTTTCAAAAATGTTTTCCTTTTTGATGAGACGCTGAATAAAAGAAGTTTAATCGCCGGCAAACGAAAACCTGCGATTTCCCGTAAATCCCGTACTCGGCCCGTATAGTCAAAAGTATACAAAGAAAGTACCCAGGGAGTAAACTCATTTCCCAGACGATTTTTTAAACTATTATTTCACCACTAAAGCCCATGAGACTTGTAGTTTTTAAAAATGTTTTCATTTTTCATGAGACGCTGAATGAAAGTGGTTTAATCGCCAGCAAACGAAAACCCGCGATTTCCCGTAAATCCCGGGCTTGGCCCGTATAAACGAATGTATACAAAGAAAGTACCCTGTGAGTAAACTCATTTTCAAAACGATTTTTTAAATTATTTTTTCACCACTAAAACGCATGAGACTTGTAGTTTTCAAAAATGTTTTCATTTTTGATGAGACGCTTAATGAAAGAGGTTTAATCGCCGGCAAACGAAATCCCGCGATTTCCCGTAAATCCCGGGCTTGGCCCGTATAGACGAATGTATACAAAGAAAGTACCGAGGGAGTAAACTCATTTCCCAAACGATTTTTTAAATTATTATTTCACCACTAAAGCCCATGAGACTTGTATTTCTTAAAAATGTTTTCATTTTTGATGAGACGCTGACTAAAAGAAGTTTAATCGCCGGCAAACGAAAACCCGCGATTTCCCGTAAATCCCGGACTCGGCCCGTATAGTCCAAAGTATACAAAGAAAGTACCCAGGGAGTAAACTCATTTCCCGAACGATTTTTGATGAGACGCTGAATAAAAGAGGTTTAATAGCCGGCAAACGAAATCCCGCGATTTCTCGTAAATCCCGGGCTTGGCCCGTATAGTCGAATGTATACAAAGAAAGTACCCAGGGAGTAAACTCATTTCCCGAACGATTTTTTAATTTTTTTTTTCACCACTAAAACGCATGAGACTTGTAGTTTTCAAAAATGTTTTCATTTTTGATGAGACGCTGAATAAAAGAAGTTTAATCGCCGGCTAACGAAAACCCGCCATTTACCGTAAACCCCGGACTCAGCCCGTATAGTCAAAAGTATACAAAGAAAGTACCCAGGGAGTAAACTCATTTTCCGAACGATTTTTTAAATTATTTTTTCACCACTACAACGCATGAGACTTGTAGTTTTTAAAAATGTTTTCATTTTTGATGAGACGCTGAATAAAAGAAGTTTAATCGCCCTCAAACGAAAATCCGCGATTTCCCGTAAATCCCGGACTCGGCCCGTATAGTCCAAAGTATACAAAGAAAGTACCCAGGGAGTAAACTCATTTCCCGAACGATTTTTTAAATTATTTTTTCACCACTAAAATGCATGAGACTTGTAGTTTTCAAAAATGTTTTCATTTTTGATGAGACGCTTAATAAAAGAGGTTTAATCGCCGGCAAACGAAATCCCGCAATTTCATGTAAATCCCGGGCTTGGCCCGTATAGTCGAATGTATACAAAGAAAGTACCCAGGGAGTAAACTCATTTCCCGAACGATTTTTTAATTTTTTTTTTTCACCACTAAAACGCATGAGACTGGTAGTTTTCAAAAATGTTTTCATTTTTGATAAGACGCTGAATAAAAGAAGTTTAATCGCCGGCAAACTAAAACCCGCCATTTACCGTAAACCCCGGACTCAGCTGTATAGTCAAAAGTATACAAAGAAAGTACCCAGGAAGTAAACTCATTTTCCGAACGAAGTTTTAAATTATTTTTTCACCACTACAACGCATGAGACTTGTAGTTTTTAAAAATGTTTTCATTTTTGATGAGACGCTGAATAAAGGAAGTTTAATCGCCCTCAAACGAAAATCCGCGATTTCCCGTAAATCCCGGACTCGGCCCCTATAGTCCAAAGTATACAAAGAAAGTACCCAGGGAGTAAACTCATTTCCCGAACGATTTTTTAAATTATTTTTTCACCACTAGAACGCATGAGACTTGTAGTTTTCAAAAATGTTTTCATTTTTGATGAGACGCTTAATGAAAGAGGTTTAATTGCCGGCAAACGAAATCTCGCGATTTCCCGTAAATCCCGGGCTTGGCCCGTATAGTCAAATGTACACAAAGAAAGTACCCAGGGAGTAAACTCATTTCCCGAACGATTTTTTAATTTTTTTTTCACCACTAAAACGCATGAGACTTGTAGTTTTCAAAAATGTTTTCATTTTTGATGAGACGGTTAATGAAAGAAGTTTAATCGCCGGCAAACGAAAACCCGCGATTTCCCGTAAATCCCGGGCTTGGCCCGTATAGTCGAATGTATACAAAGAAAGTACCCTGTGAGTAAACTCATTTCCCGAACGATTTTTTAAATTATTTTTTCACCACTAAAACGCATGAGACTTGTAGTTTTCAGAAATGTTTTCATTTTTGATGAGACGCTTAATGAAAGTGGTTTAATCGCCAGCAAACGAAAACCCGCGATTTCCCGTAAATCCCGGGCTTGGCCCGTATAGTCGAATGTATACAAAGAAAGTACCCTGTGAGTAAACTCATTTCCCGAACGATTTTTTAAATTATTTTTTCACCACTAAAACGCATGAGACTTGTAGTTTTCAGAAATGTTTTCATTTTTGATGAGACGCTGAATAAAAGAAGTTTAATCGCCCTCAAACGAAAATCCGCGATTTCCCGTAAATGCCGGACTCGGCCCCTATAGTCCAAAGTATACAAAGAAAGTACCCAGGGAGTAAACTCATTTCCCGAACGATTTTTTAAATTATTTTTTCACCACTAGAACGCATGAGACTTGTAGTTTTCAAAAATGTTTTCATTTTTGATGAGACGCTTAATGAAAGAGGTTTAATTGCCGGCAAACGAAATCTCGCGATTTCCCGTAAATCCCGGGCTTGGCCCGTATAGTCAAATGTATACAAAGAAAGTACCCAGGGAGTAAACTCATTTCCCGAACGATTTTTTAATTTTTTTTTCACCACTAAAACGCATGAGACTTGTAGTTTTCAAAAATGTTTTCATTTTTGATGAGACGGTTAATGAAAGAAGTTTAATCGCCGGCAAACGAAAACCCGCGATTTCCCGTAAATCCCGGGCTTGGCCCGTATAGTCGAATGTATACAAAGAAAGTACCCTGTGAGTAAACTCATTTCCCGAACGATTTTTTAAATTATTTTTTCACCACTAAAACGCATGATACTTGTAGTTTTCAGAAATGTTTTCATTTTTGATGAGACGCTTAATAAAAGTGGTTTAATCGCCAGCAAACGAAAACCCGCGATTTCCCGTAAATCCCGGGCTTGGCCCGTATAGTCGAATGTATACAAAGAAAGTACCCTGTGAGTAAACTCATTTCCCGAACGATTTTTTAAATTATTTTTTCACCACTAAAACGCATGAGACTTGTAGTTTTCAGAAATGTTTTCATTTTTGATGAGACGCTGAATAAAAGAAGTTTAATCGCCGGCAAACGAAAACCTGCGATTTCCCGTAAATCCCGGACTCGGCCCGTATAGTAAAGAAAGTACCCGGGATGTAAACTCATTTCCCGAACGATTTTTTAAATTATTATTTCACCACTAAAACCCATGAGACTTATAGTTTTTAAAAATGTTTTCATTTTTGATGAGACGCTTAATAAAAGAGGTTTAATCGCCGGCAAACGAAATCCCGCGATTTCCCGTAAATCCCGGGCTTGGCCCGTGTAGTCGAATGTATACAAAGAAAGTACCCAGGGAGTAAACTCATTTCCCGAACGATTTTTTAATTTTTTTTTTCACCACTAAAACGCATGAGACTTGTAGTTTTCAAAAATGTTTTCATTTTTGATGAGACGCTGAATAAAAGAAGTTTAATCGCCGGCTTTCGAAAACCCGCCATTTACCGTAAACCCCAGACTAAGCCCGTATAGTCAAAAGTATACAAAGAAAGTACCCAGGAAGTAAACTCATTTTCCGAACGATTTTTTAAATTATTTTTTCACCACTACAACGCATGAGACTTGTAGTTTTTAAAAATGTTTTCATTTTTGATGAGACGCTGAATAAAAGAAGTTTAATCGCCCTCAAACGAAAATCCGCGATTTCCCGTAAATCCCGGTCTCGGCCCGTATAGTCCAAAGTATACAAAGAAAGTACCCAGGGAGTAAACTCATTTCCCGAACGATTTTTTAAATTATTTTTTCACCACTAAAATGCATGAGACTTGTAGTTTTCAAAAATGTTTTCATTTTTGATGAGACGCTTAATAAAAGAGGTTTAATCGCCGGCAAACGAAATCCCGCGATTTCATGTAAATCCCGGGCTTGGCCCGTATAGTCGAATGTATACAAAGAAAGTACCCAGGGAGTAAACTCATTTCCCGAACGATTTTTTAATTTTTTTTTTTCACCACTAAAACGCATGAGACTTGTAGTTTTCAAAAATGTTTTCATTTTTGATGAGACGCTGAATAAAAGAAGTTTAATCGCCGGCAAACGAAAACCCGCCATTTACCGTAAACCCCGGACTCAGCCGTATAGTCAAAAGTATACAAAGAAAGTACCCAGGAAGTAAACTCATTTTCCGAACGAAGTTTTAAATTATTTTTTTCACCACTAAAACGCATGAGACTTGTAGTTTTCAAAAATGTTTTCATTTTTGATGAGACGGTTAATGAAAGAAGTTTAATCGCCGGCAAACGAAAACCCGCGATTTCCCGTAAATCCCGGGCTTGGCCCGTATAGTCGAATGTATACAAAGAAAGTACCCTGTGAGTAAACTCATTTCCCGAACGATTTTTTAAATTATTTTTTCACCACTAAAACGCATGAGACTTGTAGTTTTCAGAAATGTTTTCATTTTTGATGAGACGCTTAATAAAAGTGGTTTAATCGCCAGCAAACGAAAACCCGCGATTTCCCGTAAATCCCGGGCTTGGCCCGTATAGTCGAATGTATACAAAGAAAGTACCCTGTGAGTAAACTCATTTCCCGAACGATTTTTTAAATTATTTTTTCACCACTAAAACGCATGAGACTTGTAGTTTTCAGAAATGTTTTCATTTTTGATGAGACGCTGAATAAAAGAAGTTTAATCGCCGGCAAACGAAAACCTGCGATTTCCCGTAAATCCCGGACTCGGCCCGTATAGTAAAGAAAGTACCCGGGATGTAAACTCATTTCCCGAACGATTTTTTAAATTATTACTTCACCACTAAAACCCATGAGACTTATAGTTTTTAAAAATGTTTTCATTTTTGATGAGACGCTTAATAAAAGAGGTTTAATCGCCGGCAAACGAAATCCCGCGATTTCCCGTAAATCCCGGGCTTGGCCCGTATAGTCGAATGTATACAAAGAAAGTACCCAGGGAGTAAACTCATTTCCCGAACGATTTTTTAATTTTTTTTTTCACCACTAAAACGCATGAGACTTGTAGTTTTCAAAAATGTTTTCATTTTTGATGAGACGCTGAATAAAAGAAGTTTAATCGCCGGCTTTCGAAAACCCGCCATTTACCGTAAACCCCAGACTCAGCCCGTATAGTCAAAAGTATACAAAGAAAGTACCCAGGAAGTAAACTCATTTTCCGAACGATTTTTTAAATTATTTTTTAACCACTACAACGCATGAGACTTGTAGTTTTTAAAAATGTTTTCATTTTTGATGAGACGCTTAATAAAAGAGGTTTAATCGCCGGCAAACGAAATCCCGCGATTTCATGTAAATCCCGGGCTTGGCCCGTATAGTCGAATGTATACAAAGAAAGTACCCAGGGAGTAAACTCATTTCCCGAACGATTTTTTAATTATTTTTTTTCACCACTAAAACGCATGAGACTTGTAGTTTTCAAAAATGTTTTCATTTTTGATGAGACGCTGAATAAAAGAAGTTTAATCGCCGGCAAACGAAAACCCGCCATTTACCGTAAACCCCGGACTCAGCCGTATAGTCAAAAGTATACAAAGAAAGTACCCAGGAAGTAAACTCATTTTCCGAACGAAGTTTTAAATTATTTTTTTCACCACTACAACGCATGAGACTTGTAGTTTTTAAAAATGTTTTCATTTTTGATGAGACGCTGAATAAAAGAAGTTTAATCGCCCTCAAACGAAAATCCGCGATTTCCCGTAAATCCCGGACTCGGCCCGTATAGTCCAAAGTATACAAAGAAAGTACCCAGGGAGTAATCTCATTTCCCGAACGATTTTTTAAATTATTTTTTCACCACTAGAACGCATGAGACTTGTAGTTTTCAAAAATGTTTTCATTTTTGATGAGACGCTTAATGAAAGAGGTTTAATTGCCGGCAAACGAAATCTCGCGATTTCCCGTAAATCCCGGGCTTGGCCCGTATAGTCAAATGTATACAAAGAAAGTACCCAGGGAGTAAACTCATTTCCCGAACGATTTTTTAATTTTTTTTTCACCACTAAAACGCATGAGACTTGTAGTTTTCAAAAATGTTTTCATTTTTGATGAGACGGTTAATGAAAGAAGTTTAATCGCCGGCAAACGAAAACCCGCGATTTCCCGTAAATCCCGGGCTTGGCCCGTATAGTCGAATGTATACAAAGAAAGTACCCTGTGAGTAAACTCATTTCCCGAACGATTTTTTAAATTATTTTTTCACCACTAAAACGCACGAGACTTGTAGTTTTCAAAAATGTTTTCATTTTTGATGAGACGCTGAATAAAAGAAGTTTAATCGCCGGCTTTCGAAAACCCGCCATTTACCGTAAACCCCAGACTCAGCCCGTATAGTCAAAAGTATACAAAGAAAGTACCCAGGAAGTAAACTCATTTTCCGAACGATTTTTTAAATTATTTTTTCACCACTACAACGCATGAGACTTGTAGTTTTTAAAAATGTTTTCATTTTTGATGAGACGCTGAATAAAAGAAGTTTAATCGCCCTCAAACGAAAATCCGCGATTTCCCGTAAATCCCGGTCTCGGCCCGTATAGTCCAAATTATACAAAGAAAGTACCCAGGGAGTAAACTCATTTCCCGAACGATTTTTTAAATTATTTTTTCACCACTAAAATGCATGAGACTTGTAGTTTTCAAAAATGTTTTCATTTTTGATGAGACGCTTAATAAAAGAGGTTTAATCGCCGGCAAACGAAATCCCGCGATTTCATGTATATCCCGGGCTTGGCCCGTATAGTCGAATGTATACAAAGAAAGTACCCAGGGAGTAAACTCATTTCCCGAACGATTTTTTAATTTTTTTTTTTCACCACTAAAACGCATGAGACTTGTAGTTTTCAAAAATGTTTTCATTTTTGATGAGACGCTGAATAAAAGAAGTTTAATCGCCGGCAAACGAAAACCCGCCATTTACCGTAAACCCCGGACTCAGCCGTATAGTCAAAAGTATACAAAGAAAGTACCCAGGAAGTAAACTCATTTTCCGAACGAAGTTTTAAATTATTTTTTTCACCACTAAAACGCATGAGACTTGTAGTTTTCAAAAATTTTTTCATTTTTGATGAGACGGTTAATGAAAGAAGTTTAATCGCCGGCAAACGAAAATCCGCGATTTCCCGTAAATCCCGGGCTTGGCCCGTATAGTCGAATGTATACAAAGAAAGTACCCTGTGAGTAAACTCATTTCCCGAACGATTTTTTAAATTATTTTTTCACCACTAAAACGCATGAGACTTGTAGTTTTCAGAAATGTTTTCATTTTTGATGAGACGCTTAATAAAAGTGGTTTAATCGCCAGCAAACGAAAACCCGCGATTTCCCGTAAATCCCGGGCTTGGCCCGTATAGTCGAATGTATACAAAGAAAGTACCCTGTGAGTAAACTCATTTCCCGAACGATTTTTTAAATTATTTTTTCACCACTAAAACGCATGAGACTTGTAGTTTTCAGAAATGTTTTCATTTTTGATGAGACGCTGAATAAAAGAAGTTTAATCGCCGGCAAACGAAAACCTGCGATTTCCCGTAAATCCCGGACTCGGCCCGTATAGTAAAGAAAGTACCCGGGATGTAAACTCATTTCCCGAACGATTTTTTAAATTATTATTTCACCACTAAAACCCATGAGACTTATAGTTTTTAAAAATGTTTTCATTTTTGATGAGACGCTTAATAAAAGAGGTTTAATCGCCGGCAAACGAAATCCCGCGATTTCCCGTAAATCCCGGGCTTGGCCCGTATAGTCGAATGTATATAAAGAAAGTACCCAGGGAGTAAACTCATTTCCCGAACGATTTTTTAATTTTTTTTTTCACCACTAAAACGCATGAGACTTGTAGTTTTCAAAAATGTTTTCATTTTTGATGAGACGCTGAATAAAAGAAGTTTAATCGCCGGCTTTCGAAAACCCGCCATTTACCGTAAACCCCAGACTCAGCCCGTATAGTCAAAAGTATACAAAGAAAGTACCCAGGAAGTAAACTCATTTTCCGAACGATTTTTTAAATTATTTTTTCACCACTACAACGCATGAGACTTGTAGTTTTTAAAAATGTTTTCATTTTTGATGAGACGCTTAATAAAAGAGGTTTAATCGCCGGCAAACGAAATCCCGCGATTTCATGTAAATCCCGGGCTTGGCCCTTATAGTCGAATGTATACAAAGAAAGTACCCAGGGAGTAAACTCATTTCCCGAACGATTTTTTAATTATTTTTTTTCACCACTAAAACGCATGAGACTTGTAGTTTTCAAAAATGTTTTCATTTTTGATGAGACGCTGAATAAAAGAAGTTTAATCGCCGGCTTTAGAAAACCCGCCATTTACCGTAAATCCCGGACTCAGCCCGTATAGTCAAAAGTATACAAAGAAAGTACCCAGGAAGTAAACTCATTTTCCGAACGATTTTTTAAATTATTTTTTCACCACTACAACGCATGAGACTTGTAGTTTTTAAAAATGTTTTCATTTTTGATGAGACGCTGAATAAAAGAAGTTTAATCGCCCTCAAACGAAAATCCGCGATTTCCCGTAAATCCCGGTCTCGGCCCGTATAGTCCAAAGTATACAAAGAAAGTACCCAGGGAGTAAACTCATTTCCCGAACGATTTTTTAAATTATTTTTTCACCACTAAAATGCATGAGACTTGTAGTTTTCAAAAATGTTTTCATTTTTGATGAGACGCTTAATAAAAGAGGTTTAATCGCCGGCAAACGAAATCCCGCGATTTCATGTAAATCCCGGGCTTGGCCCGTATAGTCGAATGTATACAAAGAAAGTACCCAGGGAGTAAACTCATTTCCCGAACGATTTTTTAATTTTTTTTTTTCACCACTAAAACGCATGAGACTTGTAGTTTTCAAAAATGTTTTCATTTTTGATGAGACGCTGAATAAAAGAAGTTTAATCGCCGGCAAACGAAAACCCGCCATTTACCGTAAACCCCGGACTCAGCCGTATAGTCAAAAGTATACAAAGAAAGTACCCAGGAAGTAAACTCATTTTCCGAACGAAGTTTTAAATTATTTTTTTCACCACTAAAACGCATGAGACTTGTAGTTTTCAAAAATGTTTTCATTTTTGATGAGACGGTTAATGAAAGAAGTTTAATCGCCGGCAAACGAAAACCCGCGATTTCCCGTAAATCCCGGGCTTGGCCCGTATAGTCGAATGTATACAAAGAAAGTACCCTGTGAGTAAACTCATTTCCCGAACGATTTTTTAAATTATTTTTTCACCACTAAAACGCATGAGACTTGTAGTTTTCAGAAATGTTTTCATTTTTGATGAGACGCTTAATAAAAGTGGTTTAATCGCCAGCAAACGAAAACCCGCGATTTCCCGTAAATCCCGGGCTTGGCCCGTATAGTCGAATGTATACAAAGAAAGTACCCTGTGAGTAAACTCATTTCCCGAACGATTTTTTAAATTATTTTTTCACCACTAAAACGCATGAGACTTGTAGTTTTCAGAAATGTTTTCATTTTTGATGAGACGCTGAATAAAAGAAGTTTAATCGCCGGCAAACGAAAACCTGCGATTTCCCGTAAATCCCGGACTCGGCCCGTATAGTAAAGAAAGTACCCGGGATGTAAACTCATTTCCCGAACGATTTTTTAAATTATTATTTCACCACTAAAACCCATGAGACTTATAGTTTTTAAAAATGTTTTCATTTTTGATGAGACGCTTAATAAAAGAGGTTTAATCGCCGGCAAACGAAATCCCGCGATTTCCCGTAAATCCCGGGCTTGGCCCGTATAGTCGAATGTATACAAAGAAAGTACCCAGGGAGTAAACTCATTTCCCGAACGATTTTTTAAATTATTTTTTCACCACTAAAACGCATGAGACTTGTAGTTTTCAAAAATGTTTTCATTTTTGATGAGACGCTGAATAAAAGAAGTTTAATCGCCGGCTTTCGAAGACCCGCCATTTACCGTAAACCCCAGACTCAGCCCGTATAGTCAAAAGTATACAAAGAAAGTACCCAGGAAGTAAACTCATTTTCCGAACGATTTTTTAAATTATTTTTTCACCACTACAACGCATGAGACTTGTAGTTTTTAAAAATGTTTTCATTTTTGATGAGACGCTTAATAAAAGAGGTTTAATCGCCGGCAAACGAAATCCCGCGATTTCATGTAAATCCCGGGCTTGGCCCGTATAGTCGAATGTATACAAAGAAAGTACCCAGGGAGTAAACTCATTTCCCGAACGATTTTTTAATTATTTTTTTTCACCACTAAAACGCATGAGACTTGTAGTTTTCAAAAATGTTTTCATTTTGGATGAGACGCTGAATAAAAGAAGTTTAATCGCCGGCAAACGAAAACCCGCCATTTACCGTAAACCCCGGACTCAGCCGTATAGTCAAAAGTATACAAAGAAAGTACCCAGGAAGTAAACTCATTTTCCGAACGAAGTTTTAAATTATTTTTTTCACCACTACAACGCATGAGACTTGTAGTTTTTAAAAATGTTTTCATTTTTGATGAGACGCTGAATAAAAGAAGTTTAATCGCCCTCAAACGAAAATCCGCGATTTCCCGTAAATCCCGGACTCGGCCCGTATAGTCCAAAGTATACAAAGAAAGTACCCAGGGAGTAATCTCATTTCCCGAACGATTTTTTAAATTATTTTTTCACCACTAGAACGCATGAGACTTGTAGTTTTCAAAAATGTTTTCATTTTTGATGAGACGCTTAATGAAAGAGGTTTAATTGCCGGCAAACGAAATCTCGCGATTTCCCGTAAATCCCGGGCTTGGCCCGTATAGTCAAATGTATACAAAGAAAGTACCCAGGGAGTAAACTCATTTCCCGAACGATTTTTTAATTTTTTTTTCACCACTAAAACGCATGAGACTTGTAGTTTTCAAAAATGTTTTCATTTTTGATGAGACGGTTAATGAAAGAAGTTTAATCGCCGGCAAACGAAAACCCGCGATTTCCCGTAAATCCCGGGCTTGGCCCGTATAGTCGAATGTATACAAAGAAAGTACCCTGTGAGTAAACTCATTTCCCGAACGATTTTTTAAATTATTTTTTCACCACTAAAACGCACGAGACTTGTAGTTTTCAAAAATGTTTTCATTTTTGATGAGACGCTGAATAAAAGAAGTTTAATCGCCGGCTTTCGAAAACCCGCCATTTACCGTAAACCCCAGACTCAGCCCGTATAGTCAAAAGTATACAAAGAAAGTACCCAGGAAGTAAACTCATTTTCCGAACGATTTTTTAAATTATTTTTTCACCACTACAACGCATGAGACTTGTAGTTTTTAAAAATGTTTTCATTTTTGATGAGACGCTGAATAAAAGAAGTATAATCGCCCTCAAACGAAAATCCGCGATTTCCCGTAAATCCCGGTCTCGGCCCGTATAGTCCAAAGTATACAAAGAAAGTACCCAGGGAGTAAACTCATTTCCCGAACGATTTTTTAAATTATTTTTTCACCACTAAAATGCATGAGACTTGTAGTTTTCAAAAATGTTTTCATTTTTGATGAGACGCTTAATAAAAGAGGTTTAATCGCCGGCAAACGAAATCCCGCGATTTCATGTAAATCCCGGGCTTGGCCCGTATAGTCGAATGTATACAAAGAAAGTACCCAGGGAGTAAACTCATTTCCCGAACGATTTTTTAATTTTTTTTTTTCACCACTAAAACGCATGAGACTTGTAGTTTTCAAAAATGTTTTCATTTTTGATGAGACGCTGAATAAAAGAAGTTTAATCGCCGGCAAACGAAAACCCGCCATTTACCGTAAACCCCGGACTCAGCCGTATAGTCAAAAGTATACAAAGAAAGTACCCAGGAAGTAAACTCATTTTCCGAACGAAGTTTTAAATTATTTTTTTCACCACTAAAACGCATGAGACTTGTAGTTTTCAAAAATGTTTTCATTTTTGATGAGACGGTTAATGAAAGAAGTTTAATCGCCGGCAAACGAAAACCCGCGATTTCCCGTAAATCCCGGGCTTGGCCCGTATAGTCGAATGTATACAAAGAAAGTACCCTGTGAGTAAACTCATTTCCCGAACGATTTTTTAAATTATTTTTTCACCACTAAAACGCATGAGACTTGTAGTTTTCAGAAATGTTTTCATTTTTGATGAGACGCTTAATAAAAGTGGTTTAATCGCCAGCAAACGAAAACCCGCGATTTCCCGTAAATCCCGGGCTTGGCCCGTATAGTCGAATGTATACAAAGAAAGTACCCTGTGAGTAAACTCATTTCCCGAACGATTTTTTAAATTATTTTTTCACCACTAAAACGCATGAGACTTGTAGTTTTCAGAAATGTTTTCATTTTTGATGAGACGCTGAATAAAAGAAGTTTAATCGCCGGCAAACGAAAACCTGCGATTTCCCGTAAATCCCGGACTCGGCCCGTATAGTAAAGAAAGTACCCGGGATGTAAACTCATTTCCCGAACGATTTTTTAAATTATTATTTCACCACTAAAACCCATGAGACTTATAGTTTTTAAAAATGTTTTCATTTTTGATGAGACGCTGAATAAAAGAAGTTTAATCGCCGGCTTTCGAAAACCCGCCATTTACCGTAAACCCCAGACTCAGCCCGTATAGTCAAAAGTATACAAAGAAAGTACCCAGGAAGTAAACTCATTTTCCGAACGATTTTTTAAATTATTTTTTCACCACTACAACGCATGAGACTTGTAGTTTTTAAAAATGTTTTCATTTTTGATGAGACGCTTAATAAAAGAGGTTTAATCGCCGGCAAACGAAATCCCGCGATTTCATGTAAATCCCGGGCTTGGCCCGTATAGTCGAATGTATACAAAGAAAGTACCCAGGGAGTAAACTCATTTCCCGAACGATTTTTTAATTATTTTTTTTCACCACTAAAACGCATGAGACTTGTAGTTTTCAAAAATGTTTTCATTTTTGATGAGACGCTGAATAAAAGAAGTTTAATCGCCGGCAAACGAAAACCCGCCATTTACCGTAAACCCCGGACTCAGCCGTATAGTCAAAAGTATACAAAGAAAGTACCCAGGAAGTAAACTCATTTTCCGAACGAAGTTTTAAATTATTTTTTTCACCACTACAACGCATGAGACTTGTAGTTTTTAAAAATGTTTTCATTTTTGATGAGACGCTGAATAAAAGAAGTTTAATCGCCCTCAAACGAAAATCCGCGATTTCCCGTAAATCCCGGACTCGGCCCGTATAGTCCAAAGTATACAAAGAAAGTACCCAGGGAGTAATCTCATTTCCCGAACGATTTTTTAAATTATTTTTCACCACTAGAACGCATGAGACTTGTAGTTTTCAAAAATGTTTTCATTTTTGATGAGACGCTTAATGAAAGAGGTTTAATTGCCGGCAAACGAAATCTCGCGATTTCCCGTAAATCCCGGGCTTGGCCCGTATAGTCAAATGTATACAAAGAAAGTACCCAGGGAGTAAACTCATTTCCCGAACGATTTTTTAATTTTTTTTTCACCACTAAAACGCATGAGACTTGTAGTTTTCAAAAATGTTTTCATTTTTGATGAGACGGTTAATGAAAGAAGTTAATCGCCGGCAAACGAAAACCCGCGATTTCCCGTAAATCCCGGGCTTGGCCCGTATAGTCGAATGTATACAAAGAAAGTACCCTGTGAGTAAACTCATTTCCCGAACGATTTTTTAAATTATTTTTTCACCACTAAAACGCACGAGACTTGTAGTTTTCAGAAATGTTTTCATTTTTGATGAGACGCTTAATGAAAGTGGTTTAATCGCCAGTAAACGAAAACCCGCGATTTCCCGTAAATCCCGGGCTTGGCCCGTATAGTCGAATGTATACAAAAAAAGTACCCTGTGAGTAAACTCATTTCCCGAACGATTTTTTAAATTATTTTTTCACCACTAAAACGCATGAGACTTTTAGTTTTCAGAAATGTTTTCATTTTTGATGAGACGCTGAATAAAAGAAGTTTAATCGCCGGCAAACGAAAACCTGCGATTTCCCGTAAATCCCGGACTCGGCCCGTATAGTAAAGAAAGTACCCGGGATGTAAAGTCATTTCCCGAACGATTTTTTAAATTATTATTTCACCACTAAAACCCATGAGACTTATAGTTTTTAAAAATGTTTTCATTTTTGATGAGACGCTGAATAAAAGAAGTTTAATCGCTGGCAAACGAAAACTCGCCATTTCCCGGAAACCCCGGACTCGGCCCGTATAATAAAAAGTATACAAAGAAATTACCCAGGGAGTAAACTCATTTTCCGAACGATTTTTTAAATTATTTTTTCACCA
This sequence comes from Hydractinia symbiolongicarpus, assembly GCF_029227915.1. Classification (NCBI taxonomy): domain Eukaryota; kingdom Metazoa; phylum Cnidaria; class Hydrozoa; order Anthoathecata; family Hydractiniidae; genus Hydractinia; species Hydractinia symbiolongicarpus. Next base: position 841,844 of record NC_079875.1, on the reverse strand, counting down.
CTACAACGCATGAGACTTGTAGTTTTTAAAAATGTTTTCATTTTTGATGAGACGCTGAATAAAAGAAGTTTAATCGCCCTCAAACGAAAATCCGGGATTTCCCGTAAATCCCGTACTCGGCCCGTATAGTCCAAAGTATACAAAGAAAGTACCCAGGGAGTAAACTCATTTCCCGAACGATTTTTTAAATTATTTTTTCACCACTAAAATGCATGAGACTTGTAGTTTTCAAAAATGTTTTCATTTTTGATGAGACGCTTAATAAAAGAGGTTTAATCGCCGGCAAACGAAATCCCGCGATTTCCCGTAAATCCCGGGCTTGGCCCGTATAGTCGAATGTATACAAAGAAAGTACCCAGGGAGTAAACTCATTTCCCAAACGATTTTTTAATTTTTTTTTTCACCACTAAAACGCATGAGACTTGTAGTTTTCAAAAATGTTTTCATTTTTGATGAGACGGTTAATGAAAGAAGTTTAATCGCCGGCAAACGAAAACCCGCGATTTCCAGTAAATCCCGGGCTTGGCCCGTATAGTCGAATGTATACAAAGAAAGTACCCTGTGAGTAAACTCATTTCCTGAACGATTTTTTAAATTATTTTTTCACCACAAAACGCATGAGACTTGTAGTTTTCAGAAATGTTTTTATTTTTGATAAGACGCTTAATAAAAGAAGTTTAAACGCCGGCAAACGAAAACCCGCGATTTCCCGTAAATCCCGGCTTGGCCCGTATAGTCAAAAGTATACAAAGAAAGTACCCAGGGTGTAAACTCATTTTCCGAACGATTTTTTAAATTATTTTTTCACCACTAAAACGCATGAGACTGGTAGTTTTCAAAAATGTTTTCATTTTTGATGAGACGCTGAATAAAAGCAGTTTAATCGCCGGCAAACGAAAACCTGCGATTTCCCGTAAATCCCGGACTCGGCCCGTATAGTCAAAAGTATACAAAGAAAGTACCCAGGGAGTAAACTCATTTCCCAAACGATTTTTTAAATTATTATTTCACCACTAAAGCCCATGAGACTTGTAGTTTTTTAAAATGTTTTCATTTTTGATGAGACGCTGAATAAAAGAAGTTTAATCGCCGGCAAACGAAAACCCGCGATTTCCCGTAAATCCCGGACACGGCCCGTATAGTCAAAAGTATACAAGTTTTTATAAACTACAAGTCTTATGCGTTTTAGTGGTGAAATAATAGTTTAAAAAATCGTTTGGGAAATGAGTTTACTCCCTGGGTACTTTCTTTGTATACTTTTGACTATACGGGCCGAGTCCGGGATTTACGGGAAATCGCAGGTTTTTGTTTGCCGGCGATTAAACTGCTTTTATTCAGCGTCTCATCAAAAATGAAAACATTTTTGAAAACTACAAGTGTCATGCGTTTTAGTGGTGAAAAAATAATTTAAAAAATCGTTCGGAAAATGAGTTTACTCCCAGGGTACTTTCTTTGTATACTTTTGACTATACGGGCCAAGCCGGGATTTACGGGAAATCGCGGGTTTTTGTTTGCCGGCGATTTAAATTCTTTTTATTCAGTGTTTCATCAAAAATGAAATCATTTTTGAAAACTACAAGTCTCATGCGTTTTAGTGGTGAAAAAATAATTTAAAAAATCGTTCGGAAAATGAGTTTACTCCCAAGGTACTTTCTTTGTATACTTTTGACTATACGGGCCAAGCCGGGATTTACGGGAAATCGCGGGTTTTCGTTTGCCGGCGATTAAAATTCTTTTTATTCAGCGTTTCATCAAAAATGAAAACATTTTTAAAAACTACAAGTCTTATGCGTTTTAGTGGTGAAAAAATAATTTAAAAAATCGTTCAGGAAATGAGTTTAGTCACAGGGTACTTTCTTTGTATACATTGGACTATACGGGCCAAGCCCGGGATTTACGGGAAATCGCGGGTTTTCGTTTGCCGGCGATTAAACTTCTTTCATTATCCGTCTCATCAAAAATGAAAACATTTTTGAAAATTACAAGTCTCATGCGTTTTAGTGGTAAAAAAAATAATTAAAAAATCGTTCGGGAAATGAGTTCACTCCCTGGGTACTTTCTTTGTATACATTCGACTATACGGGTTAAGCCCGGGATTTACGGGAAATCGCTGGATTTCGTTTGCCGGCGATTAAACCTCTTTCATTAAGCGTCTCATCAAAAAGGAAAACATTTTTGAAAACTACAAGTCTCATGCGTTTTAGTGGTGAAAAAATAATTTAAAAAATCGTTCGGGAAATGAGTTTATTCCCTGGGTACTTTCTTTGCATACTTTGGACTATACGGGCCGAGTCCGGGGTTTACGGGAAATGGCGGGTTTTCGTTTTCCGGCGATTAAACTTCTTTCATTCAGCGACTCATCAAAAATGAAAACATTTTTAAAAACTACAAGTCTCATGCGTTGTAGTGGTGAAAAAATAATTTAAAAAATCGTTCGGAAAATGAGTTTACTCCTTGGGTAATTTCTTTGTATACTTTTGACTATACGGGCCGAGTCCCGGGTTTACGGGAAATGGCGGGTTTTCGTTTGCCGGCGATTAAACTTCTTTTATTCAGCGTCTCATCAAAAATGAAAACATTTTTAAAAACTATAAGTCTCATGGGTTTTAGTGGTGAAATAATAATTTAAAAAATCGTTCGGGAAATGAGTTTACATCCCGGGTACTTTCATTACTATACGGGCCGAGTCCGTGATTTACGGAAAATCGCAGGTTTTCGTTTGCCGGCGATTAACCTTCTTTCATTCAGCGTCTCATCAAAAACGAAAACATTTTTGAAAACTACAAGTCTCATGCGTTTTAGTGGTGAAAAAATATTTTAAAAAATCGTTCGGGGAATAAGTTTACCCCCTGGGTACTTTTTTGTATACTTTTGACTATACGGGCCGAGTCCGGGATTTACGGGAAATCGCAGGTTTTCGTTTGCCGGCGATTAAACTGCTTTTATTCAGCGTCTCATCAAAAATGAAAACATTTTTGAAAACTACAAGTCTCATGCGTTTTAGTGGTAAAAAAAATAATTAAAAAATCGTTCGGGAAATGAGTTCACTCCCTGGGTACTTTCTTTGTATACATTCGACTATACGGGTTAAGCCCGGGATTTACAGGAAATCGCGGGATTTCGTTTGCCGGCGATTAAACCTCTTTCATTAAGCGTCTCATCAAAAAGGAAAACATTTTTGAAAACTACAAGTCTCATGCGTTTTAGTGGTGAAAAAATAATTTAAAAAATCGTTCGGGAAATGAGTTTATTCCCTGGGTACTTTCTTTGTATACTTTGGACTATACGGGCCGAGTCCGGGGTTTACGGGAAATGGCGGGTTTTCGTTTTCCGGCGATTAAACTTCTTTCATTCAGCGACTCATCAAAAATGAAAACATTTTTAAAAACTACAAGTCTCATGCGTTGTAGTGGTGAAAAAATAATTTAAAAAATCGTTCGGAAAATGAGTTTACTCCTTGGGTAATTTCTTTGTATACTTTTGACTATACGGGCCGAGTCCCGGGTTTACGGGAAATGGCGGGTTTTCGTTTGCCGGCGATTAAACTTCTTTTATTCAGCGTCTCATCAAAAATGAAAACATTTTTAAAAACTATAAGTCTCATGGGTTTTAGTGGTGAAATAATAATTTAAAAAATCGTTCGGGAAATGAGTTTACATCCCGGGTACTTTCATTACTATACGGGCCGAGTCCGGGATTTACGGAAAATCGCAGGTTTTCGTTTGCCGGCGATTAAACTTCTTTCATTCAGCGTCTCATCAAAAACGAAAACATTTTTGAAAACTACAAGTCTCATGCGTTTTAGTGGTGAAAAAATATTTTAAAAAATCGTTCGGGGAATAAGTTTACCCCCTGGGTACTTTTTTGTATACTTTTGACTATACGGGCCGAGTCCGGGATTTACGGGAAATCGCAGGTTTTCGTTTGCCGGCGATTAAACTGCTTTTATTCAGCGTCTCATCAAAAATGAAAACATTTTTGAAAACTACAAGTCTCATGCGTTTTAGTGGTGAAAAAATAATTTAAAAAATCGTTCGGAAAATGAGTTTACTCCCAGGGTAATTTCTTTGTATACTTTTGACTATACGGGCCAAGCCGGGATTTACGGAAAATCGCGGGTTTTCGTTTGCCGGCGATTTAAATTCTTTTTATTCAGCGTTTCATCAAAAATGAAAACATTTTTGAAAACTACAAGTCTCATGCGTTTTAGTGGTGAAAAAATAATTTAAAAAATCGTTCGGAAAATGAGTTTACTCCCAAGGTACTTTCTTTGTATACTTTTGACTATACGGGCCAAGCCGGGATTTACGGGAAATCGCGGGTTTTCGTTTGCCGGCGATTAAAATTCTTTTTATTCAGCGTTTCATCAAAAATGAAAACATTTTTAAAAACTACAAGTCTTATGCGTTTTAGTGGTGAAAAAATAATTTAAAAAATCGTTCGGGAAATGAGTTTACTCACAGGGTACTTTCTTTGTATACATTCGACTATACGGGCCAAGCCCGGGATTTACGGGAAATCGCGGGTTTTCGTTTGCCGGCGATTAAACTTCTTTCATTAACCGTCTCATCAAAAATGAAAACATTTTTGAAAATTACAAGTCTCATGCGTTTTAGTGGTAAAAAAAAAAATTAAAAAATCGTTCGGGAAATGAGTTTACTCCCTGGGTACTTTCTTTGTATACATTCGACTATACGGGCCAAGCCCGGGATTTACGGGAAATCGCGGGATTTCGTTTGCCGGCGATTAAACCTCTTTCATTAAGCGTCTCATCAAAAAGGAAAACATTTTTGAAAACTACAAGTCTCATGCGTTTTAGTGGTGAAAAAATAATTTAAAAAATCGTTCGGAAAATGAGTTTACTCCGTGGGTACTTTCTTTGTATACTTTTGACTATACGAGCCGAGTCCAGGGTTTACGGGAAATGGCGGGTTTTCGTTTGCCGGCGATTAAACTTCTTTTATTCAGCGTCTCATCAAAAATGAAAACATTTTTAAAAACTACAAGTCTCATGCGTTGTAGTGGTTAAAAAATAATTTAAAAAATCGTTCGGAAAATGAGTTTACTCCCTCGGTACTTTCTTTGTATACTTTTGACTATACGGGCCAAGCCCGGGATTTACGGGAAATCGCGGGTTTTCGTTTGCCCGCGATTAAACTACTTTTATTCAGCGTCTCATCAAAAATGAAAACATTTTTAAAAACTACAAGTATTATGCGTTTTAGTGGTGAAAAAAAAATTTAAAAAATCGTTCTGGAAATGAGTTTACTCCCTGGGTACTTTCTTTGTATACTTTTGACTATACGGGCCGAGTCCGGGATTCACGGGAAATCGCAGGTTTTCGTTTGCCGGCGATTAAACTGCTTTTATTAAACTGCTTTTTCAAAAATGAAAACATTTTTGAAAACTATAAGTCTCATGCGTTTTAGTGGTGAAAAAAAAAATTAAAAAATCGTTCGGGAAATGAGTTTACTCCCTGGGTACTTTCTTTGTATACATTCGACTATACGGGCCAAACCCGGGATTTACGGGAAATCGCGGGTTTTCGTTTGCCGGCGATTAAACTTCTTTCATTCAGCGTCCCATCAAAAATGAAAACATTTTTGAAAACTACAAGTCTCATGCGTTTTAGTGGTGAAAAAATAATATAAAAAATTGTTCGGGAAATGAGTTTACTCCATGGGTACTTTCTTTGTATACTTTTAAATATACGGGCAAAGCCCGGGAATTACGGGAAATGGCGGGTTTTCGTTTGCTGGTGATTAAACCACTTTCATTAAGCGTCTCATCAAAAATGAAAGCATTTCTGAAAACTACAAGTCTCATGCGTTTTAGTGGTGAAAAAATAATTTAAAAAATCGTTCGGGAAATATGTTTACTCCCTGGGTACTTTCTTTGTATACTTTTCACAATACGGGCCGAGTCCGGGATTTACGGGAAGTCGCGGGTGTTCGTTTCCCGGCGATTAAACTTCTTTTATTCATCGTCTCATCAAAAATGAAAACATTTTTAAAAACTACAAGTCTCATGGGCTTTAGTGGTGAAAAAATAATTTAAAAAATCGGTCTGGAAATGAGTTTACACCCTGGGTACTATCTTTGTATACTTTTGACTATACGGGCCGAGTCCGGGATTTACGGGAAATCGCAGGTTTTCGTTTGCCGGCGATTAAACTTCTTTTATTCAGCGTCTCATCAAAAATGAAAACATTTTTGAAAACTACAAGTTTCATGCGTTTTAGTGGTGAAAAAATAATTTAAAAAATCGTTCGGGAAATGAGTTTACTCCCTGGGTATTTTCTTTGTATACATTCGACTATACGGGCCAAGCCCGGGATTTACGGGAAATTGCGGGTTTTCGTTTGCCGGCGATTAAACCACTTTCATTAAGCGTCTCATCAAAAATGAAAACATTTCTGAAAACTACAAGTCTCATGCGTTTTAGTGGTAAAAAAATAATTTAAAAAATCGTTCGGAAAATGAGTTTACTCCCTGGGTACTTTCTTTGTATACTTTTGACTATACGGGCCAAGCCGGGATTTACGGGAAATCGCGGGTTTTCGTTTGCCGGCGATTAAACTTCTTTTATTCAGCGTCTCATCAAAAATGAAAACATTTTTAAAAACTACAAGTCTTATGCGTTTTAGTGGTGAAAAAATAATTTAAAAAATCGTTCTGGAAAGAGTTTACTCCCTGGGTACTTTCTTTGTATACTTCGCGGGTTTTCGTTTGCCGGCTATTAAACTTCTTTTATTCAGCGTCCCATCAAAAATGAAAACATTTTTGAAAACTACAAGTCTCATGCGTTTTAGTGGTGAAAAAATAATATAAAAAATCGTTCGGGAAATGAGTTTAGTCCCTGGCTACTTTCTTTGTATACTTTTGACTATACGGGCCAAGCCCAGGATTTACGGGAAATGGTGGGTTTTCGTTTGCCGGCGATTAAACTTCTTTTATTCAGTGTCTCATCAAAAATGAAAACATTTTTGAAAACTACAAGTCTCATGCGTTTTAGTGGTGAAAAGATAATTTAAAAAATCGTTTTGGAAATGAGTTTACTCACAGGGTACTTTCTTTGTATACATTCGACCATACGGGCCAAGCCCGGGATTTACGGGAAATCGCGGGTTTTCGTTTGCCGGCGATTAAACCACTTTCATTAAGTGTCTCATCAAAAATGAAAACATTTCTGAAAACTACATGTCTCATGCGATTTATTGGTGAAAAAATAATTTAAAAAATCGTTCGGGAAATGAGTTTACTCCCTGGGCACTTTCTTTGTATACTTTTTACTATACGTGCCGAGTCCGGGATTTACGGGAAGTCGCGGGTTTTCGTTTGCCGGCGATTAAACTTCTTTTATTCAGCGTCTCATCCAAAATGAAAACATTTTTAAAAACTGCAAGTCTCATGGGCTTTAGTGGTGAAATAATAATTTAAAAAATCGTTCTGGAAATGAGTTTACACCCTGGGTACTATCTTTGTATACTTTTGACTATGCGGGCCGAGTCTGGGATTTACGGGAAATCGCAGGTTTTCGTTTGCCGGCGATAAAACTTCTTTTATTCAGCGTCTCACCAAAAATGAAAACAAGTTTGAAGACTACAAGTTTCATGCGTTTTAGTGGTGAAAAAATAATTTAAAAAATCGTTCCGGAAATGAGTTTACTCCCTGGGTACTTTCTTTGTATACTTTTGACTATACGGGCCAAGCTCGGGATTTACGGCAAATCGCGGGTTTTCGTTTGCCAGCGATTAAAATTCTCTCATTTAGCGTCTCATCAAAAATGAAAACATTTTTGAAAACTACAAGTCTCATGTGTTTTAATGGTGAAAAAATAATTTAAAAAATCGTTCGGAAAATGAGTTTACTCCCTGGGTACTTTCTTTGTATACTTCGCGGGTTTTCGTTTGCCGGCTATTAAACTTCTTTTATTCAGCGTCCCATCAAAAATGAAAACATTTTTGAAAACTACAAGTCTCATGCGTTTTAGTGGTGAAAAAATAATATAAAAAGTCGTTCGGGAAATGAGTTTACTCCCTGGGTACTTTCTTTGTATACTTTTGACTATACGGGCCAAGCTCGGGATTTACGGGAAATCGCGGGTTTTCGTTTGCCAGAGATTAAACTTCTTTTATTTAGCGTCTCATCAAAAATGAAAACATTTTTGAAAACTACAAGTCTCATGTGTTTTAATGGTTAAAAAATAATTTAAAAAATGGTTCGGAAAATGAGTTTACTCCCTGGGTACTTTCTTTTTATACTTTTTATTATACGGGCCGAGTCCGGGGTTTACGGGAAATGGCGGTTTTTCGTTTGCCGGCGATAAAACTTCTTTTATTCAGCGTCTCATCAAAAATGAAAACAAGTTTGAAGACTACAAGTTTCATGCGTTTTAGTGGTGAAAAAATAATTTAAAAGATCGTTCCGGAAATGAGTTTACTCCCTGGGTACTTTCTTTGTATACTTTTGACTATACGGGCCAAGCTCGGGATTTACGGGAAATCGCGGATTTTCGTTTGCCAGCGATTAAACTTCTTTTATTTAGCGTCTCATCAAAAATGAAAACATTTTTGAAAACTACAAGTCTCATGTGTTTTAATGGTGAAAAAATAATTTAAAAAATCGTTCGGAAAATGAGTTTACTCCCTGGGTACTTTCTTTGTATACTTCGCGGGTTTTCGTTTGCCGGCTATTAAACTTCTTTTATTCAGCGTCCCATCAAAAATGAAAACATTTTTGAAAACTACAAGTCTCATGCGTTTTAGTGGTGAAAAAATAAAATAAAAAATCGTTCGGGAAATGAGTTTACTCCCTGGGTACTTTCTTTGTATACTTTTGACTATACGGGCCAAGCCCAGGATTTACGGGAAATGGCGGGTTTTCGTTTGCCGGCGATTAAACTTATTTTATTCAGTGTCTCATCAAAAATGAAAACATTTTTGAAAACTACAAGTCTCATGCGATTTAGTGGTGAAAAGATAATTTAAAAAATCGTTTTGGAAATGAGTTTACTCACAGGGTACTTTCTTTGTATACATTCGACTATACGGACCAAGCCCGGGATTTACGGGAAATCGCGGGTTTTCGTTTGCCGGCGATTAAACCACTTTCATTAAGCGTCTCATCAAAAATGAAAACATTTCTGAAAACTACAAGTCTCATGCGTTTTAGTGGTGAAAAAATAATTTAAAAAATCGTTCGGGAAATGAGTTTACTCCCTGGGTACTTTCTTTGTATACTTTTGACTATACGGACCGAGTCCGGGATTTACGGGAAGTCGCGGGTTTTCGTTTGCCGGCGATTAAACTTCTTTTATTCAGCGTCTCATCCAAAATGAAAACATTTTTTAAAACTGCAAGTCTCATGGGCTTTAGTGGTGAAATAATAATTTAAAAAATCGTTCTGGAAATGAGTTTACACCCTGGGTACTATCTTTGTATACTTTTGATTATACGGGCCGAGTCCGGGGTTTACGGAAAATGGCGGGTTTTCGTTTTCCGGCGATTAAACTTCTTTTATTCAGCGTCTCATCAAAAATGAAAACATTTTTGAAAACTACAAGTCTCATGCGTTTTAGTGGTGAAAAAATAATATAAAAAATCGTTCGGGAAATGAGTTTACTCCATGGGTACTTTCTTTGTATACTTTTGACTATACGGGCCAAGCCCGGGATTTACGGGAAATGGCGGGTTTTCGTTTGCCGGCGATTAAACTTCTTTTATTCAGTGTCCCTTCAAAAATGAAAACATTTTTGAAAACTACAAGTCTCATGTGTTTTAGTGGTGAAAAAATAATTTAAAAAATCGTTCGGGAAATGAGTTTACTCCCTGGGTACTTTCTTTGTATACTTTTGAATATACGGGCCAAGCTCGGGATTTACGGGAAATCGCGGGTTTTCGTTTGCCAGCGATTGAACTTCTTTTATTTAGCGTCTCATCAAAAATGAAAACATTTTTGAAAACTACAGGTCTCATGTGTTTTAATGGTGTAAAAATAATTTAAAAAATCGTTCGGAAAATGAGTTTACTCCCTGGGTACTTTCTTTGTATACTTCGCGGGTTTTCGTTTGCCGGCTATTAAACTTCTTTTATTCAGCGTCCCATCAAAAATGAAAACATTTTTGAAAACTACAAGTCTCATGCGTTTTAGTGGTGAAAAAATAATATAAAAAATCGTTCGGGAAATGAGTTTACTCCCTGGGTACTTTCTTTGTATACTTTTGACTATACGGGCCAAGCCCGGGATTTACGGGAAATGGCGGGTTTTCGTTTGCCGGCGATTAAACTTCTTTTATTCAGTGTCCCTTCAAAAATGAAAACATTTTTGAAAACTACAAGTCTCATGTGTTTTAGTGGTGAAAAAATAATTTAAAAAATCGTTCGGGAAATGAGTTTACTCCCTGGGTACTTTCTTTGTATACTTTTGAATATACGGGCCAAGCTCGGGATTTACGGGAAATCGCGGGTTTTCGTTTGCCAGCGATTAAACTTCTTTTATTTAGCGTCTCATCAAAAATGAAAACATTTTTGAAAACTACAAGTCTCATGTGTTTTAATGGTGAAAAAATAATTTAAAAAATCGTTCGGAAAATGAGTTTACTCCCTGGGTACTTTCTTTGTATACTTCGCGGGTTTTCGTTTGCCGGCTATTAAACTTCTTTTATTCAGCGTCCCATCAAAAATGAAAACATTTTTGAAAACTACAAGTCTCATGCGTTTTAGTGGTGAAAAAATAATTTAAAAAATCGTTCGGGAAATGAGTTTACTCCCTGGCTACTTTCTTTGTATACTTTTGACTATACGGGCCAAGCCCAGGATTTACGGGAAATGGTGGGTTTTCGTTTGCCGGCGATTAAACTTCTTTTATTCAGTGTCTCATCAAAAATGAAAACATTTTTGAAAACTACAAGTCTCATGCGTTTTAGTGGTGAAAAGATAATTTAAAAAATCGTTTTGGAAATGAGTTTACTCACAGGGTACTTTCTTTGTATACATTCGACTATACGGGCCAAGCCCGGGATTTACGGGAAATCGCGGGTTTTCGTTTGCCGATTAAACCACTTTCATTAAGCGTCTCATCAAAAATGAAAACATTTCTGAAAACTACAAGTCTCATGCGTTTTAGTGGTGAAAAAATAATTTAAAAAATCGTTCGGGAAATGAGTTTACTCCCTGGGTACTTTCTTTGTATACTTTTGACTATACGGGCCGAGTCCGGGATTTACGGGAAGTCGCGGGTTTTCGTTTGCCGGCGATTAAACTTCTTTTATTCAGCGTCTCATCCAAAATGAAAACATTTTTTAAAACTGCAAGTCTCATGGGCTTTAGTGGTGAATTAATAATTTAAAAAATCGTTCTGGAAATGAGTTTACACCCTGCGTACTATCTTTGTATACTTTTGATTATACGGGCCGAGTCCGGGGTTTACGGAAAATGGCGGGTTTTCGTTTTCCGGCGATTAAACTTCTTTTATTCAGTGTCCCTTCAAAAATGAAAACATTTTTGAAAACTACAAGTCTCATGCGTTTTAGTGGTGAAAAAATAATTTAAAAAATCGTTCGGGAAATGAGTTTACTCCCTGGGTACTTTCTTTGTATACTTTTGATTATACGGGCCAAGCTCGGGATTTACGGGAAATCGCGGGTTTTCGTTTGCCAGCGATTGAACTTCTTTTATTTAGCGTCTCATCAAAAATGAAAACATTTTTGAAAACTACAAGTCTCATGTGTTTTAATGGTGTAAAAATAATTTAAAAAATCGTTCGGAAAATGAGTTTACTCCCTGGGTACTTTCTTTGTATACTTCGCGGGTTTTCGTTTGCCGGCTATTAAACTTCTTTTATTCAGCGTCCCATCAAAAATGAAAACATTTTTGAAAACTACAAGTCTCATGCGTTTTAGTGGTGAAAAAATAATATAAAAAATCGTTCGGGAAATGAGTTTACTCCCTGGGTACTTTCTTTGTATACTTTTGACTATACGGGCCAAGCCCGGGATTTACGGGAAATGGCGGGTTTTCGTTTGCCGGCGATTAAACTTCTTTTATTCAGTGTCCCTTCAAAAATGAAAACATTTTTGAAAACTACAAGTCTCATGTGTTTTAGTGGTGAAAAAATAATTTAAAAAATCGTTCGGGAAATGAGTTTACTCCCTGGGTACTTTCTTTGTATACTTTTGAATATACGGGCCAAGCTCGGGATTTACGGGAAATCGCGGGTTTTCGTTTGCCAGCGATTAAACTTCTTTTATTTAGCGTCTCATCAAAAATGAAAACATTTTTGAAAACTACAAGTCTCATGTGTTTTAATGGTGAAAAAATAATTTAAAAAATCGTTCGGAAAATGAGTTTACTCCCTGGGTACTTTCTTTGTATACTTCGCGGGTTTTCGTTTGCCGGCTATTAAACTTCTTTTATTCAGCGTCCCATCAAAAATGAAAACATTTTTGAAAACTACAAGTCTCATGCGTTTTAGTGGTGAAAAAATAATTTAAAAAATCGTTCGGGAAATGAGTTTACTCCCTGGCTACTTTCTTTGTATACTTTTGACTATACGGGCCAAGCCCAGGATTTACGGGAAATGGTGGGTTTTCGTTTGCCGGCGATTAAACTTCTTTTATTCAGTGTGTCATCAAAAATGAAAACATTTTTGAAAACTACAAGTCTCATGCGTTTTAGTGGTGAAAAGATAATTTAAAAAATCGTTTTGGAAATGAGTTTACTCACAGGGTACTTTCTTTGTATACATTCGACTATACGGGCCAAGCCGGGATTTACGGGAAATCGCGGGTTTTCGTTTGCCGATTAAACCACTTTCGTTAAGCGTCTCATCAAAAATGAAAACATTTCTGAAAACTACAAGTCTCATGCGTTTTAGTGGTGAAAAAATAATTTAAAAAATCGTTCGGGAAATGAGTTTACTCCCTGGGTACTTTCTTTGTATACTTTTGACTATACGGGCCGAGTCCGGGATTTACGGGAAGTCGCGGGTTTTCGTTTGCCGGCGATTAAACTTCTTTTATTCAGTGTCTCATCAAAAATGAAAACATTTTTGAAAACTACAAGTCTCATGCGTTTTAGTGGTGAAAAAATAATTTAAAAAATCGTTCGGGAAATGAGTTTACACCCTGCGTACTATCTTTGTATACTTTTGATTATACGGGCCGAGTCCGGGGTTTACGGAAAATGGCGGGTTTTCGTTTTCCGGCGATTAAACTTCTTTTATTCAGTGTCCCTTCAAAAATGAAAACATTTTTGAAAACTACAAGTCTCATGCGTTTTAGTGGTGAAAAAATAATTTAAAAAATCGTTCGGGAAATGAGTTTACTCCCTGGGTACTTTCTTTGTATACTTTTGATTATACGGGCCAAGCTCGGGATTTACGGGAAATCGCGGGTTTTCGTTTGCCAGCGATTAAACTTCTTTTATTTAGCGTCTCATCAAAAATGAAAACATTTTTGAAAACTACAAGTCTCATGTGTTTTAATGGTGTAAAAATAATTTAAAAAATCGTTCGGAAAATGAGTTTACTCCCTGGGTACTTTCTTTGTATACTTCGCGGGTTTTCGTTTGCCGGCTATTAATTTTCTTTTATTCAGCGTCCCATCAAAAATGAAAACATTTTTGAAAACTACAAGTCTCATGCGTTTTAGTGGTGAAAAAATAATATAAAAAATCGTTCGGGAAATGAGTTTACTCCCTGGGTACTTTCTTTGTATACTTTTGACTATACGGGCCAAGCCCAGGATTTACGGGAAATGGCGGGTTTTCGTTTGCCGGCGATTAAACTTATTTTATTCAGTGTCTCATCAAAAATGAAAACATTTTTAAAAACTACAAGTCTCATGCGTTTTAGTGGTGAAAAGATAATTTAAAAAATCGTTTTGGAAATGAGTTTACTCACAGGGTACTTTCTTTGTATACATTCGACTATACGGGCCAAGCCCGGGATTTACGGGAAATCGCGGGTTTTTGTTTGCCAGCGATTAAACCACTTTCATTAAGCGTCTCATCAAAAATGAAAACATTTCTGAAAACTACAAGTCTCATGCGTTTTAGTGGTGAAAAAATAATTTAAAAAATCGTTCGGGAAATGAGTTTACTCCCTGGGTACTTTCTTTGTATACTTTTGACTATACGGGCCGAGTCCGGGATTTACGGGAAGTCGCGGGTTTTCGTTTGCCGGCGATTAAACTTCTTTTATTCAGCGTCTCATCCAAAATGAAAACATTTTTTAAAACTGCAAGTCTCATGGGCTTTAGTGGTGAAATAATAATTTAAAAAATCGTTCTGGAAATGAGTTTACACCCTGGGTACTATCTTTGTATACTTTTGATTATACGGGCCGAGTCCGGGGTTTACGGAAAATGGCGGGTTTTCGTTTTCCGGCGATTAAACTTCTTTTATTCAGCGTCTCATCAAAAATGAAAACATTTTTGAAAACTACAAGTCTCATGCGTTTTAGTGGTGAAAAAATAATATAAAAAATCGTTCGGGAAATGAGTTTACTCCATGGGTACTTTCTTTGTATGCTTTTGACTATACGGGCCAAGCCCGGGATTTACGGGAAATGGCGGCTTTTCGTTTGCCGGCGATTAAACTTCTTTTATTCAGTGTCTCTTCAAAAATGAAAACATTTTTGAAAACTACAAGTCTCATGCGTTTTAGTGGTGAAAAAATAATTTAAAAAATCGTTCGGGAAATGAGTTTACTCCCTGGGTACTTTCTTTGTATACTTTTGATTATACGGGCCAAGCTCGGGATTTACGGGAAATCGCGGGTTTTCGTTTGCCAGCGATTAAACTTCTTTTATTTAGCGTCTCATCAAAAATGAAAACATTTTTGAAAACTACAAGTCTCATGTGTTTTAATGGTGAAAAAATAATTTAAAAAATCGTTCGGAAAATGAGTTTACTCCCTGGGTACTTTCTTTGTATACTTCGCGGGTTTTCGTTTGCCGGCTATTAAACTTCTTTTATTCAGCGTCCCATCAAAAATGAAAACATTTTTGAAAACTACAAGTCTCATGCGTTTTAGTGGTGAAAAAATAATATAAAAAATCGTTCGGGAAATGAGTTTACTCCCTGGCTACTTTCTTTGTATACTTTTGACTATACGGGCCAAGCCCAGGATTTACGGGAAATGGCGGGTTTTCGTTTGCCGGCGATTAAACTTCTTTTATTCAGTGTCTCATCAAAAATGAAAACATTTTTGAAAACTACAAGTCTCATGCGTTTTAGTGGTGAAAGATAATTTAAAAAATCGTTTTGGAAATGAGTTTACTCACAGGGTACTTTCTTTGTATACATTCGACTATACGGGCCAAGCCCGGGATTTACGGGAAATCGCGGGTTTTCGTTTGCCGATTAA
Source organism: Hydractinia symbiolongicarpus (assembly GCF_029227915.1). Lineage (NCBI taxonomy): Eukaryota > Metazoa > Cnidaria > Hydrozoa > Anthoathecata > Hydractiniidae > Hydractinia > Hydractinia symbiolongicarpus. Next base: position 826,477 of record NC_079875.1, on the reverse strand, counting down.
ACCACTTTCATTAAGCGTCTCATCAAAAATGAAAACATTTCTGAAAACTACAAGTCTCATGCGTTTTAGTGGTTAAAAAATAATTTAAAAAATCGTTCGGGAAATGAGTTTACTCCCTGGGTACTTTCTTTGTATACTTTTGACTATACGGGCCGAGTCCGGGATTTACGGGAAGTCGCGGGTTTTCGTTTGCCGATTAAACCACTTTCATTAAGCGTCTCATCAAAAATGAAAACATTTCTGAAAACTACAAGTCTCATGCGTTTTAGTGGTTAAAAAATAATATAAAAAATCGTTCGGGAAATGAGTTTACTCCCTGGCTACTTTCTTTGTATACTTTTGACTATACGGGCCAAGCCCAGGATTTACGGGAAATGGCGGGTTTTTGTTTGCCGGTGATTAAACTTCTTTTATTCAGTGTCTCATCAAAAATGAAAACATTTTTGAAAACTACAAGTCTCATGCGTTTTAGTGGTGAAAAGATAATTTAAAAAATCGTTTTGGAAATGCGTTTACTCACAGGGTACTTTCTTTGTATACATTCGACTATACGGGCCAAGCCCGGGATTTACGGGAAATCGCGGGTTTTCGTTTGCCGATTAAACCACTTTCATTAAACGTCTCATCAAAAATGAAAACATTTCTGAAAACTACAAGTCTCATGCGTTTTAGTGGTGAAAAAATAATTTAAAAAATCGTTCGGGAAATGAGTTTACTCCCTGGGTACCTTCTTTGTATACTTTTGACTATACGGGCCGAGTCCGGGATTTACGGGAAGTCGCGGGTTTTCGTTTGCCGGCGATTAAACTTCTTTTATGCAGCGTCTCATCCAAAATGAAAACATTTTTTAAAACTGCAAGTCTCATGGGCTTTAGTGGTGAAATAATAATTTAAAAAATCGTTCTGGAAATGAGTTTACACCCTGGGTACTATCTTTGTATACTTTTGATTATACGGGCCGAGTCCGGGCTTTACGGGAAATGGCGGGTTTTCGTTTTCCGGCGATTAAACTTCTTTTATTCAGCGTCTCATCAAAAATGAAAACATTTTTGAAAACTACAAGTCTCATGCGTTTTAGTGGTGAAAAAATAATATAAAAAATCGTTCGGGAAATGAGTTTACTCCATGGGTACTTTCTTTGTATATATTTGACTATACTTGCCAAGCCCGGGATTTACGGGAAATGGCGGGTTTTCGTTTGCCGGCGATTAAACTTCTTTTATTCAGTGTCCCTTCAAAAATGAAAACATTTTTGAAAACTACAAGTCTCATGCGTTTTAGTGGTGAAAAAATAATTTAAAAAATCGTTCGGGAAATGAGTTTACTCCCTGGGTACTTTCTTTGTATACTTTTGATTATACGGGCCAAGCTCGGGATTTACGGGAAATCGCGGGTTTTCGTTTGCCAGCGATTAAACTTCTTTTATTTAGCGTCTTATCAAAAATGAAAACATTTTTGAAAACTACAAGTCTCATGTGTTTTAATGGTGAAAAAATAATTTAAAAAATCATTCGGAAAATGAGTTTACTCCCTGGGTACTTTCTTTGTATACTTCGCGGGTTTTCGTTTGCCGGCTATTAAACTTCTTTTATTCAGCGTCCCATCAAAAATGAAAACATTTTTGAAAACTACAAGTCTCATGCGTTTTAGTGGTGAAAAAATAATATAAAAAATCGTTCGGGAAATGAGTTTACTCCCTGGCTACTTTCTTTGTATACTTTTGACTATACGGGCCAAGCCCAGGATTTACGGGAAATGGCGGGTTTTCGTTTGCCGGCGATTAAACTTCTTTTATTCAGTGTCTCATCAAAAATGAAAACATTTTTGAAAACTACAAGTCTCATGCGTTTTAGTGGTGAAAGATAATTTAAAAAATCGTTTTGGAAATGAGTTTACTCACAGGGTACTTTCTTTGTATACATTCGACTATACGGGCCAAGCCCGGGATTTACGGGAAATCGCGGGTTTTCGTTTGCCGATTAAACCACTTTCATTAAGCGTCTCATCAAAAATGAAAACATTTCTGAAAACTACAAGTCTCATGCGTTTTAGTGGTTAAAAAATAATTTAAAAAATCGTTCAGGAAATGAGTTTACTCCCTGGGTACTTTCTTTGTATACTTTTGACTATACGGGCCGAGTCCGGGATTTACGGGAAGTCGCGGGTTTTCGTTTGCCGGCGATTAAACTTCTTTTATTCAGCGTCTCATCCAAAATGAAAACATTTTTTAAAACTGCAAGTCTCATGGGCTTTAGTGGTGAAATAATAATTTAAAAAATCGTTCTGGAAATGAGTTTACTCACAGGGTACTTTCTTTGTATACATTCGACTATACGGGCCAAGCCCGGGATTTACGGGAAATCGCGGGTTTTCGTTTGCCGATTAAACCACTTTCATTAAGCGTCTCATCAAAAATGAAAACATTTCTGAAAACTACAAGTCTCATGCGTTTTAGTGGTTAAAAAATAATTTAAAAAATCGTTCAGGAAATGAGTTTACTCCCTGGGTACTTTCTTTGTATACTTTTGACTATACGGGCCAAGCCCGGGATTTACGGGAAATGGCGGGTTTTCGTTTGCCGGCGATTAAACTTCTTTTATTCAGTGTCCCTTCAAAAATGAAAACATTTTTGAAAACTACAAGTCTCATGCGTTTTAGTGGTGAAAAAATAATTTAAAAAATCGTTCGGGAAATGAGTTTACTACCTGGGTACTTTCTTTGTATACTTTTGATTATACGGGCCAAGCTCGGGATTTACGGGAAATCGCGGGTTTTCGTTTGCCAGCGATTAAACATCTTTTATTTAGCGTCTCATCAAAAATGAAAACATTTTTGAAAACTACAAGTCTCATGCGTTTTAGTGGTGAAAAAATAATATAAAAAATCGTTCGGGAAATGAGTTTACTCCCTGGGTACTTTCTTTGTATACTTTTGACTATACAGGCCAAGCCCGGGATTTACGGGAAATGGCGGGTTTTCGTTTGCCGGCGATTAAACTTCTTTTATTCAGCGTCTCATCAAAAATGAAAACATTTTTGAAAACTACAAGTCTCATGCGTTTTAGTGGTGAAAAAATAATATAAAAAATCGTTCGGGAAATGAGTTTACTCCATGGGTACTTTCTTTGTATACTTTTGACTATACGGGCCAAGCCCGGGATTTACGGGAAATGGCGGGTTTTCGTTTGCCGGCGATTAAACTTCTTTTATTCAGTGTCTCATCAAAAATGAAAACATTTTTGAAAACTACAAGTCTCATGCGTTTTAGTGGTGAAAGATAATTTAAAAAATCGTTTTGGAAATGAGTTTACTCACAGGGTACTTTCTTTGTATACATTCGACTATACGGGCCAAGCCCGGGATTTACGGGAAATCGCGGGTTTTCGTTTGCCGATTAAACCACTTTCATTAAGCGTCTCATCAAAAATTAAAACATTTCTGAAAACTACAAGTCTCATGCGTTTTAGTGGTTAAAAAATAATTTAAAAAATCGTTCAGGAAATGAGTTTACTCCCTGGGTACTTTCTTTGTATACTTTTGACTATACGGGCCGAGTCCGGGATTTACGGGAAGTCGCGGGTTTTCGTTTGCCGGCGATTAAACTTCTTTTATTCAGCGTCTCATCCAAAATGAAAACATTTTTTAAAACTGCAAGTCTCATGGGCTTTAGTGGTGAAATAATAATTTAAAAAATCGTTCTGGAAATGAGTTTACACCCTGGGTACTATCTTTGTATACTTTTGATTATACGGGCCGAGTCCGGGGTTTACGGAAAATGGCGGGTTTTCGTTTTCCGGCGATTAAACTTCTTTTATTCAGCGTCTCATCAAAAATGAAAACATTTTTGAAAACTACAAGTCTCATGCGTTTTAGTGGTGAAGAAATAATATAAAATATCGTTCGGGAAATGAGTTTACTCCATGGGTACTTTCTTTGTATACTTTTGACTATACGGGCCAAGCCCGGGATTTACGGGAAATGGCGGGTTTTCGTTTGCCGGCGATTAAACTTCTTTTATTCAGTGTCCCTTCAAAAATGAAAACATTTTTGAAAACTACAAGTCTCATGCGTTTTAGTGGTGAAAAAATAATTTAAAAAATCGTTCGGGAAATGAGTTTACTACCTGGGTACTTTCTTTGTATACTTTTGATTATACGGGCCAAGCTCGGGATTTACGGGAAATCGCGGGTTTTCGTTTGCCAGCGATTAAACATCTTTTATTTAGCGTCTCATCAAAAATGAAAACATTTTTGAAAACTACAAGTCTCATGCGTTTTAGTGGTGAAAAAATAATATAAAAAATCGTTCGGGAAATGAGTTTACTCCCTGGGTACTTTCTTTGTATACTTTTGACTATACGGGCCAAGCCCGGGATTTACGGGAAATGGCGGGTTTTCGTTTGCCGGCGATTAAACTTCTTTTATTCAGCGTCTCATCAAAAATGAAAACATTTTTGAAAACTACAAGTCTCATGCGTTTTAGTGGTGAAAAAATAATATAAAAAATCGTTCGGGAAATGAGTTTACTCCCTGGGTACTTTCTTTGTATACTTTTGACTATACGGGCCAAGCCCGGGATTTACGGGAAATGGCGGGTTTTCGTTTGCCGGCGATTAAACTTCTTTTATTCAGCGTCTCATCAAAAATGAAAACATTTTTGAAAACTACAAGTCTCATGCGTTTTAGTGGTGAAAAAATAATATAAAAAATCGTTCGGGAAATGAGTTTACTCCATGGGTACTTTCTTTGTATACTTTTGACTATACGGGCCAAGCCCGGGATTTACGGGAAATGGCGGGTTTTCGTTTGCCGGCGATTAAACTTCTTTTATTCAGTGTCCCTTCAAAAATGAAAACATTTTTGAAAACTACAAGTCTCATGCGTTTTAGTGGTGAAAAAATAATTTAAAAAATCGTTCGGGAAATGAGTTTACTCCCTGGGTACTTTCTTTGTATACTTTTGATTATACGGGCCAAGCTCGGGATTTACGGGAAATCGCGGGTTTTCGTTTGCCAGCGATTAAACTTCTTTTATTTAGCGTCTTATCAAAAATGAAAACATTTTTGAAAACTACAAGTCTCATGTGTTTTAATGGTGAAAAAATAATTTAAAAAATCGTTTGGAAAATGAGTTTACTCCCTGGGTACTTTCTTTGTATACTTCGCGGGTTTTCGTTTGCCGGCTATTAAACTTCTTTTATTCAGCGTCCCATCAAAAATGAAAACATTTTTCAAAACTACAAGTCTCATGCGTTTTAGTGGTGAAAAAATAAGATAAAAAATCGTTCGGGAAATGAGTTTACTCCCTGGCTACTTTCTTTGTATACTTTTGACTATACGGGCCAAGCCCAGGATTTACGGGAAATGGCGGGTTTTCGTTTGCCGGCGATTAAACTTCTTTTATTCAGTGTCTCATCAAAAATGATAACATTTTTGAAAACTACAAGTCTCATGCGTCTTAGTGGTGAAAGATAATTTAAAAAATCGTTTTGGAAATGAGTTTACTCACAGGGTACTTTCTTTGTATACATTCGACTATACGGGCCAAGCCCGGGATTTACGGGAAATCGCGGGTTTTCGTTTGCCGATTAAACCACTTTCATTAAGCGTCTCATCAAAAATGAAAACATTTCTGAAAACTACAAGTCTCATGCGTTTTAGTGGTTAAAAAATAATTTAAAAAATCGATCGGAAAATGAGTTTACTCCCTGGGTACTTTCTTTGTATACTTTTGACTATACGGGCCGAGTCCGGGATTTACGGGAAGTCGCGGGTTTTCGTTTGCCGGCGATTAAACTTCTTTTATTCAGCGTCTCATCCAAAATGAAAACATTTTTTAAAACTGCAAGTCTCATGGGCTTTAGTGGTGAAATAATAATTTAAAAAATCGTTCTGGAAATGAGTTTACACCCTGGGTACTATCTTTGTATACTTTTGATTATACGGGCCGAGTCCGGGGTTTACGGAAAATGGCGGGTTTTCGTTTTCCGGCGATTAAACTTCTTTTATTCAGCGTCTCATCAAAAATGAAAACATTTTTGAAAACTACAAGTCTCAAGCGTTTTAGTGGTGAAAAGATAATATAAAAAATCGTTCGGGAAATGAGTTTACTCCCTGGGTACTTTCTTTGTATACTTTTGACTATACGGGCCAAGCCCGGGATTTACGGGAAATGGCGGGTTTTCGTTTGCCGGCGATTAAACTTCTTTTATTCAGCGTCTCATCAAAAATGAAAACATTTTTGAAAACTACAAGTCTCATGCGTTTTAGTGGTGAAAAAATAATATAAAAAATCGTTCGGGAAATGAGTTTACTCCATGGGTACTTTCTTTGTATACTTTTGACTATACGGGCCAAGCCCGGGATTTACGGGAAATGGCGGGTTTTCGTTTGCCGGCGATTAAACTTCTTTTATTCAGTGTCCCTTCAAAAATGAAAACATTTTTGAAAACTACAAGTCTCATGCGTTTTAGTGGTGAAAAAATAATTTAAAAAATCGTTCGGGAAATGAGTTTACTCCCTGGGTACTTTCTTTGTATACTTTTGATTATACGGGCCAAGCTCGGGATTTACGGGAAATCGCGGGTTTTCGTTTGCCAGCGATTAAACTTCTTTTATTTAGCGTCTTATCAAAAATGAAAACATTTTTGAAAACTACAAGTCTCATGTGTTTTAATGGTGAAAAAATAATTTAAAAAATCGTTCGGAAAATGAGTTTACTCCCTGGGTACTTTCTTTGTATACTTCGCGGGTTTTCGTTTGCCGGCTATTAAACTTCTTTTATTCAGCGTCCCATCAAAAATGAAAACATTTTTCAAAACTACAAGTCTCATGCGTTTTGGTGGTGAAAAAATAAGATAAAAAATCGTTCGGGAAATGAGTTTACTCCCTGGCTACTTTCTTTGTATACTTTTGACTATACGGGCCAAGCCCAGGATTTACGGGAAATGGCGGGTTTTCGTTTGCCGGCGATTAAACTTCTTTTATTCAGTGTCTCATCAAAAATGATAACATTTTTGAAAACTACAAGTCTCATGCGTCTTAGTGGTGAAAGATAATTTAAAAAATCGTTTTGGAAATGAGTTTACTCACAGGGTACTTTCTTTGTATACATTCGACTATACGGGCCAAGCCCGGGATTTACGGGAAATCGCGGGTTTTCGTTTGCCGATTAAACCACTTTCATTAAGCGTCTCATCAAAAATGAAAACATTTCTGAAAACTACAAGTCTCATGCGTTTTAGTGGTTAAAAAATAATTTAAAAAATCGATCGGAAAATGAGTTTACTCCCTGGGTACTTTCTTTGTATACTTTTGACTATACGGGCCGAGTCCGGGATTTACGGGAAGTTGCGGGTTTTCGTTTGCCGGCGATTAAACTTCTTTTATTCAGCGTCTCATCCAAAATGAAAACATTTTTTAAAACTGCAAGTCTCATGGGCTTTAGTGGTGAAATAATAATTTAAAAAATCGTTCTGGAAATGAGTTTACACCCTGGGTACTATCTTTGTATACTTTTGATTATACGGGCCGAGTCCGGGGTTTACGGAAAATGGCGGGTTTTCGTTTTCCGGCGATTAAACTTCTTTTATTCAGCGTCTCATCAAAAATGAAAACATTTTTGAAAACTACAAGTCTCATGCGTTTTAGTGGTGAAAAAATAATATAAAAAATCGTTCGGGAAATGAGTTTACTCCATGGGTACTTTCTTTGTATACTTTTGACTATACGGGCCAAGCCCGGGATTTACGGGAAATGGCGGGTTTTCGTTTGCCGGCGATTAAACTTCTTTTATTCAGTGTCCCTTCAAAAATGAAAACATTTTTGAAAACTACAAGTCTCATGCGTTTTAGTGGTGAAAAAATAATATAAAAAATCGTTCGGGAAATGAGTTTACTCCCTGGGTACTTTCTTTGTATACTTTTGACTATACGGGCCAAGCCCGAGATTTACGGGAAATGGCGGGTTTTCGTTTGCCGGCGATTAAACTTCTTTTATTCAGTGTCTCATCAAAAATGAAAACATTTTTAAAAACTACAAGTCTCATGCGTTTTAGTGGTGAAAAGATAATTTAAAAAATCGTTTTGAAAATGAGTTTACTCACAGGGTACTTTCTTTGTATACATTCGACTATACGGGCCAAGCCCGGGATTTACGGGAAATCGCGGGTTTTCGTTTGCCGGCGATTAAAGCACTTTCATTAACCGTCTCATCAAAAATGAAAGCATTTCTGAAAACTACAAGTCTCATGCGTTTTAGTGGTGAAAAAATATTTTAAAAAATCGTTCGGGAAATGAGTTTACTCCCTGGGTACTTTCTTTGTATACTTTTGACAATACGGGCCGAGTCCGGGATTTACGGGAAGTAGCGGGTTTTCGTTTCCCGGCGATTAAACTTCTGTTATTCAGCGTCTCATCAAAAATGAAAACATTTTTAAAAACTACAAGTCTCATGGGCTTTAGTGGTGAAATAATAATTTAAAAAATCGTTCTGGAAATGAGTTTACACCCTGGGTACTATCTTTGTATACTTTTGACTATACGGGCCGAGTCCGGGATTTACAGGAAAACGCAGGTTTTCGTTTGCCGGCGATTAAACTTCTTTTATTCAGCGTCTCATCAAAAATGAAAACATTTTTAAAAACTACAAGTCTCATGCGTTTTAGTGGTGAAAAAATAATTTTAAAAATCGTTCGGGAAATGAGTTTACTCCCTGGGTACTTTCTTTTTATACTTTTGATTATACGGGCCGAGTCCGGGGTTTACGGGAAATGGCGGGTTTTCGTTTGCCGGCGATAAAACATCTTTTATTCAGCGTCTCATCAAAAATGAAAACATTTTTGAAAACTACAAGTCTCATGCGTTTTAGTGGTGAAAAAATAATATAAAAAATCGTTCGGGAAATGAGTTTACTCCCTGGGTACTTTCTTTGTATACTTTTGACTATCGGGCCGAGTCCGGGGTTTACGGGAAATGGCGGGTTTTCGTTTGCCGGCGATAAAACTTCTTTTATTCAGCGTCTCATCAAAAATGAAAACATTTTTGAAAACTACAAGTCTCATGCGTTTTAGTGGTGAGAAAATAATATAAAAAATCGTTCGGGAAATGAGTTTACTCCCTGGGTACTTTCTTTGTATACTTTTGACTATACGGGCCGAGTCCGGGGTTTACGGGAAATGGCGGGTTTTCGTTTACCGGCGATTAAACTTCTTTTATCCAGCGTCTCATCAAAAATAAAAACATTTTTGAAAACTACAAGTCTCATGCGTTTTAGTGGTGAAAAAAAAATATAAAAAATCGTTCGGGAAATGAGTTTACTCCATGGGTACTTTCTTTGTATACTTTTGACTATACGGGCCAAGCCCGGGATTTACGGGCAATGGCGGGATTTCGTTTGCCGGCGATTAAACTTCTTTTATTCAGCGTATCTTCAAAAATGAAAACATTTTTGAAAACTACAAGTCTCATGGGCTTTAGTGGTGAAATAATAATTTAAAAAATCGTTCGGGAAATGAGTTTACACCCTGGGTACTTTCTTTGTATACTTTTGACTATACGGGCCGAGTCCGGGATTTACGGGAAATCGCAGGTTGTCGTTTGCCGGCGATTAAACTTCTTTTATTTAGCGTCTCATCAAAAATGAAAACATTTTTGAAAACTACAAGTCTCATGCGTTTTAGTGGAGAAAAAATAATTTAAAAAATCGTTCGGGAAATGAGTTTACTCCCTGGGTACTTTCTTTGTATACTTTTGAGTATACGGGCCGAGTCCGGGGTTTACAGGAAATGGCGGGTTTTCGTTTGCCAGGGATTAAACTTCTTTTATTCAGCGTCTCATCAAAAATGAAAACATTTTTAAAAACTACAAGTCTCATGGGCTTTAGTGGTGAAATAATAATTTAAAAAATCGTTCTGGAAATGAGTTTACACCCTGGGTACTTTGTTTGTATACTTTTGACTATACGGGCCGAGTCCGGGATTTACGGGAAATTGCAGGTTTTCGTTTGCCGGCGATTAAACTTCTTTTATTCAGCGTCTCATCAAAAATGAAAACATTTTTGAAAACTACAAGTCTCATGCGTTTTAGTGGTGAAAAAATAATATAAAAAATCGTTCGGGAAATGAGTTTACTCCCTGGGTACTTTCTTTGTATACTTTGGACTATACGGCCGAGTCCGGGGTTTACGGGAAATGGCGGGTTTTCGTTTGCCGGCGATAAAACTTCTTTTATTCAGCGTCTCATCAAAAATGAAAACATTTTTGAAAACTACAAGTCTCATGCGTTTTAGTGGTGAGAAAATAATATAAAAAATCGTTCGGGAAATGAGTTTACTCCCTGGGTACTTTCTTTGTATACTTTTGACTATACGGGCCGAGTCCGGGGTTTACGGGAAAAGGCGGGTTTTCGTTTACCGGCGATTAAACTTCTTTTATTCAGCGTCTCATCAAAAATAAAAACATTTTTGAAAACTACAAGTCTCATGCGTTTTAGTGGTGAAAAAATAATATAAAAAATCGTTCGGGAAATGAGTTTACTCCATGGGTACTTTCTTTGTATACTTTTGACTATACGGGCCAAGCCCGGGATTTACGGGAAATGGCGGGATTTCGTTTGCCGGCGATTAAACTTCTTTTATTCAGTGTATCTTCAAAAATGAAAACATTTTTGAAAACTACAAGTCTCATGGGCTTTAGTGGTGAAATAATAATTTAAAAAATCGTTCGGGAAATGAGTTTACACCCTGGGTACTTTCTTTGTATAATTTTGACTATACGGGCCGAGTCCGGAATTTACGGGAAATCGCAGGTTTTAATTTGCCGGCGATTAAACTTCTTTTATTTAGCGTCTCATCAAAAATGAAAACATTTTTGAAAACTACAAGTCTCATGCGTTTTAGTGGAGAAAAAATAATTTGAAAAATCGTTCGGGAAATAAGTTTACTCCCTGGGTACTTTCTTTGTATACTTTTGAGTATACGGGCCGAGTCCGGGGTTTACGGGAAATGTCGGGTTTTTGTTTGCCAGGGATTAAACTTCTTTTATTCAGCGTCTCATCAAAAATGGAAACATTTTTAAAAACTACAAGTCTCATGGGCTTTAGTGGTGAAATAATAATTTAAAAAATCGTTCTGGAAATGAGTTTACACCCTGGGTACTTTGTTTGTATACTTTTGACTATACGGGCCGAGTCCGGGATTTACGGGAAATTGCAGGTTTTCGTTTGCCGGCGATTAAACTTCTTTTATTCAGCGTCTCATCAAAAATGAAAACATTTTTGAAAACTACAAGTCTCATGCGTTTTAGTGGTAAAAATAATATAAAAAATCGTTCGGGAAATGAGTTTACTCCATGGGTACTTTCTTTGTATACTTTTGACTATCCGGGCCAAGCCCGGGATTTACGGGAAATGGCGGGTTTTCGTTTGCCGGCGATTAAACTTCTTTTATTCAGCGTCTCATCAAAAATGAAAACATTTTTGAAAACTACAAGTCTGATGCGTTTTAGTGGTGAAAAAATAATTTAAAAAATCGTTTTGGAAATGAGTTTACTCAAAGGGTACTTTCTTTGTATACATTCGACTATACGGGCCAAGCCCGGGATTTACGGGAAATCGCGGGTTTTCGTTTGCCGGCGATTAAAGCACTTTCATTAAGCGTCTCATCAAAAATGAAAGTATTTCTGAAAACTACAAGTCTCATGCGTTTTAGTGGTGAAAAAATATTTTAAAAAATCGTTCGGGAAATGAGTTTACTCCCTGGGTACTTTCTTTGTACACTTTTGACAATACGGGCCGAGTCCGGGATTTACGGGAAGTCGTGGGTTTTCGTTTCCCGGCGATTAAACTTCTGTTATTCAGCGTCTCATCAAAAATGAAAACATTTTTAAAAACTACAAGTCTCATGGGCTTCAGTGGTGAAATAATAATTTAAAAAATCGTTCTGGAAATGCGTTTACACCCTGGGTACTATCTTTGTATACTTTTGACTATACGGGCCGAGTCCGGGATTTACAGGAAAACGCAGGTTTTCGTTTGCCGGCGATTAAACTTCTTTTATTCAGCGTCTCATCAAAAATGAAAACATTTTTAAAAACTACAAGTCTCATGCGTTTTAGTGGTGAAAAAATAATTTTAAAAATCGTTCGGGAAATGAGTTTACTCCCTGGGTACTTTCTTTTTATACTTTTGATTATACGGGCCGAGTCCGGGGTTTACGGGAAATGGCGGGTTTTCGTTTGCCGGCGATAAAACTTCTTTTATTCAGCGTCTCATCAAAAATGAAAACATTTTTGAAAACTACAAGTCTCATGCGTTTTAGTGGTGAGAAAATAATATAAAAAATCGTTCGGGAAATGAGTTTACTCCCTGGGTACTTTCTTTGTATACTTTTGACTATACGGGCCGAGTCCGGGGTTTACGGGAAATGGCGGGTTTTCGTTTGCCGGCGATTAAACTTCTTTTATTCAGCGTCTCAACAAAAATGAAAACATTTTTAAAAACTACAAGTCTCATGGGCTTTAGTGGTGAAAAAATAATATAAAAAATCGTTCGGGAAATGAGTTTACACCCTGGGTACTTTGTTTGTATACTTTTAACTATACGGGCCGAGTCCGGAATTTACGGGAAATCGCAGGTTTTCGTTTGCCGGCGATTAAACTTCTTTTATTTAGCGTCTCATCAAAAATGAAAACATTTTTGAAAACTACAAGTCTCATGCGTTTTAGTGGAGAAAAAATAATTTAAAAAATCGTTCGGGAAATGAGTTTACTCCCTGGGTACTTTCTTTGTATACTTTTGAGTATACGGGCCGAGTCCGGGGTTTACGGGAAATGGCGGGTTTTCGTTTGCCAGGGATTAAACTTCTTTTATTCAGCGTCTCATGAAAAATGAAAACATTTTTAAAAACTACAAGTCTCATGGGCTTTAGTGGTGAAATAATAATTTAAAAAATCGTTCTGGAAATGAGCTTACACCCTGGGTACTTTCTTTGTATAATTTTGACTATACGGGCCGAGTCCGGGATTTACGGGAAATCGCAGGTTGTCGTTTGCCGGCGATTAAACTTCTTTCATTCAGCGTCTCCTCAAAAATGAAAACATTTTTGAAAACTACAAGTCTCATGCGTTTTAGTGGAGATAAAATAATTTAAAAAATCGTTCGGGAAATGAGTTTACTCCCTGGGTACTTTCTTTGTATACTTTTGAGTATACGGGCCGAGTCCGGGGTTTACGGGAAATGGCGGGTTTTCGTTTGCCGGCGATTAAACTTCTTTTATTCAGCGTCTCAACAAAAATGAAAACATTTTTAAAAACTACAAGTCTCATGGGCTTTAGTGGTGAAATAATAATTTAAAAAATCGTTCTGGAAATGAGTTTACACCCTGGGTACTTTGTTTGTATACTTTTAACTATACGGGCCGAGTCCGGAATTTACGGGAAATCGCAGGTTTTCGTTTGCCGGCGATTAAACTTCTTTTATTTAGCGTCTCATCAAAAATGAAAACATTTTTGAAAACTACAAGTCTCATGCGTTTTAGTGGAGAAAAAATAATTTAAAAAATCGTTCGGGAAATGAGTTTACTCCCTGGGTACTTTCTTTGTATACTTTTGAGTATACGGGCCGAGTCCGGGGTTTACGGGAAATGGCGGGTTTTCGTTTGCCAGGGATTAAACTTCTTTTATTCAGCGTCTCATGAAAAATGAAAACATTTTTAAAAACTACAAGTCTCATGGGCTTTAGTGGTGAAATAATAATTTAAAAAATCGTTCTGGAAATGAGCTTACACCCTGGGTACTTTCTTTGTATAATTTTGACTATACGGGCCGAGTCCGGGATTTACGGGAAATCGCAGGTTGTCGTTTGCCGGCGATTAAACTTCTTTCATTCAGCGTCTCCTCAAAAATGAAAACATTTTTGAAAACTACAAGTCTCATGCGTTTTAGTGGAGATAAAATAATTTAAAAAATCGTTCGGGAAATGAGTTTACTCCCTGGGTACTTTCTTTGTATACTTTTGAGTATACGGGCCGAGTCCGGGGTTTACGGGAAATGGCGGGTTTTCGTTTGCCGGCGATTAAACTTCTTTTATTCAGCGTCTCAACAAAAATGAAAACATTTTTAAAAACTACAAGTCTCATGGGCTTTAGTGGTGAAATAATAATTTAAAAAATCGTTCTGGAAATGAGTTTACACCCTGGGTACTTTGTTTGTATACTTTTAACTATACGGGCCGAGTCCGGAATTTACGGGAAATCGCAGGTTTTCGTTTGCCGGCGATTAAACTTCTTTTATTTAGCGTCTCATCAAAAATGAAAACATTTTTGAAAACTACAAGTCTCATGCGTTTTAGTGGAGAAAAAATAATTTAAAAAATCGTTCGGGAAATAAGTTTACTCCCTGGGTACTTTCTTTGTATACTTTTGAGTATACGGGCCGAGTCCGGGGTTTACGGGAAATGGCGGGTTTTCGTTTGCCAGGGATTAAACTTCTTTTATTCAGCGTCTCATCAAAAATGAAAACATTTTTAAAAACTACAAGTCTCATGGGCTTTAGTGGTGAAATAATAATTTAAAAAATCGTTCTGGAAATGAGTTTACACCCTGGGTACTTTGTTTGTATACTTTTGACTATACGGGCCGAGTCCGGGATTTACGGGAAATTGCAGGTTTTCGTTTGCCGGCGATTAAACTTCTTTTTTTCAGCGTCTCATCAAAAATGAAAACATTTTTGAAAACTACAAGTCTCATGCGTTTTAGTGGTAAAAATAATATAAAAAATCGTTCGGGAAATGAGTTTACTCCATGGGTACTTTCTTTGTATACTTTTGACTATCCGGGCCAAACCCGGGATTTACGGGAAATGGCGGGTTTTCGTTTGCCGGCGATTAAACTTCTTTTATTCAGCGTCTCATCAAAAATGAAAACATTTTTGAAAACTACAAGTCTCATGCGTTTTAGTGGTGAAAAAATAATATAAAAAATCGTTCTGGAAATGAGTTTACTCCCTGGGTACTTTCTTTGTATACTTTTGACTATACGGGCCGAGTCCGGGATTTACGGGAAGTCGCGGGATATGGTTTCCCGGCGATTAAACTTCTTTTATTCAGCGTCTCATCAAAAATGAAAACATGTTTAAAAACTACAAGTCTCATGGGCTTTAGTGGTGAAATAATAATTTAAAAAATCGTTTGGGAAATGAGTTTACACCCTGGGTACTTTCTTTGTATAATTTTGACTATGCGGGCCGAGTCCGGGGTTTACGGGAAATGGCGGGTTTTCGTTTGCCGGCGATTAAACTTCTTTTATTCAGCGTCACAACAAAAATGAAAACATTTTTAAAAACTACAAGTCTCATGGGCTTTAGTGGTGAAATAATAATTTAAAAAATCGTTCTGGAAATGAGTTTACACCCTGGGTACTTTCTTTGTATAATTTTGACTATACGGGCCGAGTCCGGGATTTACGGGAAATCGCAGGTTGTCGTTTGCCGGCGATTAAACTTCTTTCATTCAGCGTCTCCTCAAAAATGAAAACATTTTTGAAAACTACAAGTCTCATGCGTTTTAGTGGAGAAAAAATAATTTAAAAAATCGTTCGGGAAATGAGTTTACTCCCTGGGTACTTTCTTTGTATACTTTTGAGTATACGGGCCGAGTCCGGGGTTTACGGGAAATGGCGGGTTTTCGTTTGCCGGCGATTAAACTTCTTTTATTCAGCGTCTCAACAAAAATGAAAACATTTTTAAAAACTACAAGTCTCATGGGCTTTAGTGGTGAAATAATAATTTAAAAAATCGTTCTGGAAATGAGTTTACACCCTGGGTACTTTGTTTGTATACTTTTAACTATACGGGCCGAGTCCGGAATTTACGGGAAATCGCAGGTTTTCGTTTGCCGGCGATTAAAGTTCTTTTATTTAGCGTCTCATCAAAAATGAAAACATTTTTGAAAACTACAAGTCTCATGCGTTTTAGTGGAGAAAAAAAAATTTAAAAAATCGTTCGGGAAATAAGTTTACTCCCTGGGTACTTTCTTTGTATACTTTTGAGTATACGGGCCGAGTCCGGGGTTTACGGGAAATGGCGGGTTTTCGTTTGCCAGGGATTAAACTTCTTTTATTCAGCGTCTCATCAAAAATGAAAACATTTTTAAAAACTACAAGTCTCATGGGCTTTAGTGGTGAAATAATAATTTAAAAAATCGTTCTGGAAATGAGTTTACACCCTGGGTACTTTGTTTGTATACTTTTGACTATACGGGCCGAGTCCGGGATTTACGGGAAATTGCAGGTTTTCGTTTGCCGGCGATTAAACTTCTTTTATTCAGCGTCTCATCAAAAATGAAAACATTTTTGAAAACTACAAGTCTCATGCGTTTTAGTGGTAAAAATAATATAAAAAATCGTTCGGGAAATGAGTTTACTCCATGGGTACTTTCTTTGTATACTTTTGACTATCTGGGCCAAACCCGGGATTTACGGGAAATGGCGGGTTTTCGTTTGCCGGCGATTAAACTTCTTTTATTCAGCGTCTCATCAAAAATGAAAACATTTTTGAAAACTACAAGTCTCATGCGTTTTAGTGGTGAAAAAATAATATAAAAAATCGTTCTGGAAATGAGTTTACTCCCTGGGAACTTTCTTTGTATACTTTTGACTATACGGGCCGAGTCCGGGATTTACGGGAAGTCGCGGGATATGGTTTGCCGGCGATTAAACTTCTTTTATTCAGCGTCTCATCAAAAATGAAAACATGTTTAAAAACTACAAGTCTCATGGGCTTTAGTGGTGAAATAATAATTTAAAAAATCGTTCGGGAAATGAGTTTACACCCTGGGTACTTTCTTTGTATAATTTTGACTATGCGGGCCGAGTCCGGGGTTTACGGGAAATGGCGGGTTTTCGTTTGCCGGCGATTAAACTTCTTTTATTCAGCGTCACAACAAAAATGAAAACATTTTTAAAAACTACAAGTCTCATGGGCTTTAGTGGTGAAATAATAATTTAAAAAATCGTTCGGGAAATGAGTTTACTCCCTGGGTACTTTCTTTGTATACTTTTGAGTATACGGGCCGAGTCCGGGGTTTACGGGAAATGGCGGGTTTTCGTTTGCCGGCGATTAAACTTCTTTTATTCAGCGTCACAACAAAAATGAAAACATTTTTAAAAACTACAAGTCTCATGGGCTTTAGTGGTGAAATAATAATTTAAAAAATCGTTCTGGAAATGAGTTTACACCCTGGGTACTTTGTTTGTATACTTTAAACTATACGGGCCGAGTCCGGAATTTACGGGAAATCGCAGGTTTTCGTTTGCCGGCGATTAAACTTCTTTTATTTAGCGTCTCATCAAAAATGAAAACATTTTTGAAAACTACAAGTCTCATGCGTTTTAGTGGAGAAAAAATAATTTAAAAAATCGTTCGGGAAATAAGTTTACTCCCTGGGTACTTTCTTTGTATACTTTTGAGTATACGGGCCGAGTCCGGGGTTTACGGGAAATGGCGGGTTTTCGTTTGCCAGGGATTAAACTTCTTTTATTCAGCGTCTCATCAAAAATCAAAACATTTTTAAAAACTACAAGTCTCATGGGCTTTAGTGGTGAAATAATAATTTAAAAAATCGTTCTGGAAATGAGTTTACACCCTGGGTACTTTGTTTGTATACTTTTGACTATACGGGCCGAGTCCGGGATTTACGGGAAATTGCAGGTTTTCGTTTGCCGGCGATTAAACTTCTTTTATTCAGCGTCTCATCAAAAATGAAAACATTTTTGAAAACTACAAGTCTCATGCGTTTTAGTGGTAAAAATAATATAAAAAATCGTTCGGGAAATGAGTTTACTCCATGGGTACTTTCTTTGTATACTTTTGACTATCCGGGCCAAGCCCGGGATTTACGGGAAATGGCGGGTTTTCGTTTGCCGGCGATTAAACTTCTTTTATTCAGCGTCTCATCAAAAATGAAAACATTTTTGAAAACTACAAGTCTCATGCGTTTTAGTGGTGAAAGAATAATATAAAAAATCGTTCTGGAAATGAGTTTACTCCCTGGGTACTTTCTTTGTATACTTTTGACTATACGGGCCGAGTCCGGGATTTACGGGAAGTCGCGGGTTTTGGTTTCCCGGCGATTAAACTTCTTTTATTCAGCGTCTCATCAAAAATGAAAACATGTTTAAAAACTACAAGTCTCATGGGCTTTAGTGGTGAAATAATAATTTAAAAAATCGTTCTGGAAATGAGTTTACACCCTGGGTACTATCTTTGTATACTTTTGACTATTCGGGCCGAGTCCGGGATTTACGGGAAATCGCAGGTTTTCGTTTGCCGGCGATAAAACTTCTTTTATTCAGCGTCTCATCAAAAATGAAAACATTTTTGAAAACTACAAGTCTCATGCGTTTTAGTGGTGAAAAAATAATATAAAAAATCGTTCGGGAAATGAGTTTACTCCCTGGGTACTTTCTTTGTATACTTTTGACTATACGGGCCGAGTCCGGGGTTTACGGGAAATGGCGAGTTTTCGTTTACCGGCGATTAAACTTCTTTTATTCAGCGTCTCATCAAAAATGAAAACATTTTTGAAAACTACAAGTCTCATGCGTTTTAGTGGAGAAAAAATAATTTAAAAAATCGTTCGGGAAATGAGTTTACTCCCTGGGTACTTTCTTTGTATACTTTTGAGTATACGGGCCGAGTCCGGGGTTTACGGGAAATGGCGGGATTTCGTTTGCCGGCGATTAAACTTCTTTTATTCAGTGTATCTTCAAAAATGAAAACATTTTTGAAAACTACAAGTCTCATGGGCTTTAGTGGTGAAATAATAATTTAAAAAATCGTTTTGGAAATAAGTTTACTCCCTGGGTACTTTCTTTGTATACTTTTGAGTATACGGGCCGAGTCCAGGGTTTACGGGAAATGGCGGGTTTTCGTTTGCCAGGGATTAAACTTCTTTTATTCAGCGTCTCATCAAAAATGAAAACATTTTTAAAAACTACAAGTCTCATGGGCTTTAGTGGTGAAATAATAATTTAAAAAATCGTTCTGGAAATGAGTTTACACCCTGGGTACTTTGTTTGTATACTTTTGACTATACGGGCCGAGTCCGGGATTTACGGGAAATTGCAGGTTTTCGTTTGCCGGCGATTAAACTTCTTTTATTCAGCGTCTCATCAAAAATGAAAACATTTTTGAAAACTACAAGTCTCATGCGTTTTAGTGGTAAAAATAATATAAAAAATCGTTCGGGAAATGAGTTTACTCCATGGGTACTTTCTTTGTATACTTTTGACTATCCGGGCCAAGCCCGGGATTTACGGGAAATGGCGGGTTTTCGTTTGCCGGCGATTAAACTTCTTTTATTCAGCGTCTCATCAAAAATGAAAACATTTTTGAAAACTACAAGTCTCATGCGTTTTAGTGGTGAAAGAATAATATAAAAAATCGTTCTGGAAATGAGTTTACTCCCTGGGTACTTTCTTTGTATACTTTTGACTATACGGGCCGAGTCCGGGATTTACGGGAAGTCGCGGGTTTTGGTTTCCCGGCGATTAAACTTCTTTTATTCAGCGTCTCATCAAAAATGAAAACATGTTTAAAAACTACAAGTCTCATGGGCTTTAGTGGTGAAATAATAATTTAAAAAATCGTTCTGGAAATGAGTTTACACCCTGGGTACTATCTTTGTATACTTTTGACTATTCGGGCCGAGTCCGGGATTTACGGGAAATCGCAGGTTTTCGTTTGCCGGCGATAAAACTTCTTTTATTCAGCGTCTCATCAAAAATGAAAACATTTTTGAAAACTACAAGTCTCATGCGTTTTAGTGGTGAAAAAATAATATAAAAAATCGTTCGGGAAATGAGTTTACTCCCTGGGTACTTTCTTTGTATACTTTTGACTATACGGGCCGAGTCCGGGGTTTACGGGAAATGGCGAGTTTTCGTTTACCGGCGATTAAACTTCTTTTATTCAGCGTCTCATCAAAAATGAAAACATTTTTGAAAACTACAAGTCTCATGCGTTTTAGTGGAGAAAAAATAATTTAAAAAATCGTTCGGGAAATGAGTTTACTCCCTGGGTACTTTCTTTGTATACTTTTGAGTATACGGGCCGAGTCCGGGGTTTACGGGAAATGGCGGGATTTCGTTTGCCGGCGATTAAACTTCTTTTATTCAGTGTATCTTCAAAAATGAAAACATTTTTGAAAACTACAAGTCTCATGGGCTTTAGTGGTGAAATAATAATTTAAAAAATCGTTTTGGAAATGAGTTTACACCCTGGGTACTTTGTTTGTATACTTTTAACTATACGGGCCGAGTCCGGAATTTACGGGAAATCGCAGGTTTTCGTTTGCCGGCGATTAAACTTCTTTTATTTAGCGTCTCATCAAAAATGAAAACATTTTTGAAAACTACAAGTCTCATGCGTTTTAGTGGAGAAAAAATAATTTAAAAAATCGTTCGGGAAATGAGTTTACTCCCTGGGTACTTTCTTTGTATACTTTTGAGTATACGGGCCGAGTCCGGGCTTTACGGGAAATGGCGGGTTTTCGTTTGCCAGGGATTAAACTTCTTTTATTCAGCGTCTCATCAAAAATGAAAACATTTTTGAAAACTACAAGTCTCATGCGTTTTAGTGGTGAAAAAATAATATAAAAAATCGTTCGGGAAATGAGTTTACTCCATGGGTACTTTCTTTGTATACTTTTGACTATACGGGCCAAGCCCGGGATTTACGGGAAATGGCGGGTTTTCGTTTGCCGGCGATTAAACTTCTTTTATTCAGTGTATCTTCAAAAATGAAAACATTTTTGAAAACTACAAGTCTCATGGGCTTTAGTGGTGAAATAATAATTTAAAAAATCGTTCGGGAAATGACTTTACACCCTGGGTACTTTCTTTGTATACTTTTGACTATACGGGCCGAGTCCGGGATTTACGAGAAATCGCAGGTTTTCGTTTGCCGGCGATTAAACTTCTTTCATTCAGCGTCTCATCAAAAATGAAAACATTTTTGAAAACTACAAGTCTCATGCGTTTTACTGGAGAAAAAATAATTTAAAAAATCGTTCGGGAAATGCGTTTACTCCCTGGATACTTTCTTTATATACTTTTCAGTATACGGGCCGAGTCCGGGGTTTACGGGAAATGGCGGGTTTTCGTTTGCCGGCGATTAAACTTCTTTTATTCAGCGTCTCAACAAAAATGAAAACATTTTTAAAAACTACAAGTCTCATGGGCTTTAGTGGTGAAATAATAATTTAAAAAATCGTTCTGGAAATGAGTTTACACCCTGGGTACTTTGTTTGTATACTTTTGACTATACGGGCCGAGTCCGGGATTTACGGGAAATCGCAGGTTTTCGTTTGCCGGCGATTAAACTTCTTTTATTCAGCGTCTCATCAAAAATGAAAACCTTTTTAAAAACTACAAGTCTCATGGGCTTTAGTGGTGAAATAATAATTTAAAAAATCGTTCTGGAAATGAATTTACACCCTGGGTACTTTGTTTGTATACTTTTGACTATACGGGCCGAGTCCGGGATTTACGGGAAATCGCAGGTTTTCGTTTGCCGGCGATTAAACTTCTTTTATTCAGCGTCTCATCAAAAATGAAAACATTTTTGAAAACTACAAGTCTCATGCGTTTTAGTGGTGAAAAAATAATTTAAAAAATCGTTTTGGAAATGAGTTTACTCACATGGTACTTTCTTTGTATACTTTTGACTATACGGGCCGAGTCCGGGATTTACGGGAAATCGCAGGTTTTTGTTTGCCGGCAATTAAACTTCTTTTATTCAGCGTCTCATCAAAAATGAAAACATTTTTAAAAACTACAAGTCTCATGGGCTTTAGTGGTGAAATAATAATTTAAAAAATCGTTCTGGAAATGAGTTTACACCCTGGGTACTTTGTTTGTATACTTTTGACTATACGGGCCGAGTCCGGGATTTACGGGAAATCGCAGGTTTTCGTTTGCCGGCGATTAAACTTCTTTTATTCAGCGTCTCATCAAAAATGAAAACATTTTTGAAAACTACAAGTCTCATGCGTTTTAGTGGAGAAAAAATAATTTAAAAAATCGTTCGGGAAATGAGTTTACTCCCTGGGTACTTTCTTTGTATACTTTTGAGTATACGGGCCAAGTCGGGGTTTACGGGAAATGGCGGGTTTTCGTTTGCCGGCGATTAAACTTCTTTTATTCAGCGTCTCATCAAAAATGAAAACATTTTTGAAAACTACAAGTCTCATGCGTTTTAGTGGTGAAAAAATAATATAAAAAATCGTTCGGGAAATGAGTTTACTCCATGGGTACTTTCTTTGTATACTTTTGACAGCGGCCAAAGCCCGGGATTTACGGGAAATGGCGGGTTTTCGTTTGCCGGCGATTAAACTTCTTTTATTCAGCGTCTCATCAAAAATGAAAACATTTTTGAAAACTACAAGTCTCATGCGTTTTAGTGGTGAAAAAATAATATAAAAAATCGTTCTGGAAATGAGTTTACTCCCTGGGTACTTTCTTTGTATACTTTTGACTATACGGGCCGAGTCCGGGATTTACGGGAAGTCGCGGGTTTTCGTTTCCCGGCGATTAAACTTCTTTTATTCAGCGTCTCATCAAAAATGAAAACATGTTTAAAAACTACAAGTCTCATAGGCTTTAGTGGTGAAATAATAATTTAAAAAATCGTTCTGGAAGTGAGTTTACACCCTGGGTACTATCTTTGTATACTTTTGACTATTCGGGCCGAGTCCGGGATTTACGGGAAATTGCAGGTTTTCGTTTGCCGGCGATAAAACTTCTTTTATTCAGCGTCTCATCAAAAATGAAAACATTTTTGAAAACTACAAGTCTCATGCGTTTTAGTGGTGAAAAAATAATATAAAAAATCGTTCGGGAAATGAGTTTACTCCCTGGGTACTTTCTTTATATACTTTTGAGTATACGAGCCGAGTCCGGGGTTTACGGGAAATGGCGGGTTTTCGTTTACCGGCGATTAAACTTCTTTTATTCAGCGTCTCATCAAAAATGAAAACATTTTTGAAAACTACAAGTCTCATGCGTTTTAGTGGTGAAAAAATAATATAAAAAATCGTTCGGGAAATGAGTTTACTCCATGGGTACTTTCTTTGTATACTTTTGACTATACGGGCCGAGTCCGGGATTTACGGGAAATCGCAGGTTTTCGTTTGCCGGCGATTAAACTTCTTTCATTCAGCGTCTCATCAAAAATGAAAACATTTTTGAAAACTACAAGTCTCATGCGTTTTACTGGAGAAAAAATAATTTAAAAAATCGTTCGGGAAATGCGTTTACTCCCTGGGTACTTTCTTTATATACTTTTGAGTATACGGGCCGAGTCCGGGGTTTACGGGAAATGGCGGGTTTTCGTTTGCCGGCGATTAAACTTCTTTTATTCAGCGTCTCAACAAAAATGAAAACATTTTTAAAAACTACAAGTCTCATGGGCTTTAGTGGTGAAATAATAATTTAAAAAATCGTTCTGGAAATGAGTTTACACCCTGGGTACTTTGTTTGTATACTTTTGACTATACGGGCCGAGTCCGGGATTTACGGGAAATCGCAGGTTTTCGTTTGCCGGCGATTAAACTTCTTTTATTCAGCGTCTCATCAAAAATGAAAACATTTTAAAAACTACAAGTCTCATGGGCTTTAGTGGTGAAATAATAATTTAAAAAATCGTTCTGGAAATGAGTTTACACCCTGGGTACTTTGTTTGTATACTTTTGACTATACGGGCCGAGTCCGGGATTTACGGGAAATCGCAGGTTTTCGTTTGCCGGCGATTAAACTTCTTTTATTCAGCGTCTCATCAAAAATGAAAACATTTTTGAAAACTACAAGTCTCATGCGTTTTAGTGGAGAAAAAATAATTTAAAAAATCGTTCTGGAAATGAGTTTACACCCTGGGTACTTTGTTTGTATACTTTTGACTATACGGGCCGAGTCCGGGATTTACGGGAAATTGCAGGTTTTCGTTTGCCGGCGATTAAACTTCTTTTATTCAGCGTCTCATCAAAAATGAAAACATTTTTGAAAACTACAAGTCTCATGCGTTTTAGTGGTGAAAAAATAATATAAAAAATCGTTCGGGAAATGAGTTTACTCCATGGGTACTTTCTTTGTATACTTTTGACTATACGGGCCAAGCCCGGGATTTACGGGAAATGGCGGGTTTTTGTTTGCCGGCGATTAAACTTCTTTTATTCAGCGTCTCATCAAAAATGAAAACATTTTTGAAAACTACAAGTCTCATGCGTTTTACTGGAGAAAAAATAATTTAAAAAATCGTTCGGGAAATGCGTTTACTCCCTGGATACTTTCTTTATATACTTTTCAGTATACGGGCCGAGTCCGGGGTTTACGGGAAATGGCGGGTTTTCGTTTGCCGGCGATTAAACTTCTTTTATTCAGCGTCTCAACAAAAATGAAAACATTTTTAAAAACTACAAGTCTCATGGGCTTTAGTGGTGAAATAATAATTTAAAAAATCGTTCTGGAAATGAGTTTACACCCTGGGTACTTTGTTTGTATACTTTTGACTATACGGGCCGAGTCCGGGATTTACGGGAAATCGCAGGTTTTCGTTTGCCGGCGATTAAACTTCTTTTATTCAGCGTCTCATCAAAAATGAAAACCTTTTTAAAAACTACAAGTCTCATGGGCTTTAGTGGTGAAATAATAATTTAAAAAATCGTTCTGGAAATGAATTTACACCCTGGGTACTTTGTTTGTATACTTTTGACTATACGGGCCGAGTCCGGGATTTACGGGAAATCGCAGGTTTTCGTTTGCCGGCGATTAAACTTCTTTTATTCAGCGTCTCATCAAAAATGAAAACATTTTTGAAAACTACAAGTCTCATGCGTTTTAGTGGTGAAAAAATAATTTAAAAAATCGTTTTGGAAATGAGTTTACTCACATGGTACTTTCTTTGTATACTTTTGACTATACGGGCCGAGTCCGGGATTTACGGGAAATCGCAGGTTTTTGTTTGCCGGCAATTAAACTTCTTTTATTCAGCGTCTCATCAAAAATGAAAACATTTTTAAAAACTACAAGTCTCATGGGCTTTAGTGGTGAAATAATAATTTAAAAAATCGTTCTGGAAATGAGTTTACACCCTGGGTACTTTGTTTGTATACTTTTGACTATACGGGCCGAGTCCGGGATTTACGGGAAATCGCAGGTTTTCGTTTGCCGGCGATTAAACTTCTTTTATTCAGCGTCTCATCAAAAATGAAAACATTTTTGAAAACTACAAGTCTCATGCGTTTTAGTGGAGAAAAAATAATTTAAAAAATCGTTCGGGAAATGAGTTTACTCCCTGGGTACTTTCTTTGTATACTTTTGAGTATACGGGCCAAGTCGGGGTTTACGGGAAATGGCGGGTTTTCGTTTGCCGGCGATTAAACTTCTTTTATTCAGCGTCTCATCAAAAATGAAAACATTTTTGAAAACTACAAGTCTCATGCGTTTTAGTGGTGAAAAAATAATATAAAAAATCGTTCGGGAAATGAGTTTACTCCATGGGTACTTTCTTTGTATACTTTTGACAGCGGCCAAAGCCCGGGATTTACGGGAAATGGCGGGTTTTCGTTTGCCGGCGATTAAACTTCTTTTATTCAGCGTCTCATCAAAAATGAAAACATTTTTGAAAACTACAAGTCTCATGCGTTTTAGTGGTGAAAAAATAATATAAAAAATCGTTCTGGAAATGAGTTTACTCCCTGGGTACTTTCTTTGTATACTTTTGACTATACGGGCCGAGTCCGGGATTTACGGGAAGTCGCGGGTTTTCGTTTCCCGGCGATTAAACTTCTTTTATTCAGCGTCTCATCAAAAATGAAAACATGTTTAAAAACTACAAGTCTCATAGGCTTTAGTGGTGAAATAATAATTTAAAAAATCGTTCTGGAAGTGAGTTTACACCCTGGGTACTATCTTTGTATACTTTTGACTATTCGGGCCGAGTCCGGGATTTACGGGAAATTGCAGGTTTTCGTTTGCCGGCGATAAAACTTCTTTTATTCAGCGTCTCATCAAAAATGAAAACATTTTTGAAAACTACAAGTCTCATGCGTTTTAGTGGTGAAAAAATAATATAAAAAATCGTTCGGGAAATGAGTTTACTCCCTGGGTACTTTCTTTATATACTTTTGAGTATACGAGCCGAGTCCGGGGTTTACGGGAAATGGCGGGTTTTCGTTTACCGGCGATTAAACTTCTTTTATTCAGCGTCTCATCAAAAATGAAAACATTTTTGAAAACTACAAGTCTCATGCGTTTTAGTGGTGAAAAAATAATATAAAAAATCGTTCGGGAAATGAGTTTACTCCATGGGTACTTTCTTTGTATACTTTTGACTATACGGGCCGAGTCCGGGATTTACGGGAAATCGCAGGTTTTCGTTTGCCGGCGATTAAACTTCTTTCATTCAGCGTCTCATCAAAAATGAAAACATTTTTGAAAACTACAAGTCTCATGCGTTTTACTGGAGAAAAAATAATTTAAAAAATCGTTCGGGAAATGCGTTTACTCCCTGGGTACTTTCTTTATATACTTTTGAGTATACGGGCCGAGTCCGGGGTTTACGGGAAATGGCGGGTTTTCGTTTGCCGGCGATTAAACTTCTTTTATTCAGCGTCTCAACAAAAATGAAAACATTTTTAAAAACTACAAGTCTCATGGGCTTTAGTGGTGAAATAATAATTTAAAAAATCGTTCTGGAAATGAGTTTACACCCTGGGTACTTTGTTTGTATACTTTTGACTATACGGGCCGAGTCCGGGATTTACGGGAAATCGCAGGTTTTCGTTTGCCGGCGATTAAACTTCTTTTATTCAGCGTCTCATCAAAAATGAAAACATTTTAAAAACTACAAGTCTCATGGGCTTTAGTGGTGAAATAATAATTTAAAAAATCGTTCTGGAAATGAGTTTACACCCTGGGTACTTTGTTTGTATACTTTTGACTATACGGGCCGAGTCCGGGATTTACGGGAAATCGCAGGTTTTCGTTTGCCGGCGATTAAACTTCTTTTATTCAGCGTCTCATCAAAAATGAAAACATTTTTGAAAACTACAAGTCTCATGCGTTTTAGTGGAGAAAAAATAATTTAAAAAATCGTTCTGGAAATGAGTTTACACCCTGGGTACTTTGTTTGTATACTTTTGACTATACGGGCCGAGTCCGGGATTTACGGGAAATTGCAGGTTTTCGTTTGCCGGCGATTAAACTTCTTTTATTCAGCGTCTCATCAAAAATGAAAACATTTTTGAAAACTACAAGTCTCATGCGTTTTAGTGGTGAAAAAATAATATAAAAAATCGTTCGGGAAATGAGTTTACTCCATGGGTACTTTCTTTGTATACTTTTGACTATACGGGCCAAGCCCGGGATTTACGGGAAATGGCGGGTTTTTGTTTGCCGGCGATTAAACTTCTTTTATTCAGCGTCTCATCAAAAATGAAAACATTTTTGAAAACTACAAGTCTCATGCGTTTTAGTGGTGAAAAAATAATATAAAAAATCGTTCGGGAAATGAGTTTACTCCATGGGTACTTTCTTTGTATACTTTTGACTATACGGGCCAAGCCCGGGATTTACGGGAAATGGCGGGTTTTCGTTTGCCGGCGATTAAACTTCTTTTATTCAGCGTCTCATCAAAAATGAAAACATGTTTAAAAACTACAAGTCTCATGGGATTTAGTGGTGCAATAATAATTTAAAAAATCGTTCAGGAAATGAGTTTACACCCTGGGTACTATCTTTGTATACTTTTGACTATTCGGGCCGAGTCCGGGATTTACGAGAAATCGCAGGTTTTCGTTTGCCGGCGATTAAACTTCTTTTATTCAGCGTCTCATCAAAAATGAAAACATTTTTGAAAACTACAAGTCTCATGCGTTTTAGTGGTGAAAAAATAATTTAAAAAATCGATCGGGAAATGAGTTTACTTCCTGGGTACTTTCTTTTTATACTTTTGATTATACGGCCGAGTCCGGGGTTTACGGGAAATGGCGGGTTTTCGTTTGCCGGCGATAAAACTTCTTTTATTCAGCGTCTCATCAAAAATGAAAACATTTTTGAAAACTACAAGTCTCATGCGTTTTAGTGGTGAAAAAATAATATAAAAAATCGTTCGGGAAATGAGTTTACTGCCTGGGTACTTTCTTTGTATACTTTTGACTATACGGGCCGAGTCCGGGGTTTACGGGAAATGGCGGGTTTTCGTTTACCGGCGATTAAACTTCTTTTATTCAGCGTCTCATCAAAAATGAAAACATTTTTGAAAACTACAAGTCTCATGCGTTTTAGTGGTGAAAAAATAATATAAAAAATCGTTCGGGAAATGAGTTTACTCCATGGGTACTTTCTTTGTATACTTTTGACTATACGGGCCAAGCCCGGGATTTACGGGAAATGGCGGGTTTTCGTTTGCCGGCGATTAAACTTCTTCTATTCAGTGTATCTTCAAAAATGAAAACATTTTTGAAAACTACAAGTCTCATGCGTTTTAGTGGTGAAAAAATAATATAAAAAATCGTTCGGGAAATGAGTTTACTCCATGGGTACTTTCTTTGTATACTTTTGACTATACGGGCCAAGCCCGGGATTTACGGGAAATGGCGGGTTTTCGTTTGCCGGCGATTAAACTTCTTTTATTCAGCGTCTCATCAAAAATGAAAACATGTTTAAAAACTACAAGTCTCATGGGATTTAGTGGTGCAATAATAATTTAAAAAATCGTTCTGGAAATGAGTTTACACCCTGGGTACTATCTTTGTATACTTTTGACTATTCGGGCCGAGTCCGGGATTTACGAGAAATCGCAGGTTTTCGTTTGCCGGCGATTAAACTTCTTTTATTCAGCGTCTCATCAAAAATGAAAACATTTTTGAAAACTACAAGTCTCATGCGTTTTAGTGGTGAAAAAATAATTTAAAAAATCGATCGGGAAATGAGTTTACTTCCTGGGTACTTTCTTTTTATACTTTTGATTATACGGGCCGAGTCCGGGGTTTACGGGAAATGGCGGGTTTTCGTTTGCCGGCGATAAAACTTCTTTTATTCAGCGTCTCATCAAAAATGAAAACATTTTTGAAAACTACAAGTCTCATGCGTTTTAGTGGTGAAAAAATAATATAAAAAATCGTTCGGGAAATGAGTTTACTGCCTGGGTACTTTCTTTGTATACTTTTGACTATACGGGCCGAGTCCGGGGTTTACGGGAAATGGCGGGTTTTCGTTTACCGGCGATTAAACTTCTTTTATTCAGCGTCTCATCAAAAATGAAAACATTTTTGAAAACTACAAGTCTCATGCGTTTTAGTGGTGAAAAAATAATATAAAAAATCGTTCGGGAAATGAGTTTACTCCATGGGTACTTTCTTTGTATACTTTTGACTATACGGGCCAAGCCCGGGATTTACGGGAAATGGCGGGTTTTCGTTTGCCGGCGATTAAACTTCTTCTATTCAGTGTATCTTCAAAAATGAAAACATTTTTGAAAACTACAAGTCTCATGGGCTTTAGTGGTGAAATAATAATTTAAAAAATCGTTCGGGAAATGAGTTTACACCCTGGGTACTTTGTTTGTATACTTTTGACTATACGGGCCGAGTCCGGGATTTACGGGAAATCGCGGGTTTTCGTTTGCCGGCTATTAAACTTCTTTTATTCAGCGTCCCATCAAAAATGAAAACATTTTTGAAAACTACAAGTCTCATGCGTTTTAGTGGTGAAAAAATAATATAAAAAATCGTTCGGGAAATGAGTTTTCTCCCTGGGTACTTTCTTTGTATACTTTTGACTATACAGGCCAAGCCCGGGATTTACGGGAAATGGCGGGTTTTCGTTTGCCGGCGATTAAACTTCTTTTATTCAGTGTCTCATCAAAAATGAAAACATTTTTGAAAACTACAAGTCTCATGCGTTTTAGTGGTGAAAAAATAATATAAAAAATCGTTCGGGAAATGAGTTTTCTCCCTGGGTACTTTCTTTGTATACTTTTGACTATACAGGCCAAGCCCGGGATTTACGGGAAATGGCGGGTTTTCGTTTGCCGGCGATTAAACTTCTTTTATTCAGTGTCTCATCAAAAATGAAAACATTTTTGAAAACTACAAGTCTCATGCGTTTTAGTGGAGAAAAAATAATTTAAAAAATCGTTCGGGAAATGAGTTTACTCCCTGGGTACTTTCTTTGTATACTTTTGAGTATACGGGCCGAGTCCGGGGTTTACGGGAAATGGCGGGTTTTCGTTTGCCGGCGATTAAACTTCTTTTATTCAGCGTCTCATCAAAAATGAAAACATTTTTAAAAACTACAAGTCTCATGGGCTTTAGTGGTGAAATAATAATTTAAAAAATCGTTTTGGAAATGAGTTTACACCCTGGGTACTTTGTTTGTATACTTTTGACTATACGGGCCGAGTCCGGGATTTACGGGAAATCGCAGGTTTTCGTTTGCCGGCGATTAAACTTCTTTTATTCAGCGTCTCATCAAAAATGAAAACATTTTTAAAAACTACAAGTCTCATGGGCTTTAGTGGTGAAATAATAATTTAAAAAATCGTTCTGGAAATGAGTTTACACCCTGGGTACTATCTTTGTATACTTTTGACTATTCGGGCCGAGTCCGGGATTTACGGGAAATTGCAGGTTTTCGTTTGCCGGCGATTAAACTTCTTTTATTCAGCGTCTCATCAAAAATGAAAACATTTTTGAAAACTACAAGTCTCATGCGTTTTAGTGGTGAAAAAATAATTTAAAAAATCGTTCGGGAAATGAGTTTACTCCCTGGGTACTTTCTTTTTATACTTTTGATTATACGGGCCGAGTCCGGGGTTTACGGGAAATGGCGGGTTTTCGTTTGCCGGCGATAAAACTTCTTTTATTCAGCGTCTCATCAAAAATGAAAACATGTTTAAAAACTACAAGTCTCATGGGATTTAGTGGTGCAATAATAATTTAAAAAATCGTTCTGGAAATGAGTTTACACCCTGGGTACTATCTTTGTATACTTTTGACTATTCGGGCCGAGTCCGGGATTTACGAGAAATCGCAGGTTTTCGTTTGCCGGCGATTAAACTTCTTTTATTCAGCGTCTCATCAAAAATGAAAACATTTTTGAAAACTACAAGTCTCATGCGTTTTAGTGGTGAAAAAATAATTTAAAAAATCGATCGGGAAATGAGTTTACTTCCTGGGTACTTTCTTTTTATACTTTTGATTATACGGGCCGAGTCCGGGGTTTACGGGAAATGGCGGGTTTTCGTTTGCCGGCGATAAAACTTCTTTTATTCAGCGTCTCATCAAAAATGAAAACATTTTTGAAAACTACAAGTCTCATGCGTTTTAGTGGTGAAAAAATAATATAAAAAATCGTTCGGGAAATGAGTTTACTGCCTGGGTACTTTCTTTGTATACTTTTGACTATACGGGCCGAGTCCGGGGTTTACGGGAAATGGCGGGTTTTCGTTTACCGGCGATTAAACTTCTTTTATTCAGCGTCTCATCAAAAATGAAAACATTTTTGAAAACTACAAGTCTCATGCGTTTTAGTGGTGAAAAAATAATATAAAAAATCGTTTGGGAAATGAGTTTACTCCATGGGTACTTTCTTTGTATACTTTTGACTATACGGGCCAAGCCCGGGATTTACGGGAAATGGCGGGTTTTCGTTTGCCGGCGATTAAACTTCTTCTATTCAGTGTATCTTCAAAAATGAAAACATTTTTGAAAACTACAAGTATCATGGGCTTTAGTGGTGAAATAATAATTTAAAAAATCGTTCGGGAAATGAGTTTACACCCTGGGTACTTTGTTTGTATACTTTTGACTATACGGGCCCAGTCCGGGATTTACGGGAAATCGCGGGTTTTCGTTTGCCGGCTATTAAACTTCTTTTATTCAGCGTCCCATCAAAAATGAAAACATTTTTGAAAACTACAAGTCTCATGCGTTTTAGTGGTGAAAAAATAATATAAAAAATCGTTCGGGAAATGAGTTTTCTCCCTGGGTACTTTCTTTGTATACTTTTGACTATACGGGCCAAGCCCGGGATTTACGGGAAATGGCGGGTTTTCGTTTGCCGGCGATTAAACTTCTTTTATTCAGTGTCTCATCAAAAATGAAAACATTTTTGAAAACTACAAGTCTCATGCGTTTTAGTGGAGAAAAAATAATTTAAAAAATCGTTCGGGAAATGAGTTTACTCCCTGGGTACTTTCTTTGTATACTTTTGAGTATACGGGCCGAGTCCGGGGTTTACGGGAAATGGCGGGTTTTCGTTTGCCGGCGATTAAACTTCTTTTATTCAGCGTCTCATCAAAAATGAAAACATTTTTAAAAACTACAAGTCTCATGGGCTTTAGTGGTGAAATAATAATTTAAAAAATCGTTTTGGAAATGAGTTTACACCCTGGGTACTTTGTTTGTATACTTTTGACTATACGGGCCGAGTCCGGGATTTACGGGAAATCGCAGGTTTTCGTTTGCCGGCGATTAAACTTCTTTTATTCAGCGTCTCATCAAAAATGAAAACATTTTTAAAAACTACAAGTCTCATGGGCTTTAGTGGTGAAATAATAATTTAAAAAATCGTTCTGGAAATGAGTTTACACCCTGGGTACTATCTTTGTATACTTTTGACTATTCGGGCCGAGTCCGGGATTTATGGGAAATCGCAGGTTTTCGTTTGCCGGCGATTAAACTTCTTTTATTCAGCGTCTCATCAAAAATGAAAACATTTTTGAAAACTACAAGTCTCATGCGTTTTAGTGGTGAAAAAATAATTTAAAAAATCGTTTTGGAAATGAGTTTACACCCTGGGTACTTTGTTTGTATACTTTTGACTATACGGGCCGAGTCCGGGATTTACGGGAAATCGCAGGTTTTCGTTTGCCGGCGATTAAACTTCTTTTATTCAGCGTCTCATCAAAAATGAAAACATTTTTGAAAACTACAAGTCTCATGCGTTTTAGTGGTGAAAAAATAATATAAAAAATCGTTCGGGAAATGAGTTTACTGCCTGGGTACTTTCTTTGTATACTTTTGACTATACGGGCCGAGTCCGGGGTTTACGGGAAATGGCGGGTTTTCGTTTACCGGCGATTAAACTTCTTTTATTCAGCGTCTCATCAAAAATGAAAACATTTTTGAAAACTACAAGTCTCATGCGTTTTAGTGGTGAAAAAATAATATAAAAAATCGTTCGGGAATTGAGTTTACTCCATGGGTACTTTCTTTGTATACTTTTGACTATACGGGCCAAGCCCGGGATTTACGGGAAATGGCGGGTTTTCGTTTGCCGGCGATTAAACTTCTTCTATTCAGTGTATCTTCAAAAATGAAAACATTTTTGAAAACTACAAGTCTCATGGGCTTTAGTGGTGAAATAATAATTTAAAAAATCGTTCGGGAAATGAGTTTACACCCTGGGTACTTTGTTTGTATACTTTTGACTATACGGGCCGAGT
Organism: Hydractinia symbiolongicarpus; assembly: GCF_029227915.1. Classification (NCBI taxonomy): domain Eukaryota; kingdom Metazoa; phylum Cnidaria; class Hydrozoa; order Anthoathecata; family Hydractiniidae; genus Hydractinia; species Hydractinia symbiolongicarpus. Next base: position 792,981 of record NC_079875.1, on the reverse strand, counting down.
CCGGGATTTACGGGAAATCGCGGGTTTTCGTTTGCCGGCTATTAAACTTCTTTTATTCAGCGTCCCATCAAAAATGAAAACATTTTTGAAAACTTCAAGTCTCATGCGTTTTAGTGGTGAAAAAATAATATAAAAAATCGTTCGGGAAATGAGTTTTCTCCCTGGGTACTTTCTTTGTATACTTTTGACTATACGGGCCAAGCCCAGGATTTACGGGAAATGGCGGGTTTTCGTTTGCCGGCGATTAAACTTCTTTTATTCAGTGTCTCATTAAAAATGAAAACATTTTTGAAAACTACAAGTCTCATGCGTTTTAGTGGAGAAAAAATAATTTAAAAAATCGTTCGGGAAATGAGTTTACTCCCTGGGTACTTTCTTTGTATACTTTTGAGTATACGGGCCGAGTCCGGGATTTACGGGAAATGGCGGATTTTCGTTTGCCGGCGATTAAACTTCTTTTATTTAGCGTCTCGACAAAAATGAAAACATTTTTAAAAACTACAAGTCTCATGGGCTTTAGTGGTGAAATAATAATTTAAAAAATCGTCTTGGAAATGAGTTTACACCCTGGGTACTTTGTTTGTATACTTTTGACTATACGGGCCGAGTCCGGGATTTACGGGAAATCGCAGGTTTTCGTTTGCCGGCGATTAAACTTCTTTTATTCAGCGTCTCATCAAAAATGAAAACATTTTTAAAAACTACAAGTCTCATGGGCTTTAGTGGTGAAATGATAATTTAAAAAATCGTTCTGGAAATGAGTTTACACCCTGGGTACTATCTTTGTATACTTTTGACTATTCGGGCCGAGTCCGGGATTTACGGGAAATCGCAGGTTTTCGTTTGCCGGCGATTAAACTTCTTTTATTCAGCGTCTCATCAAAAATGAAAACATTTTTGAAAACTACAAGTCTCATGCGTTTTAGTGGTGAAAAAATAATTTAAAAAATCGTTCGGGAAATGAGTTTACTCCCTGGGTACTTTCTTTTTATACTTTTGATTATACGGGCCGAGTCCGGGGTTTACGGGAAATGGCGGGTTTTCGTTTGCCGGCGATAAAACTTCTTTTATTCAGCGTCTCATCAAAAATGAAAACATTTTTGAAAACTACAAGTCTCATGCGTTTTAGTGGTGAAAAAATAATATAAAAAATCGTTCGGGAAATGAGTTTACTCCATGGGTACTTTCTTTGTATACTTTTGACTATACGGGCCAAGCCCGGGATTTACGGGAAATGGCGGGTTTTCGTTTGCCGGCGATTAAACTTCTTTTATTCAGCGTCTCATCAAAAATGAAAACATTTTTGAAAACTACAAGTCTCATGCGTTTTAGTGGTGAAAAAATAATATAAAAAATCGTTCGGGAAATGAGTTTACTCCATGGGTACTTTCTTTGTATACTTTTGACTATACGGGCCAAGCCCGGGATTTACGGGAAATGGCGGGTTTTCGTTTGCCGGCGATTAAACTTCTTTTATTCAGCGTCTCATCAAAAATGAAAACATGTTTAAAAACTACAAGTCTCATGGGATTTAGTGGTGCAATAATAATTTAAAAAATCGTTCTGGAAATGAGTTTACACCCTGGGTACTATCTTTGTATACTTTTGACTATTCGGGCCGAGTCCGGGATTTACGGGAAATCGCAGGTTTTCGTTTGCCGGCGATTAAACTTCTTTTATTCAGCGTCTCATCAAAAATGAAAACATTTTTGAAAACTACAAGTCTCATGCGATTTAGTGGTGAAAAAATAATTTAAAAAATCGATCGGAAATGAGTTTACTCCCTGGGTACTTTCTTTTTATACTTTTGATTATACGGGCCGAGTCCGGGGTTTACGGGAAATGGCGGGTTTTCGTTTGCCGGCGATAAAACTTCTTTTACTCAGCGTCTCATCAAAAATGAAAACATTTTTGAAAACTACAAGTCTCATGCGTTTTAGTGGTGAAAAAATAATATAAAAAATCGTTCGGGAAATGAGTTTACTGCCTGGGTACTTTCTTTGTATACTTTTGACTATAGGGGCTGAGTCCGGGGTTTACGGGAAATGGCGGGTTTTCGTTTACCGGCGATTAAACTTCTTTTATTCAGCGTCTCATCAAAAATGAAAACATTTTTGAAAACTACAAGTCTCATGCGTTTTAGTGGTGAAAAAATAATATAAAAAATCGTTCGGGAAATGAGTTTACTCCATGGGTACTTTCTTTGTATACTTTTGACTATACGGGCCGAGTCCGGGATTTACGGGAAATCGCGGGTTTTCGTTTGCCGACTATTAAACTTCTTTTATTCAGCGTCCCATCAAAAATGAAAACATTTTTGAAAACTACAAGTCTCATGCGTTTTAGTGGTGAAAAAATAATATAAAAAATCGTTCGGGAAATGAGTTTTCTCCCTGGGTACTTTCTTTCTTTACTTTTGACTATACGGGCCAAGCCCGGGATTTACGGGAAATGGCGGGTTTTCGTTTGCCGGCGATTAAACTTCTTTTATTCAGTGTCTCATCAAAAATGAAAACATTTTTGAAAACTACAAGTCTCATGCGTTTTAGTGGAGAAAAAATAATTTAAAAAATCGTTCGGGAAAAGAGTTTACTCCCTGGGTACTTTCTTTGTATACTTTTGAGTATACGGGCCGAGTCCGGGGTTTACGGGAAATGGCGGGTTTTCGTTTACCGGCGATTAAACTTCTTTTATTCAGCGTCTCATCAAAAATGAAAACATTTTTGAAAACTACAAGTCTCATGCGTTTTAGTGGTGAAAAAATAATATAAAAAATCGTTCGGGAAATGAGTTTACTCCATGGGTACTTTCTTTGTATACTTTTGACCTTACGGGCCAAGCCCGGGATTTACGGGAAATGGCGGGTTTTCGTTTGCCGGCGATTAAACTTCTTCTATTCAGTGTATCTTCAAAAATGAAAACATTTTTGAAAACTACAAGTCTCATGGGCTTTAGTGGTGAAATAATAATTTAAAAAATCGTTCGGGAAATGAGTTTTCTCCCTGGGTACTTTCTTTGTATACTTTTGACTATACGGGCCAAGCCCGGGATTTACGGGAAATGGCGGGTTTTCGTTTGCCGGCGATTAAACTTCTTTTATTCAGTGTCTCATCAAAAATGAAAACATTTTTGAAAACTACAAGTCTCATGCGTTTTAGTGGAGAAAAAATAATTTAAAAAATCGTTCGGGAAATGAGTTTACTCCCTGGGTACTTTCTTTGTATACTATTGAGTATACGGGCCGAGTCCGGGGTTTACGGGAAATGGCGGGTTTTCGTTTGCCGGCGATTAAACTTCTTTTATTCAGCGTCTCATCAAAAATGAAAACATTTTTAAAAACTACAAGTCTCATGGGCTTTAGTGGTGAAATAATAATTTAAAAAATCGTTTTGGAAATGAGTTTACACCCTTGGTACTATCTTTGTATACTTTTGACTATTCGGGCCAAGCCCGGGATTTACGGGAAATGGCGGGTTTTCGTTTGCCGGCGATTAAACTTCTTTTATTCAGTGTCGCATCAAAAATGAAAACATTTTTGAAAACTACAAGTCTTATGCGTTTTAGTGGTGAAAAGATAATTTAAAAAATCGTTTTGGAAATGAGTTTACTCACAGGGTACTTTCTTTGTATACATTCGACTATACGGGCCAAGCCCGGGATTTACGGGAAATCGCGGGTTTTCGTTTGCCGGCGATTAAACCACTTTCATTAAGCGTCTCATCAAAAATGAAAGCATTTCTGAAAACTACAAGTCTCATGCGTTTTAGTGGTGAAAAAATAATTTAAAAAATCGTTCGGGAAATGAGTTTACACCCTGGGTACTATCTTTGTATACTTTTGACTATACGGGCCGAGTCTGGGATTTACGGGAAATCGCAGGTTTTCGTTTGCCGGCGATTAAACTTCTTTTATTCAGCGTCTCATCAAAAATGAAAACATTTTTAAAAACTACAAGTCTCATGCGTTTTAGTGGTGAAAAAATAATTTAAAAAATCGTTCGGGAAATGAGTTTACTCCCTGGGTACTTTCTTTTTATACTTTTGATTATACGGGCCGAGTCCGGGGTTTACGGGAAATGGCGGGTTTTCGTTTGCCGGCGATAAAACTTCTTTTATTCAGCGTCTCATCAAAAATGAAAACATTTTTGAAAACTACAAGTCTCATGCGTTTTAGTGGTGAAAAAATAATATAAAAAATCGTTCGGGAATTGAGTTTACTCCATGGGTACTTTCTTTGTATACTTTTGACTATACGGGCCAAGCCCGGGATTTACGGGAAATGGCGGGTTTTCGTTTGCCGGCGATTAAACTTCTTTTACTCAGTGTATCTTCAAAAATGAAAACATTTTTGAAAACTACAAGTGTCATGGGCTTTAGTGGTGAAATAATAATTTAAAAAATCGTTCGGGAAATGAGTTTACACCCTGGGTACTTTCTTTGTATACTTTTGACTATACGGGCCAAGCCCGGGATTTACGGGAAATCGCGGGTTTTCGTTTGCCGGCTATTAAACCTCTTTTATTCAGCGTCCCATCAAAAATGAAAACATTTTTGAAAACTACAAATCTCATGCGTTTTAGTGGTGAAAAAATAATATAAAAAATCGTTCGGGAAATGAGTTTTCTCCCTGGGTACTATCTTTGTATACTTTTGACTATACGGGCCGAGTCCGGGATTTACGGGAAATCGCAGGTTTTCGTTTGCCCGCGATTAAACTTCTTTTATTCAGCGTCTCATCAAAAATGAAAACATTTTTGAAAACTACAAGTCTCATGGGCTTTAGTGGTGAAATAATAATTTAAAAAATCGTTCGGGAAATGAGTTTACACCCTGGGTACTATCTTTGTATACTTTTGACTATACGGGCCGAGTCCGGGATTTACGGGAAATCGCAGGTTTTCGTTTGCCGGCGATTAAACTTCTTTTATTCAGTGTATCTTCAAAAATGAAAACATTTTTGAAAACTACAAGTCTCATGGGCTTTAGTGGTGAAATAATAATTTAAAAAATCGTTCGGGAAATGAGTTTACACCCTGGGTACTTTGTTTGTATACTTTTGACTATACGGGCCGAGTCCGGGATTTACGGGAAATCGCGGGTTTTCGTTTGCCGGCTATTAAACCTCTTTTATTCAGCGTCCCATCAAAAATGAAAACATTTTTGAAAACTACAAATCTCATGCGTTTTAGTGGTGAAAAAATAATATAAAAAATCGTTCGGGAAATGAGTTTTCTCCCTGGGTACTTTCTTTGTATACTTTTGACTATACGGGCCAAGCCCGGGATTTACGGGAAATGGCGGGTTTTCGTTTGCCGGCGATTAAACTTCTTTTATTCAGCGTCTCATCAAAAATGAAAACATTTTTAAAAACTACAAGTCTCATGCGTTTTAGTGGTGAAAAAATAATTTACAAAATCGTTCGGGAAATGAGTTTACTCCCTGGGTACTATCTTTGTATACTTTTGACTATAAGGGCCGAGTCTGGGATTTACGGGAAATCGCAGGTTTTCGTGTGCCGGCGATTAAACTTCTTTTATTCAGCGTCTCATCAAAAATGAAAACATTTTTAAAAACTACAAGTCTCATGCGTTTTAGTGGTGAAAAAATAATTTACAAAATCGTTCGGGAAATGAGTTTACTCCCTGGGTACTTTCTTTTTATACTTTTGATTATACGGGCCGAGTCCGGGGTTTACGGGAAATGGCGGGTTTTCGTTTGCCGGCGATAAAACTTCTTTTATTCAGCGTCTCATCAAAAATGAAAACATTTTTGAAAACTACAAGTCTCATGCGTTTTAGTGGTGAAAAAATAATATAAAAAATCGTTCGGGAAATGAGTTTACACCCTGGGTACTTTGTTTGTATACTTTTGACTATACGGGCCGAGTCCGGGATTTACGAGAAATCGCGGGTTTTCGTTTGCCGGCTATTAAACTTCTTTTATTCAGCGTCCCATCAAAAATGAAAACATTTTTGAAAACTACAAGTCTCATGCGTTTTAGTGGTGAAAAAATAATATAAAAAATCGTTCGGAAAATGAGTTTTCTCCCTGGGTACTTTCTTTGTATACTTTTGACTATACGGGCCAAGCCCGGGATTTACGGGAAATGGCGGGTTTTCGTTTGCCGGCGATTAAACTTCTTTTATTCAGTGTCGCATCAAAAATGAAAACATTTTTGAAAACTACAAGTCTCATGCGTTTTAGTGGTGAAAAGATAATTTAAAAAATCGTTTTGGAAATGAGTTTACTCACAGGGTACTTTCTTTGTATACATTCGACTATACGGGCCAAGCCCGGGATTTACGGGAAATCGCGGGTTTTCGTTTGCCGGCGATTAAACCACTTTCATTAAGCGTCTCATCAAAAATGAAAGCATTTCTGAAAACTACAAGTCTCATGCGTTTTAGTGGTGAAAAAATAATTTAAAAAATCGTTCGGGAAATGAGTTTACACCCTGGGTACTATCTTTGTATACTTTTGACTATACGGGCCGAGTCCGGGATTTACGGGAAATCGCAGGTTTTCGTTTGCCGGCGATTAAACTTCTTTTATTCAGCGTCTCATCAAAAATGAAAACATTTTTGAAAACTACAAGTCTCATGCGTTTTAGTGGTGAAAAAATAATTTAAAAAATCGTTCGGGAAATGAGTTTACTCCCTGGGTACTTTCTTTTTATACTTTTGATTATACGGGCCGAGTCCGGGGTTTACGGGAAATGGCGGCTTTTCGTTTGCCGGCGATAAAACTTGTTTTATTCAGCGTCTCATCAAAAATGAAAACATTTTTGAAAACTACAAGTCTCATGCGTTTTAGTGGTGAAAAAATAATATAAAAAATCGTTTGGGAAATGAGTTTACTCCCTGGGTACTTTCTTTGTATACTTTTGACTATACGGGCCGAGTCCGGGGTTTACGGCAATTGGCGGTTTTTCGTTTACCGGCGATTAAACTTCTTTTATTCAGCGTCTCATCAAAAATGAAAACATTTTTGAAAACTACAAGTCTCATGCGTTTTAGTGGTGAAAAAATAATATAAAAAATCGTTCGGGAAATGGGTTTATTCCATGGGTACTTTCTTTGTATACTTTTGACTATACGGGCCAAGCCCGGCATTTACGGGAAATGGCGGGTTTTCGTTTGCCGGCGATTAAACTTCTTTTATTCAGTGTATCTTCAAAAATGAAAACATTTTTGAAAACTACAAGTCTCATGGGCTTTAGTGGTGAAATATTAATTTAAAAAATCGTTCGGGAAATGAGTTTACACCCTGGGTACTTTCTTTGTATACTTTTGACAATACGGGCCGAGTCCGGGATTTACGGGAAATTGCAGGTTTTCGTTTGCCGGCGATTAAACTTCTTTCATTCAGCGTCTCATCAAAAATGAAAACATTTTTGAAAACTACAAGTCTCATGCGTTTTAGTGGAGAAAAAATAATTTAAAAAATCGTTTGGGAAATGAGTTTACTCACTGGGTACTTTCTTCGTATACTTTTGACTATACGGGCCAAGCCCGGGATTTACGGGAAATGGCGGGTTTTCGTTTGCCGGCGATTAAACTTCTTTTATTCAGTGTCGCATCAAAAATGAAAACATTTTTAAAAACTACAAGTCTCATGCGTTTTAGTGGTGAAAAGATAATTTAAAAAATCGTTTTGGAAATGAGTTTACTCACAGGGTATTTTCTTTGTATACATTCGACTATACGGGCCAAGCCCGGGATTTACGGGAAATCGCGGGTTTTCGTTTGCCGGCGATTAAACCACTTTCATTAAGCGTCTCATCAAAAATGAAAGCATTTCTGAAAACTACAAGTCTCATGCGTTTTAGTGGTGAAAAAATAATTTAAAAAATCGTTCGGGAAATGAGTTTACACCCTGGGTACTATCTTTGTATACTTTTGACTATACGGGCCGAGTCCGGGATTTACGGGAAATCGCAGGTTTTCGTTTGCCGGCGATTAAACTTCTTTTATTCAGCGTCTCATCAAAAATGAAAACATTTTTGAAAACTACAAGTCTCGTGCGTTTTAGTGGTGAAAAAATAATTTAAAAAATCGTTCAGGAAATGAGTTTACTCCCTGGGTACTTTCTTTTTATACTTTTGATTATACGGGCCGAGTCCGGGGTTTACGGGAAATGGCGGGTTTTCGTTTGCCGGCGATAAAACTTCTTTTATTCAGCGTCTCATCAAAAATGAAAACATTTTTGAAAACTACAAGTCTCATGCGTTTTAGTGGTGAAAAAATAATATAAAAAATCGTTCGGGAAATGAGTTTACTCCCTGGGTACTTTCTTTGTATACTTTTGACTATACGGGCCGAGTCCGGGGTTTACGGCAATTGGCGGTTTTTCGTTTACCGGCGATTAAACTTCTTTTATTCAGCGTCTCATCAAAAATGAAAACATTTTTGAAAACTACAAGTCTCCTGCGTTTTAGTGGTGAAAAAATAATATAAAAAATCGTTCGGGAAATGAGTTTATTCCATGGGTACTTTCTTTGTATACTTTTGACTATACGGGCCAAGCCCGGCATTTACGGGAAATGGCGGGTTTTCGTTTGCCGGCGATTAAACTTCTTTTATTCAGTGTATCTTCAAAAATGAAAACATTTTTGAAAACTACAAGTCTCATGGGCTTTAGTGGTGAAATATTAATTTAAAAAATCGTTCGGGAAATGAGTTTACACCCTGGGTACTTTCTTTGTATACTTTTGACAATACGGGCCGAGTCCGGGATTTACGGGAAATTGCAGGTTTTCGTTTGCCGGCGATTAAACTTCTTTCATTCAGCGTCTCATCAAAAATGAAAACATTTTTGAAAACTACAAGTCTCATGCGTTTTAGTGGAGAAAAAATAATTTAAAAAATCGTTCGGGAAATGAGTTTACACCCTGGGTACTTTGTTTGTATACTTTTGACTATACGGGCCGAGTCCGGGATTTACGGGAAATCGCGGGTTTTCATTTGCCGGCGATTAAACCACTTTCATTAAGCGTCTCATCAAAAATGAAAGCATTTCGGAAAACTAAAAGTCTCATGCGTTTTAATGGTGAAAAAATAATTTAAAAAATCGTTCGGGAAATGAGTTTACACCCTGGGTACTATCTTTGTATACTTTTGACTATACGGGCCGAGTCCGGGATTTACGGGAAATCGCAGGTTTTCGTTTGCCGGCGATTAAACTTCTTTTATTCAGCGTCTCATCAAAAATGAAAACATTTTTGAAAACTACAAGTCTCATGCGTTTTAGTGGTGAAAAAATAATTTAAAAAATCGTTCGGGAAATGAGTTTACTCCCTGGGTACTTTCTTTGTATACTTTTGACTATACGGGCCGAGTCCGGGGTTTACGGCAATTGGCGGTTTTTCGTTTACCGGCGATTAAACTTCTTTTATTCAGCGTCTCATCAAAAATGAAAACATTTTTGAAAACTAAAGTCTCCTGCGTTTTAGTGGTGAAAAAATAATATAAAAAATCGTTCGGGAAATGAGTTTATTCCATGGGTACTTTCTTTGTATACTTTTGACTATACGGGCCGAGTCCGGGATTTACGGGAAATCGCGGGTTTTCGTTTGCCGGCTATTAAACTTCTTTTATTCAGCGTCCCATCAAAAATGAAAACATTTTTGAAAACTACAAGTCTCATGCGTTTTAGTGGTGAAAATATAATATAAAAAATCGTTCGGGAAATGAGTTTACTCACTGGGTACTTTCTTTGTATACTTTTGAGTATACGGGCCGAGTCCGGGGTTTACGGGAAATGGCGGGTTTTCGTTTGCCGGCGATTAAACTTCTTTTATTCAGAGTCTCATCAAAAATGAAAACATTTTTAAAAACTACAAGTCTCATGGGCTTTAGTGGTGAAAAAATAATATAAAAAATCGTTCGGGAAATGAGTTTATTCCATGGGTACTTTCTTTGTATACTTTTGACTATACGGGCCAAGCCCGGCATTTACGGGAAATGGCGGGTTTTCGTTTGCCGGAGATTAAACTTCTTTTATTCAGTGTATCTTCAAAAATGAAAACATTTTTAAAAACTACAAGTCTCATGGGCTTTAGTGGTGAAAAAATAATATAAAAAATCGTTCGGGAAATGAGTTTATTCCATGGGTACTTTCTTTGTATACTTTTGACTATACGGACCGAGTCCGGGGTTTACGGGAAATCGCAGGTTTTCGTTTGCCGGCGATTAAACTTCTTTTATTCAGTGTCTCATCAAAAATGAAAACATTTTTGAAAACTACAAGTCTCATGCGTTTTAGTGGAGAAAAAATAATTTAAAAAATCGTTCGGGAAAAGAGTTTACTCCCTGGGTACTTTCTTTGTATACTTTTGAGTATACGGGCCGAGTCCGGGGTTTACGGGAAATGGCGGGTTTTCGTTTACCGGCGATTAAACTTCTTTTATTCAGCGTCTCATCAAAAATGAAAACATTTTTGAAAACTACAAGTCTCATGCGTTTTAGTGGTGAAAAAATAATATAAAAAATCGTTCGGGAAATGAGTTTACTCCATGGGTACTTTCTTTGTATACTTTTGACCTTACGGGCCAAGCCCGGGATTTACGGGAAATGGCGGGTTTTCGTTTGCCGGCGATTAAACTTCTTCTATTCAGTGTATCTTCAAAAATGAAAACATTTTTGAAAACTACAAGTCTCATGGGCTTTAGTGGTGAAATAATAATTTAAAAAATCGTTCGGGAAATGAGTTTTCTCCCTGGGTACTTTCTTTGTATACTTTTGACTATACGGGCCAAGCCCGGGATTTACGGGAAATGGCGGGTTTTCGTTTGCCGGCGATTAAACTTCTTTTATTCAGTGTCTCATCAAAAATGAAAACATTTTTGAAAACTACAAGTCTCATGCGTTTTAGTGGAGAAAAAATAATTTAAAAAATCGTTCGGGAAATGAGTTTACTCCCTGGGTACTTTCTTTGTATACTATTGAGTATACGGGCCGAGTCCGGGGTTTACGGGAAATGGCGGGTTTTCGTTTGCCGGCGATTAAACTTCTTTTATTCAGCGTCTCATCAAAAATGAAAACATTTTTAAAAACTACAAGTCTCATGGGCTTTAGTGGTGAAATAATAATTTAAAAAATCGTTTTGGAAATGAGTTTACACCCTTGGTACTATCTTTGTATACTTTTGACTATTCGGGCCAAGCCCGGGATTTACGGGAAATGGCGGGTTTTCGTTTGCCGGCGATTAAACTTCTTTTATTCAGTGTCGCATCAAAAATGAAAACATTTTTGAAAACTACAAGTCTTATGCGTTTTAGTGGTGAAAAGATAATTTAAAAAATCGTTTTGGAAATGAGTTTACTCACAGGGTACTTTCTTTGTATACATTCGACTATACGGGCCAAGCCCGGGATTTACGGGAAATCGCGGGTTTTCGTTTGCCGGCGATTAAACCACTTTCATTAAGCGTCTCATCAAAAATGAAAGCATTTCTGAAAACTACAAGTCTCATGCGTTTTAGTGGTGAAAAAATAATTTAAAAAATCGTTCGGGAAATGAGTTTACACCCTGGGTACTATCTTTGTATACTTTTGACTATACGGGCCGAGTCTGGGATTTACGGGAAATCGCAGGTTTTCGTTTGCCGGCGATTAAACTTCTTTTATTCAGCGTCTCATCAAAAATGAAAACATTTTTAAAAACTACAAGTCTCATGCGTTTTAGTGGTGAAAAAATAATTTAAAAAATCGTTCGGGAAATGAGTTTACTCCCTGGGTACTTTCTTTTTATACTTTTGATTATACGGGCCGAGTCCGGGGTTTACGGGAAATGGCGGGTTTTCGTTTGCCGGCGATAAAACTTCTTTTATTCAGCGTCTCATCAAAAATGAAAACATTTTTGAAAACTACAAGTCTCATGCGTTTTAGTGGTGAAAAAATAATATAAAAAATCGTTCGGGAATTGAGTTTACTCCATGGGTACTTTCTTTGTATACTTTTGACTATACGGGCCAAGCCCGGGATTTACGGGAAATGGCGGGTTTTCGTTTGCCGGCGATTAAACTTCTTTTACTCAGTGTATCTTCAAAAATGAAAACATTTTTGAAAACTACAAGTGTCATGGGCTTTAGTGGTGAAATAATAATTTAAAAAATCGTTCGGGAAATGAGTTTACACCCTGGGTACTTTCTTTGTATACTTTTGACTATACGGGCCAAGCCCGGGATTTACGGGAAATCGCGGGTTTTCGTTTGCCGGCTATTAAACCTCTTTTATTCAGCGTCCCATCAAAAATGAAAACATTTTTGAAAACTACAAATCTCATGCGTTTTAGTGGTGAAAAAATAATATAAAAAATCGTTCGGGAAATGAGTTTTCTCCCTGGGTACTATCTTTGTATACTTTTGACTATACGGGCCGAGTCCGGGATTTACGGGAAATCGCAGGTTTTCGTTTGCCCGCGATTAAACTTCTTTTATTCAGCGTCTCATCAAAAATGAAAACATTTTTGAAAACTACAAGTCTCATGGGCTTTAGTGGTGAAATAATAATTTAAAAAATCGTTCGGGAAATGAGTTTACACCCTGGGTACTATCTTTGTATACTTTTGACTATACGGGCCGAGTCCGGGATTTACGGGAAATCGCAGGTTTTCGTTTGCCGGCGATTAAACTTCTTTTATTCAGTGTATCTTCAAAAATGAAAACATTTTTGAAAACTACAAGTCTCATGGGCTTTAGTGGTGAAATAATAATTTAAAAAATCGTTCGGGAAATGAGTTTACACCCTGGGTACTTTGTTTGTATACTTTTGACTATACGGGCCGAGTCCGGGATTTACGGGAAATCGCGGGTTTTCGTTTGCCGGCTATTAAACCTCTTTTATTCAGCGTCCCATCAAAAATGAAAACATTTTTGAAAACTACAAATCTCATGCGTTTTAGTGGTGAAAAAATAATATAAAAAATCGTTCGGGAAATGAGTTTTCTCCCTGGGTACTTTCTTTGTATACTTTTGACTATACGGGCCAAGCCCGGGATTTACGGGAAATGGCGGGTTTTCGTTTGCCGGCGATTAAACTTCTTTTATTCAGCGTCTCATCAAAAATGAAAACATTTTTAAAAACTACAAGTCTCATGCGTTTTAGTGGTGAAAAAATAATTTACAAAATCGTTCGGGAAATGAGTTTACTCCCTGGGTACTATCTTTGTATACTTTTGACTATAAGGGCCGAGTCTGGGATTTACGGGAAATCGCAGGTTTTCGTGTGCCGGCGATTAAACTTCTTTTATTCAGCGTCTCATCAAAAATGAAAACATTTTTAAAAACTACAAGTCTCATGCGTTTTAGTGGTGAAAAAATAATTTACAAAATCGTTCGGGAAATGAGTTTACTCCCTGGGTACTTTCTTTTTATACTTTTGATTATACGGGCCGAGTCCGGGGTTTACGGGAAATGGCGGGTTTTCGTTTGCCGGCGATAAAACTTCTTTTATTCAGCGTCTCATCAAAAATGAAAACATTTTTGAAAACTACAAGTCTCATGCGTTTTAGTGGTGAAAAAATAATATAAAAAATCGTTCGGGAAATGAGTTTACACCCTGGGTACTTTGTTTGTATACTTTTGACTATACGGGCCGAGTCCGGGATTTACGAGAAATCGCGGGTTTTCGTTTGCCGGCTATTAAACTTCTTTTATTCAGCGTCCCATCAAAAATGAAAACATTTTTGAAAACTACAAGTCTCATGCGTTTTAGTGGTGAAAAAATAATATAAAAAATCGTTCGGAAAATGAGTTTTCTCCCTGGGTACTTTCTTTGTATACTTTTGACTATACGGGCCAAGCCCGGGATTTACGGGAAATGGCGGGTTTTCGTTTGCCGGCGATTAAACTTCTTTTATTCAGTGTCGCATCAAAAATGAAAACATTTTTGAAAACTACAAGTCTCATGCGTTTTAGTGGTGAAAAGATAATTTAAAAAATCGTTTTGGAAATGAGTTTACTCACAAGGTACTTTCTTTGTATACATTCGACTATACGGGCCAAGCCCGGGATTTACGGGAAATCGCGGGTTTTCGTTTGCCGGCGATTAAACCACTTTCATTAAGCGTCTCATCAAAAATGAAAGCATTTCTGAAAACTACAAGTCTCATGCGTTTTAGTGGTGAAAAAATAATTTAAAAAATCGTTCGGGAAATGAGTTTACACCCTGGGTACTATCTTTGTATACTTTTGACTATACGGGCCGAGTCCGGGATTTACGGGAAATCGCAGGTTTTCGTTTGCCGGCGATTAAACTTCTTTTATTCAGCGTCTCATCAAAAATGAAAACATTTTTGAAAACTACAAGTCTCATGCGTTTTAGTGGTGAAAAAATAATTTAAAAAATCGTTCGGGAAATGAGTTTACTCCCTGGGTACTTTCTTTTTATACTTTTGATTATACGGGCCGAGTCCGGGGTTTACGGGAAATGGCGGCTTTTCGTTTGCCGGCGATAAAACTTGTTTTATTCAGCGTCTCATCAAAAATGAAAACATTTTTGAAAACTACAAGTCTCATGCGTTTTAGTGGTGAAAAAATAATATAAAAAATCGTTCGGGAAATGAGTTTACTCCCTGGGTACTTTCTTTGTATACTTTTGACTATACGGGCCGAGTCCGGGGTTTACGGCAATTGGCGGTTTTTCGTTTACCGGCGATTAAACTTCTTTTATTCAGCGTCTCATCAAAAATGAAAACATTTTTGAAAACTACAAGTCTCATGCGTTTTAGTGGTGAAAAAATAATATAAAAAATCGTTCGGGAAATGGGTTTATTCCATGGGTACTTTCTTTGTATACTTTTGACTATACGGGCCAAGCCCGGCATTTACGGGAAATGGCGGGTTTTCGTTTGCCGGCGATTAAACTTCTTTTATTCAGTGTATCTTCAAAAATGAAAACATTTTTGAAAACTACAAGTCTCATGGGCTTTAGTGGTGAAATATTAATTTAAAAAATCGTTCGGGAAATGAGTTTACACCCTGGGTACTTTCTTTGTATACTTTTGACAATACGGGCCGAGTCCGGGATTTACGGGAAATTGCAGGTTTTCGTTTGCCGGCGATTAAACTTCTTTCATTCAGCGTCTCATCAAAAATGAAAACATTTTTGAAAACTACAAGTCTCATGCGTTTTAGTGGAGAAAAAATAATTTAAAAAATCGTTTGGGAAATGAGTTTACTCACTGGGTACTTTCTTCGTATACTTTTGACTATACGGGCCAAGCCCGGGATTTACGGGAAATGGCGGGTTTTCGTTTGCCGGCGATTAAACTTCTTTTATTCAGTGTCGCATCAAAAATGAAAACATTTTTAAAAACTACAAGTCTCATGCGTTTTAGTGGTGAAAAGATAATTTAAAAAATCGTTTTGGAAATGAGTTTACTCACAGGGTATTTTCTTTGTATACATTCGACTATACGGGCCAAGCCCGGGATTTACGGGAAATCGCGGGTTTTCGTTTGCCGGCGATTAAACCACTTTCATTAAGCGTCTCATCAAAAATGAAAGCATTTCTGAAAACTACAAGTCTCATGCGTTTTAGTGGTGAAAAAATAATTTAAAAAATCGTTCGGGAAATGAGTTTACACCCTGGGTACTATCTTTGTATACTTTTGACTATACGGGCCGAGTCCGGGATTTACGGGAAATCGCAGGTTTTCGTTTGCCGGCGATTAAACTTCTTTTATTCAGCGTCTCATCAAAAATGAAAACATTTTTGAAAACTACAAGTCTCGTGCGTTTTAGTGGTGAAAAAATAATTTAAAAAATCGTTCAGGAAATGAGTTTACTCCCTGGGTACTTTCTTTTTATACTTTTGATTATACGGGCCGAGTCCGGGGTTTACGGGAAATGGCGGGTTTTCGTTTGCCGGCGATAAAACTTCTTTTATTCAGCGTCTCATCAAAAATGAAAACATTTTTGAAAACTACAAGTCTCATGCGTTTTAGTGGTGAAAAAATAATATAAAAAATCGTTCGGGAAATGAGTTTACTCCCTGGGTACTTTCTTTGTATACTTTTGACTATACGGGCCGAGTCCGGGGTTTACGGCAATTGGCGGTTTTTCGTTTACCGGCGATTAAACTTCTTTTATTCAGCGTCTCATCAAAAATGAAAACATTTTTGAAAACTACAAGTCTCCTGCGTTTTAGTGGTGAAAAAATAATATAAAAAATCGTTCGGGAAATGAGTTTATTCCATGGGTACTTTCTTTGTATACTTTTGACTATACGGGCCAAGCCCGGCATTTACGGGAAATGGCGGGTTTTCGTTTGCCGGCGATTAAACTTCTTTTATTCAGTGTATCTTCAAAAATGAAAACATTTTTGAAAACTACAAGTCTCATGGGCTTTAGTGGTGAAATATTAATTTAAAAAATCGTTCGGGAAATGAGTTTACACCCTGGGTACTTTCTTTGTATACTTTTGACAATACGGGCCGAGTCCGGGATTTACGGGAAATTGCAGGTTTTCGTTTGCCGGCGATTAAACTTCTTTCATTCAGCGTCTCATCAAAAATGAAAACATTTTTGAAAACTACAAGTCTCATGCGTTTTAGTGGAGAAAAAATAATTTAAAAAATCGTTCGGGAAATGAGTTTACACCCTGGGTACTTTGTTTGTATACTTTTGACTATACGGGCCGAGTCCGGGATTTACGGGAAATCGCGGGTTTTCATTTGCCGGCGATTAAACCACTTTCATTAAGCGTCTCATCAAAAATGAAAGCATTTCGGAAAACTAAAAGTCTCATGCGTTTTAATGGTGAAAAAATAATTTAAAAAATCGTTCGGGAAATGAGTTTACACCCTGGGTACTATCTTTGTATACTTTTGACTATACGGGCCGAGTCCGGGATTTACGGGAAATCGCAGGTTTTCGTTTGCCGGCGATTAAACTTCTTTTATTCAGCGTCTCATCAAAAATGAAAACATTTTTGAAAACTACAAGTCTCATGCGTTTTAGTGGTGAAAAAATAATTTAAAAAATCGTTCGGGAAATGAGTTTACTCCCTGGGTACTTTCTTTGTATACTTTTGACTATACGGGCCGAGTCCGGGGTTTACGGCAATTGGCGGTTTTTCGTTTACCGGCGATTAAACTTCTTTTATTCAGCGTCTCATCAAAAATGAAAACATTTTTGAAAACTAAAGTCTCCTGCGTTTTAGTGGTGAAAAAATAATATAAAAAATCGTTCGGGAAATGAGTTTATTCCATGGGTACTTTCTTTGTATACTTTTGACTATACGGGCCGAGTCCGGGATTTACGGGAAATCGCGGGTTTTCGTTTGCCGGCTATTAAACTTCTTTTATTCAGCGTCCCATCAAAAATGAAAACATTTTTGAAAACTACAAGTCTCATGCGTTTTAGTGGTGAAAAAATAATATAAAAAATCGTTCGGGAAATGAGTTTACTCACTGGGTACTTTCTTTGTATACTTTTGAGTATACGGGCCGAGTCCGGGGTTTACGGGAAATGGCGGGTTTTCGTTTGCCGGCGATTAAACTTCTTTTATTCAGAGTCTCATCAAAAATGAAAACATTTTTAAAAACTACAAGTCTCATGGGCTTTAGTGGTGAAAAAATAATATAAAAAATCGTTCGGGAAATGAGTTTATTCCATGGGTACTTTCTTTGTATACTTTTGACTATACGGGCCAAGCCCGGCATTTACGGGAAATGGCGGGTTTTCGTTTGCCGGAGATTAAACTTCTTTTATTCAGTGTATCTTCAAAAATGAAAACATTTTTGAAAACTACAAGTCTCATGGGCTTTAGTGGTGAAATATTAATTTAAAAAATCGTACGGGAAATGAGTTTACACCCTGGGTACTTTCTTTGTATACTTTTTACTATACGGGCCGAATCCGGGATTTACGGGAAATTGCAGGTTTTCGTTTGCCGGCGATTAAACTTCTTTCATTCAGCGTCTCATCAAAAATGAAAACATTCTTGAAAACTACAAGTCTCATGCGTTTTAGTGGAGAAAAAATAATTTAAAAAATCGTTCGGGAAATGAGTTTACTCACTGGGTACTTTCTTTGTATACTTTTGAGTATACGGGACGAGTCCGGGGTTTACGGGAAATGGTGGGTTTTCGTTCGCCGGCGAATAAACTTCTTTTATTCAGAGTCTCATCAAAAATGAAAACATTTTTAAAAACTACAAGTCTCATGGGCTTTAGTGGT
This sequence comes from Hydractinia symbiolongicarpus, assembly GCF_029227915.1. Lineage (NCBI taxonomy): Eukaryota > Metazoa > Cnidaria > Hydrozoa > Anthoathecata > Hydractiniidae > Hydractinia > Hydractinia symbiolongicarpus. The sequence goes on along the minus strand of NC_079875.1, from coordinate 774,799 downwards.
GAAATAATAATTTAAAAAATCGTTCTGGAAATGAGTTTACACCCTGGGTACTTTGTTTGTATACTTTTGACTATACGGGCCGAGTCCGGGATTTACGGGGAATCGCGGGTTTTCATTTGCCGGCGATTAAACCACTTTCATTAAGCGTCTCATCAAAAATGAAAGCATTTCGGAAAACTAAAAGTCTCATGCGTTTTAATGGTGAAAAAATAATTTAAAAAATCGTTCGGGAAATGAGTTTACACCCTGGGTACTATCTTTCTATACTTTTGACTATACGGGCCGAGTCCGGGATTTACGGGAAATCGCAGGTTTTCGTTTGCCGGCGATTAAACTTCTTTTATTCAGCGTCTCATCAAAAATGAAAACATTTTTACAAACTACAAGTCTCATGCGTTTTAGTGGTGAAAAAATAATTTAAAAAATCGTTCGGGAAATGAGTTTACTCCCTGGGTACTTTCTTTTTATACTTTTGATTATACGGGCCGAGTCCGGGGTTTACGGGAAATGGCGGGTTTTCGTTTGCCGGCGATAAAACTTCTTTTATTCAGCGTCTCATCAAAAATGAAAACATTTTTGAAAACTACAAGTCTCATGCGTTTTAGTGGTGAAAAAATAATATAAAAAATCGTTCGGGAAATGAGTTTACTCCATGGGTACTTTCTTTGTATACTTTTGACTATACGGGCCAAGCCAGGGATTTACGGGAAATGGCGGGTTTTCGTTTGCCGGCGATTAAACTTCTTTTATTCAGTGTATCTTCAAAAATGAAAACATTTTTGAAAACTACAAGTCTCATGGGCTTTAGTGGTGAAATAATAATTTAAAAAATCGTTCGGGAAATGAGTTTACACCCTGGGTACTTTGTTTGTATACTTTTGACTATACGGGCCGAGTCCGGGATTTACGGGAAATCGCGGGTTTTCGTTTGCCGGCTATTAAACCTCTTTTATTCAGCGTCCCATCAAAAATGAAAACATTTTTGAAAACTACAAATCTCATGCGTTTTAGTGGTGAAAAAATAATATAAAAAATCGTTCGGGAAATGAGTTTTCTCCCTGGGTACTTTCTTTGTATACTTTTGACTATACGGGCCAAGCCTGGGATTTACGGGAAATGGCGTGTTTTCGTTTGCCGGCGATTAAACTTCTTTTATTCAGTGTCGCATCAAAAATGAAAACATTTTTGAAAACTACAAGTCTCATGCGTTTTAGTGGTGAAAAGATAATTTAAAAAATCGTTTTGGAAATGAGTTTACTCACAGGGTACTTTCTTTGTATACATTCGACTATACGTGCCAAGCCCGGGATTTACGGGAAATCGCGGGTTTTCGTTTGCCGGCGATTAAACCACTTTCATTAAGCGTCTCATCAAAAATGAAAGCATTTCTGAAAACTACAAGTCTCATGCGTTTTAGTGGTGAAAAAATAATTTAAAAAATCGTTTGGGAAATGAGTTTACACCCTGGGTACTATCTTTGTATACTTTTGACTATACGGGCCGAGTCCGGGATTTACGGGAAATCGCAGGTTTTCGTTTGCCCGCGATTAAACTTCTTTTATTCAGCGTCTCATCAAAAATGAAAACATTTTTGAAAACTACAAGTCTCATGGGCTTTAGTGGTGAAAAAATAATTTAAAAAATCGTTCGGGAAATGAGTTTACACCCTGGGTACTATCTTTGTATACTTTTGACTATACGGGCCGAGTCCGGGATTTACGGGAAATCGCAGGTTTTCGTTTGCCGGCGATTAAACTTCTTTTATTCAGCGTCTCATCAAAAATGAAAACATTTTTACAAACTACAAGTCTCATGCGTTTTAGTGGTGAAAAAATAATTTAAAAAATCGTTCGGGAAATGAGTTTACTCCCTGGGTACTTTCTTTTTATACTTTTGATTATACGGGCCGAGTCCGGGATTTACGGGAAATTGCAGGTTTTCGTTTGCCGGCGATTAAACTTCTTTCATTCAGCGTCTCATCAAAAATGAAAACATTTTTGAAAACTACAAGTCTCATGCGTTTTAGTGGAGAAAAAATAATTTAAAAAATCGTTCGGGAAATGAGTTTACTCACTGGGTACTTTCTTTGTATACTTTTGAGTATACGGGCCGAGTCCGGGGTTTACGGGAAATGGCGGGTTTTCGTTTGCCGGCGATTAAACTTCTTTTATTCAGAGTCTCATCAAAAATGAAAACATTTTTAAAAACTACAAGTCTCATGGGCTTTAGTGGTGAAAAAATAATATAAAAAATCGTTCGGGAAATGAGTTTATTCCATGGGTACTTTCTTTGTATACTTTTGACTATACGGGCCAAGCCCGGCATTTACGGGAAATGGCGGGTTTTCGTTTGCCGGCGATTAAACTTCTTTTATTCAGTGTATCTTCAAAAATGAAAACATTTTTGAAAACTACAAGTCTCATGGGCTTTAGTGGTGAAATATTAATTTAAAAAATCGTTCGGGAAATGAGTTTACACCCTGGGTACTTTGTTTGTATACTTTTGACTATACGGGCCGAGTCCGGGATTTACGGGAAATCGCGGGTTTTCATTTGCCGGCGATTAAACCACTTTCATTAAGCGTCTCATCAAAAATGAAAGCATTTCGGAAAACTAAAAGTCTCATGCGTTTTAATGGTGAAAAAATAATTTAAAAAATCGTTCGGGAAATGAGTTTACACCCTGGGTACTATCTTTGTATACTTTTGACTATACGGGCCGAGTCCGGGATTTACGGGAAATCGCAGGTTTTCGTTTGCCGGCGATTAAACTTCTTTTATTCAGCGTCTCATCAAAAATGAAAACATTTTTGAAAACTACAAGTCTCATGCGTTTTAGTGGTGAAAAAATAATTTAAAAAATCGTTCGGGAAATGAGTTTACTCCCTGGGTACTTTCTTTGTATACTTTTGACTATACGGGCCGAGTCCGGGGTTTACGGCAATTGGCGGTTTTTCGTTTACCGGCGATTAAACTTCTTTTATTCAGCGTCTCATCAAAAATGAAAACATTTTTGAAAACTAAAGTCTCCTGCGTTTTAGTGGTGAAAAAATAATATAAAAAATCGTTCGGGAAATGAGTTTATTCCATGGGTACTTTCTTTGTATACTTTTGACTATACGGGCCGAGTCCGGGATTTACGGGAAATCGCGGGTTTTCGTTTGCCGGCTATTAAACTTCTTTTATTCAGCGTCCCATCAAAAATGAAAACATTTTTGAAAACTACAAGTCTCATGCGTTTTAGTGGTGAAAAAATAATATAAAAAATCGTTCGGGAAATGAGTTTACTCACTGGGTACTTTCTTTGTATACTTTTGAGTATACGGGCCGAGTCCGGGGTTTACGGGAAATGGCGGGTTTTCGTTTGCCGGCGATTAAACTTCTTTTATTCAGAGTCTCATCAAAAATGAAAACATTTTTAAAAACTACAAGTCTCATGGGCTTTAGTGGTGAAAAAATAATATAAAAAATCGTTCGGGAAATGAGTTTATTCCATGGGTACTTTCTTTGTATACTTTTGACTATACGGGCCAAGCCCGGCATTTACGGGAAATGGCGGGTTTTCGTTTGCCGGCGATTAAACTTCTTTTATTCAGTGTATCTTCAAAAATGAAAACATTTTTGAAAACTACAAGTCTCATGGGCTTTAGTGGTGAAATATTAATTTAAAAAATCGTACGGGAAATGAGTTTACACCCTGGGTACTTTCTTTGTATACTTTTTACTATACGGGCCGAATCCGGGATTTACGGGAAATTGCAGGTTCTCGTTTGCCGGCGATTAAACTTCTTTCATTCAGCGTCTCATCAAAAATGAAAACATTTTTGAAAACTACAAGTCTCATGCGTTTTAGTGGAGAAAAAATAATTTAAAAAATCGTTCGGGAAATGAGTTTACTCACTGGGTACTTTCTTTGTATACTTTTGAGTATACGGGACGAGTCCGGGGTTTACGGGAAATGGCGGGTTTTCGTTCGCCGGCGAATAAACTTCTTTTATTCAGAGTCTCATCAAAAATGAAAACATTTTTAAAAACTACAAGTCTCATGGGCTTTAGTGGTGAAATAATAATTTAAAAAATCGTTCTGGAAATGAGTTTACACCCTGGGTACTTTGTTTGTATACTTTTGACTATACGGGCCGAGTCCGGGATTTACGGGGAATCGCGGGTTTTCATTTGCCGGCGATTAAACCACTTTCATTAAGCGTCTCATCAAAAATGAAAGCATTTCGGAAAACTAAAAGTCTCATGCGTTTTAATGGTGAAAAAATAATTTAAAAAATCGTTCGGGAAATGAGTTTACACCCTGGGTACTATCTTTGTATACTTTTGACTATACGGGCCGAGTCCGGGATTTACGGGAAATCGCAGGTTTTCGTTTGCCGGCGATTAAACTTCTTTTATTCAGCGTCTCATCAAAAATGAAAACATTTTTACAAACTACAAGTCTCATGCGTTTTAGTGGTGAAAAAATAATTTAAAAAATCGTTCGGGAAATGAGTTTACTCCCTGGGTACTTTCTTTTTATACTTTTGATTATACGGGCCGAGTCCGGGGTTTACGGGAAATGGCGGGTTTTCGTTTGCCGGCGATAAAACTTCTTTTATTCAGCGTCTCATCAAAAATGAAAACATTTTTGAAAACTACAAGTCTCATGCGTTTTAGTGGTGAAAAAATAATATAAAAAATCGTTCGGGAAATGAGTTTACTCCATGGGTACTTTCTTTGTATACTTTTGACTATACGGGCCAAGCCCGGGATTTACGGGAAATGGCGGGTTTTCGTTTGCCGGCGATTAAACTTCTTTTATTCAGTGTATCTTCAAAAATGAAAACATTTTTGAAAACTACAAGTCTCATGGGCTTTAGTGGTGAAATAATAATTTAAAAAATCGTTCGGGAAATGAGTTTACACCCTGGGTACTTTGTTTGTATACTTTTGACTATACGGGCCGAGTCCGGGATTTACGGGAAATCGCGGGTTTTCGTTTGCCGGCTATTAAACCTCTTTTATTCAGCGTCCCATCAAAAATGAAAACATTTTTGAAAACTACAAATCTCATGCGTTTTAGTGGTGAAAAAATAATATAAAAAATCGTTCGGGAAATGAGTTTTCTCCCTGGGTACTTTCTTTGTATACTTTTGACTATACGGGCCAAGCCTGGGATTTACGGGAAATGGCGTGTTTTCGTTTGCCGGCGATTAAACTTCTTTTATTCAGTGTCGCATCAAAAATGAAAACATTTTTGAAAACTACAAGTCTCATGCGTTTTAGTGGTGAAAAGATAATTTAAAAAATCGTTTTGGAAATGAGTTTACTCACAGGGTACTTTCTTTGTATACATTCGACTATACGTGCCAAGCCCGGGATTTACGGGAAATCGCGGGTTTTCGTTTGCCGGCGATTAAACCACTTTCATTAAGCGTCTCATCAAAAATGAAAGCATTTCTGAAAACTACAAGTCTCATGCGTTTTAGTGGTGAAAAAATAATTTAAAAAATCGTTTGGGAAATGAGTTTACACCCTGGGTACTATCTTTGTATACTTTTGACTATACGGGCCGAGTCCGGGATTTACGGGAAATCGCAGGTTTTCGTTTGCCCGCGATTAAACTTCTTTTATTCAGCGTCTCATCAAAAATGAAAACATTTTTGAAAACTACAAGTCTCATGGGCTTTAGTGGTGAAAAAATAATTTAAAAAATCGTTCGGGAAATGAGTTTACACCCTGGGTACTATCTTTGTATACTTTTGACTATACGGGCCGAGTCCGGGATTTACGGGAAATCGCAGGTTTTCGTTTGCCGGCGATTAAACTTCTTTTATTCAGCGTCTCATCAAAAATGAAAACATTTTTACAAACTACAAGTCTCATGCGTTTTAGTGGTGAAAAAATAATTTAAAAAATCGTTCGGGAAATGAGTTTACTCCCTGGGTACTTTCTTTTTATACTTTTGATTATACGGGCCGAGTCCGGGGTTTACGGGAAATGGCGGGTTTTCGTTTGCCGGCGATAAAACTTCTTTTATTCAGCGTCTCATCAAAAATGAAAACATTTTTGAAAACTACAAGTCTCATGCGTTTTAGTGGTGAAAAAATAATATAAAAAATCGTTCGGGAAATGAGTTTACCCCATGGGTACTTTCTTTGTCTACTTTTGACTATACGGGCCAAGCCCGGGATTTACGGGAAATGGCGGGTTTTCGTTTGCCGGCGATTAAACTTCTTTTATTCAGTGTATCTTCAAAAATGAAAACATTTTTGAAAACTACAAGTCTCATGGGCTTTAGTGGTGAAATAATAATTTAAAAAATCGTTCGGGAAATGAGTTTACACCCTGGGTACTTTGTTTGTATACTTTTGACTATACGGGCCGAGTCCGGGATTTACGAGAAATCGCGGGTTTTCGTTTGCCGGCTATTAAACTTCTTTTATTCAGCGTCCCATCAAAAATGAAAACATTTTTGAAAACTACAAGTCTCATGCGTTTTAGTGGTGAAAAAATAATATAAAAAATCGTTCGGGAAATGAGTTTTCTCCCTGGGTACTTTCTTTGTATACTTTTGACTATACGGGCCAAGCCCGGGATTTACGGGAAATGGCGGGTTTTCGTTTGCCGGCGATTAAACTTCTTTTATTCAGTGTCGCATCAAAAATGAAAACATTTTTGAAAACTACAAGTCTCATGCGTTTTAGTGGTGAAAAGATAATTTAAAAAATCGTTTTGGAAATGAGTTTACTCACAGGGTACTTTCTTTGTATACATTCGACTATACGTGCCAAGCCCGGGATTTACGGGAAATCGCGGGTATTCGTGTGCCGGCGATTAAACCACTTTCATTAAGCGTCTCATCAAAAATGAAAGCATTTCTGAAAACTACAAGTCTCATGCGTTTTAGTGGTGAAAAAATAATTTAAAAAATCGTTTGGGAAATGAGTTTACACCCTGGGTACTATCTTTGTATACTTTTGACTATACGGGCCGAGTCCGGGATTTACGGGAAATCGCAGGTTTTCGTTTGCCCGCGATTAAACTTCTTTTATTCAGCGTCTCATCAAAAATGAAAACATTTTTGAAAACTACAAGTCTCATGGGCTTTAGTGGTGAAATAATGATTTAAAAAATCGTTCGGGAAATGAGTTTACACCCTGGGTACTATCTTTGTATACTTTTGACTATACGGGCCGAGTCCGGGATTTACGGGAAATCGCAGGTTTTCGTTTGCCGGCGATTAAACTTCTTTTATTCAGCGTCTCATCAAAAATGAAAACATTTTTAAAAACTACAAGTCTCATGCGTTTTAGTGGTGAAAAAATAATTTAAAAAATCGTTCGGGAAATGAGTTTACTCCCTGGGTACTTTCTTTTTATACTTTTGATTATACGGGCCGAGTCCGGGGTTTACGGGAAATGGCGGGTTTTTGTTTGCCGGCGATAAAACTTCTTTTATTCAGCGTCTCATCAAAAATGAAAACATTTTTGAAAACTACAAGTCTCATGCGTTTTAGTGGTGAAAAAATAATTTAAAAAATCGTTCGGGAAATGAGTTTACTCCCTGGGTACTTTCTTTGTATACTTTTGACTATACGGGCCGAGTCCGGGGTTTACGGGAAATGGCGGGTTTTCGTTTACCGGCGATTAAACTTCTTTTATTCAGCGTCTCATCAAAAATGAAAACATTTTTGAAAACTACAAGTCTCATGCGTTTTAGTGGTGAAAAAATATTATAAAAAATCGTTCGGGAAATGAGTTTACTCCATGGGTAATTTCTTTGTATACTTTTGACTATACGGGCCAAGCCCGGGATTTACGGGAAATGGCGGGTTTTCGTTTGCCGGCGATTAAACTTCTTTTATTCAGCGTCCCATCAAAAATGAAAACATTTTTGAAAACTACAAGTCTCATGCGTTTTAGTGGTGAAAAAATAATATAAAAAATCGTTCGGGAAATGAGTTTTCTCCCTGGGTACTTTTTTTGTATACTTTTGACTATACGGGCCAAGCCCGGGATTTACGGGAAATGGCGGGTTTTCGTTTGCCGGCGATTAAACTTCTTTTATTCAGTGTCGCATCAAAAATGAAAACATTTTTGAAAACTACAAGTCTCATGCGTTTTAGTGGTGAAAAGATAATTTAAAAAATCGTTTTGGAAATGAGTTTACTCACAGGGTACTTTCTTTGTATACATTCGACTATACGTGCCAAGCCCGGGATTTACGGGAAATCGCGGGTATTCGTTTGCCGGCGATTAAACCACTTTCATTAAGCGTCTCATCAAAAATGAAAGCATTTCTGAAAACTACAAGTCTCATGCGTTTTAGTGGTGAAAAAATAATTTAAAAAATCGTTTGGGAAATGAGTTTACACCCTGGGTACTATCTTTGTATACTTTTGACTATACGGGCCGAGTCCGGGATTTACGGGAAATCGCAGGTTTTCGTTTGCCCGCGATTAAACTTCTTTTATTCAGCGTCTCATCAAAAATGAAAACATTTTTGAAAACTACAAGTCTCATGGGCTTTAGTGGTGAAATAATAATTTAAAAAATCGTTCGGGAAATGAGTTTACACCCTGGGTACTATCTTTTTATACTTTTGACTATACGGGCCGAGTCCGGGATTTACGGGAAATCGCAGGTTTTCGTTTGCCGGCGATTAAACTTCTTTTATTCAGCGTCTCATCAAAAATGAAAACATTTTTAAAAACTACAAGTCTCATGCGTTTTAGTGGTGAAAAAATAATTTAAAAAATCGTTCGGGAAATGAGTTTACTCCCTGGGTACTTTCTTTTTATACTTTTGATTATACGGGCCGAGTCCGGGGTTTACGGGAAATGGCGGGTTTTTGTTTGCCGGCGATAAAACTTCTTTTATTCAGCGTCTCATCAAAAATGAAAACATTTTTGAAAATTACAAGTCTCATGCGTTTTAGTGGTGAAAAAATAATATAAAAAATCGTTCGGGGAATGAGTTTACTCCATGGGTACTATCTTTTTATACTTTTGACTATACGGGCCGAGTCCGGGATTTACGGGAAATCGCAGGTTTTCGTTTGCCGGCGATTAAACTTCTTTTATTCAGCGTCTCATCAAAAATGAAAACATTTTTAAAAACTACAAGTCTCATGCGTTTTAGTGGTGAAAAAATAATTTAAAAAATCGTTCGGGAAATGAGTTTACTCCCTGGGTACTTTCTTTTTATACTTTTGATTATACGGGCCGAGTCCGGGGTTTACGGGAAATGGCGGGTTTTTGTTTGCCGGCGATAAAACTTCTTTTATTCAGCGTCTCATCAAAAATGAAAACATTTTTGAAAATTACAAGTCTCATGCGTTTTAGTGGTGAAAAAATAATATAAAAAATCGTTCGGGGAATGAGTTTACTCCATGGGTACTTTCTTTGTCTACTTTTGACTATACGGGCCAAGCCCGGGATTTACGGGAAATGGCGGGTTTTCGTTTGCCGGCGATTAAACTTCTTTTATTCAGTGTATCTTCAAAAATGAAAACATTTTTGAAAACTACAAGTCTCATGGGCTTTAGTGGTGAAATAATAATTTAAAAAATCGTTCGGGAAATGAGTTTACACCCTGGGTACTTTGTTTGTATACTTTTGACTATACGGGCCGAGTCCGGGATTTACGAGAAATCGCGGGTTTTCGTTTGCCGGCTATTAAACTTCTTTTATTCAGCGTCCCATCAAAAATGAAAACATTTTTGAAAACTACAAGTCTCATGCGTTTTAGTGGTGAAAAAATAATATAAAAAATCGTTTGGGAAATGAGTTTACACCCTGGGTACTATCTTTTGTATACTTTTGACTATACGGGCCGAGTCCGGGATTTACGGGAAATCGCAGGTTTTCGTTTGCCCGCGATTAAACTTCTTTTATTCAGCGTCTCATCAAAAATGAAAATATTTTTGAAAACTACAAGTCTCATGGGCTTTAGTGGTGAAATAATAATTTAAAAAATCGTTCGGGAAATGAGTTTACACCCTGGGTACTATCTTTGTATACTTTTGACTATACGGGCCGAGTCCGGGATTTACGGGAAATCGCAGGTTTTCGTTTGCCGGCGATTAAACTTCTTTTATTCAGCGTCTCATCAAAAATGAAAACATTTTTAAAAACTACAAGTCTCATGCGTTTTAGTGGTGAAAAAATAATTTAAAAAATCGTTCGGGAAATGAGTTTACTCCCTGGGTACTTTCTTTTTATACTTTTGATTATACGGGCCGAGTCCGGGGTTTACGGGAAATGGCGGGTTTTTCTTTGCCGGCGATAAAACTTCCTTTATTCAGCGTCTCATCAAAAATGAAAACATTTTTGAAAACTACAAGTCTCATGCGTTTTAGTGGTGAAAAAATAATATAAAAAATCGTTCGGGAAATGAGTTTACACCCTGGGTACTTTGTTTGTATACTTTTGACTATACGGGCCGAGTCCGGGATTTACGAGAAATCGCGGGTTTTCGTTTACCGGCTATTAAACTTCTTTTATTCAGCGTCCCATCAAAAATGAAAACATTTTTGAAAACTACAAGTCTCATGCGTTTTAGTGGTGAAAAAATAATATAAAAAATCGTTCGGGAAATGAGTTTTCTTCCTGGGTACTTTCTTTGTATACTTTTGACTATACGGGCCAAGCCCGGGATTTACGGGAAATGGCGGGTTTTCGTTTGCCGGCGATTAAACTTCTTTTATTCAGTGTCGCATCAAAAATGAAAACATTTTTGAAAACTACAAGTCTCATGCGTTTTAGTGGTGAAAAGATAATTTAAAAAATCGTTTTGGAAATGAGTTTACTCACAGGGTACTTTCTTTGTATACATTCGACTATACGGGCCAAGCCCGGGATTTACGGGAAATCGCGGGTTTTCGTTTGCCGGCGATTAAACCACTTTCATTAAGCGTCTCATCAAAAATGAAAGCATTTCTGAAAACTACAAGTCTCATGCGTTTTAGTGGTGAAAAAATAATTTAAAAAATCGTTCGGGAAATGAGTTTACACCCTGGGTACTATCTTTGTATACTTTTGACTATACGGGCCGAGTCCGGGATTTACGGGAAATCGCAGGTTTTCGTTTGCCGGCGATTAAACTTCTTTTATTCAGCGTCTCATCAAAAATGAAAACATTTTTGAAAACTACAAGTCTCATGCGTTTTAGTGGTGAAAAAATAATTTAAAAAATCGTTCGGGAAATGAGTTTACTCCCTGGGTACTTTCTTTTTATACTTTTGATTATACGGGCCGAGTCCGGGGTTTACGGGAAATGGCGGGTTTTTGTTTGCCGGCGATAAAACTTCTTTTATTCAGCGTCTCATCAAAAATGAAAACATTTTTGAAAACTACAAGTCTCATGCGTTTTAGTGGTGAAAAAATAATATAAAAAATCGTTCGGGAAATGAGTTTACTCCATGGGTACTTTCTTTGTCTACTTTTGACTATACGGGCCAAGCCCGGGATTTACGGGAAATGGCGGGTTTTCGTTTGCCGGCGATTAAACTTCTTTTATTCAGTGTATCTTCAAAAATGAAAACATTTTTGAAAACTACAAGTCTCATGGGCTTTAGTGGTGAAATAATAATTTAAAAAATCGTTCGGGAAATGAGTTTACACCCTGGGTACTTTGTTTGTATACTTTTGACTATACGGGCCGAGTCCGGGATTTACGAGAAATCGCGGGTTTTCGTTTGCCGGCTATTAAACTTCTTTTATTCAGCGTCCCATCAAAAATGAAAACATTTTTGAAAACTACAAGTCTCATGCGTTTTAGTGGTGAAAAAATAATATAAAAAATCGTTCGGGAAATGAGTTTTCTTCCTGGGTACTTTCTTTGTATACTTTTGACTATACGGGCCAAGCCCGGGATTTACGGGAAATGGCGGGTTTTCGTTTGCCGGCGATTAAACTTCTTTTATTCAGTGTCGCATCAAAAATGAAAACATTTTTGAAAACTACAAGTCTCATGCGTTTTAGTGGTGAAAAGATAATTTAAAAAATCGTTTTGGAAATGAGTTTACTCACAGGGTACTTTCTTTGTATACATTCGACTATACGGGCCAAGCCCGGGATTTACGGGAAATCGCGGGTTTTCGTTTGCCGGCGATTAAACCACTTTCATTAAGCGTCTCATCAAAAAGGAAAGCATTTCTGAAAACTACAAGTCTCATGCGTTTTAGTGGTGAAAAAATAATTTAAAAAATCGTTCGGGAAATGAGTTTACTCCCTGGGTACTTTCTTTTTATACTTTTGATTATACGGGCCGAGTCCGGGGTTTACGGGAAATGGCGGGTTTTCGTTTGCCGGCGATAAAACTTGTTTTATTCAGCGTCTCATCAAAAATGAAAACATTTTTGAAAACTACAAGTCTCATGCGTTTTAGTGGTGAAAAAATAATATAAAAAATCGTTCGGGAATTGAGTTTACTCCCTGGGTACTTTCTTTGTATACTTTTGACTATACGGGCCGAGTCCGGGGTTTACGGCAATTGGCGGTTTTTCGTTTACCGGCGATTAAACTTCTTTTATTCAGCGTCTCATCAAAAATGAAAACATTTTTGAAAACTACAAGTCTCATGCGTTTTAGTGGTGAAAAAATAATATAAAAAATCGTTCGGGAAATGAGTTTATTCCATGGGTACTTTCTTTGTATACTTTTGACTATACGGGCCAAGCCCGGCATTTACGGGAAATGGCGGGTTTTCGTTTGCCGGCGATTAAACTTCTTTTATTCAGTGTATCTTCAAAAATGAAAACATTTTTGAAAACTACAAGTCTCATGGGCTTTAGTGGTGAAATATTAATTTAAAAAATCGTTCGGGAAATGAGTTTACACCCTGGGTACTTTCTTTGTATACTTTTGACAATACGGGCCGAGTCAGGGATTTACGGGAAATTGCAGGTTTTCGTTTGCCGGCGATTAAACTTCTTTCATTCAGCGTCTCATCAAAAATGAAAACATTTTTGAAAACTACAAGTCTCATGCGTTTTAGTGGAGAAAAAATAATTTAAAAAATCGTTCGGGAAATGAGTTTACTCACTGGGTACTTTCTTTGTATACTTTTGACTATACGGGCCAAGCCCGGGATTTACGGGAAATGGCGGGTTTTCGTTTGCCGGCGATTAAACTTCTTTTATTCAGTGTCGCATCAAAAATGAAAACATTTTTGAAAACTACAAGTTTCATGCGTTTTAGTGGTGAAAAGATAATTTAAAAAATCGTTTTGGAAATGAGTTTACTCACAGGGTACTTTCTTTGTATACATTCGACTATACGGGCCAAGCCCGGGATTTACGGGAAATCGCGGGTTTTCGTTTGCCGGCGATTAAACCACTTTCATTAAGCGTCTCATCAAAAATGAAAGCATTTCTGAAAACTACAAGTCTCATGCGTTTTAGTGGTGAAAAAATAATTTAAAAAATCGTTCGGGAAATGAGTTTACACCCTGGGTACTATCTTTGTATACTTTTGACTATACGGGCCGAGTCCGGGATTTACGGGAAATCGCAGGTTTTCGTTTGCCGGCGATTAAACTTCTTTTATTCAGCGTCTCATCAATAAAGGAAAACATTTTTGAAAACTACAAGTCTCATGCGTTTTAGTGGTGAAAAAATAATTTAAAAAATCGTTCGGGAAATGAGTTTACTCCCTGGGTACTTTCTTTTATACTTTTGATTATACGGGCCGAGTCCGGGGTTTACGGGAATTGGCGGGTTTTCGTTTGCCGGCGATAAAACTTCTTTTATTCAGCGTCTCATCAAAAATGAAAACATTTTTGAAAACTACAAGTCTCATGCGTTTTAGTGGTGAAAAAATAATATAAAAAATCGTTCGGGAAATGAGTTTACTCCCTGGGTACTTTCTTTGTATACTTTTGACTATACGGGCCGAGTCCGGGGTTTACGGCAATTGGCGGTTTTTCGTTTACCGGCGATTAAACCTCTTTTATTCAGCGTCTCATCAAAAATGAAAACATTTTTGAAAACTACAAGTCTCCTGCGTTTTAGTGGTGAAAAAATAATATAAAAAATCGTTCGGGAAATGAGTTTATTCCATGGGTACTTTCTTTGTATACTTTTGACTAAACGGGCCAAGCCCGGCATTTACGGGAAATGGCGGGTTTTCGTTTGCCGGCGATTAAACTTCTTTTATTCAGTGTATCTTCAAAAATGAAAACATTTTTGAAAACTACAAGTCTCATGGGCTTTAGTGGTGAAATATTAATTTAAAAAATCGTTCGGGAAATGAGTTTACACCCTGGGTACTTTTTTTGTATACTTTTGACAATACGGGCCGAGTCCGGGATTTACGGGAAATTGCAGGTTTTCGTTTGCCGGCGATTAAACTTCTTTCATTCAGCGTCTCATCAAAAATGAAAACATTTTTGAAAACTACAAGTCTCATGCGTTTTAGTGGAGAAAAAATAATTTAAAAAATCGTTCGGGAAATGAGTTTAATCACTGGGTACTTTCTTTGTATACTTTTAAGTATACGGGCCGAGTCCGGGGTTTACGGGAAATGGCGGGTTTTCGTTTGCCGGCGATTAAACTTCTTTTATTCAGAGTCTCATCAAAAATGAAAACATATTTAAAAACTACAAGTCTCATGGGCTTTAGTGGTGAAATAATAATTTAAAAAATCGTTCTGGAAATGAGTTTACACCCTGGGTACTTTGTTTGTATACTTTTGACTATACGGGCCGAGTCCGGGATTTACGGGAAATCGCGGGTTTTCGTTTGCCGGCGATTAAACCACTTTCATTAAGCGTCTCATCAAAAATGAAAGCATTTCTGAAAACTAAAAGTCTCATGCGTTTTAGTGGTGAAAAAATAATTTAAAAAATCGTTCGGGAAATGAGTTTACACCCTGGGTACTATCTTTGTATACTTTTGACTATACGGGCCGAGTCCGGGATTTACGGGAAATCGCAGGTTTTCGTTTGCCGGCGATTAAACTTCTTTTATTCAGCGTCTCATCAAAAATGAAAACATTTTTGAAAACTACAAGTCTCATGCGTTTTAGTGGTGAAAAAATAATTTAAAAAATCGTTCGGGAAATGAGTTTACTCCCTGGGTACTTTCTTTGTATACTTTTGACTATACGGGCCGAGTCCGGGGTTTACGGGAAATGGCGGGTTTTCGTTTACCGGCGATTAAACTTCTTTTATTCAGCGTCTCATCAAAAATGAAAACACTTTTGAAAATTACAAGTCTCATGCGTTTTAATGGTGAAAAAATAATATAAAAAATCGTTCGGGAAATGAGTTTACTCCATGGGTACTTTCTTTGTATACTTTTGACTATACGGGCCAAGCCCGGGATTTACGGGAAATGGCGGGGTTTCGTTTGCCGGCGATTAAACTTCTTTTATTCAGTGTATCTTCAAAAATGAAAACATTTTTGAAAACTACAAGTCTCATGGGCTTTAGTGGTGAAATAATAATTTAAAAAATCGTTCGGGAAATGAGTTTACACCCTGGGTGCTATCTTTGTATACTTTTGACTATACGGGCCGAGTCCGGGATTTACGGGAAATCGCAGGTTTTCGTTTGCCGGCGATTAAACTTCTTTTATTCAGCGTCTCATCAAAAATGAAAACATTTTTAAAAACTACAAGTCTCATGCGTTTTAGTGGTGAAAAAATAATATAAAAAATCGTTCGGGAAATGAGTTTACTCCATGGGTACTTTCTTTGTATACTTTTGACTATACGGGCCAAGCCCGGGATTTACGGGAAATGGCGGGTTTTCGTTTGCCGGCGATTAAACTTCTTTTATTCAGTGTATCTTCAAAAATGAAAACATTTTTGAAAACTACAAGTCTCATGGGCTTTAGTGGTGAAATAATAATTTAAAAAATCGTTCGGGAAATGAGTTTACACCCTGGGTACTTTGTTTGTATACTTTTGACTATACGGGCCGAGTCCGGGATTTACGGGAAATCGCGGGTTTTCGTTTGCCGGCTATTAAACCTCTTTTATTCAGCGTCCCATCAAAAATGAAAACATTTTTGAAAACTACAAATCTCATGCGTTTTAGTGGTGAAAAAATAATATAAAAAATCGTTCGGGAAATGAGTTTTCTCCCTGGGTACTTTCTTTGTATACTTTTGACTATACGGGCCAAGCCTGGGATTTACGGGAAATGGCGGGTTTTCGTTTGCCGGCGATTAAACTTCTTTTATTCAGTGTCGCATCAAAAATGAAAACATTTTTGAAAACTACAAGTCTCATGCGTTTTAGTGGTGAAAAGATAATTTAAAAAATCGTTTTGGAAATGAGTTTACTCACAGGGTACTTTCTTTGTATACATTCGACTATACGTGCCAAGCCCGGGATTTACGGGAAATCGCGGGTTTTCGTTTGCCGGCGATTAAACCACTTTCATTAAGCGTCTCATCAAAAATGAAAGCATTTCTGAAAACTACAAGTCTCATGCGTTTTAGTGGTGAAAAAATAATTTAAAAAATCGTTTGAGAAATGAGTTTACACCCTGGGTACTATCTTTGTATACTTTTGACTATACGGGCCGAGTCCGGGATTTACGGGAAATCGCAGGTTTTCGTTTGCCCGCGATTAAACTTCTTTTATTCAGCGTCTCATCAAAAATGAAAACATTTTTGAAAACTACAAGTCTCATGGGCTTTAGTGGTGAAAAAATAATTTAAAAAATCGTTCGGGAAATGAGTTTACACCCTGGGTACTATCTTTGTATACTTTTAACTATACGGGCCGAGTCCGGGATTTACGGGAAATCGCAGGTTTTCGTTTGCCGGCGATTAAACTTCTTTTATTCAGCGTCTCATCAAAAATGAAACCTTTTTTACAAACTACAAGTCTCATGCGTTTTAGTGGTGAAAAAATAATTTAAAAAATCGTTCGGGAAATGAGTTTACTCCCTGGGTACTTTCTTTTTATACTTTTGATTATACGGGCCGAGTCCGGGGTTTACGGGAAATGGCGGGTTTTCGTTTGCCGGCGATAAAACTTCTTTTATTCAGCGTCTCATCAAAAATGAAAACATTTTTGAAAACTACAAGTCTCATGCGTTTTAGTGGTGAAAAAATAATATAAAAAATCGTTCGGGAAATGAGTTTACTCCATGGGTACTTTCTTTGTCTACTTTTGACTATACGGGCCAAGCCCGGGATTTACGGGAAATGGCGGGTTTTCGTTTGCCGGCGATTAAACTTCTTTTATTCAGTGTATCTTCAAAAATGAAAACATTTTTGAAAACTACAAGTCTCATGGGCTTTAGTGGTGAAATAATAATTTAAAAAATCGTTCGGGAAATGAGTTTACACCCTGGGTACTTTGTTTGTATACTTTTGACTATACGGGCCGAGTCCGGGATTTACGAGAAATCGCGGGTTTTCGTTTGCCGGCTATTAAACTTCTTTTATTCAGCGTCCCATCAAAAATGAAAACATTTTTGAAAACTACAAGTCTCATGCGTTTTAGTGGTGAAAAAATAATATAAAAAATCGTTCGGGAAATGAGTTTTCTCCCTGGGTACTTTCTTTGTATACTTTTGACTATACGGGCCAAGCCCGGGATTTACGGGAAATGGCGGGTTTTCGTTTGCCGGCGATTAAACTTCTTTTATTCAGTGTCGCATCAAAAATGAAAACATTTTTGAAAACTACAAGTCTCATGCGTTTTAGTGGTGAAAAGATAATTTAAAAAATCGTTTTGGAAATGAGTTTACTCACAGGGTACTTTCTTTGTATACATTCGACTATACGTGCCAAGCCCGGGATTTACGGGTAATCGCGGGTATTCGTTTGCCGGCGATTAAACCACTTTCATTAAGCGTCTCATCAAAAATGAAAGCATTTCTGAAAACTACAAGTCTCATGCGTTTTAGTGGTGAAAAAATAATTTAAAAAATCGTTTGGGAAATGAGTTTACACCCTGGGTACTATCTTTGTATACTTTTGACTATACGGGCCGAGTCCGGGGTTTACGGCAATTGGCGGTTTTTCGTTTACCGGCGATTAAACTTCTTTTATTCAGCGTCTCATCAAAAATGAAAACATTTTTGAAAACTACAAGTCTCCTGCGTTTTAGTGGTGAAAAAATAATATAAAAAACCGTTCGGGAAATGAGTTTATTCCATGGGTACTTTCTTTGTATACTTTTGACTAAACGGGCCAAGCCCGGCATTTACGGGAAATGGCGGGTTTTCGTTTGCCGGCGATTAAACTTCTTTTATTCAGTGTATCTTCAAAAATGAAAACATTTTTGAAAACTACAAGTCTCATGTGCTTTAGTGGTGAAATATTAATTTAAAAAATCGTTCGGGAAATGAGTTTACACCCTGGGTACGTTTTTTGTATACTTTTGACAATACGGGCCGAGTCCGGGATTTACGGGAAATTGCAGGTTCTCGTTTGCCGGCGATTAAACTTCTTTCATTCAGCGTCTCATCAAAAATGAAAACATTTTTGAAAACTACAAGTCTCATGCGTTTTAGTGGAGAAAAAATAATTTAAAAAATCGTTCGGGAAATGAGTTTAATCACTGGGTACTTTCTTTGTATACTTTTGAGTATACGGGCCGAGTCCGGGGTTTACGGGAAATGGCGGGTTTTCGTTTGCCGGCGATTAAACTTCTTTTATTCAGAGTCTCATCAAAAATGAAAACATTTTTAAAAACTACAAGTCTCATGGGCTTTAGTGGTGAAATAATAATTTAAAAAATCGTTCTGGAAATGAGTTCACACCCTGGGTACTTTGTTTGTATACTTTTGACTATACGGGCCGAGTCCGGGATTTACGGGAAATCGCGGGTTTTCGTTTGCCGGCGATTAAACCACTTTCATTAAGCGTCTCATCAAAAATGAAAGCATTTCTGAAAACTAAAAGTCTCATGCGTTTTAGTGGTGAAAAAATAATTTAAAAAATCGTTCGGGAAATGAGTTTACACCCTGGGTACTATCTTTGTATACTTTTGACTATACGGGCCGAGTCCGGGATTTACGGGAAATCGCAGGTTTTCGTTTGCCGGCGATTAAACTTCTTTTATTCAGCGTCTCATCAAAAATGAAAACATTTTTGAAAACTACAAGTCTCATGCGTTTTAGTGGTGAAAAAATAATTTAAAAAATCGTTCGGGAAATGAGTTTACTCCCTGGGTACTTTCTTTGTATACTTTTGACTATACGGGCCGAGTCCGGGGTTTACGGGAAATGGCGGGTTTTCGTTTACCGGCGATTAAACTTCTTTTATTCAGCGTCTCATCAAAAATGAAAACACTTTTGAAAATTACAAGTCTCATGCGTTTTAATGGTGAAAAAATAATATAAAAAATCGTTCGGGAAATGAGTTTACTCCATGGGTACTTTCTTTGTATACTTTTGACTATACGGGCCAAGCCCGGGATTTACGGGAAATGGCGGGGTTTCGTTTGCCGGCGATTAAACTTCTTTTATTCAGTGTATCTTCAAAAATGAAAACATTTTTGAAAACTACAAGTCTCATGGGCTTTAGTGGTGAAATAATAATTTAAAAAATCGTTCGGGAAATGAGTTTACACCCTGGGTACTTTCTTTGTATACTTTTGACTATACGGGCCGAGTCCGGGATTTACGGGAAATCGCAGGTTTTCGTTTGCCGGCGATTAAACTTCTTTCATTCAGCGTCTCATCAAAAATGAAAACATTTTTGAAAACTACAAGTCTCATGCATTTTAGTGGAGAAAAAATGATTTAAAAAATCGTTCGGGAAATGAGTTTACTCACTGGTACTTTCTTTGTATACTTTTGAGTATACGGGCCGAGTCCGGGATTTACGGGAAATGGCGGGTTTTCGTTTGCCGGCGATTAAACTTCTTTTATTCAGCGTCTCATCAAAAATGAAAACACTTTTAAAAACTACAAGTCTCATGGGCTTTAGTGGTGAAATAATAATTTAAAAAATCGTTCTGGAAATGAGTTTACACCCTGGGTACTTTGTTTGTATACTTTTGACTATACTGGCCGAGTCCGGGATTTACGGGAAATCGCAGGTTTTCGTTTACCGGCGATTAAACTTCTTTTATTCAGCGTCTCATCAAAAATGAAAACACTTTTGAAAATTACAAGTCTCATGCGTTTTAATGGTGAAAAAATAATATAAAAAATCGTTCGGGAAATGAGTTTACTCCATGGGTACTTTCTTTGTATACTTTTGACTATACGGGCCAAGCCCGGGATTTACGGGAAATGGCGGGGTTTCGTTTGCCGGCGATTAAACTTCTTTTATTCAGTGTATCTTCAAAAATGAAAACATTTTTGAAAACTACAAGTCTCATGGGCTTTAGTGGTGAAATAATAATTTAAAAAATCGTTCGGGAAATGAGTTTACACCCTGGGTACTTTCTTTGTATACTTTTGACTATACGGGCCGAGTCCGGGATTTACGGGAAATCGCAGGTTTTCGTTTGCCGGCGATTAAACTTCTTTCATTCAGCGTCTCATCAAAAATGAAAACATTTTTGAAAACTACAAGTCTCATGCGTTTTAGTGGAGAAAAAATAATTTAAAAAATCGTTCGGGAAATGAGTTTACTCACTGGGTACTTTCTTTGTATACTTTTGAGTATACGGGCCGAGTCCGGGATTTACGGGAAATGGCGGGTTTTCGTTTGCCGGCGATTAAACTTCTTTTATTCAGCGTCTCATCAAAAATGAAAACATTTTTAAAAACTACAAGTCTCATGGGCTTTAGTGGTGAAATAATAATTTAAAAAATCGTTCTGGAAATGAGTTTACACCCTGGGTACTTTGTTTGTATACTTTTGACTATCCTTGCCGAGTCCGGGATTTACGGGAAATCGCAGGTTTTCGTTTGCCGGCGATTAAACTTCTTTTATTCAGCGTCTCATCAAAAATGAAAACATTTTTGAAAACTACAAGTCTCATGCGTTTTAGTGGTGAAAAAATAATTTAAAAAATCGTTCGGGAAATGAGTTTACTCCCTGGGTACTTTCTTTGTATACTTTTGATTATACGGGCCGAGTCCGGGGTTTACGGGAAATGGCGAGTTTTCGTTTGCCGGCGATTAAACTTCTTTTATTCAGCATCTCATCAAAAATGAAAACATTTTTAAAAACTACAAGTCTCATGGGCTTTAGTGGTGAAATAATAATTTAAAAAATCTTTCGGGAAATGAGTTTCCACCCTGGGTACTTTCTTTGTATACTTTTGACTATACGGGTCGAGTCCGGGATTTACGGGAAATCGCAGGTTTTCGTTTGCCGGCAATTAAACTTCTTTCATTCAGCGTTTCATCAAAAATGAAAACATTTTTGAAAACTACAAGTCTCATGCGTTTTAGTGGTGAAAATATAATTTAAAAAATCGTTCGGGAAATGAGTTTACTCCCTGGGTACTTTCTTTGTATACTTTTGACTATACGGGCCGAGTCCGGGATTTGCGTGAAGGCCGGGGTTTTTGTTTGCCGGCGATTAAACTTCTTTTATTCAGCGTCTCATCAAAAATGAAAACATTTTTGAAAACTACAAGTCTCATGCGTTTTAGTGGTGAAAAAATAATTTAAAAAATCGTTGGGGAAATGAGTTAACTCCCTGGGTACTTTCTTTGTATGCTTTCGATTATACGGGCCGAGTCCGGGTTTTACGGGAAATGGCGGGTTTTCGTTTGCCTGCGATTAAACCTCTTTCATTAAGCGTCTCATCAAAAATGAAAACATTTTTAAAAACTACAAGTCTCATGCGTTTTAGTGGTAAAATAATAATTTAAAAAATCGTTTGGGAAATTAGTTTACTCCCTGGGTACTTTCTTTGTATACTTTTGACTATACGGGCTGAGTCCGGGATTTACGGGAAATCGCAGGTTTTCGTTTGCCGGCGATTAAACTTCTTTTATTCAGCGTCTCATCAAAAATGAAATTATTTTTAAAAACTACAAGTCTCATGGGCTTTAGTGGTAAAATAATAATTTAAAAAATCGTTTGGGAAATTAGTTTACTCCCTGGGTACTTTCTTTGTATACTTTTGAGTATACGGGACGAGTCCGGGGTTTACAGGAAATGGCGGGTTTTCGTTTGCCGGCGATTAAACTTCTTTTATTCAGCGTCTCATCAAAAATGAAAACATTTTTAAAAACTACAAGTCTCATGGGCTTTAGTGGTGAAATAATAATTTAAAAAATCGTTCTGGAAATGAGTTTACACCCTGGGTACTTTGTTTGTATACTTTTGACTATACGGGCCGAGTCCGGGATTTACGGGAAATCGCAGGTTTTCGTTTGCCCGCGATTAAACTTCTTTTATTCAGCGTCTCATCAAAAATGAAAACATTTTTGAAAACTACAAGTCTCATGCGTTTTAGTGGTGAAAAAATAATTTAAAAAATCGTTCGGGAAATGAGTTTACTCCCTGGGTACTTTCTTTGTATACTTTTGATTATACGGGCCGAGTCCGGGGTTTACGGGAAATGGCGAGTTTTCGTTTGCCGGCGATTAAACTTCTTTTATTCAGCGTCTCATCAAAAATGAAAACATTTTTGAAAACTACAAGTCTCATGCGTTTTAGTGGTAAAATAATAATTTAAAAAATCGTTTGGGAAATTAGTTTACTCCCTGGGTACTTTCTTTGTATACTTTTGACTATACGGGCTGAGTCCGGGATTTACGGGAAATCGCAGGTTTTTGTTTGCCTGCGATTAAACCTCTTTCATTAAGCGTCTCATCAAAAATGAAAACATTTTTAAAAACTACAAGTCTCATGCGTTTTAGTGGTAAAATAATAATTTAAAAAATCGTTTGGGAAATTAGTTTACTCCCTGGGTACTTTCTTTGTATACTTTTGACTATACGGGCTGAGTCCGGGATTTACGGGAAATCGCAGGTTTTCGTTTGCCGGCGATTAAACTTCTTTTATTCAGCGTCTCATCAAAAATGAAAACATTTTTAAAAACTACAAGTCTCATGGGCTTTAGTGGTAAAATAATAATTTAAAAAATCGTTTGGGAAATTAGTTTACTCCCTGGGTACTTTCTTTTTATACTTTTGAGTATACGGGACGAGTCCGGGGTTTACAGGAAATGGCGGGTTTTCGTTTGCCGGCGATTAAACTTCTTTTATTCAGCGTCTCATCAAAAATGAAAACATTTTTAAAAACTACAAGTCTCATGGGCTTTAGTGGTGAAATAATAATTTAAAAATCGTTCTGGAAATGAGTTTACACCCTGGGTACTTTGTTTGTATACTTTTGACTATACGGGCCGAGTCCGGGATTTACGGGAAATCGCAGGTTTTCGTTTGCCCGCGATTAAACTTCTTTTATTCAGCGTCTCATCAAAAATGAAAACATTTTTGAAAACTACAAGTCTCATGCGTTTTAGTGGTGAAAAAATAATTTAAAAAATCGTTCGGGAAATGAGTTTACTCCCTGGGTACTTTCTTTGTATACTTTTGATTATACGGGCCGAGTCCGGGGTTTACGGGAAATGGCGAGTTTTCGTTTGCCGGCGATTAAACTTCTTTTATTCAGCGTCTCATCAAAAATGAAAACATTTTTGAAAACTACAAGTCTCATGCGTTTTAGTGGTAAAATAATAATTTAAAAAATCGTTTGGGAAATTAGTTTACTCCCTGGGTACTTTCTTTGTATACTTTTGACTATACGGGCTGAGTCCGGGATTTACGGGAAATCGCAGGTTTTCGTTTGCCGGCGATTAAACTTCTTTTATTCAGCGTCTCATCAAAAATGAAAACATTTTTAAAAACTACAAGTCTCATGGGCTTTAGTGGTAAAATAATAATTTAAAAAATCGTTTGGGAAATTCGTTTACTCCCTGGGTACTTTCTTTGTATACTTTTGAGTATACGGGACGAGTCCGGGGTTTACAGGAAATGGCGGGTTTTCGTTTGCCGGCGATTAAACTTCTTTTATTCAGCGTCTCATCAAAAATGAAAACATTTTTAAAAACTACAAGTCTCATGGGCTTTAGTGGTGAAATAATAATTTAAAAAATCGTTCTGGAATTGAGTTTACACCCTGGGTACTTTGTTTGTATACTTTTGACTATACGGGCCGAGTCCGGGATTTACGGGAAATCGCAGGTTTTCGTTTGCCCGCGATTAAACTTCTTTTATTCAGCGTCTCATCAAAAATGAAAACATTTTTGAAAACTACAAGTCTCATGCGTTTTAGTGGTGAAAAAATAATTTAAAAAATCGTTCGGGAAATGAGTTTACTCCCTGGGTACTTTCTTTGTATACTTTTGATTATACGGGCCGAGTCCGGGGTTTACGGGAAATGGCGAGTTTTCGTTTGCCGGCGATTAAACTTCTTTTATTCAGCGTCTCATTAAAAATGAAAACATTTTTAAAAACTACAAGTCTCATGGGCTTTAGTGGTGAAATAATAATTTAAAAAATCTTTCGGGAAATGAGTTTCCACCCTGGCTACTTTCTTTGTATACTTTTGACTATACGGGCCGAGTCCGGGATTTACGGGAAATCGCAGGTTTTCGTTTGCCGGCGATTAAACTTCTTTCATTCAGCGTCTCATAAAAAATGAAAACATTTTTGAAAACTACAAGTCTCATGCGTTTTAGTGGTGAAAATATAATTTAAAAAATCGTTCGGGAAATGAGTTTACTCCCTGGGTACTTTCTTTGTATACTTTTGACTATACGGGCCGAGTCCGGGATTTACGGGAAGTCGGGGGTTTTTGTTTGCCGGCGATTAAACTTCTTTTATTCAGCGTTTCATCAAAAATGAAAACATTTTTAAAAACTACAAGTCTCATGGGCTTTAGTGGTGAAATAGTAATTTAAAAAATCGTTCGGGAAATGAGTTTACACCTTGGGTACTTTCTTTGTATACTTTTGACTATACGGGCCGAGTCCGGGATTTACGGGAAATCGCAGGTTTTCGTTCGCCGGCGATTAAACTTCTTTCATTCAGCGTCTCATCAAAAATGAAAACATTTTTGAAAACTACAAGTCTCATGCGTTTTAGTGGTGAAAAAATAATTTAAAAAATCGTTGGGGAAATGAGTTTACTCCCTGGGTACTTTCTTTGTATGCTTTCGATTATACGGGCCGAGTCCGGGGTTTACGGGAAATGGCGGGTTTTCGTTTGCCTGCGATTAAACCTCTTTCATTAAGCGTCTCATCAAAAATGAAAACATTTTTAAAAACTACAAGTCTCATGCGTTTTAGTGGTGAAAAAATAATTTAAAAAATCGTTCGGGAAATGAGTTTACTCCCTGGGTACTATCTTTGTATACTTTTGACTATACGGGCCAAGCCCGGGATTTACGGGAAATCGCGGGTTTTCGTTTGCCGGCGTTTAAACTTCTTCTATTTAGCGTCTCATCAGAAATGAAAACATTTTTGAAAACTACAAGTCTTATGCGTTTTAGTGGTGAAAAAATAATTTACAAAATCGTTCTGGAAATGAGTTTACACCCTGGGAACTTTCTTTGTATACTTTTGACTATACGGGTCGAGTCCGGGATTTTCGGGAAATCGCAGGTTTTCGTTTGCCGGCGATTAAACTTTTTTTATTCAGCGTCTCATCAAAAATGAAAACATTTTTGAAAACTACAAGTCTCATGCGTTTTAGTGGTGAAAAAATAATTTAAAAAATCGTTCGGGAAATGAGTTTACTCCCTGGGTACTTTCTTTGTATACTTTTGACTATGCGGGCCGAGTCCGGGGTTTACGGGTAATGGCCGGTTTTCGTTTGCCAGCGATTAAACTTCTTTTATTCCGCGTCTCATCAAAAAAGAAAACATTTTTGAAAAATACAAGTCTCAAGCGTTTTAGTGGTGAAAAGATAATTTGAAAAATCGTTTTGGAAATGATTTTACTCACATGGTACTTTAATTGTATACATTCGACTATACTGGCCAAGCCCGGGATTTACGGGAAATCGCGGGTTTTCGTTTGCCGGCGATTAAACCACTTTCATTAAGCGTCTCATCAAAAATGAAAACATTTCTGAAAACTACAAGTCTCATGCGTTTTAGTGGTGAAAAAATAATTTAAAAAATCTTTCGGGAAATGAGCTTACACCCTGGGTACTTTCTTTGTATACTTTTGACTATACGGGCCAAGTCCGGGATTTACGGGAAATCGCAGGTTTTCGTTTGCCGGTGATTAAACTTCTTTTATTCAGCGTCTCATCAAAAATGAAAACATTTTTAAAAACTACAAGTCTCATGGGTTTTAGTGGTGAAAAAATAATTTAAAAAATCGTTCGGGAAATGAGTTTACTCCCTGGGTACTTTCTTTGTATACTTTTGATTATACGGGCCGAGTCCGGGGTTTACGGGAAATGGCGAGTTTTCGTTTGCCGGCGATTAAACTTCTTTTATTCAGCGTCTCATCAAAAATGAAAACATTTTTGAAAACTACAAGTCTCATGCGTTTTAGTGGTAAAATAATAATTTAAAAAATCGTTTGGGAAATTAGTTTACTCCCTGGGTACTTTCTTTGTATACTTTTGACTATACGGGCTGAGTCCGGGATTTACGGGAAATCGCAGGTTTTTGTTTGCCTGCGATTAAACCTCTTTCATTAAGCGTCTCATCAAAAATGAAAACATTTTTAAAAACTACAAGTCTCATGCGTTTTAGTGGTAAAATAATAATTTAAAAAATCGTTTGGGAAATTAGTTTACTCCCTGGGTACTTTCTTTGTATACTTTTGACTATACGGGCTGAGTCCGGGATTTACGGGAAATCGCAGGTTTTCGTTTGCCGGCGATTAAACTTCTTTTATTCAGCGTCTCATCAAAAATGAAAACATTTTTAAAAACTACAAGTCTCATGGGCTTTAGTGGTAAAATAATAATTTAAAAAATCGTTTGGGAAATTAGTTTACTCCCTGGGTACTTTCTTTTTATACTTTTGAGTATACGGGACGAGTCCGGGGTTTACAGGAAATGGCGGGTTTTCGTTTGCCGGCGATTAAACTTCTTTTATTCAGCGTCTCATCAAAAATGAAAACATTTTTAAAAACTACAAGTCTCATGGGCTTTAGTGGTGAAATAATAATTTAAAAATCGTTCTGGAAATGAGTTTACACCCTGGGTACTTTGTTTGTATACTTTTGACTATACGGGCCGAGTCCGGGATTTACGGGAAATCGCAGGTTTTCGTTTGCCCGCGATTAAACTTCTTTTATTCAGCGTCTCATCAAAAATGAAAACATTTTTGAAAACTACAAGTCTCATGCGTTTTAGTGGTGAAAAAATAATTTAAAAAATCGTTCGGGAAATGAGTTTACTCCCTGGGTACTTTCTTTGTATACTTTTGATTATACGGGCCGAGTCCGGGGTTTACGGGAAATGGCGAGTTTTCGTTTGCCGGCGATTAAACTTCTTTTATTCAGCGTCTCATCAAAAATGAAAACATTTTTGAAAACTACAAGTCTCATGCGTTTTAGTGGTAAAATAATAATTTAAAAAATCGTTTGGGAAATTAGTTTACTCCCTGGGTACTTTCTTTGTATACTTTTGACTATACGGGCTGAGTCCGGGATTTACGGGAAATCGCAGGTTTTCGTTTGCCGGCGATTAAACTTCTTTTATTCAGCGTCTCATCAAAAATGAAAACATTTTTAAAAACTACAAGTCTCATGGGCTTTAGTGGTAAAATAATAATTTAAAAAATCGTTTGGGAAATTCGTTTACTCCCTGGGTACTTTCTTTGTATACTTTTGAGTATACGGGACGAGTCCGGGGTTTACAGGAAATGGCGGGTTTTCGTTTGCCGGCGATTAAACTTCTTTTATTCAGCGTCTCATCAAAAATGAAAACATTTTTAAAAACTACAAGTCTCATGGGCTTTAGTGGTGAAATAATAATTTAAAAAATCGTTCTGGAATTGAGTTTACACCCTGGGTACTTTGTTTGTATACTTTTGACTATACGGGCCGAGTCCGGGATTTACGGGAAATCGCAGGTTTTCGTTTGCCCGCGATTAAACTTCTTTTATTCAGCGTCTCATCAAAAATGAAAACATTTTTGAAAACTACAAGTCTCATGCGTTTTAGTGGTGAAAAAATAATTTAAAAAATCGTTCGGGAAATGAGTTTACTCCCTGGGTACTTTCTTTGTATACTTTTGATTATACGGGCCGAGTCCGGGGTTTACGGGAAATGGCGAGTTTTCGTTTGCCGGCGATTAAACTTCTTTTATTCAGCGTCTCATTAAAAATGAAAACATTTTTAAAAACTACAAGTCTCATGGGCTTTAGTGGTGAAATAATAATTTAAAAAATCTTTCGGGAAATGAGTTTCCACCCTGGCTACTTTCTTTGTATACTTTTGACTATACGGGCCGAGTCCGGGATTTACGGGAAATCGCAGGTTTTCGTTTGCCGGCGATTAAACTTCTTTCATTCAGCGTCTCATAAAAAATGAAAACATTTTTGAAAACTACAAGTCTCATGCGTTTTAGTGGTGAAAATATAATTTAAAAAATCGTTCGGGAAATGAGTTTACTCCCTGGGTACTTTCTTTGTATACTTTTGACTATACGGGCCGAGTCCGGGATTTACGGGAAGTCGGGGGTTTTTGTTTGCCGGCGATTAAACTTCTTTTATTCAGCGTTTCATCAAAAATGAAAACATTTTTAAAAACTACAAGTCTCATGGGCTTTAGTGGTGAAATAGTAATTTAAAAAATCGTTCGGGAAATGAGTTTACACCTTGGGTACTTTCTTTGTATACTTTTGACTATACGGGCCGAGTCCGGGATTTACGGGAAATCGCAGGTTTTCGTTCGCCGGCGATTAAACTTCTTTCATTCAGCGTCTCATCAAAAATGAAAACATTTTTGAAAACTACAAGTCTCATGCGTTTTAGTGGTGAAAAAATAATTTAAAAAATCGTTGGGGAAATGAGTTTACTCCCTGGGTACTTTCTTTGTATGCTTTCGATTATACGGGCCGAGTCCGGGGTTTACGGGAAATGGCGGGTTTTCGTTTGCCTGCGATTAAACCTCTTTCATTAAGCGTCTCATCAAAAATGAAAACATTTTTAAAAACTACAAGTCTCATGCGTTTTAGTGGTGAAAAAATAATTTAAAAAATCGTTCGGGAAATGAGTTTACTCCCTGGGTACTATCTTTGTATACTTTTGACTATACGGGCCAAGCCCGGGATTTACGGGAAATCGCGGGTTTTCGTTTGCCGGCGTTTAAACTTCTTCTATTTAGCGTCTCATCAGAAATGAAAACATTTTTGAAAACTACAAGTCTTATGCGTTTTAGTGGTGAAAAAATAATTTACAAAATCGTTCTGGAAATGAGTTTACACCCTGGGAACTTTCTTTGTATACTTTTGACTATACGGGTCGAGTCCGGGATTTTCGGGAAATCGCAGGTTTTCGTTTGCCGGCGATTAAACTTCTTTTATTCAGCGTCTCATCAAAAATGAAAACATTTTTGAAAACTACAAGTCTCATGCGTTTTAGTGGTGAAAAAATAATTTAAAAAATCGTTCGGGAAATGAGTTTACTCCCTGGGTACTTTCTTTGTATACTTTTGACTATGCGGGCCGAGTCCGGGGTTTACGGGTAATGGCCGGTTTTCGTTTGCCAGCGATTAAACTTCTTTTATTCCGCGTCTCATCAAAAAAGAAAACATTTTTGAAAAATACAAGTCTCAAGCGTTTTAGTGGTGAAAAGATAATTTGAAAAATCGTTTTGGAAATGATTTTACTCACATGGTACTTTAATTGTATACATTCGACTATACTGGCCAAGCCCGGGATTTACGGGAAATCGCGGGTTTTCGTTTGCCGGCGATTAAACCACTTTCATTAAGCGTCTCATCAAAAATGAAAACATTTCTGAAAACTACAAGTCTCATGCGTTTTAGTGGTGAAAAAATAATTTAAAAAATCTTTCGGGAAATGAGCTTACACCCTGGGTACTTTCTTTGTATACTTTTGACTATACGGGCCAAGTCCGGGATTTACGGGAAATCGCAGGTTTTCGTTTGCCGGTGATTAAACTTCTTTTATTCAGCGTCTCATCAAAAATGAAAACATTTTTAAAAACTACAAGTCTCATGGGTTTTAGTGGTGAAAAAATAATTTAAAAAATCGTTCGGGAAATGAGTTTACACCCTGGGCACTTTCTTTGTATACTTTTGACTATACGGGCCGAGTCCGGGATTTACGGGAAATCGCAGGTTTTCGTTTGCCGGCGATTAAACTTCTTTTATTCAGCGTCTTATCAAAAATGAAAACATTTTTGAAAATTACAAGTCTCATGCGTTTTAGTGGTGAAAAAATAATTTAAAAAATCGTTGGGGAAATGAGTTTACTCCCTGGGTACTTTCTTTGTATGCTTTCGATTATACAGGCCGAGTCCGGGGTTTACGGGAAATGCCGGGTTTTCGTTTGCTTGCGATTAAACCTCTTTCCTTAAGCGTCTCATCAAAAATGAAAACATTTTTAAAAACTACAAGTCTCATGCGTTTTAGTGGTAAAATAATAATTTAAAAAATCGTTTGGGAAATTAGTTTACTCCCTGGGTACTTTCTTTGTATACTTTTGACTATACGGGCTGAGTCCGGGATTTACGGGAAATCGCAGGTTTTCGTTTGCCGGCGATTAAACTTCTTTTATTCAGCGTCTCATCAAAAATGAAAACATTTTTAAAAACTACAAGTCTCATGGGCTTTAGTGGTAAAATAATAATTTAAAAAATCGTTTGGGAAATTAGTTTACTCCCTGGGTACTTTCTTTGTATACTTTTGAGTATACGGGACGAGTCCGCGGTTTACAGGAAATGGCGAGTTTTCGTTTGCCGGCGATTAAACTTCTTTTATTCAGCGTCTCATCAAAAATGAAAACATTTTTAAAAACTACAAGTCTCATGGGCTTTAGTGGTGAAATAATAATTTAAAAAATCGTTCTGGAAATGAGTTTACACCCTGGGTACTTTGTTTGTATACTTTTGACTATACGGGCCGAGTCCGGGATTTACGGGAAATCGCAGGTTTTCGTTTGCCGGCGATTAAACTTCTTTTATTCAGCGTCTCATCAAAAATGAAAACATTTTTGAAAACTACAAGTCTCATGCGTTTTAGTGGTGAAAAAATAATTTAAAAAATCGTTCGGGAAATGAGTTTACTCCCTGGGTACTTTCTTTGTATACTTTTGATTATACGGGCCGAGTCCGGGGTTTTTACGGGAAATGGTGAGTTTTCGTTTGCCGGCGATTAAACTTCTTTTATTCAGCGTCTCATCAAAAATGAAAACATTTTTAAAAACTACAAGTCTCATGGGCTTTAGTGGTGAAATAATAATTTAAAAAATCTTTCGGGAAATGAGTTTCCACCCTGGGTACTTTCTTTGTATACTTTTGACTATACGGGCCGAGTCTGGGATTTACGGGAAATTGCAGGTTTTCGTTTGCCGGCGATTAAACTTCTTTCATTTAGCGTCTCATCAAAAATGAAAACATTTTTAAAAACTACAAGTCTCATGGGCTTTAGTGGTGAAATAGTAATTTGAAAAATCGTTCGGGAAATGAGTTTACACCCTGGGTACTTTCTTTGTATACTTTTGACTATACGGGCTGAGTCCGGGATTTACGGGAAATCGCAGGTTTTCGTTTGCCTGCGATTAAACCTCTTTCATTAAGCGTCTCATCAAAAATGAAAACATTTTTAAAAACTACAAGTCTCATGCGTTTTAGTGGTAAAATAATAATTTAAAAAATCGTTTGGGAAATTAGTTTACTCCCTTGGTACTTTCTCTGTATACCTTTGACTATACGGGCTGAGTCCGGGATTTACGGGAAATCGCAGCTTTTCGTTTGCCGGCGATTAAACTTCTTTTATTCAGCGTCTCATCAAAAATGAAAACATTTTTAAAAACTACAAGTCTCATGGGCTTTAGTGGTAAAATAATAATTTAAAAAATCGTTTGGGAAATTAGTTTACTCCCTGGGTACTTTCTTTGTATACTTTTGAGTATACGGGACGAGTCCGGGGTTTACAGGAAATGGCGGGTTTTCGTTTGCCGGCGATTAAACTTCTTTTATTCAGCGTCTCATCAAAAATGAAAACATTTTTAAAAACTACAAGTCTAATGGGCTTTAGTGGTGAAATAATAATTTAAAAATCGTTCTGGAAATGAGTTTACACCCTGGGTACTTTGTTTGTATACTTTTGACTATACGGGCCGAGTCCGGGATTTACGGGAAATCGCAGGTTTTCGTTTGCCCGCGATTAAACTTCTTTTATTCAGCGTCTCATCAAAAATGAAAACATTTTTGAAAACTACAAGTCCCATGCGTTTTAGTGGTGAAAAAATAATTTAAAAAATCGTTCGGGAAATGAGTTTACTCCCTGGGTACTTTCTTTGTATACTTTTGATTATACGGGCCGAGTCCGGGGTTTACGGGAAATGGCGAGTTTTCGTTTGCCGGCGATTAAACTTCTTTTATTCAGCGTCTCATCAAAAATGAAAACATTTTTGAAAACTACAAGTCTCATGCGTTTTAGTGGTAAAATAATAATTTAAAAAATCGTTTGGGAAATTAGTTTACTCCCTGGGTACTTTCTTTGTATACTTTTGACTATACGGGCTGAGTCCGGGATTTACGGGAAATCGCAGGTTTTCGTTTGCCGGCGATTAAACTTCTTTTATTCAGCGTCTCATCAAAAATGAAAACATTTTTAAAAACTACAAGTCTCATGGGCTTTAGTGGTAAAATAATAATTTAAAAAATCGTTTGGGAAATTCGTTTACTCCCTGGGTACTTTCTTTGTATACTTTTGAGTATACGGGACGAGTCCGGGGTTTACAGGAAATGGCGGGTTTTCGTTTGCCGGCGATTAAACTTCTTTTATTCAGCGTCTCATCAAAAATGAAAACATTTTTGAAAACTACAAGTCTCATGCGTTTTAGTGGTAAAATAATAATTTAAAAAATCGTTTGGGAAATTAGTTTACTCCCTGGGTACTTTCTTTGTATACTTTTGACTATACGGGCTGAGTCCGGGATTTACGGGAAATCGCAGGTTTTCGTTTGCCGGCGATTAAACTTCTTTTATTCAGCGTCTCATCAAAAATGAAAACATTTTTAAAAACTACAAGTCTCATGGGCTTTAGTGGTAAAATAATAATTTAAAAAATCGTTTGGGAAATTCGTTTACTCCCTGGGTACTTTCTTTGTATACTTTTGAGTATACGGGACGAGTCCGGGGTTTACAGGAAATGGCGGGTTTTCGTTTGCCGGCGATTAAACTTCTTTTATTCAGCGTCTCATCAAAAATGAAAACATTTTTAAAAACTACAAGTCTCATGGGCTTTAGTGGTGAAATAATAATTTAAAAAATCGTTCTGGAAATGAGTTTACACCCTGGGTACTTTGTTTGTATACTTTTGACTATACGGGCCGAGTCCGGGATTTACAGGAAATCGCAGGTTTTCGTTTTCCCGCGATTAAACTTCTTTTATTCAGCGTCTCATCAAAAATGAAAACATTTTTGAAAACTACAAGTCTCATGCGTTTTAGTGGTGAAAAAATAATTTAAAAAATCGTTCGGGAAATGAGTTTACTCCCTGGGTACTTTCTTTGTATACTTTTGATTATACGGGCCGAGTCCGGGGTTTACGGGAAATGGCGAGTTTTCGTTTGCCGGCGATTAAACTTCTTTTATTCAGCGTCTCATTAAAAATGAAAACATTTTTAAAAACTACAAGTCTCATGGGCTTTAGTGGTGAAATAATAATTTAAAAAATCTTTTGGGAAATGAGTTTCCACCCTGGGTACTTTCTTTGTATACTTTTGACTATACGGGCCGAGTCCGGGATTTACGGGAAATCGCAGGTTTTCGTTTGCTGGCGATTAAACTTCTTTCATTCAGCGTCTCATCAAAAATGAAAACATTTTTGAAAACTACAAGTCTCATGCGTTTTAGTGGTGAAAATATAATTTAAAAAATCGTTCGGGAAATGAGTTTACTCCCTGGGTACTTTCTTTGTATACTTTTGACTATACGGGCCGAGTCCGGGATTTACGGGAAGTCGGGGGTTTTCGTTTGCCGGCGATTAAACTTCTTTTATTCAGCGTTTCATCAAAAATGAAAACATTTTTAAAAACTACAAGTCTCATGGGCTTTAGTGGTGAAATAGTAATTTAAAAAATCGTTCGGGAAATGAGTTTACACCCTGGGTACTTTCTTTGTATACTTTTGACTATACGGGCCGAGTCCGGGATTTACGGGAAATCGCAGGTTTTCGTTCGCCGGCGATTAAACTTCTTTCATTCAGCGTCTCATCAAAAATGAAAACATTTTTGAAAACTACAAGTCTCATGCGTTTTAGTGGTGAAAAAATAATTTAAAAAATCGTTGGGGAAATGAGTTTACTCCCTGGGTACTTTCTTTGTATGCTTTCGATTATACGGGCCGAGTCCGGGGTTTACGGGAAATGGCGGGTTTTCGTTTGCCTGCGATTAAACCTCTTTCATTAAGCGTCTCATCAAAAATGAAAACATTTTTAAAAACTACAAGTCTCATGGGATTTAGTGGTGAAATAATAATTTAAAAAATCGTTCTGGAAATGAGTTTACACCCTGGGTACTTTGTTTGTATACTTTTGACTATATGGGCCGAGTCCGGGATTTACGGGAAATCGCAGGTTTTCGTTTGCCCGCGATTAAACTTCTTTTATTCAGCGTCTCATCAAAAATGAAAACATTTTTGAAAACTACAAGTCTCATGCGTTTTAGTGGTGAAAAAATAATTTAAAAAATCGTTCGGGAAATGAGTTTACTCCCTGGGTACTTTCTTTGTATACTTTTGATTATACGGGCCGAGTCCGGGGTTTACGGGAAATGGCGAGTTTTCGTTTGCCGGCGATTAAACTTCTTTTATTCAGCGTCTCATTAAAAATGAAAACATTTTTAAAAACTACAAGTCTCATGGGCTTTAGTGGTGAAATAATAATTTAAAAAATCTTTCGGGAAATGAGTTTCCACCCTGGGTACTTTCTTTGTATACTTTTGACTATACGGGCCGAGTCCGGGATTTACGGGAAATCGCAGGTTTTCGTTTGCCGGCGATTAAACTTCTTTCATTCAGCATCTCATCAAAAATGAAAACATTTTTGAAAACTACAAGTCTCATGCGTTTTAGTGGTGAAAATATAATTTAAAAAATCGTTCGGGAAATGAGTTTACTCCCTGGGTACTTTCTTTGTATACTTTTGACTATACGGGCCGAGTCCGGGATTTACGGGAAGTCGGGGGTTTTCGTTTGCCGGCGATTAAACTTTTTTTATTCAGCGTTTCATCAAAAATGAAAACATTTTTAAAAACTACAAGTGTCATGGGCTTTAGTGGTGAAATAATAATTTAAAAAATCGTATGGGAAATGAGTTTACACCCCGGGTACTTTCTTTGTATACTTTTGACTATACGGGCCGAGTCCGGGATTTACGGGAAATCGCAGGTTTTCGTTTGCCGGCGAT
The DNA here is from genome assembly GCF_029227915.1 of Hydractinia symbiolongicarpus. Classification (NCBI taxonomy): domain Eukaryota; kingdom Metazoa; phylum Cnidaria; class Hydrozoa; order Anthoathecata; family Hydractiniidae; genus Hydractinia; species Hydractinia symbiolongicarpus. The sequence continues at coordinate 739,352 of NC_079875.1, read as the reverse complement.
TAAACTTCTTTTATTCAGCGTCTCATCAAAAATGAAAACATTTTTAAAAACTACAAGTCTCATGGGCTTTAGTGGTAAAATAATAATTTAAAAAATCGTTTGGGAAATTAGTTTACTCCCTGGGTACTTTCTTTGTATACTTTTGAGTATACGGGACGAGTCCGCGGTTACAGGAAATGGCGAGTTTTCGTTTGCCGGCGATTAAACTTCTTTTATTCAGCGTCTCATCAAAAATGAAAACATTTTTAAAAACTACAAGTCTCATGGGCTTTAGTGGTGAAATAATAATTTAAAAAATCGTTCTGGAAATGAGTTTACACCCTGGGTACTTTGTTTGTATACTTTTGACTATACGGGCCGAGTCCGGGATTTACGGGAAATCGCAGGTTTTCGTTTGCCGGCGATTAAACTTCTTTTATTCAGCGTCTCATCAAAAATGAAAACATTTTTGAAAACTACAAGTCTCATGCGTTTTAGTGGTGAAAAAATAATTTAAAAAATCGTTCGGGAAATGAGTTTACTCCCTGGGTACTTTCTTTGTATACTTTTGATTATACGGGCCGAGTCCGGGGTTTTTACGGGAAATGGTGAGTTTTCGTTTGCCGGCGATTAAACTTCTTTTATTCAGCGTCTCATCAAAAATGAAAACATTTTTAAAAACTACAAGTCTCATGGGCTTTAGTGGTGAAATAATAATTTAAAAAATCTTTCGGGAAATGAGTTTCCACCCTGGGTACTTTCTTTGTATACTTTTGACTATACGGGCCGAGTCTGGGATTTACGGGAAATTGCAGGTTTTCGTTTGCCGGCGATTAAACTTCTTTCATTTAGCGTCTCATCAAAAATGAAAACATTTTTAAAAACTACAAGTCTCATGGGCTTTAGTGGTGAAATAGTAATTTAAAAAATCGTTCGGGAAATGAGTTTACACCCTGGGTACTTTCTTTGTATACTTTTGACTATACGGGCTGAGTCCGGGATTTACGGGAAATCGCAGGTTTTCGTTTGCCTGCGATTAAACCTCTTTCATTAAGCGTCTCATCAAAAATGAAAACATTTTTAAAAACTACAAGTCTCATGCGTTTTAGTGGTGAAAATATAATTTAAAAAATCGTTCGGGAAATGAGTTTACTCCCTGGGTACTTTCTTTGTATACTTTTGACTATACGGGCCGAGTCCGGGATTTACGGGAAGTCGGGGGTTTTCGTTTGCCGGCGATTAAACTTTTTTTATTCAGCGTTTCATCAAAAATGAAAACATTTTTAAAAACTACAAGTGTCATGGGCTTTAGTGGTGAAATAATAATTTAAAAAATCGTATGGGAAATGAGTTTACACCCCGGGTACTTTCTTTGTATACTTTTGACTATACGGGCCGAGTCCGGGATTTACGGGAAATCGCAGGTTTTCGTTTGCCGGCGATTAAACTTCTTTTATTCAGCGTCTCATCAAAAATGAAAACATTTTTAAAAACTACAAGTCTCATGGGCTTTAGTGGTAAAATAATAATTTAAAAAATCGTTTGGGAAATTAGTTTACTCCCTGGGTACTTTCTTTGTATACTTTTGAGTATACGGGACGAGTCCGCGGTTACAGGAAATGGCGAGTTTTCGTTTGCCGGCGATTAAACTTCTTTTATTCAGCGTCTCATCAAAAATGAAAACATTTTTAAAAACTACAAGTCTCATGGGCTTTAGTGGTGAAATAATAATTTAAAAAATCGTTCTGGAAATGAGTTTACACCCTGGGTACTTTGTTTGTATACTTTTGACTATACGGGCCGAGTCCGGGATTTACGGGAAATCGCAGGTTTTCGTTTGCCGGCGATTAAACTTCTTTTATTCAGCGTCTCATCAAAAATGAAAACATTTTTGAAAACTACAAGTCTCATGCGTTTTAGTGGTGAAAAAATAATTTAAAAAATCGTTCGGGAAATGAGTTTACTCCCTGGGTACTTTCTTTGTATACTTTTGATTATACGGGCCGAGTCCGGGGTTTTTACGGGAAATGGTGAGTTTTCGTTTGCCGGCGATTAAACTTCTTTTATTCAGCGTCTCATCAAAAATGAAAACATTTTTAAAAACTACATGTCTCATGGGCTTTAGTGGTGAAATAATAATTTAAAAAATCTTTCGGGAAATGAGTTTCCACCCTGGGTACTTTCTTTGTATACTTTTGACTATACGGGCCGAGTCTGGGATTTACGGGAAATTGCAGGTTTTCGTTTGCCGGCGATTAAACTTCTTTCATTTAGCGTCTCATCAAAAATGAAAACATTTTTAAAAACTACAAGTCTCATGGGCTTTAGTGGTGAAATAGTAATTTAAAAAATCGTTCGGGAAATGAGTTTACACCCTGGGTACTTTCTTTGTATACTTTTGACTATACGGGCTGAGTCCGGGATTTACGGGAAATCGCAGGTTTTCGTTTGCCTGCGATTAAACCTCTTTCATTAAGCGTCTCATCAAAAATGAAAACATTTTTAAAAACTACAAGTCTCATGCGTTTTAGTGGTAAAATAATAATTTAAAAAATCGTTTGGGAAATTAGTTTACTCCCTTGGTACTTTCTTTGTATACCTTTGACTATACGGGCTGAGTCCGGGATTTACGGGAAATCGCAGCTTTTCGTTTGCCGGCGATTAAACTTCTTTTATTCAGCGTCTCATCAAAAATGAAAACATTTTTAAAAACTACAAGTCTCATGGGCTTTAGTGGTAAAATAATAATTTAAAAAATCGTTTGGGAAATTAGTTTACTCCCTGGGTACTTTCTTTGTATACTTTTGAGTATACGGGACGAGTCCGGGGTTTACAGGAAATGGCGGGTTTTCGTTTGCCGGCGATTAAACTTCTTTTATTCAGCGTCTCATCAAAAATGAAAACATTTTTAAAAACTACAAGTCTAATGGGCTTTAGTGGTGAAATAATAATTTAAAAATCGTTCTGGAAATGAGTTTACACCCTGGGTACTTTGTTTGTATACTTTTGACTATACGGGCCGAGTCCGCGATTTACGGGAAATCGCAGGTTTTCGTTTGCCCGCGATTAAACTTCTTTTATTCAGCGTCTCATCAAAAATGAAAACATTTTTGAAAACTACAAGTCTCATGCGTTTTAGTGGTGAAAAAATAATTTAAAAAATCGTTCGGGAAATGAGTTTACTCCCTGGGTACTTTCTTTGTATACTTTTGAGTATACGGGACGAGTCCGGGGTTTACAGGAAATGGCGGGTTTTCGTTTGCCGGCGATTAAACTTCTTTTATTCAGCGTCTCATCAAAAATGAAAACATTTTTAAAAACTACAAGTCTCATGGGCTTTAGTGGTGAAATAATAATTTAAAAAATCTTTCGGGAAATGAGTTTCCACCCTGGGTACTTTCTTTGTATACTTTTGACTTTACGGGCCGAGTCCGGGATTTACGGGAAATCGCAGGTTTTCGTTTGCCGGCGATTAAACTTCTTTTATTCAGCGTCTCATCAAAAATGAAAACATTTTTAAAAACTACAAGTCTCATGGGCTTTAGTGGTAAAATAATAATTTAAAAAATCGTTTGGGAAATTCGTTTACTCCCTGGGTACTTTCTTTGTATACTTTTGAGTATACGGGACGAGTCCGGGGTTTACAGGAAATGGCGGGTTTTCGTTTGCCGGCGATTAAACTTCTTTTATTCAGCGTCTCATCAAAAATGAAAACATTTTTAAAAACTACAAGTCTCATGGGCTTTAGTGGTGAAATAATAATTTAAAAAATCTTTCGGGAAATGAGTTTCCACCCTGGGTACTTTCTTTGTATACTTTTGACTATACGGGCCGAGTCCGGGATTTACGGGAAATCGCAGGTTTTCGTTTGCCGGCGATTAAACTTCTTTCATTCAGCGTCTCATCAAAAATGAAAACATTTTTGAAAACTACAAGTCTCATGCGTTTTAGTGGTGAAAATATAATTTAAAAAATCGTTCGGGAAATGAGTTTACTCCCTGGGTACTTTCTTTGTATACTTTTGACTATACGGGCCGAGTCCGGGATTTACGGGAAGTCGGGGGTTTTCGTTTGCCGGCAATTAAACTTCTTTTATTCAGCGTTTCATCAAAAATGAAAACATTTTTAAAAACTACAAGTCTCATGGGCTTTAGTGGTAAAATAATAATTTAAAAAATCGTTTGGGAAATTAGTTTACTCCCTGGGTACTTTCTTTGTATACTTTTGAGTATACGGGACGAGTCCGCGGTTACAGGAAATGGCGAGTTTTCGTTTGCCGGCGATTAAACTTCTTTTATTCAGCGTCTCATCAAAAATGAAAACATTTTTAAAAACTACAAGTCTCATGGGCTTTAGTGGTGAAATAATAATTTAAAAAATCGTTCTGGAAATGAGTTTACACCCTGGGTACTTTGTTTGTATACTTTTGACTATACGGGCCGAGTCCGGGATTTACGGGAAATCGCAGGTTTTCGTTTGCCGGCGATTAAACTTCTTTTATTCAGCGTCTCATCAAAAATGAAAACATTTTTGAAAACTACAAGTCTCATGCGTTTTAGTGGTGAAAAAATAATTTAAAAAATCGTTCGGGAAATGAGTTTACTCCCTGGGTACTTTCTTTGTATACTTTTGATTATACGGGCCGAGTCCGGGGTTTTTACGGGAAATGGTGAGTTTTCGTTTGCCGGCGATTAAACTTCTTTTATTCAGCGTCTCATCAAAAATGAAAACATTTTTAAAAACTACAAGTCTCATGGGCTTTAGTGGTGAAATAATAATTTAAAAAATCTTTCGGGAAATGAGTTTCCACCCTGGGTACTTTCTTTGTATACTTTTGACTATACGGGCCGAGTCTGGGATTTACGGGAAATTGCAGGTTTTCGTTTGCCGGCGATTAAACTTCTTTCATTTAGCGTCTCATCAAAAATGAAAACATTTTTAAAAACTACAAGTCTCATGGGCTTTAGTGGTGAAATAGTAATTTAAAAAATCGTTCGGGAAATGAGTTTACACCCTGGGTACTTTCTTTGTATACTTTTGACTATACGGGCTGAGTCCGGGATTTACGGGAAATCGCAGGTTTTCGTTTGCCTGCGATTAAACCTCTTTCATTAAGCGTCTCATCAAAAATGAAAACATTTTTAAAAACTACAAGTCTCATGCGTTTTAGTGGTAAAATAATAATTTAAAAAATCGTTTGGGAAATTAGTTTACTCCCTTGGTACTTTCTTTGTATACCTTTGACTATACGGGCTGAGTCCGGGATTTACGGGAAATCGCAGCTTTTCGTTTGCCGGCGATTAAACTTCTTTTATTCAGCGTCTCATCAAAAATGAAAACATTTTTAAAAACTACAAGTCTCATGGGCTTTAGTGGTAAAATAATAATTTAAAAAATCGTTTGGGAAATTAGTTTACTCCCTGGGTACTTTCTTTGTATACTTTTGAGTATACGGGACGAGTCCGGGGTTTACAGGAAATGGCGGGTTTTCGTTTGCCGGCGATTAAACTTCTTTTATTCAGCGTCTCATCAAAAATGAAAACATTTTTAAAAACTACAAGTCTAATGGGCTTTAGTGGTGAAATAATAATTTAAAAATCGTTCTGGAAATGAGTTTACACCCTGGGTACTTTGTTTGTATACTTTTGACTATACGGGCCGAGTCCGCGATTTACGGGAAATCGCAGGTTTTCGTTTGCCCGCGATTAAACTTCTTTTATTCAGCGTCTCATCAAAAATGAAAACATTTTTGAAAACTACAAGTCTCATGCGTTTTAGTGGTGAAAAAATAATTTAAAAAATCGTTCGGGAAATGAGTTTACTCCCTGGGTACTTTCTTTGTATACTTTTGATTATACGGGCCGAGTCCGGGGTTTACGGGAAATGGCGAGTTTTCGTTTGCCGGCGATTAAACTTCTTTTATTCAGCGTCTCATCAAAAATGAAAACATTTTTGAAAACTACAAGTCTCATGCGTTTTAGTGGTAAAATAATAATTTAAAAAATCGTTTGGGAAATTAGTTTACTCCCTGGGTACTTTCTTTGTATACTTTTGACTATACGGGCTGAGTCCGGGATTTACGGGAAATCGCAGGTTTTCGTTTGCCGGCGATTAAACTTCTTTTATTCAGCGTCTCATCAAAAATGAAAACATTTTTAAAAACTACAAGTCTCATGGGCTTTAGTGGTAAAATAATAATTTAAAAAATCGTTTGGGAAATTCGTTTACTCCCTGGGTACTTTCTTTGTATACTTTTGAGTATACGGGACGAGTCCGGGGTTTACAGGAAATGGCGGGTTTTCGTTTGCCGGCGATTAAACTTCTTTTATTCAGCGTCTCATCAAAAATGAAAACATTTTTAAAAACTACAAGTCTCATGGGCTTTAGTGGTGAAATAATAATTTAAAAAATCTTTCGGGAAATGAGTTTCCACCCTGGGTACTTTCTTTGTATACTTTTGACTATACGGGCCGAGTCCGGGATTTACGGGAAATCGCAGGTTTTCGTTTGCCGGCGATTAAACTTCTTTTATTCAGCGTCTCATCAAAAATGAAAACATTTTTAAAAACTACAAGTCTCATGGGCTTTAGTGGTAAAATAATAATTTAAAAAATCGTTTGGGAAATTCGTTTACTCCCTGGGTACTTTCTTTGTATACTTTTGAGTATACGGGACGAGTCCGGGGTTTACAGGAAATGGCGGGTTTTCGTTTGCCGGCGATTAAACTTCTTTTATTCAGCGTCTCATCAAAAATGAAAACATTTTTAAAAACTACAAGTCTCATGGGCTTTAGTGGTGAAATAATAATTTAAAAAATCTTTCGGGAAATGAGTTTCCACCCTGGGTACTTTCTTTGTATACTTTTGACTATACGGGCCGAGTCCGGGATTTACGGGAAATCGCAGGTTTTCGTTTGCCGGCGATTAAACTTCTTTCATTCAGCGTCTCATCAAAAATGAAAACATTTTTGAAAACTACAAGTCTCATGCGTTTTAGTGGTGAAAATATAATTTAAAAAATCGTTCGGGAAATGAGTTTACTCCCTGGGTACTTTCTTTGTATACTTTTGACTATACGGGCCGAGTCCGGGATTTACGGGAAGTCGGGGGTTTTCGTTTGCCGGCAATTAAACTTCTTTTATTCAGCGTTTTATCAAAAATGAAAACATTTTTAAAAACTACAAGTCTCATGGGCTTTAGTGGTGAAATAGTAATTTAAAAAATCGTTCGGGAAATGAGTTTACACCCTGGGTACTTTCTTTGTATACTTTTGACTATACGGGCCGAGTCCGGGATTTACGGGAAATCGCAGGTTTTCGTTCGCCGGCGATTAAACTTCTTTCATTCAGCGTCTCATCAAAAATGAAAACATTTTTGAAAACTACAAGTCTCATGCGTTTTAGTGGTGAAAAAATAATTTAAAAAATCGTTGGGGAAATGAGTTTACTCCCTGGGTACTTTCTTTGTATGCTTTCGATTATACGGGCCGAGTCCGGGGTTTACAGGAAATGGCGGGTTTTCGTTTGCCTGCGATTAAACCTCTTTCATTAAGCGTCTCATCAAAAATGAAAACATTTTTAAAAACTACAAGTCTCATGGGCTTTAGTGGTGAAATAATAATTTAAAAAATCGTTCTGGAAATGAGTTTACACCCTGGGTACTTTGTTTGTATACTTTTGACTATACGGGACGAGTCCGGGATTTACGGGAAATCGCAGGTTTTCGTTTGCCCGCGATTAAACTTCTTTTATTCAGCGTCTCATCAAAAATGAAAACATTTTTGAAAACTACAAGTCTCATGCGTTTTAGTGGTGAAAAAACAATTTAAAAAATCCTTCGGGAAATGAGTTTACTCCCTGGGTACTTTCTTTGTATACTTTTGATTATACGGGCCGAGTCCGGGGTTTACGGGAAATGGCGAGTTTTCGTTTGCCGGCGATTAAACTTCTTTTATTCAGCGTCTCATTAAAAATGAAAACATTTTTAAAAACTACAAGTCTCATGGGCTTTAGTGGTGAAATAATAATTTAAAAAATCTTTCGGGAAATGAGTTTCCACCCTGGGTACTTTCTTTGTATACTTTTGACTATACGGGCCGAGTCCGAGATTTACGGGAAATCGCAGGTTTTCGTTTGCCCGCGATTAAACTTCTTTTATTCAGCGTCTTATCAAAAATGAAAACATTTTTGAAAACTACAAGTCTCATGCGTTTTGTGGTGAAAAAATAATTTAAAAAATCGTTCGGGAAATGAGTTTACTCCCTGGGTACTTTCTTTGTATACTTTTGATTATACGGGCCGAGTCCGGGGTTTACGGGAAATGGCGAGTTTTCGTTTGCCGGCGATTAAACTTCTTTTATTCAGCGTCTCATTAAAAATGAAAACATTTTTAAAAACTACAAGTCTCATGGGCTTTAGTGGTGAAATAATAATTTAAAAAATCTTTCGGGAAATGAGTTTCCACCCTGGGTACTTTCTTTGTATACTTTTGACTATACGGGCCGAGTCCGGGATTTACGGGAAATCGCAGGTTTTCGTTTGCCGGCGATTAAACTTCTTTCATTCAGCGTCTCATCAAAAATGAAAACATTTTTGAAAACTACAAGTCTCATGCGTTTTAATGGTGAAAATATAATTTAAAAAATCGTTCGGGAAATGAGTTTACTCCCTGGGTACTTTCTTTGTATACTTTTGACTATACGGGCCGAGTCCGGGATTTACGGGAAGTCGGGGGTTTTCGTTTGCCGGCGATTAAACTTCTTTTATTCAGCGTTTCTTCAAAAATGAAAACATTTTTAAAAACTACAAGTCTCATGGGCTTTAGTGGTGAAATAGTAATTTAAAAAATCGTTCGGGAAATGAGTTTACACCCTGGGTACTTTCTTTGTATACTTTTGACTATACGGGCCGAGTCCGGGATTTACGGGAAATCGCAGGTTTTCGTTCGCCGGCGATTAAACTTCTTTCATTCAGCGTCTCATCAAAAATGAAAACATTTTTGAAAACTACAAGTCTCATGCGTTTTAGTGGTGAAAAAATAATTTAAAAAATCGTTGGGGAAATGAGTTTACTCCCTGGGTACTTTCTTTGTATGCTTTCGATTATACGGGCCGAGTCCGGGGTTTACGGGAAATGGCGGGTTTTCGTTTGCCTGCGATTAAACCTCTTTCATTAAGCGTCTCATCAAAAATGAAAACATTTTTAAAAACTACAAGTCTCATGGGCTTTAGTGGTGAAATAATAATTTAAAAAATCGTTCTGGAAATGAGTTTACACCCTGGGTACTTTGTTTGTATACTTTTGACTATACGGGCCGAGTCCGGGATTTACGGGAAATCGCAGGTTTTCGTTTGCCCGCGATTAAACTTCTTTTATTCAGCGTCTCATCAAAAATGAAAACATTTTTGAAAACTACAAGTCTCATGCGTTTTAGTGGTGAAATAATAATTTAAAAAATCTTTCGGGAAATGAGTTTCCACCCTGGGTACTTTCTTTGTATACTTTTGACTATACGGGCCGAGTCCGGGATTTACGGGAAATCGCAGGTTTTCGTTTGCCGGCGATTAAACTTCTTTCATTCAGCGTCTCATCAAAAATGAAAACATTTTTGAAAACTACAAGTCTCATGCGTTTTAGTGGTGAAAATATAATTTAAAAAATCGTTCGGGAAATGAGTTTACTCCCTGGGTACTTTCTTTGTATACTTTTGACTATACGGGCCGAGTCCGGGATTTACGGGAAGTCGGGGGTTTTCGTTTGTCGGCGATTAAACTTCTTTTATTCAGCGTTTCATCAAAAATGAAAACATTTTTAAAAACTACAAGTCTCATGGGCTTTAGTGGTGAAATAGTAATTTAAAAAATCGTTCGGGAATTGAGTTTACACCCTGGGTACTTTCTTTGTATACTTTTGACTATACGGGCCGAGTCCGGGATTTACGGGAAATCGCAGGTTTTCGTTCGCCGGCGATTAAACTTCTTTCATTCAGCGTCTCATCAAAAATGAAAACATTTTTGAAAACTACAAGTCTCATGCGTTTTAGTGGTGAAAAAATAATTTAAAAAATCGTTGGGGAAATGAGTTTACTCCCTGGGTACTTTCTTTGTATGCTTTCGATTATACGGGCCGAGTCCGGGGTTTACGGGAAATGGCGGGTTTTCGTTTGCCGGCGATTAAACTTCTTTTATTCAGCGTCTCATCAAAAATAAAAACATTTTTGAAAACTACAAGTCTCATGCGTTTTAGTGGTGAAAAAATAATTTAAAAAATCGTTCGGGAAATGAGTTTACTCCCTGGGTACTTTCTTTGTATACTTTTGACTATGCGGGCCGAGTCAGGGGTTTACGGGAAATGGCCGGTTTTCGTTTGCCAGCGATTAAAATTCTTTTATTCCGCGTCTCATCAAAAATGAAAACATTTTTGAAAAATACAAGTCTCAAGCGTTTTAGTGGTGAAAAGATAATTTGAAAAAACGTTTTGGAAATGAGTTTACTCACATGGTACTTTAATTGTATACATTCGACTATACTGGCCAAGCCCGGGATTTACGGGAAATCGCGGGTTTTCGTTTGCCGGCGATTAAACCACTTTCATTAAGCGTCTCATCAAAAATGAAAACATTTCTGAAAACTACAAGTCTCATGCGTTTTAGTGGTGAAAAAATAATTTAAAAAATCTTTCGGGAAATGAGCTTACACCCTGGGTACTTTCTTTGTATACTTTTGACTATACGGGCCGAGTCCGGGATTTACGGGAAATCGCGGGTTTTCGTTTGCCGGTGATTAAACTTCTTTTATTCAGCGTCTCATCAAAAATGAAAACATTTTTAAAAACTACAAGTCTCATGGGTTTAAGTGGTGAAAAAATAATTTAAAAAATCGTTCGGGAAATGAGTTTACACCCTGGGCACTTTCTTTGTATACTTGTGACTATACGGGCCGAGTCCGGGATTTACGGGAAATCGCAGGTTTTCGTTTGCCGGCGATTAAACTTCTTTTATTCAGCGTCTTATCAAAAATGAAAACATTTTTGAAAACTACAAGTCTCATGCGTTTTAGTGGTGAAAAAATAATTTAAAAAATCGTTGGGGAAATGAGTTTACTCCCTGGGTACTTTCTTTGTATGCTTTCGATTATACAGGCCGAGTCCGGGGTTTACGGGAAATGGCGGGTTTTCGTTTGCTTGTGATTAAACCTCTTTCCTTAAGCGTCTCATCAAAAATGAAAACATTTTTAAAAACTACAAGTCTCGTGCGTTTTAGTGGTAAAATAATAATTTAAAAAATCGTTTGGGAAATTAGTTTACTCCCTGGGTACTTTCTTTGTATACTTTTGACTATACGGGCTGAGTCCGGGATTTACGGGAAATCGCAGGTTTTTGTTTGCCGGCGATTAAACTTCTTTTATTCAGCGTCTCATCAAAAATGAAAACATTTTTAAAAACTACAAGTCTCATGGGCTTTAGTGGTAAAATAATAATTTAAAAAATCGTTTGGGAAATTAGTTTACTCCCTGGGTACTTTCTTTGTATACATTTGAGTATACGGGACGAGTCCGCGGTTTACAGGAAATGGCGAGTTTTCGTTTGCCGGCGATTAAACTTCTTTTATTCAGCGTCTCATCAAAAATGAAAACATTTTTAAAAACTACAAGTCTCATGGGCTTTAGTGGTGAAATAATAATTTAAAAAATCGTTCTGGAAATGAGTTTACACCCTGGGTACTTTGTTTGTATACTTTTGACTATACGGGCCGAGTCCGGGATTTACGGGAAATCGCAGGTTTTCGTTTGCCGGCGATTAAACTTCTTTTATTCAGCGTCTCATGAAAAATGAAAACATTTTTGAAAACTACAAGTCTCATGCGTTTTAGTGGTGAAAAAATAATTTAAAAAATCGTTCGGGAAATGAGTTTACTCCCTGGGTACTTTCTTTGTATACTTTTGATTATACGGGCCGAGTCCGGGGTTTTTACGGGAAATGGTGAGTTTTCGTTTGCCGGCGATTAAACTTCTTTTATTCAGCGTCTCATCAAAAATGAAAACATTTTTAAAAACTACAAGTCTCATGGGCTTTAGTGGTGAAAATATAATTTAAAAAATCGTTCGGGAAATGAGTTTACTCCCTGGGTACTTTCTTTGTATACTTTTGACTATACGGGCCGAGTCCGGGATTTACGGGAAGTCGGGGGTTTTCGTTTGCCGGCGATTAAACTTCTTTTATTCAGCGTTTCATCAAAAATGAAAACATTTTTAAAAACTACAAGTCTCATGGGCTTTAGTGGTGAAATAGTAATTTAAAAAATCGTTCGGGAAATGAGTTTACACCCTGGGTACTTTCTTTGTATACTTTTGACTATACGGGCCGAGTCCGGGATTTACGGGAAATCGCAGGTTTTCGTTCGCCGGCGATTAAACTTCTTTCATTCAGCGTCTCATCAAAAATGAAAACATTTTTGAAAACTACAAGTCTCATGCGTTTTAGTGGTGAAAAAATAATTTAAAAAATCGTTGGGGAAATGAGTTTACTCCCTGGGTACTTTCTTTGTATGCTTTCGATTATACGGGCCGAGTCCGGGGTTTACGGGAAATGGCGGGTTTTCGTTTGCCTGCGATTAAACCTCTTTCATTAAGCGTCTCATCAAAAATGAAAACATTTTTAAAAACTACAAGTCTCATGCGTTTTAGTGGTGAAAAAATAATTTAAAAAATCGTTCGGGAAATGAGTTTACTCCCTGGGTACTATCTTTGTATACTTTTGACTATACGGGCCAAGCCCGGGATTTACGGGAAATCGCGGGTTTTCGTTTGCCGGCGTTTAAAGTTCTTCTATTTAGCGTCTCATCAGAAATGAAAACATTTTTGAAAACTACAAGTCTTATGCGTTTTAGTGGTGAAAAAATAATTTACAAAATCGTTCTGGAAATGAGTTTACACCCTGGGAACTTTCTTTGTATGCTTTTGACTATACGGGTCGAGTCCGGGATTTTCGGGAAATCGCAGGTTTTCGTTTGCCGGCGATTAAACTTCTTTTATTCAGCGTCTCATCAAAAATAAAAACATTTTTGAAAACTACAAGTCTCATGCGTTTTAGTGGTGAAAAAATAATTTAAAAAATCGTTCGGGAAATGAGTTTACTCCCTGGGTACTTTCTTTGTATACTTTTGACTATGCGGGCCGAGTCCGGGGTTTACGGGAAATGGCCGGTTTTCGTTTGCCAGCGATTAAACTTCTTTTATTCCGCGTCTCATCAAAAATGAAAACATTTTTGAAAAATACAAGTCTCAAGCGTTTTAGTGGTGAAAAGATAGTTTGAAAAATCGTTTTGGAAATGAGTTTACTCACATGGTACTTTAATTGTATACATTCGACTATACTGGCCAAGCCCGGGATTTACGGGAAATCGCGGGTTTTCGTTTGCCGGCGATTAAACCACTTTCATTAAGCGTCTCATCAAAAATGAAAACATTTCTGAAAACTACAAGTCTCATGCGTTTTAGTGGTGAAAAAATAATTTAAAAAATCTTTCGGGAAATGAGCTTACACCCTGGGTACTTTCTTTGTATACTTTTGACTATACGGGCCGAGTCCGGGATTTACGGGAAATCGCAGGTTTTCGTTTGCCGGTGATTAAACTTCTTTTATTCAGCGTCTCATCAAAAATGAAAACATTTTTAAAAACTACAAGTCTCATGGGTTTAAGTGGTGAAAAAATAATTTAACAAATCGTTCGGGAAATGAGTTTACACCCTGGGCACTTTCTTTGTATACTTTTGACTATACGGGCCGAGTCCGGGATTTACGGGAAATCGCAGGTTTTCGTTTGCCGGCGATTAAACTTCTTTTATTCAGCGTCTTATCAAAAATGAAAACATTTTTGAAAACTACAAGTCTCATGCGTTTTAGTGGTGAAAAAATAATTTAAAAAATCGTTGGGGAAATGAGTTTACTCCCTGGGTACTTTCTTTGTATGCTTTCGATTATACAGGCCGAGTCCGGGGTTTACGGGAAATGGCGGGTTTTCGTTTGCCTGCGATTAAACCTCTTTCCTTAAGCGTCTCATCAAAAATGAAAACATTTTTAAAAACTACAAGTCTCATGCGTTTTAGTGGTAAAATAATAATTTAAAAAATCGTTTGGGAAATTAGTTTACTCCCTGGGTACTTTCTTTGTATACTTTTGACTATACGGGCTGAGTCCGCGATTTACGGGAAATCGCAGGTTTTCGTTTGCCGGCAATTAAACTTCTTTTATTCAGCGTCTCATCAAAAATGAAAACATTTTTAAAAACTACAAGTCTCATGGGCTTTAGTGGTAAAATAATAATTTAAAAAATCGTTTGGGAAATTAGTTTACTCCCTGGGTACTTTCTTTGTATACATTTGAGTATACGGGACGAGTCCGCGGTTTACAGGAAATGGCGAGTTTTCGTTTGCCGGCGATTAAACTTCTTTTATTCAGCGTCTCATCAAAAATGAAAACATTTTTAAAAACTACAAGTCTCATGGGCTTTAGTGGTGAAATAATAATTTAAAAAATCGTTCTGGAAATGAGTTTACACCCTGGGTACTTTGTTTGTATACTTTTGACTATACGGGCCGAGTCCGGGATTTACGGGAAATCGCAGGTTTTCGTTTGCCGGCGATTAAACTTCTTTTATTCAGCGTCTCATCAAAAATGAAAACATTTTTGAAAACTACAAGTCTCATGCGTTTTAGTGGTGAAAAAATAATTTAAAAAATCGTTCGGGAAATGAGTTTACTCCCTGGGTACTTTCTTTGTATACTTTTGATTATACGGGCCGAGTCCGGGGTTTTTACGGGAAATGGTGAGTTTTCGTTTGCCGGCGATTAAACTTCTTTTATTCAGCGTCTCATCAAAAATGAAAACATTTTTTAAAACTTTAAGTCTCATGGGCTTTAGTGGTGAAATAATAATTTAAAAAATCTTTCGGGAAATGAGTTTCCACCCTGGGTACTTTCTTTGTATACTTTTGACTATACGGGCCGAGTCTGGGATTTACGGGAAATCGCAGGTTTTCGTTTGCCGGCGATTAAACTTCTTTCATTCAGCGTCTCATCAAAAATGAAAACATTTTTGAAAACTACAAGTCTCATGCGTTTTAGTGGTGAAAATATAATTTAAAAAATCGTTCGGGAAATGAGTTTACTCCCTGGGTACTTTCTTTGTATACTTTTGACTATACGGGCCGAGTCCGGGATTTACGGGAAGTCGGGGGTTTTCGTTTGCCGGCGATTAAACTTCTTTTATTCAGCGTTTCATCAAAAATGAAAACATTTTTAAAAACTACAAGTCTCATGGGCTTTAGTGGTGAAATAGTAATTTAAAAAATCGTTCGGGAAATGAGTTTACACCCTGGGTACTTTCTTTGTATACTTTTGACTATACGGGCCGAGTCCGGGATTTACGGGAAATCGCAGGTTTTCGTTTGCCGGCGATTAAACTTCTTTCATTCAGCGTCTCATCAAAAATGAAAACATTTTTGAAAACTACAAGTCTCATGCGTTTTAGTGGTGAAAAAATAATTTAAAAAATCGTTGGGGAAATGAGTTTACTCCCTGTATACTTTCTTTGTATGCTTTCGATTATACGGGCCGAGTCCGGGGTTTACAGGAAATGGCGGGTTTTCGTTTGCCTACGATTAAACCTCTTTCATTAAGCGTCTCATCAAAAATGAAAACATTTTTAAAAACTACAAGTCTCATGCGTTTTAGTGGTGAAAAGATAATTTAAAAAATCGTTCGGGAAATGAGTTTACTCCCTGGGTACTATCTTTGTATACTTTTGACTATACGGGCCAAGCCCGGGATTTACGGGAAATCGCGGGTTTTCGTTTGCCGGCAATTAAACTTCTTCTATTTAGCGTCTCATCAGAAATGAAAACATTTTTGAAAACTACAAGTCTTATGCGTTTTAGTGGTGAAAAAATAATTTAAAAAATCGTTCGGGAAATGAGTTTACTCCCTGGGTACTTTCTTTGTATACTTTTGACTATGCGGGCCGAGTCCGGGGTTTACGGGAAATGGCCGGTTTTCGTTTGCGTGCGATTAAACTTCTTTAATTCCGCGTCTCATCAAAAATGAAAACATTTTTGAAAAATACAAGTCTCAAGCGTTTTAGTGGTGAAAAGATAATTTGAAAAATCGTTTTGGAAATGAGTTTACTCACATGGTACTTTCTTTGTATACATTCGACTATACTGGCCAAGCCCGGGATTTACGGGAAATCGCGGGTTTTCGTTTGCCGGCGATTAAACCATTTTCATTAAGCGTCTCATCAAAAATGAAAACATTTCTGAAAACTACAAGTCTCATGCGTTTTAGTGGTAAAAAAATAATTTAAAAAATCGTTCGGGAAATGAGTTTACACCCTGGGTACTTTCTTTGTATACTTTTGACTATACGGGCCGAGTCCGGGATTTACGGGAAATCGCAGGTTTTCGTTTGCCGGTGATTAAACTTCTTTTATTTAGCGTCTCATCAAAAATGAAAACATTTTTAAAAACTACAAGTCTCATGGGTTTTAGTGGTGAAAAAATAATTTAAAAAATCGTTCGGGAAATGAGTTTACACCCTGGGCACTTTCTTTGTATACTTTTGACTATACGGGCCGAGTCCGGGATTTACGGGAAATCGCAGGTTTTCGTTTGCCGGCGATTAAACTTCTTTTATTCAGCGTCTCATCAAAAATGAAAACATTTTTGAAAACTACAAGTCGCATGCGTTTTAGTGGTGAAAAAATAATTTAAAAAATCGTTGGGGAAATGAGTTTACTCCCTGGGTACTTTCTTTGTATGCTTTCGATTATACAGGTCGAGTCCGGGGTTTACGGGAAATGGCGGGTTTTCGTTTGCTTGCGATTAAACCTCTTTCCTTAAGCGTCTCATCAAAAATGAAAACATTTTTAAAAACTACAAGTCTCATGCGTTTTAGTGGTAAAATAATAATTTAAAAAATCGTTTGGGAAATTAGTTTACTCCCTGGGTACTTTCTTTGTATACTTTTGACTATACGGGCTGAGTCCGCGATTTACGGGAAATCGCAGGTTTTCGTTTGCCGGCGATTAAACTTCTTTTATTCAGCGTCTCATCAAATATGAAAACATTTTTAAGAACTACAAGTCTCAAGGGCTTTAGTGGTAATATAATAATTTAAAAAATCGTTTGGGAAATTAGTTTACTCCCTGGGTACTTTCTTTGTATACTTTTGAGTATACGGGACGAGTCCGCGGTTTACAGGAAATGGCGGGTTTTCGTTTGCTTGCGATTAAACCTCTTTCCTTAAGCGTCTCATCAAAAATGAAAACATTTTTAAAAACTACAAGTCTCATGCGTTTTAGTGGTAAAATAAAAATTTAAAAAATCGTTTGGGAAATTAGTTTACTCCCTGGGTACTTTCTTTGTATACTTTTGACTATACGGGCTGAGTCCGGGATTTACGGGAAATCGCAGGTTTTCGTTTGCCGGCGATTAAACTTCTTTTATTCAGCGTCTCATCAAAAATGAAAACATTTTTAAAAACTACAAGTCTCATGGGCTTTAGTGGTAAAATAATAATTTAAAAAATCGTTTGGGAAATTAGTTTACTCCCTGGGTACTTTCTTTGTATACTTTTGAGTATACGGGATGAGTCCGCGGTTTACAGGAAATGGCGAGTTTTCGTTTGCCGGCGATTAAACTTCTTTTATTCAGCGTCTCATCAAAAATGAAAACATTTTTAAAAACTACAAGTCTCATGGGCTTTAGTGGTGAAATAATAATTTAAAAAATCGTTCTGGAAATGAGTTTACACCCTGGGTACTTTGTTTGTATACTTTTGACTATACGGGCCGAGTCCGGGATTTACGGGAAATCGCAGGTTTTCGTTTGCCTGCGATTAAACTTCTTTTATTCAGCGTCTCATCAAAAATGAAAACATTTGTGAAAACTACAAGTCTCATGCGTTTTAGTGGTGAAAAAATAATTTAAAAAATCGTTCGGGAAATGAGTTTACTCCCTGGGTACTTTCTTTGTATACTTTTGATTATACGGGCCGAGTCCGGGGTTTTTACGGGAAATGGTGAGTTTTCGTTTGCCGGCGATTAAACTTCTTTTATTCAGCGTCTCATCAAAAATGAAAACATTTTTAAAAACTACAAGTCTCATGGGCTTTAGTGGTGAAATAATAATTTAAAAAATCTTTCGGGAAATGAGTTTCCACCCTGGGTACTTTCTTTGTATACTTTTGACTATACGGGCCGAGTCTGGGATTTACGGGAAATTGCAGGTTTTTTGTTTGCCGGCGATTAAACTTCTTTCATTCAGCGTCTCATCAAAAATGAAAACATTTTTGAAAACTACAAGTCTCATGCGTTTTAGTGGTGAAAATATAATTTAAAAAATCGTTCGGGAAATGAGTTTACTCCCTGGGTACTTTCTTTGTATACTTTTGAGTATACGGGATGAGTCCGCGGTTTACAGGAAATGGCGAGTTTTCGTTTGCCGGCGATTAAACTTCTTTTATTCAGCGTCTCATCAAAAATGAAAACATTTTTAAAAACTACAAGTCTCATGGGCTTTAGTGGTGAAATAATAATTTAAAAAATCGTTCTGGAAATGAGTTTACACCCTGGGTACTTTGTTTGTATACTTTTGACTATACGGGCCGAGTCCGGGATTTACGGGAAATCGCAGGTTTTCGTTTGCCTGCGATTAAACTTCTTTTATTCAGCGTCTCATCAAAAATGAAAACATTTTTGAAAACTACAAGTCTCATGCGTTTTAGTGGTGAAAAATAATTTAAAAAATCGTTCGGGAAATGAGTTTACTCCCTGGGTACTTTCTTTGTATACTTTTGATTATACGGGCCGAGTCCGGGGTTTTTACGGGAAATGGTGAGTTTACGTTTGCCGGCGATTAAACTTCTTTTATTCAGCGTCTCATCAAAAATGAAAACATTTTTAAAAACTACAAGTCTCATGGGCTTTAGTGGTGAAATAATAATTTAAAAAATCTTTCGGGAAATGAGTTTCCACCCTGGGTACTTTCTTTGTATACTTTTGACTATACGGGCCGAGTCTGGGATTTACGGGAAATTGCAGGTTTTTTGTTTGCCGGCGATTAAACTTCTTTCATTCAGCGTCTCATCAAAAATGAAAACATTTTTGAAAACTACAAGTCTCATGCGTTTTAGTGGTGAAAATATAATTTAAAAAATCGTTCGGGAAATGAGTTTACTCCCTGGGTACTTTCTTTGTATACTTTTGACTATACGGGCCGAGTCCGGGATTTATGGGAAGTCGGGGGTTTTCGTTTGCCGGCGATTAAACTTCTTTTATTCAGCGTTTCATCAAAAATGAAAACATTTTTAAAAACTACAAGTCTCATGGGCTTTAGTGGTGAAATAGTAATTTAAAAAATCGTTCGGGAAATGAGTTTACACCCTGGGTACTTTCTTTGTATACTTTTGACTATACGGGCCGAGTCCGGGATTTACGGGAAATCGCAGGTTTTCGTTTGCCGGCGATTAAACTTCTTTCATTCAGCGTCTCATCAAAAATGAAAACATTTTTGAAAACTACAAGTCTCATGCGTTTTAGTGGTGAAAAAATAATTTAAAAAATCGTTGGGGAAATGAGTTTACTCCCTGGGTACTTTCTTTGTATGCTTTCGATTATACGGGCCGAGTCCGGGGTTTACGGGAAATGGCGGGTTTTCGTTTGCCTGCGATTAAACCTCTTTCATTAAGCGTCTCATCAAAAATGAAAACATTTTTAAAAACTACAAGTCTCATGCGTTTTAGTGGTGAAAAGATAATTTAAAAAATCGTTCGGGAAATGAGTTTACTCCCTGGGTACTATCTTTGTATACTTTTGACTATACGGGCCAAGCCCGGGATTTACGGGAAATCGCGGGTTTTCGTTTGCCGGCGATTAAACTTCTTCTATTTAGCGTCTCATCAGAAATGAAAACATTTTTGAAAACTACAAGTCTTATGCGTTTTAGTGGTGAAAAAATAATTTAAAAAATCGTTCGGGAAATGAGTTTACTCCCTGGGTACTTTCTTTGTATACTTTTGACTATGCGGGCCGAGTCCGGGGTTTACGGGAAATGGCCGGTTTTCGTCTGCCGGCGATTAAACTTCTTTTATTCAGCGTCTCATCAAAAATGAAAACATTTTTAAAAACTACAAGTCTCATGGGCTTTAGTGGTAAAATAATAATTTAAAAAATCGTTTGGGAAATTAGTTTACTCCCTGGGTACTTTCTTTGTATACTTTTGAGTATACGGGACGAGTCCGCGGTTTACAGGAAATGGCGGGTTTTCGTTTGCTTGCGATTAAACCTCTTTCCTTAAGCGTCTCATCAAAAATGAAAACATTTTTAAAAACTGCAAGTCTCATGCGTTTTAGTGGTAAAATAATAATTTAAAAAATCGTTTGGGAAATTAGTTTACTCCCTGGGTACTTTCTTTGTATACTTTTGACTATACGGGCTGAGTCCGGGATTTACGGGAAATCGCAGGTTTTCGTTTGCCGGCGATTAAACTTCTTTTATTCAGCGTCTCATCAAAAATGAAAACATTTTTAAAAACTACAAGTCTCATGGGGTTTAGTGGTAAAATAATAATTTAAAAAATCGTTTGGGAAATTAGTTTACTCCCTGGGTACTTTCTTTGTATACTTTTGAGTATACGGGACGAGTCCGCGGTTTACAGGAAATGGCGAGTTTTCGTTTGCCGGCGATTAAACTTCTTTTATTCAGCGTCTCATCAAAAATGAAAACATTTTTAAAAACTACAAGTCTCATGGGCTTTAGTGGTGAAATAATAATTTAAAAAATCGTTCTGGAAATGAGTTTACACCCTGGGTACTTTGTTTGTATACTTTTGACTATACGGGCCGAGTCCGGGATTTACGGGAAATCGCAGGTTTTCGTTTGCCGGCGATTAAACTTCTTTTATTCAGCGTCTCATCAAAAATGAAAACATTTTTGAAAACTACAAGTCTCATGCGTTTTAGTGGTGAAAAAATAATTTAAAAAATCGTTCGGGAAATGAGTTTACTCCCTGGGTACTTTCTTTGTATACTTTTGATTATACGGGCCGAGTCCGGGGTTTTTACGGGAAATGGTGAGTTTTCGTTTGCCGGCGATTAAACTTCTTTTATTCAGCGTCTCATCAAAAATGAAAACATTTTTAAAAACTACAAGTCTCATGGGCTTTAGTGGTGAAATAATAATTTAAAAAATCTTTTGGGAAATGAGTTTCCACCCTGGGTACTTTCTTTGTATACTTTTGACTATACGGGCCGAGTCTGGGATTTACGGGAAATTGCAGGTTTTTTGTTTGCCGGCGATTAAACTTCTTTCATTCAGCGTCTCATCAAAAATGAAAACATTTTTGAAAACTACAAGTCTCATGCGTTTTAGTGGTGAAAATATAATTTAAAAAATCGTTCGGGAAATGAGTTTACTCCCTGGGTACTTTCTTTGTATACTTTTGACTATACTGGCCGAGTCCGGGATTTACGGGAAGTCGGGGGTTTTCGTTTGCCGGCGATTAAACTTCTTTTATTCAGCGTTTCATCAAAAATGAAAACATTTTTAAAAACTACAAGTCTCATGGGCTTTAGTGGTGAAATAGTAATTTAAAAAATCGTTCGGGAAATGAGTTTACACCATGGGTACTTTCTTTGTATACTTTTGACTATACGGGCCGAGTCCGGGATTTACGGGAAATCGCAGGTTTTCGTTTGCCGGCGATTAAACTTCTTTCATTCAGCGTCTCATCAAAAATGAAAACATTTTTGAAAACTACAAGTCTCATGCGTTTTAGTGGTGAAAAAATAATTTAAAAAATCGTTGGGGAAATGAGTTTACTCCCTGGGTACTTTCTTTGTATGCTTTCGATTATACGGGCCGAGTCCGGGGTTTACGGGAAATGGCGGGTTTTCGTTTGCCTGCGATTAAACCTCTTTCATTAAGCGTCTCATCAAAAATGAAAACATTTTTAAAAACTACAAGTCTCATGCGTTTTAGTGGTGAAAAGATAATTTAAAAAATCGTTCGGGAAATGAGTTTACTCCCTGGGTACTTTCTTTGTATACTTTTGACTATGCGGGCCGAGTCCGGGGTTTACGGGAAATGGCCGGTTTTCGTCTGCCGGCGATTAAACTTCTTTTATTCCGCGTCTCATCAAAAATGAAAACATTTTTGAAAAATACAAGTCTCAAGCGTTTTAGTGGTGAAAAGATAATTTGAAAAATCGTTTTGGAAATGAGTTTACTCACATGGTACTTTCTTTGTATACATTCGACTATACTGGCCAAGCCCGGGATTTACGGGAAATCGCGGGTTTTCGTTTGCCGGCGATTAAACCATTTTCATTAAGCGTCTCATCAAAAATGAAAACATTTCTGAAAACTACAAGTCTCATGCGTTTTAGTGGTGAAAAAATAATTTAAAAAATCGTTCGGGAAATGAGTTTACACCCTGGGTACTTTCTTTGTATACTTTTGACTATACGGGCCGTGTCCGGGATTTACGGGAAATCGCAGGTTTTCGTTTGCCGGCGATTAAACTTCTTTTATTCAGCGTCTCATCAAAAATGAAAACATTTTTGAAAAATACAAGTCTCATGCGTTTTAGTGGTGAAAAAATAATTGAAAAAATCGTTCGGGAAATGAGTTTACTCACTGGGTACTTTCCTTGTATACTTTTGACTATGCGGGCCGAGTCCGGGGTTTACGGGAAATGGCCGGTTTTCGTCTGCCGGCGATTAAACTTCTTTTATTCCGCGTCTCATCAAAAATGAAAACATTTTTGAAAAATACAAGTCTCAAGCGTTTTAGTGGTGAAAAGATAATTTGAAAAATCGTTTTGGAAATGAGTTTACTCACATGGTACTTTCTTTGTATACATTCGACTATACTGGCCAAGCCCGGGATTTACGGGAAATCGCGGGTTTTCGTTTGCCGGCGATTAAACCATTTTCATTAAGCGTCTCATCAAAAATGAAAACATTTCTGAAAACTACAAGTCTCATGCGTTTTAGTGGTGAAAAAATAATTTAAAAAATCGTTCGGGAAATGTGTTTACACCCTGGGTACTTTCTTTGTATACTTTTGACTATACGGGCCGTGTCCGGGATTTACGGGAAATCGCAGGTTTTCGTTTGCCGGCGATTAAACTTCTTTTATTCAGCGTCTCATCAAAAATGAAAACATTTTTGAAAAATACAAGTCTCATGCGTTTTAGTGGTGAAAAAATAATTGAAAAAATCGTTCGGGAAATGAGTTTACTCACTGGGTACTTTCCTTGTATACTTTTGACTATAAGGGCCAAGTCCGGGATTTACGGGAAATTGCGGGTTTTCGTTTGCCGGTGATTAAACTTCTTTTATTCAGCGTCTCATCAAAAATGAAAACATTTTTAAAAACTACAAGTCTCATGGGCTTTAGTGGTGAAAAAATAATTTAAAAAATCGTTCGGGAAATGAGTTTACACCCTGGGAACTTTCTTTGTATACTTTTGACTATACGGGCCGAGTCCGAGATTTACGGGAAATCGCAGGTTTTCGTTTGCCGGCGATTAAACTTCTTTTATTCAGCGTCTCATCAAAAATGAAAACATCTTTGAAAACTACAAGTCTCATGCGTTTTAGTGGTGAAAAAATAATTTAAAAAATCGTTCGGGAAATGAGTTTACACCCTTGGTACTTTCTTTGTATACTTTTGACTATACGGGCCGAGTCCGGGATTTACGGGAAATCGCAGGTTTTCGTTTGCCGGCGATTAAACCACTTTCATTAAGCGTCTCATCAAAAATGAAAACATTTTTGAAAACTACAAGTCTCATGCGTTTTAGTGGTGAAAAAATAATTTAAAAAATCGTTCGGGAAATGAGTTTACACCATGGGTACTTTCTTTGTATACTTTTGACTATACGGGCCGAGTCCGGGATTTACGGGAAATCGCAGGTTTTCGTTTGCCGGCGATTAAACTTCTTTCATTCAGCGTCTCATCAAAAATGAAAACATTTAGGAAAACTACAAGTCTCATGCGTTTTAGTGGTGAAAAAATAATTTAAAAAATCGTTGGGGAAATGAGTTTACTCCCTGGGTACTTTCTTTGTATGCTTTCGATTATACGGGCCGAGTCCGGGGTTTACGGGAAATGGCGGGTTTTCGTTTGCCTGCGATTAAACCTCTTTCATTAAGCGTCTCATCAAAAATGAAAACATTTTTAAAAACTACAAGTCTCATGCGTTTTAGTGGTGAAAAGATAATTTAAAAAATCGTTCGGGAAATGAGTTTACTCCCTGGGTACTTTCTTTGTATACTTTTGACTATGCGGGCCGAGTCCGGGGTTTACGGGAAATGGCCGGTTTTCGTCTGCCGGCGATTAAACTTCTTTTATTCCGCGTCTCATCAAAAATGAAAACATTTTTGAAAAATACAAGTCTCAAGCGTTTTAGTGGTGAAAAGATAATTTGAAAAATCGTTTTGGAAATGAGTTTACTCACATGGTACTTTCTTTGTATACATTCGACTATACTGGCCAAGCCCGGGATTTACGGGAAATCGCGGGTTTTCGTTTGCCGGCGATTAAACCATTTTCATTAAGCGTCTCATCAAAAATGAAAACATTTCTGAAAACTACAAGTCTCATGCGTTTTAGTGGTGAAAAAATAATTTAAAAAATCGTTCGGGAAATGAGTTTACACCCTGGGTACTTTCTTTGTATACTTTTGACTATACGGGCCGTGTCCGGGATTTACGGGAAATCGCAGGTTTTCGTTTGCCGGCGATTAAACTTCTTTTATTCAGCGTCTCATCAAAAATGAAAACATTTTTGAAAAATACAAGTCTCATGCGTTTTAGTGGTGAAAAAATAATTGAAAAAATCGTTCGGGAAATGAGTTTACTCACTGGGTACTTTCCTTGTATACTTTTGACTATAAGGGCCAAGTC
This sequence comes from Hydractinia symbiolongicarpus, assembly GCF_029227915.1. Taxonomy (NCBI): domain Eukaryota; kingdom Metazoa; phylum Cnidaria; class Hydrozoa; order Anthoathecata; family Hydractiniidae; genus Hydractinia; species Hydractinia symbiolongicarpus. The sequence goes on along the minus strand of NC_079875.1, from coordinate 714,412 downwards.
CGGGATTTACGGGAAATTGCGGGTTTTCGTTTGCCGGTGATTAAACTTCTTTTATTCAGCGTCTCATCAAAAATGAAAACATTTTTAAAAACTACAAGTCTCATGGGCTTTAGTGGTGAAAAAATAATTTAAAAAATCGTTCGGGAAATGAGTTTACACCCTGGGAACTTTCTTTGTATACTTTTGACTATACGGGCCGAGTCCGAGATTTACGGGAAATCGCAGGTTTTCGTTTGCCGGCGATTAAACTTCTTTTATTCAGCGTCTCATCAAAAATGAAAACATCTTTGAAAACTACAAGTCTCATGCGTTTTAGTGGTGAAAAAATAATTTAAAAAATCGTTCGGGAAATGAGTTTACACCCTTGGTACTTTCTTTGTATACTTTTGACTATACGGGCCGAGTCCGGGATTTACGGGAAATCGCAGGTTTTCGTTTGCCGGCGATTAAACCACTTTCATTAAGCGTCTCATCAAAAATGAAAACATTTTTGAAAACTACAAGTCTCATGCGTTTTAGTGGTGAAAGAATAATTTAAAGAATCGTTCGGGAAATGAGTTTACTCCCTGGGTACTTTCTTTTTATACTTTTGACTATACGGGCCGAGTCCGGGATTTACGGGAAATCGCGGGTTTTCGTTTGCCGGCGATTAAACTTCTTTTATTTAGCGTCTCATCAAAAATGAAAACATTTTTAAAAACTAAAAGTCTCATTGGCTTTAGTGGTGAAATAATAATTTAAAAAATCGTTTGGGAAATTAGTTTACTCCCTGGGTACTTTCTTTGTATACTTTTGACTATACGGGCCGAGTCCGGGATTTACGGGAAATCGCAGGTTTTCGTTTGCCGGCGATTAAACGTCTTTTATTCAGCGTCTCATCAAAAATGAAAACATTTTTGAAAACTACAAGTCTCATGCATTTTAGTGGTGAAAAAATAAATTAAAAAATCGTTCGAGAAATGAGTTTACTTCCTGGGTACTATCTTTGTATACTTTTGACTATGCGGGCCAAGCCCGGGATTTACGGGAAATCGCGGGTTTGCGTTTGCCGGCAATTAAACCTCTTTTATTAAGCGTCTCATCAAAAATGAAAACATTTTTGAAAACTACAAGTCTCATGCGTTTTAGTGGTGAAAATATAATTGATAAAATCGTTCGGGAAATGAGGTTACTCCCTGGGTACTTTCTTTGTATACTTTTGTCTATACGGGTCGAGTCCGGGATTTACGGGAAGTCGCGGGTTTTCGGTTGCCGGCGATTAAACTTCTTTTATTCAGCGTCTCATCAAAAATGAAAACATTTTTAAAAACTACAAGTCTCATGGGCTTTAGTGGTGAAATAGTAATTTAAAAAATCGTTCGGGAAATGAGTTTACACCCTGGGTACTTTCTTTGCATACTTTTGACTATACGGGCCGAGACCGGGATTTACGGGAAATCGCAGGTTTTCGTTTGCCGGCGATTAAACTTCTTTCATTCAGCGTCTCATCAAAAATGAAAACATTTTTAAAAACTACAAGTCTCATGCGTCTTAGTGGTGAAAAAATAATTTAAAAAATCGTTGGGGAAATGAGTTTACTCCCTGGGTACTTTCTTTGTATACTTTTGATTTTACGGGCCGAGTCCGGGGTTTACGGGAAATGGCGGGTTTTCGTTTGCCTGCGATTAAACCTCTTTCATTAAGCGTCTCATCAAAAATGAAAACATTTTTAAAAACTACAGGTCTCATGCGTTTTAGTGGTGAAAAGATAATTTAAAAAATCGTTTTGGAAATGAGTTTACTCACAGGGTAATTTCTTTGTATACATTCGACTATACGGGCCAAGCCCGGGATTTACGGGAAATCGCGGGTTTTCGTTTGCCGGCGATTAAACCACTTTCATTAAGCGTCTCATCAAAAATGAAAACATTTCTGAAAACTACAAGTCTCATGCGTTTTAGTGGTGAAAAAATAATTTAAAAAATCGTTCGGGAAATGAGTTTACTCCCTGGGTGCTTTCTTTGTATACTTTTGACTATACGGGCCGAGTCCGGGATTTACGGGAAATCGCGGGTTTTCGTTTGCCTGCGATTAAACCTCTTTCATTAAGCGTCTCATCAAAAATGAAAACATTTTTAAAAACTACAGGTCTCATGCGTTTTAGTGGTGAAAAGATAATTTAAAAAATCATTTTGGAAATGAGTTTACTCACAGGGTAATTTCTCTGTATACATTCGACAATACGGGCCAAGCCCGGGATTTACGGGAAATCGCGGGTTTTCGTTTGCCGGCAATTAAACCACTTTCATTAAGCGTCTCATCAAAAATGAAAATATTTCTGAAAACTACAAGTCTCATGCGTTTTAGTGGTGAAAAAATATATTAAAAAATCGTTCGGGAAATGAGTTTACTCCCTGGGTACTATCTTTGTATACTTTTGACTATACGGGCCAAGCCCAGGATTTACGGGAAATCGCGGGTTTTCGTTTGCCGGCGATTAAACTTCTTTTATTCAGCGTCTCATCAGAAATGAAAACATTTTTGAAAACTACAAGTCTTATGCGTTTTAGTGGTGAAAAAATAATTTAAAAAATCGTTCTGAAAATGAATTTACACCCTGGGAACTTTCTTTGTATACTTTTGACTATACGGGCCGAGTCCGAGGTTTACGGGAAATGGCGGGTTTTCGTTTGCCGGCGATTAAACTTCTTTTATTCAGCGTCTCATCAAAAATGAAAATATTTTTGAAAAATACAAGTCACAAGCGTTTTAGTGGTGAAAAGATAATTTAAAAAATCGTTTTGGAAATGAGTTTACTCACAGGGTACTTTCTTTGTATACATTCGACTATACTGGCCAAGCCCGGGATTTACGGGAAATCGCGGGTTTTCGTTTGCCGGCGATTAAACCACTTTCATTAAGCGTCTCATCAAAAATGAAAACATTTCTGAAAACTACAAGTCTCATGCGTTTTAGTGGTGAAAAAATAATTTAAAAAATCGTTCAGGAAATGAGTTTACACCCTGGGCACTTTCTTTGTATACTTTTGACTATACGGGCCAAGTCCGGGATTTACGGGAAATCGCAGGTTTTCGTTTGCCGGCGATTAAACTTCTTTTATTCAGCGTCTCATCAAAAATGAAAACATTTTTGAAAACTACAAGTCTCATGCGTTTTAGTGGTGAAAAAATAATTTAAAAAATCGTTCGGGAAATGAGTTTACACCCTTGGTATTCCCTTTGTATACTTTTGACTATACGGACCGAGTCCGGGATTTACGGGAAATCGCAGGTTTTCGTTTGCCGGCGATTAAACCACTTTCATTAAGCGTCTCATCAAAAATGAAAAGATTTCTGAAAACTACAAGTCTCATGCGTTTTAGTGGTGAAAAAATAATTTAAAGAATCGTTCGGGAAATGAGTTTACTCCCTGGGTACTTTCTTTTTATACTTTTGACTATACGGGCCGAGTCCGGGATTTACGGGAAATCGCGGGTTTTCGTTTGCCGGCGATTAAACTTCTTTTATTTAGCGTCTCATCAAAAATGAAAACATTTTTAAAAACTAAAAGTCTCATGGGCTTTAGTGGTGAAATAATAATTTAAAAAATCGTTTGGGAAATTAGTTTACTCCCTGGGTACTTTCTTTGTATACTTTTGACTATACGGGCCGAGTCCGGGATTTACGGGAAATCGCAGGTTTTCGTTTGCCGGCGATTAAACGTCTTTTATTCAGCGTCTCATCAAAAATGAAAACATTTTTGAAAACTACAAGTCTCATGCGTTTTAGTGGTGAAAAAATAAATTAAAAAATCGTTCGGGAAATGAGTTTACTTCCTGGGTACTATCTTTGTATACTTTTGACTATACGGGCCAAGCCCGGGATTTACGGGAAATCGCGGGTTTTCGTTTGCCGGCAATTAAACTTCTTTTATTCAGCGTCTCATCAGAAATGAAAACATTTTTGAAAACTACAAGTCTTATGCGTTTTAGTGGTGAAAAAATAATTTAAAAAATCGTTCTGGAAATGAGTTTACTCACAGGGTACTTTCTTTGTATACATTCGACTATACGGGCCAACCCGGGATTTACGGGAAATCGCGGGTTTCAGTTTGCCGGCGCTGAAACCTCTTTCATTAAGGGTCTCATCAAAAATGAAAACATTTTTGAAAACTACAAGTCTCATGCGTTTTAGTGATGAAAAAAAAATTTAAAAAATCGTTCGGGAAATGAGCTTACTTCCTGGGTACTTTCTTTGTATACATTCGACTATATGGGCCAAGCCCGGGATTTACGGGAAATCGCGGGTTTTCGTTTGCCGGCGCTGAAACCTCTTTCATTAAGGGTCTCATCAAAAATGAAAACATTTTTGAAAACTACAAGTCTCATGCGTTTTAGTGGTGAAAAAAAAATTTAAAAAATCGTTCGGGAAATGAGCTTACTTCCTGGGTACTTTCTTTGTATACATTCGACTATACGGGCCAAGCCCGGGATTTACGGGAAATCGCGGGATTTCGTTTGCCGGCGATTAAACCTCTTTTATTAAGCGTCTCATCAAAAATGAAAACATTTTTGAAAACTACAAGTCTCATGCGTTTTAGTGGTGAAAATATAATTTATAAAATCGTGTGGGAAATGAGTTTACTCCCTGGGTACTTTCATTGTATACTTTTGTCTATACGGGCCGAGTCCGGGATTTACGGGAAGTCGCGGGTTTTCGGTTGCCGGCGATTAAACTTCTTTTATTCAGCGTCTCATCAAAAATGAAAACATTTTTAAAAACTACAAGTCTCATGGGCTTTAGTGGTGAAATAGTAATTTAAAAAATCGTTCGGGAAATGAGTTTACTCCCTGGGTGCTTTCTTTGTATACTTTTGACTATACGGGCCGAGTCCGGGATTTACGGGAAATCGCGGGTTTTCGTTTGCCTGCGATTAAACCTCTTTCATTAAGCGTCTCATCAAAAATGAAAACATTTTTAAAAACTACAGGTCTCATGCGTTTTAGTGGTGAAAAGATAATTTAAAAAATCGTTTTGGAAATGTGTTTACTCACAGGGTAATTTCTCTGTATACATTCGACTATACGGGCCAAGCCCGGGATTTACGGGAAATCGCGGGTTTTCGTTTGCCGGCGATTAAACCACTTTCATTAAGCGTCTCATCAAAAATGAAAACATTTCTGAAAACTACAAGTCTCATGCGTTTTAGTGGTGAAAAAATAATTTAAAAAATCGTTCGGGAAATGAGTTTACTCCCTGGGTGCTTTCTTTGTATACTTTTGACTATACGGGCCGAGTCCGGGATTTACGGGAAATCGCGGGTTTTCGTTTGCCGGCGATTAAACTTCTTTTATTCAGCTTCTCATCAAAAATGAAAACATTTTTAAAAACTACAAGTCTCATGGGCTTTAGTGGTAAAATAATAATTTAAAAAATCGTTTGGGAAATTAGTTTACTCCCTGGGTACCTTCTTTGTATACTTTTGACTATACGGGCCAAGCCCAGGATTTACGGGAAATCGCGGGTTTTCATTTGCCGGCGATTAAACTTCTTTTATTCAGCGTCTCATCAGAAATGAAAACATTTTTGAAAACTACAAGTCTTATGCGTTTTAGTGGTGAAAAAATAATTTAAAAAATCGTTCTGAAAATGAGTTTACACCCTGGGAACTTTCTTTGTATACTTTTGACTATACGGGCCGAGTCCGAGGTTTACGGGAAATGGCGGGTTTTCGTTTGCCGGCGATTAAACTTCTTTTATTCAGCGTCTCATCAAAAATGAAAATATTTTTGAAAAATACAAGTCTCAAGCGTTTTAGTGGTGAAAAGATAATTTAAAAAATCGTTTCGGAAATGAGTTTACTCACAGGGTACTTTCTTTGTATACATTCGACTATACTGGCCAAGCCCGGAATTTACGGGAAATCGCGGGTTTTCGTTTGCCGGCGATTAAACCACTTTCATTAAGCGTCTCATCAAAAATGAAAACATTTCTGAAAACTACAAGTCTCATGCGTTTTAGTGGTGAAGAATAATTTAAAAAATCGTTCAGGAAATGAGTTTACACCCTGGGCACTTTCTTTGTATACTTTTGACTATACGGGCCAAGTCCGGGATTTACGGGAAATCGCAGGTTTTCGTTTGCCGGCGATTAAACTTCTTTTATTCAGCGTCTCATCAAAAATGAAAACATTTTTGAAAACTACAAGTCTCATGCGTTTTAGTGGTGAAAATGTAATTTAAAAAATCGTTCGGGAAATGAGTTTACACCCTTGGTATTTTCTTTGTATACTTTTGACTATACGGACCGAGTCCGGGATTTACGGGAAATCGCAGGTTTTCGTTTGCCGGCGATTAAACCTCTTTTATTAAGCGTCTCATCAAAAATGAAAAGATTTCTGAAAACTACAAGTCTCATGCGTTTTAGTGGTGAAAAAATAATTTAAAGAATCGTTCGGGAAATGAGTTTACTCCCTGGGTACTTTCTTTTTATACTTTTGACTATACGGGCCGAGTCCGGGATTTACGGGAAATCGCGGGTTTTCGTTTGCCGGCGATTAAACTTCTTTTATTTAGCGGCTCATCAAAAATGAAAACATTTTTAAAAACTAAAAGTCTCATGGGCTTTAGTGGTGAAATAATAATTTAAAAAATCGTTTGGGAAATTAGTTTACTCCCTGGGTACTTTCTTTGTATACTTTTGACTATACGGGCCGAGTCCGGGATTTACGGGAAATCGCAGGTTTTCGTTTGCCGGCGATTAAACGTCTTTTATTCAGCGTCTCATCAAAAATGAAAACATTTTTGAAAACTACAAGTCTCATGCGTTTTAGTGGTGAAAAAATAAATTAAAAAATCGTTCGGAAAATGAGTTTACTTCCTGGGTACTATCTTTGTATACTTTTGACTATACGGGCCAAGCCCGGGATTTACGGGAAATCGCGGGTTTTCGTTTGCCGGCAATTAAACTTCTTTTATTCAGCGTCTCATCAGAAATGAAAACATTTTTGAAAACTACAAGTCTTATGCGTTTTAGTGGTGAAAAATTAATTTAAAAAATCGTTCTGTAAATGAGTTTACTCACAGGGTACTTTCTTTGTATACATTCGACTATACGGGCCAACTTGGGATTTACGGGAAATCGCGGGTTTTCGTTTGCCGGCGCTGAAACCTCTTTTATTAAGGGTCTGATCAAAAATGAAAACATTTTTGAAAACTACAAGTCTCATGCGTTTTAGTGGTGAAAAAAAAATTTAAAAAATCGTTCGGGAAATGAGCTTACTTCCTGGGTACTTTCTTTGTATACATTCGACTATATGGGCCAAGCCCGGGATTTACGGGAAATCGCGGGTTTTCGTTTGCCGGCGCTGAAACCTCTTTCATTAAGGGTCTCATCAAAAATGAAAACATTTTTGAAAACTACAAGTCTCATGCGTTTTAGTGGTGAAAAAAAAATTTAAAAAATCGTTCGGGAAATGAGTTTACTCCCTGGGTACTTTCATTGTATACTTTCGTCTATACGGGCCGAGTCCGGGATTTACGGGAAGTCGCGGGTTTTCGGTTGCCGGCGATTAAACTTCTTTTATTCAGCGTCTCATCAAAAATGAAAACATTTTTAAAAACTACAAGTCTCATGGGCATTAGTGGTGAAATAGTAATTTAAAAAATCGTTCGGGAAATGAGTTTACTCCCTGGGTGCTTTCTTTGTATACTTTTGACTATACGGGCCGAGTCCGGGATTTACGGGAAATCGCGGGTTTTCGTTTGCCTGCGATTAAACCTCTTTCATTAAGCGTCTCATCAAAAATGAAAACATTTTTAAAAACTACAGGTCTCATGCGTTTTAGTGGTGAAAAGATAATTTAAAAAATCGTTTTTGAAATGTGTTTACTCACAGGGTAATTTCTCTGTATACATTCGACTATACGGGCCAAGCCCGGGATTTACGGGAAATCGCGGGTTTTCGTTTGCCGGCGATTAAACCACTTTCATTAAGCGTCTCATCAAAAATGAAAACATTTCTGAAAACTACAAGTCTCATGCGTTTTAGTGGTGAAAAAATAATTTAAAAAATCGTTCAGGAAATGAGTTTACACCCTGGGCACTTTCTTTGTACACTTTTGACTATACGGGCCAAGTCCGGGATTTACGGGAAATCGCAGGTTTTCGTTTGCCGGCGATTAAACTTCTTTTATTCAGCGTCTCATCAAAAATGAAAACATTTTTGAAAACTACAAGTCTCATGCGTTTTAGTGGTGAAAAAATAATTTAAAAAATCGTTCGGGAAATGAGTTTACACCCTTGGTATTTTCTTTGTATCCTTTTGACTAGACGGACCGAGTCCGGGATTTACGGGAAATCGCAGGTTTTCGTTTGCCGGCGATTAAACCACTTTCATTAAGCGTCTCATCAAAAATGAAAAGATTTCTGAAAACTACAAGTCTCATGCGTTTTAGTGGTGAAAAAATAATTTAAAGAATCGTTCGGGAAATGAGTTTACTCCCTGGGTACTTTCTTTTTATACTTTTGACTATACGGGCCGAGTCCGGGATTTACGGGAAATCGCGGGTTTTCGTTTGCCGGCGATTAAACTTCTTTTATTTAGCGTCTCATCAAAAATGAAAACATTTTTAAAAACTAAAAAGTCTCATGGGCTTTAGTGGTGAAATAATAATTTAAAAAATCGTTTGGGAAATTAGTTTACTCCCTGGGTACTTTCTTTGTATACTTTTGACTATACGGGCCGAGTCCGGGATTTACGGGAAATCGCAGGTTTTCGTTTGCCGGCGATTAAACGTCTTTTATTCAGCGTCTCATCAAAAATGAAAACATTTTTGAAAACTACAAGTCTCATGCGTTTTAGTGGTGAAAAAATAAATTAAAAAATCGTTCGGAAAATGAGTTTACTTCCTGGGTACTATCTTTGTATACTTTTGACTATACGGGCCAAGCCCGGGATTTACGGGAAATCGCGGGTTTTCGTTTGCCGGCAATTAAACTTCTTTTATTCAGCGTCTCATCAGAAATGAAAACATTTTTGAAAACTACAAGTCTTATGCGTTTTAGTGGTGAAAAAATAATTTAAAAAATCGTTCTGGAAATGAGTTTACTCACAGGGTACTTTCTTTGTATACATTCGACTATACGGGCCAACCCGGGATTTACGGGAAATCGCGGGTTTTCGTTTGCCGGCGCTGAAACCTCTTTCATTAAGGGTCTCATCAAAAATGAAAACATTTTTGAAAACTACAAGTCTCATGCGTTTTAGTGGTGAAAAAAAAATTTAAAAAATCGTTCGGGAAATGAGCTTACTTCCTGGGTACTTTCTTTGTATACATTCGACTATATGGGCCAAGCCCGGGATTTACGGGAACTCGCGGGTTTTCGTTTGCCGGCGCTGAAACCTCTTTCATTAAGGGTCTCATCAAAAATGAAAACATTTTTGAAAACTACAAGTCTCATGCGTTTTAGTGGTGAAAAAAAAATTTAAAAAATCGTTCGGGAAATGAGCTTACTTCCTGGGTACTTTCTTTGTATACATTCGACTATACGGGCCAAGCCCGGGATTTACGGGAAATCGCGGGATTTCGTTTGCCGGCGATTAAACCTCTTTTATTAAGCGTCTCATCAAAAATGAAAACATTTTTGAAAACTACAAGTCTCATGCGTTTTAGTGGTGAAAATATAATTTATAAAATCGTGTGGGAAATGAGTTTACTCCCTGGGTACTTTCATTGTATACTTTTGTCTATACGGGCCGAGTCTGGGATTTACGGGAAGTCGCGGGTTGTCGGTTGCCGGCGATTAAACTTCTTTTATTCAGCGTCTCATCAAAAATGAAAACATTTTTAAAAACTACAAGTCTCATGGGCTTTAGTGGTGAAATAGTAATTTAAAAAATCGTTCGGGAAATGAGTTTACACCCTGGGTACTTTCTTTGCATACTTTTGAGTATACGGGCCGAGTCCGGGATTTACGGGAAATCGCAGGTTTTCGTTTGCCGGCGATTAAACTTCTTTCCTTCAGCGTCTCATCAAAAATGAAAACATTTTTGAAAACTACAAGTCTTATGCGTTTTAGTGGTGAAAAAATAATTTAAAAAATCGTTCGGGAAATGAGTTTACTCCCTGGGTGCTTTCTTTGTATACTTTTGACTATACGGGCCGAGTCCGGGATTTACGGGAAATCGCGGGTTTTCGTTTGCCGGCGATTAAAATTCTTTTATTCAGCGTCTCATCAAAAATGAAAACATTTTTAAAAACTACAAGTCTCATGGGCCTTAGTGGTAAAATAATAATTTAAAAAAAAGTTTGGGAAATTAGTTTACTCCCTTGGTACTTTCTTTGTATACTTTTGACTATACGGGCCGAGTCCGGGATTTACGGGAAATCGCAGGTTTTCGTTTGCCGGCGATTAAACTTCTTTTATTCAGCGTCTCACCAAAATGAAAACATTTTTGAAAACTACAAGTCTCATGCGTTTTAGTGGTGATAAAATATATTAAAAAATCGTTCGGGAAATGAGTTTACTCCCTGGGTACTGTCTTTGTATACTTTTGACTATACGGGCCAAGCCCGGGATTCACGGGAAGTCGCGGGTTTTCGTTTGCCGGCAATTAAACTTCTTTTATTCAGCGTCTCATCAGAAATGAAAACATTTTTGAAAACTACAAGTCTTATGCGTTTTAGTGGCGAAAAAATAATTTAAAAAATCGTTCTGGAAATGAGTTTACACCCTGGGAACTTTCTTTGTATACTTTTGACTATACGGGCCGAGTCCGGGATTTACGGGAAATGGCGGGTTTTCGTTTGCCGGCGATTAAACTTCTTTTATTCAGCGTCTCATCAAAAATGAAAACATTTTTGAAAAATACAAGTCTCAAGCGTTTTAGTGGTGAAAAGATAATTTAAAAAATCGTTTTGGAAATGAGTTTACTCCCTGGGTACTTTCTTTGTATACTTTTGAGTATACGGGCTGAGTCCGGGATTTACGGGAAATCGCAGGTTTTCGTTTGCCGGCGATTAAACTTCTTTTATTCAGCGTCTCATCAAAAATGAAAACATTTTTGAAAACTACAAGTCTCATGCGTTTTAGTGGTGAAAAAATAATTGAAAAAATCGTTCGGGAAATGAGTTTACTCACTGGGTACTTTCCTTGTATACTTTTGACTATACGGGCCAAGTCCGGGATTTACGGGAAATCGCGGGTTTTCGTTTGCCGGCGATTAAACTTCTTTTATTCAGCGTCTCATCAAAAATGAAAACATTTTGAAAAAGTACAAGTCTCATGGGCTTTCGTGGTGAAAAAATAATTTAAAAAATCGTTCGGGAAATGGGTTTACACCCTGGGTACTTTCTTTGTATCCTTTTGACTATACGGGCCGAGTCCGGGATTTACTGGAAATCGCAGGTTTTCGTTTGCCGGCGATTAAACCACTTTCATTAAGCGTCTCATCAAAAATGAAAAGATTTCTGAAAACTACAAGTCTCATGCGTTTTAGTGGTGAAAAAATAATTTAAAGAATCGTTCGGGAAATGAGTTTACTCCCTGGGTACTTTCTTTGTATACTTTTGACTATACGGGCCGAGTCCGGGAGTTACGGGAAATCGCGGGTTTTCGTTTGCCGGCGATTAAACTTCTTTTATTCAGCGTCTCATCAAAAATGAAAACATTTTTAAAAACTAAAAGTTTCATGGGCTTTAGTGGTGAAATAATAATTTAAAAAATCGTTTGGGAAATTAGTTTACTCCCTGGGTATTTTCTTTGCACACTTTTGACTATAAGGGCCGAGTCCGGGATTTACGGGAAATCGCAGGTTTTCGTTTGCCGGCGATTAAACTTCTTTTATTCAGCGTCTCATCAAAAATGAAAACATTTTTGAAAACTACAAGTCTCATGCGTTTTAGTTGTGAAAAAATAAATTAAAAAATCGTTCGGGAAATGAGTTTACTCCCTGGGTACTATCTTTGTATACTTTTGACTATACGGGCCAAGCCCTGGATTTACGGGAAATCGCGGGTTTTCGTTTGCCGGCGATTAAACTTCTTTTATTCAGCGTCTCATCAGAAATGAAAACACTTTTGAAAACTACAAGTCTCATGGGCCTTAGTGGTAAAATAATAATTTAAATAATAGTTTGGGAAATTAGTTTACTCCCTGGGTACTTTCTTTGTATACTTTTGACTATACGGGCCGAGTCCGGGATTTACGGGAAATCGCAGGTTTTCGTTTGCCGGCGATTAAACTTCTTTTATTCAGCGTCTCATCCAAAATGAAAACATTTTTGAAAACTACAAGTCTCATGCGTTTTAGTGGTGATAAAATATATTAAAAAATCGTTCGGGAAATGAGTTTACTCCCTGGGTACTGTCTTTGTATACTTTTGACTATACGGGCCAAGCCCGGGTTTCACGGGAAATCGCGGGTTTTCGTTTGCCGGCAATTAAACTTCTTTTATTCAGCGTCTCATCAAAAATGAAAACATTTTTGAAAACTACAAGTCTTATGCGTTTTAGTGGCGAAAAAATAATTTAAAAAATCGTTCTGGAAATGAGTTTACACCCTGGGAACTTTCTTTGTATACTTTTGACTATACGGGCCGAGTCCGGGGTTTACGGGAAATGGCGGGTTTTCGTTTGCCGGCGATTAAACTTCTTTTATTCAGCGTCTCATCAAAAATGAAAACATTTTTGAAAAATACAAGTCTCAAGCGTTTTAGTGGTGAAAAGATAATTTAAAAAATCGTTTTGGAAATGAGTTTACTCACAGGGTACTTTCTTTGTATACATTTGACTATACTGGCCAAGCCCGGGATTTACGGGAAATCGCGGGTTTTCGTTTGCCGGCGATTACACCACTTTCATTAAGCGTCTCATCAAAAATGAAAACATTTCTGAAAACTACAAGTCTCATGCGTTTTAGTGGTGAAAAAATAATTTAAAAATTCGTTCGGGAAATGAGTTTACTCACTGGGTACTTTCCTTGTATACTTTTGACTATACGGACCAAGTCCGGGATTTACGGGAAATCGCGGGTTTTTGTTTGCCGGCGATTAAACTTCTTTTATTCAGCGTCTCATCAAAAATGAAAACATTTTTAAAAACTACAAGTCTCATGGGCTTTAGTGGTGAAATAATAATTTAAAAAATCGTTTGGGAAATGAGTTTACTCCCTGGGTACTATCTTTGTATACTTTTGACTATACGGGCCAAGCCCTGGATTTACGGGAAATCGCGGGTTTTCGTTTGCCGGCGATTAAACTTCTTTTATTCAGCGTCTCATCAGAAATGAAAACACTTTTGAAAACTACAAGTCTCATGGGCCTTAGTGGTAAAATAATAATTTAAAAAATAGTTTGGGAAATTAGTTTACTCCCTGGGTACTTTCTTTGTATACTTTTGACTATACGGGCCGAGTCCGGGATTTACGGGAAATCGCAGGTTTTCGTTTGCCGGCGATTAAACTTCTTTTATTCAGCGTCTCATCCAAAATGAAAACATTTTTGAAAACTGCAAGTCTCATGCGTTTTAGTGGTGATAAAATATATTAAAAAATCGTTCGGGAAATGAGTTTACTCCCTGGGTACTGTCTTTGTATACTTTTGACTATACGGGCCAAGCCCGGGTTTCACGGGAAATCGCGGGTTTTCGTTTGCCGGCAATTAAACTTCTTTTATTCAGCGTCTCATCAAAAATGAAAACATTTTTGAAAACTACAAGTCTTATGCGTTTTAGTGGCGAAAAAATAATTTAAAAAATCGTTCTGGAAATGAGTTTACACCCTGGGAACTTTCTTTGTATACTTTTGACTATACGGGCCGAGTCCGGGGTTTACGGGAAATGGCGGGTTTTCGTTTGCCGGCGATTAAACTTCTTTTATTCAGCGTCTCATCAAAAATGAAAACATTTTTGAAAAATACAAGTCTCAAGCGTTTTAGTGGTGAAAAGATAATTTAAAAAATCGTTTTGGAAATGAGTTTACTCACAGGGTACTTTCTTTGTATACATTTGACTATACTGGCCAAGCCCGGGATTTACGGGAAATCGCGGGTTTTCGTTTGCCGGCGATTACACCACTTTCATTAAGCGTCTCATCAAAAATGAAAACATTTCTGAAAACTACAAGTCTCATGCGTTTTAGTGGTGAAAAAATAATTTAAAAATTCGTTCGGGAAATGAGTTTACTCACTGGGTACTTTCCTTGTATACTTTTGACTATACGGACCAAGTCCGGGATTTACGGGAAATCGCGGGTTTTTGTTTGCCGGCGATTAAACTTCTTTTATTCAGCGTCTCATCAAAAATGAAAACATTTTTAAAAACTACAAGTCTCATGGGCTTTAGTGGTGAAATAATAATTTAAAAAATCGTTTGGGAAATGAGTTTACTCCCTGGGTACTTTCTTCGTATACTTTTGACTATACGGGCTGAGTCCGGGATTTACGGGAAATCGCAGGTTTTCGTTTGCCGGCGATTAAACGTCTTTTATTCAGCGTCTCATCAAAAATGAAAACATTTTTGAAAACTACAAGTCTCATGCGTTTTAGTGGTGAAAAAATAATTGAAAAAATCGTTCGGGAAATGAGTTTACTCACTGGGTACTTTCCTTGTATACTTTTGACTATACGGGCCAAGTCCGGGATTTACGGGAAATCGCGGGTTTTCGTTTGCCGGCGATTAAACTTCTTTTATTCAGCGTCTCATCAAAAATGAAAACATTTTAAAAAAGTACAAGTCTCATGGGCTTTAGTGGTGAAAAAATAATTTAAAAAATCGTTCGGGAAATGGGTTTACACCCTGGGTACTTTCTTTGTATCCTTTTGACTATACGGGCCGAGTCCGGGATTTACTGGAAATCGCAGGTTTTCGTTTGCCGGCGATTAAACCACTTTCATTAAGCGTCTCATCAAAAATGAAAAGATTTCTGAAAACTACAAGTCTCATGCGTTTTAGTGGTGAAAAAATAATTTAAAGAATCGTTCGGGAAATGAGTTTACTCCCTGGGTACTTTCTTTGTATACTTTTGACTATACGGGCCGAGTCCGGGAGTTACGGGAAATCGCGGGTTTTCGTTTGCCGGCGATTAAACTTCTTTTATTCAGCGTCTCATCAAAAATGAAAACATTTTTAAAAACTAAAAGTCTCATGGGCTTTAGTGGTGAAATAATAATTTAAAAAATCGTTTGGGAAATTAGTTTACTCCCTGGGTATTTTCTTTGCACACTTTTGACTATACGGGCCGAGTCCGGGATTTACGGGAAATCGCAGGTTTTCGTTTGCCGGCGATTAAACTTCTTTTATTCAGCGTCTCATCAAAAATGAAAACATTTTTGAAAACTACAAGTCTCATGTGTTTTAGTGGTGAAAAAATAAATTAAAAAATCGTTCGGGAAATGAGTTTACTCCCTGGGTACTATCTTTGTATACTTTTGACTAAACGGGCCAAGCCCTGGATTTACGGGAAATCGCGGGTTTTCGTTTGCCGGCGATTAAACTTGTTTTATTCAGCGTCTCATCAGAAATGAAAACATTTTTGAAAACTACAAGTCTTATGCGTTTTAATGGTGAAAAAATAATTTAAAAAATCGTTCTGGAAATGAGTTTACTCACAGGGTACTTTCTTTGTATACATTCGGCTATACGGGCCAACCCGGGATTTACGGGAAATCGCGGGTTTTCGTTTGCCGGCGATTAAACCTCTTTCATTAAGCGTTTCATCAAAAATGAAAACATTTTTGAAAACTACAAGTCTCATGCGATTTAGTGGTGAAAAAAAAATTTAAAAAATCGTTCGGGAAATGAGCTTACTTCCTGGGTACTTTCTTTGTATACATTCGACTATACGGGCCAAGCCCGGGATTTACGGGAAATCGCGGGATTTCGTTTGCCGGCGATTAAACCTCTTTTATTAAGCGTCTCATCAAAAATGAAAACATTTTTGAAAACTGCAAGTCTCGTGCGTTTAGTGGTGAAAAGATAATTTAAAAACTCGTTTGGGAAATGAGTTTAATCCCTGGGTACTTTCTTTGTATACTTTTGACTATACGGGCCGAGTCCGGGATTCACGGGAAGTCGCGGGTTTTCGTTTGCCGGCAATTAAACTTCTTTTATTCAGCGTCTCATCAAAAATGAAAACATTTTTAAAAACTACAAGTCTCATGGGCTTTAGTGGTGAAATAATAATTTAAAAAATCGTTCGGGAAATGAGTTTACACCCCGGGTACTTTCTTTGTATACTTTTGACTATACGGGCCGAGTCCGGGATTTACGGGAAATCGCAGGTTTTCGTTTGCCGGCGATTAAACTTCTTTTATTCAACGTCTCATCAAAAATGAAAACATTTTTGAAAATTACAAGTCTCATGCGTTTTAGTGGTAAAAAAATAATTTAAAAAATCGTTCGGGAAATGAGTTTACTCCCTGGGTACTTTCTTTGTATACTTTTGACTATACGGGCCGAGTCCGGGATTTACGGGAAGTCGCGGGTTTTCGTTTGCCGGCCATTAAACGTCTTTTATTCAGCGTCTCATCAAAAATGAAAATATTTTTAAATACTACAAGTCTCATGGGCTTTAGTGGTGAAATAATAATTTAAAAAATCGTTCGGGAAATGAGTTTACACCCTGGGTACTTTCTTTGTATACTTTTGACTATACGGGCCGAGTCCGGGTTTTCGGGAAGTCGCAGGTTTTCGTTTGCGGGGATTAAACTTCTTTTATTCAGCGTCTCATCAAAAATGAAAACATTTTTGAAAACTACAAGTCTCATGGGCTTTAGTGGTGAAATAATAATTTAAAAATTCGTTCGGGAAATGAGTTTACACCCCGGGTACTTTCTTTGTATACTTTTGACTATACGGGCCGAGTCCGGGATTTACGGGAAATCGCAGGTTTTCGTTTGCCCGCGATTAAACTTCTTTTATTCAACGTCTCATCAAAAATGAGAACATTTTTGAAAATTACAAGTCTCATGCGTTTTAGTGGTAAAAAAATAATTTAAAAAATCGTTCGGGAAATGAGTTTACTCCCTGGGTACTTTCTTTGTATACTTTTGACTATACGAGCCGAGTCCGGGATTTACGGGAAGTCGCGAGTTTTCGTTTGCCGGCCATTAAACTTCTTTTATTCAGCGTCTCATCAAAAATGAAAATATTTTTAAATACTACAAGTCTCATGGGCTTTAGTGGTGAAATAATAATTTAAAAAATCGTTCGGGAAATGAGTTTACACCCTGGGTACTTTCTTTTTATACTTTTGACTATACGGGCCGAGTCCGGGTTTTCGGGAAATCGCAGGTTTTCGTTTGCCGGCGATTAAACTCCTTTTATTCAGCGTCTCATCAAAAATGAAAACATTTTGAAAAAGTACAAGTCTCATGGGCTTTAGTGGTGAAAAAATAATTTAAAAAATCGTTCGGGAAATGGGTTTACACCCTGGGTACTTTCTTTGTATACTTTTGACTATAC
The DNA here is from genome assembly GCF_029227915.1 of Hydractinia symbiolongicarpus. Classification (NCBI taxonomy): domain Eukaryota; kingdom Metazoa; phylum Cnidaria; class Hydrozoa; order Anthoathecata; family Hydractiniidae; genus Hydractinia; species Hydractinia symbiolongicarpus. The sequence goes on along the minus strand of NC_079875.1, from coordinate 696,973 downwards.
GGGCCGAGTCCGGGATTTACTGGAAATCGCAGGTTTTCGTTTGCCGGCGATTAAACCACTTTCATTAAGCGTCTCATCAAAAATGAAAAGATTTCTGAAAACTACAAGTCTCATGCGTTTTAGTGGTGAAAAAATAATTTAAAGAATCGTTCGGGAAATGAGTTTACTCCCTGGGTACTTTCTTTGTATACTTTTGACTATACGGGCCGAGTCCGGGATTTACGGGAAATCGCGGGTTTTCGTTTGCCGGCGATTAAACTTCTTTTATTCAGCGTCTCATCAAAAATGAAAACATTTTTAAAAACTAAAAGTCTCATGGGCTTTAGTGGTGAAATAATAATTTAAAAAATCGTTTGGGAAATTAGTTTACTCCCTGGGTATTTTCTTTGCACACTTTTGACTATACGGGCCGAGTCCGGGATTTACGGGAAATTGCAGGTTTTCGTTTGCCGGCGATTAAACTTCTTTTATTCAGCGTCTCATCAAAAATGAAAACATTTTTGAAAACTACAAGTCTTATGCGATTTAGTGGTGAAAAAAAAATTTAAAAAATCGTTCGGGAAATGAGCTTACTTCCTGGGTACTTTCTTTGTATACATTCGACTATACGGGCCAAGCCCGGGATTTACGGGAAATCGCGGGATTTCGTTTGCCGGCGATTAAACCTCTTTTATTAAGCGTCTCATCAAAAATGAAAACATTTTTGAAAACTGCAAGTCTCGTGCGTTTAGTGGTGAAAAGATAATTTAAAAACTCGTTTGGGAAATGAGTTTAATCCCTGGGTACTTTCTTTGTATACTTTTGACTATACGGGCCGAGTCCGGGATTCACGGGAAGTCACGGGTTTTCGTTTGCCGGCAATTAAACTTCTTTTATTCAGCGTCTCATCAAAAATGAAAACATTTTTAAAAACTACAAGTCTCATGGGCTTTAGTGGTGAAATAATAATTTAAAAAATCGTTCGGGAAATGAGTTTACACCCCGGGTACTTTCTTTGTATACTTTTGACTATACGGGCCAAGCCCGGGATTTGCGGGAAATCGCGGGTTTTCGTTTGCCTGCGATTAAACCTCTTTTATTCAGTGTCTCATCAAGAATGAAACCATTTCTGAAAACTACATGTCTCATGCGTTTTAGTGGTGAAAAAATAATTTAAAAAATCGTTCGGGAAATGAGTTTACTCCCTGGGTACTTTCTTTGTATACTTTTGACTATACGGGCCGAGTCCGGGATTTACGGGAAGTCGCGGGTTTTCGTTTGCCGGCCATTAAACGTCTTTTATTCAGCGTCTCATCAAAAATGAAAATATTTTTAAATACTACAAGTCTCATGGGCTTTAGTGGTGAAATAATAATTTAAAAAATCGTTCGGGAAATGAGTTTACACCCTGGGTACTTTCTTTGTATACTTTTGACTATACGGGCCGAGTCCGGGTTTTCGGGAAGTCGCAGGTTTTCGTTTGCGGGGATTAAACTTCTTTTATTCAGCGTCTCATCAAAAATGAAAACATTTTTGAAAACTACAAGTCTCATGGGCTTTAGTGGTGAAATAATAATTTAAAAATTCGTTCGGGAAATGAGTTTACACCCCGGGTACTTTCTTTGTATACTTTTGACTATACGGGCCGAGTCCGGGATTTACGGGAAATCGCAGGTTTTCGTTTGCCCGCGATTAAACTTCTTTTATTCAACGTCTCATCAAAAATGAGAACATTTTTGAAAATTACAAGTCTCATGCGTTTTAGTGGTAAAAAAATAATTTAAAAAATCGTTCGGGAAATGAGTTTACTCCCTGGGTACTTTCTTTGTATACTTTTGACTATACGGGCCGAGTCCGGGATTTACGGGAAGTCGCGGGTTTTCGTTTGCCGGCCATTAAACGTCTTTATTCAGCGTCTCATCAAAAATGAAAATATTTTTAAATACTACAAGTCTCATGGGCTTTAGTGGTGAAATAATAATTTAAAAAATCGTTCGGGAAATGAGTTTACACCCTGGGTACTTTCTTTGTATACTTTTGACTATACGGGCCGAGTCCGGGATTTACGGGAAGTCGCGGGTTTTCGTTTGCCGGCCATTAAACGTCTTTTATTCAGCGTCTCATCAAAAATGAAAATATTTTTAAATACTACAAGTCTCATGGGCTTTAGTGGTGAAATAATAATTTAAAAAATCGTTCGGGAAATGAGTTTACACCCTGGGTACTTTCTTTGTATACTTTTGACTATACGGGCCGAGTCCGGGTTTTCGGGAAGTCGCAGGTTTTCGTTTGCGGGGATTAAACTTCTTTTATTCAGCGTCTCATCAAAAATGAAAACATTTTTGAAAACTACAAGTCTCATGGGCTTTAGTGGTGAAATAATAATTTAAAAATTCGTTCGGGAAATGAGTTTACACCCCGGGTACTTTCTTTGTATACTTTTGACTATACGGGCCGAGTCCGGGATTTACGGGAAATCGCAGGTTTTCGTTTGCCCGCGATTAAACTTCTTTTATTCAACGTCTCATCAAAAATGAGAACATTTTTGAAAATTACAAGTCTCATGCGTTTTAGTGGTAAAAAAATAATTTAAAAAATCGTTCGGGAAATGAGTTTACTCCCTGGGTACTTTCTTTGTATACTTTTGACTATACGAGCCGAGTCCGGGATTTACGGGAAGTCGCGAGTTTTCGTTTGCCGGCCATTAAACTTCTTTTATTCAGCGTCTCATCAAAAATGAAAATATTTTTAAATACTACAAGTCTCATGGGCTTTAGTGGTGAAATAATAATTTAAAAAATCGTTCGGGAAATGAGTTTACACCCTGGGTACTTTCTTTCTATACTTTTGACTATACGGGCCGAGTCCGGGTTTTCGGGAAATCGCAGGTTTTCGTTTGCCGGCGATTAAACTCCTTTTATTCAGCGTCTCATCAAAAATGAAAACATTTTGAAAAAGTACAAGTCTCATGGGCTTTAGTGGTGAAAAAATAATTTAAAAAATCGTTCGGGAAATGGGTTTACACCCTGGGTACTTTCTTTGTATACTTTTGACTATACGGGCCGAGTCCGGGATTTACTGGAAATCGCAGGTTTTCGTTTGCCGGCGATTAAACCACTTTCATTAAGCGTCTCATCAAAAATGAAAAGATTTCTGAAAACTACAAGTCTCATGCGTTTTAGTGGTGAAAAAATAATTTAAAGAATCGTTCGGGAAATGAGTTTACTCCCTGGGTACTTTCTTTGTATACTTTTGACTATACGGGCCGAGTCCGGGATTTACGGGAAATCGCGGGTTTTCGTTTGCCGGCGATTAAACTTCTTTTATTCAGCGTCTCATCAAAAATGAAAACATTTTTAAAAACTAAAAGTCTCATGGGCTTTAGTGGTGAAATAATAATTTAAAAAATCGTTTGGGAAATTAGTTTACTCCCTGGGTATTTTCTTTGCACCATTTTGACTATACGGGCCGAGTCCGGGATTTACGGGAAATTGCAGGTTTTCGTTTGCCGGCGATTAAACTTCTTTTATTCAGCGTCTCATCAGAAATGAAAACATTTTTGAAAACTACAAGTCTTATGCGTTTTAGTGGTAAAAAAATAATTTAAAAAATCGTTCGGGAAATGAGTTTACTCCCTGGGTACTTTCTTTGTATACTTTTGACTATACGGGCCGAGTCCGGGATTTACGGGAAGTCGCGGGTTTTCGTTTGCCGGCCATTAAACTTCTTTTATTCAGCGTCTCATCAAGAATGAAAATATTTTTAAATACTACAAGTCTCATGGGCTTTAGTGGTGAAATAATAATTTAAAAAATCGTTCGGGAAATGAGTTTACACCCTGGGTACTTTCTTTGTATACTTTTGACTATACGGGCCGAGTCCGGGTTTTCGGGAAATCGCAGGTTTTCGTTTGCCGGCGATTAAACTTCTTTTATTGAGCGTCTCATCAAAAATGAAAACATTTTTGAAAACTACAAGTCTCATGGGCTTTAGTGGTGAAATAATAATTTAAAAATTTGTTCGGGAAATGAGTTTACACCCCGGGTACTTTCTTTGTATACTTTTGACTATAGGGGCCGAGTCCGGGATTTACGGGAAATCGCAGGTTTTCGTTTGCCCGCGATTAAACTTCTTTTATTCAACGTCTCATCAAAAATGAGAACATTTTTGAAAATTACAAGTCTCATGCGTTTTAGTGGTGAAAAAATAATTTAAAAAATCGTTCGGGAAATGAGTTTACTCCCTGGGTACTTTCTTTGTATACTTTTGACTATACGAGCCGAGTCCGGGATTTACGGGAAGTCGCGGGTTTTCGTTTGCCGGCCATTAAACTTCTTTTATTCAGCGTCTCATCAAAAATGAAAATATTTTTAAATACTACAAGTCTCATGGGCTTTAGTGGTGAAATAATAATTTAAAAAATCGTTCGGGAAATGAGTTTACACCCTGGGTACTTTCTTTCTATACTTTTGACTATACGGGCCGAGTCCGGGTTTTCGGGAAATCGCAGGTTTTCGTTTGCCGGCGATTAAACTTCTTTTATTCAGCGTCTCATCAAAAATGAAAACATTTTTGAAAACTACAAGTCTCATGCGTTTTAGTGGTGAAAAAATAAATTAAAAAATCGTTCGGGAAATGAGTTTACTCCCTGGGTACTATCTTTGTATACTTTTGACTATACGGGCCAAGCCCGGGATTTACGAGAAATCGCGGGTTTTCGTTTGCCGGCGATTAAACTTCTTTTATTCAGCGTCTCATCAGAAATGAAAACATTTTTGAAAACTACAAGTCTTATTCGTTTTAGTGGTGAAAAAATAATTTAAAAAATCGTTCTGGAAATGAGTTTACTCACAGGGCACTTTCTTTGTATACTTTTGACTATACGGGCCAAGCCCGGGATTTACGGGAAATCGCGGGTTTTCGTTTGCCGGCGATTAAACTTCTTTTATTCAGCGTCTCATCAGAAATGAAAACATTTTTGAAAACTACAAGTCTTATGCGTTTTAGTGGTGAAAAAATAATTTAAAAAATCGTTCTGGAAATGAGTTTACTCACAGGGTACTTTCTTTGTATATATTCGACTATACGGGCCAACCCGGGATTTACGGGAAATCGCGGGTTTTCGTTTGCCGGCGATTAAACCTCTTTCATTAAGCGTCTCATCAAAAATGAAAACATTTTTGAAAACTACAAGTCTCATGCGATTTAGTGGTGAAAAAAAAATTTAAAAAATCGTTCGGGAAATGAGCTTACTTCCTGGGTACTTTCTTTGTATACATTCGACTATACGGGCCAAGCCCGGGATTTACGGGAAATCGCGGGTTTTCGTTTGCCGGCGATTAAACCTCTTTTATTAAGCGTCTCATCAAAAATGAAAACATTTTTGAAAACTGCAAGTCTCGTGCGTTTAGTGGTGAAAAGATAATTTAAAAACTCGTTTGGGAAATGAGTTTACTCCCTGGGTACTTTCTTTGTATACTTTTGACTATACGGGCCGAGTCCGGGATTCACGGGAAGTCGCGGGTTTTCGTTTGCCGGCAATTAAACTTCTTTTATTCAGCGTCTCATCAAAAATGAAAACATTTTTAAAAACTACAAGTCTCATGGGCTTTAGTGGTGAAATAATAATTTAAAAAATCGTTCGGGAAATGAGTTTACACCCCGGGTACTTTCTTTGTATACTTTTGACTATACGGGCCGAGTCCGGGATTTACGGGAAATTGCAGGTTTTCGTTTGCCGGCGATTAAACTTCTTTTATTCAACGTCTCATCAAAAATGAAAACATTTTTGAAAATTACAAGTCTCATGCGTTTTAGTGGTAAAAAAATAATTTAAAAAATCGTTCGGGAAATGAGTTTACTCCCTGGGTACTTTCTTTGTATACTTTTGACTATACGGGCCGAGTCCGGGATTTACGGGAAGTCGCGGGTTTTCGTTTGCCGGCCATTAAACTTCTTTTATTCAGCGTCTCATCAAGAATGAAAATATTTTTAAATACTACAAGTCTCATGGGCTTTAGTGGTGAAATAATAATTTAAAAAATCGTTCGGGAAATGAGTTTACACCCTGGGTACTTTCTTTGTATACTTTTGACTATACGGGCCGAGTCCGGGTTTTCGGGAAATCGCAGGTTTTCGTTTGCCGGCGATTAAACTTCTTTTATTGAGCGTCTCATCAAAAATGAAAACATTTTTGAAAACTACAAGTCTCATGGGCTTTAGTGGTGAAATAATAATTTAAAAATTCGTTCGGGAAATGAGTTTACACCCCGGGTACTTTCTTTGTATACTTTTGACTATACGGGCCGAGTCCGGGATTTACGGGAAATCGCAGGTTTTCGTTTGCCCGCGATTAAACTTCTTTTATTCAACGTCTCATCAAAAATGAGAACATTTTTGAAAATTACAAGTCTCATGCGTTTTAGTGGTAAAAAAATAATTTAAAAAATCGTTCGGGAAATGAGTTTACTCCCTGGGTACTTTCTTTGTATACTTTTGACTATACGAGCCGAGTCCGGGATTTACGGGAAGTCGCGGGTTTTCGTTTGCCGGCCATTAAACTTCTTTTATTCAGCGTCTCATCAAAAATGAAAATATTTTTAAATACTACAAGTCTCATGGGCTTTAGTGGTGAAATAATAATTTAAAAAATCGTTCGGGAAATGAGTTTACACCCTGGGTACTTTCTTTCTATACTTTTGACTATACGGGCCGAGTCCGGGTTTTCGGGAAATCGCAGGTTTTCGTTTGCCGGCGATTAAACTTCTTTTATTCAGCGTCTCATCAAAAATGAAAACATTTTTGAAAACTACAAGTCTCATGCGTTTTAGTGGTGAAAAAATAAATTAAAAAATCGTTCGGGAAATGAGTTTACTCCCTGGGTACTATCTTTGTATACTTTTGACTATACGGGCCAAGCCCGGGATTTACGAGAAATCGCGGGTTTTCGTTTGCCGGCGATTAAACTTCTTTTATTCAGCGTCTCATCAGAAATGAAAACATTTTTGAAAACTACAAGTCTTATTCGTTTTAGTGGTGAAAAAATAATTTAAAAAATCGTTCTGGAAATGAGTTTACTCACAGGGCACTTTCTTTGTATACATTCGACTATACGGGCCAACCCGGGATTTACGGGAAATCGCGGGTTTTCGTTTGCCGGCGATTAAACCTCTTTCATTAAGCGTCTCATCAAAAATGAAAACATTTTTGAAAACTACAAGTCTTATGCGATTTAGTGGTGAAAAAAAAATTTAAAAAATCGTTCGGGAAATGAGTTTACTCCCTGGGTACTTTCTTTGTATACTTTTGACTATACGGGCCGAGTCCGGGATTTACGGGAAGTCGCGGGTTTTCGTTTGCCGGCCATTAAACTTCTTTTATTCAGCGTTTCATCAAAAATGAAAATATTTTTAAATACTACAAGTCTCATGGGCTTTAGTGGTGAAATAATAATTTAAAAAATCGTTCGGAAAATGAGTTTACACCCTGGGTACTTTCTTTGTATACTTTTGACTATACGGGCCGAGTCCGGGTTTTCGGGAAATCGCAGGTTTTCGTTTGCCGGCGATTAAACTTCTTTTATTGAGCGTCTCATCAAAAATGAAAACATTCTTGAAAACTACAAGTCTCATGGGCTTTAGTGGTGAAATAATAATTTAAAAATTCGTTCGGGAAATGAGTTTACACCCCGGGTACTTTCTTTGTATACTTTTGACTATACGGGCCGAGTCCGGGATTTACGGGAAATCGCAGGTTTTCGTTTGCCCGCGATTAAACTTCTTTTATTCAACGTCTCATCAAAAATGAGAACATTTTTGAAAATTACAAGTCTCATGCGTTTTAGTGGTAAAAAAATAATTTAAAAAATCGTTCGGGAAATGAGTTTACTCCCTGGGTACTTTCTTTGTATACTTTTGACTATACGAGCCGAGTCCGGGATTTACGGGAAGTCGCGGGTTTTCGTTTGCCGGCCATTAAACTTCTTTTATTCAGCGTCTCATCAAAAATGAAAATATTTTTAAATACTACAAGTCTCATGGGCTTTAGTGGTGAAATAATAATTTAAAAAATCGTTCGGGAAATGAGTTTACACCCTGGGTACTTTCTTTCTATACTTTGGACTATACGGGCCGAGTCCGGGTTTTCGGGAAATCGCAGGTTTTCGTTTGCCGGCGATTAAACTTCTTTTATTCAGCGTCTCATCAAAAATGAAAACATTTTTGAAAACTACAAGTCTCATGCGTTTTAGTGGTGAAAAAATAAATTAAAAAATCGTTCGGGAAATGAGTTTACTCCCTGGGTACTATCTTTGTATACTTTTAAACTATACGGGCCAAGCCCGGGATTTACGAGAAATCGCGGGTTTTTGTTTGCCGGCGATTAAACTTCTTTTATTCAGCGTCTCATCAGAAATGAAAACATTTTTGAAAACTACAAGTCTTATTCGTTTTAGTGGTGAAAAAATAATTTAAAAAATCGTTCGGGAAATGAGTTTACTCCCTGGGTACTTTCTTTGTATACTTTTGACTATACGAGCCGAGTCCGGGATTTACGGGAAGTCGCGGGTTTTCGTTTGCCGGCCATTAAACTTCTTTTATTCAGCGTCTCATCAAAAATGAAAATATTTTTAAATACTACAAGTCTCATGGGCTTTAGTGGTGAAATAATAATTTAAAAAATCGTTCGGGAAATGAGTTTACACCCTGGGTACTTTCTTTCTATACTTTGGACTATACGGGCCGAGTCCGGGTTTTCGGGAAATCGCAGGTTTTCGTTTGCCGGCGATTAAACTTCTTTTATTCAGCGTCTCATCAAAAATGAAAACATTTTTGAAAACTACAAGTCTCATGCGTTTTAGTGGTGAAAAAATAAATTAAAAAATCGTTCGGGAAATGAGTTTACTCCCTGGGTACTATCTTTGTATACTTTTAAACTATACGGGCCAAGCCCGGGATTTACGAGAAATCGCGGGTTTTTGTTTGCCGGCGATTAAACTTCTTTTATTCAGCGTCTCATCAGAAATGAAAACATTTTTGAAAACTACAAGTCTTATTCGTTTTAGTGGTGAAAAAATAATTTAAAAAATCGTTCTGGAAATGAGTTTACTCACAAGGCACTTTCTTTGTATACATTCGACTGTACGGGCCAACCCGGGATTTACGGGAAATCGCGGGTTTTCGTTTGCCGGCGATTAAACCTCTTTCATTAAGCGTCTCATCAAAAATGAAAACATTTTTGAAAATTACAAGTCTCATGCGTTTTAGTGGTAAAAAAATAATTTAAAAAATCGTTCGGGAAATGAGTTTACTCCCTGGGTACTTTCTTTGTATACTTTTGACTATACGGGCCGAGTCCGGGATTTACGGGAAGTCGCGGGTTTTCGTTTGCCGGCCATTAAACTTCTTTTATTCAGCGTCTCATCAAGAATGAAAATATTTTTAAATACTACAAGTCTCATGGGCTTTAGTGGTGAAATAATAATTTAAAAAATCGTTCGGGAAATGAGTTTACACCCTGGGTACTTTCTTTGTATACTTTTGACTATACGGGCCGAGTCCGGGTTTTCGGGAAATCGCAGGTTTTCGTTTGCCGGCGATTAAACTTCTTTTATTGAGCGTCTCATCAAAAATGAAAACATTTTTGAAAACTACAAGTCTCATGGGCTTTCGTGGTGAAATAATAATTTAAAAATTCGTTCGGGAAATGAGTTTACACCCCGGGTACTTTCTTTGTATACTTTTGACTATACGGGCCGAGTCCGGGATTTACGGGAAATCGCAGGTTTTCGTTTGCCCGCGATTAAACTTCTTTTATTCAACGTCTCATCAAAAATGAGAACATTTTTGAAAATTACAAGTCTCATGCGTTTTAGTGGTAAAAAAATAATTTAAAAAATCGTTCGGGAAATGAGTTTACACCCTGGGTACTTTCTTTCTATACTTTTGACTATACGGGCCGAGTCCGGGTTTTCGGGAAATCGCAGGTTTTCGTTTGCCGGCGATTAAACTTCTTTTATTCAGCGTCTCATCAAAAATGAAAACATTTTTGAAAACTACAAGTCTCATGCGTTTTAGTGGTGAAAAAATAAATTAAAAAATCGTTCGGGAAATGAGTTTACTCCCTGGGTACTATCTTTGTATACTTTTGACTATACGGGCCAAGCCCGGGATTTACGAGAAATCGCGGGTTTTCGTTTGCCGGCGATTAAACTTCTTTTATTCAGCGTCTCATCAGAAATGAAAACATTTTTGAAAACTACAAGTCTTATGCGATTTAGTGGTGAAAAAAAAATTTAAAAAATCGTTCGGGAAATGAGTTTACTCCCTGGGTACTTTCTTTGTATACTTTTGACTATACGGGCCGAGTCCGGGATTTACGGGAAGTCGCGGGTTTTCGTTTGCCGGCCATTAAACTTCTTTTATTCAGCGTCTCATCAAAAATGAAAATATTTTTAAATACTACAAGTCTCATGGGCTTTAGTGGTGAAATAATAATTTAAAAAATCGTTCGGGAAATGAGTTTACACCCTGGGTACTTTCTTTGTATACTTTTGACTATACGGGCCGAGTCCGGGTTTTCGGGAAATCGCAGGTTTTCGTTTGCCGGCGATTAAACTTCTTTTATTGAGCGTCTCATCAAAAATGAAAACATTTTTGAAAACTACAAGTCTCATGGGCTTTAGTGGTGAAATAATAATTTAAAAATTCGTTCGGGAAATGAGTTTACACCCCGGGTACTTTCTTTGTATACTTTTGACTATACGGGCCGAGTCCGGGATTTACGGGAAATCGCAGGTTTTCGTTTGCCCGCGATTAAACTTCTTTTATTCAACGTCTCATCAAAAATGAGAACATTTTTGAAAATTACAAGTCTCATGCGTTTTAGTGGTAAAAAAATAATTTAAAAAATCGTTCGGGAAATGAGTTTACTCCCTGGGTACTTTCTTTGTATACTTTTGACTATACGAGCCGAGTCCGGGATTTACGGGAAGTCGCGGGTTTTCGTTTGCCGGCCATTAAACTTCTTTTATTCAGCGTCTCATCAAAAATGAAAATATTTTTAAATACTACAAGTCTCATGGGCTTTAGTGGTGAAATAATAATTTAAAAAATCGTTCGGGAAATGAGTTTACACCCTGGGTACTTTCTTTCTATACTTTGGACTATACGGGCCGAGTCCGGGTTTTCGGGAAATCGCAGGTTTTCGTTTGCTGGCGATTAAACTTCTTTTATTCAGCGTCTCATCAAAAATGAAAACATTTTTGAAAACTACAAGTCTCATGCGTTTTAGTGGTGAAAAAATAAATTAAAAAATCGTTCGGGAAATGAGTTTACTCCCTGGGTACTATCTTTGTATACTTTTGACTATACGGGCCAAGCCCGGGATTTACGAGAAATCGCGGGTTTTTGTTTGCCGGCGATTAAACTTCTTTTATTCAGCGTCTCATCAGAAATGAAAACATTTTTGAAAACTACAAGTCTTATTCGTTTTAGTGGTGAAAAAATAATTTAAAAAATCGTTCTGGAATTGAGTTTACTCACAGGGCACTTTCTTTGTATACATTCGACTATACGGGCCAACCCGGGATTTACGGGAAATCGCGGGTTTTCGTTTGCCGGCGATTAAACCTCTTTCATTAAGCGTCTCATCAAAAATGAAAACATTTTTGAAAACTACAAGTCTCATGCGATTTAGTGGTGAAAAAAAAATTTAAAAAATCGTTCGGGAAATGAGTTTACTCCCTGGGTACTTTCTTTGTATACTTTTGACTATACGGGCCGAGTCCGGGATTTACGGGAAGTCGCGGGTTTTCGTTTGCCGGCCATTAAAATTCTTTTATTCAGCGTCTCATCAAAAATGAAAATATTTTTAAATACTACAAGTCTCATGGGCTTTAGTGGTGAAATAATAATTTAAAAAATCGTTCGGGAAATGAGTTTACACCCTGGGTACTTTCTTTGTATACTTTTGACTATACGGGCCGAGTCCGGGTTTTCGGGAAATCGCAGGTTTTCGTTTGCCGGCGATTAAACTTCTTTTATTCAGCGTCTCATCAAAAATGAAAACATTTTTGAAAACTACAAGTCTCATGCGTTTTAGTGGTGAAAAAATAATTTAAAAAATCGTTCTGGAAATGAGTTTAATCACAGGGTACTTTCTTTGTATACATTCGACTATACGGGCCAACCCGGGATTTACGGGAAATCGCGGGTTTTCGTTTGCCGGCGATTAAACCTCTTTCATTAATCGTCTCATCAAAAATGAAAACATTTTTGAAAACTACAAGTCTCATGCGATTTAGTGGTGAAAAAAAAATTTAAAAAATCGTTCGGGAAATGAGCTTACCTTCTGGGTACTTTCTTTGTATACATTCGACTATACGGCCAAGCCCGGGATTTACGGGAAATCGCGGGATTTCGTTTGCCGGTGATTAAACCTCTTTTATTAAGCGTCTCATCAAAAATGAAAACATTTTTGAAAACTGCAAGTCTCATGCGTTTTAGTGGTGAAAAGATAATTTAAAAACTCGTTTGGGAAATGAGTTTACTCCCTGGGTACTTTCTTTGTATACTTTTGATTATACGGGCCGAGTCCGGGATTCACGGGAAGTCGCGGGTTTTCGTTTGCCGGCAATTAAACTTCTTTTATTCAGCGTCTCATCAAAAGTGAAAACATTTTTAAAAACTACAAGTCTCATGGGCTTTAGTGGTGAAATAATAATTTAAAAAATCGTTCGGCAAATGAGTTTACACCCCGGGTACTTTCTTTGTATACTTTTGACTATACGGGCCGAGTCCGGGATTTACGGGAAATCGCAGGTTTTCGTTTGCCAGCGATTAAACTTCTTTTATTCAACGTCTCATCAAAAATGAAAACTTTTTTGAAAATTACAAGTCTCATGCGTTTTAGTGGTAAAAAAATAATTTAAAAAATCGTTCGGGAAATGAGTTTACTCCCTGGGTACTTTCTTTGTATACTTTTGAATATACGGGCCGAGTCCGGGATTTACGGGAATTCGCGGGTTTTCGTTTGCCGGCCATTAAACTTCTTTTATTCAGCGACTCATCAAAAATGAAAATCTTTTTAAATACTACAAGTCTCATGGGCTTTAGTGGTGAAAAAAAAATTTAAAAAATCGTTCGGGAAATGAGTTTACACCCTGGGTACTCTCTTTGTATACTTTTGACTATACGGGCCGAGTCCGGGATTTATGGGAAATCGCAGGTTTTCGTTTGCCGGCGATTAAACTTCTTTTATTCAGCGTCTCATCAAAAACGAAAACATTTTTGAAAACTACAAGTCTCATGCGTTTTAGTGGTGAAAAAATAATTTAAAAATTCGTTAGGGAAATGAGTTTACTCACTGGGTACTTTCCTTGTATACTTTTAACTATACGGGCCGAGTCCGGGATTTACGGGAAATCGCGGGTTTTCGTTTGTCGGCGATTAAACATCTTTTATTCAGCGTCTCATCAAAAATGAAAACATATTTAAAAACTACAAGTCTCATGGGCTTTAGTGGTGAAATAATAATTTAAAAAATCGTTTGGGAAATGAGTTTACTCCCTGGGTACTTTCTTTGTATACTTTTGACTATACGGGCCGAGTCCAGGATTTACGGGAAACCGCAGGTTTTCGTTTGCCGGCGATTAAACTTCCTTTATTTAGCGTCTCATCAAAAATGAAAACATTTTTAAAAACTACAAGTCTCATGCGTTTTAGTGGTGAAAAAGTAATTTAAAAAATAGTTCGGGAAATGAGTTTACTCCCTGGGTACTTTCTTTGTATACTTTTGACTATACAGGCCGAGTCGGGATTTACGGGAAATCGCAGGTTCTCGTTTGCCGGCGATTAAACTGCTTTTATTCAGCGTCTCATCAAAAATGAAAACATTTTTGAAAACTACAAGTCTCATGCGTTTTAGTGGTGAAAAAATAATTTAAAAAATCGTTTGGGAAATGAGTTTACTCCCTGGGTACTTTCTTTGTATACTTTTGACTATACGGGCCGAGTCCAGGATTTACGGGAAACCGCAGGTTTTCGTTTGCCGGCGATTAAACTTCCTTTATTTAGCGTCTCATCAAAAATGAAAACATTTTTAAAAACTACAAGTCTCATGCGTTTTAGTGGTGAAAAAGTAATTTAAAAAATAGTTCGGGAAATGAGTTTACTCCCTGGGTACTTTCTTTGTATACTTTTGACTATACAGGCCGAGTCGGGATTTACGGGAAATCGCAGGTTCTCGTTTGCCGGCGATTAAACTGCTTTTATTCAGCGTCTCATCAAAAATGAAAACATTTTTGAAAACTACAAGTCTCATGCGTTTTAGTGGTGAAAAAATAATTTAAAAAATCGTTCAGGAAATGAGTTTACTCCCTGGGTACTTTCTTTGTATACTTTTGACTATACGGGCCGAGTCCGGGATTTACGAGAAATCGCAGTTTTTCGTTTCCCGGCGATTAAACTTCTTTTATTCAGCGTCTCATCAAAAATGAAAACATTTTTGAAAACTACAAGTCTCATGCATTGTAGTGGTGAAAAAATAATTTAAAAAATCGTTCGGGAAATGAGTTTACACCCTGGGTACTTTCTTTGTATACTTTTGACTATACGGGCCGAGTCCGGGATTTACGGGAAATCGCAGGTCTTCGTTTCCCGGCGATTAAACTTCTTTTATTCAGCGTCTCATCAAAAATGAAAACATTTTTAAAAACTACAAGTCTCATGCGTTGTAGTGGTGAAAAAATATTTTAAAAAATCGTTCGGGAAATGAGTTTACTCACTGGGTACTTTCCTTGTATACTTTTGACTATACGGGCCAAGTCCGGGATTTACGGGAAATCGCGGGTTTTCGTTTGCCGGCGATTAAACTTCCTTTATTCAGCGTCTCATCAAAAATGAAAACATTTTGAAAAACTACAAGTCTCATGGGCTTTAGTGGTGAAAAAATAATTTAAAAAATCGTTCGGGAAATGAGTTTACACCCTGGGTACTTTCCTTGTATACTTTTGACTATACGGGCCGAGTCCGGGATTTACGGGAAATCGCAGGTTTTCGTTTGCCGGCGATTAAACTTCTTTTATTCAGCGTCTCATCAAAAATGAAAACATTTTTGAAAACTACAAGTCTCATGCGTTTTAGTGGTGAAAAAATAATTTAAAAAATCGTTCGGGAAAAGAGTTTACACCCTGGGTACTTTCTTTGTATACATTCGACTATACGGGCCAACCCGGGATTTACGGGAAATCGCGGGTTTTCGTTTGCCGGCGATTAAACCTCTTTCATTAAGCGTCTCATCAAAAATGAAAACATTTTTGAAAACTACAAGTCTCATGTGATTTAGTGGTGAAAAAAAAAATTAAAAAATCGTTCGGGAAATGAGTTTACTCCCTGGGTACTTTCTTTGTATACTTTTGACTATACGGGCCGAGTCCGGGATTTACGGGAAGTCGCGGGTTTTCGTATGCCGGCGATTAAACTTCTTTTATTCAGCGTCTCATCAAAAATGAAAACATTTTTGAAAACTACAAGTCTCATGCGTTTTAGTGGTGAAAAAATAAATTAAAAAATCGTTCGGGAAATGAGTTTACTCCCTGGGTACTATCTTTGTATACTATTGACTATACGGGCCAAGCCCGGGATTTACGGGAAATCGCGGGTTTTCGTTTGCCGGCGATTAAACTTCTTTTATTCAGCGTCTCATCAGAAATGAAAACATTTTTGAAAACTACAAGTCTTATGCGTTTTAGTGGTGAAAAATAATTTAAAAAATCGTTCTGGAAATGAGTTTAATCACAGGGTACTTTCTTTGTATACATTCGACTATACGGGCCAACCCGGGATTTACGGGAAATCGCGGGTTTTCGTTTGCCGGCGATTAAACCTCTTTCATTAATCGTCTCATCAAAAATGAAAACATTTTTGAAAACTACAAGTCTCATGCGATTTAGTGGTGAAAAAAAAATTTAAAAAATCGTTCGGGAAATGAGCTTACCTTCTGGGTACTTTCTTTGTATACATTCGACTATACGGCCAAGCCCGGGATTTACGGGAAATCGCGGGATTTCGTTTGCCGGTGATTAAACCTCTTTTATTAAGCGTCTCATCAAAAATGAAAACATTTTTAAAAACTGCAAGTCTCATGCGTTTTAGTGGTGAAAAGATAATTTAAAAACTCGTTTGGGAAATGAGTTTACTCCCTGGGTACTTTCTTTGTATACTTTTGATTATACGGGCCGAGTCCGGGATTCACGGGAAGTCGCGGGTTTTCGTTTGCCGGCAATTAAACTTCTTTTATTCAGCGTCTCATCAAAAATGAAAACATTTTTAAAAACTACAAGTCTCATGGGCTTTAGTGGTGAAATAATAATTTAAAAAATCGTTCGGGAAATGAGTTTACACCCCGGGTACTTTCTTTGTATACTTTTGACTATACGGGCCGAGTCCGGGATTTACGGGAAATCGCAGGTTTTCGTTTGCCAGCGATTAAACTTCTTTTATTCAACGTCTCATCAAAAATGAAAACTTTTTTGAAAATTACAAGTCTCATGCGTTTTAGTGGTAAAAAAATAATTTAAAAAATCGTTCGGGAAATGAGTTTACTCCCTGGGTACTTTCTTTGTATACTTTTGAATATACGGGCCGAGTCCGGGATTTACGGGAATTCGCGGGTTTTCGTTTGCCGGCCATTAAACTTCTTTTATTCAGCGACTCATCAAAAATGAAAATATTTTTAAATACTACAAGTCTCATGGGCTTTAGTGGTGAAAAAAAAATTTAAAAAATCGTTCGGGAAATGAGTTTACACCCTGGGTACTCTCTTTGTATACTTTTGACTATACGGGCCGAGTCCGGGATTTATGGGAAATCGCAGGTTTTCGTTTGCCGGCGATTAAACTTCTTTTATTCAGCGTCTCATCAAAAACGAAAACATTTTTGAAAACTACAAGTCTCATGCGTTTTAGTGGTGAAAAAATAATTTAAAAATTCGTTAGGGAAATGAGTTTACTCACTGGGTACTTTCCTTGTATACTTTTAACTATACGGGCCGAGTCCGGGATTTACGGGAAATCGCGGGTTTTCGTTTGTCGGCGATTAAACATCTTTTATTCAGCGTCTCATCAAAAATGAAAACATATTTAAAAACTACAAGTCTCATGGGCTTTAGTGGTGAAATAATAATTTAAAAAATCGTTTGGGAAATGAGTTTACTCCCTGGGTACTTTCTTTGTATACTTTTGACTATACGGGCCGAGTCCAGGATTTACGGGAAACCGCAGGTTTTCGTTTGCCGGCGATTAAACTTCCTTTATTTAGCGTCTCATCAAAAATGAAAACATTTTTAAAAACTACAAGTCTCATGCGTTTTAGTGGTGAAAAAGTAATTTAAAAAATAGTTCGGGAAATGAGTTTACTCCCTGGGTACTTTCTTTGTATACTTTTGACTATACAGGCCGAGTCGGGATTTACGGGAAATCGCAGGTTCTCGTTTGCCGGCGATTAAACTGCTTTTATTCAGCGTCTCATCAAAAATGAAAACATTTTTGAAAACTACAAGTCTCATGCGTTTTAGTGGTGAAAAAATAATTTAAAAAATCGTTCGGGAAATGAGTTTACTCCCTGGGTACTTTCTTTGTATACTTTTGACTATACGTGCCAAGCCGGGATTTACGGGAAATCGCGGGTTTTCGTTTGCCGGCGATTAAACTTCTTTTATTCAGCGTTTCATCAAAAATGAAAACATTTTTAAAAACTACAAGTCTTATGCGTTTTAGTGGTGAAATAATAATTTAAAAAATCGTTTGGGAAATGAGTTTACTCCCTGGGTACTTTCTTTGGATACTTTTGACTATACGGGCCGAGTCCGGGATTTACGAGAAATCGCAGTTTTTCGTTTCCCGGCGATTAAACTTCTTTTATTCAGCGTCTCATCAAAAATGAAAACATTTTTGAAAACTACAAGTCTCATGCATTGTAGTGGTGAAAAAATAATTTAAAAAATCGTTCGGGAAATGAGTTTACACCCTGGGTACTTTCTTTGTATACTTTTGACTATACGGGCCGAGTCCGGGATTTACGGGAAATCGCAGGTTTTCGTTTCCCGGCGATTAAACTTCTTTTATTCAGCGTCTCATCAAAAATGAAAACATTTTTAAAAACTACAAGTCTCATGCGTTGTAGTGGTGAAAAAATATTTTAAAAAATCGTTCGGGAAATGAGTTTACTCACTGGGTACTTTCCTTGTATACTTTTGACTATACGGGCCAAGTCCGGGATTTACGGGAAATCGCGGGTTTTCGTTTGCCGGCGATTAAACTTCTTTTATTCAGCGTCTCATCAAAAATGAAAACATTTTTGAAAACTACAAGTCTCATGCGTTTTAGTGGTGAAAAAATAATTTAAAAACTCGTTCGGGAAAAGAGTTTACACCCTGGGTACTTTCTTTGTATACATTCGACTATACGGGCCAACCCGGGATTTACGGGAAATCGCGGGTTTTCGTTTGCCGGCGATTAAACCTCTTTCATTAAGCGTCTCATCAAAAATGAAAACATTTTTGAAAACTACAAGTCTCATGTGATTTAGTGGTGAAAAAAAAAATTAAAAAATCGTTCGGGAAATGAGTTTACTCCCTGGGTACTTTCTTTGTATACTTTTGACTATACGGGCCGAGTCCGGGATTTACGGGAAGTCGCGGGTTTTCGTTTGCCGGCGATTAAACTTCTTTTATTCAGCGTTTCATCAAAAATGAAAACATTTTTAAAAACTACAAGTCTTATGCGCTTTAGTGGTGAAATAATAATTTAAAAAATCGTTTGGGAAATGAGTTTACTCCCTGGGTACTTTCTTTGGATACTTTTGACTATACGGGCCGAGTCCGGGATTTACGAGAAATCGCAGTTTTTCGTTTCCCGGCGATTAAACTTCTTTTATTCAGCGTCTCATCAAAAATGAAAACATTTTTGAAAACTACAAGTCTCATGCGTTGTAGTGGTGAAAAAATAATTTAAAAAATCGTTCGGGAAATGAGTTTACACCCTGGGTACTTTCTTTGTATACTTTTGACTATACGGGCCGAGTCCGGGATTTACGGGAAATCGCGGGTTTTCGTTTGCCGGCGATTAAACTTCCTTTATTCAGCGTCTCATCAAAAATGAAAACATTTTGAAAAACTACAAGTCTCATGGGCTTTAGTGGTGAAAAAATAATTTAAAAAATCGTTCGGGAAATGAGTTTACACCCTGGGTACTTTCCTTGTATACTTTTGACTATACGGGCCGAGTCCGGGATTTACGGGAAATCGCAGGTTTTCCTTTGCCGGCGATTAAACTTCTTTTATTCAGCGTTTCATCAAAAATGAAAACATTTTTAAAAACTACAAGTCTTATGCGCTTTAGTGGTGAAATAATAATTTAAAAAATCGTTTGGGAAATGAGTTTACTCCCTGGGTACTTTCTTTGGATACTTTTGACTATACGGGCCGAGTCCGGGATTTACGAGAAATCGCAGTTTTTCGTTTCCCGGCGATTAAACTTCTTTTATTCAGCGTCTCATCAAAAATGAAAACATTTTTGAAAACTACAAGTCTCATGCGTTGTAGTGGTGAAAAAATAATTTAAAAAATCGTTCGGGAAATGAGTTTACACCCTGGGTACTTTCTTTGTATACTTTTGACTATACGGGCCGAGTCCGGGATTTACGGGAAATCGCGGGTTTTCGTTTGCCGGCGATTAAACTTCCTTTATTCAGCGTCTCATCAAAAATGAAAACATTTTGAAAAACTACAAGTCTCATGGGCTTTAGTGGTGAAAAAATAATTTAAAAAATCGTTCGGGAAATGAGTTTACACCCTGGGTACTTTCCTTGTATACTTTTGACTATACGGGCCGAGTCCGGGATTTACGGGAAATCGCAGGTTTTCGTTTGCCGGCGATTAAACTTCTTTTATTCAGCGTCTCATCAAAAATGAAAACATTTTTGAAAACTACAAGTCTCATGCGTTTTAGTGGTGAAAAAATAATTTAAAAAATCGTTCGGGAAAAGAGTTTACACCCTGGGTACTTTCTTTGTATACATTCGACTATACGGGCCAACCCGGGATTTACGGGAAATCGCGGGTTTTCTTTTGCCGGCGATTAAACCTCTTTCATTAAGCGTCTCATCAAAAATGAAAACATTTTTGAAAACTACAAGTCTCATGCGATTTAGTGGTGAAAAAAAAAATTAAAAAATCGTTCTGGAAATGAGTTTACTCCCTGGGTACTTTCTTTGTATA
Organism: Hydractinia symbiolongicarpus; assembly: GCF_029227915.1. Lineage (NCBI taxonomy): Eukaryota > Metazoa > Cnidaria > Hydrozoa > Anthoathecata > Hydractiniidae > Hydractinia > Hydractinia symbiolongicarpus. The sequence continues at coordinate 676,720 of NC_079875.1, read as the reverse complement.
CTTTTGACTATACGGGCCGAGTCCGGGATTTACGGGAAGTCGCGGGTTTTCGTTTGCCGGCCATTAAACTTCTTTTATTCAGCGTCTCATCAAAAATGAAAATATTTTTAAATACTACAAGTCTCATGGGCTTTAGTGGTGAAATAATAATTTAAAAAATCGTTCGGGAAATGAGTTTACTCCCTGGGTACTTTCTTTGTATACTTTTGACTATACGGGCCGAGTCCGGGTTTTCAGGAAATCGCAGGTTTTCGTTTGCCGGCGATTAAACTTCTTTTATTCAGCGTCTCATCAAAAATGAAAACATTTTTGAAAACTACAAGTCTGATGCGTTTTAGTGGTGAAAAAATAATATAAAAAATCGTTCGGGAAATGAGTTTACTCCCTGGGTACTATCTTTGTATACTTTTGACTATACGGGCCAAGCCCGGGATTTACGGGAAATCGCGGGTTTTCGTTTGCCGGCGATTAAACTTCTTTTATTCAGCGTCTCATCAGAAATGAAAACATTTTTGAAAACTACAAGTCTTATGCGTTTTAGTGGTGAAAAAATAATTTAAAAAATTGTTCTGGAAATGAGTTTACTCACAGGGTACTTTCTTTGTTTTTGAAACATTTTTGAAAACTACAAGTCTCATGCGATTTAGTGGTGAAAAAAAAATTTCAAAAATCGTTCGGGAAATGAGCTTACTTCCTGGGTACTTTTTTTGTATACATTCGACTATACGGCCGAGTCCGGGATTTACGGGAATTCGCGGGTTTTCGTTTGCCGGCCATTAAACTTCTTTTATTCAGCGACTCATCAAAAATGAAAATATTTTTAAATACTACAAGTCTCATGGGCTTTAGTGGTGAAAAAAAAATTTAAAAAATCGTTCGGGAAATGAGTTTACACCCTGGGTACTCTCTTTGTATACTTTTGACTATACGGGCCGAGTCCGGGATTTATGGGAAATCGCAGGTTTTCGTTTGCCGGCGATTAAACTTCTTTTATTCAGCGTCTCATCAAAAACGAAAACATTTTTGAAAACTACAAGTCTCATGCGTTTTAGTGGTGGAAAAATAATTTAAAAATTCGTTAGGGAAATGAGTTTACTCACTGGGTACTTTCCTTGTATACTTTTAACTATACGGGCCGAGTCCGGGATTTACGGGAAATCGCGGGTTTTCGTTTGTCGGCGATTAAACATCTTTTATTCAGCGTCTCATCAAAAATGAAAACATATTTAAAAACTACAAGTCTCATGGGCTTTAGTGGTGAAATAATAATTTAAAAAATCGTTTGGGAAATGAGTTTACTCCCTGGGTACTTTCTTTGTATACTTTTGACTATACAGGCCGAGTCGGGATTTACGGGAAATCGCAGGTTCTCGTTTGCCGGCGATTAAACTGCTTTTATTCAGCGTCTCATCAAAAATGAAAACATTTTTGAAAACTACAAGTCTCATGCGTTTTAGTGGTGAAAAAATAATTTAAAAAATCGTTCGGGAAATGAGTTTACTCCCTGGGTACTTTCTTTGTATACTTTTGACTATACGTGCCAAGCCGGGATTTACGGGAAATCGCGGGTTTTCGTTTGCCGGCGATTAAACTTCTTTTATTCAGCGTTTCATCAAAAATGAAAACATTTGTAAAAACTACAAGTCTTATGCGTTTTAGTGGTGAAATAATAATTTAAAAAATCGTTTGGGAAATGAGTTTACTCCCTGGGTACTTTCTTTGGATACTTTTGACTATACGGGCCGAGTCCGGGATTTACGAGAAATCGCAGTTTTTCGTTTCCCGGCGATTAAACTTCTTTTATTCAGCGTCTCATCAAAAATGAAAACATTTTTGAAAACTACAAGTCTCATGCATTGTAGTGGTGAAAAAATAATTTAAAAAATCGTTCGGGAAATGAGTTTACACCCTGGGTACTTTCTTTGTATACTTTTGATTATACGGGCCGAGTCCGGGATTTACGGGAAATCGCAGGTTTTCGTTTCCCGGCGATTAAACTTCTTTTATTCAGCGTCTCATCAAAAATGAAAACATTTTTAAAAACTACAAGTCTCATGCGTTGTAGTGGTGAAAAAATATTTTAAAAAATCGTTCGGGAAATGAGTTTACTCACTGGGTACTTTCCTTGTATACTTTTGACTATACGGGCCAAGTCCGGGATTTACGGGAAATCGCGGGTTTTCGTTTGCCGGCGATTAAACTTCCTTTATTCAGCGTCTCATCAAAAATGAAAACATTTTGAAAAACTACAAGTCTCATGGGCTTTAGTGGTGAAAAAATAATTTAAAAAATCGTTCGGGAAATGAGTTTACACCCTGGGTACTTTCCTTGTATACTTTTGACTATACGGGCCGAGTCCGGGATTTACGGGAAATCGCAGGTTTTCGTTTGCCGGCGATTAAACTTCTTTTACTCAGCGTCTCATCAAAAATGAAAACATTTTTGAAAACTACAAGTCTCATGCGTTTTAGTGGTGAAAAAATAATTTAAAAACTCGTTCGGGAAAAGAGTTTACACCCTGGGTACTTTCTTTGTATACATTCGACTATACGGGCCAACCCGGGATTTACGGGAAATCGCGGGTTTTCGTTTGCCCGCGATTAAACCTCTTTCATTAAGCGTCTCATCAAAAATGAAAACATTTTTGAAAACTACAAGTCTCATGTGATTTAGTGGTGAAAAAAAAAATTAAAAAATCGTTCGGGAAATGAGTTTACTCCCTGGGTACTTTCTTTGTATACTTTTGACTATACGGGCCGAGTCCGGGATTTACGGGAAGTCGCGGGTTTTCGTTTGCCGGCGATTAAACTTCTTTTATTCAGCGTTTCATCAAAAATGAAAACATTTTTAAAAACTACAAGTCTTATGCGCTTTAGTGGTGAAATAATAATTTAAAAAATCGTTTGGGAAATGAGTTTACTCCCTGGGTACTTTCTTTGGATACTTTTGACTATACGGGCCGAGTCCGGGATTTACGAGAAATCGCAGTTTTTCGTTTCCCGGCGATTAAACTTCTTTTATTCAGCGTCTCATCAAAAATGAAAACATTTTTGAAAACTACAAGTCTCATGCGTTGTAGTGGTGAAAAAATAATTTAAAAAATCGTTCGGGAAATGAGTTTACACCCTGGGTACTTTCTTTGTATACTTTTGACTATACGGGCCGAGTCCGGGATTTACGGGAAATCGCGGGTTTTCGTTTGCCGGCGATTAAACTTCCTTTATTCAGCGTCTCATCAAAAATGAAAACATTTTGAAAAACTACAAGTCTCATGGGCTTTAGTGGTGAAAAAATAATTTAAAAAATCGTTCGGGAAATGAGTTTACACCCTGGGTACTTTCCTTGTATACTTTTGACTATACGGGCCGAGTCCGGGATTTACGGGAAATCGCAGGTTTTCGTTTGCCGGCGATTAAACTTCTTTTATTCAGCGTCTCATCAAAAATGAAAACATTTTTGAAAACTACAAGTCTCATGCGTTTTAGTGGTGAAAAAATAATTTAAAAAATCGTTCGGGAAAAGATTTTACACCCTGGGTACTTTCTTTGTATACATTCGACTATACGGGCCAACCCGGGATTTACGGGAAATCGCGGTTTTCTTTTGCCGGCGATTAAACCTCTTTCATTAAGCGTCTCATCAAAAATGAAAACATTTTTGATAACTACAAGTCTCATGCGATTTAGTGGTGAAAAAAAAAATTAAAAAATCGTTCTGGAAATGAGTTTACTCCCTGGGTACTTTCTTTGTATACTTTTGACTATACGGGCCGAGTCCGGGATTTACGGGAAGTCGCGGGTTTTCGTTTGCCGGCCATTAAACTTCTTTTATTCAGCGTCTCATCAAAAATGAAAATATTTTTAAATACTACAAGTCTCATGGGCTTTAGTGGTGAAATAATAATTTAAAAAATCGTTCGGGAAATGAGTTTACTCCCTGGGTACTTTCTTTGTATACTTTTGACTATACGGGCCGAGTCCGGGTTTTCAGGAAATCGCAGGTTTTCGTTTGCCGGCGATTAAACTTCTTTTATTCAGCGTCTCATCAAAAATGAAAACATTTTTGAAAACTACAAGTCTGATGCGTTTTAGTGGTGAAAAAATAATATAAAAAATCGTTCGGGAAATGAGTTTACTCCCTGGGTACTATCTTTGTATACTTTTGACTATACGGGCCAAGCCCGGGATTTACGGGAAATCGCGGGTTTTCGTTTGCCGGCGATTAAACTTCTTTTATTCAGCGTCTCATCAGAAATGAAAACATTTTTGAAAACTACAAGTCTTATGCGTTTTAGTGGTGAAAAAATAATTTAAAAAATTGTTCTGGAAATGAGTTTACTCACAGGGTACTTTCTTTGTATACATTCGACTATACGGGCCAACCCGGGATTTACGGGAAATCGCGGGTTTTCGTTTGCCGGCGATTAAACCTCTTTCATTCAGCGTCTCATCAAAAATGAAAACATATTTAAAAACTACAAGTCTCATGGGCTTTAGTGGTGAAATAATAATTTAAAAAATCGTTTGGGAAATGAGTTTACTCCCTGGGTACTTTCTTTGTATACTTTTGACTATACGGGCCGAGTCCAGGATTTACGGGAAATCGCAGGTTTTCGTTTGCCGGCGATTAAACTTCCTTTATTTAGCGTCTCATCAAAAATGAAAACATTTTTAAAAACTACAAGTCTTATGCGTTTTAGTGGTGAAAAAATAATTTAAAAAATCGTTCTGGAAATGAGTTTACTCACAGGGTACTTTCTTTGTATACATTCGACTATACGGGCCAACCCGGGATTTACGGGAAATCGCGGGTTTTCGTTTGCCGGCGATTAAACCTCTTTCATTAATCGTCTCATCAAAAATGAAAACATTTTTGAAAACTACAAGTCTCATGCGATTTAGTGGTGAAAAAAAAATTTAAAAAATCGTTCGGGAAATGAGCTTACTTCCTGGGTACTTTCTTTGTATACATTCGACTATACGGGCCAAGCCCGGGATTTACGGGAAATCGCGGGATTTCGTTTGCCGGTGATTAAACCTCTTTTATTAAGCGTCTCATCAAAAATGAAAACATTTTTGAAAACTGCAAGTCTCATGCGTTTTAGTGGTGAAAAGATAATTTAAAAACTCGTTTGGGAAATGAGTTTACTCCCTGGGTACTTTCTTTGTATACTTTTGATTATACGGGCCGAGTCCGGGATTCACGGGAAGTCGCGGGTTTTCGTTTGCCGGCAATTAAACTTCTTTTATTCAGCGTCTCATCAAAAGTGAAAACATTTTTAAAAACTACAAGTCTCATGGGCTTTAGTGGTGAAATAATAATTTAAAAAATCGTTCGGGAAATGAGTTTACACCCCGGGTACTTTCTTTGTATACTTTTGACTATACGGGCCGAGTCCGGGATTTACGGGAAATCGCAGGTTTTCGTTTGCCGGCGATTAAACTTCTTTTATTCAACGTCTCATCAAAAATGAAAACATTTTTGAAAATTACAAGTCTCATGCGTTTTAGTGGTAAAAAAATAATTTAAAAAATCGTTCGGGAAATGAGTTTACTCCCTGGGTACTTTCTTTGTATACTTTTGAATATACGGGCCGAGTCCGGGAGTTACGGGAAGTCGCGGGTTTTCGTTTGCCGGCGATTAAACTTCTTTTATTCAGCGTCTCATCAAAAACGAAAACATTTTTGAAAACTACAAGTCTCATGCGTTTTAGTGGTGAAAAAATAATTTAAAAATTCGTTAGGGAAATGAGTTTACTCACTGGGTACTTTCCTTGTATACTTTTAACTATACGGGCCGAGTCCGGGATTTACGGGAAATCGCGAGTTTTCGTTTGTCGGCGATTAAACATCTTTTATTCAGCGTCTCATCAAAAATGAAAACATATTTAAAAACTACAAGTCTCATGGGCTTTAGTGGTGAAATAATAATTTAAAAAATCGTTTGGGAAATGAGTTTACTCCCTGGGTACTTTCTTTGTATACTTTTGACTATACGGGCCGAGTCCAGGATTTACGGGAAATCGCAGGTTTTCGTTTGCCGGCGATTAAACTTCCTTTATTTAGCGTCTCATCAAAAATGAAAACATTTTTAAAAACTACAAGTCTCATGCGTTTTAGTGGTGAAAAAGTAATTTAAAAAATAGTTCGGAAAATTAGTTTACTCCCTGGGTACTTTCTTTGTATACTTTTGACTATACGGGCCGAGTCGGGATTTACGGGAAATCGCAGGTTCTCGTTTGCCGGCGATTAAACTGCTTTTATTCAGCGTCTCATCAAAAATGAAAACATTTTTGAAAACTACAAGTCTCATGCGTTTTAGTGGTGAAAAAATAATTTAAAAAATCGTTCGGGAAATGAGTTTACTCCCTGGGTACTTTCTTTGTATACTTTTGACTATACGTGCCAAGCCGGGATTTACGGGAAATCGCAGGTTTTCGTTTGCCGGCGATTAAACTTCTTTTATTCAGCGTCTCATCAAAAATGAAAACATTTTTGAAAACTACAAGTCTCATGCGTTTTAGTGGTGAAAAAATAATATAAAAAATTGTTCGGGAAATGAGTTTACACCCCGGGTACTATCTTTGTATACTTTTGACTATACGGGCCAAGCCTGGGATTTACGGGAAATCGCGGGTTTTCGTTTGCCGGCGATTAAACTTCTTTTATTCAGCGTCTCATCAGAAATGAAAACATTTTTGAAAACTACAAGTCTCATGCGTTTTAGTGGTGAAAAAGTAATTTAAAAAATAGTTCGGAAAATTAGTTTACTCCCTGGGTACTTTCTTTGTATACTTTTGACTATACGGGCCGAGTCGGGATTTACGGGAAATCGCAGGTTCTCGTTTGCCGGCGATTAAACTGCTTTTATTCAGCGTCTCATCAAAAATGAAAACATTTTTGAAAACTACAAGTCTCATGCGTTTTAGTGGTGAAAAAATAATTTAAAAAATCGTTCGGGAAATGAGTTTACTCCCTGGGTACTTTCTTTGTATACTTTTGACTATACGTGCCAAGCCGGGATTTACGGGAAATCGCAGGTTTTCGTTTGCCGGCGATTAAACTTCTTTTATTCAGCGTCTCATCAAAAATGAAAACATTTTTGAAAACTACAAGTCTCATGCGTTTTAGTGGTGAAAAAATAATATAAAAAATTGTTCGGGAAATGAGTTTACACCCCGGGTACTATCTTTGTATACTTTTGACTATACGGGCCAAGCCTGGGATTTACGGGAAATCGCGGGTTTTCGTTTGCCGGCGATTAAACTTCTTTTATTCAGCGTCTCATCAGAAATGAAAACATTTTTGAAAACTACAAGTCTTATGCGTTTTAGTGGTGAAAAAATAATTTAAAAAATCGTTCTGGAAATGAGTTTACTCACAGGGTACTTTCTTTGTATACATTCGACTATACGGGCCAACCCGGGATTTACGGGAAATCGCGGGTTTTCGTTTGCCGGCGATTAAACCTCTTTCATTAATCGTCTCATCAAAAATGAAAACATTTTTGAAAACTACAAGTCTCATGCGATTTAGTGGTGAAAAAAAAATTTAAAAAATCGTTCGGGAAATGAGCTTACTTCCTGGGTACTTTCTTTGTATACATTCGACTATACGGGCCAAGCCCGGGATTTACGGGAAATCGCGGGATTTCGTTTGCCGGTGATTAAACCTCTTTTATTAAGCGTCTCATCAAAAATGAAAACATTTTTGAAAACTACAAGTCTCATGCGTTTTAGTGGTGAAAAAATAATATAAAAAATCGTTCGGGAAATGAGTTTACTCCCTGGGTACTATCTTTGTATACTTTTGACTATACGGGCCAAGCCTGGGATTCACGGGAAATCGCGGGTTTTCGTTTGCCGGCGATTAAACTTCTTTTATTAAGCGTCTCATCAGAAATGAAAACATTTTTGAAAACTACAAGTCTTATGCGTTTTAGTGGTGAAAAAATAATTTAAAAAATCGTTCTGGAAATGAGTTTACTCACAGGGTACTTTCTTTGTATACATTCGACTATACGGGCCAACCCGGGATTTACGGGAAATCGCGGGTTTTCGTTTGCCGGCGATTAAACCTCTTTCATTAATCGTCTCATCAAAAATGAAAACATTTTTGAAAACTACAAGTCTCATGCGATTTAGTGGTGAAAAAAAAATTTAAAAAATCGTTCGGGAAATGAGCTTACTTCCTGGGTACTTTCTTTGTATACATTCGACTATACGGGCTAAGCCCGGGATTTACGGGAAATCGCGGGATTTCGTTTGCCGGTGATTAAACCTCTTTTATTAAGCGTCTCATCAAAAATGAAAACATTTTTGAAAACTGCAAGTCTCATGCGTTTTAGTGGTGAAAAGATAATTTAAAAACTCGTTTGGGAAATGAGTTTACTCCCTGGGTACTTTCTTTGTATACTTTTGATTATACGGGCCGAGTCCGGGATTCACGGGAAGTCGCGGGTTTTCGTTTGCCGGCAATTAAACTTCTTTTATTCAGCGTCTCATCAAAAATGAAAACATTTTTAAAAACTACAAGTCTCATGGGCTTTAGTGGTAAAATAATAATTTAAAAAATCGTTCGGGAAATGAGCTTACTTCCTGGGTACTTTCTTTGTATACATTCGACTATACGGGCCAAGCCCGGGATTTACGGGAAATCGCGGGATTTCGTTTGCCGGTGATTAAACCTCTTTTATTAAGCGTCTCATCAAAAATGAAAACATTTTTGAAAACTGCAAGTCTCATGCGTTTTAGTGGTGAAAAAGTAATTTAAAAAATAGTTCGGAAAATTAGTTTACTCCCTGGGTACTTTCTTTGTATACTTTTGACTATACGGGCCGAGTCGGGATTTACGGGAAATCGCAGGTTCTCGTTTGCCGGCGATTAAACTGCTTTTATTCAGCGTCTCATCAAAAATGAAAACATTTTTGAAAACTACAAGTCTCATGCGTTTTAGTGGTGAAAAAATAATTTAAAAAATCGTTCGGGAAATGAGTTTACTCCCTGGGTACTTTCTTTGTATACTTTTGACTATACGTGCCAAGCCGGGATTTACGGGAAATCGCAGGTTTTCGTTTGCCGGCGATTAAACTTCTTTTTTTCAGCGTCTCATCAAAAATAAAAACATTTTTGAAAACTACAAGTCTCATGCGTTTTAGTGGTGAAAAAATAATATAAAAAATCGTTCGGGAAATGAGTTTACTCCCTGGGTACTATCTTTGTATACTTTTGACTATACGGGCCAAGCCTGGGATTTACGGGAAATCGCGGGTTTTCGTTTGCCGGCGATTAAACTTCTTTTATTCAGCGTCTCATCAGAAATGAAAACATTTTTGAAAACTACAAGTCTTATGCGTTTTAGTGGTGAAAAAATAATTTAAAAAATCGTTCTGGAAATGAGTTTACTCACAGGGTACTTTCTTTGTATACATTCGACTATACGGGCCAACCCGGGATTTACGGGAAATCGCGGGTTTTCGTTTGCCGGCGATTAAACCTCTTTCATTAATCGTCTCATCAAAAATGAAAACATTTTTGAAAACTACAAGTCTCATGCGATTTAGTGGTGAAAAAAAAATTTAAAAAATCGTTCGGGAAATGAGCTTACTTCCTGGGTACTTTCTTTGTATACATTCGACTATACGGGCCAAGCCCGGGATTTACGGGAAATCGCGGGATTTCGTTTGCCGGTGATTAAACCTCTTTTATTAAGCGTCTCATCAAAAATGAAAACATTTTTGAAAACTGCAAGTCTCATGCGTTTTAGTGGTGAAAAGATAATTTAAAAACTCGTTTGGGAAATGAGTTTACTCCCTGGGTACTTTCTTTGTATACTTTTGATTATACGGGCCGAGTCCGGGATTCACGGGAAGTCGCGGGTTTTCGTTTGCCGGCAATTAAACTTCTTTTATTCAGCGTCTCATCAAAAATGAAAACATTTTTAAAAACTACAAGTCTCATGGGCTTTAGTGGTAAAATAATAATTTAAAAAATCGTTCGGGAAATGAGCTTACTTCCTGGGTACTTTCTTTGTATACATTCGACTATACGGGCCAAGCCCGGGATTTACGGGAAATCGCGGGATTTCGTTTGCCGGTGATTAAACCTCTTTTATTAAGCGTCTCATCAAAAATGAAAACATTTTTGAAAACTGCAAGTCTCATGCGTTTTAGTGGTGAAAAAGTAATTTAAAAAATAGTTCGGAAAATTAGTTTACTCCCTGGGTACTTTCTTTGTATACTTTTGACTATACGGGCCGAGTCGGGATTTACGGGAAATCGCAGGTTCTCGTTTGCCGGCGATTAAACTGCTTTTATTCAGCGTCTCATCAAAAATGAAAACATTTTTGAAAACTACAAGTCTCATGCGTTTTAGTGGTGAAAAAATAATTTAAAAAATCGTTCGGGAAATGAGTTTACTCCCTGGGTACTTTCTTTGTATACTTTTGACTATACGTGCCAAGCCGGGATTTACGGGAAATCGCAGGTTTTCGTTTGCCGGCGATTAAACTTCTTTTTTTCAGCGTCTCATCAAAAATGAAAACATTTTTGAAAACTACAAGTCTCATGCGTTTTAGTGGTGAAAAAATAATATAAAAAATCGTTCTGGAAATGAGTTTACTCACAGGGTACTTTCTTTGTATACATTCGACTATACGGGCCAAGCCCGGGATTTACGGGAAATCGCGGGATTTCGTTTGCCGGTGATTAAACCTCTTTTATTAAGCGTCTCATCAAAAATGAAAACATTTTTGAAAACTACAAGTCTCATGCGTTTTAGTGGTAAAAAAATAATATAAAAAATCGTTCGGGAAATGAGTTTACTCCCTGGGTACTATCTTTGTATACTTTTGACTATACGGGCCAAGCCTGGGATTTACGGGAAATCGCGGGTTTTCGTTTGCCGGCGATTAAACTTCTTTTATTCAGCGTCTCATCAGAAATGAAAACATTTTTGAAAACTACAAGTCTTATGCGTTTTAGTGGTGAAAAAATAATTTAAAAAATCGTTCTGGAAATGAGTTTACTCACAGGGTACTTTCTTTGTATACATTCGACTATACGGGCCAACCCGGGATTTACGGGAAATCGCGGGTTTTCGTTTGCCGGCGATTAAACCTCTTTCATTAATCGTCTCATCAAAAATGAAAACATTTTTGAAAACTACAAGTCTCATGCGATTTAGTGGTGAAAAAAAAATTTAAAAAATCGTTCGGGAAATGAGCTTACTTCCTGGGTACTTTCTTTGTATACATTCGACTATACGGGCCAAGCCCGGGATTTACGGGAAATCGCGGGATTTCGTTTGCCGGTGATTAAACCTCTTTTATTAAGCGTCTCATCAAAAATAAAAACATTTTTGAAAACTGCAAGTCTCATGCGTTTTAGTGGTGAAAAGATAATTTAAAAACTCGTTTGGGAAATGAGTTTACTCCCTGGGTACTTTCTTTGTATACTTTTGATTATACGGGCCGAGTCCGGGATTCACGGGAAGTCGCGGGTTTTCGTTTGCCGGCAATTAAACTTCTTTTATTCAGCGTCTCATCAAAAATGAAAACATTTTTAAAAACTACAAGTCTCATGGGCTTTAGTGGTAAAATAATAATTTAAAAAATCGTTCGGGAAATGAGTTTACACCCCGGGTACTTTCTTTGTATACTTTTGACTATACGGGCCGAGTCCGGGATTTACGGGAAATCGCAGGTTTTCGTTTGCCGGCGATTAAACTTCTTTTATTCAACGTCTCATCAAAAATGAGAACATATTTGAAAATTACAAGTCTCATGCGTTTTAGTGGTAAAAAAATAATTTAAAAAATCGTTCGGGAAATGAGTTTACTCCCTGGGTACTTTCTTTGTATACTTTTGAATATACGGGCCGAGTCCGGGATTTACGGGAAGTCGCGGGTTTTCGTTTGCCGGCCATTGAACTTCTTTTATTCAGCGACTCATCAAAAATGAAAATATTTTTAAATACTACAAGTCTCATGGGCTTTAGTGGTGAAATAATAATTTAAAAAATCGTTCGGGAAATGAGTTTACACCCTGGGTACTTTCTTTGTATACTTTTGACTATACGAGCCGAGTCCGGGTTTTCGGGAAATCGCAGGTTTTCGTTTGCCGGCGATTAAACTTCTTTTATTCAGCGTCTCATCAAAAATGAAAACATTTTTGAAAACTACAAGTCTCATGGGCTTTAGTGGTGAAATAATAATTTAAAAAATCGTTTGGGAAATGAGTTTACTCCCTGGGTACTTTCTTTGTATACTTTTGACTATACGGGCCGAGTCCAGGATTTACGGGAAATCGCAGGTTTTCGTTTGCCGGCGATTAAACTTCCTTCATTTAGCGTCTCATCAAAAATGAAAACATTTTTAAAAACTACAAGTCTCATGCGTTTTAGTGGTGAAAAAGTAATTTAAAAAATAGTTCGGGAAATGAGTTTACTCCCTGGGTACTTTCTTTGTATACTTTTGACTATACGGGCCGAGTCGGGATTTACGGGAAATCGCAGGTTCTCGTTTGCCGGCGATTAAACTGCTTTTATTCAGCGTCTCATCAAAAATGAAAACATTTTTGAAAACTACAAGTCTCATGCGTTTTAGTGGTGAAAAAATAATTTAAAAAATCGTTCGGGAAATGAGTTTACTCCCTGGGTACTTTCTTTGTATACTTTTGACTATACGTGCCAAGCCGGGATTTACGGGAAATCGCGGGTTTTCGTTTGCCGGCGATTAAACTTCTTTTATTCAGCGTCTCATCAAAAACGAAAACATTTTTGAAAACTACAAGTCTCATGCGTTGTAGTGGTGAAAAAATAATTTAAAAAATCGTTCGGGAAATGAGTTTACACCCTGGGTACTTTCTTTGTATACTTTTGACTATACGGGCCGAGTCCGGGATTTACGGGAAGTCGCGGGTTTTCGTTTGCCGGCCATTGAACTTCTTTTATTCAGCGACTCATCAAAAATGAAAATATTTTTAAATACTACAAGTCTCATGGGCTTTAGTGGTGAAATAATAATTTAAAAAATCGTTCGGGAAATGAGTTTACACCCTGGGTACTTTCTTTGTATACTTTTGACTATACGAGCCGAGTCCGGGTTTTCGGGAAATCGCAGGTTTTCGTTTGCCGGCGATTAAACTTCTTTTATTCAGCGTCTCATCAAAAATGAAAACATTTTTGAAAACTACATGTCTCATGCGTTTTAGTGGTGAAAAAATAATTTAAAAAATCGTTCGGGAAATGAGTTTACACCCTGGGTACTCTCTTTGTATACTTTTGACTATACGGGCCGAGTCCGGGATTTACGGGAAATCGCAGGTTTTCGTTTGCCGGCGATTAAACTTCTTTTATTCAGCGTCTCATCAAAAACGATAGCATTTTTGAAAACTACAAGTCTCATGCGTTTTAGTGGTGAAAAAGTAATTTAAAAAATAGTTCGGGAAATGAGTTTACTCCCTGGGTACTTTCTTTGTGTACTTTTGACTATACGGGCCGAGTCAGGATTTACGGGAAATCGCAGGTTCTCGTTTGCCGGCGATTAAACTGCTTTTATTCAGCGTCTCATCAAAAATGAAAACATTTTTGAAAACTACAAGTCTCATGCGTTTTAGTGGTGAAAAAATAATTTAAAAAATCGTTCGGGAAATGAGTTTACTCCCTGGGTACTTTCTTTGTGTACTTTTGACTATACGTGCCAAGCCGGGATTTACGGGAAATCGCGGGTTTTCGTTTGCCGGCGATTAAACTTCTTTTATTCAGTGTCTCTTCAAAAATGAAAACATTTTTAAAAACTACAAGTCTTATGCGTTTTAGTGGTGAAATAATAATTTAAAAAATCGTTTGGGAAATGAATTTACTCCCTGGGTACTTTCTTTGGATACTTTTGACTATACGGGCCGAGTCCGGGATTTACGGGAAATCGCAGGTTTTCGTTTCCCGGCGATTAAACTTCTTTTATTCAGCGTCTCATCAAAAATGAAAACATTTTTGAAAACTACAAGTCTCATGCGTTGTAGTGGTGAAAAAATAATTTAAAAAATCGTTCGGGAAATGAGTTTACACCCTGGGTACTTTCTTTGTATACTTTTGACTATACGGGCCGAGTCCGGGATTTACGGGAAGTCGCGGGTTTTCGTTTGCCGGCCATTGAACTGCTTTTATTCAGCGTCTCATCAAAAATGAAAACATTTTTGAAAACTACAAGTCTCATGCGTTTTAGTGGTGAAAAAATAATTTAAAAAATCGTTCGGGAAATGAGTTTACTCCCTGGGTACTTTCTTTGTATACTTTTGACTATACGTGCCAAGCCGGGATTTACGGGAAATCGCGGGTTTTCGTTTGCCGGCGATTAAACTTCTTTTATTCAGTGTCTCTTCAAAAATGAAAACATTTTTAAAAACTACAAGTCTTATGCGTTTTAGTGGTGAAATAATAATTTAAAAAATCGTTTGGGAAATGAGTTTACTCCCTGGGTACTTTCTTTGGATACTTTTGACTATACGGGCCGAGTCCGGGATTTACGGGAAATCGCAGGTTTTCGTTTCCCGGCGATTTAACTTCTTTTATTCAGCGTCTCATCAAAAATGAAAACATTTTTGAAAACTACAAGTCTCATGCGTTGTAGTGGTGAAAAAATAATTTAAAAAATCGTTCGGGAAATGAGTTTACACCCTGGGTACTTTCTTTGTATACTTTTGACTATACGGGCCGAGTCCGGGATTTACGGGAAATCGCAGGTTTTCGTTTCCCGGCGATTAAACTTCTTTTATTCAGCGTCTCATCAAAAATGAAAACATTTTTGAAAACTACAAGTCTCATGCGTTGTAGTGGTGAAAAAATATTTTAAAAAATCGTTCGGGAAACGAGTTTACTCACTGGGTACTTTCCTTGTAAACTTTTGATTATACGGGCCAAGTCCGGGATTTACGGGAAATCGCGGGTTTTCGTTTGCCGGCGATTAAACTTCCTTTATTCAGCGTCTCATCAAAAATGAAAACATTTTGAAAAACTACAAGTCTCATGGGCTTTAGTGGTGAAAAAATAATTTAAAAAATCGTTCGGGAAATGAGTTTACACCCTGGGTACTTTCCTTGTATACTTTTGACTATACGGGCCGAGTCCGGGATTTACGGGAAATCGCAGGTTTTCGTTTGCCGGCGATTAAACTTCTTTTATTCAGCGTCTCATCAAAAATGAAAACATTTTTGAAAACTACAAGTCTCATGCGTTTTAGTGGTGAAAAAATAATTTAAAAAATCGTTCGGGAAATGAGTTTACACCCTGGGTACTTTCTTTGTATACTTTTGACTATACGGGCCGAGTCCGGGATTTACGAGAAATCGCAGGTTTTCGTTTGCCGGCGATTAAACCACTTTCATTAAGCGTCTCATCAAAAATGAAAACATTTTTGAAAACTACAAGTCTCATGCGTTTTAGTGGTGAAAAAATAATTTAAAAAATCGTTCGGGAAATGAGTTTACACCCTGGGTACTTTCTTTGTATACTTTTGACTATACGGGCCGAGTCCGGGATTTACGGGAAATCGCAGGTTTTCGTTTGCCGGCGATTAAACCACTTTCATTAAGCGTCTCATCAAAAATGAAAAGATTTCTGAAAACTACAAGTCTCATGCGTTTTAGTGGTGAAAAAATAATTTAAAGAATCGTTCGGGAAATGAGTTTACTCCCTGGGTACTTTCTTTGTATACTTTTGACTATACGGGCCAAGTCCGGGATTTACGGGAAATCGCGGGTTTTCGTTTGCCGGCGATTAAACTTCTTTTATTCAGCGTTTCATCAAAAATGAAAACATTTTGAAAAACTACAAGTCTCATGGGCTTTAGTGGTGAAAAAAAAAATTAAAAAATCGTTCGGGAAATGAGTTTACACCCTGGGTACTTTCCTTGTATACTTTTGACTATACGGGCCGAGTCCGGGATTTACGGGAAATCGCAGGTTTTTGTTTGCCGGGGATTAAACTTCTTTTATTCAGCGTCTCATTAAAAATGAAAACATTTTTGAAAACTACAAGTCTCATGCGTTTTAGTGGTGAAAAAATAATTTAAAAAATCGTTCGGGAAATGAGTTTACACCCTGGGTACTTTCTTTGTATACTTTTGACTATACGGGCCGAGTCCGGGATTTACGGGAAATCGCAGGTTTTTGTTTGCCGGCGATTAAAGCACTTTCATTAAGCGTCTCATCAAAAATGAAAAGATTTCTGAAAACTACAAGTCTCATGCGTTTTAGTGGTGAAAAAATAATTTAAAGAATCGTTCGGGAAATGAGTTTACTCCCTGGGTACTTTCTTTGTATACTTTTGACTATAGGGGCTGAGTCCGGGATTTACGGGAAATCTTGGGTTTTCGTTTGCCGGCGATTAAACTTCTTTTATTCAGCGTCTCATCAAAAATGAAAACATTTTTAAAAACTAAAAGTCTCATGGGCTTTAGTGGTGAAAAAATAATTTAAAAAATGGTTCGGGAAATGAGTTTACACCCTGGGTACTTTCCTTGTATACTTTTGACTATGCGGGCCGAGTCCGGGATTCACAGGAAATCGCAGGTTTTCGTTTGCCGGCGATTAAACTTCTTTTATTCAGCGTCTCATCAAAAATGAAAACATTTTTGAAAACTACAAGTCTCATGCGTTTTAGTGGTGAAAAAATAATTTAAAAAATAGTTCGGGAAATGAGTTTACACCCTGGGTACTTTCTTTGTATACTTTTGACTATACGGGCCGAGTCCGGGATTTACGGGAAATCGCGGGTTTTCGTTTGCCGGCGATTAAACTTCTTTTATTCAGCGTTTCATCAAAAATGAAAACATTTTGAAAAACTACAAGTTTCATGGGCTTTAGTGGTGAAAAAATAATTTAAAAAATCGTTCGGGAAATGAGTTTACACCCTGGGTACTTTCCTTGTATACTTTTGACTATACGGGCCGAGTCCGGGATTTACGGGAAATCGCAGGTTTTTGTTTGCCGGCGATTAAACTTCTTTTATTCAGCGTCTCATCAAAAATGAAAACATTTTTGAAAACTACAAGTCTCATGCGTTTTAGTGGTGAAAAAATAATTTAAAAAATCGTTCGGGAAATGAGTTTACACCCTGGGTACTTTCTTTGTACACTTTTGACTATACGGGCCGAGTCCGGGATTTACGGGAAATCGCAGGTTTTCGTTTGCCGGCGATTAAACCACTTTCATTAAGCGTCTCATCAAAAATGAAAAGACTTCTGAAAACTACAAGTCTCATGCGTTTTAGTGGTGAAAAAATAATTTAAAGAATCGTTCGGGAAATGAGTTTACTCCCTGGGTACTTTCTTTGTATACTTTTGACTATAGGGGCTGAGTCCGGGATTTACGGGAAATCTCGGGTTTTCGTTTGCCGGCGATTAAACTTCTTTTATTCAGCGTCTCATCAAAAATGAAAACATTTTTAAAAACTAAAAGTCTCATGGGCTTTAGTGGTGAAAAAGTAATTTAAAAAATCGTTCGGGAAATGAGTTTACACCCTGGGTACTTTCCTTGTATACTTTTGACTATACGGGCCGAGTCTGGGATTTACGGGAAATCGCAGGTTTTTCTTTGCCGGCGATTAAACGTCTTTTATTCAGCGTCTCATCAAAAATGAAAACATTTTTGAAAACTACAAGTCTCATGCGGTTTAGTGGTGAAAAAATAATTTAAAAAATCGTTCGGGAAATGAGTTTACACCCTGGGTACTTTCTTTGTATACTTTTGACTATACGGGCCGAGTCCGGGATTTACGGGAAATCGCAGGTTTTCGTTTGCCGGCGATTAAACCACTTTCATTAAGCGTCTCATCAAAAATGAAAAGACTTCTGAAAACTACAAGTCTCATGCGTTTTAGTGGTGAAAAAATAATTTAAAGAATCGTTCGGGAAATGAGTTTACTCCCTGGGTACTTTCTTTGTATACTTTTGACTATAGGGGCTGAGTCCGGGATTTACGGGAAATCTCGGGTTTTCGTTTGCCGGCGATTAAACTTCTTTTATTCAGCGTCTCATCAAAAATGAAAACATTTTTAAAAACTAAAAGTCTCATGGGCTTTAGTGGTGAAAAAATAATTTAAAAAATCGTTCGGGAAATGAGTTTACACCCTGGGTACTTTCCTTGTATACTTTTGACTATACGGGCCGAGTCCGGGATTTACGGGAAATCGCAGGTTTTCGTTTGCCGGCGATTAAACTTCTTTTATTCAGCGTCTCATCAAAAATGAAAACATTTTTGAAAACTGCAAGTCTCATGCGTTTTAGTGGTGAAAAAATAATTTAAAAAATCGTTCGGGAAATGAGTTTACACCCTGGGTACTTTCTTTGTATACTTTTGACTATACGGGCCGAGTCCGGGATTTACGGGAAATCGCAGGTTTTCGTTTGCCGGCGATTAAACCACTTTCATTAAGCGTCTCATCAAAAATGAAAAGATTTCTGAAAACTACAAGTCTCATGCGTTTTAGTGGTGAAAAAATAATTTAAAGAATCGTTCGGGAAATGAGTTTACTCCCTGGGTACTTTCTTTGTATACTTTTGACTATACGGGCCGAGTCCGGGATTTACGGGAAATCGCGGGTTTTCGTTTGCCGGCGATTAAACTTCTTTTATTCAGCGTCTCATCAAAAATGAAAACATTTTTAAAAACTAAAAGTCTCATGGGCTTTAGTGGTGAAATAATAATTTAAAAAATCGTTTGGGAAATTAGTTTACTCCCTGGGTACTTTCTTTGTACACTTTTGACTATACGGGCCGAGTCCGGGATTTACGGGAAATCGCAGGTTTTCGTTTGCCGGCGATTAAACTTCTTTTATTCAGCGTCTCATCAAAAATGAAAATATTTTTGAAAACTACAAGTCTCATGCGTTTTAGTGGTGAAAAAATAAATTAAAAAATAGTTCGGGAAATGAGTTTACTCCCTGGGTACTATCTTTGTATACTTTTGACTATACGGGCCAAGCCCGGGATTTACGGGAAATCGCGGGTTTTCGTTTGCCGGGGATTAAACTTCTTTTATTCAGCGTCTCATCAAAAATGAAAACATTTTTGAAAACTGCAAGTCTCATGCGTTTTAGTGGTGAAAAGATAATTTAAAAAATCGTTCGGGAAATGAGTTTACTCCCTGGGTACTTTCTTTGTATACTTTTGACTATGCGGGCCGAGTCCGGGGTTTACGGGAAATCGCGGGTTTTCGTTTGCCGGCGATTAAACTTCTTTTATTCAGCGTCTCATCAAAAATGAAAACATTTTTAAAAACTAAAAGTCTCATGGGCTTTAGTGGTGAAATAATAATTTAAAAAATCGTTTGGGAAATTAGTTTACTCCCTGGGTACTTTCTTTGTACACTTTTGACTATACGGGCCGAGTCCGGGATTTACGGGAAATCGCAGGTTTTCGTTTGCCGGCGATTAAACTTCTTTTATTCAGCGTCTCATCAAAAATGAAAACATTTTTGAAAACTACAAGTCTCATGCGTTTTAGTGGTGAAAAAATAAATTAAAAAATCGTTCGGGAAATGAGTTTACTCCCTGGGTACTATCTTTGTATACTTTTGACTATACGGGCCAAGCCCGGGATTTACGGGAAATCGCGGGTTTTCGTTTGCCGGCGATTAAACTTCTTTTATTCAGCGTCTCATCAGAAATGAAAACATTTTTGAAAACTACAAGTCTTATGCGTTTTAGTGGTGAAAAAATAATTTAAAAAATCGTTCTGGAAATGAGTTTACTCACAGGGTACTTTCTTTGAATACATTCGACTATACGGGCCAACCCGGGATTTACGGGAAATCGCGGGTTTTCGTTTGCCGGCGATTAAACCTCTTTCATTAAGCGTCTCATCAAAAATGAAAACATTTTTGAAAACTACAAGTCTCATGCGATTTAGTGGTGAAAAAAAAATTTAAAAAATCGTTCGAGAAATGAGTTTACACCGCAGGTACTTTCTTTGTATACTTTTGACTATACGGGCCGAGTCCGGGATTTACGGGAAATCGCAGGTTTTCGTTTGCCGGCGATTAAACTTCTTTTATTCAACGTCTCATCAAAAATGAAAACATTTTTGAAAATTACAAGTCTCATGCGTTTTAGTGGTAAAAAAATAATTTAAAAAATCCTTCGGGAAATGCGTTTACTCCCTGGGTACTTTCTTTGTATACTTTTGACTATACGGGCCGAGTCCGGGATTTACGGGAAGTCGCGGGTTTTCGTTTGCCGGCCATTAAACTTCTTTTTTTCAGCGTCTCATCAAAAATGAAAATGTTTTTAAATACTACAAGTCTCATGGGCTTTATTGGTGAAATAATAATTTAAAAAATCGTTCGGGAAATGAGTTTACACCCTGGGTACTTTCTTTGTATACTTTTGACTATACAGGCCGAGTCCGGGATTTACGGGAAATCGCAGGTTTTCTTTTCCCGGCGATTAAACTTCTTTTATTCAGCGTCTCATCAAAAATGAAAACATTTTTAAAAACTACAAGTCTCATGCGTTGTAGTGGTGAAAAAATATTTTAAAAAATCGTTCGGGAAGTGAGTTTACTCACTGGGTACTTTCCTTGTAAACTTTTGACTATACGGGCCAAGTCCGGGATTTACGGGAAATCGCGGGTTTTCGTTTGCCGGCGATTAAACTTCCTTTATTCAGCGTCTCATCAAAAATGAAAACATTTTGAAAAACTACAAGTCTCATGGGCTTTAGTGGTGAAAAAATAATTTAAAAAATCGTTCGGGAAATGAGTTTACACCCTGGGTACTTTCCTTGTATACTTTTGACTATACGGGCCGAGTCCGGGATTTACGGGAAATCGCAGGTTTTCGTTTGCCGGCGATTAAACTTCTTTTATTCAGCGTCTCATCAAAAATGAAAACATTTTTGAAAACTACAAGTCTCATGCGTTTTAGTGGTGAAAAAATAATTTAAAAAATCGTTCGGGAAATGAGTTTACACCCTGGGTACTTTCTTTGTATACTTTTGACTATACGGGCCGAGTCCGGGATTTACGAGAAATCGCAGGTTTTCGTTTGCCGGCGATTAAACCACTTTCATTAAGCGTCTCATCAAAAATGAAAACATTTTTGAAAACTACAAGTCTCATGCGTTTTAGTGGTGAAAAAATAATTTAAAAAATCGTTCGGGAAATGAGTTTACACCCTGGGTACTTTCTTTGTATACTTTTGACTATACGGGCCGAGTCCGGGATTTACGGGAAATCGCAGGTTTTCGTTTGCCGGCGATTAAACCACTTTCATTAAGCGTCTCATCAAAAATGAAAAGATTTCTGAAAACTACAAGTCTCATGCGTTTTAGTGGTGAAAAAATAATTTAAAGAATCGTTCGGGAAATGAGTTTACTCCCTGGGTACTTTCTTTGTATACTTTTGACTATACGGGCCAAGTCCGGGATTTACGGGAAATCGCGGGTTTTCGTTTGCCGGCGATTAAACTTCTTTTATTCAGCGTTTCATCAAAAATGAAAACATTTTGAAAAACTACAAGTCTCATGGGCTTTAGTGGTGAAAAAAAAATTTAAAAAATCGTTTGGGAAATGAGTTTACACCCTGGGTACTTTCCTTGTATACTTTTGACTATACGGGCCGAGTCTGGGATTTACGGGAAATCGCAGGTTTTTGTTTGCCGGCGATTAAACTTCTTTTATTCAGCGTCTCATCAAAAATGAAAACATTTTTGAAAACTACAAGTCTCATGCGTTTTAGTGGTGAAAAAATAATTTAAAAAATCGTTCGGGAAATGAGTTTACACCCTGGGTACTTTCTTTGTATACTTTTGACTATACGGGCCGAGTCCGGGATTTACGGGAAATCGCAGGTTTTTGTTTGCCGGCGATTAAAGCACTTTCATTAAGCGTCTCATCAAAAATGAAAAGATTTCTGAAAACTACAAGTCTCATGCGTTTTAGTGGTGAAAAAATAATTTAAAAAATCGTTCGGGAAATGAGTTTACACCCTGGGTACTTTCTTTGTATACTTTTGACTATACGGGCCGAGTCCGGGATTTACGAGAAATCGCAGGTTTTCGTTTGCCGGCGATTAAACCACTTTCATTAAGCGTCTCATCAAAAATGAAAACATTTTTGAAAACTACAAGTCTCATGCGTTTTAGTGGTGAAAAAATAATTTAAAAAATCGTTCGGGAAATGAGTTTACACCCTGGGTACTTTCTTTGTATACTTTTGACTATACGGGCCGAGTCCGGGATTTACGGGAAATCGCAGGTTTTCGTTTGCCGGCGATTAAACCACTTTCATTAAGCGTCTCATCAAAAATGAAAAGATTTCTGAAAACTACAAGTCTCATGCGTTTTAGTGGTGAAAAAATAATTTAAAGAATCGTTCGGGAAATGAGTTTACTCCCTGGGTACTTTCTTTGTATACTTTTGACTATACGGGCCAAGTCCGGGATTTACGGGAAATCGCGGGTTTTCGTTTGCCGGCGATTAAACTTCTTTTATTCAGCGTTTCATCAAAAATGAAAACATTTTGAAAAACTACAAGTCTCATGGGCTTTAGTGGTGAAAAAAAAATTTAAAAAATCGTTCGGGAAATGAGTTTACACCCTGGGTACTTTCTTTGTATACTTTTGACTATACGGGCCGAGTCCGGGATTTACGGGAAATCGCAGGTTTTTGTTTGCCGGCGATTAAAGCACTTTCATTAAGCGTCTCATCAAAAATGAAAAGATTTCTGAAAACTACAAGTCTCATGCGTTTTAGTGGTGAAAAAATAATTTAAAAAATCGTTCGGGAAATGAGTTTACTCCCTGGGTACTTTCTTTGTATACTTTTGACTATAGGGGCTGAGTCCGGGATTTACGGGAAATCTCGGGTTTTCGTTTGCCGGCGATTAAACTTCTTTTATTCAGCGTCTCATCAAAAATGAAAACATTTTTAAAAACTAAAAGTCTCATGGGCTTTAGTGGTGAAAAAATAATTTAAAAAATCGTTCGGGAAATGAGTTTACACCCTGGGTACTTTCCTTGTATACTTTTGACTATACGGGCCGAGTCCGGGATTCACAGGAAATCGCAGGTTTTCGTTTGCCGGCGATTAAACTTCTTTTATTCAGCGTCTCATCAAAAATGAAAACATTTTTGAAAACTACAAGTCTCATGCGTTTTAGTGGTGAAAAAATAATTTAAAAAATCGTTCGGGAAATGAGTTTACACCCTGGGTACTTTCTTTGTATACTTTTGACTATACGGGCCGAGTCCGGGATTTACGGGAAATCGCGGGTTTTCGTTTGCCGGCGATTAAACTTCTTTTATTCAGCGTTTCATCAAAAATGAAAACATTTTGAAAAACTACAAGTCTCATGGGCTTTAGTGGTGAAAAAATAATTTAAAAAATCGTTCGGGAAATGAGTTTACACCCTGGGTACTTTCCTTGTATACTTTTGACTATACGGGCCGAGTCCGGGATTTACGGGAAATCGCAGGTTTTTGTTTGCCGGCGATTAAACTTCTTTTATTCAGCGTCTCATCAAAAATGAAAACATTTTTGAAAACTACAAGTCTCATGCGTTTTAGTGGTGAAAAAATAATTTAAAAAATCGTTCGGGAAATGAGTTTACACCCTGGGTACTTTCTTTGTATACTTTTGACTATACGGGCCGAGTCCGGGATTTACGGGAAATCGCAGGTTTTCGTTTGCCGGCGATTAAACCACTTTCATTAAGCGTCTCATCAAAAATGAAAAGACTTCTGAAAACTACAAGTCTCATGCGTTTTAGTGGTGAAAAAATAATTTAAAGAATCGTTCGGGAAATGAGTTTACTCCCTGGGTACTTTCTTTGTATACTTTTGACTATAGGGGCTGAGTCCGGGATTTACGGTAAATCTCGGGTTTTCGTTTGCCGGCGATTAAACTTCTTTTATTCAGCGTCTCATCAAAAATGAAAACATTTTTAAAAACTAAAAGTCTCATGGGCTTTAGTGGTGAAAAAATAATTTAAAAAATCGTTCGGGAAATGAGTTTACACCCTGGGTACTTTCCTTGTATACTTTTGACTATACGGGCCGAGTCCGGGATTTACGGGAAATCGCAGGTTTTCGTTTGCCGGCGATTAAACTTCTTTTATTCAGCGTCTCATCAAAAATGAAAACATTTTTGAAAACTGCAAGTCTCATGCGTTTTAGTGGTGAAAAAATAATTTAAAAAATCGTTCGGGAAATGAGTTTACACCCTGGGTACTTTCTTTGTATACTTTTGACTATACGGGCCGAGTCCGGGATTTACGGGAAATCGCAGGTTTTCGTTTTCCGGCGATTAAACCACTTTCATTAAGCGTCTCATCAAAAATGAAAAAATTTCTGAAAACTACAAGTCTCATGCGTTTTAGTGGTGAAAAAATAATTTAAAGAATCGTTCGGGAAATGAGTTTACTCCCTGGGTACTTTCTTTGTATACTTTTGACTATACGGGCCGAGTCCGGGATTTACGGGAAATCGCGGGTTTTCGTTTGCCGGCGATTAAACTTCTTTTATTCAGCGTCTCATCAAAAATGAAAACATTTTTAAAAACTAAAAGTCTCATGGGCTTTAGTGGTGAAATAATAATTTAAAAAATCGTTTGGGAAATTAGTTTACTCCCTGGGTACTTTCTTTGTACACTTTTGACTATACGGGCCGAGTCCGGGATTTACGGGAAATCGCAGGTTTTCGTTTGCCGGCGATTAAACTTCTTTTATTCAGCGTCTCATCAAAAATGAAAACATTTTTGAAAACTACAAGTCTCATGCGTTTTAGTGGTGAAAAAATAAATTAAAAAATCGTTCGGGAAATGAGTTTACTCCCTGGGTACTATCTTTGTATACTTTTGACTATACGGGCCAAGCCCGGGATTTACGGGAAATCGCGGGTTTTCATTTGCCGGCGATTAAACTTCTTTTATTCAGCGTCTCATCAAAAATGAAAACATTTTTGAAAACTGCAAGTCTCATGCGTTTTAGTGGTGAAAAGATAATTTAAAAAATCGTTCGGGAAATGAGTTTACTCCCTGGGTACTTTCTTTGTATACTTTTGACTATGCGGGCCGAGTCCGGGGTTTACGGGAAATCGCGGGTTTTCGTTTGCCGGCGATTAAACTTCTTTTATTCAGCGTCTCATCAAAAATGAAAACATTTTTAAAAACTAAAAGTCTCATGGGCTTTAGTGGTGAAATAATAATTTAAAAAATCGTTTGGGAAATTAGTTTACTCCCTGGGTACTTTCTTTGTACACTTTTGACTATACGGGCCGAGTCCGGGATTTACGGGAAATCGCAGGTTTTCGTTTGCCGGCGATTAAACTTCTTTTATTCAGCGTCTCATCAAAAATGAAAACATTTTTGAAAACTACAAGTCTTATGCGTTTTAGTGGTGAAAAAATAAATTAAAAAACCGTTCGGGAAATGAGTTTACTCCCTGGGTACTATCTTTGTATACTTTTGACTATACGGGCCAAGCCCGGGATTTACGGGAAATCGCGGGTTTTCGTTTGCCGGCGATTAAACTTCTTTTATTCAGCGTCTCATCAGAAATGAAAACATTTTTGAAAACTACAAGTCTTATGCGTTTTAGTGGTGAAAAAATAATTTAAAAAATCGTTCTGGAAATGAGTTTACTCACAGGGTACTTTCTTTGAATACATTCGACTATACGGGCCAACCCGGGATTTACGGGAAATCGCGGGTTTTCGTTTGCCGGCGATTAAACCTCTTTCATTAAGCGTCTCATCAAAAATGAAAACATTTTTGAAAACTACAAGTCTCATGCGATTTAGTGGTGAAAAAAAAATTTAAAAAATCGTTCGAGAAATGAGTTTACACCGCAGGTACTTTCTTTGTATACTTTTGACTATACGGGCCGAGTCCGGGATTTACGGGAAATCGCAGGTTTTCGTTTGCCGGCGATTAAACCACTTTCATTAAGCGTCTCATCAAAAATGAAAAGACTTCTGAAAACTACAAGTCTCATGCGTTTTAGTGGTGAAAAAATAATTTAAAGAATCGTTCGGGAAATGAGTTTACTCCCTGGGTACTTTCTTTGTATACTTTTGACTATAGGGGCTGAGTCCGGGATTTATGGGAAATCTCGGGTTTTCGTTTGCCGGCGATTAAACTTCTTTTATTCAGCGTCTCATCAAAAATGAAAACATTTTTAAAAACTAAAAGTCTCATGGGCTTTAGTGGTGAAAAAATAATTTAAAAAATCGTTCGGGAAATGAGTTTACACCCTGGGTACTTTCCTTGTATACTTTTGACTATACGGGCCGAGTCCGGGATTTACGGGAAATCGCAGGTTTTCGTTTGCCGGCGATTAAACTTCTTTTATTCAGCGTCTCATCAAAAATGAAAACATTTTTGAAAACTGCAAGTCTCATGCGTTTTAGTGGTGAAAAAATAATTTAAAAAATCGTTCGGGAAATGAGTTTACACCCTGGGTACTCTCTTTGTATACTTTTGACTATACGGGCCGAGTCCGGGATTTACGGGAAATCGCAGGTTTTCGTTTTCCGGCGATTAAACCACTTTCATTAAGCGTCTCATCAAAAATGAAAAAATTTCTGAAAACTACAAGTCTCATGCGTTTTAGTGGTGAAAAAATAATTTAAAGAATCGTTCGGGAAATGAGTTTACTCCCTGGGTACTTTCTTTGTATACTTTTGACTATACGGGCCGAGTCCGGGATTTACGGGAAATCGCGGGTTTTCGTTTGCCGGCGATTAAACTTCTTTTATTCAGCGTCTCATCAAAAATGAAAACATTTTTAAAAACTACAAGTCTCATGGGCTTTAGTGGTGAAATAATAATTTAAAAAATCGTTTGGGAAATTAGTTTACTCCCTGGGTACTTTCTTTGTACACTTTTGACTATACGGGCCGAGTCCAGGATTTACGGGAAATCGCAGGTTTTCGTTTGCCGGCGATTAAACTTCTTTTATTCAGCGTCTCATCAAAAATGAAAACATTTTTGAAAACTACAAGTCTCATGCGTTTTAGTGGTGAAAAAATAAATTAAAAAATCGTTCGGGAAATGAGTTTACTCCCTGGGTACTATCTTTGTATACTTTTGACTATACGGGCCAAGCCCGGGATTTACGGGAAATTGCGGGTTTTCGTTTGCCGGCGATTAAACTTCTTTTATTCAGCGTCTCATCAAAAATGAAAACATTTTTGAAAACTGCAAGTCTCATGCGTTTTAGTGGTGAAAAGATAATTTAAAAAATCGTTCGGGAAATGAGTTTACTCCCTGGGTACTATCTTTGTATACTTTTGACTATGCGGGCCGAGTCCGGGGTTTACGGGAAATCGCGGGTTTTCGTTTGCCGGCGATTAAACTTCTTTTATTCAGCGTCTCATCAAAAATGAAAACATTTTTAAAAACTAAAAGTCTCATGGGCTTTAGTGGTGAAATAATAATTTAAAAAATCGTTTGGGAAATTAGTTTACTCCCTGGGTACTTTCTTTGTACACTTTTGACTATACGGGCCGAGTCCGGGATTTACGGGAAATCGCAGGTTTTCGTTTGCCGGCGATTAAACTTCTTTTATTCAGCGTCTCATCAAAAATGAAAACATTTTTGAAAACTACAAGTCTCATGCGTTTTAGTGGTGAAAAAATAAATTAAAAAACCGTTCGGGAAATGAGTTTACTCCCTGGGTACTATCTTTGTATACTTTTGACTATACGGGCCAAGCCCGGGATTTACGGGAAATCGCGGGTTTTTGTTTGCCGGCGATTAAACTTCTTTTATTCAGCGTCTCATCAGAAATGAAAACATTTTTGAAAACTACAAGTCTTATGCGTTTTAGTGGTGAAAAAATAATTTAAAAAATCGTTCTGGAAATGAGTTTACTCACAGGGTACTTTCTTTGAATACATTCGACTATACGGGCCAAGCCCGGGATTTACGGGAAATCGCGGGTTTTCGTTTGCCGGCGATTAAACCTCTTTCATTAAGCGTCTCATCAAAAATGAAAACATTTTTGAAAACTACAAGTCTTATGCGATTTAGTGGTGAAAAAAAAAATTAAAAAATCGTTCGAGAAATGAGTTTACACCGCAGGTACTTTCTTTGTATACTTTTGACTATACGGGCCGAGTCCGGGATTTACGGGAAATCGCAGGTTTTCGTTTGCCGGCGATTAAACTTCTTTTATTCAACGTCTCATCAAAAATGAAAACATTTTTGAAAATTACAAGTCTCATGCGTTTTAGTGGTAAAAAAATAATTTAAAAAATCCTTCGGGAAATGCGTTTACTCCCTGGGTACTTTCTTTGTATACTTTTGACTATACGGGCCGAGTCCGGGATTTACGGGAAGTCGCGGGTTTTCGTTTGCCGGCCATTAAACTTCTTTTTTTCAGCGTCTCATCAAAAATGAAAATGTTTTTAAATACTACAAGTCTCATGGGCTTTATTGGTGAAATAATAATTTAAAAAATCGTTCGGGAAATGAGTTTACACCCTGGGTACTTTCTTTGTATACTTTTGACTATACAGGCCGAGTCCGGGATTTTCGGGAAATCGCAGGTTTTCGTTTGCCGGCAATTAAACTTCTTTTATTCAGCGTCTCATCAAAAATGAAAATATTTTTGAAAACTACAAGTCTCATGCGTTTTAGTGGTGAAAAAATAATTTAAAAAATCGTTCGGGAAATGAGTTTACTCCCTGGGTACTTTCTTTGTATACTTTTGACTATGCGGGCCGAGTCCGGGGTTTACGGGAAATGGCGGGTTTTCGTTTGCCGGCGATTAAACTTCTTTTATTTAGCGTCTCATAAAAAATGAAAACATTTTTGAAAACTACAAGTCTCAAGCGTTTTAGTGGTGAAAAGATAATTTAAAAAATCGTTTTGGAAATGAGTTTACTCACAGGGTACTTTCTTTGTATACAGTCGACTATTCGGGCCAAGCCCGGGATTTACGGGAAATCGCGGGTTTTCGTTTGCCGGCCATTAAACTTCTTTTATTCAGCGACTCATCAAAAATGAAAACATTTCTGAAAATTACAAGTCTCATGCGTTTTAGTGGTGAAAAAATAATTTAAAAAATCGTTTGGGAAATGAGTTTACTCCCTGGGTACTTTCTTTGTATACTTTTGACTATACGGGCCGAGTCCGGGATTTACGGGAAATCGCAGGTTTTCGTTTGCCGGCGATTAAACTTCTTTTATTTAGCGTCTCATAAAAAATGAAAACATTTTTGAAAACTACAAGTCTCAAGCGTTTTAGTGGTGAAAAGATAATTTAAAAAATCGTTTTGGAAATGAGTTTACTCACAGGGTACTTTCTTTGTATACAGTCGACTATTCGGGCCAAGCCCGGGATTTACGGGAAATCGCGGGTTTTCGTTTGCCGGCCATTAAACTTCTTTTATTCAGCGACTCATCAAAAATGAAAACATTTCTGAAAATTACAAGTCTCATGCGTTTTAGTGGTGAAAAAATAATTTAAAAAATCGTTTGGGAAATGAGTTTACTCCCTGGGTACTTTCTTTGTATACTTTTGACTATACGGGCCGAGTCCGGGATTTACGGGAAATCGCAGGTTTTCGTTTGCCGGCGATTAAACTTCTTTTATTCAGCGTCTCATCAAAAATGAAAACATTTTTGAAAACTACAAGTCTCATGCGTTTTAGTGGTGAAAAAATAAGTTAAAAAATCGTTCTGGAAATGAGTTTACACCCTGGGTACTCTCTTTGTATACTTTTGACTATACGGGCCGAGTCCGGGATTTACGGGAAATCGCAGGTTTTCGTTTGCCGGCGATTAAACTTCTTTTATTCAGCGTCTCATCAAAAACGAAAACATTTTTGAAAACTACAAGTCTCATGCGTTTTAGTGGTGAAAAAATAATTTAAAAATTCGTTAGGGAAATGAGTTTACTCACTGGGTACTTTCCTTGTATACTTTTGACTATACGGGCCGAGACCGGGGTTTACGGGAAATTGCGGGTTTTCGTTTGCCGGCGATTAGACTTCTTTTATTCAGCGTCTCATCAAAAATGAAAACATTTTTAAAAACTACAAGTCTCATGGGCTTTAGTGGTGAAATAATAATTTAAAAAATCGTTTGGGAAATGAGTTTACTCCCTGGGAACTTTCTTTGTATACTTTTGACTATACGGGCCGAGTACGGGATTTACGGGAAATTGCAGGTTTTAGTTTGCCGGCGATTAAACTTCTTTTATTCAGAGTCTCATCAAAAATGAAAACATTTTTGAAAACTACAAATCTTATGCGTTTTAGTGGTGAAAAAATAATTTAAAAAATCGTTCGGGAAATTAGTTTATTCACTGGGTACTTTCCTTGTATACTTTTAACTATACGGGCCGAGTTCGGGATTTACGGGAAATCGCGGGTTTTCGTTTGTCGGCGATTAAACATCTTTTATTCAGCGTCTCATCAAAAATGAAAACATTTTTAAAAACTACAAGTCTCATGGGCTTTAGTGGTGAAATAATAATTTAAAAAATCGTTTGGGAAATGAGTTTACTCCCTGGGTACTTTTTTTGTATACTTTTGAATATACGGGCCGAATCCAGGATTTACGGGAAATCGCAGGTTTTCGTTTGCCGGCGATTAAACCACTTTCATTAGGCGTCTCATCAAAAATGAAAAGATTTCTGAAAACTACAAGTCTCATGCGTTTTAGTGGTGAAAAAATAATTTAAAAAATCGTTCGGGAAATGAGTTTACACCCTGGGTACTTTTTTTGTATACTTTTGACTATACGGGCCGAGTCCGGGATTTACGGGAAATCGCAGGTTTTCGTTTGCCGGCGATTAAACCACTTTCATTAAGCGTCTCATCAAAAATGAAAAGATTTCTGAAAACTACAAGTCTCATGCGTTTTAGTGGTGAAAAAATAATTTAAAGAATCGTTCGGGAAATGAGTTTACTCCCTGGGTACTTTCTTTGTATACTTTTGACTATAGGGGCTGAGTCTGGGATTTACGGGAAATCTCGGGTTTTCGTTTGCCGGCGATTAAACTTCTTTTATTCAGCGTCTCATCAAAAATGAAAACATTTTTAAAAACTAAAAGTCTCATGGGCTTTAGTGGTGAAAAAATAATTTAAAAAATCGTTCGGGAAATGAGTTTACACCCTGGGTACTTTCCTTGTATACTTTTGACTATACGGGCCGAGTCCGGGATTTACGGGAAATCGCAGGTTTTCGTTTGCCGGCGATTAAACTTCTTTTATTCAGCGTCTCATCAAAAATGAAAACATTTTTGAAAACTACAAGTCTCATGCGTTTTAGTGGTGAAAAAATAATTTAAAAAATCGTTCGGGAAATGAGTTTACACCCTGGGTACTTTTTTTGTATACTTTTGACTATACGGGCCGAGTCCGGGATTTACGGGAAATCGCAGGTTTTCGTTTGCCGGCGATTAAACCACTTTCATTAAGCGTCTCATCAAAAATGAAAAGATTTCTGAAAACTACAAGTCTCATGCGTTTTAGTGGTGAAAAAATAATTTAAAGAATCGTTCGGGAAATGAGTTTACTCCCTGGGTACTTTCTTTGT
The DNA here is from genome assembly GCF_029227915.1 of Hydractinia symbiolongicarpus. Classification (NCBI taxonomy): domain Eukaryota; kingdom Metazoa; phylum Cnidaria; class Hydrozoa; order Anthoathecata; family Hydractiniidae; genus Hydractinia; species Hydractinia symbiolongicarpus. Next base: position 645,183 of record NC_079875.1, on the reverse strand, counting down.
ATACTTTTGACTATACAGGCCGAGTCCGGGATTTACGGGAAATCGCGGGTTTTCGTTTGCCGGCGATTAAACTTCTTTTATTCAGCGTCTCATCAAAAATGAAAACATTTTTAAAAACTAAAAGTCTCATGGGCTTTAGTGGTGAAATAATAATTTAAAAAATCGTTTGGGAAATTAGTTTACTCCCTGGGTACTTTCTTTGTACACTTTTGACTATACGGGCCGAGTCCGGGATTTACGGGAAATCGCAGGTTTTCGTTTGCCGGCGATTAAACTTCTTTTATTCAGCGTCTCATCAAAAATGAAAACATTTTTGAAAACTACAAGTCTCATGCGTTTTAGTGGTGAAAAAATAAATTAAAAAATCGTTCGGGAAATGAGTTTACTCCCTGGGTACTATCTTTGTATACTTTTGACTATACGGGCCAAGCCCGGGATTTACGGGAAATCGCGGGTTTTCGTTTGCCGGCGATTAAACTTCTTTTATTCAGCGTCTCATCAGAAATGAAAACATTTTTGAAAACTACAAGTCTTATGCGTTTTAGTGGTGAAAAAATAATTTAAAAAATCGTTCTGGAAATGAGTTTACTCACAGGGTACTTTCTTTGTATACATTCGACTATACGGGCCAACCCGGGATTTACGGGAAATCGCGGGTTTTCGTTTGCCGGCGATTAAACCTCTTTCATTAAGCGTCTCATCAAAAATGAAAACATTTTTGAAAACTACAAGTCTCATGCGATTTAGTGGTGAAAAAAAAATTTAAAAAATCGTTCGAGAAATGAGTTTACACCGCAGGTACTTTCTTTGTATACTTTTGACTATACGGGCCGAGTCCGGGATTTACGTGAAATCGCAGGTTTTCGTTTGCCGGCGATTAAACTTCTTTTATTCAACGTCTCATCAAAAATGAAAACATTTTTGAAAATTACAAGTCTCATGCGTTTTAGTGGTAAAAAAATAATTTAAAAAATCGTTCGGGAAATGCGTTTACTCCCTGGGTACTTTCTTTGTATACTTTTGACTATACGGGCCGAGTCCGGGATTTACGGGAAGTCGCGGGTTTTCGTTTGCCGGCCATTAAACTTCTTTTTTTCAGCGTCTCATCAAAAATGAAAATGTTTTTAAATACTACAAGTCTCATGGGCTTTAGTGGTGAAATAATAATTTAAAAAATCGTTCGGGAAATGAGTTTACACCCTGGGTACTTTCTTTGTATACTTTTGACTATACAGGCCGAGTCCGGGATTTTCGGGAAATCGCAGGTTTTCGTTTGCCGGCAATTAAACTTCTTTTATTCAGCGTCTCATCAAAAATGAAAATATTTTTGAAAACTACAAGTCTCATGGGCTTTAGTGGTGAAATAATAATTTAAAAAATCGTTTGGGAAATTAGTTTACTCCCTGGGTACTTTCTTTGTACACTTTTGACTATACGGGCCGAGTCCGGGATTTACGGGAAATCGCAGGTTTTCGTTTGCCGGCGATTAAACTTCTTTTATTCAGCGTCTCATCAAAAATGAAAACATTTTTGAAAACTACAAGTCTCATGCGTTTTAGTGGTGAAAAAATAAATTAAAAAATCGTTCGGGAAATGAGTTTACTCCCTGGGTACTATCTTTGTATACTTTTGACTATACGGGCCAAGCCCGGGATTTACGGGAAATCGCGGGTTTTCGTTTGCCGGCGATTAAACTTCTTTTATTCAGCGTCTCATCAGAAATGAAAACATTTTTGAAAACTACAAGTCTTATGCGTTTTAGTGGTGAAAAAATAATTTAAAAAATCGTTCTGGAAATGAGTTTACTCACAGGGTACTTTCTTTGTATACATTCGACTATACGGGCCAACCCGGGATTTACGGGAAATCGCGGGTTTTCGTTTGCCGGCGATTAAACCTCTTTCATTAAGCGTCTCATCAAAAATGAAAACATTTTTGAAAACTACAAGTCTCATGCGATTTAGTGGTGAAAAAAAAATTTAAAAAATCGTTCGAGAAATGAGTTTACACCGCAGGTACTTTCTTTGTATACTTTTGACTATACGGGCCGAGTCCGGGATTTACGTGAAATCGCAGGTTTTCGTTTGCCGGCGATTAAACTTCTTTTATTCAACGTCTCATCAAAAATGAAAACATTTTTGAAAATTACAAGTCTCATGCGTTTTAGTGGTAAAAAAATAATTTAAAAAATCGTTCGGGAAATGCGTTTACTCCCTGGGTACTTTCTTTGTATACTTTTGACTATACGGGCCGAGTCCGGGATTTACGGGAAGTCGCGGGTTTTCGTTTGCCGGCCATTAAACTTCTTTTTTTCAGCGTCTCATCAAAAATGAAAATGTTTTTAAATACTACAAGTCTCATGGGCTTTAGTGGTGAAATAATAATTTAAAAAATCGTTCGGGAAATGAGTTTACACCCTGGGTACTTTCTTTGTATACTTTTGACTATACAGGCCGAGTCCGGGATTTTCGGGAAATCGCAGGTTTTCGTTTGCCGGCAATTAAACTTCTTTTATTCAGCGTCTCATCAAAAATGAAAATATTTTTGAAAACTACAAGTCTCATGCGTTTTAGTGGTGAAAAAATAATTTAAAAAATCGTTCGGGAAATGAGTTTACTCCCTGGGTACTTTCTTTGTATACTTTTGACTATGCGGGCCGAGTCCGGGGTTTACGGGAAATCGCGGGTTTTCGTTTGCCGGCGATTAAACTTCTTTTATTCAGCGTCTCATCAAAAATGAAAACATTTTTGAAAACTACAAGTCTCATGCGTTTTAGTGGTGAAAAAATAAATTAAAAAATCGTTCGGGAAATGAGTTTACTCCCTGGGTACTATCTTTGTATACTTTTGACTATACGGGCCAAGCCCGGGATTTACGGGAAATCGCGGGTTTTCGTTTGCCGGCGATTAAACTTCTTTTATTCAGCGTCTCATCAGAAATGAAAACATTTTTGAAAACTACAAGTCTTATGCGTTTTAGTGGTGAAAAAATAATTTAAAAAATCGTTCTGGAAATGAGTTTACTCACAGGGTACTTTCTTTGAATACATTCGACTATACGGGCCAACCCGGGATTTACGGGAAATCGCGGGTTTTCGTTTGCCGGCGATTAAACCTCTTTCATTAAGCGTCTCATCAAAAATGAAAACATTTTTAAAAACTACAAGTCTCATGCGATTTAGTGGTGAAAAAAAAATTTAAAAAATCGTTCGAGAAATGAGTTTACACCGCAGGTACTTTCTTTGTATACTTTTGACTATACGGGCCGAGTCCGGGATTTACGGGAAATCGCAGGTTTTCGTTTGCCGGCGATTAAACTTCTTTTATTCAACGTCTCATCAAAAATAAAAATATTTTTGAAAATTACAAGTCTCATGCGTTTTAGTGGTAAAAAAATAATTTAAAAAATCGTTCGGGAAATGCGTTTACTCCCTGGGTACTTTCTTTGTATACTTTTGACTATACGGGCCGAGTCCGGGATTTACGGGAAGTCGCGGGTTTTCGTTTGCCGGCCATTAAACTTCTTTTTGTCAGCGTCTCATCAAAAATGAAAATGTTTTTAAATACTACAAGTCTCATGGGCTTTAGTGGTGAAATAATAATTTAAAAAATCGTTCGGGAAATGAGTTTACACCCTGGGTACTTTCTTTGTATACTTTTGACTATACAGGCCGAGTCCGGGATTTTCGGGAAATCGCAGGTTTTCGTTTGCCGGCAATTAAACTTCTTTTATTCAGCGTCTCATCAAAAATGAAAATATTTTTGAAAACTACTAGTCTCATGCGTTTTAGTGGTGAAAAAATAATTTAAAAAATCGTTCGGGAAATGAGTTTACTCCCTGGGTACTTTCTTTGTATACTTTTGACTATGCGGGCCCAGTCCGGGGTTTACGGGAAATGGCGGGTTTTCGTTTGCCGGCGATTAAACTTCTTTTATTTAGCGTCTCATAAAAAATGAAAACATTTTTGAAAACTACAAGTCTCAAGCGTTTTAGTGGTGAAAAGATAATTTAAAAAATCGTTTTGGAAATGAGTTTACTCACAGGGTACTTTCTTTGTATACATTCGACTATTCGGGCCAAGCCCGGGATTTACGGGAAATCGCGGGTTTTCGTTTGCGGGCCATTAAACTTCTTTTTTTCAGCGTCTCATCAAAAATGAAAATGTTTTTAAATACTACAAGTCTCATGGGCTTTAGTGGTGAAATAATAATTTAAAAAATCGTTCGGGAAATGAGTTTGCACCCTGGGTACTTTCTTTGTATACTTTTGACTATACAGGCCGAGTCCGGGATTTTCGGGAAATCGCAGGTTTTCGTTTGCCGGCAATTAAACTTCTTTTATTCAGCGTCTCATCAAAAATGAAAATATTTTTGAAAACTACAAGTCTCATGCGTTTTAGTGGTGAAAAAATAATTTAAAAAATCGTTCGGGAAATGAGTTTACTCCCTGGGTACTTTCTTTGTATACTTTTGACTATGCGGGCCGAGTCCGGGGTTTACGGGAAATCGCGGGTTTTCGTTTGCCGGCGATTAAACTTCTTTTATTCAGCGTCTCATCAGAAATGAAAACATTTTTGAAAACTACAAGTCTTATGCGTTTTAGTGGTGAAAAAATAATTTAAAAAATCGTTCTGGAAATGAGTTTACTCACAGGGTACTTTCTTTGAATACATTCGACTATACGGGCCAACCCGGGATTTACGGGAAATCGCGGGTTTTCGTTTGCCGACGATTAAACCTCTTTCATTAAGCGTCTCATCAAAAATGAAAACATTTTTGAAAACTACAAGTCTCATGCGATTTAGTGGTGAAAAAAAAATTTAAAAAATCGTTCGAGAAATGAGTTTACACCGCAGGTACTTTCTTTGTATACTTTTGACTATACGGGCCGAGTCCGGGATTTACGGGAAATCGCAGGTTTTCGTTTGCCGGCGATTAAACTTCTTTTATTCAACGTCTCATCAAAAATAAAAACATTTTTGAAAATTACAAGTCTCATGCGTTTTAGTGTAAAAAAATAATTTAAAAAATCGTTCGGGAAATGCGTTTACTCCCTGGGTACTTTCTTTGTATACTTTTGACTATACGGGCCGAGTCCGGGATTTACGGGAAGTCGCGGGTTTTCGTTTGCCGGCCATTAAACTTCTTTTTTTCAGCGTCTCATCAAAAATGAAAATGTTTTTAAATACTACAAGTCTCATGGGCTTTAGTGGTGAAATAATAATTTAAAAAATCGTTCGGGAAATGAGTTTACACCCTCGGTACTTTCTTTGTATACTTTTGACTATACAGGCCGAGTCCGGGATTTTCGGGAAATCGCAGGTTTTCGTTTGCTGGCAATTAAACTTCTTTTATTCAGCGTCTCATCAAAAATGAAAATATTTTTGAAAACTACAAGTCTCATGCGTTTTAGTGGTGAAAAAATAATTTAAAAAATCGTTCGGGAAATGAGTTTACTCCCTGGGTACTTTCTTTGTATACTTTTGACTATGCGGGCCGAGTCCGGGGTTTACGGGAAATGGCGGGTTTTCGTTTGCCGGCGATTAAACTTCTTTTATTTAGCGTCTCATAAAAAATGAAAACATTTTTGAAAACTACAAGTCTCAAGCGTTTTAGTGGTGAAAAGATAATTTAAAAAATCGTTTTGGAAATGAGTTTACTCACAGGGTACTTTCTTTGTATACATTCGACTATTCGGGCCAAGCCCGGGATTTACGGGAAATCGCGGGTTTTCGTTTGCCGGCCATTAAACTTCTTTTTTTCAGCGTCTCATCAAAAATGAAAATGTTTTTAAATACTACAAGTCTCATGGGCTTTAGTGGTGAAATAATAATTTAAAAAATCGTTCGGGAAATGAGTTTGCACCCTGGGTACTTTCTTTGTATACTTTTGACTATACAGGCCGAGTCCGGGATTTTCGGGAAATCGCAGGTTTTCGTTTGCCGGCAATTAAACTTCTTTTATTCAGCGTCTCATCAAAAATGAAAATATTTTTGAAAACTACAAGTCTCATGCGTTTTAGTGGTGAAAAAATAATTTAAAAAATCGTTCGGGAAATGAGTTTACTCCCTGGGTACTTTCTTTGTATACTTTTGACTATGCGGGCCGAGTCCGGGGTTTACGGGAAATCGCGGGTTTTCGTTTGCCGGCGATTAAACTTCTTTTATTCAGCGTCTCATCAAAAATGAAAACATTTTTAAAAACTAAAAGTCTCATGGGCTTTAGTGGTGAAATAATAATTTAAAAAATCGTTTGGGAAATTAGTTTACTCCCTGGGTACTTTCTTTGTACACTTTTGACTATACGGGCCGAGTCCGGGATTTACGGGAAATCGCAGGTTTTCGTTTGCCGGCGATTAAACTTCTTTTATTCAGCGTCTCATCAAAAATGAAAACATTTTTGAAAACTACAAGTCTCATGCGTTTTAGTGGTGAAAAAATAAATTAAAAAATCGTTCGGGAAATTAGTTTACTCCCTGGGTACTATCTTTGTATACTTTTGACTATACGGGCCAAGCCCGGGATTTACGGGAAATCGCGGGTTTTCGTTTGCCGGCGATTAAACTTCTTTTATTCAGCGTCTCATCAGAAATGAAAACATTTTTGAAAACTACAAGTCTTATGCGTTTTAGTGGTGAAAAAATAATTTAAAAAATCGTTCTGGAAATGAGTTTACTCACAGGGTACTTTCTTTGAATACATTCGACTATACGGGCCAACCCGGGATTTACGGGAAATCGCGGGTTTTCGTTTGCCGGCGATTAAACCTCTTTCATTAAGCGTCTCATCAAAAATGAAAACATTTTTAAAAACTACAAGTCTCATGCGATTTAGTGGTGAAAAAAAAATTTAAAAAATCGTTCGAGAAATGAGTTTACACCGCAGGTACTTTCTTTGTATACTTTTGACTATACGGGCCGAGTCCGGGATTTACGGGAAATCGCAGGTTTTCGTGTGCCGGCGACTAAACTTCTTTTATTCAACGTCTCATCAAAAATGAAAACATTTTTGAAAATTACAAGTCTCATGCGTTTTAGTGGTAAAAAAATAATTTAAAAAATCGTTCGGGAAATGCGTTTACTCCCTGGGTACTTTCTTTGTATACTTTTGACTATACGGGCCGAGTCCGGGATTTACGGGAAGTCGCGGGTTTTCGTTTGCCGGCCATTAAACTTCTTTTATTCAGCGTCTCATCAAAAATGAAAATGTTTTTAAATACTACAAGTCTCATGGGCTTTAGTGGTGAAATAATAATTTAAAAAATCGTTCGGGAAATGAGTTTACACCCTGGGTACTTTCTTTGTATACTTTTGACTATACAGGCCGAGTCCGGGATTTTCGGGAAATCGCAGGTTTTCGTTTGCCGGCAATTAAACTTCTTTTATTCAGCGTCTCATCAAAAATGAAAATATTTTTGAAAACTAAAAGTCTCATGCGTTTTAGTGGTGAAAAAATAATTTAAAAAATCGTTCGGGAAATGAGTTTACTCCCTGGGTACTTTCTTTGTATACTTTTGACTATGCGGGCCGAGTCCGGGGTTTACGGGAAATGGCGGGTTTTCGTTTGCCGGCGATTAAACTTCTTTTATTTAGCGTCTCATAAAAAATGAAAACATTTTTGAAAACTACAAGTCTCAAGCGTTATAGTGGTGAAAAGATAATTTAAAAAATCGTTTTGGAAATGAGTTTACTCACAGGGTACTTTCTTTGTATACATTCGACTATTCGGGCCAAGCCCGGGATTTACGGGAAATCGCGGGTTTTCGTTTGCCGGCCATTAAACTTCTTTTATTCAGCGACTCATCAAAAATGAAAACATTTCTGAAAATTACAAGTCTCATGCGTTTTAGTGGTGAAAAAATAATTTAAAAAATCGTTTGGGAAATGAGTTTACTCCCTGGGTACTTTCTTTGTATACTTTTGACTATACGGGCCGAGTCCGGGATTTACGGGAAATCGCAGGTTTTCGTTTGCCGGCGATTAAACTTCTTTTATTCAGCGTCTCATCAAAAATGAAAACATTTTTGAAAACTACAAGTCTCATGCGTTTTAGTGGTGAAAAAGTAATTTAAAAAATCGTTCTGGAAATGAGTTTACACCCTGGGTACTCTCTTTGTATACTTTTGACTATACGGGCCGAGTCCGGGATTTACGGGAAATCGCAGGTTTTCGTTTGCCGGCGATTAAACTTCTTTTATTCAGCGTCTCATCAAAAACGAAAACATTTTTGAAAACTACAAGTCTCATGCGTTTTAGTGGTGAAAAAATAATTTAAAAATTCGTTAGGGAAATGAGTTTACTCACTGGGTACTTTCCTTGTATACTTTTGACTATACGGGCCGAGACCGGGATTTACGGGAAATTGCGGGTTTTCGTTTGCCGGCGATTAAACTTCTTTTATTCAGCGTCTCATCAAAAATGAAAACATTTTTAAAAACTACAAGTCTCATGGGCTTTAGTGGTGAAATAATAATTTAAAAAATCGTTTGGGAAATGAGTTTACTCCCTGGGTACTTTCTTTGTATACTTTTGACTATACGGGCCGAATCCAGGATTTACGGGAAATCGCAGGTTTTCGTTTGCCGGCGATTAAACTTCTTTTATTCAGCGTCTCATCAAAAATAAAAACATTTTTAAAAACTACAAGTCTCATGCGTTTTAGTGGTGAAAAAGTAATTTAAAAAATAGTTCGTGAAATGAGTTTACTCCCTGGATACTTTCTTTGTATACTTTTGACTATACGGGCCGAGTCGGGATTTACGGGAAATCGCAGGTTCTCGTTTGCCGGCGATTAAACTGCTTTTATTCAGCGTCTCATCAAAAATGAAAACATTTTTAAAAACTACAAGTCTCATGCGTTTTAGTGGTGAAAAAATAATTTTAAAAATCGTTCGGGAAATGAGTTTACTCCCTGGGTACTTTCTTTGTATACTTTTGTTTTGTTTGTCTTTTGTTTGTCGATTTAAATTAGTCATTTAAATACTATTGTATCTATCGACGTTAAATAAAGAGAAAATCAAAAAAAAATCAAAATACTTTTGACTATACGTGCCAAGCCATTTTTTACGGGAAATCGCGGGTTTTGGTTTGCCGGCGATTAAACTTCTTTTATTCAGCGTCTCATCAAAAATGAAAACATTTTTAAAAACTACAAGTCTCATGGGCTTTAGTGGTGAAATAATAATTAAAAAAATCGTTTGGGAAATGAGTTTACTCCCTGGGAACTTTCTTTGTATACTTTTGACTATACGGGCCGAGTACGGGATTTACGGGAAATCGCAGGTTTTAGTTTGCCGGCGATTAAACTTCTTTTATTCAGCGTCTCATCAAAAATGAAAACATTTTTGAAAACTACAAGTCTTATGCGTTTTAGTGGTGAAAAAATAATTTAAAAAATCGTTCGGGAAATTAGTTTATTCACTGGGTACTTTCCTTGTATACTTTTAACTATACGGGCCGAGTTCGGGATTTACGGGAAATCGCGGGTTTTCGTTTGTCGGCGATTAAACATCTTTTATTCAGCGTCTCATCAAAAATGAAAACATTTTTAAAAACTACAAGTCTCATGGGCTTTAGTGGTGAAATAATAATTTAAAAAATCGTTTGGGAAATGAGTTTACTCCCTGGGTACTTTCTTTGTATCCTTTTGACTATACGGGCCGAATCCAGGATTTACGGGAAATCGCAGGTTTTCGTTTGCCGGCGATTAAACTTCTTTTATTCAGCCTCTCATCAAAAATAAAAACATTTTTAAAAACTACAAATCTCATGCGTTTTAGTGGTGAAAAAGTAATTTAAAAAATGGTTCGGGAAATGAGTTTACTCCCTGGGTACTTTCTTTGTATACTTTTGACTATACGGGCCGAGTCGGGATTTACGGGAAATCGCAGGTTTTCGTTTGCCGGCGATTAAACTGCTTTTATTGAGCGTCTCATCAAAAATGAAAACATTTTTAAAAACTACAAGTCTCATGCGTTTTAGTGGTGAAAAAATAATTTAAAAAATCGTTCGGGAAATGAGTTTACTCCCTGCGTACTTTCTTTGTATACTTTTGACTATACGGGTCGAGTCCGGGGTTTACGGGAAATGGCGGGTTTTCGTTTGCCGGCGATTAAACTTCTTTTATTCAGCGTTTCATCAAAAATGAAAACATTTTTGAAAACTACAAGTCTCATGCGTTTTAGTGGTGAAAAATTAATTTAAAAAATCGTTCGGGAAATGAGTTTACTCACAGGGTACTTTCTTTGTATACATTCGACTATACGGCCAAGCCCGGGATTTACGGGAATTCGCGGGTTTTCGTTTGCCGGTGATTAAACTGCTTTTATTCAGCGTCTCATCAAAAATGAAAACATTTTTGAAAACTACAAGTCTCATGCGTTTTAGTGGTGAAAAAATAATTTAAAAAATCGTTCGGGAAATGAGTTTACTCCCTGGGTACTTTCTTTGAATACTTTTGACTATACGTGCCAAGCCATTTTTTACGGGAAATCGCGGGTTTTGGTTTGCCGGCGATTAAACTTCTTTTATTCAGCGTTTCATCAAAAATGAAAACATTTTTAAAAACTACAAGTCTTATGCGTTTTAGTGGTGAAAAAATAATTTAAAAAATCGTTCGGGAAGTGAGTTTACTCCCTGGGTACTTTCTTTGTATACTTTTGACTATACGGGCCAAGCCCCGGATTTACGGGAAAACGCGGGATTTCGTTTGCCGGCGATTAAACCTCTTTCATTAAGCGTCTCATCAAAAATGAAAACATTTTGAAAAACTACAAGTCTCATGCGTTTTAGTGGTGAAAAAATAATTTAAAAAATCGTTTGGGAAATGAGTTTACTCCCTGGGTACTTTCTTTGTATACTTTTGACTATACGGGCCGAGTTTGGGATTTACGGGAAATCGCAGATTTTCGTTTTCCGGCGATTAAACTTCTTTTATTCAGCGTCCCATCAAATATGAAAATATTTTTGAAAACTACAAGTCTCATGCGTTTAGTGGTAAAAAAAAAATATAAAAAATCGTTCGGGAAATGAGTTTACTCCCTGGGTACTTTCTTTGTATACTTTTGACTATACGGGTCGAGTCCGGGGTTTACGGGAAATGGCGGGTTTTCGTTTGCCGGCGATTAAACTTCTTTTATTCAGCGTCTCATCAAAAATGAAAACATTTTTGAAAACTACAAGTCTCATGCGTTTTAGTGGTGAAAAATTAATTTAAAAAATCGTTCGGGAAATGAGTTTACTCCCTGGGTACTTTCTTTGTATACTTTTGACTATACGGGTCGAGTCCGGGGTTTACGGGAAATGGCGGGTTTTCGTTTGCCGGCGATTAAACTTCTTTTATTCAGCGTCTCAGCAAAAATGAAAACATTTTTGAAAACTACAAGTCTCATGCGTTTTAGTGGTGAAAAATTAATTTAAAAAATCGTTCGGGAAATGAGTTTACTCACAGGGTACTTTCTTTGTATACATTCGACTATACGGGCCAAGCCCGGGATTTACGGGAAATCGCGGGTTTTCGTTTGCCGGCGATTAAACTGTTTTTATTCAGCGTCTCATCAAAAATGAAAACATTTTTGAAAACTACAAGTCTCATGCGTTTTAGTGGTGAAAAAATAGTTTAAAAAATCGTTCGGGAAATGAGTTTACTCCCTGGGTACTTTCTTTGAATACTTTTGACTATACGTGCCAAGCCATTTTTTACGGGAAATCGCGGGTTTTGGTTTGCCGGCGATTAAACTTCTTTTATTCAGCGTTTCATCAAAAATGAAAACATTTTTAAAAACTACAAGTCTTATGCGTTTTAGTGGTGAAAAAATAATATAAAAAATCGTTCGGGAAATGTGTTTACTCCCTGGGTACTTTCTTTGTATACTTTTGACTATACGGGCCAAGCCCCGGATTTACGGGAAAACGCGGGATTTCGTTTGCCGGCGATTAAACCTCTTTCATTAAGCGTCTCATCAAAAATGAAAACATTTTGGAAAACTACAAGTCTCATGCGTTTTAGTGGTGAAAAAATAATTTAAAAAATCGTTTGGGAAATGAGTTTACTCCCTGGGTACTTTCTTTGCATACTTTTGACTATACGGGCCGAGTTTGGGATTTACGGGAAATCGCAGATTTTCGTTTTCCGGCGATTAAACTTCTTTTATTCAGCGTCCCATCAAATATGAAAATATTTTTGAAAACTACAAGTCTCATGCGTTTAGTGGTAAAAAAAAAATATAAAAAATCGTTCGGGAAATGAGTTTACTCCCTGGGTACTTTCTTTGTATACTTTTGACTATACGGGTCGAGTCCGGGGTTTACGGGAAATGGCGGGTTTTCGTTTGCCGGCGATTAAACTTCTTTTATTCAGCGTTTCATCAAAAATGAAAACATTTTTGAAAACTACAAGTCTCATGCGTTTTAGTGGTGAAAAATTAATTTAAAAAATCGTTCGGGAAATGAGTTTACTCACAGGGTACTTTCTTTGTATACATTCGACTATACGGCCAAGCCCGGGATTTACGGGAATTCGCGGGTTTTCGTTTGCCGGTGATTAAACTGCTTTTATTCAGCGTCTCATCAAAAATGAAAACATTTTTGAAAACTACAAATCTCATGCGTTTTAGTGGTGAAAAAATAATTTAAAAAATCGTTCGGGAAATGAGTTTACTCCCTGGGTACTTTCTTTGAATACTTTTGACTATACGTGCCAAGCCATTTTTTACGGGAAATCGCGGGTTTTGGTTTGCCGGCGATTAAACTTCTTTTATTCAGCGTTTCATCAAAAATGAAAACATTTTTAAAAACTACAAGTCTTATGCGTTTTAGTGGTGAAAAAATAATTTAAAAAATCGTTCGGGAAGTGAGCTTACTCCCTGGGTACTTTCTTTGTATACTTTTGACTATACGGGCCAAGCCCCGGATTTACGGGAAAACGCGGGATTTCGTTTGCCGGCGATTAAACCTCTTTCATTAAGCGTCTCATCAAAAATGAAAACATTTTGGAAAACTACAAGTCTCATGCGTTTTAGTGGTGAAAAATTAATTTAAAAAATCGTTCGGGAAATGAGTTTACTCCCTGGGTACTTTCTTTGTATACTTTTGACTATACGGGTCGAGTCCGGGGTTTACGGGAAATGGCGGGTTTTCGTTTGCCGGCGATTAAACTTCTTTTATTCAGCGTCTCAGCAAAAATGAAAACATTTTTGAAAACTACAAGTCTCATGCGTTTTAGTGGTGAAAAATTAATTTAAAAAATCGTTCGGGAAATGAGTTTACTCACAGGGTACTTTCTTTGTATACATTCGACTATACGGGCCAAGCCCGGGATTTACGGGAAATCGCGGGTTTTCGTTTGCCGGCGATTAAACTGTTTTTATTCAGCGTCTCATCAAAAATGAAAACATTTTTGAAAACTACAAGTCTCATGCGTTTTAGTGGTGAAAAAATAGTTTAAAAAATCGTTCGGGAAATGAGTTTACTCCCTGGGTACTTTCTTTGAATACTTTTGACTATACGTGCCAAGCCATTTTTTACGGGAAATCGCGGGTTTTGGTTTGCCGGCGATTAAACTTCTTTTATTCAGCGTTTCATCAATAATGAAAACATTTTTAAAAACTACAAGTCTTATGCGTTTTAGTGGTGAAAAAATAATTTAAAAAATCGTTCGGGAAATGTGTTTACTCCCTGGGTACTTTCTTTGTATACTTTTGACTATACGGGCCAAGCCCCGGATTTACGGGAAAACGCGGGATTTCGTTTGCCGGCGATTAAACCTCTTTCATTAAGCGTCTCATCAAAAATGAAAACATTTTGGAAAACTACAAGTCTCATGCGTTTTAGTGGTGAAAAAATAATTTAAAAAATCGTTTGGGAAATGAGTTTACTCCCTGGGTACTTTCTTTGCATACTTTTGACTATAAGGGCCGAGTTTGGGATTTACGGGAAATCGCAGATTTTCGTTTTCCGGCGATTAAACTTCTTTTATTCAGCGTCCCATCAAATATGAAAATATTTTTGAAAACTACAAGTCTCATGCGTTTAGTGGTAAAAAAAAAATATAAAAAATCGTTTGGGAAATGAGTTCACTCCCTGGGTACTTTCTTTGTATACTTTTGACTATACGGGTCGAGTCCGGGGTTTACGGGAAATGGCGGGTTTTCGTTTGCCGGCGATTAAACTTCTTTTATTCAGCGTCTCATCAAAAATGAAAACATTTTTGAAAACTACAAGTCTCATGCGTTTTAGTGGTGAAAAATTAATTTAAAAAATCGTTCGGGAAATGAGTTTACTCCCTGGGTACTTTTTTTGTATACTTTTGACTATACGGGTCGAGTCCGGGGTTTACGGGAAATGGCGGGTTTTCGTTTGCCGGCGATTAAACTTCTTTTATTCAGCGTCTCATCAAAAATGAAAACATTTTTGAAAACTACAAGTCTCATGCGTTTTAGTGGTGAAAAATTAATTTAAAAAATCGTTCGGGAAATGAGTTTACTCACAGGGTACTTTCTTTGTATACATTCGACTATACGGGCCAAGCCCGGGATTTACGGGAAATCGCGGGTTTTCGTTTGCCGGCGATTAAACTGCTTTTATTCAGCGTCTCATCAAAAATGAAAACATTTTTGAAAACTACAAGTCTCATGCGTTTTAGTGGTGAAAAAATAGTTTAAAAAATCGTTCGGGAAATGAGTTTACTCCCTGGGTACTTTCTTTGAATACTTTTGACTATACGTGCCAAGCCATTTTTTACGGGAAATCGCGGGTTTTGGTTTGCCGGCGATTAAACTTCTTTTATTCAGCGTTTCATCAAAAATGAAAACATTTTTGAAAACTACAAGTCTTATGCGTTTTAGTGGTGAAAAAATAATTTAAAAAATCGTTCGGGAAATGAGTTTACTCCCTGGGTACTTTCTTTGTATACTTTTGACTATACGTGCCAAGCCATTTTTTACGGGAAATCGCGGGTTTTCGTTTGCCGGCGATTAAACTTCTTTTATTCAGCGTTTCATCAAAAATGAAAACATTTTTAAAAACTACAAGTCTTATGCGTTTTAGTGGTGAAAAAATAATTTAAAAAATCGTTCTGGAAATGAGTTTACTGACAGGGTACTTTCTTTGTATACATTCGACTATACGGGCCAAGCCCGGGATTTACGGGAAATCGCGGGTTTTCGTTTTCCGGCGAATAAACCTCTTTCATTAAGCGTCTCATCAAAAATGAAAACATTTTTGAAAACTACAAGTCTCATGCGTTTTAGTGGTGAAAAAAAAATTTAAAAAATCGTTCGGGAAATGAGTTTACTCCCTGGGTACTTTCTTTGTATACATTCGACTATACGGGCCAAGCCCCAGATTTACGGGAAATCGCGGGTTTTCGTTTGCCGGCGATTAAACTTCTTTTATTCAGCGTCTCATCAAAAATGAAAACATTTTTAAAAACCAAAAGTCTCATGGGCTTTAGTGGTGAAAAAATATTTTAAAAAATCGTTCGGGAAATGAGTTTACACCCTGGGTACTTTCCTTGTATACTTTTGACTATACGGGCCGAGTCCGGAATTTACGAGAAATCGCAGGTTTTCGTTTGCCGGCAATTAAACTTCTTTTATTCAGCGTCTCATCAAAAATGAAAACATTTTTGAAAACTACAAGTCTCATGCGTTTTAGTGGTGAAAAAATAATTTAAAGAATCGTTCGGGAAATGAGTTTACTCCCTGGGTACTTTCTTTGTATACTTTTGACTATACGGGCCGAGTCCGGGATTTACGGGAAATCGCGGGTTTTCGTTTGCCGGCGATTAAACTTCTTTTATTCAGCGTCTCATCAAAAATGAAAACATTTTTAAAAACTAAAAGTCTCATGGGCTTTAGTGGTGAAATAATAATTTAAAAAATCGTTCGGGAAATGAGTTTACACCCCAGGTACTTTCTTTGTATACTTTCGACTATACGGGCCGAGTCCGGGATTTACGGGAAATCGCAGGTTTTCGTTTGCCAGCGATTAAACTTCTTTTATTCAACGTCTCATCAAAAATGAAAACATTTTTGAAAATTACAAGTCTCATGCGTTTTAGTGGTAAAAAAATAATTTAAAAAATCGTTCGGGAAATGAGTTTACTCCCTGGGTACTTTCTTTGTATACTTTTGACTATACGGGCTGAGTCCGGGATTTACGGGAAATCGCAGGTTTTCGTTTGCCGGCGATTAAACTTCTTTTATTCAGCGTCTCATCAAAAATGAAAACATTTTTGAAAACTACAAGTCTCATGCATTTTAGTGGTGAAAAAATAATTTAAAAAATCGTTCGGGAAATGAGTTTACTCCCTGGGTACTTTCTTTGTATACTTTTGACTATGCGGGCCGAGTCCGGGGTTTACGGGAAATGGCGGGTTTTCGTTTGCCGGCGATTAAACTTCTTTTATTTAGCATCTCATCAAAAATGAAAACATTTTTGAAAACTACAAGTCTCAAGCGTTTTAGTGGTGAAAAGATAATTTAAAAAATCGTTTTGGAAATGAGTTTACTCACAGGGTACTTTCTTTGTATACATTCGACTATTCGGGCCAAGCCCGGGATTTACGGGAAATCGCGGGTTTTCGTTTGCCGGCGATTAAACCACTTTCATTAAGCGTCTTATCAAAAATGAAAACATTTCTGAAAATTACAAGTCTCATGCGTTTTAGTGGTGAAAAAATAATTTAAAAAATCGTTTGGGAAATGAGTTTACTCCCTGGGTACTTTCTTTGTATACTTTTGACTATACGGGCCGAGTCCGGGATTTACGGGAAATCGCAGGTTTTCGTTTGCCGGCGATTAAACTTCTTTTATTCAGCGTCTCATCAAAAATGAAAACATTTTTGAAAACTACAAGTCTCATGCGTTTTAGTGGTGAAAAAATAATTTAAAAAATCGTTCGGGAAATGAATTTACTCACAGGGTACTTTCTTTGTATACATTCGACTATACGGGCCAAGCCCGGGATTTATGGGAAATCGCGGGTTTTCGTTTGCCGGCGATTAAACTGCTTTTATTCAGCGTCTCATCAAAAATGAAAACATTTTTGAAAACTACAAGTCTCATGCGTTTTAGTGGTGAAAAAATAATTTAAAAAATCGTTCGGGAAATGAGTTTACTCCCTGGGTACTTTCTTTGAATATTTTTGACTATACGTGCCAAGCCATTTTTTACGGGAAATCGCGGGTTTTGGTTTGCTGGCGAATAAAATTCTTTTATTCAGCGTTTCATCAAAAATGAAAACATTTTTAAAAACTACAAGTCTTATGCGTTTTAGTGGTGAAAAAATAATTTAAAAAATCGTTCGGGAAATGAGTTTACTCCCTGGGTACTTTCTTTGTATACTTTTGACTATACGTGCCAAGCCATTTTTTTACGGGAAATCGCGGGTTTTCGTTTGCCGGCGATTAAACTTCTTTTATTCAGCGTTTCATCAAAAATGAAAACATTTTTAAAAACTACAAGTCTTATGCGTTTTAGTGGTGAAAAAAATAATTTAAAAAATCGTTCTGGAAATGAGTTTACTGACAGGGTACTTTCTTTGTATACATTCGACTATACGGGCCAAGCCCGGGATTTACGGGAAATCGCGGGTTTTCGTTTTCCGGCGAATAAACCTCTTTCATTAAGCGTCTCATCAAAAATGAAAACATTTTTGAAAACTACAAGTCTCATGCGTTTTAGTGGTGAAAAAAAAATTTAAAAAATCGTTCGGGAAATGAGTTTACCCCCTGGGTACTTTCTTTGTATACATTCGACTATACGGGCCAAGCCCCAGATTTACGGGAAATCGCGGGTTTTCGTTTGCCGGCGATTAAACTTCTTTTATTCAGCGTCTCATCAAAAATGAAAACATTTTTGAAAACTACAAGTCTTATGGGCTTTAGTGGTGAAAAAATATTTTAAAAAATCGTTCGGGAAATGAGTTTACTCCCTGGGTACTTTCTTTGTATACTTTTGACTATGCGGGCCGAGTCCGGGGTTTACGGGAAATGGCGGGTTTTCGTTTGCCGGCGATTAAACTTCTTTTATTTAGCGTCTCATCAAAAATGAAAACATTTTTAAAAACTACAAGTCTTATGCGTTTTAGTGGTGAAAAAATAATTTAAAAAATCGTTCGGGAAATGAGTTTACACCCTGGGTACTTTCTTTGTATACTTTTGACTATGCGGGCCGAGTCCGGGATTAACGGGAAATCGCAGGTTTTCGTTTGCCGGCGATTAAACCACTTTCATTAAGCGTCTCATCAAAAATGAAAAGAATTCTGAAAACTACAAGTCTCATGCGTTTTAGTGGTGAAAAAATAATTTAAAGAATCGTTCGGGAAATGAGTTTACTCCCTGGGTACTTTCTTTGTATACTTTTGACTATACGGGCCGAGTCCGGGATTTACGGGAAATTGCGGGTTTTCGTTTGCCGTCGATTAAACTTCTTTTATTCAGCGTCTCATCAAAAATGAAAACATTTTTAAAAACTAAAAGTCTCATGGGCTTTAGTGGTGAAATAATAATTTAAAAAATCGTTCGGGAAATGAGTTTACACCCCAGGTACTTTCTTTGTATACTTTCGACTATACGGGCCGAGTCCGGGATTTACGGAAAATCGCAGGTTTTCGTTTGCCGGCGATTAAACTTCTTTTATTCAACGTCTCATCAAAAATGAAAACATTTTTGAAAACTACAAGTCTCATGCATTTTAGTGGTGAAAAAATAATTTAAAAAATCGTTCGGGAAATGAGTTTACTCCCTGGGTACTTTCTTTGTATACTTTTGACTATGCGTGCCAAGCCATTTTTTACGGGAAATCGCGGGTTTTGGTTTGCCGGCGAATAAAATTCTTTTATTCAGCGTTTCATCAAAAATGAAAACATTTTTAAAAACTACAAGTCTTATGCGTTTTAGTGGTGAAAAAATAATTTAAAAAATCGTTCGGGAAATGAGTTTACTCCCTGGGTACTTTCTTTGTATACTTTTGACTATACGTGCCAAGCCATTTTTTACGGGAAATCGCGGGTTTTCGTTTGCCGGCGATTAAACTTCTTTTATTCAGCGTTTCATCAAAAATGAAAAGAATTCTGAAAACTACAAGTCTCATGCGTTTTAGTGGTAAAAAAAGAAGTTAAAAAATCGTTCGGGAAATGAGTTTACTCCCTGGGTACTTTCTTTGTATACTTTTGACTATACGGGCCGAGTCCGGGATTTACGGGAAATTCCGGGTTTTCGTTTGCCGGCGATTAAACTTCTTTTATTCAGCGTCTCATCAAAAATGAAAACATTTTTAAAAACTAAAAGTCTCATGGGCTTTAGTGGTGAAATAATAATTTAAAAAATCGTTCGGGAAATGAGTTTACACCCCAGGTACTTTCTTTGTATACTTTCGACTATACGGGCCGAGTCCGGGATTTACGGGAAATCGCAGGTTTTCGTTTGCCGGCGATTAAACTTCTTTTATTCAACGTCCCATCAAAAATGAAAACATTTTTGAAAATTACAAGTCTCATGCGTTTTAGTGGTAAAAAAATAATTTGAAAAATCGTTCGGGAAATGAGTTTTTTCCCTGGGTACTTTCTTTGTATACTTTTGACTATACGGGCCGAGTCCGGGATTTACGGGAAATCGCGGGTTTTCGTTTGCCGGCGATTAAACTTCTTTTATTCAGCGTCTCATCAAAAATGAAAACATTTTTGAAAACTACAAGTCTCATGCATTTTAGTGGTAAAAAAATAATTTAAAAAATCGTTCGGGAAATGAGTTTACTCCCTGGGTACTTTCTTTGTATACTTTTGACTATGCGGGCCGAGTCCGGGGTTTACGGGAAATGGCGGGTTTTCGTTTGCCGGCGATTAAACTTCTTTTATTTAGCGTCTCATCAAAAATGAAAACATTTTTGAAAACTACAAGTCTCAAGCGTTTTAGTGGTGAAAAGATAATTTAAAAAATCGTTTTGGAAATGAGTTTACTCACAGGGTACTTTCTTTGTATACATTCGACTATTCGGGCCAAGCCCGGGATTTACGGGAAATCGCGGGTTTTCGTTTGCCGGCGATTAAACCACTTTCATTAAGCGTCTTATCAAAAATGAAAACATTTCTGAAAATTACAAGTCTCATGCGTTTTAGTGGTGAAAAAATAATTTAAAAAATCGTTTGGGAAATGAGTTTACTCCCTGGGTACTTTCTTTGTATACTTTTGACTATACGGGCCGAGTCCGGGATTTACAGGAAATCGCAGGTTTTCGTTTGCCGGCGATTAAACTTCTTTTATTCAGCGTCTCATCAAAAATGAAAACATTTTTGAAAACTACAAGTCTCATGCGTTTTAGTGGTGAAAAAATAATTTAAAAAATCGTTCGGGAAATGAGTTTACACCCTGGGTACTCTCTTTGTATACTTTTGACTATACGGGCCGAGTCCGGGATTTACGGGAAATCGCGGGTTTTCGTTTGCCGGCGATTAAACCACTTTCATTAAGCGTCTTATCAAAAATGAAAACATTTCTGAAAATTACAAGTCTCATGCGTTTTAGTGGTGAAAAAATAATTTAAAAAATCGTTTGGGAAATGAGTTTACTCCCTGGGTACTTTCTTTGTATACTTTTGACTATACGGGCCGAGTCCGGGATTTACAGGAAATCGCAGGTTTTCGTTTGCCGGCGATTAAACTTCTTTTATTTAGCGTCTCATCAAAAATGAAAACATTTTTGAAAACTACAAGTCTCAAGCGTTTTAGTGGTGAAAAGATAATTTAAAAAATCGTTTTGGAAATGAGTTTACTCACAGGGTACTTTCTTTGTATACATTCGACTATTCGGGCCAAGCCCGGGATTTACGGGAAATCGCGGGTTTTCGTTTGCCGGCGATTAAACCACTTTCATTAAGCGTCTTATCAAAAATGAAAACATTTCTGAAAATTACAAGTCTCATGCGTTTTAGTGGTGAAAAAATAATTTAAAAAATCGTTTGGGAAATGAGTTTACTCCCTGGGTACTTTCTTTGTATACTTTTGACTATACGGGCCGAGTCCGGGATTTACAGGAAATCGCAGGTTTTCGTTTGCCGGCGATTAAACTTCTTTTATTCAGCGTCTCATCAAAAATGAAAACATTTTTGAAAACTACAAGTCTCATGCGTTTTAGTGGTGAAAAAATAATTTAAAAAATCGTTCGGGAAATGAGTTTACACCCTGGGTACTCTCTTTGTATACTTTTGACTATACGGGCCGAGTCCGGGATTTACGGGAAATCGCAGGTTTTCGTTTGCCGGCGATTAAACTTCTTTTATTCAGCGTCTCATCAAAAATGAAAACATTTTTAAAAACTACAAGTCTCATGGGCTTTAGTGGTGAAATAAAAATTTAAAAAATCGTTTGGGAAATTAGTTTACTCCCTGGGTACTTTCTTTGTATACTTTTGACTATACGGGCCGAGTACGGGATTTACGGGAAATCGCAGGTTTTAGTTTGCCGGCGATTAAACTTCTTTTATTCAGCGTCTCATCAAAAATGAAAACATTTTTGAAAACTACAAGTCTCATGCGTTTTAGTGGTGAAAAAATAATTTAAAAAATCGTTCGAGAAATGAGTTTACTCCCTGGGTACTTTCTTTGTATACTTTTGACTATACGGGCCGAGTCCGGGATTTACAGGAAGTCGCGGGTTTTCGTTTGCCGGCCATTAAACTTCTTTTATTCAGCGTCTCATCAAAAATGAAAATATTTTTAAATACTACAAGTCTCATGGGCTGTAGTGGTGAAATAGTAATTTAAAAAATCGTTCGGGAAATGAGTTTACACCCTGGGTACTTTCTTTGTATACTTTTGACTATACGGGCCGAGTCTGGGATTTTCAGGAAATCGCAGGTTTTCGTTTGCCGGCGATTAAACTTCTTTTATTCAGCGTCTCATCAAAAATGAAAACATTTTTGAAAACTACAAGTCTCATGCGTTTTAGTGGTGAAAATATAATTTAAAAAATCGTTCGGGAAATGAGTTTACTCCCTGGGTACTTTCTTTGTATGCTTTTGAATATGCGGGCCGAGTCCGGGGTTTACGGGAAATGGTGGGTTTTCGTTTGCCGGCGATTAAACTTCTTTTATTTAGCGTCTCATCAAAAATGAAAACATTTTTGAAAACTACAAGTCTCAAGCGTTTTAGTGGTGAAAAGATAATTTAAAAAATCGTTTTGGAAATGAGTTTACTCACAGGGTACTTTCTTTGTATACATTCGACTATTCGGGCCAAGCCCGGGATTTACGGGAAATCGCGGGTTTTCGTTTGCTGGCGATTAATCCACTTTCATTAAGCGTCTCATCAAAAATGAAAACATTTCTGAATATTACAAGACTCATGGGCTTTAGTGGTGAAATAAAAATTTAAAAAATCGTTTGGGAAATTAGTTTACTCCCTGGGTACTTTCTTTGTATACTTTTGACTATACGGGCCGAGTACGGGATTTACGGGAAATCGCAGGTTTTAGTTTGCCGGCGATTAAACTTCTTTTATTCAGCGTCTCATCAAAAATGAAAACATTTTTGAAAATTCCAAGTCTCATGCGTTTTAGTGGTAAAAAAATAATTTAAAAAATCGTTCGAGAAATGAGTTTACTCCCTGGGTACTTTCTTTGTATACTTTTGACTATACGGGCCGAGTCCGGGATTTACAGGAAGTCGCGGATTTTCGTTTGCCGGCCATTAAACTTCTTTTATTCAGCGTCTCATCAAAAATGAAAATATTTTTAAATACTACAAGTCTCATGGGCTGTAGTGGTGAAATAGTAATTTAAAAAATCGTTCGGGAAATGAGTTTACACCCTGGGTACTTTCTTTGTATACTTTTGACTATACGGGCCGAGTCCGGGATTTTCAGGAAATCGCAGGTTTTCGTTTGCCGGCGATTAAACTTCTTTTATTCAGCGTCTCATCAAAAATGAAAACATTTTTGAAAACTACAAGTCTCATGCGTTTTAGTGGTGAAAATATAATTTAAAAAATCGTTCGGGAAATGAGTTTACTCCCTGGGTACTTTCTTTGTATGCTTTTGAATATGCGGGCCGAGTCCGGGGTTTACGGGAAATGGTGGGTTTTCGTTTGCCGGCGATTAAACTTCTTTTATTTAGCGTCTCATCAAAAATGAAAACATTTTTGAAAACTACAAGTCTCAAGCGTTTTAGTGGTGAAAAGATAATTTAAAAAATCGTTTTGGAAATGAGTTTACTCACAGGGTACTTTCTTTGTATACATTCGACTATTCGGGCCAAGCCCGGGATTTACGGGAAATCGCGGGTTTTCGTTTGCTGGCGATTAATCCACTTTCATTAAGCGTCTCATCAAAAATGAAAACATTTCTGAATATTACAAGACTCATGCGTTTTAGTGGTGAAAAAATAATTTAAAAAATAGTTCGGGAAATGAGTTTACTCCCTGGGTACTTTCTTTGAATACTTTTGACTATACGTGCCAAGCCATTTTTTACGGGAAATCGCGGGTTTTGGTTTGCCGGCGATTAAACTTCTTTTATTCAGCGTTTCATCAAAAATGAAAACATTTTTAAAAACTACAAGTCTTATGCGTTTTAGTGGTGAAAAAATAATTTAAAAAATCGTTCGGGAAATGAGTTTACTCCCTGGGTACTTTCTTTGTATACTTTTGACTATACGTGCCAAGCCATTTTTTACGGGAAATCGCGGGTTTTCGTTTGCCGGCGATTAAACTTCTTTTATTCAGCGTTTCATCAAAAATGAAAACATTTTTAAAAACTACAAGTCTTATGCGTTTTAGTGGTGAAAAAATAATTTAAAAAATCGTTCTGGAAATGAGTTTACTCACAGGGTACTTTCTTTGTATACATTCGACTATACGGGCCAAGCCCGGGATTTACGGGAAATCGCGGGTTTTCGTTTTCCGGCGAATAAACCTCTTTCATTAAGCGTCTCATCAAAAATGAAAACATTTTTGAAAACTACAAGTCTCATGCGTTTTAGTGGTGAAAAAAAAATTTTAAAAATCGTTCGGGAAATGAGTTTACTCCCTGGGTACTTTCTTTGTATACATTCGACTATACGGGCCAAGCCCCGGATTTACGGGAAATCGCGGGTTTTCGTTTGCCGGCGATTAAACTTATTTTATTCAGCGTCTCATCAAAAATAAAAACATTTTTAAAAACTAAAAGTCTCATGGGCTTTAGTGGTGAAAAAATAATTTAAAAAATCGTTCGGGAAATGAGTTTACACCCTGGGTACTTTCCTTGTATACTTTTGACTATACGGGCCGAGTCCGGGATTTACGGGAAATCGCAGGTTTTCGTTTGCCGGCGATTAAACTTCTTTTATTCAGCGTCTCATCAAAAATGAAAACATTTTTGAAAACTACAAGTCTCATGCGTTTTAGTGGTGAAAAAATAATTTAAAGAATCGTTCGGGAAATAAGTTTACTCCCTGGGTACTTTCTTTGTATACTTTTGACTATACGGGCCGAGTCCGGGATTTACGGGAAATCGCGGGTTTTCGTTTGCCGGCAATTTAACTTCTTTTATTCAGCGTCTCATCTCATCAGATTCACTGCGGCTTTTAAAAGCCTTGCCCTGTGTGAGGATTGAATCAAGGCGGTTCGAATGCTGAAAACCGCATTATTAGCAGCATGGAAAATTTAACTAATACACCAATTGTAGAATTCATTGATACACCACTTCCTATAATATTCCTATAATTCTTGAAAGAAATGGAGTTAAAGAAAGTGATGAATCGTTTATAGACCGCATGTATTCAAACATCAACTTACAAAAAATGAAAGGTGAGCTAATACACGATCTTAAAAACTACCTTGATGAATGTGTTAAAAATGTTGCTCTGTCAAACCGTCACGTTTCTACTGAATGGGATAGTAATAAAATGTTTAGTGTGTTGGAGGAAAGGATTTTATTTTTGGAAAAGGAAGTAAATGCCAAAAATGAAATGATACAAATGTTATTAGCGACGAAATAATCAACGCGTGACGACATACTACATAACTCTCATAGCTTCAACAAATTAAAATTTTGCGAAACAAACGAGAATTTTACAATTCCCAAGGACACCGTTAAGGCAAAAATCATTAAACAGAGTTCCTTTATTCACGCAAATCGCTTTGAAAACTTGCCCATTGAAGAAACAATGGATGATGTAAATAGTGTTGCCAACGAAGTGCCGCATAAAACGCCGCGAAGGAGATCTGACAAAAAATCTAAAGTTACGCAAATAATTGGAGACTCGATTGTAAAAGAAGTGAAGGGCTGGAAACTTTCTTCAAACTAGAACAAGATTATAGTGAAATCCTTCTCTGGAGCCACGACTAAATGCATGGAAAGTTACGCAATACCAACTACGAACATGTCTCCCGATAACATTATTATTCATTGTGGCACTAACGATCTTAATAGAATCGAAACCGATCAAATTGCTCAAAACATAGTAAAATTGGCTATTAAATTGAAATCTGGTGAAAATAATGTAATGATATCGGGCATAATTCAACGAAAAGACAGACTAAATGCAAAGGTGATGGCAGTCAACAAATCTCTCGCTCATCTTTGCGAACAAAGAAACATCGGCTTTATCAATAATGATAATATAAACCCCGACTTGCATTTAAATAGAAGTCGCCTTCACCTAAATATGAAAGGGACTTCAATATTGTCTCGGAACTTTCTACAGGTGATTGAGGATTGACACAAAAAACCTGTCGAAATTTACGACACAGATCCACCGAACACTGCCTCAGATACTTTTGATTCAACATATGATATTTTCACTCTACGTCGCAGTAACATGTGTAACTTGATAGTCGGTCATTTGAACGTAAACTCGTTGCGAAACAAGTTCGAAGCAATTGATTTAACTTTCAAGCACAATATTGATGTTCTGCTTCTAACTGAAACGAAAATAGATGAATCGTTCACTGATGCTCAATTTAAGTTAGATAATTACGCAATTCTGAGGAAAGATAGAAATGGACATGGTGGCGGTATTTTACTCTATATAAATGAAAATATTCCCTTCAAAGTGTTGCGAAAATATACTTTACCGGATGATATCGAAGTTTTAGTTGTCGAAATAAATCTTCGAAAACGCAAATGGCTTTTAATCGGTGCATATAAACCACCGTTACAAAAAAATTACTACTTTTTAACTCAAATCGCAAATGTATTGATTTCACATCTCAACTATCACGAAAACATCATAATTATGGGTGATTTAAACATGGAAATAAGTGACACAGATTTCGATAACTTCATTTCAACATACGACCTCCATAGACTAATCAAATCACCAACCTGCTTTAAGTCAAGTACTTCGCCTTCTTGCATTGATCACATATTAACAAATCAACCAAATTTCTTTAAAAATAATGTAACAATCGAAACTGGCATATCAGATTGGCATTTATTTGTTGGAAGTGTGATGAGAATGAACGTGATTAAAGGCGACCCAATTGTGAAACACTACAGAAATTACAACAAAATTGACTACTTTGATTTTGAAAGAACATTATCAATGAACTTTTTGAAATTACTTGAGAACAATTACGACTTTAACCAATTCAATTTATGCATCACGTCTACGCTAAACCATTTTGCACCATTGAAAAAGAAAATACTAAGATTCAATAACGCACCTTTTATCACCAAGGAGCTTCGCAAAGCTATTATGCACAGATCCAAACTTCGTCGCATATATATCAAATCACGATCAAAAGAAAATTGGTCCAACTTCACTAGACAGAGAAACTACTGTGTTTCCTTATTATGAAAAACCAGACGTTCGTATTTCAAGGGTTTACGTATGACAAGCTTTACTGATAATAAAAAGTTCTGGAAGTCTGTCAAGCCATTGTTTTCAAACGTTAGTTATAACACCAACAAAATTATCTTAATCGAGAAAGAAAAGATAGTCACCGACGAACAAAAATTATGCAAAATCTTCAATGAATATTACACCAACATCACGAAAAATTTACCAATCAAACCAAACGATGATACACATACAGCAACCATTCACGATGCAATCCACTCGTATACTAATCACATCAGTACTTTGAAAATTCGTGAAAATGTGGGTTATGATGAAAAGTTCTATTTTTCGCTGGTTGAACAGCCTGATGTTCTCAAAGTCATCAAAGACATGGATGCAAAGAAATCTTCTGTTAGTGGTGATTTTCCAGTTTTTATGTTGAAAAAGTTTATTCATATCTTTGTTCCTATCCTCACTAATATTATAAATTTTTGTTTACAGTCTAATATTTTTCCTGATGATTTAAAACTTGCAGAGGTTATACCTGTTTTTAAGAAGGATGACTGTAATGATAAGAAGAACTATAGACCTGTTAGCTTGCTTCCCTGTTTATCAAAGGTTTTTGAAAGAATTATTCTTAATCAAATGCACACTTTTATGCATGACAAACTCAGCCCTCATCTATCAGGCTTCAGAAAGGGTTATAATACACAATATGCTCTCATTCGAATGATTGAACAATGGAAAAGCACACTTGATAATAAGGGTGTAGTTGGAGCAGTGCTAATGGACCTTTCAAAAGCTTTTGATACTATCAACCATGATTTGCTTATTGCAAAGCTGCATGCCTATGGTTTTTCTGAATCTTCTTTATTATTTATTCACTCATACTTGAAAAATCGTTTTCAGAGAACCAGAATAAATTCTTCTTTTAACGAATGGCTTCCTCTTCAAGTTGGAGTTCCACAAGGATCAATCTTAGGACCTCCGTTCTTCAATTATTCTATAAACGATTTATTCTGGTTCATTATTCAATCATCCCTTTGTAACTTTGCAGATGATAACACCTTATATGCTTGTGAAAATTCATTAGAAGATGTAAAACAAACACTGCTTACTAATTTGGTCATAGTTAATAATTGGTTTTATGAAAATTACTTAGCAAAAAATTTGAAAAAGTATCAATATATTGTATTAGGTCATCACGATGAAAGTTTGATATTTAACCATTTGAAAATTGCGTGTAAATCGTCTGTAGTGCTTCTTGGTGTTACGATTGACTCGAGACTAAACTTTCATTCGCATGTCAAAAACATCTGTAATAAGGCTAGTAGGAAACTCAACGTGCTTCAAAGGATATCTTCCTTTTTGACACCCAAGATGAAGCGTTTTCTCTTCAATTCATTTATTTTGTCTCAGTTTTCTTACTGTCCCTTAGTATGGATGTTTTGTGGAAAAGTTGCGAATAATCGAATCAATCGTATTCATGAACGTTGTCTAAGAATCATACAGGACGATATAAATGGCAATTACGATGAACTTTTATCTTTATGTAATGTTAAAAATATTCACCTCATCAATTTACAGAATTTAATGAAAGAGGTCTACAAATTTTTAAATGGATTGCCACCTCTATATATGAACGAGATATTTTCTGTTAGGGAAAACAAGTACAACCTTCGTTGCTTTAATTTGATCAGGCGACCAACTTGTCGGACAACGTACTATGGCTTAAATACTTTATCAAATATTGCAGGGAAGCTATGGATATCTGTGCCTGACGCTACAAAGAATGCTCCTTCTCTCGAAGCCTTCCGTAGCTCAATAAAATTTGGGAAGGTGATGTTTGCACCTGTAAAATATGCATGGATATACCATACATATTTTAACTTTACTTATTTATTTATTTATTTTTCTTATTTTTTATCGCTGTTTGCCTTGTTTTACGTTTTGTTGTCGATTTAAATTAGTTATTTAAATAATATTGTATCTATCGACGTTAAATAAAGAGAAAATCAAAATCAAATCAAAAAAAATGAAAACATTTTTAAAAACTAAAAGTCTCATGGGCTTTAGTGGTGAAATAATAATTTAACAAATCGTTTGGGAAATTAGTTTACTCCCTGGGTACTTTCTTTGTACACTTTTGACTATACGGGCCGAGTCCGGGATTTACGGGAAATCGCAGGTTTTCGTTTGCCGGCGATTAAACTTCTTTTATTCAGCGTCTCATCAAAATTGAAAACATTTTTGAAAACTACAAGTCTCATGCGTTTTAGTGGTGAAAAAATAAATTAAAAAATCGTTCGGGAAATGAGTTTACTCCCTGGGTACTATCTTTGTATACTTTTGACTATACGGGCCAAGCCCGGGATTAACGGGAAATCGCAGGTTTTCGTTTGCGGCGATTAAACTTCTTTTATTCAGCGTCTCATCAGAAATGAAAACATTTTTGAAAACTACAAGTCTTATGCGTTTTAGTGGTGAAAAAATAATTTAAAAAATCGTTCTGGAAATGAGTTTACTCACAGGGTACTTTCTTTGTATACATTTGACTATACGGGCCAACCCGGGATTTACGGGAAATCGCGGGTTTTCGTTTGCCGGCGATTAAACCTCTTTCATTAAGCGTCTCATCAAAAATGAAAACATTTTCGAAAACTACAAGTCTCATGCGATTTAGTGGTGAAAAAAAAATTTAAAAAATCGTTCGGGAAATGAGCTTACTTCCTGGGTACTTTCTTTGTATACATTCGACTATACGGGCCAAGCCCGGGATTTACGGGAAATCGCGGGATTTCGTTTGCCGGCGATTAAACTTCTTTTATTCAGCGTCTCATCAAAAATGAAAACATTTTTAAAAACTACAAGTCTCATGCGATTTAGTGGTGAAAAGATAATTTAAAAACTCGTTTCGGAAATAAGTTTACTCCCTGGGTACTTTCTTTGTATACTTTTGACTATACGGGCCGAGTCCGGGATTCACGGGAAGTCGCAGGTTTTCGTTTGCCGGCAATTAAACTTCTTTTATTCAGCGTCTCATTAAAAATAAAAACATTTTTAAAAACTACAAGTCTCATGGGCTTTAGTGGTGAAATAATAATTTAAAAAATCGTTCGGGAAATGAGTTTACACCCCAGGTACTTTCTTTGTATACTTTTGACTATACGGGCCGAGTCCGGGATTTACGGGAAATCGCAGGTTTTCGTTTGCCGGCGATTAAACTTCTTTTATTCAACGTCTCATCAAAAATGAAAACATTTTTGAAAATTACAAGTCTCATGCGTTTTAGTGGTAAAAAAATAATTTAAAAAATCGTTCGGGAAATGAGTTTACTCCCTGGGTACTTTTTTTGTATTTTTTTGACTATACGGGCCGAGTCCGGGATTTTCAGGAAATCGCAGGTTTTCGTTTGCCGGCCATTAAACTTCTTTTATTCAGCGTCTCATCAAAAATGAAAATATTTTTAAATACTACAAGTCTCATGGGCTTTAGTGGTGAAATAATAATTTAAAAAATCGTTTGGGAAATGAGTTTACACCCTGGGTACTTTCTTTGTATACTTTTGACTATACGGGCCGAGTCCGGGATTTTCAGGAAATCGCAGGTTTTCGTTTGCCGGCGATTAAACTTCTTTTATTCAGCGTCTCATCAAAAATGAAAACATTTTTGAAAACTACAAGTCTCATGCGTTTTAGTGGTGAAAAAATAATTTAAAAAATCGTTCTGGAAATGAGTTTACTCCCTGGGTACTTTCTTTGTATGCTTTTGACTATGCTGGCCGAGTCCGGGGTTTACGGGAAATGGCGGGTTTTCGTTTGCCGGCGATTAAACTTCTTTTATTTAGCGTCTCATCAAAAATGAAAACATTTTTGAAAATTACAAGTCTCAAGCGTTTTAGTGGTGAAAAGATAATTTAAAAAATCGTTTTGGAAATGAGTTTACTCACAGGGTACTTTCTTTGTATACATTCGACTATTCGGGCCAAGCCCGGGATTTACGGGAAATCGCGGATTTTTGTTTGCCGGCGATTAAACCACTTTCATTAAGCGTCTCATCAAAAGTGAAAACATTTCTGAAAATTACAAGTCTCATGCGTTTTAGTGGTGAAAAAATAATTTAAAAAATCGTTTGGGAAATGAGTTTACTCCCTGGGTACTTTCTTTGCATACTTTTGACTATACGGGCCGAGTCCGGGATTTACGGGAAATCGCAGGTTTTCGTTTGCCGGCGATTAAACTTCTTTTATTCAGCGTCTCATCAAAAATGAAAACATTTTTGAATACTACAAGTCTCATGCGTTTTAGTGGTGAAAAAATAATTTAAAAAATCGTTAGGGAAATGAGTTTACTCAGTGGGTACTTTCCTTGTATACTTTTGACTATACGGGCCGAGACCGGGATTTACGGGAAATTGCGGGTTTTCGTTTGCCGGCGATTAAGCTTCTTTTATTCAGCGTCTCATCAAAAATGAAAACATTTTTAAAAACTACAAGTCTCATGGGCTTTAGTGGTGAAAAAATAATTTAAAAAATCGTTCTGGAAATGAGTTTACTCACAGGGTACTTTCTTTGTATACATTCGACTATACGGGCCAACCCGGGATTTACGGGAAATCGCGGGTTTTCGTTTGCCGGCGATTAAACCTCTTTCATTAAGCGTCTCATCAAAAATGAAAACATTTTTGAAAACTACAAGTCTCATGCGATTTAGTGGTGAAAAAAAAATTTAAAAAATCGTTCGGGAAATGAGCTTACTTCCTGGGTACTTTCTTTGTATACATTCGACTATACGGGCCAAGCCCGGGATTTACGGGAAATCGCGGGATTTCGTTTGCCGGCGGTTAAACCTCTTTTATTCAGCGTCTCATCAAAAATGAAAACATTTTTAAAAACTACAAGTCTCATGCGATTTAGTGGTGAAAAGATAATTTAAAAACTCGTTTCGGAAATAAGTTTACTCCCTGTGTACTTTCTTTGTATACTTTTGACTATACGGGCCGAGTCCGGGATTCACGGGAAGTCGCGGGTTTTCGTTTGCCGGCAATTAAACTTCTTTTATTCAGCGTCTCATCAAAAATGAAAACATTTTTAAAAACTACAAGTCTCATGGGCTTTAGTGGTGAAATAATAATTTGAAAAATCGTTCGGGAAATGAGTTTACACCCCAGGTACTTTCTTTGTAAACTTTTGACTATACGGGCCGAGTCCGGGATTTACGGGAAATCGCAGGTTTTCGTTTGCCGGCGATTAAACTTCTTTTATTCAACGTCTCATCAAAAATGAAAACATTTTTGAAAATTACAAGTCTCATGCGTTTTAGTGGTAAAAAAATAATTTAAAAAATCGTTCGGGAAATGAGTTTACTCCCTGGGTACTTTCTTTGTATACTTTTGACTATACGGGCCGAGTCCGGGATTTACGGGAAGTCGCGGGTTTTCGTTTGCCGGCCATTAAACTTCTTTTATTCAGCGTCTCATCAAAAATGAAAATATTTTTAAATACTACAAGTCTCATGGGCTTTAGTGGTGAAATAATAATTTAAAAAATCGTTCGGGAAATGAGTTTACACCCTGGGTACTTTCTTTGTATACTTTTGACTATACGGGCCGAGTCCGGGATTTTCGGGAAATCGCAGGTTTTCGTTTGCCGGCGATTAAACTTCTTTTATTCAGCGTCTCATCAAAAATGAAAACATTTTTGAAAACTACAAGTCTCATGCGTTTTAGTGGTGAAAAAATAATTTAAAAAATCGTTAGGGAAATGAGTTTACTCACTGGGTACTTTCCTTGTATACTTTTGACTATACGGGCCGAGACCGGGATTTACGGGAAATTGCGGGTTTTCGTTTGCCGGCGATTAAGCTTCTTTTATTCAGCGTCTCATCAAAAATGAAAACATTTTTAAAAACTACAAGTCTCATGGGCTTTAGTGGTGAAAAAATAATTTAAAAAATCGTTCTGGAAATGAGTTTACTCACAGGGTACTTTCTTTGTATACATTCGACTATACGGGCCAACCCGGGATTTACGGGAAATCGCGGGTTTTCGTTTGCCGGCGATTAAACTTCTTTTATTCAGCGTCTCATCAGAAATGAAAACATTTTTGAAAACTACAAGTCTTATGCGTTTTAGTGGTGAAAAAATAATTTAAAAAATCGTTCTGGAAATGAGTTTACTCAAAGGGTACTTTCTTTGTATACATTCGACTATACGGGCCAACCCGGGATTTACGGGAAATCGCGGGTTTTCGTTTGCCGGCGATTAAACCTCTTTCATTAAGCGTCTCATCAAAAATGAAAACATTTTTGAAAACTACAAGTCTCATGCGATTTAGTGGTGAAAAAAAAATTTAAAAAATCGTTCGGGAAATGAGCTTACTTCCTGGGTACTTTCTTTGTATACATTCGACTATACGGGCCAAGCCCGGGATTTACGGGAAATCGCGGGATTTCGTTTGCCGGCGATTAAACCTCTTTTATTCAGCGTCTCATCAAAAATGAAAACATTTTTAAAAACTACAAGTCTCATGCGATTTAGTTGTGAAAAGATAATTTAAAAACTCGTTTTGGAAATAAGTTTACTCCCTGGGTACTTTCTTTGTATACTTTTGACTATACGGGCCGAGTCCGGGATTCACGGGAAGTCGCGGGTTTTCGTTTGCCGGCAATTAAACTTCTTTTATTCAGCGTCTCATCAAAAATGAAAACATTTTTAAAAACTACAAGTCTCATGGGCTTTAGTGGTGAAATAATAATTTGAAAAATCGTTCGGGAAATGAGTTTACACCCCAGGTACTTTCTTTGTATACTTTTGACTATACGAGCCGAGTCCGGGATTTACGGGAAATCGCAGGTTTTCGTTTGCCGGCGATTAAACTTCTTTTATTCAACGTCTCATCAAAAATGAAAACATTTTTGAAAATTACAAGTCTCATGCGTTTTAGTGGTAAAAAAATAATTTAAAAAATCGTTCGGGAAATGAGTTTACTCCCTGGGTACTTTCTTTGTATACTTTTGACTATACGGGCCGAGTCCAGGATTTACGGGAAATCGCAGGTTTTCGTTTGCCGGCGATTAAACTTCTTTTATTCAGCGTCTCATCAAAAATGAAAACATTTTTAAAAACTACAAGTCTCATGCGTTTTAGTGGTGAAAAAGTAATTTAAAAAATAGTTCGGGAAATGAGTTTACTCCCTGGGTACTTTCTTTGTATACTTTTGACTATACGGGCCGAGTCCGGGATTTACGGGAAATCGCAGGTTTTCGTTTGCCGGCGATTAAACTTCTTTTATTCAACGTCTCATCAAAAATGAAAACATTTTCGAAAATTACAAGTCTCATGCGTTTTAGTGGTAAAAAAATAATTTAAAAAATCGTTCGGGAAATGAGTTTACTCCCTGGGTACTTTCTTTGTATACTTTTGACTATACGGGCCGAGTCCAGGATTTACGGGAAATCGCAGGTTTTCGTTTGCCGGCGATTAAACTTCTTTTATTCAGCGTCTCATCAAAAATGAAAACATTTTTAAAAACTACAAGTCTCATGCGTTTTAGTGGTGAAAAAGTAATTTAAAAAATAGTTCGGGAAATGAGTTTACTCACAGGGTACTTTCTTTGTATACTTTTGACTATACGGGCCGAGTCCGGGATTCACGGGAAGTCGCGGGTTTTCGTTTGCCGGCAATTAAACTTCTTT
Source organism: Hydractinia symbiolongicarpus (assembly GCF_029227915.1). Lineage (NCBI taxonomy): Eukaryota > Metazoa > Cnidaria > Hydrozoa > Anthoathecata > Hydractiniidae > Hydractinia > Hydractinia symbiolongicarpus. Next base: position 610,735 of record NC_079875.1, on the reverse strand, counting down.
TATTCAGCGTCTCATCAAAAATGAAAACATTTTTAAAAACTACAAGTCTCATGGGCTTTAGTGGTGAAATAATAATTTGAAAAATCGTTCGGGAAATGAGTTTACACCCCAGGTACTTTCTTTGTAAACTTTTGACTATACGGGCCGAGTCCGGGATTTACGGGAAATCGCAGGTTTTCGTTTGCCGGCGATTAAACTTCTTTTATTCAACGTCTCATCAAAAATGAAAACATTTTTAAAAACTACAAGTCTCATGCGTTTTAGTGGTGAAAAAGTAATTTAAAAAATAGTTCGGGAAATGAGTTTACTCCCTGGGTACTTTCTTTGTATACTTTTGACTATACGGGCCGAGTCCGGGATTTACGGGAAATCGCAGGTTTTCGTTTGCCGGCGATTAAACTTCTTTTATTCAACGTCTCATCAAAAATGAAAACATTTTTGAAAATTACAAGTCTCATGCGTTTTAGTGGTAAAAAAATAATTTAAAAAATCGTTCGGGAAATGAGTTTACTCCCTGGGTACTTTCTTTGTATACTTTTGACTATACGGGCCGAGTCCAGGATTTACGGGAAATCGCAGGTTTTCGTTTGCCGGCGATTAAACTTCTTTTATTCAGCGTCTCATCAAAAATGAAAACATTTTTAAAAACTACAAGTCTCATGCGTTTTAGTGGTGAAAAAGTAATTTAAAAAATAGTTCGGGAAATGAGTTTACTCACAGGGTACTTTCTTTGTATACTTTTGACTATACGGGCCGAGTCCGGGATTCACGGGAAGTCGCGGGTTTTCGTTTGCCGGCAATTAAACTTCTTTTATTCAGCGTCTCATCAAAAATGAAAACATTTTTAAAAACTACAAGTCTCATGGGCTTTAGTGGTGAAATAATAATTTGAAAAATCGTTCGGGAAATGAGTTTACACCCCAGGTACTTTCTTTGTAAACTTTTGACTATACGGGCCGAGTCCGGGATTTACGGGAAATCGCAGGTTTTCGTTTGCCGGTGATTAAACATTTTTGAAAATTACAAGTCTCATGCGTTTTAGTGGTAAAAAAATAATTTAAAAAATCGTTCGGGAAATGAGTTTACTCCCTGGGTACTTTCTTTGTATACTTTTGACTATACGGGCCGAGTCCGGGATTTACGGGAAGTCGCGGGTTTTCGTTTGCCGGCCATTAAACTTCTTTTATTCAGCGTCTCATCAAAAATGAAAATATTTTTAAATACTACAAGTCTCATGGGCTTTAGTGGTGAAATAATAATTTAAAAAATCGTTCGGGAAATGAGTTTACACCCTGGGTACTTTCTTTGTATACTTTTGACTATACGGGCCGAGTCCGGGATTTTCGGGAAATCGCAGGTTTTCGTTTGCCGGCGATTAAGCTTCTTTTATTCAGCGTCTCATCAAAAATGAAAACATTTTTAAAAACTACCAGTCTCATGGGCTTTAGTGGTGAAAAAATAATTTAAAAAATCGTTCTGGAAATGAGTTTACTCACAGGGTACTTTCTTTGTATACATTCGACTATGTGGTGAAAAAATCGTTCTGGAAATGAGTTTACTCACAGGGTACTTTCTTTGTATACATTCGACTATACGGGCCAACCCGGGATTTACGGGAAATCGCGGGTTTTCGTTTGCCGGCGATTAAACTTCTTTTATTCAGCGTCTCATCAGAAATGAAAACATTTTTGAAAACTACAAGTCTTATGCGTTTTAGTGGTGAAAAAATAATTTAAAAAATGTTCTGGAAATGAGTTTACTCAAAGGGTACTTTCTTTGTATACATTCGACTATACGGGCCAACCCGGGATTTACGGGAAATCGCGGGTTTTCGTTTGCCGGCGATTAAACCTCTTTCATTAAGCGTCTCATCAAAAATGAAAACATTTTTGAAAACTACAAGTCTCATGCGATTTAGTGGTGAAAAAAAAATTTAAAAAATCGTTCGGGAAATGAGCTTACTTCCTGGGTACTTTCTTTGTATACATTCGACTATACGGGCCAAGCCCGGGATTTACGGGAAATCGCGGGATTTCGTTTGCCGGCGATTAAACGTCTTTTATTCAGCGTCTCATCAAAAATGAAAACATTTTTAAAAACTACAAGTCTCATGCGATTTAGTTGTGAAAAGATAATTTAAAAAATCGTTTCGGAAATGAGTTTACTCACTGGGTACTTTCTTTGTATACTTTTGAATATACGGGCCGAGTCCGGGATTCACGGGAAGTCGCGGGTTTTCGTTTGCCGGCAATTAAACTTCTTTTATTCAGCGTCTCATCAAAAATGAAAACATTTTTAAAAACTACAAGTCTCATGGGCTTTAGTGGTGAAATAATAATTTGAAAAATCGTTCGGGAAATGAGTTTACACCCCAGGTACTTTCTTTGTATACTTTTGACTATACGAGCCGAGTCCGGGATTTACGGGAAATCGCAGGTTTTCGTTTGCCGGCGATTAAACTTCTTTTATTCAACGTCTCATCAAAAATGAAAACATTTTTGAAAATTACAAGTCTCATGCGTTTTAGTGGTAAAAAAATAATTTAAAAAATCGTTCGGGAAATGAGTTTACTCCCTGGGTACTTTCTTTGTATACTTTTGACTATACGGGCCGAGTCCAGGATTTACGGGAAATGGCAGGTTTTCGTTTGCCGGCGATTAAACTTCTTTTATTCAGCGTCTCATCAAAAATGAAAACATTTTTAAAAACTACAAGTCTCATGCGTTTTAGTGGTGAAAAAGTAATTTAAAAAATAGTTGGGGAAATGAGTTTACTCCCTGGGTACTTTCTTTGTATACTTTTGACTATACGGGCCGAGTCCGGGATTCACGGGAAGTCGCGGGTTTTCGTTTGCCGGCAATTAAACTTCTTTTATTCAGCGTCTCATCAAAAATGAAAACATTTTTAAAAACTACAAGTCTCATGGGCTTTAGTGGTGAAATAATAATTTGAAAAATCGTTCGGGAAATGAGTTTACACCCCAGGTACTTTCTTTGTATACTTTTGACTATACGAGCCGAGTCCGGGATTTACGGGAAATCGCAGGTTTTCGTTTGCCGGCGATTAAACTTCTTTTATTCAACGTCTCATCAAAAATGAAAACATTTTTGAAAATTACAAGTCTCATGCGTTTTAGTGGTAAAAAAATAATTTAAAAAATCGTTCGGGAAATGAGTTTACTCCCTGGGTACTTTCTTTGTATACTTTTGACTATACGGGCCGAGTCCAGGATTTACGGGAAATCGCAGGTTTTCGTTTGCCGGCGATTAAACTTCTTTTATTCAGCGTCTCATCAAAAATGAAAACATTTTTAAAAACTACAAGTCTCATGCGTTTTAGTGGTGAAAAAGTAATTTAAAAAATAGTTCGGGAAATGAGTTTACTCCCTGGGTACTTTCTTTGTATACTTTTGACTATACGGGCCGAGTCCGGGATTCACGGGAAGTCGCGGGTTTTCGTTTGCCGGCAATTAAACTTCTTTTATTCAGCGTCTCATCAAAAATGAAAACATTTTTAAAAACTACAAGTCTCATGGGCTTTAGTGGTGAAATAATAATTTGAAAAATCGTTCGGGAAATGAGTTTACACCCCAGGTACTTTCTTTGTATACTTTTGACTATACGAGCCGAGTCCGGGATTTACGGGAAATCGCAGGTTTTCGTTTGCCGGCGATTAAACTTCTTTTATTCAACGTCTCATCAAAAATGAAAACATTTTTGAAAATTACAAGTCTCATGCGTTTTAGTGGTAAAAAAATAATTTAAAAAATCGTTCGGGAAATGAGTTTACTCCCTGGGTACTTTCTTTGTATACTTTTGACTATACGGGCCGAGTCCAGGATTTACGGGAAATCGCAGGTTTTCGTTTGCCGGCGATTAAACTTCTTTTATTCAGCGTCTCATCAAAAATGAAAACATTTTTAAAAACTACAAGTCTCATGCGTTTTAGTGGTGAAAAAGTAATTTAAAAAATAGTTCGGGAAATGAGTTTACTCCCTGGGTACTTTCTTTGTATACTTTTGACTATACGGGCCGAGTCGGGATTTACGGGAAATCGCAGGTTCTCGTTTGCCGGCGATTAAACTGCTTTTATTCAGCGTCTCATCAAAAATGAAAACATTTTTGAAAACTACAAGTCTCATGCGTTTTAGTGGTGAAAAAATAATTTAAAAAATCGTTCGGGAAATGAGTTTACTCCCTGGGTACTTTCTTTGTATACTTTTGACTATACGTGCCAAGCCATTTTTTACGGGAAATCGCGGGTTTTGGTTTGCCGGCGATTAAACTTCTTTTATTCAGCGTTTCATCAAAAATGAAAACATTTTTAAAAACTACAAGTCTTATGCGTTTTAGTGGTGAAAAAATAATTTAAAAAATCGTTCGGGAAATGAGTTTACTCCCTGGGTACTTTCTTTGTATACTTTTGACTATACGTGCCAAGCCATTTTTTACGGGAAGTCGCGGGTTTTCGTTTGCCGGCGATTAAACTTCTTTTATTCAGCGTTTCATCAAAAATGAAAACATTTTTAAAAACTACAAGTCTTATGCGTTTTAGTGGTGAAAAAATAATTCAAAAAATCCTTCTGGAAATGAGTTTACTCACAGGGTACTTTCTTTGTATACATTCGACTATACGGGCCAAGCCCGGGATTTACGGGAAATCGCGGGTTTTCGTTTTCCGGCGAATAATCCTCTTTCATTAAGCGTCTCATCAAAAATGAAAACATTTTTGAAAACTGCAAGTCTCATGCGTTTTAGTGGTGAAAAAAAAATTTAAAAAATCGTTCGGGAAATGAGTTTACACCGTGGGTACTTTCTCTGTATACATTCGACTATACGGGCCAAGCCCCGGATTTACGGGAAAACGCGGGATTTCGTTTGCCGGCGATTAAACCTCTTTCATTAAGCGTCTCATCAAAAATGAAAACATTTTTAAAAACTACAAGTCTTATGCGTTTTAGTGGTGAAAAAATAATTTAAAAAATCGTTCTGGAAATGAGTTTACTCACAGGGTACTTTCTTTGTATACATTCGACTATACGGGCCAAGCCCGGGATTTACGGGAAATCGCGGGTTTTCGTTTTCCGGCGAAAAATCCTCTTTCATTAAGCGTCTCATCAAAAATGAAAACATTTTTGAAAACTACAAGTCTCATGCGTTTTAGTGGTGAAAAAAAAAAATTAAAAAATCGTTCGGGAAATGAGTTTACTCCCTGGGTACTTTCTCTGTATACATTCGACTATACGGGCCAAGCCCCGGATTTACGGGAAAACGCGGGATTTCGTTTGCCGGCGATTAAACCTCTTTCATTAGGCGTCTCATCAAAAATGAAAACATTTTGGAAAACTACAAGTCTCATGCGTTTTAGTGGTGAAAAAATAATTTAAAAAATCGTTTGGGAACTGAGTTTACTCCCTGGGTACTTTCTTTGTATACTTTTGACAATACGGGCCGAGTTTGGGATTTACGGGAAATCGCAGATTTTCGTTTTCCGGCGATTAAACTTCTTTTATTCAGCGTCCCATCAAATATGAAAATATTTTTGAAAACTACAAGTCTCATGCGTTTAGTGGTAAAAAAAAAATATGAAAAATCGTTCGGGAAATGAGTTTACTCCCTGAGTACTTTCTTTGTATACTTTTGACTATACGGGTCGAGTCCGGGGTTTACGGGAAATGGCGGGTTTTCGTTTGCCGGCGATTAAACTTCTTTTATTCAGCGTCTCATCAAAAATGAAAACGTTTTTGAAAGCTACAAGTCTCATGCGTTTTAGTGGTGAAAAAATAATTTAAAAAATCGTTCGGGAAATGAGTTTACTCACAGGGTACTTTCTTTGTATACATTCGACTATACGGGCCAAGCCCGGGATTTACGGGAAATCGCGGGTTTTCGTTTGCCGGCGATTAAACTTTTTTCATTAAGCGTCTCATCAAAAATGAAAACATTTTTGAAAACTACAAGTCTCATGCGTTTTAGTGGTGAAAAAAAAATTTAAAAAATCGTTTGGGAAATGAGTTTACTTCCTGGGTACTTTCTTTGTATACTTTTGACTATACGGGCCGAGTCCGGGATTTACGGGAAATCGCAGGTTTTCGTTTGCCGGCGATTAAACTTCTTTTATTCAGCGTCTCATCAAAAATGAAAACATTTTTGAAATCTACAAGTCTCATGCGTTTCAGCGGTGAAAAAATAATTTAAAAAATCGTTCAGGAAATGAGTTTACACCCTGGGTACTCTCTTTGTATACTTTTGACTATACGGGCCGAGTCCGGGATTTACGGGAAATCGCAGGTTTTCGTTTGCCGGCGATTAAACTTCTTTTATTCAGCGTCTCATCAAAAACGAAAACATTTTTGAAAACTACAAGTCTCATGCGTTTTAGTGGTGAAAAAATAATTTAAAAATCGTTAGGGAAATGAGTTTACTCACTGGGTACTTTCCTTGTATACTTTTGACTATACGGGCCGAGACCGGGATTTACGGGAAATTGCGGGTTTTCGTTTGCCGGCGATTAAACTTGTTTTATTCAGCGTCTCATCAAAAATGAAAACATTTTTAAAAACTACAAGTCTCATGGGCTTTAGTGGTGAAATAATAATTTAAAAAATCGTTTGGGAAATGAGTTTACTCCCTGGGTACTTTCTTTGTATACTTTTGACTATACGGGCCGAGTACGGGATTTACGGGAAATCGCAGGTTTTAGTTTGCCGGCGATTAAACTTCTTTTATTCAGCGTCTCATCAAAAATGAAAACATTTTTGAAAACTACAAGTCTTATGCGTTTTAGTGGTGAAAAAAAAATTTAAAAAATCGTTTGGGAAATGAGTTTACTCCCTGGGTACTTTCTTTGTATACTTTTGACTATACGGGCCGAGTCCGGGATTTACGGGAAATCGCAGGTTTTCGTTTGCCGGCGATTAAACTTCTTTTATTCAGCGTCTCATCAAAAATGAAAACATTTTTGAAAACTACAAGTCTCATGCGTTTCAGCGGTGAAAAAATAATTTAAAAAATCGTTCAGGAAATGAGTTTACACCCTGGGTACTCTCTTTGTATACTTTTGACTATACGGGCCGAGTCCGGGATTTACGGGAAATCGCAGGTTTTTGTTTGCCGGCGATTAAACTTCTTTTATTCAGCGTCTCATCAAAAACGAAAACATTTTTGAAAACTACAAGTCTCATGCGTTTTAGTGGTGAAAAAATAATTTAAAAATCGTTAGGGAAATGAGTTTACTCACTGGGTACTTTCCTTGTATACTTTTGACTATACGGGCCGAGACCGGGATTTACGGGAAATTGCGGGTTTTCGTTTGCCGGCGATTAAACTTCTTTTATTCAGCGTCTCATCAAAAATGAAAACATTTTTAAAAACTACAAGTCTCATGGGCTTTAGTGGTGAAATAATAATTTAAAAAATCGTTTGGGAAATGAGTTTACTCCCTGGGTACTTTCTTTGTATACTTTTGACTATACGGGCCGAGTACGGGATTTACGGGAAATCGCAGGTTTTAGTTTGCCGGCGATTAAACTTCTTTTATTCAGCGTCTCATCAAAAATGAAAACATTTTTGAAAACTACAAGTCTTAAGCGTTTTAGTGGTGAAAAAATAATTTAAAAAATCGTTCGGGAAATTAGTTTATTCACTGGGTACTTTCCTTGTATACTTTTAACTATACGGGCCGAGTCCGGGATTTTCGGGAAATCGCGGGTTTTCGTTTGTCGGCGATTAAACATCTTTTATTCAGCGTCTCATCAAAAATGTAAACATTTTTAAAAACTACAAGTCTCATGGGCTTTAGTGGTGAAATAATAATTTAAAAAATCGTTTGGGAAATGAGTTTACTCCTTGGGTTCTTTATTTGTATACTTTTGACTATACGGGCCGAGTCCAGGATTTACGGGAAATCGCAGGTTTTTGTTTGCCGGCGATTAAACTTCTTTTATTCAGCGTCTCATCAAAAATGAAAACATTTTTAAAAACTACAAGTCTCATGCGTTTTAGTGGTGAAAAAGTAATTTAAAAAATAGTTCGGGAAATGAGTTTACTCCCTGGGTACTTTCTTTGTATACTTTTGACTATACCGGCCGAGTCGGGATTTACGGGAAATCGCAGGTTCTCGTTTGTCGGCGATTAAACTGCTTTTATTCAGCGTCTCATCAAAAATGAAAACATTTTTGAAAACTACAAGTCTCATGCGTTTTAGTGGTGAAAAAATAATTTAAAAAATCGTTCGGGAAATGAGTTTACTCCCTGGGTACTTTATTTGTATACTTTTGACTATACGGGCCGAGTCCAAGATTTACGGGAAATCGCAGGTTTTTGTTTGCCGGCGATTAAACTTCTTTTATTCAGCGTCTCATCAAAAATGAAAACATTTTTAAAAACTACAAGTCTCATGCGTTTTAGTGGTGAAAAAGTAATTTAAAAAATAGTTTGGGAAATGAGTTTACTCCTTGGGTACTTTATTTGTATACTTTTGATTATACGGGCCGAGTCCAGGATTTACGGGAAATCGCAGGTTTTTGTTTGCCGGCGATTAAACTTCTTTTATTCAGCGTCTCATCAAAAATGAAAACATTTTTAAAAACTACAAGTCTCATGCGTTTTAGTGGTGAAAAAGTAATTTAAAAAATAGTTCGGGAAATGAGTTTACTCCCTGGGTACTTTCTTTGTATACTTTTGACTATACGGGCCGAGTCGGGATTTACGGGAAATCGCAGGTTCTCGTTTGCCGGCGATTAAACTGCTTTTATTCAGCGTCTCATCAAAAATGAAAACAAATTTTGAAAACTACCAGTCTCATGCGTTTTAGTGGTGAAAAAATAATTTAAAAAATCGTTCGGGAAATGAGTTTACTCCCTGGGTACTTTCTTTGAATACTTTTGACTATACGTGCCAAGCCATTTTTTACGGGAAATCGCGGGTTTTGGTTTGCCGGCGATTAAACTTCTTTTATTCAGCGTTTCATCAAAAATGAAAACATTTTTAAAAACTACAAGTCTTATGCGTTTTAGTGGTGAAAAAATAATTTAAAAAATCGTTCTGGAAATGAGTTTACTGACAGGGTACTTTCTTTGTATACATTCGACTATACGGGCCAAGCCCCGGATTTACGGGAAAACGCGGGATTTCGTTTGCCGGCGATTAAACCTCTTTCATTAGGCGTCTCATCAAAAATGAAAAAATTTCTGAAAACTACAAGTCTCATGCGTTTTAGTGGTGAAAAAATAATTTAAAAAATCGTTTGGGAAATGAGTTTACTCCCTGGGTACTTTCTTTGTATACTTTTGACTATACGCGCCGAGTTTGGGATTTACGGGAAATCGCAGATTTTCGTTTTCCGGCGATTAAACTTCTTTTATTCAGCGTCCCATCAAATATGAAATTATTTTGGAAAACTACAAGTCTCATGCGTTTAGTGGTAAAAAAAAAATATAAAAAATCGTTCGGGAAATGAGTTTACTCCCTGGGTACTTTCTTTGTATACTTTTGACTATACGGGTCGAGTCCGGGGTTTACGGGAAATGGCGGGTTTTCGTTTGGCGGCGATTAAACTTCTTTTATTCAGCGTCTCATCAAAAATGAAAACATTTTTGAAAACTACAAGTCTCATGCGTTTTAGTGGTGAAAAAATAATTTATAAAATCGTTCGGGAAATGAGTTTACTCACAGGGTACTTTCTTTGTATACATTCGACTATACGGGCCAAGCCCGGGATTTACGGGAAATCGCAGGTTTTCGTTTGCCGGCGATTAAACTTCTTTTATTCAGCGTCTCATCAAAAATGAAAACATTTTTAAAAACTACAAGTCTCATGCGTTTTAGTGGTGAAAAAGTAATTTAAAAAATAGTTCGGGAAATGAGTTTACTCCCTGGGTACTTTCTTTGTATACTTTTGACTATACGGGCCGAGTCGGGATTTACGGGAAATCGCAGGTTCTCGTTTGCCGGCGATTAAACTGCTTTTATTCAGCGTCTCATCAAAAATGAAAACATTTTTGAAAACTACAAGTCTCATGCGTTTTAGTGGTGAAAAAATAATTTAAAAAATCGTTCGGGAAATGAGTTTACTCCCTGGGTACTTTCTTTGTATACTTTTGACTATACGTGCCAAGCCATTTTTTACGGGAAATCGCGGGTTTTGGTTTGCCGGCGATTAAACTTCTTTTATTCAGCGTTTCATCAAAAATGAAAACATTTTTAAAAACTACAAGTCTTATGCGTTTTAGTGGTGAAAAAATAATTTAAAAAATCGTTCGGGAAATGAGTTTACTCCCTGGGTACTTTCTTTGTATACTTTTGACTATACGTGCCAAGCCATTTTTTACGGGAAATCGCGGGTTTTCGTTTGCCGGCGATTAAACTTCTTTTATTCAGCGTTTCATCAAAAATGAAAACATTTTTAAAAACTACAAGTCTTATGCGTTTTAGTGGTGAAAAAATAATTTAAAAAATCCTTCTGGAAATGAGTTTACTCACAGGGTACTTTCTTTGTATACATTCGACTATACGGGCCAAGCCCGGGATTTACGGGAAATCGCGGGTTTTCGTTTTCCGGCGAATAATCCTCTTTCATTAAGCGTCTCATCAAAAATGAAAACATTTTTGAAAACTACAAGTCTCATGCGTTTTAGTGGTGAAAAAAAAATTTAAAAAATCGTTCGGGAAATGAGTTTACACCCTGGGTACTTTCTCTGTATACATTCGACTATACGGGCCAAGCCCCGGATTTACGGGAAAACGCGGGATTTCGTTTGCCGGCGATTAAACCTCTTTCATTAAGCGTCTCATCAAAAATGAAAACATTTTTAAAAACTACAAGTCTTATGCGTTTTTGTGGTGAAAAAATAATTTAAAAAATCGTTCTGGAAATGAGTTTACTCACAGGGTACTTTCTTTGTATACATTCGACTATACGGGCCAAGCCCGGGATTTACGGGAAATCGCGGGATTTCGTTTGCCGGCGATTAAACCTCTTTCATTAGGCGTCTCATCAAAAATGAAAACATTTTGGAAAACTACAAGTCTCATGCGTTTTAGTGGTGAAAAAATAATTTAAAAAATCGTTTGGGAAATGAGTTTACTCCCTGGGTACTTTCTTTGTATACTTTTGACAATACGGGCCGAGTTTGGGATTTACGGGAAATCGCAGATTTTCGTTTTCCGGCGATTAAACTTCTTTTATTCAGCGTCCCATCAAATATGAAAATATTTTTGAAAACTACAAGTCTCATGCGTTTAGTGGTAAAAAAAAAATATGAAAAATCGTTCGGGAAATGAGTTTACTCCCTGAGTACTTTCTTTGTATACTTTTGACTATACGGGTCGAGTCCGGGGTTTACGGGAAATGGCGGGTTTTCGTTTGCCGGCGATTAAACTTCTTTTATTCAGCGTCTCATCAAAAATGAAAACGTTTTTGAAAGCTACAAGTCTCATGCGTTTTAGTGGTGAAAAAATAATTTAAAAAATCGTTCGGGAAATGAGTTTACTCACAGGGTACTTTCTTTGTATACATTCGACTATACGGGCCAAGCCCGGGATTTACGGGAAATCGCGGGTTTTCGTTTGCCGGCGATTAAACTTTTTTCATTAAGCGTCTCATCAAAAATGAAAACATTTTTGAAAACTACAAGTCTCATGCGTTTTAGTGGTGAAAAAAAAATTTAAAAAATCGTTTGGGAAATGAGTTTACTCCCTGGGTACTTTCTTTGTATACTTTTGACTATACGGGCCGAGTCCGGGATTTACGGGAAATCGCAGGTTTTCGTTTGCCGGCGATTAAACTTCTTTTATTCAGCGTCTCATCAAAAATGAAAACATTTTTGAAAACTACAAGTCTCATGCGTTTCAGCGGTGAAAAAATAATTTAAAAAATCGTTCAGGAAATGAGTTTACACCCTGGGTACTCTCTTTGTATACTTTTGACTATACGGGCCGAGTCCGGGATTTACGGGAAATCGCAGGTTTTCGTTTGCCGGCGATTAAACTTCTTTTATTCAGCGTCTCATCAAAAACGAAAACATTTTTGAAAACTACAAGTCTCATGCGTTTTAGTGGTGAAAAAATAATTTAAAAATCGTTAGGGAAATGAGTTTACTCACTGGGTACTTTCCTTGTATACTTTTGACTATACGGGCCGAGACCGGGATTTACGGGAAATTGCGGGTTTTCGTTTGCCGGCGATTAAACTTGTTTTATTCAGCGTCTCATCAAAAATGAAAACATTTTTAAAAACTACAAGTCTCATGGGCTTTAGTGGTGAAATAATAATTTAAAAAATCGTTTGGGAAATGAGTTTACTCCCTGGGTACTTTCTTTGTATACTTTTGACTATACGGGCCGAGTACGGGATTTACGGGAAATCGCAGGTTTTAGTTTGCCGGCGATTAAACTTCTTTTATTCAGCGTCTCATCAAAAATGAAAACATTTTTGAAAACTACAAGTCTTATGCGTTTTATTGGTGAAAAAAAAATTTAAAAAATCGTTTGGGAAATGAGTTTACTCCCTGGGTACTTTCTTTGTATACTTTTGACTATACGGGCCGAGTCCGGGATTTACGGGAAATCGCAGGTTTTCGTTTGCCGGCGATTAAACTTCTTTTATTCAGCGTCTCATCAAAAATGAAAACATTTTTGAAAACTACAAGTCTCATTCGTTTCAGCGGTGAAAAAATAATTTAAAAAATCGTTCAGGAAATGAGTTTACACCCTGGGTACTCTCTTTGTATACTTTTGACTATACGGGCCGAGTCCGGGATTTACGGGAAATCGCAGGTTTTCGTTTGCCGGCGATTAAACTTCTTTTATTCAGCGTCTCATCAAAAACGAAAACATTTTTGAAAACTACAAGTCTCATGCGTTTTAGTGGTGAAAAAATAATTTAAAAATCGTTAGGGAAATGAGTTTACTAACTGGGTACTTTCCTTGTATACTTTTGACTATACGGGCCGAGACCGGGATTTACGGGAAATTGCGGGTTTTCGTTTGCCGGCGATTAAACTTCTTTTATTCAGCGTCTCATCAAAAATGAAAACATTTTTAAAAACTACAAGTCTCATGGGCTTTAGTGGTGAAATAATAATTTAAAAAATCGTTTGGGAAATGAGTTTACTCCCTGGGTACTTTCTTTGTATACTTTTGACTATACGGGCCGAGTACGGGATTTACGGGAAATCGCAGGTTTTAGTTTGCCGGCGATTAAACTTCTTTTATTCAGCGTCTCATCAAAAATGAAAACATTTTTGAAAACTACAAGTCTTAAACGTTTTAGTGGTGAAAAAATAATTTAAAAAATCGTTCGGGAAATTAGTTTATTCACTGGGTACTTTCCTTGTATACTTTTAACTATACGGGCCGAGTCCGGGATTTTCGGGAAATCGCGGGTTTTCGTTTGTCGGCGATTAAACATCTTTTATTCAGCGTCTCATCAAAAATGTAAACATTTTTAAAAACTACAAGTCTCATGGGCTTTAGTGGTGAAATAATAATTTAAAAAATCGTTTGGGAAATGAGTTTACTCCTTGGGTTCTTTATTTGTATACTTTTGACTATACGGGCCGAGTCCAGGATTTACGGGAAATCGCAGGTTTTTGTTTGCCGGCGATTAAACTTCTTTTATTCAGCGTCTCATCAAAAATGAAAACATTTTTAAAAACTACAAGTCTCATGCGTTTTAGTGGTGAAAAAGTAATTTAAAAAATAGTTCGGGAAATGAGTTTACTCCCTGGGTACTTTCTTTGTATACTTTTGACTATACCGGCCGAGTCGGGATTTACGGGAAATCGCAGGTTCTCGTTTGTCGGCGATTAAACTGCTTTTATTCAGCGTCTCATCAAAAATGAAAACATTTTTGAAAACTACAAGTCTCATGCGTTTTAGTGGTGAAAAAATAATTTAAAAAATCGTTCGGGAAATGAGTTTACTCCTTGGGTACTTTCTTTGTATACTTTTGACTATACGGGCCGAGTCGGGATTTACGGGAAATCGCAGGTTCTCGTTTGCCGGCGATTAAACTGCTTTTATTCAGCGTCTCATCAAAAATGAAAACATTTTTGAAAACTACAAGTCTCATGCGTTTTAGTGGTGAAAAAATAATTTAAAAAATCGTTCGGGAAATGAGTTTACTCCTTGGGTACTTTATTTGTATACTTTTGATTATACGGGCCGAGTCCAGGATTTACGGGAAATCGCAGGTTTTTGTTTGCCGGCGATTAAACTTCTTTTATTCAGCGTCTCATCAAAAATGAAAACATTTTTAAAAACTACAAGTCTCATGCGTTTTAGTGGTGAAAAAGTAATTTAAAAAATAGTTCGGGAAATGAGTTTACTCCCTGGGTACTTTCTTTGTATACTTTTGACTATACGGGCCGAGTCGGGATTTACGGGAAATCGCAGGTTCTCGTTTGCCGGCGATTAAACTGCTTTTATTCAGCGTCTCATCAAAAATGAAAACATTTTTGAAAACTACAAGTCTCATGCGTTTTAGTGGTGAAAAAATAATTTAAAAAATCGTTCGGGAAATGAGTTTACTCCCTGGGTACTTTCTTTGAATACTTTTGACTATACGTGCCAAGCCATTTTTTACGGGAAATCGCGGGTTTTGGTTTGCCGGCGATTAAACTTCTTTTATTCAGCGTTTCATCAAAAATGAAAACATTTTTAAAAACTACAAGTCTTATGCGTTTTAGTGGTGAAAAAATAATTTAAAAAATCGTTCGGGAAATGAGTTTACTCCCTGGGTACTTTCTTTGTATACTTTTCACTATACGTGCCAAGCCATTTTTTACGGGAAATCGGGGGTTTTCGTTTGCCGGCGATTAAACTTCTTTTATTCAGCGTTTCATCAAAAATGAAAACATTTTTAAAAACTACAAGTCTTATGCGTTTTAGTGGTGAAAAAATAATTTAAAAAATCGTTCTGGAAATGAGTTTACTGACAGGGTACTTTCTTTGTATACATTCGACTATACGGGCCAAGCCCCGGATTTACGGGAAAACGCGGGATTTCGTTTGCCGGCGATTAAACCTCTTTCATTAGGCGTCTCATCAAAAATGAAAAAATTTCTGAAAACTACAAGTCTCATGCGTTTTAGTGGTGAAAAAATAATTTAAAAAATCGTTTGGGAAATGAGTTTACTCCCTGGGTACTTTCTTTGTATACTTTTGACTATACGCGCCGAGTTTGGGATTTACGGGAAATCGCAGATTTTCGTTTTCCGGCGATTAAACTTCTTTTATTCAGCGTCCCATCAAATATGAAATTATTTTGGAAAACTACAAGTCTCATGCGTTTAGTGGTAAAAAAAAAATATAAAAAATCGTTCGGGAAATGAGTTTACTCCCTGGGTACTTTCTTTGTATACTTTTGACTATACGGGTCGAGTCCGGGGTTTACGGGAAATGGCGGGTTTTCGTTTGGCGGCGATTAAACTTCTTTTATTCAGCGTCTCATCAAAAATGAAAACATTTTTGAAAACTACAAGTCTCATGCGTTTTAGTGGTGAAAAAATAATTTATAAAATCGTTCGGGAAATGAGTTTACTCACAGGGTACTTTCTTTGTATACATTCGACTATACGGGCCAAGCCCGGGATTTACGGGAAATCGCGGGTTTTCGTTTGCCGGCGATTAAACTTCTTTCATTAAGCGTCTCATCAAAAATGAAAATATTTTTGAAAACTACAAGTTTCATGCGTTTTAGTGGTGAAAAAAAAATTTAAAAAATCGTTCGGGAAATGAGTTTACTCCCTGGGTACTTTCTTTGTATACATTCGACTATACGGGCCAAGCCCCGGATTTACGGGAAAACGCGGGATTGCGTTTGCCGGCGATTAAACCTCTTTCATTAAGCGTCTCATCAAAAATGAAAACATTTTGGAAAACTACAAGTCTCATGCGTTTTAGTGGTGAAAAAATAATTTAAAAAATCGTTTGGGAAATGAGTTTACTCCCTGGGTACTTTCTTTGTATACTTTTGACTATACGGGCCGAGTTTGGGATTTACGGGAAATCGCAGATTTTCGTTTTCCGGCGATTAAACTTCTTTTATTCAGCGTCCCATCAAATATGAAATTATTTTGGAAAACTACAAGTCTCATGCGTTTAGTGGTAAAAAAAAATATAAAAAATCGTTCGGGAAATGAGTTTACTCCCTGGGTACTTTCTTTGTATACTTTTGACTATACGGGTCGAGTCCGGGGTTTACGGGAAATGGCGGGTTTTCGTTTGCCGGCGATTAAACTTCTTTTATTCAGCGTCTCATCAAAAATGAAAACATTTTTGAAAACTACAAGTCTCATGCGTTTTAGTGGTGAAAAAATAATTTAAAAAATCGTTCGGGAAATGAGTTTACATCCCGGGTACTTTCTTTACTATACGGGCCGAGTCCGGGATTTACGGGAAATCACAGGTTTTCGTTTGCCGGCGATTAAACTTCTTTTATTCAGCGTCTCATCAAAAATGAAAACATTTTTGAAAACTACAAGTCTCATGCGTTTTAGTGGTGAAAAAATAATTTAAAAAATCGTTCGGGAAATGAGTTTACTCACAGGGTACTTTCTTTGTATACATTCGACTATACGGGCCTAGGCCGGGATTTACGGGAAATCGGGGGGTTTCGTTTGCCGGGGATTAAACTTCTTTCATTAACCGTCTCATCAAAAATGAAAACATTTTTGAAAACTACAAGTCTCATGCGTTTTAGTGGTGAAAAAATAATTTAAAAAATCGTTCGGAAAATGAGTTTACTCCCTGGGTAATTTCTTTGTATACTTTTGACTATACGGGCCGAGTCCGGGGTTTACGGGAAATGGCGGGTTTTCGTTTGCCGGCGATTAAACCTCTTTCATTAAGCGTCTCATCAAAAATGAAAACATTTTGGAAAACTACAAGTCTGATGCGTTTTAGTGGTGAAAAAATAATTTAAAAAATTGTTTGGGAAATGAGTTTACTCACTGGGTACTTTCTTTGTATACTTTTGACTATACGGGCCGAGTTTGGGATTTACGGGAAATCGCGGATTTTCGTTTTCCGGCGATTAAACTTCTTTTATTCAGCGTCCCATCAAATATGAAAATATTTTTGAAAACTACAAGTCTCATGCGTTTAGTGGTAAAAAAAAAATATAAAAAATCGTTCGGGAAATGAGTTTACTCCCTGGGTACTTTCTTTGTATACTTTTGACTATACAGGTCGAGTCCGGGGTTTACGGGAAATGGCGCGTTTTCGTTTGCCGGCGATTAAACTTCTTTTATTCAGCGTCTCATCAAAAATGAAAACATTTTGGAAAACTACAAGTCTCATGCGCTTTAGTGGTGAAAAAATAATTTAAAAAATCGTTCGGGAAATGAGTTTATATCCCGGGTACTTTCTTTACTATACGGGCCGAGTCCGGGATTTACGGGAAATCGCAGGTTTTTGCTTTGCCGGCGATTAAACTTCTTTTATTCAGCGTCTCATCAAAAATGAAAACATTTTTGAAAACTACAAGTCTTATGCGTTTTAGTGGTGAAAAAATAATTTAAAAAATCGTTCGGAAAATGAGTTCACTCCCTGGGTAATTTCTTTGTATACTTTTGACTATACGGGTCGAGTCCGGGGTTTACGGGAAATGGCGGGTTTTCGTTTGCCGGCGATTAAACTTTTTTTATTCAGCGTCTCATCAAAAATGAAAACATTTTTAAAAACTACAAGTCTCATGCGTTGTAGTGGTGAAAAAATAATTTAAAAAATCGTTCGGAAAATGAGTTCACTCCCTGGATAATTTCTTTGTATACTTTTGACTATACGGGCCGAGACCGGGGTTTACAGGAAATGGCGGGTTTTCGTTTGCCGGCGATTAAACCTCTTTTATTCAGCGTCTCATCAAAAATGAAAACATTTTTAAAAACTATAAGTCTCATGGGTTTTAGTGGTGAAATAATAATTTAAAAAATCGTTCGGGAAATGAGTTTACATCCCGGGTACTTTCTTTACTATACGGGCCGAGTCCGGGATTTACGGAAAATCGCAGGTTTTCGTTTGCCGGCGATTAAACTTCTTTTATTCAGCGTCTCATCAAAAATGAAAACATTTTTGAAAACTACAAGTCTCATGCGTTTTAGTGCTGAAAAAATATTTCAAAAATCGTTCGGGAAATTAGTTTACTCACTGGGTACTTTCTTTGTATACTTTTGACTATACGGGCCGAGTCCGGGATTTACGGGAAGTCGCGGGTTTTCGTTTGCCGGCGTTTAAACTTCTTTTATTCAGCGTCTCATCAAAATAGAAAACATTTTTAAAAACTACAAGTCTCATGGGCTTTAGTGGTGAAATAATAATTTAAAAAATCGTTCGGGAAATAGGTTTACACCCTGGGTACTTTCTTTGTATACTTTTGACTATACGGGCCGAGTCCGGGATTTACGGGAAATCGCAGGTTTTCGTTTGCTGGCGATTAAACTTCTTTTATTCAGCGTCTCATCAAAAATGAAAACATTTTTGAAAACTACAAGTCTCATGCGTTTTAGTGGTGAAAAAATAATTTAAAAAATCGTTCGGGAAATGAGTTTACTTCCTGGGTACTTTCTTTGTTTACTTTTGACTATGCGGGCCGAGTCCGGGGTTTACGGGAAATGGCGGGTTTTCGTTTGCCGGCGATTAAACTTCTTTTATTCAGCGTCTCATCAAAAATGAAAACATTTTTAAAAACTACAAGTCTCATGGGCTTTAGTGGTGAAATAATAATTTAAAAAATCGTTCGGGAAATGAGTTTACACCATGGGTACTTTCTTTGTATACTTTTGACTATACGGGCCGAGTCCGGGATTTACGGGAAATCGCAGGTTTTCGTTTGCCGGCGATTAAACTTCTTTTATTAAGCGTCTCATCAAAAATGAAAACATTTTTGAAAACTGCAAGTCTCATGCGTTTTAGTGGTGAAAAGATAATTTAAAAACTTGTTTCGGAAATGAGTTTACTCCCTGGGTACTTTCTTTGTATACTTTTGACTGTACGGGCCGAGTCTGGGATTCACGGGAAGTTGCGGGTTTTCGTTTGCCGGCAATTAAACTTCTTTTATTCAGCGTCTCATCAAAAATGAAAACATTTTTAAAAACTACAAGTCTCATGGGCTTTAGTGGTGAAATAATAATTTAAAAAATCGTTCGGGAAATGAGTTTACACCACGGGTACTTTCTTTGTATACTTTTGACTATACGGGCCGAGTCCGGGATTTTCGGGAAATGGCGGGTTTTCGTTTGCCGGCGATTAAACATCTTTTATTAAGCGTCTCATCAAAAATGAAAACATTTTTGAAAACTGCAAGTCTCATGCGTTTTAGTGGTGAAAAGATAATTTAAAAACTTGTTTCGGAAATGAGTTTACTCCCTGGGTACTTTCTTTGTATACTTTTGACTGTACGGGCCGAGTCTGGGATTCACGGGAAGTTGCGGGTTTTCGTTTGCCGGCAATTAAACTTCTTTTATTCAGCGTCTCATCAAAAATGAAAACATTTTTAAAAACTACAAGTCTCATGGGCTTTAGTGGTGAAATAATAATTTAAAAAATCGTTCGGGAAATGAGTTTACACCACGGGTACTTTCTTTGTATACTTTTGACTATACGGGCCGAGTCTGGGATTCACGGGAAGTTGCGGGTTTTCGTTTGCCGGCAATTAAACTTCTTTTATTCAGCGTCTCATCAAAAATGAAAACATTTTTGAAAATTACAAGTCTCATGCGTTTTAGTGGTAAAAAAATAATTTAAAAAATCGTTCGGGAAATGAGTTTACTCCCTGGCTACTTTCTTTGTATACTTTTGACTATACGGGCCGAGTCCGGGATTTACGGGAAGTCGCGGGTTTTCGTTTGCCGGCCATTAAACTTCTTTTATTCAGCGTCGCATCAAAAATGAAAATATTTTTAAATACTACAAGTCTCATGGGCTTTAGTGGTGAAATAATAATTTAAAAAATCGTTCGGGAAATGAGTTTACACCCTGGGTACTTTCTTTGTATACTTTTGACTGTACGGGCCGAGTCTGGGATTCACGGGAAGTTGCGGGTTTTCGTTTGCCGGCAATTAAACTTCTTTTATTCAGCGTCTCATCAAAAATGAAAACATTTTTAAAAACTACAAGTCTCATGGGCTTTAGTGGTGAAATAATAATTTAAAAAATCGTTCGGGAAATGAGTTTACACCACGGGTACTTTCTTTGTATACTTTTGACTATACGGGCCGAGTCCGGGATTTTCGGGAAATGGCGGGTTTTCGTTTGCCGGCGATTAAACATCTTTTATTAAGCGTCTCATCAAAAATGAAAACATTTTTGAAAACTGCAAGTCTCATGCGTTTTAGTGGTGAAAAGATAATTTAAAAACTTGTTTCGGAAATGAGTTTACTCCCTGGGTACTTTCTTTGTATACTTTTGACTGTACGGGCCGAGTCTGGGATTCACGGGAAGTTGCGGGTTTTCGTTTGCCGGCAATTAAACTTCTTTTATTCAGCGTCTCATCAAAAATGAAAACATTTTTAAAAACTACAAGTCTCATGGGCTTTAGTGGTGAAATAATAATTTAAAAAATCGTTCGGGAAATGAGTTTACACCACGGGTACTTTCTTTGTATACTTTTGACTATACGGGCCGAGTCTGGGATTCACGGGAAGTTGCGGGTTTTCGTTTGCCGGCAATTAAACTTCTTTTATTCAGCGTCTCATCAAAAATGAAAACATTTTTGAAAATTACAAGTCTCATGCGTTTTAGTGGTAAAAAAATAATTTAAAAAATCGTTCGGGAAATGAGTTTACTCCCTGGCTACTTTCTTTGTATACTTTTGACTATACGGGCCGAGTCCGGGATTTACGGGAAGTCGCGGGTTTTCGTTTGCCGGCCATTAAACTTCTTTTATTCAGCGTCGCATCAAAAATGAAAATATTTTTAAATACTACAAGTCTCATGGGCTTTAGTGGTGAAATAATAATTTAAAAAATCGTTCGGGAAATGAGTTTACACCCTGGGTACTTTCTTTGTATACTTTTGACTATACGGGCCGAGTCCGGGATTTACGGGAAATCGCAGGTTTTCGTTTGCCAGCGATTAAACTTCTTTTATTCAACGTCTCATCAAAAATGAAAACATTTTTGAAAATTACAAGTCTCATGCGTTTTAGTGGTAAAAAAATAATTTAAAAAATCGTTCGGGAAATGAGTTTACTCCCTGGCTACTTTCTTTGTATACTTTTGACTATACGGGCCGAGTCCGGGATTTACGGGAAGTCGCGGGTTTTCGTTTGCCGGCCATTAAACTTCTTTTATTCAGCGTCGCATCAAAAATGAAAATATTTTTAAATACTACAAGTCTCATGGGCTTTAGTGGTGAAATAATAATTTAAAAAATCGTTCGGGAAATGAGTTTACACCCTGGGTACTTTCTTTGTATACTTTTGACTATACGGGCCGAGTCCGGGATTTTCGGGAAATGGCGGGTTTTCGTTTGCCGGCGATTAAACATCTTTTATTAAGCGTCTCATCAAAAATGAAAACATTTTTGAAAACTGCAAGTCTCATGCGTTTTAGTGGTGAAAAGATAATTTAAAAACTTGTTTCGGAAATGAGTTTACTCCCTGGGTACTTTCTTTGTATACTTTTGACTGTACGGGCCGAGTCTGGGATTCACGGGAAGTTGCGGGTTTTCGTTTGCCGGCAATTAAACTTCTTTTATTCAGCGTCTCATCAAAAATGAAAACATTTTTAAAAACTACAAGTCTCATGGGCTTTAGTGGTGAAATAATAATTTAAAAAATCGTTCGGGAAATGAGTTTACACCACGGGTACTTTCTTTGTATATTTTTGACTATACGGGCCGAGTCCGGGATTTACGGGAAATCGCAGGTTTTCGTTTGCCGGCGATTAAACTTCTTTTATTCAACGTCTCATCAAAAATGAAAACATTTTTGAAAATTACAAGTCTCATGCGTTTTAGTGGTAAAAAAATAATTTAAAAAATCGTTCGGGAAATGAGTTTACACCACGGGTACTTTCTTTGTATATTTTTGACTATACGGGCAGAGTCCGGGATTTTCGGGAAATGGCGGGTTTTCGTTTGCCGGCGATTAAACTTCTTTTATTTAGCGTCTCATCAAAAATGAAAACATTTTTGAAAACTACAAGTCTCAAGCGTTTTAGTGGTGAAAAGATAATCTAAAAAATCGTTTTGGAAATGAGTTTACTCACAGGGTACTTTCTTTGTATACATTCGACTATTCGGGCCAAGCCCGGGATTTACGGGACATCGCGGGTTTTCGTTTGCCGGCGATTAAACCACTTTCATTAAGCGGCTCATCAAAAATGAAAACATTTCTGAAAATTACAAGTCTCATGCGTTTTGGTGGTGAAAAAATAATTTAAAAAATCGTTTGGGAAATGAGTTTACTCCCTGGGTACTTTCTTTGTATACTTTTGACTATACGGGCCGAGTCCGGGATTTACGGGAAGTCGCAGGTTTTCGTTTGCCGGCGATTAAACTTCTTTTATTCAGCGTCTCATCAAAAATGAAAACATTTTTGAAAACTACAAGTCTCATGCGTTTTAGTGGTGAAAAAATAATTTCAAAAATCGTTCGGGAAATGAGTTTACACCCTGGGTACTCTCTTTGTATACTTTTGACTATACGGGCCGAGTCCGGGATTTACGGGAATTCGCAGGTTTTCGTTTGCCGGCGATTAAACTTCTTTTATTCAGCGTCTCATCAAAAACGAAAACATTTTTGAAAACTACAAGTCTCATGCGTTTTAGTGGTGAAAAAATAATTTAAAAAATCGTTCGGGAAATGAGTTTACTCACTGAGTACTTTCCTTGTATACTTTTGACTATACGGGCCGAGACCGGGATTTACGGGAAATTGCGGGTTTTCGTTTGCCGGCGATTAAACTTCTTTTATTCAGCGTCACATCAAAAATGAAAACATTTTTAAAAACTACAAGTCTCATGGGCTTTAGTGGTGAAATAATAATTTAAAAAATCGTTTGGGAAATGAGTTTACTCCCTGGGTACTTTCTTTGTATACTTTTGACTATACGGGCCGAGTACGGGATTTACGGGAAATCGCAGGTTTTCGTTTGCCGGCGATTAAACTTCTTTTATTCAGTGTCTCATCAAAAATGAAAACATTTTTGAAAACTACAAGTCTTATGCGTTTTAGTGGTGAAAAGATAATTTAAAAACTTGTTTCGGAAATGAGTTTACTCCCTGGGTACTTTCTTTGTATACTTTTGACTGTACGGGCCGAGTCTGGGATTCACGGGAAGTCGCGGGTTTTCGTTTGCCGGCAATTAAACTTCTTTTATTCAGCGTCTCATCAAAAATGAAAACATTTTTAAAAACTACAAGTCTCATGGGCTTTAGTGGTGAAATAATAATTTAAAAAATCGTTCGGGAAATGAGTTTACACCACGGGTACTTTCTTTGTATACTTTTGATTATACGGGCCGAGTCCGGGATTTACGGGAAATCGCAGGTTTTCGTTTGCCGGCGATTAAACTTCTTTTATTCAACGTCTCATCAAAAATGAAAACATTTTTGAAAACTACAAGTCTCAAGCGTTTTAGTGGTGAAAAGATAATCTAAAAAATCGTTTTGGAAATGAGTTTACTCACAGGGTACTTTCTTTGTATACATTCGACTATTCGGGCCAAGCCCGGGATTTACGGGACATCGCGGGTTTTCGTTTGCCGGCGATTAAACCACTTTCATTAAGCGGCTCATCAAAAATGAAAACATTTCTGAAAATTACAAGTCTCATGCGTTTTGGTGGTGAAGAAATAATTTAAAAAATCGTTTGGGAAATGAGTTTACTCCCTGGGTACTTTCTTTGTATACTTTTGACTATACGGGCCGAGTCCGGGATTTACGGGAAGTCGCAGGTTTTCGTTTGCCGGCGATTAAACTTCTTTTATTCAGCGTCTCATCAAAAATGAAAACATTTTTGAAAACTACAAGTCTCATGCGTTTTAGTGGTGAAAAAATAATTTCAAAAATCGTTCGGGAAATGAGTTTACACCCTGGGTACTCTCTTTGTATACTTTTGACTATACGGGCCGAGTCCGGGATTTACGGGAATTCGCAGGTTTTCGTTTGCCGGCGATTAAACTTCTTTTATTCAGCGTCTCATCAAAAACGAAAACATTTTTGAAAACTACAAGTCTCATGCGTTTTAGTGGTGAAAAAATAATTTAAAAAATCGTTCGGGAAATGAGTTTACTCACTGAGTACTTTCCTTGTATACTTTTGACTATACGGGCCGAGACCGGGATTTACGGGAAATTGCGGGTTTTCGTTTGCCGGCGATTAAACTTCTTTTATTCAGCGTCACATCAAAAATGAAAACATTTTTAAAAACTACAAGTCTCATGGGCTTTAGTGGTGAAATAATAATTTAAAAAATCGTTTGGGAAATGAGTTTACTCCCTGGGTACTTTCTTTGTATACTTTTGACTATACGGGCCGAGTACGGGATTTACGGGAAATCGCAGGTTTTCGTTTGCCGGCGATTAAACTTCTTTTATTCAGTGTCTCATCAAAAATGAAAACATTTTTGAAAACTACAAGTCTTATGCGTTTTAGTGGTGAAAAGATAATTTAAAAACTTGTTTCGGAAATGAGTTTACTCCCTGGGTACTTTCTTTGTATACTTTTGACTGTACGGGCCGAGTCTGGGATTCACGGGAAGTCGCGGGTTTTCGTTTGCCGGCAATTAAACTTCTTTTATTCAGTGTCTCATCAAAAATGAAAACATTTTTAAAAACTACAAGTCTCATGGGCTTTAGTGGTGAAATAATAATTTAAAAAATCGTTCGGGAAATGAGTTTACACCACGGGTACTTTCTTTGTATACTTTTGACTATACGGGCCGAGTCCGGGATTTACGGGAAATCGCAGGTTTTCGTTTGCCGGCGATTAAACTTCTTTTATTCAACGTCTCATCAAAAATGAAAACATTTTTGAAAATTACAAGTCTCATGCGTTTTAGTGGTAAAAAAATAATTTAAAAAATCGTTCGGGAAATGAGGTTACTCCCTGGCTACTTTCTTTGTATACTTTTGACTATACGGGCCGAGTCCGGGATTTACGGGAAGTCGCGGGTTTTCGTTTGCCGGCCATTAAACTTCTTTTATTCAGCGTCGCATCAAAAATGAAAATATTTTTAAATACTACAAGTCTCATGGGCTTTAGTGGTGAAATAATAATTTAAAAAATCGTTCGGGAAATTAGTTTATTCACTGGGTACTTTCCTTGTATACTTTTAACTATACAGGCCGAGTCCGGGATTTACGGGAAATCGCAGGTTTTCGTTTGTCGGCGATTAAACATCTTTTATTCAGCGTCTCATCAAAAATGAAAACATTTTTAAAAACTACAAGTCTCATGGGCTTTAGTGGTGAAATAATAATTTAAAAAATCGTTTGGGGAATGAGTTTACTCCCTGGGTACTTTCTTTGTATACTTTTGACTATACGGGCCGAGTACGGGATTTACGGGAAATCGCAGGTTTTCGTTTGCCGGCGATTAAACTTCTTTTATTCAGTGTCTCATCAAAAATGAAAACATTTTTGAAAACTACAAGTCTTATGCGTTTTAGTGGTGAAAAAATAATTTAAAAAATCGTTCGGGAAATTAGTTTATTCACTGGGTACTTTCCTTGTATACTTTTAACTATACAGGCCGAGTCCGGGATTTACGGGAAATTGCAGGTTTTCGTTTGTCGGCGATTAAACATCTTTTATTCAGCGTCTCATCAAAAATGAAAACATTTTTAAAATTACAAGTCTCATGGGCTTTAGTGGTGAAATAATAATTTAAAAAATCGTTTGGGAAATGAGTTTACTCCCTGGGTACTTTCTTTGTATTCTTTTGACTATACGGGCCGAGTCCAGGATTTACGGGAAATCGCAGGTTTTCGTTTGCCGGCGATTAAACTTCTTTTATTCAGCGTCTCATCAAAAATGAAAACATTTTTAAAAACTACAAGTCTAATGCGTTTTAGTGGTGAAAAAGTAATTTAAAAAATAGTTCGGGAAATGAGTTTACTCCCTGGGTACTTTCTTTGTATACTTTTGACTATACGGGCCGAGTCGGGATTTACGGGAAATCGCAGGTTCTCGTTTGCCGGCGATTAAACTGCTTTTATTCAGCGTCTCATCAAAAATGAAAACATTTTTGAAAACTACAAGTCTCATGCGTTTTAGTGGTGAAAAAATAATTTAAAAAATCGTTCGGGAAATGAGTTTACTCCCTGGGTACTTTCTTTGTATACTTTTGACCATACGTGCCAGGCCATTTTTTACGGGAAATCGCGGGTTTTCGTTTGCCGGCGATTAAACTTCTTTTATTCAGCGTTTCATCAAAAATGAAAACATTTTTAAAAACTACAAGTCTTATGCGTTTTAGTGGTGAAAAAATAATTTAAAAAATCGTTCTGGAAATGAGTTTACTCACAGGGTACTTTCTTTGTATACATTCGACTATACGGGCCAAGCCCGGGATTTACGGGAAATCGCGGATTTTCGTTTTCCGGCGAATAAACCTCTTTCATTAAGCGTCTCATCAAAATTGAAAACATTTTTGAAAACTACAAGTCTCATGCGTTTTAGTGGTGAAAAAAAAATTTAAAAAATCGTTCGGGAAATGAGTTTACTCCCTGGGTACTTTCTTTGTATACATTCGACTATACGGGCCAAGCCCCGGATTTACGGGAAAACGCGGGATTTCGTTTGCCGGCGATTAAACCTCTTTCATTAGGCGTCTCATCAAAAATGAAAACATTTTGGAAAACTACAAGTCTCATGCGTTTTAGTGGTAAAAAAATAATTTAAAAAATCGTTCGGGAAATGAGGTTACTCCCTGGCTACTTTCTTTGTATACTTTTGACTATACGGGCCGAGTCCGGGATTTACGGGAAGTCGCAGGTTTTCGTTTGCCGGCCATTAAACTTCTTTTATTCAGCGTCGCATCAAAAATGAAAATATTTTTAAATACTACAAGTCTCATGGGCTTTAGTGGTGAAATAATAATTTAAAAAATCGTTCGGGAAATTAGTTTATTCACTGGGTACTTTCCTTGTATACTTTTAACTATACAGGCCGAGTCCGGGATTTACGGGAAATCGCAGGTTTTCGTTTGTCGGCGATTAAACATCTTTTATTCAGCGTCTCATCAAAAATGAAAACATTTTTAAAAACTACAAGTCTCATGGGCTTTAGTGGTGAAATAATAATTTAAAAAATCGTTTGGGAAATGAGTTTACTCCCTGGGTACTTTCTTTGTATACTTTTGACTATACGGGCCGAGTACGGGATTTACGGGAAATCGCAGGTTTTCGTTTGCCGGCGATTAAACTTCTTTTATTCAGTGTCTCATCAAAAATGAAAACATTTTTGAAAGCTACAAGTCTTATGCGTTTTAGTGGTGAAAAAATAATTTAAAAAATCGTTCGGGAAATTAGTTTATTCACTGGGTACTTTCCTTGTATACTTTTAACTATACAGGCCGAGTCCGGGATTTACGGGAAATCGCAGGTTTTCGTTTGTCGGCGATTAAACATCTTTTATTCAGCGTCTCATCAAAAATGAAAACATTTTTAAAATTACAAGTCTCATGGGCTTTAGTGGTGAAATAATAATTTAAAAAATCGTTTGAGAAATGAGTTTACTCCCTGGGTACTTTCTTTGTATTCTTTTGACTATACGGGCCGAGTCCAGGATTTACGGGAAATCGCAGGTTTTCGTTTGCCGGCGATTAAACTTCTTTTATTCAGCGTCTCATCAAAAATGAAAACATTTTTAAAAACTACAAGTCTAATGCGTTTTAGTGGTGAAAAAGTAATTTAAAAAATAGTTCGGGAAATGAGTTTACTCCCTGGGTACTTTCTTTGTATACTTTTGACTATACGGGCCGAGTCGGGATTTACGGGAAATCGCAGGTTCTCGTTTGCCGGCGATTAAACTGCTTTTATTCAGCGTCTCATCAAAAATGAAAACATTTTTGAAAACTACAATTCTCATGCGTTTTAGTGGTGAAAAAATAATTTAAAAAATCGTTCGGGAAATGAGTTTACTCCCTGGGTACTTTCTTTGTATACTTTTGACCATACGTGCCAGGCCATTTTTTACGGGAAGTCGCGGGTTTTCGTTTGCCGGCCATTAAACTTCTTTTATTCAGCGTCGCATCAAAAATGAAAATATTTTTAAATACTACAAGTCTCATGGGCTTTAGTGGTGAAATAATAATTTAAAAAATCGTTCGGGAAATTAGTTTATTCACTGGGTACTTTCCTTGTATACTTTTAACTATACAGGCCGAGTCCGGGATTTACGGGAAATCGCAGGTTTTCGTTTGTCGGCGATTAAACATCTTTTATTCAGCGTCTCATCAAAAATGAAAACATTTTTAAAAACTACAAGTCTCATGGGCTTTAGTGGTGAAATAATAATTTAAAAAATCGTTTGGGAAATGAGTTTACTCCCTGGGTACTTTCTTTGTATACTTTTGACTATACGGGCCGAGTACGGGATTTACGGGAAATCGCAGGTTTTCGTTTGCCGGCGATTAAACTTCTTTTATTCAGTGTCTCATCAAAAATGAAAACATTTTTGAAAACTACAAGTCTTATGCGTTTTAGTGGTGAAAAAATAATTTAAAAAATCGTTCGGGAAATTAGTTTATTCACTGGGTACTTTCCTTGTATACTTTTAACTATACAGGCCGAGTCCGGGATTTACGGGAAATCGCAGGTTTTCGTTTGTCGGCGATTAAACATCTTTTATTCAGCGTCTCATCAAAAATGAAAACATTTTTAAAATTACAAGTCTCATGGGCTTTAGTGGTGAAATAATAATTTAAAAAATCGTTTGGGAAATGAGTTTACTCCCTGGGTACTTTCTTTGTATTCTTTTGACTATACGGGCCGAGTCCAGGATTTACGGGAAATCGCAGGTTTTCGTTTGCCGGCGATTAAACTTCTTTTATTCAGCGTCTCATCAAAAATGAAAACATTTTTAAAAACTACAAGTCTAATGCGTTTTAGTGGTGAAAAAGTAATTTAAAAAATAGTTCGGGAAATGAGTTTACTCCCTGGGTACTTTCTTTGTATACTTTTGACTATACGGGCCGAGTCGGGATTTACGGGAAATCGCAGGTTCTCGTTTGCCGGCGATTAAACTGCTTTTATTCAGCGTCTCATCAAAAATGAAAACATTTTTGAAAACTACAATTCTCATGCGTTTTAGTGGTGAAAAAATAATTTAAAAAATCGTTCGGGAAATGAGTTTACTCCCTGGGTACTTTCTTTGTATACTTTTGACCATACGTGCCAGGCCATTTTTTACGGGAAATCGCGGGTTTTCGTTTGCCGGCGAATAAACCTCTTTCATTAAGCGTCTCATCAAAATTGAAAACATTTTTGAAAACTACAAGTCTCATGCGTTTTAGTGGTGAAAAAAAAATTTAAAAAATCGTTCGGGAAATGAGTTTACTCCCTGGGTACTTTCTTTGTATACATTCGACTATACGGGCCAAGCCCCGGATTTACGGGAAAACGCGGGATTTCGTTTGCCGGCGATTAAACCTCTTTCATTAGGCGTCTCATCAAAAATGAAAACATTTTGGAAAACTACAAGTCTCATGCGTTTTAGTTGTAAAAAAATAATTTAAAAAATCGTTCGGGAAATGAGGTTACTCCCTGGCTACTTTCTTTGTATACTTTTGACTATACGGGCCGAGTCCGGGATTTACGGGAAGTCGCGGGTTTTCGTTTGCCGGCCATTAAACTTCTTTTATTCAGCGTCGCATCAAAAATGAAAATATTTTTAAATACTACAAGTCTCATGGGCTTTAGTGGTGAAATAATAATTTAAAAAATCGTTCGGGAAATTAGTTTATTCACTGGGTACTTTCCTTGTATACTTTTAACTATACAGGCCGAGTCCGGGATTTACGGGAAATCGCAGGTTTTCGTTTGTCGGCGATTAAACATCTTTTATTCAGCGTCTCATCAAAAATGAAAACATTTTTAAAAACTACAAGTCTAATGCGTTTTAGTGGTGAAAAAGTAATTTAAAAAATAGTTCGGGAAATGAGTTTACTCCCTGGGTACTTTCTTTGTATACTTTTGACTATACGGGCCGAGTCGGGATTTACGGGAAATCGCAGGTTCTCGTTTGCCGGCGATTAAACTGCTTTTATTCAGCGTCTCATCAAAAATGAAAACATTTTTGAAAACTACAAGTCTCATGCGTTTTAGTGGTGAAAAAATAATTTAAAAAATCGTTCGGGAAATGAGTTTACTCCCTGGGTATTTTCTTTGTATACTTTTGACCATACGTGCCAGGCCATTTTTTACGGGAAATCGCGGGTTTTCGTTTGCCGGCGATTAAACTTCTTTTATTCAGCGTTTCATCAAAAATGAAAACATTTTTAAAAACTACAAGTCTTATGCGTTTTAGTGGTGAAAAAATAATTTAAAAAATCGTTCTGGAAATGAGTTTACTCACAGGGTACTTTCTTTGTATACATTCGACTATACGGGCCAAGCCCGGGATTTACGGGAAATCGCGGATTTTCGTTTTCCGGCGAATAAACCTCTTTCATTAAGCGTCTCATCAAAATTGAAAACATTTTTGAAAACTACAAGTCTCATGCGTTTTAGTGGTGAAAAAAAAATTTAAAAAATCGTTCGGGAAATGAGTTTACTCCCTGGGTACTTTCTTTGTATACATTCGACTATACGGGCCAAGCCCCGGATTTACGGGAAAACGCGGGATTTCGTTTGCCGGCGATTAAACCTCTTTCATTAGGCGTCTCATCAAAAATGAAAACATTTTGGAAAACTACAAGTCTCATGCGTTTTAGTGGTAAAAAAATAATTTAAAAAATCGTTCGGGAAATGAGGTTACTCCCTGGCTACTTTCTTTGTATACTTTTGACTATACGGGCCGAGTCCGGGATTTACGGGAAGTCGCGGGTTTTCGTTTGCCGGCCATTAAACTTCTTTTATTCAGCGTCGCATCAAAAATGAAAATATTTTTAAATACTACAAGTCTCATGGGCTTTAGTGGTGAAATAATAATTTAAAAAATCGTTCGGGAAATTAGTTTATTCACTGGGTACTTTCCTTGTATACTTTTAACTATACAGGCCGAGTCCGGGATTTACGGGAAATCGCAGGTTTTCGTTTGTCGGCGATTAAACATCTTTTATTCAGCGTCTCATCAAAAATGAAAACATTTTTAAAAACTACAAGTCTCATGGGCTTTAGTGGTGAAATAATAATTTAAAAAATCGTTTGGGAAATGAGTTTACTCCCTGGGTACTTTCTTTGTATACTTTTGACTATACGGGCCGAGTACGGGATTTACGGGAAATCGCAGGTTTTCGTTTGCCGGCGATTAAACTTCTTTTATTCAGTGTCTCATCAAAAATGAAAATATTTTTGAAAACTACAAGTCTTATGCGTTTTAGTGGTGAAAAAATAATTTAAAAAA
The DNA here is from genome assembly GCF_029227915.1 of Hydractinia symbiolongicarpus. Lineage (NCBI taxonomy): Eukaryota > Metazoa > Cnidaria > Hydrozoa > Anthoathecata > Hydractiniidae > Hydractinia > Hydractinia symbiolongicarpus. The sequence goes on along the minus strand of NC_079875.1, from coordinate 579,223 downwards.
TCGTTCGGGAAATTAGTTTATTCACTGGGTACTTTCCTTGTATACTTTTAACTATACAGGCCGAGTCCGGGATTTACGGGAAATCGCAGGTTTTCGTTTGTCGGCGATTAAACATCTTTTATTCAGCGTCTCATCAAAAATGAAAACATTTTGGAAAACTACAAGTCTCATGCGTTTTAGTGGTGAAAAAATAATTTAAAAAATCGTTTGGGAAATGAGTTGACTCCCTGGGTACTTTCTTTGTATACTTTTGACTATACGGGCCGAGTTTAGGATTTACGGGAAATCGCGGATTTTCGTTTTCCGGCGATTAAACTTCTTTTATTCAGCGTCCCATCAAATATGAAAATATTTTTGAAAACTACAAGTCTCATGCGTTTAGTGGTAAAAAAAAAATATAAAAAATCGTTTGGGAAATGAGTTTACTCCCTGGGTACTTTCTTTGTATACTTTTGACTATACGGGTCGAGTCCGGGGTTTACGGGAAATGGCGGGTTTTCGTTTGCCGTCGATTAAACTTCTTTTATTCAGCGTCTCATCAAAAATGAAAACATTTTTAAAAACTACAAGTCTTATGCGTTTTAGTGGTGAAAAAATAATTTAAAAAATCGTTCTGGAAATGAGTTTACTCACAGGGTACTTTCTTTGTATACATTCGACTATACGGGCCAAGCCCGGGATTTACGGGAAATCGCGGGTTTTCGTTTTCCGGCGAATAAACCTCTTTCATTAAGCGTCTCATCAAAAATGAAAACATTTTTGAAAACTACAAGTCTCATGCGTTTTAGTGGTGAAAAAAAAATTTAAAAAATCGTTCGGGAAATGAGTTTACTCCCTGGGTACTTTCTTTGTATACTTTTGACTATACGGGTGGAGTCCGGGGTTTACGGGAAATGGCGGGTTTTCGTTTGCCGGCGATTAAACTTCTTTTATTCAGCGTCTCATCAAAAATGAAAACATTTTTGAAAACTACAAGTCTCATGCGTTTTAGTGGTGAAAAAATAATTTAAAAAATCGTTCGGGAAATGAGTTTACATCCCGGGTACTTTCTTTACTATACGGGCCGAGTCCGGGATTTACGGGAAATCGCAGGTTTTCGTTTGCCGGCGATTAAACTTCTTTTATTCAGCGTCTCATCAAAAATGAAAACATTTTTGAAAACTACAAGTCTCATGCGTTTTAGTGGTGAAAAAAAAATTTAAAAAATCGTTCGGGAAATGAGTTTACTCCCTGGGTACTTTCTTTGTATACTTTTGACTATACGGGTGGAGTCCGGGGTTTACGGGAAATGGCGGGTTTTCGTTTGCCGGCGATTAAACTTCTTTTATTCAGCGTCTCATCAAAAATGAAAACATTTTTGAAAACTACAAGTCTCATGCGTTTTAGTGGTGAAAAAATAATTTAAAAAATCGTTCGGGAAATGAGTTTACATCCCGGGTACTTTCTTTACTATACGGGCCGAGTCCGGGATTTACGGGAAATCGCAGGTTTTCGTTTGCCGGCGATTAAACTTCTTTTATTCAGCGTCTCATCAAAAATGAAAACATTTTTGAAAACTACAAGTCTCATGCGTTTTAGTGGTGAAAAAATAATTTAAAAAATCCTTCGGGAAATGAGTTTACTCACAGGGTACTTTCTTTGTATACTTTTGACTATACGGGTCGAGTCCGGGGTTTACGGGAAATGGCGGGTTTTCGTTTGCCGGCGATTAAACTTCTTTTATTCAGCGTCTCATCAAAAATGAAAACATTTTTAAAAACTACAAGTCTTATGCGTTTTAGTGGTGAAAAAATAATTTAAAAAATCGTTCTGGAAATGAGTTTACTCACAGGGTACTTTCTTTGTATACATTCGACTATACGGGCCAAGCCCGGGATTTACGGGAAATCGCGGGTTTTCGTTTTCCGGCGAATAAACCTCTTTCATTAAGCGTCTCATCAAAAATGAAAACATTTTTGAAAACTACAAGTCTCATGCGTTTTAGTGGTGAAAAAAAAATTTAAAAAATCGTTCGGGAAATGAGTTTACTCCCTGGGTACTTTCTTTGTATACTTTTGACTATACGGGTGGAGTCCGGGGTTTACGGGAAATGGCGGGTTTTCGTTTGCCGGCGATTAAACTTCTTTTATTCAGCGTCTCATCAAAAATGAAAACATTTTTGAAAACTACAAGTCTCATGCGTTTTAGTGGTGAAAAAATAATTTAAAAAATCGTTCGGGAAATGAGTTTACATCCCGGGTACTTTCTTTACTATACGGGCCGAGTCCGGGATTTACGGGAAATCGCAGGTTTTCGTTTGCCGGCGATTAAACTTCTTTTATTCAGCGTCTCATCAAAAATGAAAACATTTTTGAAAACTACAAGTCTCATGCGTTTTAGTGGTGAAAAAAAAATTTAAAAAATCGTTCGGGAAATGAGTTTACTCCCTGGGTACTTTCTTTGTATACTTTTGACTATACGGGTGGAGTCCGGGGTTTACGGGAAATGGCGGGTTTTCGTTTGCCGGCGATTAAACTTCTTTTATTCAGCGTCTCATCAAAAATGAAAACATTTTTGAAAACTACAAGTCTCATGCGTTTTAGTGGTGAAAAAATAATTTAAAAAATCGTTCGGGAAATGAGTTTACATCCCGGGTACTTTCTTTACTATACGGGCCGAGTCCGGGATTTACGGGAAATCGCAGGTTTTCGTTTGCCGGCGATTAAACTTCTTTTATTCAGCGTCTCATCAAAAATGAAAACATTTTTGAAAACTACAAGTCTCATGCGTTTTAGTGGTGAAAAAATAATTTAAAAAATCCTTCGGGAAATGAGTTTACTCACAGGGTACTTTCTTTGTATACATTCCACTATACGGGCCAAGCCCAGGATTTACGGGAAATTGCGGGTTTTCGTTTGCCGGCAATTAAACTTCTTTCATTAACCGTCTCATCAAAAATGAAAACATTTTTGAAAACTACAAGTCTCATGCGTTTTAGTGGTGAAAAAATAATTTAAAAAATCGTTCGGAAAATGAGTTTACTCCCTGGGTAATTTCTTTGTATACTTTTGACTATACGGGCCGAGTCCGGGGTTTACGGGAAATGGCGAGTTTTCGTTTGCCGGCGATTAAACCTCTTTCATTAAGCGTCTCATCAAAAATGAAAACATTTTGGAAAACTACAAGTCTCATGCGTTTTAGTGGTGAAAAAATAATTTAAAAAATTGTTTGGGAAATGAGTTTACTCCCTGGGTACTTTCTTTGTATACTTTTGACTATACGGGCCGAGTTTGGGATTTACGGGAAATCGCGGATTTTCGTTTTCCGGCGATTAAACTTCTTTTATTCAGCGTCCAATCAAATATGAAAATATTTTTGAAAACTACAAGTCTCATACGTTTAGTGGTAAAAAAAAAATATATAAAATCGTTCGGGAAATGAGTTTACTCCCTGGGTACTTTCTTTGTATACTTTTGACTATACGGGTCGAGTCCGGGGTTTACGGGAAATGGCGGGTTTTCGTTTGCCGGCGATTAAACTTCTTTTATTCAGCGTCTCATCAAAAATGAAAACATTTTTTAAAACTACAAGTCTCATGCGTTTTAGTGGTGAAAAAATAATTTAAAAAATCGTTCAGAAAATGAGTTTACTCCCTGGGTAATTTCTTTGTATACTTTTGAATATACGGGCCGAGTCCGGGGTTTACGGGAAATGACGGGTTTTCGTTTGCCGGCGATTAAACTTCTTTTATTCAGCGTCTCGTCAAAAATGAAAACATTTTGAAAAACTATAAGTCTCATGGGATTTAGTGGTGAAATAATAATTTAAAAAATCGTTCGGGAAATGAGTTTACAACCGGGGTACTTTCTTTACTATACGGGCCGAGTCCGGGATTTACGGGAAATCGCAGGTTTTCGTTTGCCGGCGATTAAACTTCTTTTATTCAGCGTCTCATTAAAAATGAAAACATTTTTGAAAACTACAAGTCTCATGCGTTTTAGTGGTGAAAAAATATTTTAAAAAATCGTTCGGGAAATGAGTTTACTCCCTGGGTACTTTCTTTGTATACTTTTGACTATACGGGCCGAGTCCGGGATTTACGGGAAGTCGCGGGTTTTCGTTTGCCGGCGTTTAAACTTCTTTTATTCAGCGTCTCATCAAAAATGAAAACATTTTTAAAAACTACAAGTCTCATGGGCTTTAGTGGTGAAATAATAATTTAAAAAATCGTTCGGGAAATAAGTTTACACCCTGGGTACTTTCTTTGTATACTTTTGACTATACGGGCCGAGTCCGGGATTTACGGGAAATCGCAGGTATTCGTTTGCCGGCGATTAAACTTCTTTTATTCAGCGTCTCATCAAAAATGAAAACATTTTTGAAAACTACAAGTCTCATGGGCTTTAGTGGTGAAATAATATTTTGAAAAATCGTTCGGGAAATGAGTTTACTCCCTGGTTACTTTCTTTGTATACTTTTGACTATACGGGCCGAGTCCGGGATTTACGGGAAGTCGCGGGTTTTCGTTTGCCGGCGTTTAAACTTCTTTTATTCAGCGTCTCATCAAAAATGAAAACATTTTTAAAAACTACAAGTCTCATGGGCTTTAGTGGTGAAATAATAATTTAAAAAATCGTTCGGGAAATAAGTTTACACCCTGGGTAATTTCTTTGTATACTTTTGACTATACGGGCCGAGTCCGGGATTTACGGGAAATCGCAGGTATTCGTTTGCCGGCGATTAAACTTCTTTTATTCAGCGTCTCATCAAAAATGAAAACATTTTTGAAAATTACAAGTCTCATGCGTTTTAGTGGTGAAAAAATAATTTAAAAAATCGTTCGGGAAATGAGTTTACTCCCTGGGTACTTTCTTTGTATACTTTTGATTATACGGGCCGAGTCCAGTGTTTACGGGAAATGGCGGGTTTTCGTTTGCCGGCGATTAAACTTCTTTTATTCAGCGTCTCATCAAAAATGAAAACATTTTTGAAAACTACAAGTCTCATGCGTTTTAGTGGTGAAAAAATAATTTAAAAAATCATTCGGGAAATGAGTTTACACCCCGGGTACTTTCTTTGTATACTTTTGACTATACGGGCCGAGTCCGGGATTTACGGGAAATCGCAGGTTTTCGTTTGCCGGCGATTAAACTTCTTTTTTGTATACTTTTGACTATACGGGCCGAGTTTGGGATTTACGGGAAATGGCGGATTTTCGTTTTCCGGCGATTAAACTTCTTTTATTCAGCGTCCCATCAAATATGAAAATATTTTTGAAAACTACAAGTCTCATGCGTTTAGTGGTAAAAAAAAAATATAAAAAATCGTTCAGGAAATGAGTTTACTCCCTGGGTACTTTCTTTGTATACTTTTGACTATACGGGTCGAGTCCGGGGTTTACGGGAAATGGCGGGTTTTCGTTTGCCGGCGATTAAACTTCTTTTATTCAGCGTCTCATCAAAAATGAAAACATTTTTGAAAACTACAAGTCTCATGCGTTTTAGTGGTGAAAAAATAATTTAAAAAATCGTTCAGAAAATGAGTTTACTCCCTGGGTAATTTCTTTGTATACTTTTGAATATACGGGCCGAGTCCGGGGTTTACGGGAAATGACGGGTTTTCGTTTGCCGGCGATTAAACTTCTTTTATTCAGCGTCTCGTCAAAAATGAAAACATTTTGAAAAACTATAAGTCTCATGGGATTTAGTGGTGAAATAATAATTTAAAAAATCGTTCGGGAAATGAGTTTACAACCGGGGTACTTTCTTTACTATACGGGCCGAGTCCGGGATTTACGGGAAATCGCAGGTTTTCGTTTGCCGGCGATTAAACTTCTTTTATTCAGCGTCTCATTAAAAATGAAAACATTTTTGAAAACTACAAGTCTCATGCGTTTTAGTGGTGAAAAAATATTTTAAAAAATCGTTCGGGAAATGAGTTTACTCCCTGGGAACTTTCTTTGTATACTTTTGACTATACGGGCCGAGTCCGGGATTTACGGGAAGTCGCGGGTTTTCGTTTGCCGGCGTTTAAACTTCTTTTATTCAGTGTCTCATCAAAAATGAAAACATTGTTAAAAACTACAAGTCTCATGGGCTTTAGTGGTGAAATAATAATTTAAAAAATCGTTCGGGAAATAAGTTTACACCCTGGGTACTTTCTTTGTATACTTTTGACTATACGGGCCGAGTCCGGGATTTACGGGAAATCGCAGGTATTCGTTTGCCGGCGATTAAACTTCTTTTATTCAGCGTCTCATCAAAAATGAAAACATTTTTGAAAACTACAAGTCTCATGGGCTTTAGTGGTGAAATAATATTTTAAAAAATCGTTTGGGAAATGAGTTTACTCCCTGGGTACTTTCTTTGTATACTTTTGACTATACGGGCCGAGTCCGGGATTTACGGGAAGTCGCGGGTTTTCGTTTGCCGGCGTTTAAACTTCTTTTATTCAGCGTCTCATCAAAAATGAAAACATTTTTAAAAACTACAAGTCTCATGGGCTTTAGTGGTGAAATAATAATTTAAAAAATCGTTCGGGAAATAAGTTTACACCCTGGGTAATTTCTTTGTATACTTTTGACTATACGGGCCGAGTCCGGGATTTACGGGAAATCGCAGGTATTCGTTTGCCGGCGATTAAACTTCTTTTATTCAGCGTCTCATCAAAAATGAAAACATTTTTGAAAATTACAAGTCTCATGCGTTTTAGTGGTGAAAAAATAATTTAAAAAATCGTTCGGGAAATGAGTTTACTCCCTGGGTACTTTCTTTGTATACTTTTGATTATACGGGCCGAGTCCAGTGTTTACGGGAAATGGCGGGTTTTCGTTTGCCGGCGATTAAACTTCTTTTATTCAGCGTCTCATCAAAAATGAAAACATTTTTGAAAACTACAAGTCTCATGCGTTTTAGTGGTGAAAAAATAATTTAAAAAATTGTTCGGGAAATGAGTTTACACCCCGGGTACTTTCTTTGTATACTTTTGACTATACGGGCCGAGTCCGGGATTTACGGGAAATCGCAGGTTTTCGTTTGCCGGCGATTAAACTTCTTTTTTGTATACTTTTGACTATACGGGCCGAGTTTGGGATTTACGGGAAATCGCGGATTTTCGTTTTCCGGCGATTAAACTTCTTTTATTCAGCGTCCCATCAAATATGAAAATATTTTTGAAAACTACAAGTCTCATGCGTTTAGTGGTAAAAAAAAAATATAAAAAATCGTTCAGGAAATGAGTTTACTCCCTGGGTACTTTCTTTGTATACTTTTGACTATACGGGCCGAGTCCGGGGTTTACGGCGGGTTTTCGTTTGCCGGCGATTAAACTTCTTTTATTCAGCGTCTCATCAAAAATGAAAACATTTTTGAAAACTACAAGTCTCATGCGTTTTAGTGGTGAAAAAATAATTTAAAAAATCGTTCGGGAAATGAGTTTACATCCCAGGTACTTTCTTTATTATACGGGCCGAGTCCGGGATTTACGGGAAATCGCGGGTTTTCGTTTTCCGGCGATTAAACCTCTTTCATTAAGCGTCTCATCAAAAATGAAAACATTTTTAAAAACTACAAGTCTCATGCGTTTTAGTGGTGAAAAAATAATTTAAATAATCGTTTGGGAAATGAGTTTACTCCCTGGGTAATTTCTTTGTATACTTTTGACTATACGGGCCGAGTTTGGGATTTACGGGAAATCGCGGATTTTCGTTTTCCGGCGATTAAACTTCTTTTATTCAGCGTCTCATCAAAAATGAAAACATTTTTGAAAACTACAAGTCTCATGCGTTTTAGTGGTGAAAAAATAATTTAAAAAATCTTTCGGGAAATGAGTTTACATCCCGGGTACTTTCTTTACTATACGGGCCGAGTCCGGGATTTACGGGAAATCGCAGGTTTTCGTTTGCCGGCGATTAAACTTCTTTTATTCAGCGTCTCATCAAAAATGAAAACATTTTTGAAAACTACAAGTCTCATGCGTTTTAGTGGTGAAAAAATAATTTAAAAAATCCTTCGGGAAATGAGTTTACTCACAGGGTACTTTCTTTGTATACATGCGACTATACGGGCCAAGCCCGGGATTTACGGGAAATTGCGGGTTTTCGTTTGCCGGCAATTAAACTTCTTTCATTAACCGTCTCATCAAAAATGAAAACATTTTTGAAAACTACAAGTCTCATGCGTTTTAGTGGTGAAAAAATAATTTAAAAAATCGTTCGGAAAATGAGTTTACTCCCTGGGTAATTTCTTTGTATACTTTGGACTATACGGGCCGAGTCCGGGGTTTACGGGAAATCGCGGGTTTTCGTCTGCCGGCGATTAAACCTCTTTCATTAAGCGTCTCATCAAAAATGAAAACATTTTGGAAAACTACAAGTCTCATGCGTTTTAGTGGTGAAAAAATAATTTAAAAAATTGTTTGGGAAATGAGTTTACTCCCTGGGTACTTCCTTTGTATACTTTTGACTATACGGGCCGAGTTTGGGATTTACGGGAAATCGCGGATTTTCGTTTTCCGGCGATTAAACTTCTTTTATTCAGCGTCCAATCAAATATGAAAATATTTTTGAAAACTACAAGTCTCATACGTTTAGTGGTAAAAAAAAATATAAAAAATCGTTCGGGAAATGAGTTTACTCCCTGGGTACTTTCTTTGTATACTTTTGACTATACGGGTCGAGTCCGGGGTTTACGGGAAATGGCGGGTTTTCGTTTGCCGGCGATTAAACTTCTTTTATTCAGCGTCTCATCAAAAATGAAAACATTTTTGAAAACTACAAGTCTCATGCGTTTTAGTGGTGAAAAAATAATTTAAAAAATCGTTTAGAAAATGAGTTTACTCCCTGGGTAATTTCTTTGTATACTTTTGACTATACGGGCCGAGTCTGGGGTTTAATGGAAATGGCGGGTTTTCGTTTGCCGGCGATTAAACTTCTTTTATTCAGCGTCTCATCAAAAATGAAAACATTTTTAAAAACTACAAGTCTCATGCGTTGTAGTGGTGAAAAAATAATTTAAAAAATCGTTCGGAAAATGAGTTCACTCCCTGGGTAATTTCTTTGTATACTTTTGACTATACGGGCCGAGTCCGGGGTTTACAGGAAATGGTGGGTTTTCGTTTGCCGGCGATTAAACTTTTTTTATTCAGCGTCTCGTCAAAAATGAAAACATTTTAAAAAACTATAAGTCTCATGGGATTTAGTGGTGAAATAATAATTTAAAAAATCGTTCGGGAAATGAGTTTACAACCGGGGTACTTTCTTTACTATACGGGCCGAGTCCGGGATTTACGGGAAATCGCAGGTTTTCGTTTGCCGGCGATTAAACTTCTTTTATTCAGCGTCTCATTAAAAATGAAAACCCTTTTGAAAACTACAAGTCTCATGCGTTTTAGTGGTGAAAAAATATTTTAAAAAATAGTTCGGGAAATGAGTTTACTCCCTGGGTACTTTCTTTGTATACTTTTGACTATACGGGCCGAGTCCGGGATTTACGGGAAGTCGCGGGTTTTCGTTTGCCGGCGTTTAAACTTCTTTTATTCAGCGTCTTATCAAAAATGAAAACATTTTTAAAAACTACAAGTCTCATGGGCTTTAGTGGTGAAATAATAATTTAAAAAATCGTTCGGGAAATAAGTTTACACCCTGGGTAATTTCTTTGTATACTTTTGACTATACGGGCCGAGTCCGGGATTTACGGGAAATCGCAGGTATTCGTTTGCCGGCGATTAAACTTCTTTTATTCAGCGTCTCGCAGTTTTCAAAAATGTTTTCATTTTTGATGAGACGCTGAATAAAAGAAGTTTAATCACCGGCAAACGAAAACCTGCGATTTCCCGTAAATCCCGGACTCGGCCTGTAAAGTCAAAAGTATACAAAAAAAGTACCCATGGAGTAAACTCATTTCCCGAACGATTTTTTAAATTATTATTTCACCACTAAAGCCCATGAGACTTGTAGTTTCTAAAGATGTTTTCATTTTTGATGAGACGCTGAATAAAAGAAGTTTAATCGCCGGCAAACGAAAACCCGCGACTTCCCGTAACTCCCGGACTCGGCCCGTATAGTCAAAAGTATAAAAAGAAAGTACCCAGGGAGTAAACTCATTTCCCGAACGATTTTTCAAATTATTTCTGCACCACTGGAACGAATGAGACTTGTAGTTTTCCAAAATGTTTTCATTTTTAATGAGACGCTTAATGAAAGAAGTTTAATCGCCGGCAAACGAAAACCCGCGATTTCCCGTAAATCCCGGGCTTGTCCCGTATAGTCGAATGTATACAAAGAAAGTACCCTGGGAGTAAACTCATTTCCAGAACGATTTTTCAAATTATCTTTTCACCACTAAATCGCATGAGACTTGTAGTTTTCAAAAATGTTTTTTTTTTTGATGAGACGCTGAATAAAAGAAGTTTAATCGCCGGCAAACGAAAACCTGCGATTTCCCGTAAATCCCAGACCCGGCCCGTATAGTCAAAAGTATACAAAGAAAGTACCCAGGGAGTAAACACATTTGCCGAGCGATTTTTTAAATTATTATTTCACCACTAAAGCCCATGAGACTTGTAGTTTTTAAAAATGTTTTCATTTTTGATGAGACGCTGAATAAAGGAAGTTTAATCGCCGGCAAACGAAAACCGGCCTTTTCCCGTAAACCCCGGATTCGGCCGGTATAATCAAAAGCATACAAAGAAAGTATCCAGGGAGTAAACTCATTTCCCGAACGATTTTTCAAATTATTTCTGCACCATTAGAACGAATAAGACTTTTAGTTTTCCAAAATGTTTTCACTTTTAATGAGACGCTTAATGAAAGAGATTTAAACGCCGGCAAAGGAAAACCCGCGATTTCCCGTAAATCCCGGGCTTGTCCCGTATAGTCGAATGTATACAAAGAAAGTACCCTGTGAGTAAACTTATTTCCAGAACGATTTTTTAAATTATCTTTTCACTACCTAAATCGCATGAGACTTGTAGTTTTCAAAAATGTTTTCATTTTTGATGAGACGCTGAATAAAAGAAGTTTAATCGCCGGCAAACGAAAACTTGCGATTTCCCGTAAATCCCAGACTCGGCCCGTATAGTTAAAAGTATACAAATAAAGTACCCATGGAGTAAACTCATTTCCCAAACGATTTTTTAAATTATTAATTCACCACTAAAGCCCATGAGACTTGTAGTTTCTAAAGATGTTTTCATTTTTGATGAGACGCTGAATAAAAGAAGTTTAATCGCCGGCAAACGAAAACCCGCGACTTCCCGTAACTCCCGGACTCGGCCCGTATAGTCAAAAGTATAAAAAGAAAGTACCCAGGGATTAAACTCATTTCCCGAACGATTTTTCAAATTATTTCTGCACCACTGGAACGAATGAGACTTGTAGTTTTCCAAAATGTTTTCATTTTTAATGAGACGCTTAATGAAAGAAGTTTAATCGCCGGCAAACGAAAACCCGCGATTTCCCGTAAATCCCGGGCTTGTCCCGTATAGTCGAATGTATACAAAGAAAGTACCCTGGGAGTAAACTCATTTCCAGAACGATTTTTCAAATTATCTTTTCACCACTAAATCGCATGAGACTTGTAGTTTTCAAAAATGTTTTTTTTTTTGATGAGACGCTGAATAAAAGAAGTTTAATCGCCGGCAAACGAAAACCTGCGATTTCCCGTAAATCCCAGACCCGGCCCGTATAGTCAAAAGTATACAAAGAAAGTACCCAGGGAGTAAACACATTTGCCGAGCGATTTTTTAAATTATTATTTCACCACTAAAGCCCATGAGACTTGTAGTTTTTAAAAATGTTTTCATTTTTGATGAGACGCTGAATAAAGGAAGTTTAATCGCCGGCAAACGAAAACCGGCCTTTTCCCGTAAACCCCGGATTCGGCCGGTATAATCAAAAGCATACAAAGAAAGTATCCAGGGAGTAAACTCATTTCCCGAACGATTTTTCAAATTATTTCTGCACCATTAGAACGAATAAGACTTTTAGTTTTCCAAAATGTTTTCACTTTTAATGAGACGCTTAATGAAAGAGGTTTAAACGCCGGCAAAGGAAAACCCGCGATTTCCCGTAAATCCCGGGCTTGTCCCGTATAGTCGAATGTATACAAAGAAAGTACCCTGTGAGTAAACTTATTTCCAGAACGATTTTTTAAATTATCTTTTCACTACCTAAATCGCATGAGACTTGTAGTTTTCAAAAATGTTTTCATTTTTGATGAGACGCTGAATAAAAGAAGTTTAATCGCCGGCAAACGAAAACTTGCGATTTCCCGTAAATCCCAGACTCGGCCCGTATAGTTAAAAGTATACAAATAAAGTACCCATGGAGTAAACTCATTTCCCGAACGATTTTTTAAATTATTAATTCACCACTAAAGCCCATGAGACTTGTAGTTTCTAAAGATGTTTTCATTTTTGATGAGACGCTGAATAAAAGAAGTTTAATCGCCGGCAAACGAAAACCCGCGATTTCCCGTAAATCCCGGGCTTGTCCCGTATAGTCGAATGTATACAAAGAAAGTACCCTGTGAATAAACTCATTTCCAGAACGATTCTTTAAATTATCTTTTCACCACTAAATCGCATGAGACTTGTAGTTTTCAAAAATGTTTTTATTTTTGATGAGACGCTGAATAAAAGAAGTTTAATCGCCGGCAAACGAAAACCTGCGATTTCCCGTAAATCCCAGACTCGGCCCGTATAGTCAAAAGTATACAAAGAAAGTACCCAGGGAGTAAACACATTTGCCGAGCGATTTTTTAAATTATTATTTCACCACTAAAGCCCATGGGACTTGTAGTTTTTAAAAATGTTTTCATTTTTGATGAGACGCTGAATAAAGGAAGTTTAATTGCCGGCAAACGAAAACCGGCCATTTCCCGTAAACCCCGGACTCGGCCGGTATAGTCAAAAGCATACAAAGAAAGTACCCAGGGAGTAAACTCATTTCCCGAACGATTTTTTAAATAATTTTTTCACCACTAAAACGCATGAGACTTGTAGTTTTCAAAAATGTTTTCATTTTTGATGAGACGCTGAATAAAAGAAGTTTAATCGCCGGCAAACGAAAACCGGCGATTTCCCGTAAATCCCGGACTCGGCCTGTAAAGTCAAAAGTATACAAAAAAAATACCCAGGGAGTAAACTCATTTCCCGAACGATTTTTCAAATTATTTCTGCACCACTGGAACGAATGAGACTTGTAGTTTTCCAAAATGTTTTCATTTTTAATGAGACGCTTAATGAAAGAGGTTTAATCGCCGGCAAACGAAAACCCGCGATTTCCCGTAAATCCCGGGCTTGTCCCGTATAGTCAAATGTATACAAAGAAAGTACCCTGTGAGTAAACTCATTTCCAGAACGATTCTTTAAATTATCTTTTCACCACTAAATCGCATGAGACTTGTAGTTTTCAAAAATGTTTTTATTTTTGATGAGACGCTGAATAAAAGAAGTTTAATCGCCGGCAAACGAAAACCTGCGATTTCCCGTAAATCCCAGACTCGGCCCGTATAGTCAAAAGTATACAAAGAAAGTACCCAGGGAGTAAACACATTTGCCGAGCGATTTTTTAAATTATTATTTCACCACTAAAGCCCATGAGACTTGTAGTTTTTAAAAATGTTTTCATTTTTGATGAGACGCTGAATAAAGGAAGTTTAATCGCCGGCAAACGAAAACCGGCCATTTCCCGTAAACCCCGAACTCGGCCGGTATAGTCAAAAGCATACAAAGAAAGTACCCAGGGAGTAAACTCATTTCCCGAACGATTTTTTAAATTATTTTTTCACCACTAAAACGCATGAGACTTGTAGTTTTCAAAAGTGTTTTCATTTTTGATGAGACGCTGAATAAAAGAAGTTTAATCGCCGGCAAACGAAAACCGGCGATTTCCCGTAAATCCCGGACTCGGCCTGTAAAGTCAAAAGTATACAAAAAAAATACCCAGGGAGTAAACTCATTTCCCGAACGATTTTTCAAATTATTTCTGCACCATTAGAACGAATAAGACTTTTAGTTTTCCAAAATGTTTTCACTTTTAATGAGACGCTTAATGAAAGAGGTTTAAACGCCGGCAAAGGAAAACCCGCGATTTCCCGTAAATCCCGGGCTTGTCCCGTATAGTCGAATGTATACAAAGAAAGTACCCTGTGAGTAAACTTATTTCCAGAACGATTTTTTAAATTATCTTTTCACCACTAAATCGCATGAGACTTGTAGTTTTCAAAAATGTTTTCATTTTTGATGAGACGCTGAATAAAAGAAGTTTAATCGCCGGCAAACGAAAACCTGCGATTTCCCGTAAATCCCAGACTCGGCCCGTATAGTTAAAAGTATACAAATAAAGTACCCAGGGAGTAAACTCATTTCCCGAACGATTCTTTAAATTAATTTTTCACCACTAAAACGCATGAGACTTGCAGTTTTCAAAAATGTTTTCATTTTTGATGAGACGCTGAATAAAAGAAGTTTAATCACCGGCAAACGAAAACCTGCGATTTCCCGTAAATCCCGGACTCGGCCTGTAAAGTCAAAAGTATACAAAAAAAGTACCCATGGAGTAAACTCCTTTCCCGAACGATTTTTTAAATTATTATTTCACCACTAAAGCCCATGAGACTTGTAGTTTCTAAAGATGTTTTCATTTTTGATGAGACGCTGAATAAAAGAAGTTTAATCGCCGGCAAACGAAAACCCGCGACTTCCCGTAACTCCCGGACTCGGCCCGTATAGTCAAAAGTATAAAAAGAAAGTACCCAGGGAGTAAACTCATTTCCCGAACGATTTTTCAAATTATTTCTGCACCACTGGAACGAATGAGACTTGTAGTTTTCCAAAATGTTTTCATTTTTAATGAGACGCTTAATGAAAGAAGTTTAATCGCCGGCAAACGAAAACCCGCGATTTCCCGTAAATCCCGGGCTTGTCCCGTATAGTCGAATGTATACAAAGAAAGTACCCTGGGAGTAAACTCATTTCCAGAACGATTTTTTAAATTATCTTTTCACCACTAAATCGCATGAGACTTGTAGTTTTCAAAAATGTTTTTATTTTTGATGAGACGCTGAATAAAAGAAGTTTAATCGCCGGCAAACGAAAACCTGCGATTTCCCGTAAATCCCAGACCCGGCCCGTATAGTCAAAAGTATACAAAGAAAGTACCCAGGGAGTAAACACATTTGCCGAGCGATTTTTTAAATTATTATTTCACCACTAAAGCCCATGAGACTTGTAGTTTTTAAAAATGTTTTCATTTTTGATGAGACGCTGAATAAAGGAAGTTTAATCGCCGGCAAACGAAAACCGGCCATTTCCCGTAAACCCCGGACTCGGCCGGTATAATCAAAAGCATACAAAGAAAGTACCCAGGGAGTAAACTCATTTCCCGAACGATTTTTCAAATTATTTCTGCACCATTAGAACGAATAAGACTTTCAGTTTTCCAAAATGTTTTCACTTTTAATGAGACGCTTAATGAAAGAGGTTTAAACGCCGGCAAAGGAAAACCCGCGATTTCCCGTAAATCCCGGGCTTGTCCCGTATAGTCGAATGTATACAAAGAAAGTACCCTGTGAGTAAACTTATTTCCAGAACGATTTTTTAAATTATCTTTTCACTACCTAAATCGCATGAGACTTGTAGTTTTCAAAAATGTTTTCATTTTTGATGAGACGCTGAATAAAAGAAGTTTAATCGCCGGCAAACGAAAACTTGCGATTTCCCGTAAATCCCAGACTCGGCCCGTATAGTTAAAAGTATACAAATAAAGTACCCATGGAGTAAACTCATTTCCCGAACGATTTTTTAAATTATTATTTCACCACTAAAGCCCATGAGACTTGTAGTTTCTAAAGATGTTTTCATTTTTGATGAGACGCTGAATAAAAGAAGTTTAATCGCCGGCAAACGAAAAACCGCAACTTCCCGTAACTCCCGGACTCGGCCCGTATAGTCAAAAGTATAAAAAAAAAGTACCCAGGAAGTAAACTCATTTCCCGAACGATTTTTCAAATTATTTCTGCACCATTAGAACGAATAAGACTTTTAGTTTTCCAAAATGTTTTCACTTTTAATGAGACGCTTAATGAAAGAGGTTTAAACGCCGGCAAAGGAAAACCCGCGATTTCCCGTAAATCCCGGGCTTGTCCCGTATAGTCGAATGTATACAAAGAAAGTACCCTGTGAGTAAACTTATTTCCAGAACGACTTTTTAAATTATCTTTTCACTACTAAATCGCATGAGACTTGTAGTTTTCAAAAATGTTTTTATTTTTGATGAGACGCTGAATAAAAGAAGTTTAATCGCCGGCAAACGAAAACCTGCGATTTCCCGTAAATCCCAGACTCGGCCCGTATAGTTAAAAGTATACAAATAAAGTACCCAGGGAGTAAACTCATTTCCCGAACGATTTTTCAAATTATTTCTGCACCATTAGAACGAATAAGACTTTTAGTTTTCCAAAATGTTTTCACCTTTAATGAGACGCTTAATGAAAGAGGTTTAAACGCCGGCAAAGGAAAACCCGCGATTTCCCGTAAATCCCGGGCTTGTCCCGTATAGTCGAATGTATACAAAGAAAGTACCCTGTGAGTAAACTTATTTCTAGAACGATTTTTTAAATTATCTTTTCACTACCTAAATCGCATGAGACTTGTAGTTTTCAAAAATGTTTTCATTTTTGATGAGACGCTGAATAAAGGAAGTTTAATCGCCGGCAAACGAAAACCTGCGATTTCCCGTAAATCCCAGACTCGGCCCGTATAGTTAAAAGTATACAAATAAAGTACCCAGGGAGTAAACTCATTTCCTGAACGATTTTTTAAATTATTATTTCACCACTAAAGCCCATGAGACTTGTAGTTTTTAAAAATGTTTTCATTTTTGATGAGACGCTGAATAAAGGAAGTTTAATCGCCGGCAAACGAAAACCGGCCATTTCCCGTAAACCCTGGACTCGGCCGGTATAGTCAAAAGCATACAAAGAAAGTACCCAGGGAGTAAACTCATTTCCCGAACGATTTTTTAAATTATTTTTTCACCACTAAAACGCATGAGACTTGTAGTTTTCAAAAATGTTTTCATTTTTGATGAGACGGTGAATAAAAGAAGTTTAATCGCCGGCAAACGAAAACCGGCGATTTCCCGTAAATCCCGGACTCGGCCTGTAAAGTCAAAAGTATACAAAAAAAATACCCAGGGAGTAAACTCATATCCCGAACGATTTTTTAAATTATTATTTCACCACTAAAACGCATGAGACTTGTAGTTTTCAAAAATGTTTTCATTTTTGATGAGACGCTGAATAAAAGAAGTTTAATCGCCGGCAAACGAAAACCGGCGATTTCCCGTAAATCCCGGACTTGGCCTGTAAAGTCAAAAGTATACAAAAAAAATACCCAGGGAGTAAACTCATTTCCCGAACGATTTTTAAATTATTTTTTCACCACTAAAACGCATAAGACTTGTAGTTTCCAAAAATGTTTTCACTTTTAATGAGACGCTTAATGAAAGAGGTTTAAACCCTGGCAAAGGAAAACCCGCGATTTCCCGTAAATCCCGGGCTTGTCCCGTATAGTCAAAAGTATAAAAAGAAAGTACCCAGGGAGTAAACTCATTTCCCGAACGATTTTTTAAATTATTATTTCACCACTAAAGCCCATGAGACTTGTAGTTTTTAAAAATGTTTTCATTTTTGATGAGACGCTGAATAAAAGAAGTTTAATCGCCGGCAAACGAAAACCCGCCATTTCCCGTAAACCCTGGAGTCTACCCGTATAGTCAAAGTATACAAAGAAAGTACCCAGGGAGTAAACTCATTTCCCGAACGATTTTTAAATTATTTTTTCACCACTAAAACGCATAAGACTTGTAGTTTCCAAAAATGTTTTCATTTTTAATGAGACGCATAATAAAAGAAGTTTAATCGCCGGCAAACGAAAACCCGCGATTTCCCGTAAATCCCAGGCTTGGCCCGTATAGTCATAAGTATAAAAAGAAAGTACCCAGGGAGTAAACTCATATCCCGAACGATTTTTTAAATTATTATTTCACCACTAAAACGCATGAGACTTGTAGTTTTCAAAAATGTTTTCATTTTTGATGAGACGCTGAATAAAAGAAGTTTAATCGCCGGCAAACGAAAACCGGCGATTTCCCGTAAATCCCGGACTTGGCCTGTAAAGTCAAAAGTATACAAAAAAAATACCCAGGGAGTAAACTCATTTCCCGAACGATTTTTAAATTATTTTTTCACCACTAAAACGCATAAGACTTGTAGTTTCCAAAAATGTTTTCACTTTTAATGAGACGCTTAATGAAAGAGGTTTAAACCCTGGCAAAGGAAAACCCGCGATTTCCCGTAAATCCCGGGCTCGTCCCGTATAGTCAAAAGTATAAAAGGAAAGTACCCAGGGAGTAAACTTATTTCAAGAACGATTTTTTAAATTATCTTTTCACTACTAAATCGCATGAGACTTGTAGTTTTCAAAAATGTTTTTATTTTTGATGAGACGCTGAATAAAAGAAGTTTAATCGCCGGCAAACGAAAACCTGCGATTTCCCGTAAATCCCAGACTCGGCCCGTATAGTTAAAAGTATACAAATAAAGTACCCAGGGAGTAAACTCATTTCCCGAACGATTTTTTAAATTATTATTTCACCACTAAAACGCATGAGACTTGTAGTTTTCAAAAATGTTTTCATTTTTGATGAGACGCTGAATAAAAGAAGTTTAATCGCCGGCAAACGAAAACCGGCGATTTCCCGTAAATCCCGGACTTGGCCTGTAAAGTCAAAAGTATACAAAAAAAATACCCAGGGAGTAAACTCATTTCCCGAACGATTTTTAAATTATTTTTTCACCACTAAAACGCATAAGACTTGTAGTTTCCAAAAATGTTTTCACTTTTAATGAGACGCTTAATGAAAGAGGTTTAAACCCTGGCAAAGGAAAACCCGCGATTTCCCGTAAATCCCGGGCTCGTCCCGTATAGTCAAAAGTATAAAAGGAAAGTACCCAGGGAGTAAACTTATTTCAAGAACGATTTTTTAAATTATCTTTTCACTACTAAATCGCATGAGACTTGTAGTTTTCAAAAATGTTTTTATTTTTGATGAGACGCTGAATAAAAGAAGTTTAATCGCCGGCAAACGAAAACCTGCGATTTCCCGTAAATCCCAGACTCGGCCCGTATAGTTAAAAGTATACAAATAAAGTACCCAGGGAGTAAACTCATTTCCCGAACGATTTTTTAAATTATTATTTCACCACTAAAGCCCATGAGACTTGTAGTTTTTAAAAATGTTTTCATTTTTGATGAGACGCTGAATAAAAGAAGTTTAATCGCCGGCAAACGAAAACCCGCGATTTCCCGTAAATCCCGGGCTTGTCCCGTATAGTCGAATGTATACAAAGAAAGTACCCTGTGAGTAAACTCATTTCCCGAACGATTTTTTAAATTTTTTTTTCACCACTAAAACGCATGAGACTTGTAGTTTTTAAAAAAGTTTTCATTTTTGATGAGACGCTGAATAAAAGAAGTTTAATCGCCGGCAAACGAAAACCTGCGATTTCCCGTAAATCCCAGACTCGGCCCGTATAGTTAAAAGTATACAAATAAAGTACCCAGGGAGTAAACTCATTTCCCGAACGATTTTTTAAATTATTATTTCACCACTAAAGCCCATGAGACTTGTAGTTTTTAAAAATGTTTTCATTTTTGATGAGACGCTGAATAAAAGAAGTTTAATCGCCGGCAAACGAAAACCCGCCATTTCCCGTAAACCCAGGAGTCGGCCCGTATAGTCAAAAGTATACAAAGAAAGTACCCAGGGAGTAAACTCATTTCCCGAACGATTTTTTAAATTATTTTTTCACCACTAAAACGCATGAGACTTGTAGTTTTTAAAAAAGTTTTCATTTTTGATGAGACGCTGAATAAAAAAAGTTTAATCGCCGGCAAACGAAAACCTGCGATTTCCTGTAAATCCCGGACTCGGCCTGTAAAGACAAAAGTATACAAAGAAAGTACCCAGGAAGTAAACTCATTTCCCGAACGATTTTTTAAATTATTTTTTCACCACTAAAACGCATGAGACTTGTAGTTTTCAAAAATGTTTTCATTTTTGATGAGACGCTGAATAAAAGAAGTTTAATCGCCGGCAAACGAAAACCGGCGATTTCCCGTAAATCCCGGACTCGGCCTGTAAAGTCAAAAGTATACAAAAAAAATACCCAGGGAGTAAACTCATTTCCCGAACGATTTTTCAAATTATTTCTGCACCATTAGAACGAATAAGACTTTTAGTATTCCAAAATGTTTTCACCTTTAATGAGACGCTTAATGAAAGAGGTTTAAACGGCGGCAAAGGAAAACCCGCGATTTCCCGTAAATCCCGGGCTTGTCCCGTATAGTCGAATGTATACAAAGAAAGTACCCTGTGAGTAAACTTATTTCCAGAACGATTTTTTAAATTATCTTTTCACTACCTAAATCGCATGAGACTTGTAGTTTTCAAAAATGTTTTCATTTTTGATGAGACGCTGAATAAAGGAAGTTTAATCGCCGGCAAACGAAAACCTGCGATTTCCCGTAAATCCCAGACTCGGCCCGTATAGTTAAAAGTATACAAATAAAGTACCCAGGGAGTAAACTCATTTCCCGAACGATTTTTTAAATTATTATTTCACCACTAAAGCCCATGAGACTTGTAGTTTTTAAAAATGTTTTCATTTTTGATGAGACGCTGAATAAAAGAAGTTTAATCGCCGGCAAACGAAAACCCGCCATTTCCCGTAAACCCTGGAGTCTACCCGTATAGTCAAAGTATACAAAGAAAGTACCCAGGGAGTAAACTCATTTCCCGAACGATTTTTAAATTATTTTTTCACCACTAAAACGCATAAGACTTGTAGTTTCCAAAAATGTTTTCATTTTTAATGAGACGCATAATAAAAGAAGTTTAATCGCCGGCAAACGAAAACCCGCGATTTCCCGTAAATCCCGGGCTTGGCCCGTATAGTCAAAAGTATAAAAAGAAAGTACCCAGGGAGTAAACTCATATCCCGAACGATTTTTTAAATTATTATTTCACCACTAAAACGCATGAGACTTGTAGTTTTCAAAAATGTTTTCATTTTTGATGAGACGCTGAATAAAAGAAATTTAATCGCCGGCAAACGAAAACCGGCGATTTCCCGTAAATCCCGGACTCGGCCTGTAAAGTCAAAAGTGTACAAAAAAAATACCCAGGGAGTAAACTCATTTCCCGAACGATTTTTAAATTATTTTTTCACCACTAAAACGCATAAGACTTGTAGTTTCCAAAAATGTTTTCACTTTTAATGAGACGCTTAATGAAAGAGGTTTAAACCCTGGCAAAGGAAAACCCGCGATTTCCCGTAAGTCCCGGGCTTGTCCCGTATAGTCAAAAGTATAAAAAGAAAGTACCCAGGGAGTAAACTTATTTCCAGAACGATTTTTTAAATTATCTTTTCACTACTAAATCGCATGAGACTTGTAGTTTTCAAAAATGTTTTTATTTTTGAGGAGACGCTGAATAAAAGAAGTTTAATCGCCGGCAAACGAAAACCTGCGATTTCCCGTAAATCCCAGACTCGGCCCGTATAGTTAAAAGTATACAAATAAAGTACCCAGGGAGTAAACTCATTTCCCGAACGATTTTTTAAATTATTATTTCTCCACTAAAGCCCATGAGACTTGTAGTTTTTAAAAATGTTTTCATTTTTGATGAGACGCTGAATAAAAGAAGTTTAATCGCCGGCAAACGAAAACCCGCGATTTCCCGTAAATCCCGGGCTTGTCCCGTATAGTCGAATGTATACAAAGAAAGTACCCTGTGAGTAAACTCATTTCCCGAACGATTTTTTAAATTATTTTTTTACCACTAAAACGCATGAGACTTGTAGTTTTTAAAAAAGTTTTCATTTTTGATGAGACGCTGAATAAAAGAAGTTTAATCGCCGGCAAACGAAAACCTGCGATTTCCCGTAAATCCCAGACTCGGCCCGTATAGTTAAAAGTATACAAATAAAGTACCCAGGGAGTAAACTCATTTTCCGAACGATTTTTTAAATTATTATTTCACCACTAAAGCCCATGAGACTTGTAGTTTTTAAAAATGTTTTCATTTTTGATGAGACGCTGAATAAAAGAAGTTTAATCGCCGGCAAACGAAAACCCGCCATTTCCCGTAAACCCTGGAGTCGGCCCGTATAGTCAAAAGTATACAAAGAAAGTACCCAGGGAGTAAACTCATTTCCCGAACGATTTTTTAAATTATTTTTTCACCACTAAAACGCATGAGACTTGTAGTTTTTAAAAAAGTTTTCATTTTTGATGAGACGCTGAATAAAAAAAGTTTAATCGCCGGCAAACGAAAACCTGCGATTTCCTGTAAATCCCGGACTCGGCCTGTAAAGACAAAAGTATACAAAGAAAGTACCCAGGAAGTAAACTCATTTCCCGAACGATTTTTTAAATTATTTTTTCACCACTAAAACGCATGAGACTTGTAGTTTTCAAAAATGTTTTCATTTTTAATGAGACGCTTAATGAAAGAGGTTTAATCGCCGGCATACGAAAACCAGCGATTTCCCCTAAAACCCGGGCTTGGCTCGTGTAGTCGAATGTATACAAAGAAAGTACCCAGGGAGTAAACTCATTTCCCGAACGATTTTTTAAATTTTTTTTTCACCACTAAAACGCATAAGACTTGTAGTTTTCAAAAATGTTTTCATTTTTGATGAGACGCTGAATAAAAGAAGTTTAATCGCCGGCAAAGGAAAACCTGCGATTTCCTGTAAATCCCGGACTCGGCCTGTAAAGACAAAAGTATACAAAGAAAGTACCCAGGAAGTAAACTCATTTCCTGAACGATTTTTTAAATTATTTTTTCACCACTAAAACGCATGAGACTTGTAGTTTTCAAAAATGTTTTCATTTTTAATGAGACGCTTAATGAAAGAGGTTTAATCGCCGGCAAACGAAAACCAGCGATTTCCCCTAAAACCCGGGCTTGGCCCGTGTAGTCGAATGTATACAAAAAAAGTACCCAGGGAGTAAACTCGTTTCCCGAACGATTTTTTAAATTTTTTTTTCACCACTAAAACGCATAAGACTTGTAGTTTTCAAAAATGTTTTCATTTTTGATGAGACGCTGAATAAAAGAAGTTTAATCACCGGCAAACGAAAACCCGCGATTTCCCGTAAATCCCGAGCTTAGCCCGTATAGTCAAAAGTATACAAAGAAAGTACCCAGAGATTAAATTTATTTCCCGAACGATTTTTTAAATTATTTTTTCACCACTAAAACGCATGAGACTTGTAGTTTTAAAACTTGGTTTCATTTTTGATGAGACGCTGAATAAAAGAATTTTAATCGCCGGCAAACGAAAACCTGCGATTTCCCGTATATCCCGGGCTTGGCCCGTATAGTTGAATGTATATAAAGAAAGTACCCAAGGAGTAAACTGATTTCCCGAACGATTTTTCAAATTATTTCTGCACCACTTGAACAAATGAGACTTGTAGTTTTCAAAAATGTTTTCATTTTTAATGAGACGCTTAATGAAAGAGGTTTAATCGCCGGCAAAGGAAAACCTGCGATTTCCTGTAAATCCCGGACTCGGCCTGTATAGACAAAAGTATACAAAGAAAGTACCCAGGAAGTAAACTCATTTCCTGAACGATTTTTTAAATTATTTTTTCACCACTAAAACGCATGAGACTTGTAGTTTTCAAAAATGTTTTCATTTTTAATGAGACGCTTAATGAAAGAGGTTTAATCGCCGGCAAACGAAAACCAGCGATTTCCCCTAAAACCCGGGCTTGGCCCGTGTAGTCGAATGTATACAAAAAAAGTACCCAGGGAGTAAACTCGTTTCCCGAACGATTTTTTAAATTTTTTTTTCACCACTAAAACGCATAAGACTTGTAGTTTTCAAAAATGTTTTCATTTTTGATGAGCCGCTGAATAAAAGAAGTTTAATCACCGGCAAACGAAAACCCGCGATTTCCCGTAAATCCCGAGCTTAGCCCGTATAGTCAAAAGTATACAAAGAAAGTACCCAGGGATTAAATTTATTTCCCGAACGATTTTTTAAATTATTTTTTCACCACTAAAACGCATGAGACTTGTAGTTTTCAAACTTGGTTTTATTTTTGATGAGACGCTGAATAAAAGAATTTTAATCGCCGGCAAACGAAAACCTGCGATTTCCCGTATATCCCGGGCTTGGCCCGTATAGTTGAATGTATATAAAGAAAGTACCCAAGGAGTAAACTGATTTCCCGAACGATTTTTCAAATTATTTCTGCACCACTTGAACAAATGAGACTTGTAGTTTTCAAAAATGTTTTCATTTTTAATGAGGCGCTTAATGAAAGAGGTTTAATCGCCGGCAAACGAAAACCCGCGATTTCCCGTAAATCCCGGGCTTCTCCCGTATAGTCGAATGTATACAAAGAAAGTACCCTGTGAGTAAACTCATTTCCAGAACGATTTTTTAAATTATCTTTTCACCATTATATCGCATGAGACTTGTAGTTTTTAAAAGTGTTTTCATTTTTGATGAGACGCTGAATAAATGGAGTTTAATCGCCGGCAAACGAAAACCCGCCATTTCCCGTAAACACCGGACTCGGCCCGTATAGTCAAAAGTATACAAAGAAAGTACCCAGGGAGTAAACTCATTTCCCGAACGATTTTTTAAATTATTTTTTCACTACTAAAACGCATGAGACTTGTAGTTTTCAAAAATGTTTTCATTTTTAATGAGACGCTTAATGAAAGAGGTTTAATCGCCGGCAAACGAAAACCAGCGATTTCCCCTAAAACCCGGGCTTGGCCCGTGTAGTCGAATGTATACAAAAAAAGTACCCAGGGAGTAAACTCGTTTCCCGAACGATTTTTTAAATTTTTTTTTCACCACTAAAACGCATAAGACTTGTAGTTTTCAAAAATGTTTTCATTTTTGATGAGACGCTGAATAAAAGAATTTTAATCGCCGGCAAACGAAAACCTGCGATTTCCCGTATATCCCGGGCTTGGCCCGTATAGTTGAATGTATATAAAGAAAGTACCCAAGGAGTAAACTGATTTCCCGAACGATTTTTCAAATTATTTCTGCACCACTTGAACAAATGAGACTTGTAGTTTTCAAAAATGTTTTCATTTTTAATGAGACGCTTAATGAAAGAGGTTTAATCGCCGGCAAACGAAAACCCGCGATTTCCCGTAAATCCCGGGCTTCTCCCGTATAGTCGAATGTATACAAAGAAAGTACCCTGTGAGTAAACTCATTTCCAGAACGATTTTTTAAATTATCTTTTCATCATTATATCGCATGAGACTTGTAGTTTTTAAAAGTGTTTTCATTTTTGATGAGACGCTGAATAAATGGAGTTTAATCGCCGGCAAACGAAAACCCGCCATTTCCCGTAAACACCGGACTCGGCCCGTATAGTTAAAAGTATACAAATAAAGTACCCAGGGAGTAAACTCATTTTCCGAACGATTTTTTAAATTATTATTTCACCACTAAAGCCCATGAGACTTGTAGTTTTTAAAAATGTTTTCATTTTTGATGAGACGCTGAATAAAAGAAGTTTAATCGCCGGCAAACGAAAACCCGCCATTTCCCGTAAACCCTGGAGTCGGCCCGTATAGTCAAAAGTATACAAAGAAAGTACCCAGGGAGTAAACTCATTTCCCGAACGATTTTTTAAATTATTTTTTCACCACTAAAACGCATGAGACTTGTAGTTTTTAAAAAAGTTTTCATTTTTGATGAGACGCTGAATAAAAAAAGTTTAATCGCCGGCAAACGAAAACCTGCGATTTCCTGTAAATCCCGGACTCGGCCTGTAAAGACAAAAGTATACAAAGAAAGTACCCAGGAAGTAAACTCATTTCCCGAACGATTTTTTAAATTATTTTTTCACCACTAAAACGCATGAGACTTGTAGTTTTCAAAAATGTTTTCATTTTTAATGAGACGCTTAATGAAAGAGGTTTAATCGCCGGCATACGAAAACCAGCGATTTCCCCTAAAACCCAGGCTTGGCTCGTGTAGTCGAATGTATACAAAGAAAGTACCCAGGGAGTAAACTCATTTCCCGAACGATTTTTTAATTTTTTTTTTCACCACTAAAACGCATAAGACTTGTAGTTTTCAAAAATGTTTTCATTTTTGATGAGACGCTGAATAAAAGAAGTTTAATCGCCGGCAAAGGAAAACCTGCGATTTCCTGTAAATCCCGGACTCGGCCTGTAAAGACAAAAGTATACAAAGAAAGTACCCAGGAAGTAAACTCATTTCCTGAACGATTTTTTAAATTATTTTTTCACCACTAAAACGCATGAGACTTGTAGTTTTCAAAAATGTTTTCATTTTTAATGAGACGCTTAATGAAAGAGGTTTAATCGCCGGCAAACGAAAACCAGCGATTTCCCCTAAAACCCGGGCTTGGCCCGTGTAGTCGAATGTATACAAAAAAAGTACCCAGGGAGTAAACTCGTTTCCCGAACGATTTTTTAAATTTTTTTTTCACCACTAAAACGCATAAGACTTGTAGTTTTCAAAAATGTTTTCATTTTTGATGAGACGCTGAATAAAAGAAGTTTAATCACCGGCAAACGAAAACCCGCGATTTCCCGTAAATCCCGAGCTTAGCCCGTATAGTCAAAAGTATACAAAGAAAGTACCCAGAGATTAAATTTATTTCCCGAACGATTTTTTAAATTATTTTTTCACCACTAAAACGCATGAGACTTGTAGTTTTAAAACTTGGTTTCATTTTTGATGAGACGCTGAATAAAAGAATTTTAATCGCCGGCAAACGAAAACCTGCGATTTCCCGTATATCCCGGGCTTGGCCCGTATAGTTGAATGTATATAAAGAAAGTACCCAAGGAGTAAACTGATTTCCCGAACGATTTTTCAAATTATTTCTGCACCACTTGAACAAATGAGACTTGTAGTTTTCAAAAATGTTTTCATTTTTAATGAGACGCTTAATGAAAGAGGTTTAATCGCCGGCAAAGGAAAACCTGCGATTTCCTGTAAATCCCGGACTCGGCCTGTAAAGACAAAAGTATACAAAGAAAGTACCCAGGAAGTAAACTCATTTCCTGAACGATTTTTTAAATTATTTTTTCACCACTAAAACGCATGAGACTTGTAGTTTTCAAAAATGTTTTCATTTTTAATGAGACGCTTAATGAAAGAGGTTTAATCGCCGGCAAACGAAAACCAGCGATTTCCCCTAAAACCCGGGCTTGGCCCGTGTAGTCGAATGTATACAAAAAAAGTACCCAGGGAGTAAACTCGTTTCCCGAACGATTTTTTAAATTTTTTTTTCACCACTAAAACGCATAAGACTTGTAGTTTTCAAAAATGTTTTCATTTTTGATGAGCCGCTGAATAAAAGAAGTTTAATCACCGGCAAACGAAAACCCGCGATTTCCCGTAAATCCCGAGCTTAGCCCGTATAGTCAAAAGTATACAAAGAAAGTACCCAGGGATTAAATTTATTTCCCGAACGATTTTTTAAATTATTTTTTCACCACTAAAACGCATGAGACTTGTAGTTTTCAAACTTGGTTTTATTTTTGATGAGACGCTGAATAAAAGAATTTTAATCGCCGGCAAACGAAAACCTGCGATTTCCCGTATATCCCGGGCTTGGCCCGTATAGTTGAATGTATATAAAGAAAGTACCCAAGGAGTAAACTGATTTCCCGAACGATTTTTCAAATTATTTCTGCACCACTTGAACAAATGAGACTTGTAGTTTTCAAAAATGTTTTCATTTTTAATGAGACGCTTAATGAAAGAGGTTTAATCGCCGGCAAACGAAAACCCGCGATTTCCCGTAAATCCCGGGCTTCTCCCGTATAGTCGAATGTATACAAAGAAAGTACCCTGTGAGTAAACTCATTTCCAGAACGATTTTTTAAATTATCTTTTCACCATTATATCGCATGAGACTTGTAGTTTTTAAAAGTGTTTTCATTTTTGATGAGACGCTGAATAAATGGAGTTTAATCGCCGGCAAACGAAAACCCGCCATTTCCCGTAAACACCGGACTCGGCCCGTATAGTCAAAAGTATACAAAGAAAGTACCCAGGGAGTAAACTCATTTCCCGAACGATTTTTTAAATTATTTTTTCACTACTAAAACGCATGAGACTTGTAGTTTTCAAAAATGTTTTCATTTTTAATGAGACGCTTAATGAAAGAGGTTTAATCGCCGGCAAACGAAAACCAGCGATTTCCCCTAAAACCCGGGCTTGGCCCGTGTAGTCGAATGTATACAAAAAAAGTACCCAGGGAGTAAACTCGTTTCCCGAACGATTTTTTAAATTTTTTTTTCACCACTAAAACGCATAAGACTTGTAGTTTTCAAAAATGTTTTCATTTTTGATGAGACGCTGAATAAAAGAAGTTTAATCACCGGCAAACGAAAACCCGCGATTTCCCGTAAATCCCGAGCTTAGCCCGTATAGTCAAAAGTATACAAAGAAAGTACCCAGGGATTAAATTTATTTCCCGAACGATTTTTTAAATTATTTTTTC
Source organism: Hydractinia symbiolongicarpus (assembly GCF_029227915.1). Taxonomy (NCBI): domain Eukaryota; kingdom Metazoa; phylum Cnidaria; class Hydrozoa; order Anthoathecata; family Hydractiniidae; genus Hydractinia; species Hydractinia symbiolongicarpus. The sequence continues at coordinate 550,642 of NC_079875.1, read as the reverse complement.
ACCACTAAAACGCATGAGACTTGTAGTTTTCAAACTTGGTTTCATTTTTGATGAGACGCTGAATGAAAGAATTTTAATCGCCGGCAAACGAAAACCTGCGATTTCCCGTATATCCCGGGCTTGGCCCGTATAGTTGAATGTATATAAAGAAAGTACCCAAGGAGTAAACTGATTTCCCGAACGATTTTTTAAATTATCTTTTCACCATTATATCGCATGAGACTTGTAGTTTTTAAAAGTGTTTTCATTTTTGATGAGACGCTGAATAAATGGAGTTTAATCGCCGGCAAACGAAAACCCGCCATTTCCCGTAAACACCGGACTCGGCCCGTATAGTCAAAAGTATACAAAGAAAGTACCCAGGGAGTAAACTCATTTCCCGAACGATTTTTTAAATTATTTTTTCACTACTAAAACGCATGAGACTTGTAGTTTTCAAAAATGTTTTCATTTTTAATGAGACGCTTAATGAAAGAGGTTTAATCGCCGGCAAACGAAAACCAGCGATTTCCCCTAAAACCCGGGCTTGGCCCGTGTAGTCGAATGTATACAAAAAAAGTACCCAGGGAGTAAACTCGTTTCCCGAACGATTTTTTAAATTTTTTTTTCACCACTAAAACGCATAAGACTTGTAGTTTTCAAAAATGTTTTCATTTTTGATGAGACGCTGAATAAAAGAATTTTAATCGCCGGCAAACGAAAACCTGCGATTTCCCGTATATCCCGGGCTTGGCCCGTATAGTTGAATGTATATAAAGAAAGTACCCAAGGAGTAAACTGATTTCCCGAACGATTTTTCAAATTATTTCTGCACCACTTGAACAAATGAGACTTGTAGTTTTCAAAAATGTTTTCATTTTTAATGAGACGCTTAATGAAAGAGGTTTAATCGCCGGCAAACGAAAACCCGCGATTTCCCGTAAATCCCGGGCTTCTCCCGTATAGTCGAATGTATACAAAGAAAGTACCCTGTGAGTAAACTCATTTCCAGAACGATTTTTTAAATTATCTTTTCATCATTATATCGCATGAGACTTGTAGTTTTTAAAAGTGTTTTCATTTTTGATGAGACGCTGAATAAATGGAGTTTAATCGCCGGCAAACGAAAACCCGCCATTTCCCGTAAACACCGGACTCGGCCCGTATAGTCAAAAGTATACAAAGAAAGTACCCAGGGAGTAAACTCATTTCCCGAACGATTTTTTAAATTATTTTTTCACTACTAAAACGCATGGGACTTGTAGTTTTCAAAAATGTTTTCATTTTTGATGAGACGCTGAATAAAAGAAGTTTAATCGCCGGCAAACGAAAACCTGCGATTTCCTGTAAATCCCGGACTCGGCCTGTAAAGACAAAAGTATACAAAGAAAGTACCCAGGAAGTAAACTCATTTCCTGAACGATTTTTTAAATTATTTTTTCACCACTAAAACGCATGAGACTTGTAGTTTTCAAAAATGTTTTCATTTTTAATGAGACGCTTAATGAAAGAGGTTTAATCGCCGGCAAACGAAAACCAGCGATTTCCCCTAAAACCCGGGCTTGGCCCGTGTAGTCGAATGTATACAAAAAAAGTACCCAGGGAGTAAACTCGTTTCCCGAACGATTTTTTAAATTTTTTTTTCACCACTAAAACGCATAAGCCTTGTAGTTTTCAAAAATGTTTTCATTTTTGATGAGACGCTGAATAAAAGAAGTTTAATCACCGGCAAACGAAAACCCGCGATTTCCCGTAAATCCCGAGCTTGGCCCGTATAGTCAAAAGTATACAAAGAAAGTACCCAGGGATTAAATTTATTTCCCGAACGATTTTTTAAATTATTTTTTCACCACTAAAACGCATGAGACTTGTAGTTTTCAAACTTGGTTTCATTTTTGATGAGACGCTGAATAAAAGAATTTTAATCGCCGGCAAACGAAAACCTGCAATTTCCCGTATATCCCGGGCTTGGCCCGTATAGTTGAATGTATATAAAGAAAGTACCCAAGGAGTAAACTGATTTCCCGAACGATTTTTCAAATTATTTCTGCACCACTTGAACAAATGAGACTTGTAGTTTTCAAAAATGTTTTCATTTTTAATGAGACGCTTAATGAAAGAGGTTTAATCGCCGGCAAACGAAAAACCGCGATTTCCCGTAAATCCCGGGCTTCTCCCGTATAGTCGAATGTATACAAAGAAAGTACCCTGTGAGTAAACTCATTTCCAGAACGATTTTTTAAATTATCTTTTCACCATTATATCGCATGAGACTTGTAGTTTTTAAAAGTGTTTTCATTTTTGATGAGACGCTGAATAAATGGAGTTTAATCGCCGGCAAACGAAAACCCGCCATTTCCCGTAAACACCGGACTCGGCCCCTATAGTCAAAAGTATACAAAGAAAGTACCCAGGGAGTAAACTCATTTCCCGAACGATTTTTTAAATTATTTTTTCACTACTAAAACGCATGAGACTTGTAGTTTTCAAAAATGTTTTCATTTTTGATGAGACGCTGAATAAAAGAAGTTTAATCGCCGGCAAACGAAAACCTGCGATTTCCTGTAAATCCAGGACTCGGCCTGTATAGTTAAAAGTATACAAATAAAGTACCCAGGGAGTAAACTCATTTCCCGAACGATTTTTTAAATTATTATTTCACCACTAAAGCCCATGAGACTTGTAGTTTTTAAAAATGTTTTCATTTTTGATGAGACGCTGAATAAAAGAAGTTTAATCGCCGGCAAACGAAAACCTGAGATTTCCTGTAAATCCCAGACTCGGTCCGTATAGTCAAAAGTATACAAACAAAGTACCCAGGGAGTAAACTCATTTCCCGAACGATTTTTTAAATTATTATTTCACCACTAAAGCCCATGAGACTTGTAGTTTTTAAAAGTGTTTTCATTTTTGATGAGACGCTGAATAAATGGACTTTAATCGCCGGCAAACGAAAACCCGCCATTTCCCGTAAACTTCGGACTCGGCCCGTATAGTCCAAAGTATACAAAGAAAGTACCCAGGGAGTAAACTCATTTCCCGAACGATTTTTTAAGTTACTTTTTCACCACTAAAACGCATGAGACTTGTAGTTTTTAAAAATGTTTTCATTTTTGATGAGACGCTGAATAAAAGAAGTTTAATCACCGGTAAACGAAAACCTGCGATTTCCAGTAAATCCCGGACTCAGCCTGTAAAGTCAAAAGTATACAAAAAAAGTACCCATGGAGTAAACTCATTTCCCGAACGATTTTTTAAGTTATTATTTCACCACTAAAGCCCATGAGACTTGTAGTTTCTAAAGATGTTTTCATTTTTGATGACACGCTGAATAAAAGAAGTTTAATCGCCGGCAAACGAAAACCCGCGACTTCCCGTAACTCCCGGACTCAGCCCGTATAGTCAAAAGTATAGAAAGAATGTACCCAGGGAGTAAACTCATTTCCCGAACGATTTTTCAAATTATTTCTGCACCACTGGAACGAATGAGACTTGTAGTTTTCCAAAATGTTTTCATTTTTAATGAGACGCTTATTGAAAGAGGTTTAATCGCCGGCAAACAAAAACCCGCGATTTCCCGTAAATCCCGGGCTTGTCCCGTATAGTCGAATGTAAACAAAGAAAGTACCCTGTAAGTAAACTCATTTCCAGAACGATTTTTTAAATTATCTTTTCACCACTAAATCGCATGAGACTTGTAGTTTTCAAAAATGTTTTTATTTTTGATGAGACGCTGAATAAAGAAGTTTAATCGCCGGCAAACAAAAACCTGCGATTTCCCGTAAATCCCAGACTCGGCCCGTATAGTCAAAAGTATACAAATAAAGTATCCAGGGAGTAAACACATTTGCCGAGCGATTTTTTAAATTATTATTTCACCACTAAAGCCCATGAGACTTGTAGTTTTTAAAAATGTTTTCTTTTTTGATGAGACGCTGAATAAAAGAAGTTTAATCGCCGGCAAACGAAAACCCGCCATTTCCCGTAAACCCCGGACTCGGCCCGTATAGTCAAAAGCATACAAAGAAAGTACCCAGGGAGTAAACTCATTTCCCGAACGATTTTTTAAATTACTTTTTTACCACTAAAACGCATGAGACTTGTAGTTTTCAAAAATGTTTTCATTTTTGATGAGACGCTGAATAAAAGAAGTTTAATCGCCGGCAAACGAAAACCGGCGATTTCCCGTAAATCCCGGACTCGGCCTGTAAAGTCAAAAGTATACAAAAAAAAGTAACCAGGGAGTAAACTCATTTCCCGAACGATTTTTCAAATTATTTCTGCACCATTAGAACGAATAAGACTTTTAGTTTTCCAAAATGTTTTCACTTTTAATGAGACGCTTTATGAAAGAGGTTTAATCGCCGGCAAACGAAAACCCGCAATTTCCCGTAAATCCCGGGCTTGTCCCGTATAGTCGAATGTATACAAAGAAAGTACCCTGTGAGTAAACTTATTTCCAGAACGATTTTTTAAATTATCTTTTCACCACTAAATCGCATGAGACTTGTAGTTTTCAAAAATGTTTTCATTTTTGATGAGACTCTCAATAAAAGAAGTTTAATCGCCGGCAAACGAAAACCTGCGATTTCCCGTAAATCCCAGACTCGGCCCGTATAGTTAAAAGTATACAAATAAAGTACCCAGGGAGTAAACTCATTTCCCGAACGATTTTTTAAATTATTATTTCACCACTAAAGCCCATGAGACTTGTAGTTTTTAAAAATGTTTTCATTTTTGATGAGACGCTGAATAAAAGAAGTTTAATCGCCGGCAAACGAAAACCTGCGATTTCCCGTAAATCCCAGACTCGGCCCGTATAGTTAAAAGTATACAAAGAAAGTACCCAGGGAGTAAACTCATTTCCCGAACGATTTTTTAAATTATTTTTTCACCACTAAAACGCATGAGACTTGTAGTTTTCAAAAATGTTTTCATTTTTAAAGAGACGCTTAATGAAAGAGGTTTAATCGCCGGCAAATGAAAACCAGCGATTTTCCCTAAAACCCGGGCTTGGCCCGTGTAGTCGAATGTATACAAAGAAAGTACCCAGGGAGTAAACTCATTTCCCGAACGATTTTTTAAATTTTTTTTTCACCACTAAAACGCATAAGACTTGTAGTTTTCAAAAATGTTTTCATTTTTGATGAGACGCTGAATAAAAGAATTTTAATCGCCGGCAAACGAAAACCTGCGATTTCATGTATATCCCGGGCTTGGCCCGTATAGTTGAATGTATATAAAGAAAGTACCCAAGGAGTAAACTGATTTCCCGAACGATTTTTCAAATTATTTCTGCACCACTTGAACAAATGAGACTTGTAGTTTTCAAAAATGTTTTTATTTTTGATGAGACGCTGAATAAAGAAGTTTAATCGCCGGCAAACGAAAACCTGCGATTTCCCGTAAATCCCAGACTCGGCCCGTATAGTCAAAAGTATACAAATAAAGTATCCAGGGAGTAAACACATTTGCCGAGCGATTTTTTAAATTATTTTTTCACCACTAAAGCCCATGAGACTTGTAGTTTTTAAAAATGTTTTCATTTTTGATGAGACGCTGAATAAAAGAAGTTTAATCGCCGGCAAACGAAAACCCGCCATTTCCCGTAAACCCCGGACTCGGCCCGTATAGTCAAAAGCATACAAAGAAAGTACCCAGGAAGTAAACTCATTTCCCGAACGATTTTTTAAATTACTTTTTTACCACTAAAACGCATGAGACTTGTAGTTTTCAAAAATGTTTTCATTTTTGATGAGACGCTGAATAAAAGAAGTTTAATCGCCGGCAAACGAAAACCGGCGATTTCCCGTAAATCCCGGACTCGGCCTGTAAAGTCAAAAGTATACAAAAAAAAGTAACCAGGGAGTAAACTCATTTCCCGAACGATTTTTCAAATTATTTCTGCACCATTAGAACGAATAAGACTTTTAGTTTTCCAAAATGTTTTCACTTTTAATGAGACGCTTTATGAAAGAGGTTTAATCGCCGGCAAACGAAAACCCGCGATTTCCCGTAAATCCCGGGCTTGTCCCGTATAGTCGAATGTATACAAAGAAAGTACCCTGTGAGTAAACTTATTTCCAGAACGATTTTTTAAATTATCTTTTCACCACTAAATCGCATGAGACTTGTAGTTTTTAAAAATGTTTTCATTTTTGATGAGACTCTCAATAAAAGAAGTTTAATCGCCGGCAAACGAAAACCTGCGATTTCCCGTAAATCCCAGACTCGGCCCGTATAGTTAAAAGTATACAAATAAAGTACCCAGGGAGTAAACTCATTTCCCGAACGATTTTTTAAATTATTATTTCACCACTAAAGCCCATGAGACTTGTAGTTTTTAAAAATGTTTTCATTTTTGATGAGACGCTGAATAAAAGAAGTTTAATCGCCGGCAAACGAAAACCTGCGATTTCCCGTAAATCCCAGACTCGGCCCGTATAGTTAAAAGTATACAAAGAAAGTACCCAGGGAGTAAACTCATTTCCCGAACGATTTTTTAAATTATTTCTGCACCATTAGAACGAATAAGACTTTTAGTTTTCCAAAATGTTTTCACTTTTAATGAGACGCTTTATGAAAGAGGTTTAATCGCCGGCAAACGAAAACCCGCGATTTCCCGTAAATCCCGGGCTTGTCCCGTATAGTCGAATGTATACAAAGAAAGTACCCTGTGAGTAAACTTATTTCCAGAACGATTTTTTAAATTATCTTTTCACCACTAAATCGCATGAGACTTGTAGTTTTCAAAAATGTTTTCATTTTTGATGAGACTCTCAATAAAAGAAGTTTAATCGCCGGCAAACGAAAACCTGCGATTTCCCGTAAATCCCAGACTCGGCCCGTATAGTTAAAAGTATACAAATAAAGTACCCAGGGAGTAAACTCATTTCCCGAACGATTTTTTAAATTATTATTTCACCACTAAAGCCCATGAGACTTGTAGTTTTTAAAAATGTTTTCATTTTTGATGAGACGCTGAATAAAAGAAGTTTAATCGCCGGCAAACGAAAACCTGCGATTTCCCGTAAATCCCAGACTCGGCCCGTATAGTTAAAAGTATACAAAGAAAGTACCCAGGGAGTAAACTCATTTCCCGAACGATTTTTTAAATTATTTTTTCACCACTAAAACGCATGAGACTTGTAGTTTTCAAAAATGTTTTCATTTTTAAAGAGACGCTTAATGAAAGAGGTTTAATCGCCGGCAAATGAAAACCAGCGATTTTCCCTAAAACCCGGGCTTGGCCCGTGTAGTCGAATGTATACAAAGAAAGTACCCAGGGAGTAAACTCATTTCCCGAACGATTTTTTAAATTTTTTTTTCACCACTAAAACGCATAAGACTTGTAGTTTTCAAAAATGTTTTCATTTTTGATGAGACGCTGAATAAAAGAATTTTAATCGCCGGCAAACGAAAACCTGCGATTTCATGTATATCCCGGGCTTGGCCCGTATAGTTGAATGTATATAAAGAAAGTACCCAAGGAGTAAACTGATTTCCCGAACGATTTTTCAAATTATTTCTGCACCACTTGAACAAATGAGACTTGTAGTTTTCAAAAATGTTTTCATTTTTAATGAGACGCTTAATGAAAGAGGTTTAATCGCCGGCAAACGAAAACCCGCGATTTCCCGTAAATCCCGGGCTTCTCCCGTATAGCCGAATGTATACAAAGAAAGTACCCTGTGAGTAAACTCATTTCCAGAACGAATTTTTAAATTATTTTTTCACCACTAAAACGCATGAGACTTGTAGTTTTCAAAAATGTTTTCATTTTTGATGAGACGCTGAATAAAAAAAGTTTAATCGCCGGCAAACGAAAACCTGCGATTTCCTGTAAATCCCGGACTCGGCCTGTAAAGACAAAAGTATACAAAAAAAGTACCCAGGGAGTAAACTCATATCCCGAACGATTTTTTAAATTATTATTTCACCACTAAAGCCCATGAGACTTGTAGTTTTTAAAAATGTTTTCATTTTTAATGAGACGCTTAATGAAAGAGGTTTAATCGCCGGCAAACGAAAACCAGCGATTTCCCCTAAAACCCGGGCTTGGCCCGTGTAGTCGAATGTATACAAAGAAAGTACCCTGTGAGTAAACTCATTTCCAAAACGATTTTTTAAATTATCTTTTCACCACTAAAACGCTTAAAACTTGTAGTTTTCAAAAATGTTTTCATTTTTGATGAGACGCTGAATAAAAGAAGTTTAATTGCCGGCAAACGAAAACCGGCGATTTCCCGTAAATCCCGGACTCGGCCTGTAAAGTCAAAAGTATACAAAAAAAGTACCCAGGGAGTAAACTCATTTCCCGAACAATTTTTTAAATTATTATTTTACCACTAAAACGCATAAGACTTGTAGTTTTCAAAAATGTTTTCATTTTTGATGAGACGCTGAATAAAAGAAGTTTAATCGCCGGCAAACGAAAACCCGCGATTTCCCGTAAATCCCGGGCTTGGCCCGTATAGTCAAAAGTTTACAAAGAAAGTACCCAGGGAGTAAACTCATTTCCCGAACGATTTTTTAAATTATTTTTTCACCACTAAAACGCATGAGACTTGTAGTTTTCAAAAATGTTTTTATTTTTGATGAGACGCTGAATAAAGAAGTTTAATCGCCGGCAAACGAAAACCTGCGATTTTCCGTAAATCCCAGACTCGGCCCGTATAGTCAAAAGTATACAAATAAAGTATCCAGGGAGTAAACACATTTGCCGAGCGATTTTTTAAATTATTTTTTCACCACTAAAGCCCATGAGACTTGTAGTTTTTAAAAATGTTTTCATTTTTGATGAGACGCTGAATAAAAGAAGTTTAATCGCCGGCAAACGAAAACCCGCCATTTCCCGTAAACCCCGGACTCGGCCCGTATAGTCAAAAGCATACAAAGAAAGTACCCAGGGAGTAAACTCATTTCCCGAACGATTTTTTAAATTACTTTTTTACCACTAAAACGCATGAGACTTGTAGTTTTCAAAAATGTTTTCATTTTTGATGAGACGCTGAATAAAAGAAGTTTAATCGCCGGCAAACGAAAACCGGCGATTTCCCGTAAATCCCGGACTCGGCCTGTAAAGTCAAAAGTATACAAAAAAAAGTAACCAGGGAGTAAACTCATTTCCCGAACGATTTTTCAAATTATTTCTGCACCATTAGAACGAATAAGACTTTTAGTTTTCCAAAATGTTTTCACTTTTAATGAGACGCTTTATGAAAGAGGTTTAATCGCCGGCAAACGAAAACCCGCGATTTCCCGTAAATCCCGGGCTTGTCCCGTATAGTCGAATGTATACAAAGAAAGTACCCTGTGAGTAAACTTATTTCCAGAACGATTTTTTAAATTATCTTTTCACCACTAAATCGCATGAGACTTGTAGTTTTCAAAAATGTTTTCATTTTTGATGAGACTCTCAATAAAAGAAGTTTAATCGCCGGCAAACGAAAACCTGCGATTTCCCGTAAATCCCAGACTCGGCCCGTATAGTTAAAAGTATACAAATAAAGTACCCAGGGAGTAAACTCATTTCCCGAACGATTTTTTAAATTATTATTTCACCACTAAAGCCCATGAGACTTGTAGTTTTTAAAAATGTTTTCATTTTTGATGAGACGCTGAATAAAAGAAGTTTAATCGCCGGCAAACGAAAACCTGCGATTTCCCGTAAATCCCAGACTCGGCCCGTATAGTTAAAAGTATACAAAGAAAGTACCCAGGGAGTAAACTCATTTCCCGAACGATTTTTTAAATTATTTTTTCACCACTAAAACGCATGAGACTTGTAGTTTTCAAAAATGTTTTCATTTTTAAAGAGACGCTTAATGAAAGAGGTTTAATCGCCGGCAAATGAAAACCAGCGATTTTCCCTAAAACCCGGGCTTGGCCCGTGTAGTCGAATGTATACAAAGAAAGTATCCAGGGAGTAAACTCATTTCCCGAACGATTTTTTAAATTTTTTTTTCACCACTAAAACGCATAAGACTTGTAGTTTTCAAAAATGTTTTCATTTTTGATGAGACGCTGAATAAAAGAATTTTAATCGCCGGCAAACGAAAACCTGCGATTTCATGTATATCCCGGGCTTGGCCCGTATAGTTGAATGTATATAAAGAAAGTACCCAAGGAGTAAACTGATTTCCCGAACGATTTTTCAAATTATTTCTGCACCACTTGAACAAATGAGACTTGTAGTTTTCAAAAATGTTTTCATTTTTAATGAGATGCTTAATGAAAGAGGTTTAATCGCCGGCAAACGAAAACCCGCGATTTCCCGTAAATCCCGGGCTTCTCCCGTATAGTCGAATGTATACAAAGAAAGTACCCTGTGAGTAAACTCATTTCCAGAACGAATTTTTAAATTATTTTTTCACCACTAAAACGCATGAGACTTGTAGTTTTCAAAAATGTTTTCATTTTTGATGAGACGCTGAATAAAAAAAGTTTAATCGCCGGCAAACGAAAACCTGCGATTTCCTGTAAATCCCGGACTCGGCCTGTAAAGACAAAAGTATACAAAAAAAGTACCCAGGGAGTAAACTCATATCCCGAACGATTTTTTAAATTATTATTTCACCACTAAAGCCCATGAGACTTGTAGTTTTTAAAAATGTTTTCATTTTTAATGAGACGCTTAATGAAAGAGGTTTAATCGCCGGCAAACGAAAACCAGCGATTTCCCCTAAAACCCGGGCTTGGCCCGTGTAGTCGAATGTATACAAAGAAAGTACCCTGTGAGTAAACTCATTTCCAAAACGATTTTTTAAATTATCTTTTCACCACTAAAACGCTTAAAACTTGTAGTTTTCAAAAATGTTTTCATTTTTGATGAGACGCTGAATAAAAGAAGTTTAATTGCCGGCAAACGAAAACCGGCGATTTCCCGTAAATCCCGGACTCGGCCTGTAAAGTCAAAAGTATACAAAAAAAGTACCCAGGGAGTAAACTCATTTCCCGAACAATTTTTTAAATTATTATTTTACCACTAAAACGCATAAGACTTGTAGTTTTCAAAAATGTTTTCATTTTTGATGAGACGCTGAATAAAAGAAGTTTAATCGCCGGCAAACGAAAACCCGCGATTTCCCGTAAATCCCGGGCTTGGCCCGTATAGTCAAAAGTTTACAAAGAAAGTACCCAGGGAGTAAACTCATTTCCCGAACGATTTTTTAAATTATTTTTTCACCACTAAAACGCATGAGACTTGTAGTTTTCAAACTTGGTTTCATTTTTGATGGGACGCTGAATAAAAGAATTTTAATCGCCGGCAAACGAAAACCTGCGATTTCATGTATATCCCGGGCTTGGCCCGTATAGTTGAATGTATATAAAGAAAGTACCCAAGGAGTAAACTGATTTCCCGAACGATTTTTCAAATTATTTCTGCACCACTTGAACAAATGAGACTTGTAGTTTTCAAAAATGTTTTCATTTTTAATGAGACGCTTAATGAAAGAGGTTTAATCGCCGGCAAACGAAAACCCGCGATTTCCCGTAAATCCCGGGCTTCTCCCGTATAGCCGAATGTATACAAAGAAAGTACCCTGTGAGTAAACTCATTTCAAGAACGATTTTTTAAATTATTTTTTCACCACTAAAACGCATGAGACTTGTAGTTTTCAAAAATGTTTTCATTTTTGATGAGACGCTGAATAAAAAAAGTTTAATCGCCGGCAAACGAAAACCTGCGATTTCCTGTAAATCCCGGACTCGGCCTGTAAAGACAAAAGTATACAAAAAAAGTACCCAGGGAGTAAACTCATATCCCGAACGATTTTTTAAATTATTATTTCACCACTAAAGCCCATGAGACTTGTAGTTTTTAAAAATGTTTTCATTTTTAATGAGACGCCTAATGAAAGAGGTTTAATCGCCGGCAAACGAAAACCAGCGATTTCCCCTAAAACCCGGGCTTGGCCCGTGTAGTCGAATGTATACAAAGAAAGTACCCTTTGAGTAAACTCATTTCCCGAACGATTTTTTAAATTATTATTTCACCACTAAAGCCCATGAGACTTGTAGTTTTTAAAAGTGTTTTCATTTTTGATGAGACGCAGAATAAATGGAGTTTAATCGCCGGCAAACGAAAACCCGCCATTTCCCGTAAACCCCGGACTCGGCCCGTATAGTCAAAAGTATACAAAGAAAGTACCCAGGTAGTAAACTCATTTCCCGAACGACTTTTTAAGTTACTTTTTCACCACTAAAACGCATGAGACTTGTAGTTTTCAAAAATGTTTTCATTTTTGATGAGACGCTGAATAAAAGAAGTTTAATCGCCGTCAAACAAAAACCCGCGGCTTCCCGTAACTCCCGGACTCGGCCCGTATAGTCAAAAGTATAAAAAGAAAGTACCCAGGGAGTAAACTCATTTCCCGAACGATTTTTCAAATTATTTCTGCACCATTAGAACGAATAAGACTTTTAGTTTTCCAAAATGTTTTCACTTTTAATGAGACGCTTAATGAAAGAGGTTTAATCGCCGGGAAACAAAAACCCGCGATTTCCCGTAAATCCCGGGCTTGTCCCGTTTAGTCGAATGTATACAAAGAAAGTACCCTGTGAGTAAACTTATTTCCAGAACGATTTTTTAAATTATCTTTTCACCACTAAATCGCATGAGACTTGTAGTTTTCAAAAATGTTTTCATTTTTGATGAGACGCTGAATAAAAGAAGTTTAATCGCCGGCAAACGAAAACCTGCGATTTCCCGTAAATCCCAGACTCGGCCCGTATAGTTAAAAGTATACAAATAAAGTACCCAGGGAGTAAACTCATTTCCCGAACGATTTTTTAAATTATTATTTCACCACTAAAGCCCATGAGACTTGTAGTTTTTAAAAATGTTTTCATTTTTGATGAGACGCTGAATAAAAGAAGTTTAATCGCCGGCAAACGAAAACCTGAGATTTCCTGTAAATCCCAGACTCGGTCCGTATAGTCAAAAGTATACAAACAAAGTACCCAGGGAGTAAACTCATTTCCCGAACGATTTTTTAAATTATTATTTCACCATTAAAGCCCATGAGACTTGTAGTTTTTAACAGTGTTTTCATTTTTGATGAGACGCTGAATAAATGGAGTTTAATCGCCGGCAAACAAAAACCCGCCATTTCCCGTAAACCCCGGACTCGGCCCGTATAGTCAAAAGTATACAAAGAAAGTACCCAGGGAGTAAACTCATTTCCCGAACGATTTTTTCAGTTATTTTTCACCACTAAAACTCATGAGACTTGTAGTTTTTAAAAATATTCTCATTTTTGATGAGACGCTGAATAAAAGAAGTTTAATCGCCGGCAAACGAAAACCTGCGATTTCCCGTAAATCCCAGACTCGGCCCGTATAGTTAAAAGTATACAAATAAAGTACCCAGGGAGTAAACTCATTTCCCGAACGATTTTTTAAATTATTATTTCACCACTAAAGCCCATGAGACTTGTAGTTTTTAAAAATGTTTTCATTTTTGATGAGACGCTGAATAAAAGAAGTTTAATCGCCGGCAAACGAAAACCTGAGATTTCCTGTAAATCCCAGACTCGGTCCGTATAGTCAAAAGTATACAAACAAAGTACCCAGGGAGTAAACTCATTTCCCGAACGATTTTTTAAATTATTATTTCACCATTAAAGCCCATGAGACTTGTAGTTTTTAACAGTGTTTTCATTTTTGATGAGACGCTGAATAAATGGAGTTTAATCGCCGGCAAACAAAAACCCGCCATTTCCCGTAAACCCCGGACTCGGCCCGTATAGTCAAAAGTATACAAAGAAAGTACCCAGGGAGTAAACTCATTTCCCGAACGATTTTTTCAGTTATTTTTCACCACTAAAACTCATGAGACTTGTAGTTTTTAAAAATATTCTCATTTTTGATGAGACGCTGAATAAAAGAAGTTTAATCACCGGCAAACGAAAACCTGCGATTTCCCGTAAATCCCGGACTCGGCCTGTAAAGTCAAAAGTATACAGAGAAAGTACCCAGGGAGTAAACTCATTTCCCGAACGATTTTTTAAATTACTTTTTCACCACTAAAACGCATGAGACTTGTAGTTTTCAAAAATGTTTTCATTTTTGATGAGACGCTGAATAAAAGAAGTTTAATCGCCGGCAAACGAAAACCTGCGATTTCCCGTAAATCCCGGACTCGGCCTGTAAAGTCAAAAGTATACAAAAAAAGTACCCAGGGAGTAAACTCATTTCCCGAACGATTTTTCAAATTATTTCTTCACCACTAGAACGAATGAGACTTGTAGTTTTTCAAAATGTTTTCATTTTTGATGAGACGCTGAATAAAAGAAGTTTAATCGCCGGCAAACGAAAACCCTCCATTTCCCGTAAACCCTGGACTCGGTCCGTATAGTCAAAAGTATACAGAGAAAGTACCCAGGGAGTAAACTCATTTCCCGAACGATTTTTTAAATTACTTTTTCACCACTATAACGCATGAGACTTGTAGTTTTCAAAAATGTTTTCATTTTTGATGAGACGCTAAATAAAAGAAGTTTAATCACCGGCAAACGAAAACCTGCGATTTCCCGTAACTCCCGGACTCGGCCTGTAAAGTCAAAAGTATACAGAGAAAGTACCCAGGGAGTAAACTCATTTCCCGAACGATTTTTTAAATTACTTTTTCACCACTAAAACGCATGAGACTTGTAGTTTTCAAAAATGTTTTCATTTTTGATGAGACGCTGAATAAAAGAAGTTTAATCGCCGGCAAACGAAAAACTGCGATTTCCCGTAAATCCCGGACTCGGCCTGTAAAGTCAAAAGTATACAAAAAAAGTACCCAGGGAGTAAACTCATTTCCCGAACGATTTTTCAAATTATTTCTGCACTACTAGAACGAATGAGATTTGTAGTTTTTCAAAATGTTTTCATTTTTGATGAGACGCTGAATAAAGGAAGTTTAATCGCCGGCAAACGAAAACACGACATTTCCCGTAAACCCTGGACTCGGTCCGTATAGTCAAAAGTATACAGAGAAAGTACCCAGGGAGTAAACTCATTTCCCGAACGATTTTTTAAATTACTTTTTCACCACTAAAACGCATGAGACTTGTAGTTTTCAAAAATGTTTTCATTTTTGATGAGACGCTGAATAAAAGAAGTTTAATCGCCGGCAAACGAAAACCTGAGATTTCCTGTAAATCACAGACTCGGCCCGTATAGTCAAAAGTATACAAACAAAGTACCCAGGGAGTAAACTCATTTCCCGAACGATTTTTTAAATTTTTATTTCACCACTAAAGCCCATGAGACTTGTAGTTTTTAAAAGTGTTTTCATTTTTGATGAGACGCTGAATAAATGGAGTTTAATCGCCGGCAAACGAAAACCCGCCATTTCCCGTAAACCCCGGACTCGGCCTGTATAGTCAAAAGTATACAAAGAAAGTACCCAGGTAGTAAACTCATTTCCCGAACGACTTTTTAAGTTACTTTTTCACCACTAAAACGCATGAGACTTGTAGTTTTCAAAAATGTTTTCATTTTTGATGAGACGCTGAATAAAAGAAGTTTAATCGCCGTCAAACAAAAACCCGCGGCTTCCCGTAACTCCCGGACTCGGCCCGTATAGTCAAAAGTATAAAAAGAAAGTACCCAGGGAGTAAACTCATTTCCCGAACGATTTTTCAAATTATTTCTGCACCATTAGAACGAATAAGACTTTTAGTTTTCCAAAATGTTTTCACTTTTAATGAGACGCTTAATGAAAGAGGTTTAATCGCCGGGAAACAAAAACCCGCGATTTCCCGTAAATCCCGGGCTTGTCCCGTTTAGTCGAATGTATACAAAGAAAGTACCCTGTGAGTAAACTTATTTCCAGAACGATTTTTTAAATTATCTTTTCACCACTAAATCGCATGAGACTTGTAGTTTTCAAAAATGTTTTCATTTTTGATGAGACGCTGAATAAAAGAAGTTTAATCGCCGGCAAACGAAAACCTGCGATTTCCCGTAAATCCCAGACTCGGCCCGTATAGTTAAAAGTATACAAATAAAGTACCCAGGGAGTAAACTCATTTCCCGAACGATTTTTTAAATTATTATTTCACCACTAAAGCCCATGAGACTTGTAGTTTTTAAAAATGTTTTCATTTTTGATGAGACGCTGAATAAAAGAAGTTTAATCGCCGGCAAACGAAAACCTGAGATTTCCTGTAAATCCCAGGCTCGGTCCGTATAGTCAAAAGTATACAAACAAAGTACCCAGGGAGTAAACTCATTTCCCGAACGATTCTTCAAATTATTTCTGCACCACTAGAACGAATGAGACTTGTAGTTTTCCAAAATGTTTTCATTTTTAATGAGATGCTTAATGAAAGAGGTTTAATCGCCGGCAAACGAAAACCCGCGATTTCCCGTAAATCCCGGGCTTGTCCCGTATAGTCGAATGTATACAAAGAAAGTACCCTGTGAGTAAACTCATTTCCAGAACGATTTTTTAAATTATCTTTTCACCACTAAATCGCATGAGACTTGAAGTTTTCAAAAATGTTTTCATTTTTGATGAGACGCTGAATAAAAGGAGTTTAATCGCCGGCAAACGAAAACCTGAGATTTCCTGTAAATCCCAGACTCGGCCCGTATAGTCAAAAGTATGCAAACAAAGTACCCAGGGAGTAAACTCATTTCCCGAACGATTTTTTAAATTATTATTTCACCACTAAAGCCCATGAGACTTGTAGTTTTTAAAAGTGTTTTTATTTTTGATGAGGCGCTGAATAAATGGAGTTTAATCGCCGGCAAACGAAAACTCGCCATTTCCCGTAAACCCCGGACTCGGCCCGTATAGTCAAAAGTATACAAAGAAAGTACCCAGGGAGTAAACTCATTTCCCGAACAATTTTTTAAGTTACTTTTTTACCACTAAAACACATGAGACTTGTAGTTTTCAAAAATGTTTTCATTTTTGATGAGACGCTGAATAAAAGAAGTTTAATCACCGGCAAACGAAAACCTGCGATTTCCCGTAAATCCCGGACTCGGCCTGTAAAGTCAAAAGTATACAAAAAAGTACCCATGGAGTAAACTCATTTCCCGAACGATTTTTTAAATTATTATTTCACCACTAAAGCCCATGAGACTTGTAGTTTCTAAAAATGTTTTCATTTTTGATGAGACGCTGAATAAAAGAAGTTTAATCGCGGGCAAACGAAAACCCACGACTTCCCGTAACTCCCGGACTCGGCCCGCATAGTCAAAAGTATAAAAAGAAAGTACCCAGGGAGTAAACTCATTTCCCGAACGATTTTTCAAATTATTTCTGCACCACTAGAACGAATGAGACTTGTAGTTTTTAAAAATGTTTTCATTTTTGATGAGACGCTGAATAAAGGAAGTTTAATCGCCGGCAAACGAAAACCGGCCATTTCCCGTAAACCCCGGACTCGGCCGGTATAGTCAAAAGCATACAAAGAAAGTACCCAGGGAGTAAACTCATTTCCCGAACGATTTTTTAAATTATTTTTTCACCACTAAAACGCATGAGACTTGTAGTATCAAAAATGTTTTCATTTTTGATGAGACGCTGAATAAAAGAAGTTTAATCGCCGGCAAACAAAAAACTGCGATTTCCCGTAAATCCCAGACTCGGCCCGTATAGTCAAAAGTATACAAAGAAAGTACCCAGGGAGAAAACTCATTTCCCGAGCGATTTTTTAAATTATTATTTCACCACTAAAGCCCATGAGACTTGTAGTTTTTAAAAATGTTTTCATTTTTGATGAGACGCTGAATAAAAGAAGTTTAATCTCCGGCAAACGAAAACCCGCCATTTCCCGTAAACCCCGGACTCGGCCCGTATATTTAAAAGCATACAAAGAAAGTACCCAGGGAGTAAACTCATTTCCCGAACGATTTTTTAAATTATTTTTTCACCACTAAAACGCATGAGACTTGTAGTTTTCAAAAATGTTTTCATTTTTGATGAGACGCTGAATAAAAGCAGTTTAATCACCGGCAAACGAAAACCTGCGATTTCCCGTAAATCCCGGACTCGACCCGTATAGTCAAAAGTATACAAAGAAAGTACCCAGGGAGTAAACTCCTTTCCCGAACGATTTTTCAAATTATTTCTGCACCATTAGAACGAATAAGACTTTTAGTTTTCCAAAATGTTTTCACTTTTAATGAGACGCTTAATGAAAGAGGTTTAATCGCCGGCAAACGAAAACCCGCGATTTCCCGTAAATACCGGGCTTGTCCCGTATAGTCGAATGTATACAAAGAAAGTACCCTGTGAGTAAACTTATTTCCAGAACGATTTTTTAAATTATATTTTCACCACTAAATCGCATGAGACTTGTAGTTTTCAAAAATGTTTTCATTTTTGATGAGACGCTGAATAAAAGAAGTTTAATCGCCGGCAAACGAAAACCTGCGATTTCCCGTAAATCCTAGACTGGGCCCGTATAGTTAAAAGTATACAAATAAAGTACCCAGGGAGTAAACTCATCTTCCGAACGATTTTTTAAATTATTATTTCACCACTAAAGCCCATGAGACTTTTAGTTTTTAAAAATGTTTTCATTTTTGATGAGACGCTGAATAAAAGAAGTTTAATCGCCGGCAAACGAAAACCCGCCATTTCCCGTAAACCCTGGAGTCGGCCCGTATAGTCAAAAGTATACGAAGAAAGTACCCAGGGAGTAAACTCATTTCCCGAACGATTTTTTAAATTATTTTTTCACCACTAAAACGCATGAGACTTGTAGTTTCAAAAATGTTTTCATTTTTGATGAGACGCTGAATAAAAATGTTTAATCGCCGGCAAACGAAAACTTGCGATTTCCTGTAAATCCCGGACTCGGCCTGTAAAGACAAAAGTATACAAAAAAAGTACCCAGGGAGTAAACTCATATCCCGAACGATTTTTTAAATTATTATTTCACCACTAAAGCTCATGAGACTTGTAGTTTTTAAAAATGTTTTCATTTTTAAAGAGACGCTTAATGAAAGAGGTTTAATCGCCGGCAAACGAAAACCAGCGATTTCCCCTAAAACCCGGGCTTGGCCCGTGTAGTCGAATGTATACAAAGAAAGTACCCTGTGAGTAAACTCATTTACAAAACGATTTTTTAAATTATCTTTTCACCACTAAAACGCTTGAGACTTGTAGTTTTCAAAAATGTTTTCATTTTTGTAGAGACGCTGAATAAAAGAAGTTTAATCGCCGGCAAACGAAAACCGGCGATTTCCCGTAAATCCCGGACTCGGCCTGTAAAGACAAAAGTATACAAAAAAAGTACCCAGGGAGTAAACTCATTTCCCGAACGATTTTTCAAATTATTTCTGCACCATTAGAACGAATAAGACTTTTAGTTCTCCAAAATGTTTTCACTTTTAATGAGACGCTTAATGAAAGAGGTTTAATCGCCGGCAAACGAAAACCCGCAATTTCCCGTAAACCCACGGCCTTGTCCCGTATAGTCGAATGTATACAAAGAAAGTACCCTGTGAGTAAACTTATTTCCAGAACGATTTTTTAAATTATCTTTTCACCACTAAATCGCATGAGACTTGTAGTTTTCAAAAATGTTTTCATTTTTGAAGAGACGCTGAATAAAAGAAGTTTAATCGCCGGCAAACGAAAACCTGCGATTTCCCGTAAATCCCAGACTCGGCCCGTATAGTTAAAAGTATACAAATAAAGTACCCAGGGAGTAAACTCATTTCCCGAACGATTTTTTAAATTATTATTTCACCACTAAAGCCCATGAGACTTGTAGTTTTTAAAAATGTTTTCATTTTTGATGAGACGCTGAATAAAAGAAGTTTAATCGCCAGCAAACGAAAACCTGAGATTTCCTGTAAATCACAGACTCGGCCCGTATAGTCAAAAGTATACAAACAAAGTACCCAGGGAGTAAACTCATTTCCCGAACGATTTTTTAAATTATTATTTTACCACTAAAGCCCATGAGACTTGCAGTTTTTAAAAATGTTTTCATTTTTGATGAGACGCTGAAAAAAAGAAGTTTAATCGCCGGCAAACGAAAACCCGCGATTTCCCGTAAACCCACGGGCTTGTCCCGTATAGTCGAATGTATACAAAGAAAGTACCCTGTGAGTAAACTTATTTCCAGAACGATTTTTTAAATTATTATTTCACCACTAAAGCCCATGAGACTTGTAGTTTTTAAAAGTGTTTTCATTTTTGATGAGACGCTGAAAAAATGGAGTTTAATCGCCGGCAAACGAAAATCCGCCATTTCCCGTAAACCCCGGACTCGGCCCGTATAGTCAAAAGTATACAAAGAAAGTACCCAGGGAGTAAACTCATTTCCCGAACGATTTTTCAAATTATTTCTGCACCACTGGAACGAATGAGACTTGTAGTTTTCCAAAATGTTTTCATTTTTAATGAGACGCTTAATGAAAGAGGTTTAATCGCCGGCAAACGAAAACCCGCGATTTCCCGTAAATCCCGGGCTTGTCCCGTATAGTCGAATGTATACAAAGAAAGTACCCTGTGAGTAAACTCATTTCCAGAACGATTTTTTAAATTATCTTTTCACCACTAAATCGCATGAGACTTGTAGTTTTCAAAAATGTTTTTATTTTTGATGAGACGCTGAATAAAAGAAGTTTAATCGCCGGCAAACGAAAACCTGCGATTTCCCGTAAATCCCAGACTAGGCCCGTATAGTCAAAAGTATACAAAGAAAGTACCCAGGGAGTAAACACATTTGCCGCGCGATTTTTTAAATTATTATTTCACCACTAAAGCCCATGAGACTTGTAGTTTTTAAAAATGTTTTCATTTTTGATGAGACGCTGAATAAAAGAAGTTTAATCGCCGGCAAACGAAAACCCGCCATTTCCCGTAAACCTCGGACTCGGCCCGTATAGTCAAAAGCATTCAAAGAAAGTACCCTGGGAGTAAACTCATTTCCCGAACGATTTTTAAAATTATTTTTTCACCACTAAAGCGCATGAGACTTGTAGTTTTCAAAAATGTTTTCATTTTTGATGAGACGCTGAATAAAAGAAGTTTTATCGCCGTCAAACGGAAACCCGCGACTTCCCGTAACTCCCGGACTCGGCCCGTATATTCAAAAGTATAAAAAGAAAGTACCCAGGGAGTAAACTCATTTCCCGAACGATTTTTCAAATTATTTCTGCACCATTAGAACGAATAAGACTTTTAGTTTTCCAAAATGTTTTCACTTTTAATGAGACGCTTAATGAAAGAGGTTTAATCGCCGGCAAACGAAAACCCGCGATTTCCCGTAAACCCACGGGCTTGTCCCGTATAGTCGAATGTATACAAAGAAAGTACCCTGTGAGTAAACTCATTTCCAGAACGATTTTTTAAATTATCTTTTCACCACTAAATCGCATGAGACTTGAAGTTTTCAAAAATGTTTTCATTTTTGATGAGACGCTGAATAAAAGGAGTTTAATCGCCGGCAAACGAAAACCTGAGATTTCCTGTAAATCCCAGACTCGGCCCGTATAGTCAAAAGTATGCAAACAAAGTACCCAGGGAGTAAACTCATTTCCCGAACGATTTTTTAAATTATTATTTCACCACTAAAGCCCATGAGACTTGTAGTTTTTAAAAGTGTTTTTATTTTTGATGAGGCGCTGAATAAATGGAGTTTAATCGCCGGCAAACGAAAACTCGCCATTTCCCGTAAACCCCGGACTCGGCCCGTATAGTCAAAAGTATACAAAGAAAGTAACCAGGGAGTAAACTCATTTCCCGAACAATTTTTTAAGTTACTTTTTTACCACTAAAACACATGAGACTTGTAGTTTTCAAAAATGTTTTCATTTTTGATGAGACGCTGAATAAAAGAAGTTTAATCACCGGCAAACGAAAACCTGCGATTTCCCGTAAATCTCGGACTCGGCCTGTAAAGTCAAAAGTATACAAAAAAGTACCCATGGAGTAAACTCATTTCCCGAACGATTTTTTAAATTATTATTTCACCACTAAAGCCCATGAGACTTGTAGTTTCTAAAAATGTTTTCATTTTTGATGAGACGCTGAATAAAAGAAGTTTAATCGCGGGCAAACGAAAACCCACGACTTCCCGTAACTCCTGGACTCGGCCCGCATAGTCAAAAGTATAAAAAGAAAGTACCCAGGGAGTAAACTCATTTCCCGAACGATTTTTCAAATTATTTCTGCACCACTAAAACGAATGAGACTTGTAGTTTTTAAAAATGTTTTCATTTTTGATGAGACGCTGAATAAAGGAAGTTTAATCGCCGGCAAACGAAAACCGGCCATTTCCCGTAAACCCCGGACTCGGCCGGTATAGTCAAAAGCATACAAAGAAAGTACCCAGGGAGTAAACTCATTTCCCGAACGATTTTTTAAATTATTTTTTCACCACTAAAACGCATGAGACTTGTAGTTTTCAAAAATGTTTTCATTTTTGATGAGACGCTGAATAAAAGAAGTTTAATCGCCGGCAAACAAAAAACTGCGATTTCCCGTAAATCCCAGACTCGGCCCGTATAGTCAAAAGTATACAAAGAAAGTACCCAGGGAGAAAACTTATTTCCCGAGCGATTTTTTAAATTATTATTTCACCACTAAAGCCCATGAGACTTGTAGTTTTTAAAAATGTTTTCATTTTTGATGAGACGCTGAATAAAAGAAGTTTAATCTCCGGCAAACGAAAACCCGCCATTTCCCGTAAACCCCGGACTCGGCCCGTATATTTAAAAGCATACAAATAAAGTACCCAGGGAGTAAACTCATTTCCCGAACGATTTTTTAAATTATTTTTTCACCACTAAAACGCATGAGACTTGTAGTTTTCAAAAATGTTTTCATTTTTGATGAGACGCTGAATAAAAGCAGTTTAATCACCGGCAAACGAAAACCTGCGTTTTCCCGTAAATCCCGGACTCGACCCGTATAGTCAAAAGTATACAAAGAAAGTACCCAGGGAGTAAACTCCCTTCCCGAACGATTTTTCAAATTATTTCTGCACCATTAGAACGAATAAGACTTTTAGTTTTCCAAAATGTTTTCACTTTTAATGAGACGCTTAATGAAAGAGGTTTAATCGCCGGCAAACGAAAACCCGCGATTTCCCGTAAATACCGGGCTTGTCCCGTATAGTCGAATGTATACAAAGAAAGTACCCTGTGAGTAAACTTATTTCCAGAACGATTTTTTAAATTATATTTTCACCACTAAATCGCATGAGACTTGTAGTTTTCAAAAATGTTTTCATTTTTGATGAGACGCTGAATAAAAGAAGTTTAATCGCCGGCAAACGAAAACCTGCGATTTCCCGTAAATCCCAGACTGGGCCCGTATAGTTAAAAGTATACAAATAAAGTACCCAGGGAGTAAACTCATCTTCCGAACGATTTTTTAAATTATTATTTCACCACTAAAGCCCATGAGACTTTTAGTTTTTAAAAATGTTTTCATTTTTGATGAGACGCTGAATAAAAGAAGTTTAATCGCCGGCAAACGAAAACCCGCCATTTCCCGTAAACCCTGGAGTCGGCCCGTATAGTCAAAAGTATACGAAGAAAGTACCCAGGGAGTAAACTCATTTCCCGAACGATTTTTTAAATTATTTTTTCACCACTAAAACGCATGAGACTTGTAGTTTCAAAAATGTTTTCATTTTTGATGAGACGCTGAATAAAAAATGTTTAATCGCCGGCAAACGAAAACTTGCGATTTCCTGTAAATCCCGGACTCGGCCTGTAAAGACAAAAGTATACAAAAAAAGTACCCAGGGAGTAAACTCATATCCCGAACGATTTTTTAAATTATTATTTCACCACTAAAGCTCATGAGACTTGTAGTTTTTAAAAATGTTTTCATTTTTAAAGAGACGCTTAATGAAAGAGGTTTAATCGCCGGCAAACGAAAACCAGCGATTTCCCCTAAAACCCGGGCTTGGCCCGTGTAGTCGAATGTATACAAAGAAAGTACCCTGTGAGTAAACTCATTTACAAAACGATTTTTTAAATTATCTTTTCACCACTAAAACGCTTGAGACTTGTAGTTTTCAAAAATGTTTTCATTTTTGTAGAGACGCTGAATAAAAGAAGTTTAATCGCCGGCAAACGAAAACCGGCGATTTCCCGTAAATCCCGGACTCGGCCTGTAAAGACAAAAGTATACAAAAAAAGTACCCAGGGAGTAAACTCATTTCCCGAACGATTTTTCAAATTATTTCTGCACCATTAGAACGAATAAGACTTTTAGTTCTCCAAAATGTTTTCACTTTTAATGAGACGCTTAATGAAAGAGGTTTAATCGCCGGCAAACGAAAACCCGCAATTTCCCGTAAACCCACGGCCTTGTCCCGTATAGTCGAATGTATACAAAGAAAGTACCCTGTGAGTAAACTTATTTCCAGAACGATTTTTTAAATTATCTTTTCACCACTAAATCGCATGAGACTTGTAGTTTTCAAAAATGTTTTCATTTTTGAAGAGACGCTGAATAAAAGAAGTTTAATCGCCGGCAAACGAAAACCTGCGATTTCCCGTAAATCCCAGACTCGGCCCGTATAGTTAAAAGTATACAAATAAAGTACCCAGGGAGTAAACTCATTTCCCGAACGATTTTTTAAATTATTATTTCACCACTAAAGCCCATGAGACTTGTAGTTTTTAAAAATGTTTTCATTTTTGATGAGACGCTGAATAAAAGAAGTTTAATCGCCAGCAAACGAAAACCTGAGATTTCCTGTAAATCACAGACTCGGCCCGTATAGTCAAAAGTATACAAACAAAGTACCCAGGGAGTAAACTCATTTCCCGAACGATTTTTTAAATTATTATTTTACCACTAAAGCCCATGAGACTTGTAGTTTTTAAAAATGTTTTCATTTTTGATGAGACGCTGAATAAAAGAAGTTTAATCGCCGGCAAACGAAAACCTGCGATTTCCCGTAAATCCCAGACTCGGCCCGTATAGTTAAAAGTATACAAATAAAGTACCCAGGGAGTAAACTCATTTCCCGAACGATTTTTTAAATTATTATTTCACCACTAAAGCCCATGAGACTTGTAGTTTTTAAAAATGTTTTCACTTTTAATGAGACACTTAATGAAAGAGGTTTAATCGCCGGCAAACGAAAACCCGCAATTTCCCGTAAACCCACGGCCTTGTCCCGTATAGTCGAATGTATACAAAGAAAGTACCCTGTGAGTAAACTTATTTCCAGAACGATTTTTTAAATTATCTTTTCACCACTAAATCGCATGAGACTTGTAGTTTTCAAAAATGTTTTCATTTTTGAAGAGACGCTGAATAAAAGAAGTTTAATCGCCGGCAAACGAAAACCTGCGATTTCCCGTAAATCCCAGACTCGGCCCGTATAGTTAAAAGTATACAAATAAAGTACCCAGGGAGTAAACTCATTTCCCGAACGATTTTTTAAATTATTATTTCACCACTAAAGCCCATGAGACTTGTAGTTTTTAAAAATGTTTTCATTTTTGATGAGACGCTGAATAAAAGAAGTTTAATCGCCAGCAAACGAAAACCTGAGATTTCCTGTAAATCACAGACTCGGCCCGTATAGTCAAAAGTATACAAACAAAGTACCCAGGGAGTAAACTCATTTCCCGAACGATTTTTTAAATTATTATTTTACCACTAAAGCCCATGAGACTTGCAGTTTTTAAAAATGTTTTCATTTTTGATGAGACTCTGAAAAAAAGAAGTTTAATCGCCGGCAAACGAAAACCCGCGATTTCCCGTAAACCCACGGGCTTGTCCCGTATAGTCGAATGTATACAAAGAAAGTACCCTGTGAGTAAACTTATTTCCAGAACGATTTTTTAAATTATTATTTCACCACTAAAGCCCATGAGACTTGTAGTTTTTAAAAGTGTTTTCATTTTTGATGAGACGCTGAAAAAATGGAGTTTAATCGCCGGCAAACGAAAATCCGCCATTTCCCGTAAACCCCGGACTCGGCCCGTATAGTCAAAAGTATACAAAGAAAGTACCCAGGGAGTAAACTCATTTCCCGAACGATTTTTCAAATTATTTCTGCACCACTGGAACGAATGAGACTTGTAGTTTTCCAAAATGTTTTCATTTTTAATGAGACGCTTAATGAAAGAGGTTTAATCGCCGGCAAACGAAAACCCGCGATTTCCCGTAAATCCCGGGCTTGTCCCGTATAGTCGAATGTATACAAAGAAAGTACCCTGTGAGTAAACTCATTTCCAGAACGATTTTTTAAATTATCTTTTCACCACTAAATCGCATGAGACTTGTAGTTTTCAAAAATGTTTTTATTTTTGATGAGACGCTGAATAAAAGAAGTTTAATCGCCGGCAAACGAAAACCTGCGATTTCCCGTAAATCCCAGACTAGGCCCGTATAGTCAAAAGTATACAAAGAAAGTACCCAGGGAGTAAACACATTTGCCGCGCGATTTTTTAAATTATTATTTCACCACTAAAGCCCATGAGACTTGTAGTTTTAAAAAATGTTTTCATTTTTGATGAGACGCTGAATAAAAGAAGTTTAATCGCCGGCAAACGAAAACCCGCCATTTCCCGTAAACCCCGGACTCGGCCCGTATAGTCAAAAGCATTCAAAGAAAGTACCCTGGGAGTAAACTCATTTCCCGAACGATTTTTAAAATTATTTTTTCACCACTAAAACGCATGAGACTTGTAGTTTTCAAAAATGTTTTCATTTTTGATGAGACGCTGAATAAAAGAAGTTTTATCGCCGTCAAACGGAAACCCGCGACTTCCCGTAACTCCCGGACTCGGCCCGTATATTCAAAAGTATAAAAAGAAAGTACCCAGGGAGTAAACTCATTTCCCGAACGATTTTTCAAATTATTTCTGCACCATTAGAACGAATAAGACTTTTAGTTTTCCAAAATGTTTTCACTTTTAATGAGACGCTTAATGAAAGAGGTTTAATCGCCGGCAAACGAAAACCCGCGATTTCCCGTAAACCCACGGGCTTGTCCCGTATAGTCGAATGTATACAAAGAAAGTACCCTGTGAGTAAACTTATTTCCAGAACGATTTTTTAAATTATCTTTTCACCACTAAATCGCATGAGACTTGTAGTTTTTAAAAATGTTTTCATTTTTGATGAGACGCTGAATAAAAGAAGTTTAATCGCCGGCAAACGAAAACCTGCGATTTCCCGTAAATCCCAGACTCGGCCCGTATAGTTAAAAGTATACAAATAAAGTACCCAGGGAGTAAACTCATTTCCCGAACGATTTTTTAAATTATTATTTCACCACTAAAGCCCATGAGACTTGTAGTTTTTAAAAATGTTTTCATTTTTGATGAGACGCTGAATAAAAGAAGTTTAATCGCCGGCAAACGAAAACCTGAGATTTCCTGTAAATCACAGACTCGGCCCGTATAGTCAAAAGTATACAAACAAAGTACCCAGGGAGTAAACTCATTTCCCGAACGATTTTTTAAATTATTATTTTACCACTAAAGCCCATGAGACTTGCAGTTTTTAAAAATGTTTTCATTTTTGATGAGACGCTGAAAAAAAGAAGTTTAATCGCCGGCAAACGAAAACCCGCGATTTCCCGTAAACCCACGGGCTTGTCCCGTATAGTCGAATGTATACAAAGAAAGTACCCTGTGAGTAAACTTATTTCCAGAACGATTTTTTAAATTATCTTTTCACCACTAAATCGCATGAGACTTGTAGTTTTCAAAAATGTTTTCATTTTTGATGAGACGCTGAATAAAAGAAGTTTAATCGCCGGCAAACGAAAACCTGCGATTTCCCGTAAATCCCAGACTCGGCCCGTATAATTAAAAGTGTACAAATAAAGTACCCAGGGAGTAAACTCATTTCCCGAACGATTTTTTAAATTATTATTTCACCACTAAAGCCCATGAGACTTGTAGTTTTTAAAAATGTTTTCATTTTTGATGAGACGCTGAATAAAAGAAGTTTAATCGCCGGCAAACGAAAACCTGAGATTTCCTGTAAATCACAGACTCGGCCCGTATAGTCAAAAGTATACAAACAAAGTACCCAGGGAGTAAACTCATTTCCCGAACGATTTTTTAAATTATTATTTTACCACTAAAGCCCATGAGACTTGCAGTTTTTAAAAATGTTTTCATTTTTGATGAGACGCTGAAAAAAAGAAGTTTAATCGCCGGCAAACGAAAACCTGAGATTTCCTGTAAATCACAGACTCGGCCCGTATAGTCAAAAGTATACAAACAAAGTACCCAGGGAGTAAACTCATTTCCCGAACGATTTTTTAAATTATTATTTTACCACTAAAGCCCATGAGACTTGCAGTTTTTAAAAATGTTTTCATTTTTGATGAGACGCTGAAAAAAAGAAGTTTAATCGCCGGCAAACGAAAACCCGCGATTTCCCGTAAACCCACGGGCTTGTCCCGTATAGTCGAATGTATACAAAGAAAGTACCCTGTGAGTAAACTTATTTCCAGAACGATTTTTTAAATTATCTTTTCACCACTAAATCGCATGAGACTTGTAGTTTTCAAAAATGTTTTCATTTTTGATGAGACGCTGAATAAAAGAAGTTTAATCGCCGGCAAACGAAAACCTGCGATTTCCCGTAAATCCCAGACTCGGCCCGTATAATTAAAAGTGTACAAATAAAGTACCCAGGGAGTAAACTCATTTCCCGAACGATTTTTTAAATTATTATTTCACCACTAAAGCCCATGAGACTTGTAGTTTTTAAAAATGTTTTCATTTTTGATGAGACGCTGAATAAAAGAAGTTTAATCGCCGGCAAACGAAAACCTGAGATTTCCTGTAAATCACAGACTCGGCCCGTATAGTCAAAAGTATACAAACAAAGTACCCAGGGAGTAAACTCATTTCCCGAACGATTTTTTAAATTATTATTTTACCACTAAAGCCCATGAGACTTGCAGTTTTTAAAAATGTTTTCATTTTTGATGAGACGCTGAAAAAAAGAAGTTTAATCGCCGGCAAACGAAAACCCGCGATTTCCCGTAAACCCACGGGCTTGTCCCGTATAGTCGAATGTATACAAAGAAAGTACCCTGTGAGTAAACTTATTTCCAGAACGATTTTTTAAATTATCTTTTCACCACTAAATCGCATGAGACTTGTAGTTTTCAAAAATGTTTTCATTTTTGATGAGACGCTGAATAAAAGAAGTTTAATCGCCGGCAAACGAAAACCTGCGATTTCCCGTAAATCCCAGACTCGGCCCGTATAATTAAAAGTATACAAATAAAGTACCCAGGGAGTAAACTCATTTCCCGAACGATTTTTTAAATTATTATTTCACCACTAAAGCCCATGAGACTTTTAGTTTTTAAAAATGTTTTCATTTTTGATGAGACGCTGAATAAAAGAAGTTTAATCGCCGGCAAACGAAAACCTGAGATTTCCTGTAAATCACAGACTCGGCCCGTATAGTCAAAAGTATACAAAGAAAGTACCCAGGGAGTAAACTCATTTCCCGAACGATTTTTTAAATTATTATTTTACCACTAAAGCCCATGAGACTTGCAGTTTTTAAAAATGTTTTCATTTTTGATGAGACGCTGAATAAAAGAAGTTTAATCGCCGGCAAACGAAAACCCGTGATTTCCCGTAAACCCACGGGCTTGTCCCGTATAGTCGAATGTATACAAAGAAAGTACCCTGTGAGTAAACTTATTTCCAGAACGATTTTTTAAATTATCTTTTCACCACTAAATCGCATGAGACTTGTAGTTTTCAAAAATGTTTTCATTTTTGATGAGACGCTGAATAAAAGAAGTTTAATCGCCGGCAAACGAAAACCTGCGATTTCCCGTAAATCCCAGACTCGGCCCGTATAGTTAAAAGTATACAAATAAAGTACCCAGGGAGTAAACTCATTTCCCGAACGATTTTTTAAATTATTATTTCACCACTAAAGCCCATGAGACTTGTAGTTTTTAAAAATGTTTTCATTTTTGATGAGACGCTGAATAAAAGAAGTTTAATCGCCGGCAAACGAAAACCGGCGATTTCCCGTAAATCCCGGACTCGGCCTGTAAAGACAAAAGTATACAAAAAAAGTACCCAGGGAGTAAACTCATTTCCCGAACGATTTTTTAAATTATTATTTTACCACTAAAGCCCATGAGACTTGTAGTTTTTAAAAATGTTTTCATTTTTGATGAGACGCTGAATAAAAGAAGTTTAATCGCCGTCAAACGGAAACCCGCGACTTCCCGTAACTCCCGGACTCGGCCGGTATAGTCAAAAGTATAAAAAGAAAGTACCCAGGGAGTAAACTCATTTCCCGAACGATTTTTCAAATTATTTCTGCACCATTAGAACGAATAAGACTTTTAGTTTTCCAAAATATTTTCACTTTTAATGAGACGCTTAATGAAAGAGTTTTAATCGCCGGCAAACGAAAACCCGCGATTTCCCGTAAACCCACGGGCTTGTCCCGTATAGTCGAATGTATACAAAGAAAGTACCCTGTGAGTAAACTTATTTCCAGAACGATTTTTTAAATTATCTTTTCACCACTAAATCGCATGAGACTTGTAGTTTTCAAAAATGTTTTCATTTTTGATGAGACGCTGAATAAAAGAAGTTTAATCGCCGGCAAACGAAAACCTGCGATTTCCCGTAAATCCCAGACTCGGCCCGTATAGTTAAAAGTATACAAATAAAGTACCCAGGGAGTAAACTCATTTCCCGAACGATTTTTTAAATTATTATTTCACCACTAAAGCCCATGAGACTTGTAGTTTTTAAAAATGTTTTCATTTTTGATGAGACGCTGAATAAAAGAAGTTTAATCGCCGGCAAACGAAAACCGGCGATTTCCCGTAAATCCCGGACTCGGCCTGTAAAGACAAAAGTATACAAAAAAAGTACCCAGGGAGTAAACTCATTTCCCGAACGATTTTTTAAATTATTATTTTACCACTAAAGCCCATGAGACTTGTAGTTTTTAAAAATGTTTTCATTTTTGATGAGACGCTGAATAAAAGAAGTTTAATCGCCGTCAAACGGAAACCCGCGACTTCCCGTAACTCCCAGACTCGGCCGGTATAGTCAAAAGTATAAAAAGAAAGTACCCAGGGAGTAAACTCATTTCCCGAACGATTTTTCAAATTATTTCTGCACCATTAGAACGAATAAGACTTTTAGTTTTCCAAAATGTTTTCACTTTTAATGAGACGCTTAATGAAAGAGTTTTAATCGCCGGCAAACGAAAACCCGCGATTTCCCGTAAGCCCACGGGCTTGTCCCGTATAGTCGAATGTATACAAAGAAAGTACCCTGTGAGTAAACTTATTTCCAGAACGATTTTTTAAATTATCTTTTCACTACTAAATCGCATGAGACTTGTAGTTTTCAAAAATGTTTTCATTTTTGATGAGACGCTGAATAAAAGAAGTTTAATCGCCGGCAAACGAAAACCTGCGATTTCCCGTAAATCCCAGTCTCGGCCCGTATAGTTAAAAGTATACAAATAAAGTACCCAGGGAGTAAACTCATTTCCCGAACGATTTTTTAAATTATTATTTCACCACTAAAGCCCATGAGACTTGTAGTTTTTAAAAATGTTTTCATTTTTGATGAGGCGCTGAATAAAAGAAGTTTAATCGCCGGCAAACGAAAACCGGCGATTTCCCGTAAATCCCGGACTCGGCCTGTAAAGACAAAAGTATACAAAAAAAGTACCCAGGGAGTAAACTCATTTCCCGAACGATTTTTTAAATTATTATTTTACCACTAAAGCCCATGAGACTTGTAGTTTTTAAAAATGTTTTCATTTTTGATGAGACGCTGAATAAAAGAAGTTTAATCGCCGTCAAACGGAAACCCGCGACTTCCCGTAACTCCCGGACTCGGCCCGTATAGTCAAAAGTATAAAAAGAAAGTACCCAGGGAGTAAACTTATTTCCCGAACGATTTTTCAAATTATTTCTGCACCATTAGAACGAATAAGACTTTTAGTTTTCCAAAATGTTTTCACTTTTAATGAGACGCTTAATGAAAGAGATTTAATCGCCGGCAAACGAAAACCCGCGATTTCCCGTAAAACCACGGGCTCGTCCCGTATAGTCGAATGTATACAAAGAAAGTACCCTGTGAGTAAACTTATTTCCAGAACGATTTTTTAAATTATCTTTTCACCACTAAATCGCATGAGACTTGTAGTTTTCAAAAATGTTTTCATTTTTGATGAGACGCTGAATAAAAGAAGTTTAATCGCCGGCAAACGAAAACCTGCGATTTCCCGTAAATCCCAGACTCGGCCCGTATAGTTAAAAGTATACAAATAAAGTACCCAGGGAGTAAACTCATTTCCCGAACGATTTTTTAAATTATTATTTCACCACTAAAGCCCATGAGACTTGTAGTTTTTAAAAATGTTTTCATTTTTGATGAGACGCTGAATAAAAGAAGTTTAATCGCCGGCAAACAAAAACCTGAGATTTCCTGTAAATCACAGACTCGGCCCGTATAGTCAAAAGTATACAAACAAAGTACCCAGGGAGTAAACTCATTTCCCGAACGATTTTTTAAATTATTATTTTACCACTAAAGCCCATGAGACTTGTAGTTTTTAAAAATGTTTTCATTTTTGATGAGACGCTGAATAAAAGAAGTTTAATCGCCGGCAAACGAAAACCCGCGATTTCCCGTAAATCCCAGACTCGGCCCGTATAGTTAAAAGTATACAAATAAAGTACCCAGGGAGTAAACTCATTTCCCGAACGATTTTTTAAATTATTATTTTACCACTAAAGCCCATGAGACTTGTAGTTTTTAAAAATGTTTTCATTTTTGATGAGACGCTGAATAAAAGAAGTTTAATCGCCGTCAAACGGAAACCCGCGACTTCCCATAACTCCCGGACTCGGCCCGTATAGTCAAAAGTATAAAAAGAAAGTACCCAGGGAGTAAACTCATTTCCCGAACGATTTTTCAAATTATTTCTGCACCATTAGAACGAATAAGACTTTTAGTTTTCCAAATTGTTTTCACTTTTAATGAGACGCTTAATGAAAGAGTTTTAATCGCCGGCAAACGAAAACCCGCGATTTCCCGTAAACCCACGGGCTTGTCCCGTATAGTCGAATGTATACAAAGAAAGTACCCTGTGAGTAAACTTATTTCCAGAACGATTTTTTAAATTATTATTTCACCACTAAAGCCCATGAGACTTGTAGTTTTTAAAAGTGTTTTCATTTTTGATGAGACGCTGAATAAAAGAAGTTTAATCGCCGGCAAACGAAAACCCGCGATTTCCCGTAAACCCACGGGCTTGTCCCGTATAGTCGAATGTATACAAAGAAAGTACCCTGTGAGTAAACTTATTTCCAGAACGATTTTTTGAATTATCTTTTTACCACTAAATCGCATGAGACTTGTAGTTTTCAAAAATGTTTTCATTTTTGATGAGACGCTGAATAAAAGAAGTTTAATCGCCGGCAAACGAAAACCTGCGATTTCCCGTAAATCCCAGACTCGGCCCGTATAGTTAAAAGTATACAAATAAAGTACCCAGGGAGTAAACTCATTTCCCGAACGATTTTTTAAATTATTATTTCACCACTAAAGCCCATGAGACTTGTAGTTTTTAAAAATGTTTTCATTTTTGATGAGACGCTGAATAAAAGAAGTTTAATCGCCGGCAAACGAAAACCGACGATTTCCCGTAAATCCCGGACTCGGCCTGTAAAGACAAAAGTATACAAAAAAAGTACCCAGGGAGTAAACTCATTTCCCGAACGATTTTTTAAATTATTATTTTACCACTAAAGCCCATGAGACTTGTAGTTTTTAAAAATGTTTTCATTTTTGATGAGACGCTGAATAAAAGAAGTTTAATCGCCGTCAAACAGAAACCCGCGACTTCCCGTAACTCCCGGACTCGGCCCGTATAGTCAAAAGCATAAAAAGAAAGTACCCAGGAAGTAAACTCATTTCCCGAACGATTTTTCAAATTATTTCTGCACCATTAGAACGAATAAGACTTTTAGTTTTCCAAAATGTTTTTACTTTTAATGAGACGCTTAATGAAAGAGTTTTAATCGCCGGCAAACGAAAACCCGCGATTTCCCGTAAACCCACGGGCTTGTCCCGTATAGTCGAATGTATACAAAGAAAGTACCCTGTGAGTAAACTTATTTCCAGAACGATTTTTTAAATTATTATTTCACCACTAAAGCCCATGAGACTTGTAGTTTTTAAAAGTGTTTTCATTTTTGATGAGACGCTGAATAAATGGAGTTTAATCGCCGGCAAACGAAAACCCGCCATTTCCCGTAAACCCCGGACTCGGCCCGTATAGTCAAAAGTATACAAAGAAAGTACCCAGGGAGTAAACTCATTTCCCGAACGATTTTTCAAATTATTTCTGCACCACTGGAACGAATGAGACTTGTAGTTTTCCAAAATGTTTTCATTTTTAATGAGACGCTTAATGAAAGAGGTTTAATCGCCGGCAAACGAAAACCCGCAATTTCCCGTAAATCCCGGGCTTGTCCCGTATAGTCGAATGTATACAAAGAAAGTACCCTGTGAGTAAACTTCTTTCCAGAACGATTTTTTAAATTATCTTTTCACCACTAAATCGCATGAGACTTGTAGTTTTCAAAAATGTTTTATTTTTGATGAGACGCTGAATAAAAGAAGTTTAATCGCCGGCAAACGAAAACCTGCGATTTCCCGCAAATCCCAGACTCGGCCCGTATAGTTAAAAGTATACAAATAAAGTACCCAGGGAGTAAACTCATTTCCCGAACGATTCTTTAAATTATTTTTTCACCACTAAAACGCATGAGACCTGTAGTTTTCAAAAATGTTTTCATTTTAGATGAGACGCTGAATAAAAGAAGTTTAATCACCGGCAAACGAAAACCTGCGATTTCCCGTAAATCCCGGACTCGGGCTGTAAAGTCAAAAGTATACAAAAAAAGTACCCATGGAGTAAACTCATTTCCCGAACGATTTTTTAAATTATTATTTCACCACTAAAGCCCATGAGACTTGTAGTTTCTAAAGATGTTTTCATTTTTGATGAGACGCTGAATAGAAGAAGTTTAATCGCCGGCAAACGAAAACCCGCGACTTCCCGTAACTCCCGGACTCGGCCCGTATAGTCAAAAGTATAAAAAGAAAGTACCCAGGGAGTAAACTCATTTCCCGAACGATTTTTCAAATTATTTCTGCACCACTGGAACGAATGAGACTTGTAGTTTTCCAAAAGGTTTTCATTTTTAATGAGACGCTTAATGAAAGAGGTTTAATCGCCGGCAAACGAAAACCCGCGATTTCCCATAAATCCCGGGCTTGTCCCGTATAGTCGAATGTATACAAAGAAAGTACCCTGTGAGTAAACTCATTTCCAGAACGATTTTTTAAATTATCTTTTCACCACTAAATCGCATGAGACTTGTAGTTTTCAAAAATGTTTTTATTTTTGATGAGACGCTGAATAAAAGAAGTTTAATCGCCGGCAAACGAAAACCTGCGATTTCCCGTAAATCGCAGACTCGGCCCGTATAGTCAAAAGTATACAAAGAAAGTACCCAGGGAGTAAACACATTTGCCGAGCGATTTTTTAAATTATTATTTCACCACTAAAGCCCATGAGACTTGTAGTTTTTAAAAATGTTTTCATTTTTGATGAGACGCTGAATAAAGGAAGTTTAATCGGCGGCAAACGAAAACAGGCCATTTCCCGTAAACCCCGGACTCGGCCCGTATAGTCAAAAGCATACAAAGAAAGTACCCAGGGAGTCAACTCATTTCCCGAACGATTTTTTAAATTATTTTTTCACCACTAAAACGCATGAGACTTGTAGTTTTCAAAAATGTTTTAATTTTTGATGAGACGCTGAATAAAAGAAGTTTAATCGCCGGCAAACGAAAACCGGCGATTTCCCGTAAATCCCGGACTCGGCCTGTAAAGTCAAAAGTATACAAAAAAAATACCCAGGGAGTAAACTCATTTCCCGAACGATTTTTCAAATTATTTCTGCACCATTAGAACGAATAAGACTTTTAGTTTTCCAAAATGTTTTTACTTTTAATGAGACGCTTAATGAAAGAGGTTTAAACGCCGGCAAAGGAAAACCCGCGATTTCCCGTAAATCCCGGGCTTGTCCCGTATAGTCGAATGTATACAAAGAAAGTACCCTGTGAGTAAACTTATTTCCAGAACGATTTTTTAAATTATCTTTTCACTACTAAATCGCATGAGACTTGTAGTTTTCAAAAATGTTTTCATTTTTGATGAGACGCTGAATAAAAGAAGTTTAATCGCCGGCAAACGAAAACCTGCGATTTCCCGTAAATCCCAGACTCGGCCCGTATAGTTAAAAGTATACAAATAAAGTACCCAGGGAGTAAACTCATTTCCCGAACGATTTTTTAAATTATTATTTCACCACTAAAGCCCATGAGACTTGTAGTTTTTAAAAATGTTTTCATTTTTGATGAGACGCTGAATAAAAGAAGTTTAATCGCCGGCAAACGAAAACCCGCCATTTCCCGTAAACCCTGGAGTCGGACCGTATAGTCAAAAGTATACAAAGAAAGTACCCAGGGAGTAAACTCATTTCCCGAACGATTTTTTAAATTATTTTTTCACCACTAAAACGCATGAGACTTGTAGTTTCCAAAAATGTTTTCATTTTTAATGAGACGCTTAATAAAAAAAGTTTAATCGCCGGCAAACGAAAACCCGCGATTTCCCGTAAATCCCGGGCTTGGCCCGTATAGTCAAAAGTATAAAAAGAAAGTACCCAGGGAGTAAACTCATTTCCCGAACGATTTTTCAATTTATTTCTGCACCACTAGAACGAATGAGACTTGTAGTTTTTAAAAATGTTTTCATTTTTGATGAGACGCTGAATAAAAGAAGTTTAATCGCCGTCAAACGGAAACCCGCGACTTCCCGTAACTCCCGGACTCGGCCTGTATAGTCAAAAGCATAAAAAGAAAGTACCCAGGGAGTAAACTCATTTCCCGAACGATTTTTCAAATTATTTCTGCACCATTAGAACGAATAAGACTTTTAGTTTTCCAAAATGTTTTCACTTTTAATGAGACGCTTAATGAAAGAGTTTTAATCGCCGGCAAACGAAAACCCGCGATTTCCCGTAAACCCACGGGCTTGTCCCGTATAGTCGAATGTATACAAAGAAAGTACCCTGTGAGTAAACTTATTTCCAGAACGATTTTTTAAATTATTATTTCACCACTAAAGCCCATGAGACTTGTAGTTTTTAAAAGTGTTTTCATTTTTGATGAGACGCTGAATAAATGGAGTTTAATCGCCGGCAAACAAAAACCCGCCATTTCCCGTAAACCCCGGACTCAGCCCGTATAGTCAAAAGTATACAAAGAAAGTACCCAGGGAGTAAACTCATTTCCCGAACGATTTTTCAAATTATTTCTGCACCACTGGAACGAATGAGACTTGTAGTTTTCCAAAATGTTTTCATTTTTAATGAGACGCTTAATGAAAGAGGTTTAATCGCCGGCAAACGAAAACCCGCGATTTCCCGTAAATCCCGGGCTTGTCCCGTATAGTCGAATGTATACAAAGAAAGTACCCTGTGAGTAAACTCATTTCCAGAACGATTTTTTAAATTATCTTTTCACCACTAAATCGCATGAGACTTGTAGTTTTCAAAAATGTTTTTATTTTTGATGAGACGCTGAATAAAAGAAGTTTAATCGCCGGCAAACGAAAACCTGCGATTTCCCGTAAATCCCAGACTCGGCCCGTATAGTCAAAAGTATACAAAGAAAGTACCCAGGGAGTAAACACATTTGCCGAGCGATTTTTTAATATATTATTTCACCACTAAAGCCCATGAGACTTGTAGTTTTTAAAAATGTTTTCATTTTTGATGAGACGCTGAATAAAAGAAGTTTAATCGCCGGCAAACGAAAACCCGCCATTTCCCGTAAACCCCGGACTCGGCCCGTATAGTCAAAAGCATTCAAAGAAAGTACCCAGGGAGTAAACTCATTTCCCGAACGATTTTTTAAATTATTTTTTCACCACTAAAACGCATGAGACTTGTAGTTTTCAAAAATGTTTTCATTTTTGATGAGACGCTGAATAAAAGAAGTTTAATCGCCGGCAAACGAAAACCGGCGATTTCCCGTAAATCCGGGACTCGGCCTGTAAAGTCAAAAGTATACAAAAAAAGTACCAAGGGAGTAAACTCTTTTCCCGAACGATTTTTCAAATTATTTCAGCACCATTAGAACGAATAAGACGTTTAGTTTTCCAAAATGTTTTCACTTTTAATGAGACGCTTAATGAAAAAGGTTTAAACGCCGGCAAACGAAAACCCGCGATTTCCCGTAAATCCCGGGCTTGTCCCGTATAGTCGAATGTATACAAAGAAAGTACCCTGTGAGTAAACTTATTTCCAGAACGATTTTTTAAATTATCTTTTCACCACTAAATCGCATGAGACTTGTAGTTTCCAAAAATGTTTTATTTTTGATGAGACGCTGAATAAAAGAAGTTTAATCGCCGGCAAACGAAAACCTGCGATTTCCCGCAAATCCCAGACTCGGCCCGTATAGTTAAAAGTATACAAATAAAGTACCCAGGGAGTAAACTCATTTCCCGAACGATTTTTTAAATTATTATTTCACCACTAAAGCCCATGAGACTTGTAGTTTCTAAAGATGTTTTCATTTTTGATGAGACGCTGAATAGAAGAAGTTTAATCGCCGGCAAACGAAAACCCGCGACTTCCCGTAACTCCCGGACTCGGCCCGTATAGTCAAAAGTATAAAAAGAAAGTACCCAGGGAGTAAACTCATTTCCCGAACGATTTTTCAAATTATTTCTGCACCACTGGAACGAATGAGACTTGTAGTTTTCCAAAATGTTTTCATTTTTAATGAGACGCTTAATGAAAGAGGTTTAATCGCCGGCAAACGAAAACCCGCGATTTCCCGTAAATCCCGGGCTTGTCCCGTATAGTCGAATGTATACAAAGAAAGTACCCTGTGAGTAAACTCATTTCCTGAACGATTTTTTAAATTATCTTTTCACCACTAAATCGCATGAGACTTGTAGTTTTCAAAAATGTTTTTATTTTTGATGAGACGCTGAATAAAAGAAGTTTAATCGCCGGCAAACGAAAACCCGCGACTTCCCGTAACTCCCGGACTCGGCCCGTATAGTCAAAAGTATAAAAAGAAAGTACCCAGGGAGTAAACTCATTTCCCGAACGATTTTTCAAATTATTTCTGCACCACTGGAACGAATGAGACTTGTAGTTTTCCAAAATGTTTTCATTTTTAATGAGACGCTTAATGAAAGAGGTTTAATCGCCGGCAAATGAAAACCCGCGATTTCCCGTAAATCCCGGGCTTGTCCCGTATAGTCGAATGTATACAAAGAAAGTACCCTGTGAGTAAACTCATTTCCAGAACGATTTTTTAAATTATCTTTTCACCACTAAATCGCATGAGACTTTTAGTTTTCAAAAATGTTTTTATTTTTGATGAGACGCTGAATAAAAGAAGTTTAATCGCCGGCAAACGAAAACCTGCGATTTCCCGTAAATCCCGGACTCGGCCTGTAAAGTCAAAAGTATACAAATAAAGTACCCAGGGAGTAAAATCATTTCCCGAACGATTTTTTAAATTATTATTTCACCACTAAAGCCCATGAGACTTGTAGTTTTTAAAAATGTTTTCATTTTTGATGAGACGCTGAATAAAAGAAGTTTAATCGCCGGCAAACGAAAACCCGCCATTTCCCGTAAACCCTGGAGTCGGCCCGTATAGTCAAAAGTATACAAAGAAAGTACCCAGGGAGTAAACTCATTTCCCGAACGATTTTTTAAATTATTGTTTCACCACTAAAACGCATGAGACTTGTAGTTTCCAAAAATGTTTTCATTTTTAATGAGACGCTTAATAAAAAAAGTTTAATCGCCGGCAAACGAAAACCCGCGATTTCCCGTAAATCCCGGGCTTGACCCGTATAGTCAAAAGTATAAAAAGAAAGTACCCAGGGAGTAAACTCATTTCCCGAACGATTTTTCAAATTATTTCTGCACCACTAGAACGAATGAGACTTGCAGTTTTCAAAAAATTTTTCATTTTTAATGAGACGCTTAATGAAAGAGGTTTAATCGCCGGCAAACGAAAACCCGCGATTTCCCGTAAATCCCGGGCTTGTCCCGTATAGTCGAATGTATACAAAGAAAGTACCCTGTGAGTAAACTCATTTCCAGAACGATTTTTTAAATTATCTTTTCACCACTAAATCGCATGAGACTTGAAGTTTTCAAAAATGTTTTTATTTTTGATGAGACGCTGAATAAAAGAAGTTTAATCGCCGGCAAACGAAAACCTGCGATTTCCCGTAAATCCCAGACTCAGCCCGTATAGTCAAAAGTATACAAAGAAAGTACCCAGGGAGTAAACACATTTGCCGAGCGATTTTTTAAATTATTATTTCACCACTAAAGCCCATGAAACTTGTAGTTTTTAAAAATGTTTTCATTTTTGATGAGACGCTGAATAAAAGAAGTTTAATCGCCGGCAAACGAAAACCCGCGACTTCCCGTAACTCCCGGACTCGGCCCGTATAGTCAAAAGTATAAAAAGAAAGTACCCAGGGAGTAAACTCATTTCCCGAACGATTTTTCAAATTATTTCTGCACCACTGGAACGAATGAGACTTGTAGTTTTCCAAAATGTTTTCATTTTTAATGAGACGCTTAATGAAAGAGGTTTAATCGCCGGCAAACGAAAACCCGCGATTTCCCGTAAATCCCGGGCTTGTCCCGTATAGTCCAATGTATACAAAGAAAGTACCCTGTGAGTAAACTCATTTCCAGA
The DNA here is from genome assembly GCF_029227915.1 of Hydractinia symbiolongicarpus. Taxonomy (NCBI): domain Eukaryota; kingdom Metazoa; phylum Cnidaria; class Hydrozoa; order Anthoathecata; family Hydractiniidae; genus Hydractinia; species Hydractinia symbiolongicarpus. Next base: position 509,854 of record NC_079875.1, on the reverse strand, counting down.
ACGATTTTTTAAATTATCTTTTCACCACTAAATCGCATGAGACTTGTAGTTTTCAAAAATGTTTTTATTTTTGATGAGACGCTGAATAAAAGAAGTTTAATCGCCGGCAAACGAAAACCTGCGATTTCCCGTAAATCCCGGACTCGGCCTGTAAAGTCAAAAGTATACAAATAAAGTACCCAGGGAGTAAACTCATTTCCCGAACGATTTTTTAAATTATTATTTCACCACTAAAGCCCATGAGACTTGTAGTTTTTAAAAATGTTTTCATTTTTGATGAGACGCTGAATAAAAGAAGTTTAATCGCCGGCAAACGAAAACCCGCCATTTCCCGTAAACCCTGGAGTCGGCCCGTATAGTCAAAAGTATACAAAGAAAGTACCCAGGGAGTAAACTCATTTCCCGAACGATTTTTTAAATTATTTTTTCACCACTAAAACGCATGAGACTTGTAGTTTCCAAAAATGTTTTCATTTTTAATGAGACGCTTAATAAAAAAAGTTTAATCGCCGGCAAACGAAAACCCGCGATTTCCCGTAAATCCCGGGCTTGGCCCGTATAGTCAAAAGTATAAAAAGAAAGTACCCAGGGAGTAAACTCATTTCCCGAACGATTTTTCAAATTATTTCTGCACCACTAGAACGAATGAGACTTGCAGTTTTCAAAAATTTTTTCATTTTTAATGAGACGCTTAATGAAAGAGGTTTAATCGCCGGCAAACGAAAACCCGCGATTTCCCGTAAATCCCGGGCTTGTCCCGTATAGTCGAATGTATACAAAGAAAGTACCCTGTGAGTAAACTCATTTCCAGAACGATTTTTTAAATTATCTTTTCACCACTAAATCGCATGAGACTTGAAGTTTTCAAAAATGTTTTTATTTTTGATGAGACGCTGAATAAAAGAAGTTTAATCGCCGGCAAACGAAAACCTGCGATTTCCCGTAAATCCCAGACTCGGCCCGTATAGTCAAAAGTATACAAAGATAGTACCCAGGGAGTAAACACATTTGCCGAGCGATTTTTTAAATTATTATTTTACCACTAAAGCCCAAGAAACTTGTAGTTTTTAAAAATGTTTTCATTTTTGATGAGACGCTGAATAAAAGAAGTTTAATCGCCGGCAAACAAAAACCTGCCATTTCCCGTAAACCCCGGACTCGGCCCGTATAGTCAAAAGCATACAAAGAAAGTACCCAGGGAGTAAACTCATTTCCCGAACGATTTTTTAAATTATTTTTTCACCACTAAAACGCATGAGACTTGTAGTTTTCAAAAATGTTTTTATTTTTGATGAGACGCTGAATAAAAGAAGTTTAATCGCCGGCAAACGAAAACCGGCGATTTCCCGTAAATCCCGGACTCGGCCTGTAAAGTCAAAAGTATACAAAAAAATACCCAGGGAGGAAACTCATTTCCCGAACGATTTTTCAAATTATTTCTGCACCATTAGAACGAATAAGACTTTTAGTTTTCCAAAATGTTTTCACTTTTAATGAGACGCTTAATGAAAGAGGTTTAAACGCCGGCAAAGGAAAACCCGCGATTTCCCGTAAATCCCGGGCTTGTCCCGTATAGTCGAATGTATACAAAGAAAGTACCCTGTGAGTAAACTTATTTCCAGAACGATTTTTTAAATTATCTTTTCACTACTAAATCGCATGAGACTTGTAGTTTTCAAAAATGTTTTCATTTTTGATGAGACGCTGAATAAAAGAAGTTTAATCGCCGGCAAACGAAAACCTGCGATTTCCCGTAAATCCCAGACTCGGCCCGTATAGTTAAAAGTATACAAATAAAGTACCCAGGGAGTAAACTCATTTCCCGAACGATTTTTTAAATTATTATTTCACCACTAAAGCCCATGAGACTTGTAGTTTTTAAAAATGTTTTCATTTTTGATGAGACGCTGAATAAAAGAAGTTTAATCGCCGGCAAACGAAAACCCGCCATTTCCCGTAAACCCTGGAGTCGGCCCGTATAGTCAAAAGTATACAAAGAAAGTACCCAGGGAGTAAACTCATTTCCCGAACGATTTTTTAAATTATTTTTTCACCACTAAAACGCATGAGACTTGTAGTTTCCAAAAATGTTTTCATTTTTAATGAGACGCTTAATAAAAAAAGTTTAATCGCCGGGAAACGAAAACCCGCGATTTCCCGTAAATCCCGGGCTTGTCCCGTATAGTCGAATGTATACAAAGAAAGTACCCTGTGAGTAAACTCATTTCCAGAACGATTTTTTAAATTATCTTTTCACCACTAAATCGCATGAGACTTGTAGTTTTCAAAAATGTTTTTATTTTTGATGAGACGCTGAATAAAAGAAGTTTAATCGCCGGCAAACGAAAACCTGCGATTTCCCGTAAATCCCAGACTCGGCCCGTATAGTCAAAAGTATACAAAGAAAGTACCCAGGGAGTAAACACATTTGCCGAGCGATTTTTTAAATTATTATTTCACCACTAAAGCCCATGAGACTTGTAGTTTTTAAAAATGTTTTCATTTTTGATGAAACGCTGAATAAAAGAAGTTTAATCGCCGGCAAACAAAAACCTGCCATTTCCCGTAAACCCCGGACTCGGCCCGTATAGTCAAAAGCATACAAAGAAAGTACCCAGGGAGTAAACTCATTTCCCGAACGATTTTTTAAATTATTTTTTCACCACTAAAACGCATGAGACTTGTAGTTTTCAAAAATGTTTTCATTTTTGATGAGACGCTGAATAAAAGAAGTTTAATCGCCGGCAAACGAAAACCGGCGATTTCCCGTAAATCCCGGACTCGGCCTGTAAAGTCAAAAGTATACAAAAAAAATACCCAGGGAGTAAACTCATTTCCCGAACGATTTTTCAAATTATTTCTGCACCATTAGAACGAATAAGACTTTTAGTTTTCCAAAATGTTTTCACTTTTAATGAGACGCTTAATGAAAGAGGTTTAAACGCCGGCAAAGGAAAACCCGCGATTTCCCGTAAATCCCGGGTTTGTCCCGTATAGTCGAATGTATACAAAGAAAGTACCCTGTGAGTAAACTTATTTCCAGAACGATTTTTTAAATTATCTTTTCACTACTAAATCGCATGAGACTTGTAGTTTTCAAAAATGTTTTTATTTTTGATGAGACGCTGAATGAAAGAAGTTTAATCGCCGGCAAACGAAAACCTGCGATTTCCCGTAAATCCCAGACTCGGCCCGTATAGTTAAAAGTATACAAATAAAGTACCCAGGGAGTAAACTCATTTCCCGAACGATTTTTTAAATTATTATTTCACCACTAAAGCCCATGAGACTTGTAGTTTTTAAAAATGTTTTCATTTTTGATGAGACGCTGAATAAAAGAAGTTTAATCGCCGGCAAACGAAAACCCGCCATTTCCCGTAAACCCTGGAGTCGGCCCGTATAGTCAAAAGTATACAAAGAAAGTACCCAGGGAGTAAACTCATTTCCCGAACGATTTTTTAAATTATTTTTTCACCACTAAAACGCAAGAGACTTGTAGTTTTTAAAAAAGTTTTCATTTTTGATGAGACGCTGAATAAAAAAAGTTTAATCGCCGGCAAACGAAAACCCGCGATTTCCCGTAAATCCCGGGCTTGGCCCGTATAGTCAAAAGTATAAAAAGAAAGTACCCAGGGAGTAAACTCATTTCCCGAACGATTTTTCAAATTATTTCTGCACCACTAGAACGAATGAGACTTGTAGTTTTCAAAAATGTTTTCATTTTTAATGAGACGCTTAATGAAAGAGGTTTAATCGCCGGCAAACGAAAACCCGCGATTTCCCGTAAATCCCGGGCTTGTCCCGTATAGTCGAATGTATACAAAGAAAGTACCCTGTGAGTAAACTCATTTCCAGAACGATTTTTTAAATTATCTTTTCACCACTAAATCGCATGAGACTTGTAGTTTTCTTGTCCCGTATAGTCGAATGTATACAAAGAAAGTACCCTGTGAGTAAACTCATTTCCAGAACGATTTTTTAAATTATCTTTTCACCACTAAATCGCATGAGACTTGTAGTTTTCAAAAATGTTTTTATTTTTGATGAGACGCTGAATAAGAGAAGTTTAATCGCCGGCAAACGAAAACCTGCGATTTCCCGTAAATCCCAGACTCGGCCGTATAGTCAAAAGTATACAAAGAAAGTACCCAGGGAGTAAACACATTTGCCGAGCGATTTTTTAAATTATTATTTCACCACTAAAGCCCATAAGACTTGTAGTTTTTAAAAATGTTTTCATTTTTGATGAGACGCTGAATAAAAGAAGTTTAATCGCCGGCAAACGAAAACCCGCCATTTCCCGTAAACCCCGGACTCGGCCCGTATAGTCAAAAGCATACAAAGAAAGTACCCAGGGAGTAAACTCATTTCCCGAACGATTTTTTAAATTATTTTTTCACCACTAAAACGTATGAGACTTGTAGTTTTCAAAAATGTTTTCATTTTTGATGAGACGCTGAATAAAAGAAGTTTAATCGCCGGCAAACGAAAACCGGCGATTTCCCGTAAATCCCGGACTCGGCCTGTAAAGTCAAAAGTATACAAAAAAAATACCCAGGGAGTAAACTCATTTCCCGAACGATTTTTCAAATTATTTCTGCACCATTAGAACGAATAAGACTTTTAGTTTTCCAAAATGTTTTCACTTTTAATGAGACGCCTAATGAAAGAGGTTTAAACGCCGGCGAAGGAAAACCCGCGATTTCCCGTAAATCCCGGGCTTGTCCCGTATAGTCGAATGTATACAAAGAAAGTACCCTGTGAGTAAACTTATTTCCAGAACGATTTTTTAAATTATCTTTTCACTACTAAATCGCATGAGACTTGTAGTTTTCAAAAATGTTTTCATTTTTGATGAGACGCTGAATAAAAGAAGTTTAATCGCCGGCAAACGAAAACCTGCGATTTCCCGTAAATCCCAGACTCGGCCCGTATAGTTAAAAGTATACAAATAAAGTACCCAGGGAGTAAACTCATTTCCCGAACGATTTTTTAATTTATTATTTCACCACTAAAGCCCATGAGACTTGTAGTTTTTAAAAATGTTTTCATTTTTGATGAGACGCTGAATAAAAGAAGTTTAATCGCCGGCAAACGAAAACCCGCCATTTCCCGTAAACCCAGGAGTCGGCCCGTATAGTCAAAACTATACAAAGAAAGTACCCAGGGAGTAAACTCATTTCCCGACCGATTTTTTAAATTATTTTTTCACCACTAAAACGCATGAGACTTGTAGTTTTTAAAAAAGTTTTCATTTTTGATGAGACGCTGAATAAAAAAAGTTTAATCGCCGGCAAACAAAAACCTGCGATTTCCTGTAAATCCCGGACTCGGCCTGTAAAGACAAAAGTATACAAAGAAAGTACCCAGGAAGTAAACTCATTTCCCGAACGATTTTTTAAATTATTTTTTCACCACTAAAACGCATGAGACTTGTAGTTTTCAAAAATGTTTTCATTTTTAATGAGACGCTTAATGAAAGAGGTTTAATCGCCGGCAAACGAAAACCTGCGATTTCCTGTAAATCCCGGACTCGGCCTGTAATGACAAAAGTATACAAAGAAAGTACCCAGAAAGTAAACTCATTTCCCGAACGATTTTTTAAATTTTTTTTTCACCACTAAAACGCATAAGACTTGTAGTTTTCAAAAATCTTTTCATTTTCGATGAGACGCTGAATAAAAGAAGTTTAATCGCCGGCAAACGAAAACCTGCGATTTCCTGTAAATCCAGGACTCGGCCTGTAATGACAAAAGTATACAAAGAAAGTACCCAGAAAGTAAACTCATTTCCCGAACGATTTTTCAAATTATTTTTTCACCACTAAAACGCATGAGACTTGCAGTTTTCAAAAATGTTTTCATTTTTAATGAGACGCTTAATGAAAGAGGTTTAATCGCCGGCAAACGAAAACCAGCGGTTTCCCCTAAAACCCGGGCTTGGCCCGTGTAGTCGAATGTATACAAAGAAAGTACCCAGGGAGTAAACTCATTTCCCGAACGATTTTTTAAATTTTTTTTTCACCACTAAAACGCATAAGACTTGTAGTTTTCAAAAATGTTTTCATTTTTGATGAGACGCTGAATAAAAGAAGTTTAATCGCCGGCAAACGAAAACCTGCGATTTCCTGTAAATCCCGGACTCGGCCCGTATAGTTAAAAGTATACAAATAAAGTACCCAGGGAGTAAACTCATTTCCCGAACGATTTTTTAAGTTATTATTTCACCACTAAAGCCCATGAGACTTGTAGTTTCTAAAGATGTTTTCATTTTTGATGAGACGCTGAATAAAAGAAGCTTAATCGCCGGCAAACGAAAACCTGCGATTTCCTGTAAATCCCGGACTCGGCCTGTAAAGACAAAAGTATACAAAGAAAGTACCCAGGAAGTAAACTCATTTCCCGAACGATTTTTTAAATTATTTTTTCACCACTAAAACGCACGAGACTTGCAGTTTTCAAAAATGTTTTCATTTTTAATGAGACGCTTAATGAAAGAGGTTTAATCGCCGGCAAACGAAAACCAGCGATTTCCCCTAAAACCCGGGCTTGGCCCGTGTAGTCAAATGTATACAAAGAAAGTACCCAGGGAGTAAACTCATTTCCCGAACGATTTTTTAAATTTTTTTTTCATAACTAAAACGCATAAGACTTGTAGTTTTCAAAAATGTTTTCATTTTTGATGAGACGCTGAATAAAAGAAGTTTAATCGCCGGCAAACGAAAACCCGCGATTTCCCGTAAATCCCGAGCTTGGCCCGTATAGTCAAAAGTATACAAAGAAAGTACCCAGGGATTAAACTCATTTCCCAAACGATTTTTTAAATTATTTTTTCACCACTAAAACGCATGAGACTTGTAGTTTTCAAACTTGGTTTCATTTTTGATGAGACGCTGAATAAAAGAATTTTAATCGCCGGCAAACGAAAACCTGCGATTTCCCGTATATCCCGGGCTTGGCCCGTATAGTTGAATGTATATAAAGAAAGTACCCAAGGAGTAAACTGATTTCCCGAACGATTTTTCAAATTATTTCTGCACCACTTGAATAAATGAGACTTGTAGTTTTCAAAAATGTTTTCATTTTTAATGAGACGCTTAATGAAAGAGGTTTAATCGCCGGCAAACGAAAACCCGCAATTTCCCGTAAATCCCGGGCTTCTCTCGTATAGTCGAATGTATACAAAGAAAGTACCCTGTGAGTAAACTCATTTCCAGAACGATTTTTTAAATTATCTTTTCACCACTATATCGCATGAGACTTGTAGTTTTCAAAAATGTATTCATTTTTGATGAGACGCTGAATAAAAGAAGTTTAATCGCCGGCAAACGAAAACCTGCGATTTCCTGTAAATCCCGGACTCGGCCCGTATACTTAAAAGTATACAAATAAAGTACCCAGGGAGTAAACTCATTTCCCGAACGATTTTTTAAGTTATTATTTCACCACTAAAGCCCATGGGACTTGTAGTTTCTAAAGATGTTTTCATTTTTGATGAGACGCTGAATAAAAGAAGTTTAATCGCCGGCAAACGAAAACCCGCGACTTCCCGTAACTCCCGGACTCGGCCCGTATAGTCAAAAGTATAAGAAGAAAGTACCCAGGGAGTAAACTCATTTCCCGAACGATTTTTCAAATTATTTCTGCACCACTTGAACAAATGAGACTTGTAGTTTTCAAAAGTGTTTTCATTTTTGATGAGACGCTGAATAAATGGAGTTTAATCGCCGGCAAACGAAAACCCGCCATTTCCCGTAAACCCCGGACTCGGCCCGTATAGTCAAAAGTATACAAAGAAAGTACCCAGGGAGTAAACTCATTTCCCGAACGATTTTTTAAATTATTTTTTCACTACTAAAACGCATGAGACTTGTAGTTTTCAAAAATGTTTTCATTTTTGATGAGACGCTGAATAAAAGAAGTTTAATCGCCGGCAAACGAAAACCTGCGAATTCCTGTAAATCCCGGACTCGGCCCGTATAGTTAAAAGTATACAAATAAAGTACCCAGGGAGTAAACTCATTTCCCAAACGATTTTTTAAATTATTATTTCACCACTAAAGCCCATGAGACTTGTAGTTTTTAAAAATGTTTTCATTTTTGATGAGACGCTGAATAAAAGAAGTTTAATCGCCGGCAAACGAAAACCTGAGATTTCCTGTAAATCCCAGACTCGGTCCGTATAGTCGAATGTATACAAAGAAAGTACCCTGTGAGTAAACTCATTTCCAGAACGATTTTTTAAATTATCTTTTCACCACTAAATCGCATGAGACTTGTAGTTTTCAAAAATGTTTTTATTTTTGATGAGACGCTGAATAAATGGACTTTAATCGCCGGCAAACGAAAACCCGCCATTTCCCGTAAACCCCGGACTCGGCCCGTATAGTCCAAAGTATACAAAGAAAGTACCCAGGGAGTAAACTCATTTCCCGAACGATTTTTTAAGTTACTTTTTCACCACTAAAACGCATGAGACTTGTAGTTTTTAAAAATGTTTTCATTTTTGATGAGACGCTGAATAAAAGAAGTTTAATCACCGGTAAACGAAAACCTGCGATTTCCCGTAAATCCCGGACTCGGCCTGTAAAGTCAAAAGTATACAAAAAAAGTACCCATGGAGTAAACTCATTTCCCAAACGATTTTTTAAGTTATTATTTCACCACTAAAGCCCATGAGACTTGTAGTTTCTAAAGATGTTTTCATTTTTGATGAGACGCTGAATAAAAGAAGTTTAATCGCCGGCAAACGAAAACCTGCGATTTCCTGTAAATCCCGGACTCGGCCCGTATACTTAAAAGTATACAAATAAAGTACCCAGGGAGTAAACTCATTTCCCGAACGATTTTTTAAGTTATTATTTCACCACTAAAGCCCATGGGACTTGTAGTTTCTAAAGATGTTTTCATTTTTGATGAGACGCTGAATAAAAGAAGTTTAATCGCCGGCAAACGAAAACCCGCCATTTCCCGTAAACCCCGGACTCGGCCCGTATAGTCAAAAGTATACAAAGAAAGTACCCAGGGAGTAAACTCATTTCCCGAACGATTTTTTAAATTATTTTTTCACTACTAAAACGCATGAGACTTGTAGTTTTCAAAAATGTTTTCATTTTTGATGAGACGCTGAATAAAAGAAGTTTAATCGCCGGCAAACGAAAACCTGCGAATTCCTGTAAATCCCGGACTCGGCCCGTATAGTTAAAAGTATACAAATAAAGTACCCAGGGAGTAAACTCATTTCCCAAACGATTTTTTAAATTATTATTTCACCACTAAAGCCCATGAGACTTGTAGTTTTTAAAAATGTTTTCATTTTTGATGAGACGCTGAATAAAAGAAGTTTAATCGCCGGCAAACGAAAACCTGAGATTTCCTGTAAATCCCAGACTCGGTCCGTATAGTCAAAAGTATACAAACAAAGTACCCAGGGAGTAAACTCATTTCCCGAACGATTTTTTAAATTATTATTTCACCACTAAAGCCCATGAGACTTGTAGTTTTTAAAAGTGTTTTCATTTTTGATGAGACGCTGAATAAATGGACTTTAATCGCCGGCAAACGAAAACCCGCCATTTCCCGTAAACCCCGGACTCGGCCCGTATAGTCCAAAGTATACAAAGAAAGTACCCAGGCAGTAAACTCATTTCCCGAACGATTTTTTAAGTTACTTTTTCACCACTAAAACGCATGAGACTTGTAGTTTTTAAAAATGTTTTCATTTTTGATGAGACGCTGAATAAAAGAAGTTTAATCACCGGTAAACGAAAACCTGCGATTTCCCGTAAATCCCGGACTCGGCCTGTAAAGTCAAAAGTATACAAAAAAAGTACCCATGGAGTAAACTCATTTCCCGAACGATTTTTTAATATATTATTTCACCACTAAAGCCCATGAGACTTGTAGTTTCTAAAGATGTTTTCATTTTTGATGAGACGCTGAATAAAAGAAGTTTAATCGCCGGCAAACGAAAACCTGAGATTTCCCGTAACTCCCGGACTCGGCCCGTATAGTCAAAAGTATAAAAAGAAAGTACCCAGGGAGTAAACTCATTTCCCGAACGATTTTTCAAATTATTTCTGCACCACTTGAACAAATGAGACTTGTAGTTTTCAAAAATGTTTTCATTTTTAATGAGACGCTTAATGAAAGAGGTTTAATCGGCGGCAAACGAAAACCCGCGATTTTCCGTAAATCCCGGGCTTCTCCCGTATAGTCGAATGTATACAAAGAAAGTACCCTGTGTGTAAACTCATTTCCAGAACGATTTTTTAAATTATCTTTTCACCACTATATCGCATGAGACTTGTAGTTTTCAAAAATGTATTCATTTTTGATGAGACGCTGAATAAAAGAAGTTTAATCGCCGGCAAACGAAAACCTGCGATTTCCTGTAAATCCCGGACTCGGCCCGTATAGTTAAAAGTATACAAATAAAGTACCCATGGAGTAAACTCATTTCCCGAACGATTTTTTAAATTATTATTTCACCACTAAAGCCCATGAGACTTCTAGTTTTTAAAAATGTTTTCATTTTTGATAAGACGCTGAATAAAAGAAGTTTAATCGCCGGCAAACGAAAACCTGAGATTTCCTGTAAATCCCAGACTCGGTCCGTATAGTCAAAAGTATACAAACAAAGTACCCAGGGAGTAAATTCATTTCCCGAACGATTTTTTAAATTATTATTTCACCACTAAAGCCCATGAGACTTGTAGTTTTTAAAAGTGTTTTCATTTTTGATGAGACGCTGAATAAATGGAGTTTAATCGCCGGCAAACGAAAACCCGCCATTTCCCGTAAACCCCGGACTCGGCCCGTATAGTTAAAAGTATACAAAGAAAGTACCCAGGGAGTAAACTCATTTCCCGAACGATTTTTTAAATTATTTTTTCACTACTAAAACGCATGAGACTTGTAGTTTTCAAAAATGTTTTCATTTTTGATGAGACGCTGAATAAAAGAAGTTTAATCGCCGGCAAACGAAAACCTGCGAATTCCTGTAAATCTCGGACTCGGCCCGTATAGTTAAAAGTATACAAATAAAGTACCCAGGGAGTAAACTCATTTCCCGAACGATTTTTTAAATTATTATTTCACCACTAAAGCCCATGAGACTTGTAGTTTTTAAAAATGTTTTCATTTTTGATGAGACGCTGAATAAAAGAAGTTTAATCGCCGGCAAACGAAAACCTGAGATTTCCTGTAAATCCCAGACTCGGTCCGTATAGTCAAAAGTATACAAACAAAGTACCCAGGCAGTAAACTCATTTCCCGAACGATTTTTTAAATTATTATTTCACCACTAAAGCCCATGAGACTTGTTGTTTTTAAAAGTGTTTTCATTTTTGATGAGACGCTGAATAAATGGAGTTTAATCGCCGGCAAACGAAAACCCGCCATTTCCCGTAAACCCCGGACTCGGCCCGTATAGTCAAAAGTATACAAAGAAAGTACCCAGGGAGTAAACTCATTTCCCGAACGATTTTTTAAATTATTTTTTCACTACTAAAACGCATGAGACTTGTAGTTTTCAAAAATGTTTTCATTTTTGATGAGACGCTGAATAAAAGAAGTTTAATCGCCAACAAACGAAAACCTGCGAATTCCTGTAAATCCCGGACTCGGCCCGTATAGTTAAAAGTATACAAATAAAGTACCCAGGGAGTAAACTCATTTCCCGAACGATTTTTTAAATTATTATTTCACCACTAAAGCCCATGAGACTTGTAGTTTTTAAAAATGTTTTCATTTTTTATGAGACGCTGAATAAAAGAAGTTTAATCGCCGGCAAACGAAAACCTGAGATTTCCTGTAAATCCCAGACTCGGTCCGTATAGTCAAAAGTATACAAACAAAGTACCCAGGGAGTAAACTCATTTCCCGAACGATTTTTTAAATTATTATTTCACCACTAAAGCCCATGAGACTTGTAGTTTTTAAAAGTGTTTTCATTTTTGATGAGACGCTGAATAAATGGACTTTAATCGCCGGCAAACGAAAACCCGCCATTTCCCGTAAACCCCGGACTCGGCCCGTATAGTCCAAAGTATACAAAGAAAGTACCCAGGGAGTGAACTCATTTCCCGAACGATTTTTTAAGTTACTTTTTCACCACTAAAACGCATGAGACTTGTAGTTTTTAAAAATGTTTTCATTTTTGATGAGACGCTGAATAAAAGAAGTTTAATCACCGGTAAACGAAAACCTGCGATTTCCCGTAAATCCCGGACTCGGCCTGTAAAGTCAAAAGTATACAAAAAAAGTACCCATGGAGTAAACTCATTTCCCGAACGATTTTTTAAGTTATTATTTCACCACTAAAGCCCATGAGACTTGTAGTTTCTAAAGATGTTTTCATTTTTGATGAGACGCTGAATAAAAGAAGTTTAATCGCCGGCAAACGAAAACCCGCGACTTCCCGTAACTCCCGGACTCGGCCCGTATAGTCAAAAGTATAAAAAGAAAGTACCCAGGGAGTAAACTCATTTCCCGAACGATTTTTCAAATTATTTCTCCACCACTGGAACGAATGAGACTTGTAGTTTTCCAAAATGTTTTCATTTTTAATGAGACGCTTAATGAAAGAGGTTTAATCGCCGGCAAACGAAAACCCGCGATTTCCCGTAAATCCCGGGCTTGTCCCGTATAGTCGAATGTATACAAAGAAAGTACCCTGTAAGTAAACTCATTTCCAGAAAGATTTTTTAAATTATCTTTTCACCACTAAATCGCATGAGACTTGTAGTTTTCAAAAATGTTTTTATTTTTGATGAGACGCTGAATAAAGAAGTTTAATCGCCGGCAAACGAAAACCTGCGATTTCCCGTAAATCCCAGACTCGGCCCGTATAGTCAAAAGTATACAAAGAAAGTATCCAGGGAGTAAACACATTTGCCGAGCGATTTTTTAAATTATTATTTCACCACTAAAGCCCATGAGACTTGTAGTTTTTAAAAATGTTTTCATTTTTGATGAGACGCTGAATAAAAGAAGTTTAATCGCCGGCAAACGAAAACCCGCCATTTCCCGTAAACCCCGGACTCGGCCCGTATAGTCAAAAGCATACAAAGAAAGTACCCAGGGAGTAAACTCATTTCCCGAACGATTTTTTAAATTACTTTTTCACCACTAAAACGCATGAGACTTGTAGTTTTCAAAAATGTTTTTATTTTTGATGAGACGCTGAATAAAAGAAGTTTAATCGCCGGCAAACGAAAACCGGCGATTTCCCGTAAATCCCGGACTCGGCCTTTAAAGTCAAAAGTATACAAAAAAAAGTAACCAGGGAGTAAACTCATTTCCCGAACGATTTTTCAAATTATTTCTGCACCATTAGAAGGAATAAGACTTTTAGTTTTCCAAAATGTTTTCACTTTTAATGAGACGCTTATTGAAAGAGGTTTAATCGCCGGCAAACAAAAACCCGCGATTTCCCGTAAATCCCGGGCTTGTCCCGTATAGTCGAATGTATACAAAGAAAGTACCCTGTGAGTAAACTTATTTCCAGAACGATTTTTTAAATTATCTTTTCACCACTAAATCGCATGAGACTTGTAGTTTTCAAAAATGTTTTCATTTTTGATGAGACGCTGAATAAAAGAAGTTTAATCCCTAACCCAAGGAGTAAACTCATTTCCCGAACGATTTTTTAAATTATTTTTTCACCACTAAAACGCATGAGACTTGTAGTTTTTAAACTTGGTTTCATTTTTGATGAGACGCTGAATAAAAGAAGTTTAATCGCCGGCAAACGAAAACCAGCGATTTCCACTAAAACCCGGGCTTGGCCCGTGTAGTCGAATGTATACAAAGAAAGTACCCAGGGAGTAAACTCATTTCCCCAACGATTTTTTAAATTTTTTTTCACCACTAAAACGCATGAGACTTGTAGTTTTCAAAAATATTTTCATTTTTGATGAGACGCTTAATGAAAGAGGTTTAATCGCCGGCAAACGAAAACCCGCGATTTCCCGCAAATCCCGGGCTTGGCCCGCATAGTCGAATGTATACAAAGAAAGTACCCTGTGAGTAAACTCATTTCCAGAACGATTTTTTAAATTATTTTTTCACCACTAAAACGCATAAGACTTGTAGTTTTCAAAAATGTTTTCATTTTTGATGAGACGCTGAATAAAAGATGTTTAATCGCCGGCAAACGAAAACCCGCGATTTCCCGTAACTCCCGGACTCGGCCCGTATAGTTGAATGTATATAAAGAAAGTACCCAAGGAGTAAAATGATTTTCCGAACGATTTTTCAAATTATTTCTGCACCACTAGAACGAATGAGACTTGTAGTTTTTAAAAATGTTTTCATTTTTGATGAGACGCTGAATAAATGGAGTTTAATCGCCGGCAAACAAAAACCCGCCATTTCCCGTAAACCCCGGACTCGGCCCGTCTAGTCAAAAGTATACAAAGAAAGTACCCAGGGAGTAAACTCATTTCCCGAACGATTTTTTAAATTACTTTTACACCACTAAAACGCATGAGACTTGTAGTTTTCAAAAATGTTTTCATTTTTGATGAGACGCTGAATAAAAGAAGTTTAATCGCCGGCAAACGAAAACCTGCGATTTCCCGTAAATCCCGGACTCGGCCTGCAAAGTCAAAAGTATACAAAAAAAGTACCAAGGGAGTAAACTCATTTCCCGAACGATTTTTTAAATTATTATTTCACCACTAAAGCCCATGAGACTTTTAGTTTTTAAAAATGCTTTCATTTTTGATGAGACGCTGAATAAAAGAAGTTCAATCGCCGGCAAACGAAAACCCGTGACTTTCCGTAACTCCCGGACTCGGCCCGTCTAGTCAAAAGTATACAAAGAAAGTACCCAGGGAGTAAACTCATTTCCCGAACGATTTTTCAAATTATTTCTGCACCACTAGAACGAATGAGACTTGTAGTTTTCAAAAATGTTTTCATTTTTAATGAGACGCCTAATGAAAGAGGTTTAATTGCCTGCAAACGAAAACCCGCGATTTCCCGTAAATCCCGGGCTTGTCCCGTATAGTCGAATGCATACAAAGAAAGTACCCTGTGGGTAAACTCATTTCCAGAACGATTTTTTAAATTATCTTTTCACCACTAAATCGCATGAGGCTTGTAGTTTTCAAACTTGGTTTCATTTTTGATGAGACGCTGAATAAAAGAATTTTAATGGCCGGCAAACGAAAACCCGCGACTTCCCATAACTCCCGGACTCGGCCCGTATAGTTGAATGTATATAAAGAAAGTACCCAAGGAGTAAAATGATTTTCCGAACGATTTTTCAAATTATTTCTGCACCACTAGAACGAATGAGACTTGTAGTTTTTAAAAATGTTTTCATTTTTGATGAGACGCTGAATAAATGGAGTTTAATCGCCGGCAAACAAAAACCCGCCATTTCCCGTAAACCCCGGACTCGGCCCGTCTAGTCAAAAGTATACAAAGAAAGTACCCAGGGAGTAAACTCATTTCCCGAACGATTTTTTAAATTACTTTTACACCACTAAAACGCATGAGACTTGTAGTTTTCAAAAATGTTTTCATTTTTGATGAGACGCTGAATAAAAGAAGTTTAATCGCCGGCAAACGAAAACCTGCGATTTCCCGTAAATCCCGGACTCGGCCTGCAAAGTCAAAAGTATACAAAAAAAGTACCAAGGGAGTAAACTAATTTCCCGAACGATTTTTTAAATTATTATTTCACCACTAAAGCCCATGAGACTTTTAGTTTTTAAAAATGCTTTCATTTTTGATGAGACGCTGAATAAAAGAAGTTTAATCGCCGGCAAACGAAAACCCGTGACTTTCCGTAACTCCCGGACTCGGCCCGTCTAGTCAAAAGTATACAAAGAAAGTACCCAGGGAGTAAACTCATTTCCCGAACGATTTTTCAAATTATTTCTGCACCACTAGAACGAATGAGACTTGTAGTTTTCAAAAATGTTTTCATTTTTAATGAGACGCCTAATGAAAGAGGTTTAATTGCCTGCAAACGAAAACCCGCGATTTCCCGTAAATCCCGGGCTTGTCCCGTATAGTCGAATGCATACAAAGAAAGTACCCTGTGGGTAAACTAATTTCCAGAACGATTTTTTAAATTATCTTTTCACCACTAAATCGCATGAGACTTGTAGTTTTCACAAATGTTTTCATTTTTGTTGAGACGCTGAATAAAAGAAGTTTAATCGCCGGCAAACGAAAACCTGCGATTTCCCGTAAATTCCGGGCTTGTCCCGTATAGTCAAATGTATACAAAGAAAGTACCCAGGGAGTAAACTCATTTCCCGAACGATTTTTTAAATTATCTTTTCACCACTAAATCGCATGAGACTTGTAGTTTTCACAAATGTTTTCATTTTTGATGAGACGCTGAATAAAAGAAGTTTAATCGCCGGCAAACGAAAACCTGCGATTTCCCGTAAATCCCGGACTCGGCCTGCAAAGTCAAAAGTATACCAAAAAAGTACCAAGGGAGTAAACTCATTTCCCGAACGATTTTTTAAATTATTATTTCACCACTAAAGCCCATGAGACTTTTAGTTTTTAAAAATGCTTTCATTTTTGATGAGACGCTGAATAAAAGAAGTTTAATCGCCGGCAAACGAAAACCCGTGACTTTCCGTAACTCCCGGACTCGGCCCGTCTAGTCAAAAGTATACAAAGAAAGTACCCAGGGAGTAAACTCATTTCCCGAACGATTTTTCAAATTATTTCTGCACCACTAGAACGAATGAGACTTGTAGTTTTCAAAAATGTTTTCATTTTTAATGAGACGCCTAATGAAAGAGGTTTAATTGCCTGCAAACGAAAACCCGCGATTTCCCGTAAATCCCGGGCTTGTCCCGTATAGTCGAATGCATACAAAGAAAGTACCCTGTGGGTAAACTCATTTCCAGAACGATTTTTTAAATTATCTTTTCACCACTAAATCGCATGAGGCTTGTAGTTTTCAAACTTGGTTTCATTTTTGATGAGACGCTGAATAAAAGAATTTTAATGGCCGGCAAACGAAAACCCGCGACTTCCCATAACTCCCGGACTCGGCCCGTATAGTTGAATGTATATAAAGAAAGTACCCAAGGAGTAAAATGATTTTCCGAACGATTTTTCAAATTATTTCTGCACCACTAGAACGAATGAGACTTGTAGTTTTTAAAAATGTTTTCATTTTTGATGAGACGCTGAATAAATGGAGTTTAATCGCCGGCAAACAAAAACCCGCCATTTCCCGTAAACCCCGGACTCGGCCCGTCTAGTCAAAAGTATACAAAGAAAGTACCCAGGGAGTAAACTCATTTCCCGAACGATTTTTTAAATTACTTTTACACCACTAAAACGCATGAGACTTGTAGTTTTCAAAAATGTTTTCATTTTTGATGAGACGCTGAATAAAAGAAGTTTAATCGCCGGCAAACGAAAACCTGCGATTTCCCGTAAATCCTGGACTCGGCCTGCAAAGTCAAAAGTATACAAAAAAAGTACCAAGGGAGTAAACTCATTTCCCGAACGATTTTTTAAATTATTATTTCACCACTAAAGCCCATGAGACTTTTAGTTTTTAAAAATGCTTTCATTTTTGATGAGACGCTGAATAAAAGAAGTTTAATCGCCGGCAAACGAAAACCCGTGACTTTCCGTAACTCCCGGACTCGGCCCGTCTAGTCAAAAGTATACAAAGAAAGTACCCAGGGAGTAAACTCATTTCCCGAACGATTTTTCAAATTATTTCTGCACCACTAGAACGAATGAGACTTGTAGTTTTCAAAAATGTTTTCATTTTTAATGAGACGCCTAATGAAAGAGGTTTAATTGCCTGCAAACGAAAACCCGCGATTTCCCGTAAATCCCGGGCTTGTCCCGTATAGTCGAATGCATACAAAGAAAGTACCCTGTGGGTAAACTCATTTCCAGAACGATTTTTTAAATTATCTTTTCACCACTAAATCGCATGAGACTTGTAGTTTTCACAAATGTTTTCATTTTTGTTGAGACGCTGAATAAAAGAAGTTTAATCGCCGGCAAACGAAAACCTGCGAATTCCCGTAAATTCCGGGCTTGTCCCGTATAGTCAAATGTATACAAAGAAAGTACCCAGGGAGTAAACTCATTTCCCGAACGATTTTTTAAATTATCTTTTCACCACTAAATCGCATGAGACTTGTAGTTTTCACAAATGTTTTCATTTTTGTTGAGACGCTGAATAAAAGAAGTTTAATCGCCGGCAAACGAAAACCTGCGATTTCCCGTAAATTCCGGGCTTGTCCCGTATAGTCAAATGTATACAAAGAAAGTACCCAGGGAGTAAACTCATTTCCCGAACGATTTTTTAAATTATTATTTCACCGCTAAAGCCCATGAGACTTGTAGTTTTTAAAAATGTTTTCATTTTTGATGAGACTCTGAATAAAAAAAGTTTAATCGCCGGCAAACGAAAACCCGCCATTTCACGTAAACCCTGGACTCGGCCCGTATAGTCAAAAGTATACAAAGAAAGTACCCAGGGAGTAAACTCATTTCCCGAACGATTTTTTAAATTACTTTTTCACCAATAAAACGCATGAGACTTGTAGTTTTCAAAAATGTTTTCATTTTTGATGAGACGCTGAATAAAAGAAGTTTATTCGCCGGCAAACGAAAACCTGCGATTTCCTGTAAATCCCGGACTCGGCCTGTAAAGACAAAAGTATACAAAAAAGTACCCAGGGAGTAAACTCATATCCCGAACGATTTTTTAAATTATAATTTCACCACTAAAGCCCATGAGACTTGTAGTTTTGAAAAATATTTTCATTTTTGATGAGACGCTGAATAAAAGAAGTTTAATCGCCGGCAAATGAAAACCCGCGACTTCCCGTAACTCCCGGACCCGGCCCGTATAGTCAAAAGTATAAAAAGAAAGTACCCAGGAAGTAAACTCATTTCCCGAACGATTTTTCAAATTATTTCTGCACCACTAGAACGAATGAGACTTGCAGTTTTCAAAAATGTTTTTATTTTTAATGAGACGCTTAATGAAAGAGGTTTAATCGCCGGCAAACGAAAACCCGCGATTTCCCGTAAATCCCGAGCTTGTCCCGTATAGTCGAATGTATACAAAGAAAGTACCCTGTGAGTAAACTCATTTCCAGAACGATTTTTTAAATTATCTTTTCACCACTAAATCGCATGAGACTTGTAGTTTTCAAAAATGTATTCATTTTTGATGAGACGCTGAATAAAAGAAGTTTAATCGCCGGCAAACGAAAACCTGAGATTTCCCGTAAATCCCAGACTCGGCCCGTATAGTCAAAAGTATACAAAGAAAGTACCCAGGGAGTAAACTCATTTCCCGAACGATTTTTTAAATTATTATTTCACCACTAAAGCCCATGAGACTTGTAGTTTTCAAAAATGTTTTCATTTTTATTGAGACGCTTAATGAAAGAGGCTTAATCGCCGGCAAACGAAAACCCGCGATTTCCCGTAAATCCCGGGCTTGTCCCGTATAGTCGAATGTATACAAAGAAAGTACCCTGTGAGTAAACTCATTTCCAGAACGATTTTTTAAATTATCTTTTCACCACTAAATCGCATGAGACTTGTAGTTTTCAAAAATGTATTCATTTTTGATGAGACGCTGAATAAAAAAAGTTTAATCGCCGGCAAACGAAAACCTGAGATTTCCCGTAAATCCCAGACACGGCCCGTATAGTCAAAAGTATACAAAAAAAGTACCCAGGGAGTAAACTCATTTCCCGAACGATTTTTTAAATTATTATTTCACCACTTAAGCCCATGAGACTTGTAGTTTTTAAAAATGTTTTCATTTTTGATGAGACGCTGAATAAAAGAAGTTTAATCGCCGGCAAACGAAAACCCGCGACTTCCCGTAACTCCTGGACCCGGCCCGTATAGTCAAAAGTATACAAAGAAAGTACCCAGGGAGTAAACTCATTTCCCGAACGATTTTTCAAATTATTTCTGCACCACTAGAACGAATGAGACTTGCAGTTTTCAAAAATGTTCTCATTTTTAATGAGACGCTTAATGAAAGAGGTTTAATCGCCGGCAAACGAAAACCTGAGATTTCCCGTAAATCCCAGACTCGGCCCGTATAGTCAAAAGTATACAAAGAAAGTACCCAGGGAGTAAACTCATTTCCCGAACGATTTTTTAAATTATTATTTCACCACTAAAGCCCATGAGACTTGTAGTTTTCAAAAATGTTTTCATTTTTATTGAGACGCTTAATGAAAGAGGCTTAATCGCCGGCAAACGAAAACCCGCGATTTCCCGTAAATCCCGGGCTTGTCCCGTATAGTCGAATGTATACAAAGAAAGTACCCTGTGAGTAAACTCATTTCCAGAACGATTTTTTAAATTATCTTTTCACCACTAAATCGCATGAGACTTGTAGTTTTCAAAAATGTATTCATTTTTGATGAGACGCTGAATAAAAAAAGTTTAATCGCCGGCAAACGAAAACCTGAGATTTCCCGTAAATCCCAGACACGGCCCGTATAGTCAAAAGTATACAAAAAAAGTACCCAGGGAGTAAACTCATTTCCCGAACGATTTTTTAAATTATTATTTCACCACTTAAGCCCATGAGACTTGTAGTTTTTAAAAATGTTTTCATTTTTGATGAGACGCTGAATAAAAGAAGTTTAATCGCCGGCAAACGAAAACCCGCGACTTCCCGTAACTCCTGGACCAGGCCCGTATAGTCAAAAGTATACAAAGAAAGTACCCAGGGAGTAAACTCATTTCCCGAACGATTTTTCAAATTATTTCTGCACCACTAGAACGAATGAGACTTGCAGTTTTCAAAAATGTTCTCATTTTTAATGAGACGCTTAATGAAAGAGGTTTAATTGCCGGCAAACGAAAACCCGCGATTTCCCGTAAATCCCGTGCTTGTCCCGTATAGTCGAATGTATACAAAGAAAGTACCCTGAGAGTAAACTCATTTTCAGAACGATTTTTTAAATTATCTTTTCACCACTAAATCGCATGAGACTTGTAGTTTTCAAAAATGTATTCATTTTTGATGAGACGCTGAATAAAAGAAGTTTAATCGCCGGCAAACGAAAACCTGAGATTTCCCGTAAATCCCAGACTCGGCCCGTATAGTCAAAAGTATACAAAGAAAGTACCCAGGGAGTAAACTCATTTCCCGAACGATTTTTTAAATTATTATTTTACCACTAAAGCCCATGAGACTTGTAGTTTACAAAAATGTTTTCATTTTTATTGAGACGCCTAATGAAAGAGGCATAATAGCCGGCAAACGAAAACCTGCGATTTCCCGTAAATCCCGGGCTTGTCCCGTATAGTCGAATGTATTCAAAGAAAGTACCCTGTGAGTAAACTCATTTCCAGAACGATTTTTTAAATTATCTTTTCACCACTAAATCGCATGAGACTTGTAGTTTTCAAAAATGTATTCATTTTTGATGAGACGCTGAATAAAAGAAGTTTAATCGCCGGAAACGAAAACCCGAGATTTCCCGTAAATCCCAGACTCGGCCCGTATAGTCCAAAGTATACAAAGAAAGTACCCAGGGAGTAAACTCATTTCCCGAAAGATTTTTTAAACTATTATTTCACCACTAAAGCCCATGAGACTTGTAGTTTTCAAAACTGTTTTCATTTTTATTGGGACGTTTAATGAAAGATGTATAATCGCCGGCAAACGAAAACCCGCGATTTCCCGTAAATCCCAGGCTTGTCCCGTATAGTCGAATGTAAACAAAGAAAGTACCCTGTGAGTAAACTCATTTCCAGAACGATTTTTTAAATTATCTTTTCACCACTAAATCGCATGAGACTTGTAGTTTTCAAAAATGTATTCATTTTTGATGAGACGCTGAATAAAAGAAGTTTAATCGCCGGCAAACGAAAACCTGAGATTTCCCGTAAATCCCAGGCTTGTCCCGTATAGTCGAATGTAAACAAAGAAAGTACCCTGTGAGTAAACTCATTTCCAGAACGATTTTTTAAATTATCTTTTCACCACTAAATCGCATGAGACTTGTAGTTTTCAAAAATGTATTCATTTTTGATGAGACGGTGAATAAAAGAAGTTTAATTGCCGGCAAACGAAAACCTGAGATTTCCCGTAAATCCCAGACTCTGCCCGTATAGTCAAAAGTATACAAAGAAAGTACCCAGGGAGTAAACTCATTTCCCGAACGATTTTTTAAATTATTATTTCACCACTAAAGCCCATGAGACTTGTAGCTTTCAAAAATGTTTTCATTTTTATTGAGACGCTTAATGAAAGAGGCTTAATGGCCGGCAAACGAAAACCCGCGATTTTCCGTAAATCCCGGGCTTGTCCCGTATAGTCGAATGTATACAAAGAAAGTACCCTGTGAGTAAACTCATTTCCAGAACGATTTTTTAAATTATCTTTTCACCACTAAATCGCATGAGACTTGTAGTTTTTAAAAATGTATTCATTTTTGATGAGACGCTGAATAAAAGAAGTTTAATCGCCGGCAAACGAAAACCCGAGATTTCTCGTAAATCCCAGACTCGGCCCGTATAGTCCAAAGTATACAAAGAAAGTACCCAGGGAGTAAACTCATTTCCCGAACGATTTTTTAAACTATTATTTCACCACTAAAGCCCATGAGACTTGTAGTTTTCAAAACTGTTTTCATTTTTATTGGGACGTTTAATGAAAGAGGTATATTCGCCGGCAAACGAAAACCCGCGATTTCCCGTAAATCCCAGGCTTGTCCCGTATAGTCGAAAGTATACAAAGAAAGTACCCAGGGAGTAAACTCATTTCCCGAACGATTTTTCAAATTATTTCTGCACCACTAGAACGAATGAGACTTGTAGTTTTCAAAAATGTTTTCATTTTTAATGAGACGCTTAATGAAAGAGGTTTAATTGCCGGCAAACGAAAACCCGCAATTTCCCGTAAATCCCGGGCTTGTCCCGTATAGTCAAATGTATACAAAGAAAGTACCCTGTGAGTAAACTCATTTCCAGAACGATTTTTTAAGTTACTTTTTCACCACTAAAACGCATGAGACTTGTAGTTTTTAAAAATGTTTTCATTTTTGATGAGACGCTGAATAAAAGAAGTTTAATCACCGGTAAACGAAAACCTGCGATTTCCCGTAAATCCCGGACTCGGCCTGTAAAGTCAAAAGTATACAAAAAAAGTACCCATGGAGTAAACTCATTTCCCGAACGATTTTTTAAGTTATTATTTCACCACTAAAGCCCATGAGACTTGTAGTTTCTAAAGATGTTTTCATTTTTGATGAGACGCTGAATAAAAGAAGTTTAATCGCCGGCAAACGAAAACCTGAGATTTCCCGTAACTCCCGGACTCGGCCCGTATAGTCAAAAGTATAAAAAGAAAGTACCCAGGGAGTAAACTCATTTCCCGAACGATTTTTCAAATTATTTCTGCACCACTTGAACAAATGAGACTTGTAGTTTTCAAAAATGTTTTCATTTTTAATGAGACGCTTAATGAAAGAGGTTTAATCGCCGGCAAACGAAAACCCGCGATTTCCCGTAAATCCCGGGCTTCTCCCGTATAGTCGAATGTATACAAAGAAAGTACCCTGTGAGTAAACTCATTTCCAGAACGATTTTTTAAATTATCTTTTCACCACTATATCGCATGAGACTTGTAGTTTTCAAAAATGTATTCATTTTTGATGAGACGCTGAATAAAAGAAGTTTAATCGCCGGCAAACGAAAACCTGCGATTTCCTGTAAATCCCGGACTCGGCCCGTATAGTTAAAAGTATACAAATAAAGTACCCAGGGAGTAAACTCATTTCCCGAACGATTTTTTAAATTATTATTTCACCACTAAAGCCCATGAGACTTCTAGTTTTTAAAAATGTTTTCATTTTTGATAAGACGCTGAATAAAAGAAGTTTAATCGCCGGCAAACGAAAACCTGAGATTTCCTGTAAATCCCAGACTCGGTCCGTATAGTCAAAAGTATACAAACAAAGTACCCAGGAAGTAAATTCATTTCCCGAACGATTTTTTAAATTATTATTTCACCACTAAAGCCCATGAGAGTTGTAGTTTTTAAAAGTGTTTTCATTTTTGATGAGACGCTGAATAAATGGAGTTTAATCGCCGGCAAACGAAAACCCGCCATTTCCCGTAAACCCCGGACTCGGCCCGTATAGTCAAAAGTATACAAAGAAAGTACCCAGGGAGTAAACTCATTTCCCGAACGATTTTTTAAATTATTTTTTCACTACTAAAACGCATGAGACTTGTAGTTTTCAAAAATGTTTTCATTTTTGATGAGACGCTGAATAAAAGAAGTTTAATCGCCGGCAAACGAAAACCTGCGATTTCCCGTAAATCCCGGACTCGGCCTGTAAAGTCAAAAGTATACAAAAAAAGTACCCATGGAGTAAACTCATTTCCCGAACGATTTTTTAAGTAATTATTTCACCACTAAAGCCCATGAGACTTGTAGTTTTTAAAAGTGTTTTCATTTTTGATGAGACGCTGAATAAATGGAGTTTAATCGCCGGCAAACGAAAACCCGCCATTTCCCGTAAACCCCGGACTCGGCCCGTATAGTCAAAAGTATACAAAGAAAGTACCCAGGGAGTAAACTCATTTCCCGAACGATTTTTTAAATTATTTTTTCACTACTAAAACGCATGAGACTTGTAGTTTTCAAAAATGTTTTCATTTTTGATGAGACGCTGAATAAAAGAAGTTTAATCGCCGGCAAACGAAAACCTGCGAATTCCTGTAAATCCCGGACTCGGCCCGTATAGTTAAAAGTATACAAATAAAGTACCCAGGGAGTAAACTCATTTCCCGAACGATTTTTTAAATTATTATTTCACCACTAAAGCCCATGAGACTTGTAGTTTTTAAAAATGTTTTCATTTTTGATGAGACGCTGAATAAAAGAAGTTTAATCGCCGGCAAACGAAAACCTGAGATTTCCTGTAAATCCCAGACTCGGTCCGTATAGTCAAAAGTATACAAACAAAGTACCCAGGGAGTAAACTCATTTCCCGAACGATTTTTTAAATTATTATTTCACCACTAAAGCCCATGAGACTTGTTGTTTTTAAAAGTGTTTTCATTTTTGATGAGACGCTGAATAAATGGAGTTTAATCGCCGGCAAACGAAAACCCGCCATTTCCCGTAAACCTCGGACTCGGCCCGTATAGTCAAAAGTATACAAAGAAAGTACCCAGGGAGTAAACTCATTTCCTGAACGATTTTTTAAATTATTTTTTCACTACTAAAACGCATGAGACTTGTAGTTTTCAAAAATGTTTTCATTTTTGATGAGACGCTGAATAAAAGAAGTTTAATCGCCGGCAAACGAAAACCTGCGAATTCCTGTAAATCCCGGACTCGGCCCGTATAGTTAAAAGTATACAAATAAAGTACCCAGGGAGTAAACTCATTTCCCGAACGATTTTTTAAATTATTATTTCACCACTAAAGCCCATGAGACTTGTAGTTTTTAAAAATGTTTTCATTTTTGATGAGACGCTGAATAAAAGAAGTTTAATCGCCGGCAAACGAAAACCTGAGATTTCCTGTAAATCCCAGACTCGGTCCGTATAGTCAAAAGTATACAAACAAAGTACCCAGGGAGTAAACTCATTTCCCGAACGATTTTTTAAATTATTATTTCACCACTAAAGCCCATGAGACTGGTAGTTTTTAAAAGTGTTTTCATTTTTGATGAGACGCTGAATAAATGGACTTTAATCGCCGGCAAACGAAAACCCGCCATTTCCCGTAAACCCCGGACTCGGCCCGTATAGTCCAAAGTATACAAAGAAAGTACCCAGGGAGTGAACTCATTTCCCGAACGATTTTTTAAGTTACTTTTTCACCACTAAAACGCATGAGACTTGTAGTTTTTAAAAATGTTTTCATTTTTGATGAGACGCTGAATAAAAGAAGTTTAATCACCGGTAAACGAAAACCTGCGATTTCCCGTAAATCCCGGACTCGGCCTGTAAAGTCAAA
Source organism: Hydractinia symbiolongicarpus (assembly GCF_029227915.1). Classification (NCBI taxonomy): domain Eukaryota; kingdom Metazoa; phylum Cnidaria; class Hydrozoa; order Anthoathecata; family Hydractiniidae; genus Hydractinia; species Hydractinia symbiolongicarpus. Next base: position 483,874 of record NC_079875.1, on the reverse strand, counting down.
AGTATACAAAAAAGTACCCATGGAGTAAACTCATTTCCCGAACGATTTTTTAAGTTATTATTTCACCACTAAAGCCCATGAGACTTGTAGTTTCTAAAGATGTTTTCATTTTTGATGAGACGCTGAATAAAAGAAGTTTAATCGCCGGCAAACGAAAACCCGCGACTTCCCGTAACTCCCGGACTCGGCCCGTATAGTCAAAAGTATAAAAAGAAAGTACCCAGGGAGTAAACTCATTTCCCGAACGATTTTTCAAATTATTTCTGCACCACTGGAACGAATGAGACTTGTAGTTTTCCAAAATGTTTTCATTTTTAATGAGACGCTTAATGAAAGAGGTTTAATCGCCGGCAAACGAAAACCCGCGATTTCCCGTAAATCCCGGGCTTGTCCCGTATAGTCGAATGTATACAAAGAAAGTACCCTGTAAGTAAACTCATTTCCAGAAAGATTTTTTAAATTATCTTTTCACCACTAAATCGCATGAGACTTGTAGTTTTCAAAAATGTTTTTATTTTTGATGAGACGCTGAATAAAGAAGTTTAATCGCCGGCAAACGAAAACCTGCGATTTCCCGTAAATCCCAGACTCGGCCCGTATAGTCAAAAGTATACAAAGAAAGTATCCAGGGAGTAAACGCATTTGCCGAGCGATTTTTTAAATTATTATTTCACCACTAAAGCCCATGAGACTTGTAGTTTTTAAAAATGTTTTCATTTTTGATGAGACGCTGAATAAAAGAAGTTTAATCGCCGGCAAACGAAAACCCGCCATTTCCCGTAAACCCCGGACTCGGCCCGTATAGTCAAAAGCATACAAAGAAAGTACCCAGGGAGTAAACTCATTTCCCGAACGATTTTTTAAATTACTTTTTCACCACTAAAACGCATGAGACTTGTAGTTTTCAAAAATGTTTTTATTTTTGATGAGACGCTGAATAAAAGAAGTTTAATCGCCGGCAAACGAAAACCGGCGATTTCCCGTAAATCCCGGACTCGGCCTGTAAAGTCAAAAGTATACAAAAAAAAGTAACCAGGGAGTAAACTCATTTCCCGAACGATTTTTCAAATTATTTCTGCACCATTAGAAGGAATAAGACTTTTAGTTTTCCAAAATGTTTTCACTTTTAATGAGACGCTTAATGAAAGAGGTTTAATCGCCGGCAAACGAAAACCCGCGATTTCCCGTAAATCCCGGGCTTGTCCCGTATAGTCGAATGTATACAAAGAAAGTACCCTGTGAGTAAACTTATTTCCAGAACGATTTTTTAAATTATCTTTTCACCACTAAATCGCATGAGACTTGTAGTTTTCAAAAATGTTTTCATTTTTGATGAGACGCTGAATAAAAGAAGTTTAATCCCTAACCCAAGGAGTAAACTCATTTCCCGAACGATTTTTTAAATAATTTTTTCACCACTAAAACGCATGAGACTTGTAGTTTTTAAACTTGGTTTCATTTTTGATGAGACGCTGAATAAAAGAAGTTTAATCGCCGGCAAACGAAAACCAGCGATTTCCACTAAAACCCGGGCTTGGCCCGTGTAGTCGAATGTATACAAAGAAAGTACCCAGGGAGTAAACTCATTTCCCCAACGATTTTTTAAATTTTTTTTCACCACTAAAACGCATGAGACTTGTAGTTTTCAAAAATATTTTCATTTTTGATGAGACGCTTAATGAAAGAGGTTTAATCGCCGGCAAACGAAAACCCGCGATTTCCCGCAAATCCCGGGCTTGGCCCGCATAGTCGAATGTATACAAAGAAAGTACCCTGTGAGTAAACTCATTTCCAGAACGATTTTTTAAATTATTTTTTCACCACTAAAACGCATAAGACTTGTAGTTTTCAAAAATGTTTTCATTTTTGATGAGACGCTGAATAAAAGATGTTTAATCGCCGGCAAACGAAAACCCGCGATTTCCCGTAAATCCCGGGCTTGGCCCGGATAGTCAAAAGTATACAAAGAAAGTACCCAAGGAGTAAACTCATTTCTCGAACGATTTTTTAAGTTATTTTTTCACCACTAAAACGCATGAGACTTGTAGTTTTCAAACTTGGTTTCATTTTTGATGAGACGCTGAATAAAAGAATTTTAATGGCCGGCAAACGAAAACCCGCCATTTCCCGTAAACCCCGGACTCGGCCCGTCTAGTCAAAAGTATACAAAGAAAGTACCCAGGGAGTAAACTCATTTCCCGAACGATTTTTTAAATTACTTTTACACCACTAAAACGCATGAGACTTGTAGTTTTCAAAAATGTTTTCATTTTTGATGAGACGCTGAATAAAAGAAGTTTAATCGCCGGCAAACGAAAACCTGCGATTTCCCGTAAATCCCGGACTCGGCCTGCAAAGTCAAAAGTATACAAAAAAAGTACCAAGGGAGTAAACTCAATTCCCGAACGATTTTTTAAATTATTATTTCACCACTAAAGCCCATGAGACTTTTAGTTTTTAAAAATGCTTTCATTTTTGATGAGACGCTGAATAAAAGAAGTTTAATCGCCGGCAAACGAAAACCCGTGACTTCCCGTAACTCCCGGACTCGGCCCGTCTAGTCAAAAGTATACAAAGAAAGTACCCAGGGAGTAAACTCATTTCCCGAACGATTTTTCAAATTATTTCTGCACCACTAGAACGAATGAGACTTGTAGTTTTCAAAAATGTTTTCATTTTTAATGAGACGCCTAATGAAAGAGGTTTAATTGCCTGCAAACGAAAACCCGCGATTTCCCGTAAATCCCGGGCTTGTCCCGTATAGTCGAATGCATACAAAGAAAGTACCCTGTGGGTAAACTCATTTCCAGAACGATTTTTTAAATTATCTTTTCACCACTAAATCGCATGAGACTTGTAGTTTTCACAAATGTTTTCATTTTTGTTGAGACGCTGAATAAAAGAAGTTTAATCGCCGGCAAACGAAAACCTGCGATTTCCCGTAAATTCCGGGCTTGTCCCGTATAGTCAAATGTATACAAAGAAAGTACCCAGGGAGTAAACTCATTTCCCGAACGATTTTTTAAATTATCTTTTCACCACTAAATCGCATGAGACTTGTAGTTTTCACAAATGTTTTCATTTTTGTTGAGACGCTGAATAAAAGAAGTTTAATCGCCGGCAAACGAAAACCTGCGATTTCCCGTAAATTCCGGGCTTGTCCCGTATAGTCAAATGTATACAAAGAAAGTACCCAGGGAGTAAACTCATTTCCCGAACGATTTTTTAAATTATTATTTCACCGCTAAAGCCCATGAGACTTGTAGTTTTTAAAAATGTTTTCATTTTTGATGAGACTCTGAATAAAAAAAGTTTAATCGCCGGCAAACGAAATCCCGCCATTTCACGTAAACCCTGGACTCGGCCCGTATAGTCAAAAGTATACAAAGAAAGTACCCAGGGAGTAAACTCATTTCCCGAACGATTTTTTAAATTACTTTTTCACCACTAAAACGCATGAGACTTGTAGTTTTCAAAAATGTTTTCATTTTTGATGAGACGCTGAATAAAAGAAGTTTATTCGCCGGCAAACGAAAACCTGCGATTTCCTGTAAATCCCGGACTCGGCCTGTAAAGACAAAAGTATACAAAAAAGTACCCAGGGAGTAAACTCATATCCCGAACGATTTTTTAAATTATAATTTCACCACTAAAGCCCATGAGACTTGTAGTTTTAAAAAATATTTTCATTTTTGATGAGACGCTGAATAAAAGAAGTTTAATCGCCGGCAAATGAAAACCCGCGACTTCCCGTAACTCCCGGACCCGGCCCGTATAGTCAAAAGTATAAAAAGAAAGTACCCAGGAAGTAAACTCATTTCCCGAACGATTTTTCAAATTATTTCTGCACCACTAGAACGAATGAGACTTGCAGTTTTCAAAAATGTTTTTATTTTTAATGAGACGCTTAATGAAAGAGGTTTAATCGCCGGCAAACGAAAACCCGCGATTTCCCGTAAATCCCGAGCTTGTCCCGTATAGTCGAATGTATACAAAGAAAGTACCCTGTGAGTAAACTCATTTCCAGAACGATTTTTTAAATTATCTTTTCACCACTAAATCGCATGAGACTTGTAGTTTTCAAAAATGTATTCATTTTTGATGAGACGCTGAATAAAAGAAGTTTAATCGCCGGCAAACGAAAACCTGAGATTTCCCGTAAATCCCAGACTCGGCCCGTATAGTCAAAAGTATACAAAGAAAGTACCCAGGGAGTAAACTCATTTCCCGAACGATTTTTTAAATTATTATTTCACCACTAAAGCCCATGAGACTTGTAGTTTTCAAAAATGTTTTCATTTTTATTGAGACGCTTAATGAAAGAGGCTTAATCGCCGGCAAACGAAAACCCGCGATTTCCCGTAAATCCCGGGCTTGTCCCGTATAGTCGAATGTATACAAAGAAAGTACCCTGTGAGTAAACTCATTTCCAGAACGATTTTTTAAATTATCTTTTCACCACTAAATCGCATGAGACTTGTAGTTTTCAAAAATGTATTCATTTTTGATGAGACGCTGAATAAAAAAAGTTTAATCGCCGGCAAACGAAAACCTTAGATTTCCCGTAAATCCCAGACACGGCCCGTATAGTCAAAAGTATACAAAAAAAGTACCCAGGGAGTAAACTCATTTCCCGAACGATTTTTTAAATTATTATTTCACCACTTAAGCCCATGAGACTTGTAGTTTTTAAAAATGTTTTCATTTTTGATGAGACGCTGAATAAAAGAAGTTTAATCGCCGGCAAACGAAAACCCGCGACTTCCCGTAACTCCTGGACCCGGCCCGTATAGTCAAAAGTATACAAAGAAAGTACCCAGGGAGTAAACTCATTTCCCGAACGATTTTTCAAATTATTTCTGCACCACTAGAACGAATGAGACTTGCAGTTTTCAAAAATGTTCTCATTTTTAATGAGACGCTTAATGAAAGAGGTTTAATCGCCGGCAAACGAAAACCCGCGATTTCCCGTAAATCCCGTGCTTGTCCCGTATAGTCGAATGTATACAAAGAAAGTACCCTGAGAGTAAACTCATTTTCAGAACGATTTTTTAAATTATCTTTTCACCACTAAATCGCATGAGACTTGTAGTTTTCAAAAATGTATTCATTTTTGATGAGACGCTGAATAAAAGAAGTTTAATCGCCGGCAAACGAAAACCTGAGATTTCCCGTAAATCCCAGACTCGGCCCGTATAGTCAAAAGTATACAAAGAAAGTACCCAGGGAGTAAACTCATTTCCCGAACGATTTTTTAAATTATTATTTTACCACTAAAGCCCATGAGACTTGTAGTTTACAAAAATGTTTTCATTTTTATTGAGACGCCTAATGAAAGAGGCATAATAGCCGGCAAACGAAAACCTGCGATTTCCCTTAAATCCCGGGCTTGTCCCGTATAGTCGAATGTATTCAAAGAAAGTACCCTGTGAGTAAACTCATTTCCAGAACGATTTTTTAAATTATCTTTTCACCACTAAATCGCATGAGACTTGTAGTTTTCAAAAATGTATTCATTTTTGATGAGACGCTGAATAAAAGAAGTTTAATCGCCGGCAAACGAAAACCCGAGATTTCCCGTAAATCCCAGACTCGGCCCGTATAGTCCAAAGTATACAAAGAAAGTACCCAGGGAGTAAACTCATTTCCCGAAAGATTTTTTAAACTATTATTTCACCACTAAAGCCCATGAGACTTGTAGTTTTCAAAACTGTTTTCATTTTTGTTGGGACGTTTAATGAAAGAGGTATAATCGCCGGCAAACGAAAACCCGCGATTTCCCGTAAATCCCAGGCTTGTCCCGTATAGTCGAATGTAAACAAAGAAAGTACCCTGTGAGTAAACTCATTTCCAGAACGATTTTTTAATTTATCTTTTCACCACTAAATCGCATGAGACTTGTAGTTTTCAAAAATGTATTCATTTTTGATGAGACGCTGAATAAAAGAAGTTTAATCGCCGGCAAACGAAAACCTGAGATTTCCCGTAAATCCCAGGCTTGTCCCGTATAGTCGAATGTAAACAAAGAAAGTACCCTGTGAGTAAACTCATTTCCAGAACGATTTTTTAAATTATCTTTTCACCACTAAATCGCATGAGACTTGTAGTTTTCAAAAATGTATTCATTTTTGATGAGACGCTGAATAAAAGAAGTTTAATTGCCGGCAAACGAAAACCTGAGATTTCCCGTAAATCCCAGACTCGGCCCGTATAGTCAAAAGTATACAAAGAAAGTACCCAGGGAGTAAACTCATTTCCCGAACGATTTTTTAAATTATTATTTCACCACTAAAGCCCATGAGACTTGTAGCTTTCAAAAATGTTTTCATTTTTATTGAGACGCTTAATGAAAGAGGCTTAATGGCCGGCAAACGAAAACCCGCGATTTTCCGTAAATCCCGGGCTTGTCCCGTATAGTCGAATGTATACAAAGAAAGTACCCTGTGAGTAAACTCATTTCCAGAACGATTTTTTAAATTATCTTTTCACCACTAAATCGCATGAGACTTGTAGTTTTTAAAAATGTATTCATTTTTGATGAGACGCTGAATAAAAGAAGTTTAATCGCCGGCAAACGAAAACCCGAGATTTCTCGTAAATCCCAGACTCGGCCCGTATAGTCCAAAGTATACAAAGAAAGTACCAAGGGAGTAAACTCATTTCCCGAACGATTTTTTAAACTATTATTTCACCACTAAAGCCCATGAGACTTGTAGTTTTCAAAACTGTTTTCATTTTTATTGGGACGTTTAATGAAAGAGGTATATTCGCCGGCAAACGAAAACCCGAGATTTCTCGTAAATCCCAGACTCGGCCCGTATAGTCCAAAGTATACAAAGAAAGTACCCAGGGAGTAAACTCATTTCCCGAACGATTTTTTAAACTATTATTTCACCACTAAAGCCCATGAGACTTGCAGTTTTCAAAACTGTTTTCATTTTTATTGGGACGTTTAATGAAAGAGGTATATTCGCCGGCAAACGAAAACCCGCGATTTCCCGTAAATCCCAGGCTTGTCCCGTATAGTCGAAAGTATACAAAGAAAGTACCCAGGGAGTAAACTCATTTCCCGAACGATTTTTCAAATTATTTCTGCACCACTAGAACGAATGAGACTTGTAGTTTTCAAAAATGTTTTCAATTTTAATGAGACGCTTAATGAAAGAGGTTTAATTGCCGGCAAACGAAAACCCGCGATTTCCCGTAAATCCCGGGCTTGTCCCGTATAGTCAAATGTATACAAAGAAAGTACCCTGTGAGTAAACTCATTTCCAGAACGATTTTTTAAATTATCTTTCACCACTAAATCGCATGAGACTTGTAGTTTTCAAAAATGTTTTCATTTTTGATGAGACGCTGAATAAAAGAAGTTTAATCGCCGGCAAACGAAAACCTGCGATTTCCTGTAAATTCCAGACTCGGCCCGTATAGTCAAAAGTATATACTTTCTTTGTATACTTTTGACTATACGGGCCGAGTCCGGGGTTTACGGGAAATGGCGGGTTTTCGTTTGCCGGCGATTAAACTTCTTTTATTCAGCGTCTCATCAAACATGAAAACATTTTTAAAAACTACAAGTCTCATGGGCTTTAGTGGTGAAATAATAATTTAAAAAATCGTTCTGGAAATGAGTTTACTCACAGGGTACTTTCTCTGTATACATTCGACTATACGGGACAAGGCCGGGATTTACGGGAAATCGCGGGTTTTCGTTTGCCGGCGATTAAGCCTCTTTCATTAAGCGTCTCAATAAAAATGAAAACATTTTTGAAAGCTACAAGTCTCATGGGCTTTAGTGGTGAAATAATAATTTAAAAAATCGTTCGGGAAATGAGTTTACTCCCTGGGTACTTTCTTTGTATACTTTTGACTATACGGGCCGAGTCTGGGATTTAAGGGAAATCTCAGGTTTTCGTTTGCCGGCGATTAAACTTCTTTTATTCAGCGTCTCATCAAAAATGAATACATTTTTGAAAACTACAAGTCTCATGCGATTTAGTGGTGAAAAGATAATTTAAAAAATCGTTCTGGAAATGAGTTTACTCACAGGGTACTTTCTTTGTTTACATTCGACTATACGGGACAAGCCTGGGATTTACGGGAAATCTCAGGTTTTCGTTTGCCGGCGATTAAACTTTTTTTATTCAGCGTCTCATCAAAAATTAAAACATTTTTGAAAACAACAAGTCTCATGCGTTTTAGTGGTGAAAAAGTAATTTAAAAAATCGTTCGGGAAATGAGTTTTCTCCCTGGGTACTTTCTTTGTATACTTTTGACTATACGGGCCGAGTCCGGGGTTTACGGGAAATGGCGGGTTTTCGTTTGCCGGCGATTAAACTTCTTTTATTCAGCGTCTCATCAAACATGAAAACCTTTTTAAAAACTACAAGTCTCATGGGCTTTAGTGGTGAAATAATAATTTAAAAAATCGTTCGGCAAATGAGTTTACTCACAGGGTACTTTCTTTGTATACATTCGACTATACTATACTAAATTACTTTTTCACCACTAAAACGCATGAGACTTGTTGTTTTCAAAAATGTTTTAATTTTTGATGAGACGCTGAATAAAAGAAGTTTAATCGCCGGCAAACGAAAACCTGCGATTTCCCGTAAACCCCGGCTCGGCCCGTATTGTCAAAAGTATACAAAGAAAGTACCCAGGGAGTGAACTCATTTCCCGAACGATTTTTTAAATTACTTTTTCACCACTAAAACGCATGAGACTTGTAGTTTTCAAAAATGTTTTCATTTTTATTGAGACGCTTAATGAAAGAGGCTTAATCGCCGGCAAACGAAAACCCGCGATTTCCCGTAAATCCCGGGCTTGTCCCGTATAGTCGAATGTATACAAAGAAAGTACCCTGTGAGTAAACTCCTTTCCAGAACGATTTTTTAAATTATTTTTTCACCACTAAATCGCATGAGACTTGTAGTTTTCAAAAATGTATTCATTTTTGATGAGACGCTGAGTAAAAGAAGTTTAATCGCCGGCAAACGAAAACCCGAGATTTCCCGTAAATCCCAGACTCGGCCCGTATAGTCCAAAGTATACAAAGAAAGTACCCAGGGAATAAACTCATTTCCCGAACGATTTTTTAAACTATTATTTCACCGCTACAGCCCATGAGACTTGTAGTTTTCAAAACTGTTTTCATTTTTATTGGGACGTTTAATGAAAGAGGTATATTCGCCGGCAAACGAAAACCCGCGATTTCCCGTAAATCCCAGGCTTGTCCCGTATAGTCGAATGTAAACAAAGAAAGTACCCTGTGAGTAAACTCATTTCCAGAACGATTTTTTAAATTATCTTTTCACCACTAAATCGCATGAGACTTGTAGTTTTCAAAAATGTATTCATTTTTGATGAGACGCTGAATAAAAGAAGTTTAATCGCCGGCAAACGAAAACCTGAGATTTCCCGTAAATCCCAGGCTTGTCCCGTATAGTCGAATGTAAACAAAGAAAGTACCCTGTGAGTAAACTCATTTCCAGAACGATTTTTTAAATTATCTTTTCACCACTAAATTGTATGAGAGTTGTAGTTTTCAAAAATGTATTCATTTTTGATGAGACGCTGAATAAAAGAAGTTTAATCGCCGGCAAACGAAAACCTGAGATTTCCCGTAAATCCCAGACTCGGCCCGTATAGTCAAAAGTATACAAAGAAAGTACCCAGGGAGTAAACTCATTTCTCGAACGATTTTTTAAGTTATTATTTCACCACTAAAGCCCATGAGACTTGTAGTTTTCAAAAATGTTTTCATTTTTATTGAGACGCTTAATGAAAGAGGCTTAATCACCGGCAAACGATAACCCGCGATTTCCCGTAAATCCCGGGCTTGTCCCGTATAGTCGAATGTATACAAAGAAAGTACCCTGTGAGTAAACTCATTTCCAGAACGATTTTTTAAATTATCTTTTCACCACTAAATCGCATGAGACTTGTAGTTTTCAAAAATGTATTCATTTTTGATGAGACGCTGAATAAAAGAAGTTTAATCGCCGGCAAACGAAAACCTGAGATTTCCCGTAAATCCCAGGCTTGTCCCGTATAGTCAAATGTAAACAAAGAAAGTACCCTGTGAGTAAACTCATTTCCAGAACGATTTTTTAAATTATCTTTTCACCACTATATCGCATGAGACTTGTAGTTTTTAAAAATGTATTCATTTTTGATGAGACGCTGAATAAAAGAAGTTTAATCGCCGGCAAACGAAAACCCGAGATTTCCCGTAAATCCCAGACTCGGCCCGTATAGTCAAAAGTATACAAAGAAAGTACCCAGGGAGTAAACTCATTTCCCGAACGATTTTTTGAACTATTATTTCACCACTAAAGCCCATGAGACTTGTAGTTTTCAAAACTGTTTTCATTTTTATTGGGACGTTTAATGAAAGAGGTATATTCGCCGGCAAACAAAAACCCGCGAATTCCCGTAAATCCCAGGCTTGTCCCGTGTAGTCGAATGTAAACAAAGAAAGTACCCTGTGAGTAAACTCATTTCCAGAACGATTTTTTAAATTATCTTTTCACCACTAAATCGCATGAGACTTGTAGTTTTCAAAAATGTATTCATTTTTGATGAGAGGCTGAATAAAAGAAGTTTAATCGCCGGCAAACGAAAACCCGAGATTTCCCGTAAATCCCAGACTCGGCCCGTATAGTCCAAAGTATACAAAGAAAGTACCCAGGGAGTAAACTCATTTCCCGAAAGATTTTTTAAACTATTATTTCACCACTAAAGCCCATGAGACTTGTAGTTTTTAAAAATGTTTACATTTTTATTGGGACGTTTAATGAAAGAGGTATAATCGCCGGCAAACGAAAACCTGAGATTTCCCGTAAATCCCAGACTCGGCCCGTATAGTCAAAAGTATACAAAGAAAGTACCCAGGGAGTAAACTCATTTCCCGAACGATTTTTTAAATTATTATTTCACCACTAAAGCCCATGAGACTTGTAGCTTTCAAAAATGTTTTCATTTTTATTGAGACGCTTAATGAAAGAGGCTTAATCGCCGGCAAACGAAAACCCGCGATTTCCCGTAAATCCCAGGCTTGTCCCGTATAGTCGAATGTATACAAAGAAAGTACCCTGTGAGTAAACTCATTTCCAGAACGATTTTTTAAATTATCTTTTCACCACTAAATCGCATGAGACTTGTAGTTTTTAAAAATGTATTCATTTTTGATGAGACGCTGAATAAAAGAAGTTTAATCGCCGGCAAACGAAAACCCGAGATTTCTCGTAAATCCCAGACTCGGCCCGTATAGTCCAAAGTATACAAAGAAAGTACCCAGGGAGTAAACTCATTTCCCGAACGATTTTTTAAACTATTATTTCACCACTAAAGCCCATGAGACTTGTAGTTTTCAAAAATGTTTTCATTTTTAATGAGACGCTTAATGAAAGAGGTTTAATTGCCGGCAAACGAAAACCTGCGATTTCCCGTAAATCCCGGGCTTGTCCCGTATAGTCAAATGTATACAAAGAAAGTACCCTGTGAGTAAACTCATTTCCAGAACGATTTTTTAAATTATCTTTCACCACTAAATCGCATGAGACTTGTAGTTTTCAAAAATGTTTTCATTTTTGATGAGACGCTGAATAAAAGAAGTTTAATCGCCGGCAAACGAAAACCTGCGATTTCCTGTAAATTCCAGACTCGGCCCGTATAGTCAAAAGTATACAAAGAAAGTACCCAGGGAGTAAACTCATTTGCCGAACGATTTTTTAAATTATTATTTCACCACTAAAGCCCATGAGACTTGTAGTTTTTAAAAATGTTTTCATGTTTGATGAGACGCTGAATAAAAGAAGTTTAATCGCCGGCAAACGAAAACCCGCCATTTCCCGTAAACCCCGGACTCGGCCCGTATAGTCAAAAGTATACAAAGAAAGTACCCAGGGAGAAAACTCATTTCCCGAACGATTTTTTAAATTACTTTTTCACCACTAAAACGCATGAGACTTGTTGTTTTCAAAAATGTTTTAATTTTTGATGAGACGCTGAATAAAAGAAGTTTAATCGCCGGCAAACAAAAACCTGCGATTTCCCGTAAACCCCGGCTCGGCCCGTATTGTCAAAAGTATACAAAGAAAGTACCCAGGGAGTAAACTCATTTCCCGAACGATTTTTTAAATTACTTTTTCACCACTAAAACGCATGAGACTTGTAGTTTTCAAAAATGTTTTCATTTTTATTGAGACGCTTAATGAAAGAGGCTTAATCGCCGGCAAACGAAAACCCGCGATTTCCCGTAAATCCCGGGCTTGTCCCGTATAGTCGAATGTATACAAAGAAAGTACCCTGTGAGTAATCTCATTTCCAGAACGATTTTTTAAATTATCTTTTCACCACTAAATCGCATGAGACTTGTAGTTTTCAAAAATGTATTCATTTTTGATGAGACGCTGAATAAAAGAAGTTTAATCGCCGGCAAACGAAAACCTGAGATTTCCCGTAAATCCCAGGCTTGTCCCGTATAGTCGAATGTAAACAAAGAAAGTACCCTGTGAGTAAACTCATTTCCAGAACGATTTTTTAAATTATCTTTTCACCACTAAATCGCATGAGACTTGTAGTTTTCAAAAATGTATTCATTTTTGATGAGACGCTGAATAAAAGAAGTTTAATTGCCGGCAAACGAAAACCTGAGATTTCCCGTAAATCCCAGACTCGGCCCGTATAGTCAAAAGTATACAAAGAAAGTACCCAGGTAGTAAACTCATTTCCCGAACGATTTTTTAAATTATTATTTCACCACTAAAGCCCATGAGACTTGTAGCTTTCAAAAATGTTTTCATTTTTATTGAGACGCTTAATGAAAGAGGCTTAATGGCCGGCAAACGAAAACCCGCAATTTTCCGTAAATCCCGGGCTTGTCCCGTATAGTCGAATGTATACAAAGAAAGTACCCTGTGAGTAAACTCATTTCCAGAACGATTTTTTAAATTATCTTTTCACCACTAAATCGCATGAGACTTGTAGTTTTTAAAAATGTATTCATTTTTGATGAGACGCTGAATAAAAGAAGTTTAATCGCCGGCAAACGAAAACCCGAGATTTCTCGTAAATCCCAGACTCGGCCCGTATAGTCAAAAGTATATACTTTCTTTGTATACTTTTGACTATACGGGCCGAGTCCGGGGTTTACGGGAAATGGCGGGTTTTCGTTTGCCGGCGATTAAACTTCTTTTATTCAGCGTCTCATCAAACATGAAAACATTTTTAAAAACTACAAGTCTCATGGGCTTTAGTGGTGAAATAATAATTTAAAAAATCGTTCTGGAAATGAGTTTACTCACAGGGTACTTTCTCTGTATACATTCGACTATACGGGACAAGGCCGGGATTTACGGGAAATCGCGGGTTTTCGTTTGCCGGCGATTAAGCCTCTTTCATTAAGCGTCTCAATAAAAATGAAAACATTTTTGAAAGCTACAAGTCTCATGGGCTTTAGTGGTGAAATAATAATTTAAAAAATCGTTCGGGAAATGAGTTTACTCCCTGGGTACTTTCTTTGTATACTTTTGACTATACGGGCCGAGTCTGGGATTTACGGGAAATCTCAGGTTTTCGTTTGCCGGCGATTAAACTTCTTTTATTCAGCGTCTCATCAAAAATGAATACATTTTTGAAAACTACAAGTCTCATGCGATTTAGTGGTGAAAAGATAATTTAAAAAATCGTTCTGGAAATGAGTTTACTCACAGGGTACTTTCTTTGTTTACATTCGACTATACGGGACAAGCCTGGGATTTACGGGAAATCTCAGGTTTTCGTTTGCCGGCGATTAAACTTCTTTTATTCAGCGTCTCATCAAAAATTAAAACATTTTTGAAAACAACAAGTCTCATGCGTTTTAGTGGTGAAAAAGTAATTTAAAAAATCGTTCGGGAAATGAGTTTTCTCCCTGGGTACTTTCTTTGTATACTTTTGACTATACGGGCCGAGTCCGGGGTTTACGGGAAATGGCGGGTTTTCGTTTGCCGGCGATTAAACTTCTTTTATTCAGCGTCTCATCAAACATGAAAACCTTTTTAAAAACTACAAGTCTCATGGGCTTTAGTGGTGAAATAATAATTTAAAAAATCGTTCGGCAAATGAGTTTACTCACAGGGTACTTTCTTTGTATACATTCGACTATACTATACTAAATTACTTTTTCACCACTAAAACGCATGAGACTTGTTGTTTTCAAAAATGTTTTAATTTTTGATGAGACGCTGAATAAAAGAAGTTTAATCGCCGGCAAACGAAAACCTGCGATTTCCCGTAAACCCCGGCTCGGCCCGTATTGTCAAAAGTATACAAAGAAAGTACCCAGGGAGTAAACTCATTTCCCGAACGATTTTTTAAATTACTTTTTCACCACTAAAACGCATGAGACTTGTAGTTTTCAAAAATGTTTTCATTTTTATTGAGACGCTTAATGAAAGAGGCTTAATCGCCGGCAAACGAAAACCCGCGATTTCCCGTAAATCCCGGGCTTGTCCCGTATAGTCGAATGTATACAAAGAAAGTACCCTGTGAGTAAACTCCTTTCCAGAACGATTTTTTAAATTATTTTTTCACCACTAAATCGCATGAGACTTGTAGTTTTCAAAAATGTATTCATTTTTGATGAGACGCTGAGTAAAAGAAGTTTAATCGCCGGCAAACGAAAACCCGAGATTTCCCGTAAATCCCAGACTCGGCCCGTATAGTCCAAAGTATACAAAGAAAGTACCCAGGGAATAAACTCATTTCCCGAACGATTTTTTAAACTATTATTTCACCGCTACAGCCCATGAGACTTGTAGTTTTCAAAACTGTTTTCATTTTTATTGGGACGTTTAATGAAAGAGGTATATTCGCCGGCAAACGAAAACCCGCGATTTCCCGTAAATCCCAGGCTTGTCCCGTATAGTCGAATGTAAACAAAGAAAGTACCCTGTGAGTAAACTCATTTCCAGAACGATTTTTTAAATTATCTTTTCACCACTAAATCGCATGAGACTTGTAGTTTTCAAAAATGTATTCATTTTTGATGAGACGCTGAATAAAAGAAGTTTAATCGCCGGCAAACGAAAACCTGAGATTTCCCGTAAATCCCAGGCTTGTCCCGTATAGTCGAATGTAAACAAAGAAAGTACCCTGTGAGTAAACTCATTTCCAGAACGATTTTTTAAATTATCTTTTCACCACTAAATTGTATGAGACTTGTAGTTTTCAAAAATGTATTCATTTTTGATGAGACGCTGAATAAAAGAAGTTTAATCGCCGGCAAACAAAAACCTGAGATTTCCCGTAAATCCCAGACTCGGCCCGTATAGTCAAAAGTATACAAAGAAAGTACCCAGGGAGTAAACTCATTTCTCGAACGATTTTTTAAATTATTATTTCACCACTAAAGCCCATGAGACTTGTAGTTTTCAAAAATGTTTTCATTTTTATTGAGACGCTTAATGAAAGAGGCTTAATCGCCGGCAAACGATAACCCGCGATTTCCCGTAAATCCCGGGCTTGTCCCGTATAGTCGAATGTATACAAAGAAAGTACCCTGTGAGTAAACTCATTTCCAGAACGATTTTTTAAATTATCTTTTCACCACTAAATCGCATGAGACTTGTAGTTTTCAAAAATGTATTCATTTTTGATGAGACGCTGAATAAAAGAAGTTTAATCGCCGGCATCGAAAACCCGAGATTTCCCGTAAATCCCAGACTCGGCCGGTATAGTCCAAAGTACACAAAGAAAGTACCCAGGGAGTAAACTCATTTCCCGAACGATTTTTTAAACTATTATTTCACCACTAAAGCCCATGAGACTTGTAGTTTTCAAAACTGTTTTCATTTTTATTGGGACGTTTAATGAAAGAGGTATATTCGCCGGTAAACGAAAACCCGCGATTTCCCGTAAATCCCAGGCTTGTCCCGTATAGTCGAATGTAAACAAAGAAAGTACCCTGTGAGTAAACTCATTTCCAGAACGATTTTTTAAATTATCTTTTCACCACTAAATCGCATGAGACTTGTAGTTTTCAAAAATGTATTCATTTTTGATGAGACGCTGAATAAAAGAAGTTTAATCGCCGGCAAACGAAAACCTGAGATTTCCCGTAAATCCCAGGCTTGTCCCGTATAGTCAAATGTAAACAAAGAAAGTACCCTGTGAGTAAACTCATTTCCAGAACGATTTTTTAAATTATCTTTTCACCACTATATCGCATGAGACTTGTAGTTTTTAAAAATGTATTCATTTTTGATGAGACGCTGAATAAAAGAAGTTTAATCGCCGGCAAACGAAAACCCGAGATTTCCCGTAAATCCCAGACTCGGCCCGTATAGTCAAAAGTATACAAAGAAAGTACCCAGGGAGTAAACTCATTTCCCGAACGATTTTTTGAACTATTATTTCACCACTAAAGCCCATGAGACTTGTAGTTTTCAAAACTGTTTTCATTTTTATTGGGACGTTTAATGAAAGAGGTATATTCGCCGGCAAACAAAAACCCGCGAATTCCCGTAAATCCCAGGCTTGTCCCGTGTAGTCGAATGTAAACAAAGAAAGTACCCTGTGAGTAAACTCATTTCCAGAACGATTTTTTAAATTATCTTTTCACCACTAAATCGCATGAGACTTGTAGTTTTCAAAAATGTATTCATTTTTGATGAGAGGCTGAATAAAAGAAGTTTAATCGCCGGCAAACGAAAACCCGAGATTTCCCGTAAATCCCAGACTCGGCCCGTATAGTCCAAAGTATACAAAGAAAGTACCCAGGGAGTAAACTCATTTCCCGAAAGATTTTTTAAACTATTATTTCACCACTAAAGCCCATGAGACTTGTAGTTTTCAAAACTGTTTTCATTTTTATTGGGACGTTTAATGAAAGAGGTATAATCGCCGGCAAACGAAAACCTGATATTTCCCGTAAATCCCAGACTCGGCCCGTATAGTCAAAAGTATACAAAGAAAGTACCCAGGGAGTAAACTCATTTCCCGAACGATTTTTTAAATTATTATTTCACCACTAAAGCCCATGAGACTTGTAGCTTTCAAAAATGTTTTCATTTTTATTGAGACGCTTAATGAAAGAGGCTTAATCGCCGGCAAACGAAAACCCGCGATTTCCCGTAAATCCCGGGCTTGTCCCGTATAGTCGAATGTATACAAAGAAAGTACCCTGTGAGTAAACTCATTTCCAGAACGATTTTTTAAATTATCTTTTCACCACTAAATCGCATGAGACTTGTAGTTTTTAAAAATGTATTCATTTTTGATGAGACGCTGAATAAAAGAAGTTTAATCGCCGGCAAACGAAAACCCGAGATTTCTCGTAAATCCCAGACTCGGCCCGTATAGTCCAAAGTATACAAAGAAAGTACCCAGGGAGTAAACTCATTTCCCGAACGATTTTTTAAACTATTATTTCACCACTAAAGCCCATGAGACTTGTAGTTTTCAAAAATGTTTTCATTTTTAATGAGACGCTTAATGAAAGAGGTTTAATTGCCGGCAAACGAAAACCTGCGATTTCCCGTAAATCCCGGGCTTGTCCCGTATAGTCAAATGTATACAAAGAAAGTACCCTGTGAGTAAACTCATTTCCAGAACGATTTTTTAAATTATCTTTCACCACTAAATCGCATGAGACTTGTAGTTTTCAAAAATGTTTTCATTTTTGATGAGACGCTGAATAAAAGAAGTTTAATCGCCGGCAAACGAAAACCTGCGATTTCCTGTAAATTCCAGACTCGGCCCGTATAGTCAAAAGTATACAAAGAAAGTACCCAGGGAGTAAACTCATTTGCCGAACGATTTTTTAAATTATTATTTCACCACTAAAGCCCATGAGACTTGTAGTTTTTAAAAATGTTTTCATGTTTGATGAGACGCTGAATAAAAGAAGTTTAATCGCCGGCAAACGAAAACCCGCCATTTCCCGTAAACCCCGGACTCGGCCCGTATAGTCAAAAGTATACAAAGAAAATACCCAGGGAGAAAACTCATTTCCCGAACGATTTTTTAAATTACTTTTTCACCACTAAAACGCATGAGACTTGTTGTTTTCAAAAATGTTTTAATTTTTGATGAGACGCTGAATAAAAGAAGTTTAATCGCCGGCAAACGAAAACCTGCGATTTCCCGTAAACCCCGGCTCGGCCCGTATTGTCAAAAGTATACAAAGAAAGTACCCAGGGAGTAAACTCATTTCCCGAACGATTTTTTAAATTACTTTTTCACCACTAAAACGCATGAGACTTGTAGTTTTCAAAAATGTTTTCATTTTTATTGAGACGCTTAATGAAAGAGGCTTAATCGCCGGCAAACGAAAACCCGCGATTTCCCGTAAATCCCGGGCTTGTCCCGTATAGTCGAATGTATACAAAGAAAGTACCCTGTGAGTAAACTCATTTCCAGAACGATTTTTTAAATTATCTTTTCACCACTAAATCGCATGAGACTTGTAGTTTTCAAAAATGTATTCATTTTTGATGAGACGCTGAATAAAAGAAGTTTAATCGCCGGCAAACGAAAACCCGAGATTTCCCGTAAATCCCAGACTGGGCCCGTATAGTCCAAAGTATACAAAGAAAGTACCCAGGGAGTAAACTCATTTCCCGAACGATTTTTTAAACTATTATTTCACCGCTAAAGCCCATGAGACTTGTAGTTTTCAAAACTGTTTTCATTTTTATTGGGACGTTTAATGAAAGAGGTATATTCGCCGGCAAACGAAAACCCGCGATTTCCCGTAAATCCCAGGCTTGTCCCGTATAGTCGAATGTAAACAAAGAAAGTACCCTGTGAGTAAACTCATTTCCAGAATGATTTTTTAAATTATCTTTTCACCACTAAATCGCATGAGACTTGTAGTTTTCAAAAATGTATTCATTTTTGATGAGACGCTGAATAAAAGAAGTTTAATCGCCGGCAAATGAAGACCTGAGATTTCCCGTAAATCCCAGGCTTGTCCCGTATAGTCGAATGTAAACAAAGAAAGTACCCTGTGAGTAAACTCATTTCCAGAACGATTTTTTAAATTATCTTTTCACCACTAAATCGCATGAGACTTGTAGTTTTCAAAAATGTATTCATTTTTGATGAGACGTTGAATAAAAGAAGTTTAATCGCCGGCAAACGAAAACCTGAGATTTCCCGTAAATCCCAGACTCGGCCCGTATAGTCAAAAGTATACAAAGAAAGTACCCAGGGAGTAAACTCATTTCCCGAACGATTTTTTAAATTATTATTTCACCACTAAAGCCCATGAGACTTGTAGTTTTCAAAAATGTTTTCATTTTTATTGAGACGCTTAATGAAAGAGGCTTAATCGCCGGCAAACGATAACCCGCGATTTCCCGTAAATCCCGGGCTTGTCCCGTATAGTCGAATGTATACAAAGAAAGTTCCCTGTGAGTAAACTCATTTCCAGAACGATTTTTTAAATTATCTTTTCACCACTAAATCGCATGAGACTTGTAGTTTTCAAAAATGTATTCATTTTTGATGAGACGCTGAATAAAAGAAGTTTAATCGCCGGCAAACGAAAACCCGAGATTTCCCGTAAATCCCAGACTCGGCCCGTATAGTCCAAAGTACACAAAGAAAGTACCCAGGGAGTAAACTCATTTTCCGAACGATTTTTTAAACTATTATTTCACCACTAAAGCCCATGAGACTTGTAGTTTTCAAAACTGTTTTCATTTTTATTGGGACGTTTAATGAAAGAGGTATATTCGCCGGTAAACGAAAACCCGCGATTTCCCGTAAATCCCAGGCTTGTCCCGTATAGTCGAATGTAAACAAAGAAAGTACCCTGTGAGTAAACTCCTTTTCAGAACGATTTTTTAAATTATCTTTTCACCACTAAATCGCATGAGACTTGTAGTTTTCAAAAATGTATTCATTTTTGCTGAGACGCTGAATAAAAGAAGTTTAATCGCCGGCAAACGAAAACCTGAGATTTCCCGTAAATCCCAGGCTTGTCCCGTATAGTCGAATGTAAACAAAGAAAGTACCCTGTAAGTAAACTCATTTCCAGAACGATTTTTTAAATTATCTTTTCACCACTATATCGCATGAGACTTGTAGTTTTTAAAAATGTATTCATTTTTGATGAGACGCTGAATAAAAGAAGTTTAATCGCCGGCAAACGAAAACCTGAGATTTCCCGTAAATCCCAGACTCGGCCCGTATAGTCAAAAGTATACAAAGAAAGTACCCAGGGAGTAAACTCATTTCCCGAACGATTTTTTAAATTATTATTTCACCACTAAAGCCCATGAGACTTGTAGTTTTCAAAAATGTTTTCATTTTTATTGAGACGCTTAGTGAAAGAGGCTTAATCGCCGGCAAACGAAAACCCGCGATTTCCCGTAAATCCCGGGCTTGTCCCGTATAGTCGAATGTATACAAAGAAAGTACCCTGTGAGTAAACTCATTTCCAGAACGATTTTTTAAATTATCTTTTCACCACTAAATCGCATGAGACTTGTAGTTTTTAAAAATGTATTCATTTTTGATGAGACGCTGAATAAAAGAAGTTTAATCGACGGCAAACGAAAACCTGCGATTTCCTGTAAATTCCAGACTCGGCCCGTATAGTCAAAATTATACAAAGAAAGTACCCAGGGAGTAAACTCATTTCCCGAACGATTTTTTGAACTATTATTTCACCACTAAAGCCCATGAGACTTGTAGTTTTCAAAACTGTTTTCATTTTTATTGGGACGTTTAATGAAAGAGGTATATTCGCCGGCAAACAAAAACCCGCGAATTCCCGTAAATCCCAGGCTTGTCCCGTATAGTCGAATGTAAACAAAGAAAGTACCCTGTGAGTAAACTCATTTCCAGAACGATTTTTTAAATTATCTTTTCACCACTAAATCGCATGAGACTTGTAGTTTTCAAAAATGTATTCATTTTTGATGAGACGCTGAATAAAAGAAGTTTAATCGCCGGCAAACGAAAACCCGAGATTTCCCGTAAATCCCAGACTCGGCCCGTATAGTCCAAAGTATACAAAGAAAGTACCCAGGGAGTAAACTCATTTCCCGAACGATTTTTTGAACTATTATTTCACCACTAAAGCCCATGAGACTTGTAGTTTTCAAAACTGTTTTCATTTTTATTGGGACGTTTAATGAAAGAGGTATATTCGCCGGCAAACAAAAACCCGCGAATTCCCGTAAATCCCAGGCTTGTCCCGTATAGTCGAATGTAAACAAAGAAAGTACCCTGTGAGTAAACTCATTTCCAGAACGATTTTTTAAATTATCTTTTCACCACTAAATCGCATGAGACTTGTAGTTTTCAAAAATGTATTCATTTTTGATGAGACGCTGAATAAAAGAAGTTTAATCGCCGGCAAACGAAAACCCGAGATTTCCCGTAAATCCCAGACTCGGCCCGTATAGTCCAAAGTATACAAAGAAAGTACCCAGGGAGTAAACTCATTTCCCGAACGATTTTTTAAACTATTATTTCACCACTAAAGCCCATGAGACTTGTAGTTTTCAAAACTGTTTTCATTTTTATTGGGACGTTTAATGAAAGAGGTATATTCGCCGGCAAACGAAAACCCGCGATTTCCCGTAAATCCCAGGCTTGTCCCGTATAGTCGAATGTAAACAAAGAAAGTACCCTGTGAGTAAACTCATTTCCAGAACGATTTTTTAAATTATCTTTTCACCACTAAATCGCACGGGACTTGTAGTTTTCAAAAATGTTTTTATTTTTGATGAGACGCTGAATAAAAGAAGTTTAATCGACGGCAAACGAAAACCTGCGATTTCCTGTAAATTCCAGACTCGGCCCGTATAGTCAAAAGTATACAAAAAAAGTACCCAGGGAGTAAACTCATTTGCCGAACGATTTTTTAAATTATTATTTCACCACTAAAGCCCATGAGACTTGTAGTTTTTAAAAATGTTTTCATGTTTGATGAGACGCTGAATAAAAGAAGTCTAATCGCCGGCAAACGAAAACCCGCCATTTCCCGTAAACCCCGGACTCGGCCCGTATAGTCAAAAGTATACAAAGAAAGTACCCAGGGAGTAAACTCATTTCCCGAACGATTTTTTAAATTACTTTTTCACCACTAAAACGCATGAGACTTGTTGTTTTCAAAAATGTTTTAATTTTTGATGAGACGCTGAATAAAAGAAGTTTAATCGCCGGCAAACGAAAACCTGCGATTGCCCGTAAATCCCGGACTCGGCCTGTAAAGTTAAAAGTATACAAAAAAAGTACCCGGGGAGTAAACTCATTTCCCAAACGATTTTTTAAATTATCTTTTCACCACTAAATCGCATGAGACTTGTAGTTTTCAAAAATGTATTCATTTTTGATGAGACGCTGAATAAAAGAAGTTTAATCGCCGGCAAACGAAAACCCGAGATTTCCCGTAAATCCCAGACTCGGCCCGTATAGTCCAAAGTATACAAAGAAAGTACCCAGGGAGTAAACTCATTTCCCGAACGATTTTTTGAACTATTATTTCACCACTAAAGCCCATGAGACTTGTAGTTTTCAAAACTGTTTTCATTTTTATTGGGACGTTTAATGAAAGAGGTATATTCGCCGGCAAACAAAAACCCGCGAATTCCCGTAAATCCCAGGCTTGTCCCGTATAGTCGAATGTAAACAAAGAAAGTACCCTGTGAGTAAACTCATTTCCAGAACGATTTTTTAAATTATCTTTTCACCACTAAATCGCATGAGACTTGTAGTTTTCAAAAATGTATTCATTTTTGATGAGACGCTGAATAAAAGAAGTTTAATCGCCGGCAAACGAAAACCCGAGATTTCCCGTAAATCCCAGACTCGGCCCGTATAGTCCAAAGTATACAAAGAAAGTACCCAGGGAGTAAACTCATTTCCCGAACGATTTTTTAAACTATTATTTCACCACTAAAGCCCATGAGACTTGTAGTTTTCAAAACTGTTTTCATTTTTATTGGGACGTTTAATGAAAGAGGTATATTCGCCGGCAAACGAAAACCCGCGATTTCCCGTAAATCCCAGGCTTGTCCCGTATAGTCGAATGTAAACAAAGAAAGTACCCTGTGAGTAAACTCATTTCCAGAACGATTTTTTAAATTATCTTTTCACCACTAAATCGCACGGGACTTGTAGTTTTCAAAAATGTTTTTATTTTTGATGAGACGCTGAATAAAAGAAGTTTAATCGACGGCAAACGAAAACCTGCGATTTCCTGTAAATTCCAGACTCGGCCCGTATAGTCAAAAGTATACAAAAAAAGTACCCAGGGAGTAAACTCATTTGCCGAACGATTTTTTAAATTATTATTTCACCACTAAAGCCCATGAGACTTGTAGTTTTTAAAAATGTTTTCATGTTTGATGAGACGCTGAATAAAAGAAGTCTAATCGCCGGCAAACGAAAACCCGCCATTTCCCGTAAACCCCGGACTCGGCCCGTATAGTCAAAAGTATACAAAGAAAGTACCCAGGGAGTAAACTCATTTCCCGAACGATTTTTTAAATTACTTTTTCACCACTAAAACGCATGAGACTTGTTGTTTTCAAAAATGTTTTAATTTTTGATGAGACGCTGAATAAAAGAAGTTTAATCGCCGGCAAACGAAAACCTGCGATTGCCCGTAAATCCCGGACTCGGCCTGTAAAGTTAAAAGTATACAAAAAAAGTACCCGGGGAGTAAACTCATTTCCCAAACGATTTTTCAAATTATTTCTGCACCACTAGAACGAATGAGACTTGTAGTTTTTAAAAATGTTTTTATTTTTGATGAGACGCTGAGTAAAAGAAGTTTAATCGCCGGCAAACGAAAACGCGTGACTTCCCGTAACTCCCGGACTCGGCCCGTCTAGTCAAAAGTATACAAAGAAAGTACCCAGGGAGTAAACTCATTTCCCGAACGATTTTTCAAATTATTTCTGCACCACTAGAACGAATGAGACTTGTAGTTTTTAAAAATGTTTTAATTTTTGATGAGACGCTGAATAAAAGAAGTTTAATCGCCGGCAAACGAAAACCTGCGATTGCCCGTAAATCCCGTACTCGGCCTGTAAAGTTAAAAGTATACAAAAAAAGTACCCGGGGAGTAAACTCATTTCCCAAACGATTTTTCAAATTATTTCTGCACCACTAGAACGAATGAGACTTGTAGTTTTTAAAAATGTTTTCATTTTTGATGAGACGCTGAATAAAAGAAGTTTAATTGCCTGCAAACGAAAACCCGCGATTTCCCGTAAATCCCGGGCTTGTCCCGTATAGTCGAATGCATACAAAGAAAGTACCCTATGAGTAAACTCATTTCCAGAACGATTTTTTAAATTATCTTTTCACCACTAAATCGCATGAGACTTGTAGTTTTCAAAAATGTTTTCATTTTTGATGAGACGCTGAATAAAAAAAGTTTATTCGCCGGCAAATTAAAACCTGCGATTTCCTGTAAATCCCGG
This sequence comes from Hydractinia symbiolongicarpus, assembly GCF_029227915.1. Classification (NCBI taxonomy): domain Eukaryota; kingdom Metazoa; phylum Cnidaria; class Hydrozoa; order Anthoathecata; family Hydractiniidae; genus Hydractinia; species Hydractinia symbiolongicarpus. Next base: position 459,437 of record NC_079875.1, on the reverse strand, counting down.
ACTTGGCCTGTAAAGACAAAAGTATACAAAAAAGTACCCAGGGAGTAAACTCATATCCCGAACGATTTTTTAAATTATAATTTCACCACTAAAGCCCATGAGACTTGTAGTTTTTAAAAATATTTTCATTTTTGATGAGACGCTGAATAAAAGAAGTTTAATCGCCGGCAAATGAAAACCCGCGACTTCACGTAACTCCCGGACTCGGCCCGTATAGTCAAAAGTATAAAAAGAAAGTACCCAGGGAGTAAACTCATTTCCCGAACGATTTTTCAAATTATTATTTCACCACTAGAACGAATGAGACTTGCAGTTTTCAAAAATGTTTTCATTTTTAATGAGACGCTTAATGAAAGAGGTTTAATCGCCGGCAAACGAAAACCCGCGATTTCCCGTAAATCCCGGGCTTGTCCCGTATAGTCGAATGTATACAAAGAAAGTACCCTGTGAGTAAACTCATTTTCAGAACGATTTTTTAAATTATCTTTTCACCACTAAATCGCATGAGACTTGTAGTTTTCAAAAATGTATTCATTTTTGATGAGACGCTGAATAAAAGAAGTTTAATCGCCGGCAAACGAAAACCTGAGATTTCCCGTAAATCCCAGACTCGGCCCGTATAGTCAAAAGTATACAAAGAAAGTACCCAGGGAGTAAACTCATTTCCCGAACGATTTTTTAAATTATTATTTCACCACTAAAGCCCATGAGACTTGTAGTTTACAAAAATGTTTTCATTTTTATTGAGACGCCTAATGAAAGAGGCATAATCGCCGGCAAACGAAAACCTGCGATTTCCCGTAAATCCCGGGCTTGTCCCGTATAGTCGAATGTATTCAAAGAAAGTACCCTGTGAGTAAACTCATTTCCAGAACGATTTTTTAAATTATCTTTTCACCACTAAATCGCATGAGACTTGTAGTTTTCAAAAATGTATTCATTTTTGATGAGACGCTGAATAAAAGAAGTTTAATCGCCGGCAAACGAAAACCCGAGATTTCCCGTAAATCCCAGACTCGGCCCGTATAGTCCAAAGTATACAAAGAAAGTACCCAGGGAGTAAACTCATTTCCCGAAAGATTTTTTAAACTATTATTTCACCACTAAAGCCCATGAGACTTGTAGTTTTCAAAACTGTTTTCATTTTTAGTGGGACGTTTAATGAAAGAGGTATAATCGCCGGCAAACGAAAACCCGAGATTTCCCGTAAATCCCAGGCTTGTCCCGTATAGTCGAATGTAAACAAAGAAAGTACCCTGTGAGTAAACTCATTTCCAGAACGATTTTTTAAATTATCTTTTCACCACTAAATCGCATGAGACTTGTAGTTTTCAAAAATGTATTCATTTTTGATGAGACGCTGAATAAAAGAAGTTTAATCGCCGGCAAACGAAAACCTGAGATTTCCCGTAAATCCCAGGCTTGTCCCGTATAGTCGAATGTATACAAAGAAAGTACCCTGTGAGTAAACTCATTTCCAGAACGATTTTTTAAATTATCTTTTCACCACTAAATCGCATGAGACTTGTAGTTTTCAAAAATGTATTCATTTTTGATGAGACGCTGAATAAAAGAAGTTTAATCGCCGGCAAACGAAAACCTGAGATTTCCCGTAAATCCCAGACTCGGCCCGTATAGTCAAAAGTATACAAAGAAAGTACCCAGGGAGTAAACTCATTTCCAGAACGATTTTTTAAATTATTATTTCACCACTAAAGCCCATGAGACTTGTAGCTTTCAAAAATGTTTTCATTTTTATTGAGACGCTTAATGAAAGAGGCTTAATCGCCGGCAAACGAAAACCCGTGATTTCCCGTAAATCCCGGGCTTGTCCCGTATAGTCGAATGTATACAAAGAAAGTACCCTGTGAGTAAACTCATTTCCAGAACGATTTTTTAAATTATCTTTTCACCACTAAATCGCATGAGACTTGTAGTTTTTAAAAATGTATTCATTTTTGATGAGACGCTGAATAAAAGAAGTTTAATCGCCGGCAAACGAAAACCCGAGATTTCTCGTAAATCCCAGACTCGGCCCGTATAGTCCAAAGTATACAAAGAAAGTACCCAGGGAGTAAACTCATTTCCCGAACGATTTTTTAAACTATTATTTCACCACTAAAGCCGATGAGACTTGTAGTTTTCAAAACTGTTTTCATTTTTATTGGGACGTTTAATGAAAGAGGTATATTCGCCGGCAAACAAAAACCCGCGATTTCCCGTAAATCCCAGGCTTGTCCCGTATAGTCGAAAGTATACAAAGAAAGTACCCAGGGAGTAAACTCATTTCCCGAACGATTTTTCAAATTATTTCTGCACCACTAGAACGAATGAGACTTGTAGTTTTCAAAAATGTTTTCATTTTTAATGAGACGCTTAATGAAAGAGGTTTAATTGCCGGCAAACGAAAACCCGCGATTTCCCGTAAATTCCGGGCTTGTCCCGTATAGTCAAATGTATACAAAGAAAGTACCCTGTGAGTAAACTCATTTCCAGAACGATTTTTTAAATTATCTTTCACCACTAAATCGCATGAGACTTGTAGTTTTCAAAAATGTTTTCATTTTTGATGAGACGCTGAATAAAAGAAGTTTAATCGCCGGCAAACGAAAACCTGCGATTTCCTGTAAATTCCAGACTCGGCCCGTATAGTCAAAAGTATACAAAGAAAGTACCCAGGGAGTAAACTCATTTGCCGAACGATTTTTTAAATTATTATTTCACCACTAAAGCCCATGAGACTTGTAGTTTTTAAAAATGTTTTCATGTTTGATGAGACGCTGAATAAAAGAAGTTTAATCGCCGGCAAACGAAAACCCGCCATTTCCCGTAAACCCCGGACTCGGCCCGTATAGTCAAAAGTATACAAAGAAAGTACCCAGGGAGTAAACTCATTTCCCGAACGATTTTTTAAATTACTTTTTCACCACTAAAACGCATGAGACTTGTTGTTTTCAAAAATGTTTTAATTTTTGATGAGACGCTGAATAAAAGAAGTTTAATCGCCGGCAAACGAAAACCTGCGATTTCCCGTAAACCCCGGCTCGGCCCGTATAGTCAAAAGTATACAAAGAAAGTACCCAGGAAGTAAACTCATTTCCCGAACGATTTTTTAAATTACTTTTTCACCACTAAAACGCATGAGACTTGTAGTTTTCAAAAATGTTTTCATTTTTATTGAGACGCTTAATGAAAGAGGCTTAATCGCCGGCAAACGAAAACCCGCGATTTCCCGTAAATCCCGGGCTTGTCCCGTATAGTCGAATGTATACAAAGAAAGTACCCTGTGAGTAAACTCATTTCCAGAACGATTTTTTAAATTATCTTTTCACCACTAAATCGCATGAGACTTGTAGTTTTCAAAAATGTATTCATTTTTGATGAGACGCTGAATAAAAGAAGTTTAATCGCCGGCAAACGAAAACCTGCGATTTCCCGTAAACCCCGGCTCGGCCCGTATAGTCAAAAGTATACAAAGAAAGTACCCAGGAAGTAAACTCATTTCCCGAACGATTTTTTAAATTACTTTTTCACCACTAAAACGCATGAGACTTGTTGTTTTCAAAAATGTTTTAATTTTTGATGAGACGCTGAATAAAAGAAGTTTAATCGCCGGCAAACGAAAACCTGCGATTTCCCGTAAACCCCGGCTCGGCCCGTATAGTCAAAAGTATACAAAGAAAGTACCCAGGAAGTAAACTCATTTCCCGAACGATTTTTTAAATTACTTTTTCACCACTAAAACGCATGAGACTTGTAGTTTTCAAAAATGTTTTCATTTTTATTGAGACGCTTAATGAAAGAGGCTTAATCGCCGGCAAACGAAAACCCGCGATTTCCCGTAAATCCCGGGCTTGTCCCGTATAGTCGAATGTATACAAAGAAAGTACCCTGTGAGTAAACTCATTTCCAGAACGATTTTTTAAATTATCTTTTCACCACTAAATCGCATGAGACTTGTAGTTTTCAAAAATGTATTCATTTTTGATGAGACGCTGAATAAAAGAAGTTTAATCGCCGGCAAACGAAAACCTGCGATTTCCCGTAAACCCCGGCTCGGCCCGTATAGTCAAAAGTATACAAAGAAAGTACCCAGGAAGTAAACTCATTTCCCGAACGATTTTTTAAATTACTTTTTCACCACTAAAACGCATGAGACTTGTTGTTTTCAAAAATGTTTTAATTTTTGATGAGACGCTGAATAAAAGAAGTTTAATCGCCGGCAAACGAAAACCTGCGATTTCCCGTAAACCCCGGCTCGGCCCGTATAGTCAAAAGTATACAAAGAAAGTACCCAGGAAGTAAACTCATTTCCCGAACGATTTTTTAAATTACTTTTTCACCACTAAAACGCATGAGACTTGTAGTTTTCAAAAATGTTTTCATTTTTATTGAGACGCTTAATGAAAGAGGCTTAATCGCCGGCAAACGAAAACCCGCGATTTCCCGTAAATCCCGGGCTTGTCCCGTATAGTCGAATGTATACAAAGAAAGTACCCTGTGAGTAAACTCATTTCCAGAACGATTTTTTAAATTATCTTTTCACCACTAAATCGCATGAGACTTGTAGTTTTCAAAAATGTATTCATTTTTGATGAGACGCTGAATAAAAGAAGTTTAATCGCCGGCAAACGAAAACCTGCGATTTCCCGTAAACCCCGGCTCGGCCCGTATAGTCAAAAGTATACAAAGAAAGTACCCAGGAAGTAAACTCATTTCCCGAACGATTTTTTAAATTACTTTTTCACCACTAAAACGCATGAGACTTGTAGTTTTCAAAAATGTTTTCATTTTTATTGAGACGCTTAATGAAAGAGGCTTAATCGCCGGCAAACGAAAACCCGCGATTTCCCGTAAATCCCGGGCTTGTCCCGTATAGTCGAATGTATACAAAGAAAGTACCCTGTGAGTAAACTCATTTCCAGAACGATTTTTTAAATTATCTTTTCACCACTAAATCGCATGAGACTTGTAGTTTTCAAAAATGTATTCATTTTTGATGAGACGCTGAATAAAAGAAGTTTAATCGCCGGCAAACGAAATGCCGCGATTTCCCGTAAATCCCAGGCTTGTCCCGTATAGTCGAATGTAAACAAAGAAAGTACCCTGTGAGTAAACTCATTTCCAGAACGATTTTTTAAATTATCTTTTCACCACTAAATCGCATGAGACTTGTAGTTTTCAAAAATGTATTCATTTTTGATGAGACACTGAATAAAAGAAGTTTAATCGCCGGCAAACGAAAACCTGAGATTTCCCGTAAATCCCAGGCTTGTCCCGTATAGTCGAATGTAAACAAAGAAAGTACCCTGTGAGTAAACTCATTTCCAGAACGATTTTTTAAATTATCTTTTCACCACTAAATCGCATGAGACTTGTAGTTTTCAAAAATGTATTCATTTTTGATGAGACGCTGAATAAAAGAAGTTTAATCGCCGGCAAACGAAAACCTGAGATTTCCCGTAAATCCCAGACTCGGCCCGTATAGTCAAAAGTATACAAAGAAAGTACCCAGGGAGTAAACTCATTTCCCGAACGATTTTTTAAATTATTATTTCACCACTAAAGCCCATGAGACTTGTAGTTTGCAAAAATGTTTTCATTTTTATTGAGACGCTTAATGAAAGAGGCTTAATAGCCGGCAAACGAAAACCCGCAATTTCCCGTAAATCCCGGGCTTGTCCCGTATAGTCGAATGTATACAAAGAAAGTAACCTGTGAGTAAACTCATTTCCAGAACGATTTTTTAAATTATCTTTTCACCACTAAATCGCATGAGACTTGTAGTTTTCAAAAATGTATTCATTTTTGATGAGACGCTGAATAAAAGAAGTTTAATCGCCGGCAAACGAAAACCTGAGATTTCCCGTAAATCCCAGACTCGGCCCGTATAGTCAAAAGTATACAAAGAAAGTACCCAGGGAGTAAACTCATTTTCCGAACGATTTTTTAAATTATTATTTCACCACTAAAGCCCATGAGACTTGTAGTTTTCAAAAATGTTTTCATTTTTATTGAGACGCTTAATGAAAGAGGCTTAATCGCCGGCAAACTAAAACCCGCGATTTCCCGTAAATCCCGGGCTTGTCCCGTATAGTCGAATGTATACAAAGAAAGTACCCTGTGAGTAAACTCATTTCCAGAACGATTTTTTAAATTATCTTTTCACCACTAAATCGCATGAGACTTGTAGTTTTCAAAAATGTATTCATTTTTGATGAGACGCTGAATAAAAGAAGTTTAATCGCCGGCAAACGAAAACCTGCGATTTCCCCTAAACCCCGGCTCGGCCCGTATAGTCAAAAGTATACAAAGAAAGTACCCAGGGAGTAAACTCATTTCCCGAACGATTTTTTAAACTATTATTTCACCACTAAAGCCCATGAGACTTGTAGTTTTCAAAACTGTTTTCATTTTTATTGGGACGTTTAATGAAAGAGGTATATTCGCCGGCAAACGAAAACCCGCGATTTCCCGTAAATCCCAGGCTTGTCCCGTATAGTCGAATGTAAACAAAGAAAGTACCCTGTGAGTAAACTCATTTCCAGAACGATTTTTTAAATTATCTTTTCACCACTAAATCGCATGAGACTTGTAGTTTTCAAAAATGTATTCATTTTTGATGAGACGCTGAATAAAAGAAGTTTAATCGCCGGCAAACGAAAACCTGAGATTTCCCGTAAATCCCAGGCTTGTCCCGTATAGTCGAATGTAAACAAAGAAAGTACCCTGTGAGTAAACTCATTTCCAGAACGATTTTTTAAATTATCTTTTCACCACTAAATCGCATGAGACTTGTAGTTTTCAAAAATGTATTCATTTTTGATGAGACGCTGAATAAAAGAAGTTTAATCGCCGGCAAACGAAAACCTGAGATTTCCCGTAAATCCCAGACTCGCCCCGTATAGTCAAAAGTATACAAAGAAAGTACCCAGGGATTAAACTCATTTCCCGAACGATTTTTTAAATTATTATTTCACCACTAAAGCCCATGAGACTTGTAGTTTTCAAAAATGTATTCATTTTTGATGAGACGCTGAATAAAAGAAGTTTAATTGCCGGCAAACGAAAACCCGAGATTTCCCGTAAATCCCAGACTCGGCCCGTATAGTCGAATGTAAACAAAGAAAGTACCCTGTGAGTAAACTCATTTCCAGAACGATTTTTTAAATTATCTTTTCACCACTAAATCGCATGAGACTTGTAGTTTTCAAAAATGTATTCATTTTTGATGAGACGCTGAATAAAAGAAGTTTAATCGCCGGCAAACGAAAACCTGAGATTTCCCGTAAATCCCAGACTCGGCCCGTATAGTCAAAAGTATACAAAGAAAGTACCCAGGGAGTAAACTCATTTCCCGAACGATTTTTTAAATTACTTTTTCACCACTAAAACGCATGAGACTTGTAGTTTTCAAAAATGTTTTCATTTTTATTGAGACGCTTAATGAAAGAGGCTTAATCGCCGGCAAACGAAAACCCGCGATTTCCCGTAAATCCCGGGCTTGTCCCGTATAGTCGAATGTATACAAAGAAAGTACCCTGTGAGTAAACTCATTTCCAGAACGATTTTTTAAATTATCTTTTCACCACTAAATCGCATGAGACTTGTAGTTTTCAAAAATGTATTCATTTTTGATGAGACGCTGAATAAAAGAAGTTTAATCGCCGGCAAACGAAAACCTGCGATTTCCCGTAAACCCCGGCTCGGCCCGTATAGTCAAAAGTATACAAAGAAAGTACCCAGGAAGTAAACTCATTTCCCGAACGATTTTTTAAATTACTTTTTCACCACTAAAACGCATGAGACTTGTAGTTTTCAAAAATGTTTTCATTTTTATTGAGACGCTTAATGAAAGAGGCTTAATCGCCGGCAAACGAAAACCCGCGATTTCCCGTAAATCCCGGGCTTGTCCCGTATAGTCGAATGTATACAAAGAAAGTACCCTGTGAGTAAACTCATTTCCAGAACGATTTTTTAAATTATCTTTTCACCACTAAATCGCATGAGACTTGTAGTTTTCAAAAATGTATTCATTTTTGATGAGACGCTGAATAAAAGAAGTTTAATCGCCGGCAAACGAAATGCCGCGATTTCCCGTAAATCCCAGGCTTGTCCCGTATAGTCGAATGTAAACAAAGAAAGTACCCTGTGAGTAAACTCATTTCCAGAACGATTTTTTAAATTATCTTTTCACCACTAAATCGCATGAGACTTGTAGTTTTCAAAAATGTATTCATTTTTGATGAGACACTGAATAAAAGAAGTTTAATCGCCGGCAAACGAAAACCTGAGATTTCCCGTAAATCCCAGGCTTGTCCCGTATAGTCGAATGTAAACAAAGAAAGTACCCTGTGAGTAAACTCATTTCCAGAACGATTTTTTAAATTATCTTTTCACCACTAAATCGCATGAGACTTGTAGTTTTCAAAAATGTATTCATTTTTGATGAGACGCTGAATAAAAGAAGTTTAATCGCCGGCAAACGAAAACCTGAGATTTCCCGTAAATCCCAGACTCGGCCCGTATAGTCAAAAGTATACAAAGAAAGTACCCAGGGAGTAAACTCATTTCCCGAACGATTTTTTAAATTATTATTTCACCACTAAAGCCCATGAGACTTGTAGTTTGCAAAAATGTTTTCATTTTTATTGAGACGCTTAATGAAAGAGGCTTAATCGCCGGCAAACGAAAACCCGCAATTTCCCGTAAATCCCGGGCTTGTCCCGTATAGTCGAATGTATACAAAGAAAGTAACCTGTGAGTAAACTCATTTCCAGAACGATTTTTTAAATTATCTTTTCACCACTAAATCGCATGAGACTTGTAGTTTTCAAAAATGTATTCATTTTTGATGAGACGCTGAATAAAAGAAGTTTAATCGCCGGCAAACGAAAACCTGAGATTTCCCGTAAATCCCAGACTCGGCCCGTATAGTCAAAAGTATACAAAGAAAGTACCCAGGGAGTAAACTCATTTTCCGAACGATTTTTTAAATTATTATTTCACCACTAAAGCCCATGAGACTTGTAGTTTTCAAAAATGTTTTCATTTTTATTGAGACGCTTAATGAAAGAGGCTTAATCGCCGGCAAACTAAAACCCGCGATTTCCCGTAAATCCCGGGCTTGTCCCGTATAGTCGAATGTATACAAAGAAAGTACCCTGTGAGTAAACTCATTTCCAGAACGATTTTTTAAATTATCTTTTCACCACTAAATCGCATGAGACTTGTAGTTTTCAAAAATGTATTCATTTTTGATGAGACGCTGAATAAAAGAAGTTTAATCGCCGGCAAACGAAAACCTGCGATTTCCCCTAAACCCCGGCTCGGCCCGTATAGTCAAAAGTATACAAAGAAAGTACCCAGGGAGTAAACTCATTTCCCGAACGATTTTTTAAACTATTATTTCACCACTAAAGCCCATGAGACTTGTAGTTTTCAAAACTGTTTTCATTTTTATTGGGACGTTTAATGAAAGAGGTATATTCGCCGGCAAACGAAAACCCGCGATTTCCCGTAAATCCCAGGCTTGTCCCGTATAGTCGAATGTAAACAAAGAAAGTACCCTGTGAGTAAACTCATTTCCAGAACGATTTTTTAAATTATCTTTTCACCACTAAATCGCATGAGACTTGTAGTTTTCAAAAATGTATTCATTTTTGATGAGACGCTGAATAAAAGAAGTTTAATCGCCGGCAAACGAAAACCTGAGATTTCCCGTAAATCCCAGGCTTGTCCCGTATAGTCGAATGTAAACAAAGAAAGTACCCTGTGAGTAAACTCATTTCCAGAACGATTTTTTAAATTATCTTTTCACCACTAAATCGCATGAGACTTGTAGTTTTCAAAAATGTATTCATTTTTGATGAGACGCTGAATAAAAGAAGTTTAATCGCCGGCAAACGAAAACCTGAGATTTCCCGTAAATCCCAGACTCGCCCCGTATAGTCAAAAGTATACAAAGAAAGTACCCAGGGATTAAACTCATTTCCCGAACGATTTTTTAAATTATTATTTCACCACTAAAGCCCATGAGACTTGTAGTTTTCAAAAATGTATTCATTTTTGATGAGACGCTGAATAAAAGAAGTTTAATTGCCGGCAAACGAAAACCCGAGATTTCCCGTAAATCCCAGACTCGGCCCGTATAGTCGAATGTAAACAAAGAAAGTACCCTGTGAGTAAACTCATTTCCAGAACGATTTTTTAAATTATCTTTTCACCACTAAATCGCATGAGACTTGTAGTTTTCAAAAATGTATTCATTTTTGATGAGACGCTGAATAAAAGAAGTTTAATCGCCGGCAAACGAAAACCTGAGATTTCCCGTAAATCCCAGACTCGGCCCGTATAGTCAAAAGTATACAAAGAAAGTACCCAGGGAGTAAACTCATTTCCCGAACGATTTTTTAAATTATTATTTCACCACTAAAGCCCATGAGACTTGTAGTTTTCAAAAATGTTTTCATTTTTATTGAGACGCTTAATGAAAGAGGCTTAATCGCCGGCAAACGAAAACCCGCGATTTCCCGTAAATCCCGGGCTTGTCCCGTATAGTCGAATGTATACAAAGAAAGTACCCTGTGAGTAAACTCATTTCCAGAACGATTTTTTAAATTATCTTTTCACCACTAAATCGCATGAGACTTGTAGTTTTCAAAAATGTATTCATTTTTGATGAGACGCTGAATAAGAGAAGTTTAATCGCCGGCAAACGAAAACCCGAGATTTCCCGTAAATCCCAGACTCGGCCCGTATAGTCAAAAGTATATAAAGAAAGTACCCAGGGAGTAAACTCATTTCCCGAACGATTTTTTGAACTATTATTTCACCACTAAAGCCCATGAGACTTGTAGTTTTCAAAACTGTTTTCATTTTTATTGGGACGTTTAATGAAAGAGGTATATTCGCCGGCAAACGAAAACCCGCGATTTCCCGTAAATCCCAGGCTTGTCCCGTATAGTCGAATGTAAACAAAGAAAGTACCCTGTGAGTAAACTCATTTCCAGAACGATTTTTTAAATTATCTTTTCACCACTAAATCGCATGAGACTTGTAGTTTTCAAAAATGTATTCATTTTTGATGAGACGCTGAATAAAAGAAGTTTAATCGCCGGCAAACAAAAACCCGAGATTTCCCGTAAATCCCAGACTCGGCCCGTATAGTCCAAAGTATACAAAGAAAGTACCCAGGGAGTAAACTCATTTCCCGAACGATTTTTTAAACTATTATTTCACCACTAAAGCCCATGAGACTTGTAGTTTTCAAAACTGTTTTCATTTTTATTGGGACGTTTAATGAAAGAGGTATATTCGCCGGCAAACGAAAACCCGCGATTTCCCGTAAATCCCAGGCTTGTCCCGTATAGTCGAATGTAAACAAAGAAAGTACCCTGTGAGTAAACTCATTTCCAGAACGATTTTTAAATTATCTTTTCACCACTAAATCGCATAAGACTTGTAGTTTTCAAAAATGTATTCATTTTTGATGAGACGCTTAATGAAAGAGGCTTAATCGCCGGCAAACGAAAACCCGCGATTTCCCGTAAATCCCGGGCTTGTCCCGTATAGTCGAATGTATACAAAGAAAGTACCCTGTGAGTAAACTCATTTCCAGAACGATTTTTTAAATTATCTTTTCACCACTAAATCGCATGAGACTTGTAGTTTTCAAAAATGTATTCATTTTTGATGAGACGCTGAATAAAAAAAGTTTAATCGCCGGCAAACGAAAACCTGAGATTTCCCGCAAATCCCAGACTCGGCCCGTATAGTCAAAAGTATACAAAAAAAGTACCCAGGGAGTAAACTCATTTCCCGAACGATTTTTTAAATTATTATTTCACCACTAAAGCCCATGAGACTTGTAGTTTTTAAAAATGTTTTCATTTTTGATGAGACGCTGAATAAAAGAAGTTTAATCGCCGGCAAACGAAAACCCGCGACTTCCCGTAACTCCCGGACCCGGCCCGTATAGTCAAAAGTATACAAAGAAAGTACCCAGGGAGTAAACTCATTTCCCGAACGATTTTTCAAATTATTTCTGCACCACTAGAACGAATGAGACTTGTAGTTTTCAAAAATGTTTTCATTTTTAATGAGACGCTTAATGAAAGAGGTTTAATTGCCGGCAAACGAAAACCCGCGATTTCCCGTAAATTCCGGCCTTGTCCCGTATAGTCAAATGTATACAAAGAAAGTACCCTGTGAGTAAACTCATTTCCAGAACGATTTTTTAAATTATCTTTCACCACTAAATCGCATGAGACTTGTAGTTTTCAAAAATGTTTTCATTTTTGATGAAACGCTGAATAAAAGAAGTTTAATCGCCGGCAAACGAAAACCTGCGATTTCCTGAAAATTCCAGACTCGGCCCGTATAGTCAAAAGTATACAAAGAAAGTACCCAGGGAGTAAACTCATTTGCCGAACGATTTTTTAAATTATTATTTCACCACTAAAGCCCATGAGACTTGTAGTTTTTAAAAATGTTTTCATGTTTGATGAGACGCTGAATAAAAGAAGTTTAATCGCCGGCAAACGAAAACCCGCCATTTCCCGTAAACCCCGGACTCGGCCCGTATAGTCAAAAGTATACAAAGAAAGTACCCAGGGAGTAAACTCATTTCCAGAACGATTTTTTAAATTATCTTTCACCACTAAATCGCATGAGACTTGTAGTTTTCAAAAATGTTTTCATTTTTGATGAAACGCTGAATAAAAGAAGTTTAATCGCCGGCAAACGAAAACCTGCGATTTCCTGAAAATTCCAGACTCGGCCCGTATAGTCAAAAGTATACAAAGAAAGTACCCAGGGAGTAAACTCATTTGCCGAACGATTTTTTAAATTATTATTTCACCACTAAAGCCCATGAGACTTGTAGTTTTTAAAAATGTTTTCATGTTTGATGAGACGCTGAATAAAAGAAGTTTAATCGCCGGCAAACGAAAACCCGCCATTTCCCGTAAACCCCGGACTCGGCCCGTATAGTCAAAAGTATACAAAGAAAGTACCCAGGGAGTAAACTCATTTCCCGAACGATTTTTTAAATTACTTTTTTACCACTAAAACGCATGAGACTTGTTGTTTTCAAAAATGTTTTAATTTTTGATGAGACGCTGAATAAAAGAAGTTTAATCGCCGGCAAACGAAAACCTGCGATTTCCCGTAAATCCCGGACTCGGCCTGTAAAGTTAAAAGTATACAAAAAAAGTACCCGGGCAGTAAACTCATTTTCCGAACGATTTTTCAAATTATTTCTGCACCACTAGAACGGATGAGACTTGTAGTTTTTAAAAATGTTTTCATTTTTGATGAGACGCTGAATAAAAGAAGTTTAATCGCCGGCAAACGAAAACCCGTGACTTCCCGTAACTCCCAGACTCGGCCCGTCTAGTCAAAAGTATACAAAGAAAGTACCCAGGGAGTAAACTCATTTCCCGAACGATTTTTCAAATTATTTCTGCACCACTAGAACGAATGAGACTTGTAGTTTTAAAAAATGTTTTCATTTTTAATGAGACGCTTAATGAAAGAGGCTTAATTGCCTGCAAACGAAAACCCGCGATTTCCCGTAAATCCCGGGCTTGTCCCGTATAGTCGAATGCATACAAAGAAAGTACCCTATGAGTAAACTCATTTCCAGAACGATTTTTTAAATTATCTTTTCACCACTAAATCGCATGAGACTTGTAGTTTTCACAAATGTTTTCATTTTTGATGAGACGCTGAATAAAAGAAGTTTAGTCGCCGGCAAACCAAAACCCGCCATTTCCCGTAAACCACGGACTCAGCCCGTATAGTCAAAAGTATACAAAGAAAGTACCCAGGGAGTAAACTCATTTCCCGAACGATTTTTTAAATTACTTTTTCACCACTAAAACGCATGAGACTTGTTGTTTTCAAAAATGTTTTAATTTTTGATGAGACGCTGAATAAAAGAAGTTTAATCGCCGGCAAACGAAAACCTGCGATTTCCCGTAAATCCCGGACTCGGCCTGTAAAGTTAAAAGTATACAAAGAAAGTACCCTGTGAGTAAACTCATTTCCAGAACGATTTTTTAAATTATCTTTCACCACTAAATCGCATGAGACTTGTAGTTTTCAAAAATGTTTTCATTTTTGATGAAACGCTGAATAAAAGAAGTTTAATCGCCGGCAAACGAAAACCTGCGATTTCCTGAAAATTCCAGACTCGGCCCGTATAGTCAAAAGTATACAAAGAAAGTACCCAGGGAGTAAACTCATTTGCCGAACGATTTTTTAAATTATTATTTCACCACTAAAGCCCATGAGACTTGTAGTTTTTAAAAATGTTTTCATGTTTGATGAGACGCTGAATAAAAGAAGTTTAATCGCCGGCAAACGAAAACCCGCCCTCGGCCCGTATAGTCAAAAGTATACAAAGAAAGTACCCAGGGAGTAAACTCATTTTCCGAACGATTTTTTAAATTACTTTTTTACCACTAAAACGCATGAGACTTGTCGTTTTCAAAAATGTTTTAATTTTTGATGAGACGCTGAATAAAAGAAGTTTAATCGCCGGCAAACGAAAACCTGCGATTTCCCGTAAATCCCGGACTCGGCCTGTAAAGTTAAAAGTAGACAAAAAAAGTACCCGGGGAGTAAACTCATTTCCCGAACGATTTTTCAAATTATTTCTGCACCACTAGAACGGATGAGACTTGTAGTTTTTAAAAATGTTTTCATTTTTGATGAGACACTGAATAAAAGAAGTTTAATTGCCGGCAAACGAAAACCCGTGACTTCCCGTAACTCCCAGACTCGGCCCGTCTAGTCAAAAGTATACAAAGAAAGTACCCAGGGAGTAAACTCATTTCCCGAACGATTTTTCAAATTATTTCTGCACCACTAGAACGAATGAGACTTGTAGTTTTAAAAAATGTTTTCATTTTTAATGAGACGCTTAATGAAAGAGGCTTAATTGCCTGCAAACGAAAACCCGCGATTTCCCGTAAATCCCGGGCTTGTCCCGTATAGTCGAATGCATACAAAGTAAGTACCCTATGAGTAAACTTATTTCCAGAACGATTTTTAAATTATCTTTTCACCACTAAATCGCATGAGACTTGTAGTTTTCACAAATGTTTTCATTTTTGATGAGACGCTGAATAAAAGAAGTTTAGTCGCCGGCAAACCAAAACCCGCCATTTCCCGTAAACCACGGACTCGGCCCGTACAGTCAAAAGTATACAAAGAAAGTACCCAGGGAGTAAACTCATTTCCCGAACGATTTTTAAATTAGTTTTTCACCACTAAAACGCATGAGACTTGGTGTTTTCAAAAATGTTTTAATTTTTGATGAGACGCTGAATAAAAGAAGTTTAATCGCCGGCAAACGAAAACCTGCGATTTCCCGTAAATCCCGGACTCGGCCTGTAAAGTTAAAAGTATACAAAAAAAGTACCCGGGGAGTAAACTCATTTCCCGAACGATTTTTTAAATTATTTCTGCACCACTAGAACGGATGAGACTTGTAGTTTTTAAAAATGTTTTCATTTTTGATGAGACGCTGAATAAAAGAAGTTTAATCGCCGGCAAACGAAAACCCGTGACTTCCCGTAACTCCCAGACTCGGCCCGTCTAGTCAAAAGTATACAAAGAAAGTACCTAGGGAGTAAACTCATTTACCGAACGATTTTTCAAATTATTTCTGCACCACTAGAACGAATGAGACTTGTAGTTTTCAAAAATGTTTTCATTTTTAATGAGACGCTTAATGAAAGAGGTTTAATTGCCTGCAAACGAAAACCCGCGATTTCCCGTAAATCCCGGGCTTGTCCCGTATAGTCGAATGCATACAAAGAAAGTATTCTATGAGTAAACTCATTTCCAGAACGATTTTTTAAATTATCTTTTCACCACTAAATCGCATGAGACTTGTAGTTTTCACAAATGTTTTCATTTTTGATGAGACGCGGAATAAAAGAAGTTTAATCGCCGGCAAACGAAAACCTGCGATTTCCTGTAAATCCCAGACTCGGCCCGTAAAGTCAAAAGTATACAAAGAAAGTACCCAGGGAGTAAACTCATTTCCCGAACGATTTTTTAAATTATTATTTCACCGCTAAAGCCCATGAGACTTGTAGTTTTTAAAAATGTTTTCATTTTTGATGAGACGCTGAATAAAAGAAGTTTAATCGCCGGCAAACGAAAACCCGCCATTTCCCGTAAACCCCGGACTCGGCCCGTATAGTCAAAAGTATACAAAGAAAGTACCCAGGGAGTAAACTCATTTCCAGAACGATTTTTTAAATTATCTTTTCACCACTAAATCGCATGAGACTTGTAGTTTTCAAAAATGTATTCATTTTTGATGAGACGCTGAATAAAAAAAGTTTAATCGCCGGCAAACGAAAACCTGAGATTTCCCGCAAATCCCAGACTCGGCCCGTATAGTCAAAAGTATACAAAAAAAGTACCCAGGGAGTAAACTCATTTCCCGAACGATTTTTTAAATTATTATTTCACCACTAAAGCCCATGAGACTTGTAGTTTTTAAAAATGTTTTCATTTTTGATGAGACGCTGAATAAAAGAAGTTTAATCGCCGGCAAACGAAAACCTGCGATTTCCCGTAAATCCCGGACTCGGCCTGTAAAGTTAAAAGTATACAAAAAAAGTATCCGGGGAGTAAACTCATTTCCCGAACGATTTTTCAAATCATTTCTGCACCACTAGAACGGATGAGACTTGTAGTTTTTAAAAATGTTTTCATTTTTGATGAGACGCTGAATAAAAGAAGTTTAATCGCCGGCAAACGAAAACCCGTGACTTCCCGTAACTCCCAGACTCGGCCCGTCTAGTCAAAAGTATACAAAGAAAGTACCCAGGGAGTAAACTCATTTCCCGAACGATTTTTCAAATTATTTCTGCACCACTAGAACGAATGAGACTTGTAGTTTTAAAAAATGTTTTCATTTTTAATGAGACGCTTAATGAAAGAGGCTTAATTGCCTGCAAACGAAAACCCGCGATTTCCCGTAAATCCCGGGCTTGTCCCGTATAGTCGAATGCATACAAAGAAAGTACCCTATGAGTAAACTTATTTCCAGAACGATTTTTTAAATTATCTTTTCACCACTAAATCGCATGAGACTTGTAGTTTTCACAAATGTTTTCATTTTTGATGAGACGCTGAATAAAAGAAGTTTAGTCGCCGGCAAACCAAAACCCGCCATTTCCCGTAAACCACGGACTCGGCCCGTATAGTCAAAAGTATACAAAGAAAGTACCCAGGGAGTAAACTCATTTCCCGAACGATTTTTAAATTACTTTTTCACCACTAAAACGCATGAGACTTGGTGTTTTCAAAAATGTTTTAATTTTTGATGAGACGCTGAATAAAAGAAGTTTAATCGCCGGCAAACGAAAACCTGCGATTTCCCGTAAATCCCGGACTCGGCCTGTAAAGTTAAAAGTATACAAAAAAACTACCCGGGGAGTAAACTCATTTCCCGAACGATTTTTTAAATTATTTCTGCACCACTAGAACGGATGAGACTTGTAGTTTTTAAAAATGTTTTCATTTTTGATGAGACGCTGAATAAAAGAAGTTTAATCGCCGGCAAACGAAAACCCGTGACTTCCCGTAACTCCCAGACTTCGCCCGTCTAGTCAAAAGTATACAAAGAAAGTACCTAGGGAGTAAACTCATTTACCGAACGATTTTTCAAATTATTTCTGCACCACTAGAACGAATGAGACTTGTAGTTCTCAAAAATGTTTTCATTTTTAATGAGACGCTTAATGAAAGAGGTTTAATTGCCTGCAAACGAAAACCCGCGATTTCCCGTAAATGCCGGGCTTGTCCCGTATAGTCGAATGCATACAAAGAAAGTACCCTATGAGTAAACTCATTTCCAGAACGATTTTTTAAATTATCTTTTCACCACTAAATCGCATGAGACTTGTAGTTTTCACAAATGTTTTCATTTTTGATGAGACGCGGAATAAAAGAAGTTTAATCGCCGGCAAACGAAAACCTGCGATTTCCTGTAAATCCCAGACTCGGCCCGTAAAGTCAAAAGTATACAAAGAAAGTACCCAGGGAGTAAACTCATTTCCCGAACGATTTTTTAAATTATTATTTCACCGCTAAAGCCCATGAGACTTGTAGTTTTTAAAAATGTTTTCATTTTTGATGAGACGCTGAATAAAAGAAGTTTAATCGCCGGCAAACGAAAACCCGCCATTTCCCGTAAACCCCGGACTCGGCCCGTATAGTCAAAAGTATACAAAGAAAGTACCCAGGGAGTAAACTCATTTCCAGAACGATTTTTTAAATTATCTTTTCACCACTAAATCGCATGAGACTTGTAGTTTTCAAAAATGTATTCATTTTTGATGAGACGCTGAATAAAAAAAGTTTAATCGCCGGCAAACGAAAACCTGAGATTTCCCGCAAATCCCAGACTCGGCCCGTATAGTCAAAAGTATACAAAAAAAGTACCCAGGGAGTAAACTCATTTCCCGAACGATTTTTTAAATTATTATTTCACCACTAAAGCCCATGAGACTTGTAGTTTTTAAAAATGTTTTCATTTTTGATGAGACGCTGAATAAAAGAGGTTTAATCGCCGGCAAACGAAAACCCGTGACTTCCCGTAACTCCCGGACCCGGCCCGTATAGTCAAAAGTATACAAAGAAAGTACCCAGGGAGTAAACTCATCTCCCGAACGATTTTTTAAATTATTTCTGCACCACTAGAACGAATGAGACTTGTAGTTTTAAAAAATGTTTTCATTTTTAATGAGACGCTTAATGAAAGAGGTTTAATTGCCGGCAAACGAAAACCCGCGATTTCCCGTAAATCCCGGGCTTGTCCCGTATAGTCAAATGTATACAAAGAAAGTACCCTGTGAGTAAACTCATTTCCAGAACGATTTTTTAAATTATCTTTTCACCACTAAATCGCATGAGACTTGTAGTTTTCAAAAATGTATTCATTTTTGATGAGACGCTGAATAAAAAAAGTTTAATCGCCGGCAAACGAAAACCTGAGATTTCCCGCAAATCCCAGACTCGGCCCGTATAGTCAAAAGTATACAAAAAAAGTACCCAGGGAGTAAACTCATTTCCCGAACGATTTTTTAAATTATTATTTCACCACTAAAGCCCATGAGACTTGTAGTTTTTAAAAATGTTTTCATTTTTGATGAGACGCTGAATAAAAGAAGTTTAATCGCCGGCAAACGAAAACCTGCGATTTCCCGTAAATCCCGGACTCGGCCTGTAAAGTTAAAAGTATACAAAAAAAGTATCCGGGGAGTAAACTCATTTCCCGAACGATTTTTCAAATCATTTCTGCACCACTAGAACGGATGAGACTTGTAGTTTTTAAAAATGTTTTCATTTTTGATGAGACGCTGAATAAAAGAAGTTTAATCGCCGGCAAACGAAAACCCGTGACTTCCCGTAACTCCCAGACTCGGCCCGTCTAGTCAAAAGTATACAAAGAAAGTACCCAGGAAGTAAACTCATTTCCCGAACGATTTTTCAAATTATTTCTGCACCACTAGAACGAATGAGACTTGTAGTTTTAAAAAATGTTTTCATTTTTAATGAGACGCTTAATGAAAGAGGCTTAATTGCCTGCAAACGAAAACCCGCGATTTCCCGTAAATCCCGGGCTTGTCCCGTATAGTCGAATGCATACAAAGAAAGTACCCTATGAGTAAACTTATTTCCAGAACGATTTTTTAAATTATCTTTTCACCACTAAATCGCATGAGACTTGTAGTTTTCACAAATGTTTTCATTTTTGATGAGACGCTGAATAAAAGAAGTTTAGTCGCCGGCAAACCAAAACCCGCCATTTCCCGTAAACCACGGACTCGGCCCGTATAGTCAAAAGTATACAAAGAAAGTACCCAGGGAGTAAACTCATTTCCCGAACGATTTTTAAATTACTTTTTCACCACTAAAACGCATGAGACTTGGTGTTTTCAAAAATGTTTTAATTTTTGATGAGACGCTGAATAAAAGAAGTTTAATCGCCGGCAAACGAAAACCTGCGATTTCCCGTAAATCCCGGACTCGGCCTGTAAAGTTAAAAGTATACAAAAAAAGTACCCGGGGAGTAAACTCATTTCCCGAACGATTTTTTAAATTATTTCTGCACCACTAGAACGGATGAGACTTGTAGTTTTTAAAAATGTTTTCATTTTTGATGAGACGCTGAATAAAAGAAGTTTAATCGCCGGCAAACGAAAACCCGTGACTTCCCGTAACTCCCAGACTCGGCCCGTCTAGTCAAAAGTATACAAAGAAAGTACCTAGGGAGTAAACTCATTTACCGAACGATTTTTCAAATTATTTCTGCACCACTAGAACGAATGAGACTTGTAGTTTTCAAAAATGTTTTCATTTTTAATGAGACGCTTAATGAAAGAGGTTTAATTGCCTGCAAACGAAAACCCGCGATTTCCCGTAAATGCCGGGCTTGTCCCGTATAGTCGAATGCATACAAAGAAAGTACCCTATGAGTAAACTCATTTCCAGAACGATTTTTTAAATTATCTTTTCACCACTAAATCGCATGAGACTTGTAGTTTTCACAAATGTATTCATTTTTGAGGAGACGCTGAATAAAAAAAGTTTAATCGCCGGCAAACGAAAACCTGAGATTTCCCGCAAATCCCAGACTCGGCCCGTATAGTCAAAAGTATACAAAAAAAGTACCCAGGGAGTAAACTCATTTCCCGAACGATTTTTTAAATTATTATTTCACCACTAAAGCCCATGAGACTTGTAGTTTTTAAAAATGTTTTCATTTTTGATGAGACGCTGAATAAAAGAGGTTTAATCGCCGGCAAACGAAAACCCGTGACTTCCCGTAACTCCCGGACCCGGCCCGTATAGTCAAAAGTATACAAAGAAAGTACCCAGGGAGTAAACTCATCTCCCGAACGATTTTTCAAATTATTTCTGCACCACTAGAACGAATGAGACTTGTAGTTTTAAAAAATGTTTTCATTTTTAATGAGACGCTTAATGAAAGAGGTTTAATTGCCGGCAAACGAAAACCCGCGATTTCCCGTAAATCCCGGGCTTGTCCCGTATAGTCAAATGTATACAAAGAAAGTACCCTGTGAGTAAACTCATTTCCAGAACGATTTTTTAAATTATCTTTCACCACTAAATCGCATGAGACTTGTAGTTTTCAAAAATGTTTTCATTTTTGATGAAACGCTGAATAAAAGAAGTTTAATCGCCGGCAAACGAAAACCTGCGATTTCCCGTAAATCCCGGACTCGGCCTGTAAAGTTAAAAGTATACAAAAAAAGTATCCGGGGAGTAAACTCATTTCCCGAACGATTTTTCAAATTATTTCTGCACCACTAGAACGGATGAGACTTGTAGTTTTTAAAAATGTTTTCATTTTTGATGAGACGCTGAATAAAAGAAGTTTAATCGCCGGCAAACGAAAACCCGTGACTTCCCGTAACTCCCAGACTCGGCCCGTCTAGTCAAAAGTATACAAAGAAAGTACCCAGGGAGTAAACTCATTTCCGGAACGATTTTTCAAATTATTTCTGCACCACTAGAACGAATGAGACTTGTAGTTTTAAAAAATGTTTTCATTTTTAATGAGACGCTTAATGAAAGAGGCTTAATTGCCTGCAAACGAAAACCCGCGATTTCCCGTAAATCCCGGCCTTGTCCCGTATAGTCGAATGCATACAAAGAAAGTACCCTATGAGTAAACTTATTTCCAGAACGATTTTTTAAATTATCTTTTCACCACTAAATCGCATGAGACTTGTAGTTTTTTTAAATGTTTTCATTTTTGATGAGACGCTGAATAAAAGAAGTTTGGTCGCCGGCAAACCAAAACCCGCAATTTCCCGTAAACCACGGACTCGGCCCGTATAGTCAAAAGTATACAAAGAAAGTACCCAGGGAGTAAACTCATTTCCCGAACGATTTTTTAAATTACTTTTTCACCACTAAAACGCATGAGACTTGTTGTTTTCAAAAATGTTTTAATTTTTGATGAGACGCTGAATAAAAGAAGTTTAATCGCCGGCAAACGAAAACCTGCGATTTCCCGTAAATCCCGGACTCGGCCTGTAAAGTTAAAAGTATACAAAAAAAGTACCCGGGGAGTAAACTCATTTCCCGAACGATTTTTCAAATTATTTCTGCACCACTAGAACGGATGAGACTTGTAGTTTTTAAAAATGTTTTCATTTTTGATGAGACGCTGAATAAAAGAAGTTTAATCGCCGGCAAACGAAAACCCGTGACTTCCCGTAACTCCCAGACTCGGCCCGTCTAGTCAAAAGTATACAAAGAAAGTACCTAGGGAGTAAACTCATTTCCCGAACGATTTTTCAAATTATTTCTGCACCACTAGAACGAATGAGACTTGTAGTTTTCAAAAATGTTTTCATTTTTAATGAGACGCTTAATGAAAGAGGTTTAATTGCCTGCAAACGAAAACCCGCGATTTCCCGTAAATCCCGGGCTTGTCCCGTATAGTCGAATGCATACAAAGAAAGTACCCTATGAGTAAACTCATTTCCAGAACGATTTTTTAAATTATCTTTTCACCACTAAATCGCATGAGACTTGTAGTTTTCACAAATGTTTTCATTTTTGATGAGACGCTGAATAAAAGAAGTTTAATCGCCGGCAAACGAAAACCTGCGATTTCCTGTAAATCCCAGACTCAGCCCGTAAAGTCAAAAGTATACAAAGAAAGTACCCAGGGAGTAAACTCATTTCCCGAACGATTTTTTAAATTATTATTTCACCGCTAAAGCCCATGAGACTTGTAGTTTTTAAAAATGTTTTCATTTTTGATGAGACGCTGAATAAAAGAAGTTTAATCGCCGGCAAACGAAAACCCGCCATTTCCCGTAAACCCTGGACTCGGCCCGTATAGTCAAAAGTATACAAAGAAAGTACCCAGGGAGTAAACTCATTTCCCGAACGATTTTTTAAATTACTTTTTCACCACTAAAACGCATGAGACTTGTAGTTTTCAAAAATGTTTTCATTTTTGATGAGACGCTGAATAAAAGAAGTTTATTTGTCGGCAAATGAAAACCTGCGATTTCCTGTAAATCCCGGACTCGGCCTGTAAAGACAAAAGTATACAAAAAAGTACCCGGGGAGTAAACTCATTTCCCGAACGATTTTTCAAATTATTTCTGCACCACTAGAACGGATGAGACTTGTAGTTTTTAAAAATGTTTTCATTTTTGATGAGACGCTGAATAAAAGAAGTTTAATCGCCGGCAAACGAAAACCCGTGACCTCCCGTAACTCCCAGACTCGGCCCGTCTAGTCAAAAGTATACAAAGAAAGTACCCAGGGAGTAAACTCATTTCCCGAACGATTTTTCAAATTATTTCTGCACCACTAGAACAAAAGAGACTTGTAGTTTTCAAAAATGTTTTCATTTTTAATGCGACGCTTAATGAAAGAGGTTTAATTGCCTGCAAACGAAAACCCGCGATTTCCCGTAAATCCCGGGCTTGTCCCGTATAGTCGAATGCATACAAAGAAAGTACCCTATGAGTAAACTCATTTCCAGAACGATTTTTTAAATTATCTTTTCACCACTAAATCGCATGAGACTTGTAGTTTTCACAAATGTTTTCATTTTTGATGAGACGCTGAATAAAAGAAGTTTAATCGCCGGCAAACGAAAACCTGCAATTTCCTGTAAATTCCAGACTCGGCCCGTATAGTCAAAAGTATACAAAGAAAGTACCCAGGGAGTAAACTCATTTGCCGAACGATTTTTTAAATTATTATTTCACCACTAAAGCCCATGAGACTTGTAGTTTTTAAAAATGTTTTCATGTTTGATGAGACGCTGAATAAAAGAAGTTTAATCGCCGGCAAACGAAAACCCGCCATTTCCCGTAAACCCCGGACTCGACCCGTATAGTCAAAAGTATACAAAGAAAGTACCCAGGGAGTAAACTCATTTCCCGAACGATTTTTAAATTACTTTTTCACCACTAAAACGCATGAGACTTGTTGTTTTCAAAAATGTTTTAATTTTTGATGAGAAGCTGAATAAAAGAAGTTTAATCGCCGGCAAACGAAAACCTGCGATTTCCCGTAAATCCCGGACTCGGCCTGTAAAGTTAAAAGTATACAAAAAAAGTACCCGGGGAGTAAACTCATTTCCCGAACGATTTTTCTAATTATTTCTGCACCACTAGAACGGATGAGACTTGTAGTTTTTAAAAATGTTTTCATTTTTGATGAGACGCTGAATAAAAGAAGTTTAATCGCTGGCAAACGAAAACCCGTGACTTCCCGTAACTCCCAGACTCGGCCCGTCTAGTCAAAAGTATACAAAGAAAGTACCTAGGGAGTAAACTCATTTACCGAACGATTTTTCAAATTATTTCTGCACCACTAGAACGAATGAGACTTGTAGTTTTCAAAAATGTTTTCATTTTTAATGAGACGCTTAATGAAAGAGGTTTAATTGCCTGCAAACGAAAACCCGCGATTTCCCGTAAATCCCGGGCTTGTCCCGTATAGTCGAATGCATACAAAGAAAGTACCCTATGAGTAAACTCATTTCCAGAACGATTTTTTAAATTATCTTTTCACCACTAAATCGCATGAGACTTGTAGTTTTCACAAATGTTTTCATTTTTGATGAGACGCGGAATAAAAGAAGTTTAATCGCCGGCAAACGAAAACCTGCGATTTCCTGTAAATCCCAGACTCGGCCCGTAAAGTCAAAAGTATACAAAGAAAGTACCCAGGGAGAAAACTCATTTCCCGAACGATTTTTCAAATTAATATTTCACCGCTAAAGCCCATGAGACTTGTAGTTTTTAAAAATGTTTTCATTTTTGATGAGACGCTGAATAAAAGAAGTTTAATCGCCGGCAAACGAAAACCCGCCATTTCCCGTAAACCCCGGACTCGGCCCGTATAGTCAAAAGTATACAAAGAAAGTACCCAGGGAGTAAACTCATTTCCAGAACGATTTTTTAAATTATCTTTTCACCACTAAATCGCATGAGACTTGTAGTTTTCAAAAATGTATTCATTTTTGATGAGACGCTGAATAAAAAAAGTTTAATCGCCGGCAAACGAAAACCTGAGATTTCCCGCAAATCCCAGACTCGGCCCGTATAGTCAAAAGTATACAAAAAAAGTACCCAGGGAGTAAACTCATTTCCCGAACGATTTTTTAAATTATTATTTCACCACTAAAGCCCATGAGACTTGTAGTTTTTAAAAATGTTTTCATTTTTGATGAGACGCTGAATAAAAGAGGTTTAATCGCCGGCAAACGAAAACCCGTGACTTCCCGTAACTCCCGGACCCGGCCCGTATAGTCAAAAGTATACAAAGGAAGTACCCAGGGAGTAAACTCATCTCCCGAACGATTTTTCAAATTATTTCTGCACCACTAGAACGAATGAGACTTGTAGTTTTAAAAAATGTTTTCATTTTTAATGAGACGCTTAATGAAAGAGGTTTAATTGCCGGCAAACGAAAAGCCGCGATTTCCCGTAAATCCCGGGCTTGTCCCGTATAGTCAAATGTATACAAAGAAAGTACCCTGTGAGTAAACTCATTTCCAGAACGATTTTTTAAATTATCTTTCACCACTAAATCGCATGAGACTTGTAGTTTTCAAAAATGTTTTCATTTTTGATGAAACGCTGAATAAAAGAAGTTTAATCGCCGGCAAACGAAAACCTGCGATTTCCTGAAAATTCCAGACTCGGCCCGTATAGTCAAAAGTATACAAAGAAAGTACCCAGGGAGTAAACTCATTTGCCGAACGATTTTTTAAATTATTATTTCACCACTAAAGCCCATGAGACTTGTAGTTTTTAAAAATGTTTTCATGTTTGATGAGACGCTGAATAAAAGAAGTTTAATCGCCGGCAAACGAAAACCCGCCATTTCCCGTAAACCCCGGACTCGGCCCGTATAGTCAAAAGTATACAAAGAAAGTATCCAGGGAGTAAACTCATTTCCCGAACGATTTTTTAAATTACTTTTTTTACCACTAAAACGCATGAGACTTGTTGTTTTCAAAAATGTTTTAATTTTTGATGAGACGCTGAATAAAAGAAGTTTAATCGCCGGCAAACGAAAACCTGCGATTTCCCGTAAATCCCGGACTCGGCCTGTAAAGTTAAAAGTATACAAAAAAAGTACCCGGGGAGTAAACTCATTTCTCGAACGATTTTTCAAATTATTTCTGCACCACTAGAACGGATGAGACTTGTAGTTTTTAAAAATGTTTTCATTTTTGATGAGACGCTGAATAAAAGAAGTTTAATCGCCGGCAAACGAAAACCCGTGACTTCCCGTAACTCCCAGACTCGGCCCGTCTAGTCAAAAGTATACAAAGAAAGTACCCAGGGAGTAAACTCATTTCCCGAACGATTTTTCAAATTATTTCTGCACCACTAGAACGGATGAGACTTGTAGTTTTTAAAAATGTTTTCATTTTTGATGAGACGCTGAATAAAAGAAGTTTAATCGCCGGCAAACGAAAACCCGTGACTTCCCGTAACTCCCAGACTCGGCCCGTCTAGTCAAAAGTATACAAAGAAAGTACCCAGGGAGTAAACTCATTTCCCGAACGATTTTTCAAATTATTTCTGCACCACTAGAACGAATGAGACTTGTAGTTTTAAAAAATGTTTTCATTTTTAATGAGACGCTTAATGAAAGAGGCTTAATTGCCTGCAAACGAAAACCCGCGATTTCCCGTAAATCCCGGGCTTGTCCCGTATAGTCGAATGCATACAAAGAAAGTACCCTATGAGTAAACTTATTTCCAGAACGATTTTTTAAATTATCTTTTCACCACTAAATCGCATGAGACTTGTAGTTTTCACAAATGTTTTCATTTTTGATGAGACGCTAAATAAAAGAAGTTTAGTCGCCGGCAAACCAAAACCCGCCATTTCCCGTAAACCACGGACTCGGCCCGTATAGTCAAAAGTATACAAAGAAAGTACCCAGGGAGTAAACTCATTTCCCGAACGATTTTTTAAATTACTTTTTCACCACTAAAACGCATGAGACTTGTTGTTTTCAAAAATGTTTTAATTTTTGATGAGACGCTGAATAAAAGAAGTTTAATCGCCGGCAAACGAAAACCTGCGATTTCCCGTAAATCCCGGACTCGGCCTGTAAAGTTAAAAGTATACAAAAAAAGTACCCGGGGAGTAAACTCATTTCCCGAACGATTTTTCAAATTATTTCTGCACCACTAGAACGGATGAGACTTGTAGTTTTTAAAAATGTTTTCATTTTTGATGAGACGCTGAATAAAAGAAGTTTAATCGCCGGCAAACGAAAACCCGTGACTTCCCGTAACTCCCAGACTCGGCCCGTCTAGTCAAAAGTATACAAAGAAAGTACCTAGGGAGTAAACTCATTTCCCGAACGATTTTTCAAATTATTTCTGCACCACTAGAACGAATGAGACTTGTAGTTTTCAAAAATGTTTTCATTTTTAATGAGACGCTTAATGAAAGAGGTTTAATTGCCTGCAAACGAAAACCCGCGATTTCCCGTAAATCCCGGGCTTGTCCCGTATAGTCGAATGCATACAAAGAAAGTACCCTATGAGTAAACTCATTTCCAGAACGATTTTTTAAATTATCTTTTCACCACTAAATCGCATGAGACTTGTAGTTTTCACAAATGTTTTCATTTTTGATGAGACGCTGAATAAAAGAAGTTTAATCGCCGGCAAACGAAAACCTGCGATTTCCTGTAAATCCCAGACTCGGCCCGTAAAGTCAAAAGTATACAAAGAAAGTACCCAGGGAGTAAACTCATTTCCCGAACGATTTTTTAAATTATTATTTCACCGCTAAAGCCCATGAGACTTATAGTTTTTAAAAATGTTTTCATTTTTGATGAGACGCTGAATAAAAGAAGTTTAATCGCCGGCAAACGAAAAACCGCCATTTCCCGTAAACCCTGGACTCGGCCCGTATAGTCAAAAGTATACAAAGAAAGTACCCAGGGAGTAAACTCATTTCCCGAACGATTTTTTAAATTACTTTTTCACCACTAAAACGCATGAGACTTGTAGTTTTCAAAAATGTTTTCATTTTTGATGAGACGCTGAATAAAAGAAGTTTATTTGTCGGCAAATGAAAACCTGCGATTTCCTGTAAATCCCGGACTCGGCCCGTATAGTCAAAAGTATACAAAGAAAGTACCCAGGGAGTAAACTCATTTCCCGAACGATTTTTTAAATTACTTTTTCACCACTAAAACGCATGAGACTTGTAGTTTTCACAAATGTTTTCATTTTTGATGAGACGCTGAATAAAAGAAGTTTAGTCGCCGGCAAACCAAAACCCGCCATTTCCCGTAAACCACGGATTCGGCCCGTATAGTCAAAAGTATACAAAGAAAGTACCCAGGGAGTAAACTCATTTCCCGAACGATTTTTTAAATTACTTTTTCACCACTAAAACGCATGAGACTTGTTGTTTTCAAAAATGTTTTAATTTTTGATGAGACGCTGAATAAAAGAAGTTTAATCGCCGGCAAACGAAAACCTGCGATTTCCCGTAAATCCCGGACTCGGCCTGTAAAGTTAAAAGTATACAAAAAAAGTACCCGGGGAGTAAACTCATTTCCCGAACGACTTTTCAAATTATTTCTGCACCACTAGAACGGATGAGACTTGTAGTTTTTAAAAATGTTTTCATTTTTGATGAGACGCTGAATAAAAGAAGTTTAATCGCCGGCAAACGAAAACCCGTGACTTCCCGTAACTCCCAGACTCGGCCCGTCTAGTCAAAAGTATACAAAGAAAGTACCTAGGGAGTAAACTCATTTCCCGAACGATTTTTCAAATTATTTCTGCACCACTAGAACGAATGAGACTTGTAGTTTTCAAAAATGTTTTCATTTTTAATGAGACGCTTAATGAAAGAGGTTTAATTGCCTGCAAACGAAAACCCGCGATTTCCCGTAAATCCCGGGCTTGTCCCGTATAGTCGAATGCATACAAAGAAAGTACCCTATGAGTAAACTCATTTCCAGAACGATTTTTTAAATTATCTTTTCACCACTAAATCGCATGAGACTTGTAGTTTTCACAAATGTTTTCATTTTTGATGAGACGCTGAATAAAAGAAGTTTAATCGCCGGCAAACGAAAACCTGCGATTTCCTGTAAATCCCAGACTCGGCCCGTAAAGTCAAAAGTATACAAAGAAAGTACCCAGGGAGTAAACTCATTTCCCGAACGATTTTTTAAATTATTATTTCACCGCTAAAGCCCATGAGACTTGTAGTTTTTAAAAATGTTTTCATTTTTGATGAGACGCTGAATAAAAGAAGTTTAATCGCCGGCAAACGAAAACCCGCCATTTCCGTAAACCCTGGACTCGGCCCGTATAGTCAAAAGTATACAAAGAAAGTACCCAGGGAGTAAACTCATTTCCCGAACGATTTTTTAAATTACTTTTTCACCACTAAAACGCATGAGACTTGTAGTTTTCAAAAATGTTTTCATTTTTGATGAGACGCTGAATAAAAGAAGTTTATTTGTCGGCAAATAAAAACCTGCGATTTCCTGTAAATCCCGGACTTGGCCTGTAAAGACAAAAGTATACAAAAAAGTACCCGGGGAGTAAACTCATTTCCCGAACGATTTTTCAAATTATTTCTGCACCACTAGAACGGATGAGACTTGTAGTTTTTAAAAATGTTTTCATTTTTGATGAGACGCTGAATAAAAGAAGTTTAATCGCCGGCAAACGAAAACCCGTGACTTCCCGTAACTCCCAGACTCGGCCCGTCTAGTCAAAAGTATACAAAGAAAGTACCCAGGGAGTAAACTCATTTCCCGAACGATTTTTCAAATTATTTCTGCACCACTAGAACAAATGAGACTTGTAGTTTTCAAAAATGTTTTCATTTTTAATGCGACGCTTAATGAAAGAGGTTTAATTGCCTGCAAACGAAAACCCGCGATTTCCCGTAAATCCCGGGCTTGTCCCGTATAGTCGAATGCATACAAAGAAAGTACCCTATGAGTAAACTCATTTCCAGAACGATTTTTTAAATTATCTTTTCACCACTAAATCGCATGAGACTTGTAGTTTTCACAAATGTTTTCATTTTTGATGAGACGCTGAATAAAAGAAGTTTAATCGCCGGCAAACGTAAACCTGCGATTTCCTGTAAATTCCAGACTCGGCCCGTATAGTCAAAAGTATACAAAGAAAGTACCCAGGGAGTAAACTCATTTGCCGAACGATTTTTTAAATTATTATTTCACCACTAAAGCCCATGAGACTTGTAGTTTTTAAAAATGTTTTCATGTTTGATGAGACGCTGAATAAAAGAAGTTTAATCGCCGGCAAACGAAAACCCGCCATTTCCCGTAAACCCCGGACTCGGCCTGTATAGTCAAAAGTATACAAAGAAAGTACCCAGGGAGTAAACTCATTTCCCGAACGATTTTTTAAATTACTTTTTCACCACTAAAACGCATGAGACTTGTTGTTTTCAAAAATGTTTTAATTTTTGATGAGACGCTGAATAAAAGAAGTTTAATCGCCGGCAAACGAAAACCCGCGATTTCCCGTAAACCCCGGACTCGGCCCGAATAGTCAAAAGTATACAAAGAAAGTACCCAGGGAGTAAACTCATTTCCCGAACGATTTTTTAAATTACTTTTTCACCACTAAAACGCATGAGACTTGTAGTTTTCAAAAATGTTTTCATTTTTATTGTGACGCTTAATGAAAGAGGCTTAATCGCCGGCAAACGAAAACCCGCGATTTCCCTTAAATCCCGGGCTTGTCCCGTATAGTCGAATGTATACAAAGAAAGTACCCTGTGAGTAAACTCATTTCCAGAACGATTTTTTAAATTATCTTTTCACCACTAAATCGCATGAGACTTGTAGTTTTCAAAAATGTATTCATTTTTGATGAGACGCTGAATAAAAGAAGTTTAATCGCCGGCAAACGAAAACCCGAGATTTCCCGTAAATCCCAGACTCGGCCCGTATAGTCCAAAGTATACAAAAAAAGTACCCGGGAGTAAACTCATTTCCCGAACGATTTTTCAAATTATTTCTGCACCACTAGAACGGATGAGACTTGTAGTTTTTAAAAATGTTTTCATTTTTGATGAGACGCTGAATAAAAGAAGTTTAATCCCCGGCAAACGAAAACCCGTGACTTCCCGTAACTCCCAGACTCGGCCCGTATAGTCAAAAGTATACAAAGAAAGTACCTAGGGAGTAAACTCATTTCCCGAACGATTTTTCAAATTATTTCTGCACCACTAGAACGAATGAGACTTGTAGTTTTTAAAAATGTTTTCATTTTTAATGAGACGCTTAATGAAAGAGGTTTAATTGCCTGCAAACGAAAACCCGCGATTTCCCGTAAATCCCGGGCTTGTCCCGTATAGTCGAATGCATACAAAGAAAGTACCCTATGAGTAAACTCATTTCCAGAACGATTTTTTAAATTATCTTTTCACCACTAAATCGCATGAAACTTGTAGTTTTCACAAATGTTTTTATTTTTGATGAGACGCTGAATAAAAGAAGTTTAATCGCCGGCAAACGAAAACCTGCGATTTCCTGTAAATCCCAGACTCGGCCCGTAAAGTCAAAAGTATACAAAGAAAGTACCCAGGGAGTAAACTCATTTCCCGAACGATTTTTTAAATTATTATTTCACCGCTAAAGCCCATGAGACTTGTAGTTTTCAAAAATGTATTCATTTTTGATGAGACGCTGAATAAAAGAAGTTTAATCGCCGGCAAACGAAAACCCGAGATTTCCCGTAAATCCCAGACTCGGCCCGTATAGTCCAAAGTATACAAAAAAAGTACCCGGGGAGTAAACTCATTTCCCGAACGATTTTTCAAATTATTTCTGCACCACTAGAACGGATGAGACTTGTAGTTTTTAAAAATGTTTTCATTTTTGATGAGACGCTGAATAAAAGAAGTTTAATCGCCGGCAAACGAAAACCCGTGACTTCCCGTAACTCCCAGACTCGGCCCGTCTAGTCAAAAGTATACAAAGAAAGTACCTAGGGAGTAAACTCATTTCCCGAACGATTTTTCAAATTATTTCTGCACCACTAGAACGAATGAGACTTGTAGTTTTCAAAAATGTTTTCATTTTTAATGAGACGCTTAATGAAAGAGGTTTAATTGCCTGCAAACGAAAACCCGCGATTTCCCGTAAATCCCGGGCTTGTCCCGTATAGTCGAATGCATACAAAGAAAGTACCCTATGAGTAAACTCATTTCCAGAACGATTTTTTAAATTATCTTTTCACCACTAAATCGCATGAGACTTGTAGTTTTCACAAATGTTTTCATTTTTGATGAGACGCTGAATAAAAGAAGTTTAATCGCCGGCAAACGAAAACCTGCGATTTCCTGTAAATCCCAGACTCGGCCCGTAAAGTCAAAAGTATACAAAGAAAGTACCCAGGGAGTAAACTCATTTCCCGAACGATTTTTTAAATTATTATTTCACCGCTAAAGCCCATGAGACTTGTAGTTTTTAAAAATGTTTTCATTTTTGATGAGACGCTGAATAAAAGAAGTTTAATCGCCGGCAAACGAAAACCCGCCATTTCCCGTAAACCTTGGACTCGGCCCGTATAGTCAAAAGTATACAAAGAAAGTACCCAGGGAGTAAACTCATTTCCCGAACGATTTTTTAAATTACTTTTTCACCACTAAAACGCATGAGACTTGTAGTTTTCGAAAATGTTTTCATTTTTGATGAGACGCTGAATAAAAGAAGTTTATTCGCCGGCAAATGAAAACCTGCGATTTCCTGTAAATCCGGGACTCGGCCTGTAAAGACAAAAGTATACAAAAAAGTACCCGGGGAGTAAACTCATTTCCCGAACGATTTTTCAAATTATTTCTGCACCACTAGAACGGATGAGACTTGTAGTTTTTAAAATTGTTTTCATTTTTGATGAGACGCTGAATAAAAGAAGTTTAATCGCCGGCAAACGAAAACCCGTGACTTCCCGTAACTCCCAGACTCAGCCCTTCTAGTCAAAAGTATACAAAGAAAGTACCCAGGGAGTAAACTCATTTCCCGAACGATTTTTCAAATTATTTCTGCACCACTAGAACGAATGAGACTTGTAGTTTTCAAAAATGTTTTCATTTTTAATGCGACGCTTAATGAAAGAGGTTTAATTGCCTGCAAACGAATACCCGCGATTTCCCGTAAATCCCGGGCTTGTCCCGTATAGTCGAATGCATACAAAGAAAGTACCCTATGAGTAAACTCATTTCCAGAACGATTTTTTAAATTATCTTTTCACCACTAAATCGCATGAAACTTGTAGTTTTCACAAATGTTTTTATTTTTGATGAGACGCTGAATAAAAGAAGTTTAATCGCCGGCAAACGAAAACCTGCGATTTCCTGTAAATCCCAGACTCAGCCCGTAAAGTCAAAAGTATACAAAGAAAGTACCCAGGGAGAAAACTCATTTCCCGAACGATTTTTTAAATTATTATTTCACCGCTAAAGCCCATGAGACTTGTAGTTTTCAAAAATGTATTCATTTTTGATGAGACGCTGAATAAAAGAAGTTTAATCGCCGGCAAACGAAAACCCGAGATTTCCCGTAAATCCCAGACTCGGCCCGTATAGTCCAAAGTATACAAAAAAAGTACCCGGGGAGTAAACTCATTTCCCGAACGATTTTTCAAATTATTTCTGCACCACTAGAACGGATGAGACTTGTAGTTTTTAAAAATGTTTTCATTTTTGATGAGACGCTGAATAAAAGAAGTTTAATCGCCGGCAAACGAAAACCCGTGACTTCCCGTAACTCCCAGACTCGGCCCGTCTAGTCAAAAGTATACAAAGAAAGTACCTAGGGAGTAAACTCATTTCCCGAACGATTTTTCAAATTATTTCTGCACCACTAGAACGAATGAGACTTGTAGTTTTCAAAAATGTTTTCATTTTTAATGAGACGCTTAATGAAAGAGGTTTAATTGCCTGCAAACGAAAACCCGCGATTTCCCGTAAATCCCGGGCTTGTCCCGTATAGTCGAATGCATACAAAGAAAGTACCCTATGAGTAAACTCATTTCCAGAACGATTTTTTAAATTATCTTTTCACCACTAAATCGCATGAGACTTGTAGTTTTCACAAATGTTTTCATTTTTGATGAGACGCTGAATAAAAGAAGTTTAATCGCCGGCAAACGAAAACCTGCGATTTCCTGTAAATCCCAGACTCGGCCCGTAAAGTCAAAAGTATACAAAGAAAGTACCCAGGGAGTAAACTCATTTCCCGAACGATTTTTTAAATTATTATTTCACCGCTAAAGCCCATGAGACTTGTAGTTTTTAAAAATGTTTTCATTTTTGATGAGACGCTGAATAAAAGAAGTTTAATCGCCGGCAAACGAAAACCCGCCATTTCCCGTAAACCCTGGACTCGGCCCGTATAGTCAAAAGTATACAAAGAAAGTACCCAGGGAGTAAACTCATTTCCCGAACGATTTTTTAAATTATTATTTCACTACTAAAGCCCATGAGCCTTGTAGTTTTCAAAAATGTTTTCATTTTTATTGAGACGCTTAATAAAAGAGGCTTAATCGCCGGCAAACGAAAACCCGCGATTTCCCGAAAATCCCGGGCTTGTCCCGTATAGTCGAATGTATACAAAGAAAGTACCCTGTGAGTAAACTCATTTCCAGAACGATTTTTTAAATTATCTTTTCACCACTAAATCGCATGAGACTTGTAGTTTTCAAAAATGTATTCATTTTTGATGAGACGCTGAATAAAAGAAGTTTAATCGCCGGCAAACGAAAACCCGAGATTTCCCGTAAATCCCAGACTCGGCCCGTATAGTCCAAAGTATACAAAGAAAGTACCCAGGGAGTAAACTCATTTCCCGAACGATTTTTTAAACTATTATTTCACCACTAAAGCCCATGAGACTTGTAGTTTTCAAAACTGTTTTCATTTTTATTGGGACGTTTAATGAAAGAGGTATATTCGCCGGTAAACGAAAACCCGCGATTTCCCGTAAATCCCAGGCTTGTCCCGTATAGTCGAATGTAAACAAAGAAAGTACCCTGTGAGTAAACTCATTTCCAGAACGATTTTTTAAATTATCTTTTCACCACTAAATCGCTTGAGACTTGTAGTTTTCAAAAATGTATTCATTTTTGATGAGACGCTGAATAAAAGAAGTTTAATCGCCGGCAAACGAAAACCTGAGATTTCCCGTAAATCCCAGGCTTGTCCCGTATAGTCGAATGTAAACAAAGAAAGTACCTAGGGAGTAAACTCATTTCCCGAACGATTTTTCAAATTATTTCTGCACCACTAGAACGAATGAGACTTGTAGTTTTCAAAAATGTTTTCATTTTTAATGAGACGCTTAATGAAAGAGGTTTAATTGCCTGCAAACGAAAACCCGCGATTTCCCGTAAATCCCGGGCTTGTCCCGTATAGTCGAATGCATACAAAGAAAGTACCCTATGAGTAAACTCATTTCCAGAACGATTTTTTAAATTATCTTTTCACCACTAAATCGCATGAGACTTGTAGTTTTCACAAATGTTTTCATTTTTGATGAGACGCTGAATAAAAGAAGTTTAATCGCCGGCAAACGAAAACCTGCGATTTCCTGTAAATCCCAGACTCGGCCCGTAAAGTCAAAAGTATACAAAGAAAGTACCCAGGGAGTAAACTCATTTCCCGAACGATTTTTTAAATTATTATTTCACCGCTAAAGCCCATGAGACTTGTAGTTTTTAAAAATGTTTTCATTTTTGATGAGACGCTGAATAAAAGAAGTTTAATCGCCGGCAAACAAAAACCCGCCATTTCCCGTAAACCCTGGACTCGGCCCGTATAGTCAAAAGTATACAAAGAAAGTACCCAGGGAGTAAACTCATTTCCCGAACGATTTTTTAAATTACTTTTTCACCACTAAAACGCATGAGACTTGTAGTTTTTAAAAATGTTTTCATTTTTGATGAGACGCTGAATAAAAGAAGTTTATTCGCCGGCAAATGAAAACCTGCGATTTCCTGTAAATCCCGGACTCGGCCTGTAAAGACAAAAGTATACAAAAAAGTACCCGGGGAGTAAACTCATTTCCCGAACGATTTTTCAAATTATTTCTGCACCACTAGAACGGATGAGACTTGTAGTTTTCAAAAATGTTTTCATTTTTATTGAGACGCTTAATAAAAGAGGCTTAATCGCCGGCAAACGAAAACCCGCGATTTCCCGTAAATCCCGGGCTTGTCCCGTATAGTCGAATGCATACAAAGAAAGTACCCTATGAGTAAACTCATTTCCAGAACGATTTTTTAAATTATCTTTTCACCACTAAATCGCATGAGACTTGTAGTTTTCACAAATGTTTTCATTTTTGATGAGACGCTGAATAAAAGAAGTTTAATCGCCGGCAAACGAAAACCTGCGATTTCCTGTAAATCCCAGACTCGGCCCGTAAAGTCAAAAGTATACAAAGAAAGTACCCAGGGAGTAAACTCATTTCCCGAACGATTTTTTAAATTATTATTTCACCGCTAAAGCCCATGAGACTTGTAGTTTTTAAAAATGTTTTCATTTTTGATGAGACGCTGAATAAAAGAAGTTTAATCGCCGGCAAACGAAAACCCGCCATTTCCCGTAAACCCTGGACTCGGCCCGTATAGTCAAAAGTATACAAAGAAAGTACCCAGGGAGTAAACTCATTTCCCGAACGATTTTTTAAATTATTATTTCACTACTAAAGCCCATGAGCCTTGTAGTTTTCAAAAATGTTTTCATTTTTATTGAGACGCTTAATAAAAGAGGCTTAATCGCCGGCAAACGAAAACCCGCGATTTCCCGAAAATCCCGGGCTTGTCCCGTATAGTCGAATGTATACAAAGAAAGTACCCTGTGAGTAAACTCATTTCCAGAACGATTTTTTAAATTATCTTTTCACCACTAAATCGCATGAGACTTGTAGTTTTCAAAAATGTTTTCATTTTTATTGTGACGCTTAATGAAAGAGGCTTAATCGCCGGCAAACGAAAACCCGCGATTTCCCGTAAATCCCGGGCTTGTCCCGTATAGTCGAATGTATACAAAGAAAGTACCCTGTGAGTAAACTCATTTCCAGAACGATTTTTTAAATTATCTTTTCACCACTAAATCGCATGAGACTTGTAGTTTTCAAAAATGTATTCATTTTTGATGAGACGCTGAATAAAAGAAGTTTAATCGCCGGCAAACGAAAACCCGAGATTTCCCGTAAATCCCAGACTCGGCCCGTATAGTCCAAAGTATACAAAAAAAGTACCCGGGGAGTAAACTCATTTCCCGAACGATTTTTCAAATTATTTCTGCACCACTAGAACGGATGAGACTTGTAGTTTTTAAAAATGTTTTCATTTTTAATGAGACGCTTAATGAAAGAGGTTTAATTGCCTGCAAACGAAAACCCGCGATTTCCCGTAAATCCCGGGCTTGTCCCGTATAGTCGAATGCATACAAAGAAAGTACCCTATGAGTAAACTCATTTCCAGAACGATTTTTTAAATTATCTTTTCACCACTAAATCGCATGAA
Organism: Hydractinia symbiolongicarpus; assembly: GCF_029227915.1. Classification (NCBI taxonomy): domain Eukaryota; kingdom Metazoa; phylum Cnidaria; class Hydrozoa; order Anthoathecata; family Hydractiniidae; genus Hydractinia; species Hydractinia symbiolongicarpus. The sequence goes on along the minus strand of NC_079875.1, from coordinate 421,825 downwards.
ACTTGTAGTTTTCACAAATGTTTTTATTTTTGATGAGACGCTGAATAAAAAAAAGTTTAATCGCCGGCAAACGAAAACCTGCGATTTCCTGTAAATCCCAGACTCGGCCCGTAAAGTCAAAAGTATACAAAGAAAGTACCCAGGGAGTAAACTCATTTCCCGAACGATTTTTTAAATTATTATTTCACCGCTAAAGCCCATGAGACTTGTAGTTTTCAAAAATGTATTCATTTTTGATGAGACGCTGAATAAAAGAAGTTTAATCGCCGGCAAACGAAAACCCGAGATTTCCCGTAAATCCCAGACTCGGCCCGTATAGTCCAAAGTATACAAAAAAAGTACCCGGGGAGTAAACTCATTTCCCGAACGATTTTTCAAATTATTTCTGCACCACTAGAACGGATGAGACTTGTAGTTTTTAAAAATGTTTTCATTTTTGATGAGACGCTGAATAAAAGAAGTTTAATCGCCGGCAAACGAAAACCCGTGACTTCCCGTAACTCCCAGACTCGGCCCGTCTAGTCAAAAGTATACAAAGAAAGTACCTAGGGAGTAAACTCATTTCCCGAACGATTTTTCAAATTATTTCTGCACCACTAGAACGAATGAGACTTGTAGTTTTCAAAAATGTTTTCATTTTTAATGAGACGCTTAATGAAAGAGGTTTAATTGCCTGCAAACGAAAACCCGCGATTTCCCGTAAATCCCGGGCTTGTCCCGTATAGTCGAATGCATACAAAGAAAGTACCCTATGAGTAAACTCATTTCCAGAACGATTTTTTAAATTATCTTTTCACCACTAAATCGCATGAGACTTGTAGTTTTCACAAATGTTTTCATTTTTGATGAGACGCTGAATAAAAGAAGTTTAATCGCCGGCAAACGAAAACCTGCGATTTCCTGTAAATCCCAGACTCGGCCCGTAAAGTCAAAAGTATACAAAGAAAGTACCCAGGGAGTAAACTCATTTCCCGAACGATTTTTTAAATTATTATTTCACCGCTAAAGCCCATGAGACTTGTAGTTTTTAAAAATGTTTTCATTTTTGATGAGACGCTGAATAAAAGAAGTTTAATCGCCGGCAAACGAAAACCCGCCATTTCCCGTAAACCCTGGACTCGGCCCGTATAGTCAAAAGTATACAAAGAAAGTACCCAGGGAGTAAACTCATTTCCCGAACGATTTTTTAAATTACTTTTTCACCACTAAAACGCATGAGACTTGTAGTTTTCGAAAATGTTTTCATTTTTGATGAGACGCTGAATAAAAGAAGTTTATTCGCCGGCAAATGAAAACCTGCGATTTCCTGTAAATCCGGGACTCGGCCTGTAAAGACAAAAGTATACAAAAAAGTACCCGGGGAGTAAACTCATTTCCCGAACGATTTTTCAAATTATTTCTGCACCACTAGAACGGATGAGACTTGTAGTTTTTAAAATTGTTTTCATTTTTGATGAGACGCTGAATAAAAGAAGTTTAATCGCCGGCAAACGAAAACCCGTGACTTCCCGTAACTCCCAGACTCAGCCCTTCTAGTCAAAAGTATACAAAGAAAGTACCCAGGGAGTAAACTCATTTCCCGAACGATTTTTCAAATTATTTCTGCACCACTAGAACGAATGAGACTTGTAGTTTTCAAAAATGTTTTCATTTTTAATGCGACGCTTAATGAAAGAGGTTTAATTGCCTGCAAACGAATACCCGCGATTTCCCGTAAATCCCGGGCTTGTCCCGTATAGTCGAATGCATACAAAGAAAGTACCCTATGAGTAAACTCATTTCCAGAACGATTTTTTAAATTATCTTTTCACCACTAAATCGCATGAAACTTGTAGTTTTCACAAATGTTTTTATTTTTGATGAGACGCTGAATAAAAGAAGTTTAATCGCCGGCAAACGAAAACCTGCGATTTCCTGTAAATCCCAGACTCGGCCCGTAAAGTCAAAAGTATACAAAGAAAGTACCCAGGGAGAAAACTCATTTCCCGAACGATTTTTTAAATTATTATTTCACCGCTAAAGCCCATGAGACTTGTAGTTTTCAAAAATGTATTCATTTTTGATGAGACGCTGAATAAAAGAAGTTTAATCGCCGGCAAACGAAAACCCGAGATTTCCCGTAAATCCCAGACTCGGCCCGTATAGTCCAAAGTATACAAAAAAAGTACCCGGGGAGTAAACTCATTTCCCGAACGATTTTTCAAATTATTTCTGCACCACTAGAACGGATGAGACTTGTAGTTTTTAAAAATGTTTTCATTTTTGATGAGACGCTGAATAAAAGAAGTTTAATCGCCGGCAAACGAAAACCCGTGACTTCCCGTAACTCCCAGACTCGGCCCGTCTAGTCAAAAGTATACAAAGAAAGTACCTAGGGAGTAAACTCATTTCCCGAACGATTTTTCAAATTATTTCTGCACCACTAGAACGAATGAGACTTGTAGTTTTCAAAAATGTTTTCATTTTTAATGAGACGCTTAATGAAAGAGGTTTAATTGCCTGCAAACGAAAACCCGCGATTTCCCGTAAATCCCGGGCTTGTCCCGTATAGTCGAATGCATACAAAGAAAGTACCCTATGAGTAAACTCATTTCCAGAACGATTTTTTAAATTATCTTTTCACCACTAAATCGCATGAGACTTGTAGTTTTCACAAATGTTTTCATTTTTGATGAGACGCTGAATAAAAGAAGTTTAATCGCCGGCAAACGAAAACCTGCGATTTCCTGTAAATCCCAGACTCGGCCCGTAAAGTCAAAAGTATACAAAGAAAGTACCCAGGGAGTAAACTCATTTCCCGAACGATTTTTTAAATTATTATTTCACCGCTAAAGCCCATGAGACTTGTAGTTTTTAAAAATGTTTTCATTTTTGATGAGACGCTGAATAAAAGAAGTTTAATCGCCGGCAAACGAAAACCCGCCATTTCCCGTAAACCCTGGACTCGGCCCGTATAGTCAAAAGTATACAAAGAAAGTACCCAGGGAGTAAACTCATTTCCCGAACGATTTTTTAAATTATTATTTCACTACTAAAGCCCATGAGCCTTGTAGTTTTCAAAAATGTTTTCATTTTTATTGAGACGCTTAATAAAAGAGGCTTAATCGCCGGCAAACGAAAACCCGCGATTTCCCGAAAATCCCGGGCTTGTCCCGTATAGTCGAATGTATACAAAGAAAGTACCCTGTGAGTAAACTCATTTCCAGAACGATTTTTTAAATTATCTTTTCACCACTAAATCGCATGAGACTTGTAGTTTTCAAAAATGTATTCATTTTTGATGAGACGCTGAATAAAAGAAGTTTAATCGCCGGCAAACGAAAACCCGAGATTTCCCGTAAATCCCAGACTCGGCCCGTATAGTCCAAAGTATACAAAGAAAGTACCCAGGGAGTAAACTCATTTCCCGAACGATTTTTTAAACTATTATTTCACCACTAAAGCCCATGAGACTTGTAGTTTTCAAAACTGTTTTCATTTTTATTGGGACGTTTAATGAAAGAGGTATATTCGCCGGTAAACGAAAACCCGCGATTTCCCGTAAATCCCAGGCTTGTCCCGTATAGTCGAATGTAAACAAAGAAAGTACCCTGTGAGTAAACTCATTTCCAGAACGATTTTTTAAATTATCTTTTCACCACTAAATCGCTTGAGACTTGTAGTTTTCAAAAATGTATTCATTTTTGATGAGACGCTGAATAAAAGAAGTTTAATCGCCGGCAAACGAAAACCTGAGATTTCCCGTAAATCCCAGGCTTGTCCCGTATAGTCGAATGTAAACAAAGAAAGTACCTAGGGAGTAAACTCATTTCCCGAACGATTTTTCAAATTATTTCTGCACCACTAGAACGAATGAGACTTGTAGTTTTCAAAAATGTTTTCATTTTTAATGAGACGCTTAATGAAAGAGGTTTAATTGCCTGCAAACGAAAACCCGCGATTTCCCGTAAATCCCGGGCTTGTCCCGTATAGTCGAATGCATACAAAGAAAGTACCCTATGAGTAAACTCATTTCCAGAACGATTTTTTAAATTATCTTTTCACCACTAAATCGCATGAGACTTGTAGTTTTCACAAATGTTTTCATTTTTGATGAGACGCTGAATAAAAGAAGTTTAATCGCCGGCAAACGAAAACCTGCGATTTCCTGTAAATCCCAGACTCGGCCCGTAAAGTCAAAAGTATACAAAGAAAGTACCCAGGGAGTAAACTCATTTCCCGAACGATTTTTTAAATTATTATTTCACCGCTAAAGCCCATGAGACTTGTAGTTTTTAAAAATGTTTTCATTTTTGATGAGACGCTGAATAAAAGAAGTTTAATCGCCGGCAAACAAAAACCCGCCATTTCCCGTAAACCCTGGACTCGGCCCGTATAGTCAAAAGTATACAAAGAAAGTACCCAGGGAGTAAACTCATTTCCCGAACGATTTTTTAAATTACTTTTTCACCACTAAAACGCATGAGACTTGTAGTTTTTAAAAATGTTTTCATTTTTGATGAGACGCTGAATAAAAGAAGTTTATTCGCCGGCAAATGAAAACCTGCGATTTCCTGTAAATCCCGGACTCGGCCTGTAAAGACAAAAGTATACAAAAAAGTACCCGGGGAGTAAACTCATTTCCCGAACGATTTTTCAAATTATTTCTGCACCACTAGAACGGATGAGACTTGTAGTTTTCAAAAATGTTTTCATTTTTATTGAGACGCTTAATAAAAGAGGCTTAATCGCCGGCAAACGAAAACCCGCGATTTCCCGTAAATCCCGGGCTTGTCCCGTATAGTCGAATGCATACAAAGAAAGTACCCTATGAGTAAACTCATTTCCAGAACGATTTTTTAAATTATCTTTTCACCACTAAATCGCATGAGACTTGTAGTTTTCACAAATGTTTTCATTTTTGATGAGACGCTGAATAAAAGAAGTTTAATCGCCGGCAAACGAAAACCTGCGATTTCCTGTAAATCCCAGACTCGGCCCGTAAAGTCAAAAGTATACAAAGAAAGTACCCAGGGAGTAAACTCATTTCCCGAACGATTTTTTAAATTATTATTTCACCGCTAAAGCCCATGAGACTTGTAGTTTTTAAAAATGTTTTCATTTTTGATGAGACGCTGAATAAAAGAAGTTTAATCGCCGGCAAACGAAAACCCGCCATTTCCCGTAAACCCTGGACTCGGCCCGTATAGTCAAAAGTATACAAAGAAAGTACCCAGGGAGTAAACTCATTTCCCGAACGATTTTTTAAATTATTATTTCACTACTAAAGCCCATGAGCCTTGTAGTTTTCAAAAATGTTTTCATTTTTATTGAGACGCTTAATAAAAGAGGCTTAATCGCCGGCAAACGAAAACCCGCGATTTCCCGAAAATCCCGGGCTTGTCCCGTATAGTCGAATGTATACAAAGAAAGTACCCTGTGAGTAAACTCATTTCCAGAACGATTTTTTAAATTATCTTTTCACCACTAAATCGCATGAGACTTGTAGTTTTCAAAAATGTATTCATTTTTGATGAGACGCTGAATAAAAGAAGTTTAATCGCCGGCAAACGAAAACCCGAGATTTCCCGTAAATCCCAGACTCGGCCCGTATAGTCCAAAGTATACAAAGAAAGTACCCAGGGAGTAAACTCATTTCCCGAACGATTTTTTAAACTATTATTTCACCACTAAAGCCCATGAGTCTTGTAGTTTTCAAAACTGTTTTCATTTTTATTGGGACGTTTAATGAAAGAGGTATATTCGCCGGTAAACGAAAACCCGCGATTTCCCGTAAATCCCAGGCTTGTCCCGTATAGTCGAATGTAAACAAAGAAAGTACCCTGTGAGTAAACTCATTTCCAGAACGATTTTTTAAATTATCTTTTCACCACTAAATCGCTTGAGACTTGTAGTTTTCAAAAATGTATTCATTTTTGATGAGACGCTGAATAAAAGAAGTTTAATCGCCGGCAAACGAAAACCTGAGATTTCCCGTAAATCCCAGGCTTGTCCCGTATAGTCGAATGTAAACAAAGAAAGTACCTAGGGAGTAAACTCATTTCCCGAACGATTTTTCAAATTATTTCTGCACCACTAGAACGAATGAGACTTGTAGTTTTCAAAAATGTTTTCATTTTTAATGAGACGCTTAATGAAAGAGGTTTAATTGCCTGCAAACGAAAACCCGCGATTTCCCGTAAATCCCGGGCTTGTCCCGTATAGTCGAATGCATACAAAGAAAGTACCCTATGAGTAAACTCATTTCCAGAACGATTTTTTAAATTATCTTTTCACCACTAAATCGCATGAGACTTGTAGTTTTCACAAATGTTTTCATTTTTGATGAGACGCTGAATAAAAGAAGTTTAATCGCCGGCAAACGAAAACCTGCGATTTCCTGTAAATCCCAGACTCGGCCCGTAAAGTCAAAAGTATACAAAGAAAGTACCCAGGGAGTAAACTCATTTCCCGAACGATTTTTTAAATTATTATTTCACCGCTAAAGCCCATGAGACTTGTAGTTTTTAAAAATGTTTTCATTTTTGATGAGACGCTGAATAAAAGAAGTTTAATCGCCGGCAAACAAAAACCAGCCATTTCCCGTAAACCCTGGACTCGGCCCGTATAGTCAAAAGTATACAAAGAAAGTACCCAGGGAGTAAACTCATTTCCCGAACGATTTTTTAAATTACTTTTTCACCACTAAAACGCATGAGACTTGTAGTTTTTAAAAATGTTTTCATTTTTGATGAGACGCTGAATAAAAGAAGTTTATTCGCCGGCAAATGAAAACCTGCGATTTCCTGTAAATCCCGGACTCGGCCTGTAAAGACAAAAGTATACAAAAAAGTACCCGGGGAGTAAACTCATTTCCCGAACGATTTTTCAAATTATTTCTGCACCACTAGAACGGATGAGACTTGTAGTTTTTAAAAATGTTTTCATTTTTGATGAGACGCTGAATAAAAGAAGTTTAATCGCCGGCAAACGAAAACCCGTGACTTCCCGTAACTCCCAGACTCGGCCCGTCTAGTCAAAAGTATACAAAGAAAGTACCCAGGGAGTAAACTCATTTCCCGAACGATTTTTTAAATTATTATTTCACCGCTAAAGCCCATGAGACTTGTAGTTTTTAAAAATGTTTTCATTTTTGATGAGACGCTGAATAAAAGAAGTTTAATCGCCGGCAAACAAAAACCCGCCATTTCCCGTAAACCCTGGACTCGGCCCGTATAGTCAAAAGTATACAAAGAAAGTACCCAGGGAGTAAACTCATTTCCCGAACGATTTTTTAAATTACTTTTTCACCACTAAAACGCATGAGACTTGTAGTTTTTAAAAATGTTTTCATTTTTGATGAGACGCTGAATAAAAGAAGTTTATTCGCCGGCAAATGAAAACCTGCGATTTCCTGTAAATCCCGGACTCGGCCTGTAAAGACAAAAGTATACAAAAAAGTACCCGGGGAGTAAACTCATTTCCCGAACGATTTTTCAAATTATTTCTGCACCACTAGAACGGATGAGACTTGTAGTTTTTAAAAATGTTTTCATTTTTGATGAGACGCTGAATAAAAGAAGTTTAATCGCCGGCAAACGAAAACCCGTGACTTCCCGTAACTCCCAGACTCGGCCCGTCTAGTCAAAAGTATACAAAGAAAGTACCCAGGGAGTAAACTCATTTCCCGAACGATTTTTCAAATTATTTCTGCACCACTAGAACGAATGAGACTTGTAGTTTTCAAAAATGTTTTCATTTTTAATGCGACGCTTAATGAAAGAGGTTTAATTGCCTGCAAACGAAAACCCGCGATTTCCCGTAAATTCCGGGCTTGTCCCGTATAGTCGAATGCATACAAAAAAAGTACCCTATGAGTAAACTCATTTCCAGAACGATTTTTTAAATTATCTTTTCACCACTAAATCGCATGAGACTTGTAGTTTTCACAAATGTTTTCATTTTTGATGAGACGCTGAATAAAAGAAGTTTAATCGCCGGCAAACGAAAACCCGCCATTTCCCGTAAACCCTGGACTCGGCCCGTATAGTCAAAAGTATGCAAAGAAAGTACCCAGGGAGTAAACTCATTTCCCGAACGATTTTTTAAATTACTTTTTCACCACTAAAACGCATGAGACTTGTAGTTTTTAAAAATGTTTTCATTTTTGATGAGACGCTGAATAAAAGAAGTTTATTCGCCGGCAAATGAAAACCTGCGATTTCCTGTAAATCCCGGACTCGGCCTGTAAAGACAAAAGTATACAAAAAAGTACCCGGGGAGTAAACTCATTTCCCGAACGATTTTTCAAATTATATCTGCACCACTAGAACGGATGAGACTTGTAGTTTTTAAAAATGTTTTCATTTTTGATGAGACGCTGAATAAAAAAAGTTTAATCGCCGGCAAACGAAAACCTGTGACTTCCCGTAACTCCCAGACTCGGCCCGTCTAGTCAAAAGTATACAAAGAAAGTACCCAGGGAGTAAACTCATTTCCCGAACGATTTTTCAAATTATTTCTGCACCACTAGAACGAATGAGACTTGTAGTTTTCAAAAATGTTTTCATTTTTAATGCGACGCTTAATGAAAGAGGTTTAATTGCCTGCAAACGAAAACCCGCGATTTCCCGTAAATTCCGGGCTTGTCCCGTATAGTCGAATGCATACAAAGAAAGTACCCTATGAGTAAACTCATTTCCAGAACGATTTTTTAAATTACTTTTTCACTACTAAAACGCATGAGACTTGTTGTTTTCAAAAATGTTTTAATTTTTGATGAGACGCTGAATAAAAGAAGTTTAATCGCCGGCAAACGAAAACCTGCGATTTCCCGTAAACCCCGGACTCGGCCCGAATAGTCAAAAGTATACAAAGAAAGTACCCAGGGAGTAAACTCATTTCCCGAACGATTTTTTAAATTACTTTTTCACCACTAAAACGCATGAGACTTGTAGTTTTCAAAAATGTTTTCATTTTTATTGAGACGCTTAATGAAAGAGGCTTAATCGGCGGCAAACGAAAAACCGCGATTTCCCGTAAATCCCGGGCTTGTCCCGTATAGTCGAATGTATACAAAGAAAGTACCCTGTGAGTAAACTCATTTCCAGAACGATTTTTTAAATTATCTTTTCACCACTAAATCGCATGAGACTTGTAGTTTTCAAAAATGTATTTATTTTTGATGAGACGCTGAATAAAAGAAGTTTAATCGCCGGCAAACGAAAACCCGAGATTTCCCGTAAATCCCAGACTCGGCCCGTATAGTCCAAAGTATACAAAGAAAGTACCCAGGGAGTAAACTCATTTCCCGAACGATTTTTTAAACTATTATTTCACCACTAAAGCCCATGAGATTTGTAGTTTTCAAAACTGTTTTCATTTTTATTGGGACGTTTAATGAAAGAGGTATATTCGCCGGCAAACGAAAACCTGAGATTTCCCGTAAATCCCAGACTCGGCCCGTATAGTCAAAAGTATACAAAGAAAGTACCCAGGGAGTAAACTCATTTCCCGAACGATTTTTTAAATTATTATTTCACCACTAAAGCCCATGAGCCTTGTAGTTTTCAAAAATGTTTTCATTTTTATTGAGACGCTTAATGAAAGAGGCTTAATCGCCGGCAAACGAAAACCCGCGATTTCCCGAAAATCCCGGGCTTGTCCCGTATAGTCGAATGTATACAAAGAAAGTACCCTGTGAGTAAACTCATTTCCAGAACGATTTTTTAAATTATCTTTTCACCACTAAATCGCATGAGACTTGTAGTTTTCAAAAATGTATTCATTTTTGATGAGACGCTGAATAAAAGAAGTTTAATCGCCGGCAAACGAAAACCCGAGATTTCCCGTAAATCCCAGACTCGGCCCGTATAGTCCAAAGTATACAAAGAAAGTACCCAGGGAGTAAACTCATTTCCCGAACGATTTTTTAAACTATTATTTCACCACTAAAGCCCATGAGACTTGTAGTTTTCAAAACTGTTTTCATTTTTATTGGGACGTTTAATGAAAGAGGTATATTCGCCGGTAAACGAAAACCCGCGATTTCCCGTAAATCCCAGGCTTGTCCCGTATAGTCGAATGTAAACAAAGAAAGTACCCTGTGAGTAAAATTATTTCCAGAACGATTTTTTAAATTATCTTTTCACCACTAAATCGCATGAGACTTGTAGTTTTCAAAAATATATTCATTTTTGATGAGACGCTGAATAAAAGAAGTTTAATCGCCGGCAAACGAAAACCTGAGATTTCCCGTAAATCCCAGGCTTGTCCCGTATAGTCGAATGTAAACAAAGAAAGTACCCTGTGAGTAAACTCATTTCCAGAACGATTTTTTAAATTATCTTTTCACCACTAAATCGCATGAGACTTGTAGTTTTCAAAAATGTATTCATTTTTGATGAGACGCTAAATAAAAGAAGTTTAATCGCCGGCAAACGAAAACCTGAGATTTCCCGTAAATCCCAGACTCGGCCCGTATAGTCAAAAGTATACAAAGAAAGTACCCAGGGAGTAAACTCATTTCCCGAACGATTTTTTAAATTATTATTTCACCACTAAAGCCCATGAGACTTGTAGTTTTCAAAAATGTTTTCATTTTTATTGAGACGCTTAATGAAAGAGGCTTAATCGCCGGCAAACGAAAACCCGCGATTTCCCGTAAATCCCGGGCTTGTCCCGTATAGTCGAATGTATACAAAGAAAGTACCCTGTGAGTAAACTCATTTCCAGAACGATTTTTTAAATTATCTTTTCACCACTAAATCGCATGAGACTTGTAGTTTTCAAAAATGTATTCATTTTTGATGAGACGCTGAATAAAAGAAGTTTAATCGCCGGCAAACGAAAACCCGAGATTTCCCGTAAATCCCAGACTCGGCCCGTATAGTCAAAAGTATACAAAGAAAGTACCCAGGGAGTAAACTCATTTCCCGAACGATTTTTTGAACTATTATTTCACCACTAAAGCCCATGAGACTTGTAGTTTTCAAAAATGTTTTCATTTTTATTGAGACGTTTAATGAAAGAGGTATAATCGCCGGCAAACGAAAACCCGCGATTTCCCGTAAATCCCAGGCTTGTCCCGTATAGTCGAATGTAAACAAAGAAAGTACCCTGTGAGTAAACTCATTTCCAGAACGATTTTTTAAATTATCTTTTCACCACTAAATCGCATGAGACTTGTAGTTTTCAAAAATGTATTCATTTTTGATGAGACGCTGAATAAAAGAAGTTTAATCGCCGGCAAACGAAAACCCGAGATTTCCCGTAAATCCCAGACTCGGCCCGTATAGTCCAAAGTATACAAAGAAAGTACCCAGGGAGTAAACTCATATCCCGAACGATTTTTTAAACTATTATTTTACCACTAAAGCCCATGAGACTTGTAGTTTTCAAAAGTGTTTTCATTTTTATTGGGACGTTTAATGAAAGAGGTATATTCGCCGGCAAACGAAAACCCGCGATTTCCCGTCAATCCCAGGCTTGTCCCGGATAGTCGAATGTAAACAAAGAAAGTACCCTGTGAGTAAACTCATTTCCAGAACGATTTTTTAAATTATCTTTTCACCACTAAATCGCATGAGACTTGTAGTTTTCAAAAATGTATTCATTTTTGATGAGACGCTGAATAAAAGAAGTTTAATCGCCGGCAAACGAAAACCTGAGATTTCCCGTAAATCCCAGGCTTGTCCCGTATAGTCGAATGTAAACAAAGAAAGTACCCTGTGAGTAAACTCATTTCCAGAACGATTTTTTAAATTATCTTTTCACCACTAAATCGCATGAGACTTGTAGTTTTCAAAAATGTATTCATTTTTGATGAGACGCTGAATAAAAGAAGTTTAATCGCCGGCAAACGAAAACCTGAGATTTCCCGTAAATCCCAGACTCGGCCCGTATAGTCAAAAGTATACAAAGAAAGTACCCAGGGAGTAAACTCATTTCCCGAACGATTTTTTAAATTATTATTTCACCACTAAAGCCCATGAGACTTGTAGTTTTCAACAATGTTTTCATTTTTATTGAGACGCTTAATGAAAGAGGCTTAATCGCCGGCAAACGAAAACCCGCGATTTCCCGTAAATCCCGGGCTTGTCCCGTATAGTCGAATGTATACAAAGAAAGTACCCTGTGAGTAAACTCATTTCCAGAACGATTTTTTAAATTATCTTTTCACCACTAAATCGCATGAGACTTGTAGTTTTCAAAAATGTATTCATTTTTGATGAGACACTGAATAAAAGAAGTTTAATCGCCGGCAAACGAAAACCCGAGATTTCCCGTAAATCCCAGACTCGGCCCGTATAGTCAAAAGTATACAAAGAAAGTACCCAGGGAGTAAACTCATTTCCCGAACGATTTTTTGAACTATTATTTCACCACTAAATCGCATGAGACTTGTAGTTTTCAAAAATGTATTCATTTTTGATGAGACGCTGAATAAAAGAAGTTTAATCGCCGGCAAACGAAAACCCGAGATTTCCCGTAAATCCCAGACTCGGCCCGTATAGTCCAAAGTATACAAAGAAAGTACCCAGGGAGTAAACTCATTTCCCGAACGATTTTTTAAACTATTATTTCACCACTAAAGCCCATGAGACTTGTAGTTTTCAAAACTGTTTTCATTTTTATTGGGACGTTTAATGAAAGAGGTATAATCGCCGGCAAACGAAAACCCGCGATTTCCCGTAAATCCCAGGCTTGTCCCGTATAGTCGAATGTAAACAAAGAAAGTACCCTGTGAGTAAACTCATTTCCAGAACGATTTTTTAAATTATCTTTTCACCACTAAATCGCATGAGACTTGTAGTTTTCAAAAATGTATTCATTTTTGATGAGACGCTGAATAAAAGAAGTTTAATCGCCGGCAAACGAAAACCCGCGATTTCCCGTAAATCCCGGGCTTGTCCCGTATAGTCGAATGTATACAAAGAAAGTACCCTGTGAGTAAACTCATTTCCAGAACGATTTTTTAAATTATCTTTTCACCACTAAATCGCATGAGACTTGTAGTTTTTAAAAATGTATTCATTTTTGATGAGACACTGAATAAAAGAAGTTTAATCGCCGGCAAACGAAAACCCGAGATTTCCCGTAAATCCCAGACTCGGCCCGTATAGTCAAAAGTATACAAAGAAAGTACCCAGGGAGTAAACTCATTTCCCGAACGATTTTTTGAACTATTATTTCACCACTAAATCGCATGAGACTTGTAGTTTTCAAAAATGTATTCATTTTTGATGAGACGCTGAATAAAAGAAGTTTAATCGCCGGCAAACGAAAACCCGAGATTTCCCGTAAATCCCAGACTCGGCCCGTATAGTCCAAAGTATACAAAGAAAGTACCCAGGGAGTAAACTCATTTCCCGAACGATTTTTTAAACTATTATTTCACCACTAAAGCCCATGAGACTTGTAGTTTTCAAAAATGTTTTCATTTTTATTGAGACGTTTAATGAAAGAGGTATAATCGCCGGCAAACGAAAACCCGCGATTTCCCGTAAATCCCAGGCTTGTCCCGTATAGTCGAATGTAAACAAAGAAAGTACCCTGTGAGTAAACTCATTTCCAGAACGATTTTTTAAATTATCTTTTCACCACTAAATCGCATGAGACTTGTAGTTTTCAAAAATGTATTCATTTTTGATGAGACGCTGAATAAAAGAAGTTTAATCGCCGGCAAACGAAAACCCGAGATTTCCCGTAAATCCCAGACTCGGCCCGTATAGTCCAAAGTATACAAAGAAAGTACCCAGGGAGTAAACTCATATCCCGAACGATTTTTTAAACTATTATTTTACCACTAAAGCCCATGAGACTTGTAGTTTTCAAAAGTGTTTTCATTTTTATTGGGACGTTTAATGAAAGAGGTATATTCGCCGGCAAACGAAAACCCGCGATTTCCCGTCAATCCCAGGCTTGTCCCGGATAGTCGAATGTAAACAAAGAAAGTACCCTGTGAGTAAACTCATTTCCAGAACGATTTTTTAAATTATCTTTTCACCACTAAATCGCATGAGACTTGTAGTTTTCAAAAATGTATTCATTTTTGATGAGACGCTGAATAAAAGAAGTTTAATCGCCGGCAAACGAAAACCTGAGATTTCCCGTAAATCCCAGGCTTGTCCCGTATAGTCGAATGTAAACAAAGAAAGTACCCTGTGAGTAAACTCATTTCCAGAACGATTTTTTAAATTATCTTTTCACCACTAAATCGCATGAGACTTGTAGTTTTCAAAAATGTATTCATTTTTGATGAGACGCTGAATAAAAGAAGTTTAATCGCCGGCAAACGAAAACCTGAGATTTCCCGTAAATCCCAGACTCGGCCCGTATAGTCAAAAGTATACAAAGAAAGTACCCAGGGAGTAAACTCATTTCCCGAACGATTTTTTAAATTATTATTTCACCACTAAAGCCCATGAGACTTGTAGTTTTCAACAATGTTTTCATTTTTATTGAGACGCTTAATGAAAGAGGCTTAATCGCCGGCAAACGAAAACCCGCGATTTCCCGTAAATCCCGGGCTTGTCCCGTATAGTCGAATGTATACAAAGAAAGTACCCTGTGAGTAAACTCATTTCCAGAACGATTTTTTAAATTATCTTTTCACCACTAAATCGCATGAGACTTGTAGTTTTCAAAAATGTATTCATTTTTGATGAGACACTGAATAAAAGAAGTTTAATCGCCGGCAAACGAAAACCCGAGATTTCCCGTAAATCCCAGACTCGGCCCGTATAGTCAAAAGTATACAAAGAAAGTACCCAGGGAGTAAACTCATTTCCCGAACGATTTTTTGAACTATTATTTCACCACTAAATCGCATGAGACTTGTAGTTTTCAAAAATGTATTCATTTTTGATGAGACGCTGAATAAAAGAAGTTTAATCGCCGGCAAACGAAAACCCGAGATTTCCCGTAAATCCCAGACTCGGCCCGTATAGTCCAAAGTATACAAAGAAAGTACCCAGGGAGTAAACTCATTTCCCGAACGATTTTTTAAACTATTATTTCACCACTAAAGCCCATGAGACTTGTAGTTTTCAAAACTGTTTTCATTTTTATTGGGACGTTTAATGAAAGAGGTATAATCGCCGGCAAACGAAAACCCGCGATTTCCCGTAAATCCCAGGCTTGTCCCGTATAGTCGAATGTAAACAAAGAAAGTACCCTGTGAGTAAACTCATTTCCAGAACGATTTTTTAAATTATCTTTTCACCACTAAATCGCATGAGACTTGTAGTTTTCAAAAATGTATTCATTTTTGATGAGACGCTGAATAAAAGAAGTTTAATCGCCGGCAAACGAAAACCCGCGATATCCCGTAAATCCCGGGCTTGTCCCGTATAGTCGAATGTATACAAAGAAAGTACCCTGTGAGTAAACTCATTTCCAGAACGATTTTTTAAATTATCTTTTCACCACTAAATCGCATGAGACTTGTAGTTTTTAAAAATGTATTCATTTTTGATGAGACACTGAATAAAAGAAGTTTAATCGCCGGCAAACGAAAACCCGAGATTTCCCGTAAATCCCAGACTCGGCCCGTATAGTCAAAAGTATACAAAGAAAGTACCCAGGGAGTAAACTCATTTCCCGAACGATTTTTTGAACTATTATTTCACCACTAAATCGCATGAGACTTGTAGTTTTCAAAAATGTATTCATTTTTGATGAGACGCTGAATAAAAGAAGTTTAATCGCCGGCAAACGAAAACCCGAGATTTCCCGTAAATCCCAGACTCGGCCCGTATAGTCCAAAGTATACAAAGAAAGTACCCAGGGAGTAAACTCATTTCCCGAACGATTTTTTAAACTATTATTTCACCACTAAAGCCCATGAGACTTGTAGTTTTCAAAACTGTTTTCATTTTTATTGGGACGTTTAATGAAAGAGGTATATTCGCCGGCAAACGAAAACCCGCGATTTCCCGTAAATCCCAGGCTTGTCCCGTATAGTCGAATGTAAACAAAGAAAGTACCCTGTGAGTAAACTCATTTCCAGAACGATTTTTTAAATTATCTTTTCACCACTAAGTCGCATGAGACTTGTAGTTTTCAAAAATGTATTCATTTTTGATGAGACGCTGAATAAAAGATGTTTAATCGCCGGCAAACGAAAACCTGAGATTTCCCGTAAATCCCAGGCTTGTCCCGTATAGTCGAATGTAAACAAAGAAAGTACCCTGTGAGTAAACTCATTTCCAGAACGATTTTTTAAATTATCCTTTCACCACTAAATCGCATGAGACTTGTAGTTTTCAAAAATGTATTCATTTTTGATGAGACGCTGAATAAAAGAAGTTTAATCGCCGGCAAACGAAAACCTGAGATTTCCCGTAAATCCCAGACTCGGCCCGTATAGTCAAAAGTATACAAAGAAAGTACCCAGGGAGTAAACTCATTTCCCGAACGATTTTTTAAATTATTATTTCACCACTAAAGCCCATGAGACTTGTAGTTTTCAAAAATGTTTTCATTTTTTTTGAGACGCTTAATGAAAGAGGCTTAATCGCCGGCAAACGAAAACCCGCGATTTTCCGTAAATCCCGGGCTTGTCCCGTATAGTCGAATGTATACAAAGAAAGTACCCTGTGAGTAAACTCATTTCCAGAACGATTTTTTAAATTATCTTTTCACCACTAAATCGCATGAGACTTGTAGTTTTCAAAAATGTATTCATTTTTGATGAGACGCTGAATAAAAGAAGTTTAATCGCCGGCAAACGAAAACCCGAGATTTCCCGTAAATCCCAGACTCGGCCCGTATAGTCCAAAGTATACAAAGAAAGTACCCAGGGAGTAAACTCATATCCCGAACGATTTTTTAAACTATTATTTCACCACTAAAGCCCATGAGACTTGTAGTTTTCAAAACTGTTTTCATTTTTATTGGGACGTTTAATGAAAGAGGTATATTCGCCGGCAAACGAAAACCCGCGATTTCCCGTAAATCCCAGGCTTGTCCCGTATAGTCGAATGTAAACAAAGAAAGTACCCTGTGAGTAAACTCATTTCCAGAACGATTTTTTAAATTATCTTTTCACCACTAAATCGCATGAGACATGTAGTTTTCAAAAATGTATTCATTTTTGATGAGACGCTGAATAAAAGAAGTTTAATCGCCGGCAAACGAAAACCTGAGATTTCCCGTAAATCCCAGGCTTGTCCCGTATAGTCGAATGTAAACAAAGAAAGTACCCTGTGAGTAAACTCATTTCCAGAACGATTTTTTAAATTATCTTTTCACCACTAAATCGCATGAGACTTGTAGTTTTCAAAAATGTATTCATTTTTGATGAGACGCTGAATAAAAGAAGTTTAATCGCCGGCAAACGAAAACCTGAGATTTCCCGTAAATCCCAGACTCGGCCCGTATAGTCAAAAGTATACAAAGAAAGTACCCAGGGAGTAAACTCATTTCCCGAACGATTTTTTAAATTATTATTTCACCACTAAAGCCCATGAGACTTGTAGTTTTCAAAAATGTTTTCATTTTTATTGAGACGCTTAATGAAAGAGGCTTAATCGCCGGCAAACGAAAACCCGCGATTTCCCGTAAATCCCGGGCTTGTCCCGTATAGTCGAATGTATACAAAGAAAGTACCCTGTGAGTAAACTCATTTCCAGAACGATTTTTTAAATTATCTTTTCACCACTAAATCGCATGAGACTTGTAGTTTTCAAAAAGGTATTCATTTTTGATGAGACACTGAATAAAAGAAGTTTAATCGCCGGCAAACGAAAACCCGAGATTTCCCGTAAATCCCAGACTCAGCCCGTATAGTCAAAAGTATACAAAGAAAGTACCCAGGGAGTAAACTCATTTCCCGAACGATTTTTTGAACTATTATTTCACCACTAAAGCCCATGAGACTTGTAGTTTTCAAAAATGTTTTCATTTTTATTGAGACGTTTAATGAAAGAGGTATAATCGCCGGCAAACGAAAACCCGCGATTTCCCGTAAATCCCAGGCTTGTCCCGTATAGTCGAATGTAAACAAAGAAAGTACCCTGTGAGTAAACTCATTTCTAGAACGATTTTTTAAATTATCTTTTCACCACTAAATCGCATGAGACTTGTAGTTTTCAAAAATGTATTCATTTTTGATGAGACGCTGAATAAAAGAAGTTTAATCGCCGGCAAACGAAAACCCGAGATTTCCCGTAAATCCCAGACTCGGCCCGTATAGTCCAAAGTATACAAAGAAAGTACCCAGGGAGTAAACTCATTTCCCGAACGATTTTTTAAACTATTATTTCACCACTAAAGCCCATGAGACTTGTAGTTTTCAAAACTGTTTTCATTTTTATTGGGACGTTTAATGAAAGAGGTATATTCGCCGGCAAACGAAAACCCGCGATTTCCCGTAAATCCCAGGCTTGTCCCGTATAGTCGAATGTAAACAAAGAAAGTACCCTGTGAGTAAACTCATTTCCAGAACGATTTTTTAAATTATCTTTTCACCACTAAATCGCATGAGACTTGTAGTTTTCAAAAATGTATTCATTTTTGATGAGACGCTGAATAAAAGAAGTTTAATCGCCGGCAAACGAAAACCTGAGATTTCCCGTAAATCCCAGGCTTGTCCCGTATAGTCTAATGTAAACAAAGAAAGTACCCTGTGAGTAAACTCATTTCCAGAACGATTTTTTAAATTATCCTTTCACCACTAAATCGCATGAGACTTGTAGTTTTCAAAAATGTATTCATTTTTGATGAGACGCTGAATAAAAGAAGTTTAATTGCCGGCAAACGAAAACCTGAGATTTCCCGTAAATCCCAGACTCGGCCCGTATAGTCAAAAGTATACAAAGAAAGTACCCAGGGAGTAAACTCATTTCCCGAACGATTTTTTAAATTATTATTTCACCACTAAAGCCCATGAGACTTGTAGTTTTCAAAAATGTTTTCATTTTTATTGAGACGCTTAATGAAAGAGGCTTAATCGCCGGCAAACGAAAACCCGCGATTTCCCGTAAATCCCGGGCTTGTCCCGTATAGTCGAATGTATACAAAGAAAGTACCCTGTGAGTAAACTCATTTCCAGAACGATTTTTTAAATTATCTTTTCACCACTAAATCGCATGAGACTTGTAGTTTTCAAAAATGTATTCATTTTTGATGAGACACTGAATAAAAGAAGTTTAATCGCCGGCAAACGAAAACCCGAGATTTCCCGTAAATCCCAGACACGGCCCGTATAGTCAAAAGTATACAAAGAAAGTACCCAGGGAGTAAACTCATTTCCCGAACGATTTTTTGAACTATTATTTCACCACTAAAGCCCATGAGACTTGTAGTTTTCAAAAATGTTTTCATTTTTATTGAGACGTTTAATGAAAGAGGTATAATCGCCGGCAAACGAAAACCCGCGATTTCCCGTAAATCCCAGGCTTGTCCCGTATAGTCGAATGTAAACAAAGAAAGTACCCTGTGAGTAAACTCATTTCCAGAACGATTTTTTAAATTATCTTTTCACCACTAAATCGCATGAGACTTGTAGTTTTCAAAAATGTATTCATTTTTGATGAGACGCTGAATAAAAAAAGTTTAATCGCCGGCAAACGAAAACCTGAGATTTCCCGCAAATCCCAGACTCGGCCCGTATAGTCAAAAGTATACAAAAAAAGTACCCAGGGAGTAAACTCATTTCCCGAACGATTTTTTAAATTATTATTTCACCACTAAAGCCCATGAGACTTGTAGTTTTTAAAAATGTTTTCATTTTTGATGAGACGCTGAATAAAAGAAGTTTAATCGCCGCCAAACGAAAACCCGCGACTTCCCGTAACTCCCGGACCCGGCGCGTATAGTCAAAAGTATACAAAGAAAGTACCCAGGGAGTAAACTCATTTCCCGAACGATTTTTCAAATTATTTCTGCACCACTAGAACGAATGAGACTTGTAGTTTTCAAAAATGTATTCATTTTTGATGAGACGCTGAATAAAAGAAGTTTAATCGCCGGCAAACGAAAACCTGAGATTTCCCGTAAATCCCAGGCTTGTCCCGTATAGTCGAATGTAAACAAAGAAAGTACCCTGTGAGTAAACTCATTTCCAGAACGATTTTTTAAATTATCCTTTCACCACTAAATCGCATGAGACTTGTAGTTTTCAAAAATGTATTCATTTTTGATGAGACGCTGAATAAAAGAAGTTTAATCGCCGGCAAACGAAAACCTGAGATTTCCCGTAAATCCCAGACTCGGCCCGTATAGTCAAAAGTATACAAAGAAAGTACCCAGGGAGTAAACTCATTTCCCGAACGATTTTTTAAATTATTATTTCACCACTAAAGCCCATGAGACTTGTAGTTTTCAAAAATGTTTTCATTTTTATTGAGACGCTTAATGAAAGAGGCTTAATCGCCGGCAAACGAAAACCCGCGATTTCCCGTAAATCCCGGGCTTGTCCCGTATAGTCGAATGTATACAAAGAAAGTACCCTGTGAGTAAACTCATTTCCAGAACGATTTTTTAAATTATCTTTTCACCACTAAATCGCATGAGACTTGTAGTTTTCAAAAATGTATTCATTTTTGATGAGACGCTGAATAAAAGAAGTTTAATCGCCGGCAAACGAAAACCCGAGATTTCCCGTAAATCCCAGACACGGCCCGTATAGTCAAAAGTATACAAAGAAAGTACCCAGGGAGTAAACTCATTTCCCGAACGATTTTTTGAACTATTATTTCACCACTAAAGCCCATGAGACTTGTAGTTTTCAAAAATGTTTTCATTTTTATTGAGACGTTTAATGAAAGAGGTATAATCGCCGGCAAACGAAAACCCGCGATTTCCCGTAAATCCCAGGCTTGTCCCGTATAGTCGAATGTAAACAAAGAAAGTACCCTGTGAGTAAACTCATTTCCAGAACGATTTTTTAAATTATCTTTTCACCACTAAATCGCATGAGACTTGTAGTTTTCAAAAATGTATTCATTTTTGATGAGACGCTGAATAAAAAAAGTTTAATCGCCGGCAAACGAAAACCTGAGATTTCCCGCAAATCCCAGACTCGGCCCGTATAGTCAAAAGTATACAAAAAAAGTACCCAGGGAGTAAACTCATTTCCCGAACGATTTTTTAAATTATTATTTCACCACTAAAGCCCATGAGACTTGTAGTTTTTAAAAATGTTTTCATTTTTGATGAGACGCTGAATAAAAGAAGTTTAATCGCCGCCAAACGAAAACCCGCGACTTCCCGTAACTCCCGGACCCGGCCCGTATAGTCAAAAGTATACAAAGAAAGTACCCAGGGAGTAAACTCATTTCCCGAACGATTTTTCAAATTATTTCTGCACCACTAGAACGAATGAGACTTGTAGTTTTCAAAAATGTTTTCATTTTTAATGAGACGCTTAATGAAAGAGGTTTAATTGCCGGCAAACGAAAACCCGCGATTTCCCGTAAATTCCGGGCTTGTCCCGTATAGTCAAATGTATACAAAGAAAGTACCCTGTGAGTAAACTCATTTCCAGAACGATTTTTTAAATTATCTTTCACCACTAAATCGCATGAGACTTGCAGTTTTTAAAAATGTTTTCATTTTTGATGAGACGCTGAATAAAAGAAGTTTAATCGCCGGCAAACGAAAACCCGAGATTTCCCGTAAATCCCAGACTCGGCCCGTATAGTCCAAAGTATACAAAGAAAGTACCGAGGGAGTGAACTCATTTCCCGAACGATTTTTTAAACTATTATTTCACCACTAAAGCCCATGAGACTTGTAGTTTTCAAAACTGTTTTTATTTTTATTGGGACGTTTAATGAAAGAGGCTTAATCGCCGGCAAACGAAAACCCGCGATTTCCCGTAAATCCCGGGCTTGTCCCGTATAGTCGAATGTATACAAAGAAAGTACCCTGTGAGTAAACTCATTTCCAGAACGATTTTTTAAATTATCTTTTCACCACTAAATCGCATGAGACTTGTAGTTTTCAAAAATGTATTCATTTTTGATGAGACGCTGAATAAAAGAAGTTTAATCGCCGGCAAACGAAAACCCGAGATTTCCCGTAAATCCCAGACACGGCCCGTATAGTCAAAAGTATACAAAGAAAGTACCCAGGGAGTAAACTCATTTCCCGAACGATTTTTTGAACTATTATTTCACCACTAAAGCCCATGAGACTTGTAGTTTTCAAAAATGTTTTCATTTTTATTGAGACGTTTAATGAAAGAGGTATAATCGCCGGCAAACGAAAACCCGCGATTTCCCGTAAATCCCAGGCTTGTCCCGTATAGTCGAATGTAAACAAAGAAAGTACCCTGTGAGTAAACTCATTTCCAGAACGATTTTTTAAATTATCTTTTCACCACTAAATCGCATGAGACTTGTAGTTTTCAAAAATGTATTCATTTTTGATGAGACGCTGAATAAAAAAAGTTTAATCGCCGGCAAACGAAAACCTGAGATTTCCCGCAAATCCCAGACTCGGCCCGTATAGTCAAAAGTATACAAAAAAAGTACCCAGGGAGTAAACTCATTTCCCGAACGATTTTTTAAATTATTATTTCACCACTAAAGCCCATGAGACTTGTAGTTTTTAAAAATGTTTTCATTTTTGATGAGACGCTGAATAAAAGAAGTTTAATCGCCGCCAAACGAAAACCCGCGACTTCCCGTAACTCCCGGACCCGGGCCGTATAGTCAAAAGTATACAAAGAAAGTACCCAGGGAGTAAACTCATTTCCCGAACGATTTTTCAAATTATTTCTGCACCACTAGAACGAATGAGACTTGTAGTTTTCAAAAATGTTTTCATTTTTAATGAGACGCTTAATGAAAGAGGTTTAATTGCCGGCAAACGAAAACCCGCGATTTCCCGTAAATTCCGGGCTTGTCCCGTATAGTCAAATGTATACAAAGAAAGTACCCTGTGAGTAAACTCATTTCCAGAACGATTTTTTAAATTATCTTTCACCACTAAATCGCATGAGACTTGTAGTTTTTAAAAATGTTTTCATTTTTGATGAGACGCTGAATAAAAGAAGTTTAATCGCCGGCAAACGAAAACCCGAGATTTCCCGTAAATCCCAGACTCGGCCCGTATAGTCCAAAGTATACAAAGAAAGTACCGAGGGAGTGAACTCATTTCCCGAACGATTTTTTAAACTATTATTTCACCACTAAAGCCCATGAGACTTGTAGTTTTCAAAACTGTTTTTATTTTTATTGGGACGTTTAATGAAAGAGGTATATTCGCCGGCAAACGAAAACCCGCGATTTCCCGTAAATCCCAGGCTTGTCCCGTATAGTCGAATGTAAACAAAGAAAGTACCCTGTGAGTTAACTCATTTCCAGAACGATTTTTTAAATTATCTTTTCACCACTAAATCGCATGAGACTTGTAGTTTTCAAAAATGTTTTCATTTTTATTGAGACGCTTAATGAAAGAGGCTTAATCGCCGGCAAACGAAAACCCGCGATTTCCCGTAAATCCCAGACTCGGCCCGTATAGTCCAAAGTATACAAAGAAAGTACCCAGGGAGTAAACTCATTTCCCGAACGATTTTTTAAACTATTATTTCACCACTAAAGCCCATGAGACTTGTAGTTTTCAAAACTGTTTTCATTTTTATTGGGACGTTTAATGAAAGAGGTATATTCGCCGGCAAACGAAAACCCGCGATTTCCCGTAAATCCCAGGCTTGTCCCGTATAGTCGAATGTAAACAAAGAAAGTACCCTGTGAGTAAACTCATTTCCAGAACGATTTTTTAAATTATCTTTTCACCACTAAATCGCATGAGACTTGTAGTTTTCAAAAATGTATTCATTTTTGATGAGACGCTGAATAAAAGAAGTTTAATCGCCGGCAAACGAAAACCTGAGATTTCCCGTAAATCCCAGGCTTGTCCCGTATAGTCGAATGTAAACAAAGAAAGTACCCTGTGAGTAAACTCATTTCCAGAACGATTTTTTAAATTATCCTTTCACCACTAAATCGCATGAGACTTGTAGTTTTCAAAAATGTATTCATTTTTGATGAGACGCTGAATAAAAGAAGTTTAATCGCCGGCAAACGAAAACCTGAGATTTCCCGTAAATCCCAGACTCGGCCCGTATAGTCAAAAGTATACAAAGAAAGTACCCAGGGAGTAAACTCATTTCCCGAACGATTTTTTAAATTATCTTTCACCACTAAATCGCATGAGACTTGTAGTTTTTAAAAATGTTTTCATTTTTGATGAGACGCTGAATAAAAGAAGTTTAATCGCCGGCAAACGAAAACCCGAGATTTCCCGTAAATCCCAGACTCGGCCCGTATAGTCCAAAGTATACAAAGAAAGTACCCAGGGAGTGAACTCATTTCCCGAACGATTTTTTAAACTATTATTTCACCACTAAAGCCCATGAGACTTGTAGTTTTCAAAACTGTTTTTATTTTTATTGGGACGTTTAATGAAAGAGGTATATTCGCCGGCAAACGAAAACCCGCGATTTCCCGTAAATCCCAGGCTTGTCCCGTATAGTCGAATGTAAACAAAGAAAGTACCCTGTGAGTAAACTCATTTCCAGAACGATTTTTTAAATTATCTTTTCACCACTAAATCGCATGAGACTTGTAGTTTTCAAAAATGTTTTCATTTTTATTGAGACGCTTAATGAAAGAGGCTTAATCGCCGGCAAACGAAAACCCGCGATTTCCCGTAAATCCCAGACTCGGCCCGTATAGTCCAAAGTATACAAAGAAAGTACCCAGGGAGTAAACTCATTTCCCGAACGATTTTTGAAACTATTATTTCACCACTAAAGCCCATGAGACTTGTAGTTTTCAAAACTGTTTTCATTTTTATTGGGACGTTTAATGAAAGAGGTATATTCGCCGGCAAACGAAAACCCGCGATTTCCCGTAAATCCCAGGCTTGTCCCGTATAGTCGAATGTAAACAAAGAAAGTACCCTTTGAGTAAACTCATTTCCAGAGCGATTTTTTAAATTATCTTTTCACCACTAAATCGCATGAGACTTGTAGTTTTCAAAAATGTATTCATTTTTGATGAGACGCTGAATAAAAGAAGTTTAATCGCCGGCAAACGAAAACCTGAGATTTCCCGTAAATCCCAGGCTTGTCCCGTATAGTCGAATGTAAACAAAGAAAGTACCCTGTGAGTAAACTCATTTCCAGAACGATTTTTTAAATTATCCTTTCACCACTAAATCGCATGAGACTTGTAGTTTTCAAAAATGTATTCATTTTTGATGAGACGCTGAATAAAAGAAGTTTAATCGCCGGCAAACGAAAACCTGAGATTTCCCGTAAATCCCAGACTCGGCCCGTATAGTCAAAAGTATACAAAGAAAGTACCCAGGGAGTAAACTCATTTCCCGAACGATTTTTTAAATTATTATTTCACCACTAAAGCCCATGAGACTTGTAGTTTTCAAAAATGTTTTCATTTTTATTGAGACGCTTAATGAAAGAGGCTTAATCGCCGGCAAACGAAAACCCGCGATTTCCCGTAAATCCCGGGCTTGTCCCGTATAGTCGAATGTATACAAAGAAAGTACCCTGTGAGTAAACTCATTTCCAGAACGATTTTTTAAATTATCTTTTCACCACTAAATCGCATGAGACTTGTAGTTTTCAAAAATGTATTCATTTTTGATGAGACGCTGAATAAAAGAAGTTTAATCGCCGGCAAACGAAAACCCGAGATTTCCCGTAAATCCCAGACTCGGCCCGTATAGTCCAAAGTACACAAAGAAAGTACCCAGGGAGTAAACTCATATCCCGAACGATTTTTTAAACTATTATTTCACCACTAAAGCCCATGAGACTTGTAGTTTTCAAAACTGTTTTCATTTTTATTGGGACGTTTAATGAAAGAGGTATATTCGCCGGCAAACGAAAACCCGCGATTTCCCGTAAATCCCAGGCTTGTCCCGTATAGTCGAATGTAAACAAAGAAAGTACCCTGTGAGTAAACTCATTTCCAGAACGATTTTTTAAATTATCTTTTCACCACTAAATCGCATGAGACTTGTAGTTTTCAAAAATGTATTCATTTTTGATGAGACGCTGAATAAAAGAAGTTTAATCGCCGGCAAACGAAAACCTGAGATTTCCCGTAAATCCCAGACTCGGCCCGTATAGTCAAAAGTATACAAAGAAAGTACCCAGGGAGTAAACTCATTTCCCGAACGATTTTTTAAATTATTATTTCACCACTAAAGCCCATGAGACTTGTAGTTTTCAAAAATGTTTTCATTTTTATTGAGACGCTTAATGAAAGAGGCTTAATCGCCGGCAAACGAAAACCCGCGATTTCCCGTAAATCCCGGGCTTGTCCCGTATAGTCGAATGTATACAAAGAAAGTACCCTGTGAGTAAACTCATTTCCAGAACGATTTTTTAAATTATCTTTTCACCACTAAATCGCATGAGACTTGTAGTTTTCAAAAATGTATTCATTTTTGATGAGACACTGAATAAAAGAAGTTTAATCGCCGGCAAACGAAAACCCGAGATTTCCCGTAAATCCCAGACTCGGCCCGTATAGTCAAAAGTATACAAAGAAAGTACCCAGGGAGTAAACTCATTTCCCGAACGATTTTTTGAACTATTATTTCACCACTAAAGCCCATGAGACTTGTAGTTTTCAAAAATGTTTTCATTTTTATTGAGACGTTTAATGAAAGAGGTATAATCGCCGGCAAACGAAAACCCGCGATTTCCCGTAAATCCCAGGCTTGTCCCGTATAGTCGAATGTAAACAAAGAAAGTACCCTGTGAGTAAACTCATTTCCAGAACGATTTTTTAAATTATCTTTTCACCACTAAATCGCATGAGACTTGTAGTTTTCAAAAATGTATTCATTTTTGATGAGACGCTGAATAAAAGAAGTTTAATCGCCGGCAAACGAAAACCCGAGATTTCCCGTAAATCCCAGACTCGGCCCGTATAGTCCAAAGTATACAAAGAAAGTACCCAGGGAGTAAACTCATTTCCCGAACGATTTTTTAAACTATTATTTCACCACTAAAGCCCATGAGACTTGTAGTTTTCAAAACTGTTTTCATTTTTATTGGGACGTTTAATGAAAGAGGTATATTCGCCAACAAACGAAAACCCGCGATTTCCCGTAAATCCCAGGCTTGTCCCGTATAGTCGAATGTAAACAAAGAAAGTACCCTGTGAGTAAACTCATTTCCAAAACGATTTTTTAAATTATCTTTTCACCACTAAATCGCATGAGACTTGTAGTTTTCAAAAATGTATTCATTTTTGATGAGACGCTGAATAAAAGAAGTTTAATCGCCGGCAAACGAAAACCTGAGATTTCCCGTAAATCCCAGGCTTGTCCCGTATAGTCGAATGTAAACAAAGAAAGTACCCTGTGAGTAAACTCATTTCCAGAACGATTTTTTAAATTATCCTTTCACCACTAAATCGCATGAGACTTGTAGTTTTCAAAAATGTATTCATTTTTGATGAGACGCTGAATAAAAGAAGTTTAATCGCCGGCAAACGAAAACCTGAGATTTCCCGTAAATCCCAGACTCGGCCCGTATAGTCAAAAGTATACAAAGAAAGTACCCAGGGAGTAAACTCATTTCCCGAACGATTTTTTAAATTATTATTTCACCACTAAAGCCCATGAGACTTGTAGTTTTCAAAAATGTTTTCATTTTTATTGAGACGCTTAATGAAAGAGGCTTAATCGCCGGCAAACGAAAACCCGCGATTTCCCGTAAATCCCGGGCTTGTCCCGTATAGTCGAATGTATACAAAGAAAGTACCCTGTGAGTAAACTCATTTCCAGAACGATTTTTTAAATTATCTTTTCACCACTAAATCGCATGAGACTTGTAGTTTTCAAAAATGTATTCATTTTTGATGAGACGCTGAATAAAAGAAGTTTAATCGCCGGCAAACGAAAACCCGAGATTTCCCGTAAATCCCAGACACGGCCCGTATAGTCAAAAGTATACAAAGAAAGTACCCAGGGAGTAAACTCATTTCCCGAACGATTTTTTGAACTCTTATTTCACCACTAAAGCCCATGAGACTTGTAGTTTTCAAAAATGTTTTCATTTTTATTGAGACGTTTAATGAAAGAGGTATAATCGCCGGCAAACGAAAACCCGCGATTTCCCGTAAATCCCAGGCTTGTCCCGTATAGTCGAATGTAAACAAAGAAAGTACCCTGTGAGTAAACTCATTTCCAGAACGATTTTTTAAATTATCATTCACCACTAAATCGCATGAGACTTGTAGTTTTTAAAAATGTTTTCATTTTTGATGAGACGCTGAATAAAAGAAGTTTAATCGCCGGCAAACGAAAACCCGAGATTTCCCGTAAATCCCAGACTCGGCCCGTATAGTCCAAAGTATACAAAGAAAGTACCCAGGGAGTGAACTCATTTCCCGAACGATTTTTTAAACTATTATTTCACCACTAAAGCCCATGAGACTTGTAGTTTTCAAAACTGTTTTTATTTTTATTGGGACGTTTAATGAAAGAGGTATATTCGCCGGCAAACGAAAACCCACGATTTCCCGTAAATCCCAGGCTTGTCCCGTATAGTGGAATGTAAACAAAGAAAGTACCCTGTGAGTAAACTCATTTCCAGAACGATTTTTTAAATTATCTTTTCACCACTAAATCGCATGAGACTTGTAGTTTTCAAAAATGTATTCATTTTTGATGAGACGCTAAATAAAAGAAGTTTAATCGCCGGCAAACGAAAACCTGAGATTTCCCGTAAATCCCAGGCTTGTCCCGTATAGTCGAATGTAAACAAAGAAAGTACCCTGTGAGTAAACTCATTTCCAGAACGATTTTTTAAATTATCTTTTCACAACTAAATCTCATGAGACTTGTAGTTTTCAAAAATGTATTCATTTTTGATGAGACGCTGAATAAAAGAAGTTTAATCGCCGGCAAACGAAAACCTGAGATTTCCCGTAAATCCCAGACTCGGCCCGTATAGTCAAAAGTATACAAAGAAATTACCCAGGGAGTAAACTCATTTCCCGAACGATTTTTTAAATTATTATTTCACCACTAAAGCCCATGAGACTTGTAGTTTTCAAAAATGTTTTCATTTTTATTGAGACGCTTAATGAAAGAGGCTTAATCGCCGGCAAACGAAAACCCGCGATTTCCCGTAAATCCCGGGCTTGTCCCGTATAGTCGAATGTATACAAAGAAAGTACCCTGTGAGTAAACTCATTTCCAAAACGATTTTTTAAATTATTATTTCACCACTAAAGCCCATGAGACTTGTAGTTTTCAAAAATGTTTTCATTTTTAATGAGACGCTTAATGAAAGAGGTTTAATTGCCGGCAAACGAAAACCCGCGATTTCCCGTAAATTCCGGGCTTGTCCCGTATAGTCAAATGTATACAAAGAAAGTACCCTGTGAGTAAACTCATTTCCAGAACGATTTTTTAAATTATCTTTCACCACTAAATCGCATGAGACTTGTAGTTTTTAAAAATGTTTTCATTTTTGATGAGACGCTGAATAAAAGAAGTTTAATCGCCGGCAAACGAAAACCCGAGATTTCCCGTAAATCCCAGACTCGGCCCGTATAGTCCAAAGTATACAAAGAAAGTACCCAGGGAGTGAACTCATTTCCCGAACGATTTTTTAAACTATTATTTCACCACTAAAGCCCATGAGACTTGTAGTTTTTAAAAATGTTTTCATTTTTGATGAGACGCTGAATAAAAGAAGTTTAATCGCCGCCAAACGAAAACCCGCGACTTCCCGTAACTCCCGGACCCGGCCCGTATAGTCAAAAGTATACAAAGAAAGTACCCAGGGAGTAAACTCATTTCCCGAACGATTTTTCAAATTATTTCTGCACCACTAGAACGAATGAGACTTGTAGTTTTCAAAAATGTTTTCATTTTTAATGAGACGCTTAATGAAAGAGGTTTAATTGCCGGCAAACGAAAACCCGCGATTTCCCGTAAATTCCGGGCTTGTCCCGTATAGTCAAATGTATACAAAGAAAGTACCCTGTGAGTAAACTCATTTCCAGAACGATTTTTTAAATTATCATTCACCACTAAATCGCATGAGACTTGTAGTTTTTAAAAATGTTTTCATTTTTGATGAGACGCTGAATAAAAGAAGTTTAATCGCCGGCAAACGAAAACCCGAGATTTCCCGTAAATCCCAGACTCGGCCCGTATAGTCCAAAGTATACAAAGAAAGTACCCAGGGAGTGAACTCATTTCCCAAACGATTTTTTAAACTATTATTTCACCACTAAAGCCCATGAGACTTGTAGTTTTCAAAACTGTTTTTATTTTTATTGGGACGTTTAATGAAAGAGGTATATTCGCCGGCAAACGAAAACCCGCGATTTCCCGTAAATCCCAGGCTTGTCCCGTATAGTCGAATGTAAACAAAGAAAGTACCCTGTGAGTAAACTCATTTCCAGAACGATTTTTTAAATTATCTTTTCACCACTAAATCGCATGAGACTTGTAGTTTTCAAAAATGTATTCATTTTTGATGAGACGCTGAATAAAAGAAGTTTAATCGCCGGCAAACGAAAACCTGAGATTTCCCGTAAATCCCAGGCTTGTCCCGTATAGTCGAATGTAAACAAAGAAAGTACCCTGTGAGTAAACTCATTTCCAGAACGATTTTTTAAATTATCTTTTCACCACTAAATCTCATGAGACTTGTAGTTTTCAAAAATGTATTCATTTTTGATGAGACGCTGAATAAAAGAAGTTTAATCGCCGGCAAACGAAAACCTGAGATTTCCCGTAAATCCCAGACTCGGCCCGTATAGACAAAAGTATACAAAGAAATTACCCAGGGAGTAAACTCATTTCCCGAACGATTTTTTAAATTATTATTTCACCACTAAAGCCCATGAGACTTGTAGTTTTCAAAAATGTTTTCATTTTTATTGAGACGCTTAATGAAAGAGGCTTAATCGCCGGCAAACGAAAACCCGCGATTTCCCGTAAATCCCGGGCTTGTCCCGTATAGTCGAATGTATACAAAGAAAGTACCCTGTGAGTAAACTCACTTCCAGAACGATTTTTTAAATTATCTTTTCACCACTAAATCGCATGAGACTTGTAGTTTTCAAAAATGTATTCATTTTTGATGAGACGCTGAATAAAAGAAGTTTAATCGCCGGCAAACGAAAATCTGAGATTTCCCGTAAATCCCAGACTCGGCCCGTATATTTAAAAGTACACAAAGAAAGTACCCAGGGAGTAAACTTATTTCCCGAACGATTTTTTGAACTATTATTTCACCACTAAAGCCCATGAGACTTGTAGTTTTCAAAAATGTTTTCATTTTTATTGAGACGTTTAATGAAAGAGGTATAATCGCCGGCAAACGAAAACCCGCGATTTCCCGTAAATCCCAGGCTTGTCCCGTATAGTCGAATGTAAACAAAGAAAGTACCCTGTGAGTAAACTCATTTCCAGAACGATTTTTTAAATTATCTTTTCACCACTAAATCGCATGAGACTTGTAGTTTTCAAAAATGTATTCTTTTTGATGAGACGCTGAATAAAAAACGTTTAATCGCCGGCAAACGAAAACCTGAGATTTCCCGCAAATCCCAGACTCGGCCCGTATAGTCAAAAGTATACAAAAAAAGTACCCAGGGAGTAAACTCATTTCCCGAACGATTTTTTAAATTATTATTTCACCACTAAAGCCTATGAGACTTGTAGTTTTTAAAAATGTTTTCATTTTTGATGAGACGCTGAATAAAAGAAGTTTAATCGCCGGCAAACGAAAACCCGCGACTTCCCGTAACTCCCGGACCCGGCCCGTATAGTCAAAAGTATACAAAGAAAGTACCCAGGGAGTAAACTCATTTCCCGAACGATTTTTCAAATTATTTCTGCACCACTAGAACGAATGAGACTTGTAGTTTTCAAAAATGTTTTCATTTTTAATGAGACACTTAATGAAAGAGGTTTAATTGCCGGCAAACGAAAACCCGCGATTTCCCGTATATTCCGGGCTTGTCCCGTATAGTCAAATGTATACAAAGAAAGTACCCTGTGAGTAAACTCATTTCCAGAACGATTTTTTAAAATATCTTTCACCACTAAATCGCATGAGACTTGTAGTTTTCAAAAATGTTTTCATTTTTGACGAGACGCTGAATAAAAGAAGTTTAATCGCCAGCAAACGAAAACCCGAGATTTCCCGTAAATCCCAGACTCGGCCCGTATAGTAAAAAGTATACAAAGAAAGTACCCAGGGAGTAAACTCATTTCCCGAACGATTTTTTGAACTATTATTTCACCACTAAAGCCCATGAGACTTGTAGTTTTCAAAAATGTTTTCATTTTTATTGAGACGTTTAATGAAAGAGGTATAATCGCCGGCAAACGAAAACCCGCGATTTCCCGTAAATCCCAGGCTTGTCCCGTATAGTCGAATGTAAACAAAGAAAGTACCCTGTGAGTAAACTCATTTCCAGAACGATTTTTTAAATTATCTTTTCACCACTAAATCGCATGAGACTTGTAGTTTTTAAAAATGTATTCATTTTTGATGAGACGCTGAATAAAAAAAGTTTAATCGCCGGCAAACGAAAACCTGAGATTTCCCGCAAATCCCAGACTCGGCCCGTATAGTCAAAAGTATACAAAAAAAGTACCCAGGGAGTAAACTCATTTCCCGAACGATTTTTTAAATTATTATTTCACCACTAAAGCCCATGAGACTTGTAGTTTTTAAAAATGTTTTCATTTTTGATGAGACGCTGAATAAAAGAAGTTTAATCGCCGGCAAACGAAAACCCGCGACTTCCCGTAACTCCCGGACCCGGCCCGTATAGTCAAAAGTATACAAAGAAAGTACCCAGGGAGTAAACTCATTTCCCGAACGATTTTTCAAATTATTTCTGCACCACTAGAACGAATGAGACTTGTAGTTTTCAAAAATGTTTTCATTTTTAATGAGACGCTTAATGAAAGAGGTTTAATTGCCGGCAAACGAAAACCCGCGATTTCCCGTAAATTCCGGGCTTGTCCCGTATAGTCAAATGTATACAAAGAAAGTACCCTGTGAGTAAACTCATTTCCAGAACGATTTTTTAAATTATCTTTCACCACTAAATCGCATGAGACTTGTAGTTTTCAAAAATGTTTTCATTTTTGATGAGACGCTGAATAAAAGAAGTTTAATCGCCGGCAAACGAAAACCCGAGATTTCACGTAAATCCCAGACTCGGCCCGTATAGTCCAAAGTATACAAAGAAAGCACCTAGGGAGTGAACTCATTTCCCGAACGATTTTTTAAACTATTATTTCACCACTAAAGCCCATGAGACTTGTAGTTTTCAAAACTGTTTTCATTTTTATTGGGACGTTTAATGAAAGAGGTATATTCGCCGGCAAACGAAAACCCGCGATTTCCCGTAAATCCCAGGCTTGTCCCGTATAGTCGAATGTAAACAAAGAAAGTACCCTGTGAGTAAACTCATTTCCAGAACGATTTTTTAAATTATCTTTTCACCACTAAATCGCATGAGACTTGTAGTTTTCAAAAATGTATTCATTTTTGATGAGACGCTGAATAAAAGAAGTTTAATCGCCGGCAAACGAAAACCTGAGATTTCCCGTAAATCCCAGGGTTGTCCCGTATAGTCGAATGTAAACAAAGAAAGTACCCTGTGAGTAAACTCATTTCCAGAACGATTTTTTAAATTATCTTTTCACCACTAAATCGCATGAGACTTGTAGTTTTCAAAAATGTATTCATTTTTGATGAGACGCTGAATAAAAGAAGTTTAATCGCCGGCAAACGAAAACCTGAGATTTCCCGTAAATCCCAGACTCGGCCCGTATAGTCAAAAGTATACAAAGAAAGTACCCAGGGAGTAAACTCATTTCCCGAACGATTTTTTAAATTATTATTTCACCACTAAAGCCCATGAGATTTGTAGTTTTCAAAAATGTTTTCATTTTTATTGAGACGCTTAATGAAAGAGGCTTAATCGCCGGCAAACGAAAACCCGCGATTTCCCGTAAATCCCGGGCTTGTCCCGTATAGTCGAATGTATACAAAGAAAGTACCCTGTGAGTAAACTCATTTCCAGAACGATTTTTTAAATTATCTTTTCACCACTAAATCGCATGAGACTTGTAGTTTTCACAAATGTATTCATTTTTGATGAGACGCTGAATAAAAGAAGTTTAATCGCCGGCAAACGAAAACCCGAGATTTCCCGTAAATCCCAGACTCGGCCCGTATAGTCAAAAGTATACAAAGAAAGTACCCAGGGAGTAAACTCATTTCCCGAACGATTTTTTGAACTATTATTTCACCACTAAAGCCCATGAGACTTGTAGTTTTCAAAAATGTTTTCATTTTTATTGAGACGTTTAATGAAAGAGGTATAATCGCCGGCAAACGAAAACCCGCGATTTCCCGTAAATCCCAGGCTTGTCCCGTATAGTCGAATGTAAACAAAGAAAGTACCCTGTGAGTAAACTCATTTCCAGAACGATTTTTTAAATTATCTTTTCACCACTAAATCGCATGAGACTTGTAGTTTTCAAAAATGTATTCATTTTTGATGAGACGCTGAATTAAAAAAGTTTAATCGCCGGCAAACGAAAACCTGAGATTTCCCGCAAATCCCAGACTCGGCCCGTATAGTCAAAAGTATACAAAAAAAGTACCCAGGGAGTAAACTCATTTCCCGAACGATTTTTTAAATTATTATTTCACCACTAAAGCCCATGAGACTTGTAGTTTTTAAAAATGTTTTCATTTTTGATGAGAAGCTGAATAAAAGAAGTTTAATCGCCGGCAAACGAAAACCCGCGACTTCCCGTAACTGCCGGACTCGGCCCGTATAGTCAAAAGTATACAAAGAAAGTACCCAGGGAGTAAACTCATTTCCCGAACGATTTTTCAAATTATTTCTGCACCACTAGAACGAATGAGACTTGTAGTTTTCAAAAATGTTTTCATTTTTAATGAGACGCTTAATGAAAGAGGTTTAATTGCCGGCAAACGAAAACCCGCGATTTCCCGTAAATTCCGGGCTTGTCCCGTATAGTCAAATGTATACAAAGAAAGTACCCTGTGAGTAAACTCATTTCCAGAACGATTTTTTAAATTATCTTTCACCACTAAATCGCATGAGACTTGTGGTTTTCAAAAGTGTTTTCATTTTTGATGAGACGCTGAATAAAAGAAGTTTAATCGCCGGCAAACGAAAACCCGAGATTTCCCGTAAATCCCAGACTCGGCCCGTATAGTCCAAAGTATACAAAGAAAGCACCCAGGGAGTGAACTCATTTCCCGAACGATTTTTTAAACTATTATTTCACCACTAAAGCCCATGAGACTTGTAGTTTTCAAAACTGTTTTCATTTTTATTGGGACGTTTAATGAAAGAGGTATATTCGCCGGCAAACGAAAACCCGCGATTTCCCGTAAATCCCAGGCTTGTCCCGTATAGTCGAATGTAAACAAAGAAAGTATCCTGTGAGTAAACTCATTTCCAGAACGATTTTTTAAATTATCTTTTCACCACTAAATCGCATGAGACTTGTAGTTTTCAAAAATGTATTCATTTTTGATGAGACGCTGAATAAAAGAAGTTTAATCGCCGGCAAACGAAAACCTGAGATTTCCCGTAAATCCCAGGCTTGTCCCGTATAGTCGA
Source organism: Hydractinia symbiolongicarpus (assembly GCF_029227915.1). Lineage (NCBI taxonomy): Eukaryota > Metazoa > Cnidaria > Hydrozoa > Anthoathecata > Hydractiniidae > Hydractinia > Hydractinia symbiolongicarpus. The sequence goes on along the minus strand of NC_079875.1, from coordinate 386,195 downwards.
ATGTAAACAAAGAAAGTACCCTGTGAGTAAACTCATTTCCAGAACGATTTTTTAAATTATATTTTCACCACTAAATCGCATGAGACTTGTAGTTTTCAAAAATGTATTCATTTTTGATGAGACGCTGAATAAAAGAAGTTTAATCGCCGGCAAACGAAAACCTGAGATTTCCCGTAAATCCCAGACTCGGCCCGTATAGTCAAAAGTATAAAAAGAAAGTACCCAGGGAGTAAACTCATTTCCCGAACGATTTTTTAAATTATTATTTCACCACTAAAGCCCATGAGACTTGTAGTTTTCAAAAATGTTTTCATTTTTATTGAGACGCTTAATGAAAGAGGCTTAATCGCCGGCAAACGAAAACCCGCGATTTCCCGTAAATCCCGGGCTTGTCCCGTATAGTCGAATGTATACAAAGAAAGTACCCTGTGAGTAAACTCATTTCCAGAACGATTTTTTAAATTATCTTTTCACCACTAAATCGCATGAGACTTGTAGTTTTCACAAATGTATTCATTTTTGATGAGACGCTGAATAAAAGAAGTTTAATCGCCGGCAAACGAAAACCCGAGATTTCCCGTAAATCCCAGACTCGGCCCGTATAGTCAAAAGTATACAAAGAAAGTACCCAGGGAGTAAACTCATTTCCCGAACGATTTTTTGAACTATTATTTCACCACTAAAGCCCATGAGACTTGTAGTTTTCAAAAATGTTTTCATTTTTATTGAGACGTTTAATGAAAGAGGTATAATCGCCGGCAAACGAAAACCCGCGATTTCCCGTAAATCCCAGGCTTGTCCCGTATAGTCGAATGTAAACAAAGAAAGTACCCTGTGAGTAAACTCATTTCCAGAACGATTTTTTAAATTATCTTTTCACCACTAAATCGCATGAGACTTGTAGTTTTCAAAAATGTATTCATTTTTGATGAGACGCTGAATTAAAAAAGTTTAATCGCCGGCAAACGAAAACCTGAGATTTCCCGCAAATCCCAGACTCGGCCCGTATAGTCAAAAGTATACAAAAAAAGTACCCAGGGAGTAAACTCATTTCCCGAACGATTTTTTAAATTATTATTTCACCACTAAAGCCCATGAGACTTGTAGTTTTTAAAAATGTTTTCATTTTTGATGAGAAGCTGAATAAAAGAAGTTTAATCGCCGGCAAACGAAAATCCGCGACTTCCCGTAACTGCCGGACCCGGCCCGTATAGTCAAAAGTATACAAAGAAAGTACCCAGGGAGTAAACTCATTTCCCGAACGATTTTTCAAATTATTTCTGCACCACTAGAACGAATGAGACTTGTAGTTTTCAAAAATGTTTTCATTTTTAATGAGACGCTTAATGAAAGAGGTTTAATCGCCGGCAAACGAAAACCCGCCATTTCCCGTAAACCCCGGACTCGGCCCGTATAGTCAAAAGTATACAAAGAAAGTACCCAGGGAGTAATCTCATTTGCCGAACGATTTTTTAAATTATTATTTCACCACTAAAGCCCATGAGACTTGTAGTTTTTAAAAATGTTTTCATGTTTGATGAGACGCTGAATAAAAGAAGTTTAATCGCCGGCAAACGAAAAACCGCCATTTCCCGTAAACCCCGGACTCGGCCCGTATAGTCAAAAGTATACAAAGAAAGTACCCAGGGAGTAAACTCATTTCCCGAACGATTTTTTAAATTACTTTTTTACCACTAAAACGCATGAGACTTGTTGTTTTCAAAAATGTTTTAATTTTTGATGAGACGCTGAATAAAAGAAGTTTAATCGCCTGCAAACGAAAACCTGCGATTTCCCGTAAATCCCGGACTCGGCCTGTAAAGTTAAAAGTATACAAAAAAAGTACCCGGGGAGTAAACTCATTTCCCGAACGATTTTTCAAATTATTTCTGCACCACTAGAACGGATGAGATTTGTAGTTTTTAAAAATGTTTTCATTTTTGATGAGACGCTCAATAAAAGAAGTTTAATCGCCGGCAAACGAAAACCCGTGACTTCCCGTAACTCCCAGACTCGGCCCGTCTAGTCAAAAGTATACAAAGAAAGTACCCAGGGAGTAAACTCATTTCCCGAACGATTTTTCAAATTATTTCTGCACCACTAGAACGAATGAGACTTGTAGTTTTCAAAAATGTTTTCATTTTTAATGAGACGCTTAATGAAAGAGGTTTAATTGCCGGCAAACGAAAACCCGCGATTTCCCGTAAATTCCGGGCTTGTCCCGTATAGTCAAATGTATACAAAGAAAGTACCCTGTGAGGAAACTCATTTCCAGAACGATTTTTTAAATTATCTTTCACCACTAAATCGCATGAGACTTGTGGTTTTCAAAAATGTTTTCATTTTTGATGAGACGCTGAATAAAAGAAGTTTAATCGCCGGCAAACGAAAACCCGAGATTTCCCGTAAATCCCAGACTCGGCCCGTATAGTCCAAAGTATACAAAGAAAGCACCCAGGGAGTGAACTCATTTCCCGAACGATTTTTTAAACTATTATTTCACCACTAAAGCCCATGAGACTTGTAGTTTTCAAAACTGTTTTCATTTTTATTGGGACGTTTAATGAAAGAGGTATAATCGCCGGCAAACGAAAACCCGCGATTTCCCGTAAATCCCAGGCTTGTCCCGTATAGTCGAATGTAAACAAAGAAAGTACCCTGTAAGTAAACTCATTTCCAGAACGATTTTTTAAATTATCTTTTCACCACTAAATCGCATGAGACTTGTAGTTTTCAAAAATGTATTCATTTTTGATAAGACGCTGAATTAAAAAAGTTTAATCGCCGGCAAACGAAAACCTGAGATTTCCCGCAAATCCCAGACTCGGCCCGTATAGTCAAAAGTATACAAAAAAAGTACCCAGGGAGTAAACTCATTTCCCGAACGATTTTTTAAATTATTATTTCACCACTAAAGCCCATGAGACTTGTAGTTTTTAAAAATGTTTTCATTTTTGATGAGAAGCTGAATAAAAGAAGTTTAATCGCCGGCAAACGAAAACCCGCGACTTCCCGTAACTGCCGGACCCGGCCCGTATAGTCAAAAGTATACAAAGAAAGTACCCAGGGAGTAAACTCATTTCCCGAACGATTTTTCAAATTATTTCTGCACCACTAGAAGGAATGAGACTTGTAGTTTTCAAAAATGTTTTCATTTTTAATGAGACGCTTAATGAAAGAGGTTTAATCGCCGGCAAACGAAAACCCGCCATTTCCCGTAATCCCCGGACTCGGCCCGTATAGTCAAAAGTATACAAAGAAAGTACCCAGGGAGTAATCTCATTTGCCGAACGATTTTTTAAATTATTATTTCTCCACTAAAGCCCATGAGACTTGTAGTTTTTAAAAATGTTTTCATGTTTGATGAGACGCTGAATAAAAGAAGTTTAATCGCCGGCAAACGAAAACCCGCCATTTCCCGTAAACCCCGGACTCGGCCCGTATAGTCAAAAGTATACAAAGAAAGTACCCAGGGAGTAAACTCATTTCCCGAACGATTTTTTAAATTACTTTTTTACCACTAAAACGCATGAGACTTGTTGTTTTCAAAAATGTTTTAATTTTTGATGAGACGCCGAATAAAAGAAGTTTAATCGCCTGCAAACGAAAACCTGCGATTTCCCGTAAATCCCGGACTCGGCCTGTAAAGTTAAAAGTATACAAAAAAAGTACCCGGGGAGTAAACTCATTTCCCGAACGATTTTTCAAATTATTTCTGCACCACTAGAACGGATGAGATTTGTAGTTTTTAAAAATGTTTTCATTTTTGATGAGACGCTCAATAAAAGAAGTTTAATCGCCGGCAAACGAAAACCCGTGACTTCCCGTAACTCCCAGACTCGGCCCGTCTAGTCAAAAGTATACAAAGAAAGTACCCAGGGAGTAAACTCATTTCCCGAACGATTTTTCAAATTATTTCTGCACCACTAGAACGAATGAGACTTGTAGTTTTCAAAAATGTTTTCATTTTTAATGAGACGCTTAATGAAAGAGGTTTAATTGCCGGCAAACGAAAACCCGCGATTTCCCGTAAATTCCGGGCTTGTCCCGTATAGTCAAATGTATACAAAGAAAGTACCCTGTGAGTAAACTCATTTCCAGAACGATTTTTTAAATTATCTTTCACCACTAAATCGCATGAGACTTGTGGTTTTCAAAAATGTTTTCATTTTTGATGAGACGCTGAATAAAAGAAGTTTAATCGCCGGCAAACGAAAACCCGAGATTTCCCGTAAATCCCAGACTCGGCCCGTATAGTCCAAAGTATACAAAGAAAGCACCCAGGGAGTGAACTCATTTCCCGAACGATTTTTTAAACTATTATTTCACCACTAAAGCCCATGAGACTTGTAGTTTTCAAAACTGTTTTCATTTTTATTGGGACGTTTAATGAAAGAGGTATATTCGCCGGCAAACGAAAACCCGCGATTTCCCGTAAATCCCAGGCTTGTCCCGTATAGTCGAATGTAAACAAAGAAAGTACCCTGTGAGTAAACTCATTTCCAGAACGATTTTTTAAATTATCTTTTCACCACTAAATCGCATGAGACTTGTAGTTTTCAAAAATGTATTCATTTTTGATGAGACGCTGAATAAAAGAAGTTTAATCGCCGGCAAACGAAAACCTGAGATTTCCCGTAAATCCCAGGCTTGTCCCGTATAGTCGAATGTAAACAAAGAAAGTACCCTGTGAGTAAACTCATTTCCAGAACGATTTTTTAAATTATCTTTTCACCACTAAATCGCATGAGACTTGTAGTTTTCAAAAATGTATTCATTTTTGATGAGACGCTGAATAAAAGAAGTTTAATCGCCGGCAAACGAAAACCTGAGATTTCCCGTAAATCCCAGACTCGGCCCGTATAGTCAAAAGTATAAAAAGAAAGTACCCAGGGAGTAAACTCATTTCCCGAACGATTTTTTAAATTATTATTTCACCACTAAAGCCCATGAGACTTGTAGTTTTTAAAAATGTTTTCATTTTTGATGAGAAGCTGAATAAAAGAAGTTTAATCGCCGGCAAACGAAAACCCGCGACTTCCCGTAACTGCCGGACCCGGCCCGTATAGTCAAAAGTATACAAAGAAAGTACCCAGGGAGTAAACTCATTTCCCGAACGATTTTTCAAATTATTTCTGCACCACTAGAACGAATGAGACTTGTAGTTTTCAAAAATGTTTTCATTTTTAATGAGACGCTTAATGAAAGAGGTTTAATCGCCGGCAAACGAAAACCAGCCATTTCCCGTAAACCCCGGACTCGGCCCGTATAGTCAAAAGTATACAAAGAAAGTACCCAGGGAGTAATCTCATTTGCCGAACGATTTTTTAAATTATTATTTCACCACTAAAGCCCATGAGACTTGTAGTTTTTAAAAATGTTTTCATGTTTGATGAGACGCTGAATAAAAGAAGTTTAATCGCCGGCAAACGAAAACCCGCCATTTCCCGTAAACCCCGGACTCGGCCCGTATAGTCAAAAGTATACAAAGAAAGTACCCAGGGAGTAAACTCATTTCCCGAACGATTTTTTAAATTACTTTTTTACCACTAAAACGCATGAGACTTGTTGTTTTCAAAAATGTTTTAATTTTTGATGAGACGCTGAATAAAAGAAGTTTAATCGCCTGCAAACGAAAACCTGCGATTTCCCGTAAATCCCGGACTCGGCCTGTAAAGTTAAAAGTATACAAAAAAAGTACCCGGGGAGTAAACTCATTTCCCGAACGATTTTTCAAATTATTTCTGCACCACTAGAACGGATGAGATTTGTAGTTTTTAAAAATGTTTTCATTTTTGATGAGACGCTCAATAAAAGAAGTTTAATCGCCGGCAAACGAAAACCCGTGACTTCCCGTAACTCCCAGACTCGGCCCGTCTAGTCAAAAGTATACAAAGAAAGTACCCAGGGAGTAAACTCATTTCCCGAACGATTTTTCAAATTATTTCTGCACCACTAGAACGAATGAGACTTGTAGTTTTAAAAAATGTTTTCATTTTTAATGAGACGCTTAATGAAAGAGGCTTATTTGCCTGCAAACGAAAACCCGCGATTTCCCGTCAATCCCGGGCTTGTCCCGTATAGTCGAATGCATACAAAGAAAGTACCCTATGAGTAAACTCATTTCCAGAACGATTTTTTAAATTATCTTTTCACCACTAAATCGCATGAGACTTGTAGTTTTCACAAATGTTTTCATTTTTGATGAGACGCTGAATAAAAGAAGTTTAGTCGCCGGCAAACCAAAACCCGCCATTTCCCGTAAACCACGGACTCGGCCCGGATAGTCAAAAGTATACAAAGAAAGTACCCAGGGAGTAAACTCATTTCCCGAACGATTTTTTAAATTACTTTTTCACCACTAAAACGCATGAGACTTGTTGTTTTCAAAAATGTTTTAATTTTTGATGAGACGCTGAATAAAAGAAGTTTAATCGCCGGCAAACGAAAACCTGCGATTTCCCGTAAATCCCGGACTCGGCCTGTAAAGTTAAAAGTATACAAAAAAAGTACCCGGGGAGTAAACTCATTTCCCGAACGATTTTTCAATATATTTCTGCACTACTAGAACGGATGAGACTTGTAGTTTTTAAAAATGTTTTCATTTTTGATGAGACGCTGACTAAAAGAAGTTTAATCGCCGGCAAACGGAAACCCGTGACTTCCCGTAACTCCCAGACTCGGCCCGTCTAGTCAAAAGTATACAAATAAAGTACCCAGGGAGTAAACTCATTTCCCGAACGATTTTTCAAATTATTTCTGCACCACTAGAACGAATGAGACTTGTAGTTTTCAAAAATGTTTTCATTTTTAATGAGACGCTTAATGAAAGAGGTTTAATTGCCTGCAAACGAAAACCCGCGATTTCCCGTAAATCCCGGGCTTGTCCCGTATAGTCGAATGCATACAAAGAAAGTACCCTATGAGTAAACTCATTTCCAGAACGATTTTTTAAATTATCTTTTCACCACTAAATCGCATGAGACTTTTAGTTTTCACAAATGTTTTCATTTTTGATGAGACGCTGAATAAAAGAAGTTTAATCGCCGGCAAACGAAAACCTGCGATTTCCTGTAAATCCCAGACTCAGCCCGTAAATTTAAAAGTATACAAAGAAAGTACCCAGGGAGTAAACTCATTTCCCGAACGATTTTTTAAATTATTATTTCACCGCTAAAGCCCATGAGACTTGTAGTTTTCAAAAATGTTTTCATTTTTGATGAGACGCTGAATAAAAGAAGTTTAATCGCCGGCAAACGAAAACCCGCCATTTCCCGTAAACCCTGGACTCGGCCCGTATAGTTAAAAGTATACAAAGAAAGTACGCAGGGAGTAAACTCATTTCCCGAACGATTTTTTAAATTACCTTTTCACCACTAAAACGCATGAGACTTGTAGTTTTCAAAAATGTTTTCATTTTTGATGAGACGCTGAATAAAAGAAGTTTATTCGCCGGCAAATGAAAACCTGCGATTTCCTGTAAATCCCGGACTCGGCCTGTAAAGACAAAAGTATACAAAAAAGTACCCGGGGAGTAAACTCATTTCCCGAACGATTTTTCAAATTATTTCTGCACCACTAGAACGGATGAGACTTGTAGTTTTTAAAAATGTTTTCATTTTTGATGAGACGCTGAATAAAAGAAGTTTAATCGCCGGCAAACGAAAACCCGTGACTTCCCGTAACTCCCAGACTCGGTCCGTCTAGTCAAAAGTATACAAAGAAAGTACCCAGGGAGTAAACTCATTTCCCGAACGATTTTTCAAATTATTTCTGCACCACTAGAACGAATGAGACTTGTAGTTTTCAAAAATGTTTTCATTTTTAATGAGACGCTTAATGAAAGAGGTTTAATTGCCTGCAAACGAAAACCTGCGATTTCCCGTAAATCCCGGGCTTGTCCCGTATAGTCGAATGCATACAAAGAAAGTACCCTATGAGTAAACTCATTTCCAGAACGATTTTTTAAATTATCTTTTCACCACTAAATCGCATGAGACTTTTAGTTTTCACAAATGTTTTCATTTTTGATGAGACGCTGAATAAAAGAAGTTTAATCGCCGGCAAACGAAAACCTGCGATTTCCTGTAAATCCCAGACTCAGCCCGTAAATTTAAAAGTATACAAAGAAAGTACCCAGGGAGTAAACTCATTTCCCGAACGATTTTTTAAATTATTATTTCACCGCTAAAGCCCATGAGACTTGTAGTTTTCAAAAATGTTTTCATTTTTAATGAGACGCTGAATAAAAGAAGTTTAATCGCCGGCAAACGAAAACCCGCCATTTCCCGTAAACCCTGGACTCGGCCCGTATAGTTAAAAGTATACAAAGAAAGTACCCAGGGAGTAAACTCATTTCCCGAACGATTTTTTAAATTACCTTTTCACCACTAAAACGCATGACACTTGTAGTTTTCAAAAATGTTTTCATTTTTGATGAGACGCTGAATAAAAGAAGTTTATTCGCCGGCAAATGAAAACCTGCGATTTCCTGTAAATCCCGGACTCGGCCTGTAAAGACAAAAGTATACAAAAAAGTACCCGGGGAGTAAACTCATTTCCCGAACGATTTTTCAAATTATTTCTGCACCACTAGAACGGATGAGACTTGTAGTTTTTAAAAATGTTTTCATTTTTGATGAGACGCTGAATAAAAGAAGTTTAATCGCCGGCAAACGAAAACCCGTGACTTCCCGTAACTCCCAGACTCGGCCCGTCTAGTCAAAAGTATACAAAGAAAGTACCCAGGGAGTAAACTCATTTCCCGAACGATTTTTCAAATTATTTCTGCACCACTAGAACGAATAACACTTGTAGTTTTCAAAAATGTTTTCATTTTTAGTGAGACGCCTAATGAAAGAGGTTTAATTGCCTGCAAACGAAAACCCGCGATTTCCCGTAAATCCCGGGCTTGTCCCGTATAGTCGAATGCATACAAAGAAAGTACCCTATGAGTAAACTCATTTCCAGAACGATTTTTTAAATTATCTTTTCACCACTAAATCGCATGAGACTTGTAGTTTTCATAAATGTTTTCATTTTTGATGAGACGCTGAATAAAAGAAGTTTAATCGCCGGCAAACGAAAACCTGCGATTTTCCTGTAAATCCCAGACTCGGCCCGTAAAGTCAAAAGTATACAAAGAAAGTACCCAGGGAGTAAACTCATTTCCCGAACGATTTTTTAAATTATTATTTCACCGCTAAAGCCCATGAGACTTGTAGTTTTTAAAAATGTTTTCATTTTTGATGAGACGCTGAATAAAAGAAGTTTAATCGCCGGCAAACGAAAACCCGCCATTTCCCGTAAACCCTGGACTCGGCCCGTATAGTCAAAAGTATACAAAGAAAGTACCCAGGGAGTAAACTCATTTCCCGAACGATTTTTTAAATTACTTTTTCACCACTAAAACGCATGAGACTTGTAGTTTTTAAAAATGTTTTCATTTTTGATGAGACGCTGAATAAAAGAAGTTTATTCGCCGGCAAATGAAAACCTGCGATTTCCTGTAAATCCCGGACTCGGCCTGTAAAGACAAAAGTATACAAAAAAGTACCCAGGGAGTAAACTCATATCCCGAACGATTTTTTAAATTATAATTTCACCACTAAAGCCCATGAGACTTGTAGTTTTTAAAAATATTTTCATTTTTGATGAGACGCTGAATAAAAGAAGTTTAATCGCTGGCAAATGAAAACCCGCGACTTCACGTAACTCCTGGACTCGGCCCGTATAGTCAAAAGTATAAAAAGAAAGTACCCAGGGACTAAACTCATTTCCCGAACGATTTTTCAAATTATTTCTGCACCACTAGAACGAATGAGACTTGCAGTTTTCAAAAATGTTTTCATTTTTAATGAGACGCTTAATGAAAGAGGTTTAATTGCCGGCAAACGAAAACCCGCGATTTCCCGTAAATCCCGGGCTTGTCCCGTATAGTCGAATGTATACAAAGAAAGTACCCTGTGAGTAAACTCATTTCCAGAACGATTTTTTAAATTATCTTTTCACCACTAAATCGCATCAGACTTGTAGTTTTCAAAAATGTATCCATTTTTGATGAGATGCTGAATAAAAGAAGTTTAATCGCCGGCAAACTAAAACCTCAGATTTCCCGTAAATCCCAGACTCGGCCCGTATAGTCAAAAGTATATTAAGAAAGTTCCCAGGGAGTAAACTCATTTCCCGAACGATTTTTTAAATTATTATTTCACCACTAAAGCCCATGAGACTTGTAGTTTACAAAAATGTTTTCATTTTTATTGAGACGCTTAATGAAAGAGGCATAATCTCCGGCAAACGAAAACCTGCGATTTCCCGTAAATCCCGGGCTTGTCCCGTATAGTCGAATGTATACAAAGAAAGTACCCTGTGAGTAAACTCATTTCCAGAACGATTTTTAAAATTATCTTTTCACCACTAAATCGCATGAGACTTGTAGTTTTCAAAAATGTATTCATTTTTGATGAGACGCTGAATAAAAGAATTTAATCGCCGGCAAACGAAAACCCGAGATTTCCCGTAAATCCCAGACTCGGCCCGTATAGTCCAAAGTATACAAAGAAAGTACCCAGGGAGTAAACTCATTTCCCGAACGATTTTTTAAACTATTATTTCACCACTAAAGCCCATGAGACTTGTAGTTTTCAAAACTGTTTTCATTTTTATTGGGACGTTTAATGAGAGAGGTATAATCGCCGGCAAACGAAAACCCGCGATTTCCCGTAAATCCCAGGCTTGTCCCGTATAGTCGAATGTAAACAAAGAAAGTACTCTGTGAGTAAACTCATTTCCAGAACGATTTTTTAAATTATCTTTTCACCACTAAATCGCATGAGACTTGTAGTTTTCAAAAATGTATTCATTTTTGATGAGACGCTGAATAAAAGAAGTTTAATCGCCGGCAAACGAAAACCTGAGATTACCCGTAAATCCCAGACTCGGCCCGTATATTCAAAAGTATACAAAGAAAGTACCCAGGGAGTAAACTCATTTCCCGAACGATTTTTTAAATTATTATTTCACCACTAAAGCCCATGAGACTTGTAGTTTTTAAAAATGTTTTCATTTTTGATGAGACGCTGAATAAATGGAGTTTAATCGCCGGCAAACGAAAACCCGCCATTTCCCGTAAACCCCGGACTCGGCCCGTATAGACAAAAGTATACAAAGAAAGTACCCAGGGAGTAAACTCATTTCCCCAACGATTTTTTAAATTATTTTTTCTCCACTAAAACGCATGGGACTTGTAGTTTTCAAAAATGTTTTCATTTTTGATGAGACGCTGAATAAAAGAAGTTTAATCGCCGGCAAACGAAAACCTGCGATTTCCCGTAAATGCCAGACTCGGCCTGCAAAGTCAAAAGTATACAAAAAAAGGACCCAGGGAGTAAACTCATTTCCCGAACGATTTTTTAAATTTTTTATTCACCAGTAAAGCCCATGGGACTTGTAGTTTTTAAAAATGTTTTCATTTTTGATGAGACGTTGAATAAAAGAAGTTTAATCGCCGGCAAACGAAAACCCGCGACTTCCCGTAACTTCCGGACTCGGCCCGTATAGTCAAAAGTATACAAAGAAAGTACCCAGGGAGTAAACTCATTTCCCGAACGATTTTTCAAATTATTTCTGCACCATTAGAACGAATGAGACTTGTAGTTTTCAAAAATGTTTTCATTTTTAATGAGACGCTTAATGAAAGAGGTTTAATTGCCGGCAAACGAAAACCCGCGATTTCCCGTAAATCCCGGGCTTGTCCCGTATAGTCGAATGTATACAAAGAAAGTACCCTGTGAGTAAACTCATTTCCAGAACGATTTTTTAAATTATCTTTTCACCACTAAAGCCCATGAGACTTGTAGTTTTTAAAATAGTTTTCATGTTTGATGAGACGCTGAATAAAAGAAGTTTAATCGCCGGCAAACGAAAACCCGCCATTTCCCGTAAACCCCGGACTCGGCCCGTATAGTCAAAAGTATACAAAGAAAGTACCCAGGGAGTAAACTCATTTCCCGAACGATTTTTTAAATTACTTTTTCACCACTAAAACGCATGAGACTTGTTGTTTTCAAAAATGTTTTAATTTTTGATGAGACGCTGAATAAAAGAAGTTTAATCGCCGGCAAACGAAAACCTGCGATTTTCCGTAAATCCCGGACTCGGCCTGTAAAGTTAAAAGTATACAAAAAAAGTACCCGGGGAGTAAACTCATTTCCCGAACGATTTTTTAAATTACTTTTTCACCACTAAAACGCATGAGACTTGTAGTTTTAAAAAATATTTTCATTTTTGATGTGACGCTGAATAAAAGAAGTTTAATCGCCGGCAAACGAAAACCCGCAATTTCCCGTAACTCCCGGACTCGGCCCGTATAGTCAAAAGTATACAAAGAAAGTACCCAGGGAGTAAACTCATTTCCCGAACGATTTTTTAAATTATTTCTGCACCACTAGAACGAATGAGACTTGTAGTTTTCCAAAATGTTTTCATTTTTAATGAGACGCTTAATGAAAGAGGTTTAATCGCCGGCAAACGAAAACCCGCGATTTCCCGTAAATCCCGGGCTTGTCCCGTATAGTCGAATGTATACAAAGAAAGTACCCTGTGAGTAAAGTCATTTCCAGAACAATTTTTTAAATTATCTTTTCACCACTAAATCGCATGAGACTTGTAGTTTTCAAAAATGTTTTCATTTTTGATGAGACGCTGAATAAAAGAAGTTTAATCGCCGGCAAACGAAAACCTGCGATTTCCCGTAAATCCCAGACTCGGCCCGTATAGTCAAGAGTATACAAAGAAAGTACCCATGGAGTAAACTCATTTCCCGAACGATTTTTTAAATTTTTATTTCACCACTAAAGCCCATGAGACTTTTAGTTTTTAAAAATGTTTTCATTTTTGATGAGACGCTGAATAAAAGAAGTTTAATCGCCGGCAAACGAAAACCCGTGACTTCCCGTAACTCCCGGACTCGGCCCGTCTAGTCAAAAGTATACAAAGAAAGTACCCAGGGAGTAAACTCATTTCCCGAACGATTTTTCAAATTATTTCTGCACCACTAGAACGAATGAGACTTGTAGTTTTCAAAAATGTTTTCATTTTTAATGAGACGCTTAATGAAAAAGGTTTAATTGCCTGCAAACGAAAACCCGCGATTTCCCGTAAATCCCGGGCTTGTCCCGTATAGTCGAATGCATACAAAGAAAGTACCCTGTGAGTAAACTCATTTCCAGAACGATTTTTTAAATTATCTTTTCACCACTAAATCGCATGAGACTTGTAGTTTTCACAAATGTTTTCATTTTTGATGAGACGCTGAATAAAAGAAGTTTAATCGCCGGCAAACGAAAACCTGCGATTTCCTGTAAATCCCAGACTCGGCTCGTAAAGTCAAAAGTATACAAAGATAGTACCCAGGGAGTAAACTCATTTTCCGAACGATTTTTTAAATTATTATTTCACCACTAAAGCCCATGAGACTTTTAGTTTTTAAAAATGTTTTCATTTTTGATGAGACGCTGAATAAAAGAAGTTTAATCGCCGGCAAACGAAAACCCGTGACTTCCCGTAACTCCCGGACTCGGCCCGTCTAGTCAAAAGTATACAAAGAAAGTACCCAGGGAGTAAACTCATTTCCCGAACGATTTTTCAAATTATTTCTGCACCACTAGAACGAATGAGACTTGTAGTTTTCAAAATTGTTTTCATTTTTAATGAGACGCTTAATGAAAGAGGTTTAATTGCCTGCAAACGAAAACCCGCGATTTCCCGTAAATCCCGGGCTTGTCCCGTATAGTCGAATGCATACAAAGAAAGTACCTTGTGAGTAAACTCATTTCCAGAACGATTTTTTAAATTATCTTTTCACCACTAAATCGCATGAGACTTGTAGTTTTCACAAATGTTTTCATTTTTGATGAGACGCTGAATAAAAGAAGTTTAATCGCCGGCAAACGAAAACCTGCGATTTCCTGTAAATCCCAGACTCGGCCCGTAAAGTCAAAAGTATACAAAGATAGTACCCAGGGAGTAAACTCATTTCCCGAACGATTTTTTAAATTATTATTTCACCGCTAAAGCCCATGAGACTTGTAGTTTTTAAAAATGTTTTCATTTTTGATGAGACTCTGAATAAAAGAAATTTAATCGCCGGCAAACGAAAACCCCCCATTTCACGTAAACCCTGGACTCGGCCCGTATAGTCAAAAGTATACAAAGAAAGTACCCAGGGAGTAAACTCATTTCCCGAACGATTTTTTAAATTATTATTTCACCACTAAAGCCCATGAGACTTTTAGTTTTTAAAAATGTTTTCATTTTTGATGAGACGCTGAATAAAAGAAGTTTAATCGCCGGCAAACGAAAACCCGTGACTTCCCGTAACTCCCGGACTCGGCCCGTCTAGTCAAAAGTATACAAAGAAAGTACCCAGGGAGTAAACTCATTTCCCGAACGATTTTTCAAATTATTTTTGCACCACTAGAACGAATGAGACTTGTAGTTTTCAAAAATGTTTTCATTTTTAATAAGACGCTTAATGAAAGAGGTTTAATTGCCTGCAAACGAAAACCCGCGATTTCCCGTAAATCCCGGGCTTGTCCCGTATAGTAGAATGCATACAAAGAAAGTACCCTGTGAGTAAACTCATTTCCAGAACGATTTTTTAAATTATCTTTTCACCACTAAATCGCATGAGACTTGTAGTTTTCACAAATGTTTTCATTTTTGATGAGACGCTGAATAAAAGAAGTTTAACCGCCGGCAAACGAAAACCTGCGATTTCCTGTAAATCCCAGACTCGGCCCGTAAAGTCAAAAGTATACAAAGATAGTACCCAGGGAGTAAACTCATTTCCCGAACGATTTTTTAAATTATTATTTCACCGCTAAAGCCCATGAGACTTGTAGTTTTTAAAAATGTTTTCATTTTTGATGAGACGCTGAATAAAAGAAGTTTAATCGCCGGCAAACGAAAACCCGCAACTTCCCGTAACTTCCGGACTCGGCCCGTATAGTCAAAAGTATACAAAGAAAGTACCCAGGGAGTAAACTCATTTCCCGAACGATTTTTCAAATTATTTCTGCACCACTAGAACGAATGAGACTTGTAGTTTTCAAAAATGTTTTCATTTTTAATGAGACGCTTAATGAAAGAGGTTTAATTGCCGGCAAACGAAAACCCGCGATTTCCCGTAAATCCCGGGCTTGTCCCGTATAGTCGAATGTATACAAAGAAAGTACCCTGTGAGTAAACTCATTTCCAGAACGATTTTTTAAAATATCTTTTCACCACTAAAGCCCATGAGACTTGTAGTTTTTAAAATAGTTTTCATGTTTGATGAGACGCTGAATAAAAGAAGTTTAATCGCCGGCAAACGAAAACCCGCCATTTCCCGTAAACCCCGGACTCGGCCCGTATAGTCAAAAGTATACAAAGAAAGTACCCAGGGAGTAAACTCATTTCCCGAACGATTTTTTAAATTACTTTTTCACCACTAAAACGCATAAGACTTGTTGTTTTCAAAAATGTTTTAATTTTTGATGAGACGCTGAATAAAAGAAGTTTAATCGCCGGCAAACGAAAACCTGCGATTTTCCGTAAATCCCGGACTCGGCCTGTAAAGTTAAAAGTATACAAAAAAGTACCCGGGGAGTAAACTCATTTCCCGAACGATTTTTCAAATTATTTTTTCACCACTAAAACGCACGAGACTTGTAGTTTTAAAAAATATTTTCATTTTTGATGTGACGCTGAATAAAAGAAGTTTAATCGCCGGCAAACGAAAACCCGCAATTTCCCGTAACTCCCGGACTCGGCCCGTATAGTCAAAAGTATACAAAGAAAGTACCCAGGGAGTAAACTCATTTCCCGAACGATTTTTCAAATTATTTCTGCACCACTAGAACGAATGAGACTTGTAGTTTTCCAAAATGTTTTCATTTTTAATGAGACGCTTAATGAAAAAGGTTTAATCGCCGGCAAACGAAAACCCGCGATTTCCCGTAAATCCCGGGCTTGTCCCGTATAGTCGAATGTATACAAAGAAAGTACCCTGTGAGTAAAGTCATTTCCAGAACAATTTTTTAAATTATCTTTTCACCACTAAATCGCATGAGACTTGTAGTTTTCAAAAATGTTTTCATTTTTGATGAGACACTGAATAAAAGAAGTTTAATCGCCGGCAAACGAAAACCTGCGATTTCCCGTAAATCCCAGACTCGGCCCGTATAGTCAAGAGTATACAAAGAAAGTACCCATGGAGTAAACTCATTTCCCGAACGATTTTTTAAATTTTTATTTCACCATTAAAGCCCATGAGACTTTTAGTTTTTAAAAATGTTTTCATTTTTGATGAGACGCTGAATAAAAGAAGTTTAATCGCCGGCAAACGAAAACCCGTGACTTCCCGTAACTCCCGGACTTGGCCCGTCTAGTCAAAAGTATACAAAGAAAGTACCCAGGGAGTAAACTCATTTTCCGAACGATTTTTCAAATTATTCCTGCACCACTAGAACGAATGAGACTTGTAGTTTTCAAAAATGTTTTCATTTTAATGAGACGCTTAATGAAAAAGGTTTAATTGCCTGCAAACGAAAACCCGCGATTTCCCGTAAATCCCGGGCTTGTCCCGTATAGTCGAACGCATACAAAGAAAGTACCCTGTGAGTAAACTCATTTCCAGAACGATTTTTTAAATCTTCTTTTCACCACTAAATCGCATGAGACTTATAGTTTTCACAAATGTTTTCATTTTTGATGAGACGCTGAATAAAAGAAGTTTAATCGCCGGCAAACGAAAACCTGCGATTTCCTGTAAATCCCAGACTCGGCCCGTAAAGTCAAAAGTATACAAAGATAGTACCCAGTGAGTAAACTCATTTTCCGAACGATTTTTTAAATTATTATTTCACCACTAAAGCCCATGAGACTTTTAGTTTTTAAAAATGTTTTCATTTTTGATGAGACGCTGAATAAAAGAAGTTTAATCGCCGGCAAACGAAAACCCGTGACTTCCCGTAACTCCCGGACTCGGCCCGTCTAGTCAAAAGTATACAAAGAAAGTACCCAGGGAGTAAACTCATTTCCCGAACGATTTTTCAAATTATTTCTGCACCACTAGAACGAATGAGACTTGTAGTTTTCAAAATT
The DNA here is from genome assembly GCF_029227915.1 of Hydractinia symbiolongicarpus. Classification (NCBI taxonomy): domain Eukaryota; kingdom Metazoa; phylum Cnidaria; class Hydrozoa; order Anthoathecata; family Hydractiniidae; genus Hydractinia; species Hydractinia symbiolongicarpus. The sequence goes on along the minus strand of NC_079875.1, from coordinate 369,047 downwards.
GTTTTCATTTTTAATGAGACGCTTAATGAAAGAGGTTTAATTGCCTGCAAACGAAAACCCGCGATTTCCCGTAAATCCCGGGCTTGTCCCGTATAGTCGAATGCATACAAAGAAGGTACCCTGTGAGTAAACTCATTTCCAGAACGATTTTTTAAATTATCTTTTCACCACTAAATCGCATGAGACTTGTAGTTTTCACAAATGTTTTCATTTTTGATGAGACGCTGAATAAAAGAAGTTTAATCGCCGGCAAACGAAAACCTGCGATTTCCTGTAAATCCCAGACTCGGCCCGTAAAGTCAAAAGTATACAAAGATAGTACCCAGGGAGTAAACTCATTTCCCGAACGATTTTTTAAATTATTATTTCACCACTAAAGCCCATGAGACTTTTAGTTTTTAAAAATGTTTTCATTTTTGATGAGACGCTGAATAAAAGAAGTTTAATCGCCGGCAAACGAAAACCCGTGACTTCCCGTAACTCCCGGACTCGGCCCGTCTAGTCAAAAGTATACAAAGAAAGTACCCAGGGAGTAAACTCATTTCCCGAACGATTTTTCAAATTATTTCTGCACCACTAGAACGAATGAGACTTGTAGTTTTCAAAAATGTTTTCATTTTTAATGAGACGGTTAATGAAAGAGGTTTAATTGCCTGCAAACGAAAACCCGCGATTTCCCGTAAATCCCGGGCTTGTCCCGTATAGTCGAATGCATACAAAGAAAGTACCCTGTGAGTAAACTCATTTCCAGAACGATTTTTTAAATTATCTTTTCACCACTAAATCGCATGAGACTTGTAGTTTTCACAAATGTTTTCATTTTTGATGAGACGCTGAATAAAAGAAGTTTAATCGCCGGCAAACGAAAACCTGCGATTTCCTGTAAATCCCAGACTCGGCCCGTAAAGTCAAAAGTATACAAAGATAGTACCCACGGAGTAAACTCATTTCCCGAACGATTTTTTAAATTATTATTTCACCGCTAAAGCCCATGAGACTTGTAGTTTTTAAAAATGTTTTCATTTTTGATGAGACTCTGAATAAAAGAAGTTTAATCACCGGCAAACGAAAACCCGCCATTTCACGTAAACCCTGGACTCGGCCCGTATAGTCAAAAGTATACAAAGAAAGTACCCAGGGAGTAAACTCATTTCCCGAACGATTTTTTAAATTACTTTTTCACCACTAAAACGCATGAGACTTGTAGTTTTCAAAAATGTTTTCATTTTTGATGAGACGCTGAATAAAAGAAGTTTAATCACCGGCAAACGAAAACCTGCGATTTCCCGTAAATCCCGGACTCGGCCTGTAAAGTCAAAAGTATACAAAAAAAGTACCCAGGGAGTAAACTCATTTCCCGAACGATTTTTCAAATTATTTCTGCACCACTAGAACGAATGAGACTTGTAGTTTTTCAAAATAAAAGAAGTTTATTCGCCGGCAAACGAAAACCAGCGATTTCCTGTAAATCCCGGACTCGGCCTGTAAAGACAAAAGTATACAAAGAAAGTACCCAGGGAGTAAACTCATTTCCCGAACGATTTTTTAAATTACTTTTTCACCACTAAAACGCATGAGACTTGTAGTTTTCAAAAATGTTTTCATTTTTGATGAGACGCTGAATAAAAGAAGTTTATTCGCCGGCAAACGAAAACCTGCGATTTCCTGTAAATCCCGGACTCGGCCTGTAAAGACAAAAGTATACAAAGAAAGTACCCAGGGAGTAAACTCATTTCCCGAACGATTTTTTAAATTACTTTTTCACCACTAAAACGCATGAGACTTGTAGTTTTCAAAAATGTTTTCATTTTTGATGAGACGCTGAATAAAAGAAGTTTATTCGCCGGCAAACGAAAACCTGCAATTTCCTGTAAATCCCGGACTCGGCCTGTAAAGACAAAAGTATACAAAAAAGTACCCAGGGAGTAAACTCATATCCCGAACGATTTTTTAAATTATAATTTCACCACTAAAGCCCATGAGACTTGTAGTTTTTAAAAATATTTTCATTTTTGATGAGACGCTGAATAAAAGAAGTTTAATCGCCGGCAAACGAAAACCCGCCATTTCACGTAAACCCTGGACTCGGCCCGTATAGTCAAAAGTATACAAAGAAAGTACCCAGGGAGTAAACTCATTTCCCGAACGATTTTTTAAATTACTTTTTCACCACTAAAACGCATGAGACTTGTAGTTTTCAAAAATGTTTTCATTTTTGATGAGACGCTGAATAAAAGAAGTTTATTCGCCGGCAAACGAAAACCTGCGATTTCCTGTAAATCCCGGACTCGGCCTGTAAAGACAAAAGTATACAAAAAAGTACCCAGGGAGTAAACTCATATCCCGAACGATTTTTTAAATTATAATTTCACCACTAAAGCCCATGAGACTTGTAGTTTTTAAAAATATTTTCATTTTTGATGAGACGCTGAATAAAAGAAGTTTAATCGCCGGCAAATGAAAACCCGCGACTTCCCGTAACTCCCAGACTCGGCCCGTATAGTCAAGAGTATACAAAGAAAGTACCCATGGAGTAAACTCATTTCCCGAACGATTTTTTAAATTTTTATTTCACCACTAAAGCCCATGAGACTTTTAGTTTTTAAAAATGTTTTCATTTTTGATGAGACGCTGAATAAAAGAAGTTTAATCGCCGGCAAACGAAAACCCGTGACTTCCCGTAACTCCCGGACTCGGCCCGTCTAGTAACTCATTTTCCGAACGATTTTTCAAATTATTTCTGCACCACTAGAACGAATGAGACTTGTAGTTTTCAAAAATGTTTTCATTTTTAATGAGACGCTTAATGAAAAAGGTTTAATTGCCTGCAAACGAAAACCCGCGATTTCCCGTAAATCCCGGGCTTGTCCCGTATAGTCGAACGCATACAAAGAAAGTACCCTGTGAGTAAACTCATTTCCAGAACGATTTTTTAAATCATCTTTTCACCACTAAATCGCATGAGACTTGTAGTTTTCACAAATGTTTTCATTTTTGATGAGACGCTGAATAAAAGAAGTTTAATCGCCGGCAAACGAAAACCTGCGATTTCCTGTAAATCCCAGACTCGGCCCGTAAAGTCAAAAGTATACAAAGATAGTACCCAGTGAGTAAACTCATTTTCCAAACGATTTTTTAAATTATTATTTCACCACTAAAGCCCATGAGACTTTTAGTTTTTAAAAATGTTTTCATTTTTGATGAGACGCTGAATAAAAGAAGTTTAATCGCCGGCAAACGAAAACCCGTGACTTCCCGTAACTCCCGGACTCGGCCCGTCTAGTCAAAAGTATACAAAGAAAGTACCCAGGGAGTAAACTCATTTCCCGAACGATTTTTCAAATTATTTCTGCACCACTAGAACGAATGAGACTTGTAGTTTTCAAAATTGTTTTCATTTTTAATGAGACGCTTAATGAAAGAGGTTTAATTGCCTGCAAACGAAAACCCGCGATTTCCCGTAAATCCCGGGCTTGTCCCGTATAGTCGAATGCATACAAAGAAAGTACCCTGTGAGTAAACTCATTTCCAGAACGATTTTTTAAATTATCTTTTCACCACTAAATCGCATGAGACTTGTAGTTTTCACAAATGTTTTCATTTTTGATGAGACGCTGAATAAAAGAAGTTTAATCGCCGGCAAACGAAAACCTGCGATTTCCTGTAAATCCCACACTCGGCCCGTAAAGTCAAAAGTATACAAAGATAGTACCCAGGGAGTAAACTCATTTCCCGAACAATTTTTTAAATTATTATTTCACCACTAAAGCCCATGAGACTTTTAGTTTTTAAAAATGTTTTCATTTTTGATGAGACGCTGAATAAAAGAAGTTTAATCGCCGGCAAACGAAAACCCGTGACTTCCCGTAACTCCCGGACTCGGCCCGTCTAGTCAAAAGTATACAAAGAAAGTACCCAGGGAGTAAACTCATTTCCCGAACGATTTTTTAAATTATTTCTGCACCACTAGAACGATTGAGACTTGTAGTTTTCAAAAATGTTTTCATTTTTAATGAGACGCTCAATGAAAGAGGTTTAATTGCCTGCAAACGAAAACCCGCGATTTCCCGTAAATCCCGGGCTTGTCCCGTATAGTCGAATGCATACAAAGAAAGTACCCTGTGAGTAAACTCATTTCCAGAACGATTTTTTAAATTATCTTTTCACCACTAAATCGCATGAGACTTGTAGTTTTCACAAATGTTTTCATTTTTGATGAGACGCTGAATAAAAGAAGTTTAATCGCCGGCAAACGAAAACCTGCGATTTCCTGTAAATCCCAGACTCGGCCCGTAAAGTCAAAAGTATACAAAGATAGTACCCACGGAGTAAACTCATTTCCCGAACGATTTTTTAAATTATTATTTCACCGCTAAAGCCCATGAGACTTGTAGTTTTTAAAAATGTTTTCATTTTTGATGAGACTCTGAATAAAAGAAGTTTAATCGCCGGCAAACGAAAACCCGCCATTTCACGTAAACCCTGGACTCGGCCCGTATAGTCAAAAGTATACAAAGAAAGTACCCAGGGAGTAAACTCATTTCCCGAACGATTTTTTAAATTACTTTTTCACCACTAAAACGCATGAGACTTGTAGTTTTCAAAAATGTTTTCATTTTTGATGAGACGCTGAATAAAAGAAGTTTATTCGCCGGCAAACGAAAACCAGCGATTTCCTGTAAATCCCGGACTCGGCCTGTAAAGACAAAAGTATACAAAAAAGTACCCAGGGAGTAAACTCATATCCCGAACGATTTTTTAAATTATAATTTCACCACTAAAGCCCATGAGACTTGTAGTTTTTAAAAATATTTTCATTTTTGATGAGACGCTGAATAAAAGAAGTTTAATCGCCGGCAAATGAAAACCCGCGACTTCCCGTAACTCCCGGACTCGGCCTGTATAGTCAAAAGTATAGAAAGAAAGTACCCAGGGAGTAAACTCATTTCCCGAACGATTTTTCAAATTATTTCTGCACCACTAGAACGAATGAGACTTGCAGTTTTCAAAAATGTTTTGATTTTTGATGAGACGCTTAATGAAAGAGGTTTAATCGCCGGCAAACGAAAATCCGCGATTTCCCGTAAATCCCGGGCTTGTCCCGTATAGTCGAATGTATACAAAGAAAGTACCCTGTGAGTAAACTCATTTCCAGAACGATTTTTTAAATTATCTTTTCACCACTAAATCGCATGAGACTTGTAGTTTTCAAAAATGTATTCGTTTTTGATGAGACGCTGAATAAAAGAAGTTTAATCGCCGGCAAACGAAAACCTGCGATTTCCTGTAAATCCCGGACTCGGCCTGTAAAGACAAAAGTATACAAAGAAAGTACCCAGGGAGTAAACCCATTTCCCGAACGATTTTTTAAATTACTTTTTCACCACTAAAACGCATGAGACTTGTAGTTTTCAAAAATGTTTTCATTTTTGATGAGACGCTGAATAAAAGAAGTTTATTCGCCGGCAAACGAAAACCTGCGATTTCCTGTAAATCCTGGACTCGGCCTGTAAAGACAAAAGTATACAAAAAAGTACCCAGGGAGTAAACTCATATCCCGAACGATTTTTTAAATTATAATTTCACCACTAAAGCCCATGAGACTTGTAGTTTTTAAAAATATTTTCATTTTTGATGAGACGCTGAATAAAAGAAGTTTAATCGCCGGCAAACGAAAACCCGCCATTTCACGTAAACCCTGGACTCGGCCCGTATAGTCAAAAGTATACAAAGAAAGTACCCAGGGAGTAAACTCATTTCCCGAACGATTTTTTAAATTACTTTTTCACCACTAAAACGCATGAGACTTGTAGTTTTCAAAAATGTTTTCATTTTTGATGAGACGCTGAATAAAAGAAGTTTATTCGCCGGCAAACGAAAACCTGCGATTTCCTGTAAATCCCGGACTCGGCCTGTAAAGACAAAAGTATACAAAAAAGTACCCAGGGAGTAAACTCATATCCCGAACGATTTTTTAAATTATTTCTGCACCACTAGAACGAATGAGACTTGCAGTTTTCAAAAATGTTTTCATTTTTAATGATACGCTTAATGAAAGAGGTTTAATCGCCGGCAAACGAAAATCCGCGATTTCCCGTAAATCCCGGGGTTGTCCCGTATAGTCGAATGTATACAAAGAAAGTACCCTGTGAGTAAACTCATTTCCAGAACGATTTTTTAAATTATCTTTTCACCACTAAATCGCATGAGACTTGTAGTTTTCAAAAATGTATTCATTTTTGATGAGACGCTGAATAAAAGAAGTTTCATCGCCGGCAAACGAAAACCTGAGATTTACCGTAAATCCCAGACTCGGCCCGTATAGTTAAAAGTATACAAAGGAAGTACCCAGGGAGTAAACTCATTTCCCGAACGATTTTTCAAATTATTTCTGCACCACTAGAACGAATGAGACTTGTAGTTTTCAAAAATGTTTTCATTTTTAATGAGACGCTTAATGAAAGAGGTTTAATCGCCGGCAAACGAAAATCCGCGATTTCCCGTAAGTCCCGGGCTTGTCCCGTATAGTCGAATGTATACAAAGAAAGTACCCTGTGAGTAAACTCATTTCCAGAACGATTTTTTAAATTATCTTTTCACCACTAAATCGCATGAGACTTGTAGTTTTCAAAAATGTATTCATTTTTGATGAGACGCTGAATAAAAGAAGTTTAATCGCCGGCAAACGAAAACCTGCGATTTCCTGTAAATCCCGGACTCGGCCTGTAAAGACAAAAGTATACAAAGAAAGTACCCAGGGAGTAAACCCATTTCCCGAACGATTTTTTAAATTACTTTTTCACCACTAAAACGCATGAGACTTGTAGTTTTCAAAAATGTTTTCATTTTTGATGAGACGCTGAATAAAAGAAGTTTATTCGCCGGCAAACGAAAACCTGCGATTTCCTGTAAATCCTGGACTCGGCCTGTAAAGACAAAAGTATACAAAAAAGTACCCAGGGAGTAAACTCATATCCCGAACGATTTTTTAAATTATAATTTCACCACTAAAGCCCATGAGACTTGTAGTTTTTAAAAATATTTTCATTTTTGATGAGACGCTGAATAAAAGAAGTTTAATCGCCGGCAAACGAAAACCCGCCATTTCACGTAAACCCTGGACTCGGCCCGTATAGTCAAAAGTATACAAAGAAAGTACCCAGGGAGTAAACTCATTTCCCGAACGATTTTTTAAATTACTTTTTCACCACTAAAACGCATGAGACTTGTAGTTTTCAAAAATGTTTTCATTTTTGATGAGACGCTGAATAAAAGAAGTTTATTCGCCGGCAAACGAAAACCTGCGATTTCCTGTAAATCCCGGACTCGGCCTGTAAAGACAAAAGTATACAAAAAAGTACCCAGGGAGTAAACTCATATCCCGAACGATTTTTTAAATTATTTCTGCACCACTAGAACGAATGAGACTTGCAGTTTTCAAAAATGTTTTCATTTTTAATGAGACGCTTACTGAAAGAGGTTTAATCGCCGGCAAACGAAAATCCGCGATTTCCCGTAAATCCCGGGCTTGTCCCGTATAGTCGAATGTATACAAAGAAAGTACCCTGTGAGTAAACTCATTTCCAGAACGATTTTTTAAATTATCTTTTCACCACTAAATCGCATGAGACTTGTAGTTTTCAAAAATGTATTCATTTTTGATGAGACGCTGAATAAAAGAAGTTTAATCGCCGGCAAACGAAAACCTGAGATTTACCGTAAATCCCAGACTCGGCCCGTATAGTTAAAAGTATACAAAGGAAGTACCCAGGGAGTAAACTCATTTCCCGAACGATTTTTCAAATTATTTCTGCACCACTAGAACGAATGAGACTTGTAGTTTTCAAAAATGTTTTCATTTTTAATGAGACGCTTAATGAAAGAGGTTTAATTGCCTGCAAACGAAAAACCGCGATTTCCCGTAAATCCCGGGCTTGTCCCGTATAGTCGAATGCATACAAAGAAAGTACCCTGTGAGTAAACTCATTTCCAGAACGATTTTTTAAATTATCTTTTCACCACTAAATCGCATGAGACTTGTAGTTTTCACAAATGTTTTCATTTTTGATGAGACGCTGAATAAAAGAAGTTTAATCGCCGGCAAACGAAAACCTGCGATTTTCTGTAAATCCCAGACTCGGCCCGTAAAGTCAAAAGTATACAAAGATAGTACCCAGGGAGTAAACTCATTTCCCGAACGATTTTTTAAATTATTATTTCACCGCTAAAGCCCATAGGACTTGTAGTTTTTAAAAATGTTTTCATTTTTGATGAGACTCTGAATAAAAGAAGTTTAATCGCCGGCAAACGAAAACCCGCCATTTCACGTAAACCCTGGACTCGGCCCGTATAGTCAAAAGTATACAAAGAAAGTACCCAGGGAGTAAACTCATTTCCCGATCGATTTTTTAAATTACTTTTTCACCACTAAAACGCATGAGACTTGTAGTTTTCAAAAATGTTTTCATTTTTGATGAGACGCTGAATAAAAGAAGTTTATTCGCCGGCAAACGAAAACCTGCAATTTCCTGTAAATCCCGGACTCGGCCTGTAAAGACAAAAGTATACAAAAAAGTACCCAGGGAGTAAACTCATATCCCGAACGATTTTTTAAATTATAATTTCACCACTAAAGCCCATGAGACTTGTAGTTTTTAAAAATATTTTCATTTTTGATGAGACGCTGAATAAAAGAAGTTTAATCGCCGGCAAATGAAAACCCGCGACTTCCCGTAACTCCCGGACTCGGCCCGTATAGTCAAAAGTATAAAAAGAAAGTACCCAGAGAGTAAACTCATTTCCCGAACGATTTTTCAAATTATTTCTGCACCACTAGAACGAATGAGACTTGCAGTTTTCAAAAATGTTTTCATTTTTAATGAGACGCTTAATGAAAGAGGTTTAATCGCCGGCAAACGAAAATCCGCGATTTCACGTAAATCCCGGGCTTGTCCCGTATAGTCGAATGTAAACAAAGAAAGTACCCTGTGAGTAAACTCATTTCCAGAACGATTTTTTAAATTATCTTTTCACCACTAAATCGCATGAGACTTGTAGTTTTTAAAAATGTATTCATTTTTGATGAGACGCTGAATAAAAGAAGTTTAATCGCCGGCAAACGAAAACCTGAGATTTCCCGTAAATCCCAGACTCGGCCCGTATAGTTAAAAGTATACAAAGAAAGTACCCAGGGAGTAAACTCATTTCCCGAACGATTTTTTAAATTATTATTTCACCACTAAAGCCCATGAGACTTGTAGTTTTCAAAAATGTTTTCATTTTTATTGAGACGCTTAATGAAAGAGGCTTAATCTCCGGCAAACGAAAACCCGCGATTTCCCGTAAATCCCGGGCTTGTCCCGTATAGTCGAATGTATTCAAAGAAAGTACCCTGTGAGTAAACTCATTTCCCGAACGATTTTTCAAATTATTTCTGCACCACTAGAACGAATGAGACTTGTAGTTTTCAAAAATGTTTTCATTTTTAATGAGACGCTTAATGAAAGAGGTTTAATTGCCTGCAAACGAAAACCCGCGATTTCCCGTAAATCCCGGGCTTTTCCTGTATAGTCAAAAGTATACAAAGATAGTACCCAGGGAGTAAACTCATTTCCCGAACGATTTTTTAAATTATTATTTCACCGCTAAAGCCCATTAGACTTGTAGTTTTTAAAAATGTTTTCATTTTTGATGAGACTCTGAATAAAAGAAGTTTAATCGCCGGCAAACGAAAACCCGCCATTTCACGTAAACCCTGGACTCGGCCCGTATAGTCAAAAGTATACAAAGAAAGTACCCAGGGAGTAAACTCATTTCCCGAACGATTTTTTAAATTACTTTTTCACCACTAAAACGCATGAGACTTGTAGTTTTCAAAAATGTTTTCATTTTTGATGAGACGCTGAATAAAAGAAGTTTATTCGCCGGCAAACGAAAACCTGCGATTTCCTGTAAATCCCGGACTCGGCCTGTAAAGACAAAAGTATACAAAAAAGTACCCAGGGAGTAAACTCATATCCCAAACGATTTTTTAAATTATAATTTCACCACTAAAGCCCATGAGACTTGTAGTTTTTAAAAATATTTTCATTTTTGATGAGACGCTGAATAAAAGAAGTTTAATCGCCGGCAAATGAAAACCCGCGACTTCCCGTAACTCCCGGACTCGGCCCGTATAGTCAAAAGTATAAAAAGAAAGTACCCAGGGAGTAAACTCATTTCCCGAACGATTTTTCAAATTATTTCTGCACCACTAGAACGAATGAGACTTGCAGTTTTCAAAAATGTTTTCATTTTTAATGAGACGCTTAATGAAAGAGGTTTAATCGCTGGCAAACGAAAATCCGCGATTTCCCGTAAATCCCGGGCTTGTCCCGTACAGTCGAATGTATACAAAGAAAGTACCCTGTGAGTAAACTCATTTCCAGAACGATTTTTTAAATTATCTTTTCACCACTAAATCGCATGAGACTTGTAGTTTTCAAAAATGTATTCATTTTTGATGAGACGCTGAATAAAAGAAGTTTAATCGCCGGCAAACGAAAACCTGAGATTTCCCGTAAATCCCAGACTCGGCCCGTATAGTTAAAAGTATACAAAGAAAGTACCCAGGGAGTAAACTCATTTCCCGAACGATTTTTTAAATTATTATTTCACCACTAAAGCCCATGAGACTTGTAGTTTTCAAAAATGTTTTCATTTTTAATGAGACGCTTAATGAAAGAGGTTTAATTGCCTGCAAACGAAAACCCGCGATTTCCCGTAAATCCCGGGCTTGTCCTGTATAGTCAAAAGTATACAAAGATAGTACCCAGGGAGTAAACTCATTTCCCGAACGATTTTTTAAATTACTTTTTCACCACTAAAACGCATGAGACTTGTAGTTTTCAAAAATGTTTTCATTTTTGATGAGACGCTGAATAAAAGAAGTTTATTCGCCGGCAAACGAAAACCTGCGATTTCCTGTAAATCCCGGACTCGGCCTGTAAAGACAAAAGTATACAAAAAAGTACCCAGGGAGTAAACCCATATCCCGAACGATTTTTTAAATTATAATTTCACCACTAAAGCCCATGAGACTTGTAGTTTTTAAAAATATTTTCATTTTTGATGAGACGCTGAATAAAAGAAGTTTAATCGCCGGCAACTGAAAACCCGCGACTTCCCGTAACTCCCGGACTCGGCCCGTATAGTCAAAAGTATAAAAAGAAAGTACCCAGGGAGTAAACTCATTTCCCGAACGATTTTTCAAATTATTTCTGCACCACCAGAACGAATGAGACTTGCAGTTTTCAAAAATGTTTTCATTTTTAATGAGACGCTTAATGAAAGAGGTTTAATCGCCGGCAAACGAGAATCCGCGATTTCCCGTAAATCCCGGGCTTGTCCCGTATAGTCGAATGTATACAAAGAAAGTACCCTGTGAGTAAACTCATTTCCAGAACGATTTTTTAAATTATCTTTTCACCACTAAATCGCATGAGACTTGTAGTTTTCAAAAATGTATTCATTTTTGATGAGACGCTGAATAAAAGAAGTTTAATCGCCGGCAAACGAAAACCTGAGATTTCCCGTAAATCCCAGACTCGGCCCGTATAGTTAAAAGTATACAAAGAAAGTACCCAGGGAGTAAACTCATTTCCCGAACGATTTTTTAAATTATTATTTCACCACTAAAGCCCATGAGACTTGTAGTTTTCAAAAATGTTTTCATTTTTATTGAGACGCTTAATGAAAGAGGCTTAATCTCCGGCAAACGAAAACCCGCGATTTCCCGTAAATCCCGGGCTTGTCCCGTATAGTCGAATGTATACAAAGAAAGTACCCTGTGAGTAAACTCATTTCCAGAACGATTTTTTAAATTATCTTTTCACCACTAAATCGCATGAGACTTGTAGTTTTCAAAAATGTATTCATTTTTGATGAGACGCTGAATAAAAGAAGTTTAATTGCCGGTAAACGAAAACCCGATATTTCCCGTAAATCCCAGACTCGGCCCGTATAGTCAAAAGTATACAAAGAAAGTACCCAGGGAGTAAACTCATTTCCCGAACGATTTTTTAAACTATTATTTCACCACTAAAGCCCATGAGACTTTTAGTTTTTAATAATGTTTTCATTTTTGATGAGACGCTGAATAAAAGAAGTTTAATCGCCGACAAACGAAAACCCGCCATTTCACGTAAACCCTGGACTCGGCCCGTATAGTCAAAAGTATACAAAGAAAGTAGCCAGGGAGTAAACTCATTTCCCGAACGATTTTTCAAATTATTTCTGCACCACTAGAACGAATGAGACTTGCAGTTTTCAAAAATGTTTTCATTTTTAATGAGACGCTTAATGAAAGAGGTTTAATCGCCGGCAAACGAAAACCCGCGATTTCCCGTAAATCCCGGGCTTGTCCCGTATAGTCGAATGTATACAAAGAAAGTACCCTGTGAGTAAACTCATTTCCAGAACGATTTTTTAAATTATCTTTTCACCACTAAATCGCATGAGACTTGTAGTTTTTAAAAATGTATTCATTTTTGATGAGACGCTGAATAAAAGAAGTTTAATCGCCGGCAAACGAAAACCTGCGATTTCCAGTAAATCCCAGACTCGGCCCGTAAAGTCAAAAGTATACAAAGATAGTACCCAGGGAGTAAACTCATTTCCCGAACGATTTTTTAAATTATTATTTCACCGTTAAAACCCATGAGACTTGTAGTTTTTAAAAATGTTTTCATTTTTGATGAGACTCTGAATAAAAGAAGTTTAATCGCCGACAAACGAAAACCCGCCATTTCACGTAAACCCTGGACTCGGCCCGTATAGTCAAAAGTATACAAAGAAAGTAGCCAGGGAGTAAACTCATTTCCCGAACGATTTTTCAAATTATTTCTGCACCACTAGAACGAATGAGACTTGCAGTTTTCAAAAATGTTTTCATTTTTAATGAGACGCTTAATGAAAGAGGTTTAATCGCCGGCAAACGAAAACCCGCGATTTCCCGTAAATCCCGGGCTTGTCCCGTATAGTCGAATGTATACAAAGAAAGTACCCTGTGAGTAAACTCATTTCCAGAACGATTTTTTAAATTATCTTTTCACCACTAAATCGCATGAGACTTGTAGTTTTTAAAAATGTATTCATTTTTGATGAGACGCTGAATAAAAGAAGTTTAATCGCCGGCAAACGAAAACCTGAGATTTCCCGTAAAGCCCAGACTCGGCCCGTATAGTTAAAAGTATACAAAGAAAGTATCCAGGGAGTAAACTCATTTCCCGAACGATTTTTTAAATTATTATTTCACCACTAAAGCCCATGAGACTTGTAGTTTTCAAAAATGTTTTCATTTTTATTGAGACGCTTAATGAAAGAGGCTTAATCGCCGGCAAACGAAAACCCGCGATTTCCCGTAAATCCCGGGCTTGTCTCGTATAGTCGAATGTATACAAAGAAAGTACCCTGTGAGTAAACTCATTTCCAGAACGATTTTTTAAATTATCTTTTCACCACTAAAGCCCATGAGACTTGTAGTTTTCAAAAATGTTTTCATTTTTATTGAGACGCTTAATGAAAGAGGCTTAATCGCCGGCAAACGAAAACCCGCGATTTCCCGTAAATCCCGGGCTTGTCTCGTATAGTCGAATGTATACAAAGAAAGTACCCTGTGAGTAAACTCATTTCCCGAACGATTTTTCAAATTATTTCTGCACCACTAGAACGAATGAGACTTGCAGTTTTCAAAAATGTTTTCATTTTTAATGAGACGCTTAATGAAAGAGGTTTAATCGCCGGCAAACGAAAACCAGCGATTTCCCGTAAATCCCGGGCTTGTCCCGTATAGTCGAATGTATACAAAGAAAGTACCCTGTGAGTAAACTCATTTCCAGAACGATTTTTTAAATTATCTTTTCACCACTAAATCGCATGAGACTTGTAGTTTTTAAAAATGTATTCATTTTTGATGAGACGCTGAATAAAAGAAGTTTAATCGCCGGCAAACGAAAACCTGAGATTTCCCGTAAAGCCCAGACTCGGCCCGTATAGTTAAAAGTATACAAAGAAAGTATCCAGGGAGTAAACTCATTTCCCGAACGATTTTTTAAATTATTATTTCACCACTAAAGCCCATGAGACTTGTAGTTTTCAAAAATGTTTTCATTTTTATTGAGACGCTTAATGAAAGAGGCTTAATCGCCGGCAAACGAAAACCCGCGATTTCCCGTAAATCCCGGGCTGGTCTCGTATAGTCGAATGTATACAAAGAAAGTACCCTGTGAGTAAACTCATTTCCAGAACGATTTTTTAAATTATCTTTTCACCACTAAAGCCCATGAGACTTGTAGTTTTCAAAAATGTTTTCATTTTTATTGAGACGCTTAATGAAAGAGGCTTAATCGCCGGCAAACGAAAACCCGCGATTTCCCGTAAATCCCGGGCTTGTCTCGTATAGTCGAATGTATACAAAGAAAGTACCCTGTGAGTAAACTCATTTCCAGAACGATTTTTTAAATTATCTTTTCACCACTAAATCGCATGAGACTTGTAGTTTTCAAAAATGTATTCATTTTTGATGAGACGCTGAATAAAAGAAGTTTAATCGCCGGCAAACGAAAACCCGAGATTTCCCGTAAATCCCAGACTCGGCCCGTATAGTCAAAAGTATACAAAGAAAGTACCCAGGGAGTAAACTCATTTCCCGAACGATTTTTTAAACTATTATTTCACCACTAAAGCCCATGAGACTTGTAGTTTTCAAAAATGTTTTCATTTTTAATGAGACGCTTAATGAAAGAGGTTTAATTGCCTGCAAACGAAAACCCGCGATTTCCCGTAAATCCCGGGCTTGTCCTGTATAGTCAAAAGTATACAAAGATAGTACCCAGGGAGTAAACTCATTTCCCGAACGATTTTTTAAATTATTATTTCACCGCTAAAGCCCATGAGACTTGTAGTTTTTAAAAATGTTTTCATTTTTGATGAGACTCTGAATAAAAGAAGTTTAATCGCCGGCAAACGAAAACCCGCCATTTCACGTAAACCCTGGACTCGGCCCGTATAGTCAAAAGTATACAAAGAAAGTACCCAGGGAGTAAACTCATTTCCCGAACGATTTTTTAAATTACTTTTTCACCACTAAAACGCATGAGACTTGTAGTTTTCAAAAATGTTTTCATTTTTGATGAGACGCTGAATAAAAGAAGTTTATTCGCCAGCAAACGAAAACCTGCGATTTCCTGTAAATCCCAGACTCGGCCCGTAAAGTCAAAAGTATACAAAGATAGTACCCAGGGAGTAAACTCATTTCCCGAACGATTTTTTAAATTATTATTTCACCGTTAAAGCCCATGAGACTTGTAGTTTTTAAAAATGTTTTCATTTTTGATGAGACTCTGAATAAAAGAAGTTTAATCGCCGGCAAACGAAAACCCGCCATTTCACGTAAACCCTGGACTCGGCCCGTATAGTCAAAAGTATACAAAGAAAGTAGCCAGGGAGTAAACTCATTTCCCGAACGATTTTTTAAATTACTTTTTCACCACTAAAACGCATGAGACTTGTAGTTTTCAAAAATGTTTTTATTTTTGATGAGACGCTGAATAAAAGAAGTTTATTCGCCGGCAAACGAAAACCTGCGATTTCCTGTAAATCCCGGACTCGGCCTGTAAAGACAAAAGTATACAAAAAAGTACCCAGGGAGTAAACTCATATCCCGAACGATTTTTTAAAATATAATTTCACCACTAAAGCCCATGAGACTTGTAGTTCTTAAAAATATTTTCATTTTTGATGAGACGCTGAATAAAAGAAGTTTAATCGCCGGCAAATGAAAACCCGCGACTTCCCGTAACTCCCGGACTCGGCCCGTATAGTCAAAAGTATAAAAAGAAAGTACCCAGGGAGTAAACTCATTTCCCGAACGATTTTTCAAATTATTTCTGCACCACTAGAACGAATGAGACTTGCAGTTTTCAAAAATGTTTTCATTTTTAATGAGACGCTTAATGAAAGAGGTTTAATCGCCGGCAAACGAAAACCCGCGATTTCCCGTAAATCCCGGGCTTGTCCCGTATAGTCGAATGTATACAAAGAAAGTACCCTGTGAGTAAACTCATTTCCAGAACGATTTTTTAAATTATCTTTTCACCACTAAATCGCATGAGACTTGTAGTTTTCAAAAATGTATTCATTTTTGATGAGACGCTGAATAAAAGAAGTTCAATCGCCGGCAAACGAAAACCTGAGATTTCCCGTAAAGCCCAGACTCGGCCCGTATAGTTAAAAGTATACAAAGAAAGTATCCAGGGAGTAAACTCATTTCCCGAACGATTTTTTAAATTATTATTTCACCACTAAAGCCCATGAGACTTGTAGTTTTCAAAAATGTTTTCATTTTTATTGAGACGCTTAATGAAAGAGGCTTAATCGCCGGCAAACGAAAACCCGCGATTTCCCGTAAATCCCGGGCTTGTCTCGTATAGTCGAATGTATACAAAGAAAGTACCCTGTGAGTAAACTCATTTCCAGAACGATTTTTTAAATTATCTTTCCACCACTAAAGCCCATGAGACTTGTAGTTTTCAAAAATGTTTTCATTTTTATTGAGACGCTTAATGAAAGAGGCTTAATCGCCGGCAAACGAAAACCCGCGATTTCCCGTAAATCCCGGGCTTGTCTCGTATAGTCGAATGTATACAAAGAAAGTACCCTGTGAGTAAACTCATTTCCAGATCGATTTTTTAAATTATCTTTTCACCACTAAATCGCATGAGACTTGTAGTTTTCAAAAATGTATTCATTTTTGATGAGACGCTGAATAAAAGAAGTTTAATCGCCGGCAAACGAAAACCCGAGATTTCCCGTAAATCCCAGACTCGGCCCGTATAGTCAAAAGTATACAAAGAAAGTACCCAGGGAGTAAACTCATTTCCCGAACGATTTTTTAAACTATTATTTCACCACTAAAGCCCATGAGACTTGTAGTTTTCAAAAATGTTTTCATTTTTAATGAGACGCTTAATGAAAGAGGTTTAATTGCCTGCAAACGAAAACCCGCGATTTCCCGTAAATCCCGGGCTTGTCCTGTATAGTCAAAAGTATACAAAGATAGTACCCAGGGAGTAAACTCATTTCCCGAACGATTTTTTAAATTATTATTTCACCGCTAAAGCCCATGAGACTTGTAGTTTTTAAAAATGTTTTCATTTTTGATGAGACTCTGAATAAAAGAAGTTTAATCGCCGGCAAACGAAAACCCGCCATTTCACGTAAACCCAGGACTCGGCCCGTATAGTCAAAAGTATACAAAGAAAGTACCCAGGGAGAAAACTCATTTCCCGAACGATTTTTTAAATTACTTTTTCACCACTAAAACGCATGAGACTTGTAGTTTTCAAAAATGTTTTCATTTTTGATGAGACGCTGAATAAAAGAAGTTTATTCGCCAGCAAACGAAAACCTGCGATTTCCTGTAAATCCCGGACTCGGCCTGTAAAGACAAAAGTATACAAAAAAGTACCCAGGGAGTAAACTCATATCCCGAACGATTTTTTAAATTATAATTTCACCACTAAAGCCCATGAGACTTGTAGTTTTTAAAAATATTTTCATTTTTGATGAGACGCTGAATAAAAGAAGTTTAATCGCCGGCAAACGAAAACCCGAGATTTCCCGTAAATCCCAGACTCGGCCCGTATAGTCAAAAGTATACAAAGAAAGTACCCAGGGAGTAAACTCATTTCCCGAACGATTTTTTAAACTATTATTTCACCACTAAAGCCCATGAGACTTGTAGTTTTCAAAAATGTTTTCATTTTTAATGAGACGCTTAATGAAAGAGGTTTAATTGCCTGCAAACGAAAACCCGCGATTTCCCGTAAATCCCGGGCTTGTCCTGTATAGTCAAAAGTATACAAAGATAGTACCCAGGGAGTAAACTCATTTCCCGAACGATTTTTTAAATTATTATTTCACCCCTAAAGCCCATGAGACTTGTAGTTTTTAAAAATGTTTTCATTTTTGATGAGACTCTGAATAAAAGAAGTTTAATCGCCGGCAAACGAAAACCCGCCATTTCACGTAAACCCTGGACTCGGCCCGTATAGTCAAAAGTATACAAAGAAAGTACCCAGGGAGTAAACTCATTTCCCGAACGATTTTTTAAATTACTTTTTCACCACTAAAACGCATGAGACTTGTAGTTTTCAAAAATGTTTTCATTTTTGATGAGACGCTGAATAAAAGAAGTTTATTCGCCAGCAAACGAAAACCTGCGATTTCCTGTAAATCCCAGACTCGGCCCGTAAAGTCAAAAGTATACAAAGATAGTACCCAGGGAGTAAACTCATTTCCCGAACGATTTTTTAAATTATTATTTCACCGTTAAAGCCCATGAGACTTGTAGTTTTTAAAAATGTTTTCATTTTTGATGAGACTCTGAATAAAAGAAGTTTAATCGCCGGCAAACGAAAACCCGCCATTTCACGTAAACCCTGGACTCGGCCCGTATAGTCAAAAGTATACAAAGAAAGTAGCCAGGGAGTAAACTCATTTCCCGAACGATTTTTTAAATTACTTTTTCACCACTAAAACGCATGAGACTTGTAGTTTTCAAAAATGTTTTTATTTTTGATGAGACGCTGAATAAAAGAAGTTTATTCGCCGGCAAACGAAAACCTGCGATTTCCTGTAAATCCCGGACTCGGCCTGTAAAGACAAAAGTATACAAAAAAGTACCCAGGGAGTAAACTCATATCCCGAACGATTTTTTAAAATATAATTTCACCACTAAAGCCCATGAGACTTGTAGTTCTTAAAAATATTTTCATTTTTGATGAGACGCTGAATAAAAGAAGTTTAATCGCCGGCAAATGAAAACCCGCGACTTCCCGTAACTCCCGGACTCGGCCCGTATAGTCAAAAGTATAAAAAGAAAGTACCCAGGGAGTAAACTCATTTCCCGAACGATTTTTCAAATTATTTCTGCACCACTAGAACGAATGAGACTTGCAGTTTTCAAAAATGTTTTCATTTTTAATGAGACGCTTAATGAAAGAGGTTTAATCGCCGGCAAACGAAAACCCGCGATTTCCCGTAAATCCCGGGCTTGTCCCGTATAGTCGAATGTATACAAAGAAAGTACCCTGTGAGTAAACTCATTTCCACAACGATTTTTTAAATTATCTTTTCACCACTAAATCGCATGAGACTTGTAGTTTTCAAAAATGTATTCATTTTTGATGAGACGCTGAATAAAAGAAGTTTAATCGCCGGCAAACGAAAACCTGAGATTTCCCGTAAAGCCCAGACTCGGCCCGTATAGTTAAAAGTATACAAAGAAAGTATCCAGGGAGTAAACTCTTTTCCCGAACGATTTTTTAAATTATTATTTCACCACTAAAGCCCATGAGACTTGTAGTTTTCAAAAATGTTTTCATTTTTATTGAGACGCTTAATGAAAGAGGCTTAATCGCCGGCAAACGAAAACCCGCGATTTCCCGTAAATCCCGGGCTTGTCTCGTATAGTCGAATGTATACAAAGAAAGTACCCTGTGAGTAAACTCATTTCCAGAACGATTTTTTAAATTATCTTTCCACCACTAAAGCCCATGAGACTTGTAGTTTTCAAAAATGTTTTCATTTTTATTGAGACGCTTAATAAAAGAGGCTTAATCGCCGGCAAACGAAAACCCGCGATTTCCCGTAAATCCCGGGCTTGTCTCGTATAGTCGAATGTATACAAAGAAAGTACCCTGTGAGTAAACTCATTTCCAGAACGATTTTTTAAATTATCTTTTCACCACTAAATCGCATGAGACTTGTAGTTTTCAAAAATGTATTCATTTTTGATGAGACGCTGAATAAAAGAAGTTTAATCGCCGGCAAACGAAAACCTGAGATTTCCCGTAAATCCCAGACTCGGCCCGTATAGTCAAAAGTATACAAAGAAAGTACCCAGGGAGTAAACTCATTTCCCGAACGATTTTTTAAACTATTATTTCACCACTAAAGCCCATGAGACTTGTAGTTTTCAAAAATGTTTTCATTTTTAATGAGACGCTTAATGAAAGAGGTTTATTTGCCTGCAAACGAAAACCCGCGATTTCCCGTAAATCCCGGGCTTGTCCTGTATAGTCAAAAGTATACAAAGATAGTACCCAGGGAGTAAACTCATTTCCCGAACGATTTTTTAAATTATTATTTCACCGCTAAAGCCCATGAGACTTGTAGTTTTTAAAAATGTTTTCATTTTTGATGAGACTCTGAATAAAAGAAGTTTAATCGCCGGCAAACGAAAACCCGCCATTTCACGTAAACCCTGGACTCGGCCCGTATAGTCAAAAGTATACAAAGAAAGTACCCAGGGAGTAAACTCATTTCCCGAACGATTTTTTAAATTATAATTTCACCACTAAAGCCCATGAGACTTGTAGTTTTTAAAAATATTTTCATTTTTGATGAGACGCTGAATAAAAGAAGTTTAATCGCCGGCAAATGAAAACCCGCGACTTCCCGTAACTCCCGGACTCGGCCCGTATAGTCAAAAGTATAAAAAGAAAGTACCCAGGGAGTAAACTCATTTCCCGAACGATTTTTTAAACTATTATTTCACCACTAAAACGCATGAGACTTGTAGTTTTCAAAAATGTTTTCATTTTTGATGAGACGCTGAATAAAAGAAGTTTATTCGCCAGCAAACGAAAACCTGCGATTTCCTGTAAATCCCGGACTCGGCCTGTAAAGACAAAAGTATACAAAAAAGTACCCAGGGAGTAAACTCATATCCCGAACGATTTTTTAAATTATAATTTCACCACTAAAGCCCATGAGACTTGTAGTTTTTAAAAATATTTTCATTTTTGATGAGACGCTGAATAAAAGAAGTTTAATCGCCGGCAAACGAAAACCCGAGATTTCCCGTAAATCCCAGACTCGGCCCGTATAGTCAAAAGTATACAAAGAAAGTACCCAGGGAGTAAACTCATTTCCCGAACGATTTTTTAAACTATTATTTCATCACTAAAGCCCATGAGACTTGTAGTTTTCAAAAATGTTTTCATTTTTAATGAGACGCTTAATGAAAGAGGTTTAATTGCCTGCAAACGAAAACCCGCGATTTCCCGTAAATCCCGGGCTTGTCCTGTATAGTCAAAAGTATACAAAGATAGTACCCAGGGAGTAAACTCATTTCCCGAACGATTTTTTAAATTATTATTTCACCGCTAAAGCCCATGAGACTTGTAGTTTTTAAAAATGTTTTCATTTTTGATGAGACTCTGAATAAAAGAAGTTTAATCGCCGGCAAACGAAAACCCGCCATTTCACGTAAACCCTGGACTCGGCCCGTATAGTCAAAAGTATACAAAGAAAGTACCCAGGGAGTAAACTCATTTCCCGAACGATTTTTTAAATTACTTTTTCACCACTAAAACGCATGAGACTTGTAGTTTTCAAAAATGTTTTCATTTTTGATGAGACGCTGAATAAAAGAAGTTTATTCGCCAGCAAACGAAAACCTGCGATTTCCTGTAAATCCCAGACTCGGCCCGTAAAGTCAAAAGTATACAAAGATAGTACCCAGGGAGTAAACTCATTTCCCGAACGATTTTTTAAATTATTATTTCACCGTTAAAGCCCATGAGACTTGTAGTTTTTAAAAATGTTTTCATTTTTGATGAGACTCTGAATAAAAGAAGTTTAATCGCCGGCAAACGAAAACCCGCCATTTCACGTAAACCCTGGACTCGGCCCGTATAGTCAAAAGTATACAAAGAAAGTAGCCAGGGAGTAAACTCATTTCCCGAACGATTTTTTAAATTACTTTTTCACCACTAAAACGCATGAGACTTGTAGTTTTCAAAAATGTTTTTATTTTTGATGAGACGCTGAATAAAAGAAGTTTATTCGCCGGCAAACGAAAACCTGCGATTTCCTGTAAATCCCGGACTCGGCCTGTAAAGACAAAAGTATACAAAAAAGTACCCAGGGAGTAAACTCATATCCCGAACGATTTTTTAAAATATAATTTCACCACTAAAGCCCATGAGACTTGTAGTTCTTAAAAATATTTTCATTTTTGATGAGACGCTGAATAAAAGAAGTTTAATCGCCGGCAAATGAAAACCCGCGACTTCCCGTAACTCCCGGACTCGGCCCGTATAGTCAAAAGTATAAAAAGAAAGTACCCAGGGAGTAAACTCATTTCCCGAACGATTTTTCAAATTATTTCTGCACCACTAGAACGAATGAGACTTGCAGTTTTCAAAAATGTTTTCATTTTTAATGAGACGCTTAATGAAAGAGGTTTAATCGCCGGCAAACGAAAACCCGCGATTTCCCGTAAATCCCGGGCTTGTCCCGTATAGTCGAATGTATACAAAGAAAGTACCCTGTGAGTAAACTCATTTCCACAACGATTTTTTAAATTATCTTTTCACCACTAAATCGCATGAGACTTGTAGTTTTCAAAAATGTATTCATTTTTGATGAGACGCTGAATAAAAGAAGTTTAATCGCCGGCAAACGAAAACCTGAGATTTCCCGTAAAGCCCAGACTCGGCCCGTATAGTTAAAAGTATACAAAGAAAGTATCCAGGGAGTAAACTCTTTTCCCGAACGATTTTTTAAATTATTATTTCACCACTAAAGCCCATGAGACTTGTAGTTTTCAAAAATGTTTTCATTTTTATTGAGACGCTTAATGAAAGAGGCTTAATCGCCGGCAAACGAAAACCCGCGATTTCCCGTAAATCCCGGGCTTGTCTCGTATAGTCGAATGTATACAAAGAAAGTACCCTGTGAGTAAACTCATTTCCAGAACGATTTTTTAAATTATCTTTCCACCACTAAAGCCCATGAGACTTGTAGTTTTCAAAAATGTTTTCATTTTTATTGAGACGCTTAATGAAAGAGGCTTAATCGCCGGCAAACGAAAACCCGCGATTTCCCGTAAATCCCAGGCTTGTCTCGTATAGTCGAATGTATACAAAGAAAGTACCCTGTGAGTAAACTCATTTCCAGAACGATTTTTTAAATTATCTTTTCACCACTAAATCGCATGAGACTTGTAGTTTTCAAAAATGTATTCATTTTTGATGAGACGCTGAATAAAAGAAGTTTAATCGCCGGCAAACGAAAACCCGAGATTTCCCGTAAATCCCAGACTCGGCCCGTATAGTCAAAAGTATACAAAGAAAGTACCCAGGGAGTAAACTCATTTCCCGAACGATTTTTTAAACTATTATTTCACCACTAAAGCCCATGAGACTTGTAGTTTTCAAAAATGTTTTCATTTTTAATGAGACGCTTAATGAAAGAGGTTTATTTGCCTGCAAACGAAAACCCGCGATTTCCCGTAAATCCCGGGCTTGTCCTGTATAGTCAAAAGTATACAAAGATAGTACCCAGGGAGTAAACTCATTTCCCGAACGATTTTTTAAATTATTATTTCACCGCTAAAGCCCATGAGACTTGTAGTTTTTAAAAATGTTTTCATTTTTGATGAGACTCTGAATAAAAGAAGTTTAATCGCCGGCAAACGAAAACCCGCCATTTCACGTAAACCCTGGACTCGGCCCGTATAGTCAAAAGTATACAAAGAAAGTACCCAGGGAGTAAACTCATTTCCCGAACGATTTTTTAAATTATAATTTCACCACTAAAGCCCATGAGACTTGTAGTTTTTAAAAATATTTTCATTTTTGATGAGACGTTGAATAAAAGAAGTTTAATCGCCGGCAAATGAAAACCCGCGACTTCCCGTAACTCCCGGACTCGGCCCGTATAGTCAAAAGTATAAAAAGAAAGTACCCAGGGAGTAAACTCATTTCCCGAACGATTTTTTAAACTATTATTTCACCACTAAAGCCCATGAGACTTGTAGTTTTTAAAAATGTTTTCATTTTTGATGAGACGCTGAATAAAAGAAGTTTAATCGCCGGCAAACGAAAACCCGCGACTTCCCGTAACTCCCGGACTCGGCCCGTCTAGTCAAAAGTATACAAAGAAAGTACCCAGGGAGTAAACTCATTTCCCGAACGATTTTTCAAATTATTTCTGCACCACTAGAACGAATGAGACTTGTAGTTTTCAAAAATGTTTTCATTTTTAATGAGACGCTTAATGAAAGAGGTTTAATTGCCTGCAAACGAAAACCCGCGATTTCCCGTAAATCCCGGGCTTGTCCTGTATAGTCGAATGCATACAAAGAAAGTACCCTGTGAGTAAACTCATTTCCAGAACGATTTTTTAAATTATCTTTTCACCACTAAATCGCATGAGACTTGTTGTTTTCACAAATGTTTTCATTTTTGATGAGACGCTGAATAAAAGAAGTTTAATCGCCGGCAAACGAAAACCTGCGATTTCCAGTAAATCCCAGACTCGGCCCGTAAAGTCAAAAGTATACAAAGATAGTACCCAGGGAGTAAACTCATTTCCCGAACGATTTTTTAAATTATTATTTCACCGTTAAAGCCCATGAGACTTGTAGTTTTTAAAAATGTTTTCATTTTTGATGAGACTCTGAATAAAAGAAGTTTAATCGCCGGCAAACGAAAACCCGCCATTTCACGTAAACCCTGGACTCGGCCCGTATAGTCAAAAGTATACAAAAAAGTACCCAGGGAGTAAACTCATATCCCGAACGATTTTTTAAAATATAATTTCACCACTAAAGCCCATGAGACTTGTAGTTCTTAAAAATATTTTCATTTTTGATGAGACGCTGAATAAAAGAAGTTTAATCGCCGGCAAATGAAAACCCGCGACTTCCCGTAACTCCCGGACTCGGCCCGTATAGTCAAAAGTATAAAAAGAAAGTACCCAGGGAGTAAACTCATTTCCGGAACGATTTTTCAAATTATTTCTGCACCACTAGAACGAATGAGACTTGCAGTTTTCAAAAATGTTTTCATTTTTAATGAGACGCTTAATGAAAGAGGTTTAATCGCCGGCAAACGAAAACCCGCGATTTCCCGTAAATCCCGGGCTTGTCCCGTATAGTCGAATGTATACAAAGAAAGTACCCTGTGAGTAAACTCATTTCCAGAACGATTTTTTAAATTATCTTTTCACCACTAAATCGCATGAGACTTGTAGTTTTCAAGAATGTATTCATTTTTGATGAGACGCTGAATAAAAGAAGTTTAATCGCCGGCAAACGAAAACCTGAGATTTCCCGTAAAGCCCAGACTCGGCCCGTATAGTTAAAAGTATACAAAGAAAGTATCCAGGGAGTAAACTCATTTCCCGAACGATTTTTTAAATTATTATTTCACCACTAAAGGCCATGAGACTTGTAGTTTTCAAAAATGTTTTCATTTTTATTGAGACGCTTAATGAAAGAGGCTTAATCGCCAGCAAACGAAAACCCGCGATTTCCCGTAAATCCCGGGCTTGTCTCGTATAGTCGAATGTATACAAAGAAAGTACCCTGTGAGTAAACTCATTTCCAGAACGATTTTTTAAATTATCTTTTCACCACTAAATCGCATGAGACTTGTAGTTTTCAAAAATGTTTTCATTTTTAATGAGACGCTTAATGAAAGAGGTTTAATTGCCTGCAAACGAAAACCCGCGATTTCCTGTAAATCCCGGGCTTGTCCTGTATAGTCAAAAGTATACAAAGATAGTACCCAGGGAGTAAACTCATTTCCCGAACGATTTTTTAAATTATTATTTCACCGCTAAAGCCCATGAGACTTGTAGTTTTTAAAAATGTTTTCAGTTTTGATGAGACTCTGAATAAAAGAAGTTTAATCGCCGGCAAACGAAAACCCGCCATTTCACGTAAACCCTGGACTCGGCCCGTATAGTCAAAAGTATACAAAGAAAGTACCCAGGGAGTAAACTCATTTCCCGAACGATTTTTTAAATTACTTTTTCACCACTAAAACGCATGAGACTTGTAGTTTTCAAAAATGTTTTCATTTTTGATGAGACGCTGAATAAAAGAAGTTTATTCGCCGGCAAACGAAAACCTGCGATTTCCTGTAAATCCCGGACTCGGCCTGTAAAGACAAAAGTATACAAAAAAGTACCCAGGGAGTAAACTCATATCCCGAACGATTTTTTAAATTATAATTTCACCACTAAAGCCCATGAGACTTGCAGTTTTCAAAAATGTTTTCATTTTTAATGAGACGCTTAATGAAAGAGGTTTAATCGCCGGCAAACGAAAATCCGCGAATTCCCGTAAATCCCGGGCTTGTCCCGTATAGTCGAATGTATACAAAGAAAGTACCCTGTGAGTAAACTCATTTCCAGAACGATTTTTTAAATTATCTTTTCACCACTAAATCGCATGAGACTTGTAGTTTTCAAAAATGTATTCATTTTTGATGAGACGCTGAATAAAAGAAGTTTAATCGCCGGCAAACGAAAACCTGAGATTTCTTGTAAATCCCAGACTCGGCCCGTATAGTTAAAAGTATACAAAGAAAGTACCCAGGGAGTAAACTCATTTCCCGAACGATTTTTTAAATTATTATTTCACCACTAAAGCCCATGAGACTTGTAGTTTTCAAAAATGTTTTCATTTTTATTGAGACGCTTAATGAAAGAGGCTTAATCTCCGGCAAACGAAAACCCGCGATTTCCCGTAAATCCCGGGCTTGTCCCGTATAGTCGAATGTATACAAAGAAAGTACCCTGTGAGTAAAATCATTTCCAGAAAGATTTTTTAAATTATCTTTTCACCACTAAATTGCATGAGACTTGTAGTTTTCAAAAATGTATTCATTTTTGATGAGACGCTGAATAAAAGAAGTTTAATCGCCGGTAAACGAAAACCCGAGATTTCCCGTAAATCCCAGACTCGGCCCGTATAGTCAAAAGTATACAAAGAAAGTACCCAGGGAGTAAACTCATTTCCCGAACGATTTTTTAAACTATTATTTCACCACTAAAGCCCATAAGACTTTTAGTTTTTAAAAATGTTTTCATTTTTGATGAGACGCTGAATAAAAGAAGTTTAATCGCCGGCAAACGAAAACCCGCGACTTCCCGTAACTCCCGGACTCGGCCCGTCTAGTCAAAAGTATACAAAGAAAGTACCCAGGGAGTAAACTCATTTCCCGAACGATTTTTCAAATTATTTCTGCACCACTAGAACGAATGAGACTTGTAGTTTTCAAAAATGTTTTCATTTTTAATGACACGCTTAATGAAAGAGGTTTAATTGCCTGCAAACGAAAACCCGCGATTTCCCGTAAATCCCGGGCTTGTCCTGTATAGTCGAATGCATACAAAGAAAGTACCCTGTGAGTAAACTCATTTCCAGAACGATTTTTTAAATTATCTTTTCACCACTAAATCGCATGAGACTTGTAGTTTTCACAAATGTTTTCATTTTTGATGAGACGCTGAATAAAAGAAGTTTAATCGCCGGCAAACCAAAACCTGCGATTTCCAGTAAATCCCAGACTCGGCCCGTAAAGTCAAAAGTATACAAAGATAGTACCCAGGGAGTAAACTCATTTCCCGAACGATTTTTTAAATTATTATTTCACCGTTAAAGCCCATGAGACTTTTAGTTTTTAAAAATGTTTTCATTTTTGATGAGACGCTGAATAAAAGAAGTTTAATCGCCGGCAAACGAAAACCCGCGACTTCCCGTAACTCCCGGACTCGGCCCGTCTAGTCAAAAGTATACAAAGAGAGTACCCAGGGAGTAAACTCATTTCCCGAACGATTTTTCAAATTATTTCTGCACCACTAGAACGAATGGGACTTGTAGTTTTCAAAAATGTTTTCATTTTTAATGAGACGCTTAATGAAAGAGGTTTAATTGCCTGCAAACGAAAACCCGCGATTTCCCGTAAATCCCGGGCTTGTCCTGTATAGTCGAATGCATACAAAGAAAGTATACTGTGAGTAAACTCATTTCCAGAACGATTTTTTAAATTATCTTTTCACCACTAAATCGCATGAGACTTGTAGTTTTCACAAATGTTTTCATTTTTGATGAGACGCTGAATAAAAGAAGTTTAATCGCCGGCAAACGAAAACCTGCGATTTCCAGTAAATCCCACACTCGGCCCGTAAAGTCAAAAGTATACAAAGATAGTACCCAGGGAGTAAACTCATTTCCCGAACGATTTTTTAAATTATTATTTCACCGTTAAAGCCCATGAGACTTGTAGTTTTTAAAAATGTTTTCATTTTTGATGAGATTCTGAATAAAAGAAGTTTAATCGCCGGCAAACGAAAACCCGCCATTTCACGTAAACCCTGGACTCAGCCCGTATAGTCAAAAGTATACATAGAAAGTAGCCAGGGAGTAAACTCATTTCCCGAACGATTTTTTAAATTACTTTTTCACCACTAAAACGCATGAGACTTGTAGTTTTCAAAAATGTTTTTATTTTTGATGAGACGCTGAATAAAAGAAGATTTTTCGCCGGCAAACGAAAACCTGCGATTTCCTGTAAATCCCGGACTCGGCCTGTAAAGACAAAAGTATACGAAAACGTACCCAGGGAGTAAACTCATATCCCGAACGATTTTTTAAAATATAATTTCACCACTAAAGCCCATGAGACTTGTAGTTCTTAAAAATATTTTCATTTTTGATGAGACGCTGAATAAAAGAAGTTTAATCGCCGGCAAATGAAAACCCGCGACTTCCCGTAACTCCCGGACTCGGCCCGTATAGTCAAAAGTATAAAAAGAAAGTACCCAGGGAGTAAACTCATTTCCCGAACGATTTTTCAAATTATTTCTGCACCACTAGAACGAATGAGACTTGCAGTTTTCAAAAATGTTTTCATTTTTAATGAGACGCTTAATGAAAGAGGTTTAATCGCAGGCAAACGAAAACCCGCGATTTCCCGTAAATCCCGGGCTTGTCCCGTATAGTCGAATGTATACAAAGAAAGTACCCTGTGAGTAAACTCATTTCCAGAACGATTTTTTAAATTATCTTTTCACCACTAAATCGCATGAGACTTGTAGTTTTCAAAAATGTATTCATTTTTGATGAGACGCTGAATAAAAGAAGTTTAATCGCCGGCAAACGAAAACCTGAGATTTCCCGTAAAGCCCAGACTCGGCCCGTGTAGTTAAAAGTATACAAAGAAAGTATCCAGGGAGTAAACTCATTTCCCGAACGATTTTTTAAATTATTATTTCACCACTAAAGCCCATGAGACTTGTAGTTTTCAAAAATGTTTTCATTTTTATTGAGACGCTTAATGAAAGAGGCTTAATCGCCGGCAAACGAAAACCCGCGATTTCCCGTAAATCCCGGGCTTGTCTCGTATAGTCGAATGTATACAAGGAAAGTACCCTGTGAGTAAACTCATTTCCAGAACGATTTTTTAAATTATCTTTTCACCACTAAATCGCATGGGACTTGTAGTTTTCAAAAATGTATTCATTTTTGATGAGACGCTGAATAAAAGAAGTTTAATCGCCGGCAAACGAAAACCTGAGATTTCCCGTAAAGCCCAGACTCGGCCCGTATAGTTAAAAGTATACAAAAAAAGTATCCAGGGAGTAAACTCATTTCCCGAACGATTTTTTAAATTATTATTTCACCACTAAAGCCCATGAGACTTGTAGTTTTCAAAAATGTTTTCATTTTTATTGAGACGCTTAATGAAAGAGGCTTAATCGCCTGCAAACGAAAACCCGCGATTTCCCGTAAATCCCGGGCTTGTCTCGTATAGTCGAATGTATACAAAGAAAGTACCCTGTGAGTAAACTCATTTCCGGAACGATTTTTTAAATTATCTTTTCACCAGTAAATCGCATGAGACTTGTAGTTTTCAAAAATGTATTCATTTTTGATGAGACGCTGAATAAAAGAAGTTTAATCGCCGGCAAACGAAAACCCGAGATTTCCCGTAAATCCCAGACTCGGCCCGTATAGTCAAAAGTATACAAAGAAAGTACCCAGGGAGTAAACTCATTTCCCGAACGATTTTTTAAACTATTATTTCACCACTGAAGCCCATGAGACTTGTAGTTTTCAAAAATGTTTGCATTTTTATTGAGACGTTTAATGAAAGAGGTATAATCGCCGGCAAACGAAAACCCGCGATTTCCCGTAAATCCCAGGCTTGTCCCGTATAGTCGAATGTAAACAAAGAAAGTACCCTGTGAGTAAACTCATTTCCAGAACGATTTTTTAAATTATCTTTTCACCACTAAAACGCATGAGACTTGTAGTTTTCAAAAATGTATTCATTTTTGATGAGACGCTGAATAAAAAAAGTTTAATCGCCGGCAAACGAAAACCTGAGATTTCCCGTAAATCCCAGACTCGGCCCGTATAGTCAAAAGTATACAAAAAAAGTACCCAGGGAGTAAACTCATTTCCCGAACGATTTTTTAAATTATTATTTCACCACTAAAGCCCATGAGACTTGTAGTTTCTAAAAATGTTTTCATTTTTGATGAGACGCTGAATAAAAGAAGTTTAATCGCCGGAAAACGAAAACCCGCGACTTCCCGTAACTCCCGGACCCGGCCCGTATAGTCAAAAGTATAAAAAGAAAGTACCCAGGGAGTAAACTCATTTCCCGAACGATTTTTCAAAGTATTTCTGCACCACTAGAACGAATGAGACTTGTAGTTTTTAAAAATGTTTTCATTTTTAATGAGACGCCTAATGAAAGAGGTTTAATTGCCGGCAAACGAAAACCCGCGATTTCCCGTAAATTCCGGGCTTGTCCCGTATAGTCAAATGTATACAAAGAAAGTACCCTGTGAGTAAACTCATTTCCAGAACGATTTTTTAAATTATCTTTCACCACTAAATCGCAGGAGACTTGTAGTTTTCTAGAATGTTTTCATTTTTGATGAGACGCTGAATAAAAGAAGTTTAATCGCCGGCAAACGAAAACCTGCGATTTCCTGTAAATTCCAGACTCGGCCCGTATAGTCAAAAGTATACAAAGAAAGTACCCAGGGAGTAAACTCATTTGCCGAACGATTTTTTAAATTATTATTTCACCACTAAAGCCCATGAGACT
The DNA here is from genome assembly GCF_029227915.1 of Hydractinia symbiolongicarpus. Lineage (NCBI taxonomy): Eukaryota > Metazoa > Cnidaria > Hydrozoa > Anthoathecata > Hydractiniidae > Hydractinia > Hydractinia symbiolongicarpus. Next base: position 338,082 of record NC_079875.1, on the reverse strand, counting down.
TGTAGTTTTTAAAAATGTTTTCATGTTTGATGAGACGCTGAATAAAAGAAGTTTAATCGCCGGCAAACGAAAACCCGCCATTTCCCGTAAACCCCGGACTCGGCCCGTATAGTCAAAAGTATACAAAGAAAGTACCCAGGGAGTAAACTCATTTCCCGAACGATTTTTTAAATTGCTTTTTCACCACTAAAACGCATGAGACTTGTTGTTTTCAAAAATGTTATAATTTTTGATGAGACGCTGAATAAAAGAAGTTTAATTGCCGGCAAACAAAAACCTGCGATTTCCCGTAAATCCCGGACTCGGCCTGTAAAGTTAAAAGTATACAAAAAAAGTACCCAGGGAGTAAACTCATTTCCCGAACGATTTTTCAAATTATTTCTGCACCACTAGAACGAATGAGACTTGTAGTTTTTAAAAATGTTTTCATTTTTGATGAGACGCTGAATAAAAGAAGTTTAATCGCCGGAAAACGAAAACCCGCGACTTCCCGTAACTCCCGGACCCGGCCCGTATAGTCAAAAGTATACAAAGAAACTACCCAGGGAGTAAACTCATTTCCCGAACGATTTTTCAAAGTATTTCCGCACCACTAGAACGAATGAGACTTGTAGTTTTCAAAAATGTTTTCATTTTTAATGAGACGCTTAATGAAAGAGGTTTAATTGCCGGCAAACGAAAACCCGCGATTTCCCGTAAATTCCGGGCTTGTCCCGTATAGTCAAATGTATACAAAGAAAGTACCCTGTGAGTAAACTCATTTCCAGAACGATTTTTTAAATTATCTTTCACCACTAAATCGCATGAGACTTGTAGTTTTCAAAAATGTTTTCATTTTTGATGAGACGCTGAATAAAAGAAGTTTAATCGCCGGCAAACGAAAACCTGCGATTTCCTGTAAATTCCAGACTCGGTCCGTATAGTCAAAAGTATACAAAGAAAGTACCCAGGGAGTAAACTCATTTGCCGAACGATTTTTTAAATTATTATTTCACCACTAAAGCCCATGAGACTTGTAGTTTTTAAAAATGTTTTCATGTTTAATGAGACGCTGAATAAAAGAAGTTTAATCGCCGGCAAACGAAAACCCGCCATTTCCCGTAAACCCCGGACTCGGCCCGTATAGTCAAAAGTATACAAAGAAAGTACCCAGGGAGTAAACTCATTTCCCGAACGATTTTTTAAATTGCTTTTTCACCACTAAAACGCATGAGACTTGTTGTTTTCAAAAATGTTTTAATTTATGATGAGACGCTGAATAAAAGAAGTTTAATTGCCGGCAAACGAAAACCTGCGATTTCCCGTAAATCCCGGACTCGGCCTGTAAAGTTAAAAGTATACAAAAAAAGTACCAGGGAGTAAACTCATTTCCCGAACGATTTTTTAAATTATTATTTCACCACTAAAGCCCATGAGACTTGTAGTTTTCAAAAATGTTTTCATTTTTATTGAGACGCTTAATGAAAGAGGCTTAATCGCCGGCAAACGAAAACCCGCGATTTCCCGTAAATCCCGGGCTTGTCTCGTATAGTCGAATGTATACAAAGAAAGTACCCTGTGAGTAAACTCATTTCCAGAACGATTTTTTAAATTATCTTTTCACCAGTAAATCGCATGAGACTTGTAGTTTTCAAAAATGTATTCATTTTTGATGAGACGCTGAATAAAAGAAGTTTAATCGCCGGCAAACGAAAACCCGAGATTTCCCGTAAATCCCAGACTCGGCCCGTATAGTCAAAAGTATACAAAGAAAGTACCCAGGGAGTAAACTCATTTCCCGAACGATTTTTTAAACTATTATTTCACCACTGAAGCCCATGAGACTTGTAGTTTTCAAAAATGTTTGCATTTTTATTGAGACGTTTAATGAAAGAGGTATAATCGCCGGCAAACGAAAACCCGCGATTTCCCGTAAATCCCGGGCTTGTCCCGTATAGTCGAATGTAAACAAAGAAAGTACCCTGTGAGTAAACTCATTTCCAGAACGATTTTTTAAATTATCTTTTCACCACTAAAACGCATGAGACTTGTAGTTTTCAAAAATGTATTCATTTTTGATGAGACGCTGAATAAAAAAAGTTTAATCGCCGGCAAACGAAAACCTGAGATTTCCCGTAAATCCCAGACTCGGCCCGTATAGTCAAAAGTATACAAAAAAAGTACCCAGGGAGTAAACTCATTTCCCGAACGATTTTTTAAATTATTATTTCACCACTAAAGCCCATGAGACTTGTAGTTTCTAAAAATGTTTTCATTTTTGATGAGACGCTGAATAAAAGAAGTTTAATCGCCGGAAAACGAAAACCCGCGACTTCCCGTAACTCCCGGACCCGGTCCGTATATTCAAAAGTATAAAAAGAAAGTACCCAGGGAGTAAACTCATTTCCCGAACGATTTTTCAAAGTATTTCTGCACCACTAGAACGAATGAGACTTGTAGTTTTTAAAAATGTTTTCATTTTTAATGAGACGCCTAATGAAAGAGGTTTAATTGCCGGCAAACGAAAACCCGCGATTTCCCGTAAATTCCGGGCTTGTCCCGTATAGTCAAATGTATACAAAGAAAGTACCCTGTGAGTAAACTCATTTCCAGAACGATTTTTTAAATTATCTTTCACCACTAAATCGCATGAGACTTGTAGTTTTCTAGAATGTTTTCATTTTTGATGAGACGCTGAATAAAAGAAGTTTAATCGCCGGCAAACGAAAACCTGCGATTTCCTGTAAATTCCAGACTCGGCCCGTATAGTCAAAAGTATACAAAGAAAGTACCCAGGGAGTAAACTCATTTGCCGAACGATTTTTTAAATTATTATTTCACCACTAAAGCCCATGAGACTTGTAGTTTTTAAAAATGTTTTCATGTTTGATGAGACGCTGAATAAAAGAAGTTTAATCGCCGGCAAACGAAAACCCGCCATTTCCCGTAAACCCCAGACTCGGCCCGTATAGTCAAAAGTATACAAAGAAAGTACCCAGGGAGTAAACTCATTTCCCGAACGATTTTTTAAATTGCTTTTTCACCACTAAAACGCATGAGACTTGTTGTTTTCAAAAATGTTATAATTTTTGATGAGACGCTGAATAAAAGAAGTTTAATTGCCGGCAAACGAAAACCTGCGATTTCCCGTAAATCCCGGACTCGGCCTGTAAAGTTAAAAGTATACAAAAAAAGTACCCAGGGAGTAAACTCATTTCCCGAACGATTTTTCAAATTATTTCTGCACCACTAGAACGAATGAGACTTGTAGTTTTTAAAAATGTTTTCATTTTTGATGAGACGCTGAATAAAAGAAGTTTAATCGCCGGAAAACGAAAACCCGCGACTTCCCGTAACTCCCGGACCCGGCCCGTATAGTCAAAAGTATACAAAGAAACTACCCAGGGAGTAAACTCATTTCCCGAACGATTTTTCAAAGTATTTCCGCACCACTAGAACGAATGAGACTTGTAGTTTTCAAAAATGTTTTCATTTTTAATGAGACGCTTAATGAAAGAGGTTTAATTGCCGGCAAACGAAAACCCGCGATTTCCCGTAAATTCCGGGCTTGTCCCGTATAATCAAATGTATACAAAGAAAGTACCCTGTGAGTAAACTCATTTCCAGAACGATTTTTTAAATTATCTTTCACCACTAAATCGCATGAGACTTGTAGTTTTCAAAAATGTTTTCATTTTTGATGAGACGCTGAATAAAAGAAGTTTAATCGCCGGCAAACGAAAACCTGCGATTTCCTGTAAATTCCAGACTCGGTCCGTATAGTCAAAAGTATACAAAGAAAGTACCCAGGGAGTAAACTCATTTGCCGAACGATTTTTTAAATTATTATTTCACCACTAAAGCCCATGAGACTTGTAGTTTTTAAAAATGTTTTCATGTTTGATGAGACGCTGAATAAAAGAAGTTTAATCGCCGGCAAACGAAAACCCGCCATTTCCCGTAAACCCCGGACTCGGCCCGTATAGTCAAAAGTATACAAAGAAAGTACCCAGGGAGTAAACTCATTTCCCGAACGATTTTTTAAATTGCTTTTTCACCACTAAAACGCATGAGACTTGTTGTTTTCAAAAATGTTTTAATTTATGATGAGACGCTGAATAAAAGAAGTTTAATTGCCGGCAAACGAAAACCTGCGATTTCCCGTAAATCCCGGACTCGGCCTGTAAAGTTAAAAGTATACAAAAAAAGTACCAGGGGAGTAAACTCATTTCCCGAACGATTTTTCAAATTATTTCTGCACCACTAGAACGAATGAGACTTGTAGTTTTCAAAAATGTTTTCATTTTTAATGAGACGCTTAATGAAAGAGGTTTAATTGCCTGCAAACGAAAACCCGCGATTTCCCGTAAATCCCGGGCTTGTCCCGTATAGTCGAATGCATACAAAGAAAGTACCCTATGAGTAAACTCATTTCCCGAACGATTTTTCAAATTATTTCTGCACCACTAGAACGAATGAGACTTGTAGTTTTTAAAAATGTTTTCATTTTTGATGAGACGCTGAATAAAAGAAGTTTAATCGCCGGCAAACGAAAACCCGCTATTTCCCGTAAACCCTGGACTCGGCCCGTATAGTCAAAAGTATACAAAGAAAGTACCCAGGGAGTAAACTCATTTCCCGAACGATTTTTTAAATTGCTTTTTCACCACTAAAACGCATGAGACTTGTTGTTTTCAAAAATGTTTTAATTTTTGATGAGACGCTGAATAAAAGAAGTTTAATTGCCGGCAAACGAAAACCTGCGATTTCCCGTAAATCCCGGACTCGGCCTGTAAAGTTAAAAGTATACAAAAAAAGTACCCAGGGAGTAAACTCATTTCCCGAACGATTTTTCAAATTATTTCTGCACCACTAGAACGAATGAGACTTGTAGTTTTTAAAAATGTTTTCATTTTTGATGAGACGCTGAATAAAAGAAGTTTAATCGCCGGAAAACGAAAACCCGCGACTTCCCGTAACTCCCGGACCCGGCCCGTATAGTCAAAAGTATACAAAGAAAGTACCCAGGGAGTAAACTCATTTCCCGAACGATTTTTCAAAGTATTTCTGCACCACTAGAACGAATGAGACTTGTAGTTTTCAAAAATGTTTTCATTTTTAATGAGACGCTTAATGAAAGAGGTTTAATTGCGGGCAAACGAAAACCCGCGATTTCCCGTAAATTCCGGGCTTGTCCCGTATAGTCAAATGTATACAAAGAAAGTACCCTGTGAGTAAACTCATTTCCAGAACGATTTTTTAAATTATCTTTCACCACTAAATCGCATGAGACTTGTAGTTTTCAAAAATGTTTTCATTTTTGATGAGACGCTGAATAAAAGAAGTTTAATCGCCGGCAAACGAAAACCTGCGATTTCCTGTAAATTCCAGACTCGGCCCGTATAGTCAAAAGTATACAAAGAAAGTACCCAGGGAGTAAACTCATTTGCCGAACGATTTTTTAAATTATTATTTCACCACTAAAGCCCATGAGACTTGTAGTTTTTAAAAATGTTTTCATGTTTGATGAGACGCTGAATAAAAGAAGTTTAATCGCCGGCAAACGAAAACCCGCCATTTCCCGTAAACCCCGGACTCGGCCCGTATAGTCAAAAGTATACAAAGAAAGTACCCAGGGAGTAAACTCATTTCCCGAACGATTTTTTAAATTGCTTTTTCACCACTAAAACGCATGAGACTTGTTGTTTTCAAAAATGTTTTAATTTTTGATGAGACGCTGAATAAAAGAAGTTTAATTGCCGGCAAACGAAAACCTGCGATTTCCCGTAAATCCCGGACTCGGCCTGTAAAGTTAAAAGTATACAAAAAAAGTACCAGGGGAGTAAACTCATTTCCCGAACGATTTTTCAAATTATTTCTGCACCACTAGAACGAATGAGACTTGTAGTTTTCCAAAATGTTTTCATTTTTAATGAGACGCTTAATGAAAGAGGTTTAATTGCCTGCAAACGAAAACCCGCGATTTCCCGTAAATCCCGGGCTTGTCCCGTATAGTCGAATGCATACAAAGAAAGTACCCTATGAGTAAACTCATTTCCCGAACGATTTTTCAAATTATTTCTGCACCACTAGAACGAATGAGACTTGTAGTTTTTAAAAATGTTTTCATTTTTGATGTGACGCTGAATAAAAGAAGTTTAATCGCCGGCAAACGAAAACCCGCTATTTCCCGTAAACCCTGGACTCGGCCCGTATAGTCAAAAGTTTACAAAGAAAGTACCCAGGGAGTAAACTCATTTCCCGAACGATTTTTTAAATTACTTTTTCACCACTAAAACGCATGAGACTTGTAGTTTTCAAAAATGTTTTAATTTTTGATGAGACGCTGAATAAAAGAAGTTTATTCGCCGGCAAACGAAAACCTGCGATTTCCTGTAAATCCCGGACTCGGCCTGTAAAGACAAAAGTATACAAAAAAGTACGCAGGGAGTAAACTCATATCCCGAACGATTTTTTAAATTATATATTCACTACTAAAGCCCATGAGACTTGTAGTTCTTAAAAATATTTTCATTTTTGATGAGACGCTGAATAAAAGAAGTTTAATCGCCGGCAAATGAAAACCCGCGACTTCCCGTAACTCCCGGACTCGGCCCGTATAGTCAAAAGTATAAAAAGAAAGTACCCAGGGAGTAAACTCATTTCCCGAACGATTTTTCAAATTATTTCTGCACCACTAGAACGAATGAGACTTGCAGTTTTCAAAAATGTTTTCATTTTTAATGAGACGCTTAATGAAAGAGGTTTAATCGCCGGCAAACGAAAACCCGCGATTTCCCGTAAATCCCGGGCTTGTCCCGTATAGTCGAATGTATACAAAGAAAGTACCCTGTGAGTAAACTCATTTCCAGAACGATTTTTTAAATTATCTTTTCACCACTAAATCGCATGAGACTTGTAGTTTTCAAAAATGTATTCATTTTTGATGAGACGCTGAATAAAAGAAGTTTAATCGCCGGCAAACGAAAACCTGAGATTTCCCGTAAATCCCAGACTCGGCCCGTATAGTCAAAAGTATACAAAGAAAGTACCCAGGGAGTAAACTCATTTCCCGAACGATTTTTTAAATTATTATTTCACCACTAAAGCCCATGAGACTTGTAGTTTTCAAAAATGTTTTCATTTTTATTGAGACGCTTAATGAAAGAGGCTTAATCGCCGGCAAACGAAAACCTGCGATTTCCCGAAAATCCCGGGCTTGTCCCGTATAGTCGAATGTATACAAAGAAAGTACCCTGTGAGTAAACTCATTTCCATAACGATTTTTTAAATTATCTTTTCACCACTAAATCGCATGAGACTTGTAGTTTTCAAAAATGTATTTATTTTTGATGAGACGCTGAATAAAAGAAGTTTAATCGCCGGCAAACGAAAACCCGAGATTTCCCGTAAATCCCAGACTCGGCCCGTATAGTCCAAAGTATACAAAGAAAGTACCCAGGGAGTAAACTCATTTCCCGAACGATTTTTTAAACTATTATTTCACCACTAAAGCCCATGAGACTTGTAGTTTTCAAAACTGTTTTCATTTTTATTGGGACGTTTAATGAAAGAGGTATAATCGCCGGCAAACGAAAACCCGCGATTTCCCGTAAATCCCAGGCTTGTCCCGTATAGTCGAATGTAAACAAAGAAAGTACCCTTTGAGTAAACTCATTTCCAGAACGATTTTTTAAATTATCTTTTCACCACTAAATCGCAAGAGACTTGTAGTTTTCAAAAATGTATTCATTTTTGATGAGACGCTGAATAAAAGAAGTTTAATCGCCGGCAAACGAAAACCTGAGATTTCCCGTAAATCCCAGACTCGGCCCGTATAGTCAAAAGTATACAAAGAAAGTACCCAGGGAGTAAACTCATTTCCCGAACGATTTTTTAAATTATTATTTCACCACTAAAGCACATGAGACTTGTAGTTTTTAAAAATGTTTTCATTTTTGATGAGACGCTGAATAAAAGAAGTTTAATCGCCGGCAAACGAAAACCTGCGATTTCCCGTAAATCCCGGACTCGGCCCGTATAGTCAAAAGTACACAAAGAAAGTACCCAGGGAGTAAACTCATTTCCTGAACGATTTTTTAAATTATTATTCCACCACTAAAGCCCATGAGACTTGTAGTTTTCAAAAATGTTTTCATTTTTATTGAGACGCTTAATGAAAGAGGCTTAATCGCCGGCAAACGAAATCCTGCGATTTCCCGTAAATCCCGGGCTTGTCCCGTATAGTCGAATGTATACAAAGAAAGTACCCTGTGAGTAAACTCATTTCCATAACGATTTTTTAAATTATCTTTTCACCACTAAATCGCATGAGACTTGTAGTTTTCAAAAATGTATTTATTTTTGATGAGACGCTGAATAAAAGAAGTTTAATCGCCGGCAAACGAAAACCCGAGATTTCCCGTAAATCCCAGACTCGGCCCGTATAGTCCAAAGTATACAAAGAAAGTACCCAGGGAGTAAACTCATTTCCCGAACGATTTTTTAAACTATTATTTCACCACTAAAGCCCATGAGACTTGTAGTTTTCAAAACTGTTTTCATTTTTATTGGGACGTTTAATGAAAGAGGTATAATCGCCGGCAAACGAAAACCCGCGATTTCCCGTAAATCCCAGGCTTGTCCCGTATAGTCGAATGTAAACAAAGAAAGTACCCTGTGAGTAAACTCATTTCCAGAACGATTTTTTAAATTATCTTTTCACCACTAAATCGCAAGAGACTTGTAGTTTTCAAAATGTATTCATTTTTGATGAGACGCTGAATAAAAGAAGTTTAATCGCCGGCAAACGAAAACCTGAGATTTCCCGTAAATCCCAGACTCGGCCCGTATAGTCAAAAGTATACAAAGAAAGTACCCAGGGAGTAAACTCATTTCCCGAACGATTTTTTAAATTATTATTTCACCACTAAAGCCCATGAGACTTGTAGTTTTTAAAAATGTTTTCATTTTTGATGAGACGCTGAATAAAAGAAGTTTAATCGCCGGCAAACGAAAACCTGCGATTTCCCGTAAATCCCGGACTCGGCCCGTATAGTCAAAAGTACACAAAGAAAGTACCCAGGGAGTAAACTCATTTCCTGAACGATTTTTTAAATTATTATTCCACCACTAAAGCCCATGAGACTTGTAGTTTTCAAAAATGTTTTCATTTTTATTGAGACGCTTAATGAAAGAGGCTTAATCGCCGGCAAACGAAATCCTGCGATTTCCCGTAAATCCCGGGCTTGTCCCGTATAGTCGAATGTATACAAACAAAGTACCCTGTGAGTAAACTCATTTCCAGAACGATTTTTTAAATTATCTTTTCACCACTAAATCGCATGACACTTGTAGTTTTTAAAAATGTATTCATTTTTGATGAGACGCTGTATAAAAGAAGTTTAATCGCCGGCAAACGAAAACCCGAGATTTCCCGTAAATCTCAGACTCGGCCCGTATAGTCCAAAGTATACAAAGAAAGTACCCAGGGAGTAAATTCATTTTCCGAACGATTTTTTAAACTATTATTTCACCACTAAAGCCCATGAGACTTGTAATTTTCAAAACTGTTTTCATTTTTATTGGGACGTTTAATGAAAGAGGTATAATCGCCGGCAAACGAAAACCTGAGATTTCCCGTAAATCCCAGACTCGGCCCGTATAGTGAAAAGTATACAAGGAAAGTACCCAGGGAGTAAACTCATTTCCCGAACGATTTTTTAAATTATTATTTCACCACTAAAGCCCATGAGACTTGTAGTTTTTAAAAATGTTTTCATTTTTGATGAGACGCTGAATAAATGGAGTTTAATCGCCGGCAAACGAAAACCCGCCATTTCCCGTAAACCCCGGACTCGGCCCGTATAGACAAAAGTATACAAAGAAAGTACCCAGGGAGTAAACTAATTTCCCGAACGATTTTTTAAATTACTTTTTCACCACTAAAACGCATGAGACTTGTAGTTTTCAAAAATGTTTTCATTTTTAATGAGACGCCGCTGAATAAAAGAAGTTTAATCGCCGGCAAACGAAAACCTGCGATTTCCCGTAAATCCCGGGCTTGTCCCGTATAGTCGAATGTATACAAAGAAAGTACCCTGTGAGTAAACTCATTTCCAGAACGATTTTTTAAATTATCTTTTCACCACTAAATCGCATGAGACTTGTAGTTTTCAAAAATGTATTCATTTTTGATGAGACGCTGAATAAAAGAAGTTTAATCGCCGGCAAACGAAAACCTGAGATTTCCCGTAAATCCCAGACTCGGCCCGTATAGTCAAAAGTATACAAAGAAAGTACCCAGGGAGTAAACTCATTTCCCGAACGATTTTTTAAATTATTATTTCACCACTAAAGCCCATGAGACTTGTAGTTTTTACAAATGTTTTCATTTTTGATGAGACGCCGCTGAATAAAAGAAGTTTAATCGCCGGCAAACGAAAACCCGAGATTTCCCGTAAATCCCAGACTCGGCCCGTTTAGTCCAAAGTATACAAAGAAAGTACCCAGGGAGTAAACTCATTTCCCAAACGATTTTTTAAACTATTATTTCACCACTAAAGCCCATGAGACTTGTAGTTTTCAAAACTGTTTTCATTTTTATTGGGACGTTTAATGAAAGAGGTATAATCGCCGGCAAACGAAAACCCGCAATTTCCCGTAGTTCCCAGGCTTGTCCCGTATAGTCGAATGTAAACAAAGAAAGTACCCTGTGAGTAAACTCATTTCCAGAACGATTTTTTAAATTATCTTTTCACCACTAAATCGCATGAGACTTGTAGTTTTCAAAAATGTATTCATTTTTGATGAGACGCTGAATAAAAGAAGTTTAATCGCCGGCAAACGAAAACCTGAGATTTCCCGTAAATCCCAGACTCGGCCCGTATAGTCAAAAGTATACAAAGAAAGTACCCAGGGAGTAAACTCATTTCCCGAACGATTTTTTAAATTATTATTTCACCACTAAAGCCCATGAGACTTGTAGTTTTTAAAAATGTTTTCATTTTTGATGAGACGCTGAATAAATGGAGTTTATTCGCCGGCAAACGAAAACCTGCCATTTCCCGTAAACCCCGGACTCGGCCCGTATAGACAAAAGTTTACAAAGAAAGTACCCAGGGAGTAAACTCATTTCCCAAACGATTTTTTAAATTACTTTTTCACCACTAAAACGCATGAGACTTGTAGTTTTTAAAAATGTTTTCATTTTTGATGAGACGCTGAATAAAAGAAGTTTAATTGCCGGCAAACGAAAACCTGCGATTTCCCGTAAATCCCGGACTCGGCCTGCAAAGTCAAAAGTATACAAAAAAAGTACCCAGGCAGTAAACTCATTTCCCGAACGATTTTTTAAATTTTTATTTCACCACTAAAGCCCATGAGACTTGTAGTTTTCAAAAATGTTTTCATTTTTGATGAGACGCTGAATAAAAGAAGTTTAATCGCCGGCAAACGAAAACCTGCGATTTCCCGTAAATCCCGGACTCGGCCCGTATAGTCAAAAGTATACAAAGAAAGTACCCAGGGAGTAAACTCATTTCCCGAACGATTTTTTAAATTATTATTTCACCATTAAAGCCCATGAGACTTGTAGTTTTCAAAAATGTTTTCATTTTTATTGAGACGCTTAATGAAAGAGGCTTAATCGCCGGCAAACGAAAACTTGCGATTTCCCGTAAATCCCGGGCTTGTCCCGTATAGTCGAATGTATACAAAGAAAGTACCCTGTGAGTAAACTCATTTCCAGAACGATTTTTTAAATTATCTTTTCACCACTAAATCGCATGAGACTTGTAGTTTTCAAAAATGTATTCATTTTTGATGAGACGCTGAATAAAAGAAGTTTAATCGCCGGCAAACGAAAACCCGAGATTTCCCGTAAATCCCAGACTCGGCCCGTATAGTCCAAAGTATACAAAGAAAGTACCCAGGGAGTAAACTCATTTCCCGAACGATTTTTTAAACTATTATTTCACCACTAAAGCCCATGAGACTTGTAGTTTTCAAAACTGTTTTCATTTTTATTGGGACGTTTAATGAAAGAGGTATAATCGCCGGCAAACGAAAACCCACAATTTCCCGTAAATCCCAGGCTTGTCCCGTATAGTCGAATGTAAACAAAGAAAGTACCCTGTGAGTAAACTCATTTCCAGAACGATTTTTTAAATTTTCTTTTCACCACTAAATCGCATGAGACTTGTAGTTTTCAAAAATGTATTCATTTTTGATGAGACGCTGAATGAAAGAAGTTTAATCGCCGGCAAACGAAAACCTGAGATTTCCCGTAAATCCCAGACTCGGCCCGTACAGTCAAAAGTATACAAAGAAAGTACCCAGGGAGTAAACTCATTTCCCGAACGATTTTTCAAATTTATTCTGCACCACTAGAACAAATGAGACTTGTAGTTTTCAAAAATGTTTTCATTTTTAATGAGACGCTTAATGAAAGAGGTTTAATTGCCGGCAAACGAAAACCCGCGATTTCCCGTAAATCCCGGGCTTGTCCCGTATAGTCGAATGTATACAAAAAAAGTACCGTGTGAGTAAACTCATTTCCAGAACGATTTTTTAAATTATCTTTTCACCACTAAAGCCCATGAGACTTGTAGTTTTTAAAATAGTTTTCATGTTTGATGAGACGCTGAATAAAAGAAGTTAAATCGCCGGCAAACGAAAAACCGCCATTTCCCGTAAACCCCGGACTCGGCCCGTATAGTCAAAAGTATACAAAGAAAGTACCCAGGGAGTAAACTCATTTCCCGAACGATTTTTTAAATTACTTTTTCACCACTAAAACGCATGAGACTAGTTGTTTTCAAAAATGTTTTAATTTTTGATGAGACGCTGAATAAAAGAAGTTTAATCGCCGGCAAACGAAAACCCGCGACTTCCCGTAACTCCCGGACTCGGCCCGTATAGTCAAAAGTATAAAAAGAAAGTACCCAGGAAGTAAACTCATTTGTCGAACGATTTTTCAAATTATTTCTGCACCACTAGAACGAATGAGACTTGTAGTTTTCCAAAATGTTTTCATTTTTAATGAGACGCTTAATGAAAGAGGTTTAATCGCTGGCAAACGAAAACCCGCGATTTCCCGTAAATCCCGGGCTTGTCCCGTATAGTCGAATGTATACAAAGAAAGTACCCTGTGAGTAAAGTCATTTCCAGAACGATTTTTTAAATTATCTTTTCACCACTAAATCGCATGAGACTTGTAGTTTTCAAAAATGTTTTCATTTTTGATGAGACGCTGAATAAAAGAAGTTTAATCGCCGGCAAACGAAAACCTGCGATTTCCCGTAAATCCCAGACTCGGCCCGTATAGTCAAGAGTATACAAAGAAAGTACCCATGGAGTAAACTCATTTCCCGAACGATTTTTTAAATTTTTATTTCACTACTAAAGCCCATGAGACTTGTAGTTTTTAAAAATGTTTTCATTTTTGATGAGACGCTGAATAAAAGAAGTTTAATCGCCGGCAAACAAAAACCCGCCATTTCCCGTAAACCCTGGACTCGGCCCGTATAGTCAAAAGTATACAAAGAAAGTTCCCAGGGAGTAAACTCATTTCCCGAACGATTTTTTAAATTTTTTTTTCACCACTAAAACGCATGAGACTTGTAGTTTTCAAAAATGTTTTCATTTTTGATGAGACGCTGAATAAAAGAAGTTTAATCGCCGGCAAAAAAAACCTGCGATTTCCTGTAAATCCCGGACTCGGCCTGTAAAGACAAAAGTATACAATAAAAGTACCCAGGGAGTAAACTCATTTCCCGAACGATTTTTTAAATTATTTTTTCACCACTAAAACGCATGAGACTTGTAGTTTTCAAAAATGTTTTCATTTTTGATGAGACGCTGAATAAAAGAAGTTTAATCGCCGGCAAAAAAAACCTGCGATTTCCTGTAAATCCCGGACTCGGCCTGTAAAGACAAAAGTATACAATAAAAGTACCCAGGGAGTAAACTCATATCCCGAACGATTTTTTAAATTATTATTTCACCACTAAATCCCATGAGACTTGTAGTTTTTAAAAATGTTTTCATTTTTGATGAGACGCTGAATAAAAGAAGTTTAATCGCCGGCAAACGAAAACCCGCCATTTCCCGTAAACCTTGGACTCTGCCCGTATAGTCAAAATTATACAAAGAAAGAACCCAGGGAGTAAACTCATTTCCCGAACGATTTTTTAAATTACTTTTTCACCACTAGAACGAATGAGACTTGTAGTTTTCCAAAATGTTTTCATTTTTAATGAGACGCTTAATGAAAGAGGTTTAATCGCCGGCAAACGAAATCCCGCGATTTCCCGTAAATCCCGGGCTTGTCCCGTATAGTCGAATGTATACAAGAAAAGTGCCCTGTGAGTAAACTCATTTCAAGAACGATTTTTTAAATTATCTTTTCACCACTAAATCGCATGAGACTTGTAGTTTTCATGAATGTTTTCATTTATGATGAGACGCTGAATAAAAGAAGTTTAATCGCCAGCAAACGAAAACCTGCGATTTCCCGTAAATCCCAGACTCGGCCCGTATAGTCAAAAGTATACAAAGAAAGTACCCAGGGAGTAAACTCATTTCCCGAACGATTTTTTAAATTTTTATTTCACCACTAAAGCCCATGAGACTTGTAGTTTTTAAAAATGTTTTCATTTTTGATGAGACGCTGAATAAAAGAAGTTTAATCGCCGGCAAACGAAAACCCGCCATTTCCCGTAAACCTTGGACTCTGCCCGTATAGTCAAAATTATACAAAGAAAGAACCCAGGGAGTAAACTCATTTCCCGAACGATTTTTTAAATTACTTTTTCACCACTAGAACGAATGAGACTTGTAGTTTTCCAAAATGTTTTCATTTTTAATGAGACGCTTAATGAAAGAGGTTTAATCGCCGGCAAACGAAAACCCGCGATTTCCCGTAAATCCCGGGCTTGTCCCGTATAGTCGAATGTATACAACGAAAGTGTCCTGTGACTAAACTCATTTCCAGAACGTTTTTTTGAATTATCTTTTCACCACTAAATCGCATGAGACTTGTAGTTTTCATGAATGTTTTCATTTATGATGAGACGCTGAATAAAAGAAGTTTAATCGCCAGCAAACGAAAACCTGCGATTTCCCGTAAATCCCAGACTCGGCCCGTATAGTCAAAAGTATACAAAGAAAGTACCCAGGGAGTAAACTCATTTCCCGAACGATTTTTTAAATTTTTATTTCACCACTAAAGCCCATGAGACTTGTAGTTTTCAAAACTGTTTTCATTTTTATTGGGACGTTTAATGAAAGAGGTATAATCGCCGGCAAACGAAAACCCGCAATTTCCCGTAAATCCCAGGCTTGTCCCGTATAGTCGAATGTAAACAAAGAAAGTACCCTGTGAGTAAACTCATTTCCAGAACGATTTTTTAAATTATCTTTTCACCACTAAATCGCATGAGACTTGTAGTTTTCAAAAATGTATTCATTTTTGATGAGACGCTGAATAAAAGAAGTTTAATCGCCGGCAAACGAAAACCTGAGATTTCCCGTAAATCCCAGACTCGGCCCGTATAGTCAAAAGTATACAAAGAAAGTACCCAGGGAGTAAACTCATTTCCAGAACGATTTTTTAAATTATCTTTTCACCACTAAATCGCATGAGACTTGTAGTTTTCCAAAATGTATTCATTTTTGATGAGACGCTGAATAAAAGAAGTTTAATCGCCGGCAAACGAAAACCCGAGATTTCCCGTAAATCCCAGACTGGGCCCGTATAGTCAAAAGTATACAAAGAAAGTACCCAGGGAGTAAACTCATTTCCCGAACGATTTTTTAAACTATTATTTCACCACTAAAGCCCATGAGACTTGTAGTTTTCAAAAATGTTTTCATTTTTATTGAGACGTTTAATGAAAGAGGTATAATCGCCGGCAAACGAAAACCCGCGATTTCCCGTAAATCCCAGGCTTGTCCCGTATAGTCGAATGTAAACAAAGAAAGTACCCTGTGAGTAAACTCATTTCCAGAACGATTTTTTAAATTATCTTTTCACCACTAAATCGCATGAGACTTGTAGTTTTCAAAAATGTATTCATTTTTGATGAGACGCTGAATAAAAGAAGTTTAATCGCCGGCAAACGAAAACCTGCGATTTCCCGTAAACCCCAGACTCGGCCCGTATAGTCAAGAGTATACAAAGAAAGTACCCATGGAGTAAACTCATTTCCCGAACGATTTTTTAAATTTTTATTTCACTACTAAAGCCCATGAGACTTGTAGTTTTTAAAAATGTTTTCATTTTTGATGAGACGCTGAATAAAAGAAGTTTAATCGCCGGCAAACAAAAACCCGCCATTTCCCGTAAACCCTGGACTCGGCCCGTATAGTCAAAAGTATACAAAGAAAGTTCCCAGGGAGTAAACTCATTTCCCGAACGATTTTTTAAATTTTTTTTTCACCACTAAAACGCATGAGACTTGTAATTTTCAAAAATGTTTTCATTTTTGATGAGACGCTGAATAAAAGAAGTTTAATCGCCGGCAAAAAAAAACCTGCGATTTCCTGTAAATCCCGGACTCGGCCTGTAAAGACAAAAGTATACAATAAAAGTACCCAGGGAGTAAACTCATTTCCCGAACGATTTTTTAAATTATTATTTCACCACTAAATCCCATGAGACTTGTAGTTTTTAAAAATGTTTTCATTTTTGATGAGACGCTGAATAAAAGAAGTTTAATCCGTATAGTCAAAAGTATACAAAGAAAGTACCCAGGGAGTAAACTCATTTCCCGAACGATTTTTTAAATTACTTTTTCACCACTAAAACGCATGAGACTTGTGGTTTTCAAAAATGTTTTTATTTTTGATGAAACGCTGAATAAAAGAAGTTTAATCGTAAACACAAAAGTATACAAAAAAAGTACCCAGGGAGTAAACTTATATCCCGAACGATTTTTTAAATTATTATTTCACCACTAAAGCCCATGAGACTTGTAGTTTTTAAAAATGTTTTCCTTTTTGATGAGACGCTGAATAAAAGAAGTTTAATCGCCGGCAAACGAAAACCCGCCATTTCCCGTAAACCCCGGACTCGGCCCGTATAGTCAAAAGTATACAAAGAAAGAACCCAGGGAGTAAACTCATTTCCCGAACGATTTTTAAAATTACTTTTTCACCACTAGAACGAATGAGACTTGTAGTTTTCCAAAATGTTTTCATTTTTAATGAGACGCTTAATGAAAGAGGTTTAATCGCCGGCAAACGAAAACCCGCGATTTCCCGTAAATCCCGGGCTTGTCCCGTATAGTCGAATGTATACAAAGAAAGTACCCTGTGAGTAAACTCATTTCCAGAACGATTTTTTAAATTATCTTTTCACCACTAAATCGCATGAGACTTGTAGTTTTCAAAAATCTTTTCATTTTTGATGAGTCGCTGAATGAAAGAAGTTTAATCGCCGGCAAACGAAAACCTGCGATTTCCTGTAAATCCCGGACTCGGCCCGTATAGTCAAAAGTATACAAAGAAAGTACCCAGGGAGTAAACTCATTTCCCGAACGATTTTTTAAATTATTATTTCACCACTAAGGCCCATGAGACTTGTAGTTTTCAAAAATGTTTTCATTTTTGATGAGACGCTGAATTAAAGAAGTTTAATCGCCGGCAAACGAAAACCTGCGATTTCCTGTAAATCCCGGACTCGGCCTGTAAAGACAAAAGTATACAAAAAAAGTACCCAGGGAGTAAACTCATATCCCGAACGATTTTTTAAATTATTATTTCACCACTAAAGCCCATGAGACTTGTAGTTTTTAAAAATGTTTTCATTTTTGATGAGACGCTGAATAAAAGAAGTTTAATCGCCGGCAAACGAAAACCCGCCATTTCCCGTAAACCCCGGACTCGGCCCGTATAGTCAAAAGTATACAAAGAAAGAACCCAATGAGTAAACTCATTTCCCGAACGATTTTTTAAATTACTTTTTCACCACTAGAACGAATGAGACTTGTAGTTTTCCAAAATGTTTTCATTTTTAATGAGACGCTTAATGAAAGAGGTTTAATCGCCGGCAAACGAAAACCCGCGATTTCCCGTAAATCCCGGGCTTGTCCCGTATAGTCGAATGTATACAAAGAAAGTACCCTGTGAGTAAACTCATTTCCAGAACGATTTTTTAAATTATCTTTTCACCACTAAAGCCCATGAGACTTGTAGTTTTTAAAAATGTTTTCATTTTTGATGAGACGCTGAATAAAAGAAGTTTAATCGCCGGCAAAAGAAAACCTGCGATTTCCTGTAAATCCCGGACTCGGCCTGTAAAGACAAAAGTATACAAAAAAAGTACCCAGGGATAAAACTCATATCCCGAACGATTTTTTAAATTATTATTTCACCACTAAAGCCCATGAGACTTGTAGTTTTTAAAAATGTTTTCATTTTTGATGAGACGCTGAATAAAAGAAGTTTAATCGCCGGCAAACGAAAACCCGCGATTTCCCGTAAATCCCGGGCTTGTCCCGTATAGTCGAATGTATACAAAAAAGAACCCAGGGAGTAAACTCATTTCCAGATCTATTTTTTAATATATCTTTTCACCACTAAATCGCATGAGACTTGTAGATTTCAAAAATGTTTTCATTTTTGATGAGACGCTGAATAAAAGAAGTTTAATCGCCGGCAAACAAAAACCCGTCATTTCCCGTAAACTCCGGATTCGTCCCGTATAGTCAAAAGTATACAAAGAAAGTACCCAGGGAGTAAACTCATTTCCCGAACGATTTTTTAAATTATTTTTTCACCACTAAAACGCATGAGACTTGTAGTTTTCAAAAATGTTTTCATTTTTGATGAGACGCTGAATAAAAGAAGTTTAATCGCCGGCAAACGAAAACCTGCGATTTCCTGTAAGTCCCGGACTCGGCCCGTATAGTCAAAAGTATACAAAGAAAGTACCCAGGGACTAAACACATTTCCCGAACGATTTTTTAAATTATTATTTCACCATTAAGGCCCATGAGACTTGTAGTTTTTAAAAATGTTTTCATTTTTGATGAGACGCTGAATAAAAGAAGTTTAATCGCCGGCAAACGAAAACCTGCGATTTCCTGTAAATCCCGGACTCGGCCTGTAAAGACAAAAGTATACAAAAAAAGTACCCAGGGAGTAAACTCATATCCCGAACGATTTTTTAAATTATTATTTCACCACTAAAGCCCATGAGACTTGTAGTTTTTAAAAATGTTTTCATTTTTGATGAGACGCTGAATAAAAGAAGTTTAATCGCCGGCAAAAGAAAACCTGCGATTTCCTGTAAATCCCGGACTCGGCCTGTAAACACAAAAGTATACAAAAAAAGTACCCAGGGAGTAAACTTATATCCCGAACGATTTTTTAAATTATTATTTCACCACTAAAGCCCATGAGACTTGTAGTTTTTAAAAATGTTTTCCTTTTTGATGAGACGCTGAATAAAAGAAGTTTAATCGCCGGCAAACGAAAACCCGCCATTTCCCGTAAACCCCTGACTCGACCCGTATAGTCAAAAGTATACAAAGAAAGAACCCAGGGAGTAAACTCATTTCCCGAACGATTTTTAAAATTACTTTTTCACCACTAGAACGAATGAGACTTGTAGTTTTCCAAAATGTTTTCATTTTTAATGAGACGCTTAATGAAAGAGGTTTAATCGCCGGCAAACGAAAACCCGCGATTTCCCGTAAATCCCGGGCTTGTCCCGTATAGTCGAATGTATACAAAGAAAGTACCCTGTGAGTAAACTCATTTCCAGAACGATTTTTTAAATTATCTTTTCACCACTAAATCGCATGAGACTTGTAGTTTTCAAAAATGTTTTCATTTTTGATGAGTCGCTGAATGAAAGAAGTTTAATCGCCGGCAAACGAAAACCTGCGATTTCCTGTAAATCCCGGACTCGGCCCGTATAGTCAAAAGTATACAAAGAAAGTACCCAGGGAGTAAACTCATTTCCGAACGATTTTTTAAATTATTATTTCACCACTAAGGCCCATGAGACTTGTAGTTTTCAAAAATGTTTTCATTTTTGATGAGACGCTGAATTAAAGAAGTTTAATCGCCGGCAAACGAAAACCTGCGCTTTCCTGTAAATCCCGGACTCGGCCTGTAAAGACAAAAGTATACAAAAAAAGTACCCAGGGAGTAAACTCATATCCCGAACGATTTTTTAAATTATTATTTCACCACTAAAGCCCATGAGACTTGTAGTTTTTAAAAATGTTTTCATTTTTGATGAGACGCTGAATAAAAGAAGTTTAATCGCCGGCAAACGAAAACCCGCCATTTCCCGTAAACCCCGGACTCGGCCCGTATAGTCAAAAGTATACAAAGAAAGAACCCAATGAGTAAACTCATTTCCCGAACGATTTTTTAAATTACTTTTTCACCACTAGAACGAATGAGACTTGTAGTTTTCCAAAATGTTTTCATTTTTAATGAGACGCTTAATGAAAGAGGTTTAATGGCCGGCAAACGAAAACCCTCGATTTCCCGTAAATCCCGGGCTTGTCCCGTATAGTCGAATGTATGCAAAGAAAGTACCCTGTGAGTAAACTCATTTCCAGAACGATTTTTTAAATTATCTTTTCACCACTAAATCGCATTAGACTTGTAGTTTTCAAAATTGTTTTTATTTATGATGAGACGCTGAATAAAAGAAGTTTAATCGCCAGCAAACGAAAACCTGCGATTTCCCGTAAATCCCAGACTCGGCCCGTATAGTCAAAAGTATACAAAGAAAGAACCTAGGGAGTAAACTCATTTCCCGAACGATTTTTTAAATTACTTTTTCACCACTAGAACGAATGAAACTTGTAGTTTTCCAAAATGTTTTCATTTTTAATGAGACGCTTAATGAAAGAGGTTTAATCGCCGGCAAACGAAAACCCGCGATTTCCCGTAAATCCCGGGCTTGTCCCGTATAGTCGAATGTATGCAAAGAAAGTACCCCGTGACTAAACTCATTTCCAGAACGATTTTTTAAATTATCTTTTCACCACTAAATCGCATGAGACTTGTAGTTTTTAAAAATGTTTTCATTTTTGATGAGACGCTGAATAAAAGAAGTTTAATCGCCGGCAAACGAAAACCCGCCATTTCCCGTAAACCCTGGACTCGGCCTGTAAAGACAAAAGTATACAAAGAAAGTACCCAGGGAGTAAACTCATTTCCCGAACGATTTTTTAAATTATTATTTCACCACTAAAGCCCATGAGACTTGTAGTTTTTAAAAATGTTTCATTTTTGATGAGACGCTGAATAAAAGAAGTTTAATCGCCGGCAAACGAAAACCTGCGATTTCCTGTAAATCCCGGACTCGGCCTGTAAAGACAAAAGTATACAAAAAAAGTACCCAGGGAGTAAACTCATATCCCGAACGATTTTTTAAATTATTATTTCACCACTAAAACCCATGAGACTTGTAGTTTTTAAAAATGTTTTCATTTTTGATGAGACGCTGAATAAAAGAAGTTTAATCGCCGGCAAACGAAAACCCGCCATTTCCCGTAAACCCAGGGCTCGGCCCGTATAGTCAAAAGTATACAAAGAAAGAACCCAGGAGTAAACTCATTTCCCGAACGATTTTTAAAATTACTTTTTCACCACTAGAACGAATGAGACTTGTAGTTTTCCAAAATGTTTTCATTTTTAATGAGACGCTTAATGAAAGAGGTTTAATCGCCGGCAAACGAAAACCCGCGATTTCCCGTAAATCCTAGGCTTGTCCCGTATAGTCGAATGTATACAAAGAAAGTACCCTGTGAGTAAACTCATTTCCAGAACGATTTTTTAAATTAAGTTTTCATCACTAAAACGCATGAGACTTGTAGTTTTCAAAAATGTTTTCATTTTTGATGAGACGCTGAATAAAAGAAGTTTAATCGCGGGCAAAAGAAAACTTGCGATTTCCTGTAAATCCCGGACTCGGCCTGTAAAGACAAAAGTATACGAAAAAAGTACCCAGGGAGTAAACTCATATCCCGAACGATTTTTTAAATTATTATTTCACCACTAAAGCCCATGAAACTTGTAGTTTTTAAAAATGTTTTCATTTTTGATGAGACGCTGAATAAAAGAAGTTTAATCGCCGGCAAACGAAAACCCGCCATTTCCCGTAAACCCCGGACTCGGCCCGTATAGTCAAAAGTATACAAAGAAAGAACCCAATGAGTAAACTCATTTCCCGAACGATTTTTTAAATTACTTTTTCACCACTAAAACGAATGAGACTTGTAGTTTTCCAAAATGTTTTCATTTTTAATGAGACGCTTAATGAAAGAGGTTTAATCGCCGGCAAACGAAAACTCGCGATTTCCCGTAAATCCCGGGCTTGTCCCGTATAGTCGAATGTATGCAAAGAAAAGTACCCTGTGAGTAAACTCATTTCCAGAACGATTTTTTAAATTATCTTTTCACCACTAAATCGCATAAGACTTGTAGTTTTTAAAAATGTTTTCATTTTTGATGAGACGCTGAATAAAAGAAGTTTAATCGCCGGCAAACGAAAACCCGCCATTTCCCGTAAACCCTGGACTCGGCCTGTAAAGACAAAAGTATACAAAGAAAGTACCCAGGGAGTAAACTCATTTCCCGAACGATTTTTTAAATTATTATTTCACCACTAAAGCCCATGAGACTTGTAGTTTTTAAAAATGTTTCATTTTTGATGAGACGCTGAATAAAAGAAGTTTAATCGCCGGCAAACGAAAACCTGCGATTTCCTGTAAATCCCGGACTCGGCCTGTAAAGACAAAAGTATACAAAAAAAGTACCCAGGGAGTAAACTCATATCCCGAACGATTTTTTAAATTATTATTTCACCACTAAAACCCATGAGACTTGTAGTTTTTAAAAATGTTTTCATTTTTGATGAGACGCTGAATAAAAGAAGTTTAATCGCCGGCAAACGAAAACCCGCCATTTCCCGTAAACCCAGGGCTCGGCCCGTATAGTCAAAAGTATACAAAGAAAGAACCCAGGAGTAAACTCATTTCCCGAACGATTTTTAAAATTACTTTTTCACCACTAGAACGAATGAGACTTGTAGTTTTCCAAAATGTTTTCATTTTTAATGAGACGCTTAATGAAAGAGGTTTAATCGCCGGCAAACGAAAACCCGCGATTTCCCGTAAATCCTAGGCTTGTCCCGTATAGTCGAATGTATACAAAGAAAGTACCCTGTGAGTAAACTCATTTCCAGAACGATTTTTTAAATTAAGTTTTCATCACTAAAACGCATGAGACTTGTAGTTTTCAAAAATGTTTTCATTTTTGATGAGACGCTGAATAAAAGAAGTTTAATCGCGGGCAAAAGAAAACTTGCGATTTCCTGTAAATCCCGGACTCGGCCTGTAAAGACAAAAGTATACGAAAAAAGTACCCAGGGAGTAAACTCATATCCCGAACGATTTTTTAAATTATTATTTCACCACTAAAGCCCATGAAACTTGTAGTTTTTAAAAATGTTTTCATTTTTGATGAGACGCTGAATAAAAGAAGTTTAATCGCCGGCAAACGAAAACCCGCCATTTCCCGTAAATCCCGGGCTTGTCCCGTATAGTCGAATGTATGCAAAGAAAAGTACCCTGTGAGTAAACTCATTTCCCGAACGATTTTTTAAATTACTTTTTCAACACTAGAACGAATGAGACTTGTAGTTTTCCAAAATGTTTTAATTTTTAATGAGACGCTTAATGAAAGAGGTTTAATCGCCGGCAAACGAAAACCCGCGATTTCCCGTAAATCCCGGGCTTGTCCCGTATAGTCGAATGTATGCAAAGAAAGTACCCTGTGACTAAACTCATTTCCAAAACGATTTTTTAAATTATCTTTTCACCACTAAATCGCATGAGACTTGTAGTTTTTAAAAATGTTTTCATTTTTGATGAGACGCTGAATAAAAGAAGTTTAATCGCCGGCAAACGAAAACCCGCCATTTCCCGTAAACCCTGGACTCGGCCTGTAAAGACAAAAGTATACAAAGAAAGTACCCAGGGAGTAAACTCATTTCCCGAACGATTTTTTAAATTATTATTTCACCACTAAAGCCCATGAGACTTGTAGTTTTTAAAAATGTTTCATTTTTGATGAGACGCTGAATAAAAGAAGTTTAATCGCCGGCAAACGAAAACCCGCCATTTCCTGTAAATCCCGGACTCGGCCTGTAAAGACAAAAGTATACAAAAAAAGTACCCAGGGAGTAAACTCATATCTCGAACAATTTTTTAAATTATTATTTCACCACTAAAACCCATGAGACTTGTAGTTTTTAAAAATGTTTTCATTTTCGATGAGACGCTGAATAAAAGAAGTTTAATCGCCGGCAAACGAAAACCCGCCATTTCCCGTAAACCCAGGGCTCGGCCCGTATAGTCAAAAGTATACAAAGAAAGAACCCAGGAGTAAACTCATTTCCCGAACGATTTTTAAAATTACTTTTTCACCACTAGAACGAATGAGACTTGTAGTTTTCCAAAATGTTTTCATTTTTAATGAGACGCTTAATGAAAGAGGTTTAATCGCCGGCAAACAAAAACCCGCGATTTCCCGTAAATCCTAGGCTTGTCCCGTATAGTCGAATGTATACAAAGAAAGTACCCTGTGAGTAAACTCATTTCCAGAACGATTTTTTAAATTAATTTTTCATCACTAAAACGCATGAGACTTGTAGTTTTCAAAAATGTTTTCATTTTTGATGAGACGCTGAATAAAAGAAGTTTAATCGCGGGCAAAAGAAAACTTGCGATTTCCTGTAAATCCCGGACTCGGCCTGTAAAGACAAAAGTATACGAAAAAAGTACCCAGGGAGTAAACTCATATCCCGAACGATTTTTTAAATTATTATTTCACCACTAAAGCCCATGAAACTTGTAGTTTTTAAAAATGTTTTCATTTTTGATGAGACGTTGAATAAAAGAAGTTTAATCGCCGGCAAACGAAAACCCGCCATTTCCCGTAAACCCCGGACTCGGCCCGTGTAGTCAAAAGTATACAAAGAAAGAACCCAATGAGTAAACTCATTTCCCGAACGATTTTTTAAATTACTTTTTCACCACTAAAACGAATGAGACTTGTAGTTTTCCAAAATGTTTTCATTTTTAATGAGACGCTTAATGAAAGAGGTTTAATCGCCGGCAAACGAAAACTCGCGATTTCCCGTAAATCCCGGGCTTGTCCCGTATAGTCGAATGTATGCAAAGAAAAGTACCCGGTGAGTAAACTCATTTCCAGAACGATTTTTTAAATTATCTTTTCACCACTAAATCGCATAAGACTTGTAGTTTTCAAAATTGTTTTCATTTATGATGAGACGCTGAATAAAAGAAGTTTAATCGCCAGCAAACGAAAACCTGCGATTTCCCGTAAATCCTAAACTCGGCCCGTATAGTCAAAAGTATACAAAGAAAGGACCTAGGGAGTAAAATCATTTCCCGAACGATTTTTTAAATTACTTTTTCACCACTAGAACGAATGAGACTTGTAGTTTTCCAAAATGTTTTCATTTTTAATGAGACGCTTAATGAAAGAGGTTTAATCGCCGGCAAACGAAAACCCGCGATTTCCCGTAAAGCCCGGGCTTGTCCCGTATAGTCGAATGTATGCAAAGAAAGTACCCTGTGACTAAACTCATTTCCAGAACGATTTTTTAAATTATCTTTTCACCACTAAATCGCATGAGACTTGTAGTTTTTAAAAATGTTTTCATTTTTGATGAGACGCTGAATAAAAGAAGTTTAATGGCCGGCAAACGAAAACCCGCCATTTCCCGTAAACCCTGGACTCGGCCCGTATAGTCAAAAGTATACAAAGAAAGTACCCAGGGAGTAAACTCATTTACCGAACGATTTTTTAAATTATTATTTCACCACTAAAGCCCATGAGACTTGTAGTTTTTAAAAATGTTTTCATTTTTGATGAGACGCTGAATAAAAGAAGTTTAATCGCCGGCAAACGAAAACCCGCCATTTCCCGTAAACCCTGGACTCGGCCTGTAAAGACAAAAGTATACAAAGAAAGTACCCAGGGAGTAAACTCATTTCCCGAACGATTTTTTAAATTATTATTTCACCACTAAAGCCCATGAGACTTGTAGTTTTTAAAAATGTTTCATTTTTGATGAGACGCTGAATAAAAGAAGTTTAATCGCCGGCAAACGAAAACCCGCCATTTCCTGTAAATCCCGGACTCGGCCTGTAAAGACAAAAGTATACAAAAAAAGTACCCAGGGAGTAAACTCATATCTCGAACAATTTTTTAAATTATTATTTCACCACTAAAACCCATGAGACTTGTAGTTTTTAAAAATGTTTTCATTTTCGATGAGACGCTGAATAAAAGAAGTTTAATCGCCGGCAAACGAAAACCCGCCATTTCCCGTAAACCCAGGGCTCGGCCCGTATAGTCAAAAGTATACAAAGAAAGAACCCAGGAGTAAACTCATTTCCCGAACGATTTTTAAAATTACTTTTTCACCACTAGAACGAATGAGACTTGTAGTTTTCCAAAATGTTTTCATTTTTAATGAGACGCTTAATGAAAGAGGTTTAATCGCCGGCAAACAAAAACCCGCGATTTCCCGTAAATCCTAGGCTTGTCCCGTATAGTCGAATGTATACAAAGAAAGTACCCTGTGAGTAAACTCATTTCCAGAACGATTTTTTAAATTAATTTTTCATCACTAAAACGCATGAGACTTGTAGTTTTCAAAAATGTTTTCATTTTTGATGAGACGCTGAATAAAAGAAGTTTAATCGCGGGCAAAAGAAAACTTGCGATTTCCTGTAAATCCCGGACTCGGCCTGTAAAGACAAAAGTATACGAAAAAAGTACCCAGGGAGTAAACTCATATCCCGAACGATTTTTTAAATTATTATTTCACCACTAAAGCCCATGAAACTTGTAGTTTTTAAAAATGTTTTCATTTTTGATGAGACGTTGAATAAAAGAAGTTTAATCGCCGGCAAACGAAAACCCGCCATTTCCCGTAAACCCCGGACTCGGCCCGTGTAGTCAAAAGTATACAAAGAAAGAACCCAATGAGTAAACTCATTTCCCGAACGATTTTTTAAATTACTTTTTCACCACTAAAACGAATGAGACTTGTAGTTTTCCAAAATGTTTTCATTTTTAATGAGACGCTTAATGAAAGAGGTTTAATCGCCGGCAAACGAAAACTCGCGATTTCCCGTAAATCCCGGGCTTGTCCCGTATAGTCGAATGTATGCAAAGAAAAGTACCCGGTGAGTAAACTCATTTCCAGAACGATTTTTTAAATTATCTTTTCACCACTAAATCGCATAAGACTTGTAGTTTTCAAAATTGTTTTCATTTATGATGAGACGCTGAATAAAAGAAGTTTAATCGCCAGCAAACGAAAACCTGCGATTTCCCGTAAATCCTAAACTCGGCCCGTATAGTCAAAAGTATACAAAGAAAGGACCTAGGGAGTAAACTCATTTCCTGAACGATTTTTAAAATTACTTTTTCACCACTAGAACGAATGAGACTTGTAGTTTTCCAAAATGTTTTCATTTTTAATGAGACGCTTAATGAAAGAGGTTTAATCGCCGGCAAACAAAAACCCGCGATTTCCCGTAAATCCTAGGCTTGTCCCGTATAGTCGAATGTATACAAAGAAAGTACCCTGTGAGTAAACTCATTTCCAGAACGATTTTTTAAATTAATTTTTCATCACTAAAACGCATGAGACTTGTAGTTTTCAAAAATGTTTTCATTTTTGATGAGACGCTGAATAAAAGAAGTTTAATCGCGGGCAAAAGAAAACTTGCGATTTCCTGTAAATCCCGGACTCGGCCTGTAAAGACAAAAGTATACGAAAAAAGTACCCAGGGAGTAAACTCATATCCCGAACGATTTTTTAAATTATTATTTCACCACTAAAGCCCATGAAACTTGTAGTTTTTAAAAATGTTTTCATTTTTGATGAGACGTTGAATAAAAGAAGTTTAATCGCCGGCAAACGAAAACCCGCCATTTCCCGTAAACCCCGGACTCGGCCCGTGTAGTCAAAAGTATACAAAGAAAGAACCCAATGAGTAAACTCATTTCCCGAACGATTTTTTAAATTACTTTTTCACCACTAAAACGAATGAGACTTGTAGTTTTCCAAAATGTTTTCATTTTTAATGAGACGCTTAATGAAAGAGGTTTAATCGCCGGCAAACGAAAACTCGCGATTTCCCGTAAATCCCGGGCTTGTCCCGTATAGTCGAATGTATGCAAAGAAAAGTACCCGGTGAGTAAACTCATTTCCAGAACGATTTTTTAAATTATCTTTTCACCACTAAATCGCATAAGACTTGTAGTTTTCAAAATTGTTTTCATTTATGATGAGACGCTGAATAAAAGAAGTTTAATCGCCAGCAAACGAAAACCTGCGATTTCCCGTAAATCCTAAACTCGGCCCGTATAGTCAAAAGTATACAAAGAAAGGACCTAGGGAGTAAACTCATTTCCTGAACGATTTTTTAAATTACTTTTTCACCACTAGAACGAATGAGACTTGTAGTTTTCCAAAATGTTTTCATTTTTAATGAGACGCTTAATGAAAGAGGTTTAATCGCCGGCAAACGAAAACCCGCGATTTCCCGTAAAGCCCGGGCTTGTCCCGTATAGTCGAATGTATGCAAAGAAAGTACCCTGTGACTAAACTCATTTCCAGAACGATTTTTTAAATTATCTTTTCACCACTAAATCGCATGAGACTTGTAGTTTTTAAAAATGTTTTCATTTTTGATGAGACGCTGAATAAAAGAAGTTTAATGGCCGGCAAACGAAAACCCGCCATTTCCCGTAAACCCTGGACTCGGCCCGTATAGTCAAAAGTATACAAAGAAAGTACCCAGGGAGTAAACTCATTTACCGAACGATTTTTTAAATTATTATTTCACCACTAAAGCCCATGAGACTTGTAGTTTTTAAAAATGTTTTCATTTTTGATGAGACGCTGAATAACAGAAGTTTAATCGCCGGCAAACGAGAACCCGCAACTTTCCGTAACTCCCGGACTTGGCCCGTATAGTCAAAAGTATAAAAAGAAAGTACCCAGGGAGTAAACTCATTTCCCGAACGATTTTTTAAATTATTATTTCACCACTAAAGCCCATGAGACTTGTAGTTTTTAAAAATGTTTTCATTTTTGATGAGACGCTGAATAAAAGAAGTTTAATCGCCGGCAAACGAAAACCCGCGACTTCCCGTAACTCCCGGACTCGGCCCGTATAGTCAAAAGTATAAAAAGAAAGTACCCAGGGAGTAAACTCATTTCCCGAACGATTTTTCAAATTATTTCTGCACCACTAGAACGAATGAGACTTGTAGTTTTCCAAAATGTTTTCATTTTTAATGAGACGCTTAATGAAAGAGGTTTAATCGCCGGCAAACGAAAACCCGCGATTTCCCGTAAATCCCGGGCTTGTCCCGTATAGTCGAATGTATACAAAGAAAGTACCCTGTGAGTAAACTCATTTCCAGAACTATTTTTTAAATTTTTATTTCACCACTATAGCCCATGAGACTTGTAGTTTTTAAAAAATGTTTTCATTTTTGATGAGACGCTGAATAAAAGAAGTTTAATCGCCGGCAAACGAAAACCCGTGACTTCCCGTAACTCCCGGACTCGGCCCGTATAGTCACTAGAAATTAAAAAAAAGGTTGCGAAGCATTTAGCAAGTTGCAAGCAAAATTAAACTATCCAATACTTTGTCCCTAGCGCTTCTTGTTTCTTTGGCGCTAACATCTTCCGAAATACATCAAAATTGAATATCATATAGAAGAACCCTGGGGACGAGGTAGGAAAATGAACGCTCTGCGGAACAATTCGTTGTCAAAAACAGTTTTTTTTGCGAATAGACTGCGCGAGTATTTGATGTGCGTGGGATATTCTTTTCAAAATGTGCGAGAAAATTAGATTACGCGAAACTAACAAAAACGAATAACGCGTGTTAAAATTTCGTACCGCCTTTTCCCACAGAATGGTAAAAGTAAAGAGCGCAATACAAAATTACACTTTTAGCAGTATTCCGAAAGATATGTGATACATCGAGTTGTACAACCCGCAGTAGTTGGTCCTAACGTAACGATTTCGTAAATGACCTCACAACAAAACAGTATTTTTTTCACGTAAAAATACCGACAGTAGAAGCCACAGAATCTGCTGGAACGAATTTCGAAAACTCACGGGAAACAATTAAAACAAAAACAAACAAATCAAAACAGTTTTTTAACTTTATCAAGATTTATTAAATAGCTTCAAATAACGGATTCGCCTTCTTTTCACCACACGCATTAAAAGATTGCATCACTCACTCCCATTGTACACAATCTAAAAGAAAAAGAAAACATTTTCATATAGTGAAGCTTCCAGTGCCTTTAAGGGATGGCCAAGTCAATGGAATTGATTTCATCTTATAAATAATTTAGGGTAATTCGGAAAAGTATAAAAGAAAAAAACTAAACAATTTGGCAACTTTACTAATTTTATAAACAAAGTTCCAACCATACCAACAGTTTCCAAATCTGACAAAATCATTTTAGAAGTGTTTATTTTTTCAGAATTTGATTGATGCAAGGCCAAGGGAAATTAAATAAGTTTATTGTCCTAGACCCATTTAAAAACATATGCTTCTCATCATTCAGTTTTTTTTCAACCAACATTAATGTAATCACCCAGAGGAAATTATAATGTCTCTTGTGTGTGTTTTAGAAGCTGAGTACACAAATACACAAATATTACAAGTGCTGAACTTTGGCAATCATATTTTGCAATCAGACCCTTTTAAAAACTATGCTGAACCATGTCAATTATTAAATTCAGCACTAATAGAAAAGCACCTTGGATAGGATTCTTTGTTGGGCGAATAAAATGACTGACAAATGGTTTATCGTGAATGAAATAGTAATTTTTACACAAATAATTTAAAAAATAATGAACTTTGTTATGTGGGTTGTTCTCACGTGGGCGGTGGACAAAAAACTGTGATGTAATTTCTCTTGGTCTATTATTTCTGAGAATATTCTAAAATAAGAGGGTGTCAATAAGCTGCAAACAGCCACATATATAAGGGCGAGTTCGGGCAACTTTTCCAATTAAATTAGTGATTGTCTTCCAAAACCGCCCGCACTTTCCCGAACTTGCCTGGAGCATTTTCAAAATTCAATTCCTAGTAACATACCTTGTGGACGATAGTTGGAAAAAGATGCTTTAAGAGAAAGAAGTTAATAAAAATTAAAAGTTATTTATCAAGTAAATTTTATCAAAAACCATCAAAAACAGTTCTTTTAAGAACTTTACTACCACATAGTTTACTTTATGGTCTATGCAGGTTTTTTCGGGTGAATACTTCAATTTTTTTGCAAAACGCTAAACTTGCCCAAAAACGCCTGCACGTTATACGGCGTATGCAGCTTATCAGCACCCTTGTTCTAAAATTACAAGCAGTTTCGAAGATGCCTACGCCGTTTAGAGGACGTGGTGCGGCTTGGGCATCCTTGAAGTTCTGTTTAATGACAGTTTTAATGTTTTAATGTCGTTTTAAACCTTGTTCTCAGGGAGGGTGTACGGAAAACTAATTCCTATTGACAATTACATTGCTGTTGGTTTGATAGCAAAAGTGGATATTTTTTTAATTACTGTAACAGGTTACTTATATAATAAATAAAAAATGATAAAAAACGGTTGGTCAGCTCACTCTAGCGCCCAGAGCTATTTGTTTTGTCTGCGCCCTAGCTACAGGTTTTCCTATATCTGGCTATCAGTTAGGTAGTAATACAGCTTCTTCATATGTATTCTACAAATTACTTTCAATTCTTTTATACAAAACTGAGCTCTAGCTAGCTACCTTTCGTGTGATTAAGCCTTACCTTGATTTGGATAAAACCAATTAAAATTGATAATATTGTATTCTTACATCTTCTTAGAAACAATAAAATAAAACACAGCTCGGCGCGTTATAATTGTACAAATTACTTCAATTTTTCTTTAGGAAAGGGTACCTTACACAGGAGCTTTCCAATCCAACTAAAATCTCCAGAAAAAGTACAGCAACAAAAAAGCTTAAAATACACAAGTAAAGTCGATTAGAAACTGGACTAGCAATAAATTTTTTCAAAAGAAGAAAACCGTTTTAATACTATTATATTTCATTAAAATACAACTATAATAGTATTAGAAGCAAAATTGCAAAGTAATTAATTAATTATTTATACCATAATTAGCTAAAATACAAAGAAATAAGGCATATTTTGGGTCTGTAAAATATACGTGTCTAAAATGCCGACTACCGTTTCTTCTTCACGGCATATTCCTCTTTGTGTGTTCAAGTTCGGCGGACGTATAATCCGGACCAAAAGACGGGGGGGGGGTCAAAATCCGGGGGTGGGGGGGTACGAGCCGTACTTATTGCATTTTTTACTAAACTTATACTTTATCCCCTCGGTCCAAACTTATTTGTTTTATTAGAAAAAAAATACCCTAGCTTTATGTGCAAAAATATCAGTCCTATTTCTTACGCTGATTTTATATGATTTTTTTTCTATCGAAATTTTGAGAATCTCAATAATTCTCTTGGTATACTTCGCGTGTAGCAAACGTGCTCCACAATTTCGCTTCGCTCGCTTCGCTCGCAAAGCTCAATTGCTTCGCAAAAAGTATACAAAGAAAGTACCCAGGGAGTAAACTTATTTCCCGAACGATTTTTTAAATTATTTTTTCACCACTAAAACGCATGAGACTTGTAGTTTTCAGAAATGTTTTCATTTTTGATGAGACGTTTAATGAAAGTGGTTTAATCGCCGGCAAACGAAAACCCGCGATTTCCCGTAAATCCCAGGTTTGGCCCGTATAGTCGAATGTATACAAAGAAAGTACCCTGTGAGTAAACTCATTTCCAAAACGATTTTTTAAATTATCTTTTCACCACTGAAACGCATGAGACTTGAAGTTTTCAAAAATGTTTTCATTTTTGATGAGACGCTGATTAAAAGAAGTTTAATCGACGGCAAACGAAAACCCGCCATTTCCCGTAAACCCCGGACTCGGCCCGTATAGTCAAAAGTATACAAAGAATGTACCCAGGGAGTAAACTCATTTCCCGAACGATTTCTTAAATTATTTTTTCACCACTAAAACGCATGAGATTTGTAGTTTTCAAAAATGTTTTCATTTTTGATGAGACGCTGATTAAAAGAAGTTTAATCGCCGGCAAACGAAAACCCGCCATTTCCCGTAAACCCCGGACTCGGCCCGTATAGTCAAAAGTATACAAAGAAAGTACCCAGGCAGTAAACTCATTTCCCGAACGATTTTTTATATTATTTTTTCACCACTAAAACGCATGAGACTTGTAGTTTTCAAAAATGTTTTCATCTTTGATGGGACGCTAAATAAAAGAAGTTTAATCGCCGGCACACGAAAACCCGCGATTTCCCGTAAATCCCGGATTGGGCCCGTATAGTCAAAAGTATACACAGAAAGTACCCAGGGAGTAAACTCATTTTCCGAATGATTTTTTAAATTATTTTTTCACCACTAAAACGCATGAGACTTGTAGTTTTTAAAAATGTTTTCATTTTTGATGAGACGCTTAATGAAAGAGGTTTAATCACCGGCAAACAAAAAACCCGCGATTTCACGTAAATCCAGGGCTTGGCCCGTATAGTCGAATGTATACAAAGAAAGTACCCAGGGTGTAAACTCATTTCCCGAACGATTTTTTAAATTTTTTTTCACCACTAAAACGCATGAGACTTGTAGTTTTCAAAAATGTTTTCATTTTTGATGAGACGCCTAATGAAAGAAGTTTAATCGCCGGCAAACGAAAACCCGCAATTTCCCGTAAATCCCGGGCTTGGCCCGTATTGTCGAATGTATACAAAGAAAGTACCCTGTGAGTAAACTCACTTCCTGAACGGTTTTTTAAATTATTTTTTCACCACTAAAACGCGTGAGACTTGTAGTTTTCAAAAGTGTTTTCATTTTTGATGAGACGCTGAATAAAAGAAGTTTAATCGCCGGCAAACGAAAACTCGCAATTTCCCGTAAATCCCGGGCTTGGCCCGTATAGTTGAATGTATATAAAGAAAGTACCCCGGGAGTAAACTGATTTCCCGAACGATTTTTCAAATTATTTCTGCACACTAAAACGAATGAGACTTGTAGTTTCCAAAAATGTTTTCATTTTTAATGAGACGCTTAATGAAAGAGGTTTAATCGCCGGTAAACGAAATACCACGATTTCCCTAAATCCCGTGCTTTTCCCGTATAGTCGAATGTTTACAAAGAAAGTAACCTGTGAGTAAACTCATTTCCAGAACGATTTTTTAAATTATCTTTTCACCACTAAAACGCATGAGACTTGTAGTTTTCAAAAATATTTTCATTTTTGATGAGACGCTGAATAAAAGAAGTTTAATCGCCGGCAAACGAAAACCTGCGATTTCCTGTAAATCCCGGACTCAGCCTGTAAAGACAAAAGTATACAAAAAAAGTACCCAGGGAGTAAACTCATATCCCGAACGATTTTTTAAATTATTATTTCACCACTAAAGCTCATGAGACTTGTAGTTTTTAAAAATGTTTTCATTTTTGATGAGACGCTGAATAAAAGAGGTTTAATCGCCGGCAAACGAAAACCCGCGATTTCCCGTAAATCCCAGGCTTGTCCCGTATAGTCGAATGTATACAAAGAAAGTACCCTGTGAGTAAACTCATTTCCAGAACTATTTTTTAATATATCTTTTCACCACTAAATCGCATGAGACTTGTAGTTTTCAAAAATGTTTTTATTTATGATGAGACGCTGAATAAAAGAAGTTTAATCGCCAGCAAACAAAAACCTGCGATTTCCCGTAAATCCCAGACTCGTCCCGTATAGTCAAAAGTATACAAAGAAAGTACCCAGAGAGTAAACTCATTTCCCGATCGATTTTTTAAATTATTATTTCACCACTAAAGCCCATGAGACTTGTAGTTTTTAAAAATATTTTCATTTTTGATGAGACGCTGAATAAAAGAGGTTTAATCGCCGGCAAACGAAAACTCGCAATGTCCCGTAAATCCCGGGCTTGGCCCGTATAGTTGAATGTATATAAAGAAAGTACCCCGGGAGTAAACTGATTTCCCGAACGATTTCTCAAATTATTTCTGCACACTAAAACGAATGAGACTTGTAGTTTCCAAAAATGTTTTCATTTTTAATGAGACGCTTAATGAAAGAGGTTTAATCGCCGGTAAACGAAATACCACGATTTCCCTAAATCCCGTGCTTTTCCCGTATAGTCGAATGTTTACAAAGAAAGTAACCTGTGAGTAAACTCATTTCCAGAACGATTTTTTAAAGTATCTTTTCACCACTAAAACGCATGAGACTTGTAGTTTTCAAAAATATTTTCATTTTTGATGAGACGCTGAATAAAAGAAGTTTAATCGCCGGCAAACGAAAACCTGCGATTTCCTGTAAATCCCGGACTCAGCCTGTAAAGACAAAAGTATACAAAAAAAGTACCCAGGGAGTAAACTCATATCCCGAACGATTTTTTAAATTATTATTTCACCACTAAAGCACATGAGACTTGTAGTTTTTAAAAATGTTTTCATTTTTGATGAGACGCTGAATAAAAGAGGTTTAATCGCCGGCAAACGAAAACCCGCGATTTCCCGTAAATCCCGGGCTTGTCCCGTATAGTCGAATGTATACAAAGAAAGTACCCTGTGAGTAAACTCATTTCCAGAACTATTTTTTAATATATCCTTTCACCACTAAATCGCATGAGACTTGTAGTTTTCAAAAATGTTTTTATTTATGATGAGACGCTGAATAAAAGAAGTTTAATCGCCAGCAAACAAAAACCTGCGATTTCCCGTAAATCCCAGACTCGTCCCGTATAGTCAAAAGTATACAAAGAAAGTACCCAGAGAGTAAACTCATTTCCCGATCGATTTTTTAAATTTTTATTTCACCACTAAAACGCCTGAGACTTGTAGTTTTCAAAAATATTTTCATTTTTGATGAGACGCTGAATAAAAGAAGTTTAATCGCCGGCAAACGAAAACCTGCGATTTCCTGTAAATCCCGGACTCAGCCTGTAAAGACAAAAGTATACAAAAAAAGTACCCAGGGAGTAAACTCATATCCCGAACGATTTTTTAAATTATTATTTCACCACTAAAGCCCATGAGACTTGTAGTTTTTAAAAATGTTTTCATTTTTAATGAGACGCTGAATAAAAAAAGTTTAATCGCCGGCAAACGAAAACCCGCGATTTCCCGTAAATCCCGGGCTTGTCCCGTATAGTCGAATGTATACAAAGAAAGTACCCTGTGAGTAAACTCATTTCCAGAACGATTTTTCAAATTATCTTTTCACCACTAAATCGCATGAGACTTGTAGTTTCCAAAAATGTTTTCATTTTTAATGAGACGCTTAATGAAAGAGGTTTAATCGCCGGTAAACGAAATACCACGATTTCCCTAAATCCCGTGCTTTTCCCGTATATTCGAATGTTTACAAAGAAAGTAACCTGTGAGTAAACTCATTTCCAGAACGATTTTTTAAATTATCTTTTCACCACTAAAACGCATGAGACTTGTAGTTTTCAAAAATATTTTCATTTTTGATGAGACGCTGAATAAAAGAAGTTTAATCGCCGGCAAACGAAAACCTGCGATTTCCTGTAAATCCCGGACTCAGCCTGTAAAGACAAAAGTATACAAAAAAAGTACCCAGGGAGTAAACTCATATCCCGAACGATTTTTTAAATTATTATTTCACCACTAAAGCACATGAGACTTGTAGTTTTTAAAAATGTTTTTATTTTTGATGAGACGCTGAATAAAAGAGGTTTAATCGCCGGCAAACGAAAACCCGCGATTTCCCGTAAATCCCGGGCTTGTCCCGTATAGTCGAATGTATACAAAGAAAGTACCCTGTGAGTAAACTCATTTCCAGAACTATTTTTTAATATATCTTTTCACCACTAAATCGCATGAGACTTGTAGTTTTCAAAAATGTTTTTATTTATGATGAGACGCTGAATAAAAGAAGTTTAATCGCCAGCAAACAAAAACCTGCGATTTCCCGTAAATCCCAGACTCGTCCCGTATAGTCAAAAGTATACAAAGAAAGTACCCAGAGAGTAAACTCATTTCCCGATCGATTTTTTAAATTTTTATTTCACCACTAAAACGCCTGAGACTTGTAGTTTTCAAAAATATTTTCATTTTTGATGAGACGCTGAATAAAAGAAGTTTAATCGCCGGCAAACGAAAACCTGCGATTTCCTGTAAATCCCGGACTCGGCCCGTATAGTCAAAAGTATACAAAGAAAGTACCCAGGGAGTAAACTCATTTCCCGAACGATTTTTTAAATTATTATTTCACCACTAAGGCCCATGAGACTTGTAGTTTTTAAAAATGTTTTCATTTTTGATGAGACGCTGAATAAAAGAAGTTTAATCGCCGGCAAACGAAAACCTGCGATTTCCTGTAAATCCCGGACTCGGCCTGTAAAGACAAAAGTATACAAAAAAAGTACCCAGGGAGTAAACTCATATCCCGAACGATTTTTTAAATTATTATTTCACCACTAAAGCCCATGAGACTTGTAGTTTTTAAAAATGTTTTCATTTTTGATGAGACGCTGAATAAAAGAGGTTTAATCGCCGGCAAACGAAAACTCGCAATTTCCCGTAAATCCCGGGCTTGGCCCGTATAGTTGAATGTATATAAAGAAAGTACCCCGGGAGTAAACTGATTTCCCGAACGATTTCTCAAATTATT
Organism: Hydractinia symbiolongicarpus; assembly: GCF_029227915.1. Taxonomy (NCBI): domain Eukaryota; kingdom Metazoa; phylum Cnidaria; class Hydrozoa; order Anthoathecata; family Hydractiniidae; genus Hydractinia; species Hydractinia symbiolongicarpus. The sequence goes on along the minus strand of NC_079875.1, from coordinate 300,289 downwards.
TCTGCACACTAAAACGAATGAGACTTGTAGTTTCCAAAAATGTTTTCATTTTTAATGAGACGCTTAATGAAAGAAGTTTAATCGCCAGCAAACGAAAACCTGCGATTTCCCGTAAATCCCAGACTCGTCCCGTATAGTCAAAAGTATACAAAGAAAGTACCCAGGGAGTAAACTCATTTCCCGAACGATTTTTTAAATTATTATTTCACCACTAAAGCCCATGAGACTTGTAGTTTTTAAAAATGTTTTCATTTTTAATGAGACGCTGAATAAAAAAAGTTTAATCGCCGGCAAACGAAAACCCGCGATTTCCCGTAAATCCCGGGCTTGTCCCGTATAGTCGAATGTATACAAAGAAAGTACCCTGTGAGTAAACTCATTTCCAGAACGATTTTTCAAATTATCTTTTCACCACTAAATCGCATGAGACTTGTAGTTTTCAAAAATGTTTTCATTTTTGATGAGACGCTGAATAAAAGAAGTTTAATCGCCGGCAAACAAAAACCCGTCATTTCCCGTAAACTCCGGATTCGGCCCGTATAGTCAAAAGTATACAAAGAAAGTACCCAGGGAGTAAACTCATTTCCCGAACGATTTTTTAAAATATTTTTTCACAACTAAAACGCATGAGACTTGTAGTTTTTAAAAATGTTTTCATTTTTGATGAGACGCTGAATAAAAGAAGTTTAATCGCCGGCAAACGAAAACCTGCGATTTCCTGTAAATCCCGGACTCGGCCCGTATAGTCAAAAGTATACAAAGAAAGTACCCAGGGAGTAAACTCATTTCCCGAACGATTTTTTAAATTATTATTTCACCACTAAGGCCCATGAGACTTGTAGTTTTTAAAAATGTTTTCATTTTTGATGAGACGCTGAATAAAAGAAGTTTAATCGCCGGCAAACGAAAACCTGCGATTTCCTGTAAATCCCGGACTCGGCCTGTAAAGACAAAAGTATACAAAAAAAGTACCCAGGGAGTAAACTCATATCCCGAACGATTTTTTAAATTATTATTTCACCACTAAAGCCCATGAGACTTGTAGTTTTTAAAAATGTTTTCATTTTTGATGAGACGCTGAATAAAAGAGGTTTAATCGCCGGCAAACGAAAACTCGCAATTTCCCGTAAATCCCGGGCTTGGCCCGTATAGTTGAATGTATATAAAGAAAGTACCCCGGGAGTAAACTGATTTCCCGAACGATTTCTCAAATTATTTCTGCACACTAAAACGAATGAGACTTGTAGTTTCCAAAAATGTTTTCATTTTTAATGAGACGCTTAATGAAAGAGGTTTAATCGCCGGTAAACGAAATACCACGATTTCCCTAAATCCCGTGCTTTTCCCGTATAGTCGAATGTTTACAAAGAAAGTAACCTGTGAGTAAACTCATTTCCAGAACGATTTTTTAAATTATCTTTTCACCACTAAAACGCATGAGACTTGTAGTTTTCAAAAATATTTTCATTTTTGATGAGACGCTGAATAAAAGAAGTTTAATCGCCGGCAAACGAAAACCTGCGATTTCCTGTAAATCCCGGACTCAGCCTGTAAAGACAAAAGTATACAAAAAAAGTACCCAGGGAGTAAACTCATATCCCGAACGATTTTTTAAATTATTATTTCACCACTAAAGCCCATGAGACTTGTAGTTTTTAAAAATGTTTTCATTTTTGATGAGACGCTGAATAAAAGAGGTTTAATTGCCGGCAAACGAAAACCCGCGATTTCCCGTAAATCCCGGGCTTGTCCCGTATAGTCGAATGTATACAAAGAAAGTACCCTGTGAGTAAACTCATTTCCAGAACTATTTTTTAATATATCTTTTCACCACTAAATCGCATGAGACTTGTAGTTTTCAAAAATGTTTTTATTTATGATGAGACGCTGAATAAAAGAAGTTTAATCGCCAGCAAACAAAAACCTGCGATTTCCCGTAAATCCCAGACTCGTCCCGTATAGTCAAAAGTATACAAAGAAAGTACCCAGATAGTAAACTCATTTCCCGATCGATTTTTTAAATTTTTATTTCACCACTAAAACGCCTGAGACTTGTAGTTTTCAAAAATATTTTCATTTTTGATGAGACGCTGAATAAAAGAAGTTTAATCGCCGGCAAACGAAAACCTGCGATTTCCTGTAAATCCCGGACTCAGCCTGTAAAGACAAAAGTATACAAAAAAAGTACCCAGGGAGTAAACTCATATCCCGAACGATTTTTTAAATTATTATTTCCTCACTAAAGCCCATGAGACTTGTAGTTTTTAAAAATGTTTTCATTTTTGATGAGACGCTGAATAAAAGAGGTTTAATCGCCGGCAAACGAAAACCCGAGATTTCCCGTAAATCCCGGGCTTGTCCCGTATAGTCGAATGTATACAAAGAAAGTACCCTGTGAGTAAACTCATTTCCAGAACTATTTTTTAATATATCTTTTCACCACTAAATCGCATGAGACTTGTAGTTTTCAAAAATGTTTTCATTTATGATGAGACGCTGAATAAAAGAAGTTTAATCGCCAGCAAACGAAAACCTGCGATTTCCCGTAAATCCCAGACTCGTCCCGTATAGTCAAAAGTATACAAAGAAAGTACCCAGGGAGTAAACTCATTTCCCGAACGATTTTTTAAATTATTATTTCACCACTAAAGCCCATGAGACTTGTAGTTTTTAAAAATGTTTTCATTTTTGATGAGACGCTGAATAAAAGAAGTTTAATCGCCGGCAAACGAAAACCTGCGATTTCCTGTAAATCCCGGACTCGGCCTGTAAAGACAAAAGTATACAAAAAAAGTACCCAGGGAGTAAACTCATATCCCGAACGATTTTTTAAATTATTATTTCACCACTAAAGCCCATGAGACTTGTAGTTTTTAAAAATGTTTTCATTTTTGATGAGACGCTGAATAAAAGAAGTTTAATCGCCGGCAAAAAAAACCTGCGATTTCCTGTAAATCCCGGACTCGGCCTGCAAAGACAAAAGTATACAAAAAAAGTACCCAGGGAGTAAACTCATATCCCGAACGATTTTTTAAATTATTATTTCACCACTAAAGCCCATGAGACTTGTAGTTTTTAAAAATGTTTTCATTTTTGATGAGACGCTGAATAAAAGAAGTTTAATCGCCGGCAAACGAAAACCCGCGATTTCCCGTAAATCCCGGGCTTGTCCCGTATAGTCGAATGTATACAAAAAAGAACCCAGGGAGTAAACTCATTTCCAGAACTATTTTTTAATATATCTTTTCACCACTAAATCGCATGAGACTTGTAGTTTTCAAAAATGTTTTCATTTTTGATGAGACGCTGAATAAAAGACGTTTAATCGCCGGCAAACAAAAACCCGTCATTTCCCGTAAACTCCGGATTCGTCCCGCATAGTCAAAAGTATACAAAGAAAGTACCCAGGGAGTAAACTCATTTCCCGAACGATTTTTTAAATTATATTTTCACCACTAAAACGCATGAGACTTGTAGTTTTCAAAAATGTTTTCATTTTTGATGAGACGCTGAATAAAAGAAGTTTAATCGCCGGCAAACGAAAACCTGCGATTTCCTGTAAGTCCCGGACTCGGCCCGTATAGTCAAAAGTATACAAAGAAAGTACCTAGGGACTAAACACATTTCCCGAACGATTTTTTAAATTATTATTTCACCACTAAGGCCCATGAGACTTGTAGTTTTTAAAAATGTTTTCATTTTTCATGAGACGCTGAATAAAAGAAGTTTAATCGCCGGCAAACGAAAACCTGCGATTTCCTGTAAATCCCGGACTCGGCCTGTAAAGACAAAAGTATACAAAAAAAGTACCCAGGGAGTAAACTCATATCCCGAACGATTTTTTAAATTATTATTTCACCACTAAAGCCCATGAGACTTGTAGTTTTTAAAAATGTTTTCATTTTTGATGAGACGCAGAATAAAAAAAGTTTAATCGCCGGCAAAAAAAACCTGCGATTTCCTGTAAATCCCGGACTCGGCCTGTAAAAACAAAAGTATACAAAAAAAGTACCCAGGGAGTAAACTTATATCCCGAACGATTTTTTAAATTATTATTTCACCACTAAAGCCCATGAGACTTGTAGTTTTTAAAAATGTTTTCCTTTTTGATGAGACGCTGAATAAAAGAAGTTTAATCGCCGGCAAACGAAAACCCGCTATTTCCCGTAAACCCCGGACTCGGCCCGTATAGTCAAAGGTATACAAAGAAAGAACCCAGGGAGTAAACTCATTTCCCGAACGATTTTTAAAATTACATTTTCACCACTAGAACGAATGAGACTTGTAGTTTTCCAAAATGTTTTCATTTTTAATAAGACGCTTAATGAAAGAGGTTTAATCGCCGGCAAACGAAAACCCGCGATTTCCCGTAAATCCCGGGCTTGTCCCGTATAGTCGAATGTATACAAAGAAAGTACCCTGTGAGTAAACTCATTTCCAGAACGATTTTTTAAATTATTATTTCACCACCAAGGCCCATGAGACTTGTAGTTTTCAAAAATGTTTTCATTTTTGATGAGACGCTGAATTAAAGAAGTTTAATCGCCGGCAAACGAAAACCTGCGATTTCCTGTAAATCCCGGACTCGGCCTGTAAAGACAAAAGAATACAAAAAAAGTACCCAGGGAGTAAACTCATATCCCGAACGATTTTTTATATTACTTTTTCACCACTAAAACGCATGAGACTTGTTGTTTTCAAAAATGTTTTCATTTTTGATGAGACGCTGAATAAAAGAAGTTTAATCGCCGGCAAACGAAAACCCGCCATTTCCCTTAAACCCTGGACTCGGCCCGTATAGTCAAAAGTATACAAAGAAAGTACCCAGGGAGTAAACTCATTTCCCGAACGATTTTTTAAATTAAATTTTCACCACTAAAACGCATGAGACTTGTAGTTTTCAAAAATGTTTTCATTTTTGATGAGACGCTGAATAAAAGAAGTTTAATCGCGGGCAAAAAAAAACTTGCGATTTCCTGTAAATCCCGGGCTCGGCCTGTAAAGACAAAAGTATACAAAAAAAGTACCCAGGGAGTAAGCTCATATCCCGAACGATTTTTTAAATTATTATTTCACCACTAAAGCCCATGAGACTTGTAGTTTTTAAAAATGTTTTCATTTTTGATGAGACGCTGAATAAAAGAAGTTTAATCGCCGGCAAACTAAAACCCGCCATTTCCCGTAAACCCCGGACTCGGCCCGTATAGTCAAAAGTATACAAAGAAAGAACCCAATGAGTAAACTCATTTCCCGAACGATTTTTTAAATTACTTTTTCACCACTAGAACGAATGAGACTTGTAGTTTTCCAAAATGTTTTCATTTTTAATGAGACGCTTAATGAAAGAGGTTTAATGGCCGGCAAACGAAAACCCGCGATTTCCCGTAAATCCCGGGCTTGTCCCGTATAGTCGAATGTATACAAAGAAAGTACCCTGTGAGTAAACTCATTTCCAGAACGATTTTTTAAATTATTATTTCACCACCAAGGCCCATGAGACTTGTAGTTTTCAAAAATGTTTTCATTTTTGATGAGACGCTGAATTAAAGAAGTTTAATCGCCGGCAAACGAAAACCTGCGATTTCCTGTAAATCCCGGACTCGGCCTGTAAAGACAAAAGAATACAAAAAAAGTACCCAGGGAGTAAACTCATATCCCGAACGATTTTTTATATTACTTTTTCACCACTAAAACGCATGAGACTTGTTGTTTTCAAAAATGTTTTCATTTTTGATGAGACGCTGAATAAAAGAAGTTTAATCGCCGGCAAACGAAAACCCGCCATTTCCCTTAAACCCTGGACTCGGCCCGTATAGTCAAAAGTATACAAAGAAAGTACCCAGGGAGTAAACTCATTTCCCGAACGATTTTTTAAATTAAATTTTCACCACTAAAACGCATGAGACTTGTAGTTTTCAAAAATGTTTTCATTTTTGATGAGACGCTGAATAAAAGAAGTTTAATCGCGGGCAAAAAAAAACTTGCGATTTCCTGTAAATCCCGGGCTCGGCCTGTAAAGACAAAAGTATACAAAAAAAGTACCCAGGGAGTAAGCTCATATCCCGAACGATTTTTTAAATTATTATTTCACCACTAAAGCCCATGAGACTTGTAGTTTTTAAAAATGTTTTCATTTTTGATGAGACGCTGAATAAAAGAAGTTTAATCGCCGGCAAACTAAAACCCGCCATTTCCCGTAAACCCCGGACTCGGCCCGTATAGTCAAAAGTATACAAAGAAAGAACCCAATGAGTAAACTCATTTCCCGAACGATTTTTTAAATTACTTTTTCACCACTAGAACGAATGAGACTTGTAGTTTTCCAAAATGTTTTCATTTTTAATGAGACGCTTAATGAAAGAGGTTTAATGGCCGGCAAACGAAAACCCGCGATTTCCCGTAAATCCCGGGCTTGTCCCGTATAGTCGAATGTATGCAAAGAAAGTACCCTGTGAGTAAACTCATTTCCAGAACGATTTTTTAAATTATTATTTTACCACTAAGGCCCATTAAACTTGTAGTTTTCAAAAATGTTTTCATTTTTGATGAGACGCTGAATTAAAGAAGTTTAATCGCCGGCAAACGAAAACCTGCGATTTCCTGTAAATCCCGGACTCGGCCTGTAAAGACAAAAGAATACAAAAAAAGTACCCAGGGAGTAAACTCATATCCCGAACGATTTTTTATATTACTTTTTCACCACTAAAACGCATGAGACTTGTTGTTTTCAAAAATGTTTTAATTTTTGATGAGACGCTGAATAAAAGAAGTTTAATCGCCGGCAAACGAAAACCCGCCATTTCCCGTAAACTCTGGACTCGGCCCGTATAGTCAAAAGTATACAAAGAAAGTACCCAGGGAGTAAACTCATTTCCCGAACGATTTTTTAAATTAATTTTTCACCACTAAAACGCATGAGACTTGTAGTTTTCAAAAATGTTTTCATTTTTGATGAGACGCTGAATAAAAGAAGTTTAATCGCCAGCAAACGAAAACCTGCGATTTCCCGTAAATCCCAGACTCGGCCCGTATAGTCAAAAGTATACAAAGAAAGAACCTAGGGAGTAAACTCATTTCCCGAACGATTTTTTAAATTACTTTATCACCACTAGAACGAATGAGACTTGTAGTTTTCCAAAATGTTTTCATTTTTAATGAGACGCTTAATGAAAGAGGTTTAATCGCCGGCAAACGAAAACCCGCGATTTCCCGTAAATCCCGGGCTTGTCCCGTATAGTCGAATGTATGCAAAGAAAGTACCCTGTGACTAAACTCATTTCCAGAACGATTTTTTAAATTATCTTTTCACCACTAAATCGCATGAGACTTGTAGTTTTTAAAAATGTTTTCATTTTTGATGAGACGCTGAATAAAAGAAGTTTAATCGCCGGCAAACGAAAACCCGCCATTTCCCGTAAAGCCTGGACTCGGCCTGTAAAGACAAAAGTATACAAAGAAAGTACCCAGGGAGTAAACTCATTTCCCGATCGATTTTTTAAATTATTATTTCACCACTAAAGCCCATGAGACTTGTAGTTTTCAAAAATGTTTTCATTTTTGATGAGACGCTGAATAAAAGAAATCGCGGGCAAAAGAAAACTTGCGATTTCCTGTAAATCCCGGACTCGGCCTGTAAAGACAAAAGTATACAAAAAAAGTACCCAGGGAGTAAACTCATATCCCGAACGATTTTTTAAATTATTATTTCACCACTAAAGCCCATGAGACTTGTAGTTTTTAAAAATGTTTTCATTTTTGATGAGACGCTGAATAAAAGAAGTTTAATCGCCGGCAAACGAAAACCCGCCATTTCCCGTAAACCCCGGACTCGGCCCGTATAGTCAAAAGTATACAAAGAAAGTACCCTGTGAGTAAACTCATTTCCAGAACGATTTTTTAAATTATCTTTTCACCACTAAATCGCATGAGACTTGTAGTTTTCAAAATTGTTTTCATTTATGATGAGACGCTGAATAAAAGAAGTTTAATCGCCAGCAAACGAAAACCTGCGATTTCCCGTAAATCCCAGACTCGGCCCGTATAGTCAAAAGTATACAAAGAAAGAACCTAGGGAGTAAACTCATTTCCCGAACGATTTTTTAAATTACTTTATCACCACTAGAACGAATGAGACTTGTAGTTTTCCAAAATGTTTTCATTTTTAATGAGACGCTTAATGAAAGAGGTTTAATCGCCGGCAAATGAAAACCCGCGATTTCCCGTAAATCCCGGGCTTGTCCCGTATAGTCGAATGTATGCAAAGAAAGTACCCTGTGACTAAACTCATTTCCAGAACGATTTTTTAAATTATCTTTTCACCACTAAATCGCATGAGACTTGTAGTTTTTAAAAATGTTTTCATTTTTGATGAGACGCTGAATAAAAGAAGTTTAATCGCCGGCAAACGAAAACCCGCCATTTCCCGTAAACCCTGGACTCGGCCTGTAAAGACAAAAGTATACAAAGAAAGTACCCAGGGAGTAAACTCATTTCCCGATCGATTTTTTAAATTATTATTTCACCACTAAAGCCCATGAGACTTGTAGTTTTCAAAAATGTTTTCATTTTTGATGAGACGCTGAATAAAAGAAATCGCGGGCAAAAGAAAACTTGCGATTTCCTGTAAATCCCGGACTCGGCCTGTAAAGACAAAAGTATACAAAAAAAGTACCCAGGGAGTAAACTCATATCCCGAACGATTTTTTAAATTATTATTTCACCACTAAAGCCCATGAGACTTGTAGTTTTTAAAAATGTTTTCATTTTTGATGAGACGCTGAATAAAAGAAGTTTAATCGCCGGCAAACGAAAACCCGCCATTTCCCGTAAACCCCGGACTCGGCCCGTATAGTCAAAAGTATACAAAGAAAGAACCCAATGAGTAAACTCATTTCCCGAACGATTTTTTAAATTACTTTTTCACCACTAGAACGAATGAGACTTGTAGTTTTCCAAAATGTTTTCATTTTTAATGAGACGCTTAATGAAAGAGGTTTAATGGCCGGCAAACGAAAACCCGCGATTTCCCGTAAATCCCGGGCTTGTCCCGTATAGTCGAATGTATGCAAAGAAAGTACCCTGTGAGTAAACTCATTTCCAGAACGATTTTTTAAATTATCTTTTCACCACTAAATCGCATGAGACTTGTAGTTTTCAAAATTGTTTTCATTTATGATGAGACGCTGAATAAAAGAAGTTTAATCGCCAGCAAACGAAAACCTGCGATTTCCCGTAAATCCCAGACTCGGCCCGTATAGTCAAAAGTATACAAAGAAAGAACCTAGGGAGTAAACTCATTTCCCGAACGATTTTTTAAAATACTTTATCACCACTAGAACGAATGAGACTTGTAGTTTTCCAAAATGTTTTCATTTTTAATGAGACGCTTAATGAAAGAGGTTTAATCGCCGGCAAACGAAAACCCGCGATTTCCCGTAAATCCCGGGCTTGTCCCGTATAGTCGAATGTATGCAAAGAAAGTACCCTGTGACTAAACTCATTTCCAGAACGATTTTTTAAATTATCTTTTCACCACTAAATCGCATGAGACTTGTAGTTTTTAAAAATGTTTTCATTTTTGATGAGACGCTGAATAAAAGAAGTTTAATCGCCGGCAAACGAAAACCCGCCATTTCCCGTAAACCCTGGACTCGGCCTGTAAAGACAAAAGTATACAAAGAAAGTACCCAGGGAGTAAACTCATTTCCCGATCGATTTTTTAAATTATTATTTCACCACTAAAGCCCATGAGACTTGTAGTTTTTAAAAATGTTTCATTTTTGATGAGACGCTGAATAAAAGAAGTTTAATCGCCGGCAAACGAAAAACTGCGATTTCCTGTAAATCCCGGACTCGGCCTGTAAAGACAAAAGTATACAAAAAAAGAACCCAGGAGTAAACTCATTTCCCGAACGATTTTTAAAATTATTATTTCACCACTAAAACCCATGAGACTTGTAGTTTTTAAAAATGTTTTCATTTTTGATGAGACGCTGAATAAAAGAAGTTTAATCGCCGGCAAACGAAAACCCGCCATTTCCCGTAAACCCAGGGCTCGGCCCGTATAGTCAAAAGTATACAAAGAAAGAACCCAGGAGTAAACTCATTTCCCGAACGATTTTTAAAATTAATTTTTCACCACTAGAACGAATGAGACTTGTAGTTTTCCAAAATGTTTTCATTTTTAATGAGACGCCTAATGAAAGAGGTTTAATCGCCGGCAAACGAAAACCCGCGATTTCCCGTAAATCCCAGGCTTGTCCCGTATAGTCGAATGTATACAAAGAAAGTACCCTGTGAGTAAACTCATTTCCAGAACGATTTTTTAAATTAATTTTTCATCACTAAAACGCATGAGACTTGTAGTTTTCAAAAATGTTTTCATTTTTGATGAGACGCTGAATAAAAGAAGTTTAATCGCGGGCAAAAGAAAACTTGCGATTTCCTGTAAATCCCGGACTCGGCCTGTAAAGACAAAAGTATACAAAAAAAGTACCCAGGGAGTAAACTCATATCCCGAACGATTTTTTAAATTATTATTTCACCACTAAAGCCCATGAAACTTGTAGTTTTTAAAAATGTTTTCATTTTTGATGAGACGCTGAATAAAAGAAGTTTAATCGCCGGCAAACGAAAACCCGCCATTTCCCGTAAACCCCGGACTCGGCCCGTATAGTCAAAAGTATACAAAGAAAGAACCCAATGAGTAAACTCATTTCCCGAACGATTTTTTAAATTACTTTTTCACCACTAAAACGAATGAGACTTGTAGTTTTCCAAAATGTTTTCATTTTTAATGAGACGCTTAATGAAAGAGGTTTAATCGCCGGCAAACGAAAACTCGCGATTTCCCGTAAATCCCGGGCTTGTCCCGTATAGTCGAATGTATGCAAAGAAAAGTACCCTGTGAGTAAACTCATTTCCAGAACGATTTTTTAAATTATCTTTTCACCACTAAATCGCATAAGACTTGTAGTTTTCAAAATTGTTTTCATTTATGATGAGACGCTGAATAAAAGAAGTTTAATCGCCAGCAAACGAAAACCTGCGATTTCCCGTAAATCCTAAACTCGGCCCGTATAGTCAAAAGTATACAAAGAAAGGACCTAGGGAGTAAACTCATTTCCAGAACGATTTTTTAAATTACTTTTTCACCACTAGAACGAATGAGACTTGTAGTTTTTAAAAATGTTTTCATTTTTGATGAGACGCTGAATAAAAGAAGTTTAATCGCCGGCAAACGAAAACCCGCCATTTCCCGTAAACCCTGGACTCGGACCGTATAGTCAAAAGTATACAAAGAAAGTACCCAGGGAGTAAACTCATTACCCGAACGATTTTTTAAGTTATTTTTTCACCACTAAAACGCATAAGACTTGTAGTTTTCAAAAATATTTTCATTTTTGATGAGACGCTGAATAAAAGAAGTTTAATCGCCGGCAAACGAAAACCTGCGATTTCCTGTAAATCCCGGACTCGGCCTGTAAAGACAAAAGTATACAAAAAAAGTACCCAGGGAGTAAACTCATATCCCGAACGATTTTTTAAATTATTATTTCACCACTAAAGCCCATGAGACTTGTAGTTTTTAAAAATGTTTTCATTTTTGATGAGACGCTGAATAAAAGAGATTTAATCGCCGGCAAACGAAAACCGGCGATTTCCCGTAAATCCCGGGCTTGTCCCGTATATTCAAAAGTATACAAAGAAAGTAACCAGGGAGTAAACTCATTGCCCGAACGATTTTTTAAATTTTTATTTCACCACTAAAACCCATGAGACTTTTAGTTTTTAAAAATGTTTTCATTTTTGATGAGACGCTGAATAAAAGAAGTCTAATCGCCGACAAACGAAAACCCGCCATTTCCCGTAAACCCTGGACTCGGCCCGTATAGTCAAAAGTATACAAAGAAAGTACCCAGGAAGTAAACTCATTTCCCGAACGATTTTTTAAGTTATTTTTTCACCACTAAAACGCATGAGACTTGTAGTTTTCTAAAATATTTTCATTTTTGATGAGACGCTGAATAAAAGAAGTTTAACCGCCGGCAAACGAAAACCTGCGATTTCCTGTAAATCCCGGACTCGGCCTGTAAAGACAAAAGTATACAAAAAAAGTACCCAGGGAGTAAACTCATATCCCGAACGATTTTTTAAATTATTATTTCACCACTAAAGCCCATGAGACTTGTAGTTTTTAAAAATGTTTTCATTTTTGATGAGACGCTGAATAAAAGAAGTTTAATCGCCGGCAAACGAAAACCCGCGATTTCCCGTAAATCCCGGGCTTGTCCCGTATAGTCGAATGTATACAAAGAAAGTACCCTGTGAGTAAACTCATTTCCAGAACGATTTTTCAAATTATCTTTTCACCACTAAATCGCATGAGACTTGTAGTTTTCAAAAATGTTTTCATTTTTGATGAGACGCTGAATAAAAGAAGTTTAATCGCCGGCAAACGAAAACTCGTCATTTCCCGTAAACTCCGGATTCGGCCCGTATAGTCAAAAGTATACAAAGAAAGTACCCAGGGAGTAAACTCATTTCCCGAACGATTTTTTAAATTACTTTTTCACCACTAAAACGCATGAGACTTGTAGTTTTAAAAAATGTTTTCATTTTTGATGAGACGCTGAATAAAAGAAGTTTAATCGCCGGCAAACGAAAACCTGCGATTTCCTGTAAATCCCGGACTCGGCCCGTATAGTCAAAAGTATACAAAGAAAGTACCCAGGGAGTAAACTCATTTCCCGAACGATTTTTTAAATTATTATTTCACCACTAAGGCCCATGAGACTTGTAGTTTTTAAAAATGTTATCATTTTTGATGAGACGCTGAATAAAAGAAGTTTAATCGCCGGCAAACGAAAACCTGCGATTTCCTGTAAATCCCGGACTCGGCCTGTAAAGACAAAAGTATACAAAAAAAGTACCCAGGGAGTAAACTCATATCCCGAACGATTTTTTAAATTATTATTTCACCACTAAAGCCCATGAGACTTGTAGTTTTTAAAAATGTTTTCATTTTTGATGAGACGCTGAATAAAAGAGATTTAATCGCCGGCAAACGAAAACCGGCGATTTCCCGTAAATCCCGGGCTTGTCCCGTATATTCAAAAGTATACAAAGAAAGTACCCAGGGAGTAAACTCATTGCCCGAACGATTTTTTAAATTTTTATTTCACCACTAAAACCCATGAGACTTTTAGTTTTTAAAAATGTTTTCATTTTTGATGAGACGCTGAATAAAAGAAGTCTAATCGCCGACAAACGAAAACCCGCCATTTCCCGTAAACCCTGGACTCGGCCCGTATAGTCAAAAGTATACAAAGAAAGTACCCAGGAAGTAAACTCATTTCCCGAACGATTTTTTAAGTTATTTTTTCACCACTAAAACGCATGAGACTTGTAGTTTTCTAAAATATTTTCATTTTTGATGAGACGCTGAATAAAAGAAGTTTAACCGCCGGCAAACGAAAACCTGCGATTTCCTGTAAATCCCGGACTCGGCCTGTAAAGACAAAAGTATACAAAAAAAGTACCCAGGGAGTAAACTCATATCCCGAACGATTTTTTAAATTATTATTTCACCACTAAAGCCCATGAGACTTGTAGTTTTTAAAAATGTTTTCATTTTTGATGAGACGCTGAATAAAAGAAGTTTAATCGCCGGCAAACGAAAACCCGCGATTTCCCGTAAATCCCGGGCTTGTCCCGTATAGTCGAATGTATACAAAGAAAGTACCCTGTGAGTAAACTCATTTCCAGAACGATTTTTCAAATTATCTTTTCACCACTAAATCGCATGAGACTTGTAGTTTTCAAAAATGTTTTCATTTTTGATGAGACGCTGAATAAAAGAAGTTTAATCGCCGGCAAACGAAAACTCGTCATTTCCCGTAAACTCCGGATTCGGCCCGTATAGTCAAAAGTATACAAAGAAAGTACCCAGGGAGTAAACTCATTTCCCGAACGATTTTTTAAATTACTTTTTCACCACTAAAACGCATGAGACTTGTAGTTTTAAAAAATGTTTTCATTTTTGATGAGACGCTGAATAAAAGAAGTTTAATCGCCGGCAAACGAAAACCTGCGATTTCCTGTAAATCCCGGACTCGGCCCGTATAGTCAAAAGTATACAAAGAAAGTACCCAGGGAGTAAACTCATTTCCCGAACGATTTTTTAAATTATTATTTCACCACTAAGGCCCATGAGACTTGTAGTTTTTAAAAATGTTATCATTTTTGATGAGACGCTGAATAAAAGAAGTTTAATCGCCGGCAAACGAAAACCTGCGATTTCCTGTAAATCCCGGACTCGGCCTGTAAAGACAAAAGTATACAAAAAAAGTACCCAGGGAGTAAACTCATATCCCGAACGATTTTTTAAATTATTATTTCACCACTATAGCCCATGAGACTTGTAGTTTTTAAAAATGTTTTCATTTTTGATGAGACGCTGAATAAAAAAAGTTTAATCGCCGGCAAACGAAAACCCGTGACTTCCCGTAACTCCCGGACTCGGCCCGTATAGTCAAAAGTATACAAAGAAAGTACCCAGGGAGTAAACTTATTTCCCGAACGATTTTTTAAATTATTTTTTCACCACTAAAACGCATGAGACTTGTAGTTTTCAGAAATGTTTTCATTTTTGATGAGACGTTTAATGAAAGTGGTTTAATCGCCGGCAAACGAAAACCCGCAATTTCCCGTAAATCCCGGGTTTGGCCCGTATAGTCGAATGTATACAAAGAAAGTACCCTGTGAGTAAACTCATTTCCAAAACGATTTTTTAAATTATCTTTTCACCACTGAAACGCATGAGACTTGAAGTTTTCAAAAATGTTTTCATTTTTGATGAGACGCTGATTAAAAGAAGTTTAATCGACGGCAAACGAAAACCCGCCATTTCCCGTAAACCCCGGACTCGGCCCGTATAGTCAAAAGTATACAAAGAATGTACCCAGGGAGTAAACTCATTTCCCGAACGATTTATTAAATTATTTTTTCACCACTAAAACGCATGAGATTTGTAGTTTTCAAAAATGTTTTCATTTTTGATGAGACGCTGATTAAAAGAAGTTTAATCGCCGGCAAACAAAAACCCGCCATTTCCCGTAAACCCCGGACTCGGCCCGTATAGTCAAAAGTATACAAAGAAAGTACCCAGGCAGTAAACTCATTTCCCGAACGATTTTTTATATTATTTTTTCACCACTAAAACGCATGAGACTTGTAGTTTTCAAAAATGTTTTCATCTTTGATGGGACGCTAAATAAAAGAAGTTTAATCGCCGGCACACGAAAACCCGCGATTTTCCGTAAATCCCGGATTGGGCCCGTATAGTCAAAAGTATACAAAGAAAGTACCCAGGGAGTAAACTCATTTCCCGAATGATTTTTTAAATTATTTTTTCACCACTAAAACGCATGAGACTTGTAGTTTTTAAAAATGTTTTCATTTTTGATGAGACGCTTAATGAAAGAGGTTTAATCACCGGCAAACAAAAAACCCGCGATTTCACGTAAATCCAGGGCTTGGCCCGTATAGTCGAATGTATACAAAGAAAGTACCCAGGGTGTAAACTCATTTCCCGAACGATTTTTTAAATTTTTTTTCACCACTAAAATGCATGAGACTTGTAGTTTTCAAAAATGTTTTCATTTTTGATGAGACGCCTAATGAAAGAAGTTTAATCGCCGGCAAACGAAAACCCGCCATTTCCCGTAAATCCCGGGCTTGGCCCGTATAGTCGAATGTATACAAAGAAAGTACCCTGTGAGTAAACTCAATTCCTGAACGGTTTTTTAAATTATTTTTTCACCACTAAAACGCGTGAGACTTGTAGTTTTCAAAAGTGTTTTCATTTTTGATGAGACGCTGAATAAAAGAAGTTTAATCGCCGGCAAACGAAAACTCGCAATTTCCCGTAGATCCCGGGCTTGGCCCGTATAGTTGAATGTATATAAAGAAAGTACCCCGGGAGTAAACTGATTTCCCGAACGATTTTTCAAATTATTTCTGCACACTAAAACGAATGAGACTTGTAGTTTCCAAAAATGTTTTCATTTTTAATGAGACGCTTAATGAAAGAGGTTTAATCGCCGGTAAACGAAATACCACGATTTCCCTAAATCCCGTGCTTTTCCCGTATAGTCGAATGTTTACAAAGAAAGTAACCTGTGAGTAAACTCATTTCCAGAACGATTTTTTAAATTATCTTTTCACCACTAAAACGCATGAGACTTGTAGTTTTCAAAAATATTTTCATTTTTGATGAGACGCTGAATAAAAGAAGTTTAATCGCCGGCAAACGAAAACCTGCGATTTCCTGTAAATCCCGGACTCAGCCTGTAAAGACAAAAGTATACAAAAAAAGTACCCAGGGAGTAAACTCATATCCCGAACGTTTTTTTAAATTATTATTTCACCACTAAAGCCCATGAGACTTGTAGTTTTTGAAAATGTTTTCATTTTTGATGAGACGCTGAATAAAAGAGGTTTAATCGCCGGCAAACGAAAACCCGCGATTTCCCGTAAATCCCGGGCTTGTCCCGTATAGTCGAATGTATACAAAGAAAGTACCCTGTGAGTAAACTCATTTCCAGAACTATTTTTTAATATATCTTTTCACCACTAAATCGCATGAGACTTGTAGTTTTCAAAAATGTTTTTATTTATGATGAGACGCTGAATAAAAGAAGTTTAATCGCCAGCAAACAAAAACCTGCGATTTCCCGTAAATCCCAGACTCGTCCCGTATAGTCAAAAGTATACAAAGAAAGTACCCAGAGAGTAAACTCATTTCCCGATCGATTTTTTAAATTTTTATTTCACCACTAAAACGCATGAGACTTGTAGTTTTCAAAAATATTTTCATTTTTGATGAGACGCTGAATAAAAGAGGTTTAATCGCCGGCAAACGAAAACCCGCGATTTCCCGTAAATCCCGGGCTTGTCCCGTATAGTCGAATGTATACAAAGAAAGTACCCTGTGAGTAAACTCATTTCCAGAACTATTTTTTAATATATCTTTTCACCACTAAATCGCATGAGACTTGTAGTTTTCAAAAATGTTTTCATTTATGATGAGACGCTGAATAAAAGAAGTTTAATCGCCAGCAAACGAAAACCTGCGATTTCCCGTAAATCCCAGACTCGTCCCGTATAGTCAAAAGTATACAAAGAAAGTACCCAGGGAGTAAACTCACTTCCAGAACGGTTTTTTAAATTATTTTTTCACCACTAAAACGCATGAGACTTGTAGTTTTCAAAAATATTTTCATTTTTGATGAGACGCTGAATAAAAGAAGTTTAATCGCCGGCAAACGAAAACCTGCGATTTCCTGTAAATCCCGGACTCAGCCTGTAAAGACAAAAGTATACAAAAAAAGTACCCAGGGAGTAAACTCATATCCCGAACGTTTTTTTAAATTATTATTTCACCACTAAAGCCCATGAGACTTGTAGTTTTTGAAAATGTTTTCATTTTTGATGAGACGCTGAATAAAAGAGGTTTAATCGCCGGCAAACGAAAACCCGCGATTTCCCGTAAATCCCGGGCTTGTCCCGTATAGTCGAATGTATACAAAGAAAGTACCCTGTGAGTAAACTCATTTCCAGAACTATTTTTTAATATATCTTTTCACCACTAAATCGCATGAGACTTGTAGTTTTCAAAAATGTTTTTATTTATGATGAGACGCTGAATAAAAGAAGTTTAATCGCCAGCAAACAAAAACCTGCGATTTCCCGTAAATCCCAGACTCGTCCCGTATAGTCAAAAGTATACAAAGAAAGTACCCAGAGAGTAAACTCATTTCCCGATCGATTTTTTAAATTTTTATTTCACCACTAAAACGCATGAGACTTGTAGTTTTCAAAAATATTTTCATTTTTGATGAGACGCTGAATAAAAGAGGTTTAATCGCCGGCAAACGAAAACCCGCGATTTCCCGTAAATCCCGGGCTTGTCCCGTATAGTCGAATGTATACAAAGAAAGTACCCTGTGAGTAAACTCATTTCCAGAACTATTTTTTAATATATCTTTTCACCACTAAATCGCATGAGACTTGTAGTTTTCAAAAATGTTTTCATTTATGATGAGACGCTGAATAAAAGAAGTTTAATCGCCAGCAAACGAAAACCTGCGATTTCCCGTAAATCCCAGACTCGTCCCGTATAGTCAAAAGTATACAAAGAAAGTACCCAGGGAGTAAACTCACTTCCAGAACGGTTTTTTAAATTATTTTTTCACCACTAAAACGCGTGAGACTTGTAGTTTTTAAAAGTGTTTTCATTTTTGATGAGACGCTGAATAAAAGAAGTTTAATCGCCGGCAAACGAAAACTCGCGATTTCCCGTAAATCCCGGGCTTGGCCCGTATAGTTGAATGTATATAAAGAAAGTACCCCGGAAGTAAACTGATTTCCCGAACGATTTTTCAAATTATTTCTGCACACTAGAACGAATGAGACTTGTAGTTTCCAAAAATGTTTTCATTTTTAATGAGACGCTTAATGAAAGAGGTTTAATCGCCGGCAAACGAAATACCACGATTTCCCTAAATCCCCGGCTTTTCCCGTATAGTCGAATGTTTACAAAGAAAGTACCCTGTGAGTAAACTCATTTCCAGAACGATTTTTTAAATTATCTTTTCACCACTAAAACGCATGAGACTTGTAGTTTTCAAAAATGTTTTCATTTTTGATGAGACGCTGAATAAAAGGAGTTTAAGCGCCGGCAATCGAAAACCCGCGATTTCCCGTAAATCCCGTACTCGGCCCGTATAGTCAAAAGTATACAAAGAAATTACCCAGGGAGTAAACTCATTTTCCGAACGATTTTTTAAATTATATTTTCACCACTAAAACGCATGAGACTTGTAGTTTTCAAAAATGTTTTCATTTTTGATGAGACGCTTAGTGAAAGTGGTTTAATCGCCGGCAAACATAAAGCCGCGATTTCCCGTAAATCCCGGGCTTGGCCCGTATAGTCAAATGTATACAAAGAAAGTACCCTGTGAGTAAACTCATTTCCAAAACGATTTTTTAAATTATCTTTCCACCACTAAAACGCATGAGACCTGTATTTTCAATAATGTTTTTATTTTTGATGAGACGCTGAAAAAAAGGAGTTTAATCGTCGGCAAACGAAAACCTGCGATTTCCCGTAAATCCCGGACTCGGCCCATATAGTCAAAAGTATACAAAGAAAGTACCCAGGGAGTAAACTCATTTCCCGAACGATTTTTTAAATTATTATTTCACCACTAAAGCCCATGAGACTTGTAGTTTTCAGAAATGTTTTCATTTTTGTTGAGACGCTTAATGAATGTGGTTTAATAGCCGGCAAACGAAAACCCGCGATTTCCTGTAAATCCCGGGCTTGGCCCGTATAGTCGAATGTATACAAAGAAAGTACCCTGTGAGTAAACTCATTTCCAAAACGGTTTTTTAAATTATCTTTTCACCACTAAATCGCATGAGACTTGTAGTTTTCAAAAATGTTTTCATTTTTGATGAGACGCTGAATAAAAGAAGTTTAATCGCCGGCAAACGAAAACCCGTCATTTCCCGTAAACTCCGGATTCGGCCCGTATAGTCAAAAGTAAACAAAGAAAGTACCCAGGGAGTAAACTCATTTCCCGAACGATTTTTTAAATTATTTTTTCACCACTAAAACGCATGAGACTAGTAGTTTTCAAAAATGTTTTCATTTTTGATGAGACACTGAATAAAAGAAGTTTAATCGCCGGCAAAGGAAAACCTGCGATTTCCTGTAAATCCCGGACTCGGCCCGTATAGTCAAAAGTATACAAAGAAAGTACCCAGGGAGTAAACTCATTTCCCGAACGATTTTTTAAATTATTATTTCACCACTAAGGCCCATGAGACTTGTAGTTTTAAAAAATGTTATCATTTTTGATGAGACACTGAATAAAAGAAGTTTAATCGCCGGCAAACGAAAACCTGCGATTTCCTGTAAATCCCGGACTCGGCCTGTAAAGACAAAAGTATACAAAAAAAGTACCCAGGGAGTAAACTGATATCCCGAACGATTTTTTAAATTATTATTTCACCACTAAAGCCCATGAGACTTGTAGTTTTTGAAAATGTTTTCATTTTTGATGAGACGCTGAATAAAAGAAGTTTAATCGCCGGCAAACGAAAACCCGCGACTTCCCGTAACTCCCGGACTCGGCCCGTATAGTCAAAAGTATACAAAGAATGTACCCAGGAAGTAAACTCATTTCCCGAACGATTTTTTAAATTATTATTTCACCACTAAAGCCCATGAGACTTGTAGTTTTCAGAAATGTTTTCAATTTTGATGAGACGCTTAATGAATGTGGTTTAATAGCCGGCAAACGAAAACCCGCCATTTCCCGTAAACCCCGGACTCGGCCCGTATAGTCAAAAGTATACAAAGAAAGTACCCAGGCAGTAAACTCATTGCCCGAACGATTTTTTATATTATTTTTTCACCACTAAAACGCATGAGACTAGTAGTTTTCAAAAATGTTTTCATTTTTGATGAGACACTGAATAAAAGAAGTTTAATCGCCGGCAAAGGAAAACCTGCGATTTCCTGTAAATCCCGGACTCGGCCCGTATAGTCAAAAGTATACAAAGAAAGTACCCAGGGAGTAAACTCATTTCCCGAACGATTTTTTAAATTATTATTTCACCACTAAGGCCCATGAGACTTGTAGTTTTAAAAAATGTTATCATTTTTGATGAGACACTGAATAAAAGAAGTTTAATCGCCGGCAAACGAAAACCTGCGATTTCCTGTAAATCCCGGACTCGGCCTGTAAAGACAAAAGTATACAAAAAAAGTACCCAGGGAGTAAACTCATATCCCGAACGATTTTTTAAATTATTATTTCACCACTAAAGCCCATGAGACTTGTAGTTTTTAAAAATGTTTTCATTTTTGATGAGACGCTGAATAAAAGAAGTTTAATCGCCGGCAAACGAAAACCCGTGACTTCCCGTAACTCCCGGACTCGGCCCGTATAGTCAAAAGTATACAAAGAATGTACCCAGGAAGTAAACTCATTTCCCGAACGATTTTTTAAATTATTATTTCACCACTAAAGCCCATGAGACTTGTAGTTTTCAGAAATGTTTTCAATTTTGATGAGACGCTTAATGAATGTGGTTTAATAGCCGGCAATCGAAAACCCGCCATTTCCCGTAAACCCCGGACTCGGCCCGTATAGTCAAAAGTATACAAAGAAAGTACCCAGGCAGTAAACTCATTTCCCGAACGATTTTTTATATTATTTTTTCACCACTAAAACGCATGAGACTTGTAGTTTTCAAAAATGTTTTCATTTTTGATGGGACGCTAAATAAAAGAAGTTTAATCGCCGACACACGAAAACCCGCGATTTCCCGTAAATCCCGACTGGGCCCGTATAGTCAAAAGTATACAAAGAAAGTACACAGGGAGCAAACTCATTTCCCGAACGATTTTTTAAATTATTTTTTCACCACTAAAACGCATGAGACTTGTAGTTTTCAAAAATGTTTTCATTTTTGATGAGACGCTTAATGAAAGAGGTTTAATCACCGGCAAACGAAAACCCGCGATTTCACGTAAATCCAGGGCTTGGCCCGTATAGTCGAATGTATACAAAGAAAGTACCCAGGGTGTAAACTCATTTCCCGAACGATTTTTTAAATTTTTTTTCACCACTAAAACGCATGAGACTTGTAGTTTTCAAAAATGTTTTCATTTTTGATGAGACGCCTAATGAAAGAAGTTTAATCGCCGGCAAACGAAAACCCGCGATTTCCCGTAAATCCTGGGCTTGGCCCGTATAGTCGAATGTATACAAAGAAAGTACCCTGTGAGTAAACTCACTTCCTGAACGGTTTTTTAAATTATTTTTTCACCACTAAAACGCGTGAGACTTGTAGTTTTCAAAAGTGTTTTCATTTTTGATGAGACGCTGAATAAAAGAAGTTTAATCGCCGGCAAACGAAAACTCGCAATTTCCCGTAAATCCCGGGCTTGGCCCGTATAGTTGAATGTATATAAAGAAAGTACCCCGGGAGTAAACTGATTTTCCGAACGTTTTTTCAAATTATTTCTGCACACTAAAACGAATGAGACTTGTAGTTTCCAAAAATGATTTCATTTTTAATGAGACGCTTAATGAAAGAGGTTTAATCGCCGGTAAACGAAATACCACGATTTCCCTAAATCCCGGGCTTTTCCCGTATAGTCGAATGTTTACAAAGAAAGTAACCTGTGAGTAAACTCATTTCCAGAACCATTTTTTAAATTATCTTTTCACCACTAAAACGCATGAGACTTGTAGTTTTCAAAAATGTTTTCATTTTTGATGAGACGCTGAATAAAAGGAGTTTAATCGCCGGCAAACGAAAACCCGCGATTTCCCGTAAATTCCGGACTCGGCCCGTATAGTCGACTGTATACAAAGAAAGTACCCTGTGAGTAAACTCACTTCCAGAACGCTCGCGATTTCCCGTAAATCCCGGGCTTGGCCCGTATAGTTGAATGTATATAAAGAAAGTACCCCGGGAGTAAACTGATTTCCCGAGCGATTTTTCAAATTATTTCTGCACACTAGAAGGAATGAGACTTGTAGTTTCCAAAAATGTTTTCATTTTTAATGAGACGCTTAATGAAAGAGGTTTAATCGCCGGCAAGCGAAATACCACGATTTCCCTAAATCCCGGGCTTTTCCCGTATAGTCGAATGTTTACAAAGAAAGTACCCTGTGAGTAAACTCATTTCCAGAACGATTTTTTAAATTATCTTTTCACCACTAAAACGCATGAGACTTGTAGTTTTCAAAAATGTTTTCATTTTTGATGAGACGCTGAATAAAAGGAGTTTAAGCGCCGGCAATCGAAAACCCGCGATTTCCCGTAAATCCCGGACTCGGCCCGTATAGTCAAAAGTATACAAAGAAATTACTCAGGGAGTAAACTCATTTCCCGAACGATTTTTTAAATTATTTTTTCACCACTGAAACGCATGAGACTTGTAGTTTTCAAAAATGTTCTCATTTTTGATGAGACGCTTAGTGAAAGTGGTTTAATCGCCGGCAAACAAAAAGCCGCGATTTCCCGTAAATCCCCGGCTTGGCCCGTATAGTCAAATGTATACAAAGAAAGTACCCTGTGAGTAAACTCATTTCCAAAACGATTTTTTAAATTATCTTTTCACCACTAAAACGCATGAGACCTGTATTTTCAATAATGTTTTCATTTTTGATGAGACGCTGAATAAAAGGAGTTTAATAGTCGGCAAACGAAAACCTGCGATTTCCCGTAAATCCCGGACTCGGCCCATATAGTCAAAAGTATACAAAGAAAGTACCCAGGGAGTAAACTCATTTCCCGAACGATTTTTTAAATTATTATTTCACCACTAAAGCCCATGAGACTTGTAGTTTTCAGAAATGTTTTCATTTTTGTTGAGACGCTTAATGAATGTGGTTTAATAGCCGGCAAACGAAAACCCGCGATTTCTTGTAAATCCCGGGCTTGGCCCGTATAGTCGAATGTATACAAAGAAAGTACCCTGTGAGTAATGTCATTTCCAAAACGGTTTTTTAAATTATCTTTTCACCACTAAAACGCATGAGACTTGTAGTTTTTAAAAATGTTTTCATTTTTGATGAGACGCTGAATAAAAGAAGTTTAATCGTCGGCAAACGAAAACCTGCGATTTCCCGTAAATCCCGGACTCTGCCCGTAAAGTCAAAAGTATACAAAGAAAGTACCCAGGGAGTAAACTCTTTTCCCGAACGATTTTTTAAATTATTATTTCACCACTAAAGCCCACGAGACTTGTATTTTCAAAAATGTTTTCATTTTTGATGAGACGCTGAATAAAAGGAGTTTAATCGTCGGCAAACGAAAACCTGCGATTTCCCGTAAATCCCGAACTCGGCCCGTATAGTCAAATGTATACAAAGAAAGTACCCTGTGAGTAAACTCATTTCCCGAACGATTTTTTAAATTATCTTTTCACCACTGAAACGCATGAGACTTGTAGTTTTTAAAAATGTTCTCATTTTTGATGAGACGCTTAGTGAAAGTGGTTTAATCGCCGGCAAACAAAAAGCCGCGATTTCCCGTAAATCCCCGGCTTGGCCCGTATAGTCAAATGTATACAAAGAAAGTACCCTGTGAGTAAACTCATTTCCAAAACGATTTTTTAAATTATCTTTTCACCACTAAAACGCATGAGACCTGTATTTTCAATAATGTTTTCATTTTTGATGAGGCGCTGAATAAAAGGAGTTTAATAGTCGGCAAACGAAAACCTGCGATTTCCCGTAAATCCCGGACTCGGCCCATATAGTCAAAAGTATACAAAGAAAGTACCCAGGGAGTAAACTCATTTCCCGAACGATTTTTTAAATTATTATTTCACCACTAAAGCCCATGAGACTTGTAGTTTTCAGAAATGTTTTCATTTTTGTTGAGACGCTTAATGAATGTGGTTTAATAGCCGGCAAACGAAAACCCGCGATTTCTTGTAAATCCCGGGCTTGGCCCGTATAGTCGAATGTATACAAAGAAAGTACCCTGTGAGTAATGTCATTTCCAAAACGGTTTTTTAAATTATCTTTTCACCACTAAAACGCATGAGACTTGTAGTTTTTAAAAATGTTTTCATTTTTGATGAGACGCTGAATAAAAGAAGTTTAATCGTCGGCAAACGAAAACCTGCGATTTCCCGTAAATCCCGGACTCTGCCCGTAAAGTCAAAAGTATACAAAGAAAGTACCCAGGGAGTAAACTCTTTTCCCGAACGATTTTTTAAATTATTATTTCACCACTAAAGCCCACGAGACTTGTATTTTCAAAAATGTTTTCATTTTTGATGAGACGCTGAATAAAAGGAGTTTAATCGTCGGCAAACGAAAACCTGCGATTTCCCGTAAATCCCGAACTCGGCCCGTATAGTCAAATGTATACAAAGAAAGTACCCTGTGAGTAAACTCATTTCCAAAACGATTTTTTAAATTATCTTTTCACCACTAAAACGCATGAGACCTCTGTATTTTCAATAATGTTTTCATTTTTGTTGAGACGCTTAATGAATGTGGTTTAATGGCCGGCAAACGAAAACCCGCGATTTCCTGTAAATGTCGGGCTTGGCCCGTATAGTCGAATGTATACAAAGAAAGTACCCAGGGAGTAAACTCATTTCCTGAACGATTTTTTAAATTATTATTTCACCACTAAAGCCCATGAGACTTGTAGTTTTCAGAAATGTTTTCAATTTTGATGAGACGCTTAATGAATGTGGTTTAATAGCCGGCAAACGAAAACCCGCCATTTCCCGTAAACCCCGGACTCGGCCCGTATAGTCAAAAGTATACAAAGAAAGTACCCAGGCAGTAAACTCATTTCCCGAACGATTTTTTATATTATTTTTTCACCACTAAAACGCATGAGACTTGTAGTTTTCAAAAATATTTTCATTTCTGATGGGACGCTAAATAAAAGAAGTTTAATCGCCGACACACGAAATACCACGATTTCCCTAAATCCCGGGCTTTTCCCGTATAGTCGAATGTTTACAAAGAAAGTAACCTGTGAGTAAACTCATTTCCAGAACCATTTTTTAAATTATCTTTTCACCACTAAAACGCATGAGACTTGTAGTTTTCAAAAATGTTTTCATTTTTGATGAGACGCTGAATAAAAGGAGTTTAATCGCCGGCAAACGAAAACCCGCGATTTCCCGTAAATTCCGGACTCGGCCCGTATAGTCGAATGTTTACAAAGAAAGTACCCTGTGAGTAAACTCATTTCCAGAACGATTTTTTAAATTATCTTTTCACCACTAAAACGCATGAGACTTGTAGTTTTCAAAAATGTTTTCATTTTTGATGAGACGCTGAATAAAAGGAGTTTAAGCGCCGGCAATCGAAAACCCGCGATTTCCCGTAAATCCCGGACTCGGCCCGTATAGTCAAAAGTATACAAAGAAATTACTCAGGGAGTAAACTCATTTCCCGAACGATTTTTTAAATTATTTTTTCACCACTGAAACGCATGAGACTTGTAGTTTTCAAAAATGTTCTCATTTTTGATGAGACGCTTAGTGAAAGTGGTTTAATCGCCGGCAAACAAAAAGCCGCGATTTCCCGTAAATCCCCGGCTTGGCCCGTATAGTCAAATGTATACAAAGAAAGTACCCTGTGAGTAAACTCATTTCCAAAACGATTTTTTAAATTATCTTTTCACCACTAAAACGCATGAGACCTGTATTTTCAATAATGTTTTCATTTTTGATGAGACGCTGAATAAAAGGAGTTTAATAGTCGGCAAACGAAAACCTGCGATTTCCCGTAAATCCCGGACTCGGCCCATATAGTCAAAAGTATACAAAGAAAGTACCCAGGGAGTAAACTCATTTCCCGAACGATTTTTTAAATTATTATTTCACCACTAAAGCCCATGAGACTTGTAGTTTTCAGAAATGTTTTCATTTTTGTTGAGACGCTTAATGAATGTGGTTTAATAGCCGGCAAACGAAAACCCGCGATTTCTTGTAAATCCCGGGCTTGGCCCGTATAGTCGAATGTATACAAAGAAAGTACCCTGTGAGTAATGTCATTTCCAAAACGGTTTTTTAAATTATCTTTTCACCACTAAAACGCATGAGACTTGTAGTTTTTAAAAATGTTTTCATTTTTGATGAGACGCTGAATAAAAGAAGTTTAATCGTCGGCAAACGAAAACCTGCGATTTCCCGTAAATCCCGGACTCTGCCCGTAAAGTCAAAAGTATACAAAGAAAGTACCCAGGGAGTAAACTCTTTTCCCGAACGATTTTTTAAATTATTATTTCACCACTAAAGCCCACGAGACTTGTATTTTCAAAAATGTTTTCATTTTTGATGAGACGCTGAATAAAAGGAGTTTAATCGTCGGCAAACGAAAACCTGCGATTTCCCGTAAATCCCGAACTCGGCCCGTATAGTCAAATGTATACAAAGAAAGTACCCTGTGAGTAAACTCATTTCCAAAACGATTTTTTAAATTATCTTTTCACCACTAAAACGCATGAGACCTCTGTATTTTCAATAATGTTTTCATTTTTGTTGAGACGCTTAATGAATGTGGTTTAATGGCCGGCAAACGAAAACCCGCGATTTCCTGTAAATGTCGGGCTTGGCCCGTATAGTCGAATGTATACAAAGAAAGTACCCAGGGAGTAAACTCATTTCCTGAACGATTTT
This sequence comes from Hydractinia symbiolongicarpus, assembly GCF_029227915.1. Lineage (NCBI taxonomy): Eukaryota > Metazoa > Cnidaria > Hydrozoa > Anthoathecata > Hydractiniidae > Hydractinia > Hydractinia symbiolongicarpus. The sequence goes on along the minus strand of NC_079875.1, from coordinate 273,042 downwards.
TTAAATTATTATTTCACCACTAAAGCCCATGAGACTTGTAGTTTTCAGAAATGTTTTCAATTTTGATGAGACGCTTAATGAATGTGGTTTAATAGCCGGCAAACGAAAACCCGCCATTTCCCGTAAACCCCGGACTCGGCCCGTATAGTCAAAAGTATACAAAGAAAGTACCCAGGCAGTAAACTCATTTCCCGAACGATTTTTTATATTATTTTTTCACCACTAAAACGCATGAGACTTGTAGTTTTCAAAAATATTTTCATTTTTGATGGGACGCTAAATAAAAGAAGTTTAATCGCCGACACACGAAAACCCGCGATTTCCAGTAAATCCCGGACTGGGCCCGTATAGTCAAAAGAATACAAAGAAAGTACCCAGGGAGCAAACTCATTTCCCGAACGATTTTTTAAATTATTTTTTCACCACTAAAACGCATGAGACTTGTAGTTTCCAAAAATGATTTCATTTTTAATGAGACGCTTAATGAAAGAGGTTTAATCGCCGGTAAACGAAATACCACGATTTCCCTAAATCCCGGGCTTTTCCCGTATAGTCGAATGTTTACAAAGAAAGTAACCTGTGAGTAAACTCATTTCCAGAACCATTTTTTAAATTATCTTTTCACCACTAAAACGCATGAGACTTGTAGTTTTCAAAAATGTTTTCATTTTTGATGAGACGCTGAATAAAAGGAGTTTAATCGCCGGCAAACGAAAACCCGCGATTTCCCGTAAATTCCGGACTCGGCCCGTATAGTCGACTGTATACAAAGAAAGTACCCTGTGAGTAAACTCACTTCCAGAACGCTCGCGATTTCCCGTAAATCCCGGGCTTGGCCCGTATAGTTGAATGTATATAAAGAAAGTACCCCGGGAGTAAACTGATTTCCCGAGCGATTTTTCAAATTATTTCTGCACACTAGAAGGAATGAGACTTGTAGTTTCCAAAAATGTTTTCATTTTTAATGAGACGCTTAATGAAAGAGGTTTAATCGCCGGCAAGCGAAATACCACGATTTCCCTAAATCCCGGGCTTTTCCCGTATAGTCGAATGTTTACAAAGAAAGTACCCTGTGAGTAAACTCATTTCCAGAACGATTTTTTAAATTATCTTTTCACCACTAAAACGCATGAGACTTGTAGTTTTCAAAAATGTTTTCATTTTTGATGAGACGCTGAATAAAAGGAGTTTAAGCGCCGGCAATCGAAAACCCGCGATTTCCCGTAAATCCCGGACTCGGCCCGTATAGTCAAAAGTATACAAAGAAATTACTCAGGGAGTAAACTCATTTCCCGAACGATTTTTTAAATTATTTTTTCACCACTGAAACGCATGAGACTTGTAGTTTTCAAAAATGTTCTCATTTTTGATGAGACGCTTAGTGAAAGTGGTTTAATCGCCGGCAAACAAAAAGCCGCGATTTCCCGTAAATCCCCGGCTTGGCCCGTATAGTCAAATGTATACAAAGAAAGTACCCTGTGAGTAAACTCATTTCCAAAACGATTTTTTAAATTATCTTTTCACCACTAAAACGCATGAGACCTGTATTTTCAATAATGTTTTCATTTTTGATGAGACGCTGAATAAAAGGACTTTAATAGTCGGCAAACGAAAACCTGCGATTTCCCGTAAATCCCGGACTCGGCCCATATAGTCAAAAGTATACAAAGAAAGTACCCAGGGAGTAAACTCATTTCCCGAACGATTTTTTAAATTATTATTTCACCACTAAAGCCCATGAGACTTGTAGTTTTCAGAAATGTTTTCATTTTTGTTGAGACGCTTAATGAATGTGGTTTAATAGCCGGCAAACGAAAACCCGCGATTTCTTGTAAATCCCGGGCTTGGCCCGTATAGTCGAATGTATACAAAGAAAGTACCCTGTGAGTAATGTCATTTCCAAAACGGTTTTTTAAATTATCTTTTCACCACTAAAACGCATGAGACTTGTAGTTTTTAAAAATGTTTTCATTTTTGATGAGACGCTGAATAAAAGAAGTTTAATCGTCGGCAAACGAAAACCTGCGATTTCCCGTAAATCCCGGACTCTGCCCGTAAAGTCAAAAGTATACAAAGAAAGTACCCAGGGAGTAAACTCTTTTCCCGAACGATTTTTTAAATTATTATTTCACCACTAAAGCCCACGAGACTTGTATTTTCAAAAATGTTTTCATTTTTGATGAGACGCTGAATAAAAGGAGTTTAATCGTCGGCAAACGAAAACCTGCGATTTCCCGTAAATCCCGAACTCGGCCCGTATAGTCAAATGTATACAAAGAAAGTACCCTGTGAGTAAACTCATTTCCAAAACGATTTTTTAAATTATCTTTTCACCACTAAAACGCATGAGACCTCTGTATTTTCAATAATGTTTTCATTTTTGTTGAGACGCTTAATGAATGTGGTTTAATGGCCGGCAAACGAAAACCCGCGATTTCCTGTAAATGTCGGGCTTGGCCCGTATAGTCGAATGTATACAAAGAAAGTACCCAGGGAGTAAACTCATTTCCTGAACGATTTTTTAAATTATTATTTCACCACTAAAGCCCATGAGACTTGTAGTTTTCAGAAATGTTTTCAATTTTGATGAGACGCTTAATGAATGTGGTTTAATAGCCGGCAAACGAAAACCCGCCATTTCCCGTAAACCCCGGACTCGGCCCGTATAGTCAAAAGTATACAAAGAAAGTACCCAGGCAGTAAACTCATTTCCCGAACGATTTTTTATATTATTTTTTCACCACTAAAACGCATGAGACTTGTAGTTTTCAAAAATATTTTCATTTTTGATGGGACGCTAAATAAAAGAAGTTAAATCGCCGACACACGAAAAACCGCGATTTCCAGTAAATCCCGGACTGGGCCCGTATAGTCAAAAGAATACAAAGAAAGTACCCAGGGAGCAAACTCATTTCCCGAACGATTTTTTAAATTATTTTTTCACCACTAAAACGCATGAGACTTGTAGTTTTCAAAAATGTTTTCATTTTTGATGAGACGCTTAATGAAAGAGGTTTAATCACCGGCAAACGAAAACCCGCGATTTCACGTAAATCCAGGGCTTGGCCCGTATAGTCGAATGTATACAAAGAAAGTACCCAGGGTGTAAACTCATTTCCCGAACGATTTTTTAAATTTTTTTTCACCACTAAAACGCATGAGACTTGTAGTTTTCAAAAATGTTTTCATTTTTGATGAGACGCCTAATGAAAGAAGTTTAATCGCCGGCAAACGAAAACCCGCGATTTCCCGTAAATCCCGGGCTTGGCCCGTATAGTCGAATGTATACAAAGAAAGTACCCTGTGAGTAAACTCACTTCCTGAACGGTTTTTTAAATTATTTTTTCACCACTAAAACGCGTGAGACTTGTAGTTTTCAAAAGTGTTTTCATTTTTGATGAGACGCTGAATAAAAGAAGTTTAATCGCCGGCAAACGAAAACTCGCAATTTCCCGTAAATCCCGGGCTTGGCCCGTATAGTTGAATGTATATGAAGAAAGTACCCCGGGAGTAAACTGATTTTCCGAACGTTTTTTCAAATTATTTCTGCACACTAAAACGAATGAGACTTGTAGTTTCCAAAAATGTTTTCATTTTTAATGAGACGCTTAATGAAAGAGGTTTAATCGCCGGTAAACGAAATACCACGATTTCCCTAAATCCCGGGCTTTTCCCGTATAGTCGAATGTTTACAAAGAAAGTAACCTGTGAGTAAACTCATTTGCAGAACGATTTTTTAAACTATCTTTTCACCACTAAAACGCATGAGACTTGTAGTTTTCAAAAATGTTTTCATTTTTGATGAGACGCTGAATAAAAGGAGTTTAATCGCCGGCAAACGAAAACCCGCGATTTCCCGTAAATTCCGGACTCGGCCCGTATAGTCGAATGTACACAAAGAAAGTACCCTGTGAGTAAACTGATTTCCCGAACGATTTTTCAAATTATTTCTGCACACTAGAACGAATGAGACTTGTAGTTTCCAAAAATGTTTTCATTTTTAATGAGACGCTTAATGAAAGAGGTTTAATCGCCGGCAAACGAAATACCACGATTTCCCTAAATCCCGGACTCGGCCCGTATAGTCAAAAGTATACAAAGAATGTACCCAGGAAGTAAACTCATTTCCCGAACGATTTCTTAAATTATTTTTTCACCACTAAAACGCATGAGATTTGTAGTTTTCAAAAATGTTTTCATTTTTGATGAGACGCTGATTAAAAGAAGTTTAATCGCCGGCAAACGAAAACCCGCCATTTCCCGTATACCCCGGACTCGGCCCGTATAGTCAAAAGTATACAAAGAAAGTACCCAGGCAGTAAACTCTATTCCCGAACGATTTTTTATATTATTTTTTCACCACTAAAACGCATGAGACTTGTAGTTTTCAAAAATGTTTTCATTTTTGATGGGACGCTAAATAAAAGAAGTTTAATCGCCGGCACACGAAAACCCGCGATTTCCCGTAAATCCCGGACTGGGCCCGTATAGTCAAAAGTATACAAAGAAAGTACCCTGGGAGTAAACTCATTTCCCGAACGATTTTTTAAATTATTTTTTCACCACTAAAACGCATGAGACTTGTAGTTTTCAAAAATGTTTTCATTTTTGATGAGACGCTTAATGAAAGAGGTTTAATCACCGGCAAACGAAAACCCGCGATTCACGTAAATCCAGGGCTTGGCCCGTATAGTCGAATGTATACAAAGAAAGTACCCAGGGTGTAAACTCATTTCCCGAACGATTTTTTAAATTTTTTTTCACCACTAAAACGCATGAGACTTGTAGTTTTCAAAAATGTTTTCATTTTTGATGAGACGCCTAATGAAAGAAGTTTAATCGCCGGCAAACGAAAACCCGCGATTTCCCGTAAATCCCGGGCTTGGCCCGTATAGTCGAATGTATACAAAGAAAGTACCCTGTGAGTAAACTCACTTCCTGAACGGTTTTTTAAATTATTTTTTCACCACTAAAACGCGTGAGACTTGTAGTTTTCAAAAGTGTTTTCATTTTTGATGAGACGCTGAATAAAAGAAGTTTAATCGCCGGCAAACGAAAACTCGCAATTTCCCGTAAATCCCGGGCTTGGCCCGTATAGTTGAATGTATATAAAGAAAGTACCCCGGGAGTAAACTGATTTCCCGAACGATTTTTCAAATTATTTCTGCACACTAAAACGAATGAGACTTGTAGTTTCCAAAAATGTTTTCACTTTTGATGAGACGCTGAATAAAAGGAGTTTAATCGCCGGCAAACGAAAACCCGCGATTTCCCGTAAATTCCGGACTCGGCCCGTATAGTCGACTGTATACAATGAAAGTACCCTGTGAGTAAACTCACTTCCAGAACGCTCGCGATTTCCCGTAAATCCCGGGCTTGGCCCGTATAGTTGAATGTATATAAAGAAAGTACCCCGGGAGTAAACTGATTTCCCGAGCGATTTTTCAAATTATTTCTGCACACTAGAACGAATGAGACTTGTAGTTTCCAAAAATGTTTTCATTTTTAATGAGACGCCTAATGAAAGAAGTTTAATCGCCGGCAAACGAAAACCCGCGATTTCCCGTAAATCCCGGGCTTGGCCCGTATAGTCGAATGTATACAAAGAAAGTACCCTGTGAGTAAACTCACTTCCTGAACGGTTTTTTAAATTATTTTTTCACCACTAAAACGCGTGAGACTTGTAGTTTTCAAAAGTGTTTTCATTTTTGATGAGACGCTGAATAAAAGAAGTTTAATCGCCGGCAAACGAAAACTCGCAATTTCCCGTAAATCCCGGGCTTGGCCCGTATAGTTGAATGTATATGAAGAAAGTACCCCGGGAGTAAACTGATTTTCCGAACGTTTTTTCAAATTATTTCTGCACACTAAAACGAATGAGACTTGTAGTTTCCAAAAATGTTTTCATTTTTAATGAGACGCTTAATGAAAGAGGTTTAATCGCCGGTAAACGAAATACCACGATTTCCCTAAATCCCGGGCTTTTCCCGTATAGTCGAATGTTTACAAAGAAAGTAACCTGTGAGTAAACTCATTTGCAGAACGATTTTTTAAACTATCTTTTCACCACTAAAACGCATGAGACTTGTAGTTTTCAAAAATGTTTTCATTTTTGATGAGACGCTGAATAAAAGGAGTTTAATCGCCGGCAAACGAAAACCTGCGATTTCCCGTAAATTCCGGACTCGGCCCGTATAGTCGAATGTACACAAAGAAAGTACCCTGTGAGTAAACTGATTTCCCGAACGATTTTTCAAATTATTTCTGCACACTAGAACGAATGAGACTTGTAGTTTCCAAAAATGTTTTCATTTTTAATGAGACGCTTAATGAAAGAGGTTTAATCGCCGGCAAACGAAATACCACGATTTCCCTAAATCCCGGACTCGGCCCGTATAGTCAAAAGTATACAAAGAATGTACCCAGGAAGTAAACTCATTTCCCGAACGATTTCTTAAATTATTTTTTCACCACTAAAACGCATGAGATTTGTAGTTTTCAAAAATGTTTTCATTTTTGATGAGACGCTGATTAAAAGAAGTTTAATCGCCGGCAAACGAAAACCCGCCATTTCCCGTATACCCCGGACTCGGCCCGTATAGTCAAAAGTATACAAAGAAAGTACCCAGGCAGTAAACTCTATTCCCGAACGATTTTTTATATTATTTTTTCACCACTAAAACGCATGAGACTTGTAGTTTTCAAAAATGTTTTCATTTTTGATGGGACGCTAAATAAAAGAAGTTTAATCGCCGGCACACGAAAACCCGCGATTTCCCGTAAATCCCGGACTGGGCCCGTATAGTCAAAAGTATACAAAGAAAGTACCCTGGGAGTAAACTCATTTCCCGAACGATTTTTTAAATTATTTTTTCACCACTAAAACGCATGAGACTTGTAGTTTTCAAAAATGTTTTCATTTTTGATGAGACGCTTAATGAAAGAGGTTTAATCACCGGCAAACGAAAACCCGCGATTCACGTAAATCCAGGGCTTGGCCCGTATAGTCGAATGTACACAAAGAAAGTACCCAGGGTGTAAACTCATTTCCCGAACGATTTTTTAAATTTTTTTTCACCACTAAAACGCACGAGACTTGTAGTTTTTAAAAATGTTTTCATTTTTGATGAGACGCCTAATGAAAGAAGTTTAATCGCCGGCAAACGAAAACCCGCGATTTCCCGTAAATCCCGGGCTTGGCCCGTATAGTCGAATGTATACAAAGAAAGTACCCTGTGAGTAAACTCACTTCCTGAACGGTTTTTTAAATTATTTTTTCACCACTAAAACGCGTGAGACTTGTAGTTTTCAAAAGTGTTTTCATTTTTGATGAGACGCTGAATAAAAGAAGTTTAATCGCCGGCAAACGAAAACTCGCAATTTCCCGTAAATCCCGGGCTTGGCCCGTATAGTTGAATGTATATAAAGAAAGTACCCCGGGAGTAAACTGATTTCCCGAACGATTTTTCAAATTATTTCTGCACACTAAAACGAATGAGACTTGTAGTTTCCAAAAATGTTTTCACTTTTGATGAGACGCTGAATAAAAGGAGTTTAATCGCCGGCAAACGAAAACCCGCGATTTCCCGTAAATTCCGGACTCGGCCCGTATAGTCGACTGTATACAATGAAAGTACCCTGTGAGTAAACTCACTTCCAGAACGCTCGCGATTTCCCGTAAATCCCGGGCTTGGCCCGTATAGTTGAATGTATATAAAGAAAGTACCCCGGGAGTAAACTGATTTCCCGAGCGATTTTTCAAATTATTTCTGCACACTAGAACGAATGAGACTTGTAGTTTCCAAAAATGTTTTCATTTTTAATGAGACGCTTAATGAAAGAGGTTTAATCGCCGGCAAGCGAAATACCACGATTTCCCTAAATCCCGGGCTTTTCCCGTATAGTCGAATGTTTACAAAGAAAGTACCCTGTGAGTAAATTCATTTCCAGAACGATTTTTTAAATTATCTTTTCACCACTAAAACGCATGAGACTTGTAGTTTTCAAAAATGTTTTCATTTTTGATGGGACGCTAAATAAAAGAAGTTTAATCGCCGGCACACGAAAACCCGCGATTTCCCGTAAATCCCGGACTGGGCCCGTATAGTCAAAAGTATACAAAGAAAGTACCCTGGGAGTAAACTCATTTCCCGAACGATTTTTTAAATTATTTTTTCACCACTAAAACGCATGAGACTTGTAGTTTTCAAAAATGTTTTCATTTTTGATGAGACGCTTAATGAAAGAGGTTTAATCACCGGCAAACGAAAACCCGCGATTCACGTAAATCCAGGGCTTGGCCCGTATAGTCGAATGTATACAAAGAAAGTACCCAGGGTGTAAACTCATTTCCCGAACGATTTTTTAAATTTTTTTTCACCACTAAAACGCATGAGACTTGTAGTTTTCAAAAATGTTTTCATTTTTGATGAGACGCCTAATGAAAGACGTTTAATCGCCGGCAAACGAAAACCCGCGATTTCCCGTAAATCCCGGGCTTGGCCCGTATAGTCGAATGTATACAAAGAAAGTACCCTGTGAGTAAACTCACTTCCTGAACGGTTTTTTAAATTATTTTTTCACCACTAAAACGCGTGAGACTTGTAGTTTTCAAAAGTGTTTTCATTTTTGATGAGACGCTAAATAAAAGAAGTTTAATCGCCGGCACACGAAAACCCGCGATTTCCCGTAAATCCCGGACTGGGCCCGTATAGTCAAAAGTATACAAAGAAAGTACCCTGGGAGTAAACTCATTTCCCGAACGATTTTTTAAATTATTTTTTCACCACTAAAACGCATGAGACTTGTAGTTTTCAAAAATGTTTTCATTTTTAATGAGACGCCTAATGAAAGAAGTTTATTCGCCGGCAAACGAAAACCCGCGATTTCCCGTAAATCCCGGGCTTGGCCCGTATAGTCGAATGTATACAAAGAAAGTACCCTGTGAGTAAACTCACTTCCTGAACGGTTTTTTAAATTATTTTTTCACCACTAAAACGCGTGAGACTTGTAGTTTTCAAAAGTGTTTTCATTTTTGATGAGACGCTGAATAAAAGAAGTTTAATCGCCGGCAAACGAAAACCCGCGATTTCCCGTAAATCCCGGGCTTGGCCCGTATAGTCGAATGTATACAAAGAAAGTACCCCGGGAGTAAACTGATTTCCCGAACGATTTTTCAAATTATTTCTGCACACTAAAACGAATGAGACTTGTAGTTTCCAAAAATGTTTTCATTTTTAATGAGACGCTTAATGAAAGAGGTTTAATCGCCGGTAAACGAAATACCACGATTTCCCGTAAATTCCGGACTCGGCCCGTATAGTCGACTGTATACAAAGAAAGTACCCTGTGAGTAAACGCACTTCCTGAACGGTTTTTTAAATTATTTTTTCACCGCTAAAACGCGTGAGACTTGTAGTTTTCAAAAGTGTTTTCATTTTTGATGAGACGCTAAATAAAAGAAGTTTAATCGCCGGCAAACGAAAACTCGCAATTTCCCGTAAATCCCGGGCTTCGCCCGTATAGTTGAATGTATATAAAGAAAGTACCCCGGGAGTAAACTGATTTCCCGAACGATTTTTTAAATTATTTCTGCACACTAAAACGAATGAGACTTGTAGTTTCCAAAAATGTTTTCATTTTTGATGAGACGCTGAATAAAAGAAGTTTAATCGCCGGCAAACGAAAACCCGCGATTTCCCGTAAATTCCGGACTCGGCCCGTATAGTCGACTGTATACAAAGAAAGTACCCTGTGAGTAAACTCACTTCCAGAATGCTCGCGATTTCCCGTAAATCCCGGGCTTGGCCCGTATAGATGAATGTATATAAAGAAAGTACCCCGGGAGTAAACTGATTTGCCGAGCGATTTTTCAAATTATTTCTGCACACTAGAACGAATGAGACTTGTAGTTTCCAAAAATGTTTTCATTTTTAATGAGACGCTTAATGAAAGAGGTTTAATCGCCGGCAAGCGAAATACCACGATTTCCCTAAATCCCGGGCTTTTCCCGTATAGTCGAATGTTTACAAAGAAAGTACCCTGTGAGTAAACTCATTTCCAGAACGATTTTTTAAATTATCTTTTCACCACTAAAACGCATGAGACTTGTAGTTTTCAAAAATGTTTTCATTTTTGATGAGACGCTGAATAAAAGGAGTTTAAGCGCCGGCAATCGAAAACCCGCGATTTCCCGTAAATCCCGGACTCGGCCCGTATAGTCAAAAGTATACAAAGAAATTACCCAGGGAGTAAACTCATTTCCCGAACGATTTTTTAAATTATTTTTTCACCACTAAAACGCATGAGACTTGTAGTTTTCAAAAATGTTTTCATTTTTGATGAGACGCTTAGTGAAAGTGGTTTAATCGCCGGCAAACAAAAAGCCGCGATTTCCCGTAAATCCCCGGCTTGGCCCGTATAGTCAAATGTATACAAAGAAAGTACCCTGTGAGTAAACTCATTTCCAAAACGATTTTTTAAATTATCTTTTCACCACTAAAACGCATGAGACCTGTATTTTCAATAATGTTTTCATTTTTGATTAGACGCTGAATAAAAGGAGTTTAATCGTCGGCAAACGAAAACCTGCGATTTCCCGTAAATCCCGGACTCGGCCCATATAGTCAAAAGTATACAAAGAAAGTACCCAGGGAGTAAACTCATTTCCCGAACGATTTTTTAAATTATTATTTCACCACTAAAGCCCATGAGACTTGTAGTTTTCAGAAATGTTTTCATTTTTGTTGAGACGCTTAATGAATGTGGTTTAATAGCCGGCAAACGATAACCCGCGATTTCCTGTAAATCCCGGGCTTGGCCCGTATAGTCGAATGTATACAAAGAAAGTACCCTGTGAGTAATCTTATTTCCAAAACGGTTTTTTAAATTATCTTTTCACCACTAAAACGCATGAGACTTGTAGTTTTTAAAAATGTTTTCATTTTTGAGGAGACGCTGAATAAAAGAAGTTTAATCGTCGGCAAACGAAAACCTGCGATTTCCCGTAAATCCCGGACTCGGCCCGTATAGTCAAAAGTATACAAAGAAAGTACCCAGGGAGTAAACTCTTTTCCCGAACGATTTTTTAAATTATTATTTCACCACTAAAGCCCACGAGACTTGTATTTTCAAAAATGTTTTCATTTTTGATGAGACGCTGAATAAAAGGAGTTTAATCGTCGGCAAACGAAAACCTGCGATTTCCCGTAAATCCCGAACTCGGCCCGTATAGTCAAATGTATACAAAGAAAGTACCCTGTGAGTAAACTCATTTCCAAAACAATTTTTTAAATTATCTTTTCACCACTAAAACGAATGAGACCTGTATTTTTAATAATGTTTTCATTTTTGTTGAGACGCTTAATGAATGTGGTTTAATGGCCGGCAAACGAAAACCCGCGATTTCCTGTAAATCCCGGGCTTGGCCCGTATATTCGAATGTATACAAAGAAAGTACCCAGGGAGTAAACTCATTTCCTGAACGATTTTTTAAATTATTATTTCACCACTAAAGCCCATGAGACTTGTAGTTTTCAGAAATGTTTTTAATTTTGATGAGACGCTTAATGAATGTGGTTTAATAGCCGGCAAACGAAAACCCGCCATTTCCCGTAAACCCCGGACTCGGCCCGTATAGTCAAAAGTATACAAAGAAAGTACCCAGGCAGTAAACTCATTTCCCGAACGATTTTTTATATTATTTTTTCACCACTAAAACGCATGAGACTTGTAGTTTTCAAAAATGTTTTCATTTTTGATGGGACGCTAAATAAAAGAAGTTTAATCGCCGGCACACGAAAACCCGCGATTTCCCGTAAATCCCGGACTGGGCCCGTATAGTCAAAAGTATACAAAGAAAGTACCCAGGGAGCAAACTCATTTCCCGAACGATTTTTTAAATTATTTTTTCACCACTAAAACGCATGAGACTTGTAGTTTTCAAAAATGTTTTCATTCTTGATGAGACGCTTAATGAAAGAGGTTTAATCACCGGCAAACGAAAACCCGCGATTTTACGTAAATCCAGGGCTTGGCCCGTATAGTCGAATGTATACAAAGAAAGTACCCAGGGTGTAAACTAATTTCCCGAACGATTTTTTAAATTTTTTTTCACCACTAAAACGCATGAGACTTGTAGTTTTCAAAAATGTTTTCATTTTTGATGAGACGCCTAATGAAAGAAGTTTAATCGCCGGCAAACGAAAACCCGCGATTTCCCGTAAATCCCGGGCTTGGCCCGTATAGTCGAATGTATACAAAAAAAGTACCCTGTGAGTAAACTCACTTCCTGAACGGTTTTTTAAATTATTTTTTCACCACTAAAACGCGTGTGACTTGTAGTTTTCAAAAGTGTTTTCATTTTTGATGAGACGCTGAATAAAAGAAGTTTAATCGCCGGCAAACGAAAACTCGCAATTTCCCGTAAATCCGGGGCTTGGCCCGTATAGTTGAATGTATATAAAGAAAGTACCCCGGGAGTAAACTGATTTCCCGAACGATTTTTCAAATTATTTCTGCACACTAAAACGAATGAGACTTGTAGTTTCCAAAAATGTTTTCATTTTTAATGAGACGCTTAATGAAAGAGGTTTAATCGCCGGTAAACGAAATACCACGATTTCCCTAAATCCCGGGCTTTTCCCGTATAGTCGAATGTTTACAAAGAAAGTAACCTGTGAGTAAACTCATTTCCAGAATGATTTTTTAAATTATCTTTTCACCACTAAAACGCATGAGACTTGTAGTTTTCAAAAATGTTTTCATTTTTGATGAGACGCTAAATAAAAGGAGTTTAATCGCCGGCAAACGAAAACCCGCGATTTCCCGTAAATTCCGGACTCGGCCCGTATAGTCGAATGTATACAAAGAAAGTACCCTGTGAGTAAACTCACTTCCAGAACGGTTTTTTAAATTATTTTTTCACCACTAAAACGCGTGAGACTTGTAGTTTTTAAAAATGTTTTCATTTTTGATGAGACGCTGAATAAAAGAAGTTTAATCGTCGGCAAACGAAAACCTGCGATTTCCCGTAAATCCCGGACTCGGCCCGTATAGTCAAAAGTATACAAAGAAAGTACCCAGGGAGTAAACTCTTTTCCCGAACGATTTTTTAAATTATTATTTCACCACTAAAGCCCACGAGACTTGTATTTTCAAAAATGTTTTCATTTTTGATGAGACGCTGAATAAAAGAAGTTTAATCGTCGGCAAACGAAAACCTGCGATTTCCCGTAAATCCCGGACTCGGCCCGTATAGTCAAAAGTATACAAAGAAAGTACCCAGGGAGTAAACTCTTTTCCCGAACGATTTTTTAAATTATTATTTCACCACTAAAGCCCACGAGACTTGTATTTTCAAAAATGTTTTCATTTTTGATGAGACGCTGAATAAAAGGAGTTTAATCGTCGGCAAACGAAAACCTGCGATTTCCCGTAAATCCCGGACTCGGCCCGTATAGTCAAAAGTATACAAAGAAAGTACCCAGGGAGTAAACTCATTTCCTGAACGATTTTTTAAATTATTATTTCACCACTAAAGCCCATGAGACTTTTAGTTTTCAGAAATGTTTTCAATTTTGATGAGACGCTTAATGAATGTGGTTTAATAGCCGGCAAACGAAAACCTGCGATTTCCTGTAAATCCCGGGCTTGGCCCGTATAGTCGAATGTATACAAAGAAAGTACCCTGTGAGTAAACTCATTTCAAAAACGGTTTTTTAAATTATCTTTCCACCACTAAAACGCATGAGACTTGTAGTTTTTAAAAAAATTTTCATTTTTGATGAGACGCTGATTAAAAGAAGTTTAATCGCCTGCAAACGAAAACCCGCCATTTTCCGTAAACCACGGACTCGGCCCGTATAGTCAAAAGTATACGAAGAAAGTACCCAGGGAGTAAACTCATTTCCCGAACGATTTTTTATATTATTTTTTCACCACTAAAACGCATAAGACTTGTAGTTTTCAAGAGTGTGTTCATTTTTGATGAGACGCTGAATAAAAGAAGTTTAATCGCCGGCAAACGAAAACCTGCGATTTCCCGTAAATCCCGGACTCGGCCCGTATAGTCAAAAGTATACAAAGAAAGTACCCAGGGAGTAAACTCTTTTCCCGAACGATTTTTCAAATTATTATTTCACCACTAAAGCCCACGAGACTTGTAGTTTTTAAAAATGTTTTCATTTTTGATGAGACGCTGAATAAAAGAAGTTTAATCGCCGGCAAACGAAAACCCACGACTTCCCGTAAATCGCGGGCTTGGCCCGTATAGTCGAATGTATACAAAGAAAGTACCCTGTGATTAAACTAATTTCCAATACGATTTTTTAAATTATCTTTTCACCACTAAAACGCATGAGACTTGTATTTTCAAAAAATGTTTTCATTTTTGATGAGACGCTGAATAAAAGGAGTTTAATCGTCGGCAAACGAAAACCTGCGATATCCTGTAAATCCCGGACTCGGCCCGTATAGTCAAAAGTATACAAAGAAAGTACCCAGGGAGTAAACTCATTTTCTGAACGATTTTTTAAATTATTTTTTCACCACTAAAGCCCATGAGACTTGTAGTTTTCAGAAATGTTTTCAATTTTGATGAGACGCTTAATGAATGTGGTTTAATAGCCGGCAAACGAAAACCCGCGATTTCCTGTAAATCCCGGGCTTGGCCGGTATAGTCGAATGTATACAAAGAAAGTACCCTGTGAGTAAACTCATTTCAAAAACGGTTCTTTAAATTATCTTTCCACCACTAAAACGCATGAGACTTGTAGTTTTCAAAAAAATTTTCATTTTTGATGAGACGCTGATTAAAAGAAGTTTAATCGCCTGCAAACAAAAACCCGCCATTTCCCGTAAACCACGGACTCGGCCCGTATAGTCAAAAGTATACGAAGAAAGTACCCAGGGAGTAAACTCATTTCCCGAACGATTTTTTATATTATTTTTTCACCACTAAAACGCATGAGACTTGTAGTTTTCAAGAGTGTGTTCATTTTTGATGAGACGCTGAATAAAAGAAGTTTAATCGCCGGCAAACGAAAACCCGCGATTTCCCGTAAATCCCGGGCTTGGCCCGTATAGTTGAATGTATATAAAGAAAGTACCCAGGGAGTAAACTGATTTCCCGAACGATTTTTCAAATTATTTCTGCACCACTAGAACGAATGAGACTTGTAGTTTCCAAAAATGTTTTCATTTTTAATGAGACGCTTAATGAAAGAGGTTTAATCGCCGGCAAACGAAATACCACGATTTCCCTAAATCCCGGGCTTTGCCCGTATAGTCGAATGTATACAAAGAAAGTACCCTGTGAGTAAACTCATTTCCAAAACGGTTTTTTAAATTATCTTTTCACCACTAAAACGCATGAGACTTGTAGTTTTTAAAAATGTTTTCATTTTTGATGAGACGCTGAATAAAAGAAGTTTAATCGCCGGCAAACGAAAACCTGCGATTTCCCGTAAATCCCGGACTCGGCCCGTATTGTCAAAAGTATACAAAGAAAGTACCCAGGGAGTAAACTCTTTTCCCGAACGATTTTTCAAATTATTATTTCACCACAAAAGCCCACGAGACTTGTAGTTTTTAAAAATGTTTTCATTTTTGATGAGACGCTGAATAAAAGAAGTTTAATCGCCGGCAAACGAAAACCCACGACTTCCCGTAAATCCCGGGCTTGGCCCGTATAGTCGAATGTATACAAAGAAAGTACCCTGTGAGTAAACTAATTTCCAAAACGATTTTTTAAATTAACTTTTCACCACTAAAACGCATGAGACTTGTATTTTCAAAAATGTTTTCATTTTTGATGAGACGCTGAATAAAAGGAGTTTAATCGTCGGCAAACGAAAACCTGCGATTTCCTGTAAATCCCGGACTCGGCCCGTATAGTCAAAAGTATACAAAGAAAGTACCCAGGGAGTAAACTCATTTCCTGAACGATTTTTTAAATTATTATTTCACCACTAAAGCCCATGAGACTTGTAGTTTTCAGAAATGTTTTCAATTTTGATGAGACGCTTAATGAATGTGGTTTAATAGCCGGCAAACGAAAACCCGCGATTTCCTGTAAATCCCGGGCTTGGCCGGTATAGTCGAATGTATACAAAGAAAGTACTCTGTGAGTAAACTCATTTCAAAAACGGTTTTTTAAATTATCTTTTCACCACTAAAACGCATGAGACTTTTAGTTTTCAAAAAAATTTTCATTTTTGATGAGACTCTGAATAAAAGGAGTTTAATCGCCGGCAAACGAAAACCTGCGATTTCCCGTAAATCCCGGACTCGGCCCGTATAGTCAAAAGTATACAAAGAAAGTACCAAGGGAGTAAACTCTTTTCCCGAACGATTTTTTAAATTATTATTTCACCACTAAAGCCCATGAGACTTGTAGTTTTTAAAAATGTTTTCATTTTTGATGAGACGCTGAATAAAAGAAGTTTAATCGCCGGCAAACGAAAACCCACGACTTCCCGTAACTCCCAGACTCGGCCCGTATAGTCAAAAGTATACAAAGAAAGTACCCAGGGAGTAAACTCTTTTCCCGAACGATTTTTCAAATTATTATTTCACCACTAAAGCCCACGAGACTTGTAGTTTTTAAAAATGTTTTCATTTTTGATGAGACGCTGAATAAAAGAAGTTTAATCGCCGGCAAACGAAAACCCACGACTTCCCGTAAATCCCGGGCTTGGCCCGTATAGTCGAATGTATACAAAGAAAGTACCCTGTGAGTAAACTAATTTCCAAAACGATTTTTTAAATTATCTTTTCACCACTAAAACGCATGAGACTTGTATTTTCAAAAATGTTTTCATTTTTGATGAGACGCTGAATAAAAGGAGTTTAATCGTCGGCAAACGAAAACCTGCGATTTCCTGTAAATCCCGGACTCGGCCCGTATAGTCAAAAGTATACAAAGAAAGTACCCAGGGAGTAAACTCATTTCCTGAACGATTTTTTAAATTATTATTTCACCACTAAAGCCCATGAGACTTTTAGTTTTCAGAAATGTTTTCAATTTTGATGAGACGCTTAATGAATGTGGTTTAATAGCCGGCAAACGAAAACCCGCGATTTCCTGTAAATCCCGGGCTTGGCCCGTATAGTCGAATGTATACAAAGAAAGTACCCTGTGAGTAAACTCATTTCAAAAACGGTTTTTTAAATTATCTTTCCACCACTAAAACGCATGAGACTTGTAGTTTTCAAGAGTGTGTTCATTTTTGATGAGACGCTGAATAAAAGAAGTTTAATCGCCGGCAAACGAAAACCCGCGATTTCCCGTAAATCCCGGGCTTGGCCCGTATAGTTGAATGTATATAAAGAAAGTACCCAGGGAGTAAACTGATTTCCCGAACGATTTTTCAAATTATTTCTGCACCACTAGAACGAATGAGACTTGTAGTTTCCAAAAATGTTTTCATTTTTAATGAGACGCTTAATGAAAGAGGTTTAATCGCCGGCAAACGAAATACCACGATTTCCCTAAATCCCGGGCTTTGCCCGTATAGTCGAATGTATACAAAGAAAGTACCCTGTGAGTAAACTCATTTACAAAACGGTTTTTTAAATTATCTTTTCACCACTAAAACGCATGAGACTTGCAGTTTTTAAAAATGTTTTCATTTTTGATGAAACGCTGAATAAAAGAAGTTTAATCGCCGGCAAACGAAAACCTGCGATTTCCCGTAAATCCTGGACTCGGCCCGTATAGTCAAAAGTATACAAAGAAAGTACCCAGGGAGTAAACTCTTTTCCCGAACGATTTTTCAAATTATTATTTCACCACTAAAGCCCACGAGACTTGTAGTTTTTAAAAATGTTTTCATTTTTGATGAGACGCTGAATAAAAGAAGTTTAATCGCCGGCAAACGAAAACCCACAACTTCCCGTAAATCGCGGGCTTGGCCCGTATAGTCGAATGTATACAAAGAAAGTACCCTGTGAGTAAACTAATTTCCAATACGATTTTTTAAATTATCTTTTCACCACTAAAACGCATGAGACTTGTATTTTCAAAAATGTTTTCATTTTTGATGAGACGCTGAATAAAAGGAGTTTAATCGTCGGCAAACGAAAACCTGCGATATCCTGTAAATCCCGGACTCGGCCCGTATAGTCAAAAGTATACAAAGAAAGTACCCAGGGAGTAAACTCATTTTCTGAACGATTTTTTATATTATTTTTTCACCACTAAAACGCATGAGACTTGTAGTTTTCAAGAGTGTGTTCATTTTTGATGAGACGCTGAATAAAAGAATTTTAATCGCCGGCAAACGAAAACCCGCGATTTCCCGTAAATCCCGGGCTTGGCCCGTATAGTTGAATGTATATAAAGAAAGTACCCAGGGAGTAAACTGATTTCCCGAACGATTTTTCAAATTATTTCTGCACCACTAGAACGAATGAGACTTGTAGTTTCCAAAAATGATTTCATTTTTAATGAGACGCTTAATGAAAGAGGTTTAATCGCCGGCAAACGAAATACCACGATTTCCCTAAATCCCGGGCTTTTCCCGTATAGTCGAATGTATACAAAGAAAGTACCCTGTGAGTAAACTCATTTCCAAAACGGTTTTTTAAATTATCTTTTCACCACTAAAACGCATGAGACTTGCAGTTTTTAAAAATGTTTTCATTTTTGATGAGACGCTGAATAAAAGAAGTTTAATCGCCGGCAAACGAAAACCTGCGATTTCCCGTAAATCCCGGACTCGGCCCGTATAGTCAAAAGTATACAAAGAAAGTACCCAGGGAGTAAACTCTTTTCCCGAACGATTTTTCAAATTATTATTTCACCACTAAAGCCCACGAGACTTGTAGTTTTTAAAAATGTTTTCATTTTTGATGAGACGCTGAATAAAAGAAGTTTAATCGCCGGCAAACGAAAACCCACGACTTCCCGCAAATCCCGGGCTTGGCCCGTATAGTCGAATGTATACAAAGAAAGTACCCTGTGAGTAAACTAATTTCCAAAACGATTTTTTAAATTATCTTTTCACCACTAAAACGCATGAGACTTGTATTTTCAAAAATGTTTTCATTTTTGATGAGACGCTGAATAAAAGGAGTTTAATCGTCGGCAAACGAAAACCTGCGATTTCCTGTAAATCCCGGACTCGGCCCGTATAGTCAAAAGTATACAAAGAAAGTACCCAGGGAGTAAACTCATTTCCTGAACGATTTTTTAAATTATTATTTCACCACTAAAGCCCATGAGACTTGTAGTTTTCAGAAATGTTTTCAATTTTGATGAGACGCTTAATGAATGTGGTTTAATAGCCGGCAAACGAAAACCCGCGATTTCCTGTAAATCCCGGGCTTGGCCGGTGTAGTCGAATGTATACAAAGAAAGTACTCTGTGAGTAAACTCATTTCAAAAACGGTTTTTTAAATTATCTTTTCACCACTAAAACGCATGAGACTTGTAGTTTTCAAAAAAATTTTCATTTTTGATGAGACTCTGAATAAAAGGAGTTTAATCGCCGGCAAACGAAAACCTGCGATTTCCCGTAAATCCCGGACTCGGCCCGTATAGTCAAAAGTATACAAAGAAAGTACCAAGGGAGTAAACTCTTTTCCCGAACGATTTTTTAAATTATTATTTCACCACTAAAGCCCATGAGACTTGTAGTTTTTAAAAATGTTTTCATTTTTGATGAGACGCTGAATAAAAGAAGTTTAATCGCCGGCAAACGAAAACCCACGACTTCCCGTAACTCCCAGACTCGGCCCGTATAGTCAAAAGTATACAAAGAAAGTACCCAGGGAGTAAACTCTTTTCCCGAACGATTTTCCAAATTATTATTTCACCACTAAAGCCCACGAGACTTGTAGTTTTTAAAAATGTTTTCATTTTTGATGAGACGCTGAATAAAAAAAGTTTAATCGCCGGCAAACGAAAACCCACGACTTCCCGTAAATCCCGGGCTTGGCCCGTATAGTCGAATGTATACAAAGAAAGTACCCTGTGAGTAAACTAATTTCCAAAACGATTTTTTAAATTATCTTTTCACCACTAAAACGCATGAGACTTGTATTTTCAAAAATGTTTTCATTTTTGATGAGACGCTGAATAAAAGGAGTTTAATCGTCGGCAAACGAAAACCTGCGATTTCCTGTAAATCCCGGACTCGGCCCGTATAGTCAAAAGTATACAAAGAAAGTACCCAGGGAGTAAACTCATTTCCTGAACGATTTTTTAAATTATTATTTCACCACTAAAGCCCATGAGACTTGTAGTTTTCAGAAATGTTTTCAATTTTGATGAGACGCTTAATGAATGTGGTTTAATAGCCGGCAAACGAAAACCCGCGATTTCCTGTAAATCCCGGGCTTGGCCGGTATAGTCGAATGTATACAAAGAAAGTACTCTGTGAGTAAACTCATTTCAAAAACGGTTTTTTAAATTATCTTTTCACCACTAAAACGCATGAGACTTGTAGTTTTCAAAAAAATTTTCATTTTTGATGAGACTCTGAATAAAAGGAGTTTAATCGCCGGCAAACGAAAACCTGCGATTTCCCGTAAATCCCGGACTCGGCCCGTATAGTCAAAAGTATGCAAAGAAAGTACCAAGGGAGTAAACTCTTTTCCCGAACGATTTTTTAAATTATTATTTCACCACTAAAGCCCATGAGACTTGTAGTTTTTAAAAATGTTTTCATTTTTGATGAGACGCTGAATAAAAGAAGTTTAATCGCCGGCAAACGAAAACCCACGACTTCCCGTAACTCCCAGACTCGGCCCGTATAGTCAAAAGTATACAAAGAAAGTTCCCAAGGAGTAAACTCATTTCCCGAACGATTTTTTAAAATATTTTTTCACCACTAAAACGCATGAGACTTGTAGTTTTCAGAAATGTTTTCATTTTTGATTCGACGCCTAATGAAAGTGGTTTAATCTCCGGCAAACGAAAACCCGCGATTTCCCGTAAATCCCGGGCTTGGCCCGTATACTCGAATGTATACAAAGAAAGTACCCTGTGAGTAAACTGATTTCGAAAACAATTTTTTAAATTATCTTTTTACCACTAAAATGCATGAGACTTGTAGTTTTCAAAAATGTTTTCATTTTTGATGAGACGCTGAATAAAAGAAGTTTAATCGCCTGCAAACGAAAACCCGCCATTTCCCGTAAACCCCGTACTCGGCCCGTATAGTCAAAAGTATACGAAGAAAGTACCCAGGGAGTAAACTCATTTCCCGAACGATTTTTTAAATTATTATTTCACCACTAAAGCCCATGAGACTTGTAGTTTTTAAAAATGTTTTCATTTTTGATGAGACGCTGAATAAAAGAAGTTTAATCGCCGGCAAACGAAAACCCACGACTTCCCGTAACTCCCAGACTCGGCCCGTATAGTCAAAAGTATACAAAGAAAGTTCCCAAGGAGTAAACTCATTTCCCCAACGATTTTTTAAAATATTTTTTCACCACTAAAACGCATGAGACTTGTAGTTTTCAGAAATGTTTTCATTTTTGATTAGCCGCCTAATGAAAGTGGTTTAATCTCCGGCAAACGAAAACCCGCGATTTCCCGTAAATCCCGGGCTTGGCCCGTATACTCGAATGTATACAAAGAAAGTACCCTGTGAGTAAACTCATTTCGAAAACAATTTTTTAAATTATCTTTTTACCACTAAAATGCATGAGACTTGTAGTTTTCAAAAATGTTTTCATTTTTGATGAGACGCTGATTAAAAGAAGTTTAATCGCCTGCAAACGAAAACCCGCCATTTCCCGTAAACCCCGGACTCGGCCCGTATAGTCAAAAGTATACGAAGAAAGTACCCAGGGAGTAAACTCATTTCCCAAACGATTTTTTATATTATTTTTTCACCACTAAAACGCATGAGACTTGCAGTTTTTAAAAATGTTTTCATTTTTGATGAGACGCTGAATAAAAGAAGTTTAATCGCCGGCAAACGAAAACCTGCGATTTCCCGTAAATCCCGGACTCGGCCCGTATAGTCAAAAGTATACAAAGAAAGTACCCAGGGAGTAAACTCTTTTCCCGAACGATTTTTCAAATTATTATTTCACCACTAAAGCCCACGAGACTTGTAGTTTTTAAAAATGTTTTCATTTTTGATGAGACGCTGAATAAAAGAAGTTTAATCGCCGGCAAACGAAAACCCACGACTTCCCGTAAATCGCGGGCTTGGCCCGTATAGTCGAATGTATACAAAGAAAGTACCCTGTGATTAAACTAATTTCCAATACGATTTTTTAAATTATCTTTTCACCACTAAAACGCATGAGACTTGTATTTTCAAAAATGTTTTCATTTTTGATGAGACGCTGAATAAAAGGAGTTTAATCGTCGGCAAACGAAAACCTGCGATATCCTGTAAATCCCGGACTCGGCCCGTATAGTCAAAAGTATACAAAGAAAGTACCCAGGGAGTAAACTCATTTTCTGAACGATTTTTTAAATTATTTCTTCACCACTAAAGCCCATGAGACTTGTAGTTTTCAGAAATGTTTTCAATTTTGATGAGACGCTTAATGAATGTGGTTTAATAGCCGGCAAACGAAAACCCGCGATTTCCTGTAAATCCCGGGCTTGGCCGGTATAGTCGAATGTATACAAAGAAAGTACCCTGTGAGTAAACTCATTTCAAAAACGGTTCTTTAAATTATCTTTCCACCACTAAAACGCATGAGACTTGTAGTTTTCAAAAAAATTTTCATTTTTGATGAGACGCTGATTAAAAGAAGTTTAATCGCCTGCAAACAAAAACCCGCCATTTCCCGTAAACCACGGACTCGGCCCGTATAGTCAAAAGTATACGAAGAAAGTACCCAGGGAGTAAACTCATTTCCCGAACGATTTTTTATATTATTTTTTCACCACTAAAACGCATGAGACTTGTAGTTTTCAAGAGTGTGTTCATTTTTGATGAGACGCTGAATAAAAGAAGTTTAATCGCCGGCAAACGAAAACCCGCGATTTCCCGTAAATCCCGGGCTTGGCCCGTATAGTTGAATGTATATAAAGAAAGTACCCAGGGAGTAAACTGATTTCCCGAACGATTTTTCAAATTATTTCTGCACCACTAGAACGAATGAGACTTGTAGTTTCCAAAAATGTTTTCATTTTTAATGAGACGCTTAATGAAAGAGGTTTAATCGCCGGCAAACGAAATACCACGATTTCCCTAAATCCCGGGCTTTGCCCGTATAGTCGAATGTATACAAAGAAAGTACCCTGTGAGTAAACTCATTTCCAAAACGGTTTTTTAAATTATCTTTTCACCACTAAAACGCATGAGACTTGTAGTTTTTAAAAATGTTTTCATTTTTGATGAGACGCTGAATAAAAGAAGTTTAATCGCCGGCAAACGAAAACCTGCGATTTCCCGTAAATCCCGGACTCGGCCCGTATAGTCAAAAGTATACAAAGAAAGTACCCAAGGAGTAAACTCTTTTCCCGAACGATTTTTCAAATTATTATTTCACCACAAAAGCCCACGAGACTTGTAGTTTTTAAAAATGTTTTCATTTTTGATGAGACGCTGAATAAAAGAAGTTTAATCGCCGGCAAACGAAAACCCACGACTTCCCGTAAATCCCGGGCTTGGCCCGTATAGTCGAATGTATACAAAGAAAGTACCCTGTGAGTAAACTAATTTCCAAAACGATTTTTTAAATAATCTTTTCACCACTAAAACGCATGAGACTTGTATTTTCAAAAATGTTTTCATTTTTGATGAGACGCTGAATAAAAGGAGTTTAATCGTCGGCAAACGAAAACCTGCGATTTCCTGTAAATCCCGGACTCGGCCCGTATAGTCAAAAGTATACAAAGAAAGTACCCAGGGAGTAAACTCATTTCCTGAACGATTTTTTAAATTATTATTTCACCACTAAAGCCCATGAGACTTGTAGTTTTCAGAAATGTTTTCAATTTTGATGAGACGCTTAATGAATGTGGTTTAATAGCCGGCAAACGAAAACCCGCGATTTCCTGTAAATCCCGGGCTTGGCCGGTATAGTCGAATGTATACAAAGAAAGTACTCTGTGAGTAAACTCATTTCAAAAACGGTTTTTTAAATTATCTTTTCACCACTAAAACGCATGAGACTTTAAGTTTTCAAAAAAATTTTCATTTTTGATGAGACTCTGAATAAAAGGAGTTTAATCGCCGGCAAACGAAAACCTGCGATTTCCCGTAAATCCCGGACTCGGCCCGTATAGTCAAAAGTATACAAAGAAAGTACCAAGGGAGTAAACTCTTTTCCCGAACGATTTTTTAAATTATTATTTCACCACTAAAGCCCATGAGACTTGTAGTTTTTAAAAATGTTTTCATTTTTGATGAGACGCTGAATAAAAGAAGTTTAATCGCCGGCAAACGAAAACCCACGACTTCCCGTAACTCCCAGACTCGGCCCGTATAGTCAAAAGTATACAAAGAAAGTACCCAGGGAGTAAACTCTTTTCCCGAACGATTTTTCAAATTATTATTTCACCACTAAAGCCCACGAGACTTGTAGTTTTTAAAAATGTTTTCATTTTTGATGAGACGCTGAATAAAAGAAGTTTAATCGCCGGCAAACGAAAACCCACGACTTCCCGTAAATCCCGGGCTTGGCCCGTATAGTCGAATGTATACAAAGAAAGTACCCTGTGAGTAAACTAATTTCCAAAACGATTTTTTAAATTATCTTTTCACCACTAAAACGCATGAGACTTGTATTTTCAAAAATGTTTTCATTTTTGATGAGACGCTGAATAAAAGGAGTTTAATCGTCGGCAAACGAAAACCTGCGATTTCCTGTAAATCCCGGACTCGGCCCGTATAGTCAAAAGTATACAAAGAAAGTACCCAGGGAGTAAACTCATTTCCTGAACGATTTTTTAAATTATTATTTCACCACTAAAGCCCATGAGACTTTTAGTTTTCAGAAATGTTTTCAATTTTGATGAGACGCTTAATGAATGTGGTTTAATAGCCGGCAAACGAAAACCCGCGATTTCCTGTAAATCCCGGGCTTGGCCCGTATAGTCGAATGTATACAAAGAAAGTACCCTGTGAGTAAACTCATTTCAAAAACGGTTTTTTAAATTATCTTTCCACCACTAAAACGCATGAGACTTGTAGTTTTCAAGAGTGTGTTCATTTTTGATGAGACGCTGAATAAAAGAAGTTTAATCGCCGGCAAACGAAAACCCGCGATTTCCCGTAAATCCCGGGCTTGGCCCGTATAGTTGAATGTATATAAAGAAAGTACCCAGGGAGTAAACTGATTTCCCGAACGATTTTTCAAATTATTTCTGCACCACTAGAACGAATGAGACTTGTAGTTTCCAAAAATGTTTTCATTTTTAATGAGACGCTTAATGAAAGAGGTTTAATCGCCGGCAAACGAAATACCACGATTTCCCTAAATCCCGGGCTTTGCCCGTATAGTCGAATGTATACAAAGAAAGTACCCTGTGAGTAAACTCATTTACAAAACGGTTTTTTAAATTATCTTTTCACCACTAAAACGCATGAGACTTGCAGTTTTTAAAAATGTTTTCATTTTTGATGAAACGCTGAATAAAAGAAGTTTAATCGCCGGCAAACGAAAACCTGCGATTTCCCGTAAATCCTGGACTCGGCCCGTATAGTCAAAAGTATACAAAGAAAGTACCCAGGGAGTAAACTCTTTTCCCGAACGATTTTTCAAATTATTATTTCACCACTAAAGCCCACGAGACTTGTAGTTTTTAAAAATGTTTTCATTTTTGATGAGACGCTGAATAAAAGAAGTTTAATCGCCGGCAAACGAAAACCCACGACTTCCCGTAAATCGCGGGCTTGGCCCGTATAGACGAATGTATACAAAGAAAGTACCCTGTGAGTAAACTAATTTCCAATACGATTTTTTAAATTATCTTTTCACCACTAAAACGCATGAGACTTGTATTTTCAAAAATGTTTTCATTTTTGATGAGACGCTGAATAAAAGGAGTTTAATCGTCGGCAAACGAAAACCTGCGATATCCTGTAAATCCCGGACTCGGCCCGTATAGTCAAAAGTATACAAAGAAAGTACCCAGGGAGTAAACTCATTTTCTGAACGATTTTTTAAATTATTTTTTCACCACTAAAGCCCATGAGACTTGTAGTTTTCAGAAATGTTTTCAATTTTGATGAGACGCTTAATGAATGTGGTTTAATAGCCGGCAAACGAAAACCCGCGATTTCCTGTAAATCCCGGGCTTGGCCGGTATAGTCGAATGTATACAAAGAAAGTACCCTGTGAGTAAACTCATTTCAAAAACGGTTCTTTAAATTATCTTTCCACCACTAAAACGCATGAGACTTGTAGTTTTTAAAAAAATTTTCATTTTTGATGAGACGCTGATTAAAAGAAGTTTAATCGCCTGCAAACGAAAACCCGCCATTTCCCGTAAATCACGGACTCGGCCCGTATAGTCAAAAGTATACGAAGAAAGTACCCAGGGAGTAAACTCATTTCCCGAACGATTTTTTATATTATTTTTTCACCACTAAAACGCATGAGACTTGTAGTTTTCAAGAGTGTGTTCATTTTTGATGAGACGCTGAATAAAAGAAGTTTAATCGCCGGCAAAAGAAAACCCGCGATTTCCCGTAAATCCCGGGCTTGGCCCGTATAGTTGAATGTATATAAAGAAAGTACCCAGGGAGTAAACTGATTTCCCGAACGATTTTTCAAATTATTTCTGCACCACTAGAACGAATGAGACTTGTAGTTTCCAAAAATGATTTCATTTTTAATGAGACGCTTAATGAAAGAGGTTTAATCGCCGGCAAACGAAATACCACGATTTCCCTAAATCCCGGGCTTTTCCCGTATAGTCGAATGTATACAAAGAAAGTACCCTGTGAGTAAACTCATTTCCAAAACGGTTTTTTAAATTATCTTTTCACCACTAAAACGCATGAGACTTGCAGTTTTTAAAAATGTTTTCATTTTTGATGAGACGCTGAATAAAAGAAGTTTAATCGCCGGCAAACGAAAACCTGCGATTTCCCGTAAATCCCGGACTCGGCCCGTATAGTCAAAAGTATACAAAGAAAGTACCCAGGGAGTAAACTCTTTTCCCGAACGATTTTTCAAATTATTATTTCACCACTAAAGCCCACGAGACTTGTAGTTTTTAAAAATGTTTTCATTTTTGATGAGACGCTGAATAAAAGAAGTTTAATCGCCGGCAAACGAAAACCCACGACTTCCCGTAAATCCCGGGCTTGGCCCGTATAGTCGAATGTATACAAAGAAAGTACCCTGTGAGTAAACTAATTTCCAAAACGATTTTTTAAATTATCTTTTCACCACTAAAACGCATGAGACTTGTATTTTCAAAAATGTTTTCATTTTTGATGAGACGCTGAATAAAAGGAGTTTAATCGTCGGCAAACGAAAACCTGCGATTTCCTGTAAATCCCGGACTCGGCCCGTATAGTCAAAAGTATACAAAGAAAGTACCCAGGGAGTAAACTCATTTCCTGAACGATTTTTTAAATTATTATTTCACCACTAAAGCCCATGAGACTTGTAGTTTTCAGAAATGTTTTCAATTTTGATGAGACGCTTAATGAATGTGGTTTAATAGCCGGCAAACGAAAACCCGCGATTTCCTGTAAATCCCGGGCTTGGCCGGTGTAGTCGAATGTATACAAAGAAAGTACTCTGTGAGTAAACTCATTTCAAAAACGGTTTTTTAAATTATCTTTTCACCACTAAAACGCATGAGACTTGTAGTTTTCAAAAAAATTTTCATTTTTGATGAGACTCTGAATAAAAGGAGTTTAATCGCCGGCAAACGAAAACCTGCGATTTCCCGTAAATCCCGGACTCGGCCCGTATAGTCAAAAGTATACAAAGAAAGTACCAAGGGAGTAAACTCTTTTCCCGAACGATTTTTTAAATTATTATTTCACCACTAAAGCCCATGAGACTTGTAGTTTTTAAAAATGTTTTCATTTTTGATGAGACGCTGAATAAAAGAAGTTTAATCGCCGGCAAACGAAAACCCACGACTTCCCGTAACTCCCAGACTCGGCCCGTATAGTCAAAAGTATACAAAGAAAGTACCCAGGGAGTAAACTCTTTTCCCGAACGATTTTCCAAATTATTATTTCACCACTAAAGCCCACGAGACTTGTAGTTTTTAAAAATGTTTCATTTTTGATGAGACGCTGAATAAAAAAAGTTTAATCGCCGGCAAACGAAAACCCACGACTTCCCGTAAATCCCGGGCTTGGCCGGTGTAGTCGAATGTATACAAAGAAAGTACTCTGTGAGTAAACTCATTTCAAAAACGGTTTTTTAAATTATCTTTTCACCACTAAAACGCATGAGACTTGTAGTTTTCAAAAAAATTTTCATTTTTGATGAGACTCTGAATAAAAGGAGTTTAATCGCCGGCAAACGAAAACCTGCGATTTCCCGTAAATCCCGGACTCGGCCCGTATAGTCAAAAGTATACAAAGAAAGTACCAAGGGAGTAAACTCTTTTCCCGAACGATTTTTTAAATTATTATTTCACCACTAAAGCCCATGAGACTTGTAGTTTTTAAAAATGTTTTCATTTTTGATGAGACGCTGAATAAAAGAAGTTTAATCGCCGGCAAACGAAAACCCACGACTTCCCGTAACTCCCAGACTCGGCCCGTATAGTCAAAAGTATACAAAGAAAGTACCCAGGGAGTAAACTCTTTTCCCGAACGATTTTCCAAATTATTATTTCACCACTAGAGCCCACGAGACTTGTAGTTTTTAAAAATGTTTCATTTTTGATGAGACGCTGAATAAAAAAAGTTTAATCGCCGGCAAACGAAAACCCACGACTTCCCGTAAATCCCGGGCTTGGCCCGTATAGTCGAATGTATACAAAGAAAGTACCCTGTGAGTAAACTAATTTCCAAAACGATTTTTTAAATTATCTTTTCACCACTAAAACGCATGAGACTTGTATTTTCAAAAATGTTTTCATTTTTGATGAGACGCTGAATAAAAGGAGTTTAATCGTCGGCAAACGAAAACCTGCGATTTCCTGTAAATCCCGGACTCGGCCCGTATAGTCAAAAGTATACAAAGAAAGTACCCAGGGAGTAAACTCATTTCCTGAACGATTTTTTAAATTATTATTTCACCACTAAAGCCCATGAGACTTGTAGTTTTCAGAAATGTTTTCAATTTTGATGAGACGCTTAATGAATGTGGTTTAATAGCCGGCAAACGAAAACCCGCGATTTCCTGTAAATCCCGGGCTTGGCCGGTATAGTCGAATGTATACAAAGAAAGTACTCTGTGAGTAAACTCATTTCAAAAACGGTTTTTTAAATTATCTTTTCACCACTAAAACGCATGAGACTTGTAGTTTTCAAAAAAATTTTCATTTTTGATGAGACTCTGAATAAAAGGAGTTTAATCGCCGGCAAACGAAAACCTGCGATTTCCCGTAAATCCCGGACTCGGCCCGTATAGTCAAAAGTATGCAAAGAAAGTACCAAGGGAGTAAACTCTTTTCCCGAACGATTTTTTAAATTATTATTTCACCACTAAAGCCCATGAGACTTGTAGTTTTTAAAAATGTTTTCATTTTTGATGAGACGCTGAATAAAAGAAGTTTAATCGCCGGCAAACGAAAACCCACGACTTCCCGTAACTCCCAGACTCGGCCCGTATAGTCAAAAGTATACAAAGAAAGTTCCCAAGGAGTAAACTCATTTCCCGAACGATTTTTTAAAATATTTTTTCACCACTAAAACGCATGAGACTTGTAGTTTTCAGAAATGTTTTCATTTTTGATTCGACGCCTAATGAAAGTGGTTTAATCTCCGGCAAACGAAAACCCGCGATTTCCCGTAAATCCCGGGCTTGGCCCGTATACTCGAATGTATACAAAGAAAGTACCCTGTGAGTAAACTGATTTCGAAAACAATTTTTTAAATTATCTTTTTACCACTAAAATGCATGAGACTTGTAGTTTTCAAAAATGTTTTCATTTTTGATGAGACGCTGAATAAAAGAAGTTTAATCGCCTGCAAACGAAAACCCGCCATTTCCCGTAAACCCCGGACTCGGCCCGTATAGTCAAAAGTATACGAAGAAAGTACCCAGGGAGTAAACTCATTTCCCGAACGATTTTTTAAATTATTATTTCACCACTAAAGCCCATGAGACTTGTAGTTTTTAAAAATGTTTTCATTTTTGATGAGACGCTGAATAAAAGAAGTTTAATCGCCGGCAAACGAAAACCCACGACTTCCCGTAACTCCCAGACTCGGCCCGTATAGTCAAAAGTATACAAAGAAAGTTCCCAAGGAGTAAACTCATTTCCCCAACGATTTTTTAAAATATTTTTTCACCACTAAAACGCATGAGACTTGTAGTTTTCAGAAATGTTTTCATTTTTGATTAGACGCCTAATGAAAGTGGTTTAATCTCCGGCAAACGAAAACCCGCGATTTCCCGTAAATCCCGGGCTTGGCCCGTATACTCGAATGTATACAAAGAAAGTACCCTGTGAGTAAACTCATTTCGAAAACAATTTTTTAAATTATCTTTTTACCACTAAAATGCATGAGACTTGTAGTTTTCAAAAATGTTTTCATTTTTGATGAGACGCTGATTAAAAGAAGTTTAATCGCCTGCAAACGAAAACCCGCCATTTCCCGTAAACCCCGGACTCGGCCCGTATAGTCAAAAGTATACGAAGAAAGTACCCAGGGAGTAAACTCATTTCCCAAACGATTTTTTATATTATTTTTTCACCACTAAAACGCATGAGACTTGTAGTTTTCAAGAGTGTGTTCATTTTTGATGAGACGCTGAATAAAAGAAGTTTAATTGCCGGCAAACGAAATACCACGATTTCCTTAAAACCCGGGCTTGGCCCGTATAGTCGAATGTATACAAAGAAAGTACCCTGTGAGTAAACTCATTTCCAAAACGGTTTTTTAAATTATCTTTTCACCACTAAAACGCATGAGACTTGTAGTTTTCAAAAAAATTTTCATTTTTGATGAGACTCTGAATAAAAGGAGTTTAATCGCCGGCAAACGAAAACCTGCGATTTCCCGTAAATCCCGGACTCGGCCCGTATAGTCAAAAGTATGCAAAGAAAGAACCAAGGGAGTAAACTCTTTTCCCGAACGATTTTTTAAATTATTATTTCACCACTAAAGCCCATGAGACTTGTAGTTTTTAAAAATGTTTTCATTTTTGATGAGACGCTGAATAAAAGAAGTTTAATCGCCGGCAAACGAAAACCCACGACTTCCCGTAACTCCCAGACTCGGCCCGTATAGTCAAAAGTATACAAAGAAAGTTCCCAA
The DNA here is from genome assembly GCF_029227915.1 of Hydractinia symbiolongicarpus. NCBI lineage: Eukaryota > Metazoa > Cnidaria > Hydrozoa > Anthoathecata > Hydractiniidae > Hydractinia > Hydractinia symbiolongicarpus. Next base: position 241,711 of record NC_079875.1, on the reverse strand, counting down.
GGAGTAAACTCATTTCCCGAACGATTTTTTAAAATATTTTTTCACCACTAAAACGCATGAGACTTGTAGTTTTCAGAAATGTTTTCATTTTTGATTCGACGCCTAATGAAAGTGGTTTAATCTCCGGCAAACGAAAACCCGCGATTTCCCGTAAATCCCGGGCTTGGCCCGTATACTCGAATGTATACAAAGAAAGTACCCTGTGAGTAAACTGATTTCGAAAACAATTTTTTAAATTATCTTTTTACCACTAAAATGCATGAGACTTGTAGTTTTCAAAAATGTTTTCATTTTTGATGAGACGCTGAATAAAAGAAGTTTAATCGCCTGCAAACGAAAACCCGCCATTTCCCGTAAACCCCGGACTCGGCCCGTATAGTCAAAAGTATACGAAGAAAGTACCCAGGGAGTAAACTCATTTCCCGAACGATTTTTTAAATTATTATTTCACCACTAAAGCCCATGAGACTTGTAGTTTTTAATAATGTTTTCATTTTTGATGAGACGCTGAATAAAAGAAGTTTAATCGCCGGCAAACGAAAACCCACGACTTCCCGTAACTCCCAGACTCGGCCCGTATAGTCAAAAGTATACAAAGAAAGTTCCCAAGGAGTAAACTCATTTCCCCAACGATTTTTTAAAATATTTTTTCACCACTAAAACGCATGAGACTTGTAGTTTTCAGAAATGTTTTCATTTTTGATTAGACGCCTAATGAAAGTGGTTTAATCTCCGCCAAACGAAAACCCGCGATTTCCCGTAAATCCCGGGCTTGGCCCGTATACTCGAATGTATACAAAGAAAGTACCCTGTGAGTAAACTCATTTCGAAAACAATTTTTTAAATTATCTTTTTACCACTAAAATGCATGAGACTTGTAGTTTTCAAAAATGTTTTCATTTTTGATGAGACGCTGATTAAAAGAAGTTTAATCGCCTGCAAACGAAAACCCGCCATTTCCCGTAAACCCCGGACTCGGCCCGTATAGTCAAAAGTATACGAAGAAAGTACCCAGGGAGTAAACTCATTTCCCAAACGATTTTTTATATTATTTTTTCACCACTAAAACGCATGAGACTTGTAGTTTTCAAGAGTGTGTTCATTTTTGATGAGACGCTGAATAAAAGAAGTTTAATTGCCGGCAAACGAAATACCACGATTTCCTTAAATCCCGGGCTTGGCCCGTATAGTCGAATGTATACAAAGAAAGTACCCTGTGAGTAAACTCATTTCCAAAACGGTTTTTTAAATTATCTTTTCACCACTAAAACGCATGAGACTTGTAGTTTCCAAAAATGTTTTCATTTTTGATGAGACGCTGATTAAAAGAAGTTTAATCGCCTGCAAACGAAAACCTGCCATTTCCCGTAAACCCCGGACTCGGCCCGTATAGTCAAAAGTATACGAAGAAAGTACCCAGGGAGTAAACTCATTTCCCGAACGATTTTTTATATTATTTTTTCACCACTAAAACGCATGAGACTTGTAGTTTTCAAGAGTGTGTTCATTTTTGATGAGACGCTGAATAAAAGAAGTTTAATCGCCGACAAACGAAATACCACGATTTCCTTAAATCCCGGTCTTGGCCCGTATAGTCGAATGTATACAAAGAAAGTACCCTGTGAGTAAACTCATTTCCAAAACGGTTTTTTAAATTATCTTTTCACCACTAAAACGCATGAGACTTGTAGTTTTCAAAAATGTTTTCATTTTTGATGAGACGCTGAATAAAAGGAGTTTAATCGCCGGCAATCGAAAACCTGCGATTTCCCGTAAATCCCGGACTCGGCCCGTATAGTCAAAAGTATACAAAGAAAGTACCCAGAGAGTAAACTCATTTCCTGAACGATTTTTTAAATTATTATTTCACTACTAAAGCCCATGAGACTTGTAGTTTTTAAAAATGTTTTCATTTTTGATGAGACGCTGAATAAAAGAAGTTTAATCGCCGGCAAACGAAAACCCACGACTTCCCGTAATTCCCGGACTCGGCCCGTATAGTCAAAAGTATACAAAGGAAGTTCCCAGGGAGTAAACTCATTTCCCGAACGATTTTTTAAATTATTTTTACACCACTAAAAGGCATGAGACTTGTAGTTTTCAGAAATGTTTTCATTTTTGATGAGACGCTGAATAAAAGGAGTTTAATCGCCGGCAATCGAAAACCTGCGATTTCCCGTAAATCCCGGACTCGGCCCGTATAGTCAAAAGTATACAAAGAAAGTACCCGGGAGTAAACTCATTTCCCGAACGATTTTTTAAATTATGTTTTCACCACTAAAACGCATGAGACTTGTAGTTTTCAAAAATGTTTTCATTTTTTATGAGACACTGAATAAAAGAAGTTTAATCGTCGGCAAACGAAAACCTGCGATTTCCCGTAAATCCCGGACTCGGCCTGTAAAGTCAAAAGTATACAAAAAAGTACCCAGGAAGTAAACTCATTTCCCGAACGATTTTTTAAATTATTATTTCACTACTAAAGCCCATGAGACTTGTAGTTTTTAAAAATGTTTTTATTTTTGATGAGACGCTTAATAAAAGAAGTTTAATCGCCGGCAAACGAAAAACAACGACTTCCCGTAACTCCCGGACTCGGCCCGTATAGTCAAAAGTATACAAAGAAAGTTCCTAGGGAGTAAACTCATTTCCCGAACGATTTTTTAAATTATTTTTTCACCACTAAAAGGCATGAGACTTGTAGTTTTCAGAAATGTTTTCATTTTTGATGAGACGCTTAATAAAAGTGGTTTAATAGCCGGGAAACGAAAACCCGCGATTTCCCGTAAAACCCGGGCTTGGCCCGTATAGTCGAATGTATACAAAGAAAGTACCCTGTGAGTAAACTCATTTCCAAAACGATTTTTTAAATTATCTTTTTACCACTAAAACGCATGAGACTTGTAGTTTTCAAAAATGTTTTCATTTTTGATGAGACGCTGAATAAAAGGAGTTTAATCGCCGGCAATCGAAAACCTGCGATTTCCCGTAAATCCTGGACTCGGCCTGTAAAGTCAAAAGTATACAAAAAAAGTACCCAGGGAGTAAACTCATTTCCCGAACGATTTTTTAAATTATTTTTCCACCACTAAAAGGCATGAGACTTGTAGTTTTTAGAAATGTTTTCATTTTTGATGAGACACTTAATAAAAGTGGTTTAATCGCCGGCAAACGAAAACCCGCGATTTCCCGTAAATCCCGGGCTTGGCCCGTATAGTCGAATGTATACAAAGAAAGTACCCTGTGAGTAAACTCATTTCCAAAACGATTTTTTAAATTATCTTTTTACCACTAAAACGCATGAGACTTGTAGTTTTCAAAAATGTTTTCATTTTTGATGAGACGCTGAATAAAAGGAGTTTAATCGCCGGCAATCGAAAACCTGCGATTTCCCGTAAATTCTGGACTCGGCCTGTAAAGTCAAAAGTATACAATAAAAGTACCCAGGAAGTAAACTCATTTCCCGAACGATTTTTTAAATTATTATTTCACCACTAAAGCCCATGAGACTTGTAGTTTTTAAAAATGTTTTCATTTTTGATGAGACGCTGAATAAAAGAAGTTTAATCGCCGGCAAACGAAAACCCACGACTTCCCGTAACTCCCGGACTCGGCCCGTATAGTCAAAAGTATACAAAGAAAGTTCCCAGGGAGTAAACTCATTTCCCGAACGATTTTTTATATTATTTTTTCACCACTAAAACGCATGAGACTTGTAGTTTTCAAAAATGTTTTCATTTTTGATGAGACGCTTAATGAAAGTGGTTTAATCGCCGGCACACGAAATCCCGAGATTTCCCGTAAATCCCGGACTGGGCCCGTATAGTCAGAAGTATACAAAGAAAGTACCCAGGGAGTAACCTCATTTCCAAAACGATTTTTTAAATTATCTTTTTACCACTAAAACGCATGAGACTTGTAGTTTTCAAAAATGTTTTCATTTTTGATGAGACGCTGATTAAAAGAAGTTTAATCGCCGGCAAACGAAAACCGCCATTTCCCGTAAACCCCGGACTTTGCTCGTATAGTCAAAAGTATACGAAGAAAGTACCCAGGGAGTAAACGCATTTCCCGAACGATTTTTTATATTATTTTTTCACCACTAAAACGCATGAGACTTGTAGTTTTCAAAAATGTTTTCGTTTTTGGTGAGACGCTGATTAAAAGAAGTTTAATCGCCGGCAAACGAAAACCCGCCATTTCCCGTAAACCCCGGACTCGGCTCGTATAGTCAAAAGTATACGAAGAAAGTACCCAGGGAGTAAACTCATTTTCCGAACGATTTTTTATATTATTTTTTCACCACTAAAACGCATGAGACTTGTAGTTTTCAAAAATGTTTTCACTTTTGATGGGACGCTGAATAAAAGAAGTTTAATCGCCGGCACACGAAAACCCGAGATTTCCCGTAAATCCCGGACTGGGCCCGTATAATCAAAAGTATACAAAGAAAGTACCCAGGGAGTAAACTCATTTCCCGAACGATTTTTTAAATTATTATTTCACCACTAAAACGCATGAGGCTTGTAGTTTTCAAAAATGTTTTCATTTTTGATGAGACGCTTAATGAAAGAGGTTTACTCACCGGAAAACGAAAACCCGCGATTTCCCGTAAATCCCGGGCTTGGCCCGTATAGTCGAATGTATACAAAGAAAGTACCCTGTGAGTAAACTCATTTCCAAAACGATTTTTTAAATTATCTTTTTACCACTAAAACGCATGAGACTTGTAGTTTTCAAAAATGTTTTCATTTTTGATGAGACGCTGATTAAAAGAAGTTTAATTGCCGGCAAACGAAAACCCGCCATTTCCCGTAAATCCCGGACTTGGCTCGTATAGTCAAAAGTATAGGAAGAAAGTACCCAGGGAGTAAACTCATTTCCCGAACGATTTTTTAAATTATTATTTCACCACTAAAACGCATGAGGCTTGTAGTTTTCAAAAATGTTTTCATTTTTGATGAGACGCTTAATGAAAGAGGTTTACTCACCGGAAAACGAAAACCCGCGATTTCCCGTAAATCCCGGGCTTGGCCCGTATAGTCGAATGTATACAAAGAAAGTACCCTGTGAGTAAACTCATTTCCAAAACGATTTTTTAAATTATCTTTTTACCACTAAAACGCATGAGACTTGTAGTTTTCAAAAATGTTTTCATTTTTGATGAGACGCTGATTAAAAGAAGTTTAATTGCCGGCAAACGAAAACCCGCCATTTCCCGTAAATCCCGGACTTGGCTCGTATAGTCAAAAGTATAGGAAGAAAGTACCCAGGGAGTAAACTCATTTCCCGAACGATTTTTTATATTATTTTTTCACCACTAAAACGCATGAGACTTGCAGTTTTTAAAAATGTTTTCATTTTTGATGGGACGCTGAATAAAAGAAGTTTAATCGCCGGCACACGAAAACCCGCGATTTCCCGTAAATCCCAGACTGGGCCCGTATAGTCAAAAGTATACAATGAAAGTACCCAAGGAGTAAACTCATTTCCCGAACGATTTTTTAAATTACTTTTTCACCACTAAAACGCATGAGACTTGTAGTTTTCAGAAATGTTTTCATTTTTGATGAAACGCCTAATGAAAGTGGTTTAATCGCCGGCAAACGAAAACCCGCGATTTCCCGTAAATCCCGGGCTTGGCCCGTATAGTTGAATGTATACAAAGAAAGCACCCTGTGAGTAAACTCATTTCCAAAACGATTTTTTAAATTATCTTTTTACCACTAAAACGCATGAGACTTGTAGTTTTCAAAAATGTTTTCATTTTTGATGAGACGCTGATTAAAAGAAGTTTAATCGCCGGCAAACGAAAACCCGCCATTTCCCGTAAACCCCGGACTCGGCTCGTATAGTCAAAAGTATACGAAGAAAGTACCCAGGGAGTAAACTCATTTCCCGAACGATTTATTATATTATTTTTTCACCACTAAAACGCATGAGACTTGTAGTTTTCAAAAATTTTTTCACTTTTATTGGGACGCTGAATAAAAGAAGTTTAATCGCCGGCACACGAAAACCCGAGATTTCCCGTAAATCCCGGTCTGGGCCCGTATAGTCAAAAGTATACAAAGAAAGTACCCAGGGAGTAAACTCATTTCCCGAACGATTTTTTAAATTATTTTTTCACCACTAAAACACATGAGGCTTGTAGTTTTCAAAAATGTTTTCATTTTTGATGAGACGCTTAATGAAAGAGGTTTAATCTCCGGCAAACCAAAACCCGCGATTTCACGTAAATCCCGGGCTTGACCCGTATAGTCGAATGTATACAAAGAAAGTACCCAGGGTGTAAACTCACTTCCCGAACGATTTTTTAATTTTTTTTTTCACCACTAAAACGCATGACACTTGTAGTTTTCCAAAATGTTTTCATTTTTGATGAGACGCTTAATGAAAGAAGTTCAATCGCCGGCAAACGAAAACCCGCGATTTCCCGTAAATCCCGGGCTTGGCCCGTTTAGTCGAATGTATACAAAGGAAGTATTCTGTGAGTAAACTCATTTCCAGAACGATTTTTTAAATTATTTTTTCACCACTAAAACGCGTGAGACTTGTAGTTTTTAAAAGTGTTTTCATTTTTGATGAGACGCTGAATAAAAGAATCTTAATCGCCGGCAAACGAAAACCCGCGATTTCCCGTAAATCCCGGGCTTGGCCCGCATAGTTGAATGTATATAAAGAAAGTACCCAGGGAGGAAACTGATTTCCAAAACGATTTTTTAAATTATCTTTTTACCACTAAAACGCATGAGACTTGTAGTTTTCAAAAATGTTTTCATTTTTGATGAGACGCTGAATAAAAGGAGTTTAATCGCCGGCAATCAAAAACCTGCGATTTCCCGTAAGTCCTGGACTCGGCCTGTTAAGTCAAAAATATACAAAAAAAGGACCCAGGGAGTAAACTCATTTCCCGAACGATTTTTTAAATTATTTTTTCACCACTAAAAGACATGAGACTTGTAGTTTTCAGAAATGTTTTCATTTTTGATGAGACGCTTAATAAAAGTGGTTTAATCGCCGGCAAACGAAAACCCGCGATTTCCCGTAAATCCCGGGCTTGGCCCGTATAGTCGAATGTATACAAAGAAAGTACCTTGTGAGTAAACTCATTTCCAAAACGATTTTTTAAATTATCTTTTTACGACTAAAACGCATAAGACTTGTAGTTTTCAAAAATGTTTTCATTTTTGATGAGACGCTGAATAAAAGGAGTTTAATCGCCGGCAATCGAAAACCTGCGATTTCCCGTAAATCCTGGACTCGGCCTGTAAAGTCAAAAGTATACAAAAAAAGTACCCAGGAAGTAAACTCATTTCCCGAACGATTTTTTAAATTATTATTTCACCACTAAAGCCCATGAGACTTGTAGTTTTTAAAAATGTTTTCATTTTTGATGAGACGCTGAATAAAAGAAGTTTAATCGCCGGCAAACGAAAACCCACGACTTCCCGTAACTCCCGGACTCGGCCCGTATAGTCAAAAGTATACAAAGAAAGTTCCCAGGGAGTAAACTCATTTCCCGAACGATTTTTTAAATTATTTTTTCACCACTAAAAGGCATGAGACTTGAAGTTTTCAGAAATGTTTTCATTTTTGATGAAACGCTTAATGAAAGTGGTTTAATCGCCGGCAAACGAAAACCCGCGATTTCCCTTAAATCCCGGGCTTGGCCCGTATAGTCGAATGTATACAAAGAAAGTACCCTGTGAGTAAACTCATTTCCAAAACGATTTTTTAAAATATCTTTTTACCACTAAAACGCATGAGACTTGTAGTTTTCAAAAATGTTTTCATTTTTGATGAGACGCTGATTAAAAGAAGTTTAATCGCCGGCAAACGGAAACCCGCCATTTCCCGTAAACCCCGGACTCGGCTCGTATAGTCAAAAGTATACGAAGAAAGTACCCAGGGAGTAAACTCATTTCCCGAACGATTTATTATATTATTTTTTCACCACTAAAACGCATGAGACTTTTAGTTTCAAAAATGTTTTCACTTTTGATGGGACTCTGAATAAAAGAATTTTAATCGCCGGCACACGAAAACCCGAGATTTCCCGTAAATCCCGGTCTGGGCCCGTATAGTCAAAAGTATACAAAGAAAGTACCCAGGGAGTAGACTCATTTCCCGAACGATTTTTTAAATTATTTTTTCACCACTAAAACACACGAGGCTTGTAGTTTTTAAAAATGTGTTCATTTTTGATGAGACGCTTAATGAAACAGGTTTAATCGCTGGTAAATGAAAACCCGCGATTTCACGTAAATCCCTGGCTTGACCCGTATAGTCGAATGTATACAAAGAAAGTACCCAGGGAGTAAACTCATTTCCCGAACGATTTTTTAAATTATTTTTTCACCACTAAAACGCATGAGGCTTGTAGTTTTCAAAAATGTTTTCATTTTTGATGAGACGCTTAATGAAAGAGGTTTACTCACCGGAAAACGAAAACCCGCGATTTCCCGTAAATCCCGGGCTTGGCCCGTATAGTCGAATGTATACAAAGAAAGTACCCTGTGAGTTAACTCATTTCCAAAACGATTTTTTAAATTATCTTTTTACCACTGAAACGCATGATACTTGTAGTTTTCAAAAATGTTTTCATTTTTGATGAGACGCTGATTAAAAGAAGTTTAATCGCCGGCAAACGAAAACCCGCCATTTCCCGTAAACCCCGGACTTGGCTCGTATAGTCAAAAGTATACGAAGAAAGTACCCAGGGAGTAAACTCATTTCCCGAACGATTTTTTATATTATTTTTTCACCACTAAAACGCATGAGACTTGTAGTTTTCAAAAATGTTTTCATTTTTGATGGGACGCTGAATAAAAGAAGTTTAATCGCCGGCACACGAAAACCCGCGATTTCCCATAAATCCCGGACTGGGCCCGTATAGTCAAAAGTATACAAAGAAAGTACCCAGGGAGTAAACTCATTTCCCGAACGATTTTTTAAATTATTTTTTTACCACTAAAACGCATGAGACTTGTAGTTTTCAGAAATGTTTTCATTTTTGATGAAACGCTTAATGAAAGTGGTTTAATCGCCGGCAAACAAAAACCCGCGATTTCCCGTAAATCCCGGGCTTGGCCCGTATAGTCGAATGTATACAAAGAAAGTACCCTGTGAGTAAACTCATTTCCAAAACGATTTTTTAAATTATCTTTTTACCACTAAAACGCATGAGACTTGTAGTTTTCAAAAATGTTTTCATTTTTAATGAGACGCTGATTAAAAGAAGTTTAATCGCCGGCAAACGAAAACCCGCCATTTCCCGTAAACCCCGGACTCGGCTCGTATAGTCAAAAGTATACGAAGAAAGTACCCAGGGAGTAAACTCATTTCCCGAACGATTTATTATATTATTTTTTCACCACTAAAACGCATGAGACTTGTAGTTTCAAAAATGTTTTCACTTTTGATGGGACTCTGAATAAAAGAAGTTTAATCGCCGGCACACGAAAACCCGAGATTTCCCGTAAATCCCGGTCTGGGCCCGTATAGTCCAAAGTATACAAAGAAAGTACCCAGGGAGTAAACTCATTTCCCGAACGATTTTTTAAATTTTTTTTCACCACTAAAACACACGAGGCTTGTAGTTTTCAAAATTGTGTTCATTTTTGATGAGACTCTTAATGAAAGAGGTTTAATCGCCGGTAAACGAAAACCCGCGATTTCACGTAAATCCCTGGCTTGACCCGTATAGTCGAATGTATACAAAGAAAGTACCCAGGGTGTAAACTCATTTCCCGAACGATTTTTTAAATTTTTTTTTCATCACTAAAACGCATGAGACTTGTAGTTTTCAAAAATGTTTTCATTTTTGATGAGACGCTTAATGAAAGAAGTTCAATCGCCGGCAAACGAAAACCCGCGATTTCCCGTAAATCCCGGGCTTGGCCCGCATAGTTGAATGTATATAAAGAAAGTACCCAGGGAGGAAACTGATTTCCCGAACGATTTTTCAAATTATTTCTGCACACTAGAACGAATGAGACTTGTAGTTTTCAAAAGTGTTTTCATTTTTGATGAGACGCTGAATAAAAGAAGTTTAATCGGCGGCAAACGAAAACCCGTGATTTCCCGTAAATCCCGGACTCGGCCCGTATAGTCAAAAGTATACAAAGAAAGTACCCAGGGAGTAAACTCATTTCCCGAACGATTTTTTAAATTATTTTTTCACCACTAAAACGCATGAGACTTGTAGTTTTCTGAAATGTTTTCATTTTTGATGAGACGCTTAGTGAAAGTGATTTAATCGCCGGCAAACGAAAACCCGCGATTTCCCGTAAATCCCAGGCTTGGCCCGTATAGTCGAATGTATACAAAGAAAGTACCCTGTGAGTAAACTCATTTCCAAAACGATTTTTTAAATTATCTTTTCACCACTAAAACGCATGAGACTTGTAGTTTTCAAAAATGTTTTCATTTTTGATGAGACGCTGAATAAAAGGAGTTTAATCACCGGCAAACGAAAACTTGCGATTTCCCGTAAATCCGGGACTCGGCCCGTATAGTCAAAAGTATACAAAGAAAGTACCCAGGGAGTAAACTCATTTCCCGAACGATTTCTTAAACTATTATTTCACCACTAAAGCCCATGAGACTTGTAGTTTTCAAAAATGTTTTCATATTTGATGAGACGCTTAATGAAAGAAGTTCAATCGCCAGCAAACGAAAACCCGCGATTTCCCGTAAATCCCGGGCTTGGCCCGTATAGTCGAATTTATACAAAGAAAGTACCCTGTGAGTAAACTGATTTCCCGAACGATTTTTCAAATTATTTCTGCACACTAGAACGAATAAGACTTGCAGTTTCCAAAAATGTTTTCATTTTTAATGAGACGCTTATTGAAAGAGGTTTAATCGCCGGCAAACGAAATACCACGATTTCCCTAAATCCCGGGCTTGTCCCGTATAGTCGAATATTTACAAAGAAAGTACGCTGTGAGTAAACTCATTTCCAGAACGATTTTTTAAATTATCTTTTCACCACTAAAACGCATGAGACTTGGAGTTTTCAAAAATGTTTTCATTTGTGATGAGAGGCTGAATAAAAGGAGTTTTATTGCCGGCAAACAAAAACCCGCGATTTCCCGTAAATCCCGGACTCGGCCCGTATAGTCAAAAGTATACAAAGAAAGTACCCAGGGAGTAAACTCATTTCCCGAACGATTTTTTAAATTATTTTTTCACCACTAAAACGCATGAGACTTGTAGTTTTCAGAAATGTTTTCATTTTTGATGAGACGCTTAGTGAAAGTGATTTAATCGCCGGCAAACGAAAACCCGCGATTTCCCGTAAATCCCGGGCTTGGCCCGTATAGTCGAATGTATACAAAGAAAGTACCCTGTGAGTAAACTCATTTCCAAAACGATTTTTTAAATTATCTTTTCACCACTAAAACGCATGAGACTTGTAGTTTTCAAAAATGTTTTCATTTTTGATGAGACGCTGAATAAAAGGAGTTTAATCGCCGGCAAACGAAAACTTGCGATTTCCCGTAAATCCCGGACTCGGCCCGTATAGTCAAAAGTATACAAAGAAAGTACCCAGGGAGTAAACTCATTTCCCGAACGATTTTTTAAACTATTATTTCACCACTAAAGCCCATGAGACTTGTAGTTTTCAAAAATGTTTTCATATTTGATGAGACGCTTAATGAAAAAAGTTCAATCGCCGGCAAACAAAAACCCGCGATTTCCCGTAAATCCCGGACTGGGCCCGTATAGTCAAAAGTATACAAAGAAAGTACCCAGGGAGTAAACTCATTTCCCGAACGATTTTTTAAATTATTTTTTCACCACTAAAACGCATGAGACTTGTAGTTTTAAGAAATGTTTTCATTTTTGATGAGACGCTTAATGAAAGTGGTTTAATCGCCGGCAAACAAAAACCCGCGACTTCCCGTAAATCCCGGGCTTGGCCCGTATAGTCGAATGTTTACAAAGAAAGTACCCTGTGAGTAAACTCATTTCAAAAACGATTCTTTAAATTATCTTTTTACCACTAAAACGCATGAGACTTGTAGTTTTCAAAAATGTTTTCGTTTTTGATGAGACGCTGATTAAAAGAAGTTTAATCGTCGGCAAACGAAAACCCGCCATTTCCCGTAAACCCCGGACTCGGCTCGTATAGTCAAAAGTATACAAAGAAAGTACCCAGGGAGTAAACTCATTTCCCGAACGATTTTTTAGATTATTTTTTCACCACTAAAACGCATGAGACTTGTAGTTTTCAAAAATGTTTTCACTTTTGATGGGACGCTGAATAAAAGAAGTTTAATCGCCGGCACACAAAATCCCGAGATTTCCCGTAAATCCCGGACTGGGCCCGTATAGTCAAAAGTATACAAAGAAAGTACCCAGGGAGTAAACTCATTTCCAAAACGATTTTTTAAATTATCTTTTTACCACTAAAACGCATGAGACTTGTAGTTTTCAAAAATGTTTTCATTTTTGATGAGACGCTGATTAAAAGAAGTTTAATCGCCGGCAAACGAAAACCCGCCATTTTCCGTAAACCCCGGACTTGGCTCGTATAGTCAAAAGTATACGAAGAAAGTACCCAGGGAGTAAACTCATTTCCCAAACGATTTTTTAAATTATTTTTTCACCACTAAAACGCATGAGGCTTGTAGTTTTCAAAAATGTTTTCATTTTTGATGAGACGCTTAATGAAAGAGGTTTACGCACCGGAAAACGAAAACCCGCGATTTCCCGTAAATCCCGGGCTTGGCCCGTATAGTCGAATGTATACAAAGAAAGTACCCTGTGAGTAAACTCATTTCCAAAACGATTTTTTAAATTATCTTTTTACCACTAAAACGCATGAGACTTGTAGTTTTTAAAAATGTTTTCATTTTTGATGAGACGCTGATTAAAAGAAGTTTAATCGCCGGCAAACGAAAACCCGCCATTTCCCGTAAATCCCGGACTTGGCTCGTATAGTCAAAAGTATACGAAGAAAGTACCCAGGGAGTAAACTCATTTCCCGAACGATTTTTTATATTATTTTTTCACCACTAAAACGCATGAGACTTGTAGTTTTCAAAAATGTTTTCATTTTTGATGGGACGCTGAATAAAAGAAGTTCAATCGCCGGCACACGAAAACCCGCGATTTCCCGTAAATCCCAGACTGGGCCCGTATAGTCAAAAGTATACAAAGAAAGTACCCAAGAAGTAAACTCATTTCCCGAACGATTTTTTAAATTATTTTTTCACCACTAAAACGCATGAGGCTTTTAGTTTTCAAAAATGTTTTCATTTTTGATGAGACGCTTAATGAAAGAGGTTTACTCACCGGAAAACGAAAACCCGCGATTTCCCGTAAATCCCGGGCTTGGCCCGTATAGTCGAATGTATACAAAGAAAGTACCCTGTGAGTAAACTCATTTCCAAAACGATTTTTTAAATTATCTTTTTACCACTAAAACGCATGAGACTTGTAGTTTTTAAAAATGTTTTCATTTTTGTGAGACGCTGATTAAAAGAAGTTTAATCGCCGGCAAACGAAAACCCGCCATTTCCCGTAAATCCCGGACTTGGCTCGTATAGTCAAAAGTATACGAAGAAAGTACCCAGGGAGTAAACTCATTTCCCGAACGATTTTTTATATTATTTTTTCACCACTAAAACGCATGAGACTTGTAGTTTTCAAAAATGTTTTCATTTTTGATGGGACGCTGAATAAAAGAAGTTTAATCGCCGGCACACGAAAACCCGAGATTTCCCGTAAATTCCGGTCTGGGCCCGTATAGTCAAAAGTATACAAAGAAAGTACCCAGGGAGTAAACTCATTTCCCGAACGATTTTTTAAATTATTTTTTCACCACTAAAACACATGAGGCTTGTAGTTTTCAAAAATGTTTTCATTTTTGATGAGACGCTTAATGAAAGAGGTTTAATCGCCGGCAAACGAAAACCCGCGATTTCACGTAAATCCCGGGCTTGACCCGTATAGTCGAATGTATACAAAGAAAGTACCCAGGGTGTAAACTCATTTCCCGAACGATTTTTTAAATTTTTTTTTCACCACTAAAACGCATGAGACTTGTAGTTTTCAAAAATGTTTTCATTTTTGATGAGACGCTTAATGAAAGAAGTTCAATCGCCGGCAAACGAAAACCCGCGATTTCCCGTAAATCCCGGGCTTGGCCCGTATAGTCGAATGTATACAAAGAAAGTACCCTGTGAGTAAACTCATTTCCAGAACGACTTTTTAAATTATTTTTACACCACTAAAACGCGTGAGACTTGTAGTTTTTAAAAGTGTTTTCATTTTTGATGAGACGCTGAATAAAAGAATCTTAATCGCCGGCAAACGAAAACCCGCGATTTCCCGTAAATCCCGGGCTTGGCCCGCATAGTTGAATGTATATAAAGAAAGTACCCAGGGAGGAAACTGATTTCCAAAACGATTTTTTAAATTATCTTTTTACCACTAAAACGCATGAGACTTGTAGTTTTCAAAAATGTTTTCATTTTTGATGAGACGCTGAATAAAAGGAGTTTAATCGCCGGCAATCGAAAACCTGCGATTTCCCGTAAATCCTGGACTCGGCCTGTAAAGTCAAAAGTATACAAAAAAGTACCCAGGGAGTAAACTCATTTCCCGAACGATTTTTTAAATTATTTTTTCACCACTAAAAGGCATGAGACTTGTAGTTTTCAGAAATGTTTTCATTTTTGATGGGACGCTGAATAAAAGAAGTTCAATCGCCGGCACACGAAAACCCGCGATTTCCCGTAAATCCCAGACTGGGCCCGTATAGTCAAAAGTATACAAAGAAAGTACCCAAGAAGTAAACTCATTTCCCGAACGATTTTTTAAATTATTTTTTCACCACTAAAACGCATGAGGCTTTTAGTTTTCAAAAATGTTTTCATTTTTGATGAGACGCTTAATGAAAGAGGTTTACTCACCGGAAAACGAAAACCCGCGATTTCCCGTAAATCCCGGGCTTGGCCCGTATAGTCGAATGTATACAAAGAAAGTACCCTGTGAGTAAACTCATTTCCAAAACGATTTTTTAAATTATCTTTTTACCACTAAAACGCATGAGACTTGTAGTTTTTAAAAATGTTTTCATTTTTGTGAGACGCTGATTAAAAGAAGTTTAATCGCCGGCAAACGAAAACCCGCCATTTCCCGTAAATCCCGGACTTGGCTCGTATAGTCAAAAGTATACGAAGAAAGTACCCAGGGAGTAAACTCATTTCCCGAACGATTTTTTATATTATTTTTTCACCACTAAAACGCATGAGACTTGTAGTTTTCAAAAATGTTTTCATTTTTGATGGGACGCTGAATAAAAGAAGTTCAATCGCCGGCACACGAAAACCCGCGATTTCCCGTAAATCCCAGACTGGGCCCGTATAGTCAAAAGTATACAAAGAAAGTACCCAAGGAGTAAACTCATTTCCCGAACGATTTTTTAAATTATTTTTTCACCACTAAAACGCATGAGACTTGTAGTTTTCAGAAATGTTTTCATTTTTGATGAGACGCTGATTAAAAGAAGTTTAATCGCCGGCAAACGAAAAGCCGCCATTACCCGTAAACCCCGGACTCGGCTCGTATAGTCAAAAGTATACGAAGAAAGTACCCAGGGAGTAAACTCATTTCCCGAACGATTTATTATATTATTTTTTCACCACTAAAACGCATGAGACTTGTAGTTTTCAAAAATGTTTTCACTTTTATTGGGACGCTGAATAAAAGAAGTTTAATCGCCGGCACACGAAAACCCGAGATTTCCCGTAAATTCCGGTCTGGGCCCGTATAGTCAAAAGTATACAAAGAAAGTACCCAGGGAGTAAACTCATTTCCCGAACGATTTTTTAAATTATTTTTTCACCACTAAAACACATGAGGCTTGTAGTTTTCAAAAATGTTTTCATTTTTGATGAGACGCTTAATGAAAGAGGTTTAATCGCCGGCAAACGAAAACCCGCGATTTCACGTAAATCCCGGGCTTGACCCGTATAGTCGAATGTATACAAAGAAAGTACCCAGGGTGTAAACTCATTTCCCGAACGATTTTTTAAATTTTTTTTTCACCACTAAAACGCATGAGACTTGTAGTTTTCAAAAATGTTTTCATTTTTGATGAGACGCTTAATGAAAGAAGTTCAATCGCCGGCAAACGAAAACCCGCGATTTCCCGTAAATCCCGGGCTTGGCCCGTATAGTCGAATGTATACAAAGAAAGTACCCTGTGAGTAAACTCATTTCCAGAACGACTTTTTAAATTATTTTTACACCACTAAAACGCGTGAGACTTGTAGTTTTTAAAAGTGTTTTCATTTTTGATGAGACGCTGAATAAAAGAATCTTAATCGCCGGCAAACGAAAACCCGCGATTTCCCGTAAATCCCGGGCTTGGCCCGCATAGTTGAATGTATATAAAGAAAGTACCCAGGGAGGAAACTGATTTCCAAAACGATTTTTTAAATTATCTTTTTACCACTAAAACGCATGAGACTTGTAGTTTTCAAAAATGTTTTCATTTTTGATGAGACGCTGAATAAAAGGAGTTTAATCGCCGGCAATCGAAAACCTGCGATTTCCCGTAAATCCTGGACTCGGCCTGTAAAGTCAAAAGTATACAAAAAAGTACCCAGGGAGTAAACTCATTTCCCGAACGATTTTTTAAATTATTTTTTCACCACTAAAAGGCATGAGACTTGTAGTTTTCAGAAATGTTTTCATTTTTGATGAGACGCTTAATAAAAGTGGTTTAATCGCCGTCAAACGAAAACCCGCGATTTCCCGTAAATCCCGGGCTT
This sequence comes from Hydractinia symbiolongicarpus, assembly GCF_029227915.1. Taxonomy (NCBI): domain Eukaryota; kingdom Metazoa; phylum Cnidaria; class Hydrozoa; order Anthoathecata; family Hydractiniidae; genus Hydractinia; species Hydractinia symbiolongicarpus. Next base: position 224,915 of record NC_079875.1, on the reverse strand, counting down.
GGCCCGTATAGTCGAATGTATACAAAGAAAGTACCCTGTGAGTAAACTCATTTCCAAAACGATTTTTTAAATTATCTTTTTACCACTAAAACGGATGAGACTTGTAGTTTTTAAAAATGTTTTCATTTTTGATGAGACGCTGAATAAAAGAAGTTTAATCGCCGGCAAACGAAAACCCACGACTTCCCGTAACTCCCGGACTCGGCCCGTATAGTCAAAAGTATACAAAGAAAGTTCCCAGGGAGTAAACTCATTTCCCGAACGATTTTTTAAATTATTTTTTCACCATTAAAAGGCATGAGACTTGTAGTTTTCAAAAATGTTTTCATTTTTGATGAAACGCTTAATGAAAGTGGTTTAATCGCCGGCAAACGAAAACCCGCGATTTCCCTTAAATCCCGGGCTTGGCCCGTATAGTCGAATGTATACAAAGAAAGTACCCTGTGAGTAAACTCATTTCCAAAACGATTTTTTAAATTATCTTCTTACCACTAAAACGCATGAGTCTTGTAGTTTTCAAAAATGTGTTCATTTTTGATGAGACGCTGATTAAAAGAAGTTTAATCGCCGGCAAACGAAAACCCGCCATTTCCCGTAAACCCCGGACTTGGCTCGTATAGTCAAAAGTATACGAAGAAAGTACCCAGGGAGTAAACTCATTTCCCGAACGATTTTTTATATTATTTTTTCACCACTAAAACGCATGAGACTTGTAGTTTTAAGAAATGTTTTCATTTTTGATGAGACGCTTAATAAAAGTGGTTTAATCGCCGGCAAACAAAAACCCGCGACTTCCCGTAAATCCCGGGCTTGGCCCGTATAGTCGAATGTATACAAAGAAAGTACCCTGTGAGTAAACTCATTTCCAAAACGATTTTTTAAATTATCTTTTTACCACTAAAACGCATGAGACTTGTACTTTTCAAAAATGTTTTCATTTTTGATGAGACGCTGAATAAAAGGAGTTTAATCGCCGGCAATCGAAAACCTGCGATTTCCCGTAAATCCTGGACTCGGCCTGTAAAGTCAAAAGTATACAAAAACAGTACCCAGGAAGTAAACTCATTTCCCGAACGATTTTTTAAATTATTATTTCACCACTAAAGCCCATGAGACTTGTAGTTTTTAAAAATGTTTTCATTTTTGATGAGACGCTGAATAAAAGAAGTTTAATCGCCGGCAAACGAAATCCCACGACTTCCCGTAACTCCCGGACTCGGCCCGTATAGTCAAAAGTATACAAAGAAAGTTCCCAGGGAGTAAACTCATTTCCCGAACGATTTTTTAAATTATTTTTTCACCACTACAAGGCATGAGACTTTTAGTTTTCAAAAATGTTTTCATTTTTGATGAAACGCTTAATGAAAGTGGTTTAATCGCCGGCAAACGAAAACCCGCGATTTCCCTTAAATCCTGGGCTTGGCCCGTATAGTCGAATGTATACAAAGAAAGTACCCTGTGAGTAAACTCATTTCCAAAACGATTTTTTAAATTATCTTTTTACCACTAAAACGCATGAGTCTTGTAGTTTTCAAAAATGTGTTCATTTTTGATGAGACGCTGATTAAAAGAAGTTTAATCGCCGGCAAACAAAAACCCGCCATTTCCCGTAAACCCCGGACTTGGCTCGTATAGTCAAAAGTATACGAAGAAAGTACCCAGGGAGTAAACTCATTTCCCGAACGATTTTTTATATTATTTTTTCACCACTAAAACGCATGAGACTTGTAGTTTTAAGAAATGTTTTCATTTTTGATGAGACGCTTAATGAAAGTGGTTTAATCGCCAGCAAACAAAAACCCGCGACTTCCCGTAAATCCCGGGCTTGGCCCGTATAGTCGAATGTATACAAAGAAAGTACCCTGTGAGTAAACTCATTTCAAAAACGATTCTTTAAATTATCTTTTTACCACTAAAACGCATGAGACTTGTAGTTTTCAAAAATGTTTTCGTTTTTGATCAGACGCTGATTAAAAGAAGTTTAATCGCCGGCAAACGAAAACCCGCCATTTCCCGTAAACCCCGGACTCGGCTCGTATAGTCAAAAGTATACGAAGAAAGTACCCAGGGAGTAAACTCATTTCCCGAACGATTTTTTATATTATTTTTTCACCACTAAAACGCATGAGACTTGTAGTTTTCAAAAATGTTTTCACTTTTGATGGGACGCTGAATAAAAGAAGTTTAATCGCCGGCACACGAAAACCCGCGATTTCCCGTAAATCCCGGACTGGGCCCGTATAGTCAAAAGCATACAAAGAAAGTACCCAGGGAGTAAACTCATTTCCCGAACGATTTTTTAAAATATTTTTTCACCACTAAAACGCATGAGGCTTGTAGTTTTCAAAAATGTTTTCATTTTTGATGAGACGCTGATTAAAAGAAGTTTAATCGCCGGCACACGAAAACCCGCGATTTCCCGTAAATCCCGGACTGGGCCCGTATAGTCAAAAGTATACAAAGAAAGTTCCCAGGGAGTAAACTCATTTCCCGAACGATTTTTCAAATTATTTTTTCACCACTAAAAGGCATGAGACTTGTAGTTTTCAAAAATGTTTTCATTTTTGATGAAACGCTTAATGAAAGTGGTTTAATCGCCGGCAAACGAAAACCCGCGATTTCCCTTAAATCCCGGGCTTGGCCCGTATAGTCGAATGTATACAAAGAAAGTACCCTGTGAGTAAACTCATTTCCAAAACGATTTTTTAAATTATCTTTTTACCACTAAAACGCATGAGTCTTGTAGTTTTCAAAAATGTGTTCATTTTTGATGAGACGCTGATTAAAAGAAGTTTAATCGCCGGCAAACGAAAACCCGCCATTTCCCGTAAACCCCGGACTTGGCTCGTATAGTCAAAAGTATACGAAGAAAGTACCCAGGGAGTAAACTCATTTCCCGAACGATTTTTTATATTATTTTTTCACCACTAAAACGCATGAGACTTGTAGTTTTAAGAAATGTTTTCATTTTTGATGAGACGCTTAATGAAAGTGGTTTAATCGCCGGCAAACAAAAACCCGCGACTTCCCGTAAATCCCGGGCTTGGCCCGTATAGTCGAATGTATACAAAGAAAGTACCCTGTGAGTAAACTCATTTCAAAAACGATTCTTTAAATTATCTTTTTACCACTAAAACGCATGAGACTTGTAGTTTTCAAAAATATTTTCGTTTTTGATGAGACGCTGATTAAAAGAAGTTTAATCGCCGGCAAACGAAAACCCGCCATTTCCCGTAAACCCCGGACTCGGCTCGTATAGTCAAAAGTATACGAAGAAAGTACCCAGGGAGTAAACACATTTCCCGAACGATTTTTTATATTATTTTTTCACCACTAAAACGCATGAGACTTGTAGTTTTCAAAAATGTTTTCACTTTTGATGGGACGCTGAATAAAAGAAGTTTAATCGCCGGCACACGAAAACCCAAGATTTCCCGTAAATCCCGGACTGGGCCCGTATAGTCAAAAGTATACAAAGAAAGTACCCAGGGAGTAAACTCATTTCCCGAACGATTTTTTAAATTATTTTTTCACCACTAAAACGCATGAGGCTTGTAGTTTTCAAAAATGTTTTCATTTTTGATGAGACGCTTAATGAAAGAGGTTTACTCACCGGAAAACGAAAACCCGCGATTTCCCGTAAATCCCGGGCTTGGCCCGTATAGTCGAATGTATACAAAGAAAGTACCCTGTGAGTTAACTCATTCACAAAGCGATTTTTTAAATTATCTTTTTACCACTGAAACGCATGAGACTTGTAGTTTTCAAAAATGTTTTCATTTTTGATGAGACGCTGATTAAAAGAAGTTTAATCGCCGGCACACGAAAACCCGCGATTTCCCGTAAATCCCGGACTGGGCCCGTATAGTCAAAAGTATACAAAGAAAGTAACCAGGGAGTAAACTCATTTCCCGAACGATTTTTTAAATTATTTTTTCACCACTAAAACGCATGAGACTTGTAGTTTTCAGAAATGTTTTCATTTTTGATGAAACGCTTAATGAAAGTGGTTTAATCGCCGGCAAACGAAAACCCGCGATTTCCCGTAAATCCCGGGCTTGGCCCGTATAGTCGAATGTATACAAAGAAAGTACCCTGTGAGTAAACTCATTTCAAAAACGATTTTTTAAATTATCTTTTTACCACTAAAACGCATGAGACTTGTAGTTTTCAAAAATGTTTTCATTTTTGATGAGACGCTGATTAAAAGAAGTTTAATCGACGGCAAACAAAAACCCGCCATTTCCCGTAAACCCCGGACTCGGCTCGTATAGTCAAAAGTATACGAAGAAAGTACCCAGGGAGTAAACTCATTTCCCGAACGATTTATTATATTATTTTTTCACCACTAAAACGCATGAGATTTGTAGTTTTAAAAATGTTTTCACTTTTGATGGGACTCTGAATAAAAGAAGTTTAATCGCCGGCACACGAAAACCCGAGATTTCCCGTAAATCCCGGTCTGGGCCCGTATAGTCAAAAGTATACAAAGAAAGTACCCAGGGAGTAAACTCATTTCCCGAACGATTTTTTAAATTATTTTTTCACCACTAAAACACACGAGGCTTGTAGTTGTCAAAAATGTGTTCATTTTTGATGAGACGTTTAATGAAAGAGGTTTAATCGCCGGTAAACGAAAACCCGCGATTTCACGTAAATCCCTGGCTTGACCCGTATAGTCGAATGTATACAAAGAAAGTACCCAGGGTGTAAACTCATTTCCCGAACGATTTTTTAAATTTTTTTTTCACCACTAAAACGCATGAGCCTTGTAGTTTTCAAAAATGTTTTCATTTTTGATGAGACGCTTAATGAAAGAGGTTTAATCGCCGGCAAACGAAAACCTGCGATTTCACGTAAATCCCTGGCTTGACCCGTATAGTCGAATGTATACAAAGAAAGTACCCAGGGAGTAAACTCATTTCCCGAACGATTTTTTAAATTATTTTTTCACCACTAAAACGCATGAGGCTTGTAGTTTTCAAAAATGTTTTCATTTTTGATGAGACGCTTAATGAAAGAGGTTTACTCACCGGAAAACGAAAACCCGCGATTTCCCGTAAATCCCGGGCTTGGCCCGTATAGTCGAATGTATACAAAGAAAGTACCCTGTGAGTTAACTCATTTCCAAAACGATTTTTTAAAATATCTTTTTACCACTGAAACGCATGATACTTGTAGTTTTCAAAAATGTTTTCATTTTTGATGAGACGCTGATTAAAAGAAGTTTAATCGCCGGCAAACGAAAACCCGCCATTTCCCGTAAACCCCGGACTTGGCTCGTATAGTCAAAAGTATACGAAGAAAGTACCCAGGGAGTAAACTCATTTCCCGAACGATTTTTTATATTATTTTTTCACCACTAAAACGCATGAGACTTGTAGTTTTCAAAAATGTTTCCATTTTTGATGGGATGCTGAATAAAAGAAGTTTAATCGCCGGCACACGAAAACCCGAGATTTTCCGTAAATCCCGGTCTGGGCCCGTGTAGTCAAAAGTATACAAAGAAAGTACCCAGGGAGTAAACTCATTTCCCGAACGATTTTTTAAATTATTTTTTCACCACTAAAACACACGAGGCTTGTAGTTTTCAAAAATGTGTTCATTTTTGATGAGACGCTTAATGAAAGAGGTTTAATCGCCGGTAAACGAAAACCCGCGATTTCACGTAAATCCCTGGCTTGACCCGTATAGTCGAATGTATACAAAGAAAGTACCCAGGGTGTAAACTCATTTCCCGAACGATTTTTAAAATTTTTTTTTTCACCACTAAAACGCATGAGCCTTGTAGTTTTCAAAAATGTTTTCATTTTTGATGAGACGCTTAATGAAAGAGGTTTACTCAACGGAAAACGAAAACCCGCGATTTCCCGTAAATCCCGGGCTTGGCCCGTATAGTCGAATGTATACAAAGAAAGTACCCTGTGCGTTAACTCATTTCCAAAACGATTTTTTAAAATATCTTTTTACCACTGAAACGCATGATACTTGTAGTTTTCAAAAATGTTTTCATTTTTGATGAGACGCTGATTAAAAGAAGTTTAATCGCCGGCAAACGAAAACCCGCCATTTCCCGTAAACCCCGGAGTTGGCTCGTATAGTCAAAAGTATACGAAGAAAGTACCCAGGGAGTAAACTCATTTCCCGAACGATTTTTTATATTATTTTTTCACCACTAAAACGCATGAGACTTGTAGTTTTCAAAAATGTTTTCATTTTTGATGGGATGCTGAATAAAAGAAGTTTAATCGCCGGCACACGAAAACCTGCGATTTCCCGTAAATCCCGGACTGGGCCCGTATAGTCAAAAGTATACAAAGAAAGTACCCAGGGAGTAAACTCATTTCCCGAACGATTTTTTAAATTATTTTTTCACCACTAAAACGCATGAGACTTGTAGTTTTCAGAAATGTTTTCATTTTTGATGAAACGCTTAATGAAAGTGGTTTAATCGCCGGCAAACGAAAACCCGCGATTTCCCGTAAATCCCGGGCTTGGCCCGTATAGTCGAATGTATACAAAGAAAGTACCCTGTGAGTAAACTCATTTCCAAAACGATTTTTTAAATTATCTTTTTACCACTAAAACGCATGAGACTTGTAGTTTTCAGAAATGTTTTCATTTTTGATGAGACGCTGATTAAAAGAAGTTTAATCGCCGGCAAACGATAAGCCGGCATTTCCCGTAAACCCCGGACTCGGCTCGTATAGTCAAAAGTATACGAAGAAAGTACCCAGGGAGTAAACTCATTTCCCGAACGATTTATTATATTATTTTTTCACCACTAAAACGCATGAGACTTGTAGTTTCAAAAATGTTTTCACTTTTGATGGGACTCTGAATAAAAGAAGTTTAATCGCCGGCACACGAAAACCCGAGATTTCCCGTAAATCCCGGTCTGGGCCCGTATAGTCAAAAGTATACAAAGAAAGTACCCAGGGAGTAAACTCATTTCCCGAACGATTTTTTAAATTATTTTTTCACCACTAAAACACACGAGGCTTGTAGTTTTTAAAAATGTGTTCATTTTTGATGAGACGCTTAATGAAAGAGGTTTAATCGCCGGTAAACGAAAACCTGCGATTTCACGTAAATCCCTGGCTTGACCCGTATAGTCGAATGTATACAAAGAAAGTACCCAGGGTGTAAACTCATTTCCCGAACGATTTTTTAAATTTTTTTTTCACCACTAAAACGCATGAGACTTGTAGTTTTCAAAAATGTTTTCATTTTTGATGAGACGCTTAGTGAAAGAGGTTTAATCGCCGGCAAAGGAAATACCACGATTTCCCTAAATCCCGGGCTTGTCCCGTATAGTCAAAAGTATACAAAGAAAGTACGCTGTGAGTAAACTCATTTCCAAAACGATTTTTTAAATTATCTTTTCACCACTAAAACGCATGAGACTTGCAGTTTTCAAAAATGTTTTCATTTTTGATGAGACGCTGAATAAAAGGAGTTTAATTGCCGGCAAACGAAAACCCGCGATTTCCCGTAAATCCCGGACTCGGCCCGTATAGTCAAAAGTATACAAAGAAAGTACCCAGGGAGTAAACTCATTTCCCGAACGATTTTTTAAATTATTTTTTCACCACTAAAACGCATGAGACTTGTAGTTTTCAGAAATGTTTTCATTTTTGATGAGACGCTTAGTGAAAGTGGTTTAATCGCCGGCAAACGAAAACCCGCGATTTCCCGCAAATCCCGGGCTTGGCCCGTATAGTCGAATGTATACAAAGAAAGTACCCTGTGAGTAAACTCATTTCCAAAACGATTTTTTAAATTATCTTTTCACCACTAAAACGCATGAGACTTGTAGTTTTCAAAAATATTTTCATTTTTGATGAGAAGCTGAATAAAAGGAGTTTAATCGCCGGCACACGAAAACCCGCGATTTCCCGTAAATCCCGGACTGGGCCCGTATAGTCAAAAGTATACAAAGAAAGTACCCAGGGAGTAAACTCATTTCCCGAACGATTTTTTAAATTATTTTTTCACCACTAAAACGCATGAGACTTGTAGTTTTCAGAAATGTTTTCATTTTTGATGAAACGCTTAATGAAAGTGGTTTAATCGCCGGCAAACGAAAACCCGCGATTTCCCGTAAATCCCGGGCTTGGCCCGTATAGTCGAATGTATACAAAGAAAGTACCCTGTGAGTAAACTCATTTCCAAAACGATTTTTTAAATTATCTTTTTACCACTAAAACGCATGAGACTTGTAGTTTTCAGAAATGTTTTCATTTTTGATGAGACGCTGATTAAAAGAAGTTTAATCGCCGGCAAACGATAAGCCGGCATTTCCCGTAAACCCCGGACTCGGTTGATATAGTCAAAAGTATACGAAGAAAGTACCCAGGGAGTAAACTCATTTCCCGAACGATTTATTATATTATTTTTTCACCACTTAAACGCATGAGACTTGTAGTTTCAAAAATGTTTTCACTTTTGATGGGACTCTGAATAAAAGAAGTTTAATCGCCGGCACACGAAAACCCGAGATTTCCCGTAAATCCCGGTCTGGGCCCGTATAGTCAAAAGTATACAAAGAAAGTACCCAGGGAGTAAACTCATTTCCCGAACGATTTTTTAAATTATTTTTTCACCACTAAAACACACGAGGCTTGTAGTTTTTAAAAATGTGTTCATTTTTGATGAGACGCTTAATGAAAGAGGTTTAATCGCCGGTAAACGAAAACCTGCGATTTCACGTAAATCCCTGGCTTGACCCGTATAGTCGAATGTATACAAAGAAAGTACCCAGGGTGTAAACTCATTTCCCGAACGATTTTTTAAATTTTTTTTTCACCACTAAAACGCATGAGACTTGTAGTTTTCAAAAATGTTTTCATTTTTGATGAGACGCTGAATAAAAGGAGTTTAATTGCCGGCAAACGAAAACCCGCGATTTCCCGTAAATCCCGGACTCGGCCCGTATAGTCAAAAGTATACAAAGAAAGTACCCAGGGAGTAAACTCATTTCCCGAACGATTTTTTAAATTATTTTTTCACCACTAAAACGCATGAGACTTGTAGTTTTCAGAAATGTTTTCATTTTTGATGAGACGCTTAGTGAAAGTGGTTTAATCGCCGGCAAACGAAAACCCGCGATTTCCCGTAAATCCCGGGCTTGGCCCGTATAGTCGAATGTATACAAAGAAAGTACCCTGTGAGTAAACTCATTTCCAAAACGATTTTTTAAATTATCTTTTTACCACTAAAACGCATGAGACTTGTAGTTTTCAGAAATGTTTTCATTTTTGATGAGACGCTGATTAAAAGAAGTTTAATCGCCGGCAAACGATAAGCCGGCATTTCCCGTAAACCCCGGACTCGGCTCGTATAGTCAAAAGTATACGAAGAAAGTACCCAGGGAGTAAACTCATTTCCCGAACGATTTATTATATTATTTTTTCACCACTAAAACGCATGAGACTTGTAGTTTCAAAAATGTTTTCACTTTTGATGGGACTCTGAATAAAAGAAGTTTAATTGCCGGCACACGAAAACCCGAGATTTCCCGTAAATCCCGGTCTGGGCCCGTATAGTCAAAAGTATACAAAGAAAGTACCCAGGGAGTAAACTCATTTCCCGAACGATTTTTTAAATTATTTTTTCACCACTAAAACACACGAGGCTTGTAGTTTTTAAAAATGTGTTCATTTTTGATGAGACGCTTAATGAAAGAGGTTTAATCGCCGGTAAACGAAAACCTGCGATTTCACGTAAATCCCTGGCTTGACCCGTATAGTCGAATGTATACAAAGAAAGTACCCAGGGTGTAAACTCATTTCCCGAACGATTTTTTAAATTTTTTTTTCACCACTAAAACGCATGAGACTTGTAGTTTTCAAAAATGTTTTCATTTTTGATGAGACGCTTAGTGAAAGAGGTTTAATCGCCGGCAAAGGAAATACCACGATTTCCCTAAATCCCGGGCTTGTCCCGTATAGTCAAAAGTATACAAAGAAAGTACGCTGTGAGTAAACTCATTTCCAAAACGATTTTTTAAATTATCTTTTCACCACTAAAACGCATGAGACTTGCAGTTTTCAAAAATGTTTTCATTTTTGATGAGACGCTGAATAAAAGGAGTTTAATTGCCGGCAAACGAAAACCCGCGATTTCCCGTAAATCCCGGACTCGGCCCGTATAGTCAAAAGTATACAAAGAAAGTACCCAGGGAGTAAACTCATTTCCCGAACGATTTTTTAAATTATTTTTTCACCACTAAAACGCATGAGACTTGTAGTTTTCAGAAATGTTTTCATTTTTGATGAGACGCTTAGTGAAAGTGGTTTAATCGCCGGCAAACGAAAACCCGCGATTTCCCGTAAATCCCGGGCTTGGCCCGTATAGTCGAATGTATACAAAGAAAGTACCCTGTGAGTAAACTCATTTCCAAAACGATTTTTTAAATTATCTTTTCACCACTAAAACGCATGAGACTTGTAGTTTTCAAAAATGTTTTCATTTTTGATGAGACGCTGAATAAAAGGAGTTTAATCGCCGGCAAACGAAAACCTGCGATTTCCCGTAAATCCCGGACTCGGCCCGTATAGTGAAAAGTATACAAAGAAAGTACCCAGGGAGTAAACTCATTTCCCGAACGATTTTTTAAACTATTATTTCACCACTAAAGCCCATGAGACTTGTAGTTTTTAGAAATGTTTTCATTTTTGATGAGACGCTTAATGAATGTGGTTTAATAGCCTGCAAACGAAAACCTGCGATTTCCCGCAAATCCTGGACTCGGCCCGTATACTCAAAAGTATACAAAGAAAGTACCCAGGGAGTAAACTCATTTCCCAAACGATTTTTTAAATTATTATTTCACCACTAAAGCCCATGAGACTTGTAGTTTTCAGAAATGTCTTCATTTTTGATGAGACGCTTAATGAATGTGGTTTAATAGCCTGCAAACGAAAACCCGCGATTTCCTGTAAATCCCGGGCTTGGCCCGTATAGTCGAATGTATACAAAGAAAGCACCCTGTGAGTAAACTCATTTCCAAAACGGTTTTTTAAATTATCTTTTCACCACTAAAATGCATGAGACTTGTAGTTTTTAAATTTGTTTTCATTTTTGATGAGACGCTGAATAAAAGAAGTTTAATCGCCGGCAAACGAAAACCCACGACTTCCCGTAACTCCCAGACTCGGCCGGTATAGTCAAAAGTATACAAAGAAAGTTCCCAAGGAGTAAACTCATTTCCCGAACGATTTTTTAAATTATTATTTCACAACTAAAGCCCATGAGACTTGTAGTTTTCAGAAATGTTTTCATTTTTGATGAGACGCTTAATGAGTGTGGTTTAATAGCCGGCAAACGAAAACCTGCGATTTCCCGCAAATCCTGGACTCGGCCCGTATAGTCAAAAGTATACAAAGAAAGTACCCAGGGAGTAAACTCATTTCCCAAACGCTTTTTTAAATTATTATTTCACCACTAAAGCCCATGAGACTTGTAGTTTTCAGAAATGTCTTCATTTTTGATGAGACGTTAATGAATGTGGTTTAATAGCCGGCAAACGAAAACCCGCGATTTCCTGTAAATCCCGGGCTTGGCCCGTATAGTCGAATGTATACAAAGAAAGTACCCTGTGAGTAAACTCATTTCCAAAACGGTTTTTTAAATTATCTTTTCACCACTAAAACGCATGAGACTTGTAGTTTTTAAAAATGTTTTCATTTTTGATGAGACGCTGAATAAAAGAAGTTTAATCGCCGGCAAACGAAAACCCACGACTTACCGTAACTCCCAGACTCGGCCCGTATAGTCAAAAGTATACAAAGAAAGTTCCCAAGGAGTAAACTCATTTCCCGAACGATTTTTTAAATTATTTTTTCATCACTAAAACGCATGAGACTTGTAGTTTTCAGAAATGTTTTCATTTTTGATGAGACGCTTAATGAAAGTGGTTTAATGCCCGGCAAACGAAAACCCGCGATTTCCCGTAAATCCGGGCTTGGCCCGTATAGTCGAATGGATACAAAGAAAGTACCCTGTGAGTAAACTCATTTCAAAAACGATTTTTTAAATTATCTTTTTACCACTAAAACGCATGAGACTTGTAGTTTTCAAAAATGTTTTCATTTTTGATGAGACGCTGATTAAAAGAAGTTTAGTCGCCGGCAAACCAAAACCCGCCATTTCCCGTAAACCCCAGACTCGGCCCGTATAGTCAAATGTATACGAAGAAAGTACCCAGGGAGTAAACTCATTTCCCGAACGATTTTTTAAACTATTATTTCACCACTAAAGCCCATGAGACTTGTAGTTTTCAGAAATGTTTTCATTTTTGATGAGACGCTTAATGAATGTGGTTTAATAGCCGGCAAACGAAAACCTGCGATTTCCCGCAAATCCTGGACTCGGCCCGTATAGTCAAAAGTATACAAAGAAAGTACCCAGGGAGTAAACTCATTTCCCAAACGATTTTTTAAATTATTATTTCACCACTAAAGCCCATGAGACTTGTAGTTTTCAGAAATGTCTTCATTTTTGATGAGACGTTAATGAATGTGGTTTAATAGCCGGCAAACGAAAACCCGCGATTTCCTGTAAATCCCGGGCTTGGCCCGTATAGTCGAATGTATACAAAGAAAGTACCCTGTGAGTAAACTCATTTCTAAAACGGTTTTTTAAATTATCTTTTCACCACTAAAACGCATGAGACTTGTAGTTTTCAAAAATGTTTTCATTTTTGATGAGACGCTGAATAAAAGGAGTTTAATCGCCGGCAAACGAAAACCTGCGATTTCCCGTAAATCCCGGACTCGGCCCGTATAGTCAAAAGTATACAAAGAAAGTACCCAGGGAGTAAACTCTTTTCCCGAACGATTTTTTAAATTATTATTTCACCACTAAAGCCCATGAGACTTGTAGTTTTTAAAAATGTTTTCATTTTTGATGAGACGCTGAATAAAAGAAGTTTAATCGCCGGCAAACGAAAACCCACGACTTCCCGTAACTCCCAGACTCGGCCCGTATAGTTAAAAGTATACAAAGAAAGTTCCCAAGGAGTAAACTCATTTCCCGAACGATTTTTTAAATTATTTTTTCACCACTAAAACGCATGAGACTTGTAGTTTTCAGAAATGTTTTCATTTTTGATGAGACGCTTAATGAAAGTGGTTTAATCCCCGGCAAACGAAAACCCGCGATTTCCCGTAAATCCGGCCTTGGCCCGTATAGTCGAATGTATACAAAGAAAGTACCCTGTGAGTAAACTCATTTCAAAAACGATTTTTTAAATTATCTTTTTACCACTAAAACGCATGAGACTTGCAGTTTTCAAAAATGTTTTCATTTTTAATGAGACGCTGATTAAAAGAAGTTTAGTCGCCGGCAAACCAAAACCCGCCATTTCCCGTAAACCCAGGACTCAGCCCGTATAGTCAAATGTATACGAAGAAAGTACCCAGGGAGTAAACTCATTTCCCGAACGATTTTTTAAACTATTATTTCACCACTAAAGCCCATGAGACTTGTAGTTTTCAGAAAAGTTTTCATTTTTGATGAGACGCTTAATGAAGGTGGTTTCATAGCCGGCAAACGAAAACCTGCGATTTCCCGCAAATCCCGGACTCGGCCCGTATAGTCAAAAGTATACAAAGAAAGTACCCTGTGAGCAAACTCATTTCCAAAACGGTTTTTTAAATTATCTTTTCACCACTAAAACGCATGAGACTTGTAGTTTTCAAAAATGTTTTCATTTTTGATGAGACGCTGAATAAAAGAAGTTTAATCGCCGGCAAACGAAAACCCACGACTTCCCGTAACTCCCAGACTCGGCCCGTATAGTCAAAAGTATACAAAGAAAGTTCCCAAGGAGTAAACTCATTTCCCGAACGATTTTTTAAATTATTTTTTCACCACTAAAACGCATGAGACTTGTAGTTTTCAGAAATGTTTTCATTTTTGATGAGACGCTTAATGAAAGTGGTTTAATCCCCGGAAAACGAAAACCCGCGATTTCCCGTAAATCCGGGCTTGGCCCGTATAGTCGAATGTATACAAAGAAAGTACCCTGTGAGTAAACTCATTTCAAAAACGATTTTTTAAATTATCTTTTTACCACTAAAACGCATGAGACTTGTAGTTTTCAAAAATGTTTTCATTTTTGATGAGACGCTGATTAAAAGAAGTTTAGTCGCCGGCAAACCAAAACCCGCCATTTCCCGTAAACCCAGGACTCAGCCCGTATAGTCAAATGTATACGAAGAAAGTAACCAGGGAGTAAACTCATTTCCCGAACGATTTTTTAAACTATTATTTCACCACTAAAGCCCATGAGACTTGTAGTTTTCAGAAAAGTTTTCATTTTTGATGAGACGCTTAATGAAGGTGGTTTCATAGCCGGCAAACGAAAACCTGCGATTTCCCGCAAATCCCGGACTCGGCCCGTATAGTCAAAAGTATACAAAGAAAGTACCCAGGGAGTAAACTCATTTCCCAAACGATTTTTTAAATTATTATTTCACCACTAAAGCCCGTGAGACTTGTAGTTTTCAGAAATGTCTTCATTTTTGATGAGACGCTGAATAAAAGAAGTTTAATCGCCGGCAAACGAAAACCCACGACTTCCCGTAACTCCCAGACTCGGCCCCTATAGTCAAAAGTATACAAAGAAAGTTCCCAAGGAGTAAACTCATTTCCCGAACGATTTTTTAAATTATTTTTTCACCACTAAAACGCATGAGACTTGTAGTTTTCAGAAATGTTTTCATTTTTGATGAGACGCTTAATGAAAGTGGTTTAATCCCCGGAAAACGAAAACCCGCGATTTCCCGTAAATCCGGGCTTGGCCCGTATAGTCGAATGTATACAAAGAAAGTACCCTGTGAGTAAACTCATTTCAAAAACGATTTTTTAAATTATCTTTTTACCACTAAAACGCATGAGACTTGTAGTTTTCAAAAATGTTTTCATTTTTGATGAGACGCTGATTAAAAGAAGTTTAGTCGCCGGCAAACCAAAACCCGCCATTTCCCGTAAACCCAGGACTCAGCCCGTATAGTCAAATGTATACGAAGAAAGTAACCAGGGAGTAAACTCATTTCCCGAACGATTTTTTAAACTATTATTTCACCACTAAAGCCCATGAGACTTGTAGTTTTCAGAAAAGTTTTCATTTTTGATGAGACGCTTAATGAAGGTGGTTTCATAGCCGGCAAACGAAAACCTGCGATTTCCCGCAAATCCCAGACTCGGCCCGTATAGTCAAAAGTATACAAAGAAAGTACCCAGGGAGTAAACTCATTTCCCAAACGATTTTTTAAATTATTATTTCACCACTAAAGCCCGTGAGACTTGTAGTTTTCAGAAATGTCTTCATTTTTGATGAGACGCTTAATGAAGGTGGTTTCATAGCCGGCAAACGAAAACCTGCGATTTCCCGCAAATCCCAGACTCGGCCCGTATAGTCAAAAGTATACAAAGAAAGTACCCAGGGAGTAAACTCATTTCCCAAACGATTTTTTAAATTATTATTTCACCACTAAAGCCCGTGAGACTTGTAGTTTTCAGAAATGTCTTCATTTTTGATGAGACGCTGAATAAAAGAAGTTTAATCGCCGGCAAACGAAAACCCACGACTTCCCGTAACTCCCAGACTCGGCCCGTATAGTCAAAAGTATACAAAGAAAGTTCCCAAGGAGTAAACTCATTTCCCGAACGATTTTTTAAATTATTTTTTCACCACTAAAACGCATGAGACTTGTAGTTTTCAGAAATGTTTTCATTTTTGATGAGATGCTTAATGAAAGTGGTTTAATCCCCGGCAAACGAAAACCCGCGATTTCCCGTAAATCCGGCCTTGGCCCGTATAGTCGAATGTATACAAAGAAAGTACCCTGTGAGTAAACTCATTTCAAAAACGATTTTTTAAATTATCTTTTTACCACTAAAACGCATGAGACTTGCAGTTTTCAAAAATGTTTTCATTTTTAATGAGACGCTGATTAAAAGAAGTTTAGTCGCCGGCAAACCAAAACCCGCCATTTCCCGTAAACCCAGGACTCAGCCCGTATAGTCAAATGTATACGAAGAAAGTAACCTGGGAGTAAACTCATTTCCCGAACGATTTTTTAAACTATTATTTCACCACTAAAGCCCATGAGACTTGTAGTTTTCAGAAAAGTTTTCATTTTTGATGAGACGCTTAATGAAGGTGGTTTCATAGCCGGCAAACGAAAACCTGCGATTTCCCGCAAATCCCGGACTCGGCCCGTATAGTCAAAAGTATACAAAGAAAGTAACCAGGGAGTAAACTCATTTCCCAAACGATTTTTTAAATTATTATTTCACCACTAAAGCCCGTGAGACTTGTAGTTTTCAGAAATGTCTTCATTTTTGATGAGACGCTTAATGAATGTGGTTTAATAGCCGGCAAACGAAAACCCGCGATTTCCTGTAAATCCCGGGCTTGGCCCGTATAGTCGAATGTATACAAAGAAAGTACCCTGTGAGTAAACTCATTTCCAAAACGGTTTTTTAAATTATCTTTTCACCACTAAAACGCATGAGACTTGTAGTTTTCACAAATGTTTTCATTTTTGATGAGACGCTGAATAAAAGAAGTTTAATCGCCGGCAAACGAAAACCCACGACTTCCCGTAACTCCCAGACTCGGCCCGTATAGTCAAAAGTATACAAAGAAAGTTCCCAAGGAGTAAACTCATTTCCCGAACGATTTTTTAAATTATTTTTTCACCACTAAAACGCATGAGACTTGTAGTTTTCAGAAATGTTTTCATTTTTGATGAGACGCTTAATGAAAGTGGTTTAATCCCCGGAAAACGAAAACCCGCGATTTCCCGTAAATCCGGGCTTGGCCCGTATAGTCGAATGTATACAAAGAAAGTACCCTGTGAGTAAACTCATTTCAAAAACGATTTTTTAAATTATCTTTTTACCACTAAAACGCATGAGACTTGTAGTTTTCAAAAATGTTTTCATTTTTGATGAGACGCTGATTAAAAGAAGTTTAGTCGCCGGCAAACCAAAACCCGCCATTTCCCGTAAACCCAGGACTCAGCCCGTATAGTCAAATGTATACGAAGAAAGTACCCAGGGAGTAAACTCATTTCCCGAACGATTTTTTAAACTATTATTTCACCACTAAAGCCCATGAGACTTGTAGTTTTCAGAAAAGTTTTCATTTTTGATGAGACGCTTAATGAAGGTGGTTTCATAGCCGGCAAACGAAAACCTGCGATTTCCCGCAAATCCCGGACTCGGCCCGTATAGTCAAAAGTATACAAAGAAAGTACCCAGGGAGTAAACTCATTTCCCAAACGATTTTTTAAATTATTATTTCACCACTAAAGCCCGTGAGACTTGTAGTTTTCAAAAATGTCTTCATTTTTGATGAGACGCTTAATGAATGTGGTTTAACAGCCGGCAAACGAAAACCCGCGATTTCCTGTAAATCCCGGGCTTGGCCCGTATAGTCGAATGTATACAAAGAAAGTACCCTGTGAGTAAACTCATTTCCAAAACGGTTTTTTAAATTATCTTTTCACCACTAAAACGCATGAGACTTGTAGTTTTCAAAAATGTTTTCATTTTTGATGAGACGCTGAATAAAAGAAGTTTAATCGCCGGCAAACGAAAACCCACGACTTCCCGTAACTCCCAGACTCGGCCCGTATAGTTAAAAGTATACAAAGAAAGTTCCCAAGGAGTAAACTCATTTCCCGAACGATTTTTTAAATTATTTTTTCACCACTAAAACGCATGAGACTTGTAGTTTTCAGAAATGTTTTCATTTTTGATGAGACGCTTAATGAAAGTGGTTTAATCCCCGGAAAACGAAAACCCGCGATTTCTCGTAAATCCGGGCTTGGCCCGTATAGTCGAATGTATACAAAGAAAGTACCCTGTGAGTAAACTCATTTCAAAAACGATTTTTTAAATTATCTTTTTACCACTAAAACGCATGAGACTTGTAGTTTTCAAAAATGTTTTCATTTTTGATGAGACGCTGATTAAAAGAAGTTTAGTCGCCGGCAAACCAAAACCCGCCATTTCCCGTAAACCCCGGGACTCGGCCCGTATAGTCAAATGTATACGAAGAAAGTACCCAGGGAGTAAACTCATTTCCCGAACGATTTTTTAAACTATTATTTCACCACTAAAGCCCATGAGACTTGTAGTTTTCAGAAATGTTTTCATTTTTGATGAGACGCTAAATGAATGTGGTTTAATAGCCGGCAAACGAAAACCTGCGATTTCCCGCAAATCCCGGACTCGGCCCGTATAGTCAAAAGTATACAAAGAAAGTACCCAGGGAGTAAACTCATTTCCCAAACGATTTTTTAAATTATTATTTCACCACTAAAGCCCATGAGACTTGTAGTTTTCAGAAATGTCTTCATTTTTGATGAGACGCTTAATGAATGTGGTTTAATAGCCGGCAAACGAAAACCCGCGATTTCCTGTAAATCCCGGGCTTGGCCCGTATAGTCGAATGTATACAAAGAAAGTACCCTGTGAGTAAACTCATTTCAAAAACGATTTTTTAAATTATCTTTTTACCACTAAAACGCATGAGACTTGTAGTTTTCAGAAATGTTTTCATTTTTGATGAGACGCTTAATGAAAGTGGTTTAATCCCCGGAAAACGAAAACCCGCGATTTCCCGTAAATCCGGGCTTGGCCCGTATAGTCGAATGTATACAAAGAAAGTACCCTGTGAGTAAACTCATTTCAAAAACGATTTTTTAAATTATCTTTTTACCACTAAAACGCATGAGACTTGTAGTTTTCAAAAATGTTTTCATTTTTGATGAGACGCTGATTAAAAGAAGTTTAGTCGCCGGCAAACCAAAACCCGCCATTTCCCGTAAACCCAGGACTCAGCCCGTATAGTCAAATGTATACGAAGAAAGTAACCAGGGAGTAAACTCATTTCCCGAACGATTTTTTAAACTATTATTTCACCACTAAAGCCCATGAGACTTGTAGTTTTCAGAAAAGTTTTCATTTTTGATGAGACGCTTAATGAAGGTGGTTTCATAGCCGGCAAACGAAAACCTGCGATTTCCCGCAAATCCCGGACTCGGCCCGTATAGTCAAAAGTATACAAAGAAAGTACCCAGGGAGTAAACTCATTTCCCAAACGATTTTTTAAATTATTATTTCACCACTAAAGCCCGTGAGACTTGTAGTTTTCAGAAATGTCTTCATTTTTGATGAGACGCTGAATAAAAGAAGTTTAATCGCCGGCAAACGAAAACCCACGACTTCCCGTAACTCCCAGACTCGGCCCCTATAGTCAAAAGTATACAAAGAAAGTTCCCAAGGAGTAAACTCATTTCCCGAACGATTTTTTAAATTATTTTTTCACCACTAAAACGCATGAGACTTGTAGTTTTCAGAAATGTTTTCATTTTTGATGAGACGCTTAATGAAAGTGGTTTAATCCCCGGAAAACGAAAACCCGCGATTTCCCGTAAATCCGGGCTTGGCCCGTATAGTCGAATGTATACAAAGAAAGTACCCTGTGAGTAAACTCATTTCAAAAACGATTTTTTAAATTATCTTTTTACCACTAAAACGCATGAGACTTGTAGTTTTCAAAAATGTTTTCATTTTTGATGAGACGCTGATTAAAAGAAGTTTAGTCGCCGGCAAACCAAAACCCGCCATTTCCCGTAAACCCAGGACTCAGCCCGTATAGTCAAATGTATACGAAGAAAGTAACCAGGGAGTAAACTCATTTCCCGAACGATTTTTTAAACTATTATTTCACCACTAAAGCCCATGAGACTTGTAGTTTTCAGAAAAGTTTTCATTTTTGATGAGACGCTTAATGAAGGTGGTTTCATAGCCGGCAAACGAAAACCTGCGATTTCCCGCAAATCCCAGACTCGGCCCGTATAGTCAAAAGTATACAAAGAAAGTACCCAGGGAGTAAACTCATTTCCCAAACGATTTTTTAAATTATTATTTCACCACTAAAGCCCGTGAGACTTGTAGTTTTCAGAAATGTCTTCATTTTTGATGAGACGCTTAATGAAGGTGGTTTCATAGCCGGCAAACGAAAACCTGCGATTTCCCGCAAATCCCAGACTCGGCCCGTATAGTCAAAAGTATACAAAGAAAGTACCCAGGGAGTAAACTCATTTCCCAAACGATTTTTTAAATTATTATTTCACCACTAAAGCCCGTGAGACTTGTAGTTTTCAGAAATGTCTTCATTTTTGATGAGACGCTGAATAAAAGAAGTTTAATCGCCGGCAAACGAAAACCCACGACTTCCCGTAACTCCCAGACTCGGCCCGTATAGTCAAAAGTATACAAAGAAAGTTCCCAAGGAGTAAACTCATTTCCCGAACGATTTTTTAAATTATTTTTTCACCACTAAAACGCATGAGACTTGTAGTTTTCAGAAATGTTTTCATTTTTGATGAGATGCTTAATGAAAGTGGTTTAATCCCCGGCAAACGAAAACCCGCGATTTCCCGTAAATCCGGCCTTGGCCCGTATAGTCGAATGTATACAAAGAAAGTACCCTGTGAGTAAACTCATTTCAAAAACGATTTTTTAAATTATCTTTTTACCACTAAAACGCATGAGACTTGCAGTTTTCAAAAATGTTTTCATTTTTAATGAGACGCTGATTAAAAGAAGTTTAGTCGCCGGCAAACCAAAACCCGCCATTTCCCGTAAACCCAGGACTCAGCCCGTATAGTCAAATGTATACGAAGAAAGTAACCTGGGAGTAAACTCATTTCCCGAACGATTTTTTAAACTATTATTTCACCACTAAAGCCCATGAGACTTGTAGTTTTCAGAAAAGTTTTCATTTTTGATGAGACGCTTAATGAAGGTGGTTTCATAGCCGGCAAACGAAAACCTGCGATTTCCCGCAAATCCCGGACTCGGCCCGTATAGTCAAAAGTATACAAAGAAAGTAACCAGGGAGTAAACTCATTTCCCAAACGATTTTTTAAATTATTATTTCACCACTAAAGCCCGTGAGACTTGTAGTTTTCAGAAATGTCTTCATTTTTGATGAGACGCTTAATGAATGTGGTTTAATAGCCGGCAAACGAAAACCCGCGATTTCCTGTAAATCCCGGGCTTGGCCCGTATAGTCGAATGTATACAAAGAAAGTACCCTGTGAGTAAACTCATTTCCAAAACGGTTTTTTAAATTATCTTTTCACCACTAAAACGCATGAGACTTGTAGTTTTCACAAATGTTTTCATTTTTGATGAGACGCTGAATAAAAGAAGTTTAATCGCCGGCAAACGAAAACCCACGACTTCCCGTAACTCCCAGACTCGGCCCGTATAGTCAAAAGTATACAAAGAAAGTTCCCAAGGAGTAAACTCATTTCCCGAACGATTTTTTAAATTATTTTTTCACCACTAAAACGCATGAGACTTGTAGTTTTCAGAAATGTTTTCATTTTTGATGAGACGCTTAATGAAAGTGGTTTAATCCCCGGAAAACGAAAACCCGCGATTTCCCGTAAATCCGGGCTTGGCCCGTATAGTCGAATGTATACAAAGAAAGTACCCTGTGAGTAAACTCATTTCAAAAACGATTTTTTAAATTATCTTTTTACCACTAAAACGCATGAGACTTGTAGTTTTCAAAAATGTTTTCATTTTTGATGAGACGCTGATTAAAAGAAGTTTAGTCGCCGGCAAACCAAAACCCGCCATTTCCCGTAAACCCAGGACTCAGCCCGTATAGTCAAATGTATACGAAGAAAGTACCCAGGGAGTAAACTCATTTCCCGAACGATTTTTTAAACTATTATTTCACCACTAAAGCCCATGAGACTTGTAGTTTTCAGAAAAGTTTTCATTTTTGATGAGACGCTTAATGAAGGTGGTTTCATAGCCGGCAAACGAAAACCTGCGATTTCCCGCAAATCCCGGACTCGGCCCGTATAGTCAAAAGTATACAAAGAAAGTACCCAGGGAGTAAACTCATTTCCCAAACGATTTTTTAAATTATTATTTCACCACTAAAGCCCGTGAGACTTGTAGTTTTCAAAAATGTCTTCATTTTTGATGAGACGCTTAATGAATGTGGTTTAACAGCCGGCAAACGAAAACCCGCGATTTCCTGTAAATCCCGGGCTTGGCCCGTATAGTCGAATGTATACAAAGAAAGTACCCTGTGAGTAAACTCATTTCCAAAACGGTTTTTTAAATTATCTTTTCACCACTAAAACGCATGAGACTTGTAGTTTTCAAAAATGTTTTCATTTTTGATGAGACGCTGAATAAAAGAAGTTTAATCGCCGGCAAACGAAAACCCACGACTTCCCGTAACTCCCAGACTCGGCCCGTATAGTTAAAAGTATACAAAGAAAGTTCCCAAGGAGTAAACTCATTTCCCGAACGATTTTTTAAATTATTTTTTCACCACTAAAACGCATGAGACTTGTAGTTTTCAGAAATGTTTTCATTTTTGATGAGACGCTTAATGAAAGTGGTTTAATCCCCGGAAAACGAAAACCCGCGATTTCTCGTAAATCCGGGCTTGGCCCGTATAGTCGAATGTATACAAAGAAAGTACCCTGTGAGTAAACTCATTTCAAAAACGATTTTTTAAATTATCTTTTTACCACTAAAACGCATGAGACTTGTAGTTTTCAAAAATGTTTTCATTTTTGATGAGACGCTGATTAAAAGAAGTTTAGTCGCCGGCAAACCAAAACCCGCCATTTCCCGTAAACCCCGGGACTCGGCCCGTATAGTCAAATGTATACGAAGAAAGTACCCAGGGAGTAAACTCATTTCCCGAACGATTTTTTAAACTATTATTTCACCACTAAAGCCCATGAGACTTGTAGTTTTCAGAAATGTTTTCATTTTTGATGAGACGCTAAATGAATGTGGTTTAATAGCCGGCAAACGAAAACCTGCGATTTCCCGCAAATCCCGGACTCGGCCCGTATAGTCAAAAGTATACAAAGAAAGTACCCAGGGAGTAAACTCATTTCCCAAACGATTTTTTAAATTATTATTTCACCACTAAAGCCCATGAGACTTGTAGTTTTCAGAAATGTCTTCATTTTTGATGAGACGCTTAATGAATGTGGTTTAATAGCCGGCAAACGAAAACCCGCGATTTCCTGTAAATCCCGGGCTTGGCCCGTATAGTCGAATGTATACAAAGAAAGTACCCTGTGAGTAAACTCATTTCAAAAACGATTTTTTAAATTATCTTTTTACCACTAAAACGCATGAGACTTGTAGTTTTCAAAAATGTTTTCATTTTTGATGAGACGCTGATTAAAAGAAGTTTAGTCGCCGGCAAACCAAAACCCGCTATTTCCCGTAAACCCCGGACTCGGCCCGTATAGTCAAATGTATACGAAGAAAGTACCCAGGGAGTAAACTCATTTCCCGAACGATTTTTTATATTATTTTTTCACCACTAAAACGCATGAGACTTGTAGTTTTCAAAAGTGTTTTCATTTTTGATGAGACGCTGAATAAAAGAAGTTTAATCGCCGGCAAACGAAAACCCGCGATTTCCCGTAAATCCCGGACTCGGCCCGTATAGTCAAAAGTATACAAAGAAAGTACCCAGGGAGTAAACTCATTTCCCGAACGATTTTTTAAATTATCTTTTCACCACTAAAACGCATGAGACTTGTAGTTTTCAGAAATGTTTTCATTTTTGATGAGACGCTTAATGAAAGTGGTTTAATCCCCGGAAAACGAAAACCCGCGATTTCCCGTAAATCCGGGCTTGGCCCGTATAGTCGAATGTATACAAAGAAAGTACCCTGTGAGTAAACTCATTTCAAAAACGATTTTTTAAATTATCTTTTTACCACTAAAACGCATGAGACTTGTAGTTTTCAAAAATGTTTTCATTTTTGATGAGACGCTGATTAAAAGAAGTTTAGTCGCCGGCAAACCAAAACCCGCCATTTCCCGTAAACCCAGGACTCAGCCCGTATAGTCAAATGTATATGAAGAAAGTACCCAGGGAGTAAACTCATTTCCCGAACGATTTTTTAAACTATTATTTCACCACTAAAGCCCATGAGACTTGTAGTTTTCAGAAAAGTTTTCATTTTTGATGAGACGCTTAATGAAGGTGGTTTCATAGCCGGCAAACGAAAACCTGCGATTTCCCGCAAATCCCGGACTCGGCCCGTATAGTCAAAAGTATACAAAGAAAGTACCCAGGGAGTAAACTCATTTCCCAAACGATTTTTTAAATTATTATTTCACCACTAAAGCCCGTGAGACTTGTAGTTTTCAAAAATGTCTTCATTTTTGATGAGACGCTTAATGAATGTGGTTTAACAGCCGGCAAACGAAAACCCGCGATTTCCTGTAAATCCCGGGCTTGGCCCGTATAGTCGAATGTATACAAAGAAAGTACCCTGTGAGTAAACTCATTTCCAAAACGGTTTTTTAAATTATCTTTTCACCACTAAAACGCATGAGACTTGTAGTTTTCAAAAATGTTTTCATTTTTGATGAGACGCTGAATAAAAGAAGTTTAATCGCCGGCAAACGAAAACCCACGACTTCCCGTAACTCCCAGACTCGGCCCGTATAGTCAAAAGTATACAAAGAAAGTTCCCAAGGAGTAAACTCATTTCCCGAACGATTTTTTAAATTATTTTTTCACCACTAAAACGCATGAGACTTGTAGTTTTCAGAAATGTTTTCATTTTTGATGAGACGCTTAATGAAAGTGGTTTAATCCCCGGAAAACGAAAACCCGCGATTTCTCGTAAATCCGGGCTTGGCCCGTATAGTCGAATGTATACAAAGAAAGTACCCTGTGAGTAAACTCATTTCAAAAACGATTTTTTAAATTATCTTTTTACCACTAAAACGCATGAGACTTGTAGTTTTCAAAAATGTTTTCATTTTTGATGAGACGCTGATTAAAAGAAGTTTAGTCGCCGGCAAACCAAAACCCGCCATTTCCCGTAAACCCCGGACTCGGCCCGTATAGTCAAATGTATACGAAGAAAGTACCCAGGGAGTAAACTCATTTCCCGAACGATTTTTTAAACTATTATTTCACCACTAAAGCCCATGAGACTTGTAGTTTTCAGAAATGTTTTCATTTTTGATGAGACGCTAAATGAATGTGGTTTAATAGCCGGCAAACGAAAACCTGCGATTTCCCGCAAATCCCGGACTCGGCCCGTATAGTCAAAAGTATACAAAGAAAGTACCCAGGGAGTAAACTCATTTCCCAAACGATTTTTTAAATTATTATTTCACCACTAAAGCCCATGAGACTTGTAGTTTTCAGAAATGTCTTCATTTTTGATGAGACGCTTAATGAATGTGGTTTAATAGCCGGCAAACGAAAACCCGCGATTTCCTGTAAATCCCGGGCTTGGCCCGTATAGTCGAATGTATACAAAGAAAGTACCCTGTGAGTAAACTCATTTCAAAAACGATTTTTTAAATTATCTTTTTACCACTAAAACGCATGAGACTTGTAGTTTTCAAAAATGTTTTCATTTTTGATGAGACGCTGATTAAAAGAAGTTTAGTCGCCGGCAAACCAAAACCCGCCATTTCCCGTAAACCCCGGACTCGGCCCGTATAGTCAAATGTATACGAAGAAAGTACCCAGGGAGTAAACTCATTTCCCGAACGATTTTTTATATTATTTTTTCACCACTAAAACGCATGAGACTTGTAGTTTTCAAAAGTGTTTTCATTTTTGATGAGACGCTGAATAAAAGAAGTTTAATCGCCGGCAAACGAAAACCCGCGATTTCCCGTAAATCCCGGACTCGGCCCGTATAGTCAAAAGTATACAAAGAAAGTACCCAGGGAGTAAACTCATTTCCCGAACGATTTTTTAAATTATCTTTTCACCACTAAAACGCATGAGACTTGTAGTTTTCAGAAATGTTTTCATTTTTGATGAGACGCTTAGTGAAAGTGGTTTAATCGCCGGCAAACGAAAACCCGCGATTTCCCGTAAATCCCGGGCTTGGCCTGTATAGTTGAATGTATACAAAGAAAGTACCCAGGGAGTAAACTTATTTCCCGAACGATTTTTTAAATTATTTTTTTACCACTAAAACGCATGAGACTTGTAGTTTTCAAAAATGTTTTCATTTTTGATGAGACGCTGATTAAAAGAAGTTTAGTCGCCGGCAAACCAAAACCCGCCATTTCCCGTAAACCCCGGACTCGGCCCGTATAGTCAAATGTATACGAAGAAAGTACCCAGGGAGTAAACTCATTTCCCGAACGATTTTTTATATTATTTTTTCACCACTAAAACGCATGAGACTTGTAGTTTTCAAAAGTGTTTTCATTTTTGATGAGACGCTGAATAAAAGAAGTTTAATCGCCGGCAAACGAAAACCCGCGATTTCCCGTAAATCCCGGACTCGGCCCGTATAGTCAAAAGTATACAAAGAAAGTACCCAGGGAGTAAACTCATTTCCCGAACGATTTTTTAAATTATCTTTTCACCACTAAAACGCATGAGACTTGTAGTTTTCCGAAATGTTTTCATTTTTGATGAGACGCTTAGTGAAAGTGGTTTAATCGCCGGCAAACGAAAACCCGCGATTTCCCGTAAATCCCGGGCTTGGCCTGTATAGTTGAATGTATACAAAGAAATTACCCAGGGAGTAAACTTATTTCCCGAACGATTTTTTAAATTATCTTTTCACCACTAAAGCCCATGAGACTTGTAGTTTTCAAAAATGTCTTCATTTTTGATGAGACGCTTAATGAATGTGGTTTAATAGCCGGCAAACGAAAACCCGCGATTTCCTGTAAATCCCGGGATTGGCCCGTATAGTCGAATGTATACAAAGAAAGTACCCTGTGAGTAAACTCATTTCAA
Organism: Hydractinia symbiolongicarpus; assembly: GCF_029227915.1. Classification (NCBI taxonomy): domain Eukaryota; kingdom Metazoa; phylum Cnidaria; class Hydrozoa; order Anthoathecata; family Hydractiniidae; genus Hydractinia; species Hydractinia symbiolongicarpus. Next base: position 198,082 of record NC_079875.1, on the reverse strand, counting down.
AAACGATTTTTTAAATTATCTTTTTACCACTAAAACGCATGAGACTTGTAGTTTTCAAAAATGTTTTCATTTTTGATGAGACGCTGATTAAAAGAAGTTTAGTCGCCGGCAAACCAAAACCCGCCATTTCCCGTAAACCCCGGACTCGGCCCGTATAGTCAAATGTATACGAAGAAAGTACCCAGGGAGTAAACTCATTTCCCGAACGATTTTTTATATTATTTTTTCACCACTAAAACGCATGAGACTTGTAGTTTTCAAAAGTGTTTTCATTTTTGATGAGACGCTGAATAAAAGAAGTTTAATCGCCGGCAAACGAAAACCCGCGATTTCCCGTAAATCCCGGACTCGGCCCGTATAGTCAAAAGTATACAAAGAAAGTACCCAGGGAGTAAACTCATTTCCCGAACGATTTTTTAAATTATCTTTTCACCACTAAAACGCATGAGACTTGTAGTTTTCAGAAATGTTTTCATTTTTGATGAGACGCTTAGTGAAAGTGGTTTAATCGCCGGCAAACGAAAACCCGCGATTTCCCGTAAATCCCGGGCTTGGCCTGTATAGTTGAATGTATACAAAGAAAGTACCCAGGGAGTAAACTCATTTCCCGAACGATTTTTTAAATTATTTTTTCACCACTAAAACGCATGAGACTTGTAGTTTTTAGAAATGTTTTCATTTTTGATAAGACGCTTAGTGACAGTGGTTTAATAGCCGGCAAACAAAAAACCCGCGACTTCCCGTAAATCCCGGGCTTGGCCCGTATAGTCAAAAGTATACAAAGAAAGTACCCTGTGAGTAAACTCATTTCCAAAACGATTTTTTAAATTATCTTTTCACCACTAAAACGCATGAGACTTGTAGTTTTCAAAAATGTTTTCATTTTTGATGAGACGCTGATTAAAAGAAGTTTAGTCGCCGGCAAACCAAAACCCGCCATTTCCCGTAAACCCCGGACTCGGCCCGTATAGTCAAATGTATACGAAGAAAGTACCCAGGGAGTAAACTCATTTCCCGAACGATTTTTTATATTATTTTTTCACCACTAAAACGCATGAGACTTGTAGTTTTCAAAAGTGTTTTCATTTTTGATGAGACGCTGAATAAAAGAAGTTTAATCGCCGGCAAACGAAAACCCGCGATTTCCCGTAAATCCCGGACTCGGCCCGTATAGTCAAAAGTATACAAAGAAAGTACCCAGGGAGTAAACTCATTTCCCGAACGATTTTTTAAATTATCTTTTCACCACTAAAACGCATGAGACTTGTAGTTTTCAGAAATGCTTTCATTTTTGATGAGACGCTTAGTGAAAGTGGTTTAATCGCCGGCAAACGAAAACCCGCGATTTCCCGTAAATCCCGGGCTTGGCCTGTATAGTTGAATGTATACAAAGAAAGTACCCAGGGAGTAAACTCATTTCCCGAACGATTTTTTAAATTATTTTTTCACCACTAAAACGCATGAGACTTGTAGTTTTTAGAAATGTTTTCATTTTTGATAAGACGCTTAGTGACAGTGGTTTAATCGCCGGCAAACAAAAAACCCGCGACTTCCCGTAAATCCCGGGCTTGGCCCGTATAGTCAAAAGTATACAAAGAAAGTACCCTGTCAGTAAACTCATTTCCAAAACGATTTTTTAAATTATCTTTTCACCACTAAAACGCATGAGACTTGTAGTTTTCAAAAATGTTTTCATTTTTGATGAGACGCTGAATAAAAGGAGTTTAATCGCCGGCAAACGAAAACCTGCGATTTCCCGTAAATCCCGGACTCGGCCCGTATAGTCAAAAGTATACAAAGAAAGTACCCAGGGAGTAAACTCATTTCCCGAACGATTTTTTAAACTATTATTTCACCACTAAAGCCCATGAGACTTGTAGTTTTCAGGAATGTTTTCATTTTTGATGAGACGCTTAATGAATGTGGTTTAATAGCCGGCAAACGAAACCCTGCGATTTCCCGCAAATCCCGGACTCGGCCCGTATAGTCAAAAGTATACAAAGAAAGTACCCAGGGAGTAAACTCATTTCCCAAACGATTTTCTAAATTATTATTTCACCACTAAAGCCCATGAGACTTGTAGTTTTTAGAAATGTTTTCATTTTTGATAAGACGCTTAGTGACAGTGGTTTAATCGCCGGCAAACAAAAAACCCGCGACTTCCCGTAAATCCCGGGCTTGGCCCGTATAGTCAAAAGTATACAAAGAAAGTACCCTGTGAGTAAACTCATTTCCAAAACGATTTTTTAAATTATCTTTTCACCACTAAAACGCATGAGACTTGTAGTTTTCAAAAATGTTTTCATTTTTGATGAGACGCTGAATAAAAGGAGTTTAATCGCCGGCAAACGAAAACCTGCGATTTCCCGTAAATCCCGGACTCGGCCCGTATAGTCAAAAGTATACAAAGAAAGTACCCAGGGAGTAAACTCATTTCCCGAACGATTTTTTAAACTATTATTTCACCACTAAAGCCCATGAGACTTGTAGTTTTCAGGAATGTTTTCATTTTTGATGAGACGCTTAATGAATGTGGTTTAATAGCCGGCAAACGAAACCCTGCGATTTCCCGCAAATCCCGGACTCGGCCCGTATAGTCAAAAGTATACAAAGAAAGTACCCAGGGAGTAAACTCATTTCCCAAACGATTTTCTAAATTATTATTTCACCACTAAAGCCCATGAGACTTGTAGTTTTCAGAAATGTTTTCATTTTTGATGAGACGCTTAATGAATGTGGTTTAATAGCCGGCAAACGAAAACCCGCGATTTCCTGTAAATCCGGGGCTTGGCCCGTATAGTCGAATGTATACAAAGAAAGTACCCTGTGAGTAAACTCATTTCCAAAACGGTTTTTTAAATTATCTTTTCACCACTAAAGCCCATGAGACTTGTAGTTATCAAAAATGTTTTCATTTTTGATGAGACGTTAAAAAAAAGGAGTTTAATCGCCGGCAAACGAAAACCTGCGATTTCCCGTAAATCCCGGACTCGGCCCGTATAGTCAAAAGTATACAAAGAAAGTACCCAGGGAGTAAACTCTTTTCCCGAACGATTTTTTAAATTATTATTTCACCACTAAAGCCCATGAGACTTGTAGTTTTTAAAAATGTTTTCATTTTTGATGATACGCTGAATAAAAGAAGTTTAATCGCCGGCAAACGAAAACCCACGACTTCCCGTAACTCCCAGACTCGGCCCGTATAGTCAAAAGTATACAAAGAAAGTTCCTAAGGAGTAAACTCATTTCCCGAACGATTTTTTAAATTATTTTTTCACCACTAAAACGCATGAGACTTGTAGTTTTCAGAAATGTTTTTATTTTTGATGAGACGCTTAATGAAAGTGGTTTAATCCCCGGCAAACGAAAACCCGCGATTTCCCGTAAATCCCAGGCTTGGCCCGTATAGTCGAATGTTTACAAAGAAAGTACCCTGTGAGTAAACTCATTTCTAAAACGATTTTTTAAATTATCTTTTTACCACTAAAACGCATGAGACTTGTAGTTTTCAAAAATGTTTTCATTTCTGATGAGATGCTGATTAAAAGAAGTTTAGTCGCCGGCAAACCAAAACCCGCCATTTCCCGTAAACCCCTGACTCGGCCCGTATAGTCAAAAGTATACGAAGAAAGTACCCAGGAAGTAAACTCATTTCCCGAACGATTTTTTATATTATTTTTTCACCACTAAAACGTATGAGACTTGTAGTTTTCAAAAGTGTTTTCATTTTTGATGAGACGCTGAATAAAAGAAGTTTAATCGCTGACAAACGAAAACCAGCGATTTCCCGTAAATCCCGGACTCGGCCCGTATAGTCAAAAGTATACAAAGAAAGTTCCTAAGGAGTAAACTCATTTCCCGAACGATTTTTTAAATTATTTTTTCACCACTAAAACGCATGAGACTTGTAGTTTTCAGAAATGTTTTTATTTTTGATGAGACGCTTAATGAAAGTGGTTTAATCCCCGGCAAACGAAAACCCGCGATTTCCCGTAAATCCCAGGCTTGGCCCGTATAGTCGAATGTTTACAAAGAAAGTACCCTGTGAGTAAACTCATTTCTAAAACGATTTTTTAAATTATCTTTTTACCACTAAAACGCATGAGACTTGTAGTTTTCAAAAATGTTTTCATTTCTGATGAGATGCTGATTAAAAGAAGTTTAGTCGCCGGCAAACCAAAACCCGCCATTTCCCGTAAACCCCTGACTCGGCCCGTATAGTCAAAAGTATACGAAGAAAGTACCCAGGAAGTAAACTCATTTCCCGAACGATTTTTTATATTATTTTTTCACCACTAAAACGTATGAGACTTGTAGTTTTCAAAAGTGTTTTCATTTTTGATGAGACGCTGAATAAAAGAAGTTTAATCGCTGACAAACGAAAACCAGCGATTTCCCGTAAATCCCGGACTCGGCCCGTATAGTCAAAAGTATACAAAGAAAGTACCCAGGGAGTAAACTCATTTCCCGAACGACTTTTTAAATTATTTTTTCACCACTAAAACGCATGAGACTTGTAGTTTTCAGAAATGTTTTCATTTTTGATGAGACGTTTAGTGAAAGTGGTTTAATCGCCGGCAAACGAAAACCCGCGATTTCCCGTAAATCCCGGGCTTGGCCCGTATAGTCGAATGTATACAAAGAAAGTACCCTGTGAGTAAACTCATTTTCAAAACGATTTTTTAAATTATCTTTTCACCACCAAAATGCATGAGACTTGTAGTTTTCAGAAATGTTTTCATTTTTGATGAGACGCTTAATGAAAGTGGTTTAATCGCCGGCAAACGAAAACCCGCGATTTACCGTAAATCCCGGGCTTGGCCCGTATAGTTTGATGTATATAAAGAAAGTACCCAGGGAGTAAACTCATTTCCCGAACGATTTTTTAAACTATTATTTCACCACTGAAGCCCATGAGTCTTGTAGTTTTCAGAAATGTTTTCATTTTTGATGAGACGCTTAATGAATGTGGTTTAATAGCCGGCAAACGAAAACCTGCGATTTCCCGCAAATCCCGGACTCGGCCCGTATAGTCAAAAGTATACAAAGAAAGTACCCAGGGAGTAAACTCATTTCCCAAACGATTTTTTAAATTATTATTTCACCACTAAAACGCATGAGACTTGTAGTTTTCAAAAATGTTTTCATTTTTGATGAGACGCTGAATAAAAGGAGTTTAATCGCCGGCAAACGAAAACCTGCGATTTCCCGCAAATCCCGGACTCGGCCCGTATAGTCAAAAGTATACAAAGAAAGTACCCAGGGAGTAAACTCATTTCCCAAACGATTTTCTAAATTATTATTTCACCACTAAAGCCCATGAGACTTGTAGTTTTCAGAAATGTTTTCATTTTTGATGAGACGCTTAATGAATGTGGTTTAATAGCCGGCAAACGAAAACCCGCGATTTCCTGTAAATCCGGGGCTTGGCCCGTATAGTCGAATGTATACAAAGAAAGTACCCTGTGAGTAAACTCATTTCCAAAACGGTTTTTTAAATTATCTTTTCACCACTAAAGCCCATGAGACTTGTAGTTATCAAAAATGTTTTCATTTTTGATGAGACGTTAAAAAAAAGGAGTTTAATCGCCGGCAAACGAAAACCTGCGATTTCCCGTAAATCCCGGACTCGGCCCGTATAGTCAAAAGTATACAAAGAAAGTACCCAGGGAGTAAACTCTTTTCCCGAACGATTTTTTAAATTATTATTTCACCACTAAAGCCCATGAGACTTGTAGTTTTTAAAAATGTTTTCATTTTTGATGATACGCTGAATAAAAGAAGTTTAATCGCCGGCAAACGAAAACCCACGACTTCCCGTAACTCCCAGACTCGGCCCGTATAGTCAAAAGTATACAAAGAAAGTTCCTAAGGAGTAAACTCATTTCCCGAACGATTTTTTAAATTATTTTTTCACCACTAAAACGCATGAGACTTGTAGTTTTCAGAAATGTTTTTATTTTTGATGAGACGCTTAATGAAAGTGGTTTAATCCCCGGCAAACGAAAACCCGCGATTTCCCGTAAATCCCAGGCTTGGCCCGTATAGTCGAATGTTTACAAAGAAAGTACCCTGTGAGTAAACTCATTTCTAAAACGATTTTTCAAATTATCTTTTTACCACTAAAACGCATGAGACTTGTAGTTTTCAAAAATGTTTTCATTTCTGATGAGATGCTGATTAAAAGAAGTTTAGTCGCCGGCAAACCAAAACCCGCCATTTCCCGTAAACCCCTGACTCGGCCCGTATAGTCAAAAGTATACGAAGAAAGTACCCAGGAAGTAAACTCATTTCCCGAACGATTTTTTATATTATTTTTTCACCACTAAAACGTATGAGACTTGTAGTTTTCAAAAGTGTTTTCATTTTTGATGAGACGCTGAATAAAAGAAGTTTAATCGCTGACAAACGAAAACCAGCGATTTCCCGTAAATCCCGGACTCGGCCCGTATAGTCAAAAGTATACAAAGAAAGTTCCTAAGGAGTAAACTCATTTCCCGAACGATTTTTTAAATTATTTTTTCACCACTAAAACGCATGAGACTTGTAGTTTTCAGAAATGTTTTTATTTTTGATGAGACGCTTAATGAAAGTGGTTTAATCCCCGGCAAACGAAAACCCGCGATTTCCCGTAAATCCCAGGCTTGGCCCGTATAGTCGAATGTTTACAAAGAAAGTACCCTGTGAGTAAACTCATTTCTAAAACGATTTTTTAAATTATCTTTTTACCACTAAAACGCATGAGACTTGTAGTTTTCAAAAATGTTTTCATTTCTGATGAGATGCTGATTAAAAGAAGTTTAGTCGCCGGCAAACCAAAACCCGCCATTTCCCGTAAACCCCTGACTCGGCCCGTATAGTCAAAAGTATACGAAGAAAGTACCCAGGAAGTAAACTCATTTCCCGAACGATTTTTTATATTATTTTTTCACCACTAAAACGTATGAGACTTGTAGTTTTCAAAAGTGTTTTCATTTTTGATGAGACGCTGAATAAAAGAAGTTTAATCGCTGACAAACGAAAACCAGCGATTTCCCGTAAATCCCGGACTCGGCCCGTATAGTCAAAAGTATACAAAGAAAGTACCCAGGGAGTAAACTCATTTCCCGAACGACTTTTTAAATTATTTTTTCACCACTAAAACGCATGAGACTTGTAGTTTTCAGAAATGTTTTCATTTTTGATGAGACGTTTAGTGAAAGTGGTTTAATCGCCGGCAAACGAAAACCCGCGATTTCCCGTAAATCCCGGGCTTGGCCCGTATAGTCGAATGTATACAAAGAAAGTACCCTGTGAGTAAACTCATTTTCAAAACGATTTTTTAAATTATCTTTTCACCACCAAAATGCATGAGACTTGTAGTTTTCAGAAATGTTTTCATTTTTGATGAGACGCTTAATGAAAGTGGTTTAATCGCCGGCAAACGAAAACCCGCGATTTACCGTAAATCCCGGGCTTGGCCCGTATAGTTTGATGTATATAAAGAAAGTACCCAGGGAGTAAACTCATTTCCCGAACGATTTTTTAAACTATTATTTCACCACTGAAGCCCATGAGTCTTGTAGTTTTCAGAAATGTTTTCATTTTTGATGAGACGCTTAATGAATGTGGTTTAATAGCCGGCAAACGAAAACCTGCGATTTCCCGCAAATCCCGGACTCGGCCCGTATAGTCAAAAGTATACAAAGAAAGTACCCAGGGAGTAAACTCATTTCCCAAACGATTTTTTAAATTATTATTTCACCACTAAAGCCCATGGGACTTGTAGTTTTCAGAAATGTTTTCATTTTTGATGAGACGCTTAATGAATGTGGTTTAATAGCCGGCACACGAAAACCCGCGATTTCCTGTAAATCCCAGGCTTGGCCCGTATAGTCGAATGTATACAAAGAAAGTACCCTGTGGGTAAACTCATTTCCAAAACGGTTTTTTAAATTATCTTTTCACCACTAAAACGCATGAGACTTGTAGTTTTCAAAAATGTTTTCATTTTTGATGAGACGCTGAATAAAAGGAGTTTAATCGCCGGCAAACGAAAACCTGCGATTTCCCGTAAATCCCGGACTCGGCCCGTATAGTCAAAAGTATACAAAGAAAGTACCCAGGGAGTAAACTCTTTTCCCGAACGATTTTTTATATTATTATTTCACCACTAAAGCCCATGAGACTTGTAGTTTTCAAAAATGTTTTCATTTTTGATGAGACGCTGAATAAAAGAAGTTTAATCGCCGGCAAACGAAAACCCACGACTTCCCGTAACTCCCAGACTCGGCCCGTATAGTCAAAAGTATACAAAGAAAGTTCCCAACTAGTAAATTCATTTCCCGAACGATTTTTTAAATTATTTTTTCACCACTAAAACGCATGAGACTTGTAGTTTTCAGAAATGTTTTCATTTTTGATGAGACGCTTAATGAAAGTGGTTTAATCCCCGGCAAACGAAAACCCGCGATTTCCGTAAATCCGGGCTTGGCCCGTATAGTCGAATGTATACAAAGAAAGTACCCTGTTAGTAAACTCATTTCCAAAACGATTTTTTAAATTATCTTTTTACCACTAAAACGCATGAGACTTGTAGTTTTTAAAAATGTTTTCATTTTTGATGAGACGCTGATTAAAAGAAGTTTAGTCGCCGGCAAACCAAAACCCGCGATTTTCCGTAAACCCCGGACTCGGCCCGTATAATCAAAAGTATACAAAGAGAGTACCCAGGGAGTAAACTCATTTCCCGAACGATTTTTTAAACTATTATTTCACCACTGAAGCCCATGAGTCTTGTAGTTTTCAGAAATGTTTTCATTTTTGATGAGACGCTTAATGAATGTGGTTTAATAGCCGGCAAACGAAAACCTGCGATTTCCCGCAAATCCCGGACTCGGCCCGTATAGTCAAAAGTATACAAAGAAAGTACCCAGGGAGTAAACTCATTTCCCAAACGATTTTTTAAATTATTATTTCACCACTAAAGGCCATGAGACTTGTAGTTTTCAGAAATGTTTTCATTTTTGATGAGACGCTTAATAAATGTGGTTTAATAGCCGGCACACGAAAACCCGCGATTTCCTGTAAATCCCAGGCTTGGCCCGTATAGTCGAATGTATACAAAGAAAGTACCCTGTGAGTAAACTCATTTCCAAAACGGTTTTTTAAATTATTATTTCACCACTAAAGCCCATGAGACTTGTAGTTTTTAAAAATGTTTTCATTTTTGATGAGACGCTGAATAAAAGAAGTTTAATCGCCGGCAAACAAAAACCCACGACTTCCCGTAACTCCCAGACTCGGCCCGTATAGTCAAAAGTATACAAAAAAAGTTCCCAAGGAGTAAACTCATTTCCCGAACGATTTTTTAAATTATTTTTTCACCACTTAAAAACCCTTGAGACTTGTAGTTTTCAGAAATGTTTTCATTTTTGATGAGACGCTTAATGAAAGTGGTTTAATCCCCGGCAAACGAAAACCCGCGATTTCCCGTAAATCCGGGCTTGGCCCGTATAGTCGAATGTATACAAAGAAAGTACCCTGTGAGTAAACTCATTTCCAAAACGATTTTTTAAATTATCTTTTTACCACTAAAACGCATGAGACTTGTAGTTTTTAAAAATGTTTTTATTTTTGATGAGACGCTGATTAAAAGAAGTTTAGTCGCCGGCAAACCAAAACCCGCCATTTCCCGTAAACCCCGGACTCGGCCCGTATAGTCAAAAGTATACGAAGAAAGTACCCAGGAAGTAAACTCATTTCCCGAACGATTTTTTATGTTATTTTTTCACCACTAAAACGCATGAGACTTGTAGTTTTCAAAAATGTTTTCATTTTTGATGAGACGCTGAATAAAAGGAGTTTAATCGCCGGCAAACGAAAACCTGCGATTTCCCGTAAATCCCGGACTCGGCCCGTATAGTCAAAAGTATACAAAGAAAGTACCCAGGGAGTAAACTCTTTTCCCGAACGATTTTTTATATTATTATTTCACCACTAAAGCCCATGAGACTTGTAGTTTTCAAAAATGTTTTCATTTTTGATGAGACGCTGAATAAAAGAAGTTTAATCGCCGGCAAACGAAAACCCACGACTTCCCGTAACTCCCAGACTCGGCCCGTATAGTCAAAAGTATACAAAGAAAGTACCCAGGGAGTAAACTCATTTCCCGAACGATTTTTTATATTATTATTTCACCACTAAAGCCCATGAGACTTGTAGTTTTCAAAAATGTTTTCATTTTTGATGAGACGCTTAATGAATGTGGTTTAATAGCCGGCAAACGAAAACCTGCGATTTCCCGCAAATCCCGGACTCGGCCCGTATAGTCAAAAGTATACAAAGAAAGTACCCAGGGAGTAAACTCATTTCCCAAACGATTTTTTAAATTATTATTTCACCACTAAAGGCCATGAGACTTGTAGTTTTCAGAAATGTTTTCATTTTTGATGAGACGCTTAATAAATGTGGTTTAATAGCCGGCACACGAAAACCCGCGATTTCCTGTAAATCCCAGGCTTGGCCCGTATAGTCGAATGTATACAAAGAAAGTACCCTGTGAGTAAACTCATTTCCAAAACGGTTTTTTAAATTATTATTTCACCACTAAAGCCCATGAGACTTGTAGTTTTTAAAAATGTTTTCATTTTTGATCAGACGCTGAATAAAAGAAGTTTAATCGCCGGCAAACAAAAACCCACGACTTCCCGTAACTCCCAGACTCGGCCCGTATAGTCAAAAGTATACAAAAAAAGTTCCCAAGGAGTAAACTCATTTCCCGAACGATTTTTTAAATTATTTTTTCACCACTATAACGCATGAGACTTGTAGTTTTCAGAAATGTTTTCATTTTTGATGAGACGCTTAATGAAAGTGGTTTAATCCCCGGCAAACGAAAACCCGCGATTTCCCGTAAATCCGGGCTTGGCCCGTATAGTCGAATGTATACAAAGAAAGTACCCAGGAAGTAAACTCATTTCCCGAACGATTTTTTATGTTATTTTTTCACCACTAAAACGCATGAGACTTGTAGTTTTCAAAAGTGTTCTCATTTTTGATGAGACGCTGAATAAAAGAAGTTTAATCGCCGGCAAACGAAAACCCACGACTTCCCGTAACTCCCAGACTCGGCCCGTATAGTTGAATGTATATAAAGAAAGTACCCAGGGAGTAAACTGATTTCCCGAACGATTTTTCAAATTATTTCTGCACCACTATAACGAATGAGACTTGTAGTTTCCAAAAATGTTTTCATTTTTAATGAGACGCTTAGAGGTTTAATCGCCGGCAAACGAAATACCACGATTTCCCTAAATCCCGGGCTTGTCCCGTATAGTCGAATGTTTACAAAGAAAGTACCCTGTGAGTAAACTCATTTCCAGAACGATTTTTGAAATTGTTTTTTCACCACTAAAACGCGTGAGACTTGTAGTTTTCAAAAGTGTTTTTATTTTTGATGAGACGCTGAATAAAAGAAGTTTAATCGCCGGCAAACGAAAACCTGCGATTTCCCGTAAATCCCGGACTCGGCCCGTATAGTCAAAAGTATACAAAGAAAGTACCCTGTGAGTAAACTCATTTCCAAAACGATTTTTTAAATTATCTTTTCACCACTAAAACGCATGAGTCTTGTAGTTTTTAAAAATGTTTTCATTTTTCATGAGACGCTGAATAAAAGGAGTTTAATCTCCGGCAAACGAAAACCTGCGATTTCCCGTAAATCCCGGACTCGGCCGTATAGTCAAAAGTATACAAAGAGAGTACCCAGGGAGTAAACTCATTTCCCGAACGATTTTTTAAACTATTATTTCACCACTGAAGCCCATGAGTCTTGTAGTTTTCAGAAATGTTTTCATTTTTGATGAGACGCTTAATGAATGTGGTTTAATAGCCGGCACACGAAAACCCGCGATTTCCTGTAAATCCCGGGCTTGGCCCGTATAGTCGAATGTATACAAAGAAAGTACCCTGTGGGTAAACTCATTTCCAAAACGGTTTTTTAAATTATCTTTTCACCACTAAAACGCATGAGACTTGTAGTTTTCAAAAATGTTTTCATTTTTGATGAAACGCTGAATAAAAGGAGTTTAATCGCCGGCAAACGAAAACCTGCGATTTCCCGTAAATCCCGGACTCGGCCCGTATAGTCAAAAGTATACAAAGAAAGTACCCAGGGAGTAAACTCTTTTCCCGAACGATTTTTTAAATTATTATTTCACCACTAAAGCCCATGAGACTTGTAGTTTTTAAAAATGTTTTCATTTTTGATGAGACGCTGAATAAAAGAAGTTTAATCGCCGGCAAACGAAAACCCACGACTTCCCGTAACTCCCAGACTCGGCCCGTATAGTCAAAAGTATACAAAGAAAGTTCCCAAGGAGTAAACTCATTTCCCGAACGATTTTTTAAATTATTTTTTCACCACTAAAACGCATGAGACTTGTAGTTTTCAGAAGTGTTTTCATTTTTGATGAGACGCTTAATGAAAGTGGTTTAATCCCCGGCAAACGAAAACCCGCGATTTCCCGTAAATCCGGGCTTGGCCCGTATAGTCGAATGTATACAAAGAAAGTACCCTGTGAGTAAACTCATTTCCAAAACGATTTTTTAAATTATCTTTTTACCACTAAAACGCATGAGACTTGTAGTTTTTAAAAATGTTTTCATTTTTGATGAGACGCTGATTAAAAGAAGTTTAGTCGCCATCAAACCAAAACCCGCCATTTCCCGTAAACCCCGGACTCAGCCCGTATAGTCAAAAGTATACGAAGAAAGTACCCAGGAAGTAAATTCATTTCCCGAACGATTTTTTATGTTATTTTTTCACCACTAAAACGCATGAGACTTGTAGTTTTCAAAAGTGTTTTCATTTTTGATGAGACGCTGAATAAAAGAAGTTTAATCGCCGGCAAACGAAAACCCACGACTTCCCGTAACTCCCAGACTCGGCCCGTATAGTCAAAAGTATACAAAGAAAGTACCCAGGGAGTAAACTCATTTCCCGGACGATTTTTTAAATTATTATGTCACCACTAAAGCCCATGAGACTTGTAGTTTTCAGAAATGTTTTTATTTTTGATGAGACGCTTAATGAAAGTGGTTTAATCGCCGGCAAACGAAAACCCGCGATTTCCCGTAAATCCCGGGCTTGGCCCGTATAGTTGAATGCATATAAAGAAAGTACCCAAGGAGTAAACTGATTTCCCGAACGATTTTTCAAATTATTTCTGCACCACTATAACGAATGAGACTTGTAGTTTCCAAAAATGTTTTCATTTTTAATGAGACGCTTAATGAAAGAGGTTTAATCGCCGGCAAACGAAATACCACGATTTCCCTAAATCCCGGGCTTGTACCGTATAGTCGAATGTTTACAAAGAAAGTACCCTGTGAGTAAACTCATTTCCAGAACGATTTTTGAAATTGTTTTTTCACCACTAAAACGCGTGAGACTTGTAGTTTTCAAAAGTGTTTTCATTTTTGATGAGACGCTGAATAAAAGAAGTTTAATCGCCGGCAAACGAAAACCTGCGATTTCCCGTAAATCCCGGACTCGGCCCGTATAGTCAAAAGTATACAAAGAAAGTACCCTGTGGGTAAACTCATTTCCAAAACGGTTTTTTAAATTATCTTTTCACCACTAAAACGCATGAGACTTGTAGTTTTCAAAAATGTTTTCATTTTTGATGAAACGCTGAATAAAAGAAGTTTAATCGCCGGCAAACGAAAACCCACGACTTCCCGTAACTCCCAGACTCGGCCCGTATAGTCAAAAGTATACAAAGAAAGTTCCCAAGGAGTAAACTCATTTCCCGAAGGATTTTTTAAATTATTTTTTCACCACTAAAACGCATGAGACTTGTAGTTTTCAGAATTGTTTTCATTTTTGATGAGACGCTTAATGAAAGTGGTTTAATCCCCGGCAAACGAAAACCCGCGATTTCCCGTAAATCCGGGCTTGGCCCGTATAGTCGAATGTATACAAAGAAAGTACCCTGTGAGTAAACTCATTTCCAAAACGATTTTTTAAATTATCTTTTTACCACTAAAACGCATGAGACTTGTAGTTTTTAAAAATGTTTTCATTTTTGATGAGACGCTGATTAAAAGAAGTTTAGTCGCCGGCAAACCAAAACCCGCCATTTCCCGTAAACCCCGGACTCAGCCCGTATAGTCAAAAGTATACGAAGAAAGTACCCAGGAAGTAAACTCATTTCCCGAACGATTTTTTATGTTATTTTTTCACCACTAAAACGCATGAGACTTGTAGTTTTCAAAAGTATTTTCATTTTTGATGAGACGCTGAATAAAAGAAGTTTAATCGCCGGCAAACGAAAACCCACGACTTCCCGTAACTCCCAGACTCGGCCCGTATAGTCAAAAGTATACAAAGAAAGTACCCAGGGAGTAAACTCATTTCCCGAACGATTTTTTAAATTATTATGTCACCACTAAAGCCCATGAGACTTGTAGTTTTCAGAAATGTTTTCATTTTTGATGAGACGCTTAATGAAAGTGGTTCAATCGCCGGCAAACGAAAACCCGCGATTTCCCGTAAATCCCGGGCTTGGCCCGTATAGTTGAATGTATATAAAGAAAGTACCCAGGGAGTAAACTGATTTCCCGAACGATTTTTCAAATTATTTCTGCACCACTATAACGAATGAGACTTGTAGTTTCCAAAAATGTTTTCATTTTTAATGAGACGCTTAATGAAAGAGGTTTAATCGCCGGCAAACGAAATACCACGATTTCCCTAAATCCCGGGCTTGTACCGTATAGTCGAATGTTTACAAAGAAAGTACCCTGTGAGTAAACTCATTTCCAGAACGATTTTTGAAATTGTTTTTTCACCACTAAAACGCGTGAGACTTGTAGTTTTCAAAAGTGTTTTCATTTTTGATGAGACGCTGAATAAAAGAAGTTTAATCGCCGGCAAACGAAAACCTGCGATTTCCCGTAAATCCCGGACTCGGCCCGTATAGTCAAAAGTATACAAAGAAAGTACCCTGTGAGTAAACTCATTTCCAAAACGATTTTTTAAATTATCTTTTCACCACTAAAACGCGTGAGACTTGTAGTTTTCAAAAGTGTTTTCATTTTTGATGAGACGCTGAATAAAAGAAGTTTAATCGCCGGCAAACGAAAACCTGCGATTTCCCGTAAATCCCGGACTCGGCCCGTATAGTCAAAAGTATACAAAGAAAGTACCCTGTGAGTAAACTCATTTCCAAAACGATTTTTTAAATTATCTTTTCACCACTAAAACGCATGAGTCTTGTAGTTTTTAAAAATGCTTTCATTTTTGATGAGACGCTGAATAAAAGGAGTTTAATCTCCGGCAAACGAAAACCTGCGATTTCCCGTAAATCCCGGACTCGGCCCGGATAGTCAAAAGTATACAAAGAGAGTACCCAGGGAGTAAACTCATTTCCCGAACGATTTTTTAAACTATTATTTCACCACTGAAGCCCATGAGTCTTGTAGTTTTCAAAAATGTTTTCATTTTTGATGAGACGCTGAATAAAAGGAGTTTAATCGCCGGCAAACGAAAACCTGCGATTTTCCGTAAATCCCGGACTCGGCCCGTATAGTCAAAATTATACAAAGAAAGTACCCAGGGAGTAAACTCATTTCCCGAACGATTTTTTAAACTATTATTTCACCACTAAAGCCCATGAGACTTGTAGTTTTCAGAAATGTTTTCATTTTTGATGAGACGCTTAATGAATGTGGTTTAATAGCCGGCAAACGAAAACCTGCGATTTCCCGTAAATCCCGGACTCGGCCCGTATAGTCAAAAGTATACAAAGAAAGTACCCAGGGAGTAAACTCATTTCCCGAACGATTTTTTAAATTATTATTTCACCACTAAAGCCCATGAGACTTGTAGTTTTCAGAAATGTTTTCATTTTTGATGAGACGCTTAATGAATGTGGTTTAATAGCCGGCAAACGAAAACCCGCGATTTCCTGTAAATCCCGGGCTTGGCCCGTATAGTCGAATGTATACAAAGAAAGTACCCTGTGAGTAAACTCATTTCCAAAACGGTTTTTTAAATTATCTTTTCACCACTAAAACGCATGAGACTTGTAGTTTTCAAATATGCTTTCATTTTTGATGAGACGCTGAATAAAAGGAGTTTAATCGCCGGCAAACGAAAACCTGCGATTTCCCGTAAATCCCGGACTCGGCCCGTATAGTCAAAAGTATACAAATAAAGTACCCAGGGAGTAAACTCATTTCCCGAACGATTTTTTAAATTATTATGTCACCACTAAAGCCCATGAGACTTGTAGTTTTCAGAAATGTTTTCATTTTTAATGAGACGCTTAATGAAAGAGGTTTAATCGCCGGCAAACGAAATACCACGATTTCCCTAAATCCCGGGCTTGTCCCGCATAGTCGAATGTTTACAAAGAAAGTACCCTGTGAGTAAACTCATTTCCAGAACGATTTTTGAAATTGTTTTTTCACCACTAAAACGCGTGAGACTTGTAGTTTTCAAAAGTGTTTTCATTTTTGATGAGACGCTGAATAAAAGAAGTTTAATTGCCGGCAAACGAAAACCTGCGATTTCCCGTAAATCCCGGACTCGGCCCGTATAGTCAAAAGTATACAAATAATGTACCATGGGAGTAAACTCATTTCCCGAACGATTTTTTAAATTATTATTTCACCACTAAAGCCCATGAGACTTGTAGTTTTCAGAAATGTTTTCATTTTTGATGAGACGCTTAATGAATGTGGTTTAATAGCCGGCAAACGAAAACCCGCGATTTCCTGTAAATCCCGGGCTTGGCCCGTATAGTCGAATGTATACAAAGAAAGTACCCTGTGAGTAAACTCATTTCCAAAACGGTTTTTTAAATTATCTTTTCACCACTAAAACGCATGAGACTTGTAGTTTTCAAAAATGCTTTCATTTTTGATGAGACACTGAATAAAAGGAGTTTAATCGCCGGCAAACGAAAACCTGCGATTTCCCGTAAATCCCGGACTCGGCCCGTATAGTCAAAAGTATACAAATAAAGTACCCAGGGAGTAAACTCATTTCCCGAACGATTTTTTAAATTATTATGTCACCACTAAAGCCCATGAGACTTGTAGTTTTCAGAAATGTTTTCATTTTTAATGAGACGCTTAATGAAAGAGGTTTAATCGCCGGCAAACGAAATACCACGATTTCCCTAAATCCCGGGCTTGTCCCGCATAGTCGAATGTTTACAAAGAAAGTACCCTGTGAGTAAACTCATTTCCAGAACGATTTTTGAAATTGTTTTTTCACCACTAAAACGCGTGAGACTTGTAGTTTTCAAAAGTGTTTTCATTTTTGATGAGACGCTGAATAAAAGAAGTTTAATTGCCGGCAAACGAAAACCTGCGATTTCCCGTAAATCCCGGACTCGGCCCGTATAGTCAAAAGTATACAAATAATGTACCATGGGAGTAAACTCATTTCCCGAACGATTTTTTAAATTATTATGTCACCACTAAAGCCCATGAGACTTGTAGTTTTCAGAAATGTTTTTATTTTTAATGAGACGCTTAATGAAAGAGGTTTAATCGCCGGCAAACGAAATACCACGATTTCCCTAAATCCCGGGCTTGTCCCGCATAGTCGAATGTTTACAAAGAAAGTACCCTGTGAGTAAACTCATTTCCAGAACGATTTTTGAAATTGTTTTTTCACCACTAAAACGCGTAAGACTTGTAGTTTTCAAAAGTGTTTTCATTTTTGATGAGACGCTGAATAAAAGAAGTTTAATCGCCGGCAAACGAAAACCCGCGATTTCCCGTAAATCCCGGACTCGGCCCGTATAGTCAAAAGTATACAAAGAAAGTACCCTGTGAGTAAACTCATTTCCAAAACGATTTTTTAAATTATCTTTTCACCACTAAAACGCATGAGTCTTGTAGTTTTCAAAAATGTTTTCATTTTTGATGAGACGCTTAATGAATGTGGTTTAATAGCC
Organism: Hydractinia symbiolongicarpus; assembly: GCF_029227915.1. NCBI lineage: Eukaryota > Metazoa > Cnidaria > Hydrozoa > Anthoathecata > Hydractiniidae > Hydractinia > Hydractinia symbiolongicarpus. The sequence goes on along the minus strand of NC_079875.1, from coordinate 180,125 downwards.
GGCAAACGAAAACCTGCAATTTCCCGCAAATTCCGGACTCGCCCGTATAGTCAAAAGTATACAAAGAAAGTACCCAGGGAGTAAACTCATTTCCCAAACGATTTTTTAAATTATTATTTCACCACTAAAGCCCATGAGACTTGTAGTTTTCAGAAATGTTTTCATTTTTGATGAGACGATTAATGAATGTGGTTTAATAGCCGGCAAACGAAAACCCGCGATTTCCTGTAAATCCCGGGCTTGGCCCGTATAGTCGAATGTATACAAATAAAGTACCCTGTGAGTAAACTCATTTCCAAAACAGTTTTTTCAATTATCTTTTCACCACTAAAACGCGTGAGACTTGTAGTTTTCAAAAGTGTTTTCATTTTTGATGAGACGCTGAATAAAAGAAGTTTAATCGCCGGCAAACGAAAACCCGCGATTTCCCGTAAATCCCGGACTCGGCCCGTATAGTCAAAAGTATACAAAGAAAGTACCCTGTGAGTAAACTCATTTCCAAAACGATTTTTTAAATTATCTTTTCACCACTAAAACGCATGAGTCTTGTAGTTTTCAAAAATGTTTTCATTTTTGATAAGACGCTGAATAAAAGGAGTTTAATCGCCGGCAAACGAAAACCTGCGATTTCCCGTAAATCCCGGACTCGGCCCGTATAGTCAAAAGTATACAAAGAGAGTACCCAGGGAGTAAACTCATTTCCCGAACGATTTTTTAAACTATTATTTCACCACTAAAGCCAATGAGACTTGTAGTTTTCAGAAATGTTTTCATTTTTTGATGAGACGCTTAATGAATGTGGTTTAATAGCCGGCAAACGAAAACCTGCGATTTCCCGCAAATTCCGGACTCGGCCCGTATAGTCAAAAGTATACAAAGAAAGTACCCAGGGAGTAAACTCATTTCCCGAACGATTTTTGAAACTATTATTTCACCACTAAAGCCAATGAGACTTGTAGTTTTCAGAAATGTTTTCATTTTTGATGAGACGCTTAATGAATGTGGTTTAATAGCCGGCAAACGAAAACCTGCGATTTCCCGCAAATTCCGGACTCGGCCCGTATAGTCAAAAGTATACAAAGAGAGTACCCAGGGAGTAAACTCATTTCCCGAACGATTTTTAAAATTATTATGTCACCACTAAAGCCCATGAGACTTGTAGTTTTCAGAAATGTTTTCATTTTTGATGAGACGCTTAATGAAAGTGGTTTAATCGCCGGCAAACGAAAACCCGCGATTTCCCGTAAATCCCGGGCTTGGCCCGTATAGTTGAATGTATATAAAGAAAGTACCCAGGGAGTAAACTGATTTCCCGAACGATTTTTCAAATTATTTCTGCACCACTATAACGAATGAGACTTGTAGTTTCCAAAAATGTTTTCATTTTTAATGAGACGCTTAATGAAAGAGGTTTAATCGCCGGCAAGCGAAATACCACGATTTCCCTAAATCCTGGGCTTGTCCCGTATAGTCGAATGTTTACAAAGAAAGTACCCTGTGAGTAAACTCATTTCCAGAACGATTTTTGAAATTGTTTTTTCACCACTAAAACGCGTGGGACTTGTAGTTTTCAAAAGTGTTTTCATTTTTGATGAGACGCTGAATAAAAGAAGTTTAATCGCCGGCAAACGAAAACCTGCGATTTCCCGTAAATCCCGGACTCGGCCCGTATAGTCAAAAGTATACAAAGAAAGTACCCTGTGAGTAAACTCATTTCCAAAACGATTTTTTTAATTATCTTTTCACCACTAAAACGCATGAGTCTTGCAGTTTTTAAAAATGTTTTCATTTTTGATGAGACGCTGAATAAAAGGAGTTTAATCTCCGGCAAACGAAAACCTGCGATTTCCCGTAAATCCCGGACTCGGCCCGTATAGTCCATGCGTTTTAGTGGTGAAAAAATAATTTAAAGAATCGTTCGGGAAATGAGTTTACTCCCTGGGTACTTTATTTGTATACTTTTAAATATACGGGCCGAGTCTGGGATTTACGGGAAATCGCAGGTTTTCGTTTGCCGGCGATTAAACTTCTTTTATTCAGCGTCTCATCAAAAATGAAAACATTTTTGAAAACTACAAGTCTCATGCGTTTTAGTGGTGAAAAAATAATTTAAAAAATCGTTCGGGAAATGAGTTTACTCCCTGGGTACTTTCTTTGTATGCTTTTGACTATACCGGCCGAGTCCAAGGTTTACGGGAAATGGCCGGTTTTCGTTTGCCGGCGATTAAACTTCCTTTATTCAGCGTCTCATCAAAAATGAAAACATTTTTAAAAACTACAAGTTTCATGGGCTTTAGTGGTGAAATAATAATTTAAAAAATCGCTCGGCAAATGTGTTTACTCCCTGGGTAATTTCTTTGTATACTTTTGACTATACGGGCCGAGTCTGGGATTTACGGGAAATCGCAGGTTTTCGTTTGCCGGCGATTAAACTTCTTTTATTCAGCGTCTCATCAAAAATAAAAACATTTTTGAAAACTACAAGTCTCATTCGTTCCAGTGGTGCAGAAATAATTTGAAAAATCGTTCGGGAAATGAGTTTACTCCCTGGGTACTTTCTTTTTATACTTTTGACTATACGGGCCGAGTCCGGGAGTTACGGGAAGTCGCGGGTTTTCGTTTGCCGGCGATTAAACTTCTTTTATTCAGCGTCTCATCAAAAATGAAAACATCTTTAGAAACTACAAGTCTCATGGGCTTTAGTGGTGAAATAATAATTTAAAAAATCGTTCGGGAAATGAGTTTACTCCATGGGTACTTTGTTTGTATACTTTTGACTTTACAGGCCGAGTCCGGGATTTACGGGAAATCGCAGGTTTTCGTTTGCCGGTGATTAAACTTCTTTTATTCAGCGTCTCATCAAAAATGAAAACATTTTTGAAAACTGCAAGTCTCATGCGTTTTAGTGGTGAAAAAATAATTTAAAGAATCGTTCGGGAAATGAGTTTACTCCCTGGGTACTTTATTTGTATACTTTTAACTATACGGGCCGAGTCTGGGATTTACGGGAAATCGCAGGTTTTCGTTTGCCGGCGATTAAACTTCTTTTATTCAGCGTCTCATCAAAAATGAAAACATTTTTGAAAACTACAAGTCTCATGCGATTTAGTGGTGAAAAGATAATTTAAAAAATCGTTCTGGAAATAAGTTTACTCACAGGGTACTTTCTTTGTATACATTCGACTATACGGGACAAGCCCGGGATTTACGGGAAATCGCGGGTTTTCGTTTGCCGGCGTTTAAACCTCTTTCATTAAGCGTCTCATTAAAAGTGAAAACATTTTGGAAAACTAAAAGTCTTATTCGTTCTAATGGTGCTGAAATAATTTGAAAAATCGTTCGGGAAATGAGTTTACTCCCTGGGTACTTTTTTTGTATACTTTTGACTTTACAGGCCGAGTCCGGGATTTACGGGAAATCGCCGGTTTTTGTTTGCCGGCGATTAAACTTCTTTTATTCAGCGTCTCATCAAACATGAAAACATTTTTGAAAACTACAAGTCTCATGCGTTTTAGTGGTGAAAAAATAATTTAAAAAATCGTTCGGGAAATGAGTTTACTCCCTGGGTACTTTCTTTGAATGCTTTTGACTATACGGGCCGGGTCCGGGGTTTACGGGAAATGGCGGGTTTTCGTTTGCCGGCTATTAAACTTCTTTTATTCAGCGTCTCATCAAAAATGAAAACATTTTTAAAAACTACAAGTCTCATGGGCTTTAGTGGTGAAATAATAATTTAAAAAATCGCTCGGCAAATGTGTTTACTCCCTGGGTACTTTCTTTGTATACTTTTGACTATACGGGCCGAGTCTGGGATTTACGGGAAATCGCAGGTTTTCGTTTGCCGGCGATTAAACTTCTTTTATTCAGCCTCTCATCAAAAATAAAAACATTTTTGAAAACTACAAGTCTCATGCGATTTAGTGGTGAAAAGATAATTTAAAAAATCGTTCTGGAAATGAGTTTACTCACAGGGTACTTTCTTTGTATACATTCGACTATACGGGACAAGCCCGGGATTTACGGGAAATCGCGGGTTTTCGTTTGCCGGCGATTAAAGCTCTTTCATTAAGCGTCTCATTAAAAATGAAAACATTTTGGAAAACTACAAGTCACATTCGTTCCAGTGATGCAGAAATAATTTGAAAAATCGTTCGGGAAATGAGTTTACTCCCTGGGTACTTTCTTTTTATACCTTTGACTATACGGGCCGAGTCCGGGAGTTACGGGAAGTCGCGGGTTTTCGTTTGCCGGCGATTAAACTTCTTTTATTCAGCGTCTCATCAAAAATGAAAACATCTTTAGAAACTTCAAGTCTCATGGGCTTTAGTGGTGAAATAATAATTTAAAAAATCGTTCGGGAAATGAGTTTACTCCATGGGTACTTTTTTTGTATACTTTTGACTTTACAGGCCGAGTCCGGGATTTACGGGAAATCGCAGGTTTTCGTTTGCCGGTGATTAAACTTCGTTTATTCAGCGTCTCATCAAAAATGAAAACATTTTTGAAAACTACAAGTCTCATGCGATTTAGTGGTGAAAAGATAATTTAAAAAATCGTTCTGGAAATAAGTTTACTCACAGGGTACTTTCTTTGTATACATTCGACTGAACGGGACAAGCCCGGGATTTACGGGAAATCGCGGGTTTTCGTTTGCCGGCGATTAAACCTCTTTCATTAAGCGTCTCATTAAAAGTGAAAACATTTTGGAAAACTAAAAGTCTTATTCGTTCTAATGGTGCAGAAATAATTTGAAAAATCGTTCGGGAAATGAGTTTACTCCCTGGGTACTTTCTTTTTATACTTTTGACTATACGGGCCGAGTCCGGGAGTTACGGGAAGTCGCGGGTTTTCGTTTGACGGCGATTAAACTTCTTTTATTCAGCGTCTCATCAAAAATGAAAACATTTTTGAAAACTACAAGTCTCATGCGATTTAGTGGTGAAAAGATAATTTAAAAAATCGTTCTGGAAATAAGTTTACTCACAGGGTACTTTCTTTGAATACATTCGACTATACGGGACAAGCCCGGGATTTACGGGAAATCGCGGGTTTTCCTTTGCCGGCGTTTAAACCTCTTTCATTAAGCGTCTCATTAAAAGTGAAAACATTTTGGAAAACTAAAAGTCTTATTCGTTCTAATGGTGCAGAAATAATTTGAAAAATCGTTCGGGAAATGAGTTTACTCCCTGGGTACTTTCTTTTTATACTTTTGACTATACGGGCGGAGTCCGGGAGTTACGGGAAGTCGCGGGTTTTCGTTTGACGGCGATTAAACTTCTTTTATTCAGCGTCTCATCAAAAATGAAAACATTTTTGAAAACTACAAGTCTCATGCGTTTTAGTGGTGAAAAAGTAACTTAAAAAGTCGTTCGGGAAATGAGTTTACTCCCTGGGTACTTTCTTTGTATACTTTTGACTATACGGGCCGAGTCTGGGATTTACGGGAAATCGCAGGTTTTCGTTTGCCGGCGATTAAACTTCTTTTATTCAGCGTCTCATCAAAAATGAAAACATTTTTGAAAACTACAAGTCTCATGCGATTTAGTGGTGAAAAGATAATTTAAAAAATCGTTCTGGAAATAAGTTTACTCACAGGGTACTTTCTTTGTATACATTCGACTATACGGGACAAGCCCGGGATTTACGGGAAATCGCGGGTTTTCCTTTGCCGGCGTTTAAACCTCTTTCATTAAGCGTCTCATTAAAAGTGAAAACATTTTGGAAAACTAAAAGTCTTATTCGTTCTAATGGTGCAGAAATAATTTGAAAAATCGTTCGGGAAATGACTTTACTCCCTGGGTATTTTTTTTGTATACTTTTGACTTTACAGGCCGAGTCCGGGATTTACGGGAAATCGCCGGTTTTCGTTTGCCGGCGATTAAACTTCTTTTATTCAGCGTCTCATCAAAAATGAAAACATTTTTGAAAACTACAAGTCTCATGCGTTTTAGTGGTGAAAAAATAATTTAAAAAATCGTTCGGGAAATGAGTTTACTCCCTGGGTACTTTCTTTGTATGCTTTTGACTATACCGGCCGAGTCCGGGGTTTACGGGAAATGGCCGGTTTTCGTTTGCTGGCGATTAAACTTCCTTTATTCAGCGTCTCATCAAAAATGAAAACATTTTTAAAAACTACAAGTCTCATGGGCTTTAGTGGTGAAATAATAATTTAAAAAATCGCTCGGCAAATGTGTTTACTCCCTGGGTAATTTCTTTGTATACTTTTGACTATACGGGCCGAGTCTGGGATTTACGGGAAATCGCAGGTTTTCGTTTGCCGGCGATTAAACTTCTTTTATTCAGCGTCTCATCAAAAATAAAAACATTTTTGAAAACTACAAGTCCCATGCGATTTAGTGGTGAAAAGATAATTTAAAAAATCGTTCTGGGAATGAGTTTACTCACAGGGTACTTTCTTTGTATACATTCGACTATACGGGACAAGCCCGGGATTTACGGGAAATCGCGGGTTTTCGTTTGCCGGCGATTAAAGCTCTTTCATTAAGCGTCTCATTAAAAATGAAAACATTTTGGAAAACTACAAGTCTCATTCGTTCCAGTGGTGCAGAAATAATTTGAAAAATCGTTCGGGAAATGAGTTTACTCCCTGGGTACTTTCTTTTTATACTTTTGACTATACGGGCCGAGTCCGGGAGTTACGGGAAGTCGCGGGTTTTCGTTTGCCGGCGATTAAACTTCTTTTATTCAGCGTTCTCATCAAAAATGAAAACATCTTTAGAAACTACAAGTCTCATGGGCTTTAGTGGTGAAATAATAATTTAAAAAATCGTTCGGGAAGTGAGTTTACTCCCTGGGTAATTTCTTTGTATACTTTTGACTATACGGGCCGAGTCTGGGATTTACGGGAAATCGCAGGTTTTCGTTTGCCGGCGATTAAACTTCTTTTATTCAGCGTCTCATCAAAAATAAAAACATTTTTGAAAACTACAAGTCTCATGCGATTTAGTGGTGAAAAGATAATTTAAAAAATCGTTCTGGAAATGATTTTACTCACAGGGTACTTTCTTTGTATACATTCGACTATACGGGACAAGCCCGGGATTTACGGGAAATCGCGGGTTTTCGTTTGCCGGCGATTAAACCTCTTTCATTAAGCGTCTCATTAAAAATGAAAACATTTTGGAAAACTACAAGTCTCATTCGTTCCAGTGGTGCAGAAATAATTTGAAAAATCGTTCGGGAAATGAGTTTACTCCCTGGGTACTTTCTTTTTATACTTTTGACTATACGGGCCGAGTCCGGGAGTTACGGGAAGTCGCGGGTTTTCGTTTGCCGGCGATTAAACTTCTTTTATTCAGCGTCTCATCAAAAATGAAAACATCTTTAGAAACTACAAGTCTCATGGGTTTTAGTGGTGAAATAATAATTTAAAAAATCGTTCGGGAAATGAGTTTACTCCATGGGTACTTTTTTTGTATACTTTTGACTTTACAGGCCGAGTCCGGGATTTACGGGAAATCGCAGGTTTTCGTTTGCCGGTGATTAAAGTTCTTTTATTCAGCGTCTCATCAAAAATGAAAACATTTTTGAAAACTGCAAGTCTCATGCGTTTTAGTGGTGAAAAAATAATTTAAAGAATCGTTCGGGAAATGAGTTTACTCCCTGGGTACTTTATTTGTATACTTTTAACTATACGGGCCGAGTCTGGGATTTACGGGAAATCGCAGGTTTTCGTTTGCCGGCGATTAAACTTCTTTTATTCAGCGTCTCATCAAAAATGAAAACATTTTTGAAAACTACAAGTCTCATGCGATTTAGTGGTGAAAAGATAATTTAAAAAATCGTTCTGGAAATAAGTTTACTCACAGGGTACTTTCTTTGTATACATTCGACTATACGGGACAAGCCCGGGATTTACGGGAAATCGCGGGTTTTCGTTTGCCGGCGTTTAAACCTCTTTCATTAAGCGTCTCATTAAAAGTGAAAACATTTTGGAAAACTAAAAGTCTTATTCGTTCTAATGGTGCTGAAATAATTTGAAAAATCGTTCGGGAAATGAGTTTACTCCCTGGGTACTTTTTTGTATACTTTTGACTTTACAGGCCGAGTCCGGGATTTACGGGAAATCGCCGGTTTTCGTTTGCCGGCGATTAAACTTCTTTTATTCAGCGTCTCATCAAAAATGAAAACATTTTTGAAAACTACAAGTCTCATGCGTTTTAGTGGTGAAAAAATAATTTAAAAAATCGTTCGGGAAATGAGTTTACTCCCTGGGTACTTTCTTTGAATGCTTTTGACTATACGGGCCGGGTCCGGGGTTTACGGGAAATGGCGGGTTTTCGTTTGCCGGCGATTAAACTTCTTTTATTCAGCGTCTCATCAAAAATGAAAACATTTTTAAAAACTACAAGTCTCATGGGCTTTAGTGGTGAAATAATAATTTAAAAAATCGCTCGGCAAATGTGTTTACTTCCTGGGTACTTTTTTTGTATACTTTTGACTTTACAGGCCGAGTCCGGGATTTACGGGAAATCGCAGGTTTTCGTTTGCCGGTGATTAAAGTTCTTTTATTCAGCGTCTCATCAAAAATGAAAACATTTTTGAAAACTGCAAGTCTCATGCGTTTTAGTGGTGAAAAAATAATTTAAAGAATCGTTCGGGAAATGAGTTTACTCCCTGGGTACTTTATTTGTATACTTTTAACTATACGGGCCGAGTCTGGGATTTACGGGAAATCGCAGGTTTTCGTTTGCCGGCGATTAAACTTCTTTTATTCAGCGTCTCATCAAAAATGAAAACATTTTTGAAAACTACAAGTCTCATGCGATTTAGTGGTGAAAAGATAATTTAAAAAATCGTTCTGGAAATAAGTTTACTCACAGGGTACTTTCTTTGTATACATTCGACTATACGGGACAAGCCCGGGATTTACGGGAAATCGCGGGTTTTCGTTTGCCGGCGTTTAAACCTCTTTCATTAAGCGTCTCATTAAAAGTGAAAACATTTTGGAAAACTAAAAGTCTTATTCGTTCTAATGGTGCTGAAATAATTTGAAAAATCGTTCGGGAAATGAGTTTACTCCCTGGGTACTTTTTTGTATACTTTTGACTTTACAGGCCGAGTCCGGGATTTACGGGAAATCGCCGGTTTTCGTTTGCCGGCGATTAAACTTCTTTTATTCAGCGTCTCATCAAAAATGAAAACATTTTTGAAAACTACAAGTCTCATGCGTTTTAGTGGTGAAAAAATAATTTAAAAAATCGTTCGGGAAATGAGTTTACTCCCTGGGTACTTTCTTTGAATGCTTTTGACTATACGGGCCGGGTCCGGGGTTTACGGGAAATGGCGGGTTTTCGTTTGCCGGCGATTAAACTTCTTTTATTCAGCGTCTCATCAAAAATGAAAACATTTTTAAAAACTACAAGTCTCATGGGCTTTAGTGGTGAAATAATAATTTAAAAAATCGCTCGGCAAATGTGTTTACTTCCTGGGTACTTTCTTTGTATACTTTTGACTATACGGGCCGAGTCTGGGATTTACGGGAAATCGCAGGTTTTCGTTTGCCGGCGATTAAACTTCTTTTATTCAGCGTCTCATCAAAAATAAAAACATTTTTGAAAACTACAAGTCTCATGCGATTTAGTGGTGAAAAGATAATTTAAAAAATCGTTCTGGAAATGAGTTTACTCACAGGGTACTTTCTTTGTATACATTCGACTATACGGGACAAGCCCGGGATTTACGGTAAATCGCGGGTTTTCGTTTGCCGGCGATTAAACCTCTTTCATTAAGCGTCTCATTAAAAATGAAAACATTTTGGAAAACTACAAGTCTCATTCGTTCCAGTGATGCAGAAATAATTTGAAAAATCGTTCGGGAAATGAGTTTACTCCCTGGGTACTTTCTTTTTATACCTTTGACTATACGGGCCGAGTCCGGGAGTTACGGGAAGTCGCGGGTTTTCGTTTGCCGGCGATTAAACTTCTTTTATTCAGCGTCTCATCAAAAATGAAAACATCTTTAGAAACTACAAGTCTCATGGGCTTTAGTGGTGAAATAATAATTTAAAAAATCGTTCGGGAAATGAGTTTACTCCATGGGTACTTTTTTTGTATACTTTTGACTTTACAGGCCGAGTCCGGGATTTACGGGAAATCGCAGGTTTTCGTTTGCCGGTGATTAAACTTCTTTTATTCAGCGTCTCATCAAAAATGAAAACATTTTTGAAAACTACAAGTCTCATGCGATTTAGTGGTGAAAAGATAATTTAAAAAATCGTTCTGGAAATAAGTTTACTCACAGGGTACTTTCTTTGTATACATTCGACTGAACGGGACAAGCCCGGGATTTACGGGAAATCGCGGCTTTTCGTTTGCCGGCGATTAAACCTCTTTCATTAAGCGTCTCATTAAAAGTGAAAACATTTTGGAAAACTAAAAGTCTTATTCGTTCTAATGGTGCAGAAATAATTTGAAAAATCGTTCGGGAAATGAGTTTACTCCCTGGGTACTTTCTTTTTATACTTTTGACTATACGGGCCGAGTCCGGGAGTTACGGGAAGTCGCGGGTTTTCGTTTGACGGCGATTAAACTTCTTTTATTCAGCGTCTCATCAAAAATGAATACATTTTTGAAAACTACAAGTCTCATGCGTTTTAGTGGTGAAAAAGTAACTTAAAAAGTCGTTCGGGAAATGAGTTTAATCCCTGGGTACTTTCTTTGTATACTTTTGACTATACGGGCCGAGTCTGGGATTTACGGGAAATCGCAGGTTTTCGTTTGCCGGCGATTAAACTTCTTTTATTCAGCGTCTCATCAAAAATGAAAACATTTTTGAAAACTACAAGTCTCATGCGATTTAGTGGTGAAAAGATAAATTAAAAAATCGTTTTGGAAATAAGTTTACTCACAGGGTACTTTCTTTGTATACATTCGACTATACGGGACAAGCCCGGGATTTACGGGAAATCGCGGGTTTTCCTTTGCCGGCGTTTAAACCTCTTTCATTAAGCGTCTCATTAAAAGTGAAAACATTTTGGAAAACTAAAAGTCTTATTCGTTCTAATGGTGCAGAAATAATTTGAAAAATCGTTCGGGAAATGACTTTACTCCCTGGGTATTTTTTTTGTATACTTTTGACTTCACAGGCCGAGTCCAGGATTTACGGGAAATCGCCGGTTTTCGTTTGCCGGCGATTAAACTTCTTTTATTCAGCGTCTCATCAAAAATGAAAACATTTTTGAAAACTACAAGTCTCATGCGTTTTAGTGGTGAAAAAATAATTTAAAAAATCGTTCTGGAAATGAGTTTACTCACAGGGTACTTTCTTTGTATACATTCGACTATACGGGACAAGCCCGGGATTTACGGGAAATCGCGGGTTTTCGTTTGCCGGCGATTAAAGCTCTTTCATTAAGCGTCTCATTAAAAATGAAAACATTTTGGAAAACTACAAGTCTCATTCGTTCCAGTGGTGCAGAAATAATTTGAAAAATCGTTCGGGAAATGAGTTTACTCCCTGGGTACTTTCTTTTTATACTTTTGACTATACGGGCCGAGTCCGGGAGTTACGGGAAGTCGCGGGTTTTCGTTTGCCGGCGATTAAACTTCTTTTATTCAGAGTCTCATCAAAAATGAAAACATCTTTAGAAACTACAAGTCTCATGGGCTTTAGTGGTGAAATAATAATTTAAAAAATCGTTCGGGAAGTGAGTTTACTCCATGGGTACTTTTTTTGTATACTTTTGACTTTACAGGCCGAGTCCGGGATTTACGGGAAATCGCGGGTTTTCCTTTGCCGGCGTTTAAACCTCTTTCATTAAGCGTCTCATTAAAAGTGAAAACATTTTGGAAAACTAAAAGTCTTATTCGTTCTAATGGTGCAGAAATAATTTGAAAAATCGTTCGGGAAATGACTTTACTCCCTGGGTATTTTTTTTGTATACTTTTGACTTTACAGGCCGAGTCCGGGATTTACGGGAAATCGCCGGTTTTCGTTTGCCGGCGATTAAACTTCTTTTATTCAGCGTCTCATCAAAAATGAAAACATTTTTGAAAACTACAAGTCTCATGCGTTTTAGTGGTGAAAAAATAATTTAAAAAATCGTTCGGGAAATGAGTTTACTCCCTGGGTACTTTCTTTGTATGCTTTTGACTATACCGGCCGAGTCCGGGGTTTACGGGAAATGGCCGGTTTTCGTTTGCCGGCGATTAAACTTCCTTTATTCAGCGTCTCATCAAAAATGAAAACATTTTTCAAAACTACAAGTCTCATGGGCTTTAGTGGTGAAATAATAATTTAAAAAATCGCTCGGCAAATGTGTTTACTCCCTTGGTAATTTCTTTGTATACTTTTGACTATACGGGCCGAGTCTGGGATTTACGGGAAATCGCAGGTTTTCGTTTGCCGGCGATTAAACTTCTTTTATTCAGCGTCTCATCAAAAATAAAAACATTTTTGAAAACTACAAGTCTCATGCGATTTAGTGGTGAAAAGATAATTTAAAAAATCGTTCTGGAAATGAGTTTACTCACAGGGTACTTTCTTTGTATACATTCGACTATACGGGACAAGCCCGGAATTTACGGGAAATCGCGGGTTTTCGTTTGCCGGCGATTAAAGCTCTTTCATTAAGCGTCTCATTAAAAATGAAAACATTTTGGAAAACTACAAGTCTCATTCGTTCCAGTGGTGCAGAAATAATTTGAAAAATCGTTCGGGAAATGAGTTTACTCCCTGGGTACTTTCTTTTTATACTTTTGACTATACGGGCCGAGTCCGGGAGTTAAGGGAAGTCGCGGGTTTTCGTTTGCCGGCGATTAAACTTCTTTTATTCAGCGTCTCATCAAAAATGAAAACATCTTTAGAAACTACAAGTCTCATGGGCTTTAGTGGTGAAATAATAATTTAAAAATTCGTTCTGGAAATGAGTTTACTCCCTGGGTACTTTATTTGTATACTTTTAACTATACGGGCCGAGTCTGGGATTTACGGGAAATCGCAGGTTTTCGTTTGCCGGCGATTAAACTTCTTTTATTCAGCGTCTCATCAAAAATAAAAACATTTTTGAAAACTACAAGTCTCATGCGATTTAGTGGTGAAAAGATAATTTAAAAAATCGTTCTGGAAATGAGTTTACTCACAGGGTACTTTCTTTGTATACATTCGACTATACGGGACAAGCCCGGGATTTACGGGAAATCGCGGGTTTTCGTTTGCCGGCGATTAAACCTCTTTCATTAAGCGTCTCATTAAAAATGAAAACATTTTGGAAAACTACAAGTCTCATTCGTTCCAGTGATGCAGAAATAATTTGAAAAATCGTTCGGGAAATGAGTTTACTCCCTGGGTACTTTCTTTTTATACTTTTGACTATACGGGCCGAGTCCGGGAGTTACGGGAAGTCGCGGGTTTTCGTTTGACGGCGATTAAACTTCTTTTATTCAGCGTCTCATCAAAAATGAAAACATTTTTGAAAACTACAAGTCTCATGCGTTTTAGTGGTGAAAAAGTAACTTAAAAAGTCGTTCGGGAAATGAGTTTACTCCCTGGGTACTTTCTTTGTATACTTTTGACTACACGGGCCGAGTCTGGGATTTACGGGAAATCGCAGGTTTTCGTTTGCCGGCGATTAAACTTCTTTTATTCAGCGTCTCATCAAAAATGAAAACATTTTTGAAAACTACAAGTCTCATGCGATTTAGTGGTGAAAAGATAAATTAAAAAATCGTTCTGGAAATAAGTTTACTCACAGGGTACTTTCTTTGTATACATTCGACTATACGGGACAAGCCCGGGATTTACGGGAAATCGCGGGTTTTCCTTTGCCGGCGATTAAACTTCTTTTATTCAGCGTCTCATTAAAAGTGAAAACATTTTGGAAAACTAAAAGTCTCATGCGTTTTAGTGGTGAAAAAATAATTTAAAAAATCGTTCGGGAAATGAGTTTACTCCCTGGGTACTTTCTTTGTATGCTTTTGACTATACCGGCCGAGTCCGGGGTTTCCGGGAAATGGCCGGTTTTCGTTTGCCGGCGATTAAACTTCCTTTATTCAGCGTCTCATCAAAAATGAAAACATTTTTAAAAACTACAAGTCTCATGGGCTTTAGTGGTGAAATAATAATTTAAAAAATCGCTCGGCAAATGTGTTTACTCCCTGGGTAATTTCTTTGTATACTTTTGACTATACGGGCCGAGTCTGGGATTTACGGGAAATCGCAGGTTTTCGTTTGCCGGCGATTAAACTTCTTTTATTCAGCGTCTCATCAAAAATAAAAACATTTTTGAAAACTACAAGTCTCATGCGATTTAGTGGTGAAAAGATAATTTAAAAAATCGTTCTGGAAATGAGTTTACTCACAGGGTACTTTCTTTGTATACATTCGACTATACGGGACAAGCCCGGGATTTACGGGAAATCGCGGGTTTTCGTTTGCCGGCGATTAAAGCTCTTTCATTAAGCGTCTCATTAAAAATGAAAACATTTTGGAAAACTACAAGTCTCATTCGTTCCAGTGGTGCAGAAATAATTTGAAAAATCGTTCGGGAAATGAGTTTACTCCCTGGGTACTTTCTTTTTATACTTTTGACTATACGGGCCGAGTCCGGGAGTTACGGGAAGTCGCGGGTTTTCGTTTGCCGGCGATTAAACTTCTTTTATTCAGCGTCTCATCAAACATGAAAACATCTTTAGAAACTACAAGTCTCATGGGCTTTAGTGGTGAAATAATAATTTAAAAAATCGTTCGGGAAGTGAGTTTACTCCATGGGTACTTTTTTTGTATACTTTTGACTTTACAGGCCGAGTCCGGGATTTACGGGAAATCGCGGGTTTTCCTTTGCCGGCGTTTAAACCTCTTTCATTAAGCGTCTCATTAAAAGTGAAAACATTTTGGAAAACTAAAAGTCTTATTCGTTCTAATGGTGCAGAAATAATTTGAAAAATCGTTCGGGAAATGACTTTACTCCCTGGGTATTTTTTTTGTATACTTTTGACTTTACAGGCCGAGTCCGGGATTTACGGGAAATCGCCGGTTTTCGTTTGCCGGCGATTAAACTTCTTTTATTCAGCGTCTCATCAAAAATGAAAACATTTTTGAAAACTACAAGTCTCATGCGTTTTAGTGGTGAAAAAATAATTTAAAAAATCGTTCGGGAAATGAGTTTACTCCCTGGGTACTTTCTTTGTATGCTTTTGACTATACCGGCCGAGTCCGGGGTTTACGGGAAATGGCCGGTTTTTGTTTGCCGGCGATTAAACTTCCTTTATTCAGCGTCTCATCAAAAATGAAAACATTTTTAAAAACTACAAGTCTCATGGGCTTTAGTGGTGAAATAATAATTTAAAAAATCGCTCGGCAAATGTGTTTACTCCCTGGGTAATTTCTTTGTATACTTTTGACTATACGGGCCGAGTCTGGGATTTACGGGAAATCGCAGGTTTTCGTTTGCCGGCGATTAAACTTCTTTTATTCAGCGTCTCATCAAAAATAAAAACATTTTTGAAAACTACAAGTCTCATGCGATTTAGTGGTGAAAAGATAATTTAAAAAATCGTTCTGGAAATGAGTTTACTCACAGGGTACTTTCTTTGTATACATTCGACTATACGGGACAAGCCCGGGATTTACGGGAAATCGCGGGTTTTCGTTTGCCGGCGATTAAAGCTCTTTCATTAAGCGTCTCATTAAAAATGAAAACATTTTGGAAAACTACAAGTCTCATTCGTTCCAGTGGTGCAGAAATAATTTGAAAAATCGTTCGGGAAGTGAGTTTACTCCATGGGTACTTTTTTTGTATACTTTTGACTTTACAGGCCGAGTCCGGGATTTACGGGAAATCGCAGGTTTTCGTTTGCCGGTGATTAAACTTCTTTTATTCAGCGTTTCATCAAAAATGAAAACATTTTTGAAAACTGCAAGTCTCATGCGTTTTAGTGGTGAAAAAATAATTTAAAGAATCGTTCGGGAAATGAGTTTACTCCCTGGGTACTTTATTTGTATACTTTTAGCTATACGGGCCGAGTCTGGGATTTACGGGAAATCGCAGGTTTTCGTTTGCCGGCGATTAAACTTCTTTTATTCAGCGTCTCATCAAAAATGAAAACATTTTTGAAAACTACAAGTCTCATGCGATTTAGTGGTGAAAAGATAATTTAAAAAATCGTTCCGGAAATAAGTTTACTCACAGGGTACTTTCTTTGTATACATTCGACTATACGGGACAAGCCCGGGATTTACGGGAAATCGCCGGTTTTCGTTTGCCGGCGATTAAACTTCTTTTATTCAGCGTCTCATCAAAAATGAAAACATTTTTGAAAACTACAAGTCTCATGCGTTTTAGTGGTGAAAAAATAATTTAAAAAATCGTTCGGGAAATTAGTTTACTCCCTGGGTACTTTCTTTGAATGCTTTTGACTATACGGGCCGGGGCCGGGGTTTACGGGAAATGGCGGGTTTTCGTTTGCCGGCGATTAAACTTCTTTTATTCAGCGTCTCATCAAAAATGAAAACATTTTTAAAAACTACAAGTCTCATGGGCTTTAGTGGTGAAATAATAATTTAAAAAATCGCTCGGCAAATGTGTTTACTCCCTGGGTACTTTCTTTGTATACTTTTGACTATACGGGCCGAGTCTGGGATTTACGGGAAATCGCAGGTTTTCGTTTGCCGGCGATTAAACTTCTTTTATTCAGCGTCTCATCAAAAATAAAAAACTTTTTGAAAACTACAAGTCTCATGCAATTTAGTGGTGAAAAGATAATTTAAAAAATCGTTCTGGAAATGAGTTTACACACAGGGTACTTTCTTTGTATACATTCGACTATACGGGACAAGCCCGGGATTTACGGGAAATCGCGGGTTTTCGTTTGCCGGCGATTAAACCTCTTTCATTAAGCGTCTCATTAAAAATGAAAACATTTTGGAAAACTACAAGTCTCATTCGTTCCAGTGATGCAGAAATAATTTGAAAAATCGTTCGGGAATGAGTTTACTCCCTGGGTACTTTCTTTTTATACCTTTGACTATACGGGCCGAGTCCGGGAGTTACGGGAAGTCGCGGGTTTTCGTTTGCCGGCGATTAAACTTCTTTTATTCAGCGTCTCATCAAAAATGAAAACATCTTTAGAAACTACAAGTCTCATGGGCTTTAGTGGTGAAATAATAATTTAAAAAATCGTTCGGGAAATGAATTTACTCCCTGGGTACTTTCTTTGTATACTTTTGACTATACGGGCCGAGTCTGGGATTTACGGGAAATCGCAGGTTTCGTTTGCCGGCGATTAAACTTCTTTTATTCAGCGTCTCATCAAAAATGAAAACATTTTTGAAAACTACAAGTCTCATGCGATTTAGTGGTGAAAAGATAATTTAAAAAATCGTTCTGGAAATAAGTTTACTCACAGGGTACTTTCTTTGTATACATTCGACTGAACGGGACAAGCCCGGGATTTACGGGAAATCGCGGGTTTTCCTTTGCCGGCGATTAAACTTCTTTTATTCAGCGTCTCATTAAAAGTGAAAACATTTTGGAAAACTAAAAGTCTCATGCGTTTTAGTGGTGAAAAAATAATTTAAAAAATCGTTCGGGAAATGAGTTTACTCCCTGGGTACTTTCTTTGTATGCTTTTGACTATACCGGCCGAGTCCGGGGTTTCCGGGAAATGGCCGGTTTTCGTTTGCCGGCGATTAAACTTCCTTTATTCAGCGTCTCATCAAAAATGAAAACATTTTTAAAAACTACAAGTCTCATGGGCTTTAGTGGTGAAATAATAATTTAAAAAATCGCTCGGCAAATGTGTTTACTCCCTGGGTAATTTCTTTGTATACTTTTGACTATACGGGCCGAGTCTGGGATTTACGGGAAATCGCAGGTTTTCGTTTGCCGGCGATTAAACTTCTTTTATTCAGCGTCTCATCAAAAATAAAAACATTTTTGAAAACTACAAGTCTCATGCGATTTAGTGGTGAAAAGATAATTTAAAAAATCGTTCTGGAAATGAGTTTACTCACAGGGTACTTTCTTTGTATACATTCGACTATACGGGACAAGCCCGGGATTTACGGGAAATCGCGGGTTTTCGTTTGCCGGCGATTAAAGCTCTTTCATTAAGCGTCTCATTAAAAATGAAAACATTTTGGAAAACTACAAGTCTCATTCGTTCCAGTGGTGCAGAAATAATTTGAAAAATCGTTCGGGAAATGAGTTTACTCCCTGGGTACTTTCTTTTTATACTTTTGACTATACGGGCCGAGTCCGGGAGTTACGGGAAGTCGCGGGTTTTCGTTTGCCGGCGATTAAACTTCTTTTATTCAGCGTCTCATCAAACATGAAAACATCTTTAGAAACTACAAGTCTCATGGGCTTTAGTGGTGAAATAATAATTTAAAAAATCGTTCGGGAAGTGAGTTTACTCCATGGGTACTTTTTTTGTATACTTTTGACTTTACAGGCCGAGTCCGGGATTTACGGGAAATCGCGGGTTTTCCTTTGCCGGCGTTTAAACCTCTTTCATTAAGCGTCTCATTAAAAGTGAAAACATTTTGGAAAACTAAAAGTCTTATTCGTTCTAATGGTGCAGAAATAATTTGAAAAATCGTTCGGGAAATGACTTTACTCCCTGGGTATTTTTTTTGTATACTTTTGACTTTACAGGCCGAGTCCGGGATTTACGGGAAATCGCCGGTTTTCGTTTGCCGGCGATTAAACTTCTTTTATTCAGCGTCTCATCAAAAATGAAAACATTTTTGAAAACTACAAGTCTCATGCGTTTTAGTGGTGAAAAAATAATTTAAAAAATCGTTCGGGAAATGAGTTTACTCCCTGGGTACTTTCTTTGTATGCTTTTGACTATACCGGCCGAGTCCGGGGTTTACGGGAAATGGCCGGTTTTCGTTTGCCGGCGATTAAACTTCCTTTATTCAGCGTCTCATCAAAAATGAAAACATTTTTAAAAACTACAAGTCTCATGGGCTTTAGTGGTGAAAAGATAATTTAAAAAATCGCTCGGCAAATGTGTTTACTCCCTGGGTAATTTCTTTGTATACTTTTGACTATACGGGCCGAGTCTGGGATTTACGGGAAATCGCAGGTTTTCGTTTGCCGGCGATTAAACTTCTTTTATTCAGCGTCTCATCAAAAATAAAAACATTTTTGAAAACTACAAGTCTCATGCGATTTAGTGGTGAAAAGATAATTTAAAAAATCGTTCTGGAAATGAGTTTACTCACAGGGTACTTTCTTTGTATACATTCGACTATACGGGACAAGCCCGGGATTTACGGGAAATCGCGGGTTTTCGTTTGCCGGCGATTAAAGCTCTTTCATTAAGCGTCTCATTAAAAATGAAAACATTTTGGAAAACTACAAGTCTCATTCGTTCCAGTGGTGCAGAAATAATTTGAAAAATCGTTCGGGAAGTGAGTTTACTCCATGGGTACTTTTTTTGTATACTTTTGACTTTACAGGCCGAGTCCGGGATTTACGGGAAATCGCAGGTTTTCGTTTGCCGGTGATTAAACTTCTTTTATTCAGCGTTTCATCAAAAATGAAAACATTTTTGAAAACTGCAAGTCTCATGCGTTTTAGTGGTGAAAAAATAATTTAAAGAATCGTTCGGGAAATGAGTTTACTCCCTGGGTACTTTATTTGTATACTTTTAGCTATACGGGCCGAGTCTGGGATTTACGGGAAATCGCAGGTTTTCGTTTGCCGGCGATTAAACTTCTTTTATTCAGCGTCTCATCAAAAATGAAAACATTTTTGAAAACTACAAGTCTCATGCGATTTAGTGGTGAAAAGATAATTTAAAAAATCGTTCCGGAAATAAGTTTACTCACAGGGTACTTTCTTTGTATACATTCGACTATACGGGACAAGCCCGGGATTTACGGGAAATCGCGGGTTTTCGTTTGCCGGCGTTTAAACCTCTTTCATTAAGCGTCTCATTAAAAGTGAAAACATTTTGGAAAACTAAAAGTCTTATTCGCTCTAATGGTGCTGAAATAATTTGAAAAATCGTTCGGGAAATGAGTTTACTCCCTGGGTACTTTTTTTGTATACTTTTGACTTTACAGGCCGAGTCCGGGATTTACGGGAAATCGCCGGTTTTCGTTTGCCGGCGATTAAACTTCTTTTATTCAGCGTCTCATCAAAAATGAAAACATTTTTGAAAACTACAAGTCTCATGCGTTTTAGTGGTGAAAAAATAATTTAAAAAATCGTTCGGGAAATTAGTTTACTCCCTGGGTACTTTCTTTGAATGCTTTTGACTATACGGGCCGGGGCCGGGGTTTACGGGAAATGGCGGGTTTTCGTTTGCCGGCGATTAAACTTCTTTTATTCAGCGTCTCATCAAAAATGAAAACATTTTTAAAAACTACAAGTCTCATGGGCTTTAGTGGTGAAATAATAATTTAAAAAATCGCTCGGCAAATGTGTTTACTCCCTGGGTACTTTCTTTGTATACTTTTGACTATACGGGCCGAGTCTGGGATTTACGGGAAATCGCAGGTTTTCGTTTGCCGGCGATTAAACTTCTTTTATTCAGCGTCTCATCAAAAATAAAAAACTTTTTGAAAACTACAAGTCTCATGCAATTTAGTGGTGAAAAGATAATTTAAAAAATCGTTCTGGAAATGAGTTTACACACAGGGTACTTTCTTTGTATACATTCGACTATACGGGACAAGCCCGGGATTTACGGGAAATCGCGGGTTTTCGTTTGCCGGCGATTAAACCTCTTTCATTAAGCGTCTCATTAAAAATGAAAACATTTTGGAAAACTACAAGTCTCATTCGTTCCAGTGATGCAGAAATAATTTGAAAAATCGTTCGGGAATGAGTTTACTCCCTGGGTACTTTCTTTTTATACCTTTGACTATACGGGCCGAGTCCGGGAGTTACGGGAAGTCGCGGGTTTTCGTTTGCCGGCGATTAAACTTCTTTTATTCAGCGTCTCATCAAAAATGAAAACATCTTTAGAAACTACAAGTCTCATGGGCTTTAGTGGTGAAATAATAATTTAAAAAATCGTTCGGGAAATGAATTTACTCCCTGGGTACTTTCTTTGTATACTTTTGACTATACGGGCCGAGTCTGGGATTTACTGGAAATCGCAGGTTTCGTTTGCCGGCGATTAAACTTCTTTTATTCAGCGTCTCATCAAAAATGAAAACATTTTTGAAAACTACAAGTCTCATGCGATTTAGTGGTGAAAAGATAATTTAAAAAATCGTTCTGGAAATAAGTTTACTCACAGGGTACTTTCTTTGTATACATTCGACTGAACGGGACAAGCCCGGGATTTACGGGAAATCGCGGGTTTTCGTTTGCCGGCGATTAAACCTCTTTCATTAAGCGTCTCATTAAAAGTGAAAACATTTTGGAAAACTAAAAGTCTTATTCGTTCTAATGGCGCAGAAATAATTTGAAAAAGTCGTTCGGGAAATGAGTTTACTCCCTGGGTACTTTCTTTGTATACTTTTGACTATACGGGCCGAGTCCGGGGTTTACGGGAAATGGCGGGTTTTCGTTTGCCGGCGATTAAACTCCATTTATTCAGCGTCTCATCAAAAATGAAAACACTTTTAAAAACTACAAGTCTCCTGGGCTTTAGTGGTGAAATAATAATTTAAAAAATCGTTCGGGAAATGAGTTTACTTCCTGGGTACTTTGTTTGTATACTTTTGACTATACGGGCCGAGTCTGTGATTTACAGGAAATCTCAGGTTTTCGTTTGCCGGCGATTAAACTTCTTTTATTCAGCGTCTCATCAAAAATGAAAACATTTTTAAAAACTACAAGTCTCATTTGCTTTAGTGGTGAAAAAATAATTTAAAAAATCGTTCGGGAAATGAGTTTACTCCCTGGGTACTTTATTTGTATACTTTTAACTATACGGGCCGAGTCTGGGATTTACGGGAAATCGCAGGTTTTCGTTTGCCGGCGATTAAACTTCTTTTATTCAGCGTCTCATCAAAAATAAAAACATTTTTAAAAACTACAAGTCTCAAGCGATTTAGTGGTGAAAAGATAATTTAAAAAATCGTTCTGGAAATAAGTTTACTCACAGGGCACTTTCTTTGTATACATTCGACTATACGGGACAAGCCCGTGGGTTTACGGGAAATCGCGGGTTTTCGTTTGCCGGCGATTAAAACTCTTTCATTAAGCGTCTCATTAAAAGTGAAAACATTTTGGAAAACTAAAAGTCTTATTCGTTCTAATGGTGCAGAAATAATTTGAAAAATCGTTCGGGAAAGGAGTTTACTCCCTGGGTACTTTCTTTTTATACTTTTGACTATACGGGCCGAGTCCGGGAGTTACGGGAAGTCGCGGGTTTCCGTGTGACGGCGATTAAGCTTCTTTTATTCAGCGTCTCATCAAAAATGAAAACATTTTTAAAAACTACAAGTCTCATGGGCTTTAGTTGTAAAATAATAATTTAAAAAATCGTTCGGGAAATGAGTTTACTCCCTGGGTACTTTTTTTGTATACTTTTGTCTTTACAGGCCGAGTCCGGGATTTACGGGAAATCGCCGGTTTTCGTTTGCCGGCAATTAAACTTCTTTTATTCAGCGTCTCATCAAAAATGAAAACATTTTTAAAAACTACAAGTCTCATGGGCTTTAGTGGTGAAATAATAATTTAAAAAATCGTTCGGGAAATGAGTTTACTCCCTGGGTACTTTATTTGTATACTTTTAACTATACGGGCCGAGTTTGGGATTTACGGGAAATCGCAGGTTTTCGTTTGCCGGCGATTAAACTTCTTTTATTCAGCGTCTCATCAAAAATGAAAACATTTGTGAAAACTACAAGTCTCATGCGATTTAGTGGTAAAAAGTTAATTTAAAAAATCGTTCTGGAAATAAGTTTACTCACAGGGTACTTTCTTTGTATACATTCGACTATACGGGACAAGCCCGTGGCTTTACGGGAAATCGCGGGTTTTCGTTTGCCGGCGATTAAACTTCTTTTATTCAGCGTCTCACCAAAAATGAAAACATTTTTAAAAACTACAAGTCTCATGGGCTTTAGTGGTAAAATAATAATTTAAAAAATCGTTCGGGAAATGAGTTTACTCCCTGGGTACTTTGTTTGTATACTTTTGACTATACGGGCCGAGTCTGTGATTTACAGGAAATCTCAGGTTTTCGTTTGCCGGCGATTAAACTTCTTTTATTCAGCGTCTCATCAAAAATGAAAACATTTTTAAAAACTACAAGTCTCATGGGCTTTAGTGGTGAAATAATAATTTAAAAAATCGTTCGGGAAATGAGTTTACTCCCTGGGTACTTTATTTGTATACTTTTAACTATACGGGCCGAGTCTGGGATTTACGGGAAATCGCAGGTTTTCGTTTGCCGGCGATTAAACTTCTTTTATTCAGCGTCTCATCAAAAATGAAAACATTTTTGAAAACTACAAGTCTCATGCGATTCAGTGGTGAAAAGATAATTTAAAAAATCGTTCTGGAAATAAGTTTACTCACAGGGTACTTTCTTTGTATACATTCGACTATACGGGACAAGCCCGTGGGTTTACGGGAAATCGCGGGTTTTCGTTTGCCGGCGATTAAACCTCTTTCATTAAGCGTCTCATTAAAAGTGAAAACATTTTGGAAAACTAAAAGTCTTATTCGTTCTAATGGTGCAGAAATAATTTGAAAAATCGTTCGGGAAATGAGTTTACTCCCTGGGTACTTTCTTTTTAAACTTTTGACTATACGGGCCGAGACCGGGAGTTACGGGAAGTCGCGGGTTTCCGTTTGACGGCGATTAAACTTCTTTTATTCAGCGTCTCATCAAAAATGAAAACATTTTTAAAAACTACAAGTCTCATGGGCTTTAGTGGTAAAATAATAATTTAAAAAATCGTTCGGGAAATGAGTTTACTCCCTGGGTACTTTTTTTGTATACTTTTGTCTTTACAGGCGGAGTCCGGGATTTACGGGAAATCGCCGGTTTTCGTTTGCCGGCGATTAAACTTCTTTTATTCAGCTTCTCATCAAAAATGAAAACATTTTTGAAAACTACAAGTCTCAAGCGTTTTAGTGGTGAAAAGATAATTTAAAAAATCGTTTTGTAAATGAGTTTACTCACAGGGTACTTTCTTTGTATACGTTCGACTATACGGGACAAGCCCGTGGGTTTACGGGAAATCGCGGGTTTTCGTTTGCCGGCGATTAAAACTCTTTCATTAAGCGTCTCATTAAAGGTGAAAACATTTTGGAAAACTAAAAGTCTTATTCGTTCTAATGGTGCAGAAATAATTTGAAAAATCGTTCGGGAAATGCGTTTACTCCCTGGGTACTTTCTTTTCATACTTTTGACTATACGGGCCGAGTCCGGGAGTTACGGGAAGTCGCGGGTTTCCGTTTGACGGCGATTAAACTTCTTTTATTTAGCGTCTCATCAAAAATGAAAACATTTTTAAAAACTACAAGTCTCATGGGCTTTAGTTGTAAAATAATAATTTAAAAAATCGTTCGGGAAATGAGTTTACTCCCTGGGTACTTTTTTTGTATACTTTTGTCTTTACAGGCCGAGTCCGGGATTTACGGGAAATCGCCGGTTTTCGTTTGCCGGCGATTAAACTTCTTTTATTCAGCGTCTCATCAAAAATGAAAACATTTTTAAAAACTACAAGTCTCATGGGCTTTAGTGGTGAAATAATAATTTAAAAAATCGTTCGGGAAATGAGTTTACTCCCTGGGTACTTTATTTGTATACTTTTAACTATACGGGCCGAGTCTGGGATTTACGGGAAATCGCAGGTTTTCGTTTGCCGGCGATTAAACTTCTTTTATTCAGCGTCTCATCAAAAATGAAAACATTTTTGAAAACTACAAGTCTCATGCGATTTAGTGGTAAAAAGATAATTTAAAAAATCGTTCTGGAAATAAGTTTACTCACAGGGTACTTTCTTTGTATACATTCGACTATACGGGACAAGCCCGTGGGTTTACGGGAAATCGCGGGTTTTCGTTTGCCGGCGATTAAACTTCTTTTATGCAGCGTCTCATCAAAAATGAAAACATTTTTAAAAACTACAAGTCTCATGGGCTTTAGTGGTAAAATAATAATTTAAAAAATCGTTCGGGAAATGAGTTTACTCCCTGGGTACTTTGTTTGTATACTTTTGACTATACGGGCCGAGTCTGTGATTTACAGGAAATCTCAGGTTTTCGTTTGCCGGCGATTAAACTTCTTTTATTCAGCGTCTCATCAAAAATGAAAACATTTTTAAAAACTACAAGTCTCATGGGCTTTAGTGGTGAAATAATAATTTAAAAAATCGTTCGGGAAATGAGTTTACTCCCTGGGTACTTTATTTGTATACTTTTAACTATACAGGCCGAGTCTGGGATTTACGGGAAATCGCACGATTTCGTTTGCCGGCGATTAAACTTCTTTTATTCAGCGTCTCATCAAAAATGAAAACATTTTTGAAAACTACAAGTCTCATGCGATTTAGTGGTAAAAAGATAATTTAAAAAATCGTTCTGGAAATAAGTTTACTCACAGGGTACTTTCTTTGTATACATTCGACTATACGGGACAAGCCCGTGGGTTTACGGGAAATCGCGGGTTTTCGTTTGCCGGCGATTAAAACTCTTTCATTAAGCGTCTCATTAAAGGTGAAAACATTTTGGAAAACTAAAAGTCTTATTCGTTCTAATGGTGCAGAAATAATTTGAAAAATCGTTCGGGAAATGCGTTTACTCCCTGGGTACTTTCTTTTCATACTTTTGACTATACGGGCCGAGTCCGGGAGTTACGGAAAGTCGCGGGTTTCCGTTTGACGGCGATTAAACTTCTTTTATTTAGCGTCTCATCAAAAATGAAAACATTTTTAAAAACTACAAGTCTCATGGGCTTTAGTTGTAAAATAATAATTTAAAAAATCGTTCGGGAAATGAGTTTACTCCCTGGGTACTTTTTTTGTATACTTTTGTCTTTACAGGCCGAGTCCGGGATTTACGGGAAATCGCCGGTTTTCGTTTGCCGGCGATTAAACTTCTTTTATTCAGCGTCTCATCAAAAATGAAAACATTTTTAAAAACTACAAGTCTCATGGGCTTTAGTGGTGAAATAATAATTTAAAAAATCGTTCGGGAAATGAGTTTACTCCCTGGGTACTTTATTTGTATACTTTTAACTATACGGGCCGAGTCTGGGATTTACGGGAAATCGCAGGTTTTCGTTTGCCGGCGATTAAACTTCTTTTATTCAGCGTCTCATCAAAAATGAAAACATTTTTGAAAACTACAAGTCTCATGCGATTTAGTGGTAAAAAGATAATTTAAAAAATCGTTCTGGAAATAAGTTTACTCACAGGGTACTTTCTTTGTATACATTCGACTATACGGGACAAGCCCGTGGGTTTACGGGAAATCGCGGGTTTTCGTTTGCCGGCGATTAAACTTCTTTTATGCAGCGTCTCATCAAAAATGAAAACATTTTTAAAAACTACAAGTCTCATGGGCTTTAGTGGTAAAATAATAATTTAAAAAATCGTTCGGGAAATGAGTTTACTCCCTGGGTACTTTGTTTGTATACTTTTGACTATACGGGCCGAGTCTGTGATTTACAGGAAATCTCAGGTTTTCGTTTGCCGGCGATTAAACTTCTTTTATTCAGCGTCTCATCAAAAATGAAAACATTTTTAAAAACTACAAGTCTCATGGGCTTTAGTGGTGAAATAATAATTTAAAAAATCGTTCGGGAAATGAGTTTACTCCCTGGGTACTTTATTTGTATACTTTTAACTATACAGGCCGAGTCTGGGATTTACGGGAAATCGCAGGATTTCGTTTGCCGGCGATTAAACTTCTTTTATTCAGCGTCTCATCAAAAATGAAAACATTTTTGAAAACTACAAGTCTCATGCGATTTAGTGGTAAAAAGATAATTTAAAAAATCGTTCTGGAAATAAGTTTACTCACAGGGTACTTTCTTTGTATACATTCGACTATACGGGACAAGCCCGTGGGTTTACGGGAAATCGCGGGTTTTCGTTTGCCGGCGATTAAACCTCTTTCATGAAGCGTCTCATTAAAAGTGAAAACATTTTGGAAAACTAAAAGTCTTATTCGTTCTAATGGTGCAGAAATAATTTGAAAAATCGTTCGGGAAATGCGTTTACTCCCTGGGTACTTTCTTTTCATACTTTTGACTATACGGGCCGAGTCCGGGAGTTACGGGAAGTCGCGGGTTTCCGTTTGACGGCGATTAAACTTCTTTTATTTAGCGTCTCATCAAAAATGAAAACATTTTTAAAAACTACAAGTCTCATGGGCTTTAGTTGTAAAATAATAATTTAAAAAATCGTTCGGGAAATGAGTTTACTCCCTGGGTACTTTTTTTGTATACTTTTGTCTTTACAGGCCGAGTCCGGGATTTACGGGAAATCGCCGGTTTTCGTTTGCCGGCGATTAAACTTCTTTTATTCAGCGTCTCATCAAAAATGAAAACATTTTTAAAAACTACAAGTCTCATGGGCTTTAGTGGTGAAATAATAATTTAAAAAATCGTTCGGGAAATGAGTTTACTCCCTGGGTACTTTATTTGTATACTTTTAACTATACGGGCCGAGTCTGGGATTTACGGGAAATCGCAGGTTTTCGTTTGCCGGCGATTAAACTTCTTTTATTCAGCGTCTCATCAAAAATGAAAACATTTTTGAAAACTACAAGTCTCATGCGATTTAGTGGTAAAAAGATAATTTAAAAAATCGTTCTGGAAATAAGTTTACTCACAGGGTACTTTCTTTGTATACATTCGACTATACGGGACAAGCCCGTGGGTTTACGGGAAATCGCGGGTTTTCGTTTGCCGGCGATTAAACTTCTTTTATGCAGCGTCTCATCAAAAATGAAAACATTTTTAAAAACTACAAGTCTCATGGGCTTTAGTGGTAAAATAATAATTTAAAAAATCGTTCGGGAAATGAGTTTACTCCCTGGGTACTTTGTTTGTATACTTTTGACTATACGGGCCGAGTCTGTGATTTACAGGAAATCTCAGGTTTTCGTTTGCCGGCGATTAAACTTCTTTTATTCAGCGTCTCATCAAAAATGAAAACATTTTTAAAAACTACAAGTCTCATGGGCTTTAGTGGTGAAATAATAATTTAAAAAATCGTTCGGGAAATGAGTTTACTCCCTGGGTACTTTATTTGTATACTTTTAACTATACAGGCCGAGTCTGGGATTTACGGGAAATCGCAGGATTTCGTTTGCCGGCGATTAAACTTCTTTTATTCAGCGTCTCATCAAAAATGAAAACATTTTTGAAAACTACAAGTCTCATGCGATTTAGTGGTAAAAAGATAATTTAAAAAATCGTTCTGGAAATAAGTTTACTCACAGGGTACTTTCTTTGTATACATTCGACTATACGGGACAAGCCCGTGGGTTTACGGGAAATCGCGGGTTTTCGTTTGCCGGCGATTAAACCTCTTTCATGAAGCGTCTCATTAAAAGTGAAAACATTTTGGAAAACTAAAAGTCTTATTCGTTCTAATGGTGCAGAAATAATTTGAAAAATCGTTCGGGAAATGCGTTTACTCCCTGGGTACTTTCTTTTCATACTTTTGACTATACGGGCCGAGTCCGGGAGTTACGGGAAGTCGCGGGTTTCCGTTTGACGGCGATTAAACTTCTTTTATTTAGCGTCTCATCAAAAATGAAAACATTTTTAAAAACTACAAGTCTCATGGGCTTTAGTTGTAAAATAATAATTTAAAAAATCGTTCGGGAAATGAGTTTACTCCCTGGGTACTTTTTTTGTATACTTTTGTCTTTACAGGCCGAGTCCGGGATTTACGGGAAATCGCCGGTTTTCGTTTGCCGGCGATTAAACTTCTTTTATTCAGCGTCTCATCAAAAATGAAAACATTTTTAAAAACTACAAGTCTCATGGGCTTTAGTGGTGAAATAATAATTTAAAAAATCGTTCGGGAAATGAGTTTACTCCCTGGGTACTTTATTTGTATACTTTTAACTATACGGGCCGAGTCTGGGATTTACGGGAAATCGCAGGTTTTCGTTTGCCGGCGATTAAACTTCTTTTATTCAGCGTCTCATCAAAAATGAAAACATTTTTGAAAACTACAAGTCTCATGCGATTTAGTGGTAAAAAGATAATTTAAAAAATCGTTCTGGAAATAAGTTTACTCACAGGGTACTTTCTTTGTATACATTCGACTATACGGGACAAGCCCGTGGGTTTACGGGAAACCGCGGGTTTTCGTTTGCCGGCGATTAAACTTCTTTTATGCAGCGTCTCATCAAAAATGAAAACATTTTTAAAAACTACAAGTCTCATGGGCTTTAGTGGTAAAATAATAATTTAAAAAATCGTTCGGGAAATGAGTTTACTCCCTGGGTACTTTGTTTGTATACTTTTGACTATACGGGCCGAGTCTGTGATTTACAGGAAATCTCAGGTTTTCGTTTGCCGGCGATTAAACTTCTTTTATTCAGCGTCTCATCAAAAATGAAAACATTTTTAAAAACTACAAGTCTCATGGGCTTTAGTGGTGAAATAATAATTTAAAAAATCGTTCGGGAAATGAGTTTACTCCCTGGGTACTTTATTTGTATACTTTTAACTATACAGGCCGAGTCTGGGATTTACGGGAAATCGCAGGATTTCGTTTGCCGGCGATTAAACTTCTTTTATTCAGCGTCTCATCAAAAATGAAAACATTTTTGAAAACTACAAGTCTCATGCGATTTAGTGGTAAAAAGATAATTTAAAAAATCGTTCTGGAAATAAGTTTACTCACAGGGTACTTTCTTTGTATACATTCGACTATACGGGACAAGCCCGTGGGTTTACGGGAAATCGCGGGTTTTCGTTTGCCGGCGATTAAACCTCTTTCATGAAGCGTCTCATTAAAAGTGAAAACATTTTGGAAAACTAAAAGTCTTATTCGTTCTAATGGTGCAGAAATAATTTGAAAAATCGTTCGGGAAATGAGTTTACTCCCTGGGTACTTTCTTTTTATACTTTTGACTATACGGGCCGAGTCCGGGAGTTACGGGAAGTCGCGGGTTTCCGTTTGACGGCGATTAAACTTCTTTTATTCAGCGTCTCATCAAAAATGAAAACATTTTTGAAAACTACAAGTCTCAAGCGTTTTAGTGGTGAAAAGATAATTTAAAAAATCGTTTTGTAAATGAGTTTACTCACAGGGTACTTTCTTTGTATACATTCGACTACACGGGCCAAGCCCGGGTTTTAGGGGAAATCGCTGGTTTTCGTTTGCCGGCGATTAAACCTCTTTCATTAAGCGTCTCTTTAAAAATGAAAACATTTTTAAAAGCTACAAGTCTCATGGGCTTTAGTGGTGAAATAATAATTTAAAAAATCGTTCGGGATATGAGTTTACTCCCTGGGTACTTTTTTTGTATACTTTTGTCTTTACAGGCCGAGTCCGGGATTTACAGGAAATCGCAGGTTTTCGTTTGCCGGCGATTAAACATTTTTTATTCAGCGTCTCATCAAAAATGTAAACATTTTTGAAACTACAAGTCTCATGCGTTTTAGTGGTGAAAAAATAATTTAAAAAATCGTTCGGGAAATGAGTTTACTCCCTGGGTACTTTCTTCGTATACTTTTGACTATACGGGCCGACTCCAGGGTTTACGGGAAATGGCGGGTTTTCGTTTGCCGGCGATTAAACTTCTTTTATTCAGCGTCTCATCAAAAATGAAAACATTTTTAAAAACTAAAAGTCTCATGGGCTTTAGTGGTGAAATAATAATTTAAAAAATCGTTCGGGAAATGAGTTTACTCCCTGGGTACTTTCTTTTTATACTTTTGACTATACGGGCCGAGTCTGGGAGTTACGGGAAGTCGCGGGTTTCCGTTTGACGGCGATTAAACTTCTTTTATTCAGCGTCTCATCAAAAATGAAAACATTTTTGAAAACTACAAGTCTCATGCGATTTAGTGGTAAAAAGATAATTTAAAAAATCGTTCTGGAAATAAGTTTACTCACAGGGTACTTTCTTTGTATACATTCGACTATACGGGACAAGCCCGTGGGTTTACGTGAAATCGCGGGTTTTCGTTTGCCGGCGATTAAACCTCTTTCATGAAGCGTCTCATTAAAAGTGAAAACATTTTGGAAAACTAAAAGTCTTATTCGTTCTAATGGTGCAGAAATAATTTGAAAAATCGTTCGGGAAATGAGTTTACTCCCTGGGTACTTTCTTTTTATACTTTTGACTATACGGGCCGAGTCCGGGAGTTACGGGAAGTCGCGGGTTTCCGTTTGACGGCGATTAAACTTCTTTTATTCAGCGTCTCATCAAAAATGAAAACATTTTTGAAAACTACAAGTCTCAAGCGTTTTAGTGGTGAAAAGATAATTTAAAAAATCGTTTTGTAAATGAGTTTACTCACAGGGTACTTTCTTTGTATACATTCGACTACACGGGCCAAGCCCGGGTTTTAGGGGAAATCGCTGGTTTTCGTTTGCCGGCGATTAAACCTCTTTCATTAAGCGTCTCTTTAAAAATGAAAACATTTTTAAAAGCTACAAGTCTCATGGGCTTTAGTGGTGAAATAATAATTTAAAAAATCGTTCGGGATATGAGTTTACTCCCTGGGTACTTTTTTTGTATACTTTTGTCTTTACAGGCCGAGTCCGGGATTTACAGGAAATCGCAGGTTTTCGTTTGCCGGCGATTAAACATTTTTTATTCAGCGTCTCATCAAAAATGTAAACATTTTTGAAACTACAAGTCTCATGCGTTTTAGTGGTGAAAAAATAATTTAAAAAATCGTTCGGGAAATGAGTTTACTCCCTGGGTACTATCTTCGTATACTTTTGACTATACGGGCCGACTCCAGGGTTTACGGGAAATGGCGGGTTTTCGTTTGCCGGCGATTAAACTTCTTTTATTCAGCGTCTCATCAAAAATGAAAACATTTTTAAAAACTAAAAGTCTCATGGGCTCTAGTGGTGAAATAATAATTTAAAAAATCGTTCGGAAGATGAGTTTACTCCCTGGGTACTTTATTTGTATACTTTTAACTATACGGGCCGAGTCTGGGATTTACGGGAAATCGCAGGTTTTCGTTTGCCGGCGATTAAACTTCTTTTATTCAGCGTCTCATCAAAAATGAAAACATTTTTGAAAACTACAAGTCTCATGCGATTTAGTGGTGAAAATATAATTTAAAAAATCGTTCTGGAAATAAGTTTACTCACAGGGTACTTTCTTTGTATACATTCGACTATACGGGACAAGCCCGGGATTTACGGGAAATCGCGGGTTTTCGTTTGCCGGCGATTAAACCTCTTTCATTAAGCGTCTCATTAAAAGTGAAAACATTTTGGAAAACTAAAAGTCTTATTCGTTCTAATGGTGCAGAAATAATTTGTAAAATCGTTCGGGAAATGAGTTTACTCCCTGGGTACTTTCTTTGTATACTTTTGACTATACGGGCCGAGTCCGGGATTTACGGGAAATCGCAGGTTTTCGTTTGCCGGTGATTAAACTGCTTTTATTCAGCGTCTCATCAAAAATGAAAACATTTTTGAAAACAACAAGTCTCATGCGTTTTAGTGGTGAAAAAATAATTTAAAAAATCGTTCGGGAAATAAGTTTACTCCCTGGGTACTTTCTTTGTATGCTTTTGACAATACGGGCCGAGTCCGGGGTTTACGGGAAATGGCGGGTTTTCGTTTGCCGGCGATTAAACTTCTTTTATTTTGAAAAACTACAAGTCTCATTCGTTCTAGTGGTGCAGAAATAATTTGAAAAATCGTTCGGGAAATGAGTTTACTCCCTGGGTACTTTTTTTGTATACTTTTGACTTTACAGGCCGAGTCCGGGATTTAAGAGAAATCGCAGGTTTTCGTTTGCCGGTGATTTAACTTCTTTTATTCAGCGTCTCATCAAAAATGAAAACATTTTTAAAAACTACAAGTCTCATGCGTTTTAGTGGTGAAAAAGTAATTTAAAAAATCGTTCGGGAAATAAGTTTACTCCCTGGGTACTTTCTCTGTATACTTTTGAC
Source organism: Hydractinia symbiolongicarpus (assembly GCF_029227915.1). NCBI lineage: Eukaryota > Metazoa > Cnidaria > Hydrozoa > Anthoathecata > Hydractiniidae > Hydractinia > Hydractinia symbiolongicarpus. The sequence goes on along the minus strand of NC_079875.1, from coordinate 147,120 downwards.
TATACGGACCGAGTCCAGGGTTTACGGGAAATGGCGGGTTTTCGTTTGCCGGCGATTAAACTTCTTTTATTCAGCGTCTCATCAAAAATGAAAACATTTTTAAAAACTACAAGTCTCATGGGCTTTAGTGGTGAAATAATAATTTAAAAAATCGTTCGGGAAATGAGTTTACTCCCTGGGTACTTTATTTGTATACTTTTAACTATACGGGCCGAGTCTGGGATTTACGGGAAATCGCAGGTTTTCGTTTGCCGGCGATTAAATTTCTTTTATTCAGCGTCTCATCAAAAATGAAAACATTTTTGAAAACTACAAGTCTCATGCGATTTAGTGGTAAAAAGATAATTTAAAAAATCGTTCTGGAAATAAGTTTACTCACAGGGTACTTTCTTTTTATACATTCGACTATACGGGACAAGCCCGTGGGTTTACGGGAAATCGCGGGTTTTCGTTTGCCGGCGATTAAACTTCTTTTATTCAGCGTCTCATCAAAAATGAAAACATTTTTGAAAACTACAAGTCTCATGCGATTTAGTGGTGAAAAGATAATTTAAAAAATCGTTCTGGAAATAAGTTTACTCACAGGGTACTTTCTTTGTATACATTCGACTATACGGGACAAGCCCGTGGGTTTACGGGAAATCGCGGGTTTTCGTTTGCCGGCGATTAAACCTCTTTCATTAAGCGTCTCATTAAAAGTGAAAACATTTTGGAAAACTAAAAGTCTTATTCGTTCTAATGGAGCAGAAATAATTTGAAAAATCGTTCGGGAAATGAGTTTACTCCCTGGGTACTTTCTTTTTATACTTTTGACTATACGGGCCGAGTCCGGGAGTTACGGGAAGTCGCGGGTTTCCGTTTGACGGCGATTAAACTTCTTTTATTCAGCGTCTCATCAAAAATGAAAACATTTTTAAAAACTACAAGTCTCATGGGCTTTAGTGGTAAAATAATAATTTAAAAAATCGTTCGGGAAATGAGTTTACTCCCTGGGTACTTTTTTTGTATACTTTTGTCTTTACAGGCGGAGTCCGGGATTTACGGGAAATCGCCGGTTTTCGTTTGCCGGCGATTAAACTTCTTTTATTCAGCGTCTCATCAAAAATGAAAACATTTTTGAAAACTACAAGTCTCAAGCGTTTTAGTGGTGAAAAGATAATTTAAAAAATCGTTTTGTAAATGAGTTTACTCACAGGGTACTTTCTTTGTATACATTCGACTACACGGGCCAAGCCCGGGTTTTAGGGGAAATCGCTGGTTTTCGTTTGCCGGCGATTAAACCTCTTTCATTAAGCGTCTCTTTAAAAATGAAAACATTTTTAAAAGCTACAAGTCTCATGGGCTTTAGTGGTGAAATAATAATTTAAAAAATCGTTCGGGATATGAGTTTACTCCCTGGGTACTTTTTTTGTATACTTTTAACTATACGGGCCGAGTCTGGGATTTACGGGAAATCGCAGGTTTTCGTTTGCCGGCGATTAAACTTCTTTTATTCAGCGTCTCATCAAAAATGAAAACATTTTTGAAAACTACAAGTCTCATGCGATTTAGTGGTAAAAAGATAATTTAAAAAATCGTTCTGGAAATAAGTTTACTCACAGGGTACTTTCTTTGTATACATTCGACTATACGGGACAAGCCCGTGGGTTTACGGGAAATCGCGGGTTTTCGTTTGCCGGCGATTAAACTTCTTTTATTCAGCGTCTCATCAAAAAAGAAAACATTTTTAAAAACTACAAGTCTCATGGGCTTTAGTGGTAAAATAATAATTTAAAAAATCGTTCGGGAAATGACTTTACTCCCTGGGTACTTTGTTTGTATACTTTTGACTATACGGGCCGAGTCTGTGATTTACAGGAAATCTCAGGTTTTCGTTTGCCGGCGATTAAACTTCTTTTATTCAGCGTCTCATCAAAAATGAAAACATTTTTAAAAACTACAAGTCTCATGGGCTTTAGTGGTGAAATAATAATTTAAAAAATCGTTCGGGAAATGAGTTTACTCCCTGGGTACTTTATTTGTATACTTTTAACTATACGGGCCGAGTCTGGGATTTACGGGAAATCGCAGGATTTCGTTTGCCGGCGATTAAACTTCTTTTATTCAGCGTCTCATCAAAAATGAAAACATTTTTGAAAACTACAAGTCTCATGCGATTTAGTGGTGAAAAGATAATTTAAAAAATCGTTCTGGAAATAAGTTTACTCACAGGGTACTTTCTTTGTATACATTCGACTATACGGGACAAGCCCGTGGGTTTACGGGAAATCGCGGGTTTTCGTTTGCCGGCGATTAAACCTCTTTCATTAAGCGTCTCATTAAAAGTGAAAACATTTTGGAAAACTAAAAGTCTTATTCGTTCTAATGGTGCAGAAATAATTTGTAAAATCGTTCGGGAAATGAGTTTACTCCCTGGGTACTTTCTTTGTATACTTTTGACTATACGGGCCGAGTCCGGGATTTACGGGAAATCGCAGGTTTTCGTTTGCCGGTGATTAAACTGCTTTTATTCAGCGTCTCATCAAAAATGAAAACATTTTTGAAAACAACAAGTCTCATGCGTTTTAGTGGTGAAAAAATAATTTAAAAAATCGTTCGGGAAATGAGTTTACTCCCTGGGTACTTTCTTTGTATGCTTTTGACAATACGGGCCGAGTCCGGGGTTTACGGGAAATGGCGGGTTTTCGTTTGCCGGAGATTAAACTTCTTTTATACAGCGTCTCATCAAAAATGAAAACATTTTTAAAAACTACAAGTCTCATGGGCTTTAGTGGTGAAATAATAATTTAAAAAATCGCTCGGGAAATGAGTTTACTCCCTGGGTACTTTCTTTGTATACTTTTGACTATACGGGCCGAGTCTGGGATTTACGGGAAATCGCAGGTTTTTGTTTGCCGGCGATTAAACTTCTTTTATTTTGAAAAACTACAAGTCTCATTCGTTCTAGTGGTGCAGAAATAATTTGAAAAATCGTTCGGGAAATGAGTTTACTCCCTGGGTACTTTCTTTGTATACTTTTGACTTTACAGGCCGAGTCCGGGATTTAAGAGAAATCGCAGGTTTTCGTTTGCCGGTGATTTAACTTCTTTTATTCAGCGTCTCGTCAAAAATGAAAACATTTTTAAAAACTACAAGTCTCATGCGTTTTAGTGGTGAAAAAGTAATTTAAAAAATCGTTCGGGAAATGAGTTTACTCCCTGGGTACTTTCTCTGTATACTTTTGACTATACGGACCGAGTCCAGGGTTTACGGGAAATGGCGGGTTTTCGTTTGCCGGCGATTAAACTTCTTTTATTCAGCGTCTCATCAAAAATGAAAACATTTTTAAAAACTACAAGTCTCATGGGCTTTAGTGGTGAAATAATAATTTAAAAAATCGTTCGGGAAATGAGTTTACTCCCTGGGTACTTTATTTGTATACTTTTAACTATACGGGCCGAGTCTGGGATTTACGGGAAATCGCAGGTTTTCGTTTGCCAGCGATTAAATTTCTTTTATTCAGCGTCTCATCAAAAATGAAAACATTTTTGAAAACTACAAGTCTCATGCGGTTTAGTGGTAAAAAGATAATTTAAAAAATCGTTCTGGAAATAAGTTTACTCACAGGGTACTTTCTTTGTATACATTCGACTATACGGGACAAGCCCGTGGGTTTACGGGAAATCGCGGGTTTTCGTTTGCCGGCGATTAAACTTCTTTTATTCAGCGTCTCATCAAAAATGAAAACATTTTTAAAAACTACAAGTCTCATGGGCTTTAGTGGTAAAATAATAATTTAAAAAATCGTTCGGGAAATGAGTTTACTCCCTGGGTACTTTGTTTGTATACTTTTGACTATACGGGCCGAGTCTGTGATTTACAGGAAATCTCAGGTTTTCGTTTGCCGGCGATTAAACTTCTTTTATTCAGCGTCTCATCAAAAATGAAAACATTTTTAAAAACTACCAGTCTCATGGGCTTTAGTGGTGAAATAATAATTTAAAAAATCGTTCGGGAAATGAGTTTACTCCCTGGGTACTTTATTTGTATACTTTTAACTATACGGGCCGAGTCTGGGATTTACGGGAAATCGCAGGATTTCGTTTGCCGGCGATTAAACTTCTTTTATTCAGCGTCTCATCAAAAATGAAAACATTTTTGAAAACTACAAGTCTCATGCGATTTAGTGGTGAAAAGATAATTTAAAAAATCGTTCTGGAAATAAGTTTACTCACAGGGTACTTTCTTTGTATACATTCGACTATACGGGACAAGCCCGTGGGTTTACGGGAAATCGCGGGTTTTCGTTTGCCGGCGATTAAACCTCTTTCATTAAGCGTCTCATTAAAAGTGAAAACATTTTGGAAAACTAAAAGTCTTATTCGTTCTAATGGAGCAGAAATAATTTGAAAAATCGTTCGGGAAATGAGTTTACTCCCTGGGTACTTTCTTTTTATACTTTTGACTATACGGGCCGAGTCCGGGAGTTACGGGAAGTCGCGGGTTTCCGTTTGACGGCGATTAAACTTCTTTTATTCAGCGTCTCATCAAAAATGAAAACATTTTTAAAAACTACAAGTCTCATGGGCTTTAGTGGTAAAATAATAATTTAAAAAATCGTTCGGGAAATGAGTTTACTCCCTGGGTACTTTTTTTGTATACTTTTGTCTTTACAGGCGGAGTCCGGGATTTACGGGAAATCGCCGGTTTTCGTTTGCCGGCGATTAAACCTCTTTCATTAAGCGTCTCTTTAAAAATGAAAACATTTTTAAAAGCTACAAGTCTCATGGGCTTTAGTGGTGAAATAATAATTTAAAAAATCGTTCGGGATATGAGTTTACTCCCTGGGTACTTTTTTTGTATACTTTTAACTATACGGGCCGAGTCTGGGATTTACGGGAAATCGCAGGTTTTCGTTTGCCGGCGATTAAACTTCTTTTATTCAGCGTCTCATCAAAAATGAAAACATTTTTGAAAACTACAAGTCTCATGCGATTTAGTGGTAAAAAGATAATTTAAAAAATCGTTCTGGAAATAAGTTTACTCACAGGGTACTTTCTTTGTATACATTCGACTATACGGGACAAGCCCGTGGGTTTACGGGAAATCGCGGGTTTTCGTTTGCCGGCGATTAAACTTCTTTTATTCAGCGTCTCATCAAAAATGAAAACATTTTTAAAAACTACAAGTCTCATGGGCTTTAGTGGTAAAATAATAATTTAAAAAATCGTTCGGGAAATGAGTTTACTCCCTGGGTACTTTGTTTGTATACTTTTGACTATACGGGCCGAGTCTGTGATTTACAGGAAATCTCAGGTTTTCGTTTGCCGGCGATTAAACTTCTTTTATTCAGCGTCTCATCAAAAATGAAAACATTTTTAAAAACTACAAGTCTCATGGGCTTTAGTGGTGAAATAATAATTTAAAAAATCGTTCGGGAAATGAGTTTACTCCCTGGGTACTTTATTTGTATACTTTTAACTATACGGGCCGAGTCTGGGATTTACGGGAAATCGCAGGATTTCGTTTGCCGGCGATTAAACTTCTTTTATTCAGCGTCTCATCAAAAATGAAAACATTTTTGAAAACTACAAGTCTCATGCGATTTAGTGGTGAAAAGATAATTTAAAAAATCGTTCTGGAAATAAGTTTACTCACAGGGTACTTTCTTTGTATACATTCGACTATACGGGACAAGCCCGTGGGTTTACGGGAAATCGCGGGTTTTCGTTTGCCGGCGATTAAACCTCTTTCATTAAGCGTCTCATTAAAAGTGAAAACATTTTGGAAAACTAAAAGTCTTATTCGTTCTAATGGTGCAGAAATAATTTGAAAAATCGTTCGGGAAATGAGTTTACTCCCTGGGTACTTTTTTTGTATACTTTTGTCTTTACAGGCGGAGTCCGGGATTTACGGGAAATCGCCGGTTTTCGTTTGCCGGCGATTAAACTTCTTTTATTCAGCGTCTCATCAAAAATGAAAACATTTTTGAAAACTACAAGTCTCAAGCGTTTTAGTGGTGAAAAGATAATTTAAAAAATCGTTTTGTAAATGAGTTTACTCACAGGGTACTTTCTTTGTATACATTCGACTACACGGGCCAAGCCCGGGTTTTAGGGGAAATCGCTGGTTTTCGTTTGCCGGCGATTAAACCTCTTTCATTAAGCGTCTCTTTAAAAATGAAAACATTTTTGAAAGCTACAAGTCTCATGGGCTTTAGTGGTGAAATAATAATTTAAAAAATCGTTCGGGATATGAGTTTACTCCCTGGGTACTTTCTTCGTATACTTTTGACTATACGGGCCGACTCCAGGGTTTACGGGAAATGGCGGGTTTTCGTTTGCCGGCGATTAAACTTCTTTTATTCAGCGTCTCATCAAAAATGAAAACATTTTTAAAAACTAAAAGTCTCATGGGCTCTAGTGGTGAAATAATAATTTAAAAAATCGTTCGGAAGATGAGTTTACTCCCTGGGTACTTTATTTGTATACTTTTAACTATACGGGCCGAGTCTGGGATTAACGGGAAATCGCAGGTTTTCGTTTGTCGGCGATTAAACTTCTTTTATTCAGCGTCTCATCAAAAATGAAAACATTTTTGAAAACTACAAGTCTCATGCGATTTAGTGGTGAAAATATAATTTAAAAAATCGTTCGGGAAATGAGTTTACTCCCTGGGTACTTTATTTGTATACTTTTAACTATACGGGCCGAGTCTGGGATTTACGGGAAATCGCAGGATTTCGTTTGCCGGCGATTAAACTTTTTTTATTCAGCGTCTCATCAAAAATGAAAACATTTTTGAAAACTACAAGTCTCATGCGATTTAGTGGTGAAAAGATAATTTAAAAAATCGTTCTGGAAATAAGTTTACTCACAGGGTACTTTCTTTGTATACATTCGACTATACGGGACAAGCCCGTGGGTTTACGGGAAATCGCGGGTTTTCGTTTGCCGGCGATTAAACCTCTTTCATTAAGCGTCTCATTAAAAGTGAAAACATTTTGGAAAACTAAAAGTCTTATTCGTTCTAATGGTGCAGAAATAATTTGAAAAATCGTTCGGGAAATGAGTTTACTCCCTGGGTACTTTCTTTTTATACTTTTGACTATACGGGCCGAGTCCGGGAGTTACGGGAAGTCGCGGGTTTCCGTTTGACGGCGATTAAACTTCTTTTATTCAGCGTCTCATCAAAAATGAAAACATTTTTAAAAACTACAAGTCTCATGGGCTTTAGTGGTAAAATAATAATTTAAAAAATCGTTCGGGAAATGAGTTTACTCCCTGGGTACTTTTTTTGTATACTTTTGTCTTTACAGGCGGAGTCCGGGATTTACGGGAAATCGCCGGTTTTCGTTTGCCGGCGATTAAACTTCTTTTATTCAGCGTCTCATCAAAAATGAAAACATTTTTGAAAACTACAAGTCTCAAGCGTTTTAGTGGTGAAAAGATAATTTAAAAAAACGTTTTGTAAATGAGGTTACTCACAGGCTACTTTCTTTGTATACATTCGACTACACGGGCCAAGCCCGGGTTTTAGGGGAAATCGCTGGTTTTCGTTTGCCGGCGATTAAACCTCTTTCATTAAGCGTCTCTTTAAAAATGAAAACATTTTTAAAAGCTACAAGTCTCATGGGCTTTAGTGGTGAAATAATAATTTAAAAAATCGTTCGGGATATGAGTTTACTCCCTGGGTACTTTTTTTGTATACTTTTAACTATACGGGCCGAGTCTGGGATTTACGGGAAATCGCAGGTTTTCGTTTGCCGGCGATTAAACTTCTTTTATTCAGCGTCTCATCAAAAATGAAAACATTTTTGAAAACTACAAGTCTCATGCGATTTAGTGGTAAAAAGATAATTTAAAAAATCGTTCTGGAAATAAGTTTACTCACAGGGTACTTTCTTTGTATACATTCGACTATACGGGACAAGCCCGTGGGTTTACGGGAAATCGCGGGTTTTCGTTTGCCGGCGATTAAACTTCTTTTATTCAGCGTCTCATCAAAAATGAAAACATTTTTAAAAACTACAAGTCTCATGGGCTTTAGTGGTAAAATAATAATTTAAAAAATCGTTCGGGAAATGAGTTTACTCCCTGGGTACTTTGTTTGTATACTTTTGACTATACGGGCCGAGTCTGTGATTTACAGGAAATCTCAGGTTTTCGTTTGCCGGCGCTTAAACTTCTTTTATTCAGCGTCTCACCAAAATGAAAACATTTTTAAAAACTACAAGTCTCATGGGCTTTAGTGGTGAAATAATAATTTAAAAAATCGTTCGGGAAATGAGTTTACTCCCTGGGTACTTTATTTGTATACTTTTAACTATACGGGCCGAGTCTGGGATTTACGGGAAATCGCAGGATTTCGTTTGCCGGCGATTAAACTTCTTTTATTCAGCGTCTCATCAAAAATGAAAACATTTTTGAAAACTACAAGTCTCATGCGATTTAGTGGTGAAAAGATAATTTAAAAAATCGTTCTGGAAATAAGTTTACTCACAGGGTACTTTCTTTGTATACATTCGACTATACGGGACAAGCCCGTGGGTTTACGGGAAATCGCGGGTTTTCGTTTGCCGGCGATTAAACCTCTTTCATTAAGCGTCTCATTAAAAGTGAAAACATTTTGGAAAACTAAAAGTCTTATTCGTTCTAATGGTGCAGAAATAATTTGAAAAATCGTTCGGGAAATGAGTTTACTCCCTGGGTACTTTCTTTTTATACTTTTGACTATACGGGCCGAGTCCGGGAGTTACGGGAAGTCGCGGGTTTCCGTTTGACGGCGATTAAACTTCTTTTATTCAGCGTCTCATCAAAAATGAAAACATTTTTAAAAACTACAAGTCTCATGGGCTTTAGTGGTAAAATAATAATTTAAAAAATCGTTCGGGAAATGAGTTTACTCCCTGGGTACTTTTTTTGTATACTTTTGTCTTTACAGGCGGAGTCCGGGATTTACGGGAAATCGCCGGTTTTCGTTTGCCGGCGATTAAACTTCTTTTATTCAGCGTCTCATCAAAAATGAAAACATTTTTGAAAACTACAAGTCTCAAGCGTTTTAGTGGTGAAAAGATAATTTAAAAAATCGTTTTGTAAATGAGTTTACTCACAGGGTACTTTCCTTGTATACATTCGACTACACGGGCCAAGCCCGGGTTTTAGGGGAAATCGCTGGTTTTCGTTTGCCGGCGATTAAACCTCTTTCATTAAGCGTCTCTTTAAAAATGAAAACATTTTTAAAAGCTACAAGTCTCATGGGCTTTAGTGGTGAAATAATAATTTAAAAAATCGTTCGGGATATGAGTTTACTCCCTGGGTACTTTTTTTGTATACTTTTGTCTTTACAGGCCGAGTCCGGGACTTACAGGAAATCCCAGGTTTTCGTTTGCCGGCGATTAAACATTTTTTATTCAGCGTCTCATCAAAAATGTAAACATTTTTGAAACTACAAGTCTCATGCGTTTTAGTGGTGAAAAAATAATTTAAAAAATCGTTTGGGAAATGAGTTTACTCCCTGGGTACTTTCTTCGTATACTTTTGACTATACGGGCCGACTCCAGGGTTTACGGGAAATGGCGGGTTTTCGTTTGCCGGCGATTAAACTTCTTTTATTCAGCGTCTCATCAAAAATGAAAACATTTTTAAAAACTAAAAGTCTCATGGGCTCTAGTGGTGAAATAATAATTTAAAAAATCGTTCGGAAGATGAGTTTACTCGCTGGGTACTTTATTTGTATACTTTTAACTATACGGGCCGAGTCTGGGATTAACGGGAAATCGCAGGTTTTCGTTTGTCGGCGATTAAACTTCTTTTATTCAGCGTCTCATCAAAAATGAAAACATTTTTAAAAACTACAAGTCTCATGCGATTTAGTGGTGAAAATATAATTTAAAAAATCGTTCGGGAAATGAGTTTACTCCCTGGGTACTTTATTTGTATACTTTTAACTATACGGGCCGAGTCTGGGATTTACAGGAAATCGCAGGATTTCGTTTGCCGGCGATTAAACTTCTTTTATTCAGCGTCTCATCAAAAATGAAAACATTTTTGAAAACTACAAGTCTCATGCGATTTAGTGGTGAAAAGATAATTTAAAAAATCGTTCTGGAAATAAGTTTACTCACAGGGTACTTTCTTTGTATACATTCGACTATACGGGACAAGCCCGTGGGTTTACGGGAAATCGCGGGTTTTCGTTTGCCGGCGATTAAACCTCTTTCATTAAGCGTCTCATTAAAAGTGAAAACATTTTGGAAAACTAAAAGTCTTATTCGATCTAATGGTGCAGAAATAATTTGAAAAATCGTTCGGGAAATGAGTTTACTCCCTGGGTACTTTCTTTTTATACTTTTGACTATACGGGCCGAGTCCGGGAGTTTCGGGAAGTCGCGGGTTTCCGTTTGACGGCGATTAAACTTCTTTTATTCAGCGTCTCATCAAAAATGAAAACATTTTTAAAAACTACAAGTCTCATGGGCTTTAGTGGTAAAATAATAATTTAAAAAATCGTTCGGGAAATGAGTTTACTCCCTGGGTACTTTTTTTGTATACTTTTGTCTTTACAGGCGGAGTCCGGGATTTACGGGAAATCGCCGGTTTTCGTTTGCCGGCGATTAAACTTCTTTTATTCAGCGTCTCATCAAAAATGAAAACATTTTTGAAAACTACAAGTCTCAAGCGTTTTAGTGGTGAAAAGATAATTTAAAAAATCGTTTTGTAAATGAGTTTACTCACAGGGTACTTTCTTTATATACATTCGACTACAAGGGCCAAGCCCGGGTTTTAGGGGAAATCGCTGGTTTTCGTTTGCCGGCGATTAAACCTCTTTCATTAAGCGTCTCTTTAAAAATGAAAACATTTTTAAAAGCTACAAGTCTCATGGGCTTTAGTGGTGAAATAATAATTTAAAAAATCGTTCGGGATATGAGTTTACTCCCTGGGTACTTTTTTTAAATACTTTTGTCTTTACAGGCCGAGTCCGGGATTTACAGGAAATCCCAGGTTTTCGTTTGCCGGCGATTAAACATTTTTTATTCAGCGTCTCATCAAAAATGTAAACATTTTTGAAACTACAAGTCTCATGCGTTTTAGTGGTGAAAAAATAATTTAAAAAATTGTTCGGGAAATGAGTTTACTCCCTGGGTACTTTCTTCGTATACTTTTGACTATACGGGCCGACTCCAGGGTTTACGGGAAATGGCGGGTTTTCGTTTGCCGGCGATTAAACTTCTTTTATTCAGCGTCTCATCAAAAATGAAAACATTTTTAAAAACTAAAAGTCTCATGGGCTCTAGTGGTGAAATAATAATTTAAAAAATCGTTCGGAAGATGAGTTTACTCCCTGGGTACTTTATTTGTATACTTTTAACTATACGGGCCGAGTCTGGGATTAACGGGAAATCGCAGGTTTTCGTTTGTCGGCGATTAAACTTCTTTTATTCAGCGTCTCATCAAAAATGAAAACATTTTTGAAAACTACAAGTCTCATGCGATTTAGTGGTGAAAATATAATTTAAAAAATCGTTCTGGAAATAAGTTTACTCACAGGGTACTTTCTTTGTATACATTCGACTATACGGGACAAGCCCGGGATTTACGGGAAATCGCGGGTTTTCGTTTGCCGGCGATTAAACCTCTTTCATTAAGCGTCTCATTAAAAGTGAAAACATTTTGGAAAACTAAAAGTCTTATTCGTTCTAATGGTGCAGAAATAATTTGTAAAATCGTTCGGGAAATGAGTTTACTCCCTGGGTACTTTCTTTGTATACTTTTGACTATACGGGCCGAGTCCGGGATTTACGGAAAATCGCAGGTTTTCGTTTGCCGGTGGTTAAACTGCTTTTATTCAGCGTCTCATCAAAAATGAAAACATTTTTGAAAACAACAAGTCTCATGCGTTTTAGTGGTGAAAAAATAATTTAAAAAATCGTTCGGGAAATGAGTTTACTCCCTGGGTACTTTCTTTGTATGCTTTTGACTATACGGGCCGAGTCCGGGGTTTACGGGAAATGGCGGGTTTTCGTTTGCCGGAGATTAAACTTCTTTTATACAGCGTCTCATCAAAAATGAAAACATTTTTAAAAACTACAAGTCTCATGGGCTTTAGTGGTGAAATAATAATTTAAAAAATCGTTCGGGAAATGAGTTTACTCCCTGGGTACTTTATTTGTATACTTTTAACTATACGGGCCGAGTCTGGGATTTACGGGAAATCGCAGGTTTTTGTTTGCCGGCGATTAAACTTCTTTTATTCAGCGTCTCATCAAAAATGAAAACATTTTTGAAAACTACAAGTCTCATGCGATTTAGTGGTAAAAAGATAATTTAAAAAATCGTTCTGGAAATAAGTTTACTCACAGGGTACATTCTTTGTATACATTCGACTATACGGGACAAGCCCGTGGGTTTACGGGAAATCGCGGGTTTTCGTTTGCCGGCGATTAAACTTCTTTTATTCAGCGTCTCATCAAAAATAAAAACATTTTTAAAAACTACAAGTCTCATGGGCTTTAGTGGTAAAATAATAATTTAAAAAATCGTTCGGGAAATGAGTTTACTCCCTGGGTACTTTGTTTGTATACTTTTGACTATACGGGCCGAGTCTGTGATTTACAGGAAATCTCAGGTTTTCGTTTGCCGGCGATTAAACTTCTTTTATTCAGCGTCTCATCAAAAATGAAAACATTTTTAAAAACTACAAGTCTCATGGGCTTTAGTGGTGAAATAATAATTTAAAAAATCGTTCGGGAAATGAGTTTACTCCCTGGGTACTTTATTTGTATACTTTTAACTATACGGGCCGAGTCTGGGATTTACGGGAAATCGCAGGATTTCGTTTGCCGGCGATTAAACCTCTTTCATTAAGCGTCTCATTAAAAGTGAAAACATTTTGGAAAACTAAAAGTCTTATTCGTTCTAATGGTGCAGAAATAATTTGTAAAATCGTTCGGGAAATGAGTTTACTCCCTGGGTACTTTCTTTGTATACTTTTGACTATACGGGCCGAGTCCGGGATTTACGGGAAATCGCAGGTTTTCGTTTGCCGGTGATTAAACTGCTTTTATTCAGCGTCTCATCAAAAATGAAAACATTTTTGAAAACAACAAGTCTCATGCGTTTTAGTGGTGAAAAAATAATTTAAAAAATCGTTCGGGAAATGAGTTTACTCCCTGGGTACTTTCTTTGTATGCTTTTGACTATACAGGCCGAGTCCGGTGTTTACGGGAAATGGCGGGTTTTCGTTTGCCGGAGATTAAACTTCTTTTATACAGCGTCTCATCAAAAATGAAAACATTTTTAAAAACTACAAGTCGCATGGGCTTTAGTGGTGAAATAATAATTTAAAAAATCGCTCGGGAAATGAGTTTACTCCCTGGGTACTTTCTTTGTATACTTTTGACTATACGGGCCGAGTCTGGGATTTACGGGAAATCGCAGGTTTTTGTTTGCCGGCGATTAAACTTCTTTTATTTTGAAAAACTACAAGTCTCATTCGTTCTAGTGGTGCAGAAATAATTTGAAAAATCGTTCGGGAAATGAGTTTACTCCCTGGGTACTTTTTTTGTATACTTTTTACTTTACAGGCCGAGTCCGGGATTTACGGGAAATCGCAGGTTTTCGTTTGCCGGTGATTAAACTTCTTTTATTCAGCGTCTCATCAAAAATGAAAACATTTTTGAAAACAACAAGTCTCATGCGTTTTAGTGGTGAAAAAATAATTTAAAAAATCGTTCGGGAAATGAGTTTACTCCCTGGGTACTTTCTTTGTATGCTTTTGACTATACGGGCCGAGTCCGGGGTTTACGGGAAATGGCGGGTTTTCGTTTGCCGGAGATTAAACTTCTTTTATACAGCGTCTCATCAAAAATGAAAACATTTTTAAAAACTACAAGTCTCATGGGCTTTAGTGGTGAAATAATAATTTAAAAAATCGCTCGGGAAATGAGTTTACTCCCTGGGTACTTTCTTTGTATACTTTTGACTATACGGGCCGAGTCTGGGATTTACGGGAAATCGCAGGTTTTTGTTTGCCGGCGATTAAACTTCTTTTATTTTGAAAAACTACAAGTCTCATTCGTTCTAGTGGTGCAGAAATAATTTGAAAAATCGTTCGGGAAATGAGTTTACTCCCTGGGTACTTTTTTTGTATACTTTTGACTTTACAGGCCGAGTCCGGGATTTACGGGAAATCGCAGGTTTTCGTTTGCCGGTGATTAAACTTCTTTTATTCAGCGTCTCATCAAAAATGAAAACATTTTTAAAAACTACAAGTCTCATGCGTTTTAGTGGTGAAAAAGTAATTTAAAAAATCGTTCGGGAAATGAGTTTACTCCCTGGGTACTTTCTCTGTATACTTTTGACTATACGGACCGAGTCCAGGGTTTACGGGAAATGGCGGGTTTTCGTTTGCCGGCGATTAAACTTCTTTTATTCAGCGTCTCATCAAAAATGAAAACATTTTTAAAAACTACAAGTCTCATGGGCTTTAGTGGTGAAATAATAATTTTAAAAATCGTTCGGGAAATGAGTTTACTCCCTGGGTACTTTATTTGTATACTTTTGTCTTTACAGGCGGAGTCCGGGATTTACGGGAAATCGCCGGTTTTTGTTTGCCGGCGAGTAAACTTCTTTTATTCAGCGTCTCATCAAAAATGAAAACATTTTTGAAAACTACAAGTCTCAAGCGTTTTAGTGGTGAAAAGATAATTTAAAAAATCGTTTTGTAAATGAGTTTACTCACAGGGTACTTTCTTTGTATACATTCGACTACACGGGCCAAGCCCGGGTTTTAGGGGAAATCGCTGGTTTTCGTTTGCCGGCGATTAAACCTCTTTCATTAAGCGTCTCTTTAAAAATGAAAACATTTTTAAAAGCTACAAGTCTCATGGGCTTTAGTGGTGAAATAATAATTTAAAAAATCGTTCGGGATATGAGTTTACTCCCTGGGTACTTTTTTTGTATACTTTTGTCTTTACAGGCCGAGTCCGGGATTTACAGGAAATCCCAGGTTTTCGTTTGCCGGCGATTAAACATTTTTTATTCAGCGTCTCATCAAAAATGTAAACATTTTTGAAACTACAAGTCTCATGCGTTTTAGTGGTGAAAAAATAATTTAAAAAATTGTTCGGGAAATGAGTTTACTCCCTGGGTACTTTCTTCGTATACTTTTGACTATACGGGCCGACTCCAGGGTTTACGGGAAATGGCGGGTTTTCGTTTGCCGGCGATTAAACTTCTTTTATTCAGCGTCTCATCAAAAATGAAAACATTTTTAAAAACTAAAAGTCTCATGGGCTCTAGTGGTGAAATAATAATTTAAAAAATCGTTCGGAAGATGAGTTTACTCCCTGGGTACTTTATTTGTATACTTTTAACTATACGGGCCGAGTCTGGGATTAACGGGAAATCGCAGGTTTTCGTTTGTCGGCGATTAAACTTCCTTTATTCAGCGTCTCATCAAAAATGAAAACATTTTTGAAAACTACAAGTCTCATGCGATTTAGTTGTGAAAATATAATTTAAAAAATCGTTCTGGAAATAAGTTTACTCACAGGGTACTTTCTTTGTATACATTCGACTATACGGGACAAGCCCGAGATTTACGGGAAATCGCGGGTTTTCGTTTGCCGGCGATTAAACCTCTTTCATTAAGCGTCTCATTAAAAGTGAAAACATTTTGGAAAACTAAAAGTCTTATTCGTTCTAATGGTGCAGAAATAATTTGTAAAATCGTTCGGGAAATGAGTTTACTCCCTGGGTACTTTCTTTGTATACTTTTGACTATACGGGCCGAGTCCGGGATTTACGGGAAATCGCAGGTTTTCGTTTGCCGGTGGTTAAACTGCTTTTATTCAGCGTCTCATCAAAAATGAAAACATTTTTGAAAACAACAAGTCTCATGCGTTTTAGTGGTGAAAAAATAATTTAAAAAATCGTTCGGGAAATGAGTTTACTCCCTGGGTACTTTCTTTGTATGCTTTTGACTATACGGGCCGAGTCCGGGGTTTACGGGAAATGGCGGGTTTTCGTTTGCCGGAGATTAAACTTCTTTTATACAGCGTCTCATCAAAAATGAAAACATTTTTAAAAACTACAAGTCTCATGGGCTTTAGTGGTGAAATAATAATTTAAAAAATCGCTCGGGAAATGAGTTTACTCCCTGGGTACTTTCTTTGTATACTTTTGACTATACGGGCCGAGTCTGGGATTTACGGGAAATCGCAGATTTTTGTTTGCCGGCGATTAAACTTCTTTTATTTTGAAAAACTACAAGTCTCATTCGTTCTAGTGGTGCAGAAATAATTTGAAAAATCGTTCGGGAAATGAGTTTACTCCCTGGGTACTTTTTTTGTATACTTTTGACTTTACAGGCCGAGTCCGGGATTTACGGGAAATCGCAGGTTTTTGTTTGCCGGTGATTAAACTTCTTTTATTCAGCGTCTCATGAAAAATGAAAACATTTTTAAAAACTACAAGTCTCATGCGTTTTAGTGGTGAAAAAGTAATTTAAAAAATCGTTCGGGAAATGAGTTTACTCCCTGGGTACTTTCTCTGTATACTTTTGACTATACGGACCGAGTCCAGGGTTTACGGGAAATGGCGGGTTTTCGTTTGCCGGCGATTAAACTTCTTTTATTCAGCGTCTCATCAAAAATGAAAACATTTTTAAAAACTACAAGTCTCATGGGCTTTAGTGGTGAAATAATAATTTAAAAAATCGTTCGGGAAATGAGTTTACTCCCTGGGTACTTTTATTGTATACTTTTAACTATACGGGCCGAGTCTGGGATTTACGGGAAATCGCAGGTTTTCGTTTGCCGGCGATTAAACTTCTTTTATTCAGCGTCTCATCAAAAATGAAAACATTTTTGAAAACTACAAGTCTCATGCGATTTAGTGGTAAAAAGATAATTTAAAAAATCGTTCTGGAAATAAGTTTACTCACAGGGTACTTTCTTTGTATACATTCGACTATACGGGACAAGCCCGTGGGTTTACGGGAATCGCGGGTTTTCGTTTGCCGGCGATTAAACTTCTTTTATTCAGCGTCTCATCAAAAATAAAAACATTTTTAAAAACTACAAGTGTCATGGGCTTTAGTGGTAAAATAATAATTTAAAAAATCGTTCGGGAAATGAGTTTACTCCCTGGGTACTTTGTTTGTATACTTTTGACTATACGGGCCGAGTCTGTGATTTACAGGAAATCTCAGGTTTTCGTTTGCCGGCGATTAAACTTCTTTTATTCAGCGTCTCATCAAAAATGAAAACATTTTTAAAAACTACAAGTCTCATGGGCTTTAGTGGTGAAATAATAATTTAAAAAATCGTTCGGGAAATGAGTTTACTCCCTGGGTACTTTATTTGTATACTTTTAACTATACGGGCCGAGTCTGGGATTTACGGGAAATCGCAGGATTTCGTTTGCCGGCGATTAAACCTCTTTCATTAAGCGTCTCATTAAAAGTGAAAACATTTTGGAAAACTAAAAGTCTTATTCGTTCTAATGGTGCAGAAATAATTTGTAAAATCGTTCGGGAAATGAGTTTACTCCCTGGGTACTTTCTTTGTATACTTTTGACTATACGGGCCGAGTCCGGGATTTACGGGAAATCGCAGGTTTTCGTTTGCCAGTGATTAAACTGCTTTTATTCAGCGTCTCATCAAAAATGAAAACATTTTTGAAAACAACAAGTCTCATGCGTTTTAGTGGTGAAAAAATAATTTAAAAAATCGTTCGGGAAATGAGTTTACTCCCTGGGTACTTTCTTTGTATGCTTTTGACTATACAGGCCGAGTCCGGTGTTTACGGGAAATGGCGGGTTTTCGTTTGCCGGAGATTAAACTTCTTTTATACAGCGTCTCATCAAAAATGAAAACATTTTTAAAAACTACAAGTCTCATGGGCTTTAGTGGTGAAATAATAATTTAAAAAATCGCTCGGGAAATGAGTTTACTCCCGGGGTACTTTCTTTGTATACTTTTGACTATACGGGCCGAGTCTGGGATTTACGGGAAATCGCAGGTTTTTGTTTGCCGGCGATTAAACTTCTTTTATTTTGAAAAACTACAAGTCTCATTCGTTCTAGTGGTGCAGAAATAATTTGAAAAATCGTTCGGGAAATGAGTTTACTCCCTGGGTACTTTTTTTGTATACTTTTGACTTTACAGGCCGAGTCCGGGATTTACGGGAAATCGCAGGTTTTCGTTTGCCGGTGATTAAACTTCTTTTATTCAGCGTCTCATCAAAAATGAAAACATTTTTGAAAACAACAAGTCTCATGCGTTTTAGTGGTGAAAAAATAATTTAAAAAATCGTTCGGGAAATGAGTTTACTCCCTGGGTACTTTCTTTGTATGCTTTTGACTATACGGGCCGAGTCCGGGGTTTACGGGAAATGGCGGGTTTTCGTTTGCCGGAGATTAAACTTCTTTTATACAGCGTCTCATCAAAAATGAAAACATTTTTAAAAACTACAAGTCTCATGGGCTTTAGTGGTGAAATAATAATTTAAAAAATCGCTCGGGAAATGAGTTTACTCCCTGGGTACTTTCTTTGTATACATTTGACTATACGGGCCGAGTCTGGGATTTACGGGAAATCGCAGGTTTTTGTTTGCCGGCGATTAAACTTCTTTTATTTTGAAAAACTACAATACTCATTCGTTCTAGTGGTGCAGAAATAATTTGAAAAATCGTTCGGGAAATGAGTTTACTCCCTGGGTACTTTTTTTGTATACTTTTGACTTTACAGGCCGAGTCCGGGATTTACGGGAAATCGCAGGTTTTCGTTTGCCGGTGATTAAACTTCTTTTATTCAGCGTCTCATCAAAAATGAAAACATTTTTAAAAACTACAAGTCTCATGCGTTTTAGTGGTGAAAAAGTAATTTAAAAAATCGTTCGGGAAATGAGTTTACTCCCTGGGTACTTTCTCTGTATACTTTTGACTATACGGACCGAGTCCAGGGTTTACGGGAAATGGCGGGTTTTCGTTTGCCGGCGATTAAACTTCTTTTATTCAGCGTCTCATCAAAAATGAAAACATTTTTAAAAACTACAAGTCTCATGGGCTTTAGTGGTGAAATAATAATTTTAAAAATCGTTCGGGAAATGAGTTTACTCCCTGGGTACTTTATTTGTATACTTTTAACTATACGGGCTGAGTCTGGGATTTACGGGAAATCGCAGGTTTTCGTTTGCCGGCGATTAAACTTCTTTTATTCAGCGTCTCATCAAAAATGAAAACATTTTTGAAAACTACAAGTCTCATGCGATTTAGTGGTAAAAAGATAATTTAAAAAATCGTTCTGGAAATAAGTTTACTCACAGGGTACTTTCTTTGTATACATTCGACTATACGGGACAAGCCCGTGGGTTTACGGGAAATCGCGGGTTTTCGTTTGCCGGCGATTAAACTTCTTTTATTCAGCGTCTCATCAAAAATGAAAACATTTTTAAAAACTACAAGTCTCATGGGCTTTAGTGGTAAAATAATAATTTAAAAAATCGTTTGGGAAATGAGTTTACTCCCTGGGTACTTTGTTTGTATACTTTTGACTATACGGGCCGAGTCTGTGATTTACAGGAAATCTCAGGTTTTCGTTTGCCGGCGATTAAACTTCTTTTATTCAGCGTCTCATCAAAAATGAAAACATTTTTAAAAACTACAAGTCTCATGGGCTTTAGTGGTGAAATAATAATTTAAAAAATCGTTCGGGAAATGAGTTTACTCCCTGGGTACTTTATTTGTATACTTTTAACTACACGGGCCGAGTCTGGGATTTACGGGAAATCGCAGGATTTCGTTTGCCGGCGATTAAACTTCTTTTATTCAGCGTCTCATCAAAAATGAAAACATTTTTGAAAACTACAAGTCTCATGCGATTTAGTGGTGAAAAGATAATTTAAAAAATCGTTCTGGAAATAAGTTTACTCACAGGGTACTTTCTTTGTATACATTCGACTATACGGGACAAGCCCGTGGGTTTACGGGAAATCGCGGGTTTTCGTTTGCCGGGGTTTTAACCTCTTTCATTAAGCGTCTCATTAAAAGTGAAAACATTTTGGAAAACTAAAAGTCTTATTCGTTCTAATGGTGCAGAAATAATTTGAAAAATCGTTCGGGAAATGAGTTTACTCCCTGGGTACTTTCTTTTTATACTTTTGACTATACGGGCCGAGTCCGGGAGTTACGGGAAGTCGCGGGTTTCCGTTTGACGGCGATTAAACTTCTTTTATTCAGCGTCTCATCAAAAATGAAAACATTTTTAAAAACTACAAGTCTCATGGGCTTTAGTGGTAAAATAATAATTTAAAAAATTGTTCGGGAAATGAGTTTACTCCCTGGGTACTTTTTTTGTATACTTTTGTCTTTACAGGCGGAGTCCGGGATTTACGGGAAATCGCCGGTTTTCGTTTGCCGGCGATTAAACTTCTTTTATTCAGCGTCTCAACAAAAATGAAAACATTTTTGAAAACTACAAGTCTCAAGCATTTTAGTGGTGAAAAGATAATTTAAAAAATCGTTTTGTAAATGAGTTTACTCACAGGGTACTTTCTTTGTATACATTCGACTACACGGGCCAAGCCCGGGTTTTAGGGGAAATCGCTGGTTTTCGTTTGCCGGCGATTAAACCTCTTTCATTAAGCGTCTCTTTAAAAATGAAAACATTTTTAAAAGCTACAAGTCTCATGGGCTTTAGTGGTGAAATAATAATTTAAAAAATCGTTCGGGATATGAGTTTACTCCCTGGGTACTTTTTTTGTATACTTTTGTCTTTACAGGCCGAGTCCGGGATTTACAGGAAATCGCAGGTTTTCGTTTGCCGGCGATTAAACATTTTTTATTCAGCGTCTCATCAAAAATGTAAACATTTTTGAAACTACAAGTCTCATGCGTTTTAGTGGTGAAAAAATAATTTAAAAAATCGTTCGGGAAATGAGTTTACTCCCTGGGTACTTTCTTCGTATACTTTTGACTATACGGGCCGACTCCAGGGTTTACGGGAAATGGCGGGTTTTCGTTTGCCGGCGATTAAACTTCTTTTATTCAGCGTCTCATCAAAAATGAAAACATTTTTAAAAACTAAAAGTCTCATGGGCTCTAGTGGTGAAATAATAATTTAAAAAATCGTTCGGAAGATGAGTTTACTCCCTGGGTACTTTATTTGTATACTTTTAACTATACGGGCCGAGTCTGGGATTTACGGGAAATCGCAGGTTTTCGTTTGCCGGCGATTAAACTTCTTTTATTCAGCGTCTCATCAAAAATGAAAACATTTTTGAAAACTACAAGTCTCATGCGATTTAGTGGTGAAAATATAATTTAAAAAATCGTTCTGGAAATAAGTTTACTCACAGGGTACTTTCTTTGTATACATTCGACTATACGGGACAAGCCCGGGATTTACGGGAAATCGCGGGTTTTCGTTTGCCGGCGATTAAACCTCTTTCATTAAGCGTCTCATTAAAAGTGAAAACATTTTGGAAAACTAAAAGTCTTATTCGTTCTAATGGTGCAGAAATAATTTGTAAAATCGTTCGGGAAATGAGTTTACTCCCTGGGTACTTTCTTTGTATACTTTTGACTATACGGGCCGAGTCCGGGATTTACGGGAAATCTCAGGTTTTCGTTTGCCGGTGATTAAACTGCTTTTATTCAGCGTCTCATCAAAAATGAAAACATTTTTGAAAACAACAAGTCTCATGCGTTTTAGTGGTGAAAAAATAATTTAAAAAATCGTTCGGGAAATGAGTTTACTCCCTGGGTACTTTCTTTGTATGCTTTTGACTATACGTGCCGAGTCCGGGGTTTACGGGAAATGGCGGGTTTTCGTTTGCCGGAGATTAAACTTCTTTTATACAGCGTCTCATCAAAAATGAAAACATTTTTAAAAACTACAAGTCTCATGGGCTTTAGTGGTGAAATAATAATTTAAAAAATCGCTCAGGAAATGAGTTTACTCCCTGGGTACTTTCTTTGTATACTTTTGACTATACGGGCCGAGTCTGGGATTTACGGGAAATCGCAGGTTTTTGTTTGCGGGCGATTAAACTTCTTTTATTTTGAAAAACTACAAGTCTCATTCGTTCTAGTGGTGCAGAAATAATTTGAAAAATCGTTCGGGAAATGAGTTTACTCCCTGGGTACTTTTTTTGTATACTTTTGACTTTACAGGCCGAGTCCGGGATTTACGGGAAATCGCAGGTTTTCGTTTGCCGGTGATTAAACTTCTTTTATTCAGCGTCTCATCAAAAATGAAAACATTTTTAAAAACTACAAGTCTCATGCGTTTTAGTGGTGAAAAAGTAATTTAAAAAATCGTTCGGGAAATGAGTTTACTCCCTGGGTACTTTCTCTGTATACTTTTGACTATACGGACCGAGTCAAGGGTTTACGGGAAATGGCGGGTTTTCGTTTGCCGGCGATTAAACTTCTTTTATTCAGCGTCTCATCAAAAATGAAAACATTTTCAAAAACTACAAGTCTCATTCGTTCTAGTGGTGCAGAAATAATTTGAAAAATCGTTCGGGAAATGAGTTTACTCCCTGGGTACTTTTTTTGTATACTTTTGACTTTACAGGCCGAGTCCGGGATTTACGGGAAATCGCAGGTTTTCGTTTGCCGGCGATTAAACTTCTTTTATTCAGCGTCTCATCAAAAATGAAAACATTTTTGAAAACTACAAGTCTCATGCGTTTTAGTGGTGAAAAAGTAATTTAAAAAATCGTTCGGGAAATGAGTTTACTCCCTGGGTACTTTCTCTGTATACTTTTGACTTTACAGGCCGAGTCCGGGATTTACGGGAAATCCCAGGTTTTCGTTTGCCGGTGATTAAACTTCTTTTATTCAGCGTCTCATCAAAAATGAAAACATTTTTGAAAACTACAAGTCTCATGAGTTTTAGTGGTGAAAAATAACTTAAAAAATCGTTCGGGAAATGAGTTTACTCCCTGGGTACTTTCTTTGTATACTTTTGACTATACGGGCCGAGTCCGGGGTTTACGGGAAATGGCGGGTTTTCGTTTGCCGGCGATTAAACTCCATTTATTCAGCGTCTCATCAAAAATGAAAACACTTTTAAAAACTACAAGTCTCATGGGCTTTAGTGGTGAAATAATAACTTAAAAAATCGTTCGGGAAATGAGTTTACTCCCTGGGTACTTTGTTTGTATACTTTTGACTATACGGACCGAGTCTGGGATTTACAGGAAATCTCAGGTTTTCGTTTGCCGGCGATTAAACTTCTTTTATTCAGCGTCTCATCAAAAATGAAAACATTTTTAAAAACTAAAAGTCTCATGGGCTTTAGTGGTGAAATAATAATTTAAAAAATCGTTCGGGAAATGAGTTTACTCCCTGGGTACTTTATTTGTATACTTTTAACTATACGGGCCGAGTCTGGGATTTACGGGAAATCGCAGGTTTTCGTTTGCCGGCGATTAAACTTCTTTTATTCAGCGTCTCATCAAAAATGAAAACATTTTTGAAAACTACAAGTCTCATGCGATTTAGTGGTGAAAAGATAATTTAAAAAATCGTTCTGGAAATAAGTTTACTCACAGGGTACTTTCTTTGTATACAGTCGAATAAACGGGACAAGCCCGGGATTTACGGGAAATCGCGGGTTTTTGTTTCCCGGCGATTAAACCTCTTTCATTAAGCGTCTCATTAAAAGTGAAAACATTTTGGAAAACTAAAAGTCTTATTCGTTCTAATGGTGCAGAAATAATTTGAAAAATCGTTCGGGAAATGAGTTTACTCCCTGGGTACTTTTTTTTTATACTTTTGACTATACGGGCCGAGTCCGGGAGTTACGGGAAGTCGCGGGTTTATGTTTGACGGCGATTAAACTTCTTTTATTCAGCGTCTCATCAAAGATGAAAACATTTTTGAAAACTACAAGTCTCATGCGTTTTAGTGGTGAAAAAGTAACTTAAAAAGTCGTTCGGGAAATAAGTTTACTACCTGGGTACTTTCTTTGTATACTTTTGACTATACGGGCCGAGTCCGGGGTTTACGGGAAATGGCGGGTTTTCGTTTGCCGGCGATTAAACTCCATTTATTCAGCGTCTCATCAAAAAGGAAAACACTTTTAAAAACTACAAGTCTCATGGGCTTTAGTGGTGAAATAATAATTTAAAAAATCGTTCGGGAAATGAGTTTACTCCCTGGGTACTTTGTTTGTATACTTTTGACTATACGGGCCGAGTCTGTGATTTACAGGAAATCTCAGGTTTTCGTTTGCCGGCGATTAAACTTCTTTTATTCAGCGTATCATCAAAAATGAAAACATTTTTAAAAACTACAAGTCTCATGCGATTTAGTGGTGAAAAGATAATTTAAAAAATCGTTCTGGAAATAAGTTTACTCACAGGGTACTTTCTTTGTATACATTCGACTATACGGGACAAGCCCGTGGGTTTACGGGAAATCGCGGGTTTTCGTTTGCCGGGAAATCGTGGTTTTCGTTTGCCGGCGATTAAACCTCTTTCATTAAGCGTCTCATTAAAAGTGAAAACATTTTGGAAAACTAAAAGTCTTATTCGTTCTAATGGTGCAGAAATAATTTGAAAAATCGTTCGGGAAATGAGTTTACTCCCTGGGTACTTTTTTTTTATACTTTTGACTATACGGGCCGATTCCGGGAGTTACGGGAAATCACGGGTTTCCGTTTGACGGCGATTAAACTTCTTTTATTCAGCGTCTCATCAAAAATGAAAACATTTTTAAAAACTACAAGTCTCATGGGCTTTAGTGGTAAAATAATAATTTAAAAAATCGTTCGGGAAATGAGTTTACTCCCTGGGTACTTTTTTTGTATACTTTTGACTTTACAGGCCGAGTCCGGGATTTACGGGAAATCGCCGGTTTTCGTTTGCCGGCGATTAAACTTCTTTTATTCAGCGTCTCATCAAAAATGAAAACATTTTTGAAAACTACAAGTTTTAAGCGTTTTAGTGGTGAAAAGACAATTTAAAAAATCGTTTTGGAAATGAGTTTACTCACAAGGTACTTTCTTTGTATACATTTGACTACACGGGCCAAGCCCGGGTTTTAGGGGAAATCGCTGGTTTTCGTTTGCTGGCGATTAAACCTCTTTCATTAAGCGTCTCATTAAAAATGAAAACATTTTTAAAAACTACAAGTCTCATTGGCTTTAGTGGTGAAATAATAATTTAAAAAATCGTTCGGGATATGAGTTTACTCCCTGGGTACTTTTTTTGTATACTTTTGTCTTTACAGGCCGAGTCCGGGATTTACAGGAAATCGCAGGTTTTCGTTTGCCGGCGATTAAACTTTTTTTATTCAGCGTCTCATCAAAAATGAAAACATTTTTGAAAACTACAAGTCTCATGCGTTTTACTGGTGAAAAAATAATTTAAAAAATCGTTCGGGAAATGAGTTTACTCGCTGGGTACTTTCTTTGTATACTTTTGACTATACGGGCCGACTCCAGGGTTTACGGGAAATGGCGGGTTTTCGTTTGCCGGCGATTAAACTTCTTTTATTCAGCGTCTCATCAAAAATGAAAACATTTTTAAAAACTACAAGTCTCATGGACTTTAGTGGTGAAATAATAATTTAAAAAATCGTTCGGAAGATGAGTTTACTCCCTGGGTACTTTATTTGTATACTTTTAACTATACGGGCCGAGTCTGGGATTTACGGGAAATCGCAGGTTTTCGTTTGCCGGCGATTAAACTTCTTTTATTCAGCGTCTCATCAAAAATGAAAACATTTTTTAAAACTACAAGTCTCATGCGATTTAGTGGTGAAAAGATAATTTAAAAAATCGATCTGGAAATAAGTTTACTCACAGGGTACTTTCTTTGTATACATTCGACTATACGGGACAAGCCCGGGGTTTACGGGAAATCGCGGGTTTTCGTTTGCCGGCGATTAAACCTCTTTCATTAAGCGTCTCATTAAAAGTGAAAACATTTTGGAAAACTAAAAGTCTTATTCGTTCTAATGGTGCAGAAATAATTTGAAAAATCGTTCGGGAAATGAGTTTACTCCCTGGGTACTTTCTTTTTATACTTTTGACTATATGGGCCGAGTCCGGGAGTTACGGGAAGTCGCGGTTTCCGTTTGACGGCGATTAAACTTCTTTTATTCAGCGTTTCATTAAAAATGAAAACATTTTTAAAAACTACAAGTCTCATGGGCTTTAGTGGTAAAATAATAATTTAAAAAGTCGTTCGGGAAATGAGTTTACTCCCTGGGTACTTTTTTTGTATACTTTTGACTTTACAGGCCGAGTCCGGGATTTACGGGAAATCGCCGGTTTTCATTTGCCGGCGATTAAACTTCTTTTATTCAGCGTCTCATCAAAAATGAAAACATTTTTGAAAACTACAAGTTTTAAGCGTTTTAGTGGTGAAAAGATAATTTAAAAAATCGTTTTGGAAATGGGTTTACTCACAGGGTACTTTCTTTGTATACATTCGACTACACGGGCCAAGCCCGGGTTTTAGGGGAAATCGCTGGTTTTCGTTTGCCGGCGATTAAACCTCTTTCATTAAGCGTCTCATTAAAAATGAAAACATTTTTAAAAACTACAAGTCTCATGGGCTTTAGTGGTGAAATAATAATTTAAAAAATCGTTCGGGATATGAGTTTACTCCCTGGGTACTTTTTTTGTATACTTTTGTCTTTACAGGCCGAGTCCGGGATTTACAGGAAATCGCAGGTTTTCGTTTGCCGGCGATTAAACTTCTTTTATTCGGCGTCCCTTCAGAAATGAAAACATTTTTAAAAACTACAAGTCTCATGGGCTTTAGTGGTGAAAAGATAATTTAAAAATCGTTCTGGAAATGAGTTTACTCACAGGGTACTTTCTTTGTATACATTCGACTATACGGGACAAGCCCGGGATTTACGGGAAATGGCGGGTTTTCGTTTGCCGGCGATTAAACTCCTTTTATTCAGCGTCTCATCAAAAATGAAAACATTTTTAAAAACTACAAGTCTCATGGGCTTTAGTGGTGAAATAATAATTTAAAAAATCGTTCTGGAAATAAGTTTACTCACAGGGTACTTTCTTTGTATACAGTCGAATAAACGGGACAAGCCCGGGATTTACGGGAAATCGCCGGTTTTTGTTTCCCGGCGATTAAACCTCTTTCATTAAGCGTCTCATTAAAAGTGAAAACATTTTGGAAAACTAAAAGTCTTATTCGTTCTAATGGTGCAGAAATAATTTGAAAAATCGTTCGGGAAATGAGTTTACTCCCTGGGTACTTTCTTTTTATACTTTTGACTATACGGGCCGAGTCCGGGAGTTACGGGAAGTCGCGGGTTTATGTTTGACGGCGATTAAACTTCTTTTATTCAGCGTCTCATCAAAAATGAAAACATTTTTGAAAACTACAAGTCTCATGCGTTTTAGTGGTGAAAAAGTAACTTAAAAAGTCGTTCGGGAAAAGAGTTTACTACCTGGGTACTTTCCTTGTATACTTTTGACTATACGGGCCAAGTCCGGGGTTTACGGGAAATGGCGGGTTTTCGTTTGCCGGCGATTAAACTCCATTTATTCAGCGTCTCATCAAAAATGAAAACACTTTTAAAAACTACAAGTCTCATGGGCTTTAGTGGTGAAATAATAATTTAAAAAATCGTTCGGGAAATGAGTTTACTCCCTGGGTACTTTGTTTGTATACTTTTGACTATACCGGCCGAGTCTGTGCTTTACAGGAAATCTCAGGTTTTCGTTTGCCGGGAAATCGTGGGTTTTCGTTTGCCGGCGATTAAACCTCTTTCATTAAGCGTCTCATTAAAAGTGAAAACATTTTGGAAAACTAAAAGTCTTATTCGTTCTAATGGTGCAGAAATAATTTGAAAAATCGTTCGGGAAATGAGTTTACTCCCTGGGTACTTTCTTTTTATACTTTTGACTATACGGGCCGATTCCGGGAGTTACGGGAAATCGCGGGTTTCCGTTTGACGGCGATTAAACTTCTTTTATTCAGCGTCTCATCAAAAATGAAAACATTTTTAAAAACTACAAGTCTCATGGGCTTTAGTGGTAAAATAATAATTTAAAAAATCGTTCGGGAAATGAGTTTACTCCCTGGGTACTTTCTTTTTATACTTTTGACTATACGGGCCGAGTCCGGGAGTTACGGGAAGTCGCGGGTTTATGTTTGACGGCGATTAAACTTCTTTTATTCAGCGTCTCATCAAAAATGAAAACATTTTTGAAAACTACAAGTCTCATGCGTTTTAGTGGTGAAAAAGTAACTTAAAAAGTCGTTCGGGAAATGAGTTTACTACCTGGGTAATTTCTTTGTATACTTTTGACTATACGGGCCGAGTCCGGGGTTTACGGGAAATGGCGGGTTTTCGTTTGCCGGCGATTAAACTCCATTTATTCATCGTCTCATCAAAAATGAAAACACTTTTAAAAACTACAAGTCTCATGGGCTTTAGTGGTGAAATAATAATTTAAAAAATCGTTCGGGAAATGAGTTTACTCCCTGGGTACTTTGTTTGTATACTTTTGACTATACGGGCCGAGTCTGTGATTTACAGGAAATCTCAGGTTTTCGTTTGCCGGTGATTAAACTTCTTTTATTCAGCGTCTCATCAAAAATGAAAACATTTTTAAAAACTACAAGTCTCATGCGATTTAGTGGTGAAAAGATAATTTAAAAAATCGTTCTGGAAATAAGTTTACTCACAGGGTACTTTCTTTGTATACATTCGACTATACGGGACAAGCCCGTGGGTTTACGGGAAATCGCGGGTTTTCGTTTGCCGGGAAATCGTGGGTTTTCGTTTGCCGGCGATTAAACCTCTTTCATTAGGCGTCTCATTAAAAGTGAAAACATTTTGGAAAACTAAAAGTCTTATTCGTTCTAATGGTGCAGAAATAATTTGAAAAATCGTTCGGGAAATGAGTTTACTCCCTGGGTACTTTCTTTTTATACTTTTGACTATACGGGCCGATTCCGGGAGTTACGGGAAATCGCGGGTTTCCGTTTGACGGCGATTAAACTTCTTTTATTCAGCGTCTCATCAAAAATGAAAACATTTTTGAAAACTACAAGTTTTAAGCGTTTTAGTGGTGAAAAGACAATTTAAAAAATCGTTTTGGAAATGAGTTTACTCACAGGGTACTTTCTTTGTATACATTTGACTACACGGGCAAAGCCCGGGTTTTAGGGGAAATCGCTGGTTTTCGTTTGCCGGCGATTAAACCTCTTTCATTAAGCGTCTCATTAAATATAAAACATTTTTAAAAACTACAAGTCTCATTGGCTTTAGTGGTGAAATAATAATTTAAAAAATCGTTCGGGATATGAGTTTACTCCCTGGGTACTTTTTTTGTATACTTTTGTCTTTACAGGCCGAGTCCGGGATTTACAGGAAATCGCAGGTTTTCGTTTGCCGGCGATTAAACTTTTTTTATTCAGCGTCTCATCAAAAATGAAAACATTTTTGAAAACTACAAGTCTCATGCGTTTTAGTGGTGAAAAAATAATTTAAAAAATCGTTCGGGAAATGAGTTTACTCGCTGGGTACTTTCTTTGTATACTTTTGACTATACGGGCCGACTCCAGGGTTTACGGGAAATGGCGGGTTTTCGTTTGCCGGCGATTAAACTTCTTTTATTCAGCGTCTCATCAAAAATGAAAACATTTTTAAAAACTACAAGTCTCATAGACTTTAGTGGTGAAATAATAATTTAAAAAATCGTTCGGAAGATGAGTTTACTCCCTGGGTACTTTATTTGTATACTTTTGACTTTACAGGCCGAGTCCGGGATTTACGGGAAATCGCCG
This sequence comes from Hydractinia symbiolongicarpus, assembly GCF_029227915.1. Taxonomy (NCBI): domain Eukaryota; kingdom Metazoa; phylum Cnidaria; class Hydrozoa; order Anthoathecata; family Hydractiniidae; genus Hydractinia; species Hydractinia symbiolongicarpus. Next base: position 117,349 of record NC_079875.1, on the reverse strand, counting down.
GTTTTCATTTGCCGGCGATTAAACTTCTTTTATTCGGCGTCCCTTCAGAAATGAAAACATTTTTAAAAACTACAAGTCTCATGGGCTTTAGTGGTGAAAAGATAATTTAAAAATCGTTCTGGAAATGAGTTTACTCACAGGGTACTTTCTTTGTATACATTCGACTATACGGGACAAGCCCGGGATTTACGGGAAATGGCGGGTTTTCGTTTGCCGGCGATTAAACTCCTTTTATTCAGCGTCTCATCAAAAATGAAAACATTTTTAAAAACTACAAGTCTCATGGGCTTTAGTGGTGAAATAATAATTTAAAAAATCGTTCTGGAAATAAGTTTACTCACAGGGTACTTTCTTTGTATACAGTCGAATAAACGGGACAAGCCCGGGATTTACGGGAAATCGCGGGTTTTTGTTTCCCGGCGATTAAACCTCTTTCATTAAGCGTCTCATTAAAAGTGAAAACATTTTGGAAAACTAAAAGTCTTATTCGTTCTAATGGTGCAGAAATAATTTGAAAAATCGTTCGGGAAATGAGTTTACTCCCTGGGTACTTTCTTTTTATACTTTTGACTATACGGGCCGAGTCCGGGAGTTACGGGAAGTCGCGGGTTTATGTTTGACGGCGATTAAACTTCTTTTATTCAGCGTCTCATCAAAAATGAAAACATTTTAGAAAACTACAAGTCTCAAGTGGTGAAAAAGTAACTTAAAAAGTCGTTCGGGAAATGAGTTTACTACCTGGGTACTTTCTTTGTATACTTTTGACTATACGGGCCGAGTCCGGGGTTTACGGGAAATGGCGGGTTTTCGTTTGCCGGCGATTAAACTCCATTTATTCAGCGTCTCATCAAAAATGAAAACACTTTTAAAAACTACAAGTCTCATGGGCTTTAGTGGTGAAATAATAATTTAAAAAATCGTTCGGGAAATGAGTTTACTCCCTGGGTACTTTGTTTGTATACTTTTGACTATACGGGCCGAGTCTGTGATTTACAGGAAATCTCAGGTTTTCGTTTGCCGGCGATTAAACTTCTTTTATTCAGCGTCTCATCAAAAATGCAAACATTTTTAAAAACTACAAGTCTCATGCGATTTAGTGGTGAAAAGATAATTTAAAAAATCGTTCTGGAAATAAGTTTACTCACAGGGTACTTTCTTTGTATACATTCGACTATACGGGACAAGCCCGTGGGTTTACGGGAAATCGCGGGTTTTCGTTTGCCGGGAAATCGTGGGTTTTCGTTTGCCGGCGATTAAACCTCTTTCATTAAGCGTCTCATTAAAAGTGAAAACATTTTGGAAAACTAAAAGTCTTATTCGTTCTAATGGTGCAGAAATAATTTGAAAAATCGTTCGGGAAATGAGTTTACTCCCTGGGTACTTTCTTTTTATACTTTTGACTATACGGGCCGATTCCGGGAGTTACGGGAAATCGCGGGTTTCCGTTTGACGGCGATTAAACTTCTTTTATTCAGCGTCTCATCAAAAATGAAAACATTTTTAAAAACTACAAGTCTCATGGGCTTTAGTGGTAAAATAATAATTTAAAAAATCGTTCGGGAAATGAGTTTACTCCCTGGGTACTTTTTTTGTATACTTTTGACTTTACAGGCCGAAACCGGGATTTACGGAAAATCGCCGGTTTTCGTTTGCCGGCGATTAAACTTCTTTTATTCAGCGTCTCATCAAAAATGAAAACATTTTTGAAAACTACAAGTTTTAAGCGTTTTAGTGGTGAAAAGATAATTTAAAAAATCGTTTTGGAATTGAGTTTACTCACAGGGTACTTTCTTTGTATACATTTGACTACACGGGCCAAGCCCGGGTTTTAGGGGAAATCGCTGGTTTTCGTTTGCCGGCGATTAAACCTCTTTCATTAAGCGTCTCATTAAAAATGAAAACATTTTTAAAAACTACAAGTCTCATTGGCTTTAGTGGTGAAATAATAATTTAAAAAATCGTTCGGGATATGAGTTTACTCCCTGGGTACTTTTTTTGTATGCTTTTGTCTTTACAGGCCGAGTCCGGGATTTACAGGAAATCGCAGGTTTTCGTTTGCCGGCGATTAAACTTTTTTTATTCAGCGTCTCATCAAAAATGAAAACATTTTTGAAAACTACAAGTCTCATGCGTTTTAGTGGTGAAAAAATAATTTAAAAAATCGTTCGGGAAATGAGTTTACTCGCTGGGTACTTTCTTTGTATACTTTTGACTATACGGGCCGACTCCAGGGTTTACGGGAAATGGCGGGTTTTCGTTTGCCGGCGATTAAACTTCTTTTATTCAGCGTCTCATCAAAAATGAAAACATTTTTAAAAACTACAAGTCTCATGGACTTTAGTGGTGAAATAATAATTTAAAAAATCGTTCGGAAGATGAGTTTACTCCCTGGGTACTTTATTTGTATACTTTTAACTATACGGGCCGAGTCTGGGATTTACGGGAAATCGCAGGTTTTCGTTTGCCGGCGATTAAACTTCTTTTATTCAGCGTCTCATCAAAAATGAAAACATTTTTGAAAACTAAAAGTCTTATTCGTTCTAATGGTGCAGAAATAATTTGAAAAATCGTTCGGGAAATGAGTTTACTCCCTGGGTACTTTCTTTTTATACTTTTGACTATATGGGCCGAGTCCGGGAGTTACGGGAAGTTGCGGGTTTCCGTTTGACGGCGATTAAACTTCTTTTATTCAGCGTCTCATTAAAAATGAAAACATTTTTAAAAACTACAAGTCTAATGGGTTTTAGTGGTAAAATAATAATTTAAAAAATCGTTCGGGAAATGAGTTTACTCCCTGGGTACTTTTTTTGTATACTTTTGACTTTACAGGCCGAGTCCGGGATTTACGGGAAATCGCCGGTTTTCATTCGCCGGCGATTAAACTTCTTTTATTCAGCGTCTCATCAAAAATGAAAACATTTTTGAAAACTACAAGTTTTAAGCGTTTTAGTGGTGAAAAGATAATTTAAAAAATCGTTTTGGAAATGAGTTTACTCACAGGGTACTTTCTTTGTATACATTCGACTACACGGGCCAAGCCCGGGTTTTAGGGGAAATCGCTGGTTTTCGTTTGCCGGCGATTAAACCTCTTTCATTAAGCGTCTCATTAAAAATGAAAACAATTTTAAAAACTACAAGTCTCATGGGCTTTAGTGGTGAAATAATAATTTAAAAAATCGTTCGGGATATGAGTTTACTCCCTGGGTACTTTTTTTGTATACTTTTGTCTTTACAGGCCGAGTCCGGGATTTACAGGAAATCGCAGGTTTTCGTTTGCCGGCGATTAAACTTCTTTTATTCGGCGTCCCTTCAGAAATAAAAACATTTTTGAAAACTACAAGTCTCATGCGATTTAGTGGTGAAAAGATAATTTAAAAAATCGATCTGGAAATAAGTTTACTCACAGGGTACTTTCTTTGTATACATTCGACTATACGGGACAAGCCCGGGATTTACGGGAAATTGCGGGTTTTCGTTTGCCGGCGATTAAACCTCTTTCATTAAGCGTCTCATTAAAAATGAAAACATTTTGGAAAACTAAAAGTCTTATTCGTTCTAATGGTGCAGAAATAATTTGAAAAATCGTTCGGGAAATGAGTTTACTCCCTGGGTACTTTCTTTTTATACTTTTGACTATATGGGCCGAGTCCGGGATTTACGGGAAATCGCCGGTTTTCATTTGCCGGCGATTAAACTTCTTTTATTCAGCGTCTCATCAAAAATGAAAACATTTTTGAAAACTACAAGTTTTAAGCGTTTTAGTGGTGAAAAGATAATTTAAAAAATCGTTTTGGAAATGAGTTTACTCACAGGGTACTTTCTTTGTATACATTCGACTACACGGGCCAAGCCCGGGTTTTAGGGGAAATCGCTGGTTTTCGTTTGCCGGCGATTAAACCTCTTTCATTAAGCGTCTCATTAAAAATGAAAACATTTTTAAAAACTACAAGTCTCATGGGCTTTAGTGGTGAAATAATAATTTAAAAAATCGTTCGGGATATGAGTTTACTCCCTGGGTACTTTTTTTGTATACTTTTGTCTTTACAGGCCGAGTCCGGGATTTACAGGAAATCGCAGGTTTTCGTTTGCCGGCGATTAAACTTCTTTTATTCGGCGTCCCTTCAGAAATAAAAACATTTTTGAAAACTACAAGTCTCATGCGATTTAGTGGTGAAAAGATAATTTAAAAAATCGATCTGGAAATAAGTTTACTCACAGGGTACTTTCTTTGTATACATTCGACTATACGGGACAAGCCCGGGATTTACGGGAAATCGCGGGTTTTCGTTTGCCGGCGATTAAACCTCTTTCATTAAGCGTCTCATTAAAAATGAAAACATTTTGGAAAACTAAAAGTCTTATTCGTTCTAATGGTGCAGAAATAATTTGAAAAATCGTTCGGGAAATGAGTTTACTCCCTGGGTACTTTTTTTGTATACTTTTGACTTTACAGGCCGAGTCCGGGATTTACGGGAAATCGCCGGTTTTCATTTGCCGGCGATTAAACTTCTTTTATTCAGCGTCTCATCAAAAATGAAAACATTTTTGAAAACTACAAGTTTTAAGCGTTTTAGTGGTGAAAAGATAATTTAAAAAATCGTTTTGGAAATGAGTTTACTCACAGGGTACTTTCTTTGTATACATTCGACTACACGGGCCAAGCCCGGGTTTTAGGGGAAATCGCTGGTTTTCGTTTGCCGGCGATTAAACCTCTTTCATTAAGCGTCTCATTAAAAATAAAAACATTTTTAAAAACTACAAGTCTCATGGGCTTTAGTGGTGAAATAATAATTTAAAAAATCGTTCGGGATATGAGTTTACTCCCTGGGTACTTTTTTTGTATACTTTTGTCTTTACAGGCCGAGTCCGGGATTTACAGGAAATCGCAGGTTTTTGTTTGCCGGCGATTAAACTTCTTTTATTCGGCGTCCCTTCAGAAATGAAAACATTTTTAAAAACTACAAGTCTCATGGGCTTTAGTGGTGAAAAGATAATTTAAAAATCGTTCTGGAAATGAGTTTACTCACAGGGTACTTTCTTGGTATACATTCGACTATACGGGACAAGCCCGGGATTTACGGGAAATGGCGGGTTTTCGTTTGCCGGCGATTAAACTCCTTTTATTCAGCGTCTCATCAAAAATGAAAACATTTTTAAAAACTACAAGTCTCATGGGCTTTAGTGGTGAAATAATAATTTAAAAAATCGTTCTGGAAATAAGTTTACTCACAGGGTACTTTCTTTGTATACAGTCGAATAAACGGGACAAGCCCGGGATTTACGGGAAATCGCGGGTTTTTGTTTCCCGGCGATTAAACCTCTTTCATTAAGCGTCTCATTAAAAGTGAAAACATTTTGGAAAACTAAAAGTCTTATTCGTTCTAATGGTGCAGAAATAATTTGAAAAATCGTTCGGGAAATGAGTTTACTCCCTGGGTACTTTCTTTTTATACTTTTGACTATACGGGCCGAGTCCGGGAGTTACGGGAAGTCGCGGGTTTATGTTTGACGGCGATTAAACTTCTTTTATTCAGCGTCTCATCAAAAATGAAAACATTTTTGAAAACTACAAGTCTCATGCGTTTTAGTGGTGAAAAAGTAACTTAAAAAGTCGTTCGGGAAATGATTTTACTACCTGGGTACTTTCTTTGTATACTTTTGACTATACGGGCCGAGTCCGGGGTTTACGGGAAATGGCGGGCTTTTGTTTGCCGGCGATTAAACTCCATTTATTCAGCGTCTCATCAAAAATGAAAACACTTTTAAAAACTACAAGTCTCATGGGCTTTAGTGGTGAAATAATAATTTAAAAAATCGTTCGGGATATGAGTTTACTCCCTGGGTACTTTTTTTGTATACTTTTGTCTTTACAGGCCGAGTCCGGGATTTACAGGAAATCGCAGGTTTTCGTTTGCCGGCGATTAAACTTCTTTTATTCGGCGTCCCTTCAGAAATAAAAACATTTTTGAAAACTACAAGTCTCATGCGATTTAGTGGTGAAAAGATAATTTAAAAAATCGATCTGGAAATAAGTTTACTCACAGGGTACTTTCTTTGTATACATTCGACTATACGGGACAAGCCCGGGATTTACGGGAAATCGCGGGTTTTCGTTTGCCCGCGATTAAACCTCTTTCATTAAGCGTCTCATTAAAAATGAAAACATTTTGGAAAACTAAAAGTCTTATTCGTTCTAATGGTGCAGAAATAATTTGAAAAATCGTTCGGGAAATGAGTTTACTCCCTGGGTACTTTTTTTGTATACTTTTGACTTTACAGGCCGAGTCCGGGATTTACGGGAAATCGCCGGTTTTCATTTGCCGGCGATTAAACTTCTTTTATTCAGCGTCTCATCAAAAATGAAAACATTTTTGAAAACTACAAGTTTTAAGCGTTTTAGTGGTGAAAAGATAATTTAAAAAATCGTTTTGGAAATGAGTTTACTCACAGGGTACTTTCTTTGTATACATTCGACTACACGGGCCAAGCCCGGGTTTTAGGGGAAATCGCTGGTTTTCGTTTGCCGGCGATTAAACCTCTTTCATTAAGCGTCTCATTAAAAATGAAAACATTTTTAAAAACTACAAGTCTCATGGGCTTTAGTGGTGAAATAATAATTTAAAAAATCGTTCGGGATATGAGTTTACTCCCTGGGTACTTTTTTTGTATACTTTTGTCTTTACAGGCCGAGTCCGGGATTTACAGGAAATCGCAGGTTTTCGTTTGCCGGCGATTAAACTTCTTTTATTCGGCGTCCCTTCAGAAATGAAAACATTTTTAAAAACTACAAGTCTCATGGGCTTTAGTGGTGAAAAGATAATTTAAAAATCGTTCTGGAAATGAGTTTACTCACAGGGTACTTTCTTTGTATACATTCGACTATACGGGACAAGCCCGGGATTTACGGGAAATGGCGGGTTTTCGTTTGCCGGCGATTAAACTCCTTTTATTCAGCGTCTCATCAAAAATGAAAACATTTTTAAAAACTACAAGTCTCATGGGCTTTAGTGGTGAAATAATAATTTAAAAAATCGTTCTGGAAATAAGTTTACTCACAGGGTACTTTCTTTGTATACAGTCGAATAAACGGGACAAGCCCGGGATTTACGGGAAATCGCGGGTTTTTGTTTCCCGGCGATTAAACCTCTTTCATTAAGCGTCTCATTAAAAGTGAAAACATTTTGGAAAACTAAAAGTCTTATTCGTTCTAATGGTGCAGAAATAATTTGAAAAATCGTTCGGGAAATGAGTTTACTCCCTGGGTACTTTCTTTTTATACTTTTGACTATACGGGCCGAGTCCGGGAGTTACGGGAAGTCGCGGGTTTATGTTTGACGGCGATTAAACTTCTTTTATTCAGCGTCTCATCAAAAATGAAAACATTTTTGAAAACTACAAGTCTCATGCGTTTTAGTGGTGAAAAAGTAACTTAAAAAGTCGTTCGGGAAATGATTTTACTACCTGGGTACTTTCTTTGTATACTTTTGACTATACGGGCCGAGTCCGGGGTTTACGGGAAATGGCGGGCTTTTGTTTGCCGGCGATTAAACTCCATTTATTCAGCGTCTCATCAAAAATGAAAACACTTTTAAAAACTACAAGTCTCATGGGCTTTAGTGGTGAAATAATAATTTAAAAAATCGTTCGGGAAATGAGTTTACTCCCTGGGTACTTTGTTTGTATACTTTTGACTATACGGGCCGAGTCTGTGATTTACAGGAAATCTCAGGTTTTCGTTTGCCGGCGATTAAACTTCTTTTATTCAGCGTCTCATCAAAAATGAAAACATTTTTAAAAACTACAAGTCTCATGCGATTTAGTGGTGAAAAGATAATTTAAAAAATCGTTCTGGAAATAAGTTTACTTACAGGGTACTTTCTTTGTATACATTCGACTATACGGGACAAGCCCGTGGGTTTACGGGAAATCGCGGGTTTTCGTTTGCCGGGAAATCGTGGGTTTTCGTTTGCCGGCGATTAAACCTCTTTCATTAAGCGTCTCATTAAAAGTGAAAACATTTTGGAAAACTAAAAGTCTTATTCGTTCTAATGGTGCAGAAATAATTTGAAAAATCGTTCGGGAAATGAGTTTACTCCCTGGGTACTTTCTTTTTATACTTTTGACTATACGGGCCGATTCCGGGAGTTACGGGAAATCGCGGGTTTCCGTTTGACGGCGATTAAACTTCTTTTATTCAGCGTCTCATCAAAAATGAAAACATTTTTAAAAACTACAAGTCTCATGGGCTTTAGTGGTAAAATAATAATTTAAAAAATCGTTCGGGAAATGAGTTTACTCCCTGGGTACTTTTTTTGTATACTTTTGACTTTACAGGCCGAGTCCGGGATTTACGGGAAATCGCCGGTTTTCGTTTGCCGGCGATTAAACTTCTTTTATTCAGCGTCTCATCAAAAATGAAAACATTTTTGAAAACTACAAGTTTTAAGCGTTTTAGTGGTGAAAAGATAATTTAAAAAATCGTTTTGGAAATGAGTTTACTCACAGGGTACTTTCTTTGTATACATTTGACTACACGGGCCAAGCCCGGGTTTTAGGGGAAATCGCTGGTTTTCGTTTGCCGGCGATTAAACCTCTTTCATTAAGCGTCTCATTAAAAATGAAAACATTTTTAAAAACTACAAGTCTCATTGGCTTTAGTGGTGAAATAATAATTTAAAAAATCGTTCGGGATATGAGTTTACTCCCTGGGTACTTTTTTTGTATACTTTTGTCTTTACAGGCCGAGTCCGGGATTTACAGGAAATCGCAGGTTTTCGTTTGCCGGCGATTAAACTTTTTTTATTCAGCGTCTCATCAAAAATGAAAACATTTTTGAAAACTAAAAGTCTCATGCGTTTTAGTGGTGAAAAAATAATTTAAAAAATCGTTCGGGAAATGAGTTTACTCGCTGGGTACTTTCTTTGTATACTTTTGACTATACGTGCCGACTCCAGGGTTTACGGGAAATGGCGGGTTTTCGTTTGCCGGCGATTAAATTTTTTTTATTCAGCGTCTCATCAAAAATGAAAACGAGAGTTACGGGAAGTCGCTGGTTTATGTTGGACGGCGATTAAACTTCTTTTATTCAGCGTCTCATCAAAAATGAAAACACTTTTAAAAACTACAAGTCTCATGGACTTTAGTGGTGAAATAATAATTTAAAAAATCGTTCGGGAAATGAGTTTACTCCCTGGGTACTTTGTTTGTATACTTTTGACTATACGGGCCGAGTCTGTGATTTACAGGAAATCTCAGGTTTTCGTTTGCCGGCGATTAAACTTCTTTTATTCAGCGTCTCATCAAAAATGAAAACATTTTTAAAAACTACAAGTCTCATGCGATTTAGTGGTGAAAAGATAATTTAAAAAATCGTTCTGGAAATAAGTTTACTCACAGGGTACTTTCTTTGTATACATTCGACTATACGGGACAAGCCCGTGGGTTTACGGGAAATCGCGGGTTTTCGTTTGCCGGGAAATCGTGGGTTTTCGTTTGCCGGCGATTAAACCTCTTTCATTAAGCGTCTCATTAAAAGTGAAAACATTTTGGAAAACTAAAAGTCTTATTCGTTCTAATGGTGCAGAAATAATTTGAAAAATCGTTCGGGAAATGAGTTTACTCCCTGGGTACTTTCTTTTTATACTTTTGATTATACGGGCCGATTCCGGGAGTTACGGGAAATCGCGGGTTTCCGTTTGACGGCGATTAAACTTCTTTTATTCAGCGTCTCATCAAAAATGAAAACATTTTTAAAAACTACAAGTCTCATGGGCTTTAGTGGTAAAATAATAATTTAAAAAATCGTTCGGGAAATGAGTTTACTCCCTGGGTACTTTTTTTGTATACTTTTGACTTTACAGGCCGAGTCCGGGATTTACGGGAAATCGCCGGTTTTCGTTTGCCGGCGATTAAACTTCTTTTATTCAGCGTCTCATCAAAAATGAAAACATTTTTGAAACTTACAAGTTTTAAGCGTTTTAGTGGTGAAAAGATAATTTAAAAAATCGTTTTGGAAATGAGATTACTCACAGGGTACTTTCTTTGTATACATTTGACTACACGGGCCAAGCCCGGGTTTTAGGGGAAATCGCTGGTTTTCGTTTGCCGGCGATTAAACCTCTTTCATTAAGCGTCTCATTAAAAATGAAAACTTTTTTAAAAACTACAAGTCTCATTGGCTTTAGTGGTGAAATAATAATTTAAAAAATCGTTCGGGATATGAGTTTACTCCCTGGGTACTTTTTTTGTATACTTTTGTCTTTACAGGCCGAGTCCAGGATTTACAGGAAATCGCAGGTTTTCGTTTGCCGGCGATTAAACTTTTTTTATTCAGCGTCTCATCAAAAATGAAAACATTTTTGAAAACTACAAGTCTCATGCGTTTTAGTGGTGAAAAAATAATTTAAAAAATCGTTTGGGAAATGAGTTTACTCGCTGGGTACTTTCTTTGTATACTTTTGACTATACGGGCCGACTCCAGGGTTTACGGGAAATGGCGGGTTTTCGTTTGCCGGCGATTAAACTTCTTTTATTCAGCGTCTCATCAAAAATGAAAACATTTTTAAAAACTACAAGTCTCATGGACTTTAGTGGTGAAATAATAATTTAAAAAATCGTTCGGAAGATGAGTTTACTCCCTGGGTACTTTATTTGTATACTTTTAACTATACGGGCCGAGTCTGGGATTTACGGGAAATCGCAGGTTTTCGTTTGCCGGCGATTAAACTTCTTTTATTCAGCGTCTCATCAAAAATGAAAACATTTTTGAAAACTACAAGTCTCATGCGATTTAGTGGTGAAAAGATAATTTAAAAAATCGTTCTGGAAATAAGTTTACTCACAGGGTACTTTCTTTGTATACATTCGACTATACGGGACAAGCCCGGGATTTACGGGAAATCGCGGGTTTTCGTTTGCCGGCGATTAAACCTCTTTCATTAAGCGTCTCATTAAAAGTGAAAACATTTTGGAAAACTAAAAGTCTTATTCGTTCTTATGGTGCAGAAATAATTTGAAAAATCGTTCGGGAAATGAGTTTACTCCCTGGGTACTTTCTTTTTATACTTTTGACTATATGGGCCGAGTCCGGGAGTTACGGGAAGTCGCGGGTTTCCGTTTGACGGTGATTAAACTTCTTTTATTCAGCGTCTCATTAAAAATGAAAACATTTTTAAAAACTACAAGTCTCATGGGCTTTAGTGGTAAAATAATAATTTAAAAAATCGTTCGGGAAATGAGTTTACTCCCTGGGTACTTTTTTTGTATACTTTTGACTTTACAGGCCGAGTCCGGGATTTACGGGAAATCGCCGGTTTTCATTTGCCGGCGATTAAACTTCTTTTATTCAGCGTCTCATCAAAAATGAAAACATTTTTGAAAACTACAAGTTTTAAGCGTTTTAGTGGTGAAAAGATAATTTAAAAAATCGTTTTGGAAATGAGTTTACTCACAGGGTACTTTCTTTGTATACATTCGACTACACGGGCCAAGCCCGGGTTTTAGGGGAAATCGCTGGTTTTCGTTTGCCGGCAATTAAACCTCTTTCATTAAGCGTCTCATTAAAAATGAAAACAATTTTAAAAACTACAAGTCACATGGGCTTTAGTGGTGAAATAATAATTTAAAAAATCGTTCGGGATATGAGTTTACTCCCTGGGTACTTTTTTTGTATACTTTTGTCTTTACAGGCCGAGTCCGGGATTTACAGGAAATCGCAGGTTTTCGTTTGCCGGCGATTAAACTTCTTTTATTCGGCGTCCCTTCAGAAATGAAAACATTTTTAAAAACTACAAGTCTCATGGGCTTTAGTGGTGAAAAGATAATTTAAAAATCGTTCTGGAAATGAGTTTACTCACAGGGTACTTTCTTTGTATACATTCGACTATACGGGACAAGCCCGGGATTTACGGGAAATGGCGGGTTTTCGTTTGCCGGCGATTAAACTCCTTTTATTCAGCGTCTCATCAAAAATGAAAACATTTTTAAAAACTACAAGTCTCATGGGCTTTAGTGGTGAAATAATAATTTAAAAAATCGTTCGGAAGATGAGTTTACTCCCTGGGTACTTTATTTGTATACTTTTAACTATACGGGCCGAGTCTGGGATTTACGGGAAATCGCAGGTTTTCGTTTGCCGGCGATTAAACTTCTTTTATTCAGCGTCTCATCAAAAATGAAAACATTTTTGAAAACTACAAGTCTCATGCGATTTAGTGGTGAAAAGATAATTTAAAAAATCGTTCTGGAAATAAGTTTACTCACAGGGTACTTTCTTTGTTTACAATCGACTATACGGGACAAGCCCGGGATTTACGGGAAATCGCGGGTTTTCGTTTGCCGGCGATTAAACCTCTTTCATTAAGCGTCTCATTAAAATTGAAAACATTTTGGAAAACTACAAGTCTCATTCGTTCTAGTGGTGCAGAAGTAATTTGAAAAATCGTTCGGGAAATGAGTTTACTCCCTGGGTACTTTGTTTGTATACTTTTGACTATACGGGCCGAGTCTGTGATTTACAGGAAATCTCAGGTTTTCGTTTGCCGGCGATTAAACTTCTTTTATTCAGCGTCTCATCAAAAATGAAAACATTTTTAAAAACTACAAGTCTCATGCGATTTAGTGGTGAAAAGATAATTTAAAAAATCGTTCTGGAAATAAGTTTACTCACAGGGTACTTTCTTTGTATACATTCGACTATACGGGACAAGCCCGTGGGTTTACGGGAAATCGCGGGTTTTCGTTTGCCGGGAAATCGTGGGTTTTCGTTTGCCGGCGATTAAACCTCTTTCATTAAGCGTCTCATTAAAAGTGAAAACATTTTGGAAAACTAAAAGTCTTATTCGTTCTAATGGTGCAGAAATAATTTGAAAAATCGTTCGGGAAATGAGTTTACTCCCTGGGTACTTTCTTTTTATACTTTTGATTATACGGGCCGATTCCGGGAGTTACGGGAAATCGCGGGTTTCCGTTTGACGGCGATTAAACTTCTTTTATTCAGCGTCTCATCAAAAATGAAAACATTTTTAAAAACTACAAGTCTCATGGGCTTTAGTGGTAAAATAATAATTTAAAAAATCGTTCGGGAAATGAGTTTACTCCCTGGGTACTTTTTTTGTATACTTTTGACTTTACAGGCCGAGTCCGGGATTTACGGGAAATCGCCGGTTTTCGTTTGCCGGCGATTAAACTTCTTTTATTCAGCGTCTCATCAAAAATGAAAACATTTTTGAAACTTACAAGTTTTAAGCGTTTTAGTGGTGAAAAGATAATTTAAAAAATCGTTTTGGAAATGAGATTACTCACAGGGTACTTTCTTTGTATACATTTGACTACACGGGCCAAGCCCGGGTTTTAGGGGAAATCGCTGGTTTTCGTTTGCCGGCGATTAAACCTCTTTCATTAAGCGTCTCATTAAAAATGAAAACTTTTTTAAAAACTACAAGTCTCATTGGCTTTAGTGGTGAAATAATAATTTAAAAAATCGTTCGGGATATGAGTTTACTCCCTGGGTACTTTTTTTGTATACTTTTGTCTTTACAGGCCGAGTCCAGGATTTACAGGAAATCGCAGGTTTTCGTTTGCCGGCGATTAAACTTTTTTTATTCAGCGTCTCATCAAAAATGAAAACATTTTTGAAAACTACAAGTCTCATGCGTTTTAGTGGTGAAAAAATAATTTAAAAAATCGTTTGGGAAATGAGTTTACTCGCTGGGTACTTTCTTTGTATACTTTTGACTATACGGGCCGACTCCAGGGTTTACGGGAAATGGCGGGTTTTCGTTTGCCGGCGATTAAACTTCTTTTATTCAGCGTCTCATCAAAAATGAAAACATTTTTAAAAACTACAAGTCTCATGGACTTTAGTGGTGAAATAATAATTTAAAAAATCGTTCGGAAGATGAGTTTACTCCCTGGGTACTTTATTTGTATACTTTTAACTATACGGGCCGAGTCTGGGATTTACGGGAAATCGCAGGTTTTCGTTTGCCGGCGATTAAACTTCTTTTATTCAGCGTCTCATCAAAAATGAAAACATTTTTGAAAACTACAAGTCTCATGCGATTTAGTGGTGAAAAGATAATTTAAAAAATCGTTCTGGAAATAAGTTTACTCACAGGGTACTTTCTTTGTATACATTCGACTATGCGGGACAAGCCCGGGATTTACGGGAAATCGCGGGTTTTCGTTTGCCGGCGATTAAACCTCTTTCATTAAGCGTCTCATTAAAAGTGAAAACATTTTGGAAAACTAAAAGTCTTATTCGTTCTTATGGTGCAGAAATAATTTGAAAAATCGTTCGGGAAATGAGTTTACTCCCTGGGTACTTTCTTTTTATACTTTTGACTATATGGGCCGAGTCCGGGAGTTACGGGAAGTCGCGGGTTTCCGTTTGACGGTGATTAAACTTCTTTTATTCAGCGTCTCATTAAAAATGAAAACATTTTTAAAAACTACAAGTCTCATGGGCTTTAGTGGTAAAATAATAATTTAAAAAATCGTTCGGGAAATGAGTTTACTCCCTGGGTACTTTTTTTGTATACTTTTGACTTTACAGGCCGAGTCCGGGATTTACGGGAAATCGCCGGTTTTCATTTGCCGGCGATTAAACTTCTTCTATTCAGCGTCTCATCAAAAATGAAAACATTTTTGAAAACTACAAGTTTTAAGCGTTTTAGTGGTGAAAAGATAATTTAAAAAATCGTTTTGGAAATGAGTTTACTCACAGGGTACTTTCTTTGTATACATTCGACTACACGGGCCAAGCCCGGGTTTTAGGGGAAATCGCTGGTTTTCGTTTGCCGGCAATTAAACCTCTTTCATTAAGCGTCTCATTAAAAATGAAAACAATTTTAAAAACTACAAGTCACATGGGCTTTAGTGGTGAAATAATAATTTAAAAAATCGTTCGGGATATGAGTTTACTCCCTGGGTACTTTTTTTGTATACTTTTGTCTTTACAGGCCGAGTCCGGGATTTACAGGAAATCGCAGGTTTTCGTTTGCCGGCGATTAAACTTCTTTTATTCGGCGTCCCTTCAGAAATGAAAACATTTTTAAAAACTACAAGTCTCATGGGCTTTAGTGGTGAAAAGATAATTTAAAAATCGTTCTGGAAATGAGTTTACTCACAGGGTACTTTCTTTGTATACATTCGACTATACGGGACAAGCCCGGGATTTACGGGAAATGGCGGGTTTTCGTTTGCCGGCGATTAAACTCCTTTTATTCAGCGTCTCATCAAAAATGAAAACATTTTTAAAAACTACAAGTCTCATGGGCTTTAGTGGTGAAATAATAATTTAAAAAATCGTTCGGAAGATGAGTTTACTCCCTGGGTACTTTATTTGTATACTTTTAACTATACGGGCCGAGTCTGGGATTTACGGGAAATCGCAGGTTTTCGTTTGCCGGCGATTAAACTTCTTTTATTCAGCGTCTCATCAAAAATGAAAACATTTTTGAAAACTACAAGTCTCATGCGATTTAGTGGTGAAAAGATAATTTAAAAAATCGTTCTGGAAATAAGTTTACTCACAGGGTACTTTCTTTGTTTACAATCGACTATACGGGACAAGCCCGGGATTTACGGGAAATCGCGGGTTTTCGTTTGCCGGCGATTAAACCTCTTTCATTAAGCGTCTCATTAAAATTGAAAACATTTTGGAAAACTACAAGTCTCATTCGTTCTAGTGGTGCAGAAGTAATTTGAAAAATCGTTCGGGAAATGAGTTTACTCCCTGGGTACTTTCTTTTTATACTTTTGACTATACGCGCCGAGTCCGGGAGTTACGGGAAGTCGCGGGTTTTCGTTTGCCGGCGATTAAACTTCTTTTATTCAGCGTCTCATCAAAAATGAAAACATTTTTAGAAACTACAAGTCTTATGGGCTTTAGCGGTGAAATAATAATTTAAAAAATCGTTCGGGAAATGAGTTTACTCCATGGGTACTTTTTTGTATACTTTTGACTTTACAGGCCGAGTCCGGGATTTACGGGAAATCGCAGGTTTTCGTTTGCCGGTGATTAAACTACTTTTATTCAGCGTCTCATCAAAAATGAAAACATTTTTGAAAACTACAAGTCTCATGTGTTTTAGTGGTGAAAAAGTAACTTAAAAAATCGTTCGGGAAATGAGTTTACTCCCTGGGTACTTTTTTTGTATACTTTTGACTTTACAGGCCGAGTCCGGGATTTACGGGAAATCGCAGGTTTTCGTTTGCCGGCGATTAAACTTCTTTTATTCAGCGTCTCATCAAAAATGAAAACATTTTTGAAAACTACAAGTCTCATGCGTTTTAGTGGTGAAAAAGTAATTTAAAAAATCGTTCGGGAAATGAGTTTACTCCCAGGGTACTTTCTCTGTATACTTTTGACTATACGGACCGAGTCCAGGGTTTACGGGAAATGGCGGGTTTTCGTTTGCCGGCGATTAAACTTTTTTCATTCAGCGTCCCATCAAAAATAAAAACATTTTGGAAAACTACAAGTCTCATTCGTTCTAGTGGTGCAGAATAATTTGAAAAATCGTTCGGGAAATGAGTTTACTCCCTGGGTACTTTTTTTGTATACTTTTGACTTTACAGGCCGAGTCCGGGATTTACGGGAAATCGCAGGTTTTCGTTTGCCGGCGATTAAACTTCTTTTATTCAGCGTCTCATCAAAAATGAAAACATTTTTGAAAACTACAAGTCTCATGCGTTTTAGTGGTGAAAAGATAATTTAAAAAATCGTTTTGGAAATGAGTTTACTCACAGGGTACTTTCTTTGTATACATTCGACTACACGGGCCAAGCCCGGGTTTTAGGGGAAATCGCTGGTTTTCGTTTGCCGGCGATTAAACCTCTTTCATTAAGCGTCTCATTAAAAATGAAAACATTTTTAAAAATTACAAGTCTCATGGGCTTTAGTGGTGAAATAATAATTTAAAAAATCGTTCGGGATATGAGTTTACTCCCTGGGTACTTTTTTTGTATACTTTTGTCTTTACAGGCCGAGTCCGGGATTTACAGGAAATCGCAGGTTTTCGTTTGCCGGCGATTAAACTTCTTTTATTCGGCGTCCCTTCAGAAATGAAAACATTTTTAAAAACTACAAGTCTCATGGGCTTTAGTGGTGAAAAGATAATTTAAAAATCGTTCTGGAAATGAGTTTACTCACAGGGTACTTTCTTTGTATACATTCGACTATACGGGACAAGCCCGGGATTTACGGGAAATGGCGGGTTTTCGTTTGCCGGCGATTAAACTCCTTTTATTCAGCGTCTCATCAAAAATGAAAACATTTTTAAAAACTACAAGTCTCATGGGCTTTAGTGGTGAAATAATAATTTAAAAAATCGTTCTGGAAATAAGTTTACTCACAGGGTACTTTCTTTGTATACAGTCGAATAAACGGGACAAGCCCGGGATTTACGGGAAATCGCGGGTTTTTGTTTCCCGGCGATTAAACCTCTTTCATTAAGCGTCTCATTAAAAGTGAAAACATTTTGGAAAACTAAAAGTCTTATTCGTTCTAATGGTGCAGAAATAATTTGAAAAATCGTTCGGGAAATGAGTTTACTCCCTGGGTACTTTCTTTTTATACTTTTGACTATACGGGCCGAGTCCGGGAGTTACGGGAAGTCGCGGGTTTATGTTTGACGGCGATTAAACTTCTTTTATTCAGCGTCTCATCAAAAATGAAAACATTTTTGAAAACTACAAGTCTCATGCGTTTTAGTGGTGAAAAAGTAACTTAAAAAGTCGTTCGGGAAATGAGTTTACTACCTGGGTACTTTCTTTGTATACTTTTGACTATACGGGCCGAGTCCGGGGTTTACGGGAAATGGCGGGTTTTCGTTTGCCGGCGATTAAACTCCATTTATTCAGCGTCTCATCAAAAATGAAAACACTTTTAAAAACTACAAGTCTCATGGGCTTTAGTGGTGAAATAATAATTTAAAAAATCGTTCGGGAAATGAGTTTACTCCCTGGGTACTTTGTTTGTATACTTTTGACTATACGGGCCGAGTCTGTGATTTACAGGAAATCTCAGGTTTTCGTTTGCCGGCGATTAAACTTCTTTTATTCAGCGTCTCATCAAAAATGAAAACATTTTTAAAAACTACAAGTCTCATGCGATTTAGTGGTGAAAAGATAATTTAAAAAATCGTTCTGGAAATAAGTTTACTCACAGGGTACTTTCTTTGTATACATTCGACTATACGGGACAAGCCCGTGGGTTTACGGGAAATCGCGGGTTTTCGTTTGCCGGGAAATCGTGGGTTTTCGTTTGCCGGCGATTAAACCTCTTTCATTAAGCGTCTCATTAAAAGTAAAAACATTTTGGAAAACTAAAAGTTTTATTCGTTCTAATGGTGCAGAAATAATTTGAAAAATCGTTCGGGAAATGAGTTTACTCCCTGGGTACATTCTTTTTATACTTTTGACTATACGGGCCGATTCCGGGAGTTACGGGAAATCGCGGGTTTCCGTTTGACGGCGATTAAACTTCTTTTATTCAGCGTCTCATCAAAAATGAAAACATTTTTAAAAACTACAAGTCTCATGGGCTTTAGTGGTAAAATAATAATTTAAAAAATCGTTCGGGAAATGAGTTTAATCCCTGGGTACTTTTTTTGTATACTTTTGACTTTACAGGCCGAGTCCGGGATTTACGGGAAATCGCCGGTTTTCGTTTGCCGGCGATTAAACTTCTTTTATTCAGCGTCTCATCAAAAATGAAAACATTTTTGAAAACTACAAGTTTTAAGCGTTTTAGTGGTGAAAAGATAATTTAAAAAATCGTTTTGGAAATGAGTTTACTCACAGGGTACTTTCTTTGTATACATTTGACTACACGGGCCAAGCCCGGGTTTTAGGGGAAATCGCTGGTTTTGGTTTGCCGGCGATTAAACCTCTTTCATTAAGCGTCTCATTAAAAATGAAAACATTCTTAAAAACTACAAGTCTCATTGGCTTTAGTGGTGAAATAATAATTTAAAAAATCGTTCGGGATATGAGTTTACTCCCTGGGTACTTTTTTTGTATACTTTTGTCTTTACAGGCCGAGTCCGGGATTTACAGGAAATCGCAGGTTTTCGTTTGCCGGCGATTAAACTTTTTTTATTCAGCGTCTCATCAAAAATGAAAACATTTTTGAAAACTACAAGTCTCATGCGATTTAGTGGTGAAAAGATAATTTAAAAATCGTTCTGGAAATAAGTTTACTCACAGGGTACTTTCTTTGTATACATTCGACTATACGGGACAAGCCCGGGATTTACGGGAAATCGCGGGTTTTCGTTTGCCGGCGATTAAACCTCTTTCATTAAGCGTCTCATTAAAAGTGAAAACATTTTGGAAAACTAAAAGTCTTATTCGTTCTAATGGTGCAGAAATAATTTGAAAAATCGTTCGGGAAATGAGTTTACTCCCTGGGTACTTTCTTTTTATACTTTTGACTATATGGGTCGAGTCCGGGAGTTACGGGAAGTCGCGGGTTTCCGTTTGACGGCGATTAAACTTCTTTTATTCAGCGTCTCATTAAAAATGAAAACATTTTTAAAAACTACAAGTCTCATGGGCTTTAGTGGTAAAATAATAATTTAAAAAATCGTTCGGGAAATGAGTTTACTCCCTGGGTACTTTTTTTGTATACTTTTGTCTTTACAGGCCGAGTCCGGGATTTACAGGAAATCGCAGGTTTTCGTTTGCCGGCGATTAAACTTTTTTTATTCAGCGTCTCATCAAAAATGAAAACATTTTTGAAAACTACAAGTCTCATGCGATTTAGTGGTGAAAAGATAATTTAAAAATCGTTCTGGAAATAAGTTTACTCACAGGGTACTTTCTTTGTATACATTCGACTATACGGGACAAGCCCGGGATTTACGGGAAATCGCGGGTTTTCGTTTGCCGGCGATTAAACCTCTTTCATTAAGCGTCTCATTAAAAGTGAAAACATTTTGGAAAACTAAAAGTCTTATTCGTTCTAATGGTGCAGAAATAATTTGAAAAATCGTTCGGGAAATGAGTTTACTCCCTGGGTACTTTCTTTTTATACTTTTGACTATATGGGTCGAGTCCGGGAGTTACGGGAAGTCGCGGGTTTCCGTTTGACGGCGATTAAACTTCTTTTATTCAGCGTCTCATTAAAAATGAAAACATTTTTAAAAACTACAAGTCTCATGGGCTTTAGTGGTAAAATAATAATTTAAAAAATCGTTCGGGAAATGAGTTTACTCCCTGGGTACTTTTTTTGTATACTTTTGTCTTTACAGGCCGAGTCCGGGATTTACAGGAAATCGCAGGTTTTCGTTTGCCGGCGATTAAACTTTTTTTATTCAGCGTCTCATCAAAAATGAAAACATTTTTGAAAACTACAAGTCTCATGCGATTTAGTGGTGAAAAGATAATTTAAAAATCGTTCTGGAAATAAGTTTACTCACAGGGTACTTTCTTTGTATACATTCGACTATACGGGACAAGCCCGGGATTTACGGGAAATCGCGGGTTTTCGTTTGCCGGCGATTAAACCTCTTTCATTAAGCGTCTCATTAAAAGTGAAAACATTTTGGAAAACTAAAAGTCTTATTCGTTCTAATGGTGCAGAAATAATTTGAAAAATCGTTCGGGAAATGAGTTTACTCCCTGGGTACTTTCTTTTTATACTTTTGACTATATGGGTCGAGTCCGGGAGTTACGGGAAGTCGCGGGTTTCCGTTTGACGGCGATTAAACTTCTTTTATTCAGCGTCTCATTAAAAATGAAAACATTTTTAAAAACTACAAGTCTCATGGGCTTTAGTGGTAAAATAATAATTTAAAAAATCGTTCGGGAAATGAGTTTACTCCCTGGGTACTTTTTTTGTATACTTTTGACTTTACAGGCCGAGTCCGGGATTTACGGGAAATCGCCGGTTTTCATTTGCCGGCGATTAAACTTCTTTTATTCAGCGTCTCATCAAAAATGAAAACATTTTTGAAAACTACAAGTTTTAAGCGTTTTAGTGGTGAAAAGATAATTTAAAAAATCGTTTTGGAAATGAGTTTACTCACAGGGTACTTTCTTTGTATACATTCGACTACACGGGCCAAGCCCGGGTTTTAGGGGAAATCGCTGGTTTTCGTTTGCCGGCGATTAAACCTCTTTCATTAAGCGTCTCATTAAAAATGAAAACATTTTTAAAAACTACAAGTCTCATGGGCTTTAGTGGTGAAATAATAATTTAAAAAATCGTTCGGGATATGAGTTTACTCCCTGGGTACTTTCTTTGTATACTTTTGACTATACGGGCCGAGTCTGGGATTTACGGGAAATCTCAGGTTTTCGTTTGCCGGCGATTAAACTCCTTTTATTCAGCGTCTCATCAAAAATGAAAACATTTTTAAAAACTACAAGTCTCATGGGCTTTAGTGGTGAAATAATAATTTAAAAAATCGTTCGGAAGATGAGTTTACTCCCTGGGTACTTTATTTGTATACTTTTAACTATACGGGCCGAGTCTGGGATTTACGGGAAATCGCAGGTTTTCGTTTGCCGGCGATTAAACTTCTTTTATTCAGCGTCTCATCAAAAATGAAAACATTTCTGAAAACTACAAGTCTCATGCGATTTAGTGGTGAAAAGATAATTTAAAAAATCGTTCTGGAAATGAGTTTACTCACAGGGTACTTTCTTTGTATACATTCAACTATACGGGACAAGCCCGGGATTTACGGGAAATCGCGGGTTTTCGTTTGCCGGCGATTAAACCTCTTTCATTAAGCGTCTCATTAAAATTGAAAACATTTTGGAAAACTACAAGTCTCATTCGTTCTAGTGGTGCAGAAGTGATTTGAAAAATCGTTCGGGAAATGAGTTTACTCCCTGGGTACTTTTTTGTATACTTTTGTCTTTACAGGCCGAGTCCGGGATTTACAGGAAATCGCAGGTTTTCGTTTGCCGGCGATTAAACTTCTTTTATTCGGCGTCCCTTCAGAAATGAAAACATTTTTAAAAACTACAAGTCTCATGGGCTTTAGTGGTGAAAAGATAATTTAAAAATCGTTCTGGAAATGAGTTTACTCACAGGGTACTTTCTTTGTATACATTCGACTATACGGGACAAGCCCGGGATTTACGGGAAATGGCGGGTTTTCGTTTGCCGGCGTTTAAACTCCTTTTATTCAGCGTCTCATCAAAAATGAAAACATTTTTAAAAACTACAAGTCTCATGGGCTTTAGTGGTGAAATAATAATTTAAAAATTCGTTCGGAAGATGAGTTTACTCACAGGGTACTTTCTTTGTATACATTCAACTATACGGGACAAGCCCGGGATTTACGGGAAATCGCGGGTTTTCGTTTGCCGGCGATTAAACCTCTTTCATTAAGCGTCTCATTAAAATTGAAAACATTTTGGAAAACTACAAGTCTCATTCGTTCTAGTGGTGCAGAAGTGATTTGAAAAATCGTTCGGGAAATGAGTTTACTCCCTGGGTACTTTTTTTTATACTTTTGACCATACGCGCCGAGTCCGGGAGTTACGGGAAGTCGCGGGTTTTCGTTTGCCGGCGATTAAACTTCTTTTATTCAGCGTCTCATCAAAAATGAAAACATTTTTAGAAACTACAAGTCTCATGGGCTTTAGCGGTGAAATAATAATTTAAAAAATCGTTCGGGAAATGAGTTTACTCCATGGGTACTTTTTTGTATACTTTTGACTTTACAGGCCGAGTCCGGGATTTACGAGAAATCGCAGGTTTTCGTTTGCCGGTGATTAAACTACTTTTATTCAGCGTCTCATCAAAAATGAAAACATTTTTAAAAACTACAAGTCTCATGGGCTTTAGTGGTGAAATAATAATTTAAAAAATCGTTCGGAAGATGAGTTTACTCCCTGGGTACTTTATGTGTATACTTTTAACTATACGGGCCGAGTCTGGGATTTACGGGAAATCGCAGGTTTTCGTTTGCCGGCGATTAAACTTCTTTTATTCAGCGTCTCATCAAAAATGAAAACATTTTTGAAAACTACAAGTCTCATGCGATTTAGTGGTGAAAAGATAATTTAAAAAATCGTTCTGGAAATGAGTTTACTCACAGGGTACTTTCTTTGTATACATTCAACTATACGGGACAAGCCCGGGATTTACGGGAAATCGCGGGTTTTCGTTTGCCGGCGATTAAACCTCTTTCATTAAGCGTCTCATTAAAATTGAAAACATTTTGGAAAACTACAAGTCTCATTCGTTCTAGTGGTGCAGAAGTAATTTGAAAAATCGTTCGGGAAATGAGTTTACTCCCTGGGTACTTTCTTTTTATGCTTTTGACTATACGCGCCGAGTCCGGGAGTTACGGGAAGTCGCGGGTTTTCGTTTGCCGGCGATTAAACTTCTTTTATTCAGCGTCTCATCAAAAATGAAAACATTTTTAGAAACTACAAGTCTCATGGGCTTTAGCGGTGAAATAATAATTTAAAAAATCGTTCGGGAAATGAGTTTACTCCATGGGTACTTTTTTGTATACTTTTGACTTTACAGGCCGAGTCCGGGATTTACGGGAAATCGCAGGTTTTCGTTTGCCGGTGATTAAACTACTTTTATTCAGCGTCTCATCAAAAATGAAAACATTTTTGAAAACTACAAGTCTCATGTGTTTTAGTGGTGAAAAAGTAACTTAAAAAATTGTTGGCGAAATGAGTTTACTCCCTGGGTACTTTCTTTGTATACTTTTGACTATACGGGCCGAGTCCGTGGTTTACGGGAAATGGCGGGTTTTCGTTTGCCGGCGATTAAACTCCATTTATTCAGCGTCTCATCAAAAATGAAAACATTTTTAAAAACTACAAGTCTCATGGGCTTTAGTGGTGAAATAATAATTTAAAAAATCGTTCGGGAAATGAGTTTACTCCCTGGGTACTTTTTTTGTATACTTTTGACTTTACAGGCCGAGTCCGGGATTTACGGGAAATCGCAGGTTTTCGTTTGCCGGCGATTAAACTTCTTTCATTCAGCGTCCCATCAAAAATAAAAACATTTTGGAAAACTACAAGTCTCATTCGTTCTAGTGGTGCAGAATAATTTGAAAAATCGTTCGGGAAATGAGTTTACTCCCTGGGTACTTTTTTTGTATACTTTTGACTTTACAGGCCGAGTCCGGGATTTACGGGAAATCGCAGGTTTTCGTTTGCCGGCGATTAAACTTCTTTTATTCAGCGTCTCATCAAAAATGAAAACATTTTTGAAAACTACAAGTCTCATGCGTTTTAGTGGTGACATAATAATTTAAAAAATCGTTCGGGAAATGAGTTTACTCCCTGGGTACTTTCTTTGTATACTTTTGACTATACGGGCCGAGTCTGGGATTTACGGGAAATCGCAGGTTTTCGTTTGCCGGCGATTAAACTTCTTTTATTCAGCGTCTCATCAAAAATGAAAACATTTTTGAAAACTACAAGTCTCATGCGATTTAGTGGTGAAAAGATAATTTAAAAAATCGTTCTGGAAATGAGTTTACTCACAGGGTACTTTTTTGTATACTTTTGACTTTACAGGCCGAGTCCGGGATTTACGGGAAATCGCAGGTTTTCGTTTGCCGGTGATTAAACTACTTTTATTCAGCGTCTCATCAAAAATGAAAACATTTTTAAAAACTACAAGTCTCATGGGCTTTAGTGGTGAAATAATAATTTAAAAAATCGTTCGGAAGATGAGTTTACTCCCTGGGTACTTTATTTGTATACTTTTAACTATACGGGCCGAGTCTGGGATTTACGGGAAATCGCAGGTTTTCGTTTGCCGGCGATTAAACTTCTTTTATTCAGCGTCTCATCAAAAATGAAAACATTTTTGAAAACTACAAGTCTCATGCGATTTAGTGGTGAAAAGATAATTTAAAAAATCGTTCTGGAAATGAGTTTACTCACAGGGTACTTTCTTTGTATACATTCAACTATACGGGACAAGCCCGGGATTTACGGGAAATCGCGGGTTTTCGTTTGCCGGCGATTAAACCTCTTTCATTAAGCGTCTCATTAAAATTGAAAACATTTTGGAAAACTACAAGTCTCATTCGTTCTAGTTGTGCAGAAGTAATTTGAAAAATCGTTCGGGAAATGAGTTTACTCCCTGGGTACTTTCTTTTTATACTTTTGACTATACGCGCCGAGTCCGGGAGTTAGGGGAAGTCGCGGGTTTTCGTTTGCCGGCGATTAAACTTCTTTTATTCAGCGTCTCATCAAAAATGAAAACATTTTTAGAAACTACAAGTCTCATGGGCTTTAGCGGTGAAATAATAATTTAAAAAATCGTTCGGGAAATGAGTTTACTCCATGGGTACTTTTTTGTATACTTTTGACTTTACAGGCCGAGTCCGGGATTTACGGGAAATCGCAGGTTTTCGTTTGCCGGTGATTAAACTACTTTTATTCAGCGTCTCATCAAAAATGAAAACATTTTTGAAAACTACAAGTCTCATGTGTTTTAGTGGTGAAAAAGTAACTTAAAAAATTGTTGGGGAAATGAGTTTACTCCCTGGGTACTTTCTTTGTATACTTTTGACTATACGGGCCGAGTCCGTGGTTTACGGGAAATGGCGGGTTTTCGTTTGCCGGCGATTAAACTCCATTTATTCAGCGTCTCATCAAAAATGAAAACATTTTTAAAAACTACAAGTCTCATGGGCTTTAGTGGTGAAATAATAATTTAAAAAATCGTTCGGAAGATGAGTTTACTCCCTGGGTACTTTATTTGTATACTTTTAACTATACGGGCCGAGTCTGGGATTTACGGGAAATCGCAGGTTTTCGTTTGCCGGCGATTAAACTTCTTTTATTCAGCGTCTCATCAAAAATGAAAACATTTTTGAAAACTACAAGTCTCATGCGATTTAGTGGTGAAAAGATAATTTAAAAAATCGTTCTGGAAATGAGTTTACTCACAGGGTACTTTCTTTGTATACATTCAACTATACGGGACAAGCCCGGGATTTACGGGAAATCGCGGGTTTTCGTTTGCCGGCGATTAAACCTCTTTCATTAAGCGTCTCATTAAAATTGAAAACATTTTGGAAAACTACAAGTCTCATTCGTTCTAGTGGTGCAGAAGTAATTTGAAAAATCGTTCGGGAAATGAGTTTACTCCCTGGGTACTTTCTTTTTATACTTTTGACTATACGCGCCGAGTCCGGGAGTTACGGGAAGTCGCGGGTTTTCGTTTGCCGGCGATTAAACTTCTTTTATTCAGCGTCTCATCAAAAATGAAAACATTTTTAGAAACTACAAGTCTCATGGGCTTTAGCGGTGAAATAATAATTTAAAAAATCGTTCGGGAAATGAGTTTACTCCATGGGTACTTTTTTGTATACTTTTGACTTTACAGGCCGAGTCCGGGATTTACGGGAAATCGCAGGTTTTCGTTTGCCGGTGATTAAACTACTTTTATTCAGCGTCTCATCAAAAATGAAAACATTTTTGAAAACTACAAGTCTCATGTGTTTTAGTGGTGAAAAAGTAACTTAAAAAATTGTTGGGGAAATGAGTTTACTCCCTGGGTACTTTCTTTGTATACTTTTGACTATACGGGCCGAGTCCGTGGTTTACGGGAAATGGCGGGTTTTCGTTTGCCGGCGATTAAACTCCATTTATTCAGCGTCTCATCAAAAATGAAAACATTTTTAAAAACTACAAGTCTCATGGGCTTTAGTGGTGAAATAATAATTTAAAAAATCGTTCGGGAAATGAGTTTACTCCCTGGGTACTTTTTTTGTATACTTTTGACTTTACAGGCCGAGTCCGGGATTTACGGGAAATCGCAGATTTTCGTTTGCCGGCGATTAAACTTCTTTCATTCAGCGTCCCATCAAAAATAAAAACATTTTGGAAAACTACAAGTCTCATTCGTTCTAGTGGTGCAGAATAATTTGAAAAATCGTTCGGGAAATGAGTTTACTCCCTGGGTACTTTTTTTGTATACTTTTGACTTTACAGGCCGAGTCCGGGATTTACGGGAAATCGCAGGTTTTCGTTTGCCGGCGATTAAACTTCTTTTATTCAGCGTCTCATCAAAAATGAAAACATTTTTGAAAACTACAAGTCTCATGCGTTTTAGTGGTGAAATAATAATTTAAAAAATCGTTCGGGAAATGAGTTTACTCCCTGGGTACTTTCTTTGTATACTTTTGACTATACGGGCCGAGTCTGGGATTTACGGGAAATCGCAGGTTTTCGTTTGCCGGCGATTAAACTTCTTTTATTCAGCGTCTCATCAAAAATGAAAACATTTTTGAAAACTACAAGTCTCATGCGATTTAGTGGTGAAAAGATAATTTAAAAAATCGTTCTGGAAATGAGTTTACTCACAGGGTACTTTCTTTGTATACATTCGACAATGCGGGACAAGTCCGGGATTTACGGGAAATCGGGGGTTTTCGTTTGCCGGCGATTAAACATCTTTCATTAAGCGTCTCATTAAAAATGAAAACATTTTGGAAAACTACAAGTCTCATTCGTTCTAGTGGTGGAGAAATAATTTGAAAAATCGTTCGGGAAATGAGTTTACTCCCTGCGTACTTTCTTTTTATACTTTTGACTATACGGGCCGAGTCCGGGAGTTACGGGAAGTCGCGGGTTTTCGTTTGCCGGCGATTAAACTTCTTTTATTCAGCGTCTCATCAAAAATGAAAACATCTTTAAAAACTACAAGTCTCATGGGCTTTAGTGGTGAAATAATAATTTAAAAAATCGTTCGGGAAATGAGTTTACTCCCTGGGTACTTTTTTTGTATACTTTTGACTTTACAGGCCGAGTCCGGGTTTTACGGGAAATCGCAGGTTTTCGTTTACCGGTGATTAAACTTCTTTTAATCAGCGTCTCATCAAAAATGAAAACATTTTTGAAAACTACAAGTCTCATGCGTTTTAGTGGTAAAAAGATAATTTAAAAAATCGTTCTGGAAATGAGTTTACTCACAGGGTACTTTCTTTTTATACATTCGACTATACGGGACAAGCCCGGGATTTACGGAAAATCGCGGGTTTTCGTTTGCCGGCGATTAAACCTCTTTCATTAAGCGTCTCATTAAAAATGAAAACATTTTGGAAAACTACAAGTCTCATGCGTTTTAGTGGTGAAAAGATAATTTAAAAAATCGTTCTGGAAATGAGTTTACTCACAGGGTACTTTCTTTTTATACATTCGACTATACGGGACAAGCCCGGGATTTACGGAAAATCGCGGGTTTTCGTTTGCCGGCGATTAAACCTCTTTCATTAAGCGTCTCATTAAAAATGAAAACATTTTGGAAAACTACAGGTCTCATTCGTTCTAGTGGTGCAGAAATAATTTGAAAAATCGTTCGGGAAATGAGTTTACTCCCTGGGTTCTTTCTTTTTATACTTTTGACTATACGGGCCGAGTCCGGGAGTTACGGGAAGTCGCGGGTTTTCGTTTGCCGGCGATTAAACTTCTTTTATTCAGCGTCTCATCAAAAATGAAAACATTTTTAAAAACTACAAGTCTCATGGGCTTTAGTGGTGAAATAATAATTTAAAAAATCGTTGGGGAAATGAGTTTACTCCCTGGGTACTTTTTTTGTATACTTTTGACTTTACAGGCCGAGTCCGGGATTTACGGGAAATCGCAGGTTTTCGTTTGCCGGTGATTAAACTACTTTTATTCAGCGTCTCATCAAAAATGAAAACATTTTTAAAAACTACAAGTCTCATGGGCTTTAGTGGTGAAATAATAATTTAAAAAATCGTTCGGAAGATGAGTTTACTCCCTGGGTACTTTATTTGTATACTTTTAACTATACGGGCCGAGTCTGGGATTTACGGGAAATCGCAGGTTTTCGTTTGCCGGCGATTAAACTTCTTTTATTCAGCGTCTCATCAAAAATGAAAACATTTTTGAAAACTACAAGTCTCATGCGATTTAGTGGTGAAAAGATAATTTAAAAAATCGTTCTGGAAATGAGTTTACTCACAGGGTACTTTCTTTGTATACATTCAACTATACGGGACAAGCCCGGGATTTACGGGAAATCGCGGGTTTTCGTTTGCCGGCGATTAAACCTCTTTCATTAAGCGTCTCATTAAAATTGAAAACATTTTGGAAAACTACAAGTCTCATTCGTTCTAGTGGTGCAGAAGTAATTTGAAAAATCGTTCGGGAAATGAGTTTACTCCCTGGGTACTTTCTTTTTATACTTTTGACTATACGCGCCGAGTCCGGGAGTTACGGGAAGTCGCGGGTTTTCGTTTGCCGGCGATTAAACTTCTTTTATTCAGCGTCTCATCAAAAATGAACACATTTTTAGAAACTACAAGTCTCATGGGCTTTAGCGGTGAAATAATAATTTAAAAAATCGTTCGGGAAATGAGTTTACTCCATGGGTACTTTTTTGTATACTTTTGACTTTACAGGCCGAGTCCGGGATTTACGGGAAATCGCAGGTTTTCGTTTGCCGGTGATTAAACTACTTTTATTCAGCGTCTCATCAAAAATGAAAACATTTTTGAAAACTACAAGTCTCATGTGTTTTAGTGGTGAAAAAGTAACTTAAAAAATTGTTGGGGAAATGAGTTTACTCCCTGGGTACTTTCTTTGTATACTTTTGACTATACGGGCCGAGTCCGTGGTTTACGGGAAATGGCGGGTTTTCGTTTGCCGGCGATTAAACTCCATTTATTCAGCGTCTCATCAAAAATGAAAACATTTTTAAAAACTACAAGTCTCATGGGCTTTAGTGGTGAAATAATAATTTAAAAAATCGTTCGGGAAATGAGTTTACTCCCTGGGTACTTTTTTTGTATACTTTTGACTTTACAGGCCGAGTCCGGGATTTACGGGAAATCGCAGGTTTTCGTTTGCCGGTGATTAAACTTCTTTTATTCAGCGTCTCATCAAAAATGAAAACATTTTTGAAAACTACAAGTCTCATGCGTTTTAGTGGTGAAAAAGTAATTTAAAAAATCGTTCGGGAAATGAGTTTACTCCCAGGGTACTTTCTCTGTATACTTTTGACTATACGGACCGAGTCCAGGGTTTACGGGAAATGGCGGGTTTTCGTTTGCCGGCGATTAAACTTCTTTCATTCAGCGTCCCATCAAAAATAAAAACATTTTGGAAAACTACAAGTCTCATTCGTTCTAGTGGTGCAGAATAATTTGAAAAATCGTTCGGGAAATGAGTTTACTCCCTGGGTACTTTTTTTGTATACTTTTGACTTTACAGGCCGAGTCCGGGATTTACGGGAAATCGCAGGTTTTCGTTTGCCGGCGATTAAACTTCTTTTATTCAGCGTCTCATCAAAAATGAAAACATTTTTGAAAACTACAAGTCTCATGCGTTTTAGTGGTGAAATAATAATTTAAAAAATCGTTCGGGAAATGAGTTTACTCCCTGGGTACTTTCTTTGTATACTTTTGACTATACGGGCCGAGTCTGGGATTTACGGGAAATCGCAGGTTTTCGTTTGCCGGCGATTAAACTTCTTTTATTCAGCGTCTCATCAAAAATGAAAACATTTTTGAAAACTACAAGTCTCATGCGATTTAGTGGTGAAAAGATAATTTAAAAAATCGTTCTGGAAATGAGTTTACTCACAGGGTACTTTCTTTGTATACATTCGACAATGCGGGACAAGTCCGGGATTTACGGGAAATCGGGGGTTTTCGTTTGCCGGCGATTAAACCTCTTTCATTAAGCGTCTCATTAAAAATGAAAACATTTTGGAAAACTACAAGTCTCATTCGTTCTAGTGGTGGAGAAATAATTTGAAAAATCGTTCGGGAAATGAGTTTACTCCCTGCGTACTTTCTTTTTATACTTTTGACTATACGGGCCGAGTCCGGGAGTTACGGGAAGTCGCGGGTTTTCGTTTGCCGGCGATTAAACTTCTTTTATTCAGCGTCGCATCAAAAATGAAAACATCTTTAAAAACTACAAGTCTCATGGGCTTTAGTGGTGAAATAATAATTTAAAAAATCGTTCGGGAAATGAGTTTACTCCCTTGGTACTTTTTTTGTATACTTTTGACTTTACAGGCCGAGTCCGGGTTTTACGGGAAATCGCAGGTTTTCGTTTGCCGGTAATTAAACTTCTTTTATTCAGCGTCTCATCAAAAATGAAAACATTTTTGAAAACTACAAGTCTCATGCGTTTTAGTGGTAAAAAGATAATTTAAAAAATCGTTCTGGAAATGAGTTTACTCACAGGGTACTTTCTTTTTATACATTCGACTATACGGGACAAGCCCGGGATTTACGGAAAATCGCGGGTTTTCGTTTGCCGGCGATTAAACCTCTTTCATTAAGCGTCTCATTAAAAATGAAAACATTTTGGAAAACTACAGGTCTCATTCGTTCTAGTGGTGCAGAAATAATTTGAAAAATCGTTCGGGAAATGAGTTTACTCCCTGGGTTCTTTCTTTTTATACTTTTGACTATACGGGCCGAGTCCGGGAGTTACGGGAAGTCGCCGGTTTTCGTTTGCCGGCGATTAAACTTCTTTTATTCAGCGTCTCATCAAAAATGAAAACATTTTTAAAAACTACAAGTCTCATGGGCTTTAGTGGTGAAATAATAATTTAAAAAATCGTTGGGGAAATGAGTTTACTCCCTAAGTACTTTTTTTGTATACTTTTGACTTTACAGGCCGAGTCCGGGATTTACGGGAAATCGCAGGTTTTCGTTTGCCGGCGATTAAACTTCTTTTATTCAGCGTCTCATCAAAAATGAAAACATTTTTGAAAACTACAAGTGTCATGCGTTTTAGTGGTGAAAAAGTAATTTAAAAAATCGTTCGGGAAATGAGTTTACTCCCTGGGTACTTTCTCTGTATACTTTTGACTATACGGACCGAGTCCAGGGTTTACGGGAAATGGCGGGTTTTCGTTTGTTGGCGATTAAACTTCTTTTATTCAGCGTCTCATCAAAAATGAAAACATTTTGGAAAACTACAAGTCTCATTCGTTCTAGTGGTGCAGAAATAATTTGGAAAATCGTTCGGGAAATGAGTTTACTCCCTGGGTACTTTTTTTGTATACTTTTGACTTTACAGGCCGAGTCCGGGATTTACGGGAAATCGCAGGTTTTCGTTTGCCGGCGATTAAACTTCTTTTATTCAGCGTCTCATCAAAAATGAAAACATTTTTGAAAACTACAAGTGTCATGCGTTTTAGTGGTGAAAAAGTAATTTAAAAAATCCTTCGGGAAATGAGTTTACTCCCTGGGTACTTTCTCTGTATACTTTTGACTATACGGACCAAGTCCAGCGTTTACGGGAAATGGCGGGTTTTCGTTTGCCGGCGATTAAACTTCTTTTATTCAGCGTCTCATCAAAAATGAAAACATTTTGGAAAACTACAAGTCTCATTCGTTCTAGTGGTGAAAAAATAATTTGGAAAATCGTTCGGGAAATGAGTTTACTCCCTGGGTACTTTTTTTGTATACTTTTGACTTTACAGGCCGAGTCCGGGATTTACGGGAAATCGCAGGTTTTCGTTTGCCGGCGATTAAACTTCTTTTATTAAGCGTCTCATCAAAAATGAAAACATTTTTGAAAACTACAAGTCTCATGCGTTTTAGTGGTGAAAAAGTAATTTAAAAAATCGTTCGGGAAATGAGTTTACTCCATGGGTACATTCTTTGTATACTTTTGACTTTACAGGCCGAGTCCGGGATTTACGGGAAATCGCAGGTTTTCGTTTGCCGGCGATTAAACTTCTTTTATTCAGCGTCTCATCAAAAATGAAAACATTTTTGAAAACTACAAGTCTCATGCGATTTAGTGGTGAAAAGATAATTTAAAAAATCGTTCTGGAAACGAGTTTACTCACAGGGTACTTTCTTTGTATACATTCAACTATACGGGACAAGCCCGGGATTTACGGGAAATCGCGGGTTTTCGTTTGCCGGCGATTAAACCTCTTTCATTAAGCGTCTCATTAAAATTGAAAACATTTTGGAAAACTACAAGTCTCATTCGTTCTAGTGGTGCAGAAGTAATTTGAAAAATCGTTCGGGAAATGAGTTTACTCCCTGGGTACTTTCTTTTTATACTTTTGACTATACGCGCCGAGTCCGGGAGTTACGGGAAGTCGCGGGTTTTCGTTTGCCGGCGATTAAACTTCTTTTATTCAGCGTCTCATCAAAAATGAACACATTTTTAGAAACTACAAGTCTCATGGGCTTTAGCGGTGAAATAATAATTTAAAAAATCGTTCGGGAAATGAGTTTACTCCATGGGTACTTTTTTGTATACTTTTGACTTTACAGGCCGAGTCCGGGATTTACGGGAAATCGCAGGTTTTCGTTTGCCGGTGATTAAACTACTTTTATTCAGCGTCTCATCAAAAATGAAAACATTTTTGAAAACTACAAGTCTCATGTGTTTTAGTGGTGAAAAAGTAACTTAAAAAATTGTTGGGGAAATGAGTTTACTCCCTGGGTACTTTCTTTGTATACTTTTGACTATACGGGCCGAGTCCGTGGTTTACGGGAAATGGCGGGTTTTCGTTTGCCCGCGATTAAACTCCATTTATTCAGCGTCTCATCAAAAATGAAAACATTTTTAAAAACTACAAGTCTCATGGGCTTTAGTGGTGAAATAATAATTTAAAAAATCGTTCGGGAAATGCGTTTACTCCCTGGGTACTTTTTTTGTATACTTTTGACTTTACAGGCCGAGTCCGGGATTTACGGGAAATCGCAGGTTTTCGTTTGCCGGCGATTAAACTTCTTTTATTCAGCGTCTCATCAAAAATGAAAACATTTTTGAAAACTACAAGTCTCATGCGTTTTAGTGGTGAAAAAGTAATTTAAAAAATCGTTCGGGAAATGAGTTTACTCCCAGGGTACTTTCTCTGTATACTTTTGACTATACGGACCGAGTCCAGGGTTTACGGGAAATGGCGGGTTTTCGTTTGCCGGCGATTAAACTTCTTTCATTCAGCGTCCCATCAAAAATAAAAACATTTTGGAAAACTACAAGTCTCATTCGTTCTAGTGGTGCAGAATAATTTGAAAAATCGTTCGGGAAATGAGTTTACTCCCTGGGTACTTTTTTTGTATACTTTTGACTTTACAGGCCGAGTCCGGGTTTTACGGGAAATCGCAGGTTTTCGTTTGCCGGTAATTAAACTTCTTTTATTCAGCGTCTCATCAAAAATGAAAACATTTTTGAAAACTACAAGTCTCATGCGTTTTAGTGGTAAAAAGATAATTTAAAAAATCGTTCTGGAAATGAGTTTACTCACAGGGTACTTTCTTTTTATACATTCGACTATACGGGACAAGCCCGGGATTTACGGAAAATCGCGGGTTTTCGTTTGCCGGCGATTAAACCTCTTTCATTAAGCGTCTCATTAAAAATGAAAACATTTTGGAAAACTACAGGTCTCATTCGTTCTAGTGGTGCAGAAATAATTTGAAAAATCGTTCGGGAAATGAGTTTACTCCCTGGGTTCTTTCTTTTTATACTTTTGACTATACGGGCCGAGTCCGGGAGTTACGGGAAGTCGCCGGTTTTCGTTTGCCGGCGATTAAACTTCTTTTATTCAGCGTCTCATCAAAAATGAAAACATTTTTAAAAACTACAAGTCTCATGGGCTTTAGTGGTGAAATAATAATTTAAAAAATCGTTGGGGAAATGAGTTTACTCCCTAAGTACTTTTTTTGTATACTTTTGACTTTACAGGCCGAGTCCGGGATTTACGGGAAATCGCAGGTTTTCGTTTGCCGGCGATTAAACTTCTTTTATTCAGCGTCTCATCAAAAATGAAAACATTTTTGAAAACTACAAGTGTCATGCGTTTTAGTGGTGAAAAAGTAATTTAAAAAATCGTTCGGGAAATGAGTTTACTCCCTGGGTACTTTCTCTGTATACTTTTGACTATACGGACCGAGTCCAGGGTTTACGGGAAATGGCGGGTTTTCGTTTGTTGGCGATTAAACTTCTTTTATTCAGCGTCTCATCAAAAATGAAAACATTTTGGAAAACTACAAGTCTCATTCGTTCTAGTGGTGCAGAAATAATTTGGAAAATCGTTCGGGAAATGAGTTTACTCCCTGGGTACTTTTTTTGTATACTTTTGACTTTACAGGCCGAGTCCGGGATTTACGGGAAATCGCAGGTTTTCGTTTGCCGGCGATTAAACTTCTTTTATTCAGCGTCTCATCAAAAATGAAAACATTTTTGAAAACTACAAGTGTCATGCGTTTTAGTGGTGAAAAAGTAATTTAAAAAATCCTTCGGGAAATGAGTTTACTCCCTGGGTACTTTCTCTGTATACTTTTGACTATACGGACCAAGACCAGCGTTTACGGGAAATGGCGGGTTTTCGTTTGCCGGCGATTAAACTTCTTTTATTCAGCGTCTCATCAAAAATGAAAACATTTTGGAAAACTACAAGTCTCATTCGTTCTAGTGGTGAAAAAATAATTTGGAAAATCGTTCGGGAAATGAGTTTACTCCCTGGGTACTTTTTTTGTATACTTTTGACTTTACAGGCCGAGTCCGGGATTTACGGGAAATCGCAGGTTTTCGTTTGCCGGCGATTAAACTTCTTTTATTCAGCGTCTCATCAAAAATGAAAACATTTTTGAAAACTACAAGTCTCATGCGTTTTAGTGGTGAAAAAGTAATTTAAAAAATCGTTCGGGAAATGAGTTTACTCCATGGGTACATTCTTTGTATACTTTTGACTTTACAGGCCGAGTCCGGGATTTACGGGAAATCGCAGGTTTTCGTTTGCCGGCGATTAAACTTCTTTTATTCAGCGTCTCATCAAAAATGAAAACATTTTTGAAAACTACAAGTCTCATGCGATTTAGTGGTGAAAAGATAATTTAAAAAATCGTTCTGGAAACGAGTTTACTCACAGGGTACTTTCTTTGTATACATTCAACTATACGGGACAAGCCCGGGATTTACGGGAAATCGCGGGTTTTCGTTTGCCGGCGATTAAACCTCTTTCATTAAGCGTCTCATTAAAATTGAAAACATTTTGGAAAACTACAAGTCTCATTCGTTCTAGTGGTGCAGAAGTAATTTGAAAAATCGTTCGGGAAATGAGTTTACTCCCTGGGTACTTTCTTTTTATACTTTTGACTATACGCGCCGAGTCCGGGAGTTACGGGAAGTCGCGGGTTTTCGTTTGCCGGCGATTAAACTTCTTTTATTCAGCGTCTCATCAAAAATGAACACATTTTTAGAAACTACAAGTCTCATGGGCTTTAGCGGTGAAATAATAATTTAAAAAATCGTTCGGGAAATGAGTTTACTCCATGGGTACTTTTTTGTATACTTTTGACTTTACAGGCCGAGTCCGGGATTTACGGGAAATCGCAGGTTTTCGTTTGCCGGTGATTAAACTACTTTTATTCAGCGTCTCATCAAAAATGAAAACATTTTTGAAAACTACAAGTCTCATGTGTTTTAGTGGTGAAAAAGTAACTTAAAAAATTGTTGGGGAAATGAGTTTACTCCCTGGGTACTTTCTTTGTATACTTTTGACTATACGGGCCGAGTCCGTGGTTTACGGGAAATGGCGGGTTTTCGTTTGCCCGCGATTAAACTCCATTTATTCAGCGTCTCATCAAAAATGAAAACATTTTTAAAAACTACAAGTCTCATGGGCTTTAGTGGTGAAATAATAATTTAAAAAATCGTTCGGGAAATGCGTTTACTCCCTGGGTACTTTTTTTGTATACTTTTGACTTTACAGGCCGAGTCCGGGATTTACGGGAAATCGCAGGTTTTCGTTTGCCGGCGATTAAACTTCTTTTATTCAGCGTCTCATCAAAAATGAAAACATTTTTGAAAACTACAAGTCTCATGCGTTTTAGTGGTGAAAAAGTAATTTAAAAAATCGTTCGGGAAATGAGTTTACTCCCAGGGTACTTTCTCTGTATACTTTTGACTATACGGACCGAGTCCAGGGTTTACGGGAAATGGCGGGTTTTCGTTTGCCGGCGATTAAACTTCTTTCGTTCAGCGTCCCATCAAAAATAAAAACATTTTGGAAAACTACAAGTCTCATTCGTTCTAGTGGTGCAGAATAATTTGAAAAATCGTTCGGGAAATGAGTTTACTCCCTGGGTACTTTTTTTGTATACTTTTGACTTTACAGGCCGAGTCCGGGATTTACGGGAAATCGCAGGTTTTCGTTTGCCGGCGATTAAACTTCTTTTATTCAGCGTCTCATCAAAAATGAAAACATTTTTGAAAACTACAAGTCTCATGCGTTTTAGTGGTGAAATAATAATTTAAAAAATCGTTCGGGAAATGAGTTTACTCCCTGGGTACTTTCTTTGTATACTTTTGACTATACGGGCCGAGTCTGGGATTTACGGGAAATCGCAGGTTTTCGTTTGCCGGCGATTAAACTTCTTTTATTCAGCGTCTCATCAAAAATGAAAACATTTTTGAAAACTACAAGTCTCATGCGATTTAGTGGTGAAAAGATAATTTAAAAAATCGTTCTGGAAATGAGTTTACTCACAGGGTACTTTCTTTGTATACATTCGACAATGCGGGACAAGTCCGGGATTTACGGGAAATCGGGGGTTTTCGTTTGCCGGCGATTAAACCTCTTTCATTAAGCGTCTCATTAAAAATGAAAACATTTTGGAAAACTACAAGTCTCATTCGTTCTAGTGGTGGAGAAATAATTTGAAAAATCGTTCGGGAAATGAGTTTACTCCCTGCGTACTTTCTTTTTATACTTTTGACTATACGGGCCGAGTCCGGGAGTTACGGGAAGTCGCGGGTTTTCGTTTGCCGGCGATTAAACTTCTTTTATTCAGCGTCTCATCAAAAATGAAATCATCTTTAAAAACTACAAGTCTCATGGGCTTTAGTGGTGAAATAATAATTTAAAAAATCGTTCGGGAAATGAGTTTACTCCCTGGGTACTTTTTTTGTATACTTTTGACTTTACAGGCCGAGTCCGGGTTTTACGGGAAATCGCAGGTTTTCGTTTGCCGGTAATTAAACTTCTTTTATTCAGCGTCTCATCAAAAATGAAAACATTTTTGAAAACTACAAGTCTCATGCGTTTTAGTGGTAAAAAGATAATTTAAAAAATCGTTCTGGAAATGAGTTTACTCACAGGGTACTTTCTTTTTATACATTCGACTATACGGGACAAGCCCGGGATTTACGGAAAATCGCGGGTTTTCGTTTGCCGGCGATTAAACCTCTTTCATTAAGCGTCTCATTAAAAATGAAAACATTTTGGAAAACTACAGGTCTCATTCGTTCTAGTGGTGCAGAAATAATGTGAAAAATCGTTCGGGAAATGAGTTTACTCCCTGGGTTCTTTCTTTTTATACTTTTGACTATACGGGCCGAGTCCGGGAGTTACGGGAAGTCGCCGGTTTTCGTTTGCCGGCGATTAAACTTCTTTTATTCAGCGTCTCATCAAAAATGAAAACATTTTTAAAAACTACAAGTCTCATGGGCTTTAGTGGTGAAATAATAATTTAAAAAATCGTTGGGGAAATGAGTTTACTCCCTGGGTACTTTTTTTGTATACTTTTGACTTTACAGGCCGAGTCCGGGATTTACGGGAAATTGCAGGTTTTCGTTTGCCGGCGATTAAACTTCTTTTATTCAGCGTCTCATCAAAAATGAAAACATTTTTGAAAACTACAAGTGTCATGCGTTTTAGTGGTGAAAAAGTAATTTAAAAAATCGTTCGGGAAAAGAGTTTACTCCCTGGGTACTTTCTCTGTATACTTTTGACTATACGGACCGAGTCCAGGGTTTACGGGAAATGGCGGGTTTTCGTTTGTTGGCGATTAAACTTCTTTTATTCAGCGTCTCATCAAAAATGAAAACATTTTGGAAAACTACAAGTCTCATTCGTTCTAGTGGTGCAGAAATAATTTGGAAAATCGTTCGGGAAATGAGTTTACTCCCTGGGTACTTTTTTTGTATACTTTTGACTTTACAGGCCGAGTCCGGGATTTACGGGAAATCGCAGGTTTTCGTTTGCCGGCGATTAAACTTCTTTTATTCAGCGTCTCATCAAAAATGAAAACATTTTTGAAAACTACAAGTGTCATGCGTTTTAGTGGTGAAAAAGTAATTTAAAAAATCCTTCGGGAAATGAGTTTACTCCCTGGGTACTTTCTCTGTATACTTTTGACTATACGGACCAAGTCCAGGGTTTACGGGAAATGGCGGGTTTTCGTTTGCCGGCGATTAAACTTCTTTTATTCAGCGTCTCATCAAAAATGAAAACATTTTGGAAAACTACAAGTCTCATTCGTTCTAGTGGTGCAGAAATAATTTGGAAAATCGTTCGGGAAATGAGTTTACTCCCTGGGTACTTTTTTTGTATACTTTTGACTTTACAGGCCGAGTCCGGGATTTACGGGAAATCGCAGGTTTTCGTTTGCCGGCGATTAAACTTCTTTTATTCAGCGTCTCATCAAAAATGAAAACATTTTTAAAAACTACAAGTCTCATGCGTTTTAGTGGTGAAAAAGTAATTTAAAAAATCGTTCGGGAAATGAGTTTACTCCCTGGGTACATTCTTTGTATACTTTTGACTATACGGGCCGAGTCTGGGATTTACGGGAAATCGCAGGTTTTCGTTTGCCGGCGATTAAACTTCTTTTATTCAGCGTCTCATCAAAAATGAAAACATTTTTGAAAACTACAAGTCTCATGCGATTTAGTGGTGAAAAGATAATTTAAAAAATCGTTCTGGAAACGAGTTTACTCACAGGGTACTTTCTTTGTATACATTCGACAATGCGGGACAAGCCCGGGATTTACGGGAAATCGGGGGTTTTCGTTTGCCGGCGATTAAACTTCTTTTATTCAGCGTCCCATCAAAAATAAAAACATTTTGGAAAACTACAAGTCTCATTCGTTCTAGTGGTGCAGAATAATTTGAAAAATCGTTCGGGAAATGATTTTACTCCCTGGGTACTTTTTTTGTATACTTTTGACTTTAAAGGCCGAGTCCGGGATTTACGGGAAATCGCAGGTTTTCGTTTGCCAGCGATTAAACTTCTTTTATTCAGCATCTCATCAAAAATGAAAACATTTTTGAAAACTACAAGTCTCATGCGTTTTAGTGGTGAAAAATTAATTTAAAAAATCGTTCGGGAAATGAGTTTACTCCCTGGGTACTTTCTCTGTATACTTTTGACTATACGGACCGAGTCCAGGGTTTACGGGAAATGGCGGGTTTTCGTTTGCCGGCGATTAAACTTCTTTTATTCAGCGTCTCATCAAAAATGAAAACATTTTGGAAAACTACAAGTCTCATTCGTTCTAGTGGTGCAGAATAATTTGAAAAATCGTTCGGGAAATGAGTTTACTCCCTGGGTACTTTTTTTGTATACTTTTGACTTTACAGGCCGAGTCCGGGATTTACGGGAAATCGCAGGTTTTCGTTTGCCGGCGATTAAACTTCTTTTATTCAGCGTCTCATCAAAAATGAAAACATTTTTGAAAACTACAAGTCTCATGCGTTTTAGTGGTGAAAAAGTAATTTAAAAAATCGTTCGGGAAATGAGTTTACTCCCTGGGTACATTCTTTGTATACTTTTGACTATACGGGCCGAGTCTGGGATTTACGGGAAATCGCAGGTTTTCGTTTGCCGGCGATTAAACTTCTTTTATTCAGCGTCTCATCAAAAATGAAAACATTTTTAAAAACTACAAGTCTCATGCGATTTAGTGGTGAAAAGATAATTTAAAAAATCGTTCTGGAAACGAGTTTACTCACAGGGTACTTTCTTTGTATACATTCGACAATGCGGGACAAGCCCGGGATTTACGGGAAATCGGGGGTTTTCGTTTGCCGGCGATTAAACTTCTTTTATTCAGCGTCCCATCAAAAATGAAAACATTTTTGAAAACTACAAGTCTCATGCGATTTAGTGGTGAAAAGATAATTTAAAAAATCGTTCTGGAAACGAGTTTACTCACAGGGTACTTTCTTTGTATACATTCGACAATGCGGGACAAGCCCGGGATTTACGGGAAATCGGGGGTTTTCGTTTGCCGGCGATTAAACTTCTTTTATTCAGCGTCCCATCAAAAATAAAAACATTTTGGAAAACTACAAGTCTCATTCGTTCTAGTGGTGCAGAATAATTTGAAAAATCGTTCGGGAAATGATTTTACTCCCTGGGTACTTTTTTTGTATACTTTTGACTTTAAAGGCCGAGTCCGGGATTTACGGGAAATCGCAGGTTTTCGTTTGCCAGCGATTAAACTTCTTTTATTCAGCATCTCATCAAAAATGAAAACATTTTTGAAAACTACAAGTCTCATGCGTTTTAGTGGTGAAAAATTAATTTAAAAAATCGTTCGGGAAATGAGTTTACTCCCTGGGTACTTTCTCTGTATACTTTTGACTATACGGACCGAGTCCAGGGTTTACGGGAAATGGCGGGTTTTCGTTTGCCGGCGATTAAACTTCTTTTATTCAGCGTCTCATCAAAAATGAAAACATTTTGGAAAACTACAAGTCTCATTCGTTCTAGTGGTGCAGAATAATTTGAAAAATCGTTCGGGAAATGAGTTTACTCCCTGGGTACTTTTTTTGTATACTTTTGACTTTACAGGCCGAGTCCGGGATTTACGGGAAATCGCAGGTTTTCGTTTGCCGGCGATTAAACTTCTTTTATTCAGCGTCTCATCAAAAATGAAAACATTTTTGAAAACTACAAGTCTCATGCGTTTTAGTGGTGAAAAAGTAATTTAAAAAATCGTTCGGGAAATGAGTTTACTCCCTGGGTACATTCTTTGTATACTTTTGACTATACGGGCCGAGTCTGGGATTTACGGGAAATCGCAGGTTTTCGTTTGCCGGCGATTAAACTTCTTTTATTCAGCGTCTCATCAAAAATGAAAACATTTTTAAAAACTACAAGTCTCATGCGATTTAGTGGTGAAAAGATAATTTAAAAAATCGTTCTGGAA
The DNA here is from genome assembly GCF_029227915.1 of Hydractinia symbiolongicarpus. Taxonomy (NCBI): domain Eukaryota; kingdom Metazoa; phylum Cnidaria; class Hydrozoa; order Anthoathecata; family Hydractiniidae; genus Hydractinia; species Hydractinia symbiolongicarpus. The sequence goes on along the minus strand of NC_079875.1, from coordinate 75,439 downwards.
ACGAGTTTACTCACAGGGTACTTTCTTTGTATACATTCGACAATGCGGGACAAGCCCGGGATTTACGGGAAATCGGGGGTTTTCGTTTGCCGGCGATTAAACTTCTTTTATTCAGCGTCCCATCAAAAATAAAAACATTTTGGAAAACTACAAGTCTCATTCGTTCTAGTGGTGCAGAATAATTTGAAAAATCGTTCGGGAAATGAGTTTACTCCCTGGGTACTTTTTTTGTATACTTTTGACTTTACAGGCCGAGTCCGGGATTTACGGGAAATCGCAGGTTTTCGTTTGCCAGCGATTAAACTTCTTTTATTCAGCATCTCATCAAAAATGAAAACATTTTTGAAAACTACAAGTCTCATGCGTTTTAGTGGTGAAAAATTAATTTAAAAAATCGTTCGGGAAATGAGTTTACTCCCTGGGTACTTTCTCTGTATACTTTTGACTATACGGACCGAGTCCAGGGTTTACGGGAAATGGCGGGTTTTCGTTTGCCGGCGATTAAACTTCTTTTATTCAGCGTCTCATCAAAAATGAAAACATTTTGGAAAACTACAAGTCTCATTCGTTCTAGTGGTGCAGAAATAATTTGAAAAATCGTTCGGGAAATGAGTTTACTCCCTGGGTTCTTTCTTTTTATACTTTTGACTATACGGGCCGAGTCCGGGAGTTACGGGAAGTCGCGGGTTTTCGTTTGCCGGCGATTAAACTTCTTTTATTCAGCGTCTCATCAAAAATGAAAACATTTTTAAAAACTACAAGTCTCATGGGCTTTAGTGGTGAAATAATAATTTAAAAAATCGTTCGGGAAATGAGTTTGCTCCCTGGGTACTTTTTTTGTATACTTTTGACTTTACAGGCCGAGTCCGGGATTTACGGGAAATCGCAGGTTTTCGTTTGCCGGAGATTAAACTTCTTTTATTTAGCGTCTCATCAAAAATGAAAACATTTTTGAAAACTACAAGTGTCATGGGCTTTAGTGGTGAAATAATAATTTAAAAAATCGTTCGGGAAATGAGTTTGCTCCCTGGGTACTTTTTTTGTATACTTTTGACTTTACAGGCCGAGTCCGGGATTTACGGGAAATCGCAGGTTTTCGTTTGCCGGAGATTAAACTTCTTTTATTCAGCGTCTCATCAAAAATGAAAACATTTTTGAAAACTACAAGTGTCATGCGTTTTAGTGGTGAAAAAGTAATTTAAAAAATCGTTTGGGAAATGAGTTTACTCCCTGGGTACTTTCTCTGTATACTTTTGACTTTACAGGCCAAGCCGGGATTTACGGGAAATCGCGGGTTTTCGTTTGCCGGCGATTAAACTTCTTTTATTCAGCGTCTCATCAAAAATGAAAACATTTTTAAAAACTACAAGTCTCATGCGATTTAGTGGTGAAAAGATAATTTAAAAAATCGTTCTGGAAACGAGTTTACTCACAGGGTACTTTCTTTGTATACATTCGACAATGCGGGACAAGCCCGGGATTTACGGGAAATCGGGGGTTTTCGTTTGCCGGCGATTAAACTTCTTTTATTCAGCGTCCCATCAAAAATAAAAACATTTTGGAAAACTACAAGTCTCATTCGTTCTAGTGGTGCAGAATAATTTGAAAAATCGTTCGGGAAATGAGTTTACTCCCTGGGTACTTTTTTTGTATACTTTTGACTTTACAGGCCGAGTCCGGGATTTACGGGAAATCGCAGGTTTTCGTTTGCCAGCGATTAAACTTCTTTTATTCAGCATCTCATCAAAAATGAAAACATTTTTGAAAACTACAAGTCTCATGCGTTTTAGTGGTGAAAAATTAATTTAAAAAATCGTTCGGGAAATGAGTTTACTCCCTGGGTACTTTCTCTGTATACTTTTGACTATACGGACCGAGTCCAGGGTTTACGGGAAATGGCGGGTTTTCGTTTGCCGGCGATTAAACTTCTTTTATTCAGCGTCTCATCAAAAATGAAAACATTTTGGAAAACTACAAGTCTCATTCGTTCTAGTGGTGCAGAAATAATTTGAAAAATCGTTCGGGAAATGAGTTTACTCCCTGGGTTCTTTCTTTTTATACTTTTGACTATACGGGCCGAGTCCGGGAGTTACGGGAAGTCGCGGGTTTTCGTTTGCCGGCGATTAAACTTCTTTTATTCAGCGTCTCATCAAAAATGAAAACATTTTTGAAAACTACAAGTCTCATGCGTTTTAGTGGTGAAAAAGTAATTTAAAAAATCGTTCGGGAAATGAGTTTACTCTACTTTTTTTGTATACTTTTGACTTTACAGGCCGAGTCCGGGATTTACGGGAAATCGCAGGTTTTCGTTTGCCGGCGATTAAACTTCTTTTATTCAGCGTCTCATCAAAAATGAAAACATTTTTGAAAACTACAAGTCTCATGCGTTTTAGTGGTGAAAAAGTAATTTAAAAAATCGTTCGGGAAATGAGTTTACTCCCTGGGTACATTCTTTGTATACTTTTGACTATACGGGCCGAGTCTGGGATTTACGGGAAATCGGGGGTTTTCGTTTGCCGGCGATTAAACCTCTTTCATTAAGCGTCTCATTAAAAAAGGAAACATTTTGGAAAACTACAAGTCTCATTCGTTCTAGTGGTGGAGAAATAATTTGAAAAATCGTTCGGGAAATGAGTTTACTCCCTGCGTACTTCCTTTTTATACTTTTGACTATACGGGCCGAGTCCGGGAGTTACGGGAAGTCACAGGTTTTCGTTTGCCGGCGATTAAACTTCTTTTATTCAGCGTCTCATCAAAAATGAAAACATCTTTAAAAACTACAAGTCTCATGGGCTTTAGTGGTGAAATAATAATTTAAAAAATCGTTCGGGAAATGAGTTTACTCCCTGGGTACTTTTTTTGTATACTTTTGACTTTACAGGCCGAGTCCGGGATTTACAGGAAATCGCAGGTTTTCGTTTGCCGGCGATTAAACTTTTTTTATTCAGCGTCTCATCAAAAATGAAAACATTTTTGAAAACTACAAGTCTCATGCGTTTTAGTGGTGAAAAAGTAATTTAAAAAATCGTTCGGGAAATGAGTTTACTCCCTGGGTACTTTCTCTGTATACTTTTGACTATACGGACCGAGTCCAGGGTTTACGGGAAATGGCGGGTTTTCGTTTGCCGGCGATTAAACTTCTTTTATTCAGCGTCTCATCAAAAATGAAAACATTTTGGAAAACTACAAGTCTCATTCGTTCTAGTGGTGCAGAAATAATTTGGAAAATCGTTCGGGAAATGAGTTTACTCCCTGGGTACTTTTTTTGTATACTTTTGACTTTACAGGCCGAGTCCGGGATTTACGGGAAATCGCAGGTTTTCGTTTGCCGGCGATTAAACTTCTTTTATTCAGCGTCTCATCAAAAATGAAAACATTTTTAAAAACTACAAGTGTCATGCGTTTTAGTGGTGAAAAAGTAATTTAAAAAATCGTTCGGGAAATGAGTTTACTCCCTGGGTACTTTTTTTGTATACTTTTGATTTTACAGGCCGAGTCCGGGTTTTACGGGAAATCGCAGGTTTTCGTTTGCCGGTGATTAAACTTCTTTTATTCAGCGTCTCATCAAAAATGAAAACATTTTTGAAAACTACAAGTCTCATGCGTTTTAGTGGTGAAAAAGTAATTTAAAAAATCGTTCGGGAAATGAGTTTACTCCCTGGGTACTTTCTCTGTATACTTTTGACTATACGGACCGAGTCCAGGGTTTACGGGAAATGGCGGGTTTTCGTTTGCCGGCGATTAAACTTCTTTTATTCAGCGTCTCATCAAAAATGAAAACATTTTGGAAAACTACAAGTCTCATTCGTTCTAGTGATGCAGAAATAATTTGGAAAATCGTTCGGGAAATGAGTTTACTCCCTGGGTACTTTTTTTGTATACTTTTGACTTTACAGGCCGAGTCCGGGATTTACGGGAAATCGCAGGTTTTCGTTTGCCGGCGATTAAACTTCTTTTATTCAGCGTCTCATCAAAAATGAAAACATTTTTAAAAACTACAAGTGTCATGCGTTTTAGTGGTGAAAAAGTAATTTAAAAAATCGTTCGGGAAATGAGTTTACTCCCTGGGTACTTTCTCTGTATACTTTTGACTATACGGACCGAGTCCAGGGTTTACGGGAAATGGCGGGTTTTCGTTTGCCGGCGATTAAACTTCTTTTATTCAGCGTCTCATCAAAAATGAAAACATTTTGGAAAACTACAAGTCTCATTCGTTCTAGTGGTGCAGAAATAATTTGGAAAATCGTTCGGGAAATGAGTTTACTCCCTGGGTACTTTTTTTGTATACTTTTGACTTTACAGGCCGAGTCCGGGATTTACGGGAAATCGCAGGTTTTCGTTTGCCGGCGATTAAACTTCTTTTATTCAGCGTCTCATCAAAAATGAAAACATTTTTGAAAACTACAAGTCTCATGCGTTTTAGTGGTGAAAAAGTAATTTAAAAAATCGTTCGGGAAATGAGTTTACTCCCTGGGTACATTCTTTGTATACTTTTGACTATACGGGCCGAGTCTGGGATTTACGGTAAATCAGGGGTTTTTGTTTGCCGGCGATTAAACCTCTTTCATTAAGCGTCTCATTAAAAAAGGAAACATTTTGGAAAACTACAAGTCTCATTCGTTCTAGTGGTGGAGAAATAATTTGAAAAATCGTTCGGGAAATGAGTTTACTCCCTGCGTACTTTCTTTTTATACTTTTGACTATACGGGCCGAGTCCGGGAGTTACGGGAAGTCGCAGGTTTTCGTTTGCCGGCGATTAAACTTCTTTTATTCAGCGTCTCATCAAAAATGAAAACATCTTTAAAAACTACAAGTCTCATGGGCTTTAGTGGTGAAATAATAATTTAAAAAATCGTTCGGGAAATGAGTTTACTCCCTGGGTACTTTTTTTGTATACTTTTGACTTTACAGGCCGAGTCCGTGTTTTACGGGAAATCGCAGGTTTTCGTTTGCCGGTGATTAAACTTCTTTTATTCAGCGTCTCATCAAAAATGAAAACATTTTTGAAAACTACAAGTCTCATGCGTTTTAGTGGTGAAAAAGTAATTTAAAAAATCGTTCGGGAAATGAGTTTACTCCCTGGGTACTTTCTTTGTATACTTTTGACTATACGGGCCGAGTCCGGGGTTTACGGGAAATGGCGAGTTTTCGTTTGCCGGCGATTAAACTCCATTTATTCAGCGTCTCATCAAAAATGAAAACACTTTTAAAAACTACAAGTCTCATGGGCTTTAGTGGTGAAATAATAATTTAAAAAATCGTTCGGGAAATGAGTTTACTCCCTGGGTACTTTTTTTGTATACTTTTGACTTTACAGGCCGAGTCCGGGTTTTACGGGAAATCGCAGGTTTTCGTTTACCGGCGATTAAACTTCTTTTATTCAGCGTCTTATCAAAAATGAAAACATTTTTAAAAACTACAAGTCTCAAGCGTTTTAGTGGTGAAAAGATAATTTAAAAAATCGTTTGGGAAATGAGTTTACTCACAGGGTACTTTCTTTGTATACATTCGACTACACGGGCCAAGCCCGGGTTTTAGGGCAAATCGCTGGTTTTCGTTTGCCGGCGATTAAACCTCTTTCATTAAGCGTCTCATTAAAAATGAAAACATTTATGAAAACTACAAGTCTCATGGGCTTTAGTGGTGAAATAATAATTTAAAAAATCGTTCGGGATATGAGTTTACTCCCTGGGTACTTTTTTTGTATACTCTTGTCTTTACAGGCCGAGTCCGGGATTTACAGGAAATCGCAGGTTTTCGTTTGCCGGCCATTAAACTTTTTTTATTCAGCGTCTCATCAAAAATGAAAACATTTTTGAAAACTACAAGTCTCATGCGTTTTAGTGGTGAAAAAATAATTTAAAAAATCGTTCCGGAAATGAGTTTACTCCCTGGGTACTTTCTTTGTATACTTTTGACTATACGGACCGACTCCAGGGTTTACGGGAAATGGCGGGTTTCCGTTTGCCGGCGATTAAACTTCTTTTATTCAGCGTCTCATCAAAAATGAAAACATTTTTAAAAACTACAATTCTCATGGGCTTTAGTGGTGAAACAATAATTTAAAAAATCGTTCGGAAGATGAGTTTACTCCCTGGGTACTTTATTTGTATACTTTTAACTATACGGGCCGAGTCTGGGATTTACGGGAAATCGCAGGTTTTCGTTTGCCGGCGGTTAAACTTCTTTTATTCAGCGTCTCATCAAAAATGAAAACATTTTTGAAAACTACAAGTCTCATGCGATTTAGTGGTGAAAAGATAATTTAAAAAATCGTTTTGGAAATGAGTTTACTCACAGGGTACTTTCTTTGTATACATTCGACTACACGGGCCAAGCCCGGGTTTTAGGGCAAATCGCTGGTTTTCGTTTGCCGGCGATTAAACCTCTTTCATTAAGCGTCTCATTAAAAATGAAAACATTTATGAAAACTACAAGTCTCATGGGCTTTAGTGGTGAAATAATAATTTAAAAAATCGTTCGGGATATGAGTTTACTCCCTGGGTACTTTTTTTGTATACTTTTGTCTTTACAGGCCGAGTCCGGGATTTACAGGAAATCGCAGGTTTTCGTTTGCCGGCCATTAAACTTTTTTTATTCAGCGTCTCATCAAAAATGAAAACATTTTTGAAAACTACAAGTCTCATGCGTTTTAGTGGTGAAAAAATAATTTAAAAAATCGTTCCGGAAATGAGTTTACTCCCTGGGTACTTTCTTTGTATACTTTTGACTATACGGACCGACTCCAGGGTTTACGGGAAATGGCGGGTTTCCGTTTGCCGGCGATTAAACTTCTTTTATTCAGCGTCTCATCACAAATGAAAACATTTTTAAAAACTACAATTCTCATGGGCTTTAGTGGTGAAACAATAATTTAAAAAATCGTTCGGAAGATGAGTTTACTCCCTGGGTACTTTATTTGTATACTTTTAACTATACGGGCCGAGTCTGGGATTTACGGGAAATCACAGGTTTTCGTTTGCCGGCGGTTAAACTTCTTTTATTCAGCGTCTCATCAAAAATGAAAACATTTTTGAAAACTACAAGTCTCATGCGATTTAGTGGTGAAAAGATAATTTAAAAAATCGTTCTGGAAATAAGTTTACTCACAGGGTACTTTCTTTGTATACATTCGACTATACGGGACAAGCCCGGGATTTACGGGAAATCGCGGGTTTTCGTTTGCCGGCGATTAAACCTCTTTCATTAAGCGTCTCATTAAAAGTGAAAACATTTTGGAAAACTAAAAGTCTTATTCGTTCTAATGGTGCAGAAGTAATTTGAAAAATCGTTCGGGAAATGAGTTTACTCCCTGGGTACTTTTTTGTATACATTTGACTTTACAGGCCGAGTCCGGGTTTTACGGGAAATCGCAGGTCTTCGTTTGCCGGTGATTAAACTTCTTTTATTCAGCGTCTCATCAAAAATGAAAACATTTTTGAAAACTACAAGTCTCATGCGTTTTAGTGGTCAAAAAGTAACTTAAAAAATCGTTCGGGAAATGAGTTTACTCCCTGGGTACTTTCTTTGTATACTTTTGACTATACGGGCCAAGTCCGGGGTTTACGGGAAATGGTGGGTTTTGTTTGCCGGCGATTAAACTCCATTTATTCAGCGTCTCATCAAAAATGAAAACACTTTTAAAAACTACAAGTCTCATGGGCTTTAGTGGTGAAATAATAATTTAAAAAATCGTTCGGGAAATGAGTTTACTCCCTGGGTACTTTTTTTGTATACTTTTGACTTTACAGGCCGAGTCCGGGTTTTACGGGAAATCGCAGGTTTTCGTTTGCCGGCGATTAAACTTCTTTTATTCAGCGTCTCATCAAAAATGAAAACATTTTTGAAAACTACAAGTGTCATGCGATTTAGTGGTGAAAAGATAATTTAAAAAATCGTTCTGGAAATAAGTTTACTCACAGGGTACTTTCTTTGTATACATTCGATTATACGGGACAAGCCCGGGATTTACGGGAAATCGCGGGTTTTCGTTTGCCGGCGATTAAACCTCTTTCATTAAGCGTCTCATTAAAAGTGAAAACATTTTGGAAAACTAAAAGTCTTATTCGTTCTAATGGTGCAGAAATAATTTGAAAAATCGTTCGGGAAATGAGTTTACTCCCTGGGTACTTTTTTGTATACATTTGACTTTACAGGCCGAGTCCGGGTTTTACGGGAAATCGCAGGTCTTCGTTTGCCGGTGATTAAACTTCTTTTATTCAGCGTCTCATCAAAAATGAAAACATTTTTGAAAACTACAAGTCTCATGCGTTTTAGTGGTCAAAAAGTAACTTAAAAAATCGTTCGGAAAATGAGTTTACTCCCTGGGTACTTTTTTTGTATACTTTTGACTTTACAGGCCGAGTCCGGGTTTTACGGGAAATCGCAGGTTTTCGTTTGCCGGCGATTAAACTTCTTTTATTCAGCGTCTCATCAAAAATGAAAACATTTTTGAAAACTACAAGTCTCATGCGTTTTAGTGGTGAAAAAGTAATTTAAAAAATCGTTCGGGAAATGAGTTTACTCCCTGGGTACATTCTTTGTATACTTTTGACTATACGGGCCGAGTCTGGGATTTACGGGAAATCGCAGGTTTTCGTTTGCCGGCGATTAAACTTCTTTTATTCAGCGTCTCATCAAAAATGAAAACATTTTTAAAAACTACAAGTCTCATGCGATTTAGTGGTGAAAAGATAATTTAAAAAATCGTTCTGGAAACGAGTTTACTCACAGGGTACTTTCTTTGTATACATTCGACAATGCGGGACAAGCCCGGGATTTACGGGAAATCGGGGGTTTTCGTTTGCCGGCGATTAAACTTCTTTTATTCAGCGTCCCATCAAAAATAAAAACATTTTGGAAAACTACAAGTCTCATTCGTTCTAGTGGTGCAGAATAATTTGAAAAATCGTTCGGGAAATGAGTTTACTCCCTGGGTACTTTTTTTGTATACTTTTGACTTTACAGGCCGAGTCCGGGATTTACGGGAAATCGCAGGTTTTCGTTTGCCAGCGATTAAACTTCTTTTATTCAGCATCTCATCAAAAATGAAAACATTTTTGAAAACTACAAGTCTCATGCGTTTTAGTGGTGAAAAATTAATTTAAAAAATCGTTCGGGAAATGAGTTTACTCCCTGGGTACTTTCTCTGTATACTTTTGACTATACGGACCGAGTCCAGGGTTTACGGGAAATGGCGGGTTTTCGTTTGCCGGCGATTAAACTTCTTTTATTCAGCGTCTCATCAAAAATGAAAACATTTTGGAAAACTACAAGTCTCATTCGTTCTAGTGGTGCAGAAATAATTTGAAAAATCGTTCGGGAAATGAGTTTACTCCCTGGGTTCTTTCTTTTTATACTTTTGACTATACGGGCCGAGTCCGGGAGTTACGGGAAGTCGCGGGTTTTCGTTTGCCGGCGATTAAACTTCTTTTATTCAGCGTCTCATCAAAAATGAAAACATTTTTAAAAACTACAAGTCTCATGGGCTTTAGTGGTGAAATAATAATTTAAAAAATCGTTCGGGAAATGAGTTTGCTCCCTGGGTACTTTTTTTGTATACTTTTGACTTTACAGGCCGAGTCTGGGATTTACGGGAAATCGCAGGTTTTCGTTTGCCGGAGATTAAACTTCTTTTATTCAGCGTCTCATCAAAAATGAAAACATTTTTGAAAACTACAAGTGTCATGGGCTTTAGTGGTGAAATAATAATTTAAAAAATCGTTCGGGAAATGAGTTTGCTCCCTGGGTACTTTTTTTGTATACTTTTGACTTTACAGGCCGAGTCCGGGATTTACGGGAAATCGCAGGTTTTCGTTTGCCGGAGATTAAACTTCTTTTATTCAGCGTCTCATCAAAAATGAAAACATTTTTGAAAACTACAAGTGTCATGCGTTTTAGTGGTGAAAAAGTAATTTAAAAAATCGTTTGGGAAATGAGTTTACTCCCTGGGTACTTTCTCTGTATACTTTTGACTATACGGACCGAGTCCAGGGTTTACGGGAAATGGCGGGTTTTCGTTTGCCGTCGATTAAACTTCTTTTATTCAGCGTCTCATCAAAAATGAAAACATTTTGGAAAACTACAAGTCTCATTCGTTCTAGTGGTGCAGAAATAATTTGGAAAATCGTTCGGGAAATGAGTTTACTCCCTGGGTACTTTTTTTGTATACTTTTGACTTTACAGGCCGAGTCCGGGATTTACGGGAAATCGCAGGTTTTCGTTTGCCGGCGATTAAACTTCTTTTATTCAGCGTCTCATCAAAAATGAAAACATTTTTGAAAACTACAAGTCTCATGCGTTTTAGTGGTGAAAAAGTAATTTAAAAAATCGTTCGGGAAATGAGTTTACTCCCTGGGTACATTCTTTGTATACTTTTGACTATACGGGCCGAGTCTGGGATTTACGGGAAATCGGGGGTTTTCGTTTGCCGGCGATTAAACCTCTTTCATTAAGCGTCTCATTAAAAAAGGAAACATTTTGGAAAACTACAAGTCTCATTCGTTCTAGTGGTGGAGAAATAATTTGAAAAATCGTTCGGGAAATGAGTTTACTCCCTGCGTACTTCCTTTTTATACTTTTGACTATACGGGCCGAGTCCGGGAGTTACGGGAAGTCACAGGTTTTCGTTTGCCGGCGATTAAACTTCTTTTATTCAGCGTCTCATCAAAAATGAAAACATCTTTAAAAACTACAAGTCTCATGGGCTTTAGTGGTGAAATAATAATTTAAAAAATCGTTCGGGAAATGAGTTTACTCCCTGGGTACTTTTTTTGTATACTTTTGACTTTACAGGCCGAGTCCGGGATTTACAGGAAATCGCAGGTTTTCGTTTGCCGGCGATTAAACTTTTTTTATTCAGCGTCTCATCAAAAATGAAAACATTTTTGAAAACTACAAGTCTGATGCGTTTTAGTGGTGAAAAAGTAATTTAAAAAATCGTTCGGGAAATGAGTTTACTCCCTGGGTACTTTCTCTGTATACTTTTGACTATACGGACCGAGTCCAGGGTTTACGGGAAATGGCGGGTTTTCGTTTGCCGGCGATTAAACTTCTTTTATTCAGCGTCTCATCAAAAATGAAAACATTTTGGAAAACTACAAGTCTCATTCGTTCTAGTGGTGCAGAAATAATTTGGAAAATCGTTCGGGAAATGAGTTTACTCCCTGGGTACTTTTTTTGTATACTTTTGACTTTACAGGCCGAGTCCGGGATTTACGGGAAATCGCAGGTTTTCGTTTGCCGGCGATTAAACTTCTTTTATTCAGCGTCTCATCAAAAATGAAAACATTTTTAAAAACTACAAGTGTCATGCGTTTTAGTGGTGAAAAAGTAATTTAAAAAATCGTTCGGGAAATGAGTTTACTCCCTGGGTACTTTTTTTGTATACTTTTGATTTTACAGGCCGAGTCCGGGTTTTACGGGAAATCGCAGGTTTTCGTTTGCCGGTGATTAAACTTCTTTTATTCAGCGTCTCATCAAAAATGAAAACATTTTTGAAAACTACAAGTCTCATGCGTTTTAGTGGTGAAAAAGTAATTTAAAAAATCGTTCGGGAAATGGGTTTACTCCCTGGGTACTTTCTCTGTATACTTTTGACTATACGGACCGAGTCCAGGGTTTACGGGAAATGGCGGGTTTTCGTTTGCCGGCGATTAAACTTCTTTTATTCAGCGTCTCATCAAAAATGAAAACATTTTGGAAAACTACAAGTCTCATTCGTTCTAGTGGTGCAGAAATAATTTGGAAAATCGTTCGGGAAATGAGTTTACTCCCTGGGTACTTTTTTTGTATACTTTTGACTTTACAGGCCGAGTCCGGGATTTACGGGAAATCGCAGGTTTTCGTTTGCCGGCGATTAAACTTCTTTTATTCAGCGTCTCATCAAAAATGAAAACATTTTTAAAAACTACAAGTGTCATGCGTTTTAGTGGTGAAAAAGTAATTTAAAAAATCGTTCGGGAAATGAGTTTACTCCCTGGGTACTTTTTTTGTATACTTTTGATTTTACAGGCCGAGTCCGGGTTTTACGGGAAATCGCAGGTTTTCGTTTGCCGGTGATTAAACTTCTTTTATTCAGCGTCTCATCAAAAATGAAAACATTTTTGAAAACTACAAGTCTCATGCGTTTTAGTGGTGAAAAAGTAATTTAAAAAATCGTTCGGGAAATGAGTTTACTCCCTGGGTACTTTCTCTGTATACTTTTGACTATACGGACCGAGTCCAGGGTTTACGGGAAATGGCGGGTTTTCGTTTGCCGGCGATTAAACTTCTTTTATTCAGCGTCTCATCAAAAATGAAAACATTTTGGAAAACTACAAGTCTCATTCGTTCTAGTGGTGCAGAAATAATTTGGAAAATCGTTCGGGAAATGAGTTTACTCCCTGGGTACTTTCTCTGTATACTTTTGACTATACGGACCGAGTCCAGGGTTTACGGGAAATGGCGGGTTTTTGTTTGCCGGCGATTAAACTTCTTTTATTCAGCGTCTCATCAAAAATGAAAACATGTTGGAAAACTACAAGTTGTCATTCGTTCTAGTGGTGCAGAAATAATTTGGAAAATCGTTCGGGAAATGAGTTTACTCCCTGGGTACTTTTTTTGTATACTTTTGACTTTACAGGCCGAGTCCGGGATTTACGGGAAATCGCAGGTTTTCGTTTGCCGGCGATTAAACTTCTTTTATTCAGCGTCTCATCAAAAATGAAAACATTTTTGAAAACTACAAGTCTCATGCGTTTTAGTGGTGAAAAAGTAATTTAAAAAATCGTTCGGGAAATGAGTTTACTCCCTGGGTACATTCTTTGTATACTTTTGACTATACGGGCCGAGTCTGGGATTTACGGTAAATCGGGGGTTTTTGTTTGCCGGCGATTAAACCTCTTTCATTAAGCGTCTCATTAAAAAAGGAAACATTTTGGAAAACTACAAGTCTCATTCGTTCTAGTGGTGGAGAAATAATTTGAAAAATCGTTCGGGAAATGAGTTTACTCCCTGCGTACTTTCTTTTTATACTTTTGACTATACGGGCCGAGTCCGGGAGTTACGGGAAGTCGCAGGTTTTCGTTTGCCGGCGATTAAACTTCTTTTATTCAGCGTCTCATCAAAAATGAAAACATCTTTAAAAACTACAAGTCTCATGGGCTTTAGTGGTGAAATAATAATTTAAAAAATCGTTCGGGAAATGAGTTTACTCCCTGGGTACTTTTTTTGTATACTTTTGACTTTACAGGCCGAGTCCGTGTTTTACGGGAAATCGCAGGTTTTCGTTTGCCGGTGATTAAACTTCTTTTATTCAGCGTCTCATCAAAAATGAAAACATTTTTGAAAACTACAAGTCTCATGCGTTTTAGTGGTGAAAAAGTAATTTAAAAAATCGTTCGGGAAATGAGTTTACTCCCTGGGTACTTTCTTTGTATACTTTTGACTATACGGGCCGAGTCCGGGGTTTACGGGAAATGGCGAGTTTTCGTTTGCCGGCGATTAAACTCCATTTATTCAGCGTCTCATCAAAAATGAAAACACTTTTAAAAACTACAAGTCTCATGGGCTTTAGTGGTGAAATAATAATTTAAAAAATCGTTCGGGAAATGAGTTTACTCCCTGGGTACTTTTTTTGTATACTTTTGACTTTACAGGCCGAGTCCGGGTTTTACGGGAAATCGCAGGTTTTCGTTTACCGGCGATTAAACTTCTTTTATTCAGCGTCTTATCAAAAATGAAAACATTTTTAAAAACTACAAGTCTCAAGCGTTTTAGTGGTGAAAAGATAATTTAAAAAATCGTTTTGGAAATGAGTTTACTCACAGGGTACTTTCTTTGTATACATTCGACTACACGGGCCAAGCCCGGGTTTTAGGGCAAATCGCTGGTTTTCGTTTGCCGGCGATTAAACCTCTTTCATTAAGCGTCTCATTAAAAATGAAAACATTTATGAAAACTACAAGTCTCATGGGCTTTAGTGGTGAAATAATAATTTAAAAAATCGTTCGGGATATGAGTTTACTCCCTGGGTACTTTTTTTGTATACTTTTGTCTTTACAGGCCGAGTCCGGGATTTACAGGAAATCGCAGGTTTTCGTTTGCCGGCCATTAAACTTTTTTTATTCAGCGTCTCATCAAAAATGAAAACATTTTTGAAAACTACAAGTCTCATGCGTTTTAGTGGTGAAAAAATAATTTAAAAAATCGTTCCGGAAATGAGTTTACTCCCTGGGTACTTTCTTTGTATACTTTTGACTATACGGACCGACTCCAGGGTTTACGGGAAATGGCGGGTTTCCGTTTGCCGGCGAATAAACTTCTTTTATTCAGCGTCTCATCACAAATGAAAACATTTTTAAAAACTACAATTCTCATGGGCTTTAGTGGTGAAACAATAATTTAAAAAATCGTTCGGAAGATGAGTTTACTCCCTGGGTACTTTATTTGTATACTTTTAACTATACGGGCCGAGTCTGGGATTTACGGGAAATCGCAGGTTTTCGTTTGCCGGCGGTTAAACTTCTTTTATTCAGCGTCTCATCAAAAATGAAAACATTTTTGAAAACTACAAGTCTCATGCGATTTAGTGGTGAAAAGATAATTTAAAAAATCGTTCTGGAAATAAGTTTACTCACAGGGTACTTTCTTTGTATACATTCGACTATACGGGACAAGCCCGGGATTTACGGGAAATCGCGGGTTTTCGTTTGCCGGCGATTAAACCTCTTTCATTAAGCGTCTCATTAAAAGTGAAAACATTTTGGAAAACTAAAAGTCTTATTCGTTCTAATGGTGCAGAAGTAATTTGAAAAATCGTTCGGGAAATGAGTTTACTCCCTGGGTACTTTTTTGTATACATTTGACTTTACAGGCCGAGTCCGGGTTTTACGGGAAATCGCAGGTCTTCGTTTGCCGGTGATTAAACTTCTTTTATTCAGCGTCTCATCAAAAATGAAAACATTTTTGAAAACTACAAGTCTCATGCGTTTTAGTGGTCAAAAAGTAACTTAAAAAATCGTTCGGGAAATGAGTTTACTCCCTGGGTACTTTCTTTGTATACTTTTGACTATACGGGCCAAGTCCGGGGTTTACGGGAAATGGTGGGTTTTGTTTGCCGGCGATTAAACTCCATTTATTCAGCGTCTCATCAAAAATGAAAACACTTTTAAAAACTACAAGTCTCATGGGCTTTAGTGGTGAAATAATAATTTAAAAAATCGTTCGGGAAATGAGTTTACTCCCTGGGTACTTTTTTTGTATACTTTTGACTTTACAGGCCGAGTCCGGGTTTTACGGGAAATCGCAGGTTTTCGTTTGCCGGCGATTAAACTTCTTTTATTCAGCGTCTCATCAAAAATGAAAACATTTTTGAAAACTACAAGTCTCATGCGATTTAGTGGTGAAAAGATAATTTAAAAAATCGTTCGGGAAATGAGTTTACTCCCTGGGTACTTTTTTTGTATACTTTTGATTTTACAGGCCGAGTCCGGGTTTTACGGGAAATCGCAGGTTTTCGTTTGCCGGTGATTAAACTTCTTTTATTCAGCGTCTCATCAAAAATGAAAACATTTTTGAAAACTACAAGTCTCATGCGTTTTAGTGGTGAAAAAGTAATTTAAAAAATCGTTCGGGAAATGAGTTTACTCCCTGGGTACTTTCTCTGTATACTTTTGACTATACGGACCGAGTCCAGGGTTTACGGGAAATGGCGGGTTTTCGTTTGCCGGCGATTAAACTTCTTTTATTCAGCGTCTCATCAAAAATGAAAACATTTTGGAAAACTACAAGTCTCATTCGTTCTAGTGGTGCAGAAATAATTTGGAAAATCGTTCGGGAAATGAGTTTACTCCCTGGGTACTTTTTTGTATACATTTGACTTTACAGGCCGAGTCCGGGTTTTACGGGAAATCGCAGGTCTTCGTTTGCCGGTGATTAAACTTCTTTTATTCAGCGTCTCATCAAAAATGAAAACATTTTTGAAAACTACAAGTCTCATGCGTTTTAGTGGTCAAAAAGTAACTTAAAAAATCGTTCGGGAAATGAGTTTACTCCCTGGGTACTTTCTTTGTATACTTTTGACTATACGGGCCAAGTCCGGGGTTTACGGGAAATGGTGGGTTTTGTTTGCCGGCGATTAAACTCCATTTATTCAGCGTCTCATCAAAAATGAAAACACTTTTAAAAACTACAAGTCTCATGGGCTTTAGTGGTGAAATAATAATTTAAAAAATCGTTCGGGAAATGAGTTTACTCCCTGGGTACTTTTTTTGTATACTTTTGACTTTACAGGCCGAGTCCGGGTTTTACGGGAAATCGCAGGTTTTCGTTTGCCGGCGATTAAACTTCTTTTATTCAGCGTCTCATCAAAAATGAAAACATTTTTGAAAACTACAAGTCTCATGCGATTTAGTGGTGAAAAGATAATTTAAAAAATCGTTCGGGAAATGAGTTTACTCCCTGGGTACTTTTTTTGTATACTTTTGATTTTACAGGCCGAGTCCGGGTTTTACGGGAAATCGCAGGTTTTCGTTTGCCGGTGATTAAACTTCTTTTATTCAGCGTCTCATCAAAAATGAAAACATTTTTGAAAACTACAAGTCTCATGCGTTTTAGTGGTGAAAAAGTAATTTAAAAAATCGTTCGGGAAATGAGTTTACTCCCTGGGTACTTTCTCTGTATACTTTTGACTATACGGACCGAGTCCAGGGTTTACGGGAAATGGCGGGTTTTCGTTTGCCGGCGATTAAACTTCTTTTATTCAGCGTCTCATCAAAAATGAAAACATTTTGGAAAACTACAAGTCTCATTCGTTCTAGTGGTGCAGAAATAATTTGGAAAATCGTTCGGGAAATGAGTTTACTCCCTGGGTACTTTTTTTGTATACTTTTGACTTTACAGGCCGAGTCCGGGATTTACGGGAAATCGCAGGTTTTCGTTTGCCGGCGATTAAACTTCTTTTATTCAGCGTCTCATCAAAAATGAAAACATTTTTAAAAACTACAAGTGTCATGCGTTTTAGTGGTGAAAAAGTAATTTAAAAAATCGTTCGGGAAATGAGTTTACTCCCTGGGTACTTTCTCTGTATACTTTTGACTATACGGACCGAGTCCAGGGTTTACGGGAAATGGCGGGTTTTCGTTTGCCGGCGATTAAACTTCTTTTATTCAGCGTCTCATCAAAAATGAAAACATGTTGGAAAACTACAAGTTGTCATTCGTTCTAGTGGTGCAGAAATAA
This sequence comes from Hydractinia symbiolongicarpus, assembly GCF_029227915.1. NCBI lineage: Eukaryota > Metazoa > Cnidaria > Hydrozoa > Anthoathecata > Hydractiniidae > Hydractinia > Hydractinia symbiolongicarpus. The sequence continues at coordinate 58,219 of NC_079875.1, read as the reverse complement.
TTTGGAAAATCGTTCGGGAAATGAGTTTACTCCCTGGGTACTTTTTTTGTATACTTTTGACTTTACAGGCCGAGTCCGGGATTTACGGGAAATCGCAGGTTTTCGTTTGCCGGCGATTAAACTTCTTTTATTCAGCGTCTCATCAAAAATGAAAACATTTTTGAAAACTACAAGTCTCATGCGTTTTAGTGGTGAAAAAGTAATTTAAAAAATCGTTCGGGAAATGAGTTTACTCCCTGGGTACATTCTTTGTATACTTTTGACTATACGGGCCGAGTCTGGGATTTACGGTAAATCGGGGGTTTTTGTTTGCCGGCGATTAAACCTCTTTCATTAAGCGTCTCATTAAAAAAGGAAACATTTTGGAAAACTACAAGTCTCATTCGTTCTAGTGGTGGAGAAATAATTTGAAAAATCGTTCGGGAAATGAGTTTACTCCCTGCGTACTTTCTTTTTATACTTTTGACTATACGGGCCGAGTCCGGGAGTTACGGGAAGTCGCAGGTTTTCGTTTGCCGGCGATTAAACTTCTTTTATTCAGCGTCTCATCAAAAATGAAAACATCTTTAAAAACTACAAGTCTCATGGGCTTTAGTGGTGAAATAATAATTTAAAAAATCGTTCGGGAAATGAGTTTACTCCCTGGGTACTTTTTTTGTATACTTTTGACTTTACAGGCCGAGTCCGTGTTTTACGGGAAATCGCAGGTTTTCGTTTGCCGGTGATTAAACTTCTTTTATTCAGCGTCTCATCAAAAATGAAAACATTTTTGAAAACTACAAGTCTCATGCGTTTTAGTGGTGAAAAAGTAATTTAAAAAATCGTTCGGGAAATGAGTTTACTCCCTGGGTACTTTTTTTGTATACTTTTGACTTTACAGGCCGAGTCCGTGTTTTACGGGAAATCGCAGGTTTTCGTTTGCCGGTGATTAAACTTCTTTTATTCAGCGTCTCATCAAAAATGAAAACATTTTTGAAAACTACAAGTCTCATGCGTTTTAGTGGTGAAAAAGTAATTTAAAAAATCGTTCGGGAAATGAGTTTACTCCCTGGGTACTTTCTTTGTATACTTTTGACTATACGGGCCGAGTCCGGGGTTTACGGGAAATGGCGAGTTTTCGTTTGCCGGCGATTAAACTCCATTTATTCAGCGTCTCATCAAAAATGAAAACACTTTTAAAAACTACAAGTCTCATGGGCTTTAGTGGTGAAATAATAATTTAAAAAATCGTTCGGGAAATGAGTTTACTCCCTGGGTACTTTTTTTGTATACTTTTGACTTTACAGGCCGAGTCCGGGTTTTACGGGAAATCGCAGGTTTTCGTTTACCGGCGATTAAACTTCTTTTATTCAGCGTCTTATCAAAAATGAAAACATTTTTAAAAACTACAAGTCTCAAGCGTTTTAGTGGTGAAAAGATAATTTAAAAAATCGTTTTGGAAATGAGTTTACTCACAGGGTACTTTCTTTGTATACATTCGACTACACGGGCCAAGCCCGGGTTTTAGGGCAAATCGCTGGTTTTCGTTTGCCGGCGATTAAACCTCTTTCATTAAGCGTCTCATTAAAAATGAAAACATTTATGAAAACTACAAGTCTCATGGGCTTTAGTGGTGAAATAATAATTTAAAAAATCGTTCGGGATATGAGTTTACTCCCTGGGTACTTTTTTTGTATACTTTTGTCTTTACAGGCCGAGTCCGGGATTTACAGGAAATCGCAGGTTTTCGTTTGCCGGCCATTAAACTTTTTTTATTCAGCGTCTCATCAAAAATGAAAACATTTTTGAAAACTACAAGTCTCATGCGTTTTAGTGGTGAAAAAATAATTTAAAAAATCGTTCCGGAAATGAGTTTACTCCCTGGGTACTTTCTTTGTATACTTTTGACTATACGGACCGACTCCAGGGTTTACGGGAAATGGCGGGTTTCCGTTTGCCGGCGAATAAACTTCTTTTATTCAGCGTCTCATCACAAATGAAAACATTTTTAAAAACTACAATTCTCATGGGCTTTAGTGGTGAAACAATAATTTAAAAAATCGTTCGGAAGATGAGTTTACTCCCTGGGTACTTTATTTGTATACTTTTAACTATACGGGCCGAGTCTGGGATTTACGGGAAATCGCAGGTTTTCGTTTGCCGGCGGTTAAACTTCTTTTATTCAGCGTCTCATCAAAAATGAAAACATTTTTGAAAACTACAAGTCTCATGCGATTTAGTGGTGAAAAGATAATTTAAAAAATCGTTCTGGAAATAAGTTTACTCACAGGGTACTTTCTTTGTATACATTCGACTATACGGGACAAGCCCGGGATTTACGGGAAATCGCGGGTTTTCGTTTGCCGGCGATTAAACCTCTTTCATTAAGCGTCTCATTAAAAGTGAAAACATTTTGGAAAACTAAAAGTCTTATTCGTTCTAATGGTGCAGAAGTAATTTGAAAAATCGTTCGGGAAATGAGTTTACTCCCTGGGTACTTTTTTGTATACATTTGACTTTACAGGCCGAGTCCGGGTTTTACGGGAAATCGCAGGTCTTCGTTTGCCGGTGATTAAACTTCTTTTATTCAGCGTCTCATCAAAAATGAAAACATTTTTGAAAACTACAAGTCTCATGCGTTTTAGTGGTCAAAAAGTAACTTAAAAAATCGTTCGGGAAATGAGTTTACTCCCTGGGTACTTTCTTTGTATACTTTTGACTATACGGGCCAAGTCCGGGGTTTGCGGGAAATGGTGGGTTTTGTTTGCCGGCGATTAAACTCCATTTATTCAGCGTCTCATCAAAAATGAAAACACTTTTAAAAACTACAAGTCTCATGGGCTTTAGTGGTGAAATAATAATTTAAAAAATCGTTCGGGAAATGAGTTTACTCCCTGGGTACTTTTTTTGTATACTTTTGACTTTACAGGCCGAGTCCGGGTTTTACGGGAAATCGCAGGTTTTCGTTTGCCGGCGATTAAACTTCTTTTATTCAGCGTCTCATCAAAAATGAAAACATTTTTGAAAACTACAAGTCTCATGCGATTTAGTGGTGAAAAGATAATTTAAAAAATCGTTCTGGAAATAAGTTTACTCACAGGGTACTTTCTTTGTATACATTCGATTATACGGGACAAGCCCGGGATTTACGGGAAATCGCGGGTTTTCGTTTGCCGGCGATTAAACCTCTTTCATTAAGCGTCTCATTAAAAGTGAAAACATTTTGGAAAACTAAAAGTCTTATTCGTTCTAATGGTGCAGAAATAATTTGAAAAATCGTTCGGGAAATGAGTTTACTCCCTGGGTACTTTTTTGTATACATTTGACTTTACAGGCCGAGTCCGGGTTTTACGGGAAATCGCAGGTCTTCGTTTGCCGGTGATTAAACTTCTTTTATTCAGCGTCTCATCAAAAATGAAAACATTTTTGAAAACTACAAGTCTCATGCGTTTTAGTGGTCAAAAAGTAACTTAAAAAATCGTTCGGGAAATGAGTTTACTCCCTGGGTACTTTCTTTGTATACTTTTGACTATACGGGCCGAGTCCGGGGTTTACGGGAAATGGTGGGTTTTCGTTTGCCGGCGATTAAACTCCATTTATTCAGCGTCTCATCAAAAATGAAAACACTTTTAAAAACTACAAGTCTCATGGGCTTTAGTGGTGAAATAATAATTTAAAAAATCGTTCGGGAAATGAGTTTACTCCCTGGGTACTTTTTTTGTATACTTTTGACTTTACAGGCCGAGTCCGGGTTTTACGGGAAATCGCAGGTTTTCGTTTGCCGGCGATTAAACTTCTTTTATTCAGCGTCTCATCAAAAATGAAAACATTTTTGAAAACTACAAGTCTCATGCGTTTTAGTGGTGAAAAAATAATTTAAAAAATCGTTCGGGAAATGAGTTTACTCCCTGGGTACTTTTTTTGTATACTTTTGTCTTTACAGGCCGAGTCCGGGATTTACAGGAAATCGCAGGTTTTCGTTTGCCGGCGATTAAACTTTTTTTATTCAGTGTCTCATCAAAAATGAAAACATTTTTGAAAACTACAAGTCTCATGCGTTTTAGTGGTAAAAAAATAATTTAAAAAATCGTTCGGGAAATGAGTTTACTCCCTGGGTACTTTCTTTGTATACTTTTGACTATACGGGCCGACTCCAGGGTTTACGGGAAATGGCGGGTTTTCGTTTGCCGGCGATTAAACTTCTTTTATTCAGCGTCTCATCAAAAATGAAAACATTTTTAAAAACTACAATTCTCATGGGCTTTAGTGGTGAAACAATAATTTAAAAAATCGTTCGGAAGATGAGTTTACTCCCTGGGTACTTTATTTGTATACTTTTAACTATACGGGCCGAGTCTGGGATTTACGGGAAATCGCAGGTTTTCGTTTGCCGGCGGTTAAACTTCTTTTATTCAGCGTCTCATCAAAAATGAAAACATTTTTGAAAACTACAAGTCTCATGCGATTTAGTGGTAAAAAGATAATTTAAAAAATCGTTCTGGAAATAAGTTTACTCACAGGGTACTTTCTTTGTATACATTCGACTATACGGGACAAGCCCGGGATTTACGGGAAATCGCGGGTTTTCGTTTGCCGGCGATTAAACCTCTTTCATTAAGCGTCTCATTAAAAGTGAAAACATTTTCGAAAACTAAAAGTCTTATTCGTTCTAATGGTGCAGAAATAATTTGAAAAATCGTTCGGGAAATGAGTTTACTCTCTGGGTACTTTTTTGTATACTTTGGACTTTACAGGCCGAGTCCGGGTTTTACGGGAAATCGCAGGTCTTCGTTTGCCGGTGATTAAACTTCTTTTATTCAGCGTCTCATCAAAAATGAAAACATTTTTGAAAACTACAAGTCTCATGCGTTTTAGTGGTGAAAAAGTAACTTAAAAAATCGTTCGGGAAATGAGTTTACTCCCTGGGTACTTTCTTTGTATACTTTTAACTATACGGGCCGAGTCCGGGGTTTACGGGAAATCGCGGGTTTTCGATTGCCGGCGATTAAACTCCATTTATTCAGCGTCTCATCAAAAATGAAAACACTTTTAAAAACTACAAGTCTCATGGGCTTTAGTGGTGAAATAATAATTTAAAAAATTGTTCGGGAAATGAGTTTACTCCCTGGGTACTTTTTTTGTATACTTTTGATTTTACAGGCCGAGTCCGGGTTTTACGGGAAATCGCAGGTTTTCGTTTGCCGGCGATTAAACTTCTTTTTTTCAGCGTCTCATCAAAAATGAAAACATTTTTGAAAACTACAAGTCTCAAGCGTTTTAGTGGTGAAAAGATATTTTAAAAAATCGTTTTGGAAATGAGTTTACTCACAGGGTACTTTCTTTGTATACATTCGACTACACGGGCCAAGCCCGGGTTTTAGGGGAAATGGCGGGTTTTCGTTTGCCGGCGAGTAAACTTCTTTTATTCAGCGTCTCATCAAAAATGAAAACATTTTTAAAAACTACAAGTCTCATGGCCTTTAGTGGTGAAATAATAATTTAAAAAATCGTTCGGAAGATGAGTTTACTCCCTGGGTACTTTATTTGTATACTTTTAACTATACGGGCCGAGTCTGGGATTTACGGGAAATCGCAGGTTTTCGTTTGCCGGCGGTTAAACTTCTTTTTATTCAGCGTCTCATCAAAAATGAAAACATTTTTGGAAACTACAAGTCTCATGCGATTTAGTGGTGAAAAGATAATTTAAAAAATCGTTCTGGAAATAAGTTTACTCACAGGGTACTTTCTTTGTATACATTTGACTACACGGGACAAGCCCGGGATTTACGGGAAATCGCGGGTTTTCGTTTGCCGGCGATTAAACCTCTTTCATTAAGCGTGTCATTAAAAGTGAAAACATTTTGGAAAACTAAAAGTCTTATTCGTTCTAATGGTGCAGAAATAATTTGAAAAATCGTTCGGGAAATGAGTTTACTCCCTGGGTACTTCCTTTGTATACTTTTGACTATACGGGCCGAGTCTGGGATTTACGGGAAATCGCAGGTTTTCGTTTGCCGGCGATTAAACTTCTTTTATTCAGCGTCTCATCAAAAATTAAAACATTTTTGAAAACTACAAGTCTCATGCGTTTTAGTGGTGAAAAAATAATTTAAAAAATCGTTCGGGAAATGAGTTTACTCCCTGGGTACTTTCTTTGTATGCTTTTGACTATACGGGCCGAGTCCGGGGTTTACGGGAAATGGCGGGTTTTCGATTGCCGGCGATTAAACTCCATTTATTCAGCGTCTCATCAAAAATGAAAACACTTTTAAAAACTACAAGTCTCATGGGCTTTAGTGGTGAAATAATAATTTAAAAAATTGTTCGGGAAATGAGTTTACTCCCTGGGTACTTTTTTTGTATACTTTTGACTTTACAGGCCGAGTCCGGGTTTTACGGGAAATCGCAGGTTTTCGTTTGCCGGCGATTAAACTTCTTTTATTCAGCGTCTCATCAAAAATGAAAACATTTTTGAAAACTACAAGTCTCATGGGCTTTAGTGGTGAAACAATAATTTAAAAAATCGTTCGGAAGATGAGTTTACTCCCTGGGTACTTTATTTGTATACTTTTAACTATACGGGCCGAGTCTGGGATTTACGGGAAATCGCAGGTTTTCGTTTGCCGGCGGTTAAACTTCTTTTATTCAGCGTCTCATCAAAAATGAAAACATTTTTGAAAACTACAAGTCTCATGCGTTTTAGTGGTGAAAAAATAATTTAAAAAATCGTTCGGGAAATGAGTTTACTCCCTGGGTACTTTTTTTGTATACTTTTGACTTTACAGGCCGAGTCCGGGTTTTACGGGAAATCGCAGGTTTTCGTTTGCCGGCGATTAAACTTCTTTTATTCAGCGTCTCATCAAAAATGAAAACATTTTTGAAAACTACAAGTCTCATGCGTTTTAGTGGTGAAAAAATAATTTAAAAAATCGTTCGGGAAATGAGTTTACTCCCTGGGTACTTTTTTTGTATACTTTTGTCTTTACAGGCCGAGTCCGGGATTTACAGGAAATCGCAGGTTTTCGTTTGCCGGCGATTAAACTTTTTTTATTCAGTGTCTCATCAAAAATGAAAACATTTTTGAAAACTACAAGTCTCATGCGTTTTAGTGGTAAAAAAATAATTTAAAAAATCGTTCGGGAAATGAGTTTACTCCCTGGGTACTTTCTTTGTATACTTTTGACTATACGGGCCGACTCCAGGGTTTACGGGAAATGGCGGGTTTTCGTTTGCCGGCGATTAAACTTCTTTTATTCAGCGTCTCATCAAAAATGAAAACATTTTTAAAAACTACAATTCTCATGGGCTTTAGTGGTGAAACAATAATTTAAAAAATCGTTCGGAAGATGAGTTTACTCCCTGGGTACTTTATTTGTATACTTTTAACTATACGGGCCGAGTCTGGGATTTACGGGAAATCGCAGGTTTTCGTTTGCCGGCGGTTAAACTTCTTTTATTCAGCGTCTCATCAAAAATGAAAACATTTTTGAAAACTACAAGTCTCATGCGATTTAGTGGTAAAAAGATAATTTAAAAAATCGTTCTGGAAATAAGTTTACTCACAGGGTACTTTCTTTGTATACATTCGACTATACGGGACAAGCCCGGGATTTACGGGAAATCGCGGGTTTTCGTTTGCCGGCGATTAAACCTCTTTCATTAAGCGTCTCATTAAAAGTGAAAACATTTTCGAAAACTAAAAGTCTTATTCGTTCTAATGGTGCAGAAATAATTTGAAAAATCGTTCGGGAAATGAGTTTACTCTCTGGGTACTTTTTTGTATACTTTGGACTTTACAGGCCGAGTCCGGGTTTTACGGGAAATCGCAGGTCTTCGTTTGCCGGTGATTAAACTTCTTTTATTCAGCGTCTCATCAAAAATGAAAACATTTTTGAAAACTACAAGTCTCATGCGTTTTAGTGGTGAAAAAGTAACTTAAAAAATCGTTCGGGAAATGAGTTTACTCCCTGGGTACTTTCTTTGTATACTTTTAACTATACGGGCCGAGTCCGGGGTTTACGGGAAATCGCGGGTTTTCGATTGCCGGCGATTAAACTCCATTTATTCAGCGTCTCATCAAAAATGAAAACACTTTTAAAAACTACAAGTCTCATGGGCTTTAGTGGTGAAATAATAATTTAAAAAATTGTTCGGGAAATGAGTTTACTCCCTGGGTACTTTTTTTGTATACTTTTGATTTTACAGGCCGAGTCCGGGTTTTACGGGAAATCGCAGGTTTTCGTTTGCCGGCGATTAAACTTCTTTTTTTCAGCGTCTCATCAAAAATGAAAACATTTTTGAAAACTACAAGTCTCAAGCGTTTTAGTGGTGAAAAGATATTTTAAAAAATCGTTTTGGAAATGAGTTTACTCACAGGGTACTTTCTTTGTATACATTCGACTACACGGGCCAAGCCCGGGTTTTAGGGGAAATGGCGGGTTTTCGTTTGCCGGCGAGTAAACTTCTTTTATTCAGCGTCTCATCAAAAATGAAAACATTTTTAAAAACTACAAGTCTCATGGCCTTTAGTGGTGAAATAATAATTTAAAAAATCGTTCGGAAGATGAGTTTACTCCCTGGGTACTTTATTTGTATACTTTTAACTATACGGGCCGAGTCTGGGATTTACGGGAAATCGCAGGTTTTCGTTTGCCGGCGGTTAAACTTCTTTTTATTCAGCGTCTCATCAAAAATGAAAACATTTTTGGAAACTACAAGTCTCATGCGATTTAGTGGTGAAAAGATAATTTAAAAAATCGTTCTGGAAATAAGTTTACTCACAGGGTACTTTCTTTGTATACATTTGACTACACGGGACAAGCCCGGGATTTACGGGAAATCGCGGGTTTTCGTTTGCCGGCGATTAAACCTCTTTCATTAAGCGTGTCATTAAAAGTGAAAACATTTTGGAAAACTAAAAGTCTTATTCGTTCTAATGGTGCAGAAATAATTTGAAAAATCGTTCGGGAAATGAGTTTACTCCCTGGGTACTTCCTTTGTATACTTTTGACTATACGGGCCGAGTCTGGGATTTACGGGAAATCGCAGGTTTTCGTTTGCCGGCGATTAAACTTCTTTTATTCAGCGTCTCATCAAAAATTAAAACATTTTTGAAAACTACAAGTCTCATGCGTTTTAGTGGTGAAAAAATAATTTAAAAAATCGTTCGGGAAATGAGTTTACTCCCTGGGTACTTTCTTTGTATGCTTTTGACTATACGGGCCGAGTCCGGGGTTTACGGGAAATGGCGGGTTTTCGATTGCCGGCGATTAAACTCCATTTATTCAGCGTCTCATCAAAAATGAAAACACTTTTAAAAACTACAAGTCTCATGGGCTTTAGTGGTGAAATAATAATTTAAAAAATTGTTCGGGAAATGAGTTTACTCCCTGGGTACTTTTTTTGTATACTTTTGACTTTACAGGCCGAGTCCGGGTTTTACGGGAAATCGCAGGTTTTCGTTTGCCGGCGATTAAACTTCTTTTATTCAGCGTCTCATCAAAAATGAAAACATTTTTGAAAACTACAAGTCTCATGGGCTTTAGTGGTGAAACAATAATTTAAAAAATCGTTCGGAAGATGAGTTTACTCCCTGGGTACTTTATTTGTATACTTTTAACTATACGGGCCGAGTCTGGGATTTACGGGAAATCGCAGGTTTTCGTTTGCCGGCGGTTAAACTTCTTTTATTCAGCGTCTCATCAAAAATGAAAACATTTTTGAAAACTACAAGTCTCATGCGATTTAGTGGTAAAAAGATAATTTAAAAAATCGTTCTGGAAATAAGTTTACTCACAGGGTACTTTCTTTGTATACATTCGACTATACGGGACAAGCCCGGGATTTACGGGAAATCGCGGGTTTTCGTTTGCCGGCGATTAAACCTCTTTCATTAAGCGTCTCATTAAAAGTGAAAACATTTTCGAAAACTAAAAGTCTTATTCGTTCTAATGGTGCAGAAATAATTTGAAAAATCGTTCGGGAAATGAGTTTACTCTCTGGGTACTTTTTTGTATACTTTGGACTTTACAGGCCGAGTCCGGGTTTTACGGGAAATCGCAGGTCTTCGTTTGCCGGTGATTAAACTTCTTTTATTCAGCGTCTCATCAAAAATGAAAACATTTTTGAAAACTACAAGTCTCATGCGATTTAGTGGTAAAAAGATAATTTAAAAAATCGTTCTGGAAATAAGTTTACTCACAGGGTACTTTCTTTGTATACATTCGACTATACGGGACAAGCCCGGGATTTACGGGAAATCGCGGGTTTTCGTTTGCCGGCGATTAAACCTCTTTCATTAAGCGTCTCATTAAAAGTGAAAACATTTTCGAAAACTAAAAGTCTTATTCGTTCTAATGGTGCAGAAATAATTTGAAAAATCGTTCGGGAAATGAGTTTACTCTCTGGGTACTTTTTTGTATACTTTGGACTTTACAGGCCGAGTCCGGGTTTTACGGGAAATCGCAGGTCTTCGTTTGCCGGTGATTAAACTTCTTTTATTCAGCGTCTCATCAAAAATGAAAACATTTTTGAAAACTACAAGTCTCATGCGTTTTAGTGGTGAAAAAGTAACTTAAAAAATCGTTCGGGAAATGAGTTTACTCCCTGGGTACTTTCTTTGTATACTTTTAACTATACGGGCCGAGTCCGGGGTTTACGGGAAATCGCGGGTTTTCGATTGCCGGCGATTAAACTCCATTTATTCAGCGTCTCATCAAAAATGAAAACACTTTTAAAAACTACAAGTCTCATGGGCTTTAGTGGTGAAATAATAATTTAAAAAATTGTTCGGGAAATGAGTTTACTCCCTGGGTACTTTTTTTGTATACTTTTGATTTTACAGGCCGAGTCCGGGTTTTACGGGAAATCGCAGGTTTTCGTTTGCCGGCGATTAAACTTCTTTTTTTCAGCGTCTCATCAAAAATGAAAACATTTTTGAAAACTACAAGTCTCAAGCGTTTTAGTGGTGAAAAGATATTTTAAAAAATCGTTTTGGAAATGAGTTTACTCACAGGGTACTTTCTTTGTATACATTCGACTACACGGGCCAAGCCCGGGTTTTAGGGGAAATGGCGGGTTTTCGTTTGCCGGCGAGTAAACTTCTTTTATTCAGCGTCTCATCAAAAATGAAAACATTTTTAAAAACTACAAGTCTCATGGCCTTTAGTGGTGAAATAATAATTTAAAAAATCGTTCGGAAGATGAGTTTACTCCCTGGGTACTTTCTTTGTATACATTCGACTACACGGGACAAGCCCGGGATTTACGGGAAATCGCGGGTTTTCGTTTGCCGGCGATTAAACCTCTTTCATTAAGCGTGTCATTAAAAGTGAAAACATTTTGGAAAACTAAAAGTCTTATTCGTTCTAATGGTGCAGAAATAATTTGAAAAATCGTTCGGGAAATGAGTTTACTCCCTGGGTACTTCCTTTGTATACTTTTGACTATACGGGCCGAGTCTGGGATTTACGGGAAATCGCAGGTTTTCGTTTGCCGGCGATTAAACTTCTTTTATTCAGCGTCTCATCAAAAATTAAAACATTTTTGAAAACTACAAGTCTCATGCGTTTTAGTGGTGAAAAAATAATTTAAAAAATCGTTCGGGAAATGAGTTTACTCCCTGGGTACTTTCTTTGTATGCTTTTGACTATACGGGCCGAGTCCGGGGTTTACGGGAAATGGCGGGTTTTCGATTGCCGGCGATTAAACTCCATTTATTCAGCGTCTCATCAAAAATGAAAACACTTTTAAAAACTACAAGTCTCATGGGCTTTAGTGGTGAAATAATAATTTAAAAAATTGTTCGGGAAATGAGTTTACTCCCTGGGTACTTTTTTTGTATACTTTTGACTTTACAGGCCGAGTCCGGGTTTTACGGGAAATCGCAGGTTTTCGTTTGCCGGCGATTAAACTTCTTTTATTCAGCGTCTCATCAAAAATGAAAACATTTTTGAAAACTACAAGTCTCAAGCGTTTTAGTGGTGAAAAGATATTTTAAAAAATCGTTTTGGAAATGAGTTTACTCACAGGGTACTTTCTTTGTATACATTCGACTACACGGGCCAAGCCCGGGTTTTAGGGGAAATCGCTGGTTTTCGTTTGCCGGCGATTAAACCTCTTTCATTAAGCGTCTCATTAAAAATGAAAACATTTTTAAAAACTACAAGTCTCATGGGCTTTAGTGGTGAAATAATAATTTACAAAATCGTTCGGGATATGAGTTTACTCCCTGGGTACTTTTTTTGTATACTTTTGTCTTTACAGGCCGAGTCCGGGATTTACAGGAAATCGCAGGTTTTCGTTTGCAGGCGATTAAACTTTTTTTATTCAGCGTCTCATCAAAAATGAAAACATTTTTGAAAACTACAAGTCTCATGCGTTTTAGTGGTGAAAAAATAATTTAAAAAATCGTTCGGGAAATGAGTTTACTCCCTGGGTACTTTCTTTGTATACTTTTGACTATACGGGCCGACTCCAGGGTTTACGGGAAATGGCGGGTTTTCGTTTGCCGGCGATTAAACTTCTTTTATTCAGTGTCTCATCAAAAATGAAAACATTTTTAAAAACTACAAGTCTCATGGCCTTTAGTGGTGAAATAATAATTTAAAAAATCGTTCGGAAGATGAGTTTACTCCCTGGGTACTTTATTTGTATACTTTTAACTATACGGGCCGAGTCTGGGATTTACGGGAAATCGCAGGTTTTCGTTTGCCGGCGGTTAAACTTCTTTTATTCAGCGTCTCATCAAAAATGAAAACATTTTTGAAAACTACAAGTCTCGTGCGATTTAGTGGTGAAAAGATAATTTAAAAAATCGTTCTGGAAATAAGTTTACTCACAGGGTACTTTCTTTGTATACATTCGACTACACGGGACAAGCCCGGGATTTACGGGAAATCGCGGGTTTTCGTTTGCCGGCGATTAAACCTCTTTCATTGAGCGTGTCATTAAAAGTGAAAACATTTTGGAAAACTAAAAGTCTTATTCGTTCTAATGGTGCAGAAATAATTTGAAAAATCGTTCGGGAAATGAGTTTACTCCCTGGGTACTTCCTTTGTATACTTTTGACTATACGGGCCGAGTCTGGGATTTACGAGAAATCGCAGGTTTTCGTTTGCCGGCGATTAAACTTCTTTTATTCAGCGTCTCATCAAAAATTAAAACATTTTTGAAAACTACAAGTCTCATGCGTTTTAGTGGTGAAAAAATAATTTAAAAAATCGTTCGGGAAATGAGTTTACTCCCTGGGTACTTTCTTTGTATGCTTTTGACTATACGGGCCGAGTCCGGGGTTTACGGGAAATGGCGGGTTTTCGTTTGCCGGCGATTAAACTCCATTTATTCAGCGTCTCATCAAAAATGAAAACACTTTTAAAAACTACAAGTCTCGTGGGCTTTAGTGGTGAAATAATAATTTAAAAAATCGTTCGGGAAATGAGTTTACACCCTGGGTACTTTGTTTGTATACTTTTGACTATACGGGCCGAGTCTGGGATTTACAGGAAATCTCAGGTTTTCGTTTGCCGGCGATTAAACTTCTTTTATTCAGCGTCTCATCAAAAATGAAAACATTTTTGAAAACTACAAGTCTCATGCGATTTAGTGGTGAAAAGATAATTTAAAAAATCGTTCTGGAAATGAGTTTACTCACAGGGTACTTTCTTTGTATACATTCGACTATACGGGACAAGCCCGGGATTTACGGGAAATCGCGGGTTTTCTTTTGCCGGTGATTAAACCTCTTTCATTAAGCGTCTCATTAAAAATGAAAACATTTTGGAAAACTACAAGTCTCATTCGTTCTAGTGGTGCAGAAATAATTTGAAAAATCGTTCGGGAAATGAGTTTACTCCCTGGGTTCTTTCTTTTTATACTTTTGACTATACGGGCCGAGTCCGGGAGTTACGGGAAGTCGCGGCTTTTCGTTTGCCGGCGATTAAACTTCTTTTATTCAGCGTCTCATCAAAAATGAAAACATTTTTATAAACTACAAGTCTCATGGGCTTTAGTGGTGAAATAATAATTTAAAAAATCGTTTGGGAAATGAGTTTACTCCCTGGGTACTTTTTTTGTATACTTTTGACTTTACAGGCCGAGTCCGGGATTTACAGGAAATCGCAGGTTTTCGTTTGCCGGCGATTAAACTTCTTTTATTCAGCGTCTCATCAAAAATGAAAACATTTTTGAAAACTGCAAGTCTCATGCGTTTTAGTGGTGAAAAAGTAATTTAAAAAATCGTTCGGGAAATGAGTTTACTCCCTGGGTACTTTCTCTGTATACTTTTGACTATACGGACCGAGTCCAGGGTTTACGGGAAATGGCGGGTTTTCGTTTGCCGGCGATTAAACTTCTTTTATTCAGCGTCTCATCAAAAATGAAAACATTTTGGAAAACTACAAGTCTCATTCGTTCTAGTGGTGCAGAAATAATTTGAAAAATCGTTCGGGAAATGAGTTTACTCCTTGGGTACTTTTTTTTTATACTTTTGATTTTACAGGCCGAGTCCGGGATTTACGGGAAATCGCAGGTTTTCGTTTGCCGGCGATTAAACTTCTTTTATTCAGCGTCTCATCAAAAATGAAAACATTTTTGAAAACTACAAGTCTCATGTGTTTTAGTGGTGAAAAAGTAACTTAAAAAATTGTTCCGGAAATGAGTTTACTCCCTGGGTACTTTCTTTGTATACTTTTGACTATACGGGCCGAGTCCGGGGTTTACAGGAAATGGCGGGTTTTCGTTTGCCGGCGATTAAACTCCATTTATTCAGCGTCTCATCAAAAATGAAAACACTTTTAAAAACTACAAGTCTCATGGGCTTTAGTGGTGAAATAATAATTTAAAAAATCGTTCGGGAAATGAGTTTACTCCCTGGGTACTTTGTTTGTATACTTTTGACTATACGGGCCGAGTCTGGGATTTACAGGAAATCTCAGGTTTTCGTTTGCCGGCGATTAAACTTCTTTTATTCAGCGTCTCATCAAAAATGAAAACATTTTTGAAAACTACAAGTCTCATGCGATTTAGTGGTGAAAAGATAATTTAAAAAATCGTTCTGGAAATGAGTTTACTCACAGGGTACTTTCTTTGTATACATTCGACTATACGGGACAAGCCCGGGATTTACGGGAAATCGCGGGTTTTCGTTTGCCGGCGATTAAACCTCTTTCATTAAGCGTCTCATTAAAAATGAAAACATTTTGGAAAACTACAAGTCTCATTCGTTCTAGTGGTGCAGAAATAATTTGAAAAATCGTTCGGGAAATGAGTTTACTCCCTGGGTTCTTTCTTTTTATACTTTTGACTATACGGGCCGAGTCCGGGAGTTACGGGAAGTCGCGGGTTTTCGTTTGCCGGCGATTAAACTTCTTTTATTCAGCGTCTCATCAAAAATGAAAACATTTTTGAAAACTACAAGTCTCATGCGTTTTAGTGGTGAAAAAGTAATTTAAAAAATCGTTCGGGAAATGAGTTTACTCCCAGTTTACTTTCTCTGTATACTTTTGACTATACGGACCGAGTCCAGGGTTTACAGGAAATGGCGGGTTTTCGTTTGCCGGCGATTAAACTTCGTTTATTCAGCGTCCCATCAAAAATAAAAACATTTTGGAAAACTACAAGTCTCATTCGTTCTAGTGGTGCAGAATAATTTGAAAAATCGTTCGGGAAATGAGTTTACTCCCTGGGTACTTTTTTTGTATACTTTTGACTTTACAGGCCGAGTCCGGGATTTACGGGAAATCGCAGGTTTTCGTTTGCCGGCGATTAAACTTCTTTTATTCAGCGTCTCATCAAAAAGGAAAACATTTTTGAAAACTACAAGTCTCATGCGTTTTAGTGGTGAAAAAGTAATTTAAAAAATCGTTCGGGAAATGAGTTTACTCCCAGGGTACTTTCTCTGTATACTTTTGACTATACGGACCGAGTCCAGGGTTTACGGGAAATGGCGGGTTTTCGTTTGCCGGCGATTAAACTTCGTTTATTCAGCGTCCCATCAAAAATAAAAACATTTTGGAAAACTACAAGTCTCATTCGTTCTAGTGGTGCAGAATAATTTGAAAAATCGTTTGGGAAATGAGTTTACTCCCTGGGTACTTTTTTTGTATACTTTTGACTTTACAGGCCGAGTCCGGGATTTATGGGAAATCGCAGGTTTTCGTTTGCCGGTGATTAAACTTCTTTTATTCAGCGTCTGATCAAAAATGAAAACACTTTTAAAAACTACAAGTCTCATGGGCTTTAGTGGTGAAATAATAATATAAAAAATCGTTTGGGAAATGAGTTTACTCCTTGGCTACTTTTTTGTATACTTTTGACTTTACAGGCCGAGTCCGGGGTTTACAGGAAATGGCGGGTTTTCGTTTGCCGGCGATTAAACTCCATTTATTCAGCGTCTCATCAAAAATGAAAACACTTTTAAAAACTACAAGTCTCATGGGCTTTAGTGGTGAAATAATAATTTAAAAAATCGTTCGGGAAATGAGTTTACTCCCTGGGTACTTTGTTTGTATACTTTTGACTATACGGGCCGAGTCTGGGATTTACAGGAAATCTCAGGTTTTCGTTTGCCGGCGATTAAACTTCTTTTATTCAGCGTCTCATTAAAAATGAAAACATTTTTGAAAACTACAAGTCTCATGCGATTTAGTGGTGAAAAGATAATTTAAAAAATCGTTCTGGAAATGAGTTTACTCACAGGGTACTTTCTTTGTATACATTCGACTATACGGGACAAGCCCGGGATTTACGGGAAATCGCGGGTTTTCGTTTGTCGGCGATTAAACCTCTTTCATTAAGCGTCTCATTAAAAATGAAAACATTTTGGAAAACTACAAGTCTCATTCGTTCTAGTGGTGCAGAAATAATTTGAAAAATCGTTCGGGAAATGAGTTTACTCCCTGGGTTCTTTCTTTTTATACTTTTGACTATACGGGCCGAGTCCGGGAGTTACGGGAAGTCGCGGGTTTTCGTTTGCCGGCGATTAACTTCTTTTATTCAGCGTCTCATCAAAAATGAAAACATTTTTAAAAACTACAAGTCTCATGGGCTTTAGTGGTGAAATAATAATTTAAAAAATCGTTCGGGAAATAAGTTTACTCCCTGGGTACTTTTTTTGTATACTTTTGACTTTACAGGCCGAGTCCGGGATTTACGGGAAATCGCAGGTTTTCGTTTGCCGGCGATTAAACTTCTTTTATTCAGCGTCTCATCAAAAATGAAAACGTTTTTGAAAACTACAAGTCTCATGCGTTTTAGTGGTGAAAAAGTAATTTAAAAAATCGTTCGGGAAATGAGTTTACTCCCAGGGTACTTTCTCTGTATACTTTTGACTATACGGACCGAGTCCAGGGTTTACAGGAAATGGCGGGTTTTCGTTTGCCGGCGATTAAACTTCGTTTATTCAGCGTCCCATCAAAAATAAAAACATTTTGGAAAACTACAAGTCTCATTCGTTCTAGTGGTGCAGAATAATTTGAAAAATCGTTCGGGAAATGAGTTTACTCCCTGGGTACTTTTTTGTATACTTTTGACTATACAGGCCGAGTCCGGGATTTACGGGAAATCGCGGGTTTTCGTTTGCCGGCGATTAAACTTCTTTTATTCAGCGTCTCATCAAAAATGAAAACATTTTTGAAAACTACAAGTCTCATGCGTTTTAGTGGTGAAAAAGTAATTTAAAAAATCGTTCGGGAAATGAGTTTACTCCCTGGGTACTTTTTTTGTATACTTTTGACTTTACAGGCCGAGTCCGGGATTTACGGGAAATCGCAGGTTTTCGTTTGCCGGCGATTAAACTTCTTTTATTCAGCGTCTCATCAAAAAGGAAAACATTTTTGAAAACTACAAGTCTCATGCGTTTTAGTGGTGAAAAAGTAATTTAAAAAATCGTTCGGGAAATGAGTTTACTCCCAGGGTACTTTCTCTGTATACTTTTGACTATACGGACCGAGTCCAGGGTTTACGGGAAATGGCGGGTTTTCGTTTGCCGGCGATTAAACTTCGTTTATTCAGCGTCCCATCAAAAATAAAAACATTTTGGAAAACTACAAGTCTCATTCGTTCTAGTGGTGCAGAATAATTTGAAAAATCGTTCGGGAAATGAGTTTACTCCCTGGGTACTTTTTTTGTATACTTTTGACTTTACAGGCCGAGTCCGGGATTTACGGGAAATCGCGGGTTTTTGTTTGCCGGCGATTAAACTTCTTTTATTCAGCGTCTCATCAAAAATGAAAACATTTTTGAAAACTACAAGTCTCATGCGGTTTAGTGGTGAAAAAGTAATTTAAAAAATCGTTCGGGAAATGAGTTTACTCCCTGGGTACTTTCTCTGTATACTTTTGACTTTACAGGCCGAGTCCGGGATTTACGGGAAATCACAGGTTTTCGTTTGCCGGTGAATAAACTTCTTTTATTCAGCGTCTCATCAAAAATGAAAACATTTTTGAAAACTACAAATCTCATGCGATTTAATGGTGAAAAAGTAACTTAAAAAATCGTTCGGGAAATGAGTTTACTCCCTGGGTACTTTCTTTGTATACTTTTGACTATACGGGCCGAGTCCGGGGTTTACAGGAAATGGCGGGTTTTCGTTTGCCGGCGATTAAACTCCATTTATTCAGCGTCTCATCAAAAATGAAAACACTTTTAAAAACTACAAGTCTCATGGGCTTTAGTGGTGAAATAATAATTTGAAAAATCGTTCGGGAAATGAGTTTACTCCCTGGGTACTTTGTTTGTATACTTTTGACTATACGGACCGAGTCTGGGATTTACAGGAAATCTCAGGTTTTCGTTTGCCGGCGATTAAACTTCTTTTATTCAGCGTCTCATCAAAAATGAAAACATTTTTAAAAACTACAAGCCTCATGGGCTTTAGTGGTGAAATAATAATTTAAAAAATCGTTCGGGAAATGAGTTTACTCCCTGGGTACTTTATTTGTATACTTTTAACTATACGGGCCGAGTCTGGGATTTACGGAAAATCGCAGGTTTTCGTTTGCCGGCGATTAAACTTCTTTTATTCAGCGTCTCATCAAAAATGAAAACATTTTTGAAAACTACAAGTCTCATGCGATTTAGTGGTGAAAAGATAATTTAAAAAATCGTTCTGGAAATAAGTTTACTCACAGGGTACTTTCTTTGTATACATTCGACTATACGGGACAAGCCTGTGGGTTTACGGGAAATCGTGGGTTTTCGTTTGCCGGCGATTAAACCTCTTTCATTAAGCGTCTCATTAAAAGTGAAAACATTTTGGAAAACTAAAAGTCTTATTCGTTCTAATGGTGCAGAAATAATTTGAAAAATCGTTCGGGAAATGAGTTTACTCCCTGGGTACTTTCTTTTTATACTTTTGACTATACGGGCCGAGTCCGGGAGTTACGGGAAGTGGCGGGTTTCCGTTTGACGGCGATTAAACTTCTTTTATTCAGCGTCTCATCAAAAATGAAAACATTTTTAAAAACTACAAGTCTCATGGGCTTTAGTGGTGAAATAATAATTTAAAAAATCGTTCGGGAAATGAGTTTACTCCCTGGGTACTTTGTTTGTATACTTTTGACTATACGGACCGAGTCTGGGATTTACAGGAAATCTCAGGTTTTCGTTTGCCGGCGATTAAACTTCTTTTATTCAGCGTCTCATCAAAAATGAAAACATTTTTAAAAACTACAAGTCTCATGGGCTTTAGTGGTGAAATAATAATTTAAAAAATCGTTCGGGAATTGAGTTTACTCCCTGGGTACTTTATTTGTACACTTTTAACTATACGGGCTGAGTCTGGGATTTACGGGAAATCGCAGGTTTTCGTTTGCCGGCGATTAAACTTCTTTTATTCAGCGTCTCATCAAAAATGAAAACATTTTTGAAAACTACAAGTCTCATGCGATTTAGTGGTGAAAAGATAATTTAAAAAATCGTTCTGGAAATAAGTTTAGTCACAGGGTACTTTCTTTGTATACATTCGACTATACGGGAAAAGCCCGTGGGTTTACGGGAAATCGCGGGTTTTTGTTTGCCGGCGATTAAACCTCTTTCATTAAGTGTCTCATTAAAAGTGAAAACATTTTGGAAAACTAAAAGTCTTATTCGTTCTAATGGTGCAGAAATAATTTGAAAAATCGTTCGGGAAGTGAGTTTACTCCCTGGGTACTTTCTTTTTATACTTTTGACTATACGGGCCGAGTCCGGGAGTTACGGGAAGTGGCGGGTTTCCGTTTGACGGCAATTAAACTTCTTTTATTCAGCGTCTCATCAAAAATGAAAACATTTTTAAAAACTACAAGTCTCATGGGCTTTAGTGGTAAAATAATAATTTAAAAAATCGTTCGGGAAATGAGTTTACTCCCTGGGTACTTTTTTTGTATACTTTTGACTTTACAGGCCGAGTCCGGGATTTACGGGAAATCGCCGGTTTTCGTTTGCCGGCGATTAAACTTCTTTTATTCAGCGTCTCATGAAAAATGAAAACATTTTTGAAAACTACAAGTCTGATGCGTTTTAGTGGTGAAAAAATAGTTTAAAAAATCGTTCCGGAAATGAGTTTACTCCCTGGGTACTTTCTTTGTATGCTTTTGACTATACGGGCCGAGTCAGGGGTTTACGGGAAATGGCGGGTTTTCGTTTGCCGGCGATTAAACTTCTTTATTCAGCGTCTCATCAAAAATGAATACATTTTTAAAAACTACAAGTCTCATGGGCTTTAGTGGTGAAATAATAATTTAAAAAATCGCTCGGGAAATGAGTTTACTCCCTGGGTACTTTCTTTGTATACATTCAACTATACGGGACAAGCCCGGGATTTACGGGAAATCGCGGGTTTTCGTTTGCCGGCGATTAAACCTCTTTCATTAAGCGTCTCATTAAAAATGAAAACATTTTGGAAAACTACAAGTCTCATTCGTTCTAGTGGTGCAGAAAAATTTGAAAAATCGTTCGGGAAATGAGTTTACTCCCTGGGTACTTTCTTTTTATACTTTTGACTATACGGGCCGAGTCCGGAGTTACGGGAAGTCGCGGGTTTTCGTTTGCCGGCGATTAAACCTCTTTCATTAAGCGTCTCAATAAAAATGAAAACATTTTTAAAAACTACAAGTCTCATGGGCTTTAGTGGTGAAATAATAATTTAAAAAATCGTTCGGAATAAGAGTTTACTCCCTGGGTACTTTTTTTGTATATTTTTGTCTTTACAGGCCGAGTCCGGGATTTACAGGAAATCGCAGGTTTTCGTTTGCCGGCGATTAAACTTTTTTTATTCAGCGTCTCATCAAAAATGAAAACATTTTTAAAAACTACAAGCCTCATGGGCTTTAGTGGTGAAATAATAATTTAAAAAATCGTTCGGGAAATGAGTTTACTCCCTGGGTACTTTATTTGTATACTTTTAACTATACGGGCCGAGTCTGGGATTTACAGGAAATCTCAGGTTTTCGTTTGCCGGCTATTAAACTTCTTTTATTCAGCGTCTCATCAAAAATGAAAACATTTTTAAAAACTACAAGCCTCATGGGCTTTAGTGGTGAAATAATAATTTAAAAAATCGTTCGGGAAATGAGTTTACTCCCTGGGTACTTTATTTGTATACTTTTAACTATACGGGCCGAGTCTGGGATTTACGGGAAATCGCAGGTTTTCGTTTGCCGGCGATTAAACTTCTTTTATTCAGCGTCTCATCAAAAATGAAAACATTTTTGAAAACTACAAGTCTCATGCGATTTAGTGGTGAAAAGATAATTTAAAAAATCGTTCTGGAAATAAGTTTACTCACAGGGTACTTTCTTTGTATACATTCGACTATACGGGACAAGCCTGTGGGTTTACGGGAAATCGTGGGTTTTCGTTTGCCGGCGATTAAACCTCTTTCATTAAGCGTCTCATTAAAAGTGAAAACATTTTGGAAAACTAAAAGTCTTATTCGTTCTAATGGTGCAGAAATAATTTGAAAAATCGTTCGGGAAATGAGTTTACTCCCTGGGTACTTTCTTTTTATACTTTTGACTATACGGGCCGAGTCCGGGAGTTACGGGAAGTGGCGGGTTTCCGTTTGACGGCGATTAAACTTCTTTTATTCAGCGTCTCATCAAAAATGAAAACATTTTTAAAAACTACAAGTCTCATGGGCTTTAGTGGTGAAATAATAATTTAAAAAATCGTTCGGGAAATGAGTTTACTCCCTGGGTACTTTGTTTGTATACTTTTGACTATACGGACCGAGTCTGGGATTTACAGGAAATCTCAGGTTTTCGTTTGCCGGCGATTAAACTTCTTTTATTCAGCGTCTCATCAAAAATGAAAACATTTTTAAAAACTACAAGTCTCATGGGCTTTAGTGGTGAAATAATAATTTAAAAAATCGTTCGGGAATTGAGTTTACTCCCTGGGTACTTTATTTGTACACTTTTAACTATACGGGCTGAGTCTGGGATTTACGGGAAATCGCAGGTTTTCGTTTGCCGGCGATTAAACTTCTTTTATTCAGCGTCTCATCAAAAATGAAAACATTTTTGAAAACTACAAGTCTCATGCGATTTAGTGGTGAAAAGATAATTTAAAAAATCGTTCTGGAAATAAGTTTACTCACAGGGTACTTTCTTTGTATACATTCGACTATACGGGAAAAGCCCGTGGGTTTACGGGAAATCGCGGGTTTTTGTTTGCCGGCGATTAAACCTCTTTCATTAAGTGTCTCATTAAAAGTGAAAACATTTTGGAAAACTAAAAGTCTTATTCGTTCTAATGGTGCAGAAATAATTTGAAAAATCGTTCGGGAAGTGAGTTTACTCCCTGGGTACTTTCTTTTTATACTTTTGACTATACGGGCCGAGTCCGGGAGTTACGGGAAGTGGCGGGTTTCCGTTTGACGGCAATTAAACTTCTTTTATTCAGCGTCTCATCAAAAATGAAAACATTTTTAAAAACTACAAGTCTCATGGGCTTTAGTGGTAAAATAATAATTTAAAAAATCGTTCGGGAAATGAGTTTACTCCCTGGGTACTTTTTTTGTATACTTTTGACTTTACAGGCCGAGTCCGGGATTTACGGGAAATCGCCGGTTTTCGTTTGCCGGCGATTAAACTTCTTTTATTCAGCGTCTCATGAAAAATGAAAACATTTTTGAAAACTACAAGTCTGATGCGTTTTAGTGGTGAAAAAATAGTTTAAAAAATCGTTCCGGAAATGAGTTTACTCCCTGGGTACTTTATTTGTACACTTTTAACTATACGGGCTGAGTCTGGGATTTACGGGAAATCGCAGGTTTTCGTTTGCCGGCGATTAAACTTCTTTTATTCAGCGTCTCATCAAAAATGAAAACATTTTTGAAAACTACAAGTCTCATGCGATTTAGTGGTGAAAAGATAATTTAAAAAATCGTTCTGGAAATAAGTTTACTCACAGGGTACTTTCTTTGTATACATTCGACTATACGG
The DNA here is from genome assembly GCF_029227915.1 of Hydractinia symbiolongicarpus. Taxonomy (NCBI): domain Eukaryota; kingdom Metazoa; phylum Cnidaria; class Hydrozoa; order Anthoathecata; family Hydractiniidae; genus Hydractinia; species Hydractinia symbiolongicarpus. Next base: position 34,817 of record NC_079875.1, on the reverse strand, counting down.
GAAAAGCCCGTGGGTTTACGGGAAATCGCGGGTTTTTGTTTGCCGGCGATTAAACCTCTTTCATTAAGTGTCTCATTAAAAGTGAAAACATTTTGGAAAACTAAAAGTCTTATTCGTTCTAATGGTGCAGAAATAATTTGAAAAATCGTTCGGGAAGTGAGTTTACTCCCTGGGTACTTTCTTTTTATACTTTTGACTATACGGGCCGAGTCCGGGAGTTACGGGAAGTGGCGGGTTTCCGTTTGACGGCAATTAAACTTCTTTTATTCAGCGTCTCATCAAAAATGAAAACATTTTTAAAAACTACAAGTCTCATGGGCTTTAGTGGTAAAATAATAATTTAAAAAATCGTTCGGGAAATGAGTTTACTCCCTGGGTACTTTTTTTGTATACTTTTGACTTTACAGGCCGAGTCCGGGATTTACGGGAAATCGCCGGTTTTCGTTTGCCGGCGATTAAACTTCTTTTATTCAGCGTCTCATGAAAAATGAAAACATTTTTGAAAACTACAAGTCTGATGCGTTTTAGTGGTGAAAAAATAGTTTAAAAAATCGTTCCGGAAATGAGTTTACTCCCTGGGTACTTTCTTTGTATGCTTTTGACTATACGGGCCGAGTCAGGGGTTTACGGGAAATGGCGGGTTTTCGTTTGCCGGCGATTAAACTTCTTTATTCAGCGTCTCATCAAAAATGAATACATTTTTAAAAACTACAAGTCTCATGGGCTTTAGTGGTGAAATAATAATTTAAAAAATCGCTCGGGAAATGAGTTTACTCCCTGGGTACTTTCTTTGTATACATTCAACTATACGGGACAAGCCCGGGATTTACGGGAAATCGCGGGTTTTCGTTTGCCGGCGATTAAACCTCTTTCATTAAGCGTCTCATTAAAAATGAAAACATTTTGGAAAACTACAAGTCTCATTCGTTCTAGTGGTGCAGAAAAATTTGAAAAATCGTTCGGGAAATGAGTTTACTCCCTGGGTACTTTCTTTTTATACTTTTGACTATACGGGCCGAGTCCGGAGTTACGGGAAGTCGCGGGTTTTCGTTTGCCGGCGATTAAACCTCTTTCATTAAGCGTCTCAATAAAAATGAAAACATTTTTAAAAACTACAAGTCTCATGGGCTTTAGTGGTGAAATAATAATTTAAAAAATCGTTCGGAATAAGAGTTTACTCCCTGGGTACTTTTTTTGTATATTTTTGTCTTTACAGGCCGAGTCCGGGATTTACAGGAAATCGCAGGTTTTCGTTTGCCGGCGATTAAACTTTTTTTATTCAGCGTCTCATCAAAAATGAAAACATTTTTAAAAACTACAAGCCTCATGGGCTTTAGTGGTGAAATAATAATTTAAAAAATCGTTCGGGAAATGAGTTTACTCCCTGGGTACTTTATTTGTATACTTTTAACTATACGGGCCGAGTCTGGGATTTACAGGAAATCTCAGGTTTTCGTTTGCCGGCTATTAAACTTCTTTTATTCAGCGTCTCATCAAAAATGAAAACATTTTTAAAAACTACAAGCCTCATGGGCTTTAGTGGTGAAATAATAATTTAAAAAATCGTTCGGGAAATGAGTTTACTCCCTGGGTACTTTATTTGTATACTTTTAACTATACGGGCCGAGTCTGGGATTTACGGGAAATCACAGGTTTTCGTTTGCCGGCGATTAAACTTCTTTTATTCAGCGTCTCATCAAAAATGAAAACATTTTTGAAAACTACAAGTCTCATGCGATTTAGTGGTGAAAAGATAATTTAAAAAATCGTTCTGGAAATAAGTTTACTCACAGGGTACTTTCTTTGTATACATTCGACTATACGGGACAAGCCTGTGGGTTTACGGGAAATCGTGGGTTTTCGTTTGCCGGCGATTAAACCTCTTTCATTAAGCGTCTCATTAAAAGTGAAAACATTTTGGAAAACTAAAAGTCTTATTCGTTCTAATGGTGCAGAAATAATTTGAAAAATCGTTCGGGAAATGAGTTTACTCCCTGGGTACTTTCTTTTTATACTTTTGACTATACGGGCCGAGTCCGGGAGTTACGGGAAGTGGCGGGTTTCCGTTTGACGGCGATTAAACTTCTTTTATTCAGCGTCTCATCAAAAATGAAAACATTTTTAAAAACTACAAGTCTCATGGGCTTTAGTGGTGAAATAATAATTTAAAAAATCGTTCGGGAAATGAGTTTACTCCCTGGGTACTTTGTTTGTATACTTTTGACTATACGGACCGAGTCTGGGATTTACAGGAAATCTCAGGTTTTCGTTTGCCGGCGATTAAACTTCTTTTATTCAGCGTCTCATCAAAAATGAAAACATTTTTAAAAACTACAAGTCTCATGGGCTTTAGTGGTGAAATAATAATTTAAAAAATCGTTCGGGAATTGAGTTTACTCCCTGGGTACTTTATTTGTACACTTTTAACTATACGGGCTGAGTCTGGGATTTACGGGAAATCGCAGGTTTTCGTTTGCCGGCGATTAAACTTCTTTTATTCAGCGTCTCATCAAAAATGAAAACATTTTTGAAAACTACAAGTCTCATGCGATTTAGTGGTGAAAAGATAATTTAAAAAATCGTTCTGGAAATAAGTTTACTCACAGGGTACTTTCTTTGTATACATTCGACTATACGGGAAAAGCCCGTGGGTTTACGGGAAATCGCGGGTTTTTGTTTGCCGGCGATTAAACCTCTTTCATTAAGTGTCTCATTAAAAGTGAAAACATTTTGGAAAACTAAAAGTCTTATTCGTTCTAATGGTGCAGAAATAATTTGAAAAATCGTTCGGGAAGTGAGTTTACTCCCTGGGTACTTTATTTGTATACTTTTAACTATACGGGCCGAGTCTGGGATTTACAGGAAATCTCAGGTTTTCGTTTGCCGGCTATTAAACTTCTTTTATTCAGCGTCTCATCAAAAATGAAAACATTTTTAAAAACTACAAGCCTCATGGGCTTTAGTGGTGAAATAATAATTTAAAAAATCGTTCGGGAAATGAGTTTACTCCCTGGGTACTTTATTTGTATACTTTTAACTATACGGGCCGAGTCTGGGATTTACGGGAAATCACAGGTTTTCGTTTGCCGGCGATTAAACTTCTTTTATTCAGCGTCTCATCAAAAATGAAAACATTTTTGAAAACTACAAGTCTCATGCGATTTAGTGGTGAAAAGATAATTTAAAAAATCGTTCTGGAAATAAGTTTACTCACAGGGTACTTTCTTTGTATACATTCGACTATACGGGACAAGCCTGTGGGTTTACGGGAAATCGTGGGTTTTCGTTTGCCGGCGATTAAACCTCTTTCATTAAGCGTCTCATTAAAAGTGAAAACATTTTGGAAAACTAAAAGTCTTATTCGTTCTAATGGTGCAGAAATAATTTGAAAAATCGTTCGGGAAATGAGTTTACTCCCTGGGTACTTTCTTTTTATACTTTTGACTATACGGGCCGAGTCCGGGAGTTACGGGAAGTGGCGGGTTTCCGTTTGACGGCGATTAAACTTCTTTTATTCAGCGTCTCATCAAAAATGAAAACATTTTTAAAAACTACAAGTCTCATGGGCTTTAGTGGTGAAATAATAATTTAAAAAATCGTTCGGGAAATGAGTTTACTCCCTGGGTACTTTGTTTGTATACTTTTGACTATACGGACCGAGTCTGGGATTTACAGGAAATCTCAGGTTTTCGTTTGCCGGCGATTAAACTTCTTTTATTCAGCGTCTCATCAAAAATGAAAACATTTTTAAAAACTACAAGTCTCATGGGCTTTAGTGGTGAAATAATAATTTAAAAAATCGTTCGGGAATTGAGTTTACTCCCTGGGTACTTTATTTGTACACTTTTAACTATACGGGCTGAGTCTGGGATTTACGGGAAATCGCAGGTTTTCGTTTGCCGGCGATTAAACTTCTTTTATTCAGCGTCTCATCAAAAATGAAAACATTTTTGAAAACTACAAGTCTCATGCGATTTAGTGGTGAAAAGATAATTTAAAAAATCGTTCTGGAAATAAGTTTACTCACAGGGTACTTTCTTTGTATACATTCGACTATACGGGAAAAGCCCGTGGGTTTACGGGAAATCGCGGGTTTTTGTTTGCCGGCGATTAAACCTCTTTCATTAAGTGTCTCATTAAAAGTGAAAACATTTTGGAAAACTAAAAGTCTTATTCGTTCTAATGGTGCAGAAATAATTTGAAAAATCGTTCGGGAAGTGAGTTTACTCCCTGGGTACTTTCTTTTTATACTTTTGACTATACGGGCCGAGTCCGGGAGTTACGGGAAGTGGCGGGTTTCCGTTTGACGGCAATTAAACTTCTTTTATTCAGCGTCTCATCAAAAATGAAAACATTTTTAAAAACTACAAGTCTCATGGGCTTTAGTGGTAAAATAATAATTTAAAAAATCGTTCGGGAAATGAGTTTACTCCCTGGGTACTTTTTTTTGTATACTTTTGACTTTACAGGCCGAGTCCGGGATTTACGGGAAATCGCCGGTTTTCGTTTGCCGGCGATTAAACTTCTTTTATTCAGCGTCTCATGAAAAATGAAAACATTTTTGAAAACTACAAGTCTGATGCGTTTTAGTGGTGAAATAATAGTTTAAAAAATCGTTCCGGAAATGAGTTTACTCCCTGGGTACTTTCTTTGTATGCTTTTGACTATACGGGCCGAGTCAGGGGTTTACGGGAAATGGCGGGTTTTCGTTTGCCGGCGATTAAACTTCTTTATTCAGCGTCTCATCAAAAATGAATACATTTTTAAAAACTACAAGTCTCATGGGCTTTAGTGGTGAAATAATAATTTAAAAAATCGCTCGGGAAATGAGTTTACTCCCTGGGTACTTTCTTTGTATACATTCAACTATACGGGACAAGCCCGGGATTTACGGGAAATCGCGGCTTTTCGTTTGCCGGCGATTAAACCTCTTTCATTAAGCGTCTCATTAAAAATGAAAACATTTTGGAAAACTACAAGTCTCATTCGTTCTAGTGGTGCAGAAAAATTTGAAAAATCGTTCGGGAAATGAGTTTACTCCCTGGGTACTTTCTTTTTATACTTTTGACTATACGGGCCGAGTCCGGAGTTACGGGAAGTCGCGGGTTTTCGTTTGCCGGCGATTAAACCTCTTTCATTAAGCGTCTCAATAAAAATGAAAACATTTTTAAAAACTACAAGTCTCATGGGCTTTAGTGGTGAAATAATAATTTAAAAAATCGTTCGGAATAAGAGTTTACTCCCTGGGTACTTTTTTTGTATATTTTTGTCTTTACAGGCCGAGTCCGGGATTTACAGGAAATCGCAGGTTTTCGTTTGCCGGCGATTAAACTTTTTTTATTCAGCGTCTCATCAAAAATGAAAACATTTTTGAAAACTACAAGTCTCATGCGTTTTAGTGGTGAAAAAATAATTTAAAAAATCGTTCGGGAAATGAGTTTACTCCCTGGGTACTTTCTTTGTATACTTTTGACTATACGGGCCGACTCCAGGGTTTACGGGAAATGGCGGGTTTTCGTTTGCCCGCGATTAAACTTCTTTTATTCAGCGTCTCATCAAAAATAAAAACATTTTTGAAAACTACAAGTCTCATGCGATTTAGTGGTGAAAAGATAATTTAAAAAATCGTTCTGGAAATGAGTTTACTCACAGGGTACTTTCTTTGTATACATTCAACTATACGGGACAAGCCCGGGATTTACGGGAAATCGCGGGTTTTCGTTTGCCGGCAATTAAACCTCTTTTATTCAGCGTCTCATCAAAAATGAAAACGTTTTTAAAAACTACAAGTCTCATGGGCTTTAGTGGTGAAATAATAATTTAAAAAATCGTTCGGGATATGAGTTTACTCCCTGGGTACTTTTTTTGTATACTTTTGTCTTTACAGGCCGAGTCCGGGATTTACAGGAAATCGCAGGTTTTCGTTTGCCGGCGTTAAACTTTTTTTATTCAGCGTCTCATCAAAAATGAAAACATTTTTGAAAACTACAAGTCTCATGCGTTTTAGTGGTGAAAAAATAATTTAAAAAAATAGTTCGGGAAATGAGTTTACTCCCTGGGTACTTTCTTTGTATACTTTTGACTATACGGGCCGACTCCAGGGTTTACGGGAAATGGCGGGTTTTCGTTTGCCCGCGATTAAACTTCTTTTATTCAGCGTCTTATCAAAAATGAAAACATTTTGAAAAACTACAAGTCTCATGGGCTTTAGTGGTGAAATAATAATTTAAAAAATCGTTCGGAAGATGAGTTTACTCCCTGGGCACTTTATTTGTATACTTTTAACTATACGGGCCGAGTCTGGGATTTACGGGAAATCGCAGGTTTTCGTTTGCCGGCGATTAAACTTCTTTTATTCAGCGTCTCATCAAAAATGAAAACATTTTTGAAAACTACAAGTCTCATGCGATTTAGTGGTGAAAAGATAATTTAAAAAATCGTTCTGGAAATAAGTTTACTCACAGGGTACATTCTTTGTATACATTCGACTATACGGGACAAGCCCGGGATTTACGGGAAATCGCGGGTTTTCGTTTGCCGGCGATTAAACCTCTTTCATTAAGCGTCTCATTAAAAGTGAAAACATTTTGGAAAACTAAAAGTCTTATTCGTTCTAATGGTGCAGAAATAATTTGAAAAATCGTTCGGGAAATGAGTTTACTCCCTGGGTACTTTCTTTGTATACTTTTGACTATACGGGCCGAGTCCGGGATTTACGGGAAATCGCAGGTTTTCGTTTGCCGGTGATTAAACTGCTTTTATTCAGCGTCTCATCAAAAATGAAAACATTTTTGAAAACTACAAGTCTCATGCGTTTTAGTGGTGAAAAAATAATTTAAAAAATCGTTCCGGAAATGAGTTTACTCCCTGGGTACTTTCTTTGTATGCTTTTGACTATACGGGCCGAGTCCGGGGTTTACGGGAAATGGCGGGTTTTCGTTTGCCGGCGATTAAACTTCTTTATTCAGCGTCTCATCAAAAATGAAAACATTTTTAAAAACTACAAGTCTCATGGGCTTTAGTGGTGAAATAATAATTTAAAAAATCGTTCTGGAAATAAGTTTACTCACAGGGTACTTTCTTTGTATACATTCGACTATACGGGACAAGCCCGGGATTTACGGGAAATCGCGGGTTTTCGTTTGCCGGCGATTAAACCTCTTTCATTAAGCGTCTCATTAAAAGTGAAAACATTTTGGAAAACTAAAAGTCTTATTCGTTCTAATGGTGCAGAAATAATTTGAAAAATCGTTCGGGAAATGAGTTTACTCCCTGGGTACTTTCTTTGTATACTTTTGACTATACGGGCCGAGTCCGGGATTTACGGGAAGTCGCAGGTTTTCGTTTGCCGGTGATTAAACTGCTTTTATTCAGCGTCTCATCAAAAATGAAAACATTTTTGAAAACTACAAGTCTGATGCGTTTTAGTGGTGAAAAAATAGTTTAAAAAATCGTTCCGGAAATGAGTTTACTCCCTGGGTACTTTCTTTGTATGCTTTTGACTATACGGGCCGAGTCAGGGGTTTACGGGAAATGGCGGGTTTTCGTTTGCCGGCGATTAAACTTCTTTATTCAGCGTCTCATCAAAAATGAAAACATTTTTTAAAACTACAAGTCTCATGGGCTTTAGTGGTGAAATAATAATTTAAAAAATCGCTCGGGAAATGAGTTTACTCCCTGGGTACTTTCTTTGTATACTTTTGACTATACGGGCCGAGTCTGGGATTTACGGGAAATCGCAGGTTTTCGTTTGCCGGCGATTAAGCTTCTTTTATTCAGCGTCTCATCAAAAATAAAAACATTTTTGAAAACTACAAGTCTCATGCGATTTAGTGGTGAAAAGATAATTTAAAAAATCGTTCTGGAAATGAGTTTACTCACAGGGTACTTTCTTTGTATACATTCAACTATACGGGACAAGCCCGGGATTTACGGGAAATCGCGGGTTTTCGTTTGTCGGCGATTAAACCTCTTTCATTAAGCGTCTCATTAAAAAGGAAAAAATTTTGGAAAACTACAAGTCTCATTCGTTCTAGTGGTGCAGAAAAATTTGAAAAATCGTTCGGGAAATGAGTTTACTCCCTGGGTACTTTCTTTTTATACTTTTAACTATACGGGCCGAGTCCGGAGTTACGGGAAGTCGCGGGTTTTCGTTTGCCGGCGATTAAACCTCTTTCATTAAGCGTCTCATTAAAAATGAAAACATTTTTAAAAACTACAAGTCTCATGGGCTTTAGGGGTGAAATAATAATTTAAAAATCGTTCGGAATATGAGTTTACTCCCTGGGTACTTTTTTTGTATACTTTTGTCTTTACAGGCCGAGTCCGGGATTTACAGGAAATCGCAGGTTTTCGTTTGCCGGCGATTAAACTTTTTTTATTCAGCGTCTCATCAAAAATGAAAACATTTTTGAAAACTACAAGTCTCATGCGTTTTGTGGTGAAAAAATAATTTAAAAAATCGTTCGGGAAATGAGTTTACTCCCTCGGTACTTTCTTTGTATACTTTTGACTATACGGGCCGACTCCAGGGTTTACGGGAAATGGCGGGTTTTCGTTTGCCCGCGATTAAACTTCTTTTATTCAGCGTCTCATCAAAAATGAAAACATTTTGAAAAACTACAAGTCTCATGGGCTTTAGTGGTGAAATAATAATTTAAAAAATCGCTCGGGAAATGAGTTTACTCCCTGGGTACTTTCTTTGTATACTTTTGACTATACGGGCCGAGTCTGGGATTTACGGGAAATCGCAGGTTTTAGTTTGCCGGCGATTAAACGTCTTTTATTCAGCGTCTCATCAAAAATAAAAACATTTTTGAAAACTACAAGTCTCATGCGATTTAGTGGTGAAAAGATAATTTAAAAAATCGTTCTGGAAATGAGTTTACTCACAGGGTACTTTCTTTGTATACATTCAACTATACGGGACAAGCCCGGGATTTACGGGAAATCGCGGGTTTTCGTTTGCCGGCGATTAAACCTCTTTCATTAAGCGTCTCATTAAAAATGAAAACATTTTGGAAAACTACAAGTCTCATTCGTTCTAGTGGTGCAGAGAAATTTGAAAAATCGTTCGGGAAATGAGTTTACTCCCTGGGTACTTTCTTTTTATACTTTTGACTATACGGGCCGAGTCCGGAGTTACGGGAAGTCGCGGGTTTTCGTTTGCCGGCGATTAAACCTCTTTCATTAAGCGTCTCATTAAAAATGAAAACATTTTTAAAAACTACAAGTCTCATGGGCTTTAGTGGTGAAATAATAATTTAAAAAATCGCTCGGGAAATGAGTTTACTCCCTGGGTACTTTCTTTGTATACTTTTGACTATACGGGCCGAGTCTGGGATTTACGGGAAATCGCAGGTTTTCGTTTGCCGGCGATTAAACTTCTTTTATTCAGCGTCTCATCAAAAATAAAAACATTTTTGAAAACTACAAGTCTCATGCGATTTAGTGGTGAAAAGATAATTTAAAAAATCGTTCTGGAAATGAGTTTACTCACAGGGTACTTTCTTTGTATACATTCAACTATACGGGACAAGCCCGGGATTTACGGGAAATCGCGGGTTTTCGTTTGCCGGCGATTAAACCTCTTTCATTAAGCGTCTCATTAAAAATGAAAACATTTTGGAAAACTACAAGTCTCATTCGTTCTAGTGGTGCAGAGAAATTTGAAAAATCGTTCGGGAAATGAGTTTACTCCCTGGGTACTTTCTTTTTATACTTTTGACTATACGGGCCGAGTCCGGAGTTACGGGAAGTCGCGGGTTTTCGTTTGCCGGCGATTAAACCTCTTTCATTAAGCGTCTCATTAAAAATGAAAACATTTTTAAAAACTACAAGTCTCATGGGCTTTAGTGGTGAAATAATAATTTAAAAAATCGTTCGGGATATGAGTTTACTCCCTGGGAACTTTTTTTGTATACTTTTGTCTTTACAGGCCGAGTCCGGGATTTACAGGAAATCGCAGGTTTTCGTTTGCCGGCAATTAAACTTTTTTTATTCAGCGTCTCATCAAAAATGAAAACATTTTTGAAAACTACAAGTCTCATGCGTTTTAGTGGTGAAAAAATAATTTAAAAAAATTGTTCGGGAAATGAGTTTACTCCCTGGGTACTTTCTTTGTATACTTTTGACTATACGGGCCGTCTCCAGGGTTTACGGGAAATGGCGGGTTTTCGTTTGCCCGCGATTAAACTTCTTTTATTCAGCGTCTCATCAAAAATGAAAACATTTTGAAAAACTGCAAGTCTCATGGGCTTTAGTGGTGAAATAATAATTTAAAAAATCGTTCGGAAGATGAGTTTACTCCCTGGGCACTTTATTTGTATACTTTTAACTATACGGGCCGAGTCTGGGATTTACGGGAAATCGCAGGTTTTCGTTTGCCGGCGATTAAACTTCTTTTATTCAGCGTCTCATCAAAAATGAAAACATTTTTGAAAACTACAAGTCTCATGCGATTTAGTGGTGAAAAGATAATTTAAAAAATCGTTCTGGAAATAAGTTTACTCACCGGGTACTTTCTTTGTATACATTCGACTATACGGGACAAGCCCGGGATTTACGGGAAATCGCGGGTTTTCGTTTGCCGTCGATTAAACCTCTTTCATTAAGCGTCTCATTAAAAGTGAAAACATTTTGGAAAACTAAAAGTCTTATTCGTTCTAATGGTGCAGAAATAATTTGAAAAATCGTTCGGGAAATGAGTTTACTCCCTGGGTACTTTCTTTGTATACTTTTGACTATACGGGCCGAGTCCGGGATTTACGGGAAATCGCAGGTTTTCGTTTGCCGGTGATTAAACTGCTTTTATTCAGCGTCTCATCAAAAATGAAAACATTTTTGAAAACTACAGGTCTCATGCGTTTTAGTGGTGAAAAAATAATTTAAAAAATCGTTCCGGAAATGAGTTTACTCGCTGGGTACTTTCTTTGTATGCTTTTGACTATACGGGCCGAGTCCGGGGTTTACGGGAAATGGCGGGTTTTCGTTTGCCGGCGATTAAACTTCTTTATTCAGCGTCTCATCAAAAATGAAAACATTTTTAAAAACTACAAGTCTCATGGGCTTTAGTGGTGAAATAATAATTTAAAAAATCGCTCTGGAAATGAGTTTACTCCCTGGGTACTTTCTTTGTATACTTTTGACTATACGGGCCGAGTCTGGGATTTACGGGAAATCGCAGGTTTTCGTTTGCCGGCGATTAAACTTCTTTTATTCAGCGTCTCATCAAAAATGAAAACATTTTTGAAAACTACAAGTCTCATGCGATTTAGTGGTGAAAAGATAATTTAAAAAATCGTTCTGGAAATAAGTTTACTCACCGGGTACTTTCTTTGTATACATTCGACTATACGGGACAAGCCCGGGATTTACGGGAAATCGCGGGTTTTCGTTTGCCGTCGATTAAACCTCTTTCATTAAGCGTCTCATTAAAAGTGAAAACATTTTGGAAAACTAAAAGTCTTATTCGTTCTAATGGTGCAGAAATAATTTGAAAAATCGTTCGGGAAATGAGTTTACTCCCTGGGTACTTTCTTTGTATACTTTTGACTATACGGGCCGAGTCCGGGATTTACGGGAAATCGCAGGTTTTCGTTTGCCGGTGATTAAACTGCTTTTATTCAGCGTCTCATCAAAAATGAAAACATTTTTGAAAACTACAGGTCTCATGCGTTTTAGTGGTGAAAAAATAATTTAAAAAATCGTTCCGGAAATGAGTTTACTCGCTGGGTACTTTCTTTGTATGCTTTTGACTATACGGGCCGAGTCCGGGGTTTACGGGAAATGGCGGGTTTTCGTTTGCCGGCGATTAAACTTCTTTATTCAGCGTCTCATCAAAAATGAAAACATTTTTAAAAACTACAAGTCTCATGGGCTTTAGTGGTGAAATAATAATTTAAAAAATCGCTCTGGAAATGAGTTTACTCCCTGGGTACTTTCTTTGTATACTTTTGACTATACGGGCCGAGTCTGGGATTTACGGTAAATCGCAGGTTTTCGTTTGCCGGCGATTAAACTTCTTTTATTCAGCGTCTCTTCAAAAATAAAAACATTTTTGAAAACTACAAGTCTCATGCGATTTAGTGGTGAAAAGATAATTAAAAAATCGTTCTGAAAATGACTTCACTCACAGGGTACTTTCTTTGTATACATTCAACTATACGGGACAAGCCCGGGATTTACGGGAAATCGCGGGTTTTCGTTTGCCGGCGATTAAACCTCTTTCATTAAGCGACTCATTAAAAATGAAAACATTTTGGAAAACTACAAGTCTCATTCGTTCTAGTGGTGCAGAAATAATTTGAAAAATCGTTCGGGAAATGAGTTTACTCCCTGGGTACTTTCTTTTTATACTTTTGACTTTACAGGCCGAGTCCAGGATTTACGGGAAATCGCAGGTTTTCGTTTGCTGGTGATTAAACTTCTTTTATTCAGCGTCTCATCCAAAATGAAAACATTTTTGAAAACTACAAGTCTCATGTGTTTTAGTGGTGAAAAAGTAACTTAAAAAATTGTTCGGGAAATGAGTTTACTCCCTGGGTACTTTCTTTGTATACTTTTGACTATACGGGCCGAGTCTGGGGTTTACGGGAAATGGCGGGTTTTCGTTTGCCGGCGATTAAACTCCATTTATTCAGCGTCTCATCAAAAATGAAAACATTTTTAAAAACTACAAGTCTCATGGGCTTTAGTGGTGAAATAATAATTTAAAAAATCGTTCGGAAGATGAGTTTACTCCCTGGGTACTTTATTTGTATACTTTTAACTATACGGGCCGAGTCTGGGATTTACGGGAAATCGCAGGTTTTCGTTTGCCGGCGATTAAACTTCTTTTATTCAGCGTCTCATCAAAAATGAAAACATTTTTGAAAACTACAAGTCTCATGCGATTTAGTGGTGAAAAGATAATTTAAAAAATCGTTCTGGAAATAAGTTAACTCACAGGGTACTTTCTTTGCATACATTCGACTATACGGGACAAGCCCGGGATTTACGGGAAATCGCGGGTTTTCGTTTGCCGGCGATTAAACCTCTTTCATTAAGCGTCTCATTAAAAGTGAAAACATTTTGGAAAACTAAAAATCTTATTCGTTCTAATGGTGCAGAAATAATTTGAAAAATCGTTCGGGAAATGAGTTTACTTCCTGGGTACTTTCTTTGTATACTTTTGACTATACGGGCCGAGTCCGGGATTTAAGGGAAATCGCGGGTTTTCGTTTGCCGGTGATTAAACTGCTTTTATTCAGCATCTCATCAAAAATGAAAATATTTTTGAAAACTCCAAGTCTCATGCGTTTTAGTGGTGAAAAAATAATTTAAAAAATCGTTCCGGAAATGAGTTTACTCCCTGGGTACTTTCTTTGTATGCTTTTGACTATACGGGCCGAGTCCGGGGTTTACGGGAAATGGCGGGTTTTCGTTTGCCGGCGATTAAACTTCTTTATTCAGCGTCTCATCAAAATTGAAAACATTTTTAAAAACTACAAGTCTCATGGGCTTTAGTGGTGAAATAATAATTTAAAAAATCGCTCGGGAAATGAGTTTACTCCCTGGGTACTTTCTTTGTATACTTTTGACTATACGGGCCGAGTCTGGGATTTACGGGAAATCGCAGGTTTTCGTTTGCCGGCGATTAAACTTCTTTTATTCAGCGTCTCATCAAAAATAAAAACATTTTTGGAAACTACAAGTCTCATGCGATTTAGTGGTGAGAAGATAATTTAAAAAATCGTTCTGGAAATGAGTTCACTCACAGGGTACTTTCTTTGTATACATTCAACTATACTGGACAAGCCCGGGATTTACGGGAAATCGCGGGTTTTCGTTTGCCGGCGATTAAACCTCTTTCATTAAGCGTCTCATTAAAAATGAAAACATTTTGGAAAACTACAAGTCTCATTCCTTCTAGTGGTGCAGAAATAATTTGAAAAATCGTTCGGGAAATGAGTGTACTCCCTGGTTACTTTCTTTTTATACTTTTGACTATACGGACCGAGTCCGGAGTTACGGGAAGTCGCGGGTTTTCGTTTGCCGGCGATTAAACTTCTTTTATTCAGCGTCTCATCAAAAATGAAAACATTTTTAGAAACTACAAGTCTCATGGGCTTTAGTGGTGAAATAATAATTTAAAAAATCGTTCGGGAAATGAGTTTACTCCATGGGTACTTTTTTGTATACTTTTGACTTTACAGGCCGAGTCCGGGATTTACGGGAAATTGCAGGTTTTCGTTTGCTGGTGATTAAACTTCTTTTATTCAACGTCTCATCAAAAATGAAAACATTTTTGAAAACTACAAGTCTCATGTGTTTTAGTGGTGAAAAAGTAACTTAAAAAATTGTTCGGGAAATGAGTTTACTCCCTGGGTACTTTCTTTGTATACTTTTGACTATACGGGCCGAGTCCGGGGTTTACGGGAAATGGCGGGTTTTCGTTTGCCGGCGATTAAACTCCATTTATTCAGCGTCTCATCAAAAATGAAAACATTTTTGAAAACTACAAGTCTCATGTGTTTTAGTGGTGAAAAAGTAACTTAAAAAATTGTTTGGGAAATGAGTTTACTCCCTGGGTACTTTCTTTGTATACTTTTGACTATACGGGCCGAGTCCGGGGTTTACGGGAAATGGCGGGTTTTCGTTTGCCGGCGATTAAACTCCATTTATTCAGCGTCTCATCAAAAATGAAAACATTTTTGAAAACTACAAGTCTCATGCGTTTTAGTGGTGAAAAAGTAACTTAAAAAATCGTTCGGGAAATGAGTTTACTCCCTGGGTACTTTCTTTGTATACTTTTGACTATACGGGCCAAGCCGGGATTTACGGGAAATCGCGGGTTTTCGTTTGCCGGCGATTAAACTTCTTTTATTAAGCGTCTCATCAAAAATGAAAACATTTTTGAAAACTACAAGTCTCATGCGTTTTAGTGGGGAAAAAATAGTTTAAAAACCGTTCGGGAAATGAGTTTACTCCCTGGGTACTTTCTTTGTATACTTTTGACTATACGGGCCGAGTCCGGGATTTACGGGAAATCGCGGATTTTCGTTCGCCGGCGATTAAACTTCTTTTATTCAGCGTCCCATCAAATATGAAAATATTTTTGAAAACTACAAGTCTCATGCGATGAGTGGTAAAAAAATGATATAAAAAATCGTTCGGGAAATGAGTTTACTCCCTGGGTACTTTCTTTGTATACTTTTGACTATACGGGCCAAGCCCGGGATTTACGGGAAATCGCGGGTTTTCGTTTGCCGGCGATTAAACTTCTTTTATTCAGCGTCTCATCAAAAATGAAAACATTTTTAAAAACTACAAGTCTTATGCCTTTTTGTGGTGAAAAAATAATTTAAAAAATCGTTCTGGAAATGAGTTTACTCCCTGGGTACTTTCTTTGTATACTTTTGACTATACGGGCCGAGTCGGGGATTTAGGGAAATCGCAGCTTTTTGTTTGCCGGCGATTAAACTGCTTTTATTCAGCGTCTCATCAAAAATGAAAACATTTTTGAAAACTACAAGTCTTATGCGTTTTAGTGGTGAAAAACTAATTTAAAAAATTGTTCGGGAAATGAGTTTACTCCCTGGGTACTTTCCTTGTATACTTTTGACTGTACGGGCCAAGCCGGGATTTACGGGAAATCGCGGGTTTTCGTTTGCCGGCGATTAAACTTCTTTTATTCAGCGTCTCATCAAAAATGAAAACATTTTTAAAAACTACAAGTCTTATGCGTTTTAGTGCTGAAAAAATCATTGAAGAAATCGTTCTGGAAATGAGTTTACTCACAGGGTACTTTCTTTGTATACATTCGACTATACGTGCCAAGCCCGGGATTTACGGGAAATCGCGGGTTTTCGTTTGCCGGCGATTAAACTGCTTTTATTCAGCGTCTCATCAAAAATGAAAACATTTTTGAAAACTACAAGTCTCATACGTTTTAGTGGTGAAAAAATAATTTAAAAATTTGTTCGGGAAATGAGTTTCCTCACTGGGTACTTTCTTTGTATACTTTTGACTATACGGGCCGAGTCCAGGATTTACGGGAAATCGCAGGTTTTCGTTTGCCGGCGATTAAACTTCTTTTATTCAGCGTCTCATCAAAAATGAAAACATTTTTGAAAACTACAAGTCTCATACGTTTTAGTGGTGAAAAAATAATTTAAAAATTTGTTCGGGAAATGAGTTTCCTCACTGGGTACTTTCTTTGTATACTTTTGACTATACGGGCCAAGCCCGGGATTTACGGGAAATCGCGGGTTTTCGTTTGCCGGCGATTAAACATCTTTTATTTAGCGTCTCATCGAAAATGAAAACATTTTTAAAAACTACAAGTCTTATGCGTTTTAGTGGTGAAAAAGTAATTTAAAAAATTGTTCTGGAAATGAGTTTACTCCCTGGGTACTTTCTTTGTATACCTTTGACTATACGGGCCGAGTCCGGGATTTACGGGAAATCACAGGTTTTCGTTTGCCGGCAATTAAACTGCTTTTATTCAGCGTCTCATCAAAAATGAAAACATTCTTGAAAACTACAAGTCTCATGCGTTTTAGTGGTGAAATAATAATTTAAAAAATCGTTTGGGAAATGAGTTTACTCCCTGGGTACTTTCTTTGTATACTTTTGACTATACGGGCCGAGTCCAGGATTTACGGGAAATCGCAGGTTTTCGTTTGCCGGCGATTAAACTTCTTTTATTCAGCGTCTCATCAAAAATGAAAACATTTTTGAAAACTACAAGTCTCATACGTTTTAGTGGTGAAAAAATAATTTAAAAATTTGTTCGGGAAATGAGTTTCCTCACTGGGTACTTTCTTTGTATACTTTTGACTATACGGGCCAAGCCCGGGATTTACGGGAAATCGCGGGTTTTCGTTTGCCGGCGATTAAACTTCTTTTATTTAGCGTCTCATCGAAAATGAAAACATTTTTAAAAACTACAAGTCTTATGCGTTTTAGTGGTGAAAAAATAATTTAAAAAATTGTTCTGGAAATGAGTTTACTCCCTGGGTACTTTCTTTGTATACCTTTGACTATACGGGCCGAGTCCGGGATTTACGGGAAATCACAGGTTTTCGTTTGCCGGCAATTAAACTGCTTTTATTCAGCGTCTCATCAAAAATGAAAACATTATTGAAAACTACAAGTCTCATGCCTTTTAGTGGTGAAATAATAATTTAAAAAATCGTTTGGGAAATGAGTTTACTCCCTGGGTACTTTCTTTGTATACTTTTGAATATACGGGCCGAGTCCAGGATTTACGGGAAATCGCAGGTTTTCGTTTGCCGGCGATTAAACTTCTTTTATTCAGCGTCTCATCAAAAATGAAAACTTTTTTAAAAACTACAAGTCTTACGCGTTTTAGTGGTGAAAAAATAATTTAAAAAATCGTTCTGGAAATGAGTTTACTCACAGGGTACCTTCTTTGTATACATTCGACTATACGGGCCAAGCCCGGGATTTACGGGAAATCGCGGGTTTTCGTTTTCCGGCGATTAAACCTCTTTTATTAAGCGTCTCATCAAAAATGAAAACATTTTTGAAAACTACAAGTCTCATGCGTTTTAGTGGTGAAAAAAAAATTTAAAAAATCGTTCGGGAAATGAGTTTACTCCCTGGGTACTTTCTTTGTATACATTCGACTATACGGGCCAAGCCCCGGATTTACAGGAAAACGCGGGATTTCGTTTGCCGGCGATTAAACCTCTTTCATTAAGCGTCTCATCAAAAATGAAAACATTTTTGAAAACTACAAGTCTCATGCGTTTTAGTGGTGAAAAAATAGTTTAAAAAATCGTTCGGGAAATGAATTTACTCCCTGGGTACTTTCTTTGTATACTTTTGACTATACGGGCCGAGTCCGGGATTTACGGGAAATCGCGGATTTTCCTTTGCCGGCGATTAAACTTCTTTTATTCAGCGTCCCATCAAATATGAAAATATTTTTGAAAACTACAAGTCTCATGCGATTAGTGGTAAAAAAATAATATAAAAAATCGTTCGGGAAATGAGTTTACTCCCTGGGTTCTTTCTTTGTATACTTTTGACTATACGGGCCAAGCCCGGGATTTACGGGAAATCGCGGGTTTTCGTTTGCCGGCGATTAAACTTCTTTTATTCAGCGTCTCATCAAAAATGAAAACATTTTTTAAAACTACATGTCTTAGGCGTTTTAGTGCTGAAAAAATCATTGAAAAAATCGTTCTGGAAATGAGTTTACTCCCTGGGTAATTTCTTTGTATACTTTTGACTATACGGGCCGAGTCGGGGATTTAGGGAAATCGCAGGTTTTTGTTTGCCGGCGATTAAACTGCTTTTATTCAGCGTCTCATCAAAAATGAAAACATTTTTGAAAACTACAAGTCTTATGCGTTTTAGTGGTGAAACAATAATTTAAAAAATCGTTTGGGAAATGAGTTTACTTCCTGGGTACTTTCTTTGTATACTTTTGACTATACGGGCCGAGTCCAGGATTTACGGGAAATCGCAGGTTTTCGTTTGCCGGCGATTAAACTTCTTTTATTCAGCGTCTCATCAAAAATGAAAACATTTTTGAAAACTACAAGTCTCATGCGTTTAGTGGTAAAAAAATAATATAAAAAATCGTTCGGTAAATGAGTTTACTCCCTGGGTACTTTCTTTGTATACTTTTGACTATACGGGCCAAGCCCGGGATTTAAGGGAAATCGCGGGTTTTCGTTTGCCGGCGATTAAACTTCTTTTATTCAGCGTCTCATCAAAAATGAAAACATTTTTAAAAACTACAAGTCTTATGCGTTTTAGTGGTGAAAAAATAATTTAAAAAATCGCTCTGGAAATGAGTTTACTCCCTGGGTACTTTCTTTGTATACTTTTGACTATACGGGCCAAGCCGGGATTTACGGGAAATCGCGGGTTTTCGTTTGCCGGCGATTAAACTTCTTTTATTCAGCGTCTCATCAAAAATGAAAACATTTTTAAAAACTACAAGTCTTATGCGTTTTAGTGCTGAAAAAATCATTGAAAAAATCGTTCTGGAAATGAGTTTACTCACAGGGTACTTTCTTTGTCTACATTCGACTAAACGTGCCAAGCCCGGGATTTACGGGAAATCGCGGGTTTTCGTTTGCCGGCGATTAAACTGCTTTTATTCAGCGTCTCATCAAAAATGAAAACATTCTTGAAATTTACAAGTCTCATGCGTTTTAGTGGTGAAATAATAATTTAAAAAATCGTTTGGGAAATGAGTTTACTCCCTGGGTACTTTCTTTGTATACTTTTGACTATACGGGCCGAGTCCAGGATTTACGGGAAATCGCAGGTTTTCGTTTGCCGGCGATTAAACTTCTTTTATTCAGCGTCTCATCAAAAATGAAAACATTTTTGAAAACTACAAGTCTCATACGTTTTAGTGGTGAAAAAATAATTTAAAAATTTGTTCGGGAAATGAGTTTCCTCACTGGGTACTTTCTTTGTATACTTTTGACTATACGGGCCAAGCCCGGGATTTACGGGAAATCGCGGGTTTTCGTTTGCCGGCGATTAAACTTCTTTTATTTAGCGTCTCATCGAAAATGAAAACATTTTTAAAAACTACAAGTCTTATGCGTTTTAGTGGTGAAAAAATAATTTAAAAAATTGTTCTGGAAATGAGTTTACTCCCTGGGTACTTTCTTTGTATACCTTTGACTATACGGGCCGAGTCCGGGATTTACGGGAAATCACAGGTTTTCGTTTGCCGGCAATTAAACTGCTTTTATTCAGCGTCTCATCAAAAATGAAAACATTCTTGAAAACTACAAGTCTCATGCCTTTTAGTGGTGAAATAATAATTTAAAAAATCGTTTGGGAAATGAGTTTACTCCCTGGGTACTTTCTTTGTATACTTTTGACTATACGGGCCGAGTCCAGGATTTACGGGAAATCGCAGGTTTTCGTTTGCCGGCGATTAAACTTCTTTTATTCAGCGTCTCATCAAAAATGAAAACTTTTTTAAAAACTGCAAGTCTTACGCGTTTTAGTGGTGAAAAAATAATTTAAAAAATCGTTCTGGAAATGAGTTTACTCACAGGGTACTTTCTTTGTATACATTCGACTATACGGGCCAAGCCCGGGATTTACGGGAAATCGCGGGTTTTCGTTTTCCGGCGATTAAACCTCTTTTATTAAGCGTCTCATCAAAAATTAAAACATTTTTGAAAACTACAAGTCTCATGCGTTTTAGTGGTGAAAAAAAAATTTAAAAAATCGTTCGGGAAATGAGTTTACTCCCTGGGTACTTTCTTTGTATACATTCGACTATACGGGCCAAGCCCCGGATTTACAGGAAAACGCGGGATTTCGTTTGCCGGCGATCAAACCTCTTTCATTAAGCGTCTCATCAAAAATGAAAACATTTTTGAAAACTACAAGTCTCATGCGTTTTAGTGGTGAAAAAATAGTTTAAAAAATCGTTCGGGAAATGAATTTACTCCCTGGGTACTTTCTTTGTATACTTTTGACTATACGGGCCGAGTCCGGGATTTACGGGAAATCGCTGATTTTCCTTTGCCGGCGATTAAACTTCTTTTATTCAGCGTCCCATCAAATATGAAAATATTTTTGAAAACTACAAGTCTCATGCGATTAGTGGTAAAAAAATAATATAAAAAATCGTTCGGGAAATGAGTTTACTCCCTGGGTTCTTTCTTTGTATACTTTTGACTATACGGGCCAAGCCCGGGATTTACGGGAAATCGCGGGTTTTCGTTTGCCGGCGATTAAACTTCTTTTATTCAGCGTCTCATCAAAAATGAAAACATTTTTTAAAACTACATGTCTTAGGCGTTTTAGTGCTGAAAAAATCATTGAAAAAATCGTTCTGGAAATGAGTTTACTCCCTGGGTAATTTCTTTGTATACTTTTGACTATACGGGCCGAGTCCAGGATTTACGGGAAATCGCAGGTTTTCGTTTGCCGGCGATTAAACTTCTTTTATTCAGCGTCTCATCAAAAATGAAAACATTTTTGAAAACTACAAGTCTCATGCGTTTAGTGGTAAAAAAATAATATAAAAAATCGTTCGGGAAATGAGTTTACTCCCTGGGTACTTTCTTTGTATACTTTTGACTATACGGGCGAAGCCCGGGATTTAAGGGAAATCGCGGGTTTTCGTTTGCCGGCGATTAAACTTCTTTTATTCAGCGTCTCATCAAAAATGAAAACATTTTTAAAAACTACAAGTCTTATGCGTTTTAGTGGTGAAAAAATAATTTAAAAAATCGTTCTGGAAATGAGTTTACTCCCTGGGTACTTTCTTTGTATACTTTTGACTATACGGGCCAAGCCGGGATTTACGGGAAATCGCGGGTTTTCGTTTGCCGGCGATTAAACTTCTTTTATTCAGCGTCTCATCAAAAATGAAAACATTTTTAAAAACTACAAGTCTTATGCGTTTTAGTGCTGAAAAAATCATTGAAAAAATCGTTCTGGAAATGAGTTTACTCACAGGGTACTTTCTTTGTCTACATTCGACTAAACGTGCCAAGCCCGGGATTTACGGGAAATCGCGGGTTTTCGTTTGCCGGCGATTAAACTGCTTTTATTCAGCGTCTCATCAAAAATGAAAACATTCTTGAAATTTACAAGTCTCATGCGTTTTAGTGGTGAAATAATAATTTAAAAAATCGTTTGGGAAATGAGTTTACTCCCTGGGTACTTTCTTTGTATACTTTTGACTATACGGGCCGAGTCCAGGATTTACGGGAAATCGCAGGTTTTCGTTTGCCGGCGATTAAACTTCTTTTATTCAGCGTCTCATAAAAAATAAAAACATTTTTGAAAACTACAAGTCTTATGCATTTTAGTGGTGAAAAAATAATATAAAAAATCGTTCGGGAAATGAATTTACTCCCTGGGTACTTTCTTTGTATACTTTTGACTATACGGGCCAAGCCCTGGATTTACGGGAAATCGCGGGTTTTCGTTTGCCTGCGATTAAACTTCTTTTATTCAGCGACTCATCAAAAATGAAAACATTTTTAAAAACTACAAGTCTTATGCGTTTTAGTGGTGAAAAAATAATTTAAAAAATCGTTCTGGAAATGAGTTTACTCCCTGGGTACTTTCTTTGTATACTTTTGACTATACGGGCCAAGTCCGGGATTTAGGGAAATCGCAGGTTTTCGTTTGCCGGCGATTAAACTGCTTTTATTCAGCGTCTCATCAAAGATGAAAACATTTTTAAAAACTACAAGTTTCATGCGTTATAGTGGTGAAAAAATAATTTAAAAAATCGTTCGGGAAATGAGTTTATTCCCTGGGTACTTTCTTTGTATACTTTTGACTATACGGGCTAAGCCGGGATTTACGGGAAATCGCGGGTTTTCGTTTGCCGGCGATTAAACTTCTTTTATTCAGCGTCTCATCAAAAATGAAAACATTTTTAAAAACTACAAGTCTTATGCGTTTTAGTGCTGAAAAAATAATTTAAAAAATCGTTCTGGAAATGAGTTTACTCACAGGGTACTTTCTTTGTATACATTCGACTATACGTGCCAAGCCCGAGATTTACGGGAAATCGCGGGTTTTCGTTTGCCGGCAATTAAACTGCTTTTATTCAGCGTCTCATCAAAAATGAAAACATTCTTGAAAACTACAAGTCTCATGCGTTTAGTGGTAAAAAAATAATATAAAAAATCGTTCGGGAAATGAGTTTACTCCCTGGGTACTTTCTTTGTATACTTTTGACTATACGGGCCAAGCCCGGGATTTAAGGGAAATCGCGGGTTTTCGTTTGCCGGCGATTAAACTTCTTTTATTCAGCGTCTCATCAAAAATGAAAACATTTTTAAAAACTACAAGTCTTATGCGTTTTAGTGGTGAAAAAATAATTTAAAAAATCGTTCTGGAAATGAGTTTACTCCCTGGGTACTTTCTTTGTATACTTTTGACTATACGGGCCAAGCCGGGATTTACGGGAAATCGCGGGTTTTCGTTTGCCGGCGATTAAACTTCTTTTATTCAGCGTCTCATCAAAAATGAAAACATTTTTAAAAACTACAAGTCTTATGCGTTTTAGTGCTGAAAAAATCATTGAAAAAATCGTTCTGGAAATGAGTTTACTCACAGGGTACTTTCTTTGTCTACATTCGACTAAACGTGCCAAGCCCGGGATTTACGGGAAATCGCGGGTTTTCGTTTGCCGGCGATTAAACTGCTTTTATTCAGCGTCTCATCAAAAATGAAAACATTCTTGAAATTTACAAGTCTCATGCGTTTTAGTGGTGAAATAATAATTTAAAAAATCGTTTGGGAAATGAGTTTACTCCCTGGGTACTTTCTTTGTATACTTTTGACTATACGGGCCGAGTCCAGGATTTACGGGAAATCGCAGGTTTTCGTTTGCCGGCGATTAAACTTCTTTTATTCAGCGTCTCATAAAAAATAAAAACATTTTTGAAAACTACAAGTCTTATGCATTTTAGTGGTGAAAAAATAATATAAAAAATCGTTCGGGAAATGAATTTACTCCCTGGGTACTTTCTTTGTATACTTTTGACTATACGGGCCAAGCCCTGGATTTACGGGAAATCGCGGGTTTTCGTTTGCCTGCGATTAAACTTCTTTTATTCAGCGACTCATCAAAAATGAAAACATTTTTAAAAACTACAAGTCTTATGCGTTTTAGTGGTGAAAAAATAATTTAAAAAATCGTTCTGGAAATGAGTTTACTCCCTGGGTACTTTCTTTGTATACTTTTGACTATACGGGCCAAGTCCGGGATTTAGGGAAATCGCAGGTTTTCGTTTGCCGGCGATTAAACTGCTTTTATTCAGCGTCTCATCAAAGATGAAAACATTTTTAAAAACTACAAGTTTCATGCGTTATAGTGGTGAAAAAATAATTTAAAAAATCGTTCGGGAAATGAGTTTACTCCCTGGGTACTTTCTTTGTATACTTTTGACTATACGGGCTAAGCCGGGATTTACGGGAAATCGCGGGTTTTCGTTTGCCGGCGATTAAACTTCTTTTATTCAGCGTCTCATCAAAAATGAAAACATTTTTAAAAACTACAAGTCTTATGCGTTTTAGTGCTGAAAAAATAATTTAAAAAATCGTTCTGGAAATGAGTTTACTCACAGGGTACTTTCTTTGTATACATTCGACTATACGTGCCAAGCCCGAGATTTACGGGAAATCGCGGGTTTTCGTTTGCCGGCAATTAAACTGCTTTTATTCAGCGTCTCATCAAAAATGAAAACATTCTTGAAAACTACAAGTCTCATGCGTTTTAGTGGTGAAATAATAATTTAAAAAATCGTTTGGGAAATGAGTTTACTCCTTGGGTACTTTCTTTGTATACTTTTGACTATACGGGCCGAGTCCAGGATTTACGGGAAATCGCAGGTTTTCGTTTGCCGGCGATTAAACTTCTTTTATTCAGCGTCTCATCAAAAATGAAAACATTTTTAAAAACTACAAGTCTCATGCGTTTTAGTGGTGAAAAAGTAATTTAAGAAATCGTTCGGGAAATGAGTTTACTCCCTGGGTACTTTCTTTGTATACTTTTGACTATACGGGCCAAGCCCGGGATTTACGGGAAATCGCGGTTTTCGTTTGCCGGCGATTAAACTTCTTTTATTCAGCGTCTCATCAAAAATGAAAACATTTTTAAAAACTACAAGTCTCATGCGTTTTAGTGGTGAAAAAATAATTTAAAAAATCGTTCGGGAAATGAGTTTACTCCCTGGGTACTTTCTTTGTATACTTTTGACTATACGGGCCAAGCCGGGATTTACGGGAAATCACAGGTTTTCGTTTGCCGGCGATTAAACTTCTTTTATTCAGCGTCTCATCAAAAATGAAAACTTTTTTAAAAACTACGAGTCTTATGCGTTTTAGTGGTGAAAAAATAATTTAAAAAATCGATCTGAAAATGAGGTTACTCACAGGGTACTTTCTTTGTATACATTTGACTATACGGGCAGAGCCCGGGATTTACGGGAAATCGCGGGTTTTCGTTTTCCGGCGATTAAACCTCTTTCATTAAGCGTCTCATCAAAAATGAAAACATTTTGAAAACTACAAGTCTCATGCGTTTTAGTGGTGAAAAAAAAATTTAAAAAATCGTTCGGGAAATGAGCTTACTCCCTGGGTACTTTCTTTGTATACATTCGACTATACGGGCCAAGCCCCGGATTTACGGGAAAACGCGGGATTTCGTTTGCCGGCGATTAAACCTCTTTCATTAAGCGTCTCATCAAAAATGAAAACATTTTTCAGAACTACAAGTCTCATGCGTTTTAGTGGTGAAAAACTAATTCAAAAAATCGTTCGGGAAATGAATTTACTCCCTGGGTACTTTCTTTGTATACTTTTGACTATACGGGCCGAGTCCGGGATTTACGGGAAATCGCGGGTTTTCGTTTGCTGGCGATTAAACTTCTTTTATTCAGCGTCTCATCAAAAAGGAAAACATTTTCAAAAACTACAAGTCTTATGCGTTTTAGTGGTGAAAAAATAATTTAAAAAATCGTTCTGGAAATGAGTTTATTCCCTGGGTACTTTCTTTGTATACTTTTGACTATACGGGCCGAGTCCGGGATTTATGGAAATCGCAGGTTTTCGTTTGCCGGCGATTAAACTGCTTTTATTCAGCGTCTCATCAAAAATGAAAACATTTTTGAAAACTACAAGTCTTATGCGTTTTAGTGGTGAAAAAATAATTTAAAAAATCGTTCTGGAAATGAGTTTACTCCCTGGGTACTTTCTTTGTATACTTTTGACTATACGGGCCGAGTCCGGGATTTATGGAAATCGCAGGTTTTCGTTTGCCGGCGATTAAACTGCTTTTATTCAGCGTCTCATCAAAAATGAAAACATTTTTGAAAACTACAAGTCCCATGCGTTTTAGTGCTGAAAAAATAGTTTAAAAAATCGTTCGGGAAATGAGTTTACTCCCTGGGTACTTTCTTCGTATACTTTTGACTATTCGGGCCGAGTCCGGGATTTACGGGAAATCGCGGATTTTCGTTTGCCGGCGATTAAACTTCTTTTATTCAGCGTCCCATCAAATATGAAAATATTTTTGAAAACTACAAGTCTCATGCGTTTAGTGGTAAAAAAATAATATAAAAAATCGTTCGGGAAATGAGTTTACTCCCTGGGTACTTTCCTTGTATACTTTTGACTATACGGGCCAAGCCCGGGATTTACGGCAAATCGCGGGTTTTCGTTTGCCGGCGATTAAACTTCTTTTATTCAGCGTCTCATCAAAAATGAAAACATTTTTAAAAACTACAAGTCTTATGCGTTTTAGTGGTGAAAAAATAATTTAAAAAATCGTTCTGGAAATGAGTTTTTGATGAGACGCTTAATGAAAGAGGTTTAATCGCCGGCAAACGAAATCCTGCGTTTTCCCGTAAATCCTGGGCTTGGCCCGTATAGTCGAATGTATACAAAGAAAGTACCCAGGGAGTAAGCTCATTTCCCGAACGATTTTTTAAATTTTTTTTTCACCACTAAAACGCATGAGACTTGTAGTTTTCAAAAATGTTTTCATTTTTGATGAGACGCTTAATGAAAGAGGTTTAATCGCCGGCAAACGAAAACCCGCGATTTCCCGTAAATCCTGGCTTGGCCCGTATAGTCAAAAGTATACAAAGAAAGTACCCAGGGAGTAAACTCATTTCCCGAACGATTTTTAAAATTATTTTTTCACCACTAAAACGCATGAGACTTGTAGTTTTTAAAAATGTTTTCATTTTTGATGAGACGCTGAATAAAAGAAGTTTAATCGCCGGCAAACGAAAACCCGCGATTTCCCGTAAATCCCGGGTTTGGCCCGTATAGTCAAAAGTATACAAAGAAAGTACCCAGGGAGTAAACTCATTTCCCGAACGATTTTTTAAATTATTTTTTCACCACTAAAACATATGAGACTTGTAGTTTTTAAAAATGTTTTCATTTTTGATGAGACGCTGAATAAAAGAAGTTTAATCGCCGGCAATCGAAAACCCGCGATTTCCCGTAAATCCCGGGCTTGGCCCGTGTAGTCAAAAGTATACAAAGAAAGTACCCAGGGAGGAAACTCATTTCCCGAACAAATTTTTAAATTATTTTTTCACCACTAAAACGTATGAGACTTGTAGTTTTCAAAAATGTTTTCATTTTTGATGAGACGCTGAATAAAAAAAGTTTAATGGCCGGCAAAGGAAAACCTGCGATTTCCCGTAAATCCTGGACTCGGCCCGTATAGTCAAAAGTACACAAAGAACTTACCCAGGGAGTAAACTCATTTCCCAAACGATTTTTTAAATTATTATTTCACCACTAAAACGCATGAGACTTGTAGTTTTCAAGAATGTTTTCATTTTTGATGAGACGCTGAATAAAAGCAGTTTAATCGCCGGCAAACGAAAACCCGCGATTTCCCGTAAATCTCGGGCTTGGCACGTATAGTCGAATGTATACAAAGAAAGTACCCAGGGAGTAAACTCATTTCCAGAACGATTTTTTGAATTATATTTTCAGCACTAAAACGCATAAGAATTGTAGTTTTTAAAAATGTTTTCATTTTTGATGAGACGCTTAATGAAAGTGGTTTAATCGCCGGCAAACGAAAACCCGCGATTTCCCGTAAATCCTAGGCTTGGCCTGTACAGTCAAAAGTATACAAAAAAAGTACCCAGTGAGGAACCTCATTTCCCGAACAAATTTTTAAATTATTTTTTCACCACTAAAACGTATGAGACTTGTAGTTTTTAAAAATGTTTTCATTTTTGATGAGACGCTGAATAAAAGAAGTTTAATCGCCGGCAAACGAAAACCTGCGATTTCCCGTAAATCCTGGACTCGGCCCGTATAGTCAAAAGTACACAAAGAAATTACCCAGGGAGTAAACTCATTTCCCAAACGATTTTTTAAATTATTATTTCACCACTAAAACGCATGAGACTTGTAGTTTTCAAGAATGTTTTCATTTTTGATGAGACGCTGAATAAAAGCAGTTTAATCGCCGGCAAACGAAAACCCGCGATTTCCCGTAAATCCTGGACTCGGCCCGTATAGTCAAAAGTATACAAAGAAAGTACCCAGGGAGTAAACTCATTTCCCAAACGATTTTTTAAATTATTATTTCACCACTAAAACGCATGAGACTTTTAGTTTTCAAGAATGTTTTCATTTTTGATGAGACGCTGAATAAAAGCAGTTTAATTGCCGGCAAACGAAAACCTGTGATTTCCCGTAAATCCCGGACTCGGCCCGTATAGTCAAAGGTATACAAAGAAAGTACCCAGGGAGTAAACTCATTTCCAGAACGATTTTTTAAATTATTTTTTCACCACTAAAACGCATAAGACTTGTAGTTTTTAAAAATGTTTTCATTTTCGATGAGATGCTGAATAAAAGAAGTTTAATCGCCGGCAAACGAAAACCCGCGATTTCCCGTAAATCCCGGGCTTGGCCCGTATAGTCAAAAGTATACAGAGAAAATACCCAGGGAGTAAACTCATTTCCCGAACGATTTTTTAAATTACTTTTTCACCACTAAAACGCATGAGACTTGTAGTTTTCAAAAATGTTTTCATTTTTGATGAGACGCTGAATAAAACCAGTTTAATCGCCGGCAAACGAAAATCCGCGATTTCCCGTAAATCTCGGGCTTGGCACGTATAGTCGAATGTATACAAAGAAAGTACCCTGTGAGTAAACTCATTCCCAGAACGATTTTTTAATTTATTTTTTCAGCACTAAAACGCATAAGACTTGTAGTTTTTAAAAATGTTTTCATTTTTGATGAGACGCTGAATAAGAGAAGTTTAATCGCCGGCAAACGAAAACCCGCGATTTCCCGTAAATCCCGGGCTTGGCACGTATAGTCGAATGTATACAAAGAAAGTACCCTGTGAGTAAACTCATTTCCAGAACGATTTTTTCAATGATTTTTTCAGCACCAAAACGCATAAGACTTGTAGTTTTTAAAAATGTTTTCATTTTTGATGAGACGCTGAATAAAAGAAGTTTAATCGCCGGCAAAGGAAAACCCGCGATTTGCCGTAAATCCCGGCTTGGCCCGTATAGTCAAAAGTATACAAAGAAAGTACCCAGGGAGTAAACTCATTTCCCGAACGATTTTTTAAATTAGTTTTTCACCACTAAAACGCATGAGACTTGTAGTTTTCAAAAATGTTTTCATTTTTGATGAGACGCTGAATAAAAGCAGTTTAATCGCCGGAAAACGAAAACCCGCGATTTCCCGTAAATCCCGGGCTTGGCCCGTATAGTCGAATGTATACAAAGAAAGTACCGTGTGAGTAAACTCATTTCCAGATCGATTTTTTAAATTATTTTTTCACCACTAAAACGCATAAGACTTGTAGTTTTTAAAAAAGTTTTCATTTTTGATGAGACGCTGAATAAAAGAAGTTTAATCGCCGGCAAACGAAAACCCGCGATTTCCCGTAAATTCCGGCTTGGCCCGTATAGTCAAAAGTATACAAAGAAAGTACCCAGGGAGTAAACTCATTTCCCGAACGATTTTTTAAATTATTTTTTCACCACTAAAACGCATGAGACTTGTAGTTTTTAAAAATGTTTTGATTTTTGATGAGACGCTGAATAAAAGAAGTTTAATCGCCGGCAAACGAAAACCCGCAATTTCCCGTAAATCCCGGGCTTGGCCCGTATAGTCAAAAGTATACAAAGAAAGTACCCAGGGAGTAAACTCATTTCCCGAACGATTTTTTAAATTACTTTTTCACCACTAAAACGCATGAGACTTGTAGTTTTTAAAAATGTTTTCATTTTTGATGAGAAGCTGAATAAAAGAAGTTTAATCGCCGGCAAACGAAAACCCGCGATTTCCCGTAAATCCTGGACTCGGCCCGTATAGTCAAAAGTATACAAAGAAAGTACCCAGGGAGTAAACTCATTTCCCAAACGATTTTTTAAATTATTATTTCACCACTAAAACGCATGAGACTTGTAGTTTTCAAGAATGTTTTCATTTTTGATGAGACGCTGAATAAAAGCAGTTTAATTGCCGGCAAACGAAAACCCGCGATTTCCCGTAAATCCCGGGCTTGGCCCGTATAGTCAAAAGTATACAAAGAAAGTACCCAGTGAGGAAACTCATTTCCCGAACAAATTTTTAAATTATTTTTTCACCACTAAAACGTATGAGACTTGTAGTTTTCAAAAATGTTTTCATTTTTAATGAGACGCTGAATAAAAGAAGTTTAATCGCCGGCAAACGAAAACCCGCGATTTCCCGTAAATCCCGGGCTTGGCCCGTATAGTCAAAAGTATACAAAGAAAGTACCCAGGGAGTAAACTCATTTCCCGAACGATTTTTTAAATTACTTTTTCACCACTAAAACGCATGAGACTTGTAGTTTTTAAAAATGTTTTTATTTTTAATGAGAAGCTGAATAAAAGAAGTTTAATCGCCGGCAAACGAAAACCTGCGATTTCCCGTAAATCCTGGACTCGGCCCGTATAGTCAAAAGTATACAAAGAAAGTACCCAGGGAGTAGACTCATTTCCCAAACGATTTTTTAAATTATTATTTCACCACTAAAACGCATGAGACTTGTAGTTTTCAAGAATGTTTTCATTTTTGATGAGACGCTGAATAAAAGCAGTTTAATTGCCGGCAAACGAAAACCTGTGATTTCCCGTAAATCCCGGACTCGGCCCGTATAGTCAAAGGTATACAAAGAAAGTACCCAGGGAGTAAACTCATTTCCAGAACGATTTTTTAAATTATTTTTTCACCACTAAAACGCATAAGACTTGTAGTTTTTAAAAATGTTTTCATTTTCGATGAGACGCTGAATAAAAGAAGTTTAATCGCCGGCAAACGAATACCCGCAATTTCCCGTAAATCCCGGGCTTGGCCCGTATAGTCAAAAGTATACAAAGAAAGTACCCAGTGAGGAAACTCATTTCCTGAACAAATTTTTAAATTATTTTTTCACCACTAAAACGTATGAGACCTGTAGTTTTCAAAAATGTTTTCATTTTTGATGAGACGCTGAATAAAAGAAGTTTAATCGCCGGCAAACGAAAACCTGCGATTTCCCGTAAATCCTGGACACGGCCCGTATAGTCAAAAGTATACAAAGAAAGTACCCAGGGAGTAAACTCATTTCCCGAACGATTTTTTAAATTAGTTTTTCACCACAAAAACGCATGAGACTAGTAGTTTTCAAAAATGTTTTCATTTTTGATGAGACGCTGAATAAAAGCAGTTTAATCGCCGGCACACGAAAACCTGCGATTTCCCTAAATCCCGGACTCGGCCCGTATAGTCAAAAGTATACAAAGAAAGTACCCAGGGAGTAAACTCATTTCCAGAACGATTTTTTAAATTATTTTTTCACCACTAAAACGCATAAGACTTGTAGTTTTTAAAAATGTTTTCATTTTTGATGAGACGCTGAATAAAAGAAGTTTAATCGCCGGCAAACGAAAACCCGCGATTTCCCGTAAATCCCGGGCTCGGCCCGTATAGTCAAAAGTATACAAATAAGGTACCCAGGGAGTAAACTCATTTCCCGAACGATTTTTTATATTATTTTTTTACCACTAAACGCATGAGACATGTAGTTTTCAAAAATGTTTTCATTTTTGATGAGACGCTGAATAAAAGAAGTTTAATCGCCGGCAAACGAAAACCTGCGATTTCCCGTAAATCCTGGACTCGGCCCGTATAGTCAAAAGTATACAAAAAAAGTACCCAGGGAGTAAACTCATTTCCCAAACGATTTTTTAAATTATTATTTCACCACTAAAACGCATGAGACTTGTAGTTTTCAAGAATGTTTTCATTTTTGATGAGACGCTGAATAAAAGCAGTTTAATCGCCAACAAACGAAAACCCGCGATTTCCCGTAAATCCCGGACTCGGCCCGTATAGTCAAAAGTATACAAAGAAAGTACCCAGGAAGTAAACTCATTTCCAGAACGACTTTTTAAATTATTTTTTCACCACTAAAACGCATAAGACTTGTAGTTTTTAAAAATGTTTTCATTTTTGATGAGACGCTGAATAAAAGTAGTTTAATCGCCGGCAAACGAAAACCCGCGATTTCCCGTAAATCCCGGACTCGGCCCGTATAGTCAAAAGTATACAAAGAAAGTACCCAGGGAGTAAACTCATTTCCAGAACGACTTTTTAAATTATTTTTTCACCACTAAAACGCATAAGACTTGTAGTTTTTAAAAATGTTTTCATTTTTGATGAGACGCTGAATAAAAGAAGTTTAATCGCCGGCAAACGAAAACCCACGATTTCCCGTAAATCCCGGGCTTGGCCCGTATAGTCAAAAGTATACAAATAAGGTACCCAGGGAGTAAACTCATTTCCCGAACGATTTTTTATATTATATTTTTACCACTAAACGCATGAGACTTGTAGTTTTCAAAAATGTTTTCATTTTTGATGAGACGCTGAATAAAAGAAGTTTAATCGCCGGCAAACCAAAACCTGCGATTTCCCGTAAATCCTGGACTCGGCCCGTATAGTCAAAAGTATACAAAGAAAGTACCCAGGGAGTAAACTCATTTCCCGAACGATTTTTTAAATTAGTTTTTCACCACTAAAACGCATGAGAGTTGTAGTTTTCAAGAATGTTTTCATTTTTGATGAGACGCTGAATAAAAGCAGTTTAATTGCCGGCAAACGAAAACCCGCGATTTCCCGTAAATCCCGGGCTTGGCCCGTATAGTCAAAAGTATACAAAGAAAGTACCCAGTGAGGAAACTCATTTCCCGAACAAATTTTTAAATTATTTTTTCACCACTAAAACGTATGAGACTTGTAGTTTTCAAAAATGTTTTCATTTTTGATGAGACGCTGAATAAAAGATGTTTAATCGCCGGCAAACGAAAACCCGCGATTTCCCGTAAATCCCGGGCTTGGCCCGTATAGTCAAAAGTATACAAAGAAAGTACCCAGGGAGTAAACTCATTTCCCGAACGATTTTTTAAATTACTTTTTCACCACTAAAACGCATGAGACTTGTAGTTTTTAAAAATGTTTTCATTTTTGATGAGAAGCTGAATAAAAGAAGTTTAATCGCCGGCAAACGAAAACCTGCGATTTCCCGTAAATCCTGGACTCGGCCCGTATAGTCAAAAGTATACAAAGAAAGTACCCAGGGAGTAATCTCATTTCCCAAACGATTTTTTAAATTATTATTTCACCACTAAAACGCATGAGACTTGTAGTTTTCAAGAATGTTTTCATTTTTGATGAGACGCTGAATAAAAGCAGTTTAATTGCCGGCAAACGAAAACCTGTGATTTCCCGTAAATTCCGGACTCGGCCCGTATAGTCAAAGGTATACAAAGAAAGTACCCAGGGAGTAAACTCATTTCCAGAACGATTTTTTAAATTATTTTTTCACCACTAAAACGCATAAGACTTTTAGTTTTTAAAAATGTTTTCATTTTCGATGAGACGCTGAATAAAAGAAGTTTATTCGCCGGCAAACGAAAACCCGCGATTTCCCGTAAATCCCGGGCTTGGCCCGTATAGTCAAAAGTATACAAGGAAAGTACCCAGTGAGGAAACTCATTTCCCGAACAAATTTTTAAATTATTTTTTCACAAATTATTTTTTCAAAAATGTTTTCATTTTTGATGAGACGCTGAATAAAAGAAGTTTAATCGCCGGCAAACGAAAACCTGCGATTTCCCGTAAATCCTGGACACGGCCCGTATAGTCAAAAGTATACAAAGAAAGTACCCAGGGAGTAAACTCATTTCCCGAACGATTTTTTAAATTAGTTTTTCACCACAAAAACGCATGAGACTAGTAGTTTTCAAAAATGTTTTCATTTTTGATGAGACGCTGAATAAAAGCAGTTTAATCGCCGGCAAACGAAAACCTGCGATTTCCCTAAATCTCGGACTCGGCCTGTATAGTCAAAAGTATACAAAGAAAGTACCCAGGGAGTAAACTCATTTCCAGAACGACTTTTTAAATTATTTTTTCACCACTAAAACGCATAAGACTTGTAGTTTTTAAAAATGTTTTCATTTTTGATGAGACGCTGAATAAAAGAAGTTTAATCGCCGGCAAACGAAAACCCGCGATTTCCCGTAAATCCTGGGCTTGGCCCGTATAGTCAAAAGTATGCAAAGAAGGTACCAAGGGAGTAAACTCATTTCCCGAACGATTTTTTATATTATTTTTTTACCACTAAACGCATGAGACTTGTAGTTTTCAAAAATGTTTTCATTTTTGATGAGACGCTGAATAAAAGAAGTTTAATCGCCGGCAAACCAAAACCTGCGATTTCCCGTAAATCCTGGACTCGGCCCGTATAGTCAAAAGTATACAAAGAAAGTACCCAGGGAGTAAACTCATTTCCCAAACGATTTTTTAAATGATTTTTTCAGCACTAAAACGCATAAGACTTGTAGTTTTTAAAAATGTTTTCATTTTTGATGAGACGCTGAATAAAAGAAGTTTAATCGCCGGCAAACGAAAACCCTCGATTTCCCGTAAATCCCGGCTTGGCCCGTATAGTCAAAAGTATACAAAGAAAGTACCCAGGGAGTAAACTCATTTCCCGAACGATTTTTTATATTATTTTTTTACCACTCATCGCATGAGACTTGTAGTTTTCAAAAATATTTTCATATTTGATGGGACGCTGAATAAAAGAAGTTTAATCGCCGGCAAACGAAAATCCGCGATTTTCCGTAAATCCCAGACTCGGCCCGTATAGTCAAAAGTATACAAAGAAAGTACCCAGGGAGTAAACTCATTTCCCGAACGATTTTTTAAACTATTTTTTCACCACTAAAACGCATGAGACTTGTAGTTTTCAAAAATGTTTTCATTTTTGATG